>NC_080068.1:80891659-83866560 GCF_949987535.1 Balaenoptera acutorostrata
GGCACTGAATTTTAAGCTGACAGTTACCTCTTAGAATTGGAAGTAGACAGATAGATTGAGGAGTTTGAGTCCAAAATCTCCTTTGGTTTGGAATGGCTTGGTTAGTTCAATCTGAAATGATTGAATGGCTATTAACTGTACTCTGGAATCTCCATCTTAATAACCATCAGATACAACTCTAGCATTCTCTTTAATTACTATCTTGTTTCAGGGATGCTCAGAAAGTATTACTCATCTCACTGTTTACAGGAACTCAGCAAACAGTCAGGAATAAAAGCAATCATTTGATTCCAATGACCATCTAAAACCCTACTGTAAAATCATTTCTTCTTCAAGTAACAAAAAAAATTCTTCTCCTTTAAAAAATATCATTTAGGGCCCCTTCCAGTCTATCAGTCTCTGGTTCTTAAATAATTTCTGACTCTCTTAAAATTTATAGAATATTTATAAATTTAAATTTATATTAAATTAAATTTATATTAAATTTATAGAATATTTTGTCTTCACATAGCTTGGCACATTTGATTTTTTTCTCGGCTATTATTTTTTCCCTGCATGTTCTCCTCCCTAACTCCTTCCTCCCCCTCTGCTCGACCTTCTTCCTTTTCTTTTCTCCTCCTCTTCATCCTCTTCATCTCCCTATCCCCCACACTCCCCAGTCTATAATTCTATTCCCATTTTGAATCATCAGAACTAGCTTTAATGTGTCTATTATGCCAGGCACAGAGCTAAGTGCTTTTCATATATTATCCCAGTAATTCTCATAGGAAGCTTACAAGTCCTATTACTAGCCCCATTTAAAAGGCTCACAGAAAGAAGACACACTGCTATGACGTAGTGAAATCCAGATACACCTGGCACTTTCAGATTCCAGAGCCAAAAGCCACACAATCCTTTGTGATTGTTAACATCTTGAAAGCTTGTGTAACCCATGCTCCCTCAGCTTCCAAACCAGACTGGGGGAGGGGAAGCGGTGGACAGCTCCAACCATACACTTACTGGTCCTGTGAGTGAACGGACACATGCGTGAATGAAAAAGTAACAGCCAGTATGAAACTCTTGATTACCTTGGGGATCTGTTATGAAACATGTGGCTTATGCATTCTCCTTGCACGCCATTACATTTTGCTACTGCAATTATAGGTTTTAATACATATACAGTGCCCTGGGATCTCAGCAGCTGTGAAACCCGTACCATGCATCCCCACTGTCCCTGACAGCGGTCATATCACAGCTGCTGCTGGGCTGTAAGGTATCCCAGGTGAATTCACTTAAGCTTCCGCTACTGATCACCATCAATCTCATTGCTGCTGCTACTGCCCTCACAGATGCAGACAGGATAGTGCTGGTGGTCCTTGCCCCAACAACTTTATAATGGGCTTCAGAATTGCTGCCTTAGTTTTCCCTCTTAAAGAATTTTTAACAGGAGCAGAGGCGGGAGTGTGTCAGCGTCGGACCCACTGGCTGGAGGCCAGACTCACCACACACACCACTCTCTTTAGAAAGCCGTGTGGCTGATAGGGTCTTGGTGCTCCGGCCAGGTGTCAGGCCTGAGCCTCTGAGGTGGGAGAGCCTAGTTCAGGACATTGGTCCACCAGAGACCTCCTGGCCCCACATAAAATCAATCGGCAAGAGCTCTCCCAGAGATCTCCATCTCAAAGCTAAGACCCAGCTCCGCTCAACACCAGCAAGCTCCAGTGCTGGAAGCCCTATGCCAAACAACTAGCAAGACAGGAACACAACACTACCCATTAGCAGAGAGGTTGCCTAAAAACATAAGGTCACACACATCCTAAAACATACCACTGGACGCGGTCCTGCCCACCAGAAAGACAAGATCCAGCCTCATCCACCAGAACACAGGCACTAGTCCCCTCCACCAGGAAGCCTACACAACCCGCTGAACAAACCTTAGCCACTGGGGGCAGACACCAAAAACAACAGGAACTACGAACAAGCAGCCTGCAAAAGGAGGCCCCAAACACAGTAAGTTAAGCAAAATGAGAAGACAGAGAAACACACAGCAGATGAAGGAGCAAGGTAAAAACCCACCAGACCAAACAAATGAAGAGGAAATAGGCAGTCTACCTGAAAAAGAATTCAGAGTAATGATAGTAAAGATGATCCAAAATCTTGGAAATAGAATGGAGAAAATACAAGAAACGTTTAACAAGGACCTAGAAGAACTAAAGAGCAAACAAACAATGATGAACAACACAATAATTGAAATTAAAAATTCTCTAGAAGGAATCAATAGCAGAATAACTGAGAATAACGGATAAGTGACCTGGAAGATAAAATAGTGGAAATAACTACTGCAGAGCAGAATAAAGAAAAAAGAATGAAAAGAATTGAGGACAGTCTCAGAGACCTCTGAGACAACATTAAATGCACCAACATTCGAATTATAGGGGTCCCAGAAGAAGACGAGAAAAAGAAAGGGACTGAGAAAATATTTGAAGAGATTATAGTTGAAAACTTCCCTAATATGGGAAAGGAAATAGTAAATAAAGTTCAGGAAGTGCAGAGAGTCCCATACAGGGTAAACACAAGGAGAAACGTGCCAAGACACATATTAATCAAACTATCAAAAATTAAATACAAAGAAAAAATACTGAAAGCAGCAAGGGAAAAGCAACAAATAACATACAATGGAATCCCCATAAGGTTAACAGCTGATCCTTCAGCAGAAACTCTGCAAGCCAGAAGGGAGTGGCAGTACATATTTCAAGTGATGAAAGGAAAAAACCTACAACCAAGATTACTCTACCCAGCAAGGATCTCATTCAGATTTGATGGAGAAATTAAAACCTTTACAGACAAGCAAAAGCTAAGAGAATTCAGCACCACCACACCAGCTTTACAACAAATGCTAAAGGAACTTCTCTAGGCAGGAAACACAAGAGAAGGAAAAGACCTACAAAAACAAACCCAAAACAATTAAGAAAATGGTAATAGGAACATACATATCAATAATTACCTTAAATGTAAATGGATTAAGTGCTCCAACCAAAAGACATAGACTGGCTGAATGGATACAAAAACAAGACCTGTATATATGCTGTCTACAAGAGACCCACTTCAGACCTAGGGACACATACAGACTGAAAGTGAGGGTATAGAAAAAGGTATTCCATGCAAATGGAAATCAAAAGAAAGCTGGAGTAGCAATTCTCATATCAGACAAAATAGACTTTAAAATAAAGACTATTACAAGAGACAAAGAAGGACACTACATAATGATCAAGGGATCAAACCAAGAAGAAGATATAACAATTGTAAATATTTATGCACCCAACATAGGAGCACCTCAATACATAAAGCAAATGCTAACAGCCATAAAAAGGGAAATCAACAGTAACAAAATCATAGTAGGGGACTTTAACACCCCACTTTCACCAATGGACAGATCACCCAAAATGAAAATAAATAAGGAAACACAAGCTTTAAATGACACATTAAACAAGATGGACTTGATTATTTATAGGACATTCCACCCAAAACCAACAGAATACACTTCTCAAGTGCTCATGGAATATTCTCCAGGATAGACCATATCTTGGGTCACAAATCAAGCCCTGTTAAATTTAAGAAAATTAAAATAATATCAAGTATCTTTTCCAACCACAATGCTATGAGACTAGATATCAATTACAGGAAAAAATCTGTAAAAAATACAAACACATGGAGGCTAAACAATACACTATTAAATAACCAAGAGATCTCTGAAGAAATCAAAGAGGAAATTTAAAAAATACCTAGAAACAAATGACAATGAAAACAAGATGACTTAAAACCTATGGGATGCAGCAAAATCAGTTCTAAGAGGGAAGTTTATAGCAATACAATCCTACCACAAGAAACAGGAAAATTCTCAAATAAACAACCTAAACTTACACCTAAAGCAATTAGAGAAAGAAGAACAAAAACAACCCAAAGTTAGCAGAAGGAAAGAAATCATAAAAATCAAATCAGAAATAAATGAAAAATAAATCAAGGACACAACAGCAAAGATCAATAAAACCAAAAGCTGGTTCTTTGAGAAGATAAACAAAATTGATAAGCCGTTAGAGAGACTCATCAAGAAAAAAAGGGAAAAGGCTTAAATCAACAGAATTAGAAATGAAAAAGGAGAAGTAACAAGTCACACTGCAGAAATACAAAGGATCATGAGAGATTACTACAAGCAACTATATGCCAATAAAGTGGACAACCTGGAAGAAATGGAAAAATTCTTAGAAAAGCACATACCTTCTGAGACTGAACGAGGAAAAAATAGAAAATAAAAACAGACCAATCACAAGCACTGAAATTGAAACTGTGATTACAAATCTTCCAGCAAACAAAAGTCCAGGACCAGATGGCTTCACAGGCGAATTCTATCAAACATTTAGAGAAGAGCTAACACCTATCCTTCTCAAACTCTTCCAAAATATATCAGAGGGAGGAACACTCCCAAACTCATTCTATGAGGCCACCATCACCCTGATATCAAAACCAGACAAAGATGTCACAAAGAAAGAAAGCTACAGGCCAATATCACTGATGAACATAGATGCAAAAATCCTCAGCAAAATACTAGCAAACAGAATCCAGCAGCACATGAAAAGGATCATACAACATGATCACATGGGGTTTATCCCAGGAATGCAAGGATTCTTCAATATATGCAAATCAATCAATGTGATACACCATATTAACAAATTGAACAATAAAAACCATATGATCATCTCAATAGATGCAGAAAAAGCTTTTTACAAAATTCAAGACCCATTTATGATAAAAACCCTCCAGAAAGTAGGCGTAGAGGGAACTTACCTCAACATAATAAAGGCCATATATAACAAACCCACAGCCAACATCATTCTCAATGGTGAAAAACTGAAACCATTTCCACTAAGATCAGGAACATGACAAGGTTGCCCACTCTCACCACTATTATTCAACATAATTTTGGAAGTTTTAGCCACAGCCATCAGAGAAGAAAGAGAAAGAAAAGGAATCCAAATCGGAAAAGAAAAAGTAATACTGTTACTGTTTGCAAATGACAAGATACTATACATAGAGAATCCTAAAGATGCCACCAGAAAACTACTAGAGCTAATCAATGAATTTGGTGAAGTAGCAAAATACAAAATTAATGCATAGAAATCTCTTGCATTCCTATACACTAACAACAAAAAATCTGAAAGAGAAATTAAGGAAACACTCCCATTTACCACTGTAACAAAAAGAATAAAATATCTAGGAATAAACCTACCTAATGAGACAAAAGACCTGTATGCAGAAAACTACAAGACACTGATGAAAGACATTAAAGATGATACAAACAGATGGAGAGATATACCATGTTCTTGGATTGGAAGAATCAACCCTGTGAAAATGACTATACTACCCAAAGCAATCTGCAGATTCAATGCAATCCCTATCAAACTACCACTGGCATTTTTCACAGAACTAGAGCAAAAAATTTCCCAGTTTGTATGGAAACACAAAAGATCCCAAATAGCCAAAGCAATCTTGAGAAAGAAAAACAGAGTTGGAGGAATCAGGCTCCCTGACTTCAGACTATACTACTAAGCTATGGTAAATCAAGACAGTATGGTACTGGCACAAAAACAGTAATATAGATCAGTGGAACAGGATAGAAAGCCCAGAGAAAAACCCACGCACATATGGTCACCTTATCTTTGATAAAGGAGGCAAGAATATACAATGGAGAAAAGACAGCCTCTTCAATAAGTGGTGCTGGGAAAACTGGACAGCTACATGTAGAAGAATGAAATTAGAATACTCCATAACACCATACAGAAAAATAAACTCCAAATGGATTAAAGACCTAAATTTAAGGCCAGACACTATAAAACCCTTAGAGGAAAACATAGGCAGAACACTCTATGACATAAATCACAGCAAGATCTTTTTTGACCCACCTCCTAGAGAAATGGAAATAAAAACAAAAATAAACAAATAGGACCTAATGAAACTTAAAACCTTTTGCACAGCAAAGGAAACCATAAACAAGATGAAAAGCCAGCCCTCAGAATGGGAGAAAATATTTGCAAATGAAGCAACTGACAAAGGATTAATCTCCAAAATATACAAGCAGCTCATGCAGCTCAATATCAAAAAAACAAACAACTCAATCCAAAAATGCACAGAAGATCTAAGTAGACATTTCTCCAAAGAAGATATACAGATTGCCAACAAACACATGAAAGGATGCTCAACATCACTAATCATTAGAGAAATGCAAATCAAAACCACACTGAGGTATCACCTCACACCAGTTAGAAGGACCATCATCAAAAATTCTACAAACAATAAATGCTGGAGAGGGTGTGGAGAAAAGGGAACCCTCTTGCACTGTTGGTGGGAATGTAAATTGATACAGCCACTGTGGAGAACAGGATGGAGGTTCCTTAAAAAACTAAAAATAGAGCTACCATATGACCCAGCAATCCCACTACTGGGAATATACCTGGAGAAAACCGTAATTCAACAAGAGTCATGTACTACAATGTTCACTGCAGCACTATTTACAATAGCCAGGACATGGAAGCAACCTAAGTGTCCATCAACAGATGAATGGATAAAGGAGATGTGGCACATATATACAATGGAATATTACTTAGCCATAAATAGAAACGAAATTGAGTCTGTCATACAAAGTGAAGTAAGTCAGAAAGAGAAAAACAAATACCATATGCTAACACATATATATGGAATTAAAAAAAAAAAAGGTTCTGATGAACCTAGGAGCAGGACAGGAATAAAGACGCAGCTCTAGAGAATGGACTTGAGGACATGGGGAGGGGGAAGGGTATGCTGGGACAAAGTGAGAGAGTGGCATTTACATATATACACTACCAAATGTCAAATAGATAGCTACTGGGAAGCAGCTGCATAGCACAGGGAGATTAGCTCGGTGCTTTGTGACCACCTAGAGGGACGGGATAGGGAGGGTGGGAGGGAGGGAGATGCAAGAGGGAAGAGATATGGTGATATATGTATATGTATAGCTGATTCACTTTGTTATAAAGCAGAAACTAACACACCATTGTAAAGCAATTAAACTCCAATAAAGATTATTTAAAAAATTAAAAAATAAAAAATAAGATATGCTGTAAATGAAGATATTTTATAAATACCAAGTAATAATGTTATGTTACTCAGAAATGTGTAACAAAGAAACTTTCCAGTATCTGGATGGATAAAAAGTCAAGGATGATATAAAATCTATTTTTTAAGTTTAAATTTTTTGTTCTAATGTTTATTATAGCCTAATATTCTTTTATTTTTTTATTTTTTTTATTTTTATATTTTGGCTGTGTTGGGTCTTCGTTTCTGTGCGAGGGCTTTCTCTAGTTGCGGCGAGCGGGGGCCACTCTTCATCGCGGTGTGCGGGCCTCTCACTGTTGCGGCCTCTCTTGTTGCGGAGCGTGGGCTCCAGATGCGCAGGCTCAGTAGTTGTGGCTCACGGGCCCAGTTGCTCCGCGGCATGTGGGATCTTCCCAGACCAGGGCTCGAACCCATGTCCCCTGCATTAGCAGGCAGACTTTCAACCACTGCGCCACCAGGAAAGCCCTAGCCTAATATTTTAAAGTTCAAGAAATTTGACTCTTTTTCCTCATTTGATCCCAAAGAACTTCTCATCCATTCAGTGGAAATAAACTTTGAACTCATTTTAAAAAAAAAAATACAAAGAATTTGCAACAGATTTCCTTGGAGCCTTCGTTAAGGGATCCACCTGGAGCTACACCAAGCAGAGCCAATGCAACTTTCCAGCACCCAGAGACCAAGGCAGGCCCCAACCTCTCTGCCACCTCAGAGAGGATTTCCTGTCTACCCAGGTCACATATGTTTAAATGGCTTTTTCCTCTCTTGTATGGGTATTATTTCCAAGGTTTGGGGCCATTTGCCACCTGCTTCCTCTAAATATCTGATTATTATGTCTCTCATCCCTTTCCATTCTAGTTCCCAGGGACCCAGGCAGCCAGTAGAGGCAGGTTAGGCTGCACACCTTTCTACCTCATTAGGATACTGAACAACTGCTGAATTTAAAACAAAACAAAACACTGATCAGGTTCGTTTTTAACAAACCTACATATACATCCAAGTGAATACTGACACACCCTCTTTTCCAACAATGTTGGAAATACTTTTGGAAACTTCTCTTAGAATCACTTTTTTTTTTATTTTTTTATTTTTTATTTTTATTTTTTTAACTTTTTTTGGGGGGGGTTTATTTATTTAGTTATTTACTTATTATTTATGGCTGTGTTGGGTCTTCGTTTCTGTGCGAGAGCTTTCTCTAGTTGCGGCAAGTGGGGGCCACTCTTCATCGCGGTGCGCGGGCCTCTCACTATCGCGGCCTCTCTGGTTGCAGAGCACAGGCTCCAGACGTGCAGGCTCAGTAGTTGTGGCTCACGGGCCTAGTTGCTCCGCGGCATGTGGGATCTTCCCAGACCAGGGCTCGAACCCGTGTCCCCTGCATTGGCAGGCAGACTCCCAACCACTGCGCCACCAGGGAAGCCCTAGAATCACTTTTAAAAATAAATGGAATCAATGAATGGGATACTACCCAAATAAATAGTGAAAAATCCTTATCTTTTGTGGGTAAAGTTGGTTTATGGAGCTAAGTCTAGATAACATGCTGGCTGCACATGATCTTGGCCCCCATATGTTCCCTGATCTCATTGTCTACCAAGGCTGATGCTCAGTGGAGACACACAGGTGCAGCTTACTGGCTGCTGATAGACAGTATCTGTTCTGGTTGGTTGGTGCCTGCTATACTGGGGTGTTACATTTTGTGAAAATTGCCCTGTCTCC
This sequence comes from Balaenoptera acutorostrata, assembly GCF_949987535.1. Taxonomy (NCBI): domain Eukaryota; kingdom Metazoa; phylum Chordata; class Mammalia; order Artiodactyla; family Balaenopteridae; genus Balaenoptera; species Balaenoptera acutorostrata. Next base: position 80,900,492 of record NC_080068.1, read on the forward strand.
ATCTGTTCTCCACCACACTGACCTTGTTGCTCCTTGGGCACCTAAGGCATGCTCTGCGTCAGGACCTTTGCACTTACTGCTTCTTCTTTGCATGCACTTCTTGGCAGAAATGCTTGTCCTCCATGTTATCTCGCTGGCTCCCTTCTTCCCTTCCATGCATGACTCTGTTCAAATATCTCATCAGGCAGACTTTCTCTGACCACTCATTGATGGGAAAGTAATTCTGCCCATTACTCTTTCTCCTTACCTTGCTTCATTTTTCTTCATGGTATGCGTCATCCCAAGGAGTTTACAAAGTTTACAAAGATATTTTAAAGATATTTTAATTTATTTGCTTTTTTCACATGATTCCTCCATTAGAACATGAAACCCATGACAGTAGGGGTGATGTGCATGTTAAATAAACACAGTTATTTAACATAGTTAAATTCTATATCATCTGGGCTTAGAACAGTGTCTTGCATGTAGAAAGCCCTCAATAAATATTTGTAAAATGACTGTAGTGAATTTCTGATTAAAAACAGGGTCTGACTGTAAAGCAAGAAGGCATGCCTATCCTCCTAGCTCATAAACTTATTTCTGATGATAATTCTACAAAAGCGCTTTTTAAAATGTTTGTAACAACCATGGCCTCTTAAGATGTCAACCTTGACAGTTGGAAATAAACATTCTGGCTTAATATAAACAAATAGAATATAAATGTTTCCCAACTGTATCATCATCATGTCACATATCTTTCCCTCCTCTACTTGAGTGGGCAACAAAGATACCACTAGCAGATGAGTTTGTTTTTGTTTTTTTTAATGACTGCCAGCTAGTTGAGCCAGGCTTGATGTCACCTCTTTAACTAACTGAGTTGTCAGCCTCTGCTAGGTAAGGAGATAATGGAGCTAATAAATAACAACAATGATAAAAATAAACCTAGTTAACACTTAATGAGGACTTATTATGTGCCAGGCAGGTGATAAGCATTTCACAAGCTTTATCTTATTTAAGCCTCATAAGAATCCTATGATATGTTCAATTCTAGAGAAAATTTCTCTAATTGTAGATTTGCTTAAATAACTTGCTTAAGGTCACCGAGTCAGAAAATGGCACAGAGCAAGGTCTCAAACTCAAGTGTTTCCAGCTCCAGATTGTGAACCTTTAAGCTCGATCACTCACTAGTCCCCGTGTGTATCATGTGTTGGATGTACACACATGATGAATCCCATCACACAGTTCAGGGTGGAGATGTAACCCCTTCTCTCCAGGAGTTTATATTCAACCACCTCACCCAAAGGCCCAACAAGTTTGTCAACCCAGAAGTCTCATTTGTAGGCCTGAAGAAGAGGACATTTATGCTTATTTCATCCTACTCACACTCTCCAGTTTTAATACTGAACAGGTGGGAAGGGTTTCTAAATCCTGGTGAGGTTTCCCACTGACTTGGTTGTCCTCTGCTGTACTTTCGACATTCAAATAATCAACAGTGTTCACTTCTGTAGTACACTGCAGTTTCAGAAGTGCTTCTCCATCCATTATCATGACAAATATCTGAGTCAAGGAGGTCAGGGGATATTATTATCATTTTTCCGACAATAGAGTAATTGTTCACAAAGGTAGGAGCTAGAGCCCACACTTCCTCTTCCTAAAAACAAATAAAACAAAATGGAACTGCTGTGGAGTTTCAAAGAAATGGAGTAATGTAATCCTGAAGCTGAAAGAGGTCCCAGAAGTCCTGTTTTTCATCTACCTCATTCTACAGATGAGGAAAAGAGTCCCAGGGAGAACTGCCCAAGGTAGCAGAGGTACTGTCCAAACCAAAAGTAGAAGGCAAAACGTTTCAGTCCATTTCATGCCTCCTAACTGCAGGTGGCCTCTAGGACACAAACATTATACTACACGCACACACAGGCTATTAGAAAACGAGAAAGTTCTCTAGTGAAAACGCTCAAATCTCTCCAACTTCTAAATGGCTGATACGCAAGCCTGACTGCGCATGATTTAAATGGAACACAAAATGAAACTTGCCATAAAGATAATGTTACAGAAAGTGGCAAGGTTCCTAACTGGCCCCCAAAGTCACACTGCAGCTAGACCATAACATTAGCAGTATCTGATTTCTCATTGTTTTTGTGAGAATTGCACGGGAACTTAAAACTGCACGGCTGTTGTCTTGTTTCATGGCAGAAATCTCTTCTCACCTCATCATCCTTCAGTCCCTGCTTTCCTGAGAGGAAGACGCCCTTCTCCGCCAATTTTCCTCTCCCTTGGGTGGCTACAGCAAAAAATCAGGAGCTGTATGCATGGAATGTGGCTTCACGGAAGCTCTAGCCTGGGGGATGGGGTCTGCAATGGTTGGGTCTCTGCAATCATCCCTGTAGGGACCTAGTCTCACCCAGAAGAGCGGGGGGCCATACAGGTATGAGTTTGGGTATATTGCCAGAGAGAGGGTTGGCTCTGCTGGAGGTGAGGGTGGGAGGTGACAGGGACTGGAACTTAGGGGGACGGGTTCTGTGCACTAGAGCTGGTCCTGCAGGAACGCCTGGGAAGGCTGGATCTGTGGGTAGACTGTCCCCACCTCCTCTCCACTCTCATTTCTCTTAAGATGACTTTGAATTCAACAAGTCTTTCTTGAGCACCTACTCTGTGTGAGTACTCAATATTAATTATTTTACTGGAACCTAATTACTTAATATTGGCTTAGAGTCAGTTTAAGATTCATGTATTTGGAAGAGTTTTAAGAAAAGAAGAACGCTTTGTTTCTACATAGGGCTCACTGTGTGTATACGACATTAGAATTTAGTCCTCAGAACTCCCTCAGAACTCCGTAAGATATACTGATACAATATAGATGTTTTTTGTTCTGACAGAAAAGGAAGATTGACATTCTAGAACCTGCCCCAGGTCACACAACAGGTAAACATTTGGCAGTACTGAATCTAGGATGCTAGTGTTGTGATTCTTGGATGCCGTGGTATCGAATGAAACTCGTGGCCTAGAAACCTGTACTGCCCTGCCCCCATAAGCAGGTGCTGGCAGAGAGGCAACTTACTTACGCATTTTGAGGTCAGCAGAGTGTAAAAAGGGACCCCTCCCTCCCGCGTATACACCCACTAGAGCCGCCTGCAGAGCATGGGTCTGCTCTGATCCTATTCACGATTATCAGCAAAAGTGAAACTTTTTTTTTCTTTTTGACACAGTTGAGATAGACTGTAAGTTTCCAAAAGGAAAATGGTAAGGAACGACAAAAAGAAAAGACTAGAAAATAAGTACTGAATCCAAAGAGTGAGTTTCAAATATTTAAAAATCTTGGTAGAAGTACCAAAGCATTTGGCTAAGCCCTCGATTTCCTTTTTTTTAAAATAATCATACAAGGTACATCCAGGATGGCAGGCTCCTGGCTTCCCTCCGCCCTGCTGATGCTCAGCATTCTGGCTCTCCTGCCCCAAGAGGGACTAGACTGCCAAAGTACCTAGCTCTTTCCAAGGAGTACCAAACTCAAAGTTCAAAAGCAAAAATTGTTTGTTTCAGGGCTTCCCTGGTGGCGCAGTGGTTGAGAATCTGCCTGCAAATGCAGGGGACACGGGTTCGAGCCCTGGTCTGGGAAGATCCCACATGCCGTGGAGCAGCTGGGCCTGTGAGCCACAGCTACTGAGCCTGCACGTCTGGGGCCTGTGCTCCGCTACAAGAGAGGCCGCGATAGTGAGAGGCTCGCACACTGCAATGAAGAGTGGCCCCCGCTCGCCGCAACTAGAGAAAGCCCTTGCACAGAAACAAAGACCCAACACAGCCAAAAATTAAAAAATAAATAAATAAAATTAATTAATTAAAAAAAATTGTTTGTTTCAAAATTCTTAGATGCCAGGGCCTTCTCTCTCAATTCCATGCTACTCTGAGATTTATAGGGCAGAATTAGCGAACAGATGAATTAACCCTTTCCAGATTCAAGTTATCATCCATCTACCCCTGGCTGTATTTATGCACTGATTCACCCAAGAGCTCCATCTCCTCCCTTCTCTTCATGCCTCCTTTCTACTCTCCTCCACCCCAAACTTCAACAGGAACACCTATGTTATTTCCTCAATATAATGCAGGCTGACAGTAACATTTACAGGCACACAAGAATGATCAACTTACATAAGGGTTGGGGCATTCTACCATAGTAGCCACTTGGAATGAGACAGTTTTCAATCATACATGAGATTTGTATTGAAATCCTTCCTAGATAAAGATGGCTGCTCATTTTTTAACAAGAGTGGTCGTTCCCACATAAATGTGGCCCAACATGCTCTTTGGAACATCTGTGGCAAAGCAAACTGTGCATCAAGGCCTAAAAGATTAAAAGGAGTTAAAAAAATGACCTATGAACCTTCATGTGGATTTAAAGCAACATTAAAGGGACTCTATGTGTGAAAGAAACGATTTTTAGTATAAGATTTTAGCACGTCTTACATTAAAAGGAGAAAGTGCTAACTTCTTATTCTCTTTGAATGTCGTTTTATTGAAATCTGCTTGCTACGTATGGTTTCAAAAGTGGGGTTTTTTTCCCAGATAATTTTTTTGTAAATAAGTTATAAGGTGTGGCTGCTCTATTATTTAAAGATGTAACTTATTAACTTAATGCCTCATAATTTGGGCTGAATTTATGTGTTAAACCAACATTTAAAAAATACACTGTTTTGGGGCTTCCCTGGTGGTGCAGTGGTTGAGAATCTGTCTGCCAATGTAGGGGACACGGGTTCGAGCCCTGGTCTGGGAAGATCCCACATGCCGCGGAGCAACTGGGCCCGTGAGCCACAACTACTGAGCCTGCGCATCTGGAGCCCGTGCTCCGCAACAAGAGAGGCCGCAACAGTGAGAGGCCCGCACACCGTGATGAAGAGTGGCCCCCGCTCGCCGCATAGAGAAAGCCCTCGCACAGAAACGAAGACCCAACACAGCCAAAAATAAATAAATAAAAATTTAAAAAAGAAAAAAAAATACACTGTTTTTACCTCGTCCCTTCTAGCTAAAAGCTTACATGATTATATAGGTGGCATACTTTAAGAACAATGACCCATTTCATGCCACAATTTACAAAAGAGCAGTTATTCAAGTAATTCTCATTCCCTTGTAACCTTATACCTCTTCTTTTCTGTATCGCCTAGGGCTTTTAGCAAATTCTGATCTAGAATGTTTAAGCCCTCCCTATCTTTCAGACATTGTCTTAGGTGCTTATTTATTTCTCATGCTAGCCCTGTAAGGTAGTTACCATTGTTATTATTCCGTGAGATGTTACGGAAAAAACCCAACGAACTTTTTGGTCAACCCAATATTATGCTCAACATTCAGCAGTTTGAGGGGCAATGAAGCTTGAGGAAATTAAGTGCTTTACCAAGATTATAACAAATCTCTGGATGCAAATCCAGATCTGCCCCCCAAATTCTTTCACCTTAGCCAGTCCACACTATAGTGCATTTGTTTCATTTTATGCCTTTTACTTATCTATGACTGCATAACAAATTAAAACAATCATCATTCATTTTTCTCGTGGATCTGCAGTTTGGGCGGGGTTTGGTGGGGAAGGGGTTTCTGCTCCATACAACACTGGTCTGCTGGGAGGATTCTGCTGGGGGGGGGCGTGGGGGGGCGTGGGGGAGCGTGGGGGGAGACTCCTTCCAAGATAGCTCCTCCTCCTTGCTGGCAACTTGGTGTTACCGCTCACTTCTCTTAAGGGATATTTTCAAGGGTGGCTGGGGTCTAAGGAACAAGTGTTTCAAAGACAGAAAATGAAGTGACCAATTGCTAAAAGCCTGGGCCCAGAACCTGGCACTGTGCCATTTCTTCTGTATCCTATTGGCCAAAACCAGTCAGAGAGCCCAGATTCAAGGAAAGACGTCATAGGTTCCACCTGTCAAAGGGAGGAGTGCCAAAAAATTTGGGGGCCACGTGACAAAAGCCTCCCACTTTATAAGATTTACCAGTTCGGAGTGATTTCGTTAAATTGTGAAATTCCTATTTTATGAATGCAATCGTCCCCCACAAGTTTGCATATACATACCTACCAATGGTAGCTTCTCAGAGGTGGGAAGGTCTGGATCTTTTTACACTTTTCCTGCATGTTCCTTTTACTGATATTACAGTGGATTCTCTACATAGATTATTTGGGCTTCCGAAGAGAGTGACCCTGGGCTTAAGAGGGAGCTTTTCTTTTCATGTCTTCTTTTCAGTGGTCTCAGCAGAGGGACTCGTTCTCATCACCTGCAGCTGGACCAGTTTCCCCGCTGGCCACTCCACTACAGTAGAGAGGTCTCTTTCTTAGGTTTGATACATCTTGGTCTTACCCTTTTAACAAAACTTGACCAGTTCATGCCTGACTGGGATATCAGATATGACAGTTTGATTCCAGTTATTCCAATTGACCTTTGCACATAAACATCCCTCTCACAGCCAGTGTTTGCATTGATATTTTTGGCAGTTGTGTTGGCCCTGCCTCCTAGATGGATGAGTCTAAAAAACAAAGGCAGCAGCATATGTCTCTTACGTCCTTCGTAACTCTCCACACCAATCAGTTAGGAGTTTGGTGTATACAATGCCTATCTAACAAATATTGCAGCTGATGCTTAGAATAAAATCTAAAGAAAATATATTCAGGGGCAAGAATCTCTCTGAATGACACTATACATAATGGATCAGATCCAGCATTATGAAGGATACCCTTTCAATTTTGTGATTTCATTTCTGAGTTAGAGTCTGCAATCACTCTTGGAATAAGACACCTGACATCTGGGCTTTGCTCTCTGTTTTGAGTGTACCCCCATGTCAAAGTCTTTGAAATATTCTGGATTGAAAATGAGATTTCAAGGAAGTATTTAATTGGAAGTGGGTATTATTCCCTTTGAATTGCATCCAAAGCTGCAGTTTTTTAACCTTTCATTAACTTAGTATCACACAAATCTTTTTCTAATTATACAACAGCCAACATATGTTAATTTGTAGAATGAATTCTGTTTAATTACAGCAGAAAACATGATGGAAACCAAAGCTCTGAAGAAGTTATACAAAGGAATCTTTAAGTTAATATCATTTTCTTTTAGATTGTACGTAACTCAGCACCTATGAATCCTTGTGAGCCATCTACTACTACAAGTTTTACTTTTATTTAAATCACACGACCATTAAGAATGAGACTTAAAAGAATTTCCTGAGTTGAAAAGAACTGTCCGCTTACTTTATCAAACTCGACTGCTTTGTAGATGAGTGCCTGTTACTCCGTAGGAATTCTATCATTTACCATCTTAAAAGGTGTTTGCGAGTTTGTACTTTTTAGTTGTCTATTGCGGCATATCAATGTACCCCAAAACTTAGTGGTTTAAAACGAATTATTTCTAGAGAGATAAAGTGACTTTTCCCAAAGCCATGCTAAGCACTTATCTTACAGAAGTATTCTGATACGGATATTTGCATGTAATTTCTGCTTTTATATACAAGGTATGTAACACCCTATAGCTCACTGTCTCCCCTTCTTTGTATTAAGATATTTCACTGGGATATAATTTGGGGTATGTCAAACTAGATGATCTGATTAAAATGATCCTGGGTAACTGAAGGCTTCCACCGTGTACAAATGTTAAAATCGAAATAAGTGGAATATTCGTGCTAGGGGAGGGAAGCCCTTCTGGAGCGGGAGACTCCCGGACTCTCTTTACTGCCTCGCTTACCCTCCCCAGAATCGGGTGGGAAGTTAAAGGGTGACTTGTTTGACTGGAAAATGTGGGAAGAATAAACCAGCTCAAGCCACCTGCTCACCCCTCTCCCCGGGGAAGTGACCCGTCTGTCCGCAGACAGCGTGGCTGTGCTCCCCGCTCCAGACTCCACGTTCTGTGGAACAGACCCTCCGCCCCTCACCCTCCCCAGCCCCACTGCCAGTGCGGGGGCAGAAGACGGTCTCATTCCAATGTTTAGTGTTCGGAAGCACAAAAGCATCCTCTGGTGTTACCTTTATCAGCAAAAGTGGTGATAATTTGATCTCCTATCTGCAAACTCTTTGGTCTTTTTTCCGTCAGTTCAGAATGTGGGAGGATCTACAAGGGTACAGTTTACAGAGTCACTGTCAAGCCTCAACAGCTCGTCATCATCGCAACAGCAACTATTATGATTAGTAACGCTTGTTGAGCACTCGCTATGTGTCAGGCTATCAGCTTACTACATTTTCATGTGTTATCTCATTTAATCTAATTACAACAAAGCCAAGCCAAAGAAACCACACACTATAACTGGGAGTTTCAGTAGCTTTCAGAGTTGGCCACCATGAAATCCTCCCCTCCCTGCATGCACATGCCTCACCCCACGTCACGAGATGGGGTCTACTTCCCCTCCCTTTGACTCTAGGCTCACCTTAATGACTCCCATAGATAGGATGCAGGGGCGGGGAAAGTGACATTTTGGGACTTCTGGAGCCCAGGCCTGAAGAGGCCCAGCAGCTTCCACTTCCTTTCTCTGGGGAAGCCAGTCCCCTACAATGAATCCTGAATGATGAGAATAAGCTGGAGCGAGGGAGCCCTCATGGAGGAGCACAGAGGAGCCAGACACAGGAGTGAGAAATGGTAAATCACTGGTTTAAGTCACTGAGTTTTGGGGCAAGTTGATACACAGCAACAGACAACTGAAACAAAATACAAACTTGCAGATGCCCTTTAAAATGGCAAATGCACAACTGCTATGGTGTAACAAGAATTTTTAAAGATCAGTAGATGATTTATTAAACCATAAAGTCATGATCTATTTGGACATAGAGTACCTATATGGTCCAAGTCACGCTTTCTCAAATGTCATTCTAAAGGAGCCACTTTCAAGGGACAAACAATACCATCACCTCAAGACATCAGTGCCACTCTTATTCAAAAGGATAAAAGCTCTTCGTTGAATAATCAAGATTATCCCTCTCTATTCCCTGTAGAGATCTCGCCATCTCTTTGCCTCGTATTCCGTTATCGTATAGAACAGTTTCTACACCCTGGCTCTACACTCCTTCCTCTGGGGCACCCTCCCAACCCCGCATCCTCGGCCCCAAGCTGGCTTACTCCTCCTCATTGTCTCTTTAATGCTCTGCTCATATTTTAGCTCAGTGCCCATCACATATAATTTATGATTCATGTAAACTCTGTGAGAGCAGAGACCTGGCCTGTTTTGTTACTGTTGTATTCTAAGCACCAGAACAGCACCCATATGGAGTGGGTGCTTCATTCATTCGCTTATTAGTGGTTGAATAAGCGAACGAGTGAATATGCTTTCCCTCCCACCCCAGGCCAGATACTGTTTCTTGGGGTTGAACATCCAATGCCACTTCTTTCACTCTCTCCCTTGTGGTGGAGGGGCTGGAAGCCTGGAGGCCCTAGTCGTACTTGTGGCCAGGGTCCGAATGCAATCCCGTTCTGCCAGATGGACAATCTGTGTGAGATCTGGAGGGCAAGGGGAACCAGGGAGGTTCTTCTGCCACCAGCTGTGGTTGACACTCGGGTTCGGCAGATGCACGTGTTTGTAGAAGCCAGCCAGCCAGCTACCCAGTCCCCAGCGGCAGCTGTGAACCTGGCAGTGGCTTCTACATTTTCCTGCCCTCTGGGTGACAGCTTTGGCAATGTGACCTAAACGCCTAATAGTGGCCCTGACTTTCACTCCTTCAACCCTTACAATGTTTGTTTCCTACAGTATCTGGAACGGCTTTTGTTTTTACTACTGAGTTCTGATAGCTTCACAGATGGCATTCCCTTGAGGGCACGAAATGCCTTGGTCCTCTCCGCATATCCATACCTGCAGTGTCTGGATCACAGTGGAAACTAATAAAGATAATAAGGACAATAATAGCAAACAATGTTTAATAAGTGTCCAGCACTGCTCTAAGTGCTTTACGTCTATTAGCTTATTTAATCTACTCAATAACCCTGTGAGGCAGGTACTACTGTCTTCTTTCAGAGATTATGAAACTGAGAACAAAGAAGTTAAACAACTTGCTTAAGAAATCACTGCATTGCACGGTGGACTGAAGAGTCGTCAAACCTGGCTAGTTTGGCTCTCAAGTCTGTACTTGTATCTAGTATTCTCTCCTGCCTGAATAATGTTTGCTGAAGGACTTGAAGACTCAACCACTAAAATTTTATAATTCATTTATTATAAATGTCCTGTGTGCACTTATCATAAAATAGCCGTTCACAATATTTTCCTTTAAGACTCTTAACTTTGAAAGATGTTCTTGTAGCATCAGAAGAGTATATATATGCTTCTTGTGCTTAACTATTTTTTCCAATGACTCATAAAAACAATGAAAAAATAAGGAGCCTGGATATTAGCATTGTAGGAAAGGTAAGAAGAACCATGGTGAAGAATATTCCTAGGTTTCTTGTGAACTTCTTGATGCACATCGTTCTGCCTCTTGTCTGGGAGCACAAGCTAAAGCCAATGGCCATTGGATGCAGCAACTGCAGGGATTATCTCTCTCTTGTTACTGCGGCTTCTGCCAATTGGAGAATAAGCTTTCCTACCAAGACTCCAAAGGAATGGAGAAGAGAGTCAGGGAAGATGCAAAGACAAGTAAAAAATCTAAGTGGGAATGGACCCAGCATCCGATCATTAACATTGTGGACAAAAGTGCACAATCTTCAAAGATGACCAGTGCATAAATCTGTGTGTGTGTGGGGGGGTGGGGTGGGGGATGGGATAAACAAAAAAGGCATTGGAGGTATCTTTCTCTCCACGCCAGATGTCTCCTGACACACACAGGGATCTACCAGTAGCCGTGGACAGGGCAGGCACTTATTCCTCAGGGGACAAGTGTCTTTATCTGATGGATGCATTTGGAAGGAAAATCTGAGCACAAATAGCCCAGTCCCTTCTTTCTCTCTTGTAAGTAAACCTGTCATTCTTCTCGGCTCCTCCATATCTTAAATTTTAGAGGGCTCAACTCTGTCCATGGGGAGGGGTCTGGACTTTGTCCACTGCTGATAGTGATGCGGAGGGTAAGTCTGTGCAATTCTGAGGTTCAGTACTGGGAAACCCACTTGCCTCAAGTTAAAAGCCACATTCCCCAGTAAAGAGCCACAGCCCTTACCTGCAATTACAAAATCCCCCAGTGTTGAAAACAAATTTTTTCCCCAATTCATCTGGCAGCAAAACCTGAAGTGACCTGAGTCGATGGTGGCAAAACCTGACCTTGATGGACATGACCCCACTTACAGTCCTTATTACCCCACTTAGAGCTACGTGTCCAATACAACAGCCAATAGTCACATGAGTCTATTTAAATTTAAGTCAATCACTATGAAATATTAAAAATTTAAATTCTTAGTCATGCCACATTTCAAAAGCTCAAGGGCCATATGTAAATAGTGCTCTCACATAGAATAATGCAGATAAAGACCCTCAGCATTGCAGAAAGTTCTACAGTACAGCACTTAGTCATGTTTTCTTATAAACACATTCATATCTGGTTATCAGATATTAATAATAATAAACAGCATATGCACCATTTTCCCCCTAAATCTAAAAAAATGTGGAATTGCAAAATCGCATCTGGCCCAAAGGATCACAGATAAGGAATACTGGTCTGCTTCAGCTTTTATTAGTTATAAAGGCAATATTTGGTCTTTTTTCAGGTTTAGACTTTACCTATTATGGACTGAAGGATTGTATCCCCCCAAATTCCCATGTTGAAGTCCTAACCCTCCCAATGTGATGGTATTTTTGGGGCGAAGCCTTTGGGAGATAATGGTTTAGATGAGGTCATGAGGGTAGTGTCCCATGGGACTACTGTCCTTAGCAGATGAGACACAAGAGTTCTCTCTCCCCCATACGAGGATGAGGCAGAGACTGCAGTGATAAAGCCACAAGCCCACAGATGTCAAGGACTTGCATCAAAGTAGGAAGAGGCAGAGAAAGTTTCTTCCCTAGAGCCTTCAGTGGGAGCATAGCCCTGCTAGCACCTTGATTTCAGGCTCTAGACTCTAGAATCATAAGACTAGATTTCTGTTGTTTAAAGCCCAATCTGTGGTAATTTGTTATGGCAACCCTAGGAAATTAAGACAGATTTTGGTACCAAGAAGTGGGGTGCTGCTCAAACAAATATCTAAGAATGCAGAAAGAGCTCTGGAACCTGGTAGAGGCTAGAAGAGTTTTGAGGTGCGTGTTAGAAAAAGCCAAGAACGCCATGAAGGGACTGTTAAAAGGAAACTCTGGTAAGAGCACAGAAAGAAAAGAGGAGAGCTGGAGAGATGGCTTCTCAGAGAATACATAAACAATCATGACCAGACTATCGACGACAAAGGCCTTTTGGTGACTCTCAGAAATGAGAAACATGTTATTGGACAATGGAGAAAAAGTGACTTATGAAGTAGCAAAGAACTGGCTGAACAGTGTTTTGTGGAAGGTAGAATTTAGAACCAATGAAACTGGATGTTCAGCTGAGGATATTTCTAAGAAAGTATTGCAGGATTGGCTTGGTTTCTCCTGTTTATAGTAAAATGAGAAAGAGAGATGAATTGAAGTAATAACTGTTAAGCAAAAAGGAATCAGAACTTGATGATCTTGAAAGCTCTCTGCCTATCCATATTGCAAAAAACATGTGGAGGTTTGTTCTGAAAAGAACAGTAAGGGTGTGGTCACACAACCATTTGGTAAAGAAATGAGTATAGGTGTGAAGCATGGACCGCGCCCCCCCCCCCCCCCCCCCCGCCCAGCAGAAACACGGCCAGTATGAACTGGAGGAGACAGGTTGACAGAAAGGAAGGCTGTCAGACCTCATAGGCCCTACAGGATTGGAAACACAGGGCTACTGCCTGTGAACATGTGTTCTTCTTGAAGACAAAGGAAGAATGACCCCAAAGATTCAGAGGTCATCAGGGCTGCCTCCTTGGTTTCAAAGTTGGGGGAGGGCATCACCTGGGCTTCAACAGGGGAGGTGGCCTCTGCCTAAAGACTTGGGGGCAGGGCCTCCTGGAGCCTGGGTGGGTGATTCCCTCCCTGCAGAGCCATAAAGGTGAGACTGCCACCCCAGCAGGTCCAGAAGGCAAAGCATCAAATCAGAAAGGATTATTCTAGAGCCTTAAAACCTAATGGCATTTGCCTTGCCAGGTTTTGGGTTTGCTTGGAACCCTTCATCCTTTTCTTCCTTCCAATTTTCCCAGTTTTCTCATTCCTTTCGGAATGAAAAACTTTATCCTATGCCTGTCCCCTCATTGTATTTTGGAAGCCTATAACTTACCTAACAGCTTCACAGTTGGAGGGGAATTTTGCTTCAGGATGAGTCCTATCTGGAGTCTCACCCACATATTATTTAGTTGAGACTTTGGGCTTTCGACTTTAGAGTTGATGCTACAAGAAGACAAGGCTTTTGCAGTTGTTGGGATGCAATAAATGTATTTGGCATGCCAGGAGGACATGAATTTTGCAGGGGGGTCAGGGGCAGAATGTTACGGATTGAGTGTTTGCTCCCCCCCGCCCCAGTTCATATGTTGAAGCCCTAACTCCCAATGTGATCATATTTGGAGGTGGGGCCTTTGGGATGATGAAAGTAGAGTCCCCAATATGAGACATGTCCTTATAAGAAAAGGAGCCTTGGATAAGAACTGAAGCAGAGAAGAGGAATACTATTTAACAGGCCCCTCCAATTTCAGTCACAGGGAGAGAACTGTGCAGGCTCTTCTCTGCATATTCACAGACAATTCAATTCAGGCTAATCACAGTGGAGAAATTTATACATGCTTTAGAACCACTGTTCCAAGGAGGTATAAGTGCCATTCCGGCAGAGAGACAGTGGTTAAATGACTGGAAAAATTCCAAGGATTAATAAAGATGCCACAGATGGGACTGCTACGTTGGTGGGAGGTGGGACTAGATGAAGTCCAAGGTCCGTCCACGCAAGAGAACGGGGGACAGTTACTCCTCTCCCACACTGGTTCTTCTCGAGTGTCTATCACACAGTGGGGACAGGTCTGATGCAGATATACTTTTGAATAGGAATGTGTCCTTTAGAGTTCAGAAAATCCTGCCATTTCTTTGAATGCTCCTATGGCTACCTTTTCATGGGGGTAAAGTGGGTCAGGGCAGCTATGGTTCCTTCCTGCTACTCAGCTTCTTGTGGCTGTCAGGCTTCAAGAGGAAGGCCAGCATTGTTGACTACAGCCAGCTGATTTTCTTGACCATATGGGTGTAAGACATTTACAGAAATCAGGCATGAACCTAAGTACCAAGAGAGATGTTTTGAGGCCCCTGCAGGCTCCAGCTTGTTTCATTCTGCTAGATGAGTTCAGGCAACTAGCTTAACCTGGTGCCTCAGTTTTCTCATCTGTAAAATAGGGAGAACACCCTCTGGTCCACCATCCTCACAGGGTTTGAGAACGAAAACCGAACTACTGACTGAGCTAATCTATGTTCTAAAAACATGTATTATCTTAATTACTGATAGGGAAATTTCATACAAGCTTTGTAAAGCAATCTAAGGGAGATCCTTCCTGGATTCTTAAAAGTACTGCTATGAGTTCAACACAGAGAAGCTTTTATTTAGAGCATAAACTGGATTCCCGCTTGTAAAGAAAAGCATGAGATAATATTCTTTGTCTTAATTTGACAGTGGAGAGGCTCTTGAGTATTGGCCAACAATCTAATATGGGATCGCACCAAAACACAACCATTTGCTTCCTGAGTCATATCCACAAAGATCTGGTGGTAAAGTGCTGTCTCTGACAGAGCATTTACGGAGATCTCAAAGCTTCATGTTCAGGCTCTTAAAAAAAAAAAACAACCTGTCTCTGTCATTTCTATTTAATATACCCTCGGCTCTCCATTTGGGATAAAGTTGAAGTCCTGCTCCTATTGCAATTTCTCAGGTAAGATTCACATTTCTGGTCTTTTAAGATCAATGTGCAAGCTGCCCAGCTCAGTGACCAGAAGGCATGATCCACCCCCTCTCTTGTCTGCTGTCCTAATATTAATACACGCTGAAGCTTCTAGCGTATTTCAAGAAATGGGAAAATTTATAGAATCACATGTACTGGCTTAAGAAAAATGACATTAATCTTGAATATTAATTCAATATTAAGCTAACTTGATATAAATTCATTATCACTGATTTTTATCCTAGAAATTACAAATTTAAAAATAAACTACTAATGATATTAACAGACTTTTCACTGTATTTAAAAACAACTTGTTTAAAGAAAAGTGTTATTTAACTGGTTTTACATCAGCACACTTAAAAAAAAAACCTCATAAGAAGTGTTAAGCTCAGGAAAATTAAATTCTCTCAAATACTGCTGTTTTATCAATATTTTTAAAAACAACACCGAAAACTTAAGTTGCAAACTTCCTTAGGTCCTTCAACAGGCTGCACAGCCCCACAGTTTTCTTTATCCAGATTTAAGTAAAAAATCCTGCAAGACATAGTTCAGATGAAAGGAATTTTAAAGAATGTACTGCAGCTTTCAAAAAGCCTCCTTAATTACTAAATGCTGTGAAACTGAGTTGTAAACTGATAAAAGGACAGGCAAACCCTCCCTCAAAAGTATACAGCCCTTCTAATACTAATCACTGTGGGTTATCTACCTATTTGATTGTTTTCCCAATCCCCTTGTCATAAGGTGAACTGTACCTGAAATTTCTGCTAGCGTTTTATGAAAGAGTAATGTTTTTAGAAAGCTATTTTTTATAGGTCCTCTGAATGCTTTTCACAAGCAACCAGAACCCTGGGTTTTGAAATGATGATTCTATCCATATGACTGTTAACTTTCTTTTCTCCTTTACTTCTTTGTCAGAACCAAGGCTTGTTAGAGTGTAGCAAGTTTCCCATCTCACACGCCTATTTCAGTCTCCTATAAACTCATCTTAGGGCCAAACATTTATTTTTCTGGGAAAGAGCAACTCTTACAGTTTTATCCAAGCCAAGTCAAATGCATCCTACTTTTTCTTCACTTACTGGGAATGAAAGTTAACGTTCGGGACTGGGAAATGATAGGTAGTGATGAGAGAGAAACTGACCACCCGGAGCTCAGCCGCTGTGGTTTGTGAATGCAATAAATCAACAAGTTTTCATTTAGCAGCTACCAGGTCCCCAGCCTTTAGCTAGAACACGACTGAGAAGGCCAACTTCTAGACCGGGGTGATCTAGCCCAAGACCGAACTGTAGAGATGAACTCATCCTGAACGCTCCACCTGGAAACCAGCGTCAGCCTGTTTCGGGACCGCACAGCGCGTTTCCCCTCGATCTCTGCGGATCTTGGGTTCCCAAGGGTCTCCTTAGCTCCCCAAGACAAAGGGTCCCACTAGCACACCGGCAAGAGGCAAGCCTCGGGGAACCCCATGCTCTCACTTCGCCTCGGCCTGAACAAGTGGCAGAGGAGGGAGCCCCATTCCGAAATCTGCCGCGGAGCCGAGAGAGCGAGAGGACGTCTTATTTGCGTTTCACGATAACCTCGGAGAAGAAACCGCTAAAGGAAAGAAAAACGGGGTGGCGGTGGGGAGTGGCAGGATGGAGCTTCCAGAAGCGTCTATGAATACCTCGGACATTTCTTAGACCAAGGGAAAAGAACCCAGGGGGCGAGAAATGGGTGTCCCAGGGGAAGTCAGCAGGCAGAAGGAATGAGCGAGGGAAGAAGAAAAGTGATTGAAATTAAAGTCCCAAGCGCTCAGGACAGCCTCGGTATTAGCTAGAGAAAGGGAGCCCCGGGGACGCCCGGCGCGCCCGGCTGTACCATGGCACTCTTTCTGGCTCCCGCCGCGCAGACGGATAGAAGGACAGACGGACAAGCGCAAGCGAGGCACTTACCTTCAGGGTTGGCGCTGATGAAGACCCGGACGCTGCGGCCGGCTGGCATCAGGTGAGAAGGCAGGGCGGTGAGGTTCCCAGAGAAAGCCGCCCGCCGGAGCGCAGAGTCCCGGGGACAGGGCAGCCTGGTGCCCGCGCCGGCCGGCCACATTGCCTTCAGGGAGGAAGAGCCGCCGACTCCCGCTCCTCGGGTTCCTGCCCGCGGCTCCGCGGAACGGCTAGGTCGATCCCCGCAGGCGGCGCGGCTCAGAGCCGCTCCGAGCCCGAGGCGACGCGGGCGAGCTCCGTGGCGCACACCAACGGCCGGCGGAGAGCGGCCATACGGACCCTCGGGCCCCTCTCACCGCCGCCTCCTGCCCCTCCGGGCGTCAGCCTTCGCTTGCTGCCAGGGCTCAGCGCAGTAGCGGGCGGGAGCGGGAGGTCAGCGTGGCGGCGGCTACGCGCGCGGCGCCCCTTTGCGCCGGGAAGCCGAGCCCGTGGCCATGTCCCCGCCCGCGCCCGCCGCTAGAGGAGGGGGCGGTCAAC
Organism: Balaenoptera acutorostrata; assembly: GCF_949987535.1. Classification (NCBI taxonomy): domain Eukaryota; kingdom Metazoa; phylum Chordata; class Mammalia; order Artiodactyla; family Balaenopteridae; genus Balaenoptera; species Balaenoptera acutorostrata. The sequence continues at coordinate 80,917,791 of NC_080068.1, forward strand.
GGGTCCGGACAGAGCGGGCAAGTGGAGCGGACCAAACTTTATCTACAAACGGCGTCCGGAGTTTATCGCCAGCCGCCTCCCGCGGGGCACAGGAATATCCCGCGACTTAATTAAATTAAGGGCGGCTCTGGCGCGGGGGCCTTCGGCGCGGGGGGCTCTCTGAGGGCGAGCCCGGGCGCTCCTGGCTGCCTCTTCGGTGGACGAACGGAAAGAAATTAGCCCGAGATTTCTGCTACTCCTCCTCCAACTCTACTAAAGGTCAAACAAGCCCTGAGCATTTTCAAAAACGCTCGCATCCCGGCGTCTGCGCGTTTTTTGCCCAAGTGCTGGGAATTCCGCCTCAAAGTTAGACGCACCACGGAGCCCGGACTCCCAGGGATCGAAGCACCAAAACTCGGGACCGTCTCGGGCGTCCTGGAGGGAGTATCACAGTCGCCGTTTCTCTTGGCGCAGGTGGCGAGTCCTGCCGCTGCATTCACTCCCCACGCTCAGCAGAGCCGGGGGTTTTTATAGCGAAGCAGCGCCGCTCACGTGCTCCTCGCCGCGTGGTCAGGGAACCTTTCCTAGAGCCGATCTCCGCAGCGGGCCCTCCCGAGGTCTCTAAGTCTCCAGGGGTTACTTCCTGCTCCCGCCCGGGCGCATTCCCGGGCCATTCCGCCAGCCCGGAGGCTCCGGGGCCCCGCCGCACGGGAGGATGCCGGGAGCCCCGCGCGCCCTGGCGCGCTCCTGGGCTCCGCAGGCCAGTGCAGACTCCGGGGAGCGCCGCCCCGCGCGCAACGTCCCGCAAAGTGCAGGTGGCCACGGATTGGAGCCAGGTGCTAGAGATCAGAGTTGGCGTGGAGCAGCTTTTCCAAGTTCGTGCAGAGTGTGAGTTGGCTCCACCTGACGCTGATCCGACGTGGCCAGAGCGCATGGGGGACTGTTGCCTGGGGTCGGGGCGTGAGGTGGATAGTGCAAGGGGTCTGATCCACGTCCGGGGTGACGTGAGATGTAAAGGGACCGAGCCATAAAATTGCCATCTCCGGGCCGCACTTCATTGCACCTCCCAAATTCTGCAAATCCCAGGGCACGAAGGAAGTGTGATTGTGCTGTGGGGTGGCGGAAGTGAGGAGGGCGTGCTTAGAGCCTTAACTGGACTTTTGGTCTCCAAACCCCTTATGTTGAGCTTTAGGGCAGGAACTCCTGTCTTTTAGTGAGGAAGAATAGCTTTTCCAAATCTTTGAGATTGGAGAGGGGGCGGGTGGGCACAGGGTGAAGGTAGCTCAGCTGCTAGTTTTAGCCTCTCACCTGGGGCTTCTGCTGTAGGCAGCTCCTGGCCTCCTCCTGGCCTGCACTTCTTCTGGGCCCTGCTGGTGGCAGTGAAGTCCTATGCACTGCTGTTTATTTTGTCACCCCGCCGCGTCACCAGCACACACTTTCTGGGGTAACCTTTTTGGAGAATTGGGTCTCTGGGTTTTTAAGGCTGCCTCTTCAGTACTGAGAACCAGGGGGGCAGACAGCAGTCCTTACTTTGTAATAATTTGATGCAACCAATAGAGAAACCTTGAACGTGCCCATGTATTAGTTCAACTGATCCCATTTAGCAAATTATCTCCTTCCTCTCTCCAACCTCATTACTCCCAGGTGGGAACTTTCTTCAGCATTAAGGACAACTTTCTGAAAGCTCTCCTGATGTCCCAGGAGGTTCGGACTGGGCTCCCTGGAAGAGGTTATGAATATACAGTGTCTATTACAGTATCATCCTTTATGAATATACAGTATTTGTTACTGGAGAAAGGAAAGCCAGGACCACTTTATGCCTGATCTCAGTGTTGTTTATGAGACTGACGAGGAGTTGCCAGATTGTCAAGGGCCCACCTGCCTTCCTCTCCTTCTCGCCCATCCCCCCGCCCAACCCCCCCCCACCTCCTTATCTGGTGGTTTCCCTCTTAAAAATCAAACTAGTGTTTGTGTCTTCTGACCTTTGTTTCAGATCTCAAAGTGTTTCAATTTCTTAGGATGACTTTGGGATTTTTGGCAGCCTCTATAACCTAATTAAGTGTTCTAGACAGGCCGAAGTTTAGCATCTGCCAGTGTCACTGCAGAGCAAGGATGCAGAGGAGAGAGAATTTCACGGTATCTGTGGGACCAAGCTTCCGAAGGCTCCCAGCACAGCCAGCTTTGTGTCAGGTAGAGTAGGCTGCTGTCTTTGGGTTATCAGGGCGGTTTCTACCTAAGGATATCCAACCTCCCCCTGCCCGCCCCCCAAACACACACTTCTACCTTCCTCCATTCTGTCTCTTGCTAACATTGGATAGCCTAAAAACAGAGATTCATTCATTAGCATGCAGATGGCATAAGGGAAGAGTCACTCACGGTGCAAACATTTTGTTATGAATTAACTAGATCTGTTTCCCACCCTGAGGAACTGTAGGCTGTACAAGTGGAGGGTGGCGAGGGAGAGAAACTGGAAAGGGAAGGGAAAGAGTGGGCATGAATGTGGAAGGCAGGCCCTGACTTACAGTATGGAGACTGCTCTGTTTTTATCTGTTTAAAACACTTTACAAACGTTATTATTACTCCCATTTTACACACACAAAAAACCAAGGCTCAAAAAAGAGAAATGACTTACCCAAAGTCATATAACTAGTTAATGCTTGAGCTGGGATCCAGGTACTGGGGCCCCTGTCTCAGTAGTCTTTCTAACACACCACCTTTGTTTTCTAATTTTGCTCAGGTCTGACCCTGGCTGGCATCTTTAGTAACCTGAAAAATAGGTGTTCAGGCCTGTGTTCACAGGTGTGGAAGGCTGGTTATCACAGACCAAATAGGAAAGAAGTTCTGCCACAAGATCACACACGACTAGACTCTTCCAACTTGTAGGATGTTGATCTGATGACAAAGACTTCCAAATTCCTTGTTTCCCTTGGGTCCTGTTTCTTCCTCATAAGACCACAGGTAAACCCATACCATCCCTGAAGTTGGCTGGAGCATCTAGAAAAGCACCTAGAAATAGAAAAAGGAAAATAAAAGTACATGAAAAATGGGCTTGGGACCAAGCTTGTGATCAGGAACAGGTATTCCCCTCTCCATCCTCTCACTCACCCCAATTTGCAGGCCAGAGGACCACAAAGAGGTTACTATCTTTATAAACAGTGATGCCAGCCCTTGATAAAACAGGGCTGCTCAAAGGTTAAATTACTGCCAGGTGCATTCTACTCATAAAGCTAGAAGGATTCCTTGCCGTCAAGGAATCCAACTCCCCTTAGTATATAGATAATGCCCCTCCCACAAAGTAATTTTATAAAACAGGAGGAAAGAAAACTAATGTCTAATAATATTGATATGTTAAACATCTGTAAGCTAGACACTGTATAAAGCTTTTAATAGGTTTCTCATTTAATCCCACTGTATCTGGGATCTGGGCCAAATACCTCTCATCTTCCCACTTGATGCCCCTTCTTGGACACCGTTGTCCCTTGTATACCTCTTGTGATGTATGTGCAGGTTGCTTGTTCCAAAGTCCATGGTATGCAAATGTACCTCACCTACTTTCCTTTCCTGTGAAAGCTGGTGATTTTTCACCCCACTGCATGGCTGTATCACATGTTCAGTTCACTCTGCTTAGATAATGGGTGTGGTGATCATAAAGAACATTGACTCTGACCCAGCAGAAGGAAGATACATCATCCAAACTGTATTCACCTGCATGTACATTTGCATTTCTGTACATCAAATATTCTGGCCTGGATGCTTCTGGCCCGGTGTTCTGCATTTTTCCTATTGTGGATAGAAGTGGAAATAGAGCCCCTAGTGTTATAAACATGACCAAATTAACATACCATACTACTCTATTTCATAAAATCTAGCCAGTGACGCCAACCATGTGTTTTTGTGTTTCCCAAACTTGTAGAAGTGTTTTAAACTTAATGTTATGTTAAAGTTCACAGTTGCTCCCTGATATGGGTGATAAATATTTGAATCTCTTTGCTAAAATGAGAAATGGATTATACAGGGTCACTCAAGCAAGGAATCTGTTTTCCAGAGTTCCAGCTCAGGATATAATCCAGGCCATCAGAAACCCACTTACTTGTTTACAAAATGGAAATTTTCAGTGTATGTGAGAATTTGTCAGCATAACAATTTGCCAACAGAGATTGTTGATTCAGAGGTGTCTGCAGCATGATAGAATTCACAGCAGCTTGGTTTTAAATAAAGTTACACCTTTCTGAAATTGCTATCTGATGTTTTCATGACTCAGAAATTCTAACTTTATATCCACCCCCTTCCAATTCTGTGTAATGTATTTTTTGAGCAGTCTGCCTCTTACAACCTTCTACACAATTACATTGTTATAAGAGCACAATGTACGTCATACAAAGTAGAAGAAAGTAAGGTAAGTTTCTTAATAAAAAATCTGTAGATTATTTTATATTTCTAAATTAAATATTTTACTTTCGCTTTATTTTTTTATTTTTTTGGAATTCCTTTATTTTTTATTTACTTATTTATTTATTTATTTTTGGCTGCGTTGGGTCTTCGTTTCTGTGCGAGGGCTTTCTCTAATTGCGGCGAGTGGGGGCCACTCTTCATCGCGGTGCGCGGGCCTCTCACTGTCACGGCCTCTCCCGTTGCGGAGCACAGGCTCCAGACGCGCAGGCTCAGTATCTGTGGCTCACGGGCCTAGTTGCTCCGCGGCATGTGGGATCTTCCCAGACCAGGGCTGGAACCCGTGTCCCCTGCATTGGCAGGCAGACTCTCAACCACTGCGCCACCAGGGAAGCCCTTTACTTTCGTTTTATGATCGTCAAATTTTTTTCCACCTCATGACATTAGTCACAAATACAGTACCTTTAGACACCCTCTTCTCTCTTCTTCCATCATCTGATACTTATTTGGAGAATTACTCTTTACAAAGCACTTTCATACCTGTTAACTCATTTTGATTCTAACCCTGTGAGGTAGGTTCTGGATGAACTATACTCCACTCTACTCCCCATTTTTCTAATATGAAAAAGCAGATCAAGCAATTTTAATGGCATGTCCAAGTTCACTCAGTTGGTGGATGGTAGAACCAGTCTAAAAACTGGATCTCTGAACACCAAACTATAGGTTAATTATAATATACCACATGGCTACCAATATATAACACGATCCATTTGGCCAAATTGATAAACATCATTTGCATTTTCTATACATTTTATACTAGTTGTTAGGAAAACCAAATAATATAGTGTATAAAACATTCTACTTGGATGGCAATGTTAGGTACATTGCCTATTTACATTGGTTTTTATATTTTTACTGAGCAAAAGCTAAATCCATATCATTTAATTCTATTAACAGCTCAGTTTTAAAGATGAGTACAAGAGGCTCAGAGAGCTTAAATGAGTTTGTTTGAATATATACCCAGGAGTGGGATTGCTGGGTCATATGATAGTTCTATTTTTAATCTTTTGAGGACCCTCTATACTGGTTTCCATAAAAGCTGTACCAATATACCTTCCTACCAACAGTGTACAAGGATTCTCTTTTCTCCACATCCTTGCCAACCCTTGTCTTTCATTTTTTAAATAACAACCTTCCTAATAGGTGTGAGGTGATATCTCATTGTAGTTTTGATTCACATCTCCCTGACAATGATTTTTTCATTGTCATCATTTTTTCATTGGTATCTTTTCATATATCCGTTGGCCATTTGTATGTCTTCTTTGGAGAAATATTGATTTAGTTCCTTTGCCCATGTTTTAATTGGGCTATTTATTTTACTTTATTTTTTTGCTATTAAGTTGTATGAGTTCCTTATATATTTGGGGTATTTATCCCTTATAAGATATATGGTCTACAAATATTTTCTCCCATTCTGTTGGTTTGTTGATGATTTCCTTTGCTGTGCAGAAGCTTTTTAGTTTGATATAATGTCACATGTTTATTTTTGCTTTTGTTGCCTGTGTTTTTGGTGTCATATCCAAAAAAATCATTGCTAAGATCAATAGATAAAACAATCCGAAAATTCATATAGAAGCACAAAATACTCTGAAGGGCCAAAGCAATCTTGAGCAAGAAAAATAAAGCACATTTGTTTTTCAAATCACATTTCCTGATTTCAAATTATAGTACAAAGCTATAGTAATCAAAACAGTACAGTTCTGGCATGAAAACAGACACATCAACCAATGAAACAAAATAGAGAGCCCAGAAATAAACCCATGCATACACAGTCAACTAATCTTCAGCAAGGGTGCCAAGAATACAAAATGAGGAAAGGATAGTCTCTTCAATAAGTGTTGTCAGGAAAATTAGATATCCATATGTGAAAGAATGAAAATGTCCCCTTTTCTTACACCATGAAGAAAAATCAGCTCAAAATGGATTAAACCTAAGACCTGAAATTGTAAAAGTCCTAGAAGAAAACAGAGGGGAAAAGTGATTTTTAAAAATGATTTGAACACTACTTGCTGGGTTATAACATACTCAGGGGAGTAAAACTATAATAAATAAGAAGTGGTAAGTCAAAATAGAATTTTGCCATGTTTTCTGAATAATTGTGCTAATAAGGATATGACAATAAAATTTACTAACCATAATCCAATATGTGGTACAATTCAATTCAAAGAATAAACTATCATTTGAAATCGAGTGTTTGCTTTATATATGGTTTAGATAGAAAATAATAAATCAGCCATCTGTCCAACACAGGGTTTTTGGTGGAAAACAACAGAACTGGTGCTGATTGGCTTAAGCATATAAGCAATTTTCTGGAAAATTATTGGATAGTAATAACATTGCTGGGAGGGATGAAAAACCAGGCTTGGAAAATGGGAGGGGACCAGAAGAGGTCAGCTCATTGGATCCACAACGTAGTGTCACAAGAACAGACACTTAGGACAGCACTGACACTGCTGCTGCTGCAGCCTGAACACTGCAGTACACCCCTGCCACCACCAGTACCATTCGCTGGATACCACCACTGGCACCATTGCCACTGGGCACTAGATGTTGCCATCACTATTGCCCTGTAATCTTCACTCTGGATTCTGAGGCCAGGAAGCCAGGGAGAGTGACTATCTGTCCTGCATCTAGACTCAGGCAGTACAGAATTTTCTAAACACTAGAAGGAGGTTCAGAGGTCAGATGGTTAAAACCTTTACACACCTCCCCGAGCAAGTGTACAGTATCTGTTCTTATATGGCCCAGAACATCTGGATGCTGTGGACAAGAGATGAATTGAATGTTTTTTGCATTTCTAGAATAAAATTAAGGTAATGATGCTCTACCTCTTTAAGACTCAGATACCTGAAAAAGCTCACGTTTCTTGGACCACAACCAAGAATAAGAAAGTGAGCTAAGAAGAATCCTCTAAGCAACCACACTATATGTTACAATGTTCATGCACTGTTGCTCGCTCCCTTGACTCATGGGAGATCCCAGAGGCTCTATGTCAGGGTCTCTTCACATGTACCATATTCACAATTCAAACAAGCTGGGTTTTCCTGGTTGGCAGAACCACAGCAGATTCGAGACAATGAATTGGAAGAGGAAGGGCTGCTATCTGGAAATGAGAAATGACTGTTCACAGCAGAGTCAGAAACCATATGACAGCAGAGGTAATATGTACACAAACACACACACACACACACACACACACACACACACACCAGTCAGTGATCTAGGGACCACTTAATTTTGGAACAGTAGAACTCTATATATCTCAAAATGGGACAGACAAAGAATGAATAGATCCTGAAATTGAGACAGACTAACTTCAGGATATTGCAAGTACTTGGGGATACTTTTCAGCAGCAAAAAACTTAGAGAGTTTAGACAGAAAGGCAATTGGCACTTGTGATATCCAGTAGTAAACATCAAGTAGTTGGAGATCAATAGCAAATGAAGAAGGCGGAGATTCAGTTCTCTTATCTCCAAGGACATTGTAGGGCACTTTTACTTAAGTGCCTGAAGCAGTGGTGGTGGTAGTAGTAGTAGTAGTAGTAATAATAATAATAATAATGACAATGACAATAATAGTAATAAACACTTAAATGCCTTCACTGGGCTAGATATGGTTCTATGAACTTATAGACATTAACTTATTTAATTCTAAGCTGTCATCCCTGGGAAGAAGGCACTATTATTATTCCCATTTTCCATATGAGGAAACTGGGGTGAGGTAATGTCAAGATGCTTGCCTAGATCACACAGGATGTGGTGGGGTATGTACTTTAATGCAGGCAGTCTGGTTCCAGAATCTGAGTTTCAAACATTATGATATACTCCATCTCTAGACACTAGGTAGCATATACCAATGTAATTATCCAGGCAAAGGAGAACTAGCTCAAGACAAGTAGGAGGAAACTCAGGTTGCAAAATTTGTCTTAAAGGTAAGGGAACGGAGGTAGTAGTCAATGAATGTTTACTCTGTGTTGCATTCATTACCTTCATTATCTCATATGGCCTTCAATATGCCGTATGATACTGTTACTCATTTTACAAAGGAACAATCTGAGGCTTGGAGAGGTTAAGTAATGATCCATCCTCACAGAGCTTGTTAAGAAATGAAGCTGGGATTCAATCTCCATTCACTTTCTGCTACAGGGCGGCATTGCCTTTAAACAGTGCAAAACCCAGTTGCAGGAATGAGGTATTAAACTTGTCCATTCATATATTCATCCATTTTATTTATTTGCTTGTTTTATTTGTTCATTTATTCATTAAACACTTCCTGTTAAGCATTTCTTTGTTCCAAGGACAAACCCTGTTCTCAGGCAGTCCAATCTAGTATGGGACTCCAAAAAGATGTTATCTGTGTAGAGGAAGACTCTAATGAAATGACCATCAATCAGTTTAGAGGTTTCTTAAACATTACTAAACCCAGTAAGACAAGTACATACTTGAAAAGACATCAGTTGACACTCTAGAAAAAAAGGGCTGCATGGAAGCAAATAGTCACAATGCCCAACAATGCAAGAGCAAGACTCTAAAAGGGGTTTCATGGGCTCTACTCAAAAAGGTAGTAGACTATAATAGCAGGATGTGGGTTTTGGAAACAAATTGATAAATACAGGTTCCAATATTGGCTTCGACATTTAGAAATTGTGGCTATAGCCTAATAGATTTTCTTCTCTAAGCCTCAGTGTCCTTCTCTATGAAATGGACATGAGTCAACTACTTTTCAGTGGTGAACAGTAAACGTGTTAAAGGACTTAGTACAGTGCCTGGTACTCAGGGATGGTGATTATTATTAGAAGAGAAGCCCAGCTAGACATAGTTATTAATTTAAAAGGGGATCGTGACAGCAAAACTATGTCAGATTTTTAAAACTTTGTAGTTTTTAAAAATTTTAATTTACATTGATAAGGTCTAGTAAAAACAAACAAACAAAATCAAACAAACCAGTCAATGACTACAATTCCATTTGAGGAATTTTGGCTGTTTGTGTCTTGTTTTGTGTGTTTGGGGATGAGGGTTGCAGGTCTACCAAAAGGAGCTGAGGACGTTGGATTTTACTCTACAGGCAGTCTAGCTGAGATGAGAAAATCTAGGTAAGCCATGAGCTAGAGCAACATGAAAAAAGGCAAGAGAAGTACATTGATTCCTGGACCTATGGCCAAGCAGAAAAGGAGATCACAGAATGTCAAAAGCTATCTTGCAATTTAAAAGTGGAAAACTCATACTGTTCCTGATATTGAGGTCCAAGATCAAAATAGAGCCAGGAACAAGGCTCATAATAGATTCATGCTCAGTAGCTAGTAAGTATCCTTTAGCTAGGAGTTGGGGGACTCTAGGAGCCTGGGTTGATGCAGTGTAGGTACTGCTGAAGCTCTAAATGTAAGCAGAGGAGGGATCTGGGAATAGGCAGCATTAATTACTTCTTAGCTCTGGCACTTGCTATTTCCTCTCTAGGCTTTAGCAGTAGCCAGTAGACTCTGGATTGATCTTTCTATCTTCACTCTCAATTCTCCAGTACAGCTTTTCACAAATATTCTGTTCTTAACTTTTATTTCCTGTCTTCTCTCTACTCTTCATTTACCGATTAACTTTGACTAAATCAAGGTGTAAAACTCAATACTGTAGTTTTTGGTACTGAATGGCTTCACTTCCATCCTTCAAGGCTTATCCTTCCCAAATCACTCTCACAAAAGCCTTCCCTGATTTTGCCAACTAAATGGAATCCATCTCTATTTTGTTCCATCTAATGTTTGCATTACTGATATAAAGGCAAGGTTATGTTGCAATAACAACCAACCTCAAAATCTCAGGGATTCTTTTCTTCAGTATCATACCAGAGGTTCTAGAGAGGGCAATTAAGAAAGTAAAATAAATAACAGGCATTAAATTAGAAACAAAGAATAAAACTTTATATTTGCAGACAAAATGATCTTCTATGCAGAAAATCCCAAGAAAGCTACTAAAAAATACTAGAACTAATAAATGAATTCAGCAAGGTTACAAAAATCAATTGCACTTCTATACACTAGCAATGAATAATACAAGAAAGAAATTAAGAAAGCAATTTCACTCACAATAGCATCCAAAAGATTAAAAGCTCATTAAAAATAAACTTAGCAAAAGAGGTGCAAGACCAAAAGCAACAAGACATTGTTGAAAAAAATAAAGGAAGATCTAAATAAATGAAGATACTCTATGTTCATGGATCAGAGGATTCAGTATTAAGATGGCAGTACTCCCCAACTTTATCTACAGATTTAATGCAATTCCCTGAAATTCCAGCTGGTCTAATTCCTTCCCTCCTTCCCCCTTCCTTCCTTCCTCCCTCCTTCCCTCCCTCCCTCTTTCTTTCCTTCTTTCTTTCCTTCTTTCTTTCTTTCTATCTTTCTCTTTCTTTCTTTCTTTCCTTCCTTCCTTCTGCAGAAATTGACAAGTTTACTTTAAAATTCATGTAAATGCAAAACCTACACTAGTCAAATCAATCCTTAAAAAGGAATGACAAGATTGAAGGACTTACACTACCAGATTTTAAAACCTATTACAAAGCTACAGTAACTATGTGTGGTACTGGCATAGAATAGATACATGTGTGGTACATATATATGATGGAATATTACATAGCCATAAAAAGGAATGAAATTGGGTCATTTGTAGAGATGAGGATAGACCTAGAGTCTGTCATACAGAGTGAAATAAGTCAGAAAGAGAAAAACAAATATCATATATTAACGCATATATGTGGAATCTGGAAAAATGGTACAGATGAACCTATTTGCAGGGCAGGAATAGAGACGCAGATGTAGAGAATGGACATGTGGACATGGCAGGGGAAGAGGAGGTTGGGACAAATTGGGAGATTAGGATTGACATATATACATTACCATGTGTAAAATAGATAGCTAGTGGGAACCTGCTGTATAGCACAGGGAGCTCAGCTTGGTGCTCTGTGATGACCTAGATGGGTGGGATCGGGGTGGGAATGGGAGGGAGGTCCAAGAGGAGGGGATATATGTATACATATAGCTGATTCACTTCGTTGTACAGCAGAAACCAACACAACATTGTAAACCAATTATACTCCAATTAAAAAAAGAATAGAATTAGAAGAATAGAATTAAGAGACCAGAAAGAAATTCTTATGTTTATGATCAATTGCTTTTTGATGAAGGTGCCAAGACAATTCAATAGGAGAAATAAGAGTGTTTTCAACAAATGGTTCTGGGGCAACGATATCAACATGCAAAAGAATGAATTTAGACCCCCACCTCACACCACACATAAAAATGTACTTGAAATAGATCATAGATCTAAAGGTAAGAGCTAATGCTATAAAACTCCTACAAGAAGTTATAGGAGTAAATCTTTGTGACCTTGGCTTAGGCAAAGTTTTCTTAGATATAACACCTAAAGCACAAGTAATGAAAGAAAAAATCAAAACATTGGACATTGTCAAAATTAAAAACCTTTGTCTTGCAAACATATCACCAAGAAAGCGAAAAGGCAACCCACAGAATGGGAAACAATATTTGCAAATCAAATATTTGATAAGGGACTTGTGTATAGATTATATAATGGACTTTTCTAACTCAATAATAAGAAATATACCAGTTATAAAATGATCAAAGAATTTACTAGACATTTCTCCAAAAAAGATTTACAAATGATGAATAAGTACATGAAAGAATGAACAACATCATTACTCATTAGGGAAATGCATATCAAAAGTACAGTAAGATACCATTTCATACCCACTTAAATGACTATAATAAAAAAGCCAGACAATAGCAATTGTTGGTAAGGATATGAAGGAATTGGAATCTTTAAGCATTGCTGATGTGAATGTAAAATGATGCAGTCACTTTGTTTTTTTAAAAAATTAATTAATTAATTAATTAATTAGTTTAAAAAACTGCGTTGGGTCTTCGTTGCTGCACATGGGTTTCCTCTAGTTGCGGCTAGCGGGGGCTACTCTTCGTTGCGGTGCGCGGCTTCTCATTGCAGTGGCTTCTCTTGTTGCAGAGCACGGGGTCTAGGCTTGTGGGCTTCAGTAGTTGTGGCTCGCAGGCTCTAGAGCACAAGCTCAGTAGTTGTGGTGCATGGGCTTAGTTGCTCCACGGCATGTGGGATCTTCCAGGACCAGGGCTCGAACCCGTGTCCCCTGCATTGGCAGGCAGATTCTCAACCACTGCGCCACCAGGGAAGTCCCTGATGCAGTCACTTTGGAAAGTAGTTTGGCAGTTCTTCAAAATGTTAAACATGATTATCATATGATCCAGCAATTTCACCTAGAGCAATTCCAAGATAAATAAAAATATATAACAACACAAACTTTTACAAAAATGTTTGTAACAGCATTATTCATAAATGCCAAAAAGTGGAAACAACCCAAATGTCCAACACATGCTGAATGGATAAACAAAATGGGTACATACATACAATGTATTCAGCAATAAAAAGGAATACATTACTGAGAGATTCTACAACAGGGATGAATCTCCAAAATATTATGCTTGGTGAAAGAAAACAGTCACAAAAGACCACATATTGTACACGTCAATTTATGTGAAATGCCCAGAATAGGTAAATTTATAGAGACAGAAGTAGATTAGTGATTGCCTAGGGCTGGGAAGATGAAGGAGAAATGGAGAGTGAGTGCTCATGGGTATGAGAGTTCTTGTTGATTAAATCTTCTAAATGATGTTGTTCTGATGAAAGTGTTCTAACATTAGGTTATGGTGATGGTTACACAACTTTGTAGATGTACTAAAAACTATTGAATTGTATACTTTAAACAGGAGAATTTTGTGGTATATAAATTATACCTCAATAAAACGGTTTAAAAATCACAGTGGTTTAATACAACAAAAGTTTCTCACTCATGCTGCATATCCAGTGAAGGCTGGGAGAGGAGATTTGCTCATAGTGGATACTTTAAAACCCTGGCTGATGGAAGCACTACTTTCTCATATACTTCTATGATCACTAAGGTAGAATAAAAGGAATGTGGTGAATTGCCTTATTGGCCCTTAAGACCTCCACCTGGGTTATACACATCACTTCAACTCATGTTTCATTAGCCAAAAGAAGTCACATGGGGCTTCCCTGGTGGCGCAGTGGCTGAGAATCTGCCTGCCAGTGCAGGGGACACGGGTTCGAGCCCTGGTCTGGGAAGATCCCACATGCCGCAGAGCAACTAGGCCCGTGAGCTACAATTACTGAGCCTGCGCGTCTGGAGCCTGTGCTCCGCAACGAAAGGCCGCGATAGTGAGAGGCCCGCGCACCGCGATGAAGAGTGGCCCCCGTTTGCTGCAACTAGAGAAAGCCCTCGCACAGAAACGAAGACCCAACACAGCCAAAAATGTAAATAAATAAATTAATTAATTTTAAAAAAAGTCACATGATCACATCCAACTTTAGAGAGGGTAATTTCAACTCAATTATATACCTAGGAGAAAAGAACTGGAATATTTGTGGAGTATCTTAATGAACACCACATTGGTCTTATCTTCTTTCCTAGGTTTTAGTTCCTGAGCACAGTGATACCATATTTCCTCACTGCCATAGTTTCCTTAAGTTCTTTTTTTTCTTTTTGAGTAAGATGGAGGTATTTACATGAGTAAGATTAAAAAGAACACACACATACAACACACACACACACACACACACACACACACACACACACCCCAGTCTAGAATAGTACTTGCTTCACAGTAAATGTTTCATAATTATGTGTCAGTAGAATAAATGAACATGAAATGATTAAGCAACAGTGCAGAGCCATGCGTGATTAATAGCCCAATGTGTGGATTAAGGATGAGTACAGCAGGAGTTCGGAAAAGAGGAGATCAAAGTGAGTAGAGGTGGCAGATGCACAGTAATGGGTGTTCCCAATCTCTATCTCTGGTATCAGTACAGATGGATCACTCAGAACTGCTGCAGTGACCCAGATGGACGGTGTTATCTGTGTCACAGTTTGTTTTCCTCCCAGATATGGGTTGGGCAGGGCCCTGCAAGCTTAATTAGGGCAGTAAAGAATAGGATCCAAATCACTTAACCTTTCTGAATCTCATTTTACAAATCAAGATTGTCAAATGTAGCTGTGTAACACCTTAAAGCCCTGTGATTAAATATGCTATTAGTATTGTACGCAAAGTCTATCAGAGAGTAAAACAGTACTTCATGGGTATGGAGTTGTTGAATATGTCAAAGCTTTAATAGCCGTCTGGAGTTAAACCTGTGCTCTGCTGAATTTAGAGTTTTCACAGACATGCTTTAATGAAGACCCCCTTCTTTCCAGAAATTCATTAAGCAGTTACACATACACTTGAGTCATTTTTACATCATGAAGAGGTTACTAAATTAAAAGGATTGCTGAGAGTACTTTCAAGGCATTGCTAATTCTTTCAATGTATATGGACTTTCAAGCAAAAATTTAATGCTGTGTTGGCTGGAAGAAATCAAAATCTCTACTTCCTTCACATTCTTATTAGATATATATCTTAATTAATTTCAATTCTTAAGGAAAGGACCTTTTCCCTCAAGAAAGCTTTTTACATGTCCATTGTCAGTATTGGTTTTTTTTTATATACATTTATTTATTTTATTTATTTATTTTTGGTTGTGTTGGGTCTTCATTGCTGCGCATGGGCTCTCTCTAGTTGCGGTGAGTGGGGGCTACTCTTCGTTGTGCTGCGCGGGCTTCTCATTGCCGTGGCTTCTCTTGTTGCAGAGCACGGGCTCTAGGCATGCAGGCTTCAGTAGTTGTGGCACGCGGGCTCAGTAGTTGTGGCTCGTGGGCTCTAGAGCACAGGCTCAGTAGTTGTGTCCCTGTGGCTTCCTGGACCAGGGCTCGAACCTGTGTCCCCTGCATTGGCAGGCAGATTCTTAACCACCGTGCCACCAGGGAAGCCCCCCGTATTGGTTATTACAGTGACCAAAATCACCTAATAGCAGCCACGCTCCACTACCTGGTTTGCAGACAACTCTAAACACAGAGAGAACAGTTAACTTATTCCTAGAAAATAGTCTCTATTTTTTAAATATTCAGTTAAAAGTATTTTTTTCTGTTAAAAATATTTCTTTCCTTCTACCACCAGAAGGGAACAGTAAAAATTTGATTTAAGAAGTCAGGAAAACAACAACAACAACAACAAAACCACTTACCACTAGCACATGTAAGTCTTAGTTGAATCTATTTTAAAATGAGAGAAAATAACTAAGAGATATGGGAGCAGATTTCAATTTCTGAAAACTCTTATGATTATGGAAAGAATAGGGAAATATGAATCATTTGGAAATAGGAATAGTGAAGAAGCTATAAATTAAAATTTACACAGCCTACCTTAATAGTTAGGTTTTTGGAAAGATGTAGAATGTCTACTAGGAGTGAAAAGCAAAAACATTTTCTTACCATAACCATTTATTTGAGCTTTTTATTTGGAATTACACAGCACTTAGCACAGAGGAAGTTCTTAATACATGTTTCTAGAATGAATTGCCCATACCATTTCAAATGATCTTGGAATATATTCAAAATAAAAGACAAGTAGTTGCATCTAGCAACAGCACATATTAACACCAAGAAAGCCATATGTGGAACAGAATATTTTTAGTATTTTGCTAAGGGAACCACACTACAGTTAATTCTGCAAAAAGTAAATACCTTCACAGCCTAGAGTTGCAAGGACAATCATGAATAATACCACAGAAATATCCATAAAGGACTTCTCATGTAAACTGATAAATACGTTAACATCTATCTCTTGCCTATTTGCTTGTTGCATCAGTGGAGAAGTGGCAAAATCAGTCATGTGACACTTTGCACCTATTAGATAAACACGGTTTATTTCAGCAAGAATTTATTGAGCACCTACTACATTTTTGTACTGTGATGTCACCAAGGATATAGACTTGAAGAGCAAGACTGATTGAAGAAGAACCTTGAGGAAAGACAGATGGAGGAAAAAAATAACATTAAAATTTTACTCAAAAAAAAAGGAGCAGCAATAGATATTTACTTTATGCACTGTTATTTTCTAATCCCCTTACTCCATGTGGCTCAAGACATGAGAATTACAGTAAGTGCAGAGAGCTCTCCATCTGTTAAAAATGTAGATTAAGCACTTAATCTTGTGGGCAGCCACACAGAGCACCAAGAAATTTCTCACAATTGAAATAATAAAAGCAGGATCCCGTCTTTAGTTAAGTGTAGCTGATACAGATTTCGGAGTGATCTCTACTGTATTAATAGATAGGTTTGCAAATATTTCCAAGGGTCTAGTGCTCCTCTTTGTTCTCAAGTGAGATGAAATACACTATGCAACTGGCATGACACTCACAAATTAGGAAGACAATTTGCCATGCATTGTAAGTAAATTATACGGTAGATATTTGTTGTGTGCCACTCATCTTTGGTTCCTTGCTCTCCCACTCTGTGACCTACTTTCACATGGATGCAGTGCTAGCTCTGGCTGCCGTGTTCATATAACACTAAATCAGTACCTCCCCTTTTGATCAGTTCAAGGGTGGGCTTGTCAAAGTCCTTTCCCTGGGAATTTGGGTGTCTGGACCTGTAACAGGTCGAGGACTGCAGTAAGCACCAGAAGGAGAGAAAGAGCTGGAAAGCAAGAGAGAAGAGTGAGAGAGAGGGAAAGGCATGCAGCAGACACGTAGACAAGAGGCAAGATGTAGAAAATGGGTCCAGACAGAGCTTGAATCTCCAAGTCACAGTTGAAGTCTGCCTGCATCCCAGTCTTTCCCTGCCATAGAAAGAGGAGAGAAACACTTCCTCTATAACGAAGTCCCCCTTGTTTGTCTAAATGCCTCAAGTGGTTTCTGTTGTTTGCAGCCTTGTAAATGTTATATATCCAAGCAATAATGTGGTTGTTTCTGGGCATTTATCTCCCCTTTTCTCTCTTGACCCAGGAGGGACTTTCCCCCTCTACCACCTCACATCAAAGTAGAAACAATGATTCAAACAAGTCTTCTACGTAAGTGACAAGTAAGAAGCTTGCCTGAAGGTCCTTTTCTCTCCAAGTGGGGAATGATTAGATATTACTGTCCTTGGGGAGAGGGAGAGAGAAGCCAGAAACTTATCTGACACTAAATGGGAGAGGAAGGATGGTTTGGAGGGACAAGGGTGAAAACTTTCAGTCAGGAGGACCAAGAGTAGAGTGGAAGAACTAAGAGGTTGAACACTTCCCTGCCTGCTCACTCATCACCTGCCATTCAATAGTTCTGGGCCCTGGTAAGTTCTTTGATTAGAGAGTAAGAGATTTGGACTTCTTTATGGGGTTGGGTTAACACAATTGCCAATCATAAACCACAAACCACAATTTATAACACCATGGCTAGTTCTCCATTAGCAAGTGATTATCTAGATATTTCAAATAATTAAAAAGAAAGTAGTTAAGACTGAAAACTATTGCCTGACTCATCACTCATCACAACATTCAGGTCAAGTTCTAAGATATAGGGATCTCAGTGGATGCCTGTCTGAGGACACACTTCTGTGTGAGGACATTTTCATTTGCAGGTATACTTAAAGTGGAGTCAGTTTAGCTAAATGTTAAAAGGAGACAATTAAAACAGAGGTTTACTTGAAGGGAAAAATATGCCATCCTTCTTTTAAAGCTAAGAAAACTCAGAGAGCTCAGATGTCACTGGGATAATTCAAGCCCAAATGGACCCCTCTTCCATTTGGATTACATTGGCTCTTGCGACTCGGTATTAACAAGCATTACCAAGCATTACCAAGCATATGGATGTTTTAGTTAATTCTGCTGTCTTTGTGTCTCTAAGAAACAGACCTTTGATGAGATATACGGTTTTTATGCCTGGCCTTGTTTGCTTCTCTCTGCTGTGCTAATCCAGGAAGAAATGACAGCTGAGGTCAGGCTCTTGCTAGACAGCAAGTCAACTGACTCTTGACTCTTGTTATCCACCCTATGTCCATAGCCACCTTTGTCGCATCTTTGTCCAGCTGACTTCCGGCCTGTCTGACATCTCCTTCTTCCCCATTCTCCCACTCAACTTCTTCCGAACTTCACAGCCCTGTACACTCTGATCATGTGCTCAACTCCCAGACTACTGATACCCTGCCTACACTAGCCATGAAGGATGCCATCTGCTTCAGGGGAAGTGGGAGTTCCCATCTGCTCAAACACATGACAGGGAACTCAATTAGGGTGCAAGGAAGTAGGGCGAAGAGAAGTCTGGAATGAGAAGAGTGTAGAAGGAATTAAGCCAGAAGCTTAGGGATCTGGCACGGTTCTAAGCACTGGGGATACCAAGATGAACATGAACCTCATTTTTCAGTAGTGCAAACAGAAAATAGACAGTTTGATGAATAGATAAATAAGATAATCTAGGTATTGATAATAACTATGATTTTGAAAAGAGGGTATGGTATAAAGAGTTTGGGAAGGGTGTCCAATTTAAATAAGGTGGTCAGGAAAGTCCCTCTGAGGAAGTGGCATTTGAGCTGAGACCTGAAAGATAAGAAGAATCCATCCAAGCAGTGATTTGGAGATAGAATATTACAGGTAGGGAAAACCACAGGGCAAGGGCTCTGAGTCAAAACAAACTTCTCTGTGTTAGAGAATCAGTTGGGTTGAGTAACAGTTAATGAGGGGAAGGATGATCCCCTAGATGCCTTGAAGGGAATCTAGGCAGAGACCAGATCCTATAGGGTCTTGCAGGCTGCCATAAGGTGTTTAGGCAGTTTTGGAGTGTCTTAACCTAGAAATAACATCGTCAGATTTATGTTGTTAAAGCTCAACTGGGCATGGAAACGAGCTGTTGGAGGGCATGAGTGCAATCAGAGGGACTTCAGTCGGGCGGATGGCTTGGACTAGAAACGTTGAGTAATTTGCTCAAAGACATTCAGCTAATAAGTCAAGAATAAGTGTCAAGGGTTCCGTGGGAATAGAGGAGTTGAACAGAAACACATCATTCCCTCCCGAGCCTCTTCTTCCCCCTGACCTAGAATGTTGGCTGATATTCCAGCTCTGCTGAGAAACCAAGGAAGGGTGGACTTTTTTTTTTTTTTTTTTTTAATTTTTTTTTTTTTTAATTGTATAGCTACTTTATTTATTTATTTATTTATTTTTGGCTGTGTTGGGTCTTCGGTTCGTGCGAGGGCTTTCTCCAGCCGCGGCAAGCGGGGGCCACTCCCCATCGCGGTGCGGGGACCGCTCTTCATCGCGGTGCGCGGGCCTTTCACTATCGCGGCCCCTCCCGTTGCGGGGCACAGGCTCCAGACGCGCAGGCTCAGCAGTTGTGGCTCACGGGCCCAGCCGCCCCGCGGCATGCGGGATCCCCCCAGACCAGGGCCCGAACCCGCGCCCCCCGCACCAGCAGGCAGACTCCCAACCACTGCGCCACCAGGGAAGCCCGGAAGGGTGGACTTTTGTCATTCTTTTTTGCAGTCTGGTGCCTTTGAACGTGGCTACTTTGGGGAGTTCTCTATTTTAAGAGTCCCTATGGAAGATATCAGAAACTAATTTTTCCAGCTTTCTTTGCAGTTATGGCATAAGCATGGGATCTATGTGCTGCTAACCGGACATTTATGTATAAGTTATAGATTTGGAAGGTGCTGACGAGGAGAAGTAGGCACTGAGAAGAACCCATTGTGTGAAGGCAGCCCCAGAGATGTGTGGCTACCAGAACCAGGAGAGGAGGGGGCTCTGAAGGTGCATCCAGGGCTCATACCAGTGCTGTCAATGCCGGCTGTACTGGGAGTCTGTTGGGACCATGCTCCTGAGTAAAGTGGACATTATATTTGGCCACAAAGCCTCCAAGCCTGGTTCTCCATCCACCAAGCAATGTCAAAAGCTACCTAGAGTCCTTAATACATCCCTTTCCTGCTTAAATCAGTTGGTTCTTTTGGTTGACTACTTAAGAATCATGACTGATACCTCTGTTTGCCGATGAAATGCAATTGTGGGGTCGAAGGAGTCAGAGGAGAGAGACTCCTCATCAAGGTTAAAGGCCATGGTCTCAAAAGACTCTCTCCCATCCCAGCCTGCCTGAAGATTCTGCAAACTTTCCCACTTCCTATTATAGAATAGAACCTGAGATCTACTTAGCATGCCTAATGCATTAATTGTAAGAAAAAGCAAAGTGAAGTTTGTCAGTAGGCTACAAGCTTGGCAGACAACCTGCCTGTTATAAAAGAAATTTCTCATCAAACAGGGCAAAGTGAAAAGCAGTAACCATAGTTTTGGGCTCTTTCACAGAAATCATTTTGCAAATAGTAGCGTTCACTCAGTACTTGGCTTCTCACCAATGTTACCAGAGAATGTGCCGTTTTTCACCCATCAGCAATATTTGTAGGCATTTTTCCCACTACAATTGTAGATTACACTAAAAAAGAATGAGTAAAGAAAACCCTACCAACTACCCCTTGTGAGGAATTCTAGCGAAAAATAAGAGCTTGAAGTATGCCATGGGCTCCCAATTCCTAGTGCCCAGAATACTGCTCATTATAAATTACAAGGAAATAAAAAAGAAAAAAAATGGAGAAAGACTTTCAACAAGATTTAAAAATATGCTTTTTAATATTAATTTTAATTATTCATTATTTCTAAATAGATTTCTCTCAAGAGAAAATTGAAAAGGTGTAATAAATCTGAATCTCAAATGCCAGTTATATCCTTTTAATGGGTTGCTTTCTCCTTGGGGTCCAAGTTCACTTTGATGATTAGCTAAGGCCTTAGGACATGATCTCCCTTAGGCACAAAAGGAAAAAGGAAACACATTTGCCTCACTGTTTATCATTGACTGAGGTCTTCCTCTTGGTGCCAGTTTTAAGAAGTAGTATACACTGTAGTAAAATTGCCATGTGCAAAGTCTTTCAGGAATTATATCTGTTTATCAGTGAGAACTATTTCTTTTACATATCTGGCTTCACAACTAGATTTTGAACAGAATTGAAGTCTCATCATTTTGTCTTCACTTTCCTTATTCTTCTACCTCAATTGTTAGCAGTGCTGTGGGTGCTGGCCTTACTGACTCAGCTGCCACTAGAAGCAAACCTGTGATATCATCTCCTTAGGAGGACCAGGGCAGGGAGAGAGATGGTCCTTTATGTGTGTATGAATAGCTTAATGTTGGATCCTCTAATGAACATGTCTCCAAGGTGTACTTTCTTTCCATTTATGACATGCTTCCCAATGAATGAATTTGTTTATTAATTGATTATTAATTAGTTAATCATAGGGGTTGCTACAGACTGAATGTGTTTCCCCCATGTTCAGATGTTGAAACCTAACC
The DNA here is from genome assembly GCF_949987535.1 of Balaenoptera acutorostrata. NCBI lineage: Eukaryota > Metazoa > Chordata > Mammalia > Artiodactyla > Balaenopteridae > Balaenoptera > Balaenoptera acutorostrata. The sequence goes on from NC_080068.1 coordinate 80,939,493, forward strand.
CCCAATGTGATGGCATTAGGAGTGGGGTCTTTGGGATGTGATTAGGTCATGAAGGTAGAACCCTCATGAATGAGATTAGTGCCCTTATAAAAAAGGCCCCAGAGAGCTCTCTTGCCCCTTCTGCCACCTGATGACACGCAAGAAGGTGGCCACCTATGAACCAAGAAGTGGTCTTTCACCAGATACTGAATCTGTTGGCACTTTGATCTTGAACTTCTCAGCCTCCGGAACCATAAGAAATAAATTTCTATTGATTATAAGCCACTCAGTCTATCATATTTTTGTTGTAGCAGCTACTACAGAGTAAGTGCATTGGAAGTTGGCCCCAAAAGTTTTATTAGCCAAGGTTTATGAAGGCAGTGCCTTTGAGCTAAGCCTTGAAAGATGAGAAGGATTTCAAAGGAAAGAGAAGGTCATTCTTTGAAGAGCAAAGGCAAGGAAGCAGAAATATTAGGGGACTGTTGGGGAACTTTATAGATGTACTGAGTTCTTATATAGAGCAAGATGTGGGCAAGGTGTAGAAAATCAGACTCAGAAGTTTGTGTTTGTTATGGTCTCCCCATTACCTGGCTCAGAGTAGTATTCCATAACTACTTTGCCAATGAATCGTGCTTTTGTTAGGGGTTTGAGCTTTATTGTGAGGGCAGAGAGGAGTCCTTGAAAGTTATGAAAAACAATTTGGGAACTTTATTTGATGTGACAATATTCTAAGTGCTGTCTTTCTTCTTCTTCACAAACTTTATCTTCCCCATCACCACATCCCTTAACCCACCTTTTAAAATATCGCTATTACTTCTGAATTTGTAATCTGCATTTCAGTGGTGTTTGACTTTGCACCTGTTGTGACCTTAGAAGTGTGCACTGCCATTTACTTTGGTTGATATGCTGCTCTTCCAAAGTATTCTTTATCAGAAGATTGTAAACTTCTTGAAGATGAGCTCTGGAAAAACTCTTGAGGATACCTTTACGCAGTAAAGGCACTCCAATGTTTTTGACAAATGTCTGGGCTCACTTATGGTGACACCCTGGGGCCAGATACTTTTAGCTCAGAAAGATAGGACAGCAGGAAGTAGAACATAATTTCTCTTTCTGCTTCAGCCAATCAGATAAAACACACAAAGATAAGAATACCCAAGGTGGCTTGGAGTGCTGATGAGATGGTGTAACCAAGAATGCTATAAATTTTAGTTGAAGTTTAGATAGGTTTTGATGGCAGATAAACTTTATAAATGCCGTTTACACTTGGGCCCCATCTTCACTTCAATTCTGCAAGCAGATCTTCTTTCCAGACTAATGGCAGCTCTGTGTCAAACCAATCAGCAGAGATGTGAATTGAGTTACATGCTACAGTGATTTATTTCATTAACATTTGGTTAAGGGATCAAATGATAAAATCATTTCTCAAGTTACTGTGGCCAGAATTTCCTATCTCAAGTTATATTGTTGGCAAAAACTTGAATATAAAAATCTTATAATGCAATCTATAGCAATAGTCATTGATTTTTACCTTGCATATGAAACAAGATTAGAAACTAATTAAAATCTGATACTATTAAAAATAACATTTATATAGAACTTAATTTAGTAAGCACTGTCACATGTAGCCTCTTTTTTGTATCTTGCAATTACTCTGGTTGATGATATCAATTTTACAAGTGAAGAAATAGGCTCAGAGAGGTTAAGTGACTTACCCAAAGTAACCCAGCTTCTTCTTATTTGGGGCAGAATTAGGACTCAAACCCAGATCCATGTATCCTATATTCCCATGCTTGTCAGTCTGTGGTTCATTTCATCAATGGGAAATTATTCGTTAGGGCAATGTAACAGTTAATTTATAGAAGAAATCGATTTCGGTTTCTCTGTTTTGTGAAAGACAATACTGTGTACAGGAAAAGAAAAATCATAAAAGATGAAACATGAAAGGAAGTGTGGATGAAAGACGGACAAAAGGAAGAAAACAACTTGCAAAACAGATGGTGCCTTTTAAATAATGGGTGGTTGTCTCTTCTTTTCCACTTGACTTTGCTGTATGACACAGTGGGCGGGGGCTGACCTCTCTCAAGCCGTTCTCACTATGCATATCAACTAAATTGACTAGCTGATGCTTTTCATCCACAGGCCAGTATGTTGAAAACCGTAAGTGTTGTTTGCGTTTACTCTATCATTTTGTAGAGGTGAAAGATGGTATGGATGAAACTAAAAGTTAACTGGAGTGATTCTAGAACCATCTTTCTACTAAGCATACACCCCCAGAACGACTCCCAGAGACCTCCAGGGAGACCACTGGCAGGACATCTGGGAGAATAATCCAAGTGGTGTGTTCAGACTCATGCATTGCCAGTGCCCTTTCAGCCCTTAAGTTATACCTGTATAAAGACAAACACAGCCATTTCTACAGATACACTAAAAAAAGAAACATATATATATATATATTTTTCTGAATAAAAGAAGAGAAATGGAGCTGAATATCAGGCACCTGATAATAGTAATACTGTTCACTTTTGGTTGTTAGATGCCAGGCAGCCTGGATACTGATCCCCTCTCTGCCTAACTCTGACTGACTAGTCTGCCTCTAACTAATTAGCTCAAGTTTTCTAACTCTGCCTTCTCAACTGAAAAATGGGATGACAGTCTTTCATTAAACTCAAACTATAGTAGAGCAAGGTTTGAACGGATGATCAGGGAGCACTGAACATCTCCCGTCCTTGCTTGAGACTTCACATTAAGCCAGAATGGGAGCATGGATGAACACAGGGTTAGGAAAAAATCCAAGCTGGGAACGTGGGTCAGCAAGGACTTCCAGCCTCTTGAATAATAATCTTCTGAACTTCAACCTCCTCATTTATAAAATGAATACATGGGACTTATGGATCTTAACAGTGATTCCATCTTTAAAAAATGTTAGACTTTATGATATTATTATGTTGGATTTGTGTGCAATGACAATCTTCTAGCAATCTAGAAATCTTTGAAAGCTGTGATCCAGCATGATAGGTTTTGCAAATAAATGTAAACAAAGGTAGGGAGATAAAAATGTTTCTGTATGCACTCAAACACATACACACACGAATGAGTCTTTTTCATGTATATAAATAATAAAAACTTAAATGTCAGCCTTCATGCATCAAATATTTATTGCTTAAAAAATTCAGTGTTCCATGACTCAGAAATTATTAACATAGCTAAGAGTTTATGTTTGCATAGCTATTTTTAAAAGCACTTATTTTAATTTAGTATCTATTTACATTTTCAGTATTGTATGCCTATGATATATAGATACACAGCACCAATATTATATGCTTCTTCTCAAGACAATTGAAGATGGAATTACCCATGACAAGATAACATGTTCATTACAGAGTTTTCTCCTATTTATCAGAGAGAGAAGGCATTGTATTTTTGGTAGCGAGCATCACTCCCTTCCCCCCTGCCAGAATACAATGACAAGAAAATGATTAATGAATGTGCGCCACATTACTGTCAGCAGGAATCCAGTCCCGGCATGGAGGAAGCCTGAATAATTGAAGGGAAGAGGTAATGGTGGTAACGTTAGTTATAACAGGTCAGAGAAGCTTCGTTCCCGGGCTTTGTGCCCAGTTTAAAGAATCGTTTACACATTTCAGAGTGTGGTTTTTTGGGTTTTTGGGGTTTTTTTGTTACTAGGTAAGCAACCCTTATGGCTCAGAATCATAGCACAGGGCTCCCAGTAAGTTTAGAAAGAGAGGCTGGACAGAATTGCACGTTCTCCTCATTACTGAAACCTTTCGTGATAACAGTTGCAGTAGAGGTTTTACCTAATGGGTGATAAATGACCACATTCCAGATGGGCGCCTTATCTCATTTATTACTGGCTTGGAAGTGAAACGCCACTGGAATAGGAATCAAAACTGTTGAATGGGTCTATACTTTGAATTTGCTTGGGATTTCTTCACATTATTTTATTTATTTATTATTTCATAACAGATAAGGAGATATTGCGTGGCTAATAAATTGGGGGCAGTGGTGAAGGGAATGTGAGGAAAATTCTTCACAGTAACTGACTAAAGCACTTTAACAGAACCTATCTATGCTATTGTAGGAAACCAAAAACAAACTGAACTGTAGTCTCAGAGGAGTGGGGGCAGATCAATCTGTGCAAAGGCAGACTGAGAGGAAGGGACCAAGTTGTAATGACTGACAATGGGAAGTGGGCATTAGGCAGCCTGAGATGAAGGACCCGCTTCACAACAGCCTGCTTGCATCCTTGCTTGCACATTTTGGGCCTTGTTAGTTACTTGGACCTGTGAGTAATGACCTTGCCTTCAACAGTAACTTGAATCTGAAAGAGATGGCTTATACCCATTCATCCACACACACTTTCACACACACACACACGAACTCTAAGAGTATAAGGAGGTGTCATGGGGCTATAAAAGTTGTTGATGCTGGGTTAAAATGAGATGAAACCACATGATGCCATTTAAAGCAAAACAAATGTAACCTTGGACCAAACATTATGTTACTGGCTGAATATGAAGGGAATGTGATCCCATAAAAGTCAGCAAAATTACAGATGCTTCTTTTGAAATAGATGTTTAAATAGTAGCCTTCAGTCTGATATTACCTTTTAAGGAGGAATTATTAAGATAATTTTGTTATTTTTGTAATCTAAAAATTTATATTCAGTGTTTAATAACTTTAGGGGAAAATAGTCATCCTATTTATAATAAATAAAAATAGAAACTATGCAAGAGGTTAGAATTTTAGAATATTTCATAAAAATCAAATTTAATGTAAAGTTTAATTTCACCAAAGATCAAAAAAATGAAATGGAAGAAATTCAGTGAGATAACAGATTTTAAAAAGTTGCAAGGTTTTTGCACAGCAAAGGAAACCATAAACAAGACGAAAAGACAACCCTCAGAACAGGAGAAAATATCTGCAAATGAAGCAACTGACAAAGGATTAATCTCCAAAATATACAAGCTCATGCAGCTCAATATCAAAAAAACAAACAACCCAATCCAAAAATGGGCAGAAGACCTAAATAGACATTTCTCCAAAGAAGATATACAGATTGCCAACAAACACATGAAAGGATGCTCAAAATCACTAATCATTAGAGAAATGTAAATCAAAACTGCAATGAGGTATCACCTCAAACCAGTCAGAATGGCCACCATCAAAAAGTCTATAAACAGTAAATGCTGGAGAGGGTGTGGAGAAAAGGGAACCCTCTTGCACTGTTGGTGGGAATGTAAATTGATACAGCCACTATGGAGAACAGTATGGAGGTTCCCTGAAAAACTAAAAAATAGAACTACCATACGACCCAGAAATCCAACTATGGGGCATATACCCTGAGAAAACAATAATTCAAAAAGAGTCATGTACCACAATGCTCATTGCAGCACTATTTACAATAGCCAGGACATGGAAGCAACCTAAGTGTCCATCGACAGATGAATGGATAAAGAAGATGTGGCACATATATATAATGGAATATTACTCAGCCATAAAAAGAAACAAAATTGAGTTATTTGTAGTGAGGTGGATGGACCTAGATTCTGTCATACAGAGTGAGGTAAGTCAGAGAGAGAAAAACAAATACCATATGCTAACACATATATATGGAATCTAAAAAAAAAAAAAGTTTCTGAAGAACCTAGGGACAGGACAGGAATAAAGACACAGACGTGGAGAGTGGACTTGAGGACACAAGGAGGGGGAGGGGTGGGCTGGGACGAGGTAAGAGAGTGGCATGGACATATATACACTACGAAATGTAGAATGGATGGCTGGTGGGAAGCAGCTGCATAGCACAGGGAGATCAGCTCGGTGCTTTGTGACCACCTAGAGGGGTGGGATAGGGATGGTGGGAGGGAGATGCAAGAGGGAGGGGATATGGGGATATGTGTATATGTTTGGCTGATTCACTTTGTTATACAGCAGAAGCTAACACACCACTGTAGAGCAATCATACTCCAATAAAGATGTTGAAAAAAAAAAAGTTGCTTTAGGGCTTCCCTGGTGGCGCAGTGGTTAAGAATCCGCTTGCCAGTGTAGGGGACACAGGTTCGAGCCCTGATCAGGGAAGATCCCACATGCCACAGAGCGACTAAACCCGTGCGTCACAACTACTGAGCCTGCGCTCTAGAGCCCACGAGCCACAACTACTGAGCTTGCGTGCCACAACTACTGAAGCCCATGCACCTAGAGCCCATGCTCCGCAACAAGAGAAGCCACCGCCAGGAGAAGCCCACGCACCACAACGAAGAGTAACCCTTGCTCACCGCAACTAGAGAAAGCCCACATGCAGCAACAAAGACCCAACGCAGCCAAAAATAAATATAAATAAAATAGGTAAATTAAAAATATATATTTAAAAAAAAAGTTGCCTTAGGGTTGAGATTAAGAAAGAGTTTGGCAATTTCATTTCAAAACCTAGGACTCATTTTAAATTTGAGATTCAAGTGATATGTTTGAGAAGTGAACATACCTGAGGTCTGTTTCTAATTCTTTAAGCTTTATATCCTATGTTACAATATTAAAAAATCAAAGAAACGCAAAAGGAGCAACTTATAAAAGCTTGAGTGTTCTGTGTGGCTTGGAAAAAGTTTGCTTTTATTTTTCTCCCAAAGCCAAGAGATTTTAAAGTCTTAATTCAGCTTAAATACATAGAGGTTGGTATTTATAAATATAAGGTATAAATGAGAGGCAATTAATTTAACCTACCACCTTCCCATGTTTTTGTCTGTTATTAATATATTTTAAATTAAAGCATTTTTAGATGTTCTCACCTCACTTGCTTACTGCAGACATAGCTGAAAACCATTTCTAATACATCTTAAAAGATGTCATTCATCACTACACCAAAACCAACCAGTATGTCCCCAAATGGAGGACAACTCTCTACCCATGGATGAGAAATGTCCTCCTAGAATAGGACTCTGGAAATATGCTTTACCTTTCCCTTCTGAGGACTATTAACTTCAACCTACCCAGAAAATACTGAAGCGTGTGAAGTTCCCTTTATAATCTTTAAGGTGGAAACTGGTAGTTAATGTGCAAAGTGTACAATTCGTTCTCTGAAGCTGGACTCATTCAGCTCTAACTGGATGCCAAGCTCAATGTTATCTCTCAAATCCAGAATTCTTGTTCTTTATGTGATAAGCTCCAAACAGAAACCTCAATTTTGGTCAAAATCGTTCTGTCTATTGCCACTAGAACTTTACTGGGAGTTCTGTCATATGTTGAATTTTATCCCAAACCCCCTTCTCTTCCTTGGGTCTTGTGAGCTCACCATGTATCCCTCGGCAGTTAATGCCGTTGTAAACAGAAAATTTTCTGGAGACAATATGCCTGTATCCAAATCTGCCTCCATCACTTATAGCTATAGGACTTTGGGAAAATTTCTCCACGTTGGAGAGTCCTCATTGTTAGAGGAAGTGTGAACTAGTATAGCCACTTTGAAGAGCAATTTTGTATTATCTTGTGAAGTTGAATATTTGCATTCTCTACAAACTAGTGGGAGCTCACTGATGTATATAGTAAGAGACATGCACAAGAATGTTCACACATTTCATCCATGTTCCACAAACATGCCTTGAGATTTAAGATGGACAAATATTTAGCATGCTTTCTACCACCCTTCCCCCAACCCTAAACATCCATGGTAGACACCACTAATCGGTCCTGGCAGTCTTTCCTGTTGAGTTCTGGTTTAGCCTCACAATTCTTTTTCAACCCAGCTCCACAGGCTGCCATCACCAATCAATCAAATTTTGAAAAGATACTTTCTACCTTCTTGGTCTTAGGACAGGTTGGGGCATTGGAGCTGAGTGTACTTTGTAAAATATTTTGAATATACGTAATGATAAACAGATTTCCAAAGGCTGATTTCCTGCCTCTTTGTATATTATCCTATTTTGTAAGACAGGCTAATTTCATGAACACTTGTTAGTTGTATTTTCCCTTACAGTTTAAGAAGTGAGTTATATAATGGTTTTAGGGTGAAAAATTATGCTCCCATCTCTTACGTTTTTAACTTCTTGTCCAAATGCTCAGAGTTATTTTGCTTTTGTAATTCATACTGATCCATTACACAATGCAGCTAATTTTCAGCTGCCATTTAATTCTTCTATGACATTTTCTTTTTAGATTATTGATACCACCTTTCTGCAAATTGCTTTGGCCTCTTTTGTATATAGCTATCAATAGAAAACAAAAGTCTAAGAGGATACAGGGATAGGTTATAGTAACATTCCATAGATCTACACATGGATTCCCAAAATGGGAGGAGAATTTGCCAAATCTGTAATTTCCTTCTCAAATGTTGATATATTATTCTGAGCCACAGCATATATTGAAGTTCTTTCCAACAAACACATTTAGAAGGAGAAGCACTGAGTCACTGAGCAATTGCTTTAAATTACTAAGGCAAGGAAACAAGAAAAAATATGGCTTCACATATAATATGAGAATTTTCAATGTTTCCTAGGCTGATAGTATAGGCTTCTTATTTTTTGGATTTAGGAGACCCTGGTTAATAATGGATTACTATAGAAACAGTGTAGGTGGCCGAGTGTAAGTTTAGTTAAAAGATACCTTCTTAAAGAAGGAAAAGAAATCCTTACACCCTTTGATTAACTTTGTCACTGACACAAAGTTCCTCAACAAAATTTTCTTTCAATGAAACAAAGCAAGATTAATGCTTGGGAAACAAATTGAATTAAATTGACACCATTGGAGGCAGAGGTCATCTACATTTCGCCCCCAGAATAATTCATTGGCACCATTTTTGTTTTCAGTAAGGTCCAGACCCAAGCCTTAAACTGGATGAACTAAGGTGGCAGGTAAAGATGCCAGTTAGAAAGATCATTTCTTGAAGATGCCTGCTCCTGTTTTTAGGAACCTGTACTATACTCCCCAAAGCTGCTTTTTAAGATGGATAGAGTATTTGACAATGAGGTTCACAAGCTTTGAGAAGTTCTTCAGTGGGTCTAAAAGCTGGGGGAAGAAGGAAAGCAGACTCCAGACCTGAATGACATTGCATAAGATTCTAAGAATTGCAGAGCTCAAGGGCTCTGGAAACTAAGCTTCCTCCACCCATTCTGAAATGGAGCAATATTTGAAATGTTTGTAGAGATGATGAGTTTCTCTTATCCCTTGATACGCATGCTAGTGGTTCTGATAACACTTAATTTTAGTAATACTCTAAGGTGTAGTAGTTTTGACTAGAAGAGAAAGCGTAAAGAACTCAATTTTTTCAAATGCTGAAACTGAGACGCTTAAGTATTAATCACCCTTCCAAAGTGAACACAATAAGGTAGAGTCATTACCCAGGATTCCTGACTGGGACTAATGGCTTACCTAACCAGGATACCCAATGTCATATCTTTGTCAATCTTCAATCTCTAAAGCTCTCTTTCTCCCTCTCCCCACCCCATAGCCCCTCTACCCCCAAAGAGGCAATTTTGCATAATGGCTAAGAGCATGGACCTGGGGATTAGTGTGTCTGGCTCTTCCATTCCCTAGCACTGTGACTGAAGGCATATTCTTTGCTATCCTGTTGCTGGAGTTTCTCATCTACAAGATGGGGTTAATAACAGTACCTACTTCAACACATTGCTGAGAAGACTAAATGGGTAATTATAGGTAAAATGCCTGGCAGAGTCAGGCCCTCAAGACACGTTCGATACTAGAATCTATCTCCATAGCTTCCTCTGGGAAGAATTCCTTGCTTTCCTTCCTTTTGACTTTTTGTTCACAGTTACCATCAACTCTTTCTCCTTTTTGACCCCCTCATCTCAGTCTTGGTTAGGTACCCCTCTCTCTGGACCTTCTCTGCATGACTTCATTGTAACTCCTGGTCTGTAATTGTTTATTGGCCTGCTGATAAGCAGATAACTTTGGACAGGGAGGTTGCAGCCTGTTGATAACGAGATCACCCAGAGCTGTTGGAAGGGATGAGAACGGAGGCAAGAAGACCGGTAAGGAGGCAATTGCAGCTGTCCAGATGAAGGCAGAGGGAGAGGAGCTAAATTAGAGGCAGAATCCATTGAATCTGGTTGTCAAGGATGTGAAGGAGGAAGGACTCAAGGATGACCTCTGCATTTTTGACATAGACAGTTGGGTCTGGAGATAGGGATGTGGAGGTCAAAGCCGTGCTGGGAGTAACTGAAGTTAACGGGTGTAGGTAAGACTGTCCAGGGAGCAGTAATATGCACAGGACAAAGAGAAGAGGGTCAGGGCAGATCTCTGAGAAGTACCAACATTTAGGGGTTGGGCAGAGTAAGAAGAGTGTAAAGAAACTTCGGAGAAGAGCCTAAGGCAGAAAGTGATGAGACCTGAGAGAGACCGGCATCACTGAACTGTGAGCTGTACTAGATCAAGGAGTTAGATTTTAAAATTATACTTTACAAGATTTTGAAGAAAACAGAAAGGAATATTTATTAAACCTCTACAGAGGGCCTAAATTTCTAAGTTTAGAAATGCCCACGCCCCACCCCGCACCAAAAAAAAAAAAAAAAAAAAGAAAGAAAAAATCACATTGGAATAAAGAGATTTACATAAATGTAGAACTAAAATATTAAACATTAAAGCAATCAAAGCCAAAAGGCAAGCATGAAAAGGAGGAAAACATTAGTAAGTGTTTATGGTGAGGAAAATACCATCTTTAGAAAAAGAGCTTGTATAAATTGTTAAGGAAATATCACTAAGAATGGGATGGATCAATGGGTAAAGGATTTGATGGGAATATTCACAAAATAGTCTCACCACAGAGAAGAAATGATAATTGTTAAACGTGATTTGAGGTGTTAGTTAAGGCTAATGTGGTAGTCATATTGCAATATGTAAGTGTATCAAATTAGCATGTTGTACACTTTAAACTTACACAATATTAATGTCAATTATATCTCAATTTTAAAAAAGGAGCAAATACAACTAATAAGCATACAGAAAAATGTTTACTTTCACTAATAGCAAAGAAATGTATTTTAGAATAAAGAGGCATTATTTTCCTCTTATTAATTAGTAAAAGAAAAAGTTTAAATAATAATATAACAATTGTAACAAATGTTTGTTGAAACCAGCATTCCTAATGATTGTTGGTGACACTATATACTAATATAGACTTTTGGCAAAAATGTCTGTTGGGATGAATCTGGAACCACAAATTATTCTTGTACAAAGTTTTGCTAGTGTCTCCTAAAAATATCAAAAAGATAGAAGACATACATAAAGTAATCTTGTTAAATCACAGAATCATAAGTAACTATGAAAAGTTAGAATTTACCAATAATGTTTGTTAAATAATAAGTGTGGCCTATAATGAAGCTGTTTTAAATAAACGTTATAAAGATCATGTAACAACCCCTTAAAATGATTATGATATAATGTTTGTGAATTAAAAACAGGATCTATATTTATACATACACTGAATATAGTTATATAGAATATGAATATTAAAAAACTAGAAAGCACTTACACTAAAATGTTGACAATGATTGCCTTAGTGTGGTTGCGTTATGCATATTTCTTCCTCTGTTTCTCACTGTTCTTGCTTTCTTGTTAGATTGCTTATATAACTAAAGTGAACATAAATATAAATTGAATAGTTATTGGATCTTTATTTTTCTCTTTTTCAGGCTAAATTAAATCATATTGTTCAGTCTCTGATGAGATATGCTTTTTTTATTATAAAAACTATCTTGATGAAAGTTATCTGGAGACTGTCATACAGAGTGAAGTAAGTCAGAAAGAAAAAAACAAATATCATATATTAATGCATGTATGTGGAGCCTAGAAAAATGGTACAGATGAACCGGTTTACAGCTCAGAAATAGAGACACAGATGTAGAGAACAAACGTATGGACACCATGGGGGGAAAGTGGCAGGGGGAGGGGTGGTGGTGTGATGAATTGGGAGATTGGGATTGACATGTATACACTAATATGTATAAAATGGATAACTAATAAGAATCTGCTCTATAAAAAAATAAATTAAATAAAATTCAAAAATTCAAAAAAAAAGAAAGTTATCTGCAAGTCAAGTAAAATAATTTTGATGCTAATATTTGTTATCAAATGACAGTTTCTTTAATGACTTAAAAAGTGATGCATTGTTGATGGCATCTAATGGTGATGTTGGTGATCGTTATGATTACAGTGATGATGATACAGTAAACTTAGGTGAAAGTTTAAAATTTTCAAAGTTCTTTTTTTCTGTTATCTCATTTGATCCTTAAGGTAATTCTATGAGATCAGCAAAACTGCTATCATCATGTAAAGAGGACTGTGTGTGACTGTGTGTGGCTTTGGACTCTGGAGATATCACTTTCTTCATCTAAAAATGAAGATAACAATATGTCCTTCAGCATTTTGTATATGTAAGGTAAAGCACCTGGTATTGAACCTATAGGTAATTGTCATTCAATATACCTCGAGTCCACTTCTCTAAATGAAAGTATGTCCCTAAAAGGGTCACTGATCAACCAAGTTGAATATAAACTGTGTTGTTACAGCCTCGCAAATGAATAAGCATCATTCATCTGGAGGTTTAATTTGGGTCAGAATTCCTGGACCACCTCCTTGCAGGTTCTCAGCACTCCCCTTGGGAGTTCCATGAAGTGAATCAAGATAATCCACTATTGAGGAAGATGCTTTTACGTTGTTTGAAGAAATGTCAACCAAAAGCACTGGAAGATTCATTCTCAATGTTAAGTCTCTCCGCTGCCTCCTACACATTCTCTTTAAACCTTTGGCCCTGGCTATCACTCATTTATACCAGCATAATATGATATTCAACGTATCACACTATTTTATTTTTGGTATTTTGGATTTATGGAACAATATCTCATAACCCTCCTCAAAGAGGTCTATGGCTCTTGGGTGCTCTGCCTCCTAAACTTATGTGGGACCTAATGGTCTAGGCCAGTGTTTTCAGAATGTACAATATATTTTAGTAAAGATTAAATTTTTGCAAGGGTGAGGATAACTTCCAATTTCTTTCAAATACGAAATCCTAAGCAAAGACATGGGAATACTCCTTGCTTGAAATATATGTCAGGAGCTTTTTGATGATGAAGAAAACACAAATGAACGCATCTTGGAAACTATAAAGCCTATATATGCACAAGGCATTATTGCACTTTTTTTGCTGATGTGTTCTATTATTTTGTTCTTTAGTTTCTGTATCTATGTGTTTCATCTCCTTAACAGAACTATAAATCCATCAAAGGTAGGGATTATAGCTGCACCCGCTGGAAACCTTCATGGTGCTGAGTAGTTTTATGCAGAAGTGTAAGCACCTGGAAAGCTAAGACTTGCTTTCCTATCTTGGTTTCACTACCTTTTTGAACGTGTGGCCAGGGGCAAGTTACTCAAGTTACCTTACTGTTCTAGGTCTCAGTTTCCTTATCTACAAAATGGATAGAATACTATCAAACTCAGGATTTCTGTACAGATTAAATGTGAGAAGGTACCTGTCAGATGGGTGTCAGTAAGTAAACGTTAGATTTCTTCCCCTTCTTACTTTTTTGAAACTTATTGGAAAAAAAACACCTAACAACTTCTATTTAGTTGGTTACTACACCTGAACTTACTGCATTGCATATTCACTCTATTCAAATGACAATAACTTCTCAGCCGATGGATGTTGCATTACTGAATTGCTGCTGTTACTTCAAGCCCATGTTTAATGAATCACAGGAGACTTTTGCCTATGGTTTCACAGAAATTAAAGAGCCTTTATCTTCCAGGTCTAAAATCAGGGAAATGTGTCCCTTGAGATTAATAACATGTGGTCATTAGCAAGCCCGTACCCCAACCTGAGGCCTGGTTCGTAGGTGTTACAGGTGAGCACTCCTGGGCTTGTTACGAATTCCATGAGTCATTTGGTTAATTCCTTCATTGATAACGCTAAATTACCCTGCACAATAAGGCATCTGTTCAGAATAAGAATAAGATTCTGACAGGCTCTGGACATTTGACCAGCTCTCCATATCTAGACAGAGGCTGTCAGGGACCATGAACAGACAGTGAGCCAAGACTTCCCTGAAATCTAATTCATCAAATGTTATTTTTACATGATGTAATTCAACAATCTGTTTTCTTTTCTATGGGCTCTCTGACTCCACCTCTTTCTCCTCTAAAACACTTCAGGTCTGACTTGCTGACTTTGGACTATTTTAACCTAATTCTTGAGTTGGTATAGTGTTAACTGAAAAGCCTACACTTTCCCAATTTTTCCTTCACCTAAGTTTGAAATTCCTGACATTCAAGGCATATCTTCACATCAGCATTTATGACGCAATGTTTCTGTTCTCTTCGAATACTATTACGGTACTGGTGGTGGTGAGTTTGTGGGTGGGGAGAGTCCTGTTCATGACATTTTGAGACTGAAGACTCATTCTTGACAATTTGAAAAAACTTAATAAAGCATTTCAATTATTTTCTGTGCTCCAGCCAGTTTTCTTTGAATATTACTGGAACAGAAAGTCCACTAGAACATAGGTTTCACAGGGGCAGACATTTGCGTGTGTATTTTGTTCACTGTGCAGAACAGGACCTGTCACATGTTAGGCACGTGATGGATAATTATTGAAGGAACAGGGGCTAAAAATAAAAGAGAGCAGTGAGGCTTCTTTAACATGCTGTTTATTCCATTTTCATTTATTCTTGTCCTGCTGCACTTTTCTTTACCTGGAAATAGAATTTAAAAAGGTGTATAAAGAAGAGGAGACTGGAAATTTGTATTTCTTAATCCCCTTCACCTAATCTGCTCATCCTTCCACTGCCCCCCTTCTGGTAACCACCCATTTCTTCTCTGTATCTATGAGTCTGTTTGTTTTGTTTTTTATATTCCACATATAAGTGAGGTCATATGGTATTTGTCTTTCTCTGTCTGATTTATTTCACTTTGTATAATACCCTCTAGACCCATCCATGTTGTCACAAATGGCAAGATTTCAATTTTTTATGGCTGAGTAATATTCCATTATATATACATATACTACATCTTTTTAATTTATTCATCTATTTATGGGTGCTTGAGTTGCTTCCATATCTTGGCTATTGTAAATAATGCTGCAGTGAACACTGGGGTGCATATATCTTTTCGAATTTGTGTTTTTTGTTTTCTTTGGTTAAAAACCTAGAAGTGGAATTGCTGGATCAAATAGTAGTTCTTTTTTTAAGTTTTTGAGGAACCTTCATACTGTTTTCCATAGCAGTTGCACTCATTTATAATCCTATCAGCAGTGTACAAAGGTTCCCTTTTCTCCACGTCCTTGCCAACACTTGTTATTTGTCGTCTTTTAAATAAGCCACAGGGAAGTAATATACAGCATAAGAAATATGCTCAATAATATTGTAATAACTTTGTGTGGGGCAGATGATTACTGGCTTATCATAGTGATCATTTCATATTATGTGTAAAAGTCAAATCACTGGGTAGTATACCTGAAACTAACATAACATTGTACAACATTGTACATCAACTACATTTCAATTTAAAAAAATAGAAGAGGAGAGAGAAGGCATTGGACCTCTTCTTTGTGCTCTTGGCTTGAAGCTTGGACCCTCCTCTGCAGATGGTATGGTAAGTTGAAAGAGCACATAGGGGTTCACAGGAAGGGCTGCTTTGCATGGGATACTAAGAGGAAGTCTGTCTGTGAAGTTGCTTCATTTTGGGGGGAGACTTTGGGAGGTTCTTACCACCTAAGCTGAATGTAGCCCAATATATGAACCGATTATGACTCCCTAGTTGTGGTGATCTTTCCCTAATAATATCTTTCACAAATATCAGTCCCACATTTGTAAACATTATGTCCCGCACACCTCTGAGCTGAAAGTGGATCACTTCAAAGTATTGCATGGAGAAAAGATGAGGTTTCCAGCATATTGAAGAATTTCTTCTAAAAGCCTCTTAGTAAACTTAGTAAGATACGTCTTTGGGACATAGCTTCTGCATCCATGTCAAGAAAGAAATAATAATCCTGCTCAGTAAATGTTAGTTGAATGAATGAAATATTTATTGTATGAATGAGAAAAACATGAATGTATTAGTGACTCATCATATATGTTTTTGTTCTGGGGGCTGTATTGCAGGGCATTGTGAGGGCTCATTAGTCTGAAACAGAAGATGTGGGCTCAGTCTTGGTGATATTACTTTTTCTGTGAGTGTGGTAGGCACTTTTTGGCTTCCACCCAATCATCTATTATTCAGAGCCCTAATTTTCCTTTGGGGAATTCAAAGTTCCCTTGTTCTCAGACATGTGATTTGGGTTGATTGACCTCAGTCATCATCAAGGATACTCCCATGGGGGTGTTGGGAAGACTAAATGAGTTAGTATATGCAAAGCACTTAATAAGTGTTGCTGTTGTTACATAGAGCTATTTTTCCTTTGTTTATGAGTAATTTCTATAAGATTTTGCAACAGTACAAATCACTGGAATAAATGACATTCTGCTATTTTATCTTAAACTCCACAGCTTCTCTTCTCATTTATGAACTCATTCAACCAACCAGCCAATCAATTTTTATGATGCAGCTGGTACGTGCAAGACATTAGTTACAGAAGAGTACAAAGGCAAAGAGAACATGGTTTACATTTTCGTGGAACTTACTGGACACTTGTCTTATTCAGAACTTTCCCTCATCTAAAGGGCCTGAAGCCAAGACTATCATACTTGGTGCAAATGAATAAAATGTACACAGTTACAGTGAGGAAAAGGCCCATTTTTACCCATTCATGATTTAATTGGATGTAACTAGAAGATCTGGTAAGTTGTATTCTGTAGGTTTTTTTCCCCTATATTCCAGTGTCTAGTATCCAGAGTGATAGAGGGAATAGAAGGGAGGTCTGATATACAAGTTCAGCTGCTTGAGGGATCTTTTTAAATTGAGGCACAAAAGGACTACCAAATCCCACTGTTTTCAATAATATCATATGCTCTCACAAAAGTCTCCCTCAGCCCTGGTGAAAAAAGTCAGTACTTTTAAATTCTATTTTATGGGATCACATATAAAAGAAATAGCACATTTGGCTTTCCTAATCATAGCTGCAGGCCTGAGAGGGCAGACTTTTGAACTCAGTGTATCTTACAAGTGAAGGTTGACTCTCTTCTTACCCTGCATTGGGTCTTCATTGCTGTGCGTGGGCTTTCTCTAGTTGTGGCGAGCAGGGGCTACTCTTCCTTGTGGTGCGGGGGCTTCTCATTGCAGTGGAGTCTCTTGTTACAGAGCACAGGCTCTAGGCGCGTGGGCTTCAGTAAATGCAGCATGCGGGATCTTCCCGGACCAGGGATTGAACCCGTGTCCCCTGCATTGGCAGGCGGATTCTTAACCACTGCACCACCAGGGAAGTCCCTCTTTGTGTAATTTATTGGGGGGAAAATCTACTGATTACAGGGATATATAGTTGTGCCATGATATTGCTGCAATATTTTAAAAAAATGTATAAAATGAGGGTTGAGGGCTTCCCTGGTGGCGCAGTGGTTGAGAATCCGCCTGCCAGTGCAGGGCACACGGGTTCGAGCCCTGGTCTGGGAAGATCCCATGTGCCGCGGAGCAACTGGGCCCATGAGCCACAACTACTGAGCCTGCGCGTCTGGAGCCTGGGCTCCGCAACAAGAGAGGCCGCGATAGTGAGAGGCCCGCGCACCGCGATGAAGAGTGGCCCCCGCTCGCCGCAACTGGAGAAAACCCTCGCACAGAAACGAAGACCCAACACAGCCAAAAATAAATATAAAATTAATTAATTAATTAAAAGAAACGTTTAAAAAAATAAATAAATAAATAAAATGAGGGTTGACAAAACGCATAAAGCTTGGAGAATCTTCAAGTTCTGCGATTCTGGGACTAAATACTATGGATGTTTCTTTCCTCTCATTGTGGAATCATCTCTTTCCCAACTCTTTTTCCTGGAAAATTCCTATTCAAACCTTCAATACACAGTTCAAATACCACATCCTCCAATCTTCTCCCATTCTCTCTGCACTCTGAGTATTTCCCCCTTAGAGGTATAACTATATAAGTAATACTGTCATTGCTCTCATTGCACTGTAGATACTTGTTGATTTGTCTAGATTTTTCCAGGTCTGAGTTCCTGGAAAGTGGAGTTGGTGTCTCACTTATCGTAATTGTAGATATCATGCATAGTAAGTTGCCTATTCCAGAGCAGGTCTCAGTAAATGTCTGTGGAATGAATAAATAAGTATCCCCCATTTTGTGACCTGACCATGCTTTGGGCTTACATGGAAATTGGGTGATGTGTGTCTGAAGGCTCAGGGATATTAAAGAGTTAGCTGATGAAGACTGGGATTAGTGGTTTGGTAGACAGGCTCAATTCTTCTGCTAATCTTTTTGGGGAAATCTGTGATTCTGTGATATTGTCCCTGATACAGGGACAGAGTGAGCCATACAAAAGTGAGAGATATGTATATATTTTGCTATAACATAAAATGTATTATTATATAAATGTTCTTCTTAATGCTGTATTTGAAATTTGGTTTTGTGAGCTAATAGGTCTTTAAAAATTATTTGCATGTTTGTACTCCCATGTTTATTGCAGCAATATTCACAATAGCCAAGATATGGAAACAACTTAAGTGTCTGTCAACAGATGAGTGGTATATATACAATGGAATATTCAGCCACGAGAAAGAAGAAAACCTGCAGTTTGGGACAACGTGGATGGACATTGAGGGAATTATGCTAAGTGACATAAGTCAGACAAAGAAAGACAAATACTGTATGATCTCACTTTTATGTGGACTGTAAAAAAGCCAAACTTGTAGAAACAGTAGAATGGTGGTTACCAGATGCTGGGGGTTGGGAAACTGGGGAGATGTTGCTTAAGGGTAAAAACTTGCAACTAGTAGGTAAATAGGTTCTGGAGATCCAATGCACAACATAGTGATTATAGTCAGCCATACTGTATTATAAACTTCAAAGCTACTAAGAGACAAGATCTTAATTGTTTTCCCTGCACACACACAAAAAATGAGAATTATGTGATTTAATAGAGGGGTTAGCTAATGCTATGGTGATAATCATATTGCAGTACAAATGTATTAAATCAACACATTGCACACCTTAAATGTACCCAATGTTATATGTCAATTATTTTTCAATAAAAAAAGGGGAAAAAAAGAGAATGGGGAATTCCCTGGTAGTCCAGTGGTTAGGACTCTGTGCTTTCACTGCTGAGGGCACAGGTTCAATCCCTGGCCAGGGAACTAAGATCCCACAAGCTGCACGGCACAGCCAAAAAAAAAAAAAAAAACAGAGAGAATAGATGTGGTAGTCATTCTATAATGCATAAAAAACAAAACAAAACAAATAAACAAAGAAACTGTATTTAAGTACTACTTGAAAAGGTCCTATCTTCTTCATAATCACATAGTAACAGAAACTATGGACTGGCTACCTTCCAAACCTCCTTTCCCTTATCTTCCTCCACTTTGGAGAGTCCAAAGCTGAAACATCTTCCCATATCTCCCCGTGCTAGTGTTGGCCTTAGCATGCATTTCTAGCCAATGAGACAATGGCAAAAATCTCCAAGGAGGACTTCCTTTCCCAAAGTGAAAGACAAAGCCATGCCTCTTCTTCCTGCTCTCAACATGGACATGATGCAGGAACCATATGATACCATGAGGACTAATGCCACAACCAGAGATGGAGGAGTAAGAAGATGGAAGGAGACTGGGTCATGGAAGAGATCACTGGTCCACCCTACCAGTCCTGCATTGCCTCCTTGGGTCTCCTTATGATGTGAGCTAAATAGACTTATTTGTTTAGGCCACTGCAGTGTAGTTTTCTGCTCCTCTTAGCCCAAGACAAACACAACGGATACATGTTGCAATAGGCAGTAAACGAGCAACCTGGAAATCTCAGTGGCTATGCACAAAAGGAGTTTATTTCTTGCTCACAGTATGCCTGCTGTGGTTTAGGTGACTCTCTACAGGGCTGTTTTCCATGTCTTAGCTCAGCATTCCAGCTCTTATGGCAATTTTACGTCAACACATGCCCCCTGATCAGTGCAGATAGGGAAAGAAGCAGAGTTGGAGATTCTATCAAGTACTGTTAAAAACTCTGGCAGGAAGTGACACACTTCACATCTGCTGCACACATTTCATTGGCCATGCCAAATCACCTGGCCAGGACTAACCACAAGAGTACAGAGAAGAACAGTATCCTTACAGCCTGGAAAGAGGAGCCTGGAAATATTGGTGAGCAGCACTAATGTCTACCCCACACATCAGAGATCTTCACTGTCAGTTGAAAACTAAAGGAGTGATGTTATTGAAAAAAATCACAGGGCAAAGATGTTAAGATGGGTTGATAAAATAAGTGTGTTAAAAGCAAAAGTTTCTGGTGCTAGTAAATAATACAACCCTCTTATCTTTCCTACATGGTATTGGTTCAGAGTGGAGTTTTGCTAGTAATTGGCATGGAGGCAGGTGTGACAGCTACACACACAGTAGAACTTGGAGACATTCTCACTTACTCACTGGTGATTTTCCATGAGTTCTCTTATTTTTCTCCTCCAAATGTTGAATCTGCTGTGATTCTGAAGATGAAATAGGAAGAAAAGCTGTTGATCTGTAATTGCTCAGAACACTTTCCAGCTGCCCTCTCAGCAGGTCCTTCTGTGTAACTAGTTTTCTCACCATTGAAACTCCAGTAAAGTGATTTCTGAAAGTCTCTGGGAGTTTGGTAAACAGAATTGAGTTGACCCGTGACTCTGAACACCAGGCTTTCATGGGGACTCAGTGCAGAAGTTGTCAGCACACTAGAGGGTAGTTGGCTCAAACTGAGGAAGTATCAGCCAATAAAACATGCCTTTCTATAAATAGTGTACTAATGTGTTATCACAGACATTCAGTGAGAGTGGCAAGGAAGTGTGTAGGGAAAAGAAAACCCTGTCACAGCGTTAGGTCTGTTGCTGAGTATGATGTTTAGTACTGTAATAATCTTTGAAGTCAGACATGAGGCTTTTAGTTCAGCTTTGACACTTTCTAGTTAGGTGGCTTAAATCTGTTTCCTCGTCTGTGTAATGGAGATGACACTACCTATCTCACAAGATCGCTGGGAGGATAGACAATCATAAAATTTGAGATTTATTTGTTCCATTTTAAAATTGTTTTCTCCTGTCCCCTATGGGTTTCTTTCTTCTCAATAGAGGAAAAATAATTGTGGGTAAGTTGGTTTAGATTTTTCAGGATCAGAATAATTCCTTTAAAGTTTTTCTCTAAAAGTTCTCCTTTAAAATTTTTATACTTCATTGAAATGTTTCAGACTTAAAAGGAAAAATCCAACTCCTTTCTTCTCAGACATCCTTAGAAAATTATCTGATAAAAGTTAACATTTGAATTAGTTCTTATTTGGGGGGGGGCTCCAAAAACAGGGTTACGATGCAGGGGAAAATGTTTTGATTAAACGCTGGACTTGTTGTGTCTATTGGAGGCTAGACTTACTGGTGTCAGGGAAGAGCTGTGAGTTCAGCCCACACAGGGAGATGAAGGTGAGAAAATGCTGGTTGGGCAGGATGGATACCAGCAGGGAGTCCAGGAAAGCATTTAATCTTGAAAGCATCGGATGGAAGTTGTGATGGATTCTGACCACACCCAAATACAGTCGCACCTTAAGTGGGTCAGGCAGATTAGGTTCAGAATACGACCTTGGAAGAAGGCAAGGGTGCAGAGATAAAGAGGAGTTGGAGGGTGATATAGGATGGCAATAACAATAATAATAATTGTAGCTAATGAATACTGAGCCACAGCATTATAATGTGTTAATGATAATAAAAATGGCTAGCATTTATTTGGGACTTACTATGGGTTGGGTGTCATGCTAAGTGCTATCTCATTTAATCTTCAATATAACCCTATGTGACAGTTTCTATCATTATCCCTATTTTACAGACAAGGAAAGAACAGCTTCTTAATTTCAAGTAACTTCCCCAAGGAAGTAAAGGGTGAAGTAACAATTTGAACTCATCTCTGCTTGGTTATGAATGGTATTTCTTCTCCCCTGCTTTGCTATACTGTCTCCATATTAGTGAGGTTGCCAGAGCCCTTTGGCTTCTCAGAAGAGCTGCAGAGATCAGACATCAGACAGCAAAGGAATGAAGGTAGAGCAGTTAAGAGAGGGCATAGTTATTAAAGAGTTTAACTAGGTTACATGAGTAAGGTGGAATTGCCATGTGGCTGTCTCTGGTTTGACCCATCACCATGGAGGCATCCCAAGCTCTTTTCTGGTCCTGTCTACACTCAACATAACCAATGGGGGCTCTGTTCTCTCAGTTGCCTATAAATGTGATTTTAAAAAGTGATGAAAGCTGAGGTTGGCATTGAGTTGCCAATATTTGAGAAATATAATGTCAAAGTTGGCCCCTTCCTTTCTTCTTAGAATATAGAGTGCAGAGGGAAAATAGGTGTAATGCCTAAAAGCTAGTATCCACTAGATTTAATGTCAGATCAATCTCATAATCAATGGACAAAATTTCAGCAAATATAAGTAATTTCAAAGCAATTCAAGTCTTTTATATGTTTTCTTATATTTCCTAAGCATCACAATTCTTAGAATCTCCATTCAATTCTAAGTATCTCCAATTTCCTGTCCCATCCCCTGCCTTCATGTACAGTGGCTGGTCCCATATCTCTTACTTCAAAACTCCCTCTGTGACTTTTCTTCTAGCCTAAGTCTGCATACTCTTGTCTTTTCCCTCTGTATCACAGAGCTTCTCCTCTCATGGTGGAGGACACGAAGAGAGTGAGAGGGTCAAGGTTGAATCCTCATTAGCGGGCTGCAGAGGAAGAAACCTGGAAAATCCTTACCTTAATAACTTGTCCTCTAATACAAGTACGGTTGAGTGCCAACTCTTGAAACGGGGAGTGAGGGTGTGTAAGGCAGCTGCTTTCACATATGGCATGGAAAGCATTGTGGTGGCACTCATAGACCAGTTTGCCATCTCTGACATGCAGGCTCTCAGTTTCTGATTATCCAGAGAATCAGGAAAGGCTATTAGTTTAATTTTGCACTGGAGAATGCTCTTAATGTAGGCAGGCTCACTGAGGCAGCTCTCAATCATGCTTGAATATTCACTTCGGGACATGTTTGGCCTCTAGAAGTAATTCATACTCAGTGGTCCAGAAAGAAGAAGCCCCAGTAGGAAAAATGAAAGTATCTTTCTCTCATACAAAACAAACTGTATTATTGCTTCAAGCCAAACTCCTACAGTCCATAGTTGTATCTCATTAAGGTTCCTTAACCCTAGCGTTACTGCAGTCTTGCTCAGTACAGAAGGCAAACGTTTATTAATTTGAGGCCAGATGGAAAGCTTGATAGATTTTACTACTATGTCCAAGAAAGCACTTTTAAAAAATATAATTGGTGCTTAGTAAATTGAATGCATATTTGATTGCAATACTTTCCTACTCAGGTTTAGTGCATCGTTTATGGAACTGAAGCCACATTGCAAGTGTTATGAGTCAGCTAAATGTTTTAAGGTAAGAACTTGTAGATAATTCCAGATCTATGCACACAGTTTTAAAAATGGATGTGATAACTGTATTTTTGGAAGATGGCTTACTTGTAAGAAACAAGATTTATACTATTAGAGTGGAAAATTTTAAAAAAAGGTTGATTTAATTTACTTTTCCGTCTATATAAATAAGGGATACACACAAGCTGACCCAGAGTTTAGTGGTCTCATAAAATAGCAGGATTTATATGTGGGCTGAGAGACTGTGATCATATATATGCTTGGTTTTATAGAATAAGCTGCAACAATAACAGTAATAAAAGAGACCATAAATGACTAAAATACCACAGTAACCAGAAACCTCACTGGGACCAACAATTCAACAGACAGTTTCCCCATAAAACCTTTTATCTGAATGCCTAATATGTAGGTAAAATGGAAATTTGTGTTTCATGTTTGAGGCACCAACTGATAATTTATATCCACTGTCCATTTTTCCCCATTTTCCTTTAGTAATAGAACCTTTCAGATTTTGACTGGGCACAATTGCTAACCAGGTAATGACTAAGTTCCTGAGGCTCTTTTGTAATTAGATAGAGCCATCTGACTAAGTTCTAGACAATGGGACTTGAGAAGATGTGATTTGTGCAACTTCTACCAAATACCCTGTAGATGAAGATGCGTGCTTATTCTTCTGCCTCTCTCCTACTTGCTGGATGCAGACATGAGGATGAGTGTGGAGGAGCTACTTTGGAAGCAGAGATGGACACTGCATATTGAGAATGGTGGACCTTCTCTCTCCTAGACCTTGTTCACCATTCCTGGGCTATTGCATGAGAAAGACACTTCTGTCTTGAAACCACGTGTTTGTATTCTCTTTATTATAAGAACATAGAGTGTGCCATAATTAATACAGAATTCTAACATTTTGTGCCCATTCATTGGGAGATGGTTGCCAATGAGAAATCAAGTCCTTTCAACAGAGGCCATTGGAAGGAGAAGGACCCTCTTCCAGTCAGCACTGTGCCTTCCAAATGGTGATGCTATAAAAGCTCATCAGAATCAAAGGGAAGATGCCATTCATTGTGTAAAATGTTAGGGAAAGCCTCCCAGAATAAGTGACATTTGTACTGAGGTTTGAATGATAAGTTGGCATTTGCCAGCTGGGGAATATCTGAACCAAGACATGGAAGGATATGGCTAAAAATGTAGAGGTTCTGGTGAGATTGTAAAAGTCATTCTTTGAGGTCGCACTTGTAAGACCACTGTATGTCTTGTTAGGGAGCTTGCACTTTATTCCATAAGCAATGGAGAAGTGTCGAACAATTTAAATTATGGAATTAAAGTATCAAATCTGTGTTTAGAAAAAATACTCTGGCAGCACTGAAGGAGAAAAGTTGGAATGGGGAGAAAGTGGAGGCAGGGCACCATGGTTTCCAAAGTCCTCTCATTCACCTAATTTTTGCCAAGGATACTTTCTATCTGCCTATCATCTATCTATCTATGTATCTATCTATGTATCTATCTAATTTACATTAAGTGTATTTCAAAATTTGGCCTCAGTGTATTATATTTTTTAACATGTAATAGAAACACATATTTTATTTTTAAAAAGTTTGTATATGTACCTCTTTAAACTATCCTGTGTACCTCCATGGTACACACAGCATAGTCAGGACAAATACTCAGCTGGTACACATTGGTATACCTTTTATGTTGTTAAAATATTGAAATAACATCCTTCCAGCCTGTTAAATTGCTTTCCTGAGCTCCTGAGTGTCCCACTTCCACAGCTCTGGCTACCTGATGTACCCCTAGGAACACAGGACCTTCTCTTGATCTAGCAACCAGTGTGTCTGCAGGGTCCTGTCCTGTACTGGAGCTAACTTCTGCTCTGATTGGTCAAGCCTAGTTATAATTATTTTTTTATTTTTATTTTTAAAACATCTATTTATTTTAAAAACATCTATTTATTTATTTATTTGGCTGTGCTGGGTTTTAGTTGCAGCACGCAGGATCTTCGTTGCTGCGTGTGGGATCTTCCTTGCAGCATGTGGGATCTATAGTTGTGGCACGCGGGCTCTTAGTTGTGGCATGTGGGATCTAGTTCCCTGACCAGGGATCCACCCCGGTCCCCTTCATTGGGAGCGTGGCGTCTTAAGCACTGGACCACCAGGGAAGTCCCCAAGCCTAGTTATAATTAGTTTTAAAATATTTTGAATAGCAACGCTGGAAACACATGTGCAGATCATAAAGTATTTTTGCTAAAAAGCAGCTGGAGAAAAGGAGAAAAGGGAACAAATTTGAGACAAGTTTTGAACATAAAACGTAGAGAACTTGGTGACTGATTAAATGTGGGAGTGAAGAAGAGGAAGTGTTAAAAAATCTGGGGTTTTAGTTTGTGTAAGAAGATAGTTGGTGATGACATTAGAAAATTGATACAGGTTGCACAAACTTGTAGAGCGGAGATGATAAGTTTGGTTTAAGATTTATGGGGGGCTTCCCTGGTGGCGCAGTGGTTGAGAATCTGCCTGCCAATGCAGGGGACATGGGTTCGAGCCCTGGTCTGGGAAGATCCCACATGCTGCGGAGCAACTGGGCCCGTGAACCACAACTACTGAGCCTGCGTGTCTGGAGCCTGTGCTCCGCAACAAGAGAGGCCGCGACAGTGAGAGGCCCGCGCACCGTGATGAAGAGTGGCCCCCGCTCGCCACAACTAGAGAAAGCCCTCGCACAGAAACGAAGACCCAACACAGCCAAAAATAAATAAATAAATAAATTAATTAATTAAAAAAAAAAAGATTTATGGAAATTGAGATGCCTTTACAGCATCCATGTGGAGACAGTTCAGAACTGATTGGATACATTGGTGTGCTGGTAAATGTTTGACAAGTGACTCTCAAACAATAAAGAAAGCTGTTTTCGGGGGTAGCATTTGTTCATTTCTATGGTGTAAATACTCGCACCATGTTGTGCTCAATTGTAAGCTGCCAACGTAATATCACTAATGCCGAGTTGGGAAGAGATGGGCAAAATCTGCCCTCACAAGCTCTCTCCAGCCATCATTGGTTGGATATAAAGCTTTGGATCTCAGCATGAGGTCTGAAGATGGTACACAGATTTGGCAGTCAACAAATTGTGTGTGTTTTAAAATCTTTAAAATGTTTTGAGTTTTGCTTTTTGCCCCAGCATTCGGTAGGTTAAAAAAATATATTCCGGCGTGCTCTTGAAAAAAATATATTCTGCAGATGCTGGTTTGTCATATCAGGTTTGTCAATTCAGTATGTAAGTCTTTATATCCTTATTGAATTCTTTGCTTGTTTTATTAGTTCCTGAGAGAGGTTTATTAAAACTTCCTACTATTATCATGTTTCAGTTTCATATATATTTAAAGCCATGTTATTAAGTGGATAGAAAGTGTAATATTTCAGGGGAATTGCAGTTTTGATTATTGTGAAGTGTCCTTTCAATCTCTAGAAATATTTTTTATCTTAAGGTCTGTTTTATCTGATATTGATATGAGTAGTCCAGCTTTCCTTTACATGGGATATCTTTGCCCCTTCTGTGTCCTTTCATCCTTTCTGTATCCTTAAGCTTTAGATATTTCTTTTATAAACAGCACATTAAAAAAATTAAGTGTGATTGTCTTTTAATTGGAACATTCATCCCATTTGCTTTAAAAATTTTTTTCTTGCTATATATTTTTATTATTTTTTTAAATTCAATATTTTTGAAGTATAGTTGATTTATAATGCTGTGTTAGCTTCAGGTGTACAGCAAAGTGATTCAGTTATACATGTGTGTATATATATATATATATATGTATATATATATATTTTTCTTTTAGATTATCCCATTTGCTTTTGTCTCAACTCGGATCCAATCAGGAGATAGAAACTACACAATAGTTTGAATAGTTATGATTTAACATCAAGCATTATGAACTATTTACAGGAGATTAGCTATGAAGAGGCAATAAAGGAGAACTCTAAAGAATACCCCAGGGCTGAAGCAGAGAATCCAAGGAAGGACACACTTGGACCCCCTCCTCTGCCCCACACGAGGCTAGGATTCAGACGTTGTTGAAGAGGATATGGCCGCCGCCCACCATGGCTGGTGGTGAAAGTCTTTGGGTTATTCTGGGCCAAAGTTGGTCCACATTTGATGGGCCAAGTTAGTTACCAGGGAAACGTGGGCTAAGACTTGCAAGAAGAAATTTGTTAACATACACAAATAAACTCATTCATATCACAAGCAAGGAGAAAATATGTAAAACTACTATAGTTCTCATTTCTGTAATCATTTATGAGGTTCCTTCTACTACCCATTATATATTTTTTCTTTCCCCTCATCCAGAACCTCAGTTGGTTGGGGTTCTTTCCCTGGTGGAGTGACCCAAACCTTCGTTCCTGACGAATCCAAATTCACAATTGTCCTGCCTTTTCTGGTTGCTGTAGTTTTCCGTTAATTTTTACTAGTATTGGGCACGGAAGTATTATGAGGGGCCCTGGAAACCCCTGGCTTCCAGACACAGGCTTCCTTGCCTTTGTTTTGTGGAAACAACTTGATTTCCCCTTGGAAATCAGAATCAGTCTCTCTAGGAGTAGAGTTACTACCTTTTGTGCCTGCTGGGTCAGTGGCATAAAGGGCATCAAATGGCCAGGTGGCAGTCTCATTTTCCAATTAAGTCTGTGACTCCATGGATGGTAGTTATGGTGGTAGCATTATAGGGAGGGACGGCAAATCCATATCCAGAATATATGTCTATTCCGGTGAGAATGAATCTCTGTCCTCTCCATGATAGAAGCAGTGCAGTATAATCAATCTGCTAATAGTTTACTGGCTGGTCCGTCCATGGAATGCTGCCATACTGGGGACTCAGTGTTGAACTCAGCAGTAGTTTCGGCAACATCAGCTTCGGTAAGGGGAAGTCCATTTTGTAGAGCCCAGGCATAACCTCCATCCCTGTCACCATGGCCACTTTGTTCATGGGCCTAAAGAGAAAGCACTGTGTCCTGGGAAAGAAGCTGACTGACATCCACATACCACATCATTTTGTGCACCTGGTTAACAGCCCACTCTGCAGTGGAAACCCATGGGTGGGTATTCAAATAGGGTACAAATATCTTCACAGTCTGTCCATTCTAAGGGGTCCATCTACAATAGCTCTTCCCCAGAACTCCTTGTCATCAATTTTCCAGTCTTGTTCTTTCTAAGTCCCTGACCAGGTAAACATCATTTCCCACAGCTCTCTCTCTCTCTACGTTCTGTAACTACTTCCTTTCTCCACCCTTTTAGGGCTAGGGCTGAAAATGGAAAC
Organism: Balaenoptera acutorostrata; assembly: GCF_949987535.1. Lineage (NCBI taxonomy): Eukaryota > Metazoa > Chordata > Mammalia > Artiodactyla > Balaenopteridae > Balaenoptera > Balaenoptera acutorostrata. Next base: position 80,968,287 of record NC_080068.1, read on the forward strand.
CCAACAACCTATTGTTCATCCTGTGGTACTGCCTCATCTCTCACTGGTTTCCCTTTATGCTACCCAGGCCTTTATAAATTGTACCCTCACAGATCACGCCTCAATCATGCCGCTTGAATGAGCCATGTGTTACTTTTTGGTCCCTTATTGACATAAACCCAGAGTGCTGAGCTCCTTTGTCTGGATTTCCATCTTCTCATGGTAATACTTATGTAACTTGTTAGTGTGCCAATGTTTTCAAACTGAAATTTAATATATTTTGTTCAGTTCCTCTAGTTATCCTTATCAGAGGGGTAACTAATATGCCATTACTTAATATACTGTTATTAGAAGCAAAATTCCCCTCACTCTTTATTTTTATTTTTAATTTTTTTAAACATCTTTATTGGAGTATAATTGCTTTACAATGGTGTGTTAGTTTCTGCTTTATAACAAAGTAAATCAGCTATACATATACATATATCCCCATATCTCTTCCCTCTTGCGTCTCCCTCCCTCCCACCCTCTCTATCCCACCCCTCTAGGTGGACACAAATCACTGAGCTGATCTCCCTGTGCTGTGCAGCTGCTTCCCACTAGCTATCGGTTTTACATTTGGTAGTGTATATATGTACATGCCACTCTCTCACTTTGTCCCAGCTTACCCTTCCCCCTCCCCGTGTCCTTAAGTCCATGCCTTTATTAAAGTTTTATCATACATGATTTTGTTTCTAAACAATCCATTCTTGATTTTGTATATTTTGAATGTATCGTTGAGCCATACTGCATATAGGTTTCTGAGATGTGCTTTTCTCATTCATCATTATGTTTTGAGATTCCCCCATTTTGATTTGCATAGCTGTAGTTTATTCATTGCACTGTTTGACTAATCCACAATACACGTCTCTGTCTTCCTATTGTTTATCACTCTTCATCTTCATTTTTCCTAGTTTCTTGGTCTCAGTGTCACTTTGGCTCTATACGTTATCTTCTACCCCTCCCTGAGCCCTCTTATTTGACGTGTGATATCTGATTTGGAATAGTCTCCACAGCTGTGCCTTTGTTACCATTTCAAGATTTGTTATCTTTGCCTCATGTATTACTTGGGTGAGATGTTCCACACCAACCCTCATCTCCTTGCTCCTCCCCTCACGACCTTACCTTCTGGATGCTTTTTCTTTCATGTATTTAAATCGATATCCACTTTATTCCTCTCTTGATAGTCAATAACTTATTTAGCCAAGAGAAGACTTAAGGATGCAATGCAATTATTTCTTCCTTTTGTTAAGAGGAATTACCATGCTTTTCATTTATAAAATGTAACATATTATAAAAGAGGAAGACACAGTGGCTTGGAAATAAGCTACCTGGCTATTGCAAAGTTCATATACATAAAATAGGTTACAAAGGAATTGATGATAGTTTTATAAAAGGATTCATCATGTGATAAGTTTAAAATAGCAAACTTCTTCAATGCATTTAATATATAACTTGATTTATAAAAAATCAATTTACACTGCCACCCAGAAGTAAATCTATCAAGTAAAGCAAGGTACATCTGAAATCACATTTAGAAATACAATCACTCTTTCCATAGTCTGCCTTTTATTTAATATACAAAACTGTCTTCCCCCTTGAGGGAAAAATGAAATAAATTTTATGACTTTTGACCACTAGCATCTTTTACTGAGAAGCAAAGATATACAGAGCTAAGAGAATTCAGAAAAAGCACAATGAAAACATAACTTTAAATAATTTCTAAAAATGGCAGGTGTTAAGTCTTAGGAAAGGATTATGTTGTTGTGGGTGTTGGGAGTTTCAAACTCTTGAATGGAGAGACATATAACATTCTGACTATTCTGTGTTGGTCCTGAGCTTTTCCTCTTCATATCTCACATTCAGATGGCACAAGGAGTGTATCCTAAACCATCAGTAGCATAGCATGCCCTCTAAGCTTGGTTGCTAGCTGAGAATTGCTTGTGAGTCAATGAGACAAAACTGATTAAAAATTAGATTTAGATGAATGGATAAATAAGATGTGGCACATATATACAATGGAATATTACTCAGCCATAAAATGAAACGAAATTGAGTTATTTGTAGTGAGGTGGATGGACCTAGAGTCTGTCATACAGAGTGAAGTAAGTCAGAAAGAGAAAAACAAATAATGTATGCTAACACATATATATGGAATCTAAGGGAAAAAAAAGGTTCTGTTGAACCTAGGGGCAGGACAGGAATAAAGACGCAGACGTAGAGAATGGATCTGAGGACACAGGGTGGGGGGAAGGGTAAACTGGGACGAAGTGAGAGAGTAGCATTGACATATATACACTATCAAATGTAAAATAGATAGCTAGTGGGAAGCAGCTGCATAGCACAGGGAGATCAGCTCGGTGCTTTGTGACCACCTAGAGGGGTGGGATAGGGAGGGTGGGAGGGAGACGCAAGAGGGAGGGGATATGGGGATATATGTATACGTAGAGCTGATTCACTTTGTTATACAGCAGAAACGAATACAACATTGTAAAGCAATTATACTCCAATAAAGATGTTAAAAAATAAAATAAAATATGGAATATCTAATCAATAAATTCTCCCTAATCTGTGTAACTTCTTGTCATAATCATTCAAGAATCTCTTATTATAGGTAAGGTTGCAAAACTGAAGGCAAATACATTCTTGAAACAGAAGTTATATAATATTTTAAAAAATTCAACTCCAAAAAAAATCCAACAATTGTTTTAAAGTATACTGGAAATTGAGATGGAGTGGGGAGGGAAGTTAAAGTAGGCTAAAGTCCCTCATTTATATAGTGGGTAGTAAAAAATACTACTTAATTCTTGATGGTGTTTATCTTGGAATATTTGCTATAGAAAGTTTGGAAATACCTTAATGGTAAAAATCTGTAGGCAAACACTAAGTACAATTATTAAATTTCAAATGGTTAGCGTAGAAAATAATCCTATAGAAACGAAAGAATCGTGAGGAAGCATAGAAAATAAAAGCATAAAACAAAATATTATAAGACCAAATATTTAAATTGTGACAATAATGGGAATGTATTAAAATTCTATTAAATGGCCAAGATACTCAGCCTCACTAGATCAAAGAGTTAAATGTAAAAAACCGTCACCTATTTTTTTCCCTAATTTTTTAGCCTGATTTTCAAGATAGGGAAAGAGTTTCCATTCATAAACATATTGGGAAATTTGATTTAAAAAGTCAACACATTTGATTATTTATATAAAATTATCCTGTACATCACATTTCATAACAACCAAAATTAAAGACAAACTACAAACTGAGATATCTATAACAAATATGAATGTTAAAATTCCTAATATATAAAATTCTTACAAATCAACAATTAATATACAAAAACCTAATAAAATGGGGAAAAGACATGATTGAAATAATGATGGTGAATAAATATAAGAAAGTGTTTAATTCACTATTAATCATTGCAAGCCATATGTAAACAAATTATAAATTTTCATTTATCAAATTGGCGAAGAATAAAAATACGGTATTATTCAGTGCTGATCAGGGTTTACAGAGACTGATACTATTTTACTCTGGTTGAAGCATTAACCGATGCATGCTTTTTGAAAAGCAGTTTGTCCATATGTATCAAGAAGAGTAGTTTTCTATTGTTTACTCAGTAATTTAACTTTCAGGCATCTCTCACAAAGAAATAAACAGAGATACGGACAAAGGTCAATATATAGGTTACAATTAAGACATTCATTTTAGCATAACTTATAGGAAAAAATGAAAATAATCTTAATTTTTTTAAATTAGGAGAATATTAATATAGATTAAGGAATATCTCATAAAAGACTATGAATAAGTCACTAAAATTATGTTTCCAAGTAATATTTCCCTTCAATAAGAGGGGGAAAATAAAATAGGAGATCAGTCTTTCTGCAGGGTTTCCTCCAGTGTCTCTGGATGTTTGTTTTTGCTCGTTTCCTTTTACATGTTTTCCAAAATTTTTTCAATGATCATATACTATTTTCATAATACCAACATTTTTAGGTAAATAATTAATATGCAGTAGCTTCTGTGAGGGCTCTTGTTTCTGTTTACTCAAGTAATAACCCAAGAAAGTTAGTGGAAATGTGAATGTTACCATTCTGGACATCCTCCCCATTCAACCATGTCCAGTTAGAGATGCTAACTAGGTCACTGTCTGACTGATTTTTCTACTCACTGATGTCAGGAGAAGTAAATGAGACAGTGGCGTAACCAGGCATGGTGAAAAGCTAAACTGGTCCATACTGAAAAGACAAACTGGTTCTTTTTTTGATTTTATCCTTTGACATTCTTCTTTCCAGTCATGTAGATATCAAAGTTTTGAGATTCTGTGCTATGCTGCTCACTTAAGGTTGATTCTGATTGACATAATTGCCAGAATCATAAAGTAGTTGGGTTATGAATCTTCAAGGTATTTTTTTTTAACATCTTTATTGGAGTATAATTGCTTTACAATGGTGTGTTAGTTTCTGCTTTATAACAAAGTGAATCAGTTATACATATACATATGTTCCCATATCTCTTCCCTCTTGCGTCTCCCTCCCTCCCTCCCTCCCTATCCCACCCCTCTAGGTGGTCACAAAGCACCGAGCTGATCTCCCTGTGCTATGCGGCTGCTTCCCACTAGCTATCTATTTTACATTTGGTAGTGTATATATGTCCATGCCACTCTCTCACTTTGTCACAGCTTACCCTTCCCCCTCCCCATATCCTCAAGTCCAAGGTATTTTTGAGGTAATAAATAAAAATCAAAGCTTGAATTATTTTGATGATATGAATCAGAGAAATCATCAGAGAATCATCAGAGGCAGAACCTCTGGGTTGGGGAGAGCACCTCCAGCCATCATCTTGTTTCACTGGGACCACTAACTTTGTGACATCATTGGAATACCTTGTCAGATCATTCTGAAAAGGGAGTTTTATCAGAAATACATAAAAGTCTGGTTGATTGCATTCAGTTGAAATTAAAAAAGACTTTGTTTAAAATATTTTTTTCTACAGCATCATTTTCTGTTGATTAGCTGGTCCCAAATGACCAGTTTGACAGAATATTCCCCAAATTCCAATCATGTGATTTTATTATGTAAAAATCAGCATTCAATGAGTAGGTAACTTGGATAAAATAAAAATTCTTTCTTTCTTTCCTTTCTTTTTCCCCTTCCTCCATTCCTCTTTCTCTTCATCCATGCCTTCTTAACTTCTTTTACTTTTGGATTTGGGTTTGAGAAGGGCTGTCCTACTTCTTGGAAAAATTATACTCATTTCCAAGGCAAAAAGCTTCACTGCTTCCTTGCCTCTTAACCCCCTGAGAAGACTAAGAGCTTCTCCTTTTCTGCAACTCCAGGACTTTGGAAATGATGCAGGCATATGCCTCACATGTGTCAGAGCTGAGTTGTGTCTTTTTCACTAGACACGAGCAGGGTGGTTGTACTCAGTTTATGTTCCCAGAGCTCAACCAACGTCTGGCACAAAGCTGGTCCTTCATGAATGGTGAAGGAGTTTTGTTTTTATGGTGATGACATGCTTTTGAAAATATGTAGACCCTCCTTGTTATTTCATTTGTAGGAAAACTTTGAGAATGGAAGAAGAAAAATATCCAAGACCTTTGCATTCTATTTCCTCTAGATATTTAAATGTAAACTGGAAATAGTCAATGTCCCTTAGAAAAGAAAAGCAGTAATGATTAAGTTGAACAAAACAAATATTAAGGTTTCAAAGTATGTGGGAGTTTCTTTGTTAGATTTATTCCCCACTTTTATCAATAAGGTTCAAAAAATAATGTGAGATCTTTGGTGAATCTTAAATTATAGCTGAACTTCTGATACAAAATTTATCTTCTTGCAGAAAAATTTTTTCCTTGCTTGGGCATCACATTTCCCTTAGGGAGGGTAAAGGGCATCAATGTAGTTTTTTCTTCCCTTTAAGAATAGGAACAAATAAATACTAAAATATTCTGACAGGTATTTATTACTTGCCTGTAAAGGACATGCATTGTTGGAAAATTATATACATACAATCGGTTATGATTTTTAACATTTTGTACTTGCATATTTCCATAAAGTTCTATAACATGACAGTAACTAAATTATAAGTCTCTTGGAAAAATCTAGATATTATTGTTTATCAGTTAAAAGGATTTTGAGGTAGGGCTAGATTATGAAGAAAAGAGATAGAGGTTGGTGACTAAGCCTGTGAAATTCATCTTAGCCAGGCAGCCTGCTGAAAGCCTGGCAATTGGTTAGCATAGACATTTAAAGAATCTGCTCTAGGTAGGAGAGACCAAGAAGCTGCAGCAAGTTTATCAATACAAAACACTGTGGCCATTCTCTCTCAATAAGCTGCTCAATGGAGAATGCTGTTTTGATGAATAAGCTAGGGAGCATTGTATAAAAGGCAATTTCTTGAAGACTGAGGTTTTTTCATACATTTATCTCTTGTGTTGTAAAACAGATCCCTTATTTGATTAGGTGTGTTGTACTGCTGCATAAGAATCATATTCTATTACTGTAGGACTCAAAGGGCAGAAGCAGGGTATAGATGGAGACAATGCCAATATTCTGCGGACATTGGGGTAGAAGTCAGATCCCTGACGTAGGAACAATGAGAGAAGACCAATTGTAGAAGCTGCAGGGACAATGAAGTGACTTGAAGTCAAATAGCTATTATCACTTGCTTGGGAGGGCGTAACATAGAGAAGGAAGGGACCCTGAGAGGGAGAAAAATCCAGCCTGGGCTCTTCTATACACATAGCAAAGGAATGATAAACTAATCAGGTTATTTCAAAAGATAATTAGAGGACTTTTACCTAGGAAATCACTATATTTGAGGCAAATGATTTTTCATTCCCTCTGAAATTCCAGATAATTACTTTATTTTCCACTTTGCAATATATGTGCATATAATATTTTTTCTTTGTATAATGTTTATCAAAACTACAGCAAAATGATTCTGTGGTTGAATGCTCACCTTCTCCCTAGAAAACTGAACTGAATTGGTTAAGGAACTGGCAGACTTTATTCCAAGTACCCAGGTTGGTGTAATTTTGTGAGCTTTGAGAGCATATTTCTCACTTTAAAAAATCTAAAAATTGGTCTTCCCTGGTGACGCAGTGGTTAAGAATCCGCCTGCCAATGCAGGCGACACAGGTTCGAGCCCTGGTCCGGGAAGATGCCGTGGAGCAACTAAGCCTGTGCGCCAAAACTACCGAGTCTGCGCTCTAGAGTCCACAAGCCACAACTATTGAAAACTGTGTGCCTAGAGGCTGTGCTCCGCAACAAGAGAAGCCAATGAGAAGCCCACGCACCACAACAAAGAGTAGCCCCTGCTCGCCGCAACTAGAGAAAAGCCCACGCGCAGCAACAAAGACCCAAAGCAGCCAAAAATAAATAAATAATTTTTTAAAAAATCTAAAAATTGATGGCCAATTTATCCAGAGTTGATATGATTGAAGAGATATTTACTAATGTTATTCCCAATCAAATGACCATTTATTCGAATTGTTGGCAAACGTTTATAAAGTGCACTGGTTTAGGTGGTGGGACAAAGCAATGAACATAAGAGACAAATTGCCTGTTTTTGTGGATCTCATTTTTATTCACTCATTGATACACTAAATATCAATGGGGAACAACAAGACAATAGAGATGACTCAAGATCTTGAGTTAGAACACTTGTAAACTGATCTCAGTTTCCTATAAAATGGAATTTTTTCTTTTGGTTTGCTTTTTGAATAGTGATCAGTAGAAGATATTGGTCAATAGCAAAAGCTCAGGATTCAGGCTGTCAACATTCAAATTTCAATTCACTTCTTACTAGCTGCATGATTTTGTGCAAGTTACTTAACTTTTTTGTACCTAAGTTCCTAGTTGTAAAATGGGGATGATTTAAGTTTATCTGTGTTGTAGCATTCTGTGAGGGCTTAAAACCGGGCTCAATAAGTGTTCACAGATATTATGACAACCGATTTGCCCACGTATGGAAGTGTAAGGATCAAATGAGATTGAATGTGAATCTCCAGGGAAAGAGCAAAGCACTAGACACATGTGATTCATTTCACTCATTCATACTTGAGTGTCATGTACTGTGTTATAAGCTGGCAGGTGGGAGAGAATGAGCGCAAGACGGTGCTTACACTCAAGGAACTCACAGTCTAATGGAGGATAAAAGGCACATTATTGAAAAATTTTTGTATAGTATTATGGTTCACGAAATGTTTCTTAATGTTACTGTTCAAAGAACAGAAGGAGAAATTTTTGAATTATATGAGTTAAGTAGGTATGGAATCTGGAATCTATCTTCTCCTCAGACAGACGTTTAGCTGATCCCCCAGGCTGAGTGCCACCCCTCTTCAGAGCCACCTAGTACCTTCAATTCCAAACCTTTCTGGGGTTCTGCAACACAAACTGGCTTACTTGTAGTTGGCCTACCCTCTGCAGGCGCTTACATTTCAGCATTTCTTTCTTTTGGAAATCAGTTGTCACTGACATTTGATTACCACCTTTTACATTTGGTCGACTTACATCATCTGCTATCACTTCTTTTGCAGTTCTCCCTGTCCTTGAGATTTTTTCCTTTAAAAAATTTCTGTGTTGTCATCTCAGTGGGATTTTGGGAGCCGGGGCGGTGGCGGGGTAAGTGTATGCAATTGAAACGTGAAACTGAAGTCGTTACGTAGAATTATATGTGAAACTGAAGTCTTTATGTAGAATTATAATAGAAAGATGAAACTGAAACTGAAGTCTTTATGTAGAATTATACATGAAACTGAAGTCTTTATGTAGAATTATAATAGAAAGATGAAACTGAAACTGAAGTCTTTATGTAGAATTATAATAGAAAGATGTGGAAGAGAAGAAAATTATAAAAGAGGAAAACTATAAGCAGACATGAGGGAGGGAAAGCTCTGGATGTAAGCCCAGGAGAGTAAAAGGAAATAAGTTGGAAAGGTTTTTGAAGACAAATCATTGAGGACTGTGAGGGCCAGAGGTAAAGAGGTTTGGAATTGATTCATGGTACTGGAAACCTCAAAAGTCTTTGAACAGAAATAATCAGAAATTTGCCTTAGGATGATTAATTTACCAGCTGTATATAAAAGGATTAGGGTGGGAAGGAATTGGACAGAAATTAGTTAGGAGGCTCTAACAATAATCTGAGAGAGTGCTGAGTCTGAACCTACACTGTCCAGTATGGTAGCCACTCACCACATGCGGCTGTTGAGCACTTGAAATGTGGCTAGCATGACCAAAGCACTGAATTCTCAATTTAGTTAAATCTAAATGAAAAAAACTCTACTCAGGGAATTCCCTGGCAGCCCAGTGGTTAAGACTCTGCGCTTTCATTGCCGAGGGCCCGGGTTGAATCCCTGGTCTAGGGGGGAACTAAGATCCCGCAAGCCGTGTGGCACAGCCAAAAAGTAAAAATAATAAAAATTCTTTAAAAATGCTACTCAATTCAGCTATTAGAATATTTTTATTGGTGTTTGGAACAACATGGGTATGTGAATCTATTTTTCAACTATAAATTTTATGAAATACAGATCAAGTATTTCCAATGAAAATTTAGCATCTGAACTCAAATATGTTGTAAATATAAAATACAGATCAGATTTCAAATACTTAGTTAAAAAAAGAGTGCAAAAAATCTGAATACTTTTTATATTAATTAAATGTTGAAATTATAATATTTTAGACATAGGGTTAAATAAAATATATTATTAAAATTAATTTCATCTGCCTCTTAAACTTCTTATAATGTGGCTGTTGGGAAATTTAGAATTACATATGTGGCTTATATGAATTTCTATTGAATAACTCTTGTCTGAACTAAGTTTGTGGTAGTGTATATCAGAGGGCTATCTGCATTTGAGAAGCATTATGGAGGTAGAGTAGACTGGATTGTCAGAACGTGGATAGATTCATGAATAAATGATGTGGCTCTGGCAATGTAGAAGGTGAGGAAATGTGTATGGAACAGACACTTACTCTGTCATGGGGGACCTCAAGCTGGGGAAGGGAGACTCATGCAAATGCCCAGGAGAGAACATCTGATGCTTAAGACATACAATCTTAGAGGAAATAGTCTTAGAACTGACATTAGAAGTGGTGGCTGTTGTCAGAGCATCCAAGCATGTGGGCTGAGCCTAACAATACGGCAAGGGCAATGGTGAGATTCTGGCAGATCTAACAATATATTGTAGAGGAATGGAGAAAGAACTGAGGCCCATGGAAGGAAACTGAGAAGACCCAAGGAATGTATCAGATCCCATTTCACTTAGACTGAGATTAGGATGAGCTCTAATCCTTATAGGGCAAGATCACTGGAAATATTAGAAGTGCATTGACTGAACCTATAGGTCACATGTATGCCCAGAGCTTGCCATTGGATATTTGAGTCCTAGGTCTAGTTGACAAGAAAAAAAATCTAAACATTCATCAATTATGCCAGTCCTGGTTATGGATAGAGTGTTAATTTTAAGACCCACATATTAGAAGGAGAGGTAGCTAAAGGTTTTTAATGTACTTCTGAAATGTTTTGAGATTGGCTGTAGAATTAGTGAGGACATCTGTGGGTTCAGCAGTGAAAACATAGGGAGGACAAAAGGGGGCAGTAGGGGCGGGAAGAGAGGTAATTACCAATTTGGATAAGAGGAAACAAGGGCAAGAGAGGAGAGAAGGATTATTATCTGGTTAAGGCCAATGACAAAAAAAAAAAGAGAAAGAGGAATAGGATTGGTCTTGGGCGGGGAGATAAAGGACTCTATTCACCATATATGGAATTTGCTTATATGCATTTGAGGTGTTGACCAGACATCCACCAGGACGAGAGTATAGAAAAGTTGTCAGTTTGGGAGACGCAAATTTGAGTGTTTCCCTTATACAATAAGCTGTTTGCAATGAGATTGCCAAGGCTGAAGGTAATGAAAGAACAAAAGCCAAATGTGTAAAGCGTTTTACTATTTTTAAAGAGGCTTGTGTCCATTATGATCAGAATGCTAATCATTAATTAGTAATGAGATGTGACTGCCAAGCGATCAGAATGTTCTTGTTGGCTCATCAATTTATTCTCTCTCTAAAATCAACAGGAAACTTAGATATTAATTTGGACAGTAATATTGGAAATATAAAATGAGAGAAAACATAATAAGATGGTTTTAAGGATTGTTTTCAACAGAGTATGGGATCCTAGTGAATCAGTTTCCTATAAAATGGGAAAACTTTTAAAGTATTGGCATATGTTCTTTGTTAACTGAACAGGGTGACTTCTTCCCAAGCCATGTTTTTGGAAAAACTAACAGCATCTCCATTCAACTTTTTTTTTCTAGCTTCTAGGAGTGTTGCTCCTTCTTGTTTGTAATGACTTTGCAACATCATCTATCATTTCAACAGACTTTCTTGGCATGTCATAACTCATTTTATATTGATCATCTCTTTAGTTGGCATATAGGGAAGTCCTTAGTATTATTAGAACTAATCACATTATATGATGGTTACTGTTGGGAAAGTTTCTTGTAGGCATCTCATTTCATTGCTGTTGGGGAGCAGGGTTGGTCTTTGTCAACTTCATCACAGAAGGATGTTGGTTTGGCCAGGAGAGGCTAGGTTATGAGTGTAACAGGGGATACCAAAAATATCTCTAGCTTGTTACAACAATGTCTATTGTGGACAATGTCCATCATGACTCTGCTCCATATCACATTCACTCTGGGACCCAGGATGATGGATCAGCCTCTATCTGGAACAATGACAATTGTTGTGGCAGAGGAAAGTGCACATAGAGGAGCCCATACTGGCTCTTGAAGTTTCCAGTGGAAAACTTGTAGCTCAAATGTTCTCATCTAAGTTCGCTAGAGTGAGAATCCTTACAAAAGGAAGGTCAGCCAAGATTGGTGAGTCTATCACAGATGGCTCTTTGGAATATCCTCACCTATTTATGTCTGTTGAGTCAGTTTGTTATTGTCCAAGATCTTAGGCTCAATTATGTTTTAATTACATGTTTTAGTCAACAAAAAGATAATTTGATACGTTACAGTAAACCAGTGTGATGTTTTGCCCGGGGTTGAGATGATGGAGTTCTCTTCAGACTGTATTTTGAGAGTGAGGGAGGAATATAGTTGAGGCAAGAGAATGAATGTGAACTGCTGTGGACCTATGTTAATGAGAACTTCTTTTGATCCTCCTATCCGATGGCATTGAAAATAATGCATTTACCAGATCAATTGGCACATACCAGCGCCAAAGGCCATGTTGGCCTCTTCTAGTGAAGACATCACATCTGGCACAGCAGCTGCAATTAGGGCTACCCCTTGGTTAAGTTTTTGGTAGTCTCCAATCATCTGCCATAATCTCCTGAGTTTACTACACAAGGGTTACACTGTGCATCCTTTAGATTTTTGACAGTGGTACTAATTTATGATATTCCATATGGCATTGGTATTGCTTCTGATTTACTGTCTTGGCTAAGGACGGGGGACTGCTGTAAGGGTTTGGCCTTTGCTACCATGATGAATCTTACTCTGCAGATCAGGGATATATTGGGACACTTGCACAGCAGCTTTGAATATCCTTCCCAGTTTTGCTCTCAGGGGCCTAGGGAAATGATAACACAGTAAATCTCTGGAACAATTATACCTACTGTGATGTGGACATGGGCTAAGACTCCATTTATAGCCTGCCTCTGCATGTCTCCATTTTACCAGAGGGGTCATGATGGCATTTTAGTTCCCTTGGTGTCATCACTCAGATCCTGTATCCAGCAGTCCTCAAAAGAACTGGCTGTTTTTCTCTCTCCAGTTTTGTTCATCTAGTAAATGGCTGTGCAGTGCTTTGGGGATAGATTTTGGGACTGTCAATCACATATATCTTCTGTGGTGTTTCAGGGTCCTTCTTTAAGGGGTTCCCGATTCCCCTTCAATTGATGGGGTCTGGAACTGAAAATTGGCTCATGGCTGGAAAGCAGAAGAAGGATCATAATTTTCCGGTGCAGCAGCTGCTCATCAGCTCTTGATCATTTTTGTTTATGTAAGTCAAGCTATGTCCTCGTTGACTGCTCGACTTAATTGTCCTTAGGAATCCTATGGTCTCTTAGCACCTTGTTGTCAGTCTAGCTTCTTCCTGTTATAGTAATTATATCCATCTTGCCTCTGATGAGTAAGTGCAATATCAGGCCTCTGATGTTTCAGAATACCATCATCTGCATTGCTCCATTGACAGTAGGGAGCTCAGTTCCATAGCAACATATTGTACCATCTACCTTGACTGCAGAGAACAGTCGTTACTAAGTTCTCAGCGATGCCAGCGTTCCCCTCATTAAAATATACCCTATTAATTTAGTGAAGTAGCTGTTATTTTTTTTCTCCCTCCCATGGTATCATACAGCTTGTAGATTCTCTGGTCTCACATAATAATAGTCTCTTGTTTGCCCTCTGCTCTGAGCCTACTGACCCTCTTTTCAATACTCTGCCAAGGCAAGTCTGGCACCTTCATATAATTTACTGTCATCGGCATGTTCAACAATCTGTATGTAGGCATCCCAGCAACATGTGAGGACCATTTTCAGGTGTAACCACCCCACAATGTATATGCTAAAAGCAGTGTTTCTCAAAATTGAGTCTATATCAGAATTCCCTGGAGGGCTTGTTAGAACACAAATGGCTGGACACTCTCCCAGAGTTTCTGATTTAGCAGGCCTGAAAATTCTCGTCTCTGAGAAGTACTCTGGTGCTGCTGATGCAGCTGGTCTAGGACCATTCAGCTAGAACGTAAAGTCACCACTCGGCCCCGTAGTCTCTCTTGCTCAAACCCAACTACTTAGTGTTAAACTTCTTCACATGATTTGCCATTTTGGTGACACAGACGATCAGTGTCAAATAAATGAGAATATATGATACACAGGTTTTAGTAGACATTTTTGTTTGTTTACTTACAGCAGGACTAGAGTGATGCACAGCATAATACTTGCTTTGGGGTTAGTTGTGATTCTTTTTGCTTCTCCAATGATTCCTCAGTTTTTATTCTCAGACAGTATAGACGAGTGACAGTGGTAAAGGTTGTCCATTTCAGTGATGCCCAAGGTCTGTCGTGATTGGACTCTGACTGGCCTCTACATAACAGAGACGAGGTCCTCAGCAGGCATTCCAGCAATTCATATTTTAAAAGTATAAGCCAGAAAATATCATTTCCCCAATTACGAGTTTGTTATATATTAAATTTTAAATATGTTTTAGTCACTGAATGAATTCCAAGATAACAAAATGAGACAGCATAGAGTCTTTGAAGAAGACTGACAATGAGAAATTTGCTGTCCAAAGAATATTCAGATTTGACTCCTCAGCCTAGTTTACCACCCCCTCCTCTTAAGTCAGCTTGTCTAGGTACAGGCTACAAAGATAAATTGTTGTGCAGATGCTCAGCAAGCTGTCAGATGCTGCTTAGACGTTTCCAAGGAAACAGCTTTGCTTATCAGCAGTTGTCTCCACAGAAGAACCAACTTTAAATACACTATTTCCTGGATGTAGAAGCAATCAGCTAGGGTACTTGAACCACTGAAAAGCCCACAAATCTTACTTAAACTATACTGTAGACAAAAATAAAAGCATCTCAGTCTTCTTAATTTGAAAGATAGGCCCAAGGAAATATTATATAATTTAGATTCCTGCATTTTCAATATAAATGAAGGACTTGTGCATAAAACTCTTAAAATATTGAATAATGTAGTTCAGGCACAATATTTGGATTTTTAAAATTTCTTTTCATCATGTCATTACTTTAAGCAAGACTATTTTAAAAGTTTATGTTTGAAACTCTATGACATAGTATTTTAATCCGTATAGCTGATCCCGCATGTAAATTAATTACGACTCTGTATCGACTTTAGGAGCACAGTGTAAATTTGGATCATGATTCTAAGAATCTTGAATTTTAGTAAATTTTGAGGGCCTATGTTCCTATACAAAGTTTAAAATTGGCCATATGGACGAAAATTAAGTGTATTCAGAGAAGTGCTAACTAAATTAAATGCACTCCTCTGTCACTGCAGGGCCACTGTTATCCGAGTCCCACAGGTCTGCTATAAGCACATTTACCAGGCAGCACATCTGGTCAACAACTGCCAGCAGCCCCTTTCCAGGGATGCATAGGTGGCCTGGTTCTTTAAATTCACTGTGGTGTGTGAACAGATTTCTCCTAAAGAGCTGCAAATAAACTTGTAGAAAATGAACTTCAGCCTGTTATTGATTGGTTAACCTTTAAAACAACCTCTTGTCTTAGAGGTTTTAAAATTTATTTACCTTTTCTTTGCTAGGGAATGCTTAATAAGCAAGGTAAAATGGCAGAGAAGCAAATGGTACCAGTTTGGGAAAATGGCTTTAGACTAATTTCATTTACTTCCTAATTAGGCCTAATGTTGGTCTAATATCTTTAATGTATTTCAGTCACATCAAGGAAATATATATTTATATTTTTAATTTCTAGGAGTTTTTAAATAGTGGAAAGTTAAACCTGTTAATATATGAGAAACAGAAAAATAAAAGAGAGTTTATAACCCAAAACTATACTGCTTCATTCAGGGAAGGGGAGTGTGGGTCTCACAGTCAAAAAAGGCTTCATGAAAAGAGAGAGACTCAAGGTGGGCCTTGAAAAATACAGGATGTTTTTAGTATTATGTGTGATCATGGGAGGTACCACAAATGTCAGACTGAAAAGACTGATTCTAATACTGCCCTAAAAATGGATGTTTTTACTAGACATTTATTCAAAAGATATATTTGAAAAGGTGAACAAAGATGCGTGTCCATGTTGGTTCATGACTTCTTGTTTATATCCACTTAAATAAGGATCCATAGGGGATTTATAATAATTAAGTTATGATATTATCATTCAACTGGAATATTAGGCAGCAGTTAAAAAGATAATACAGACCTTTATCTTTATGGGTTGAGTGAAAATAGCAGGTGGTGGAAGAGCATGATACCTTTGCTAGTGTTCCTATGGTCTTTGAAAGCTTTACACTGATATACTGAATATCTTTACTTAATAGTAACTACTACTACTAGTACTACTACTATTACTACTATTGCAAATCTTCTGGGCTTCCTATAGTGTAAGCATTGTGTGTTAGATTTTACACATACTATTTTTAGAAGACTCAAACACTCTGAGATGGATATTATTTTATAGATGAGTAACTTGAGAAGTTAAGCAACTGGCCCAAGTTTGCACAGTTACTTGCAGATGAAAGACTGAAACTCAGGGTTGCCTGGGTATAAATAAGATCAATTTACCTTAACAAGTTAATAGTGTTCTCTCTTTTTCAAAGAATTTTTATTTTAATTGTCTCATTTAATTATCACAGCAATCCTGTAAGATAAACTAAGTAAATATTATTATTTTTCCATTTATGGACAAATATTATCCATTTTTACATTTACATGTTTTCTTTTCTCTGAAGGACATCAAATTTTATACATTCTGTCCTTTCTATTTGTTTGCCCCTTGTTTCTCTCTGTGACAATAGCTGAGTTTGGGAAGGATCTGGGTGGAAGTAGTCCCAGCTCTTCCTCCTTTTCCTCCAATAACTCATATGCTTTTGGATGGATGCATTCAATTCTGTTCTTCTTGCTGGAAGCTGTACAGGGGCAGGTGCCTTTGCAGGAAGGCTTCTAGTTGTCTACTGCTGCCTAGGATGGGGTGGTAAACTCTGTAATTCTGGGGTTCAGTATAGTTGCTTTATGCTTAAGCCACATTCACTATGCTTTATCATAAATAAGAGTGCTATTTCCATTTACCATCTGCATTAGTTTTTGGTTTAAATCCTCTGTTGAATCAGTACTAAGGAAGAGTAAATAAGGGTGCATGTACTGGGTCCCCTTTAATGCCAACAATCATGAGGATTCAAAGTGAACTTGATGATTTGGCAGCAGAGCAAAAGCAATGCCATGGAATTTAACTGTTGTAATCATAGCATTGTTCTCAGAGGTTAAATCTATAATTAGATAAGTACAGGAGGATGAAAACTGGTTTGGCAATAATTTGTGTGAAAAAGACTTAGAAGTGTAATTTTATCACAAATGCAGTAATTAGGAACTACTACAGGATTTTTAGGGTATGTAAACCAGCATGGTGAATGGTTTGTAAGGAATACTACTTCATTCAGTCAATCAGAAAATACTTCTTTTGTGCCTTTTATATGCCATAATGGTTTAGTGTTTATGAGTTTGTGCTTTTGAGTGACATTGTCTGTGTATCTGTGTTTTTGTGTGTTTGTTTGTTTTTTTTGTGGTAAGAATACAACATGAGATATATCCTTTAAAAAATTTTAAGTGTACAATAAAGTAATGTTAACTATAATCACAATACTGTACAGCAGATCTTTAGAACTTATGCAACTTGCAAGACTGAAAGTTTTTGAACAGCAACTCCCCACGACCCCCTCCCAAGCCCTTGGCAATACCGTTCTATTTTCTGTTTCTATGAGTCTGACTATTTTATATTCCTCATATAATGGAATCACGCTTCCTTCGCCCTTCTGTGACTGGCTTATTTCACTCAGCATAGTGTTCTCCAGGTTCATCAGGTTGTTGCAAATGGCAAGATCTCCTTCTTTTCTAAGGCTGAGTAGCATTCCACTGTATATATCTACCACATTTTCATTATCCATTCATCCATCAATGGATATTTAGGCTGTTGCCATATCTTGACTATTGTGAAAAATGCTGTGGTAAACACAGGAGTGCAGATACCTCTTTGAGATCTTGATTTCAATTCTTTTGTATATCTACCCAGAAGTGGGATTGCTGGATCATATGGTAGTTCTATTTTTAACTTTTAGAGGAAGTTCCACACTGTTTTTCATAGTGGCTGCACCATTTTATATTCTCACTAACACTGTACAAGGATTCCAATTTCTCCATATCCTTGCCTTAACTTTTTTTTTTTTTGATAATAGCCATTCTAACAGGTGTGCAGTGATATCTCACTGTGGTTTTTTTTTTAATAAATTTATTTATTTTATTTATTTATTTTTGGCTGTGTTGGGTCTTCCTTGTGGTGTGCGGGCTTCTCACAGCAGTGGCTTCTCTTGTGGCAGAGCACGGGCTCTAGGTGCATGGGCTTCAGTAGTTGTGGCACGTGGGCTTAGTAGTTGTGGCTCGCTAGCTCTAGAGCGCAGGCTCAGAAATTGTGGCACATGGGGTTAGTTGCTCCGCAGTATGTGGGATCTTCCCGGAGCAGGGCTCGAACCCATGTCCCCTGCATTGGCAGACGGATTCCCAACCACTGTGCCACCAGGGAAGCCCTCACTGTGGTTTTGATTTGCATTTTCCTGATTATTAGTGATGTTGAGCATTTTTTCATATACCTGTTGTCCATTTTATGTCTTCTTTGGAGAAATGTCCATTTAAGTCCTTTGCCCATTTTAGAAATTTGTTTTGTTTTGTTTTTGCTATTAAGTTGTAAGAGTTTATTAAATATTTTAAATATTAACTGTTTATCAGGTATATGGTTTTTAGCTATTTTTCCCATTCTGCTGATTGCCTTTTTACCTGTTGATTGTTTCCTTTGCAATGTAGAAGTTTTTAGTTTGATGTAGTCCCACTTATTTATTTTTGCTTTTGTTGCTTATGTTTTTGGTATCATATCCAAGAAATCCTTGCTAAGAATAATGTCATAAAGCTTTCCCCCTATATTTTCTTCTAGGAGTTTTACATTTTCAGGTCTCGTGTTTGAATATGTAATCTATTTTGAGTTTATTTTTGTAAATAAATAAGGGTCCAATTTCATTCTTTTGTAGGTAGTTATCCAATTTTTTCAACATGATTTTGTAGAATAAATTATCCTTTCTGTACTATATATTCTTGGCACCCTTGTTGAAGATAAGTTGACCATGTATGCTTGGGTTTATTTCTGAACTCTATCATTTTTCATTGGTCTATATGTCTGTTTTTATGCTAGTATCATAATTTTAAAATTACTGTAGTTTTGTAATATATTTTGAAATCATGAAGTGTGATGCCGCCAGGTCTGGTCTTCTTGCTTAAGATTCCTTTGGCTCTTCAGGGTCCTTTGTGTTTCCAAATGAATTTTAGGATTGCTTTTTCTATTTCTGTGAAAAATACTTATTGAGATTTTGATAGTTGCATTGAACGTAGATTGTTTTGGGTAGTATGGACTTTTTAACAGTATTGTCTTCTAATCCATGAACAGGGGATGTGTTTCCATTTATTTATATCTTCTTTAATTTCTTTCATTAGTGTTTTATAGTTTTCAGTGTACATCTTTCACCTCTTCGGTTAAGTTTATTCCTAAGTATTTTGTTCTTTTTGGTGTTATTGTAAGTGGGATTGTTTTTCTGATTTCCTTTTCAGATAGTCCCTTGTTATTGTACAGAAATACAACTGATTTTTGGACACTGATTTTGTATTCTGCAATTTTACTCAGTTTTTTTTTTTTTTATTAGTTCTAACTTTTTTTGTGTGGGTGTAAAGTCTTTAGGTTTTTCTACATAGACCATGTCATCTGCAAACAGAGCTGATTTTACTTCTTCTTTTCCAATTTGTATGCCTTGTATTTCTTTTTCTTACCAAATTGCTCTAGTTAGGACTTCCAGTACTATGTTGAATTGAACCGGTAAGTGGGCATTCTTGCCTTGTTCCTGATCATAGAAGAAAAATTTTCAGTTTTTCACTGTTGGGTATGATGTTAGCTGTCAGCTTTTCACATACGGCCTGTATTATGCTGCAGTAAATGCCTTCTATACCTAGCATGTTAAGGGTTTTTTAATCACGAAAGGGTGTTGAATTTGGTCAAGACTTTTTTTGCATCTATTATTGAGATGATTATGTGATTTTAATTTTTAATTCTGTTAATGTGGTGAACCACATTTATTGATTCGTGTATGGTAAAACATCCTTATATCTCAGAGATAAATTCCACTTGACCATGGTGTATGATCCATTTAATTGCTACTAAATTCAGTTTGCTAGTATTTTGTTGAGGTTTTGTGCCTCTACATTCATCAGGGATATTGGCCCTGTAGTTTTCCTTTCTTGCAGTGTCTGTCTGGATTTGTGTGGATTTATTAAAGTCATGGTGGCCTAATTTTTGAAGGAGAGTTTTGCCATGTATAGTATTCTTGGTTGGCTGTTTTTTTCTTTCAGAACATATATTTCTTTGAATATATCATCCCATTTCCTTCTGGCCTACAGGTTTCTGCTGAGAAATCACATTGTATGTGATTAGTTGCTTTTCTTTTGCTGCTTTTAAATTATCTTTGACATTTGACATTTGACAGTGTGATTATAGTGTGTCTTGGTATATACTACTTTGTTTTCATCTTAAACAGGTCTGTTACCTATTTCAAAGTGTCTCTTCTCAATTTTGATCTTGTCTAAGGTACTACAATTTTTAGCTGGATTCTGGGCTTCTCATAAAGGTATTTTGGTCCATATATCATTGTTAGTGTTTCCGTTGGGCAAGGAGTGATGGGAGTTCTTATTCTTCAACCTTGATGACTTAAATAGCTGACATTGCCTGTGTTTGAATCCATACTCTGTCACTTAACTCACTCTGTGACCATCAATCTCTCTGAGCCTCACATTTCTTATCTGTAAAATGGGGATAATAATCATAGTACCGATAGGCTTTTGTGAGGACTTAATGAATTAATATCTGCTAAGCCATTAAGAAATGGCTTAGTAGTAAAATCTTGATAAATATTAACTATTATTATTAATTTTATTATTATTGTTTTATGTTCTGGGCTGATGACAGCTCTGAATTTAATTACCACCCATACACTTACTCTTAAATTAATGTCTTTAACTTTGACATTACTACTTTTGCCCTCCAGGTTTGCTTACTTAACATCACCTCCAAGCTTAATGTGTTGGAAACTGCACTAATGATTGTCCCATGAAACTTGCTCCTCTTTCAGTGTTGCTTATATCAGTGGATGGCATAACCATCCACATGGTTGAACAAGCTAGAAACATAGGTGTTACCCTTAATATACTTTTCCTTTAACTGCCTTATATGTCCTTTATCAAGTACTGTTAGTTTTACCTTCCAAACAACTTTCATATTTTTCTGTTTTCTAACTGCAACAGCACTAATTTGGTGTAAGTCAATGTCACACCTAGCCTGAACTCTTACACTAATTTCCTGAAAGCTCTCGTTGTATCTACTCTTTCCATGTAGTCCATCCATTCTGTGAACAGAAGTTAGAGTGATAAAAATGTGTATCTAATAGTATCACTAGCCTACTTAAAACCCTTTTGGGGTTACTTAATATTCTTATAGTAAGACTTAAATCATTAGCAAGATTCCAGAATCTCAGCATAATCTGGGCCCTTCCTAAGTCTCCAGACTCAAATTGTGTCACTTGATATCTTACACGCTGGGCTGCAGCCATACTGTAGTCCCTCCAGTACAACATGAACGTTTCTGCTTCAAGACCTCTGCATAGTGCACCTGGAATCCTTCCCTTCCGTCACCCAGGAACAACTATAAATCTTTCAGATCTCAGCTTAAATGTGATTTCCGTGGGAAAGTTTCCCCTGATATCCCAGTCTAGATCAGGACCATAATCACGTTCTCGGTATACCTTATATTTACTTCTAAAATAACTTATTGTTGTTTTAATAAAACAACTAATTATGCACTAATTGGTATGAATACTTTTCCATATAGAAGATAAATTCTAGGAGGGCAAGGATTATGTCTATCTTATTCATACTATGTCTGCATGGTATCTAGCAAAGAGATAGCTCCTAATAAACATTTGTTGAACAACTAAAGAAAAGAATGGATGATGTGATATCCGAGCTGAGTTTTGAAGAATGTGTAAGAGTTAGTTAGCCATATGACTGGGGATGGAGAGGGTAGCAGGGAATACTTGGAGTAAGGGGGCACTAGAAGGAGAAATGCAAGAGATAGGAAGGTGAGAGTGGCAAGAGATTAGCTCAACATTCAGGCAGAAGTAAAGAAAAGCCTTGCATACTATTCTAAGACATATGGATTCTACCCTGAAGACAGCTGGAAGCTATAAAGGGAGTTTAAATAGCCAAGTGCCTAGATCAGATATGGGCATTGGCATTAAACACTTAGCAGAAATGTAGAGAATGGATTGGAGAGAAGTAAATTTGGGACAGGGGTATCAGTTAGGGATCTGTTAGACTAAGTGACGTGAGAAATGATGGCACCCTAAAGTAAGGCAGTATATAGAGATGGAGAGGGGATGAATTCTGAAGATGCTGAAGAGGTCTAGTTGAGAGGACTTCATCACCAATTGGATGTGGAGAGTAGGGAGGAGGGGCTATGGATTAGTACTTGGTTTATATTTTGGACAACTGGATGGATAGTGTTGGAATTTATAAAGACAGCAAATGACATATGAGAGGCAAATTTAGTGGTGGTGGTAAGATAGTGATTTGCTTCTGTATTGTTGTGTTTGAGGCACTTGAGAGATATCAGTGGAGTTGCCTAGTGATGGGTACAGGAGGCAGCTGATGTCATAGGAGTGGATGCACTTATGCAAGGAGCAATGTAGAATTTCATTTCAAGAAAACTTTGAGTACTCAGTAAATATTTTTAATTCTAGAAATATACACACACATAAAGATGCAAAATTTTAGATACAGTTTTTTTGGGTTTCATAACATCCTGAAGGCCATTTTTCTTTTTTCTTTTTTGGTTTAAAAATAAGGAGAAAATAGAAGAGATAAACCTGGGTAAGTATAAAGGAGTGAATAAGCAAGATAAGTACAAGAAGAATACTGCAATGGATTGACTGGGGACATGGGTGGGAATAAAGAATTGTGTCAGAGGAGACAAGAGAAGGACATTTTAGAAAGAAATGTGGAACCAGGAGTATTTAGATGTTTTAGAAATGTAGAGGGATAAGACTGAGAATAATGGTTTCAGTGATGTTGTGGGGTGGAAGCTCAACTGCCTCCAAACTTAAGGGAAAGTGAGGAAGTAAAACCAAGCATATGATATTCTTTTCCAGAATATTATGGAAGAAGAAAGCTAAGACAGTAGCTGATGTAGCATAGGTTCATGGCAAGGATTTATTTTTTACGTATTTATTGCTGTATCATAAATATGTTTCTGTATTGAGGGTAAAGAGGCATTAAAACATTATTTAAAGCATATTTAGTTTTTTTTTTTTTTAATTCAGAAGAGAAGATATAAAAGGTTCTGAAAGTGGGGTTCAAGTATCCAATTTATAACTTGTGTGTGAGTCAGCAATTTAGTGCTGCCCTATAATGCAGACAGTGCCAATGGGATTCTGCAAAGGCAGCAATTGCATTGTCATAGAAAGTGTGCAAGCAAAGACTGGTGACAGCTTGTTAGGGGTAGTGCAGAGGGAATTCCCGATTAAATGGGAAATTGAACTACATGAACACCAATATCCTTTCTACCTCTGGGATGCTAGGGTTCTTTTTTCAGGAATTCCTAGGGAGAGTAAGAAAACCTTTTATCCTTCTTGTTTGAGAAAATTTGTGCCCTATATTAGAAAGGCAAGTTGCACTGTAGTATTTGAATAGTTTTGGGCTGATATGCCATGGGAACTATCGGTCAGATCTAGTTACAAAAAGCATGTGATGCATCAGATTTAATCAAAGGCAATATGTCAGAGTTTCTGCCTGGGGAGTTTGCTAATGATGATGTGTTATTTTTTTTCTCTTTGAAGCCACCTGACAAATTTTGGGATCATAGAGTGATATTTGTTAATTTTACCTTAATTTTTTAAAGATAAATGATCATTTTTACACTTGCCCTCCTTCATGTACAAAATATGAAAACAATTAAGATAGGAATGGCACTAAGACTTAAAATGATTCTACAGGTGCAAGGATTCAAGATATGTTCACAACAGAAAGCTTGAAGAATATGCTGGAAAACTCTGAGAATATAATTTTATCATGAACAATTTCAGAACGTGAGATTGCTAATGCAATGCTATATATAAATTTAAAGCATTACTTCTTTTAGGATAAAGTACCCCAAATGCCCCTCCTGGACACATTTCAATGAATCTGACAAAGTAGAATTATTAAATATTCCAGAATCAGAGTTTAATAAATGAGTGACCCTAAATAGCAGACTTAATTGTAACAAAAACAGAGAATGTATTATTTCCCCACTTTTATTTTATGTATTTGTGTGTCTGGGTATATATGGGTCTTGCAAAACAATTCTTAATGCCTGACATTGTAAGAGGAAGGACAAAAAACAGAAAGAGGCCCTCTTTAGCTCCCATTCTGCAATGGAGCTTACCTGGTCTGCTGAATTTGGGCACCAAAATGATGATGCCAAGTATCCATTAAATCTGCTCAGTGCAAGTATCTCCAAGTGGTCTATCTAACTCTGATTCATAAGAATAACAAACACAGTAGTTAATAAAAACTAAAATCACATGATGGTGCAAATTTTTTTCATATAGCTACTGACTGCTTTTGATAATTACTACCATTCTCTGCTCACTAACTTATTGATGAAGCCCATAGTCAGGAGTACTTAGATTAGCATATGGGTCCTTGCCTTTCAATGATTGGCTCTTTTCTCCCTCCCATCTTATTTTTATTCATTTATGTAAGAGATACTTATTGGACACTCTTATGGTCTGAATTGTGTACCCAGATTCATATGTTAAAGTCCTAACCCCCAGTAAAGTTCAGTGAGGTCACTGATGTGAGCCTCAATCCAATATGACTTTTGTCCTTACAAGAAGAGGAGATTAGAATACAGACACACCGAGAAAAGACCATGTGAAGACAAAAGGAGAAGACAACCATCTACAAAAGGCAAGGAAAGAGATGTCAGAATGAAATCAAACCTGCTGATACCTTGATCATGGTCTTCTAGCCACCAGAACTATGAGGAAGTTGTTGTTTAAGACATCCAGACTATGGTACTTTTTTATGGCAAACCTAGCAAACTAATACCGTGCTTCTCGAACCTAAGTATGTGTAAGAATAACCTAACTGCTTGTTAAAATAGAAATTCCTGAGCCCCGTGATCAGAGTTTCTGATTCAACTTTGGAGTGAGGTCCAAGAATTTACATTTCCGGAGCTTCCCTGGTGGCGCAGTGGTTGAGAATCCACCTGCCAATGCAGGGGACACGGGTTCGAGCCCTGGTCTGGGAGGATCCCACATGCCGCGGAGCAACTAGGCCCCTGAGCCACAATTACTGAGCCTGCGCGTCTGGAGCCTGTGCTCCGCAACAAGAGAGGCTGCGATAGTGAGAGGCCCGCGCACCGCGATGAAGAGTGGCCCCCACTTGCCGCAACTGGAGAAAGTCCTCGCACAGAAACGAAGACCCAACACAGCCATAAATAAATAAATAAATTAATTAATTAATTAATTAATTAAAAAGAAAAGAATTTACATTTCCAACTATCTTCCAGGTGATGTGATACTCCCAGGGGGACCATACTTTGGGGAGTAGCACTGCCTTAGTAAATACAAATGCCTTTCAGAATGGTGATAGATAATCTTCGGAATTTTTATTATTATTAATTTTTCAGATATTTTGTAATCCCATTGTTAAAGACAGTCATCCTTGAAACTGGCAATGATGGGAGTATTTATATCATGGAAATTGGCAAAATCTACAAAACAGGGCTTTTATTGCTGGAGAGCTAGTGAATGAGTTTATTAGATTGCTTTTTAAGTTATGGAAAATAGAGAAAAACTGAGGGCATGGGGCTGTAGGAAATCTCCTAAAGTGAGAAAGACACAGAGAGAGAGGGCATAATACTTACATTGATGACTTCAAAGAAGCTAAAGTCAGCAATTTTTTTACTGTATTAACAATTTTAACAGACCATTCAACCAGGTGGATTAAAGAAAAGAAGGCAATTTGAACTTCAATCACTGCCCTGGTGCTCACTGGCTCTTTAAGTGTATTATTTAGGCTTTTGAGCAAAAGTTTTCTTTTTTATATAAGATGTAGGTGGACAGGATAATTTGAGCTGCCTCTTCTGTTGTTGAGATTTCTGAGTATGGTAGCCTAATGAAGGGTCCAATTCCCAATCACCCCTAAGATGATTTTTTTTTGAGGCTCAAAATATTGAGCTTGTGAGTGTGTAAATCCCTGGGCTGATGGGAGCATGAGCTTGTCCTAATTACCTCCCAAGGTGGTTGTGAAGTTTAAATGAGACCATGGACTAACAGAGCTTTATAAACTCACCTGAGTTGTATAAATACAAAGTCAAATTAATAAGAGTTCATGATTTGGGAGTTTTGGCTGGATTGTGATTTGGGAGTATTGGGAGTTTTGGTAGGGAAAACTGAAGAGCAGTGATTTAAATAGCACTATATTGGTTGCTGTGACTGTTCTTGACATATCTTTCTGTGCCCACAAGAAATGGAGAAGTGAACTTTAACAACGTAATTTAGCAGAATTCTAGAGAAATTTCTTCCTCTCAAACTGGAAATATGCTCATGCTCATATTATATTACATTAATTTATTATTCATTATTGATATTAATTTCTTCACTATTTGTCCTTTCAACAAATACTTACTGTTGAGCTTCTATTATGTGCCAGCCTTGAGTTATGTACTAGGGATGGACATAGGGCAGACATGTGTCCTTTAGGCAAAGTGAAGATTAAAGGGCACTTAAAAAAGTATGGCATTTTATTAGAAAAATATTTGTATTGTATCTTGGGATTTGCTATACTGCTTCACCGCCCCCAGCTAAAATACAATATGGTTTCTAAAAGAAGATGCAGAAGAAAGATGGAGAAAGATGGTGAGATGATCAGTATCTGGGTGTGTGTATGATACAGAATAATTATATATATTAGACTAATTGTAGTAACTGTGTAGGCACTACAATTAATGTTGTTTAAATACAAACTGGAAAGTACCTCTTTATTCAAAGACTTAACTGACTAAGCTTGCCTCTTCACAATGGAAAATCATAGCAATTACCTGGAAAATAAAGACCCCAAAAGTGTCTAGCCAAAACAATCTGAACACTTGAATAATTTTGTTTTGAAAAAATATGTTTTTAACAGTATATAACTTATTTACTTGTAAGATTATTAGAACTGGACATTTACATGGCACAGAAGAAAAATAAAAAAGCACACAATTGAAATACGTAAATCAACAAATACAAAACTGGAGCCCAAGCCTGTATTAAGCTTTTTTTTTTTTTTTAATTTTCTGATACTTTGATATCGTGGGGTCATCACTGACCAGGGAGAGACTGCCCTCCCTGGGCCAGATAATTTCTGGAGAAAATAAACTATGCAAACCAACCAGTCCAGAGCCCATACTCTGAATCACCTCCTTTATCTAGCTTCTACACTCTATCAGTCAACATTCCTGTGCCCTAATCATCCCAGGGCCAGGTACTAGACAACTAGGAACAACCCTTATAGCCCAGAGTCCACAGAACTTATTCAAACTAGCCAATTCTGAACTATTTACATGGCCTCAACTATCCTACCCACAAAAACCACAATGTAGCCTTTGCCTATGCTTTCCCCTCATTCCTTCTGCCTCCTGACTCACCATAGTGCTTCCCCATGTGGTCCTGCGTGTCCCGGCAGGATCCCATCCTCTGGAAATTGTGAATAACAAACTTTTTACAATGGCGTTTGTCTTCTGATCTGTTGGCCTCACCATACCCAAATAAAAACAAAATCCTGGGTGCATTTTAAAGCAAAGTCATGAAACTCAGGAGTGGTCTCAGGAGGAATTCAGAAGCTAGAGTGGGTTAGAAACACCTGTGGTCAAGTAGAAGAAATAGAAGAATAGGGGGTGATCAATCTGACAGGGACTGACTGATAACAGAATGCAGGTGACAGACAGGAGAGGTACATGCAGATAATAAATAATCATCAGAATGAAAACCAAGTTCTTATTCAAGCATCCATCTATGGCATATATCTGACAGCTGCAAAATCTTCAAACTGCATATTGCTCAGTCAAATCCTGAGGAAAGGATATTGTTTGATCAGCCCTTCTTAATCCTGAGTGAATTAACTGATAATACAGATCCATCTAGAAATATCTGATAACAGTCAGCCAGTATGAACAGTATACAACTGCCTCTGGGAATGTAGCTATCAGGACAGCAGCCCAGTCCCCTGTACCCCCATGTGCACCTGCCACATGATGTGCACTGTATTGTTTTAATAGTGTCACCAGTGATAACTGTTTTATACTTACAACTATGCTATGAAGTAGATACAAAAGTTACCCTTCTACAGAAGAGGAAACTGAGGTATAGAGAGATTAAATATACACAAGAGTAGGTACAAAGCAGAAACTAGATGGTTATAAACCCAAGCATTCTGAGTCCAGTTCCCCCTAACCTTAGATCCTACTGCCTCTTCCTTCCACTGATGCTCAAATTTCAAATGCCAGTGTGTCTTGTGAAAAGCTCCCTTTGCCCCCCTCTTTTGTATTTTAAAGGACTTGAGGCATTCTTCTGTCATAGCCTGTCTTAGCAATGGTTTAAACAGATTGCAGTTTATTTGCCTCATGCAACAAACATTCTGGGAGGAGGCGATACAGGGTCATCAAGGAGATTATCAGGAAGCCTATCTTTTTTCACACTCCTGCTCTGCCATCCTTAGATATAGCGTTTTGTCCTCAGGCTTGTTGCCTCACAGTTGGACAATGGCTGCCACACTTCCTGGTATCTTTTCCACATTCTTGAGAAGAAAAGGAATGAACAAAGGGGTAAGGAGCTAAGTTGTACATTCTAGGGAGATTTTGACTGCTTATTCAGGAAGCAATAACCTCTCCATGGACTTCTGCCTTTATCTCATTGGCAGAACAATATTGCATGCACCTCAGGGCAAGACAGGCCAGGAAATTAAACATTTTTAGTTGATCACATTGCTACTATAATTAAAATTGAGTGTCTATTAGTAAAAAAGAAACAAGGTATTGAAAATATGTAGGCCTACACATAGAGTTCAATACAGTATGTTATTATTAATTATATACCGGTTTGTCACTCCTGGTAAATTAGGTCTGTATCATATCTCCCCATCTCTCCTCTTTATATTCTGGGACAAGAACTCCGCCTGGCATGTTGCAGAAACAGTAGAAGTTTATTGAATAAACCACAGTGATTCCTGACTTTGGCTTTAAGACGATAGGTATTTGTTGTTGTTGTTTTATCTCAAACTGGGTTTTAAAATTCTCAATTTTGATTGTGAATCACTTTATACAATACTTAATGTCCATTTAGAGATTGAAAAAAATATATAATGCCTGAAAAATTATATGGTCACTGAATTAGAAACTGCCAGAAGTACAACTCAGATATTTCAAAATGAATATACTTTGCATTGCTCTTTTAGACAGGGCCACAAAGAAAGCAAATGGTACATAGGATGAAACAGTTGAGAGATTACACAAAGAGGTATAGCAGACCATTCAACTATGACTTCAGCTGAGCTTTTCTGGTTGATGAGCTAGAATATAGCTGCTAGAGTAAAGGATAGAGAGGGTCCATGCTTCCCTGGGAATTAAGTTTGTATAGACTTTACCTAGAAGAAAGAATAATTAGATCTTCCACTATGCTTAATCTGTTAGGGAAAATTTTGTTTTCTTCTTCTGTTGATTTTTTTTCTAAAAGGTAAATCACCTGAAGATGAAAATTTTAAATGTTGACAAAATATTGATAACATGTTGGCAGAAGTCTAGCTTTTAGCTAAGTACTTCTGGAGTGGTGAAATGACTAAGTGGGATCCAGGACTAAGTAGTGAAATTTCTAAGTGGACTTGGCATTCTTTGAGAAGAAAACTGAGCTGGGTCAAAGTAACCTTAAATTTGGGAGAAAATTCTATGTGTTTGAGGGTATCCCCCCCTGCTACCCCCAACATCTTCTTCTTCAGGGCACTAAAGTTAACTTTTCACTGGGAACCCTTTGTCTTGACACACATTTACACGTGTAATTGGAAGTGTTTCTTATAACGAGTCTACCTCCATGACTGCTTCATGAATTTTATAAATGCTCATGAATATAAGAACATACCTTATGTATGATGATGTTAAAAATTTATCAGGAATCTCATATGTATAACTGAATCACTTTGTTGCACAGCAGAAATGAACACAACATTGTAAATTAAGTATACTTTAATAAAATTAAAAAATTATCAGGACTCTCAGTCATACTCTCATCTTAATCATTAAATAAAATAAAATTTAAATTTAAATAAAAAAGCCCTGTGAATACAGTGCTTCTTTGTGATTAATCTGATCACAGTCTGACCAACTGGAGTCTAGAGACCTGATAAACATTTTCCCTTAATGACTGGATACTGAGGACAGGTCGCTATAATATTATTTAGCCATTATAGCTTAAGTTCCCTTCTGTGGGCTGTATTCACATGTGTTGGGGGCTGTGTTGGTATTCTCTGCTACTCCAGATGTAACTTCCACCATTTTCCACCCTGACCTTTGTCCTGGAAGACTGACTTCTCTGATTGCATCAACCATGTTCTCCCTGGGGAGGGTGGGTGGCACTGGGAGGAGGCCTGAAGGTGAGTAGATAAAGGGAGGTTATGTTACCTGTTCCCTTGGTTCCCTCACTGCCTGGTCATGGTCTGGCTGATGCTTTGTTCCTCTCTCCTACAACCGTAGCTTTTGCCATGTTTTGGTAACCATTTCTCTGTCTTCCCTTTGCCCTTCAGTCCTTAGATAGAGAAGAGCATGCAACGTGCAGCTCCTAGCTTTGGGAACTGTCACTATCCTTTGTCATTTTCCTTTAGCACTGCCCACAGCGTGTGAGCAGCCCATCCATTCAACCCCTCAGCCTCCCATCTGAAGTATTCTATTGGATTCTTGTTATGACCCCAACTGATAAAAGGGGCACCATATTTTACCAGCCTTATGCTTCCGTGAGGGTTCCTCAGTTCCATTCTCAAAAAGAGATGTGGTGGATAAATATTTTGGAGGTTCCTTGTATTCTATCTCCCCACAGGAGGAAGAGTGGGAAAAGCATGGGGACATGAGCATTGTCTTGCATCTTCTTGCTTTCGCTCTGGGATCAGTCTGCCTACCAGCAGTCTGTGTGTTCTTTCTTCTTCCTTCTGTAGGGAAGCTTCCGGGACCAGGGCTTTTGTATCCCACTGATGCTTGTGACTGAGTAGGGGTAAATTTTAGGAGGCGTAGTTTGAGGTCGTATATCCAAAATGCTTTCTCTGGCCCAGCTTAACCAGTAATCAAATTGATATTTTGATCTTTATATTTCCTGTGTATAATTATCAATTTGTTCAGAATCTTGAGAGGAAGAAAAGGTAATTGATTCAACTCATTCAAAACCCCAATAATAATGAAATTTTATGTGGGGAAGTAAATAAAGAGACATTTCTGGTTTATTTCTTGCCACAAAACTTAATGACTTCTACAAATCTATTTTGTTGGCTATTAAATGGCTGTACCTATTCATGATCACAATCCAAATTCACCACTTAAGACCTTATAATTTCTTTCACGTTATTAATGCTGAGGTTATTAATAACAACATTAAGACAATGAAAGAGAAGGATTTAAGGAATAATAATATTCTAGAAAGCTATTTAATGTTTTTATTCCATCAGGCAAGTTGGTTTTGACTAATTAAATCTGTCATCTTGGGCAAGCTAAGTAACTTCTTTGGGCCTGGGTTTGCTTGTCAAGCAAGAGGTTTAAATTAGTAGAAGATTTTTTTGTTAAACTAAAATCTAATATAAAATGAGAGTATGTAAAAGCATAGTATTAATATAAATGTATCATACGTATTGAACTTCAGGACATTTATTTATACAATTAGAAAATAAACATTTAAAATTCTTGTTAGGAGTGACAACTGTATTCTTGAACAAGTCTTAGCCTCCAATGAATTTCAATATTTTTGTTTTGGCTGAGCAATATCTGGAAACATCTGATTTCTTGTAGATAGTTGCCAGTGGAAGAAGTTTTTTAAAGAAAGATTTTATCAATGCTATCCTTATAAAAATCTGTCTTTAAGAAACCCTTCTTTACCCTAAGGTCCTATAGGACATAAAGTTATTCTCTTTTACTTTCATCAAAAAGTTCTAAAGTTTTGGCTTTTTAATATTAGCCTTTACTGCCCTTTAAATTTTGTTGATCTTTGGAATCTAATTTTATTTTAATATAGATAACACCTTCCTAGCATCAGTTTTGAATAGTCTCTTCTTTCCCACCATCTGCTATTCACCTTTATATGTCAAGCATGTATATAGTCCTGTGTGCTTCTGGGCTTTCTGTTCTATTGTTCTCTTTATCTTTTCCTATACTGGCACCACCCTGTTTTAATTGCCATAGTTTTTATAATTTGTCTTGTTGTCAACTGGGGCAGTGATTGTCAAGCTTGGATGGGTATTAAAATTAGCTCGGAATCTTGGTGAAAATACAGAGGCGTGGGTCTTACTTCAACACACATGTAGGCCTCTGTGTTCTTTATTATTGATTACACACTAATGTTCAAAAACAACTGTTCCAGGGCAAATGTCCACCCACCCAGAACACACAAACTTTCATTCTTCCTTAAGAATGATTTGGCTCAAAAAATCTGCAAATAATAAATGCTGGAGAGGGTGTGGACAAAAGGGAACCCTATTGCACTGTTGGTGGGAACGTAAATTGATACAGCCACTATGGAGAACAGTATGGAGGTTCCTTAAAAAACTAAAAATAGAACTACCATACGACCCAGCAATCTCACTACTGGGCATATACCCTGAGAAAACCATAATTCAACAAGAGTCATGTACCACAATGTTCATTGTAGCTCTCTTTACAATAGTCAGGACATGGAAACAACCTAAGTGTCCATCGACAGATGAATGGATAAAGAAGATGTGGCACGTATATACAATGGAATATTACTCAGCCATAAAAAGAAACAAAATTGAGTTATTTGTAGTGAGGTGGATGGACCTAGATTCTGTCATACAGAGTGAAGTAAGTCAGAAAGAGAAAAACAAATACTGTATGCTAACACATATATACAGAATCTAAAAAAAAAAAATGGTTCTGAAGAACCTAGGGGCAGGACAGGAATAAAGATGCAGACATAGAGAATGGACTTGAGGACACGGAGAGGGGGAAGGGTAAGCTGGGATGAAGTGAGAGAGTGGCATGGACTTATGTATACTACCAAATGTAAAATAGATAGCTAGTGGGAAACAGCCGCATAGCACAGGGAGATCAGCTTGGTGCTTTGTGACCACCTAGAGGGGTGGGATAGGGAGGATGGGAGGGAGACACAAGAGGCAGGAGATATGGGGATATATGTAAATGTATAGCTGATTCACTATGTTATAAAGCAGAAACTAACACACCATTGTAAAGTAATTATACTCCAAAAAAGATCTTTAAAATAAAAGAATGATCTGGCTATTCTTGCCTGTTGTTTCTTTTAGTTCATTAAAAAAATCTGTTTGCCAGTTTTACATGATTTTTGTTGAGACATAGATGGAGATAACACTAAATCTATAGAAGATTTTGTAAAAACTTGTCTACAATTTTTTTTCTTCTTACATACATGATCCCATGTAAACTGGTTTCTGCCCCACCACTCCACTGAAAAAGATGTAAATTTATAGTTCTTTTAAACCATCACTGTATACATTTTCATTGTAAAATACGTACCTGAGGAATAGTAGAAAACAAAAAAATTGCATGGAGAGGAAGATGCTTTGTGCATCTTATGTCAATGTATTGGTTATGAGAATTGTGTTGCTTAAGAAGTTAAAACTGATTAAGAGAATTTTGTCCCTCAAATTCATCTTTCCCTCAAATGCCAACAAACATAAAACCTGTGCATGCTCTGAGAATATATCACAATTCACATGAATTTATCAGTAAGATTCCAGAGTGAATAAAGCACTTAAGTTACATCAGGGCAAATGTTCTCACTGAACTGACTTCCAGAAAAGAGTCGATAGGAGTATTGATTGACTTGATAGTTCTTTTACTTCTCAAGAAGCAGAAAAAATGGTGCTTAAACCAGAATGATGAGAAACAACACCATCCTTACCTCTATACCTTGCTGCCCAAAGATTAGAAAACATTAGTTAGCTAGGAAGGTGAATTTTCTTGAGCTGCATGCTCAGTTCCACAAATTCTCACAGTGAATAGCTAGGTCACCATTTGCCTTTAGTTACCAGAATCTTCACTGAGTTTGGGGCATATTTTTATGTGGGACCTCTTTCCTAGAACTGACAGTGAAGCTGGTTTAAGAGGCAGAAGAAAATGGATGGAGAAAATACCTATATTTCTTCTTTTTTTCCTCTGTTCTCTTCTTCTTTTTAAGCATTTTGCATGCTGACCAAGATAGTTGAAATGTGTATAAAATAATTTAGTAGTTTAATCTGTTTAAATTTCTGCTCTGTCATTTATGAGTTGTAGGAGCTCAGGATGGTTGTTAAAGCATGCACCTCATTAGAGAAAAACTGGGATGATAATAGTAATAAGTTCTTTGGAAGGTTGTTAGAAGAGCTAAATTAGTAAATATATGTGAAAAGTCTTAGCATTGGGAAGTGATTTTCAAACTGTTCTTCATGGTCATTTAATTTGAAATCAATACAGTGGGTAGCAACTAGCTTAAAATCATGTGAATAGAATATAAAATCATTGACATATTAATGAGGTACGTATTGGATAGCAAATTTTTTTGCTTTGGTTTCTCTTACACACATATATACACATAAATGTATATACTGGGTCACTATGAAAGATGTTTTTCTTACTATGAGTTGAGGTAAAATAATTTTGAAAAACACTAGTACAGAGCAAAGAAGATAGTCAATAAATATTAATATCTTTCTTTCCTTTTTTAATTTTAACTTTCACCAGTCTTGTATACTAGAATTTCATCACAATAAGTACAGTTGACCCTTGGAATTTATGAGGGTACAATAAAGGCCCATTGAGATATGGTCACTGGTTAATCTCCAGGTACTTTCACTAGTAGTCTCAGAACATGTGTGATATAAATGGAAACTTAGCAATTACAATTTAGTACCTGTCATGGATCATCATATACATTTGCAGATAATGAAAATCTTACTGGAATTCCAGATTTCCATAAGAGATCAATCTGAAGTATACATTTGTCCCAAGTCTAATTCTCAAATTACCTTATTGGACTTCACATAAGTCATTTAACCCTCTCTAAACCTAAAGGTTCTCATCTGACATATGGGGATAATATTATTTTTATCCCCATTGAATGAATTAACATGTGCGAATTATTTAGCACATAGCAAGCTTTCCATAGATGTTAGCTATTGTCTCAGGTCAGGGACCTAGGAAAACAGACTCTGAGATGAAGATCAGTATGCAGGAGGTGTTCTGGGTCGTGATCTCAGTAACATCACCTATAAGCAAATGCGGGAGGCACAACTGGGCAGAGAAAGAGGTCAGATGTGTGGTTACAACAGAGGACCCTTCTGATCCTGAGATGGCCATTCAGATTGCCCTGAATTGAGGTAAGGGAATCAGACCTCTTTTACCCTTGCATTTAACAGGGGTAATCTTTGGTAAGGTTAGTCTCTTTGTCGAGGGAAAACCCCAGAGAGTGATTCCATAGAAAGAAATCAGCAGCCAGCTCTCCCAGTGGTGGTGGGAGCATGCATGTTCAGTCCTGGGGCATCTGGGTAGCACAGCACGCACTACAACTCATCCATGTAGCGCCTGGATCCATTAACCTCACATAGAAAGTTCACCCATCTTGGGTCATTGCCTCCAGGATTCTGGTGTTGGGGTGGGCGTGGTCTATGTTCCAGAAGAAATATGTGAGAGGAAGGTTAGTGGAATGAACTACATACAGTTCTCCCGGCAGCAGCTGTCTCAAGACCAGAACTGATACCCTTCATCTCCCTCCCCTACCACACATTCTAGAGGCCCCTAACCCTCAGCTGGTACCTCTCCTGGGCTAGATGTCATAACTGGGGTGGAGAGGGGAGACAGAATTTTGTCCTTGGTCTCCATGCCCATCTCAGGTCAAGGCTATCTTTGTAGTTTCCAACAGAGCAGGGGAGTGTCAAGCAACAGCCCTGGGGCCACCTGCGTGCTGAACGTATTTTTCTCTTCCTCCTTCGTGTGGCAACTTCCACCTGATGATCAGGATCCTAGCCATGCCAGAATGGTGACTCTTTTCCTGGCCTGCTGGTCTCTTGGCATGAACAGCTTGAACTGACTTGGTAGAAGCTGTAGCTTAGAGTTCAATGGGACCCTTACTCTGTCTTCTGGTGGAAGCATTCATTTCTGGAATCCAGGACCTTTTGACCCAAACAGCATAAAGCTGTGGAAATGGGAAGCACAGATACTCTCTGGGAACCAATGCTTCAGACACACAGAGACTAACATTGTAGCACAGGAAGCAAAAATTCCTCAGGTGGGTCTTTGGGAGTGATGGTGAGTAAGGCCATTTCTATTTCTACTCCTTAGTTCCCAGATGCATATATTCTATTAACAGTGAAAATAGCACCAGCACCCACAATGGTCATCAATTTAGTGTACTAAAGTGTCCTAGAGTGTATATAAGTTGGTCTCCCATCCTTTCAAGGCATGATGACAAGCCAGTGTCCTTCAAACAGTCATATCCCTGCTTATGAGGCCAGCTGCCATTAGCATGTTACATGCTCGGACAAGCACATTTATCTCATTATTATGTGTCCACAGCATTGCCTGGTTTACTGTAAAGTGGGTTCCTTGGGGATATTTTATGGGATTCCATGTCAGTGGATCAAAGACTTTGTAAGTACTTGGATAATAATGGTGCTAGCCAAGGCTATATGAGCTGCCAGGAGTCACCAACTACCTCAGTTGAGGGTTTGCTTAATAATAAATCCAATACAGAGGAAAGCAAAACAAAGAAATGGAGAGAGGAGCAATTCTAATGAAACTGTTTGAACACTTGGTATGTTTAGTAGCTGAAATAAGATCGTCATTGGATTTTCAGCTAAGTGATCTGATTAATAATAATAATCATAATAATACACAAGTTATTATAATTATTGTTGTTGTTATTTGAGTTGGGCTTCTATCACTTGCTTCCATATGAGTTCTAATGAAGTCACTGATTTGCTTCCATGGCTGCTTATACATTCATTCTTTTACAAAGTTAATTCAATAAATCAGGGCTTATTATGTCAGAAGAGTCATTTTATATCTTTAGATTGACTTTGAATATCTGTGGTTTGATCTATATTGTGATGATTTTATAGATGAAATCTCAGAAACAGATATTTCTAAGTTATTGTGGGTCTTAAAATAGTTCCCAGTGGGGATATCAAATACCACAGTCTATGAGAGACAGGAAGTGGGAACACAGAGAGGCCAAGAACCACAGCACTAAGTGCCAAGCACTGTTGTAAGTCCTTTTGCAATTACTGAAGTTCATTCTCATTGCAACTCTATGAGATTGGTATAAGTTTTCTCATTTCGACACTGAGGAAACAGGATGAGAGAAGTTAGGTAACTTGCTTTAGGTCACTCAGTTAACAAGTAGAAGAACCACAGATTCAAAACATGTAGCACTGACTGTATTGGCAGCAGGAGTCCAGAGATGCGAATGATCAATGCAGGCAGCAAGAATCAGAAGAGCTTCCTGAAGAAGTGTGAGCAAAACCTCTTTTCCCTTTTCACTACTTCACAGCCTAAAGTGAAGCAGTGATCTGGTGTCCTGACGGTATCTTTAGAATTACTTGAACTATTGTAGAGATATGTGAAAATTAATTTTTAATCTGTTTCTCAAGCATACTCATACAGAAACATGGGATTCTTTCATACTTGGTTTTAAAATATTTTCCTGTCCTATGTTTCTGTAATAGTCATTAAAATCGTAATAACACAGCTACTCCTATCCTAGACCCTTCCAGCCTTGTCTCTATCTCTGACCTGCTAAAAGAGGAAGGTGTCTTGCTGAGTCTCTGCCCTTCAGCTCAGGTCAGCTTTGCTGTCAACAAGTCGTGTCAGACCCCCTTGTGTGGGTTTTGAGAGTCTGAGGTATTTTCTTCAAAGCACCTCCCTTCAAGTAGTCCCTGATAATCATAGAAAATTTCATCTCTTCTATTTAATTCCCCACATGCCAGTTTCTAATTGTATGTGCAAGGTTATTTTTAAAAATTTTTCTGAGTCCTTGATTGAAAGTATTTAAAGAACTTTCTAGGGACCATGTAAGCTCAGGGCAAAATAAACCCATGGAGGCTTTCATTCTAAGTTCTGCATTCATATCTAGTCTAGG
The DNA here is from genome assembly GCF_949987535.1 of Balaenoptera acutorostrata. NCBI lineage: Eukaryota > Metazoa > Chordata > Mammalia > Artiodactyla > Balaenopteridae > Balaenoptera > Balaenoptera acutorostrata. Next base: position 81,006,537 of record NC_080068.1, read on the forward strand.
TCAAGAATGAGTGACAGCTACAACTTTAGCACCTCTGGGGGGAGGGACTAATTCCATTTCTGGACCTAGCCAATTTGATCTTGTCTTTTGAGACTTTCTAGAAGAAGCCTCAGAGAGCCATAAAGCTTTGCTTGTAAGGTGCCATGGCCATGTGGAAGGAGACCATGTGTCAGAGCCATCTAGGGTTTTGTCTCTAAGAGTTTTGCCCTGAGGGAGAATACTTCATCTCTATAGGAATTAGTTTCCTTACCTATAAAACTGGAATAATATTATAGTCACAACAGGGATTGCTGTGAAGAACTGGACACACACACATACACACACACTTACACACACACACACACAAACACACACACCATTCACAATGTACCAGGCACGTTTTAAAATTCTTTACAAATATTAAATCCCTTAATACTCGTTATAAGTCATGGAGGGGGAAACATTACTATTCCCAATTTACACATGAGAAAACTGAGGCTTCGAGCAGTTAAGTAACTTACCTAGTGTCATACAGCTAATAAGTGGTAAAACTGAGTTTTAAGTTTAAGCAATCTGGTTTCAGAGTCCATGCTTGCTATACTCAATGTATGTGTCTCCCCACTCCCAAATTATATGTTGAAACCTAATCCCCCGTGTGTATTTGGAAGTGAGGTCCTTTGGAGATGATTAGGTTATGAGGTAGAGCCTTTAGAAATGGGATTAGTGCCCTTATTAAAGAGAGCCCAGAGAGCTCCCTTACCCCTTCCCCCATGTAAGGATACAGTGAGAAGATGGCCAACTATGAACCAAAAAAGGGCCCTCACTAGACACCAAACCTGCTGGTGCCTTGATATTGAACTTCTCAGCCTCTAGAACCATGAGAAATAAATTTCTGTTGTTTCTGCTGTTTATAAGCCACCAAGTCTATGGTATAGCATTTGTAGCTGCCCAAATAGACTAAGACAACTTTAAGTTCAGGCAGTCTGGTTCCCGAGTCCATGCTCTTATCTGTTATTATGCTGCCTCAAATGGTAGCTATTTTTATAATCTAGTTTTAAGACATTTAATACAATGACTATATCTCACAAGATGCAGGTGTGTGTGCAATGATTCTGCAGGAGATTTAACTATAATCACTTTTTTTCCCTTTTTTATATATTTTTTATTTTTGGCCACACTGTGTGGCTTCTGGGATCTTAGTTCTCCAACCAGGGATTGAACCCAGGCCCTTGGCAGTGAAAGTGTGGAGTCCTAACCACTGGACTGCCAGGGAATTCCTTATAGTCGCTTTTAAATAGGAAATCAAATGAGCTTTACTTATTATTAGGTCTTTAATGAAAAAAAAAATAGAGGCCCAACACTTAAAATAGGTTACTTAAGGATGATTTGAGAAATTTGATTGATTTTTAAATTTCTCTAGACTGTGGCATATATCTTTCCTTAAAATTTAAAATGATTGGATATATTGATGAGTAAATTGAAGAAACTCTTCTCTTCTTAGTAACCAGGATTTACAATCAAAAGAAACAGAGCATCTCATTACACAGCTTTTCTAAGATTTATTCATAGAATTAAACCAAAAAACAGACATCACATCAATAAACACAAGAGAAGGAAAAGACCTACAATAACAAACCCAAAACAATTAAGAAAATGATAATAGGCACATACATATTGATAATTACATTAAATGTAAATGCATTAAATACTCCAACCAAAAGACATAGACTGGCTGAATGGATACAAACACAAGACCCGTATATATGCTGTCTACAAGAGACCTAGGTAGGGACACATACAGACTGAGAGTGAGGGGATGGAAAAAGATATTCCATGCAAATGGAAATCAAAAGGAAGCTGAAGTAGTGATTCTCATATCAGACAAAATAGACTTTAAAATAAAGACTATTACAAGAGACAAAGAAGGACACTACATAATCATAAAGGGATCAATCCAAGAAGAAGATATAACAATTGTAAATATTTATGCACCCAACATAGGAGCACCTCAATACATAAGGCAAATGCTAACAGCCATAAAAAGGGAAATCAACAGTAACAAAATCATAGTAGGGGACTTTAACACCCCACTTTCACCAATGGATAGATCATCCAAAATGAAAATAAATAAGGAAACACAAGCTTTAAATGATACATTAAACAAGATGGACTTAATTGATATTTATAGGACATTCCATCCAAAAACAACAGAATACACTTTCTTCTCAAGTGCTCACGGAACATTCTCCAGGATAGATCATACCCTGGGTCACAAATCAAGCCTTGGTAAATTTAAGAAAACTGAAACCGTACCAAGTATCTTTTCCAACCACAACGCTATGAGACTAGATAGCAATTACAGGAAAAAAACTCTAAAAAATAAAAACAGATGGAGGCTAAACAATACACTACTAAATAACCAAGAGATCACTGAAGAAATCAAAGAGGAAATCAAAAAATACCTAGAAACAAAAGACAATGAAAACACGACAACCCAAAACCTATGGGATGCAGCAAAAGCAGTTCTGAGAGGGAAGTTTATAGCAATACAATCCCACCTCAAGAAATAAGAAACATCTCAAATAAACAACCTAACCTTACACCTAAAGCAATTAGAGAAAGAAGAACAAAAAAAACCCCAAAGTTAGCAGAAGGAAAGAAATCATAAAGATCAGAAATAAATGAAAAAGAAATGAAGGAAACAATAGCAAAAATCAATAAAACTAAAAGCTGGTTCTTTGAGAAGATAAACAAAATTGATAAACCATTAGCCACACTCATCAAGATAAAAAGGAAAAAGACTCAAATCAACAGAATTAGAAATGAAAAAGGAGGAGTAACAACTGACACTGCAGAAATACAAAGGATCATGAGAGATTACTACAAGCAACTATATGCCAACAAAATGGACAACCTGGAAGAAATGGACAAATTCGTAGAAAAGCACAACCTTCTGAGACTGAACCAGGAAGAAATAGAAAATAAAAACAGACCAATCACAAGCCCTGAGATTGAAACTGTAATTAAAAATCTTCCAACAAACAAAAGCCCAGGACCAGATGGCTTCACAGGCGAATTCTACCAAACATTTAGAGAAGAGCTAACACCTATCCTTCTCAAACTCTTCCAAAATATAGCAGAGGGAGGAACACTCCCAAACTCATTCTACAAGCCACCATCACCCTGATACCTAAACCAGACAAAGATGTCATAAAAAAAGAAAACTACAGGCCAGTGTCACTGATGAACATAGATGCAAAAATCCTTAACAAAATACTAGCAAACAGAATCCAACAGCACATTAAAAGGATCATACACCATTATCAACTGGGGCTTATCCCAGGAATGCAAGGATTCTTCAATATATGCAAATCAATCAATGTGATAAACCATATTAACAAATTGAAGGAGAAAAACATATGATCATCTCAATAGATGCAGAAAAAGCTGTTGACAAAATTCAACACCCATTTATGATTAAAAGCCCTCCAGAAAGCAGGCATAGAGGGAACTTACCTCAACATAATAAAGGTCATGTATGACAAACCCACAGCCAACGTTGTTCTCAATGGTGAAAAACTGAAACCATTTCCACTAAGATCAGGAACAAGACAAGCCTGCCCACTCTCACCACTGTTATTCAACATAGTTTTGGAAGTTTTAGCAACAGCAGTCAGAGAAGAAAAAGAAATAAAATGAATCCAAATTGGAAAAGAAGAAGTAAAACTGACACTATTTGCACATAACATGACAGTATACATAGAGAATCCTAAAGATGCTACCAGAAAACTACTCGAGCTAATCAATGGATTTGGTAAACTAGTAGGATACAAAATTAATGCAGAGAAATCTCTTGCATTCCTATACAGTAATGATGAAGAATCTGAAAGAGAAATTAAGGAGACACTCCCATTTACCACTGCAACAAAAAGAATTAGATACCTAGGAATAAACCTACCTAAGGAGACAAAAGACCTGTATGCAGAAAACCATAAGACACTGATGAAATAAATTAAAGATGATACAAACAGATGGAGAGATATACCATGTTCTTGGATTGGAAGAATCAACATTATGAAAATGACTATACTACCCAAAGCTATCTACAGATTCAATGCAATCCCTATCAAACTACCACTGGCATTTTTCACAGAACTAGAACAAAAAATTTCACAATTTTTATGGAAACACAAAAGACCCCGAATAGCCAAAGCAATCTTGAGAAAGAAAAATGGAGCTGGAGGAGTCAGGCTCCCTGACTTCAGACTATACTACAAAGCTACAGTAATCAAGACAGTATGGTACTGGCACAAAAACAGAAATATAGATCAATGGAAGAGGATAGAAAGCCCAGAGGTAAAGCCATGCACATATGGTCACCTTATTTTTGAAAAAGGAGGCAAGAATATACAATGGAGAAAAGACAACCTCTTCAATATGTGGTGCTGGGAAAACTAGACAGCTACATGTAAAAGAATGAAATTAGAACACTCCCTGACACCATACACAAAAATAAACTCAAAATGGATTAAAGACCTAAATGTAATGCCAGACACTCTAAAACTCTTAGAGGAAAACATAGGCAGAACACTCTGTGACATAAATCACAGCAAGATCCTTTTTGACCCACCTCCTAGAGAAAAGGAAATAAAAGCAAAACTAAACAAATGGGACCTAATGAAACTTAAAAGCTTTTGCACAGCAAAGGAAATCATAAACAAGACGAAAAGACAACCCTCAGAATGGGAGAAAATATTTGCAAATGAAGCAACTGCCAAAGATTAATCTCCAAAATATACAAGCAGCTCATGCTGCTCAATATCAAAGAAACAAAAAACCCAATCCAAAAATTGCAGAAGACCTAAATAGACATTTCTCCAAAGAAGATATGCAGATTGCCAACAAACACAGGAAAGGATGCTCAACATCACTAATCATTAGAGAAATGCAAATCAAAATTACAGTGAGGTATCACCTCACACCAGTCAGAATGGCCATCATCAAAAAGTCTACAAACAAAAAATGCTGGAGAGGGTATGGAGAATAGGGAACCCTCTTGTACTGTTGGTGGGAATGTAAGTTGATAAAGCTACTATGGAGAACAGTATGGGGGTTCCTTAAAAAAATAATAATAGAGCTACCATATGACCCAGCAATCCCACTACTGGGCTTATACCCTGAGAAAACCATAATTCAAAAAGAGTCATGTGCCACAATGTTCATTGCAGCTCTATTTACAATAGCCAGGAAATGGAAGCAACCTAAGTGTCCATCGACAGATGAATGGATAAAGAAGATGTGGCACATATATACAATGGAATATTACTCAGCCATAAAAAGAAACAAAATTGAGTTATTTGTAGTGACGTGGATGGACCTAGAGTTTGTCATACAGAGTGAAGTAAGTCAGAAAGAGAAAAACAAATACCATACGCTAATACATATATATGGAATCTAAAAAAAAAAAAAAAGGTTCTGAAGATCCTAGGGGCAGCACAGGAATAAAGATGCAGACGTAGAGAATGGACTTGAGGACATGGGGAGTGGGAAGTGTAAGCTGGGACGAAGTGAGAGAGTGGCATGGACATATATAAACTACCAAATGTAAAATAGGTAGCTAGTGGGAAGCAGTCACATAGCACAGGGAGATCAGCTTAGTGCTTTGTGACCACCTAGAGGGGTGGGATAGGGAGGGTTGGAGGGAGTGCAAGAGGGAGGGGATATGAGGATATATGTAAATGTATTGCTGATTCACTTTGTTATACAGGAGAAACTAACACACCATTGTAAAGTAATTATGTTTTTGTTATGGTGGGCCACAAGAGACATTCTTGTGGAAGGTTGGAATGGCGGAAACGGAGCAGCAGCTATTTTGTAGTTCTCACACTTAGTTGGTCATGTGCTGGTTCACTTTATTGATGTGGGGCAGCAGCTGGCACTGCAAATACTCCACCTTTTCACAAATTCTCCTTCAGCTTCTCTAGCTCTTGGCCTAGTTGTATGTTTAGCTCCAAGGTAAAGGACACCAGCTTCTCTTATAGTATGCCCATACCATAAAGGTCAGAGGCAGTAAGAACTAACACGGTTCCAGCTGTACTCATGGAATTTAGCTTATCCTTGATCTCCTACACTTTACATCCATCTTTCTTCCTGATTGCCTGTTCTATGGACTTCAAGCTTCAACAACAAACAAGAAGACAACTTTATAGATTCCATAAACAGTTTGCATAATTACATAAGATAAAAACCCTTGTATATATGCGATATAAAATATATTTGTATGTGATATACAGTATAGAATATGTGATATACAACATACAACACAGTGTATATCACCTACTAGTTCTTCTCTGACTGGGGCTGTAATAGATACATAACCCTTGAGTCACAGCACAGCTAATTACATCCTCAGAAACAGTATTCTGAAGAACACTAATTAGCAAATTCTAATGTAGTTGAGTTATTGTTTTGGATAGGATTTTCCCCGTAGTTGAGTAAAAATGTGTTTAGAGTAACATATCGCATAGTAGCATCTAATCTGTCACTTCACTGTAGGTTGCAGTAAGAAATAACATTTAGGGTTCTGTTGTGGGTTGAATTACATCCCCTAGAAAGATATATTTAAGTCCTTACCCCTGGTACCTGTGAATGTGACCTTGGAAATAGGGTCTTTGCAGATGTAATTAAGATACAAGTTAAGATGAAGCCATACTGGATTTGGACTGGCCCTAATTCTTATAAGAACAGACATAGAGACACAGACATACACGCAGAGGGAAGACTACCACGTGGATACAGAGTATGAGATTGAAGTTATGCTGCCACAGCCAACAAACTCCAAAGATTGCTGGCAATCTCCAAAAGCTAAAAGAGGCAGGGAAACATTCTTCCTAGAGCCTTCCGAGGGAGCACAGACCTGCTGTTTCCTTGGTTTTGGACTTCCAGCCTCCAGAACTGCGAGATAATAGATTTCATGTCATTTCTTCTTTTTTTTTTTTAATTTTTATTTATTTATTTTTGACTGCGTTGGGTCTTCGTTGCTGTGCATGGGCTTTCTCTAGTTGCGGCGAGCAGGGACTACTCTTTGGTGCAGTGCGCAGGCTTCTCATTGCAGTGGCTTCTCTTATTGCGGAGCACGGGCTCTAGGTGCGTGGGGTTCAGTAGTTGTGGCACGCAGGCTCAGTAGTTGTGGCTCACGGGCTTAGTTGCTCCATGGCATGTGGGATCTTCCTGGATCAGGGATTGAACCCGTGTTCCCTGCATTGGCAGGTGGATTCTTACCCACTGTGCCACCAGGGAAGTCCTCGTGTCAGTTCTTACTGTTGTTTCAAGCCACCCAGCTTGTGGTAATTTGTTAGAGAAGTCCTAAGAAACTTATACAGGTTCCAAATTAATTTTCCTGATGCCCATCCTGGTAGTCATAGGTCTGATCACCCACATTTCATAAAATCCATTGCAAGACAAAGCTAAAGGGCACATTGGTGACCATCCAAGAAGTCTTAGAAATTGTGATCCTTTTGAGAAGAGCTTTGATGTTGAGAAGGATGTGGAAAAATGGAAGTCCTCATACACTGTTGGTGGGAATGTAATTGGGGTAGCTACTATGGAAAACAGTAGGGGGATTTCTCAAAAAATTAAAAATAGAACTAACATGATCCATCAATTCTACTAGTAGGTATATATCCAAAGAATATGAAAACATTTATTTGAAAAAATATATGCACCCCAATGTTCATAGCAGAATTATTTACAGTAGCCGAGATATGGAAGCAACCTAAGTGCCCATTGATGGATGAATGTATAAGGAAGATGTGGTATATGTATGTGTATACATACATATATAATAATGAAAAACTACTCAGCCATAAAAAGAGGTAAAACCTTGCCATTTTTGACAACATAGATGGATCTTGAGGGTATTATGCTAAGTGAAATAAATCAGATAGAGAGAGACAAATACTGTACGATTTCACTCATATGTGGAATATAAAATGCAACAAACAAAAGATAAAATAAATAAACCAAATAAAAACAACCATGTAGATACAGAGAACAGAGTAATGGTTACCAGAGGGGAAGAGACAGGAGGGAGGGCAAGATGGGTAAAGTTGTTCAAATGTATGGTGATGGATGGAAACTAAATTTTTGGTGCTGAGCATGCTGTACAGTATATATAAGTAGAAATATTATATTGTGCACAGGAAACTTACACTGTGTTATAAACCAATGTTATTTCAATTTTTAAAAAGTGCTTTGATTCATTGGAGCATTATTTACAATAGTCAGGATATGGAGACAAGCTAAGTGTCCATTCATGGATGAATGGATAAAGAAGATGTGGTATATGCACACAATGGAATATTACTCAGCCATAAAAAATAATAAAATCTTGCCATATGCAACAACATGGATGGAACTTGGGAGTAATATGTTAAGTGAAATAAGTCAGACAGAGGAAGACAGATACCATATGATTTCACTCATCTGAACACAAAAAAACACCTTTTTGTGTGTGTGTGTAACTAGACTTTTGGTGGTGATCACTTTGTAGTGTATACAGATGTGGAATTATAATGTTGTACATGTGAAACTTATATAATGTTGTATACCAATTTTACCTCAATTAAAAAAAAATAAAGTGCTTTGTGTTCAACCAACACGGACAGTTTGGAATTATTTCATACCAGTCTCATGCCATAAGTGTCTAGGTCCCTCATACAAGTTCTCTGGATGGCATAAGTCCAGGATGCTCCAGGTAAGCAGAAGTCAGGGCAGCATCTCCAGTGCCCTAACCAGCTATCTCCAAACTGATGCTCTCTGGGCAGGAGGCTGACTCTGGGCAATTGGTTCTCCTTGGATGTGAAGAAGTGTGATGACTTAGAACTAAGTTTGTCTTTCTGCAGCTCACAGGTACTCTCAAAGGAGGGTCTTTCCTCATCCTTCTATTCTAAACCTTAGTCTTACTAGCCTTGAGGTTTTTCTGTGTCTTCCTCTCTGATCTGAGAGATACTCGTCCTTCTTCCCTCTTTCTCACCCAAGGTCATTTATCTATTATTTGCTGGCTTAAAAACTCATTCTGTAGGTATGTGTCTTAGTCTTCCTGACTCAAGCTTATTTTATTTTTGTTTTAGTATCTACAGTGGGTTACAACCTGAGGGCAGAGGTAGGGGTGGGTGGATTGTGCAGGGAGCGGGAAGAGGCCTTTGGGAGAGAAATACAGTCAAGACTTAGAAATATTATCTCATCATAAGAAACTCCTTCGTTCCCTCCTTTCTTTCCACCCTTCCTTCCTTCCTCTCTCTTTTCTTTCCTTCATTCTTTTCTCCCTTCCTTCTTGTATTGATTGTCCACATACTTTGCTAAACACTAAACCACAATGATGTTCCATGTTTCCTTCTTTCTCAGGGCTCACAGCCTATCAGGGATAGTGATACACAGAACTCACAATCTGTCCATTACTTAATGGGAGGACCAGTCTACTCCCCAGGGCTCAGTGATGGTGGGGAGCAGAGCATGCCAAACAGAGGAAACCCTAAGGTACAAAAGTATCTCTTCACAAAGGTAAATTTAGGGAACTGTGTGTCATTGGAGCATGTTACGAGAATGTTGAGAGATAAGACTAAAAAGGAGGGTAAGATCTTTGAAAGGACTTGAATGACATACCAAATAGGGTGCTGTAGAAAGTTCCAAAATTCCTAGTTCAGGAAATGATCATTGTACTCTAGATCTACCTTTCTAAGGACCCTGTATATAACATGCACTCCAGTTAGACAATAATGCCACAAAGATAGGGACCATGCCCATCTGGTTTTGTGTCCCCAGGGTCTGGCACAGTGCTTGGTGAAGATGTAGTGCTCCTCAACTGTGTGCTGAGTGAATGAATGAAGCTTAGAGAAGTAAGTAGATGTGGCCAAAGCCTGACATGTGAATCATGATTCTGGGAGATTTATAAAGGATAATACAAAATAAACCAGAGACACCTGTCAGCTATGTTCTCACCAAAATCTTTCTTATATTTACTCTAAATCCCTCATGCTGTGATCTGGTACAGAGCCCCTTGTCCTTTGTGGAAGTGGAAGGTAACTAACACATTTCCTTGTAGCATAAACATTTGTGTGCTTGATGATCGTTACTGACTTGTCCTCAGTATCTCCAGAAGAAACAGTTTCTATTTTTTAAAATTACTTTTTCTATAAATCTCATTTTCCAACTACTTAATCATCTTTGCAGCTCACCTAGATTTTCTGCCACTTTACCTCTTTTGGCTGCCAACGTCTTGCCTGGAAAATAAGCAGCTTGAGTTATACAGTCTCTAAGGGAAAAAATTCTGGCCAAATTATCTTTGGACTGACAAGAAAAGACGAGAAGTCAGTGTAAGGAAGGACTAGGAAATGCTCCATATCTAATATTTGGATAATGTTTGGGTTCTAGTCAGTAAGTTAATAAGAAATTACTATATTAGACTTGAAAGGAGTTAGAATTCAATAAAATACACAATGCTACAATGATAACAAAACTGCTTTCTGAGGTTGTTGAGAAACCAAGGTAATTTGGTTTTAAAATGAGAGAGAAAACAACAGATGTTGAGTGCCTACCATGTACCTGGAACTTTTCATACTTTACTTCTTTTAATTCTTAAAAGAATTCTAAGAAGTAGGTATTTGTCCCTGTGTCATAAATGAGAAAAGTTAGAGAGCTTAAGGACCTTGTCCAAGATCTCATATCTAGTGATAGACAGAGTCAGTACTTGAACCCACATTAGTTCAACTAAAAACCAAGGCTCTTTGCCTGTTATCCTGAAATTGGGCAGAAAATAGAAGGAAAAGCCAGGGTGCTGGGCTATTTCTAAAACCACCATCACCATTTATTGAATACCTCTTAGGCATCATCAGGATTTAGGCTAGATGAATTTCACACACAGCATCAGATGAAGTTTAATCTACTCTTTGCCCTAAAGCTGTTTTCCTAAGCATTATCATCCCCATTCCACAAATAACAAAACTGAGGCCCAGGAAATTTAAATGACTGATCTATTTTTATGTGGTTAGTGAAGGACAGAGAAGGGAGTCCAGGCCCTATGGGTGTTGCTCCTTGCACTTCCTCGCTGTGCTGTCAATCATGTAAGTCAGGAAAGGCTGCTTCAGGTACAAGACCAGGGGTACCATGGGATGCCAACTGTGGGGACCAGCCAGCTTTAACTAGAGCTGTAGCACCGAGGCAAGTAGGATCTAGACTTCGCGTCTACCAATTCCATAATTTTGCTGCTCTGAACAAGCATACTCAACTGACAGATAACACAAGCTAATGTTCCTGCCTTGATCTTTTTTTCCCCTAGAGGTCTGGAACAGTTCCTTTAATCTATTAGTGTCATTTTGAATAATAGAGAGAGTGGAGTATTTCTCAAACTTCAATGTTCAAACGAATCACCTTGGGTACCTGATTGAAATGTGATTTCTGGACCCCACTCCTAAAAATTCTGACTCCACAGGCCTGGAATGGGCCTGAAGAATCTGCATCTTAAACAAGTACTCCAGATACTGCTGATGCAGGTAGTGTCTTGAAACCCTTGTGTAGTGGTTGAGATTCTGAGCCTGAATCCCTGGCTCCTAGAAATTCTGACTCCACAGGCCTGGAATGGGCCTGAAGAATCTGCATCTTAAACAAGTACTCCAGATACTGCTGATGCAGGTAGTGTCTTGAAACCCTTGTGTAGTGGTTGAGATTCTGAGCCTGAATCCCTGGCTCCATCACTACTAGCTTTGTGGTGGTGACTGAGTTACTCAGCCTCACTTAGCCTCAGTTTACCTATCTATAAAATGGAAATAATGATGATACCTACCTACCCCTCAGTCATGTGAGGACTGACTAAAGCAATGCATATAAAACATTTAATGTGTTTCTGGCACATAGTAAATGCTCAATTAATGTTAACTGTTATTATGCTAATGAGAAGTTATTTAGAGAAAAAAAGATTGAATCATTCTACTAGAAATTTTTTATGTCTTTGTGACTAGGCAGGTAGGGGTTGGGGTGGGGGAAGGAATTAACCTGTTCCTGGAAATGTTAGTAATACAAGCCTTTTTTCCTCTGGAATATCTTTCATATATGTTCTTTTTTTCTTTTGCTAGTGGTGTAAATTTATTTTCAGGGTGCCAGATTTTTTGGAAAGGAATTCCTTTCTCACTGATAATCACTAAAGAGATCTCTGGTTGAGGGGGCACTCATTTTTCTATGGGCTCTGTAAAGGCTGCTTGGAAAATTTCCTTTGGGTTTTTAAGAGAAATGATAATGGAAGAAGCAAAAGTCAGGAATTTCAGAACAACCTCTCTTTCCCATCATATGTTTAGGTCAGAGATGCCAACATCCCTCTGCCAGAGAGAGCACTCCCCTGGACTGGAGATGTAAAGACAGGAGCCAAGTGGGTTTTCATTCCACCCCTCAGAGTTCAGGGCTGGGGCCAGACTCCCAGGCACTCAATCTGCCCAAAACTGCCAGCCCATCCTGGCTTCACATCTAAACTCACATGTGCATATGGCTTTTCAAATTTCCTTGTCTGAATTCCCGTTTATCTTTCCAAGTTCCTCTCCTGCCATACCTCTTTTATCCTCTTCATATTTTGAGGGTTTTTTTGCTGGAGCCGTATTTTTTCTTCACTATAGACTTTTCTTATGCTGTTTCTTTGTCCAAACGTGTTTTTTTCCTGCCGTTTTAACCTTCATTTTGCTTTTACATCTCTCTTGGATATTCTTTTCTATGGGATGTCTTCACTAGGTATTCGTGATATAACATTATTAGATTTTGTATTTGTTTCCTCTACTAGATCAGAAGCACTTTGACTGAGGGACCTTGTCATCTTATTCACTTTCTACCCCCTGTTACCTCATCACAGACACAAAGTGGGAACTCATTAAATATTTACTCAGGGAATAAACAAGTTGTCTTCTAGCATGTGTTGGAGCACCTCCAACGATGGGAAACTTATTACCTCCTGAGGCTGCTGGATCCATTTTTGTAAGGTTCTCCTTATTTGAAAGCTCTTCTCGAGTAATGAACTGAAATCAGTGGTCCTGTAACTTTCCAGGAGAGAAAAACGCGACTGTTTTGGAGACTGAGACCTCCAAGTCCTGCCTCTGGTCCTGCCATCATATCACAGTCTCAGAAAGGCTCTCTAGTTAATGGCTCAAGTGCAAAATAAAGACTGTTTTCTTGAGGAAGGGCTGCTAGATAAAGATAGAGAGGCAAATGTTGGAAGAGAAAAGGTGATAGCTCATCTGGGATAGAAAATATTGTCGTTTTCTTATTTTGCTAGCAAGAGAGGCAGAAGGAGTGCTCATGAGGGACAGGGATGGAGTGGCCTTTCAAACAGGGTGTTCCAGAGAAGAATGCTCTGTGGCTGGAACAATGGACTTGGGAATTTACCAAGAAGACCAAATTGTTCTAGAATGTTCTGAATTGATATTTGAGTGAAGGAGGTAATGCCCTCTACTTTAAAAATGGAGGGAGAACACTGAGAAAGTTATCTGTTCTGTTCTGGGTGGTGGTGTGTATTGTAACTTATAGCCTATCCATTTTTTTCCCTTCACCCTAACCCTAGGAGGGAGATTTAATGATCATCATGTTATAGAAGAGAAACAAACTTCATGAAGTAATTGGGTCAAGGTGACACAGTAAATAATCATGGGGCTGTTATCTTTATCCCAGTATTTCCTCATCACTGAACGTAGTTAAATTCATTTCATTTTTACAACATACAAAACATATTGTCATTTATGTGATAACATCTCAAACAATAAGATTATAAGTCTCCTCTTTAAAAATCACATTCTATCCTTTAAATTTCTCTTTGAGAAGTTACACACAGTGGTATCTAAATACTAAATTACATAAAAGAAAAGGATCTAAAACAGTGCCATTTTCTTCACCACTTGCTATTATACATGTTTTAACATTTGAAAACAGCAAATACAGCACACGCTCAATTTCTCAAGTTCAGTCAGAAGAGTACTCAAATTGCCTCAGATAAGCACCTGGTGTAATATATCCCAAGAAATTGTTTACATATCAGGAATAAATTTATAGGTATAATGAAACAACGAATTGAGAACTGACAGAAAGGGAGGTCCCTGTAACAAGGAATACTGATAATTTTCCTCAAAATAACTGATGCAGGAGTATACGGCCTGTCATTCTTCTTCCTATTCCAAGCCCGGAGACTTTGAACCAACAGTTTCACTGGGCCTTGCTAATTATTTGCCAAGGGTGACTGCTGCCCCTTTCCCTCAAGCCAAACACCCACCAAAGTCCATGGTACCTGATGAGTCCGAGGACTGCCAGAAAGCCCTGGCCAGACTGCAGAGCTGAAGCCTTACTCAGAGTTACGGGACCTGAGTCACAGGATCAGAGTCTATCTTTAGCGTTAAGATCATAACTTTTATGGAATAGAATCTTGTCTTTAAACAAGAAGTCATGAAAATGAATATTTAGGACCCATCTTGGGTACACTGTCAGGTTGGCAATTCTTTTATTTTGCAGTTTCTTTCCAACTTCCTTGAGCCCCTCACTCTCTGCCAACCTGCCAACCAAGGTGCTTTCCTGAAGCACCAAAACAAGTACCCATTCATTTCCCCCACTTTCTGTACCTAACCTGGAATCTACCTGAATCAAAAAGCCTTTTCCCTGCCTCAGCCCCATTCATTCAGGGCCTTCCCAGATAACTGGGCTAATTCCTGATAAATTCATTCAAAAAAGATAATGGCTTAATGTGTCAGACATTTAAGAGGACTTGCATTTTAAGGGATTAATCCTAATTGTGGGAGAAATCTTGGGAATTTCAAGTACAGTATGTAAAAGGACATAAAAATGTTTATATTATGTACCAAAACTGTGCAATAGAAACATAATATGAGCCATAAATATAACCTGCCTATGTAATTAAAAATTTTCTACTAGTTGCTTGAAAAAGGAGAGAGAAACAGGTGAAATTAACTTTAACAATGGTATATTTAATCCAATATATTCAAAATATTATTCTTTAAACATATAATCAATATAAAAATTATTAATGAACTACTTTACCTTCTTTTCTTTTGTTCTAAGGTTTTGAAATCTGATGTGTGTTTTACATCACAGCATATCTCGATTTGGACTAGCCACATTTCAAGTGCTCCATAGCCACACGTGGTTTGTGGCCGCCCTCCAGGACAATACAATTATAGTCAGAAAAATGAAGAGCACATCTTCTGTGTGTCTGTGTGGAGATGCGGCAAGGGAGGGGGAGGTACGTGTGTATGAAAGACATTATTGAGGGTGTAATGAGATGATAGTGGTGGTTGGCAGCAAAGGATAGAAAAGTGTGGATATATTTAATTTTTCATTGCATTTAGAAGACAGTGTGGTATAATAGAACATATATTTTAGACTATGATTGAAACTCTGCTGTGTGTTATCGGACATATCACATACGCTCTCTGAGCCGCAGATTACTTATTTGTAAAAGGGAGATAGTGATGACTGCTTTTGAGAATTGCTGTTGGGAGATTTAATGATAAAATATACAGAAAAGAACTCATGGAGGACTCTCAATAAATGCAAATCTGTCTGTCCGTTTTTTCCGCTCCCTTTCAGAAAACTTTACGCTTTTTTTCTCTTCTCCATACCACTTACCCCAACCCATCCCTCTTTAAGGGCTAGTTCAATTCTCAGCTTCTCTATCAAATTTTAAAAAAATTTTATAGTTCTTACTTAACATCCTAAAAAAAATTGGAAAGACCATGAGATTTGATATTAAGATAAGTTTGGCCATATATTTACCAAATTAATCCCATTTCTGTGGCTAACATTTTGTCATCTATATGTAGAATGCTTTTTTTCCTTTCTCTTGGCCTATCCAAATTCTATTCTTTCTATTGCTCAGCTCACATTCCAACTTGTACCTGAAGCATTCTCAGACCATTTGGGTATACAGTGATCTGGTTCTTGCTAAAATCATATCTCTTCTACCCCAGGGTCTACCAGGCTAGATTCTATGAAGTTTACTTCCTATGGCTAATTAATAGATAATCTGCAAAAAAATGTTTTGTGGTCAGAAAAATAAGTTGATGAAATTCTGAGTTAAAAAGTTGAATAATTTCATTTTTTAATGCTCCATCTTGTGAAACTACAAAAGGGGACAATTGCTTGAAACATTTCCCAAATTCATTAATCTAAGTAAAATTTTCCTATTTTCCCTTAAACTAGCATTTCAAGGAATTAATTTTGGGATACAAGAATACATATTATGCATTATGGCAATTTAATATGTGCTTCCTCATCAACTCAAATGCACTTTATTGGGCTTCCCTGGTGGCGCAGTGGTTGAGAATCTGCCTGCCAATGCACGGGGACACGGGTTCGAGCCCTGGTCTGGGAAGATCCCACATGCCACGGAGCAACTGGGCCCGTGAGGCTCACAATTACTGAGCCTGCGCGTTTGGAGCCTGTGCTCCGCAACAAGAGAGGCCGCGATGGTGAGAGGCCCGCGCACCGCGATGAGGAGTGGTCCCCACTTGCCGCAACTAGAGAAAGCCCTCGCACAGAAACGAAGACTCAACACAGTCATAAATAAATAAATAAAAGAACGTGAATTTCTTAAAAAAAAAAAAAAGCACTTTATTTTTGTTTGTTTATGCCTGATCTTCCCAATAACAATATTTTGAAGTGCACTGGGATTCAAAGCTTAGAAAGAAAATTATCGTGAATTCTTTAATTTGATCTTCACAATAATATTCTGAGCTGGTATTATTTAAGAAGAGACCTGACGGCTTCGTTCAATTTTTCAACCAATGGTGATTGAGCACTGATGTGACAGGCACCATGTGGGCTCTGCAAATGCAGTGGTACCCAAGAGAGACTCCATGGAGGCAGACAGACATTTAACAAAACTTTCACAAAATCCATAAGTACTTTGAAGAAGAGTAGTAATTGCTAGTACTTATATAATACTAACTTCCTGGCCATATTCTAAATATTTAAATAATTCTCAAAATAACCTAGAAACATTTATCCCCATTTGACAGATAGAAATTGAGACACAAAGAGATACAGTGATTTTCCCAGGGTCACCCAGAGCCAAGATTCAAACCCAGGCCATCTGGCTCTAGAGTTTGCCCTATGATGTACTCCCTCTCTATGTATGGATGTAGGAGGCATAGCAAGAACATGTAGCTGGAGACCTTGCCTACTACGCATTATTAGGGAAAGAACTAATGTTTAAGCTGAATCTTCAACAGTGAGTAGAGAAGGATAATTTTAAGCAGAGGAAAAATCAGGTGGGAAGGTTTTGAGTAAGTTTGTCATATTCAAGGAAGTGTATAAGTGCCAGACTGACTTGCCTATAGTGACCCAGGGTGCAGGACAGTTCATGCCTATCATACGTGTCATGTCACAAAAATGTAATCTTCAGGAGATGGATGGTGGTGATGATTGGACAACAATGTGTACTTAATACTATAGAAGGATATGCTTGAAAATGGTTAAAATGGTAAAATTTATGTTGTGTATATTTTACCACAATAAAAAATAATTGAGCAAATAGAAAGTAGATGAAGGAAAAATGATAAAATTATAACAATAATTAGGGATAGACGATGGATATATGAGAATTATAATACTCTCCCTACTTTGAAGTATATTGAATTTTTTATAGTAAAGTTAATATAAATGTAAAAATGTAACTTTCAACCTAAAAATAATGAAAAGCGACTATTCAGAAGGAGAGCTATATGACAAGGTTTTAAGATGATCACTGGATGCTGTGTGAAAAATAAAAATGAGATTTCAGATGGTTAGGCAGAAGAAAATCATTTTGTCTATGATAGAATCAGAAGTCATGAAAAGGGATGCACTTAAACATATTAAGGTTGGAGAATCATCAGACTTGGTGATGACTGGATATTGTGACATTTCTGGCATGAGCTATGGACTAGATAGTTAAGGAGGTAAGAAGATAAGAAGAAAACCAGGGCAGCGTGATGTTATAGAAGTCAAAGAAAAAGGTAGTCAGTGTTGAACGCGGAGACGAGCTCGAGTAAAGTGACCACCAAATTTAGGAATACAGAAATTATTTGTAACCTTACCTAGAGGATCTTGGGTGGGAGCCAGTTAGTCATAGGTCGATGTCACAGACTGTTTGTGTTTGCCCCAAGTTCATATATTAAAACCCTAACCCCAATGTGATGGTATTAGGAAGTAAGGTCTTTTGGAGGAAATTAGGTTCAGATGAGGTCATGAGGATGCAGATGGATTTGTTGTTATGGGGTTGGGTAGTTAAGGGAATTTCTATCTGTTGGCTTCTATTTTTCCTGTGAAAAAAGAATTAGGATAATAGTAAACTTTTATTGATGGTTTATTGACAGCAGGCATTATTTTAAAAGATTTACATATAGTGACTCATTTACTACTTACAATAACCTTATGAGACAGGAAATATTATTGTCTCTATTTTACCAATAAGGAACTGAGGCACAGAACTGTTTAAAAAAATGTATCCCTAAGGTTGCATTTAGGTAAATTGCTGGAACCTGAATACAAAGCCAGACAGCTTACTTTTAGAGCCCACAGTCTTTTAACTACGAGCCACACTTAACTAAGGTCATCCACTGATGGTGAAGGAGACATTGGAGGAGTCCGTCATCGAAGGAGTGAAGGGAGGAAAGAGTCTCTCCAGAAACTGGAATAACATGATAAGATTATAAGGGATATAGAGAGCTCAGTTGAGACTTGGAATTACAAACTGAAAATGCTATCAATCAACCTGGTGATGTGATTTGCTCCAGAGGATCTCAGCTACTTGAACGCAGGCACTGAGAAGACAGACTATTGTGTTTATCTGAGGTTAGCACTTAGTGGGTATAGCAAAATGACAAAAAGACAACGGAGAGTGAGGGTGGCTGCAGTAATCTACAGGGAAAGAGGCTTTGGGGAATACATCCCTCATATTAAAAAGCTCTATTATGCTAGTATTTTTTATCTCATTGGTCTTTTCTGGCAAAGACTTTTAGTGAATAGAGCAGAGCCTTGCAATTCAGCTAAGTTCAACACACTGGTATAGAGAATTTAGTATATACTAGCCTCTCTGCTGCCAGCTAGGTATTTTGAACCAGGATTTTGCTCTTTGTTTACTATTAATGCCACTGGTACCAGAAATTTTGTCTAAAAGCAGTGTATCAGATATTTAAGTGCCTTCACTCTGGCCTATCTATATATCCTATCTTGGTTACAGGGTCATATCACTGATTACTTTCAGATTTCTTTCATGTCACTTATGTCACTCCGTAATCAAAAAAATGTTAATTTTCTAGTAACATGAACAGACCCTAAGTTAACACCTCAAATTTTATTTTACAATTTAAAAAGTTAAAATTTACAAAAAAAAAAAAGTTAAAATTTACATCTGAGACAAATTAAAAGGAGAGTCAAATATAAAATTCTGTAGATATCATAATGACCCATCCCAGCAAAATTTTAATAATTAAGACTTAGGTAATTGGAAGCTCTGAATAATCTTCAGGGTTGTTAGGACATTAGCTGATCATCAATACCCTATGAAAAACTTACTTTTATGATGATTCTGATGGACTGAAATTGTGTACTAGATTCTGAATCACAAAATTTTACATAGATTAAGCAATAATGAGATGGATCATTAGAAGTAATTTTACTTTGAACCTGTTAATGCAACGTGTGGCCCTTGACTTCACAGGCAATAGAATTAGTTGTTAGAAATATGGACTCTGGGGGTGGGCTGCTGGGAACAGGGCGGAGTGCGGCCGCACGGGTGCGTCAAGGGGGAGAGGCAGCCACTGCTATAGACGTGTTCCTCATGATCCGGCACCACAAGACCACCATCGTCACGGGATAGACGGGTTCCTCATAATCCGGTGTCACAAGACTACCATCTTCATGGACGCCAAGGAGTCGAGCACCGTGTTCGAGCTGAAGCACATTGTCCAGGGCCTCCTCAAGCGGCCGCTGGCAGAGCAGCGGCTGGCTGTACAAGGACGACCAGCTTCTGGACGACAGAAAGACATTGGGCGAGTGTGGCTACACCAGCCAGACAGCATGGCCTCGGGCCCCAGTCACTTCAGGGCAGATGAAGCCTTTGAGGCCCTGCACATGCAGCCCTTCTCCAGCCCACCCGAGCTGCTGGAGGTGATGAAGCCACAGGACTGAGGAAGCAGCGCCAATGAACAAGCTCTGCAGTGAGAGCCCCCCCCCACCAATTGCCCCCCCAATAAGAGATTTGGGTGTCCCTCCCCCATAAAAGTACAGAATCTGGGACTTCCCTGGTGGCGCAGTGATTAAGAATCTGCCTGCCAAAGCAAGGGACGTGGATTCGAGCCCTGGTCCAGGAAGATCCCACATGCAGTGGAGCAACTAAGCCCATGCACCACAACTACTGAGCCTACACTGTAGAGCTCGTGAGCCACAACTACTGAGCCTGTGTGCCACAACTACTGAAGCCTGCACACCTACAGCCTGTGCTCCACAACAAGAGAAGCCACGGCAATGAGAAGCCTGTGCACCACAAAGAAGAGTAGCCCCTGCTCATTGCAACTAGAGAAAGCCCGTGCGCAGCAAGGAGGACCCAACGCAGCCAAAAATAAATAAATAAATAAATTAGTTAAAAAGAAAAGCTTGTATGTATATATATGTGTATGTATATATATATATATATATATATATATATAACTACAGAATCTTGGTCCCTCTTCCAAATCTACTGAGTCAGAATCTGCATTTTAATAAGATCCCCAGGGAATTTGTATGCACATTACAGTTTGAGAAGCACTGGTCTGGGTCATCATTATAGTAATTAGTATTGTGATGGGTTGAAATGTGAACTCACATAAAACACCCACTGGTTTTTACGTTTTGCTCTAGAGATGAGCTGACCACATGTTAAGTCCTGATAGTTTTTAGGTAAAAAGGTAGTTTGAGAGAAAAATGGGGAGCAGGAACTGAGGTCTCCTTTTATTTTAGACTTGATGTGATTGTCTGGTTGGCAAAAGCATCCATTCACAGTTCTGATATCCATTATCTCTGGTCTTCTTTGTGGTCATACTCTGGCTTTCCTCTTTCCTTCTGCAGTTTTCCATATTCCTCAATTTAAAATCCCTGATTTGCAAAAGCAATAGTTTCTAGATTCTCAGCAGCTAAGTATTTATTGGGTAGAAATGAGTTAACCCAAGAAACATTTGAAGTTGGCAGGATTCTGATGGTTCGGGAAATTTTGAAAATCATCATATGGGGCTCTAAATATTGGAATGGTTGACAAGATTTTTCCAGGACATGGCAGATTTTGACTCACAGGAATTACTGTGATTAACCTTCAGCCAAAGTATGTTCAAGGCAGAGAGGTGAATCTGAGTCATTAGCTTTTGGTTCTGGAGCAATGAAAAATTACAGCATCTCTGTCCATGCCCTTCCATACACAGATCACCTCATTTATATCATTGCTCCTTCGTGTTTCTTTTTCAAAAGTATAAAATGCCAAGGTGAGTGACCAAAAGAGAGCAGCTATTCAGTATATGGCAATGACAACCAAGCTAAGGTTTTCTTCTCGTCAAATATTTCTATTGAGAACTCTTTTGTTTCTTCCTCTCTGTGCTTTCTTCTTGGAGAAGAAAGAGGCTTTTCAAAAGAGTTGCTGAAAGGTTACAATTTCTTCTCCTTTTAACTCCCCAACCCACTCCAATCTCTCCCCGGTGCTTTATCAAACCAGCATTTTCCAAGAACACCAAAGACCTAATTTTCAAATGTTATTTGAAAAAAGATTAATTATCAATCTACTTGAACTCAGAGAAGCATTTGGTATGGTTGACCACTAACTCCTCTAGAAACCATCTCTTCCCTTTGTTTCATGGGACACACATGCTCCTGGTTTGCCTCCCATGTCTCGTCTCTATTTGCATAATCAGTTCCTAGCTCCTCCTCTGCCTGCTCCTTTTTTTGAGTATTTCTTAGGGCTCCATCCTCTTCTCTTTCATTTTACTTCCCCTCTTGAAGCAATCTTATTCACCCTTTTGGCTTCAATTTAATCACTCCAATACTGTCAGTAATAATAACATTTAATGGATGGTTATAATGTGCCAGGCACTGTACTAAGCTCTTCATTTGATGTATCTAATTTATTCCTCATAACAACTCCGAAATGTTTAACTCCATCCTGTGCTTCTCCTGAGTCTCAGAAATGCTCATACACACGTATACCAGAAAAGTCCTTTGACTGTCTTGGAGGCACCTCAGAGGCAATATGTTAAACATGGTATTCTTCATCTTTCCCACTCTACTCCATCTAAAATCTATTCTTCCAAAATTGTCCCCTAAATCAGTTCATGGTGTCACCAACCACCAATTACTTGCTCAAGCCAGAAACCTAGAGTGTCAAGCTTTTTTGACCCTTACACTTGACCACTCTGTCTAATCACTAAATCCTATTGATTTTACTCCCTAAATATCTTTCTAATATGCCACTTCTCTTGATTTCCATTACTTTCAATCAACTCCGTGGTTTCTCAACCTTCACACCATTGACATGTTCGATCAGATAATTCTTTGTTATGGTAGATTGTCCTGTGCATTGTAGGATGTTTAGCAGCATCCCTTGCTTCTACCAACTAGATGTCAATGATGGCCCTTCATCCTTCCCCCCAGAGTTGTGACAATTAGAAATGTCTCCAGGCATTACCGAATGTCCACTGGGAAGCAGTAATGCTCCCAGTTGAGAACCATGGCTTTAGTCCCAGCTAATGTCATCTCCCTCTGTATTTAATGAAACAGACTTAATTTGTCCTAAATGGTGAAAAACGCAAATGTCACAACCCTTCTTAAAAACTTTAGTTTCTCCATGCTTTTAGAATAAAATCCAGAGTTCTTAAAAGTATTCCCAAAGATTTTAAAAACAGGTTTATTGAAATATAACTTATATACAAAAGACTGTACATATCTAATGTCCATAATTTGATGAGCTTGGACATGTGCATACCCATGAAACCAACACAACAGTCAAAAGTAATAAACATACCCATCAACTCCAAAAGTTTCTTGTGTGCCCTACTTTCTTTCTTTTGTGGTAATTGCTCTTAACATGAGATCTAGTCTCCTAATTTTTAAGAAGTGCACAACACAGTATTGTTAACTATAGGTACTATGTTGTACTGTAGATCTCTAGAACTTATCTTGAATAACTAAAAACTTATACCTATTGAACAAATCCCCACTCACCCTCTCCACTCCCCATCCTGTAGCCCCTAGCAACCACCATTCTAATGTCTACTTCTATTAGTTTGACTATTTTTGATGCCTTATATAAGTGGAATTATGCAGTATTTATCCTTCAGTGACTGGATCATTTCACTTAGCATAATGTTCTCCGGGCTTATCCATGTAGTTGCATATGACAGGATTTCCTTCTTTATCTATTCATTCATCATCAGACACTTAGGTTGTTTCCATACCTTGGCTACTGTGAATAATGCTGTGATAAACATGGGAGTGCAAACACCACTTTGAGATAGTGATTTCCCTTCCTTTGGATATACACCCAGAAGTGGGCTTTCTGGATTATATGGTAGCTCTATAGTGCTGCAACATTTACATTCCCACCAACAGTGTACAAGGCTTCCAATTTCTCCACATCCTCACCAACACTTATTAATTTGTTTTTTGAGAATAGTCTTCCTTTTTAAAAATTATTGAAATATACTTGGCATAAAATTGTGTAAATTTAAGGTGTACATGGTAATTTGTTATTATTTATATGAGGTGATATCTCATTGTGGTTTTGATTTGCGTTTCTTTGATGACAGTGATGTTGAGCACCTTTTCATATATCTGTTGGCCATTTGTATGTCTTTGAAGAAATGTCTATTCAAGTCCTTTGCCCATTTTTAAATTGGGTTATATATATATATTTTGCTATTGAGTTGTAAGAGTTCCTTATATATTTTGAATATTAACGCCGTATCAGATATATGGTCTGCAAATATTTTCTCCCATTCCACAGGTTGCCCTTTAATTCTGTTAATTGTTTTCTTTGCTGTGCAGAGCTTTCTAGTTTGATGTAGTCCCACTTGTTTATTTTTGCTTTTGTTGTTTGTGCTTTTGGTGTCATGAACAAGAAAGCATTGTTAAGACCCTGTTTCCTTCTAGAAATTTTACAGTTTCAAGTCTTACATTTACATTGTTAATACAGTTTGAGTTTATTTTTGTATAAGACAAGGGTCCAATTTCATTCTTTTGTATGTGGATATTCAGTTTTCCCCACACCATTGTTGCAAAGACTATCCTTTCCCCATTGTGTGTTCTTGGAATCCTTGTGGAAGATCAGTTGACTACTTATAGGTCAGTTTATTTCTGGACTCTCTATTCTGTTCCATTGCTCTATATGTCTGTCTTTATGCCAGTAAAACACTGTTTTAATTACCTCAAGTGATCTACAGATTCAATGTTATCCCCATCAAAATCCCAATGGTATTTTTTACAGAAATATAAAAAAAGTCCTAAAATTCAAATGGAACCATAAGAGACCTCAAATAGCCAAAGCAATCTTGAGAAAGAAGAACAAAGCTGGAGGCATTACATTTTCTAATTTCAAAATATATTATAAATCTACAGTAATTAAAAAAAGCGTTCCCAAGTTTTGACTCTTACTTATTCTTCAGTTTCGTTTTGGGCTGTATTGGATTTCCTTATATAAGCATTTCCTCAAAATACCAATTCTCTGTCCTCGGGCTTTTTGCAGCTCTTTTGTCCTTTGCTTGGAATGCTTTCACTTTCCCCTCTCCCTTCTCCGAGTCAATTGCCCATCATCCTTCAGGTCTCAGCTGACAAGTTACTTACTCAAAGAGATCCTTCTTAACCAGTATTGATATTCCTCTCTACCAGACTAGGTTAATGACTCATGCTACCCAAACTATATGCTTCCATAACAGATTGCACTTCCTCTTTCCATATATATATTTGTGTGTGTGTGTGTGCGTGTGTGTGTGTGTGTGTATGTAATTATCTATTCAATGCTTCTCTTTCCTGTCAGGCTGAAAGATCTATGAGGGATGGTTACCATGTCCATCTCATACTCCGTTGTCTGCTTAGTACCTGCTACAGTGCAGGGCACATAGTACAAACTCAATAAGTGATTGAATGCTTTGGAGACTCTATTGGAAAGAAGCAGTGGTATATCGTAGCCTATCAGGATAGGAAATTCAGAGATGTCTCATTAGCTACAAGAAGTAGGAACCATAAAGTCAGGGACCAAGGTCACATTTTCTATCTGCTGGGATAGGAAATTCAGAGATGTCTCATTAGCTACAAGAAGTAGGAACCATAAAAGTCAGGGACCAAGGTCACATTTTCTATCTGCTGGGACCAAATGATCTCTTGTCTCTATTCTTCTTGCACCCTTGCTTTATCTGTTTCTTTCTGCACTTCACTCTTTTTACCCATGCCAAATCAGCCTTTACTCTATAAGAACTCCATTACTGGCTTGTCTAATACCAAGTAACAAGTGCTACTAAATCATAAGTTTTCTGTAGTGCACAATTCAGTGGCCCCATATCCTGAAATTAATGAGAAAGATGAACAGTGAGATGGATGCCCTTGATTCTATGGTTACTTCTTTGGTTTTCCAGAAGCCAATAGAAAGACATATGAGAACTTAGAGAATTTTTTTAAAATCCTGAGCACCTAATGGACCCTCTTCCACAGAGCATCAGTGTTTGGTCCCAAAGAAACAAGGCCAAGAACTCTCATAATCTCCAAATGCTGACAGAGCCACCATTGAAAGCCAGCCAACATGAACTGACCCTTTTTCTTGTTGAATGGACACCACAGGAAATGATCATCAGTGAAAGAACTAACTTGATTTGTCTGATGGCCCTACAGAGACAAAGTTTTATTTATTTTTAAAACAGAACTAGAAATAGTTCCTTAAATTTTTAATTTTACTGTAAAGCTTGCTCCCAGGCACAGGCAATTATATGCTTTGAGGAGCATGTATGGTGAAGCAGATGCATTTATGCTGAGACACATTCAGAGAAGAAAAAGTGGGCAAATTATATGGGGGCATATGGGCTTTGGTAAAAGACTCAGCCAATTGTCCCCACATCTCAAGAGCAAGACACAGCTTATATTTTGGAATAGCGGAAATCATACTTTTGTGGATGTAGATGAACGCTCAAGTGTGATACATCAGGCAGCAGAGGCTGCCACTTGGAGCAATGCTGATTTATTTTAGGTAAGCTAAGCCAAGGGAAACCCATAATTTTCTAAGGAAGAGATTTTGCAATCATCTTTAAACTTTCAGATGCTAATTCCTATCTTATTTCTATAACCACCCGCTCTAGAGCATGTTTAATGAAAATAAGAGATGATGGCTGTCATATCTTAAGTGAGCTAAATTTTATCTGTGCTGAAAATCAATGTGAAATAATCTCTAATTATAAAGCTGGGAAACAGAACATTTCAGCACATGTGCGTTAAAGGAGCAGGTCCCTAGTTCTTACCATTAGAGCTGTCTTGAAAATTACTCACATATGCTAAAAGGAGAAAAGATTGAGCTTCTTCATCAGTGTTTTAAAAAAAATCTAAATATTTTGCAATTATGATGAAGTTTGGCCTGAACACCGATTTTTTTCTATGTTGGTGATTAAAGACATTTTATTTTACATGAAAAATGTCTCTGATTTGTATAATACTGAATGCAGAAATTATATAGCATACCATACATAATTTTGCAAATGCTAAATAGATGGTATATGCCAGGTGTCGTGCTAAATGCCTCACATGTTATCTGCCTTAGGTTTACTTCCCAGTCAAGATAATGATCAAGTGGCAAAAACTCCCCATGGGACTAACTCTACTAAAAAGTTTCCTAAAGATTCAGAAATCTACTTCAGATCTTCAGACAACAGCAACACAACAGCAAACCATAGAGAAAAGAACATAAAAAATGCTTTTATATGATATATAGCTTCTTTAAATATTTTAAAGGGTTGGGTCTTTATGGCTTGGGAAACATGATGATATTAATCATTTATCTTTGTACTTAAATAACAAGTCATATTTAATCTAAATCAAATCATTAATCTACATATGTTATGTACTGCTATGTGCTGAGATATGTAAGGGAGGTTTCCATATGGAACTAAATTCATAAACTAATTTCTTCAGCTTTTCTTCCCTTTCAACTCAGTAGTCCACTTTCAAAACTGTGATTAAGAAAGAGGCAACATATAGCAAAAAAAAAAAAAAAAAAAGGATTCTTGAAAATCTCATAAATAATTGGGCCATGTTATACAGTTGATGGTCTTTTTTGCATTGCTGCTCACATTTTGAAAACTGCATTTTCTCCCTCAGTTTCCAAAACCACCAGTGAAAAAAATGATCTCTACAGGCATTAAAAGCCCCCTTAAGAACTGAATGGACAAATGATCATCTACACTATGTGGGTAAATCTTTTTAGACTGGTCATTTTTATCCTTCAAATTGCACATAACTTTGTGCTGGAATTGATGTTAAACTTAACAAGGTGCTCTGATCTTAAATCAACTCTCAGATTTTTCTTTTGTTTAGAGATCACGGAAGTGTTGCTGAAAATTTTCAGTTTCATAAAGGATCTGCCCATAAACTTCAAAAATCCTAAACCACCTCAGGTCTCACTAAATGAAAATACATTTGATCACATTTACCTATGTGAAGGGGAAAATTAACCAAATCAACTCTTATGAGGCTCTATCAAGTCGTTTTGAATTGTTGTAAAAGGCATTAGTGGAACATTGATTAGTAACTAAAAGCTGAAATAGACTTCGTTGATCAAGGGATAAAAAAACCCTGAAAAATGTTGATCTTATTATTACTGTTTTTCAGCTATATCCTTAAGGCTGGGTCAAATCAATTCATCAACAACTCAGCTGAACAGTTGATATTCTACTTTAGAGCAAGGAAACCACATCCATTGATCACCCCAACATTATTGAGTTATACTAAATTTCTCTCACTTTAAAAGTCTCTTAAGCAGAGAATGTCAAAATCTTTTATGCTAAGAAGGAATACCTACCTCTTAGCTGAAATTTCATGGCTGAATTTTGTGCATTTCTTGGTGAAATAATGTTGCCTCTCAGTATAATTCAATGTCTTCTGGCTTTTATAAGGTCGCCTATATCCTACAACTTTTGAACTGGGATGTCTACTTTATATTAAAATGGTATATTTACTATTCTGCTGGGGCACTGCAAGGGATAGAAAGGAAATTTGCACACCATTCTAATGCAGGCTGCCTTTAAGAAGCCATCATAACTGACAATCACATTCCAGTGTATGTTTTCTTGAAGTCACTTGGTCAGAAATGTGTTCATCATTCACCGACAATTTCAACTTATCTTTTCAGTATGAACTCTAGGCCACTCAACTGTGAACAACATTTAATTATAAGCTCAATTTTTTTATTAAAAATGCAGAATCTTATACATATATTTGTCAAATTGATTAGTATGTGAAAATGAAGATTGAATATAAGTCTGGAAGCTCTCCTACAGTTACTTAATAAAAAAAGCCCATTTTTTCCGCTTAGAATAGTAGGTCCTTAAAAGTCCAAAGACATGGATTTCTATGATATTTTTCATGTCAGTCAGTCAATAATTTACTAAGCACCCACTGTGTGCCTATGTTTATTGTATATAAATTTCAATACTTTCATCTTGAGAAAATGAAAGCCAAGATTTGTTATAATCACATAGTTCTTTTTTTAAATTAGAAAACAAAGACTATACTACCTGAAATCTTTCAACTCCCAACTCATCTGACTTGTGTTTATATTGTTGTGGGGTTTTGTTCTAGTCCTTTGATGCTCAAAGCTGGTTTGCAGCCCAGATGCAACTTTCACCTGAAGCTTGTGAGAAATACTTACAAACTATCTATCCGATAATGAGTTAACATCCAAAATATATAAGAAACTTATACAACTCAAGAGCAAAACAAACAAGCAAGCAATCTGATTAAAACTGGGCAGAGGTCCTGAGTAGACATTTTTCCAAAGAAGATATGCGAATTGCCAACAGGTACACGAAAAATACTCAGCATTACTAACCATCAGGGAAATGCAAAACAAAACTACAATGACATGGCATCTCATACATTTAGGGATGCCTATTATAAAAAAAAAAAGGGGGGGATAACAATTGTTGGTGAGGATGTGTAGAAAAGGGAAACCGTGTGCACTACTGGTGGAAATGTAAATTGCTACAGCTAATGTAGAAAACAGTATGCAGTGTCCTCAAAAAGTTAAAAATAGAACTACCATATGATCCCGCAATTCCATTTGTGGGAATATATCTGCAGGAAATGAAATAACTATCTTGAAAAGATATCTGCATCCCTATGTTCATTGCAGCATTATTCACAATAGCCAAGACATGGAAACAACCTATCGATGGATGTATGGATAAAGAAGTTGTGATATATATACATACAATGGAATATTATTCAGCTTTTAAAAAGAAGGAGATCCTGTCATTTATGAGAGCATGGATGGACCCTAAGGGCATTATGCTAAGTGAAATAAATCAGACAGAGAAAGACAAATACTGTGTGATCTCACTTGTATGTGGAACATAAACGTGCCAGATTCATAAAAGCAGAGAGTGGAATGGTGATTGTCAGGAGCTAGGTTGGGGTGGGGTGGAGGAAATGGGGGGATGTTGATCAAAGTATGCAAACTTCCAGTAAGAAAATGAGTAAGTTCTGGGGATCTAATGTATAGCATGGTCACTATAGTTAAAAATACTGTATTATATACCTGAAAGAGAGTAAATCTTAAATGTTCTCAACACACACACACAGAGGTAATTATATGAGGTGATGGAGCTGTGAACTAACCCTATTATAGTAATCATTTCATGATAAATAGGTATATCAAATCATCACATTGTATGCTTTAAACTTTTACACAATGCTATACATGAATTGTATCTCAATAAAGCTGAAAAAATTAAAGGTAAAGAGAAAAAAGAAATACCATATCTCAGGTCCCATCCTTAGATCTACTGAATTAGAATCTGCATTTTAACATGATCCCCAGGTGATTGGTAAATTTGAGAGGCACTGATACATATTGTACCATGAAATTAGAGACAAAGTATAACTTTTTCAAAGAAGAAAGAGCTATTTAGATATAACTATTACATGATTAAACTATTAAGTGAATAAAGAATTATTCATTGTTGTTGATTATTGGTTTATAAATAGATTGAAGTTTTTTGTTTTGCTGATGAGCAATATTTAAGTGACAACAAAATAACTCATTAAGGATTAAGAAATATAAAACAAGACATTTTTACATACTACTAAATAATTGGCTTGGATTGCTGTTATTGTTTCAATTAAGTGTTTATTTTAGAGAGCTGTATATGAAACATCATTTGGATAACCCATTATAAGATAATAAATGCTTTGCATCTTAAATGTTAGAGCTCATCATTATTTCTCTGGTATATGCATGGTAGATGCCATTATCCAAATTGTATAGGTGAAGAAAAGAGGTCAAAGAATTTAAGCCATTACCCAATATAGTGTGATGTGTTTGTTGGGCCTGTTCATTTGCCCAACTTGAACAAATTGCCATGATAGAAACCCAACTTAAGCCAGTGTAAACATAATTGAAAATTCTGGAATGTTTGTATCTAGAATACGGCAGATATGAGGGATCCGGGGCTCAAGGCACACCTTACCAGCTTAACACTCTCAGCGGAAAAAGTAACACTTGTCCTCTCCTTGGTGGCTCCGGCAGAAATTCCTGGCAGGCACTCTCACTGGCTCACTTTGAGCCACTGTGGCCGGAGGGATAGGATAGAATTGAACAGGACATGTGACCACTTGTGTGGCCAAGAGGAGAGGATTAAAGAAATAACAGGATCAGTGTCAGTGCCTATAAAGCATGAGGAAGAGGTTGTCCCTGGAAAGAGGGATTCTGAATTTTAGAAGGGTAAAAGAAAATAAAAATCAATATGATGGTAAGTGCTTAAACTGGGACAAGATCATACACTGAGGAGTTTCGATTTCTCTTTTCAATTACACTTTACAGAAACATTGAAGCAGTAGTTTTCATTTGGTTGTGGTGATGGGATGTGCTCATATTGAAATTTCCTGGAGGAGTATTTAAGCATACATTCACCTGCATAGAGCCTTAGACTGATATAGTAAGGGTCTCAGGTGAGAGTGGGTGGAACAATGTGAGGGCAGAATCCAAGGTTTCACCAGATATCTATCTGTACTTAAGTACTTTAATTTATTCAAAATATTCTCTAAATTGGGTCTCAAATGGACAGTGATAAAAGATTAGTAAATGTAAAGCATCTTGGTTTTATTTATTTATTTATTTTTAAACATCTTTATTGGAGTGTAATTGCTTTACAATGGTGTGTTAGTTTCTGCTGTATAACAAAGTGAATCAGCTATACATATACATTTATCCCCATTTCTCCTCCCTCTTGCATCTCCCTCCCACCCTCCCTATCCCACCCCTCTAGGTGGACACAAAGCACCAAGCTGATCTCCCTGTGCCATATGGCTGCTTCCCATGAGCTATCTATTTTACATTTGGTAGTGTATATATGTCGGTGCTACTCTCTCACTTTGTCCCAGCTTGGCATCTTGGTTTTAATAATATAATGCCTTTTTATTTTAAAGAAAATAAATGTGTGTCATATTCCCCGTCCCCCTCCTTTTTCTTTTTTGGTAACCACACCTGTGGAAAGCCCATCTGTTCAGATTAAGAATTCATGTTAGTATGGCAGATGGCAAGTGGGTCCTTACCTGGGAAGAAATAAATAGCCCCTCAACAGTTGCCTTGAGAAATGCAAGCAACACATCATTAAAACTCAAAACAATTGTTTGCCACATTTCTTTAATGCTTCTGGTATGTATGATGATCAACATTAATGATTACAATGAGAATTACCAATCTTGAGGTTATCAATTACTAAGGTCTTTCTAGCCACATTTATAGGAATAAATGAGAGAAAAATATCAATCGATGCTATCTTGCGTAAATAATTTTTTCACCCCATGCATCTGAGGGTTGGGCCATCATAAGTTTTCAAGCCCTTAGGAAAAGATACCAGTTTCCCCAATCCTTCATTAAATGTGTATTAATGCATTCTTTATCTCTTCTTTAATGGTCCCTAAATTCTAAAGTATTTTTCACTTTTGGATCTTTTTGTGTACAATGTTTTATTTAAATCTTTCTGATCTCGACAGGTAAATAGCTAATGATCACTGTTAACTTCTTTCAATGTAACATGATTAATTATAACTCCAGTGTTTGTAACTACTATATCTATGATAATACAATGTTGCTTATCCTTATCTTTAAATCCCCAGCCAGTTTCTAATATCTGCCCTTCTATATAACCTTGCCCTTTTTCAAAAGAGTGCTTGACGAGATATCAGTCTCTAATCATTTAGATTATAGAAAAATCCCCTAAAGTCTTTTCAACCAGAGTTTCTCTTTAACCTGAACACTGAAATCCTCTCTTATGTAGTACAAATCTTTCTTCATTCTCTGAAAGTCACTTCAAAAGATGTTTCATATTTCTAGAAAATGGGTAAACCTCACTATACTCAGATGCCATCTTGTTCAAAGCTTTTAATGCTTTGTTTAAGGCATGTTACTATAGTGCTAGGATAAGACTTACCACATGTAAAGATATTTACAGCATTGAGTAGGCTGTGAAATACAATCATCTTGGGCAGCAGAGCCAGAATGTGAAGAGTACTAAAATTAAGATGCTCTCTTTCTATTCCTTGACTGTAACTCCTTTCAACTTCACACCTTTTGAAAATCAAAGCCTACTATTAAAATAAAGCCATATAGAAATAAGTCCTCTTTTTCAAGTGCCTAATAAAAACTGAAATTGAATTTAATTGATGCCCCTTAAATTAATCTCTCTGTGGTTTCATTTACAACATTAGCAACAAAAAGACTATTAAAAAAGGAATCCAAATCCCAAAATCTGCACTTAATCCTCCACTGCTAAATTTAAGAATCTTTGTGTGGCATGGACATGAAATATGCCTATGTATTTATAAGATATTTTAAGCATAAATCAAGCCATCTGTCCATCTTCGTGTCTCCCCACTTTTCATGCTATTCTCTTTCCTACCCTTAGTAGCTCTTCCTTTTAGCTTTAAAGCAATACACAGGTTTAATAAAAATAGACACCTGAGCTCATGTGTTACCAAAAAAAAACTATGCATATATCACTAAGTATATATCATTTATGTTTGTAAAATGTCTATTTCTATATACATATCAGTGTATTACTATGGATACACAGAAAAAGCACTGGAAGAATACTCACCAGGTTATTTAACTAACTGAGGAGGAGTGGGATGGGTTGGTGTAGAGGGCAGGAAATGAAGACAGACTTCTAGTTTTGCATGTTTTAGTTTTTACATTACACACACAAAAAAATACATATATTTAACTTGCACAGACATTTTACAAAATTAAATGCACTTTCAAACTATTGCTTCCCATTTATGGAGAATTTTGGGACAAGGCTGAAATCCCACTCCTTGGTCATTGACAATCTACCCTTCCAAGCATCTAAGTGAAAAGAGGTGAATTTCAGTAAGATAGAGGAGCAAGCAATATTAAGCACAGAGAAGTGGAGGAAGTTGGAGAGTGGCAAAGAGACACTGTTTTGGTAACAAGAAGTGATGGGAGATGCCCAAGAAAGTATCTTCAGTAGCATATCAAGGGTAGAAATCAGAAGTTGGGGTAAGCAGGAAACCATAAACAACAACAAAAAAAGACAACCTACAGACTTGGAGAAAATATTTGCAAACGATGCAACCAACAAGGGCTTAATTTCCAAAATATACAAACAGCTTATACAACTCAACAACAAAAAACAAACCAATCAAAAGACCTAAATAGGCATTTCTCCAAAGAAGACATAAAGATGGCCAATAGGCACATGAAAAGATGCTCAACATCACTAATCATTGGAGAAATGCAAATCAAAACTACAATGGGATACCACCTCACATAGGTCAGAGTGGCCATCATTAAAAAGTCTGCAGGACTTCCCTGGTGGCACAGTGGTTAAGAATCTGCTGGCCAATGCAGGGTACATGGTTGGAGCCCTGCCCCGGGAAAATACCCCATGCCGCGGAGCAACTAAGCCCGTGCACCACAACTTCTGAGCCTGAAATCTAGAGCCAATGAGCCACAACAACCGAGACCACATGCCACAACTACTGAAGTCCATGTGCCTAGAGCCCGTGCTCTGCAACAAGAGAAGCCACTGCAATGAAGAGTAGCCTCAGCTCTCTGCAACTAGAGAAAGCCCGCACACAGCAACGAAGACCCAACACAGCCAAATAAAGAAAAAAAAAAAAGTCTGCAAATAACAAATGCTGGAGAGGATATGGAGAAAAGTGAATCCTCTTATACTGTTGGCAGGAATGTAAGTTGGTGCAGCCACTATGGAAAACAGGATGGAGGTTCCTCAAAAAACTAAAAATAGAGAATCCTAACGATGCTATCAGAAAACTACTAGAGCTAATCAATGAATCTGGTAAAGTAGCAGGATACACAATTAATGCACAGAAATCTCTTGCATTCCTATACATTAATGATGAAAAATCTGAAAGAGAAATTAAGGAAACACTTCCATTTACCACTGCAACAAAAAGAATCAAATACCTAGGAATAAACCTACCTAAGGAGACAAAAGACCTGTATACAGAAAACTATAAGACACTGATGAAAGAAATTAAAGATGATACAAACAGATGGAGAGATATACCATGTTCTTGGATTGGAAGAATCAACATTGTGAAAATGACTCTACTACCCAAAGTAATCTACAGATTCAATGAAATCCCTATCAAACTACCAAGGGCAGTTTTCACAGAACTAGAACAAAAAATTTCACAATTTGTATGGAAACACAAAAGACCCCGAATAGCCAAAGCAATCTTGAGAAAGAAAAATGGAGCTGGAGGAATCAGGCTCCCTGACTTCAGACTATACTACAAAGCTACAGTAATCAAGACAGTATGGTCCTGGCACAAAAACAGAAATATAGATCAATGGAACAGGATAGAAAGCCCAGAGATAAACCCATGCACATAGGGTCACGTTATCTTTGATAAAGGAGGCAAGAATATACAGTGGAGAAAAGACAGCCTCTTCAATAAGTGGTGCTGGGAAAACTGGACAGCTAATGAATAAAAGAATGAAATTAGAACACTCCCTAACACCATACAAAAAATAAACTCAAAATGGATTAAAGACCTAAATGTAAGGATAGATACTATAAAACTCTTAGAGGAAAACACAGGCAGAACACTATATGACATAAATCACAGCAAAATCCTTTTTGACCCACCTCCTAGAGAAATGGAAATAAAAACAAAAATAAACAAATGGGACCTAATGAAACTTAAAAGCTTTTGCACAGCAAAAGAAACCATAAACAAGATGAAAAGACAACCCTCAGAATGGGAGAAAATATTTGCAAATGAAGCAACTGACAAGGGATTAATCTCCAAAATATACAAGCAGCTCATGCAGCTCAATATCAAAGAAACAAAAAACCCAATCCAAAAATGGGCAGAAGACGTAAACAGACATTTCTTCAAAGAAGATATACAGATTGCCAACAAACACATGAAAGGATGCTCAACATCACTAATCATTAGAGAAATGCAAATCAAAACTACAATGAGGTATTACCTCAAACCAGTCAGAATGGTCATCATCGAAAAATCTACGAACAATAAATGCTAGAGAGGGTGTGGAGAAAAGGGAACCCTCTTGCACTGTTGGTGGGAATGTAAATTGATACAGCCACTATGGAGAACAGTATGGAGGTTCCTTAAAAAACTAAAAACAGAACTACCATATGACCCAGCAATCCCACTACTGGGCATATGCCCTGAGAAAACCATAACTCAAAAAGAGTCATGTACTACAATGCTCATTGCAGCACTATTTACAAGAGCCAGGGCATGGAAGCAACTTAAGTGTCCATCGACAGATGAATGGATAAAGAAGATGTGGCACATATATACAATGGAATATTACTCAGCCATAAAAAGTAACGAAACTGAGTTATTTGTAGTGAGGTGCATGGACCTAGAGTCTGTCATACAGAGTGAAGTAAGTCAGAAAGAGAAAAACAAATACCGTATGCTAACACATATATATGGAATGTAAAAAAAACCTAAAAATGGTTCTGAGGAACCTAGGGACAGGAAAGGAATAAAGACGCAGATGTAGAGAATGTACTTGAGGACACGGCGAGGGGGAAGGGTAAGCTGGGATGAAGTAAGAGAGTGGCATGGATATATATATGCTACCAAATGTAAAATAGATAGCTAGTATGAAGCAGCTGCATAGCATAGGGAGATCAGCTTTGTGCTTTGTGACCACCTAGAGGGGTGGGATAGGGAGGAGATATGGGGATATATGTATATGTATAGCTGATTCACTTTGTTATAAAGCAGAAACTAAGACACCACTGTAAAGCAATTATACTCCAATAAAGATGTTAAAAAAATAAAAAAACAAATAAAACACACGGGACTTCCCTGGTGGCACAGCGGTTAAGAATCCACGTGCCAATGCAGGGAACAAGGGTTCGAGTCCTGGTAGGGGAAGATCCCACATGCTGCAGAGCAACTAAGCCCGTGCACCACAACTACTGAAGCCCTCGTGCCTAGAGCACATGCTACACAACAAAAGAAGCCACTGTAATGAGAAGCCCACGCACAACAACTAAGACCCAATGTAGCCCAAAAAAATAAAAAAAATAAAAAAATAAATTTCTTAAAAAAATAAATGAATAAAAAACACACAAAAGTAAAATAAAATAAAATAGGATACAAATTAACGTATCTACAAAACAAAAGCAGACTCACAGGTATAGAGAACAGACTTGTGGTTGCCAAGGGGGAGGGGGGAGGGGGGAGGGGAGGGAAGGAATGGAAGTTTGGGATTAGCAGAAGCAATCTATTATATGTAGGATGGATAAACAAAAAGGTCCTATTGTATAGCACAGGGAACTATATTCAGTATCCTGTGACAAACCATAATGGAAAAGAATATGAAAATGAATATATATATATATGTATAACTGAGTCACTTTGTTGTACAGAAGAAATTACAATATTGTAGATCAACTATATGTCAATAAAATTAAATATATATATATATATATGGCAAACTCCAAACTCCAGAGATTAATACAACGTGGTTCTAATATTAGTTTTCAATCCACATTCATTACAATATGGGGAATCTCCAGGATAGAACTGGTTAGTAAACAGTCCATCTAGTTACTTTTGTTTTATTGACTTTATTTTGTTTTTAAGATTTATTTATTATTTATTTATTTTTGGCTGCATCGGGTGTTAGTTGTGGCACACGGGATCTTCGTTGAGGCATGTGGGATCTTTCACTGTGGCGTGTGGGCTTCTCTCTAGCTGTGGTGTGCAGCTTTTCTCTCTGTAGTTGTGGGGTGCGGGCTCCAGGGCGCGTGGGCTCTGTAGTTGTGGCGTGCAGGTTCCAGAGTGCATGGGCTCTGTAGTTTGAAGCACGCAGGCTCTCTAGTTGAGGCGCACGAGCTCAGTAGTTGTGGCGTGTGGCCTTAGTTGCCCTGCAGCATGTGGGATCTTAGTTCCCTGACCAGGGATTGAACCCGCGTTCCCTGCATTGTAAGGCAGATTCTTTATCACTGGACCACCAGGGAAGTCCCGACTTTATTTTTTAAAGCAGTTTTAGGTTCACAGAAAAATTGAAGAGAAGGTACAGATTCCCATGTGCGCTCCACCCCAACATATGCATAGCTTCTCTCATTATCAACATCTCCCAGCAGAGCGGTATACTAGCTACAGTTGGTGAACCTGCGCTGACACATCATAATCACCCAAAGTCCATAGTTTACATTAAAGTTCACTCTTTTGTCCATCTAGTTTTATATCCACCTTCTATTTCATTACCTTGATTTCATGTCTCTGATGTAAGCCACCTGAATATGCTTCCTAATTAAAGTTATGCAGTCTTAGCTGGTTGCTTGTTTCAGAACCAACATGCTAATTGAGGGGACTTCTCAATATCTCTATCTGAGATTGCTTGAGGTTGAGTGGGGCTCTAAAATCCGGGCCCACTGCTTCATCTACCAGGTTATGGCTCACGTGTTCATCATTTCGACACTGGCTGTTTGTTTTTTTTCCTAATGGCTATTGCACTTTGTTTCAGGAGCTGTTTGGGTGCAGGCACAGAGAAAGAAGATAGTTAAGTTTATCTACCTTGTGGTTTAGCTATCAAGTGTAACAAAAGGACAAAGGAGAAAGGGAGTGAGAGAATCTTTATAGTGACAAACGTTGTCTATGTTGGCAAAGGGGAAAGTGAATATAATAGAAGACTAATGGACAGGAACAAATTGGAGAATCACATGCTCTGGGAAGGAGTAGGTTACATGGTACATCTAAAAAGTGTTAAAGTATCTGTTTTCTGTGTTTTGGAAATTAGGGTATGGGTAAGAGCTTTGGAAAGTAAGCTCTCACAAGGAGAAATTACTTGAATTGGTGCTACATTTGCTTTCAATAGAAATGTTGCAGTTGATTAATCCACAAATCAGTAAAATGCTAAGAAGGATGAAAATCGCATTGGAAATAAATTAATTAGGAAAGTTTAGATAGTCTAAAAATTGAGTCATCATGAGGAGGCAGGTTGTCACTTCCCATTAAGCCTTCTCACAATTAAAAAAAAACTCTGTGCTTTTGGAGACAAGAATGTGCTGCTAGAATTCAATGCTACATCAAGAGATGAGGGTATGAAATAGAGCTACTAAAAAGAAAAAAGAAATGAATGTTTTCTCTCCTCTAATCTGCTCCAAATGAAGTCATATAATCATGGATGGTTCAATTTACTTAGCGTGCCCCAAAGAGCAGAAGGCAGGTTTAGTTCCATGGATATTTGCATATTTAGAAATCTTTGGTCCATTACTTAAAGAAATAACACATCATCAAATAGTTATTTCTTATTAGGAAATATGGCCTCTGAGTTCTGTCATATGACGTGAAAGGGAGAAAATAAACATAGAAGGAAGCATAACAAGTCCTAAAACTTTCCATGATAAAGACTTCTAAGTACAAGGTTCATGTGTAATCAAAGCATGTGTATCTGAAAAACGGTTTAAAACATGAATGAATGTGTCCCACACACCCCCAATCTCTTCCTAAGGCACTTTCTTGTACCACCTGGCTCTTCCCCATTCAAACTGGATTGACGTTTCATCTATCCCTTGCCACAGGGCAGATTTTACCAGCTGAACACAGATCACAAGGGAGTCATCTCTGTCATGTTTGAATCATCTAAAGTCTCTTGAAATTTACAACAGAGGCACTAGTTTGAAAGAAATGATGTTTTGAGAATCAAAGTCCTGAAGGATTTGAGACATAAAGTTTATGCCATAAAAAATACATTTGGGTGAATAGATTAAGGCCAGAATAACCTTGTCCCCTGAATATTCTATAAACTACAAAAGGAGGAGTTGCCAAGGGAAAGAAGAGAGAAAATACCTCAGTGTGTCCCTGATGAAGATGCTGTGTCTTACTCCTCACCTGAGGTCCAGAAGCAGTTGAGGAGTTTCACATAAGTTTAAGTAACTTGCAGGTCTGTAATTCCAATTACGTGTTATATGCACTAGGAGTGCTGGATTTTTTAAATCCTCATTTTTATAACAATACAGGTTTGGTGAATTGAAAGCAGAGGTTTAGAATCTGTGCCTTGCCTTGCAGGGAAAAAGATAAATTTGCTCCGTATGACTATACAACAAAGCAAAAATGACTACAAAATGTAGTTAGGCAGACACACCTAAAGCATCCTCATAGAGTTCTCCCGCTTTGCCATATGGTACAGGAGTTAACAGAACTTTCCTCATGTGGACAAAGAATGATGAGGGTGTGGCCTAGAGAGCTGAGGACCCTGATCCCTGGAAGACTTGATGGCTGAGATGGTGAGGGCGCTGAAGTTATCTACCTGTACCAAGTGGAGAATGGAGGATGCTGAGAATGTCCCATGGGACACCAGCCTGGATGTCTTGGGACCAGATGTTCCTTACCTCCTCTCTGCCACATCCTCATTCTCATACCTTGGCATCTTGGATCTTCAGATCCTCAAGAATTAGGCAAAATATTGGCATCCTGGGGAATAAA
This sequence comes from Balaenoptera acutorostrata, assembly GCF_949987535.1. Classification (NCBI taxonomy): domain Eukaryota; kingdom Metazoa; phylum Chordata; class Mammalia; order Artiodactyla; family Balaenopteridae; genus Balaenoptera; species Balaenoptera acutorostrata. Next base: position 81,046,782 of record NC_080068.1, read on the forward strand.
GTCAATGATTAACTGAGACAACCAGGAATTGACTATTACCACCCAGAACTGACTTTTTCAAGAAGAATTGGAGGACGTGCGATAAAAACTGAAATCTTCTTTATTAAGAAATAGTTTTTTTCCTACTCTGGAGTTTGTGCTTGAGAAGTTAACAGCATCTTTGAGTACATACAGATCCCAGATCAACAGCAGAGATGCATTATGGGGTAGATATTCATTTTTATGAAAAAATTCTTTTCTTTATAAAATAATGCACCAGATTGCAATGCATACAAATATTGAATCATTATGTTGTACACCTGAAATTAATATAATGCCATATGTCAATTATACCTGAATTAGAAAAATAAAAAGGAATAATGTATAGATCATATATCTAATAATATTTTAAGATAAATTAAAAGTAAAATAAAATAATGCACAAAGGAATGCTTTTAAAATTCTTCACTCTAAGTGCATATAACCTATTATTGGAGTTATAGAAATGTAATTTATATAAATGTTTTGGGAAATCATCAATTGTCTGATTGAAACAAGCCCATTTAACAAAACTCAAGCATCCACATTGCCACAGAGCTGAAGGAACTCGTGCCTCTTTCAGTTAGAATCCAATAAGAAACAGTCGACATTAACATGCATGAGCAAATGGACAGGAAAGAGGGACTATCTGCTGAGAATTGATGGTGAGGTCTGAGCCTTCTTTTGGTGGCACCTGAAAAAAGTTTAGTTGAAGATGGGGAGGCATTCGTTTTTGGATGAACACTGGAGAACCACATGTGTACCAGCACACGTGCACAACCGTGGGAATAAGACAAAAAGAGAAGCAAGGAAATTCTGTGGGAGGTGGAGCAGGGTTGATTAGGAATCACAGAAGGCCGATAAGTAGAGTCAGTTCCTCTCAAGCCCTCATTTATGGAGCTATTTCTCCCCCCTGCAGTGTGAACACAGGAGCTTGTTCTTCAGCTTGATTACTCTGTAAGTTGCAGAGGACAAAATACGGTCTGGAGGGATCAGGCGATGTTTAGGACTGCCCTTCACCTCCACCAATTAGCCTCATTGGGCCCCTCTTGCCCATTTTACTCCTATAAGCTACTCAGGGCATCACCTATGAATTTGAGTTCTCTTTCTCAGGGCATAAAAATGCCAGCAAAGTTTCAACAATCATCTCATTCCTTTAAGTCACAAACCAGTTTAGAGCAAGAGTATAAAATGGAGTGGAGTATGGTATGAAAATAGTATTCCCTTTTCCCTTGCTTCCAGGCATGTAAGCTTACAACAGTTATTGAGGACACCAAGGATCTTCACAAAGTACAGGACAACAATACCAGCACATTGTATATATAAATATATATATACATATATATGTATGCATATATATATATATATATATATATATGTATGTAGTCGATTCTTGTTATTCATGGTAATTATGTTTTATAAAGTCACCATGGACACGGAATTAGAGAATTGCTTCTAGAGGAAATAAGAGTTAGTTTCCTATAAGCCTCTGGTCACAACATTGTCATCAACCAATTAACACATAACTTTGTTTTATGTGTGTTTCTATTTAAAGACACCTTATTTAATATATACAGTCATCCCTTGGTACCCGTCAGGGATTGATTCCAGGACCCACGAGGGTTACCAAAATCCAAGGATGCTCAAGACCCGTAGTCAGCCCTCTGTATCCACAGTTCCACATCCACAGGTTCAACCAACTGGGGATCATGGAGTACTGTAGTATTTACTATTGAAAAAAAATCCACATATAGGTGGACCCATGGAGTTAAAACCTATGTTGTTAAAGGGTCAGCTATATTGTTAATTCAATAGCATTGAAGTTACAACAGCACTATAACCTCTACCTGAACAAAGCTTATCTAATAGAGGTATATTCTCCATAAGGCCTATCACAGCATTCTTGCACTTAGGAACATTAGGCAGCACTTCAGCACTACACTTGGGGGCCATTTTAAACAGCAAAATCACCAACAGGAGAGAAAAAAAAGAGGCTAGAAATGTGGCACAAAAAGATCACAAAAAGGACACCTGTTTTCAGTATGAGAGCTGAAACAGGAAGGCAGAATATCACCCTATTCAAACTCAGCTGGGAATACACACGCCAGGCAATTCAAATTTGGGGGGTTACAAATAAATTTTAGTGGGAAGGCAAGTTTGCAAGTAGAGAATATGAATAATGAGGACTCGTGGATGTTAGTGGGTGCAAACCATGGTGATTTTTCTTCATCAATGAGAGTGCAAATTATTGAAAAGTTTTCTTCATTCCTATTGGTATTCAGATTTAGGAATGCTCTAAATGTTTATAGCAATCCACATGTTGTGTATCAAAGCACACTGCAGAAAAGGTTCCCAGGAAACAGACACTGAGGTAATGATTTGCATGCATGAGGTTTACTGGAATGTGCTCCTGGGATCAACCCCTGCAGGGAAATGAGGGCATGGGGTTAGGGAGGAAACACTTAACTGAAATGAAGTCACAAGGACTCACAGGGACAAGGAGGGGGATGGGGGATGCTGGAGCTAGAACAGCCCTTAGAGCTGTCTGACATCGAAGCAGAGGAGCTGGATTTTTACAACTCCCCTTATGACAAGTCACTAATGCAGGCTGTCCTTCAGAAGAAGCTGTGACTTTGGGTGAGGTGGTTCTCTTCAGCAGATGGCAATTCCTAAAGAGAGACCCAAGTGTATGAAGTCAACATCACCATCAACATTCCCAGCAGTTAGAGGTGTGAATAACTGTGTGATGGAGAGAGAATGTGGGCAGTGCATCCCAGCACCCATGAAACTGTGCCAAGCACAAGACATTTCTAGTGACTTATAGACAGAGGACTGTCTAAATGATGTTTAACAAAGAGATAGAACTACCTGACATGACAAAATGATGTCCCCCAAAGATGCCCATTCCCTAATCCTCAGAACTTGTGAATATGTTACCTTACATGGTAAAAGGGACTTTGCAGATGTGATTATGATTAAGGACCTTGAGATGGCGTGGTTATCTTGGAGTACACTGGTATGTCCAATGTAGCCACATGAATCCTTAAAAGCAGTGAAACTTTCCAGGCTGCAGAGAACCTGAAATAGAGCAGTATGAGAAGGACTCCATCTGGCACTGCTGAATTTGAAGATGAAAGAAGGGGGCCATGAGCCAAGGAATGTGGGCAGCCTCTAGAAGCTGGAAAAGGCAAAAGAAAAAAAAAACAGAATTGTGCCCTAGAGCCTCCCAAAAGACATGCAGCCCTTAATTTTAGCCCAGTGAGACCCATGTTGGACTTTTGACCTATAAAACCATAATAGATGTGTATTGTTTAAGCCACCACATTTGCGATAATTTGTTATAGAAGCAATAGAATATGAAAACACAAACTATCAAAGTAGAGACTGACTACTGTTGAATAACAGTGGTGAGAGTAGGCAACCTTGTCTTGTACCTGATCTTAGTGGAAATGGTTTCAGTTTTTCACCATTGAGAACGATGTTGGCTGTGGGTTTGTCATATATGGCCTTTATTATGTTGAGGTAAGTTCCTTCTATGCCTACTTTCTGGAGAGTTTTCAACATAAATGGGTGTTGAATTTTGTCAAAAGCTTTTTCTGCATCTATTGCAATTATCATATGGTTTTTATCCTTCAGTTTGTTAATATTACTTATCATATTGATTGATTTGCATATATTGAAGAATCCTTGCATTTCTCGGATGAACCCTACTTGATCATGGTGTATGATCCTTTTAATGTGCTGTTGGATTCTGTTTGCTAGTATTTTGTTGAGGATTTTTGCATCTATGTTTATCAGTGATACTGGCCTGTAGTTTCCTTTTTTGTGACATCTTTGGTTTTGGTATCAGGGTGATGGTGGCCTCATAGAATGAGTTTGGAAGTGTTCCTCCCTCTGCTATATTTTGGAAGAGTTTGAGAAGGATAGGTCTTAGCTCTTCTATAAATGTTTGATAGAATTTGCCTGTGAAGCCATTTGGTCCTGGGCTTTTGTTTGCTGGAAGATTTTTAATCACAGTTTCAATTTCAGTGCTTGTGATTCATCTGTTTATATTTTCTATTTCCTCCTGGTTCAGTCTCGGAAGGTTGTGCTTTTCTAAGAATTTGTCCATTTCTTCCAGCTTGTCCACTTTATTGGCATATAGTTGCTTGTAGTAATCTCTCACGATCCTTTGTATTTCTGCAGTGTCAGTTGTTACTTCTCCTTTTTCATTTGTAATTCTATTGATTTGAGTCTTCTCCCTTGTTACTTCTCCTTTTTCATTTGTAATTCTATTGATTTGAGTCTTCTCCCTTTTTTTCTTGATGAGTCTGGCTAATGGTTTATCAATTTTGTTTATCTTCTCAAAGAACCAGCTTTTAGTTTTATTGATCTTTGCTATCATTGCCTTCATTTCTTTTTCATTTATTTGTGATCTGATCTGTATGATTTCTTTCTTTCTGCTAACTTTTTTTTTTGTTCTTCTTTCTCTAATTGCTTTAGGTGTAAGATTAGGTCGTTTATTTGAGGTGTTTCTTGTTTCTTGAGGTAGGATTATAGTGCTATAAACTTCCCTCTTAGAACTGCTTTTGCTGCATCCCATAGGTTTTGGGTCATTGTGTTTTCATTGTCATTTGTTTCTAGGTATTTTTTGATTTCCTCTTTGATTTCTTCAGAGATCTCTTGGTTATTTAGTAGTGTATTGTTTAGCCTCCATGTGTTTGTATTTTTACAGACTTTTTTCCTGTAATTGATACCTAGTCTCGTAGCATTGTGGTTGGAAGAGATACTTGATATGATTTCAATTTTCTTAAATTTACCAAGGCTTGATTTGTGACCCAGGATATAATCTATCCTGGAGAATGTTCCATGAGCACTTGAGAAGAAAGTGTATTCTGTTGTTTTTGGGTGGAATGTCCTATAAATATCAATTAAGTCCATCTTGTTTAATGTATCATTTAAAGCTTGTGTTTCCTTATTTATTTTCATTTTGGATGATCTGTCCATTGGTGAAAGTGGGGTGTTAAAGTCCCCTACTATGATTGTGTTACGGTTGATTTCCCCTTTTATGGCTGTTAGCATTTGCCTTATGTATTGAGGTGCTCCTATGTTGGGTGCATAAATATTTATAATCGTTATATCTTTCTCTTGGATTGATCCCTTGATCATTATGTAGTGTCCTTCTTTGTCTCTTGTAATAGTCTTTATTTTAAACTCTATTTTGTCTGATATGAGAATTGCTACTCCAGCTTTCTTTCCATTTCCATTTGCATGGAATACCTTTTTCCATCCCCTCACTGTCAGTCTGAATGCATCCCTAGGTCTGAAGTGGGTCTCTTGCAGACAGCATATATACGGGTCTTGTTTTTGTATCCATTCAGCCAGTCTGTGTCTTTTGGTGGGAGCATTTAATCCATTTACATTTAAGGTAATTATCGATATGTGTGTTCCTATTCTCATTTTCTCAATTGTTTTGGGTTTGTTATTGTAGGTCTTTTCCTTCTCTTGTGTTTCCTGCCTAGAGAAGTTCCTTTAGCATTTGTTGTAAAGCTGGTTTGGTGGCACTGAATTCTCTTAGCTTTTGCTTGTCTGTAAAGGTTTTAATTTCTCCATCGAATATGAATGAGATCCTTGCTGGGTAGAGTCATCTTGGTTGTAGAGTTTTCCCTTTCATCACTTTAAATATGTCCTGCCACTCCCTTCTGGCTTGCAGAGTTTCTGCTGAAAGATCAGCCGTTAACCTTATGGGGATTCCCTTGTATGTTATTTGTTGCTTTTCCCTTGCTGCTTTTAATATTTTTTCTTTGTACTGAATTTTTGATAGTTTGATTAATATGTGTCTTGGTGTGTTTCTCCTTGGATTTATCCTGTATCTGACTCTCTGTGCTTCCTGGACTTGATTAACTATTTTCTTTCCCATATTAGGGAAGTTTTCAAGTATAATCTCTTCAAATATTTTCTCAGTCCCTTTTTTTTTTTCTCTTCTTCTTCTGGGACCCCTATAATTCGAATGTTGGTGTGTTTAATGTTGTCACAGAGGTCTCTGAGACTGTCCTCAATTCTTTTCTTTTTTCTTTATTCTGCTCGGTGGTAGTTATTGCCACCTATTTTATCTTCCAGGTCACTTATCCGTTCTTCTGCCTCAGTTATTCTGGTATATGATTCCTTCTAGAAAATTTGTAATTTCATTTACTGTGTTGTACATCACTGTTTGTTAGCTCTTTAGTTCTTCTCGGTCCTTGTTAAATGTTTCTTGTATTTTCTGCATTCTATTTCCAAGATTTTGGATCATCTTTACTATCATTACTCTGAATTCTTTTTCAGGTAGACTGCATATTTCCTCTTTATCTGTTTGGTCTGGTGGGTTTTTACCTTGATCCTTCATCTGCTGTGTATTTCTCTGTCTTCTCATTTTGCTTAACTTACTGTGTTTGGGGTTTTGTTTTCCCAGGCCACAGGTTCGTAGTTCCTGTTGTTTTTGGTGTCTTCCCCCAGTGGGTAAGGTTGGTTCAGTGGGTTGTGTAGGCTTCCTGGTGGAGGGGACTGGTGCCTGTGTTCGGGTGGATGAGGCTGGATCTTGCCTTTCTGGTGGGCATGACTGCATCTGCTGGTTTGTTTTGGGGTATCTGTGAACTTATTATGATTTTAGGCAGCCTCTCTGCTCATGGGTGGGTTTTGTTCCTGTCTTGCTAGTTGTTTGGTATAGGGTTGTTCAGCACTGTAGCGTGCTGGTCGTTGAGTGGAGCTGGGTCTTAGCATTGAGATGGAGATCTCTGGGAGAGCTTTCACCATTTGATATTATGTGGGGCCAGGAGGTCTCTGGTGGTCCATGTTCTGAACTCGGCTCTCCCACCTCAGAGGCTCAGGCCTGACACCTGTACAGAGCACCAAGACCCTGTCAGCCACATGACTCAAAAGAAAAGGGAGAAAAAATAGAAAGAAAGAAAGAAAAAGAAAAAAGAAAAGAAAATAAAAATATAAAGTTATTAAAATTAAAAAATTTAAAAAATATTATTAAAAATTAAAAAATAAAAAAGTAATCAAAAAAAGAAAGAAAGAAGAGCGCAACTAAACCAAAAAACAAATCCACCAATGTTAACAAGTGCTAAAAAGTATACTTAAAAAAAAAAAAAAAGGGGCCTCCCTGGTGGCGCAGTGGTTGAGAATCTGCCTGCCAACGCAGGGGACACGGGTTCGAGCCCTGGTCTGGGAAGATCCCACATGCCGCGGAGCAACTAGGCCCGTGAGCCACAACTACTGAGCCTGCGTGTCTGGAGCCTGTGCTCTGCAACAAGAGAGGCCGCGATAGTGAGAGGCCCGCGCACCGCGATGAAGAGTGGCCCCCACTTGCCGCAATTAGAGAAAGCCCTCGCACAGAAACGAAGACCCAACACAGCCAAAAATAAATAAATAAATTAATAAAAAAAAAAAAGAAAAAAAGGACAGACAGAACCCTAGGACAAATGGTAAAAACAAAGCTGTACTGTCAAAATCACACAAAGAAGCATACACATATGCACTCACAAAAAGAGAAAAAGGAATATATTAAAAAAAAAAGGAAGAGAGCAACCTAATCAGTTAACAAATCTACCAGTGATAATATTCTCTAAATACTAAACTATGATAAACATAAAACCAGAAACAAATTAGATGCAGAAAGCAAACCGCAAGTCTACAGTTGCTCCCAAAGTCCACCACCTAAATTTTGGGATGATTTGTTGTCTATTCAGGTTTTCCACAGATGCAGGGTACATCAAATTGATTGCGAAGATTTAATGCGCTGCTCCTGAGGCTGCTGAGAGAAATTTCCCTTTCTCTTCTTTGTTCACACAGCTCCTGGGGTTCAGCTTTGTATTGGCCTCGCCTCTGCGTGTTGGTCACCTGAGGGTGTCTGTTTCCTGCCCAGATGGGACAGGGTTAAAGGAGCAGCTGATTAGGGGGCTCTGGCTCACTCGGGCTGGGGGGAGGGAGGGGTACAGAATGCAGGGCGAGCCTGCAGCGGCAGAGGCCAGAGTGACATTGCACCAGCCTGATGCGTGCCCTGAGTTCTCCCGGGGAAGTTGTCCCTGGATCACGGGACCCTGGCAGTGGCGGGCTGCACAGCCTGCCGGGAGGGGAGGTGTGGATAGTGACCTGTGCTTGCACACAGGCTTCTTGGTGGTTGCAGCAGGAGCCTTAGCGTCTCATGCCTGTCTCTGGTGTACATGCTGATAGCCATTGCTCATGCCCATCTCTGGAGCTCTTTTAGGCGGCGCTCTGAATCCCCTCTCCTCGCACACACTGAAACAATGGTCTCTTGCCTCTTAGGCAGGTCCAGAGTTTTTCCTGGACTCCCTCCCGGCTAGCTATGGTGCACTAGCCCCCTTCAGGCTGTGTTCACACAGCCAACCCCAGTCCTCTCCCTGACATAATTTTTTGATCCCCGCATCTAGACCATCTTTTGATTTTACAAATAAGGGAATACTTGTCCAGAGAAGTTAAGCTATTTGGCAGTCCTACACAGTGCTTAAGAACACAAGCTCTGGAGTCAGACACCCTATTCTGTTCCAATTCTGTCAGTACCACTTACTAGTCATGTGACTTGGACAACTCATTTCTCCCTGTTCCTCAATTTGTTCTTCTGCACTGTGATAACAGCAGTAATTTTCATCTCATGGGGCCATCTGAGGATTAAATTATTTTTTTTGTGTAAAACATGAGAACATTCCTTAAGATGGCTGGCACATTCTTTTTGTCTCTTTATCCCTTCCTCAATCCTGCCACCTAGAATGCAGAGTCTACCATATTGGACCATGATGGTGAGGGTCTCAGCCTAGGAATGGTATCGCCATGAAGAGGAAGAAGCCTGGGTTGCTAAGATTCCATGGGACGAAGCTGCCTTGCCAACCCTAGATACTGGTCTCCAGACTCCATTTACAGGAGATGCAAATAAACTTCAAACTTGGTTAAGCACTATCCTTTTGGCTTATTTGTCACTCAGAACCTAATCCTATCTAATACACAGGGTGTATCTTTTCTATCCTGTTATTTTCAACCATCTGTGTGGTTGTTTTAGGTGTCTTTTTCCTGCAACATATAACTACATTTTGTTTTATTTATCCAGTCTGATAATCTCTGTCTTTTAATTGGTATGTTAATTATTATAATTTATTTTAATTATACTCCACAGAACATCTTTCTTAATAATGTTTTCCCAGAACAATTCCCTTAATTGGATATAAAGCAGTTGTTTGCTAACAACCATATTAATTGATGACCAGGAAGCAATGTTTTAAGAATTTCATATCTTATCATTATAGCTTATTGCTTATACAAATGGACATTTTAGTGTCTTAGTTTCATTTTAGAAAAATTGTAAATTGGTGGAGAATTTTTAATTGAACTGCACTACTTCATGCTTTTTTGCCCCTTAAAGAAAGATAGGCTGTGGTTAGGGTTTTATGTAGAATATCTGATTTTCAGGACTGGACATTGACTTTAAGATAAAAATATTTCTATAGGGCTTTTTTTCTACTATCTTAATTTACATATTCTGTTTACCATTCCTTCTCTTTACTACTTTTTAATCTCCTTTATGTTTTCTGTTGGAAGCTATATAATTCTATATACCTTTTTCTTCCTTTTTTTTCCCTTAACATCTTTATTGGAGTATAATTGCTTTACAATGGTGTGTTAGTTTCTGCTTTATAACAAAGTGAATCAGTTATACCTATACATATGTCCCCATATCTCTTCCCTCTTGTGTCTCCCTCCCTCTCACCCTCCCTATCCTACCCCTCTAGGTGGTTACTAAGCACCAAGCTGATCTCCCTGTGCTATGCCGCTGCTTCCCACCAGCTATGTATTTTACGTTTGGTAGTGTATATATGTCCATGTCACTCTCTCACCTTGTCCCAGCTTACCCTTCCCCCTCCCCATATCCTCAAGTCCATTCTCTAGTAGGTCTGTGTCTTTATTCCCATCTTGCCCCTAGGTTCTTCATGACCATTCTTCCTTTTTATGGTTTGTAAGTCATAAATTGTATTTCTATTCTTTTGGGGATAACTTTACATTTTGAAAATGCTTACTAAATCATAATTTCACATTTTTGTACAACTACTGAAAAGTCAATGACCTAGTACAATTTAACTGCTCATTCAACATCTGCTGCATGTTGTTTTTGTTTTCTAGAATTTTAGTTTTCCTCTTTTTAATACAAAAAGTAAGTAAATCTCCCCTTCCTAAGTCTCTTAACATTCTATTTACTCTCCTCATTATTTACACAAAATGTGACTACATTAAACTATGCCATGACAGTAACAAAGACTTAAAAATCAGGACAGGAGTATTAAATATTGAACATTGAACTGTGGAATAAGTTCTGCACTTCACATTGCTTGGCATTCATTTCCTCTAGATATCTGGTAGATTGCTCCCTTCATTCCTTCAATTTTCTGTCCAAATGTTTTGTCTTCAATTTTCTGTCCTCTTTTATCAAAGAGGATTTCTTTTTTCTCTTATTTTCTTTTATTGAGATATAATTCACCTACCATAGACTTCATCATTTTAAAGTGTACAATTCATTGATTTTAATGTATTCAAAAGCTTGTGCAACCATCACTACTATCTAATTCCAGAACATTTTTATCATCGCAAAAAGAAACCCCTTACAAATAGAACAGTCATTCCCCCTTCTCCTCTCCCTCTAGCACCTGGCAAATGCTAATCTACTTTCCTCTCTTTGAATTTTCCTGTTCTGGACCTTTCATAAAATAGAGCCATACAACATGTAGCCTTTTGTATCTGGCTTCTTTCACTTTGCATAATGTTTCAAGGTTCATCCATGCTATAGCATGCTCTTCATTCCTTTTTTATGTTTGAATAATATTCTATTGTATGGTTATACTACAGTTTGTATATCTATTCATTAGTTGATGGACATCTGGTTTGTTTCCCCTTTTAACTATTATGAATAATGCACTTATGAACATTCATGTTCAAGTTTTTGTGTGAACATATGTTTTCAATTCTCTTGTATATGCATCCAGGAGTGGAATGACTGGGCTATGTGGTAAGCCTATGTTTAACTTTTTGAGGAACTTCTAAACTGTTCTCCAAAGTGGGTGCACTGTTTTGCATTTGCACCAGAAATGTAGAAGGATTTCCATTTCTCCACATCCTTGCCAACATTTGTTATTGTTTGTCTTTTTAATTATACCTATCTTAGTGGGTATTAAGTGGTATCTCATTGTGGTTTTAATTTGTATTTCCCTAATGACTAATGCTACTGAAAATGTTTTCATATGCTTTTTGGCCATTTGTATCTTCTTTGTAGAAATATCTATTCAAATCCTTGGCCCATTTTTCCAGAGTTGTCTTTTCATTGTTGAGTTTTAAGAGTTCTTTATATGTTATAGATTCTAGATTCTTATCAGATACATTATTTGCAAATATATTCTATTCTGTGGGTTGTCTTATACTTTCTTGATAGTGTCCTTTGAGGGACAAAAGTTTTTAAGTTTGATGAAGTCCATTTTATCTATTTTTTGTTGATTATTTGTGCTTTGGTGTCATGTCTAAGAAACAGTTACTTAATCAAAAATCACAAAGATTTATATCTATGTTTTTTCTAAGAGTTTTCTCTCTTACATTTAGGTCTTTGATGCATTTTGAGTCATTTGTATGTCCTATTTCCTTGTTTATCTTCTGTCTACTTGTTTTACCCACCATTGAAAGTCAGGTGCTGAAATCTCCAACTATTGCTGTTGGATTGTCTATTTCTTCTTTCAGTTCAGACTGTTTTTGCTTTATGTATTTTGGGTCTCCGTTATCAGAGCCATATAGTTTTATAATTGTTATATTTCAATGGACTGACCCTTTTATAAAATGTATATTTTTGTCTCTAGCAACAATTTTTGTCCTTTTAAAAATATTAAAAAAATTTTTTATTGAAGTATAGCTGATTTACAATGTTGTGTTAATGTCTGCTGTACAGCAAAGTGACTCAATTTTACACATATATACATTCTTTTTTATGTTCTTTTTCCTTATGGTTTATCCCAGGATATTGAACATAATTCTCTGTGCTATACAGTAGGACCTTGTTGTTTATCCATTCTATATGTAATAGTTTGCAACAATTTTTGTCTTAAGGTATATTTTGTCTCCTATTAATTAGTTGGTCAGCACAGCTCTTTTTTTATTGCTGTATACAGGGTATAACTTTTTCCATCCTTTTAGTTTCAACCTATTTGTGTCTTTTAATACAAAGTGCATCCTCTATAGATGGAATATAGTTGGATCATGGTGTCTTATCCATCCTACCAATATCTGCATTTTGAGTGGAGTGTTTAATCCCTTTACATTTAATGTAATTACTGAAAAGGTAAGATTTATGTCTGCTATTTTCTTATTTGTGTACTGTCTTATGCCTTTTTTTCTCCTTGATTATTCTATTACTGATTTCTTTTGTGTTAATTAGTATTTTCTAGCATATCATTTTAATTCCTTTTTTATTTTTTATATCTTTTAGTTATTTTCTAGTGCTTCCCTGATGATTATGATTAAAATTGTTATTTACAGCAATCTTGTTTAGACTTAATTTTAGTAGTGCACAAAAAGGAGCTCCACTCCTTTCCCCCTTTCATCATGCTATTATTATTTTTTACATTACATCTTTATACACTGTATGCCTATTAATATAATTATTTGTCTATGAAGTTTCTTTTAAACCAGATAGGAGGGGAAAAAGAAAAAACAAAAATATACACTTAAACTTTCTTTTACATTTACTTATATAGTTAGCTTTACCAATGCTCTTTATTTTTTCATGTGGATTCATGTTACTGTTTAATATGTTTTTAACTCAGCCTGAAGGACGCCCTTTAATATTTCTTATAGGGCTGGTTCACTAGTGACAAATTATCTCAGGTTTTCTTTACCTAGGAACATCTTAATTTCCTCTTCATTTTTAAGGATAATTTTTCTGAATACAGAATTATTGATTGAAATTTTTTTCTTTCACCACTTTGAATATGTTATCTCACTGCCTTCTGCTCCCACGGTTTTTGACAAGAAATTAGCTGTTGATTTTAGTGAGGATTTTTTATAGATGATGAGTCACTTCTCTCTTGCTGCTTTCAAGATACTTTCTTTGTCTTTTGACAGTTTGATTATAATTCATCTAGGTGTGGGTCTCTTTAAGTTCATCCTACTTAGAGTTCATCAAGCTTTTTGGATATATAGATTAATATTTTTAAAAAAATCAAATTTGTGGGATGCTGACATCATCAAGATGATGACATAGGACTCAGTCTCCCTCACAAGAAGACCAACTAGGAACAATCCATTTATAAAACACCACTGTAAAAATCCCAGAACTTGAGGGTGAGGCCATAGCTTTCCTCAGACCACAGACACTGAGAAGGACCACATTAGATGGGTAAGAGAAGCAGTTCCACTTTGACTGCATCGCCCTTCCCAAAGACTGGCATAGCACTGAAGTGAGCCTACACTGCGAAAGTTTAGACTGCCCTAGACTGCCCTGAGTCTATGGTTTCTCCAGTGGGAAAAAGAGAACCCAGCTTCCCCAGCATTGCAGAACACTTCCTGGGAGGCTCACTTGGGTCTCATCTCATGGGAATCACTGGGGGAACCTGTGGAGCTCAACCGCTGGGGATCATATAAAGATGAAGAAGTGGGGCAGTGCTTAGACCAACCAGCGCTCAGATCTTGGCAGATCATGTTCCTGCTTCAAAGTGCCTGAAGAGAGATTCCAGACAGCAGCCTATCTGCAGAGCTGAGCTGGTGGCCCTTTCTGTCCAGAAAGCTTGGTTAGCAGTTCTGCTTGATTTGGATCCCTAGCCAATGGGCCATACCAGTTGTGGAGCACATGCTGCAGCCCTCCCAGAGAGGAGAGCAAACTTATAGTCCTGCCCAACTGCTTAGCAGAGCCTTCAGTCCTATCCCACTGGGAAGTGTGGCCACAGCTACCCAGTAGCTGCAGATCACATCCTATCGCCATCCTGGGCAGGGGAGCAAATTTGCACTCCTGCTCAACTACTGAGCATAGTTTATAGATCCACCCCTTCAGGAATGCTGGCCACAGATGCCCAGCAGCTTCAAAGCACATCCTACAGCCCAATTGGGCAGGGAGCCAAGTCAACAGCCCTGTCCAACTGCTGAACATAGTCTCTGGTCCCAGATAACCAGGGAGGCTGAACAGTGATCTTGAGCAGCCTAGGATCCCAGCCTACCACCCCACTCAGCAGCAGAACCCAGCATACAATCATGCCCTATTGCTAAACACAGCCTGTGGCCTCAACCAGGCAGGAAGCCCAGCTAGTGATGCAACCCAATTGCAGAGCATAGCCTGTAGCCCTACCAGACTTGATGGCCCCACCCAGCAGCAGAAGCACCGGAAGGGCAGGGGCTTCCTCTGTTTTGTTCATTGTTGTATCCCAGCACTAGAACAATTTATCAGCCCATGTGGATAGGTTAATGAAAATTGGGATCAATTATGTTCCACTTCCATTACTCTTCAATGTAATTTACATGCCAACTGGACTAAGTGCTAATTATAATCATGATATTTTGATAACACTTTACCATTTCAATGAATTCATGTAGCTGCTTTCCCGCAGTATCATTACTGACATTCAATTTTTAAGTAATGCTATGGCTAGTCATGGACCAACATTCTGTCTAGAAGGTTATTTCCAACTTGTTTTACTGAAAATGGAGGCAAAAATGAACAAACAAAAAACTCTGACAGTTTCACATAAGATTGCTAAAATGTTTTCTAAAAATAATATTTTCCTATGTGGACTCACAGCAAAGGGTATATTAGGGAAAAAAATAAATGCTTCATAAGCAGAAAGGGTACTTGACAACATTCTAGCCCAATGTGTATTACATAAAAGTTTCATTTCTTCTATTTTCTTATTTTTTTGTCCTATATGAGATGATGGGTGTCTAAACTTACTGTGGTAATAATTTCACAATATCTGTAAGTCAAGTCATTATGCTGGACACCTTAAACTTATACAGTTCTGTATGTCAATTATACCTCAATAAACCTGGGAAAAATTCCCCCCAAAATCCTGAATTCTAGGAAAGTACATTCATGGTACTTAAAGACGGATACCAGATTAAAAAATAAAAGTCCATAATTGGGTTAAGTGGACAAAGAAGAAATAGTGGAACCCAGTGCTTGTTAGTCTAATTTTTCACCCTCAGGCCTACAGTGGTATATTTAGTTATCTGGCATTTCCCCTCTGGTTATATGTGGCAGAAAAAAAATGTGGTAGTGGGGAACTCTCATGCATTACAGCATGGCAATAACTACTAGATTCCATCTTTAGTTGCTTGCTCATAGGGGACCCATAACAGAATATGGTCTCAATGCATCATTTAAAGATGGGGATTTGCACCACTGTAGCCCAACCTTTGGCTGAGGATCTCAAGGTGTTTCCCTTACCTCACTCCTGATTAAGCACACACCCCGACAAGAAGCAGAGACTTGATTCTCCTTAAATTCATGATTGTTCTTTCAGAATTGGAGGCTGACTTTCCATTGCTTATACAGGACTTCTCTTTCCCTTTCTTGCAGGCTAGAATATGAATGTGCCCAGAACCCAACTTTGACCAGACAGAGAAGGATGATACCCTAGGGGATGGCGAAGCAGGGGATATTCTTGCTCTTTAAATGACCATGTGAATTAGAACCTCCTCCCTCTAGTTGTGAGATTCTGATCCTACCTAGGACACCTCCATCAGTGCAGGTTGCTAATGCTTTATAAGTATTAAAGTTACAGTCTGTGTTTCATGATCTTGCTTTGGGAAATGTTGAGAGTATAGTGTTTAGAGTTAAGCCTAAACTGCTATAAGCTCACAACACAGAGCCTAAAGAAAATTCAAGGTTGTTTCTTTCTGATGTAATAGTGCTGAGGGGAGCCATTAGGAAGGTGGCACTTTCAAATGGTAGTTCAGGGACAGTAAAACTATAAGGAAAACAAGAGATAAAAAACCCTAAATTTAGAAAACTGGTTAGCTCTGAGTGTGGAGGGGAAGAGAAGGGATATATAGGTGCTATACTAGCATGGCAAAGATCAATTTCTAGTTAGTTGACTTGTTTTGCTTTATGACAAATATAAACTTTATAAATACTTTTTCCTGCTCACTATTTAATGAAAACAATTCAAAGGAAAGAAAGAAGTTAAGAAAAAGAGTTCTTGCTAACAAGATGAGGAGGAAGATGAAACATTTGTCTAACAATTCTGGTAACTAAAGAGAAGGGAGAGAGTAGAAGAAACTAATATTTATTGAGCACCTACTATGTGCCAGGCATTGTCAAGGTGTGGTCACAAAAATTATTTCATTTACCTGTCACGGTAATACCTTTAAAGTGAATATTAAGAATTTTTTTTGAGATGAGAAAACTAGAGACTTAGACTGAATGATTTTCCAAGACTAAGTAACAAGCTAGTAACCAGAAAAACTGGGATGCAAACTCATGTATTTCTTGACATCAAAGCCCATGAAAGTGGCTGAGTGGTATATGGCACTGTTTCTCAATCCTTAGTTGTTGGTTCAACATCTTCCCAATTTTTGCTATATCTAAACACCTCTGACTACCACTCTCATGATTTCTATCATCGTGAATGTACCTCATTGTTATTTGCTCAATAGTTTTTTTCTTTAAAACTTTCTTGATTTTATTTAAAAAGAAACTTTGCATGATAGTTGGGAAATGAAGAACCGGTATCACTTACCAGTATCACTTACTTAATGCTATCACTTAAATAGATAGCATTAGGATTAAACTGTGATTACATTTTATCTGGATACTATTGTTTGTTGAAGGTTTTGAGCCTGAGACCTGTTTTCTATTGATCGGAAGATGATGAGCAAGTGTGTGTGCTGAAGGGATGCTGGCACCAGACAGAATCACTATCAGAATGATTGAGAGAAAACTGAAAGGAGAATTACAGCCTCACCACGCAATTCTATGGTGTTTAATGCTGTACTTGTGTATCAGTAAAACCTAAAATATTTCATATCTAATGGTCTCAAAATTTGAGAAATAATAGACCGACATGGGTTCAAGTTTTTGCTCCAACAGTTTCAAGTTAATGAACTTCTCTCACTTAATGTTTTCTCATGTGTAAAATGGAAATGTACTTCATAGACTGTTGTGAACATTAAATGTGATCATACATGGAAAGGCCTTAGTACACATATTAGTAAATGTTCTGGGAAAACATCATTATGCTCTCTGCACTCTATTATGTTGTTGCTGCATCAACCTGAGCTTGTAATTGTAGTTATAATATTGTTACTCCTACCCTACTCAAGACTTCATTGAGATGCTTGTTACAAATCACAGCCTACCTGCCACATAAACAGTTGGGAAAAAAGATCAGTGAGGAGGTGTATCACAGCAAGAAATATTTGCTGAGCACCAGGACTCATGTGTAGGATGATACGTTTTTCTGCTCTGCACAAAGGTACCTGGGGTGGAGAGAGCAAGTGGAAGCTGACATTCAACTATGTTACCCAAGCTAAACCACAGGCTCTGGCAGGGCTGTATCGACTTCAGCAGGTGCTTTTTCCTGATATACACAAAAGTGCCTTGTCAGTGGCAGCAATCCCCCTCCTCTCGATTGCCATATTTAGTTCCATGGGGCAATGATCTGTGCACTATGAGTGATAACAGGAAAATCAGAAATAAAGAACTCTAAGCAAAGAAACTAAAGAAGGCACTGTGCTAGGGGCTTGGCCGAGGAGGACCAAGTCAGCCCTGGTCCCAGAACCCTGCCCAGCTCTGTCTCCATGCAGGGCCAGCCTTCCCTCCTGCATCCACAGGTGCTCACAGCAGCTCTGATTGTCTTTCCAAGCAATGTCAAAGTTCAATTCTAAAGTAAAAATTTTCATTCCCTGTGGAATTTTGAAGGTGGAGCTGAAGGATGGATAGGGACTGTATAAATAAGAGAGAAAGGCAGGATAGAGAAGGAAATCCAAATTTAGCTGTGGCATAGCTGGGTTATTTTTATTTTGGCTAATAAGCAAAATTCAGAAAAAGATCTTTTTCTTTTTGTTAACTTTTAAATAAAGAGATCTCTGCCTGTGTCACTGCAATCGTATTAGGCACTATATTTCAGGGGAGGGAAAGGAGACAATACTTGGAGTCAGCTTTCTTTGCTCTGGTTTTACCTTCTTTTCCTCATCTATCTGCACAAATCCCACCTGCAAGCAGGCCAGCAAAGGTGTCGGTCTGCACCTCAGGAGACAAGAAGTTATGCCACTAGGCCCTTCACTCCCTTTGCCATCCAGGTACTCATTGTGGGGTCTTGGGCAGGTCCCTTAGTCTCTCTTCATCAGTGGCACTGACTGAGTTCTCACTATATGCTGGACACTGTGACCAGTGCTTTACATGCATCATATTACGTAATCTTCAAAGTTGTAAGACGAATTGTGGCATTTAAAAATACCCTTATTATTACTCCAATTTTGCAGAAGAAAAAAGTTAAGGTAACTTGCTCAAAGAAGTACAATGATTAAGTAGCAAAGCTTTATCTAGACAGTGGAACCCGACAAGTTCCAAGGAGGTGTGTGTTCTTAGGTCCCTTGGTTACTTAAGACTTTTACTTCTATGAGGTCTAAGCTAACAAATCAAGTGACTTACAACTAACTATTGTATAAATGATTTATCCTTAGGGGATTTAAATAAAGTGTGTAAATATGGCGTTTGTTCAGGCTTATGTTCTGTGAGACATTCTATATACATGGTGTAAGGATAAGAAGCCTGAGATGAGAGGTGGAGCTAGCAGCTCCTAGGCTACTGTACTGACGTAAGCCACTGCGGGCGATGTGAACATTGTGAAAGCCCAGTTGAGGTTCTTAGTGCCTTCATCCAGCGGAAAAGAGGACCGGCGCAGCATCTCTTGGGTTCCAGGAGAGTGGGGGAAAAAAAAGACATCATGGTCAGTAAAGGAGAGACTTTCTGCCTGTGACTGCCTTAGCAGAAGTTGGGAAAAGAAGAAATAAACAGTAAACTTATTATCAAGTCACCTCTGAATTAGGCCCTGCTGTATAATGTACTGTCTGCTGTAAATGAAGATAAATTTGCAGATGGGATCTTGGACTCCCAGCCTGGAAACTCTAATATGGTCCTGGGTAGGTGTATGTGAGCTTCTCTTGTTTGGAGTACAAAATGAACCATTATTCATTTATGATAGTCAATTTAAATAATCCTGGCTCCCCAGTTGCACAACGCAATTACAAAAATAGTTTTTCTTTCCTCAGTGAGGTCTTTGCTCCTTTGATAATTCTGTGATTTGGGGGCTTTTCAATCCAACAACCAGCCAGTGCTGTTTCTTTTCACCAGGAGTAGACAGCTCTGGAAAGCCTGCCCACTGTTGTGTTTGCAGAGATTTATTGGTGATCTTGCAGTCCAATGCCATCACGGCCTCCTGCAGGGGGAGCTTGGGGCACCATTCTAGGGATGGTTCTCAAATGTAAGAATTCTTGCTCTTGCAGTATTAGGATTACTTTATTCTATTACAATCCAGGGATACCAGTGACTCAGCTCACTCAGAGCTTCTCCTTAATGGGCTCCCTCAAACTCCATTTTTCCTTTTCTCTACCCATAGGATGTTGTCTTATGTTAACCCCAACATGCCAGGATTTCTGGGCTAGTAGGTCTCTATGTATCCTCAATGTTCAGTCCTCACCAAAGACTTTGGGTATTGTCTTAGGTTGCTGGGGCTGCCATAATACAATACCACAGTTTTAGTAGCTTCACAGCTCTGGAGGCTGAGAAATCCAAGATCAAGGTGTGGCAGATTTGGTGTCTGATGAAAGCCCTCTTCCTATTTTGGAGACAGCCACCTTCTGGCTGTATTCTCAAGTGGCAGAGTTCTGGTCTCTTTCTTTTCTTATGAAGAGATACTAATCCCATCATGAGGGCTCCAACCTCATGACCTCATCTAAACCTAATTACTTCTCAAAGACTCCATCTCCAAATACCATCACATTGGAGATAAAGGCTTCTACATATGAATTTTGGGGGAGGACACAAACCTTCAGTCCACAGCAGGAATGAACTCTGTTTTTCTTGGGTTACACCTGATAGAGTGGGTGTAAATATGGAATCGTTGTAAGTCAGGGTTACAGCATCCTTTATAGCTGCTCCTATGGTCTCTGTTTGCAATGGAGAAGGGGGAGAAGTCGGGAGCTGGACCAGGAGTCCTTACCTACACAAAGCCAGTATCATTTCTTTCCACCAGCATAACTCTTAAAAGTGAACTCCATGCCTCTCATGTAGAGTTCATCTCATTAGTCAGATGGTGTTATTTTCACCGCTATTCCCAAGGCTCACCTATTTCTTATTCCTCTTGAATGGCAGTTGGAGTAACCAGTGTATATCTTCAGTTGTTTGGACTGATCATTCTTCCCATTGGTCACTTGGTTACGAGTCTAATCTACCTATCTATCTTTCATCTATCTATCTATCTATCTATCTATCTATCTATCTATCTATCTATCTATGTATTTTTTTCCTGGGGATTGGTTTAAAATGAAGAAACTGAAGGGACTTGATTTTTGATAGACACTCTGATCAGGTCCCAGAACCACCTTAGAGATTGGTCTCATGGGCTCCTTGCCTTGGGCAAGGTATTTGATGGCTCCATTTCTCACAGAGTAGGTCATCCAAGGGGACTAGATAGTAGCAACCTTAGTTGAACAAGGAGGAAGGAAAAGAATATCCATGGGAATCAGGTGCCTGGTAACTCTGGGTTGTTAGAAGTTAAGAAAATAATAGGAAAGCCATTGAAAGATGATGGGGAAAAGAAATCTCAGATGACTATTGATTATACAGCTTAGTTCTAAGGAGTGTTGGCAGACAAGGGTTTGAATCCCAGCTCTGGCACTGATTATCTGACAAATGAACTACTTTATCTTTTCAGACTCCAATTTCCTCACCTATAAATTGAGTATAGAAAAGAACTTATTTCTGAAGGTTGCTCTACGGTCTAAATAAGACAATCCACATGCAATACCCAGTGCCTGACCTGGTAAGGCCTCTAGGTATTCTCAAGGCCACATTTTGAGGCTATTGGTGAGTTGCTAATGGATGCATGGATCTTCTTTGATAATGCTAAACTCTGAAGAATGACATTTGACACAAGTTACTTTATATCACATAGCCTATCTCCAAAAATGTGAGAGGGATTTTGTATGCCTTTATTATAAATGAATTAGAAATCCTTAGACCGAATTCTAATTGACCATCTTTGGAAACAAAAATGAAAGGCAATACCTTAATAAAGAGGGTATATATATATATATATATATATATATATATATATATATATATGTATATATATATATACCCTCTCTCTATATATATACATATGTGTGTGTGTGTGTGTATACACACACACACACACATATACACACACATATGGCTCAGTCTTACCCAAACCAGCTTGGTAGTCCTGAGCTCTGCTTAGGGTTTGAGGCAGAAAACAGCCTTGAATGTCTTTACCATCTCCCCCTGCTAGCTATCCATGTAACATTTTGTGGGTTGAGAGAGGAAGAGGAAAGCAAGGAGAGGAAGAGAAAAGAGAAGTGGATGGAGGTGAATCAGAGGCTGTAGAAGGAATTGCAAGAGGGAAGAGGAAGGGAAATGGAGATTCAGTCACTGAAACAGTCCCAGTCCTAACTCCTTCCTCTCCTCTCTCCACAGCACACAAGAAGCACTATGCTAATGTGCCCAATCTAGCATCTATTAACGCTTTAACGTTTCTCTTTAGCCTCCATGCATTCTGGCACAGTCTTTGCCTCAGGCATGCAAATTTGCATTTTCCCTTGACACTCTTTTAATATGCACTGGTACAAGTAGTTTTCTAAATTTGTCTGAAACAGCATTTGCAAGGTATTTTGGGAGACTTATGAAGAACTGGGCTGGAGTTAAGCTTAATTATTATTTTATATACTTTCTTTTTTTTCTTCCTCTAATTTAATTTCTAAGACAACTGTTAAACTGCCCATAATTTGAGAAATTTAAAGTTATAAAACAAAAAGAACTGTAACCCAGAGACCATCTTTTACCGGCAGAAAGATGGATGAGATGATTAAAGGTTGTTTCTAAATTAATTAAAAACATCTGTAACCACTGCAAGTACTGTGCTAGGATGCTAAAGTAGATAGAGATGGACATTACATAAATATATGTAATATTTCAAAGCACTCTCCACTTTTATATGGACTGAGAGGGGCTAACTCTCTGGGATGTGTAGTCCAACTATTTATTAGATTAACAGTCTCACAAATACTACTTTAGTCCTTTAATTCACTAATTATTAGGTAGTTCTATATTTTCAAAGGACCTGATTATACAGTTTATAGAATTGAATTAACAACATTTAGGAAATCATTTGGTCTTTAGTCTTAGCTCCTCAACATAATGAAGTTAGATGGGATGAAAATGAGCCCAGATGTTTTAAATAGGGAGAGGGCGAGATGAGCATTTGGGTGGCAGGTCCCTTCTGAAGTCCTGTAGGTAAAGGTCTGTCCCCTAACATGGTTAACTGACTAACAGACTGCTGAGAGGCTGGGATCAAAGCTGAAATTGGAATCCACCTCCTCCCAGGTGAAATGATTACAGTTTAGCCCATGTTCATTATGAACCTTGTTCTTCTGGTTTGTCAGCCTCTCTCTTCCAGACTTCTAAGAGTGAGTTTGCTTCCTTCCTTCCCTATTACTATGATTCATGAAAAGAGTAATGTTGTTCAGTATGTTTATTTAACCAGATATGGTTTAACCATTCAGAGCTCAGACTTGAGATTAAAGAAAAATTCTGAGATTGAATTCCACTTTCATCATTTATCACTTCCCAGTTTTGTGATTTTAAACAAGTCACTCTAACTGAATAAATCCAGTTTCTTCATTTGTAACATAGAATAATAATGCCTACTTGATAGTGTTATTGTATGGTATTAAGGTATCTGAAAAATATTCAAGGTGGGACTCAAAATTCAAGATGGTGTTTGTGGAACTGATGAGTTAGTGACTCATGTAAATGAGACTAGGTTTTGCCAAAAGTAGAGAAAATAAATTTTCAGGGAGGCCTATTAAGCAGGTAGAGGGAAAGATGAATTGAGCGAGGGAGATGGAGAAGGTGTCATGCTCTTTGTCACCTTCCCAATCCCTTGGGTTGATCTTGGTCACTGTGGACAGATTGGAACCAGAAGTTGACAAAAACGATTACTTGGATTTCAGTTAGAGTGGACATGATCTGAGAGAACGTGGTGTTCTCCTCCTGTAGGGACTGCTGTACCAGCATCTTGAGGACTGTTGGCTCTGAGAGAAGCAAGGGGTGGCACTAGGATGGGTGTTTCCATGGTGAACAACTTATGATGTGGTAGATGGAGGTAACCTCCCATGGCTTAGAGGGCAGTGGATGTTAACCAGATGGAAAGGAGGCATGAGGAAGAAGACACCAGACAAGTTTGCCTCAGGATGATTTGAGATAAGGACCAGTCTGTGAGCAAATGAGAGGCACCCTGTGGAAACACCAGATTGAGAAGGGGGAGTCAGGATTTAAGTTACTATTGTTAGTATTGCCCCATTTCTGCCCCAAACTTGTAAGCACATTCATGCTAAAAAAAATACTTTAAAAAGTGCCTACTACTGAAACAGATTAACTCTTTACTGGATGACAATTATGGTTATTAATTATTCATAACTATACCAGTATTTATTGAGAGTTTACTGTGTCTCAAACTTTGCTCTAGGCACAAGGGGATGCAGCAATGAACAACAACAAGAGTAAAACAAAACTCTGATCTCATGAAGCTGATATTCTAGTGGGGGATAAAAAGTAAACAAAAATACAATTTTGGATAATGATATACATTATGGGGAAAAAATAGAGACAACTAGAGAGTTTGGAGAGAAGTTAGGGAGAGTTGTAGTATTTGAGAAAAGATTGCATGTGTGTGTGTGCAACAGAAGGGTGTGTGTGTGTGGGAGTTCCCTAATCATACTGTTTGATTTGCAAAGAACAACTGGATAATCATGCAAATAGGACACCTTACATTCCACATACAAATATTTCAACATGCGTAGTTCAGCATTTTCTCCTTGTTCCAAATTGGTACTTTTGAAAAATAAGCCATTACAACCATTTTCTCAACATTCTAGTAGTTTAGTTTCCATTCAATCCCCAATGTTTTAGAAATACATCTACCACCATGAGATAACATAGACTCTCCGGATGGCCTAGAGAAATCATAGCATGGTAGTCTCAACTGCTGAGAGTGGCTTTATTTTATCTGGCCCCCATATCCTGATATAACAACAGAGTTGGTCTTGCAGAGCAAAGACAAAAATCACCTTCAAGTGTTTGGTGTTGTCTCATCCAATGGTAGGCCTTTGTAGCCACCAGTAGCCTCTATTCTACTACAACCTTCTCTGGTACATTGTGTGTTCAATTGGTATCTCTCAAGCAGGGCGCCCACTGCTGGCACTCATTGGTAAAGCCAAATTCGTTGCTTAGACTCAGGCTACGTTGTTGAGTTGGTGCCCAAACTCTACTAGTTGGTAAATATTTTGAATTGCTCTCCTGCTTTTAAGCGCATACCATCGAAGCTAATTTAAAAAGCCCAGCACAATACATGCAAATACATCCCTATTTATTCTTTGACCATATCCTTGCCCATGTTTTTTCTACAACATGAGAAAGCAACTACTCAGTATCTCTCTCCTCACAATGCCACCTGAACTGTTTCTTTACCCCTGATTCCCCTTTCCTGTGACTCTCAACAGATGGTTAGTTTGTTGAGGTAGGGGCCAGGTCTTACTGATTTTGCTTCACAGAAGCCAGCTGAATGCTTTCCATGAAGAGACACCTAATGAATGTGCCAATTAAGAAACTGTGTCCCAACTTGTTTCTTTCCCTGTGGAAGAGATGAAGAGGAATTTTAAAGAAATTGTTGACAGGTCATTAGCACACTCATCTGATACATGATTTGGGTTGGTGAGGCTGTCTTTCATTTTTAAATTTGAAATATTTCCTAGCTGGGGAGAGGGTGCTTTTAGTAACAGCTTCCCTAGACTACTTAGCTTTCACCAAGGCCAGACTCACTCTGAGGTAGTTTTCTGATTGCACAGGTCTCCCTCAGCCATAAATTTATTAAGCGCACCACAGCTATAAAATTGGGGATGACAGGTTGATATAGTATTTCTGAAGTCACTTCCTGAGATGGGTTGTGATAACAGTGGATCAAAAATCATTCATATTTTTCCAGTAAGTATTACATGTGTACTTGGTATTGTAACACCCAGAAGAAAACTGATTGAGCAGTATGAATGAATACAAAATTAAAATCTGCTGAAGGGATTGTCTAGATTGTACATACTGTGCAAATATGGGAAAATTTTTTTATTATTATGACAGGTGATTTTGTCTTGTGTATATTCTCAATGCAATTTAATTTTAAGCATTAATTAAAATAGGAATTCATTTTGCATTTCTGGACATCTGGAATTCTGCCCAACTTAGCCCCTGCTGTGGATTTAGGGTCAGCTATAAATATATATGTGAACAGTCTCTAGTGGGGGCTCTGCTAATTTCTACTAGTTAAGTTCTAATGAAAATGAACACGATGGTGTATTTTAAGAGCCAGTCCTTTTATACTCTAATTTACACCAAACAGCACACTGACATACTTGAGAGTTAATATATGGACCCTGCCTGAATAAACAATCTCTGATAAGGTTGTCCAGCTATTGATGAGTGTGATTTCAAGTCCAGGTGGGATCAATGAAGAATTTTTAGATTGACTTTTTCAATAATAAAAGTTCATGAGAATTAAAAAGTACATATATATGTATGAATATGTATGTATACATATATAAAATACATTTATATTTTATATAATTTTTTTAAAAAAGCATAATGCTTCTTAAAGAGACACTTAAAATTTTAAAGTATGATTTTTATTAGAATTTTTTCAAGAGATCTGTGGCTAACAATTGACCAAATCTGCTTTCTCTTCTTCAGGGGCACACAGCTAGACTACATTTTCCAGTTTTCTTTGCAGTTAGGTATAGTCACATGACTGAATTCTTAGCAGTGGAATGTGAGTAGAAGTGACATATTCTATTTCCAGGTCTGATGTAAAAAATCTCCATGGGTGATCAATCTGCCATGTTCTTTCTCTTTCAGGATTAAGGCAGATAAACATGGTGACTTTGGAAATCAGGACTTGAAGACTGTAGAGATACATGAGGCAAAGAGCCTGAGTCCCTGACCCACTGACTGAAGAAGAGCTACTGGCAGATTAGGAATATCTATTTGAAATTTAAATGCATGAGAATAAACTTTTATCCTATTGAGTTATTGAAAGTTTTAGTTTATTAGAATAGTTAAATGTGCTGTCTCTTGATTTCCAAACAACCTGTGAATATGAATGGCTGCTGCCAACTGCTCTCCTTGATTCTCTTCACCATAGGCATGCTTCTGCTTCATGTCTAATCTCTCTAACCTGCAAGGTGTTAGGTGATGGTGCCTTGCAAGGCACCTTTTCTCATTGTCTCCTCAGAACTTGGAGATATAGAAAGTTCAGGTTCAGTGAAGCTTAGGACTTTTAGTACATGTATATTATGAATTAAACAAGTTATACTAAATTGCGCTAGCCTGGGTAACTGTGGAGGCTGTCCTGAGTGATAGATGTTACAAGTGAATACCAACTGAATAACAAGTGAATGTATTCTCCTTCCTTTTGCCATGTCCCAAGCCAAAAAGAAAAGTTCTGGGTTATTAGTAATTATTTAAACATGATTTCAAAAATAATTCACTTTTTTCCTTCTCTGGCTATCTTTCAGCAGTTTCATCTTGCCTGTAGTCTCTGCCCAAATGCCATCTCTTTTTTATTTCTTCCTTCTCTCCCATCACTGACTTTTCCTTCATGAGGTTGAGAACTGCTGAGAGAGACTGAGTAGGGGCAACAGTTTTCAAGAGTTGGGAGAAACTCCAGCATCCCAGGGTACAAGGATTTTCTAGTACCATGGGCAGGGGTACACTCTCCCCACTACAACACTCATGTCAATGGCCCTTATGATATGTTCTTAAGGGGCTAGAGAAGTATGGAGTTGACCCTCTTGGTTTTTCCTCGAATATTCTGAAGAAGGAGTCTTTCATTTATAGCCTTGATGCTAGAGGAAGATGTTATTATAAATTCAAAGTAACTATCTCTACAAGTTTCATAAATTGAAAATGGCTTCTAAGCTAGAAACTGACTACATTTCAGAAATAATGGAAGGTAATAGAAAAATATTACTCTCTTAACAAGTCTTTATATTATTCAACTTTACATCTATTGCAAAAATAGCTAAAAACACTAGTTGTTAGCTAGAAGATAGCTTTATGTCACATAACCTAATATTAGGACACAATCAATATCAGCAGTAGTAGTTGTCTAATAGATAAGATTTTCTGAGGCCTCACTATGTGCTAGGCATCATCTCCAACAATCCTATAAAGTTAGTACTATTATAAACATATAATCAGAATATAATTATCCATCTATCAAGTGAAGAAATGGAGGTACAGAAGGTTAAGTAACATGATCAATGTAAAAAAATCTACCAGGTCTTAAGGAACTAAGGTGTATTAAATATTGTATTATTTCAGATAATCCTGCAAATTGGAGAAGATACCATAAACACGCTCATTGCAATATTTGATCACAACTACTATTTAATTAACCAAGGATTCCCCCCTCCCCCCACCAAAACCAAAAACAAAAAAAACTATTGAAAGCAGGCTGACCACTCAGAGAAGGAAGAGATGCACTGTGTTGCAGTACAGCCTCTCTTGGCTGGCAAAGTCTCTACGAGGGCAGACAGTGCCTGTGATGCTGTATAAGCAAGGAAGGAGACTTCTGGATGTGAGAAATCTATTTCTTGCTGTGCCTAGGCCTTTTAACATCAGGACACACATCACCATTCAGAGAGAATTTAGAAAAAATCTACACCTTTAACCATCTATATTTACATGTATCCAAGACCTTTTTGGTTCTTGCTTTCTATGCAGATCAACAAAGTTGTGTCCTTACAGAAAGCCTATTTCCCTGTAGCCAATCTCCTGACTCTGATTTTTTAAAAAATTTTATTTATTTTTGGCTGCTTTGGGTCTCCATTGCTGAGCGAGGGCTCTAGTTGTGGTGAGCACGGGCTGCTCTTCATTGCGGGTGTACGGGCTTCTCCTTGCGGTGGCTTCTCTTATTGCGGAGCATGGGCTCTAGGCATGCGGGCTCAGTAGTTGTGGCGCATGGGCTTAGTTGCTCCGCCACATGTGGGATCTTCCCCGACCAGGGATCGAGCCCGTGTCCCCTGCATTCTTATCCACTACGCCACCAGGGAAGTCCTTGACTCTGATTTAAGTGGAGATGTTTCTGATACTGGGACCATGCTCACAAAACCATTTCACTGTAGTTCACACTTAGACCTTGATGGAGAGGTCATGTGGTCATCTCTGCAGCCACCAGTGGTCATATATTTATGTTGCTGGTAATTTTCTACTCATAAAATAACTCATACTTGCATATGATTTTTTTCTGGCATAACTTTATATTGTTTATTCATTTTGAGCCTCGTTATGAATTTATAGTTGCTCTCCAACTCAATTGGTTTCAATAATTGAACTCAACATTTTCTCATAGTACCACCCCTGTGATCTAGCTGTGACAGTACAGCAATAGAAGACCATCGGATCGAGATTCTTTAGTTTAGCCATAGACAGCTTTGGAAATATCCTTGCTATTTTGCAGTAACAAAATGTCATAGACTAACCTGGAGACTTTCTGCCCCGAATACAGTAAGCTATTCTCCAAAGAGTCCTGATTCCTCTTGGGGGAATGAGAAAAAAATACATTCACGTCATGAATTCTAATCTACTTCTATCTTACCTAAGGTCAAAACAGCTTTTGACCTTGTTTTAATATGAGGGTTCATTAATCTAATAGTCCTACCTACTCTCTCTCTACTTTTTTCTTGGAGCTAGAATTTCCCTTGCTCTCTCCCTCCCCCACAAAGAAGCAACATGGCACAATAGTTAAGAAAATGTGCTCTGGTGTCAGATTGTCTACATGTATTTTCTGCATCACCATTCTGTGAGATACTCACACTCTCTTGTGCTTCAATTTCCCTCTATATAAAATACCTGATAGTGTTGTTCTCTATGTACATGTAAACCTCTTAGAACAACGAACGTTTGGTTCAAAATGCTAAATAAACATTTGCTATCATTACTTTTGGAACTATATGTTTTACATTATCATAGGACTCTATGGATTCAAATTGAAATATTGCCTCAAACTAAAAATATTCACTTTATTTTCATGCTTATACCCTTGGCATCCTGGAATTGACTAAAAAATGTGCTGACCTAGATGATCCCCTTTGCCAGCATCACTTTAAAAGAATAACTGTCTAATAAGGTAAAGGAATCCTAAACTGTTTATAAGGTGGCACCCCAACTGCACAGAAAAAAAAAAAAAAACCACCCTGGATTCTTATAAAAACATTAATAAAAGGGAGAACAATAACAATGTACTCTTTTAGATTTTTATTAAAATTCTATTTTCATTACTTATTTTCTTGGCTATTTAATTATCACTTTTCTTCCACAAAAACTTTACTGTTGAACTCCAAATGTTTAACAACTTCGAGTGGAACTAGAACCATAATTCATTACTTCTGCAGCTTTTAAAAAGTTATTTATAAATGTCAGGAATACCACAAAATTAATATCAAGACTCATCAGAAACTTTAAAAATCTTCAGTTCAAAAGTTCATGTGGCACAGATACATTAGAAATACATCTACACGTGGAACTGCTCCTACAGAACACCCACTGAACGCTGGCAGAAGACGTCAGACCTCCCAAAAGGCAAGAAACTCCCCACGTACTTGGGTAGGGCAAAAGAAAAAAGAAATAAGAGAGACAAAAGAATAGGGACGGAACTTGCACCAGGGGGAGGGAGCCGTGAAAGAGGAAAGGTTTCTACACACTAGGAAGCCCCTTCAAGGGCGGAGACTGCAGGTGGCGGAGGGGGTAAGCTTCGGAGCCACGGAGGAGAGCGCAGCCACAGGGGTGCGGAGGGCAAAGCGGAGAGATTCCCGCACGGAGGATCGGTGCCAAGCAGCACTTACCAGCCCGAGAGGCGTGTCTGCTCACCCGCCGGGGCGGGCGGGGGCTGGGAGCTGAGGCTCGGGCTTCGGTCGGATGGCAGGGAGAGGACTGGGGTTGGCGGCATGAACACAGCCTGAAGGGGGCTAGTGCGCCACGGCTAGCCGGGAGGGAGTCCGGGAAAAAGTCTGCAGCTGCCGGAGGCAAGAGACTTTTTCTTGCCTCTTTGTATCACGGCGCGCAAGGAGAGGGGATTCAGAGCACCGCCTAAACGAGCTCCAGAGATGGGCGCGAGCCGCGGCTATCAGTGCAGACCCCAGAGATGGGCATGAGATGCTCAGGCTGCTGCTGCTGCCACCAAAAAGCCTGTGTGCGAGCACAGGTCACTCTCTACACCGCCCCTCCCGGGAGCCGGTGCAGCCCGCCACGGCCAGGCTCCCGTGATCCGGGGACAACTTCCCTGGGAGAACGCAGGGCACCCCTCGGGCTGGTGCAACGTCACGCCAGCCTCTGTGCCGCAGGCTCGCCCCGCATCCGTACCACTCCCTCCCCCCCCCCGCCTGAGTGAGCGAGAGCACCCGAAGCAGCTGCTACTTCAACCCCGTTCTGTCTGGGCTGGGAACAAACGCCCTCAGGCGACCTACATGCAGAGGCGGGTCCAAATCCAAAGCTGAACCCTGGGAGCTGTACGAACAAAGAAGAGAAAGGGAAATCTCTCCCAGCAGCCTCAGAAGCAGCGGATTAAAGCTCCACAAACAACTTGATGTGCCTGCATCTGTTGAATACCTGAATAGACAACGAATCAGCCCAAATTCAGGAGGTGGACTTTGGGAGCAGGAGATATTAATTTTTCCCATTTTCCTTTTCTTGTGAGTGTATATGTGTATGCTTCTGGGTGAGATTTAGTCTGTATAGCTTTGCTTTCACCATTTGTCCTAGGGTTCGGTCCATCCGTTTTTTTTTTTTTTTTTTCTTTTATTACTTAAAAAAATTTTTTTTCTTAATAAATGTTTTCTTAATAATTTTTTCCTTATTTTCCATATTTAAAAATTAAAAAAAAATTTTTCTTAATAAGTTTTTTCATATTTTTTATTTTAAAAAATTTAAAAAATTTTTCTTAATAAATTTTTTCTTAATAACTTTTTCTCATTTTTTATTATAAAAAATTAATAAATTTACTTTTAAAAATTAAAAAATAATTTTTTCTTAATAAATTTTTTCTTAATGTTTTTTCTTATTGTTTATTATAATACCTTTATTTTATTGTATTTTATTTTATTTTATCCTCTTTCTTTCTTTCTTTCTATTTTTTCTCCCCTTTATTCTGAACTGTGTGGATGAAAGGCTCTTGGTGCTCCAGCCAGGCATCAGGGCTGTGCCTCTGAGGTGGGAGAACCAACTTCAGGACACTGGTCCACAAGAGACCTCCCAGCTCCACGTAATACCAAACAGCAAAAATCTCTCAGAGATCTCCATCTCAACATCAAGACCCAGCTTCACTCAACGACCAGCAAGCTACAGTGCTGGACACCCTATGCCAAACAACTAGCAAGACAGGAACACAGCCCCATCCATTAGCAGAGAGGCTGCCTAAAATCATAATAAGGCCACAGACACCCCAAAACACACCACCAGACGTGGACGTGCCCACCAGAAAGGCAAGATCCAGCCTCATCCACCAGAACACAAGCACTAGTCCCCTCCACCAGGAAGCCTACACAACCCACTGAACCAACCTTAGCCACTGGGGACAGATACCAAAAACAACGGGAACTATGAACAAGCAGCCTGTGAAAAGGAGACCCCAAACACAGTAAGATAAGCAAAATGAGAAGACAGAAAAACACACAGCAAATGAAGGAGCAGGGTCAAAACACACCAGACCTAACAAATGAAGAGGAAATAGGCAGTTTACCTGAAAAAGAATTCAGAATAATGATAGTAAAGATGATCCAAAATCTTGGAAATAGAATAGACAAAATGCAAGAAACATTTAACAAGGACGTAGAAGAACTAAAGAGGAACCAAGCAATGATGAAAAACACAGTAAATGAAATTAAAAATACTCTAGATGGGACCAATAGCAGAATAACTGAGGCAGAAGAATGGATAAGTGACCTGGAAGATAAAATGGTGGAAATAACTACTGCAGAGCAGAATAAAGAAAAAAGAATGAAAAGAACTGAGGACAGTCTCAGAGACCTCTGGGACAACATTAAACACACCAACATTCGAATTATAGGGGTCCCAGAAGAAGAAGAGAAAAAGAAAGGGACTGAGAAAATATTAGAAGAGATTATAGTTGAAAAATTCCCTAATATGGGAAAGGAAATAGTTAATCAAGTCCTGGAAGCACAGAGAGTCCCATACAGGATAAATCCAAGGAGAAACATGCGAAGACACATATTAATCAAACTGTCAAAAATTAAATATAAAGAAAACATATTAAAAGCAGCAAGGGAAAAACAACAAATAACATACAAGGGAATCCCCATAAGGTTAACAGCTGATCTTTCAGCAGAAACTCTGCAAGCCAGAAGGGAATGGCAGGATACACTTAAAGTGATGAAGGAGAAAAACCTACAACCAAGATTACTCTACCCAGCAAGGATCTCATTCAGATTTGATGGAGAAATTAAAACCTTTACAGACAAGCAAAAGCTGAGAGAGTTCAGCACCACCAAACCAGCTTTACAACAAATGCTAAAGGAACTTCTTTAGGCAAGAAACACAAGGAAGGAAAACACCCACAATAACAAACCCAAAACATTTAAGAAAATGGGAATAGGAACATACATATCGATAATTACCTTAAATGTAAATGGATTAAATGCTCCCACCAAAAGACACAGACTGGCTGAATGGATACAAAAACAAGATCCATATATATGCTGTCTACAAGAGACCCACTTCAGACCTAGAGACACATACAGACTGAAAGTGAGGGGATGGAAAAAGATATTCCATGCAAATGAAAATCAAAGGAAAGCTGGAGTAGCAATTCTCATATCAGACAAAATAGACTTTAAAATAAAGATTATTACAAGAGACAAAGAAGGACACTATATAATGATCAAGGGATCGATCCAAGAGGAAGGTATAACAATTGTAAATATTTATGCACCCAAGATAGGAGCACCTCAATACATAAGGCAAATGCTAACAGCCATAAAAGGGGAAATCGACAGCAACACAATCATAGTAGGGGACTTTAACACCCCACTTTCACCAATGGACAGATCATCCAAAATGAAAATAAATAAGGCAACACAAGCTTTAAATGATACATTAAACAAGATGGACTTAATTGATATTTATAGGACATTCCACCCAAAAACAACAGAATACACATTGTGCTCATGGAACATTCTCCAGGATAGATCATATCTTGGGTCACAAATCAAGCCTTGGTAAATTTAAGAAAATTGAAATCCTATCAAGTATCTTTTCTGACCACAACGCTATGAGACTAGCTATCAATTACAGGAAAAGATTTGTAAAAAATACAAACACATGGAGGCTAAACAATACACTACTTAATAACGAAGTGATCACTGGAGAAATCAAAGGGGAAATCAAAAAATACCTAGAAACAAATGACAATGGAGACACGATGACCCAAAACCTATGGGATGCAGCAAAAGCAGTTTTAAGAGGGAAGTTTATAGCAATACAAGCCTACCTCAATAAACAGGAACCATCTCGAATAAACAACCTAACCTTGCATCTAAAGCAATTAGAGAAAGAAGAACAAAAAAACCCCAAAGCTAGCAGAAGGAAAGAAATCATAAAGATCAGGTCAGAAATAAATGAAAAAGAAATGAAGGAAACGATAGCAAAGATCAATAAAACTAAAAGCTGGTTCTTTGAGAAGATAAACAAAATCGATAAACCATTAGCCAGACTCATCAAGAGAAAAAGGGAGAAGACTCAAATCAATAGAATTAGAAATGAAAAAGGAGAAGTAACAACTGACACTGCAGAAATACAAAGGATCATGAGAGATTACTACAAGCAACTCTATGCCAATAAAATGGACAACCTGGAAGAAATGGACAGATTCTTAGAAATGCACAACCTGCTGAGACTGAACCAGGAAGAAATAGAAAATATGAACAGACCAATCACAAGCACTGAAATTGAAAATGTGATTAAAAATCTTCCAACAACCAAAAGCCCAGGACCAGATGGCTTCACAGGCGAATTCTATCAAACATTTAGAGAATAGCTAACACCTATCCTTCTCAAACTCTTCCAAAATATTGCAGAGGGAGGAACACTCCCCAACTCATTCTACGAGGCCACCATCACCCTGATACCAAAACCAGACAAAGATGTCACAAAGAAAGAAAACTACAGGCCAATATCACTGATGAACATAGATGCAAAAATCCTCAACAAAATACTAGCAAACAGAATCCAACAGCACATTAAAAGGATCATACACCATGATCAAGTGGGGTTTATTCCAGGAATGCAAGGATTCTTCAATATATGCAAATCAATCAACGTGATACATCATATTAACAAACTGAAGGAGAAAAACCATATGATCATCTCAATAGATGCAGAGAAAGCTTTCGACAAAATTCAACACACATTTATGATAAAAGCCCTGCAGAAAGTAGGCATAGAGGGAACTTACCTCAACATAATAAAGACCATATATGACAAACCCACAGCCAACATTGTTCGCAGTGGTGAAAAACTGAAACCATTTCCACTAAGATCAAGAACAAGGCAAGGTTGTCCACTCTCACCATTATTATTCAACATAGTTTTGGAAGCTTTAGCCACAGCAGTCAGAGAATAAAAAGAAATAAAAGGAATCCAAATCGGAAAAGAAGAAGTAAAGCTGTCACTGTTTGCAGATGACATGATACTATACATAGAGAATCCTAAAGATGCTACCAGAAAACTACTAGAGCTAATCAATGAATTTGGTAAAGTAGCAGGATACAAAATTAATGCACAGAAATCTCTTGCATTCCTATACACTAATGATGAAAAATCTGAAAGTGAAATTAAGAAAACACTCCCGTTTACCATTGCAACAAAAAGAATAAAATATCTAGGAATAAACCTACCTAAGGAGACAAAAGACCTGTATGCCGAAAATTATAAGACACTGATGAAAGAAATTAAAGAGGATACAAATAGATGGAGAGATATACCATGTTCTTGGATTGGAAGAATCAACATTGTGAAAATGACTCTACTACCCAAAGCAATCTACAGATTCAATGCAATCCCTATCAAACTACCACTGGCATTTTTCACAGAACTAGAACAAAAAATTTCACAATTTGTATGGAGACACAAAAGACCCCGAATAGCCAAAGCAACCTTGAGAACGAAAAATGGAGCTGGAGGAATCAGGCTCCCTGACTTCAGACTATATTACAAAGCTACAGTAATCAAGACAGTTTGGTACTGGCACAAAAACAGAAATATAGATCAATGGAACAGGATAGAAAGCCCAGGGATTAAACCCATGCACATATGGTCACCTTATCTTTGATAAAGGAGGCAAGCATATACAGTGGAGAAAAGACAGCCTCTTCAATAAGTTGTGCTGGGAAAATTGGACAGTTACATGTAAAAGTATGAAATTAGAACACTCCCTGACACCATACACAACAATAAACTCAAAATGGATTAAAGACCTAAGTGTAAGGCCAGACACTATTAAACTCTTAGAGGAAAACATAGGCAGAACACTCTATTACATAAATCACAGCAAGATCCTTTTTGACCCACCTCCTAGAGAAATGGAAATAAAAACACAAATAAACAAATGGGACCTAATGAAACTTAAAAGCTTTTGCACAGCAAAGGAAACCATAAACAAGACCAAAAGACAACCCTCAGAATGGGAGAAAATATTTGCAAATGAAGCAACTGACAAAGGATTAATCTCCAAGATTTACAAGCAGCTCATACAGCTCAATAACAAAAAAACAAACAACCCAATCCAAAAATGGGCAGAAGACCTAAATAGACATTTCTCCAAAGAAGATATACAGATGGCCAACAGACACATGAAAGAATGCTCAACATCATTAATCATTAGAGAAATGCAAATCAAAACTACAATGAGGTATCATCTCACACTGGTCAGAATGGCCATCATCAAAAAATCTAGAAACAATAAATGCTGGAGAGTGTGTGTAGAAAAGGGAACACTCTTGCACTGTTGGTGGGAAGGTAAATTGATACAGCCACTATGGAGAACAGTATGGAGGTTCCTTAAAAAATTAAAAATAGAACTACCATACGACCCAGCAATCCCACTACTGGGCATATACCCTGAGAAAAGCATAATTCAAAAAGAGTCATGTACCAAAATGTTCATTGCAGCTCTATTTACAATAGCCAGGACATGGAAGCAGCCTAAGTGTTCATCATCAGATGAATGGATAAAGAAGATGTGGCACATATATACAATGGAATATTACTCAGCCATAAAAAGAAACGCAATGGAGTTATTTGTAGTGAGGTGGATGGAGTTAGAGTCTGTCATACAGAGTGAAGTAAGTCAGAAAGAGAAAAACAAATACAGTATGCTAACACATATATATGGAATCTAAGGAAAAAAACAAAAAAAAGGTCATGAGGAACCTAGTGGCAAGACGGGAATAAAGACACAGACCTACTAGAGAATGGACTTGAGGATTTGGGGAGGGGTAGGGGTAAGATGTGACAGGGTGAGAGAGTGGCATGGACATATATACACTACCAAATGTAAAATAGATAGCTAGTGGGAAGCAGCCGCATAGCACAGGGAGATCAGTTCGGTGCTTTGTGACCACCTAGAGGGGTGGGATAGGGAGGGTGGGATAGGGAGGGTGGGAGGGAGGGAGATGCAAGAGGGAAGAGATATGGGAACATATGTATATGTATAACTCATTCACTTTGTTATATAGCAGAAACTAACACACCATTGTAAGGCAATTATACTCCAATAAAGATGTTTAAAAATAAAATAAAATAAAATAAAATAAAATATTCAAAAAAAAAAAAGAAAAGTTCATGTGGACCAATTTTAGTAGATTCATAAAGTTACAACTTGCTACCTGGGTGCCACCATATAAAAAAAACCTCTGGAAATACACAAACCAAATTTTCCTTCGTATTATAAAAATTACCTCTATACAATCCTTATGAAGTTGTAATGCACAAGAACCACTGAGCTCCAACTATCTTTCTTAATTTTATCACCACATCCTCTATGAAAATCGTATGCCCTGGTCAAATTAGTCTTTTCATTTTTTTCCTACTATACCTATGATTTCCTACCTCTATATGTTTGTTCACATAGGTTTCACACCCAAAAGTTCTTCTCCTTTCACTCTTTCTCCTGCAATCTCATGCCCACTTAAAGAGCTGACTCAAATAAATCATTCTCTATAAAGATGTCCCTATTCTTCCCAACTGGAAATGATCTTCCTCTACTATTTTTGGTGCCCTGTATTACTTATCGTTCCCTGTCTATTCTATTTGTTACTTTTCCAATTAGATGTTAAGTTCTTTGGCATCTGTTGGCCACAACAGCTAGTTTGATAAATAATTTATGCTATACTTGACATTCTAGGTGTTGAATGGGGATGAATATGATTTTCACTTCCTGGGAGTAGTGGCATAAGTAGTGAAAGAGGTTGCATGGACTCAGGGGTCAACATCCAGTTCCAGTTCCTCTGTGTTACTTTGAAAAATATCACCCTGTCTGACATCAGTGTTCTTAGCTCTAAAAGGAATGGGATGCACTAGGTAAACTTTTAAGGCTCTTCTTGCTCTAAGATTGCTTTAATTGGTAATTACTTCCTCTTCCTTTTTACAAATGAAAGTGCATGTTGATTGCTTATCCATAACCATTTTAATTTTGAAAAATATTTTACATTCAGCATTTTACATTTGACAGGAAATTATTGTTAGAAACTGAGAACAACTATACTAAAGAGATATATTTAAAAATAGAAGTATCAGAAGAATTTAATTTTACTGTCATCTGTTCCAAAGACCTCAAAGATGCTGGTTTAGAAAGGAATCACTCAAACATTTAAAATATATATTAAATACCTCTAGCTTAAGTTTGTTGACTTTGAAATTTGACTGGAGAAAGAAGTATTCATCTAGCCCACTAATTTAAAGAAATATGAAATACTCTTTTGATATTTTCTCAAAATTTGTCAGATGTGTCTTCAAAAAGAAAGATTAAATTTAATTTCTGGTAGACTATTATTCACCTTTATTCCTTTTCCAATTGGAATATATTTTAATTCATGTGTTCAAAAAATCAAGCAGCAAGGAGATATAAAATTATGTTGATTTTTAAATAACATCTTAAGATTTTGCTATATTTGAATTGCCTATTTTCATCCAAATTTAATTCTAAATCAGGGAAGCCATCTTAATTGCAATTAAATAGAATCTTAGGTCTTAATGAATATAACACTGAAGGCATGTTACCCAAATCACCTCAATTTCACAGAAATTAACATTTCAATGCATTTTGCCCTGAAATGAAAATATCTTTGAAGAAACAATTATTCATGAAATAAAACATCTGGTGGAGATGAATCAGAGACTGTGGAAACAGACAGCTTTATAAGCAACAATTCTGGCAAGCAGTTTTGATGAAACTCTAGACTAAAATTAAGATTTTTAATATTCCAGAGAGATTTGGTCTTTTTTTTTTTTTTCAGTGTTCTCTCCAGACTTGAAATAGACAGTATGAATTTTCTTCTTTAATGACATGAGACATTCCCAGAAAACAAAATATATTTTTTTCCATAAATATTAACCTCAGGGAGTTTTATTTTCTATTGAGTGAAAAGTTTGCTTCATTAATTTACATGAAAAGACCCTTCTTGGGGACTTCCCTGGTGGTCCAGTGGTAAAGAATCCACCTTCCAGCGCAGGGAACGCGGGTTTGATCCCTGGTCAGGGAACTAAGATCCCACATGCTGCAGGGCAGCTAAGCCTGTGCGCCACAACTTCTGAGCTCACGCGCCTCAATGAGAGAGCCCGCGTGCTGCAAACTACAGAGCCCACACACTCTGGACCCCTCGCACCACAATTACAGAGCCCACGCGCCCTGGAGCCCTCATGCCACAACTAGAGTGAGAAAACCTGCATGCCACTAGAGAAAAGCCCGTGCTGCAACGAAAGATCCCGCATGCCTCAACGAAGACCCTGTGTGCCGCAACTAAGACCTGATGTAGCCAAAAAAAAAAAAAGACCCTTCTCAAAAACTGATATCAGTGTGTACAGCTCCACCCCGCCCTGCTACCAGTAATTGGAGAGACTTTACAGCTCCTTAGATTTTAGTTTGATGAGGAGAGATTGTCTTTAACTCATTTGGTCCGAGGAATTCTTGGTGATGTCAAACACTCCAATCTAGTTTGCTATTAAAACTAATTTCAGGTTTTTTTTTTTTTAATAAAAGCTAACATTTATTGAACACTTACTATCTGCCAGGCACTCTTTTAATCACTTTATGTATTTTAACTCAGTTAATCCTCAGAACAATCCTATGACACAGGTGCTATTTTTTTTAAATTATTTGTTTATTTATGGCTGTGTTGGGTCTTCGTTTCTCTGCAAGGGCTTTCTCTCGTTGCGGCAAGTGGGGACCACTCCTCATCGCGGTGCGCGGGCCTCTCACCATCGCGGCCTCCCTTGTTGCAGAGCACAGGCTCCAGACGTGCAGGCTCAGTAATTGTGGCTCACGGGCTTAGTTGCTCCGTGGCATGTGGGATCCTCCCAGACCAGGGCTCGAACCCGTGTCCCCTGCATTGGCAGGTAGATTCTCAACCACTGCACCACCAGGGAAGCCCCTAACTTCAGGTTTTATGTTAAAGGTTTTCCCAACCCTGGCATTCATTATTGACATTTTGGTCTGGATGGTTCTTTGTTGTAGGAATTGTTCTGTTTATTATTGTAGGCTGTTTAGCAGCATCCCTGGTCTCTACCCACTAGATGCCAGTAGCACACATACCCTCTGCCACTCAGTGTGATAGACAAAAATGTCTCCAGACATTGTTAGTCTCCTGGAGGGTAGGGGGAAAATCGACCTCCAGTTGAGAAATACCATTTTAAAGGATTACATTAATGCTAACTCTAAAGCCACCCTCCCATCCGCCCCCCCCCCCAAATTTGAAGCCCTGTTTCTACACTTACTAGTAATGTGGCCTAGAGCAGGTTAATTAACCTCTCTGAGCCTCAGTGTCTTCATCTGTAAAATAAGGATAATAATTAGCTACCTCATAAAGCCATTGTGAGGATTAAATAAGATGATGCACAAGAGCCACTCAGAAGAGTGCCTGGAACAGTAAGCCCTTAGCCAGCATTGGAAATTATTTTTATTATAATCCCCATAGCCTTTGAATAAAACTTTAATTTTCACAGCAGTGAAAGATTTAAAGGTTTTCTTACCAATTTTCTGAGAGTTATACAATTGATACTAATTAATGGGTATTTTTCCTTTTTAATTCCAGTTAAAATAATTAGAGACAATTTCTTCAACTAATTTTCAAGAAGGGAACATGTGCCATAAGCCTCCCTAGGATTATGTGTTGCCCCATCCTAGGGACAGAAGCCAGAACATGTTCAAAGGAAAGCATTTTGTAATTTTTTTTCTTTTAAATCACAGGCTTACTTAACAAGGTCTAGTTGGACCAAACTTTTACTTTAATAGTAATTGATGCAAATGCTAATAGCTCAACACCTCTAGATTTCAGAACACAGCAGTAACTGAGGCTGCACTGAAAATCTCAGCAGGCCCTGCTCTTATGCTCTCTGTAAACCTGAGGGCTACACCAGAAGAGGGTATGATTAAAACCAGTTCTCAATAACACCACAGGCACCCTCGTGTTTGGAAATGGCAACTGAATCTTTTCCTTAAATTTGAGCTTAAAACAGTCACTTGACACCTTATCAAAATAAACACAGGTTGGGTTTATTTAAAAAAATATGGTGCTGAGATTTTAAGGAAATAGATCTTAAATCATCTCCCTTGGTAGCATTTTAAATTGCATTAAAATACAGATACTTAGCCCCTATTCCCTGACATTTCGATCCAGTCATATCTGAAGTATAGCTCTGAAATCAGATTTTTCTAAAGCTTTCCAGGTGATTTTCAGATTTTCAAACAGATTTGGAAGATACTACCTAAAGAAATGGAGGAATACCTA
This sequence comes from Balaenoptera acutorostrata, assembly GCF_949987535.1. Classification (NCBI taxonomy): domain Eukaryota; kingdom Metazoa; phylum Chordata; class Mammalia; order Artiodactyla; family Balaenopteridae; genus Balaenoptera; species Balaenoptera acutorostrata. Next base: position 81,088,155 of record NC_080068.1, read on the forward strand.
TGAAGAAGCTTAAGTAAATTTCTGCAAATAAAATAAAATTTCCCTGATGACTCTGATCATAAAATGCATGATTAATTTATTCATTTACTCATTCTACATATACTTATTGAGAGCCTACTACATGGCAGGAACTGAGTTAGCCACAGGCAATGTGAATAACAAGTGAACAGAATAGATCTGGACCCTGCCTTCATAAAGATTATCATTGACCAAGATGGCCTTAACAGTCCCTCAGCTTGACTAAGCTCTAGACAAATTTCTTCCTGACTTTAGGCCCCTGACCTCCCTTTTCTTAGAGCCTTTACTTCAGAAAATTTGCAATTGTAAATTACTTTTCTGCCCCTTTGAGATGTAAATCTTCTAAAATCTTGGAATGTCTTTCTCAAAGAACTGGGAGCCATCCCTTTGAAATATAATCATCAAGAAGGATAGGGCCCCTCTCTCCAGTTTCTGTGGGAGGATAGAAGCCTAATTTGTTGGATAAATGCCAATTAGCAAACACAGATGGCCTGATCACATTGACCAACCTCCTTCCTAATGTCCTCCAGTTCTTTTGCATGAGCTCACCACAGTACTTAAATATCCTACCACCTTTTATTTCAGTGGAATTGAGTTCAATATCTGTCCTCCATATCATTAGTCTTGACTCCTTTTGCAATTGTCTTGAATAAAGTATTTCTTGCCTGTTTTTTCTTTGATATCTATGTCATCTATTTTGATCTTTACTGTTCATAAAAATCACCTCAGTTTGCTAATCCAGTAAGTCTGGGTATGATCAAGGAATCTGCACTCATAAGCACCTGCGTGATATGAGCAGGACAGAGAAAGAACAGACATTGAAATCCATTGGTGCCCATTGTCTTAATGTTAATACATAACATTAAGGACTGGATCATCGCAGGCAAAGTCACAAGACCTAGAAGCCAGCTGCAAGGGTTCACAAACGCCAAATCTTAGACATTTTGACCATTGAAATAATTAAATATAGTAATTATTTCAGAAACATTGTACAAAATGGAAACCCATGGGTACATACTGATTATAAATAAATGAGTAAGTAATTGTGGAGAAAGGAAGGCTCTTGATAACCGAAGAAGGCTGAGTGATGATTGATCGACGTTAGAGAGGGCTGGAGTTTAAAAATCAACCTTTTGCAACTATGACAGTAAAGATTAGTTCATGTAAGAATCACCAATGAGTGATGAATCAAGGGGGAAATTTTTGATGCAGAGCAGGATATATGCATGGTTGAAGAGTATCTCTCGACAGATTGCTTGTTAATTGCAAGAGAAAAAATAGTAACTACATGATCGTATAACTGGACCATACCTTGCCCAGGTGATTAAAGTTAACATCAACAATGAAAGGCAGAGGGACATCATGTGCCACTATATGTGATGCCCTGAAAAGGACATAAAATTACTTGCATAATATTTATATTAAGAATAATCTAATCATGAGGAAACATTAGAGAAACTCCAAATGATGATCTTTCTATTAAGAAGGAAAGGGGGGAAGGATGTATGTATTCTTCAAAAATGTCAACGTCATAAAAGATAAAGAAAGGCCGAGAAATTATTCCAGATTAAAGGAGACTCAAGAAGTCTGAAAATTAAATGTACTGCGTGATCCTAGACTGGATCTTGTACTGAAGAACCAACGCTACCTAGGCCTTTGTTCCATCTGTTGGTAAAATTGCAATACGGTTGACAGATCCCTTAGAGTTAAAAATTATATAATGATTATGTAAGAGAATATCCCAATTCTTAGGACATACACATTGAAACACTGAGGGGTAAAGGGACATATTGTATATAACTTATACCCATGTGGCTCAGAAAAAATATAGGTAGACAGCAAATGATAAAGGTAAAGCAAATGGGGCAAAATATTAACAATGGTGAATCTGTGTAAAACAGATACAAACATTCTTCGTACTATTCTTGTAATGTTCTTGTATGTCCAAAATTCTTTCCAAATAAAAAGTTTAAAGTATGTCATTAAAAATGCATGTTTATACAATGAGGAAACCAATAATTCCATAAAGCAAGCCATTTCATGGCCTTTACACAGCTGCAACTAAATATTATGCCCTTAGCCTTTACAGAGGCTTGATTAAGAGGATGGTTTTTGAATATTATTTATTCTGTTGTTTAATGTAAGAAGAAAGCAACCCATTTATGCATTTCTCTGTGACTGCAGAACAAGGGAAGAGCTTGGTTAGGGAAAAGCTTTACTAAAGAAAAAAACCAATAAAATTGTTAATTTCCTTTATTTCAACATGGAGCGCCACGTTGCCCTTTGGTTTTCTTCTTTGCCTTGACAATTTAGAGCCAGTTTTGTTATATTGCAATAACTCTCTTTCAGCCTAGGTTAGCTGGTACAAGAGACAGCACCTTTCTTCAAAGTTCCACCTCCTTCCTTATTATTTACCTGTTTAAGGTCTGTGTTGTTGACCTGAAACAAATAGCCTGCCAGGTATTTTACCAGCAAAGATGGGTTTATTTGGATCATCAGAGAATTGCAATTCAGGGTCTGCAATCATGGTGAGCTGAATGCAAGTCCCCACCCAGCAAAGGAAGGAGAACACTTTAATAGAGAGGAAAAGGAAGTTAGGAGGGCTACAGTAAACAAAGAGTCCATGACCTTTCATTGGCTGAGTCCTTGTCAAGAAAGAAGAGGAGTCTTTCTTTTTCCTGTTGGGCTCTACTATCATCGCAGGGCATGGAAGCTCCCCTTTTTGGTCTCCCAGCTCTATTTAATTGAGATTTCTGTTTACTCACTTTACAATATTAATGGTCTTCAATTTTGGGGGTGGTATTTTGGGAGTTAAATGATAAACTGCATCAGTGTTGAAAATGTTGTATTATAAATCAATATATAAATGGAAATGCTATACTGAAGCAAAAAATGGACTAGGCCTGTCCTCTAGAATTCAGAGGCAACTTTCAGATTTTGATCAAATGCCACAATCTGGGGAACCTCCTGACAAGTATATCTCAAATAGAAATGCCCTTCCCACTATATCCCCCAACTATGGTCACTCTCTATCACTTTACCCTGTTTTATCTATCTGCTTTGCATTTAGTGCCAACTTTTTATATGTATTTGTGTGTATTGTTTGTCTTCTTCTTCTAAAACATAAATTCTATGGGAGCAAAAGCTTTGCCTATATTTTTGTTTACTGTTAAAACAATGTTTAGCAAATGAATGAATGAAAGAGAGCATGTCCCCATAAATTCATTCCCTGGCTCTTTACTTAAGAGCCAAGGTAAAGTTTTCCATTATATAACAATCTTTATTTCTGTAACAAGATATAAATATTCGATATACATACACACACACACACATATATATCTGTATATGTATATCCGTATATGTATATATCAGTCTTTGATGATTTACAAGGCAGATACTGCCCACCTCATTACCCTCACCAGCAGCAAAGGAATGGAGACTAAGGAATTGTGTGTGTGCATGTGTGTATTATTATATCTTTTTACTTATTTTATTTAAAAGTTCCCCAGACCTTAAGAAAGGAGAAAACATCTGATTCTAGGGATTTGTTTAAAGTGCCTTTGTGTGTGTGTGTGTGTATGTGTGTGTGTTGTGTGTGACTAGTGAAACTGGACAGTGGAGGGGTGCTGGAAAGAATAGGATAAGAAGGAAGGAAGAAGTCTCAAAGTTACAAGTGTGAACAGAGTGTGAGGCTGTTGTCTCAGAAGTGCTAGGCAGAAGCATCTAGAGAAGGAAGGATGTAGAAGCCATCAAAGGCCACGTTGGCCAGGCGTGCTCACCAGCTAAGGACCCAGTTGGCTTACTGCCCAAGGCACCTGGGAGGGGAGCGAAGAAAACTGAGAAAGGGAGAGGGACAAGAGGCCCCAAAGTCAAACAGTTTGCATTGAGATGGGATTGCCTGTCAATCAAAGGACTTTAGATTTTATCTTTCTAGGGAGTCATTGAAGAGTTTTAAGCAAAGGACTGACACAATTGCGTCAAGTAAAAAAGTCATCTGGTTGTGATGGATACGTATATTAGTTTGAAGGTATACGTTTATCAAAATATCAAGTTGTATATCTTAATCATATACAATTTTTATTTTTTAATTAGACCTCAATAAAGCTAGGGGGAAAAAGCACTCTGGTGGCAAGATGGAGAATAGTTTGGAGAGAAGGAAGACCAGAGGCAGGAAAACCAGAGCTATTGATAAAAAACTGGCAGTGGCAGCCCTTTCCCTTTTCTATACACATGATTGAATTTTCTGAATCAAAAAAAAACTATAGCAAAGATAACCAAATGTAGATTTTCCTCTAGATGAAATAACACATATATGTTTTAAAAAATTAATGTTTTTATTTTTACATCCCTGTATGTGTTGGGCCTATTTAGAAGTCTTTTTTTTGTTTCTATCCATGGATCATTAAAATGGTTGACTTTTATTTTAAATTTATTAATGTATATGATATTAATCTCTTTGACCAAACTATTTATAAATTTGTTTTTAGAACCTTTGCCATTTCAATTGATGGCATGATGAAGTGATGAAATATCAGGCTGTAACTGTTATTTTCTTCTGAAGAGTTAATCCATTTCGTTATTTGCTTCTGAAGTAGTGGATTCAGAGCTATAATATTTCATAGTTCTGTTGATGTTGACAGCCACATTCATCATAAGCAGCCTATTAATCCTAAAATGCTTCCTTCAGCTCAAGGATCAGTAAGTTCATCAGACACCCATCTTCTGGAAATCTGCAGGGTGTAGCAAGGAGCTTGGTAAGTAAGAGCACAGATGTATCAGTTGAAAATTTGACTATTTTTGTAATAGAATTCACTACTAAGACCTTTGAGCAAGCAAACAGAACTGGCACACACTGCCTGGTATATTATTGGTCAGTGACAAAGTATAAACCAACTACAAAATCTAGGCACGATGTGAGGGGATGACGGAGACTTTCCAAAAGGTATCATGAGCCAATTCCAAAGGTCGTTCTGGACATCTGATTGGACAAGGCATGACAATGATCTCAGGAGGCCTACTCTCATCTGTATTTGGAGCTTTTACTGCTTTCTCTCTAAAAGTAAAATAAAAAGTCAGTACAACTAAGCTATCAAGTTTAATTGTAGCAAATGGGGAGCAACTGGAGGGTTAAATACCATCCAAATAACCCTTTCCAGACTTTTCTTCACCAATCATGAATATTAAGCACCTCTTGTTTTTTTCTGCCCTTTCTATGTAAGTTTAACACTCACATTTCATTTAACATATCTATGTCTTACATGTTTCTTAGGTTATTAACTTTTTTGTCCATATATATCTAATTCACCTTATGAGTTTTCCTGTCTTTATAAGTACTACCTTATTTATTAATTGTGCTCAGCATATCTTATGAGTTTCATCTAGCCCATTTGTTTTTCTTATCCTCTATGTCAGAACTGAAGTTCTTAAATAATGCAGCAAACTTGCACTGTAGTAGTTACGCAAAATGAGACTTCTATCATGTTATTATAACTATTAACTGAGTCATATAAGCAGTGATTAATAAATTTAAGCAGTTTAGATAATTAACCAAAAAAGAAAAGGAGAATTGTAGGATTCCACCCCCCCCCATACTCTTTAAACAAGATTTAAAAATTATTTGCTTCTCTGTAATTTCTCTTACCTAACATGAAGGTAACCCTATTATTGTTTTTTCATCTAGTTCTCTAATTTTGCTTTAGTTGGAACTAAGTTAGCTTGAGTAACAGTAAATACTCAAAACAACAACAGCTTAAAAAAAAAGTTTATTTCTCTGTCATGTGTGTGAAAGAAGTTTTCCAGCTGAGCAAGAACAAGGAAAGAAAAAAAGAAAGGCAAACCAAACTGAAAAGTTAACACAAGATGTTTATTTATAGGCATCAGCTAGAACTTAAGTCATATGACCATACTTAAACCAAAGGATGCTGGAAATTGTCTTTTTTTCCCCATTGGCCATGAGTCTAGTTAAAAATCAGCATTTAGGGAAAAAGGAGATAACACATATTGGAAGAAGAGTATCAGGCTCTGTCACAAAAGCCTGAGCAGAACCAAAATTTCCACTAAAGTGTAAAAATGTGATTGACCTGTAAATAGGACAAATGTCCTACCACCTTGTGGGAATATCATCATTTTCTTTCCAATCTAAAACCTGATGTAAATCCAAATCCATATTATTACAACTCTCCCTAAAATGTGCATAATTATGATCAAGTTAGCATATGATTAAACATTTTTCTGTAAGACTTTAGATTCAAAATAACCAATAATTATCTTGTGCAGCATACTTAGCAAATACATCTTATTACCATAATAATGTCAAGATCATATTAAACCAAATATAAAACTTTGGAAACAATTAAAAATGAACCTAACTCTCCCTAAACAGGTGCATGCTTTTCTCCTCTCATCACCCTTTTCTATTTGCTTGGGTTGTTTTTCCCCTGAACTTTACATTTTCAGAAAAGGAAACTACTCATCTGCCCTTCAATATGAGTAATTTGTTAAAAGCTAGAACTTTATACATTTCTCTTCCAGTCACTGGCTCTAGTCAATTTGAGGTGGTTGATCTCTAGATTTCCTTTGAGATCAAAGTAAATCTTTGGTAAGGAATGACCTACTTTGAGTAGGTCAAAGTAGGCCTTTGAGTTGGTTTCCATGTTAAATTTTCATTCATTGAAGTTCTCCAATCAATAAACCTGGCACTTTCCAACCTCTCAATAGATGATATCTGCCCTACCTGCTTTGGGAGAAAAGACTTAAGGTGGCTGGGCAAGGGGGCTATAGTGCTGTTTCTATTGCATCCTATAATGCCTGAAGTCTTACAGGAAGGGAACTAATACTTATTGAAACAATTACTCATTGCTGAACACCAGAAATTGAAGGTTTATTCGATATACTTTAGTGGAATTGTATTGTTTTCTTAAACAATCATACACAAAAATTTCTTGTTAATCATATTCTTGGATATTTTATGTTTAGCTTTCACTGACGTCTTCTTTTTCCATTATATTTTCAAGTTGATTTTTCTTAGAATATAAGACAGCTATTGACTTTTATATGTTAATTTTGTAGCTAGCTACCACATATATTTTCTTACTGTTTTAAATAAGTTTTTCACTTAATTCTCTTGGGTTGTTCAAATGTACAATGGTATGATCTATGCCTTATATTTTATTCTCCTATCTATTTCTTTTTAGAGGTTTACTGCTAACCACCATGAGGAATGACAGTCCCTGGTTTATAACTTGACTTCATCTGAGATGTTAGAAGCTTTATACCTATTCACTAAATTAAGTCCCAAAGCTACTTATAAAGTGGGTATAATCCATATTTCACAAAGGAAAATTACCTAAGGTCACAAAAGTAAATAAGGGAAATAAATATTTTTTGAACCCAGATCTGTTCTCACATTTCATGTATTTTCTATGATTTCACAGAATAAACCCAAAAGGAGAAAATATAAGATTCAGTAAAAAAAAGTAGGATCTATTCTCCAGCTAATGCTGGAGATTTTCATCACAGGAAAATCATAAATCAGAAAAGTACCTGTTCCAGTTATGTATTGCTGTGTAATACATTACCCAACCTCAAGAGTGTAAAACTATATACATTTTATTATACTCATGGATTCCATAGGGCAGATATTTGGACAAGGCACAGTGAGCATACTTTGACTCTCTGCAGGGCACCACATAGCATGCCACGTTCTGCTAACAGAACTGTTAGGTTCAGGTAATGTTGTAGTTTTGGCTGTATGGGTGACAAGATGAGGCTATATAGAGAGGGAGACAATAGAATTTGGAGGACCTTGCCTGGCAGGCCAGGAGCTTTGGATGTTTTTCTGTAGACAGGCTTTAAAGGAACAATGACCAAATTTGCATTTCAGTTTATTCTAACAGCATTTTGAAAGCTATATTGGAGGTGACTGAGGCAGGAAGAAGGGGATATGTTAAGGAGAAATGATGAATGTTTATACTGGGGCAATAGCAGTGATTTGCCGGTGGGTGGATTATATAAGGAAGTTTGGGATAGGGGTTGAGTCTAGGAGGATTCCAGGCAGAACTGGATATCCCAGCAGATGGTGAGGCTGTGCAGGAGGCCAGAATGACATGGAGGAATAGCAGAATGACATGGAGGGAAAGAGGGATGATGGATTTCATTTGGAAACATTAAATTTGACTTGTCTGTGGGAAATTTCCCCATATTACTTCATGAGGAATTGTCAGGTAGGTAGCTGTCAGTCTGTGCTACAGTCTGAGGAATCAGCGTATAGATGGAAACTGAAGCCAAGGGTGTGAATGAGATTGTATGGGGAGGTTTTCAGAAATAATAATTTAAAAAGGAATAAGGACAATCACTGGAAAGTACTAATAATTCAATCCAAAGCTGAGTAGGAAGATCAGAAAGCTAGAGGAAAAACTAAGAGAAAGTGGATCTGTAAAGTAATTGAAGGAGAATGTCAAGGAGTTTTTGCTCCATAGGTTCATTTGAACTCTGTGACTGAAACAAAGATATTCTCTCTCTAATGCTAAGGATTAAATCATCAACAGGAGAAATTTTTAGTGACAGCAAAGAAAGCTGTAGTGGTTCTTGTTTTTGTCTGCCCATATCTTTTTTTTTTTTTTTCTGGCAATCCCTCCACCTGCTTGGTTCCCTGAGTGGAGGGCCAATCACTGGAATCCACCTTGCTGGTCATAGTGATTGGTTCACAGTATATGCGTGGGAGGAGCCACACTGTTTTCCCTTTCTTTTCTTTCTTTCTTTCTTTCTTTTTTTTGCCTCCTCCTCTCCCCTTTCTGGACTTGTATCCTATTGCTTGCATCAAGAGCTGATACTGGCTGGTTTTAACAGCTGGCATTTTTTATATGGTGTCTGTTCCAACTGGCCAATTGTTAAATATACTGAATATGATCCCTGTTGCCACCAAAACATGTTAACTGATTCAGATGTTTAGACTAACTGAAGAACAGAGTTTGATCTGAAAGGAAGCTGTGAAGTACCTGAAACAGGCAACCTGTAAATTATGACCCAATTATTTTCAGGAAATATCAATCTAAAGTGAGGCTTTGTAAGTTGAAGTACACTTAACGATTTTCAGGGCTTTTGCATCAGAAGGACAAATGAGTGAGCATGCTAAGGATGCTGGCCAGGAAGTTGTTGAAATGATGTACTAGGAAGGAAGAAGAGTCAGAGAGGGGCTTACTGATTTGGAAAGAAAGGTGGAGTCAAGAGACTTGAGGTCTCTATGGGGCCAGAGTGGAAATCAGGGGGCTGGACACACTGAAGGATGAGAACTTATGGTCTGAGAATGAGGGACTGGAGTGCTGTTACTGAATATGCCTAGCCATCCTGGCTGGAGACAAGTTCTAGGGTGTGAGTAAGGAATGAGGTAGTGAAAGGGAGCGAGGTGCAAACTCAGTGTCTAGTATGCTGAGCAACAGGATAGGACTTTGGATGCACCTGCTAAATGGATGCTTGACATCTGTTAGGATTTCATGAGGACAAAATATAAATGAAGCAAATGTGTGTGAGTTAAGACATATACATCATTACTGTTGCATTCTGTCTCACGATATCTTTACAGATTAGATTTCAAGCTGTTTAAGAATATTTCCTTGACTCCTAGCTTTCCTAATGATGGGTCTAACAGCCTAGTTCCTCCCTCACTTCATATCATTAAGGTTATATTTAAAGCATGTGCTATGGGAAAAATATAATATGAATCTTGATAGTCAGATATTTTATAGGTGAACATGCTTTTTCAAGACTGAAATTCAGTGTTTCTGAATTTGTAACAATATTCTCTCCAAAACAAGAGTGAGTAGAACACCTTGATGAATTATTTTTTCTTGAGAATATATTTTCCCATTTTTCTAGTCTCACTTGAAATCATTTTCCATAGTTTATGGAATAACAGTCTAAGTATTTATAAGTCATGGAGATAGTCATTTTGCTTTGAGATATAATTACAAATCAACATGTAGAAGTGCTAAAACAGAAATTTTTCTAAGTTAAATAATAACACCAGTATTTATTTCAGATATTCAAATATTGTCTTAAAAAGAGGAGACAATTACAGTTGTAGGTGAAAGGCTAGGAGTATTTATACTAAACAGAAATGTGGTAATTCAGAGAAAATGGGTAAATGCCCATAGTAAACCAAGCATGCTGATACAATGTTTAAGACTGACCAAAGAAAACCTCAAAATGTTTGAGCCCTCATCTTAATGTTCCTTTTTTTGTGTGTGTCAGGGGGAAGCTCAGCTGGGTGCTCTGTGATGACCTAGATGGCAGGGATAGGGGGGGTGGGAGGGAGGTCCCAAGAGGGAGGGGCTATAGGTATACATATAGCTGATTCACTTCATTGCACAGCAGAAACTAACACAACATTGTAGAGCAATTATACTCCAATAAAATAAAATAAAATAAAAAACAAAAGAAACCAAACAAAAATTAATGCTCCTTTTAATGAAGGCAGTATGACACAAAGTCCATAGGTTCCCTTATGTATTAAAAAACTCTCAAGAGACCATATACTTTCATGCTCCTGTTTTTAGATTCAACAACACTTTACAATTTTTTCTCAAAATATTCCTAGGAAGAAATTCCCAAATATTTATCAAGTATTTTTTCATTGTCCCATAAGAAATCTTTCTCTGATTCTAATTCAAAGTTTTTTAGTGCAATTAAACGATATGGAAGGAGTTACATGGATTTAGTGCTTACAACAAGAATAGTTTCTTTAAAATCTGAATAATTCATGATACCAATTCAATAAACCAAGTGAAAATGATCAACTTGCTTTCTGGGCCCTAAAAAGACAGCAAGTGGAATCACTTATCTGAGTCACCGATGGGCTAGGTGAAGAAGATGGAAAAGGCCTGAGGCAGACATTTAAGGGGCAAGCACTATACAACCATAGGGATATGTCTGAATAATCTATTCTCCTTCTTGGAATGGCCCTTCTTTCTCTTCTCCATGATCTTTTAGCACAAATGTCTTTTCTCTGTGGAGTGTTCATTCATCCACTTCCCCAGACAGAGGTCATCCCTTTGCACACAGCTCTTCATAGATATGCATATGTAACCCATTGTACTGTAATAACTTATTTAATGTCTCTCAGGCCATAGTGAGGTTCCTCAGGAGTCCTTCGTGTCTGGTTCAGTGCCAGAAATGTTAGATTCATTATAAGAGACTTATTATCATTAGAATGGTTACTTTATTCAACACATTAAAACAGTCAAGGCACCATACTTTCCTCAAGTGACAAAAGGATGTGGTTACAATTTGATGTTAAAGAAATTAGATACTTCCCCTTAATGTCTTTTAATCCACCTGTCAGAATTATAAGGCAAGGGTGGGAGTGGTCAGCTAACTCAGCTACTTGAGATTCTGGGACTTCCTGAGATCACAGGGAGAGAGATATGAATAGGCTGAAGATGTATAATATCGACCAACTTTTATGAAGAAATGATAATCTGGGAAACATCTGACATTTTCCTGAGGTCAGAGATCAACCCAGCTGTATGTATTATGGTGTTTTCAATCCAAATTAGTGTTGTCAACATTAAAAAAAATGCTTTTGTGGGTGGAAGATTCTCATGAAATAATCCAAGAAATAACAGCAGGGGAAGGGAGACAGGCTGGCGAAGTCAGGACAAGTCACAGGTGTTAGTTTTAGTTAGATTCCCTATCAGCTTGGGCACTTCCCAGATGTGTGGATTTGAGTGCATGATTTAATCTTCTCTGATTTAATCTCAGCACCTTTAAAATAGCAAAAGTATGTGTCTCACTGTTCTGTTTTGATAATTAAATGAGACTGGGTATATAAAGCATATAAAAAAGGGTAGGTATCAATAAATTTTAGCCTTCTTATTTTATCTGAAGTCTAACCAATATTTATTCCATAGTTGAATAGTTCTTGAACTTCAGTGTGCATAAGAATAGGCTTGAATTCTTATTAAATTGCATATTTTTGAGCATCACTACAAGAAATTTTGATCCAGTTGGTCTATGAGGCCCAGAAATCTTTAAACAAGTCTTTCAGGTGATTCTGATATAAGTGCATTTAAAAGACCACACTTTAAGCAAAAGACCACCAAGAACCATTTAGGTAGAATGGTAGATGTGTAGTATATGGTACAATGTATTTATAATTTTATGTAGGCTAGAGTTCAGTGATGATAATATAAGTCTATAAGAAAGGGGAAAAGTATGGGTCTAGTTGGTTTCAAAACAATAGACAATTTTTTCAAGATTCTAAAGGAAAGGACACTGTCACTTTTACTGTGAGAAATGTTACCCGCCCGTCCCCTCCCCCCGCCCTGCACCCCGCAGCTCTCCTGTTATCTAAACACAGCAGCACCAGCCAGCCAAGGAATGATTGTGAACCCACTGAAATCTGTGGTCATACTGACAAAGATGGTCTCCCTGAACAACTTCATTCAGGCTTCTCTGAACTCTCTTCTGAACTAGGACGGAACTTACAAATGCCCCACCACTCCCTGTCCCACTGCTGGGCCTGCACCGCCCAGATGTAGCAAGAATCCTGCCAAGTCAGTTTAGAGAGAATCTCACCACCCTTGATATTTAATCACCCTAGTCTGCCTTTAGCAAGAATCCTATTAGGTCAGTTTAGCAAGAGTTTCCCCACCCTTGATATCTCCTCTTAGTAGTTTTCCATCCACCGACCCCTCATTCTGCTCCTTGGCTCTAAATCCCTACGTGTCCTTGTAGCATTTGGAATTGAGCCCAGTTCTATACTGAGGTCTCTTTTCTCCTCATCTGTTTTTACTGCTTTAACTCCTGTCTAGCTGTGATTCTCTTTAACCATATATAAATGTTAAGTCTATTTCTGTACCCACAGAGTGCTGCTCACCACGGTACCTACTGTACTTAACACATGTGCACATTTTTATGAGTAAGTAACACAGAGAACGTGCCTTCCCCAGGCATTTGAAACACCTCACAACACTTTATATTTGGAAACTGCCTCCCTCACTTTCTCAGTGCTTCTACAACTTCACTTCCTTTAAATGGCAAGAATTAAGTTTTCCTAGAAGTCTTTTTTCTTTCGGATACCTCTCCTTTCCGTATTTCCCCCACCTCCAAGCTCCTGGCAAACACTTTTCCACTCTGTGTTTCTATGAGTTTGACTTTAAAAATTTTTTTTTAGATTCCAAAAATAAATGATACCATGCAGTATTTTATCTTTCTCTGTCTGATTTATTTCACTTAGCATAATCCCCTCAAGATTGTCACAAATGGCAGGATATTTTTTCATGGCTGGATAATGTTCCACTGTGTATATATATCTCTATATATCTCACAACTTCTTTATTTATTCATCCACACTTAGGTGAACACTTAGGTTGTTTCCATATCTTGGCTATTGTGAATAATGTTGCAACAAATATGGGGGTGTATATGTCTCTTGATATACCCAGAAGTGGAATTTTTGGATCATATGGTAGTTCTATTTTTAATTTTTTGAGGAACCTCCATACTGTTTTTCATAGCTGTACCAATTTACATTCCTACTAGGCTTCCCTTTTCTCCACAGCCTTGCCAATACTTATTGTCTCTTGTGTTTTTGATGATAGCCATTCTAACAGATGTGAGGTAATAGCTCCTTATAGTTTTGATTTGCATTTCCCTGATGATTAGGGATGTTGAGCACCTTTTCCTGTACCTATTGACCATATGTAAGTTTTCTTTGGAAAAATGTCTAATCAGAGTCTTTGTCCATTTTTTTATAATTTTTTTTTTGTTAATTTACTTATTTTTATTATATATTTATTTATTTATTTTTGGCTGTGTTGGGTCTTCCTTTCTGTACGAGGGCTTTCTCTAGCTGTGGCAAGCGGGGGCCACTCTTCATTGCGGTGCGCGGGCCTCTCACCATCGCGGCCTCTCTTGTTGCAGAGCACAGGCTCCAGACGCGCAGGCTCAGTAGCTGTGGCTCACGGGCCTAGTTGCTCCGCGGCATGTGGGATCTTCCCAGACCAGGGCTCGAACCCGTGTGCCCTGCATTGGCAGGCAGATTCTCAACCACTGCGCCACCAGGGAAGCCCTGTCCATTTTTTTAATTGGATTTTTTTCTATTGAGTTGTATGAGTTCTTTATATATTTTGGATATCAATCCAAATTATCAGGTATATGATTTGCAAATATTTCTCCCATTCCAAAGGTTGCCTTTTCATTTTGTTGATGGTTTCCTTTGCTATACTGAAGCTTTTTAGTTTGATGTAGTCTCACTTGTTTATTTCTGCTCTTGTTGCCTATGCTCTTTTTGTCAAATCCAATAAATCATTGCCAAGATTAATATCAAGGATCTTACCCTCTATGTTTTCTTCTAGGATTTTTATGGTTTCAGTTCTTATGTTCAAATCTTTAATCCATTTTTAGTTGATTTCTGTGTATGGTGTAAGGTAGACATCCAGTTTCATTCTTTTGCATGTGGTTTTCCAGTTTTCCCAGCATCATTTATTGAAGAGACCATCCTTTACTCAGTATATTCTTGGCTCCTTTGTTGTAAATTAATTGATCATATAAGCATGGGTTTATTTCTGGGCTCTCTGTTCCATTCAATTGATCTATGTCTGTTTTTATGCCAATACCATAATATTGTAATTACTGTAGCTTTGTAATATAGTTTGATAGGAATCTTTGTGGGACAGTTGCCTAAGTACCATCATAATTTCTAAAATAATATCTGACAGTCCTTTCCTTGGTCTATTCTTTACATGAAGACTATTTGATTGGCAAATGATAGAGTGTCAAGTTCAATGCCAAAGAGAAATATATTGATTCACAAAGCTTAAAAATACCTGGCTAAGGTTAGCTTCAGACAGGGTTTTATCTAGGAGTTCAAAAAATGAAGGTCATCCTTCTGTTTCTCATTATCTTTTGGCTCTGCTTTGTACTGTTATTTTTATACTTTGGCTCTGCATGATGGCTTCTTTAAGCTCTAGGCTCATATTATTGTGACTATTGGCAATCCCAGTGCAGAAAAGAGAGTATCTTTTTTTTGGTAACCCCTCAAACAAGTCCAAGGATTTACCATATCGGACAATTCTGAGTTACTTACTCATCAATGTAAGGGATACAATACTTCACTTGGCCAGGCCTAGGATACGTGTTTTACTCCAAATCTGAAATATATAGATGAAGAATGGGTAGAAACTGTTTTCTTAAGAAATTGCAAGGTACCATTATTAGAAGAGGAAATGGATATCAGGTGATTAAAAAAACCAACTTATTTCCCCAAATTCTTTTGGGTCTCTGGGCTTTTTCAGTCCTTATATTCTATACCTGAAAATTCCTTCCCCAACTCTCTTTCTGGTGACCGCCTAAATATCCTTTTAGAACCAAGTCAAATATCATCTCAAGGGTCAGAGTCTGCTTAAATGTCATCTTATCAGGGGGTGTTTACTTACTACCCTGTTCTGTCTACTTTCTTATTTCCCTACTCTAATTTTTTATTCTGCACAGCACTTTTTACCATTTGTCACATTATGTATTTTCTACATCTCCTTACTAGAAGGTCAGCTCAGAAGGGCAGGAATTTTTGACTGCTTTTTACTGTTGTATCACCAGTGCCTAGAAGAGTACCTAGTACCTAAGAGGTGCTCAATAAATACCTGTTAAATGAATGGATAAATGAATGAACTCATCTCCTACCTCTTTAGTGCATGTCAATACCTACCTCCATGGCCTGTCAATACCTTGTATATATTTCTGTTCTGGTGCTAGCACATTGCAGTCTACCTACAGGGATATGTGTATCCCTGGGTGGCCTAACCAAACATTTGCTTAATTGTATCAATCACTCCCTCTACTCTTGGAGCTCTAAGTCTTCATGAATTGTGCTCCCACTAAGTATTAGGGCATCTGTTTTATATTCAGTTTGCTTTTCTTTCTTTCTTTCTTTATTTGGTTGTGCTGGGTCTTAGTTGCAGCAGATAGGCTCCTTAGTTGCAGCTCGAGGGCTTCTTAGTTGCGGCTTGCCAGCTCCTTAGTTGTGGTACGTGGGATCCTAAATTGTGGCATGCAAAATCTTAGTTGCGGCATGCATGTGAGATTTAGTTCCCTGACCAGGGATCGAACCCAGGCCCCCTGCATTGAGAGCGTGGAGTCATAACCCCTGTGCCACCAGGGAAGTCCCTGTATTCAGTTTTCTTAATTGGCTTCATTAGTCTGACTGTCAGCATCTGGCAATGTAGACATTTCCCAATTACCCTTTGTTAATTTATTCATGTTCAGTTGGTAATTATTTATTTATTTTCCTAGTTTTATTGAGAAATAATTGACATACATCACTATATAAGTTTAAAGTGTACAGCATGTCATTTGGTATTTGTTGAGGCTGTGTTAGGATGCTGGGATAGTTCAGGAGCTAAGATTATAAGACGGAAGGAAATATTTCTACTTATGACATATAATCTCAATAGTTAAGTATATTTTGGATTTATTCTAATCTCTCATTTAAAATAAACCACCATAACAAAACAATTATTAGCTTAATTTCCTGAGATTATTGCTTTTTCATAATCAGGTTTGCTATATATTTTGCAAAAAAAATTAGCCCTAAGAAGCCAGAACACCTGCATTCTAGTACAGATTCTACTATGATTATCTTCATGGTGTCAAATACGTCATTTCACTTGTTTGAACCTTCCACCTTGATCCTCACAACCCCCTCTGCTTCATCTTTTTTACCCTATGTAACCCCTGTCCTCATCTCAGTTTCCCTCCCTCCACCTTCTAATTTTTGCACCCTGTGAAGTCAATTTACCTGTGGTATCAATCTGTTCTTCAAACACTCATCAGATCTTCCAGCCTTAACATTAGCACTCAGAGGACAGCGTTTCCTCAGGAAGTTAGAGTTTGGAGAGGAGAGGCCTCCTTTCTTCATAATTCCATTTCTAAACCATTGATCTTTCACCCTTTTAAAAACATCTCCTCAAGGTTTATGGAATTTGGCACTTGAAATCTCTGTCTTGCTTCTGTGCCCTAGTTAGATGCTATCAACTTATTGGTATCTTCTTTTGATTTATGGGGGATGCACACGGTTCAGAACAATTTTCACCTATGCCACCACCCTGGGTGCACTCACCATCCATGTGAAAACCTTTCTTATGTGTTGGTCTTTATTGCATTATTCATTCATTATTCATTCAGGTGTTCATTCATTCAAAAAATATATATTGACAAGCCCCGGGAGTACTGCAGTATACAAGGCAGACAAGATCTCTAACCTCAAAGAGCTTACATTATAGTAGAGGAGAGAGGCAATTATCAAATAATCATAGAAATAAATGTAGTATTGCTATTGTGATAACTACATGAAGTATGTGGTGATATAGAAACTGGTAAAACACAGATTTGACCTCGTCAAGGAAATTAGGAGGCTTTTCTGGGGAAGTGACACTAGAACTGAGATGTGAAGGATGAATAGAAGTAAATGCCAGAAAGGAGAGAGGGAAGAGTATTCCAGGGAGAGGCAATGACATGAGAAAGTATCGTTGCAGCCTTGTGTGTGTGCGCGTGCACATTGGGAAGAGCGTGGTGCGTTCACAGAAATTAGAAAGCCAGCATAGCTCTTTATTTCTTGACTTCGCCTCCTCACATGGGTTCCTCTTGCAGAGTTGCAAGATGGTTTCCAGTAACCCCTGGGTTATAACATTCCTCTTTTACATCTAGTTAGTAAGAATCAGTTCTTGGTGGTCTTTTGGGATAAGGAGGCTCTTCTTTCCCAGAAGTTCTGGAAAACTTTCTTCAGGTCAATTGATTTATATGGGATTATGTACTCTTAACATGGAATAGACTAACTGGCTAAATTAGGGTATGTGCCACCTCCTAGAGTGCTGGAAATAAAATAAAAAATAAACAAATGGGACCTAATGAAACTTAAAAGCTTTTGTGCAGCAAAGGAAACCATAAACAAGATGAAAAGGCAACCCTCAGAATGGGAGAAAATATTTGCAAATGAAGCAACTGACAAAGGATTAATCCCAAAATATATAAGCAGCTCATGCAGCTCAATATCAAAAAAACAAACTATCCAATTCAAAAATGGGCAGAAGACCTAAATAGACATTTCTCCAAAGTAGACATGCAGATTGCCAACAAACACATGAAAAGATGCTCAACATCAGTAATCATTAGAGAAATGCAAATCAAAACTACAATGAGGTATCACCTCACACAGATCAAAGTGACCGTCATCAAAAAATCTAGAAACAATAAATGCTGGAGAGTGTGTGGAGAAAAGGGAACCCTCCTGCACTGTTGGTGGGAATGTAAATTGATACAGCCACTATGGAGAACCGTATGGAGATTCCTTTAAAAACTAAAAATAGAACTACCATACGACCCAGCAATCCCACTACGGGCATATAAACTGAGAAAACCATAATTCAAAAAGAGTCATGTACCCCAATGTTCATTGCAGCACTATTTAAAATAGCCAGGACATGGAAGCAACCTAAATGTCCATCAACAGATGAATGGATAAAGAAGATGTGACACGTATATACAATGGAATATTAGCCATAAAAAGGAACGAAACTGAGTTACTTGTAATGAGGTGGATGGACCTAGAGTCTGTCATACAGAGTGAAGTAAGTCAGAAAGAGAAAAACAAATACCGTATGCTAACGGACATATATGGAATCTAAAAACACGGTACTGGTGAACCTAGTGGCAGGGCAGGAATAAAGACGCAGACGTAGAGAACAGACTTGAGGACATAGGGTGGGAGCAGAAGCTGGGACGAAGTGAGAGAGTAGCATTGACATATATACACTACAAAATGTAAAATGGATGGCTAGTGGGAAGATGCTGTATAGCACTGGGAGATTGGCTCAATGCTTTGTGACGACCTAGAGGGGTGGGATAGGGAGGGTGGGAGGGACGCTCAAGAGGGAGGGGATATGGGGATATATCTATACATACAGCTGATTCATTTTGTTGCACAAGCAGAAACTAACAAAACATTGTAAAGCAATTATATTCCAATAAAGATATTAAAAAAATATAAATTAGGGTATGTGGGCAGTCTCACCCCAATAAGACCTAAATGGGAGGAGAGACTTCCCCAATGGGAATTAAGGCTATTATTAGTAGGAATAGAGGGGACAACTGCTGAGAGGCCACTAATAAATGTCCTCCATAGCCCTCCTTCTTGGTACTCTTCAGAGGAAACTTGAGCATTGATGGTCAGTTCTGTGTGGTATATTTTAAGAGTTGATTATTAGGTGAGTCATGTTAAGAAGAGCCCTGAACAAGGGGAATGAAAAACTGGAACTATCTGAAAACAAAGACTTGAAGAAAATTGGCCTATTAACGTCCAGCATTACTAGTGGACATGGTATCAAGCTTCCAGTATTTTGAGGCATTGCCATGTACAGAAGGAAGAGTGTGCTTGCATGGCTGTAAAGACATAACAAAGGCCAATAGGTAGTAATTTCATAGAAGTAAATTTTGAGTCATTGTAATAAGAATTTTCTCATAATTGAAGCTGTCAACAATGGAATGGGATCTTAGGAAATTGTGAGGACTGTAAAACTGGAAACATTCATGTATTAATGCCAGGTATTATTATATAGGAGCTGTTGGAGAAGAGAGATTTATGGCTCACACAATGACTGTAGTAGCCAATGATTTATTCCTAACTGTGACCTCTTTTAAATAATCACTATGGTGGCTTCTGTGTAACACACTTTTTAAAAGTTCTTTTCTTCCATCGTTCAACCATAAGTCACTTATCCTTCCTTTTGATCTCTTTATTCCCTGCAGCTTTTATTTTATCTTCTAAATTTTGACCATTTTTGCTGGTTGTATTCTTCTTCCAAACCTTGCCTTTGAGAATGTAGCCACCTGAAAACTTCATTGTCCACTTTAAGAAAGACACATGGCACAGAACCCATGGTTAAATTATAAATGATGGATTCTTGCTAGCCTAGAATACATATTAATCATTTTCAGTAGATGGCCTACATGCTGCCATGATTTTAAGATATTCTGTGCTTTATCTTATTTACAAATACAATTAACTTAGCAAGGATACTGTCTTTCTAGATATGTTGCATTAGAAAATTTTCTAAAAAGAGCTTGCATGCATTTGTTGTAAAAGTTTTTTGAAATGAATCAAAAAGCATATTGCCTTAGGGCTTATATTGGCTTTAAGTCAGAGCCATTATTCTGTTATGTCTAAGAACTGATTAGCCCACAATTATTTGTTGAACTTCTGCTATAGGCAAGGGACTCTTTAGAGGATTCCATCATAAGCAAAAATACTTAGGAAATGTATATTCTAGTTGTTGGGAAAAGACAGACAAGTAGAAATTTGAAAAATGCATATATTTAGCCTTATTTAAAAATGTCTTTTGCTTTTCTCTGAACAGTGCTGAAAAAGCTATCTGGCTTTCATCATCAGTGTTTGGAAGTATTATGAAGACCAGGACAGACTAAGCTATTTGTATTGGTGTTTGGCATCTGCTGCTGCATGTCTGTGTTTGTCTTTATTAAAGTAATTAGAGAACAACATGTATCTAAGTTGGAGAGTAGTTTATCCAAAAACTTATTCTGGAATATCTCTGAAAACATACATGATGCTCAATCCATAAATACTAATAGAAATGAGCTTGGGATCCTAGCTACATTTAAAATGTCCATGCTTCTGACATCTCTCAATGTCAAAAAGAGGTAGGTGTCAACCTTTGACAAATCTAGAAGAGAGACTGGTTCTCCTCTCTGTATTGATCTGTCACTCATCAATCAGCTACTCATACTTGACAGAGTGAGAAGATGCCCATTTGTTGGAATGAGGATTTCCTGTTTCCATCTTACAAAATGAATAATAAAAGCTGAACTTCCCAAGTGTCTGCACTATTCCTAAACCAACATCAAATTTTCTTATATGTTTGAAAGGAAAAAAGATCTCTAAGACAACATGTGTTCAACCAAACTGCTACACCTTATTCCAGAATAAAATAAATTCAAAAGCACTAGCATGGATTAATTATGCCCTTTTTTGAGGCTGGCAATTGACAAATCTTTCACATGGGGTTCATTTGGTTTTATGAATGTATACCAAACTATAAATTTAAGTTCTGACATAAACAAAATACTATTATGATTAAGTGTAAATCAGACAGATCCCACCTCCACAGAACTCTAAATTCACCAATTAGAACCCAGTACTCTGGCAATATAAAGTATACTCTAGGACATGTTTTTAAGTCAATTGACGTTTTAATTGACTTTCTTTAAGTCAATTTTAGAGCAACTGAGGATATAGTTCAGGTTCAAATATGGGAGACACCAAAGACGATGCAATCTCTCAGATCAAGAGCATATATTACAAACTGAAGCCCATGGAACCACAGATCCATAAATACATATAATTGGTCATCCATGCCTTCTTTCCATTCAATTAAAATTTTTACCAGTATAAAAATTGGATTTTTAAATACAAAAATCTGGAGTTTGGGTTATCTGGGAAATCAGTAACATGTAGCTGAACAGGATTGTTCGTTATAGAAACTCTCCTGTTGGTCCATCTTCAATCAACTCACACAGTGTATGCACATGCTCCTATATCTGACCCTTGATGAGCATTTGGAAACATGACCACTAGCCTTGGGATGTAGGGTCAGGAAGGATGGGTAGCGTATTGCATGTAGCACTATAGGACAATTCGTCTTGCTGATGCTTCTGTGGTGGAGATGGTTCTTTAGGGCAGTTCCAGCTGCCTTGAAATCACCTAAAGAAGTTTGTAAAGTTATTAATTTTTAAGTTTCACTCTCATAAATTTAAAGACAGTATATACATCAGGATGGTAGTGGTGGGAAGTGGGGAGAATGGGCAGTATCTGAATTGCAAAAATTCTTCCCAGGTACATCTAATATTTAGGTTGGGAAGCTACTGTGTATTCAGCAATCTTACCATATTCTGATGCCTTAATTTGCACAAGGAGGTCAAAGATTATAAAGAAAGTCTGTAAATAGGAATTGGGCTCTCTGGGTTTTAGCTACTTGTTTACTAGTTATTATTTGTGGGACTTGGGCCAAGTATAGAACATAAGTCTCAGTAATTACACCTATAAAATGAAGTCAGGGATTTAAGTGTGCTATACAATGCCACCAAAATTCCTATGAAAATAAAAAAAAAACTTTTAACATGCAATTAAAATAAATTAAAAGTTATCTATGAGAGAAAAACTAACATTGAGAGCTTTTGATAAAAACTGACATTGTTTTAATTTTAAAAGTTCTCTAAAGTCATGACACATAAATATCCCATTGAAAAGTCTTTTTCCTAACTGATTTGCCTGAATGATACTGGAACCATAAGGATTACTAATAGGTCTGATATGACTCTCTCTTACACATCTTTCTCCTTCAACTTTATATCAGAAAACATGATAAAACTGTACTTCAGCAGATTAGCATAGAAGCAAATACAACTGAAGAGAAAGACAAGCAAAGAAACTATCATCATGTCAAAATACATTTAAAAATAAACTACATTAAAAGACTTAAAAAGTTTCTAGAAAGATTTATAGGCTCTGTGAATATATTATTTGTTTGAATTAACCAAAGGCAAAGGAGAGTACTGAAGACTGAAAAATACAGTCAAGCTACAAGAACAAGAAGAAAAATAGGACTAAAGCAAGGAGGATTAAAATGTATTAATCCCTCCTTGCTAACACTGCAAGTGCGATGATATAGAAAATTATGAGTTACTCAGGGAGACACAGTCAGCTAGACAGAATAATTCAGTGCCCTTAATCCTCTCTCTTTTTTGGAACTGAGAACAGTCATAGATGGGGACACACGCATGTCACATCACATCTATTCCAGTTTTTAATTATTTAGATATTCTCCATTTTAAAATATCATGCTGTAAAACTACATTAAAAAATGAGGAAGCAACAACAGTACTTGAAAAAGAAACAACTTTAAACACAATACTTTAGCATCTAATTATTCAAATATAAATAAGATACAGTTTAATTAATATAAAGTACACCTAATATAAATTACAATACTCTTAAATTCTGCATACTAAAGAAAACAGGAAAAAAAGTGACAGCATTCACATCTCCTCATAGTGAAAAAAAATGTTTTCAAATTAAGAGGACATGAATTTGCAATTCCAACCTTCCTATTTATTAGGTGTGTAACTTTGAACATGATATTTAATTTCTCTGAGGCTCAGTGAAAATATTTTTGAGGTGGCCTGATAAAGGGGGACTAATGGAATTGGTGGTAACTATACTTACGAGCTTAAGAGACAGAATATGCTCTTACTCTGCTTTGACCTGTATTTTTCTCCCATGGGAATTTTTGAAAAGAACTTAAAAATTTATAAATATATCGTATTTTCCTCATGTATGAGTAGTAAAAACTTGCATTCTTTTTTGTCTTGGAATATTGTAATAAACAATTAAAATTGTTCAACCTGCACTCCAGGTCCTTGTTTACCATTAATTATTTGTGGGACTTGGGCAAATCACAGTTAATTAAACTATCCATAATTTTGTATCTTGGACTACTGACAGAGAAATGTGGTGAGGACACTAATGGATGTGAGTGATATATTTAGCACCAACATACATCTGGGAACTTCTATGGCCCTCCCAGGTGGTTTCTGTAGCCCACAAAATACCATTAGCCAATAATAAGATATCACTACTGGATGAAACATCTGAGAACAAAGCTTGCTAAAATGGGCACAAAATTGGAAATTGCATTTGTACATATCTTATTCATGATAGCATGAGTTGTTGGGTAGACAGAGTTGTGTCTGAGGTGAAACGGAATTGATTAATTTGAATGAGAGTATAAATATATGAATCTTGTCAAAATTAGCCTTGAGAAACTGTATTAACAGATTTCACAATGCCTAAGGGAATCAAGAGGCTAATAATTTTTTCCAGAGATAATGTAAGTTAGAATTCTTCTGATAATTCCCTATGCTTCAGGTATAGAGACTACTATTTATCCCCACATATACATTCTTCAATGGTAATAAGACCACTGATTTTTAGCTGGACTCATGACTATAAGAGTAAACACATTTCTCTTATTGTGGAATGGAGGTGAAACTGTTGCTTGGTAATTTCCAGTTAAGAAAAGAGTCCCATTTATAATAGCATCAAAATGAATGAAGTACTTAGTAATAAATTTAAACAAGGAGGTGAAAGATCTATACACTGAAAACTACAAGACATTGATGAAAGAAATTTAAATCAACAGAAATAAATGGGAAGCTAGTCCATGCTCATGGATCAGAAGAATTAAGGTTGTTAAAATGTCCATGATACCTCAAGTGATCTACAAGGAGAATGCAATCCCTATATTCCCATGGCCTTTTCCACAGAAACAGAAAAAACAATCCAACACTTTGAAAGGAATTACAAAAGACAGCAAATAACCAAGGCAATCTTAAGAAAATAGAGCAAAGCTGCCTCATGCTCCCTGATTTCAAACTGTATTACAAAGCTATAGTTATCAAAACAGTATAGTATTGGCATAAAATCAGACACATAGATCAGTGGAACAGAATAGAGAGACACAAACCCACATATATATGGCTAATTAATTTATGGCAAAGGAGCCAAAAATTCTAGAATTAATATTAGGCATTTAACACTATAAACTTCCCTTTTAGAACTGCTTTTACTGCATCCCATAAGTTTTGGCATTTTGTGTTTTTATTTTCATTTGTCTCAAGATATTTTAAAAATTTCTTCCCTTTTTTTGACTGATTGGTTGTTCAGAAGCATGTTGTTCAATCTCTACATATTTTGTGAATTTTCTAGTTTTTTTCCTTGTAATTAATTTCTAGTATTATACCATTGTGGTCAGAAAAGATGCTTGATATGACTTCAATATTCTCAAATTTATTAAAATTTGTTTTGTGGCTTAATATACAATCTATCTTGGAGAATGATTCATGTGCACTTGAGAAGCATGTGTATGCTGCTGCTGTTGGATGAACTGTTCTATATATGTCTGTTAAGTCCATCTGGACTAACATGTAGTTTAAGCCCAATATTCCCTTATTGATTTTCTGTCTGGGTAATTTATGCATTGTTGAAAGTGGAGTATTGAAGTCCCCTACTATTATTGTATTACTGCCTATTTCTCCCTTCAGATCTGTTAGTATTTGCTTTGTATATTTAAGTGCTCCAATGTTGGAAGCATAAATATTTTAATTGTTATATCCTTTTAGTGAGCTGACTCCTTCATCTTTATATAATGAACTTCTTTGTCTCTTGCTACAGTTTTTAGCTTCAAGTCTATTTTGTTTGATATAAGACTAGCTACCCCTATTTTCTGTTGGTTTCCATTTGCATGAAATATCTTTTTCCATTCCTTTGTTTTCTGTCTATGTGTGTTCTAGACTTTAAAATATGTACATATTTTTTCTAACAATCCTAATAAGATGAAAGAACCATTCTTGGCTTTAATTTTCAATTTGATTTCTTTTCTTTTGATTTTTTATTCATTAAATTTAACTTTCATATCTGTTAATTTATCACTTCCACATATTTGGCCAATATATACATATATATATCAATGTTCTTGAGGTGAGTTCTTAGTTCATTTTCTGCCAGTTTTTATTGTTGTTTAATAATACAGTATTTATTGCTATGGATTTTCTTTTGAAAATGACCTTGGCTGTATCTCATAGATTTTGATAATTAGTTTTGTTATTTTCTAAATAGACAAATTTGGTTGTAGTTCCTCTTTGGTCTAAGAGTATTTGTAAGTTTTCATTCACAACCTGGATTACTATTTTCTCTGTGAGTGAGTCTATGTTTCTGTTCTACTGTTATTTCACATGATGAGATCCTTCTTCCTTTCTCATGCAACCTCTGACCTTCCCTGACCTTTCCATCTCCCCTCCATTTCTTCACATCTAATTCCTTTCTGTTCTTTTTTCGCATGGTATATCACTATTTCTTTCACTACCTTATTCTAATTATAGTTTTTATTTTATACTGTGATTATTTATAGGTGTGTCCAAGTCCTAGTTTGCAAATTCTTTTGGTGCAGGATAAATTTTTGATTTGCCTTGAATTTTTATAGGTAATAATACTGTGCCTTGTACAGAATAAGTACTTGGTAAATGCATAGGGGCTGAACAAATGCCTGTGTTTGAGTGTCAGAAAATACAGGATAGAAAAACCAGCTGAACTGACCCAGAAATTTAGTGTAAAGAAATCCCAGCTTAACAGGTGGGTAGCAAGTCCTGAAAACAAACAATGCCAAATTGGAATTGGAATACAGCAGGCTTCAAGGTTGCTCTCAGGAAGATGAATGAGGATTCCAAGCAATAAAAAGAATGACAAATGAGTTGGATGATAGTAGTGACACACTGAAGAAAGCATATGCTTCCTCTTTCAAAAAGAATAAGTGAGACAAAGAGAAACACTAGGAAAAAGTAACAGCTAAATGTGTCTAAGAAAGTCATTGTCCAAATGTGAGATAAACTAAATAAGGGATGATTTTGAGTAAATAGTGAAATATAATTATAAAGAATCCATTTGACCTGGATGCTTGGGATCATTACATATTGATTAGTACAGGGGTGGTGATACTGGACCTAAAGTGAAGAAAATGGGATCTTAGCACATTAGCTGGCTCTCCATTGAATTTATGAAGTCATTATACTGTAACTGCTGTTTATTAGTTTTCAACTCCTAGAATGCTTCTACAGACAAAGCATGCAGAGTTAATTATGGCTATAGAACAGAACCTAAATGTTAGAAAGCCTTACAATGTAAGGGTAGAGATGTTGCTGATGGAAGGCAGGAGGTGGAGGGGACATATAGGTGAGGCCTCAATAGAAGGGGGTCAAGTAATTAAATTCTTGGAATTAAATAGAGGGTTAGGCTTATTATTTAATTCAGAAAGGTTATCAAAATGAGAACTAAAAATCATAGAATTAATCTTGTCGTTTCCAAGGGGGCTTAATATATAATACTTCTCTTCCTCACCTGGGTCCCTAAGTAATTGAGAAAAATAAGGAGAGGCAGGGAGAAGGCAAAATACCACTTTGGTTACTGGTAAGGTCTCAGGGTAGGATGTATGAGGCTAAATAGGCTTGCTAAGTGAACCTCAGTGTTGGACAGAACAGCCATCCTGTAGTGTGAGGTTAGGGCAGGTCTTTCCTCACAGCAGACAGCAGCAGGGAACTTCTGGGGAAGTCCAGAAAAAGAAGGGTAGGATTAGGAGAGAACCATGCTTAGTTTATTCTCTCCAATTCTACCAATTTGATATCTCTCTTTAGCTGGCATGGAATAAAGGCACAGAAAGTGGCCAGGAAAGTTAAAGCTAGGGTACCCCAAACACAAAGAAGAAACCATGGTAAGTGGGAACTAAGCATTGTCCACTCACCACCACCACCACCACCACCACCACCACCATCACCACCACCACAAGGGGTCTGAAAGGAAAGGGATGGGGGTAGTGGGGTGGGGTTGTTCTAAGTGAATTGATTCTTCATCTTTCACATTGGGATATTGGTAGATATCATCTAAAATGAATAAAACAACAAAAAGCAAGTTTCTTATTTAGCGGTAAAGAGGTGTCCCTAAGAAGAATTGGATATTTAAAAATTAGGTTCATTCTAAAATGAGGAGGAGCAGGGTGGGTGGAAGATCACAGCTTTTCATTATAAGCTCTTCCATTTGATTTTGTTTTAGTTGCATGGATATCTTATTGTGGTTACAAAAATAAGGATAAAGTGATGTATTCTTGTATTAAGTTAAAATTCAAAATAACATTCCCCATAATAGTACTATTTTAGAATTAATAATAGAACTTTAGGGGGCGGAGTCAAGATGGTGGAGTAGGAGGACGCAAAGTTCGTGTCTCCTCACAACTAGGGCGCCTACCAGGCACTGGTCGGGGAGCTTGGACACCTAAGGGGATGGGAAGAATCCCCGCGCAACTGGGTAGGACATGGGGGGAGAAGGAAATGAGGATGAAAACTGGAGGCGGGATGGGACTGGCCCACCTGAGGGGTGGCTGGGGGAGGGGAGGGGTTCCCATGCTCTGAGGGGCCCACTCACAGTGAGGGGATCAGCAGGGACAGGGAGAGACCTTCAAGGGATCAGGATATTGGAGGGGAACGCAGCCAGCGTCTCCCCTGCCTGCTTGGGCCGTGGCAAGCCTGCTGGGATCCCAGGCCTGAATCTATGTCCTCTGGGGCCCCCTCTGGCTGCATGGGTCCTGGGGTGTTGGGGGAGAGTAAAAGTGGAGGTGGGACAAGATCGGTGCCCCTGAGGGGTGGCAGGGGAGGGGAGGGGTTCACATGTTCAAAGGGGTTGACTCACAGCGAGGGGATCAGCAGGGATGGGAAGAGACCTTCTGGGGATTGGGGGATTGCAGGGGAATGTGGCCAGTGTCTCTCCTGCTGGCTCGGCCCGGGAGAGTCTGCTGGGGTCCCAGGCCTGAATTTCTGTGCTCTAGGGCCCCCTCTGGCCATGGGGGTCCTGAGCTTCATCCCCCCCAGGGCCTTTTCTGGCTGCACAGGTCCTGAGCCTAAGCCCCTCCACCCCACCCCCTAGCCGCCAAGCCCTTCTCTAGCTGTGTGGGTTCTGAGTCTAAGTTACGCTCACCCCTGCAAAGTCCTTTTCTGGCCGCGTGGGTCCTGGGCCTAAGACCCCCCCCAGGTATCTTCTGGCTGCGAGGGTCCCAGGTTTGAGTCCTGCCACCCCTGGCACCACCAAGGCCTTTTCCGGTTTTTTGTTTTGTGTGTGTGGTTCTGCTTTGTTTTGTTGTTGTTGCTTCATTTTTATTTTTATTTTTTCTAAAATATTTTTTGTTTTTTTAATTTAATTTTATTTTTTATTCTATGTTATTATTCTGCTCCACTTTGTTGCCTTTTTTCTTTCTTTCTTTCTTTTTTGTTTTGGCTACGCTGCACGGCTTGTGGGGTCTTGGTTCCAGCCTGAGCTCCTGTGGTGGGAGTGCCAAGTCCAAACTGCTGGACTAGCAGAGAACCTAAGACCACAGGGAGTATTAATTGGTGAGAGCTCTCCTGGAGGTCCTCATCTCAGCACCAAGACCCAGCTCCACCTAACTGCCTACAAACTCCAGTGCTGGATGCCTCAGGTCAAACAGCCAGCAAGAGAGGAACACAGCCCCACCCATCAAAAAAAAAAAAAAAAGAGATGACAAAAAAATATGTTACAGACAAAGGAGCAAGGTAAGAACCTACAAGACCAAATAAATGAAGAGGAAATAGGCAACCTACCTGAAAAAGAATTCAGAGTAATGAGAGTAAAGATGATCCAAAATCTCAGAAACAGAATGGAGGCACAGATCGAGAAAATACAAGAAATATTTAACAAGGACTTAGTAGAACTAAAGAACAAACAAACAGTGATGAACAACACAATAATATACAAGGGAATCCCCATAAGGTTATCAGCTGATTTTTCAGCAAAAACTCTGCAGGCCAGAAGGGAGTGGCAGGATATATTTAAAGTGATGAAAGAGAAAAACCTACAACCAAGATTACTCTACCCAGCATGGATCTCATTCAGATTTGACAGAGAAATCAAAAGCTTTACAGACAAGCAAAAGCTAAGACAATTCAGCACCACAAAACCAGCTTTACAACAAACGTTAAAGGAACTTCTCTAGGTGGGAAACACAAGAGAAGAAAAAGACCCACAAAAAACAAACTCAACACAATTAAGAAAATGATAATAGGAACATACATATTGATAATTACCTTGAATGTAAATGGCTTAAATGTGCCAACCAAAAGACACAGACTGGCTGAATGCATACAAAAACAAGACTAATATATATGCTGTCTACAAGAGACCCACTTCAGACCTAGGGACACATACAGACTGAAAGTGAGGGGATGGAAAAAGATATTCCATGCAAACAGAAATCAAAAGAAAGCTGGAATAGCAATACTCATGTCAGATAAAATAGACTTTAAAATAAAGACTGTTACAAGAGACAAGGAAGGACACTACATAATGATCAAGGGATCAATCCAAGAAGAAGATATAACAATTATAAATATTTATGCACCCAACACAGGAGCACCTCAATACATAAGGCAAATGCTAACAGCCATAAAAGGGGAAATCGACAGTAACACAATAATAGTGGGGGACTTTAACACCCCACTTACACCAGTGGACAGATCATCCAGATAGAAAATAAATAATGAAACACAAGCTTTAAATGACATGATAGACTTAATCGATATTTACAGGACATTCCACCCGAAAGCAGCAGAGTACACTTTCTTCTCAAGTGCACATGGAACAGTCTCCAGGCTAGCCTTGGAAAATTTAAGAAAACTGGAATCTTACCAAGCATCTTTTCCAACCACAATGCTATGAGATTAGAAATCAATTACAGGAAAAAACAGTAAAAAACACAAACACATGGGGGCTAAACAGTACGCTGCTAAATAACCAAGAGGTCACTGAAGAAATCAAAGAGGAAATTAGAAAATATATAGAAACAAATGACAATGAAAACACAACGACCCAAAACCTATGGGACGCAGCAAAAGCAGTTCTAAGAGGGAAGTTTATAACAATTCAATCTCACCTCAAGTAACAATAAAAATCTCAATTAAACCATCTAAATTTACACCTAAAGCAACTAGAAAAGAAGAAAAAAAAACGCCAATGTTAGTAGAAGGAAAGAAATCATAAAGATCAGAGCAGAAATAAATGAAATTGAAATGAAGAAAACAATAGCAAAGATCAATAAATCTAAAAGTTGGTTCTTTGCAAAGATAAACAAAATTGATAAACTGTTAGCCAGACTCATCACGGAAAAAAGGGAGAGGGTTCAAATCAGTAAAATTAGAAATGAAAAAGGAGAAATTACAACTGACACTGCAGAAATACAAAGGGTCATAAGAGACTACTACAAGCAACTATATGCCAATAAAATGGACAACCTGGAATAAATGGATAAATTCTTAGAAAGGTACAACCTTCCAACCTTCTTCCTTCTATTTCCATGAAGAAATAGAAAATATAAACAGACCAATCACAAGTAATGAAATTGAAACTATAATTAAAAATCTTCCAACAAACAGAAGTTCAGGAGCAGATGGTTTCATAGGCGAATTCTGTAATTCTATCAAACATTTAGAGAAGAGCTCACACCTATCCTTCTCAAACTCTTCCAAAATACAGCAGAGGGAGGAACACCCCCAAACTCGTTCTACGAGGCCACCATCACCCTGATACCAAATCCAGACAAAGATGTCACGAAAAAAGAAAACTACAGGCCAATATCACTGATGAACATAGACGCAAAAATCCTCAACAAAATATTAGCAAACAAAATCTAACAACACATTAAAAGGATCACACACCATGATCAGTGGGATTTATCCCAGGAATGCAAGGATTCTTCAATATATGCAAATCAATGTGATACACCATATTAACAAATTAAGGAATAAAAACATATGATCATCTCAATAGATGCAGAAAAAGCTTTTGACAAAATTCAACATCCATTTATGATAAAAACTCTCCAGAAAGTGGGCATAGAGGTAAACTACCTCAACATAATAAAGACCATATATGACAAACCCACAGCAAACATTCTCAATGGTGAAAAACTGAAAGCATTACCTCTAAGACCAGGAACAAGACAAGGATGTCCACTCTCACCACTATTATTCAACATAGTTTTAGAAGTCCTAGCCATGGCAATGAGAGAATAAAAAGAAAGAAAAGGAATACAAACTGGAAAAGAAGAAGTAAAACTGTCACTGTTTGCAGATGACATGAAACTATACATAGAAAACCCTAAAGATGCCGCCAGAAAACTCCTAGAGCTAATCAATGAATTTGGTAAAGTTGCAGGACACAAAATTAATACACAGAAATCCCTTGCATTCCTATACACTAACAATGAAAGATCAGCAAGAGAAATTAAGGAAACAATCCCATTTACCACTGCAACAAAAAGAATAAAATACCTAGGAATAAACCTACCTAAGGAGGCAAAAGGCCTGTTCTCAGGAAACTATAAAACACTGATGAAAGAAATCAAAGATGACACAAACAGATGGAGAGATATACCATGTTCTTGGATTGGAAGAATCAACATTGTGAAAATGACTATACCACCCAAAGCAATCTTCAGATTCAATGCAATCCCTATAAAATTACCAATGGCATTGTTTTACAGAACTAGAACAAAAAATTTTACGATTTGTATGGAAACACAAAAGACCCCAAATAGCCAAAGCAATCTTGAGAAACGGAGCTGGAGGAATCAGGTTCCCTGACTTCAGACTATACTACAAAGCTACAGTAATCAAGACAGTATGGTACTGGCACAAAAATAGAACTATAGGTCAATGGTACAGGATAGAAAGCCTAGAGATAAACCCATGCACCTACGGTCACCTAATCTATGACAAAGGGGGCAAGAATATTCAATGGAGAAAAGACAGTCTCTTCAATAAGTGGTGCTGGGAAAACTGGACAGCTACATGTAAAAGAATGAAATTATAACACTACCTAACACCATACACAAAAATAAACTCAAAATGGATCAAAGACCTAAATGTAAGACTGGACACTATAAAACTCTTAGAGGAAAACATAGGAAAAATACTCTTTGACATAAATCATAGAGAGATCTTTTTTGACCCACCTCCTAGAGAAATGGAAATAAAAACAAAAATAAACAAATGGGACCTAATTAAACTTAAAAGCTTCTGCACAGCAAAGGAAACCATAAACAAGAGAAAAGACAACTCCCAGAATGGGAGAAAATATTTGCAAACCAAGCAACTGACAAAGGATTGCTCTCTAAAATATACAGACAGCTCATGTAGCTCAATATCAAAACAACAAACAACCCAATCAAAAAATGGGCAGAAGACCTAAATAGACATTTCTCCAAAGAAGACATACAGGTGGCCAAGAGGCACATGAAAAGATGTTCAATGTCACTAATTATTAGAGAAATGCAAATCAAAACCACAATGAGGTATCACCTCACACAGGTCAAAATGGCCATCATCAAAAAATCTAGAAACAATAAATGCTGGAGAGGGTGTGGAGAAAAGGGAACCCTCTTGCACTGTTGGTGGGAATGTAAGTTGATACAGCCACTATGGAGAACAGTATGGAGGTTCCTTAAAAAACTAAAAATAGAACTACCATATGACCCAGCAATCCCACAGCTGGGCATATACCCTGAGAAAACCATAACTGAAAAAGACACGTGTACCCCAATGTTCACTGCAGCACTATTTACAATAGCCAGGACATGGAAGCAACTTAAGTGTACAATGACAGATGAATGGATAAAGAAGATGTGGTACATATATACAATGGAATATTTCTCAGCCATAAAAAGGAACGAAATTGGGTCATTTGTAGAGATGTGGATGGACCTAGAGTCTGTCATACAGAGTGAAATAAGTCAGAAAGAGAAAAGCAAATATCATATATTAACACATATATGTGGAGTCTAAGAAAATGGTACAGATGAACCTATTTCCAGGGCAGGAATAGAGATGTAGATGTAGAGAATGGATGTGTGGACACAGGCAGGAAGGGGAGGGTGGGATGAAATGGGAGATTAGGATTGATATATATACACTACCGTGTGTAACATAGATAGCTAGTGGGAACCTGCTGTATAGCAAGGGAGCTCAGCCTGGTGCTCTGTGATGATCTAGATGGGTAGGATGGGGGTAGGGTGGGAAGGAGGTCCACAAGGGAAGGGATATATGTATACATATAGCTGATTCACTTCACTGTACAGCAGAAACTAACACAACATTGTAAAGCAATTATACTCCCATAAACAAAAATAACAGAATTTTAGCTGATCAGAATTCACCTTCTTATTTCTTTTCCCCCAAGATTTAATACAGATATGTAATGCTATAATAATAATAATCCTTTTGTAAACATGAAAAAAACCCCTAATATTTGTTATATGCTATGTGCCTTGCTGTGTGTGAAGAGATTCTTGTGCATGACTTCAGTTAATCTAGACAACACCTCCATGTCACAGATGAGGGACCAGGTGACTTGCCCAAGTAACAAAGAGTGCTACAGCTAGGAATTCAGCTTGGTCTGACACCCAAGACTGCAATCTGAACCACCTCACTACATGCACCATATTCCGTCCAGACAACCCCTGCAACCTTTGGAGGAACACACTCATTGTGGAGAATAGTTGAATTAAACTGAACATTTTCTTTTAAATGGCTGTGTTGGGGTATGACTTACACATGACGATGTCCATTCACCTTCTTTAAGTGTATGTGGAGATCTGCTATGTTACAGATCACCTATGAGGAGAGGTGGACTTTCCCAAAATTAATTAAATGGCCTGTGCTCAAAGAGTTTACAATCTAGTTGGGGAAACAGGCACGAGTACAATTACCAAAAATATAGTAACACAGGTACGATTATAGTTAGAATAAGAGATATAAAATACTCTGCCAGTGCTAGAGTGAGGTTTCAAATTAATACTACAGATCTTATTAAACATTTGAATGAATAACTAAGTTGTGATTTTAATTTTCAATTAGAAGTCATCTGTCTCTTTAAAAGTGAGTAAATAAATCTCAGGACTTAAGGAACCAATGTTATTCTTAAAATTACTCAGAGGAAAGCATCAGTAATGAACATTGATATCATTTCCTTAGAACAACAAATATATTAAAATGTCCTTTATGTTTTCCCACAGGCACTAAGATTCACAAAATAGAATAATATTAATATATTATGAAAATTTTCTGGTAAAGAAGGAAGCTCCTTTGGCATATACTGATTCATGAAAATAAGGAAATGAATCCTCAGATGATTTTGAAATAAAACTTTATGAGAACTGAAACAAAATCTACATAAAGAATAAGAAAGCATCAAAGCTTAATGATTCCATGCTGATGAGAACTATTTAAATGTACTGAGTATATATTTACTATTTAGTATCAAATAATAGATTTTCTGTGATTTTTTTGGTAAGGAGATCACATGTAATATTTCTGCTTGGGGACTTGATACCAAACCATAAGAAATATCACATAGTCCACAGAAAACTAGTTTTTAAGAAAATTCATTCTAGAATATAGCATTTTTGTAATTTTGATTTGGACTGAATGACAACTCATGCTGAAAGGATAATTGTAAGAAAGGCAATATGTTTTAGATATTTTCTGATATTCAAGTTATTTCACACCCTTATTTTTGTTACTAGCAGTGTATAACAAAGGTTGTAATTCTAAATATCAAGTGAGAACATCTAAAATGAAAAGACTTAACAAATTAATAATAAAAAGAAAAAAAGTATCATTCCTAGTACTTACCCTGAGCAGCACCCTATGCTTTGATTCATATATATTATCTTATACATCACAGTAATACTTGAGTAACACATTTATAATTCCATTTTATACCTGAGAAAAATAAGGCTCTATGTAGTGAATAAACATCCCCACGTTTATGTAACAAATATGTGGCAGAGCCAAGCTGTGAATAGATTTTCCAGCCTTGGAGCCTATGTTACTAATTCCTATGCTGTACTTTTTGAGTAAATCCTGATTGGAATATTTGGAATTCTATTAACATTTTCTAATTTATGGTTTATGTTCTTTCTGTGCAAGAGTTTCATAAGTTTCTGGAAGATATCTGGCAGCATTCTAATTTCCCTAGAAATTTGCATGTGGTGGCAGTTGAAGAAGTCTGTCCTTTAAAAATATACTTGGACTATGAGCAATTGGAAACACAAAGTGAATTCGAAGAGCTCACTTCCCTCACCAAGGCCATCAGGGAACTTCCCTGAGGTCCTGCATGTACAGTCTTTGCCAAAGCACAGCTGTAGGTGCTTGGTGTGAATGGGATGTAGAGGTAGACTTTCCCACCAGGTTTTGCTATCATCCTCTCCTAGTTCAGGGGTGAAATAAGCCAGGTTATGTGGATCATCAGAGCAATTGTTAAAGCAGTTGGTGAAAGAAATGCGTGGTTTACTGAGGGCCGTTCCTCCCTCAACCAAAGCCCCAGCCCTTCTCAGTCCAGCCCCCACCAGATTCTCTCCCTTTCGTGTTAAAACCTGGTTAATGCTTTTTCCTCTGGGTTGTTCTGAGGATTAAAAGAGATCATCTATGTGAAGTGATTACTTCAGTGCTTGACACATAATAAGAACTCAAGAACTGTCAGCCATTTTTGTAATTAATTATGCTTCACAAACTGCTTTCATCCAGTCCCTTTAAATCCTGATTATAATTCAGTGAGGTAGGCAGTCTCATCCCCATTTTTCAGAGAACAAACTTGAAGCTCAGAGATGCTCCGCATCAGCTAATTCAACACAGCCAATCCTAAAACCACAATCTCTGAATAAAATCCCACATTTTTTCCTACCACATCACTCACATCTGAAAGAGGAACAAAACCTCCTTTTCTGGTTAAGCTCTCATATACGTTGTGCTACACTGTGCTTTGCTCCAGCTCTCCTTGCTGGCTTTGCTGTACCTCTCACTCTAGCCAGAAGGAAGGCTTGATCCACAGAGCTACTAAGGAATCCAAGTCATTTCCTGTTTTCATTGAGCTCTGATTACACCTTTGTCCTTGCTGCTTGAGTATTTGTACTGCCTTATATTTTCCACATTTTCATTTTCCAGTGAGTCTCTCACTTCCTTATTTATATTTGGAATTTTCTCACATCAGTGACTATATCTGACAGTTCTTTGATTCTCTCACAGTGCCTATTGATTGGCTGAGTCAGTCAGCCACACAGCAATTCAACAAATATGTCTACTTGTCTCCTATATGCCAAGGATGTGTTTCTTGATTGACTAGACAAATTCTCTGCTCTTATCCTAATGTGAGTTGGAGGAGACTAAAAGTAAATACACACATACATACATTGGAAAAAATCAGAGAGCTATAAGGCCTATGCTGAGAATTAAAATACAATGTGGTTGAGAATGACTGGGTGGCTGCTTAGTCTGGTTGAAGAACTCTCTGAGGTGTTGACTTTGAAGCTGACCTATGATTTGCAAGAAGGTGGTAGATTCATTTTCATAAACAGAATAATCAGTTACCACAAAGTAATAGATTCAGCCTGGAGGAGTTGAAAATCTGGTTCAAGATATAAATAATATGTGAATAATTCTTCCTTGGGCTCTTGTTAGAGGCAAGAAGCTTCAGGGAAGTTTTCAGACATTAACCATTCATTCACTCCCATTCAATGCTCTGGCATTGAGGTTATATTATAATAGAAAAAGGTGAAAAGTTATATTTTTATATAATTTGTTAGTTTATAGGCACTGTCAAAAGGACACATAGGGAAGGAACACACTTGACTTCAAGCAAATGAAAATGATAGCTTAAACAGTGAGTCTATCATCTCACCAAGTGAGAAGTCTAGAAGTAAGCTGTCAATGATTGGAGCAGTAGCTCTGTAATGTTATCAAGGATTTAGCCTCCTTCCAATTTCTCATTCCACCATCCTAAAGCATAAAGATTTCACCTTCACGGTTGTAATATGCTTGCCACATCACCAGGTATTGCACCTGCATTCCAAGCAGAAAGAAGGGGAAGAATAAAAGGTCTTTTTATTTAGAATGGATGCCTTCCTTATGGATTAGAGTTTGTATCTCATTGGTTAGAGAAGTGGGGTTTCCATCTGCACACCTTGCTGTGCCAATTTTCATTGCTGTCCCAATCAAAATCTAGGTTTTATTAATAAGTAAGATGGGGAAATAGATACTGTATTGGTTATAAGGGTGTGTGGCTATAGTGTAAGCACTGAGAGCTATTTGTTTTCTTTTTTGTAATGCAAGTGCCTGACTTAAACTTTGACTGAGAAGGCATCCACTTCAAAGAGGCATCCACTTCAGTGATGACTATCTCGAATAAAGTCATTGCGGGCCACACGACTAGATAAACAGCCAGGCTGCCTTCCCTCACTCAGGCTCCTTTGTTGTAGAGATCTTGGTTGATTTCAATAACTGATCATTTGGACCACTTGTTTTTTCTCTTCCATTTTAAATTCCTGCTCTTATGTTTTAAGTTCACCAATAAAGAGGGAGCCCTACTCTTGACTCCCATAAAAAGCAGAACCTCAGGCCCAAGCACTCTTTCTCTCTCTCACCCCCCACTGCCACGTGGGCCCAGGTATGCTGTGGAATTTCCAGGTTCTGTAAGTAATACACATTTATTTTTTCAAAGTTCCCTGATGGTTATTGCTGAAGGGCATCTGGCAATCATAATAAGAACCACAATGACGGGTCCAGCCACAACATTGGTTATTGATAGGCTAAGACAGGCACAATACAATGGTACACTAGTGTTCAAACCTTGTTTCAATGCAGGTCATAGTCACATCCTGGGATCTGATGATAACATTAACCAGCTCTCTGTGAGCTCTGAGTGCTCATTTGTGTTTTGCTCAAATATTTGCTGCATACTAAGCATGGCACTAGGCACTGGGGATGCAAAGATTAATATGATACTGCAGGATGCGCATACATTTTTGCTAATATATTAAATTTGTTATAAATTTGACACAACTGCATTATTTACTCAGTTGTATTGTATATTAACTAGTGCTGGTGGGCAACTTTCCTTCCTATAAGAATACAACTTTAAATGAATTAAAGAGCATAATATTAAACGCTCGTTAATACAGTCAACTCAGTAAAACAATCCATTGTGAAATATATGTTGGAAGCAACAGCAGTATAAATAGACTCTGTGCATGGCTAAATGATCAAGAGAAAGTGAAAGTCAGAAACATCTACCTCTGTTCCTTGAATTCAGTGACTAGTCGCCTAGAAACGGGAATCATGATTGACATTACCAGGCAGCTCTCCTTTGAGGTTACTTTTAATAATCCAAACAAATTTACAAATGAGTTTCTTTGGGGAGAAGATAGTTAAGATTAAGAAATCCTAAAACCATAAACTATTTCAGGCTGAGAATTGTTTAAAGCAAAGAGGTATGATTGCAAATCAGCCGAGGAAGTAAGAAAAAGGAGGCATGTGCTAACCACTCTATATATATTCTCATTCTATCCCACACAAACCCATGAGGAATATAACCAGCTTATTGAATCAGGTCAACTTGGTAGAGGAAAACAGAAGGCAATTTTATTCTTTCTCCTAATTGTCTGTTCAAATTTGCTCTCTCTTTCTCTTTTAATAGCTTTGTGGATATATAATAGACATACAAGAAACTGTAATGCTTAAAGTGTACAATTTTGTAAGTTTTGGCACATGTCACATACCTGTGAAACCACCCCCATGATGAAAATAATGCATGCATTCATCACTCCCAAAAGTTTCCAATTATTCATTGCTATTTTATAGAAATACATTTTATATGTTTGATTTTTTACTCTGAAGCCTTGCTAAACTCACATATTAGTTCTAGTAATATTTTAATAGATTTTTTTAGAATGCTCTATATAGACAATCATGTCATCTGTGAATAAAGACCATTTTACTTGTTCTTTTTCCAATCTGGATGCCTTTTATTCATTTTTCTGGCCTTATTGTACTGACTAGACAATGTGTAATATTGAATACAGGCTGGCAATGGAATCTTTGTCTCACTCCCAACTTAGAAGAAAGCATCTGATCTTTACCATTGAGCGTGATATTAGCTGTAGGTTTTTTGCAGATACAAATATTAGGCTGAGAAAGTTCCTTTCTGTTTCCAGTTTGCTAAGAGTTTTCATTAGGAATGGAAGCTGGATTTTGCCAAATGCTTCTCTGCATCTATTGAGATGGTCATACATTTTTTTTTGGTAGTCTTTTAGTATGGTGAATTATACTGATCCTCATATGTTAAATTTGCCTTCAATAACTGCTTGCAACTGTTCTGAGGGAACTGAAGGATGAATATCTGCTATTTCATTAATTCATGTACTATTTATTTCATGCCTCCTAAGAATTATGTACTATTTTGGGTGTTGGGATCCACAGTGACTACAAAAGAACAAAGTGTTCAGTGTGAGGGAGCCCATATTCTAGTTGGGTAGTCAACAAGCAAATAAACAGATATACACTCTGTTAAGTACTGGTAAGTTTTATTAAGAAAAATATAGAAGAGTAAATTAATGAGTATATTATAAATGAGGCTGGTAGTGTATTCTTTTTATATGGGTTAGCCAAAAAGTTCGTTCGGTTTTTTCCATAAGATGGCTCTAGTAGCGCTTAGTTGTCTTTAACTTCATTCAGAACAATTTTGTTAGACTGTATTGTGACAGCTGTCATATCAGCGTGCATTAAAAAGAAACTTATCAAAATTGCTGAATTTTTGTGTAGCCATTTGAATATTGAAGATGGAAGAAAAAAAGCAACATTTTCAGCATATTATGCTTTATTATTTCAAGAAAGGTAAAAATGCAACTGAAACGCAAAAAAAGATTTGTGCAGTGTATGGAGAAGGTGCTGTGACTGATCGAACATGTCAAAAGTGGTTTGTGAAGTTTCGCACTGGAGATTTCCCGCTGGATGATGCTCCACGGTCGGGTAGACCAGTTGAAGTTGATAGCGATCAAATCAAGACATTAATTGAGAACAGTCAACATTATACCACAAGGGAGATAGCCAACATACTCAAAATATCCAAATCAAGCATTGAAAATCATTTGCACCAGCTTGGTTATGTGAATCGCTTTGATGTTTGGGTTCCACATAAGTTGAGCGAAAAAAACCTTCTTGACCGTATTTCTGCAAGCAATTCTCTACTTAAACGTAATGAAAACATTCTGTTTTTAAAACAAATTGTGATGGGCGATGAAAAGTGGATACTGTACAATAATGTGGAATGGAAGAGATTGTGGGGCAAGCGAAATGAACCACCACCAACCACACCAAAGGCCGGTCTTCATCCAAAGGTGATGTTGTGTATATGGCGGGATTGGAAGGGAGTCCTCTATTATGA
Organism: Balaenoptera acutorostrata; assembly: GCF_949987535.1. NCBI lineage: Eukaryota > Metazoa > Chordata > Mammalia > Artiodactyla > Balaenopteridae > Balaenoptera > Balaenoptera acutorostrata. Next base: position 81,129,118 of record NC_080068.1, read on the forward strand.
GCTCCTTCTGGAAAATGAAATGATTAATTCCAACAAGTACCGCTCCCAATTTGACCAACTGAAAGCAGCACTCGACAAAAAGCATTTGGAATTAGTCAACAGAAAATGCATAATCTTCCATCAGGATAACAAAAGAAAGACCACATGTTTCTTTGATGACCAGGCAAAAACTGTTACAGCTTGGCTGGGAAGTTCTGATTCATCTGCCATATTCACTAGACATTGCACCTTGGGATTTCCATTTATTTTGGGCTTTACAAAATTCTCTTAATGGAAAAAATTTCAATTCCCTGGAAGACTGTAAAAGGCACCTGGAACAGTTCTTTGCTCAAAAAGATAAAAAGTTTGGGGAAGATGGAATTATGAAGTTGCCTGAAAAATGGCAGAAGGTAGTGGAACAAAACAGTGAATACGTTGTTCAATAAAGTTCTTGGTGAAAATGAAAAATGTGTCTTTTATTTTTACTTAAAAACTGAAGGAACTTCTACCCAATAGAAGGTAGCCACGAAACAGCTATGATAATGATAATGCGATACTGGGGCAAATATCTGGATAAAGTTAGGGAGCAAGCCATTTGGACATCTGGAGGAAGAGATCTTTAGTCAGAAGGAACAGTAAGTGCCAAGGTGGCATATTTATGAAATTGCAAAGAGATCACTGTAGCTGGATTAGTGTGTGGGAACATATTCTTCCTTTATTAGTGTTATTGAAAGCAAATAAAAATTGAAGACAGAAATCAATTTAACTCTACTCAAAATTCAAAGGAACATCATTTTACTGATATTCCAGTAAAATATTCAAGTTGACAATATAAATATATTGATATGTATTTATTGCTTCTTCCTAATACTGATCTCATTTTTCTTGGTTTAAAGTTGAGACATAAAAAGATGAATGAAATGACATTAATTAATTATTTAATTTATTAAACAATATAAATATGTCCAAGTTTATATCTGGATTAGTCGTGGTCACACATTACTATGTAATCTCTAATAATGTTTTATTATGAAATTATTCCATGTGAACATTTAGTTTTACTTGTCTGACATTATTTTGTTATTTAATAGATTTGATGCTTCAGATTTGAACTACCAAGGCTACTGGAAGTATTGCCTTGAAGAAAGATTGCAAATGAATGGTTATTCTTTTCACACATTCTTTCTGCAGAAAGAATTTTTCAGAAACATGTTTGGAGAATGGAAAAAGCTGCTGAGGACAAATAAGTATAAGTGATGCTGGTTAAAAAAAAAACTATTTTTCTTAGCTGTGGAACTTTTAGAAACATCTCCTGGAGGAGATGATATGTGATTAAGGAATAGGGAAGACAAATAATATCGTTGGGCTAAAGAAGGGAACCAGGAAAAGGATTCTAGGCAAAGGACGTATTGTGGAGCAAGTTAAGTGTTAAGTAATATTCAAATGCAGGGAATCGACAGTTCATATTGTTGAAACATAGACTGTGTGTAGGAAAGAGGCAAGAGATGCAGCTAGAGTAGTCAGCAGTAGCCACAGTGACAAGAATCCCCAAGAGGAGACTATCCCACTGACATCAGAAAACCTACTACAGTAATAGCTCAAGGAAGTTGTGCTCACCAAAGTTAATCTTGAGAAAATCCATCCTAAAAAAAGGCACTTTGGCTTGTTGAATTCTTTAAGTTGATGGAAGTGGTGAACAGCTGGGGTCTGGTTGGCACACCATGGGATCACAATCAAAAGGTCAGAAATGATACCATTAAAAAATTATAAGCAGAAGCTTATAAATTTTTATCACTCCTGCCTTTAATTAACCTTTAAAAGCTATTCATGTAGGAATGCATAGGTCTTGGCTTTTGAAGAAAGCAGGGTTTAATACAGCTGTGTTCTCTAATGAAGGCCAATGGACGCCTCTCAGGCAGTGTGGCTATCACATTTCGAGCATCTATAGAACTGTGCCTAGTCAAGGTACCACTAAGAGAGTTTCAAGATGGGCACCAGTTACAAAGATGATACTTTGATTTCTTAATTATATTTCATATACTCTCAGACATTTTAGATATGATTATTTTTAGATATGATTGATATAATTATTAATCATATCTAATAATAATTATTTTTAGATATGATTATTTTTAGACATGATTAATATAATTGCATTATCAGTCAGATAGTCCAGTTCCAAACTATGTCAGGCTTTGTATAAACTTATAGAACAAATGTTCAGCAATGAGAAGCATAATTTGTCTTCAAGGAACCAAACAATTAAAAAGGAATAGTATATTAGCTTTCTATTTCTGTGTAACAAATTAGCACAAGCAAAGGAGTTGAGAACAACACACATTTATTGCCTAATGGTTTCTTGGGTCAAGAGTCTAGGCACAACTTAGATCAGACCTCTGCTTAAGGTCTTACCAGGCTGTAATCAAGCTGTTGGCTGGGTTGGTGTCCCATCTGGAAGCTCATCTGGGGAAGAATACTCTTTCAAAGTCACTTTGGTTTTGGCAGAATTCATTTCCATGGGGCTGTAGGACTAAGGGCCCTGGTTTCTTGCTGGTGGTCAGCTGGAGGCTAGCCTTAGCATCAAGAGGGATCATGTGAACCTCCTCAAATCCAGAAAGAAAAAGTCTTTATAGCAGTTCTTCTAGCAAGTTGGAATCCTATATAAATGTAACCCAATCACAGAAGTAATATCTATCACCTTTGTTATATTCTGTTGCTAAGGTACAGATCCTGCCCACATTCAAGTGTGGGGATTATAAAAAGGTATGAACTTCAGGAGGCAAGAATCATGAAGTGCCACCCTAGAGTCTGTCCACCACACAGAGCATTCATATTCATGGTTAATTTAGACCATTAGATGGACTATTAATCTAGTCCATGGAAAAATATATGGGCTTTGGAGCCAGGCAGGACCAGGATTGAAACTTGGCTTCAGCACTAATTGCCTGTGTGCCCTTGGGTAAGGCATTTACTATCTCTGTATGTTGATTTCTTCATCTGTAAAATGCGGAGAGTGATTGAGAAAATAAAATCAAATGAGATAACGTTTGCAAAATGCTTATCATAGTGTGTAGCATGGAATGAATGTTCAATAACAATAGGTGTTTATAATAGTAATGCTAGCAAAAGTAGTATTGTGGTGAAAATAATAATAACTCCCCTACCATTGACTGATTGGTAAAATAGAAGTCTATTTTCCTTTTGCCTTTAGCATATGTTAAAATATATTTGATATATATTTCATATTTATTCTTTTGCATGTAACAAATATAAATTATAATTCTAAGATTCATCTATCTGTTGTGTGCACCTGTAGTCCATTAATTTCTGCTTCTGTATACTATTCCATTGTGTGATTATATTTATCATAGTATATTTGTCTACTCACAATATGCTTATGCATTCTCTGGTCAATCGGCATTTGGCTTGTTTCCAGATTTTTTTTTTTTAACTCTTATTAACAGTGCTGCTATTAACAGCAAGGGAACAACACATAAAACGGATGTGTGCTCAGACCTCAAGAACCTGTATCTCCTTCTCTAACATAAACCCTTTGAAAATGGAAATTCATTCACTGAATATGTATTAAGCCACAAGAAAAGTATAATATGCTAGTGACCAGAGGCAAAACACTGCTTTCAAGAACTAAGAGTTTAATGGGGGAAACAGGCAGATTTTAAAAGGTGTCTGGAGAGGGGGTCAAGTCCTACTCTGATATGGTGACCAGCTATCCTGGTTTGCCCTGTTCTGGTTTTAACACTGAAAGTCCCACCTCCAGCAACCCTTTAGTCCCAGGCAAACATGAGACTTGGGGCATGAGACATGTCTTTAAGGACATGCATGATACTGTTTAGAATAGAGCATGCATAACGGATGCTAGTCAGTAAATAATAGGTGTCTAGTAGAAGGGACATCTAACCCATCAGGATAGGGTCTAAGTCAGTCAGAGAAGGCTTCCTGGAGGAGATGATATGTGATTAAGGAATAGGGAAGACAAATAATATCGTTGGGCTAAAGAAGGGAACCAGGAAAAGGATTCTAGGCAAAGGACGTATTGTGGAGCAATTTAAGTGTTAAGTAATATTCAAACGCAGGGAATCAACAGTTCATATTGTTGAAACATAGACTGTGTGTAGGAAAGAGGCAAGAGATGCAGCTAGAGTAGTCAGCAGTAGCCACAGTGACAAGACGTGTCCGTCATACTAAGTAAGGACATTGGACAGGGGAGCACGATTGAGTGGTAGTGCTGGGACCTAGGATCAGACTTGTCTTTAAGACACATCATTGTAGCAGGGTGGAAAGGGACTGACCTGGGTGCTGGGTGGTTGGTGTGTTACAGTTCTTTGTTTCCCCATAAATTCCCTAGAGAGCTATGTAGCATTTGAGTCCCTGCACATTGTTTAACGTTTGAATAGAAACTAGCAATAAAAGCAAAACAAAGTAAGAAAACAATGACAACAAAAAACCAAACTACCAAAAAGCCTTAGCCTCTTTTTGCTAGATGGGTGAAACAGGCATGTATGTATGTATATATATATATATATATTTTTTTTTTCTTTTTCCAATTATGTTTTGATAAACCTAGTTAATTAATACTCTGGGCTCAAATTTAAAAAGTTACTTTCATGTAACTTTTATGTTACTTTCACTCAGCATACTGTAGGGGATAAAATGAAAACAGCAATTTCACCCAGATATGCACACACCTATAGGCAAATACCCAAAATGGCCTTGGCCATAAAATGTGTCAGTGGCACCAGGACCCATCAAACTAGTAGTCATGGCCCTGTAAAAACCAATGTTTCTCATAGGAGGATGAATGCTGGTGTGACTCACAGGCATGTTGGAAGTTTTACTAATCCCTGGCATCCAGAGTGCCGAGAGAATCTGGCAAGGTCCCTGACAAAGCCTGACTCAGACAGGGAACCTCTAACAAAGATTTCATAAAACCCATCACTTTATTATCTCCTAGAATCTCCTCCCAATTCCTCCTCTTTCCATCACTGTGACAATACCTATTAAAAATGAATTTATCTTGCCTGGGATCCCTATCTCATCCTGTGCTTTACAACTATACAGGACATACCCAGACTCCAAACTATGCCACATCAACACCGTACAATCTAAATGACCCTGACTTTATGTGCCGGATTGGTGGAACAACCTTCCCCTTTCCTCATCTTTATCTTGCTCACAGAAGCTGAAGCTGGCTGGACAGTAAGATAAACACAGACCCAAACACTAGTCTAAATCACCTTCTGAACTGATTAACTGCGAAGAATTGTAATCTTCTAGGTTGGCCTGCAGGCTCTTGGCTTAACAGAGAAAGGGAATGGAAGCAACTTTCTATCATCTCAATTTACTCTGCTTCTGTTGAATATTAGTTTTTTTGTAATACCAGCCTTCTGCAAACTTAACCTTTTAATATTTTTTAATAATATAAAATGGTTTGAATTCTTGAGTCAAAGAATAGAAAATATCTGGTGTCTTTGCAAATGTTTTACATTCGTATTACGTATACATTGTACATAGTATATTCAAAGTGTGACTCTAAAGCAAGGTGACTGGGACCAACCAGAGGAGCATATTTACTTCCTGGTATTGCCTCACGTGGGACAGTCATTCCCCTTTCCTAAGGATACTGCCATGGGATGAAACATGGAAGTCAACCATAGAGTGTTTCAGAGCCTAGTTCTACATGTTTTTAATGATGAAAAGCTTAATATCTCAAAGGAGGATTTGGTATTTGTAAACAACCAAAGACCATTCATTTAGAGCAATTTTAATTGAATAAGATAGGTGACCACTGGGAAAGAACTCTATGTGGGCCTTATATGGAGATGAGAGTTTGATATGAAATGATAATTCATATAATTATCAAAAATAATTACCAAAGATAATTATGAAGATAATTACCAAAAAATGAACTGCATAGAAATTTTGACCAATGATGGTAGTGTAGGAATGAGCACAATATATCTCTAGTGACTCTAAGAGAAAATACTTAACATATAATACAGGTCTATATGCTAAAAGCATATTTCATTACTTTATAGACACTTTTATGCTATGTTGGACATACTGTTCTGTGATAGTTTTTCTGCTTGCTGTCTTACAAGGATCATACACATAATCGAGCAATAGTTATTTTTATCAAGGAAATTATACTCCACATGTCCAAAGGTCAAGAAAGGAACAGATTAGTGTAAACTCTTTTTAAAGAGAATAAGTAAATTACCATATAATTGGGTGATTCAGAATCTGAATTAGGGCTTGTTAAGTTAGCATTTATGAGCTTGGGAGATTTTACATAATTGCTCTATGATTGTGATTCTGGTTTTCTTAAATGAAGGAAATGTAAAAGATTTTATAATAGTCACCTTCAAGGAAAGGTAAATTTTCTTATTCCTTCTTTTTTTTTTTTACCGTTTTCAAGGTTATCATAAAACTCAATTGCCTTTCATTTGTGTTAAGAACTCCTGGGTATTATTATTTTTAGAAAATTCAGAAGCCCATTCTTTTTCTACTTTTTTATATGATAATTACATTGGTTTTAAAGTTGTTAATAATGAAAATATTTAAAACAAGTAAATATAAATTAGTTTAAGCAATATCCTTCTGTGCACAAAGCATTTGGCACTAAATTATTAACAAAATATTCATATAGTGTGTAAAATTAATGGAAGTCTTTCAGATAACTTTTCTTATTTTATCCTAATTGTACTGCTATTATAATTTCACTTTAAAGTTGAGGAAAATAATGCTTGACAAAGTTCAATGATGCTGTAGGGTACAAGGCCAGTTAACAATGGAGTCCAGACTAGAAGCAGGTACAGGCCTGTATATCGGCTTGTGGTTTAGGGCATTCTTCACTGACCCCATCTATACCCATAGCTGCTTCCTTCTCCTTCCTGCCACACCTCTGAGTTATAAACTAAAGACAAGCTGAGCTTGAAAGTTATTTTTTCTTTACTCCCTGCCTCTGTCACCAGCAAAGCCCATTAATGATTCTCAGGAAATAAAAATAGAACCTTGGTAATAAAACAAAATCTAACTTTTTAATTCTTTTCCTTCATGCTTAGTCTAGTTTCACTTGCTCACAGGGTGCTGCATGCAGAGGCCCTGCCCCTTGAGCTTCAGACCAGAGGTACCCGTGGGAAAGGGCTGCTGTGGACACCTCAGCTTGGAGCCGTGTTCAGAAGCTGTGCATGACACTGCAATTCAAGATGGCGATTTTTCTCTACGTCTGTGTCTCTATTTCTGCTTTGCCAAGAAGATCATCTGTACCATTTTTCTAGATTCCACATATATGCGTTAATATATGATATTTGTTTTTCTCTTTCTGACTTACTTCACTCTGCATGACAGTCTTTTTTTTTTTTTTAAAGCAGTGTTTTTTTTTTGTTTTTTTTTAAAAATATTTGTTTATTTATTTATTTATGGCTGTGTTGGGTCTTCGTTTCTGTGCGAGGGCTTTCTCTAGTAGCGGCAAGCGGGGGCCACTCTTCATTGCGGTGCGCGGGCCTCTCACTATCATGGCCTCTCTTGCTGCGGAACACAGGCTCCAGACGCGCAGGCTCAGTAATTGTGGCTCACGGGCCCAGCTCCTCCGCGGCACGTGGGATCGTCCCAGACCAGGGCTCGAACCCGTGTCCCCTGCATTGGCAGGCAGATTCTCAACCACTGCGCCACCAGGGAAGCCCTGCATAACAGTCTTAACACAACTTTGTAAAGCAACTATACTCCAATAAAAATTAATTAAAAAAAAAAGACGGTGGCAGCGGGCTGTGTGCAGAGATGCTCCGCCCGGCACTGCGATCTGGAGCCTGAGCAGCACAGCTGCACCTGCCCTGCAAGAACTCCACACCCTCCCTATGAGGAGAACCTTAGAAAGCAGCCCTGCCAAATGCCTGCGGGGGAGAACGTGTCTCCTAGGTCGCCAGCTCGCACCTCTATAAAATGATTTTTGTCCCCTTTTTTGAGTTGTCTCTGTTTCCTTACAATGACAATATAAGCCTTGTTTTAATTGTCTTGCTTCTGGAAAAAAAAATCATTGAGATACGCAATCACTGAATTGTCTCTGCTTCTTCATAGCATCCAACCCACTTTCCTAATCTGTCCTCAGAATTGTCCAGCACTTGCCCAAACTCTGTGAGAAGCCTCTCCCAGCTTCCCTTTACTAAGATGCCCCCTGGGCATCTTCTCTTTTGCTACAACAGGCTAAATAAAATAACTTCGTACTTTCCTGTGATTATAGGGGTTTTCCTAGTATCACTTGATTGGTGAGTTTGGCAGATGTCAAAAATACAAGACTTTAATGAAGTCAGAATATCCTCAACAATATATCCAGAGTAAATAAAATAATTTTCATATATGTCAGTTCCTTACAAAACTCCTTAATTTAGGCCAACATCATTACTGCTACATTATAGCAATGATGTAGTAGAGTGAAACAGTTTTCAGATGATCTGACTTAATCCAGAGAAGCATTTATCTATACTTAAAAAGTTCCTTAAGAAAACTCAAGGAAACCTTATGAATTTTAGATTTATTCAAAATATTTTGGGGAGAGTTTTTATAGTTTAAAATATATCAGCCTTTTAAAATTTTCTCTTTATAACAGTATAACCAACTTTTCAGATAATTATAACCTGGTAACCATTATTTCACAATGGGCTTAAATCACACTCAAATTTTCAGTATGCACTGAGGCTGGAGGACTTATTCCAAGGACTTTGCTGAGATAAAAGTATTTTTAGAGTCAAAAAAACCTTACCAGTATTCCTAGATCACAAGAATGGATTTGAAATAGAAGCTATTTGAGTCCTACCACAGGGGAATCAACAATTCTATCGCATCACCCTGGGAAAAATTCATAGAGAGCTCATTGTTTCTTCAAGGTTACATATAGGCCTGGTTTTCATTTGAAGCTTATTTTTATTTTTTTAAGTGGTAAACCATAACATCTGCCATATTGTTGGGAACGTAAAAAAGAGTACAAGTATTTAAAAAATGAGTTTCTCCAAAATCCAGAAATATTACTCCTTTCTACTATTGACTGAATTTCATTCTCATTATGTAATTAATCAATTCTGCCCCCAAATCAAAAGTTTTTCTTATATGAGTTATCCATCAATGACAAAATTCTTATTTTCACAAAAATTCAACTCATATCATTGATTTAAACAATTCGCCATTCTGTTTGGGACAGTAAAGAGAGGGTGAACCACTACAAAATAAAGAAGCCTTGGGAAAATGGAGAGGCTTGTTAATTACCCAGACACTAAAATTGAAACTAAAGTGATGGGCATTTGGTTTTTAATTTTTAAAAAATGATTCACACTTCTCAGGCTCTCTGCTCTCTATAAAATACTTGCTAGGGTTTTCCATCTGCCTATCCTTTTATCTCCATGATGTTCTAAATATGAATTTTCTGGCTTTAAAGAACAAGTTTCAATGTCAAAGCTATTTTCTACAAACACATTCAAACTTTGTTCCAGTATCATGTTAGCACTTTATGGATATATGCAATCTCTTCAGAGGGAGTATAACACAAATATGATATTTTCATTCCAAAACTGAATTCTCAAAAATATTCTTAACCTACTTGGGTGAGAAATCAAGCCCTGGATAAACGTCTTTTTAGTCAAAACGGTATATATCAATATCCAAATTTGGAAGCTAGCCTTACATACAGCTTTTAGAAAATGGGAAATTTTTGCTTTGGTATTAAGATGATATTATAACCAGGGACCTGGAAATACCAAAATCCTGTCTCTGACCAAACCACACTTTCTGACAAAGCTCTGGAGGGAAATGTATGCATAAGAAACAATGAGCAAAGAAAACAAGAGTAACACTTTTTAAATTTCCAGACTGGAGACACAAATTCCAGTGCAGTAAATCTTAGTAACCTGGGCCATATTATACACAACATCTCTTTTTATAAGCTAGCAAGTACCTGATGGCATCTGTCAGCATCCGGGGAAGGTAAGTTTAGATATTCATACATTTGTAACCTAAAGAATGCTATTTATTATAAAATTCAGTGTGGAAGGGTCTTTCCCCACAGGGAAATCAGGGAGTAGCTATCAGGAGATGGGTAAATGGATAATAGAGAAGCAAAGCAAGAGTTGTGGAAATAATCAGCCAGTTGTACCAACTGTGAAGAGAAATGATGTCTCAGAACTCAGTGTAATGCTCACTGCAATTTGCTACCCTGTTACTTCGGAGAAAATCCTATAAATCATGAAGAAATTAGAACATCTTATGAAAATACTTGAAACAATTTCACATTTAATTTGTCATTTTGTGGAATCTAGCATTATTTTGGGACTCCAGAAAATTCTTCAAGCATGTGATGAAAATGACACATCTACAAAATAGCTGGGTTCAATCTCTTCTGAATTTCTTTTTTTTAGTTTATTTTTTATTGAAATATAGTTGAATTACAATGTGTTAACTACTGCTGTATAGCAAAGTGACTCAGTTATACATACACATACATTCTTTTTCATATTCTTTTCCATTATGGTTTATCACAGGATATTGAATATAGTTCCCGGTGCTATACAGTAGGACCTTCTTTATGCATTCTGTATGTAATAGTTTGCATCTGCTAATCCCCAACTCCCAATCCAACCCTCTCCCATCTTCTAAATTTCTACTACAGTTAAAATACTTTTGAGTTACTCATAGAGTATTTATTGAGATAAAATTTAATATTGTTGTTTTGTTTCTTTAAAGTGAGAGGGCTACTTAAAATGCTTTATATCCTTAGAAAGATCTCTGGAGCATTAATAATTTCTGAGGTATATTTTCCCCTTTATTAACATTTTAAAACAGAAAATACTACCATAGAGTATGCCACATAGGTTGTTATTTATTAAAAGCCATTTGAAAACAATCTGTTCAGTGAAGTGTTCAATGACATTCAAAAATGTTTTCAAAACAACTTCACTACCTTGAGAAACTTGATAATTCACTCTGTTGAAATAAATGGTCTATCAAAAGTCAAAGTTTGTGCATATAAACATAGCCCGTATGAAAGGATGAGAGCAAGATGGCTGTCTATTAATTTATGCTTCTGTGCTTCATTACTTTTTCATGATGTTTAATGTATATATGTGTGTTACACATATACATACTTACCTATTCAAATGAGAAGGGTTTGAGAACTCTGTAGGACTATGAGTTAGATATATAATGCCTTGGACTTACATATGTAGCAGTGCTTTGCATTGGTTTTTCCAGAGTTTTATTTACTGGTAAATTTCCCCTTTAACTCTATTTTTAGAATTCCTAATTATCAATTTACATATAACCTCTATCCCGCCACCTCTCGCAGTCTCTAATATAGACTCATTTTATACCACTTTCATTTTCACAGTGGGACATGACATTTACTGGCTTGAGAACACTAACTGAATTGGAATGTCATTCCAATGTGTATAAAGATACCTACAACAGCAGGATGACATGAATCAGAATAAATAAGAAATTACAAAGGTCAGTCAGAATGAAAGTCAGAGTTGGTAAATAAAAACACTATAATTCCCAGAGATAAAAGAAAAACAAAATAAGAAAACAATACTTTTCTAATTTAAATCTCCAGTCTAGACCTTTCACCTGAACTCCAGACTCATATACCCAACTGCTCAACATTTCTACTTGTATCTATCCTAAGTAGACTTAATGTCCAGAACAGAACTCCTGATCTTCCTCCTATGACCTCTTTCATGTAGTTTTCCTCGTTCTAATTATGGGAAATTCCATCCTTGGAATTGTCCAGGCCAAATTCTTTGGAGTCATCCTTGGTTCCCCTTTTTATCACATACTCTTATTAAATCCATTGAGAAGTCCTTTTGTTCTAACTTCAAACAATATCCATAATTTGACCACTTTTAAGCACCTCCCCACCATTTCTACCTCCATCTGAGCCACCATCAGCTGTCACTGGTTTAACTGCAATAGTCCTAGTTGGTCAGCCTTGCATTTACCCTTGTCTTCCTACAGTCTGTCCTCTATGCAGCAGCAGAGGGATCCATTCGAAACCTATGTCTGAATAGATTGTTTCTCTGCTCAGAATTCTGCAACGGCTCTTCATTTTACTCAGTGAAAGCTAAAATTTGTACAATCATCTGGCAGGCACTATATGATCTTGCCTGCTCTCCTATTACCTACCCCTCAGGTCTTATTTTCTACAACTCTTCCCTGATGCCACTACTCCAGAGAACCACATTTACTCCCTTGGTTTCCCTTGAGCACATCAGGCACACTCTCACCTCAAGACCTTTGCTCTGGATGTTGCCTCTGTCTGGAATGCTCTGCCCTCAGTCACCTACTTGGTTACTCTCCCAACTTCTCAAATCTCACCTTAATGAGGCTTACCTTGACTACCCTTTTTAATACTGCAACTTGACAACAGCCTACATCCCTGCCATTCAAGATTTTGAATCCCCTTACTTTGCTCTGCTTTTTGTTTTGTTCCATAGTATTTATAACTTTCTAACACACTACATAATTATTTATTAGATCTATCATTTAATTGGTTGTATCCTCCTGCTGGGATATAAGATCCATGAGAGTAGAGGTTTCTGACTGTTCTGTTTCCTAATGTACCCAAAGTTCACTGGATTGAGTTACTAGTTGAATTGAATGAGCTTATCCTCATATAATAACATTTCAGTGTTATGATCTATGTACACATTATTTTTTATGCCACTGGAGATGCAACACATCCCCCAAATAACATGCATATTCAATATAGGTTCAGGGCTCATCACTGTCATTATTTAAGATTTACCTGGTGCTAGGTTTTAATTAAAAGATCAACAACTTATATATACCATTAAATTTGCAATTATATATTAACTACTTAGTAGATTCAAAACTCTGTCCTGTGAGAAATACAGTAACATAAAAACATGTTCTTTAAAAAATTTACTAGTCTAGTAGGGAAGAATAACATAATTTTCATATTTCTCTGACTGGTAAATTTCTTCCTAGCTATAGTCCTCCATTGTAAAAACAAATAAAATAGTATCTTTTTTCAGGAGTTTAGGTACAAAATTTATTCTCCCTATCTTTTCGAAGGCTCTGTAGAATTATAGCAAATGAAGCATCGTTACCTGGTCAACTCTTCTCTGAATACTATGGGATCATAAATTCATTTAATTCTGACATCTTAAAGAGGTCCCTGGAGACCAAGCCAGCATGCCGAGTTAAATTAATAGGCTTTCAGTCTCCCAATCTAGGTACACATTTTTTTAATGCCACAGGGACCTTAAAATGGTTTAAGGTAGATAAAATATTATCATTACATTCAGATGTGACGTTGTGTAGTGCTGGGATATTTTTAAATGTTTGATATTTTAAACAAAGTAATAAAATACACAATCTGTCACTGGTTGGTACAACTGAAACTATATCTATGGAAACAGAACTCAGTGACCACGAATGTTAATCCATCTGCGTTTTCACAAAGAGGTACAAAATGAGAATCTCAGTTCCAACCTCATGTTTCACAAATGGAATCTCCTGTCTAAAGCTAGTGGGTGACTTGATATTTTAAAACATGCAAGAAAAATGTTTTTTCCCTAAAGTGTGAATATAAATGTCTTATCCTTTTCAATTTTCTAGAATTTGGGGGACTGGCCTTGCTCATAATGAGTAGACAACCAAGAATGACAGAATTCTGACACTTGGTTGAGCACTTATGTAATACTCCAATGATCATGCTCGTAGTATAAGGTTTAATTTAAACAGCAAGATACCTGCCCCATTACCCAAATACTTGGCACCACTGCCTATCAATCTAAATGATTGACTTTATCATGCTGTTTCAAATTCCTTTAATCAAAATATCATTTCTTCACAGAGCTGCTTTTAAAAAGAGCTTCTCAGACAGTGTTTTCTGATACTATTGGCTGAGGGTAGACACCTGTGGAAAGAGATTTTTTTTGGGAAAAGAGTAGAGAGGAGAAGTCCTCATGCAAAAAAAATGTAGGGTAATAGTGACCTACGCCTACGCCTATTCCCATGCCGGTGTCCACACCTATACCTATCTGCCTCTGGAGCTTCGTCTGTATCTAGCCCTACTTGAATGAAAGCCAATTAAAAGTTTTAAATATTTTTATGGGCCACATTTTTTCCCATTCAAAATAAAAGTAGTTATACTGAGTCCCATGGGGAAAAATACATATTTTTACAAATTAGACATTGTTTTGTAGACTATAATGACATTTTATTGAATAGAAGAATGTCAGTGAGAAACTTGATATTGTTTTCTAGCCATCAATATGTTAGCATCTTTTGGACACATTTGAAAAGTTGTCATCTAGAGTACCTATCTCATTTTTCAATCTGAAATCAGACAGAGTAGGCTAGGCAGGAAGGGCTGCTTGACACTGATGCATGAGATTGAACTTGGGAACTGGAGAGCACCATGAACACTCTCCAGAGAGGGAGGTGGGAGGTGGGGGGAGAAGAGGCTCTAGAAGCTGGAAATGGACAGTGATGGGGGAGGTGGAGGGGGTCCAAAGACAGGTCTCATCTCTTTCATCATTTTTCCAGAGTCCAAATCTAACACATCATCCATATTTCTTTTGTTTCAATGTGTAATCTTGATCTTAAAGATTTTTCCTTGTGACATCACTTAGTATGTGGTTCACAATGTATATACATGAAATGGAAAACTTTCTAAAAGGAAATATATATTTTACTCATAAAATATAATTGCAAAATTTACCACTCACCTTTCATCTCAACAAACATATTTAGAAAATAATGTTACTCAGTGTTCTTAATTTTTGCATAAAACAGCTAGAAAGTTGAACATCTTACCTCATGAGGGTTTAGTGTCGCACCTTGGGAAAACTAGGTCACAAAGGTTACTAGGGTGCAGTTTGCTGTTGCATGTATGAATTATTGCTTTTAGTATAACAAAGTCATAATTTTGGCTAATTTGTAATCAGAGCCATTTCTATTGACGGGTAGTTTAAAATTAATTGCAAATAATCATTTTGCAAAAGAAGAACAATTGTGATTTAATAAAATATTCTATAATCAATATTGGAACAACCACAGTACTCTAGTTGCTAGTAAAGATGTATAATACATGCTGTCACTGACACTCACTAGTGTATCACAGTATTTTGAGGAATGCAAACGATTACAGAAAATGTTACGGTACATAAGATGTGTATATTTTTAATTGGCCCTTATGCCAATTATATCATATTGGTGTATCTATATATCTATATCAATATTGATATAGACAGGATGATACAGATGCAGATAGATACACATACAAGCCAGGTAAAGGTACAAGTTTAGGTATAGGTCATTGTCTTAGTGCGTTCAAAGATTCATCTGCTGGGTGTGAAGTTAGCCTCTGAAGACCAGCTTTCCTACTTTTAATAATACCCTCTTTCCATGTAGTGGACTGTGTTCCCCAAATATAACCATGGCCAGGAATCTGAAGGACTGAAGGCTTCAACAGGGAAGGGAAGATTTTTTTGTTTCTCTTCTGAATTTGTAGTTAGCATAGAAGGCACTCATATATCATAAACCAGAGAGACCTTTATCACAACAATGTCAGAACAACTCCAAATGATGCCACTTCCTGGAAGCCCTTGCTGTCACTTTCTCCTGCCAGACTGGGTTTTGACCCCCAGTTGTGTTAACTCGACTTAGCTATGCATCTTGGCAATGATGATGCAATCTGTAAACCAGGAACTGTAATACTGACCTCTCAGGGATGTTTGTGAGGAGTGTAATGGGCCTGTCAGTTAATAGGCACAGTATTAACTGCCATCCCTTCCCCAACACCACTGCAGCCTGTCAACTATGTTGCTTCTTCGTTAGTATCAGTAGTAAAGTGCAGGTAAGAAAAAAAATAGTTGAAACATATATTAATTGATTTCCCTGTTATGGAGCTGCTCTGGTAAAAGATCAAGAAGGGGAAAATACTCAAAATTACTGTCAATAATTGCCTTTTTAGTTTATTTACAAAATGATTGATACATTTTAACACTGATAATCAAGTCAGTTCACATTTTAGTACTCATAATCAAATCAGTCCACATTACAACTATCCTGTAGCTTAAAATTCCACCATGTTAAAACATAGCTTGTGCTTTAGATACCTGTTTTTGCAAGTTTTGCAGTACAAGTTTTCTTTTCATAGCCATGTTAACATTCTCAAGTCAATAAAAGATTCCTAGGTCAATTTTTGTAAAGGCATCAGTTTCTCAGAGGTTAAGAGAAATTACCACAGTGTAATCTATTTTTTAATAAACATGGTTGGCAATTACAGAATAGAGAATGCAGCTTTGCTCAATTTAGAATATAAATGTTAATTATATTTTTTACATGGATTTCTTTATTTAGCCTTTTTCTCCCAGCCTTGTTCTGGTCCAGGCTTCATCTTTATCCAAAACCCAAGAGATCTGTATTCTCAGTCTAGTTATTTGAATTTCTTTCCTTGCACTACCTGAGAGGTATAACTCCTTATAATGTGCTTCTATTGAATTTTTTTTCCTGTCCTCTGCCTCTCACAAAAGTATTTTGGATTGTTCTTTTTCATGGTGATTGTTGAGATTTGGAGCCATTTCTCTTCTTATTAACAACAAACCTTGATCAGTGAAGCTCTGCTTATTCAAGAGCCAATATAGTGAAATGGTTTTGAGCACAGAAATTTGTGCTAAGACTGCATGGGTTCATGCTCCAAGTGTGCCACTTTTACTGGCTATGTGATCTTGGGAAAGTTACTTAAACTTTCTGGTCCTTAGTTTTCTAGGCTGTAAAATTCCAACAGCAATCATACCTACCACATACTGTTGTTGCAATGATTAAATGAGTTAATATATTACATTTACACATGATACACAGTCGGTGCTATACAAGTATTAGCTATTTTTGTTTTTAAACCTCATTACTACTGCTGCTCTTCTAAAAAAGATCTTAGCACTTTACGTCTGTGAAAGCTGAGTCTCAAATTCAGATTTTGACTCACATCCTATGTTATCCATAACACGTTCATTAACCACTCCCAGCAGGAACCAATCAATAGTTCCATTTATCAGGTTCTCTTAGAAGTACCGCCCTGAGTCTTTGGATTGCCATTTCAGACATTTTATTCTCTTTTCCTCAAAATATATTTATACTTATTAGGCACTTAATCTCAAATCTTTATTTCAGGAAATAAACCTATACCTAAATATATTAACATAAGTTTGAGACAATTATCAGAAGACCTACCTCTTCACTACCTCTTAGTAGCCCATCACTAACCTCAATGATTTGATCTTTATGTTTTTAGGATATATAAACCCTTAGTGTCAGGCTTTTCTGAGGATCGTCAAAACTGGGAAAATTTAGGGGCTTCCCTGGTGGCGCAGTGGTTAAGAATCCGCCTGCCAATGCGGGGAACACAGGTTCGAGCCCTGGCCCGGGAAGATCCCACATGCCGCGGAGCAACTAAGCCCGTGCGCCACAACTACTGAAGCCCACGTGCCTAGAGCCCGTGCTCCGCAACAAGAGAAGCCACCGCAATGAGAAGCCTACGCACCTCAACGAAGAGTAGCCCCCGCTCACCACAACTAGAGAAAACCTGCGTGCAGGAACGAAGACCCAATGCAGCCAAAAAAATAAATAAATAAAATAAATAAATTTATATAAAAAAAGAAAACTGGGAAAATTTGTTAGACAGCCCAAATTCACACAGGACAAATGCATATAAAGAAAAATGCACACCTGTTTTTTAAATGAAAAAATTATCAAACAATTGATAATTCACACAATTTAATAGAGTATTATAAGGCTTACAATGAAAGATAGCCATCCTCCGCCATATTTTCTTTCGATGAAGCAGTCTCTTTGAACTCTTATATCTATCCCTTTGCATTTCTAAATAATAAACTTAATCTGGTGTTTCTAGATTTATCTGTTTTAGAATGTTTTTCATTTCCTACTAGGAAAATAAGGATTCAGCATCCTGTTTATTTCTTCTTTATTATTTCAAAGCAGTACGTAGATTGGATCTCTCTCTCTCTCTCACACACACACACACACACACACACACACACACACACACATCTTAGTAAATATCTGTTGCATGAGTAAACCCCCAATTATGCAGGGAGAGATAAACTGGTTTAAAGATTAATTGGGTTAAGGAGGCATATTTGATGTACAGTGAAATCACCTGGAGATCTTTCTGAAAACACTCATGCCTGATTCCCATCCTCAAACTTTCTGATTCAATCCATCTGGGGTGTGACTTGGGTACTGGAATTTATAAAAGCTGCCCAGGTGATTCTCATGTGCAGCAAAGTTGGGGAACCACCGTTACAGGCAGTTTCTTACTGACTCTGAATTGTGGCCTCCTTTAGTTTGAACAGAAGAGGAATGAAATCTCCTGCTGACTAATGACATCTCTGCTGGAGAGATGGGTCTCTCTCACACGGCTGCTATTCTCAACCTGGGGTGCATTCTATTTGACCTGTGCAGACAAGTGTTTGTTGCCAGTGTGCAAAGCCATCTTCAGGGTCATGGGCCTGTGTGACAAGACAGGATTTCTCTGGCAGGGAGACCACACAGGAGCAGAGTTGGCATGTTGATGGGGGGGCATGATATTGGTCACTAGAAAGGGCAAGCAGTGTGTTACTAACCCAGGAAGTAATGCAGAAGTGCCTTGAGAGTGGGCCAGGGATGTATGTGGGTGGGTCAAAGGATGGTTCTCAGTAGTCCTGAGGAGAGAGAATCAATGATGGAGCCCAGAATGAGAGACTCTGGGGAGTTGGAAGGTAATGGAACCCATCATTCTGAAAGGATACTGTCCTTTAAGTGTGGTTCAAAGTCCCTAAGGCTCTGGGAATTAACCCTTTAGTTGTAGCACCATGGGGAGGGCCAAGGAGGTCCCTGGGAAAGCAGAACACCCAGAGTGGTGGGCACTTAAGGCAGTGGGGCTCAGGGCAACAGCTGTTTACTAACCAGTACAGGCATATTTCAACATTTCAATAACTTTAGGGCTGCTCTTACGTATGCAGGATAAATGTCAGCACCTGCCCCCTCCGCCAACACATCAGTGTATTTAGCTTGGACTAGTTGCTTTTGTGGCTATATTAGCTTGTCTCATTAGAAATAAATCTTTAGGCAGAATTTAAATCTGTATTCCAAAAACTATGTATTTTATTCACTTTTTATTAAATCCTATTTGCTGCTATGAAGAAGTAAGCAGGAAACAGTGATAAGTAATAATGGGGTATGTGAGGGCAGGCTACTTCCTGGAGAGTTGTCAGGGAAGATTTCTCTGGGAACGAGGCATTTAAGCTGAGACCTGGACGTCAGAGGCTGTGGTCTTGAGAAGAATCAAGGGAATAGTGTTACAGGCAGAGGGACTGGCAACTTCCAAGGCTCTCTGACAGCAAAGAGCTTGGTATTTCCAAAGAGCTAACACAGAGACTGATTCTGAGTAATAAAATCTTCAAGGTTAGTGTTCTGTGCAGCAATAGTACACATATAAGAAGGTAAATAGAACTATTCAGAGTGGATTTTCACAATCAAGGTCAAATATGTTCGTGGAGAACCTTTTACAGGGAGTTAATGTGCCATGATGGGTGCATTGGCCACACATCTTCTGTTGTCTCTATCTCTGATTTCAAAAATCCTTCTTAATGTGTAGAAAACTTATGTCACTCAAAAACCTACACATGGATATTTATAGCAGCCCTATTCATAACTGTCAGAACTTGGAAGCAACTAAGATGTCCTTCAGTAGGTGAATGGATAAATAAACTGTGGTACCTACAGATAACAGATTATGCAGCACCAAAAGGAAACGAGCTATCAAGCTATGAAAAGACATGGAGGAACCTTAAATACATATTACTAAGTGAAAGAAGCCAATCTGAAAAGGCTATATACTGTATGATTCCAACTATATATGGCATTCTGGAAAAGGCAAAACTATGGGAAGAGTATGCCAGGGGTTAGGGGAGAAGAAAGGATAAACAGATGGAGCACGGAGGATTTTTAGTTCAGTGAAGCTATTCTATATAATACTGTAATGGTGGATACACATCAGTGTACGTTTGTCCAAACCCACAGAATGTACAACACTGAGAGGGAACCCTAACTAATCTATCGACTCTGGGTGATAATGATGTGTTCATCAATTGTAACAAATGTACCACTTTGGTGCGGGATGTTGATAGTGGACAAGGCTGTGCATGCATTGGGGCAGGGGGTATATGGCAACTCTGTACTTTTCCTTAAATTTTGCGGTGAACCAAAACTACTTTAAAAAAAAATCTTTTCTTTTTCCTGGCAATTATAAAAGTTTTTTCACGTGCCATGAGTGTTGCTCTAGACCAGTGATTCCTTTTTCTACAGGTCACACCTAAGTAGACTGGCTAGATGTTTGCACCCATTAATGCTCGAGTTCCCTAATGATATTCTTTAGACAGTCAGTCTATGTGTGACTTTTGGGCATTTCTCGAACCTACTCAAAGGCAATAGTTAGTTAAATCCTGCTACTCGCAAATGTCATTCACAAGCAACTCGGTTTCATAAGAGAAAGAAGGCAAAACATCCTTTAAGGAAAAAACAATGTGTGCAGGAGTGTAAGCAGAAGACATTCTGCTCTGGTCTATAGTTTGCCAAAACAAATGGTTATCTGTAAATTCAGGAAAAAAATCAAAACTATGTTGACACTATACATTTCAGTGGCTGCTTTGCCATTTTCAGACATAGTTACCATGAAAGAGGTAGGTTGATTTCTGACAAATGTAATAACATTTCTGAATGGGTAAAAAGATGGTGTAGTTAGTGCTTTCACTTGATGAACGCCTCATCATTGGTAACTAGCCCATGTGAGAGCTGCTTGAGAGCTGTCAGCTGCCAGAGAAATGTATGTCTAACACCTTTCCCAGGGCTTCCTGCCAATATTTCCTCAGGTAGTCAATTCATCAAATAAATCCTTTAATGAAAGCAACGGTGTGTTGGTAAATGTATAACAACCAGCTCCCTGGACATAATGCCCATAATGATTTGTAGCACTTTACAATTTCCATGGTGTAAATATTCCCACCTTGCTCATTTGCAGCTACCAATCATTGAAGATGGAATTGGGAAGAGAGGCACACAATTGGCTTCCCTAGGCCAGTACATGATGGCTCCAGCACACCACTGAATCAAAGGGGTCCTCTTTCTCAGCTCCAGAAAGAGGAAGGGGCCAATTCATTATTTTGCTTTATGGAAACCACCTTTTATCTCTTTCATGAACCATGAGTTCCTCTTTTTCATTGGCTTAAAAAAATCGGATATTTTTCAGTACCCCTGAAGCACTCTTTCCAGGAAATTCACATACTGCCCTCCCTTGGTGCTCCCCTCTTCCCCTAATGCATTAACCTACATAATTTTATGTCTCTGGTAGTGCAAATGTGTAATTCAACTGGAAGGTGGCTAACTGGAGCCAGTGTATTTATAACTGCGCCATGCCTATAACACTGAGTAGAAGGGCAGACCACTAATGACTTGGAAGAAAGAGTAAAATTTTCTGGTGCACTGGCAGTGTCTACATGACCTAAGAATATCTCGCTGATTTATTGAATTGAATGGGAGAAAAAATCAACAGCTTTTACAGGGTCATGAACACTATGTGACTAGCAGGATAATTAATATCCATATTAATATATGGTTCAAGCACCTTGTGTACTGCATAGCGCAGAAAATAACTAATTTTTATGACATTAAAAACCGAGGTTTCCATCTTCCCATAGATGTGACAGGGTGTGAACAGTAGTTAATGGATACAGTTTGGCATGAATAGAGGTTGAAATCAGACTTGTCTATTCTCTTCCAGAAAATAAGTCACATATAAACAGGGAACGGGGACCAGAATGTCCCCTAGAATTCCCTTAAGGGATGGTGAAATTCAGAGGCTATAAGACAGAGAAAGAGCAGAAAATCCTGGGACCATAATATAGATAATAAATATCTGTCATTTAGAAAATCTTCCTATTTCTCTCTATAATCTCCAGTTGATTCTGCATATGATAGCTGTAAGTCTTGATTTTATACATTCTAAGCTTGGAAATCATAGCCCTCTTAAGAATCAACTGAACATATTTACTTCTCCCAAAGGTATCTTTTTTTCTTGAAACAGGGTTAACTCTGCTTCAAAAACTTTAATATATGTTTTAGAGTCTCAAAACTGCTTGGTTATGAATATATATGTACTTAATAGGAAAAACATAGAATCATTTAAAATGGCATGATACAGTATTCACTAATGTCAGATACATATTTTGCTTCTTAGAGAAAGAAAGAGTGTGTGTGACAGAGAGAAAGAGAGGGTGATTTAAGCATGTTGCTAGAGATATTTAAGAAACTTTAAAACCTTTAGACTTTAAAAATAGTTTGAAAATGTTACAGCAGAAATGTATAAATGATTCAAGTAGAAAAACACTTCTTTTGTAAAAAGGCCATAGTTTCAACATTGGCTTCTTAATCAGATGTTGTAACGTTACTGAAATACTCTCAACAGGGCATTTTGGCATCACCTTTTTCCCCTCATGAAATATTACTGAAGACTATAAAAATGATTCCAGTTTGGAAAATTGGAAAATTTCCAATAAAGAAATCATTTCTCTCCTCACCATTTTTAAGAGGATGGGGATTTCCAAGTGATAAATACGGGTTTATCAAAAAGCTTAAAGGATTATAAATTATGAGAAAGTATAACATTTCTTCTGTATAAAACTGTGCGTTCCTGGTAATTATACAAATGAATCCTGTGGCTGATTTGTAGAATAAACTATAAGCAAGCAGAAGTTTGATAAAAGGAAAATATTTCTCTCCTTTATATAATAATTGTTCTCTCCATGTTAATCATTATGATTAAATGGATTCAAATGGATTCATTATTTCGTTTAGATTAATACATTTCCAGCCTGAATTCTTACTGACCTCATCTATTCAACTTTTAGGAAGACACAAGACTGAGTTCTAATGAATATTTATGTACCGCACAACCTCATGGGGTGACTATGTCATTAGTGAGATCATGTAACTTTTTTTTTTTTTTGATCATGTAACTTTCTTTGGCTTCCAGGGTAAGTGTCAATAAAAGTAACAGCCCCATGAAATTGGAAGGCACATTAGCTGCTTTCCTGGAGGAGGTATCTAAGGGGTCATCCTCAGAGAGCTGCATCTCTACAGTGTCTTGCACATAATTCAAAGAAAGTATGAAAGTTTGGACTGTCCTTCTAGGAGAGCACACCAATAATTCATTGAAACCAAAGATTGAATCTGTCATAATAAAGGAAAACCAGAGCAGGAGTCAGGACAGCGGGTATCTGTGTCCTGGGGAAGAAAATGGTAATGGAAACACAAGGGGTGACGGCGAAGAAAACTGCTAGGTGTGACCCCTATTTTCTATCCATTGCCTCTGCTTTGAATCTAAACCTCCAATATTCTATTTGTGGAAGTCCAGCTTTATTGCTTTCTCTGTTCCATCTGAAGCTGGTTTGCTATAGACCATACTTCCTTATGAAGAGAGCAATGAGAATCTTCCCATTCTTCAAGGTCTTGATGAAATAGAACTGTTAGTTGTAATAGAGCCTTTTTGATTACCTCTCAGCAATTTATTTACTAGACAAATGACTTAGTTTGGGTTCCTGGAAAAGCAGTCCATGAGACAAGGACGTACCTGATACAGGTTTTGGCTCTCGGACTCAGAAGGCACAAGGGAAAGTGAGGAGTGAAACAGGGAGGGAGAACAGAGACATTAACGTGCAGGGTTATCATTACAGGATTGCCCTGGGGAGCAATTCTCTGGTGACTGTATAGAAGGATGGGGAGGCTGGGCATCTTTCTCTCTTCTTTTTCCCACTGCCTGAGTAGCGCTTGTAGGGGCATTACCTTCCTGGCACTTTTAGGTTGCGCCTGAGGGCAAGCTGGCAAGCTCCCGAGGTGCTGAAAAGAAGTCTCAGGTAGAGAGTAAGAGGCAGAGAGAAGAGGCCCTTGTGGTGGGAAACTGTCATGGAGCTGGGAACTGTCTGCAGCCCTGAGAGAACTCAGGTGGGCAAAGGGGCTATAAAGTTACAGCCATTTCCTCGTGAAGTTTAAGCACCACTAGAAGTAACATTATGTAATTCCTCCACAGCTCTGATTTCAACCATCTGGCAAATAGAATCGATGTTGTAGGCTTAATGTACATTGCTTTTCCTTTAATGGCTCTGTGACACTTTTAACTGCAATCTTCTCATTGGTAACATGGAGATAATCAATATAAATAGCACTGCCAGGTAAAATGCAGGAAACCTAAAAAATGATTTTTTAGTAGTGTAAGTATGTCTCATTCAGTATTTGGGGCATACTTATACCAAAAAATATTTGTTGTTTAAATGAAATTCAGATTTAATGAGATAATCTATATTTTTATTTGCTAAATATGACCATTCTAACTATAAACAATCATACTATAAACAATAATGATATATAATAATATACAATTATACTATAAACAACAATACTATAATAGAATCTGTGTTGTACACTTAAAACACATTGCTTTTCTTTGAATAGTTCTGTGGGACATAGGGCCCATTCTTTTTCTATGCTTCAGTATTCTTATCTGTATAAAATGAAAATTAAAAATGGGTATTGGGAATTTATTTCCTAATTTGCATAAAACTTTCAGCACACTATAAGAGTACAGTGGACACTATATTATTATTGACTGTCTGGCTCATAGACATCATTGAAGCTATCCTACAAACAATAACTTCTGTGTTTCTAATTTTCAAATATTTTTGAAGGTGTGTATGAAGTCAGGGGAAAGAAAGTGTAGTTATAGGTGATAAAAAATTTAGGACAAAGTTATCCACTCCACCAAAAAAAGAGAAGGATTATGTTCAATGTTTCTTTCAGTTCTCAGTAGAAACATATCATCTCAGGTCAGTAGTTCAAGTATATCTGTGCAGATCCTCACTTGGTGGTTGAGAGAATAAGAGTTGGAGAACATAATTTTTCTGTCTTATTGGCTTTATAAAATATGGTTTTCTTCCCACAAATTAATCTAATAATCAATATATTTTCTAGCTAGATGATTAACTTTAGTAAAAAATAGATTGATTTTAGTGGCCTTGATAAAGTTAATAGGCGCAGATGAGTAAAAGCAAATTTTCAGCATGGCTTTTGGTTTGAATTTTGTTAGAATATGGACTCCCAGATCAAGGCCCTGTATTATTCATGTTTACAACTGCATGCTCAATATTTAGAGAAAAGTTTCTAACTTTCATAATAGTTAACACTATTGATCCAGTCTAAAGCACTGCATATGATTCTTTTATTATTCTGAATGGCCTCTGAACTTCCCTCCCTGAGTCATTCTTAACCATGTCACTGGTGTGCTCTCCATGCATAAGCAATGTCCAGAATTTATGCTGGAGACTTTACATAGTTCTGAGATGATGGGCAAGGACTTCAGTGGCAGAACTTTGTGACAGCAGGCATAAGTTAGAAGTGTGCCCACCTGGATCAGATGCTGACCTGAAACTCATTGTGCTTAATTCTGCTCCACTATAAAATAGGAGAGCAATGCAGAAGGAAAAACAAAGTAGGATTTCAGCTCCAACATACAAAAAGCCTGGAAGTCATAACTCCCACTTTTACAAGAACAAAACGCTGTACATACTGAAAACCAATGACTTTTCTTGGACATAAAACACATTAAACACTTAAATATGACAAGTGGGAAAAATGGGTAAACTTATAGCAGAGAAACCCAACAACACTACCTCAGCCAGGTGACCAAGATTAACATCAACAATATTAAACATGTTGCTAGCATGTACCTTTCATATGATGTGATCAGAATGTCACTCTACCTCTGTGGTGTTCCTCCCCAAAACCCATAACCTCAGTCTAATCATGGGAAAGACATCAGACAAACCCAGTATTCCTAAAAACTGTCAAGGTCATTTAAACCCAGGAGATTCTGAGAAACTATCATAGCCGAGAGGAATCTTAAGAGATGAGATAACTAAATGTAACTTGGTGGCCTGGACAGGATCCTAGAAAAGAAAAATGACATCTGGAAATATGGAGAAAATTTGAATAAACTATGGACTTCAGTTAATAATAATGTATTGGTTCATTAGTTGTGACAAATGTATTATACTAATATACTAAGATGTAAATAGTAGGGAACACTGGTATGGGGTATATGGGAAGTCTGTACTATCTTCATAATGTTTTTGTAAATCTTAAATTGTTCTAAAATACAAAAATTTATTTAAAAAATGTAGAAACATGAGAAAATGAAGCTTACGAGGAAAAAAATATACACAAATAAAATTCAATAGAAAAAAACAAGCAGTAGTTTTGGAATCTCAAATAAAACCAGTTATACCAGATACAAATATAAATTATGCAACAGATATTATTTTTTAAAAAAGAAAGATTAAAAATAAGCAGGTAATAAGGAAGCACCAAAAAGAAGAAAGCATTTTTTAAAAAGCACTAATAAGTACTTTTAGAAAAACAAAATATGATTACTGAAGTTAAGAATTTTATGGATGCACTTCATAGCATATTATGTAAAGCTGAAGAAAGAAATCCTGAACTGGAAGACATAACTGAAGAAGTTACTCAGAATTACTCTCAGAGAGACAAGAAGATTCAAAATATGAAAAGAAATTGAGAGATATAGATAAGAGAATGAGAAGTGCAATATACAGATACTCTGATTTTCAGAAGCACAGAAGAGACTGATTGTTCTAGAGGAAATATTTAAGGAAGTAATGGTTTTCATAAAAAATTTATCATCTTTTAAAGTGATAACTAGATCCATCAGTAATGGAAATAATCAGTATCAAGCAGTATTTTTACTACTTTTAGATCAACCTACAGGTGCCATTTATACCTTTCACGAATAAAACACTGGTTCCTATACTATTGGAACCAGCTGACTTAAAGATGTGCAAGAAAATGAATGTTTAGCACTTGGGAAAATGACACTTCTTTGCGCAAGAACCTATTGCATTCATGTTATGTGAACTGTTAATTAAATTGTCTTTTCTCTTAAAAAAAAAAGCTCACTAATTTGGCTAAGTTTAGACCTCTCTAAATTGTCTGCATTGAACAGACAATGTCTTTTTTAATAACTAGTGAAAATGAGAAATTGCCCCCAATGCTAATTTAATGGTTCTTGATAGTGAACAATGTACCTGGAGGAAGGGACAGAAAGGTGTTTTTGCCTCCTTATCTTTTCAGAATATAATACTTTTAAGTAGGGGTTGCACAGTTGCGGCTCAATCTGATCTCTTATTAGGTCCAGAGAGAAAAAGAAGAAAAAACAACTGAAGAATTAGGATCAGAACATACGAAGAAAGAATAAAAACTACGGTAGAGCATGCCCTAGGCAAAGTAAGGAAGAAGATGTTAGGAGAACTTGGGGACACTGTAGTGTGCATTATTGTGGACTATTCACCAACCATCCACAGTGTCCAGTGTTCAGAGAAAAATCACCTGTATCTCCCTACTAAGACACACCTGTATTGGAACAATCACCTTCTACAAAATGTTGCCTTTCCCTTCCCTCCAAGAAGCAATACTGTCAGTATGGATTTCAGATAGGACAAATGAAACTGCTAACTAGACCTGTAATATCAGCTCAGCTATGCAGTTTATGTACACTTCTGAAAGGACTCTTTTGAAGGTGAAGAAAAAACTAAGGTGAACAGATACATTTTTTGTTGTATCCTCATTAACAAAAGGAGTAGGTTGCAGAATACAAGAATTTTTTTCCAAGGAAAATCTGAGTCAATTATATCACTTGAATATTTCTAATACGTAGCTTGATGATGGAATGACCAGTGAGTTAATATGTTTATAAACATTACTGAGATTATATTTCTTACCAAGCACACAATGTGAGGTAAGAAGAGTTTAATGCCCCATTGTTCTTTCTGAAGTCTGAACAAAAGCAAAACAAAGAGGGCAAAACCTGAAAAAAAAATGGAAACTAGGATATGATCTGTTTCTTCATAGTTCATAGGTCACAAAGATTTCCCCAAATTTTCCAATAAGAAACTACTGTGGGACCAGACCCTTGGAGTTCTACAAAAGGTTTTGAAAAGAAAATGGCGGTTGATGGTTTAATCATTCATGTAGCTGGCTTTTACCAGTTAATATAATAAAGCGTAAATATGATGATATCACATTCCTTCAAAATAGGCTGCATTCTAATTTTTCATCGATGGTTTGAGAGAAAATTGTAGCTGAAGTCAAAGACAGGGTTTAATTCATGCCTTTACTTAATATACGTTTATTGAGAACCTCTTTTGTGCCAAGCACTGTAATGCACCAGAATTACAAGGACAATTAAACATTGTCCTATCCTGAAGGAACTCATGGTCTAGTTGAAGAAATTGGCTCATTAAGGGTGACTATTATATGAGGTGGCAAATGCAATGTGAGGCATTAGCACAATGGGTTTAGTTGCATCTGAGGGAAGTAAAACCAAGAGCTGTGACTAAAGAATAAGTAGCAAGTATTCAGGTTAAGGAGAGTAATGGCAGCAGGAGGGAGGACCTTTTGGCTATGTGACTTCTAAAGGTCTTTTCTGGGCCTGCACTTCTAAGCACATCAATATAATTAATTCATTTCATTATTCCCCAAAGTCCTGCTATTTAATAAGAAAAGTGGAAAAAATTAAAAACAATCAATTAACAGCTAGAGAACTCAAAACCTAAATTAGCAAAAGACTATTAATAGATGCATATCTCATTTAGCTAACCTCTTTGGAGAATAAGATATACTGTACAAGTAAAATTTCCAATTAAATGAACACTGCCCCTTGAAATATATACACTTTGAACATTTACACATATTTATTATGGTATATTTTAAAAATGTATAGCTTGATATCTTGCCTGCTTAAGTGGAAAGTAATTGAAGGCATTTTTAGCATTTGTGGATGTCCCAGGGTCATAATTATGAACTCTTGTCAGTTTCCTACTGCACATATAGCTTTGGCCCTTCTCACAATAGCAGACTGTCATCTGTCTCTACTTCTGTTGGGTTAGCAGCCTTTAAATGCCCTTCCAACACCCTTTTCAGTTTGCCATTTCTGATCTTCTGTGGGGCTGCAACACTGGGTAAACCATTAATTTCAAGTTTTACATTTTTGGTATTATGGAAAAAGGTCTAACATTTAGAGGGATGAGCAAGGAACTTCTCTCTGTTGTTTACCATCCTCCTCTTCAATCCAATCTGTCCCCATACCAGAAATTCTACCTTCTAAATCTCAAATCAAGCCCATCTTTCCAGATCCATTACTGTCACCTTAACCAGGCCCACTCTCTTTGCTATGGATTATTACAAAACTTCACAACTGATTTCACCACCTTTTATCTTCCCCGTTTCCTACCACCCTCACATGTGCAGACAAACTGATCTTCCTAAAATGCAAACCTGATAGGATCACTTCCACCGAAACACTTCTTAATGAGCCAGTATCGTTAGGATAAAGATACGATACTTTTATGTGGCACATAAACCTCCTCTTGATCTGGCTTTCCTGCTCTATCACTTGGGGACATTTGCACACCCTGCTGCAGCTTTCTGGAACACTCTCTTCCATATTCTTCATTTGAATAGCTTACCATCATCTTTGAAACTCATCTTCACTGTCTCTTGCTCTAAAAATCCTTTCCAAATTCTGCCTATTCCCCATCTAGATTGGACCCCTTTCCTCTACATTCTTTAATTTCATTATCATAACAATTTCCATTCTGTATAGAAATTCAATGTTTAACTGCCAGACCGACCCACAAAATTCTAATGCTTTGATGCAGGAATCCTATTTTTGTAATGCTTAGGTTTAGTTTTCACTCTGTGTAGTAGAGAAACACCCCCAGTGAAAGTAGCTTTAAAAAGGTAGAAATGGATTTATTTTCATATAAAGAATATGTGGAGGTTAGGAAGTCTAAGGGCTATTTGATATCTTTTCCATTGGCAAACTCCTTCCATCTTCCCATTTTACTCTCTTTTTCTTGGGTTGGTAAACTAGTGTCAACATGGTGGCTACCTATTTTGTAAATAAAGTTTTATTGGAACACATCCATTCCTTTAGACATTGTCTATATTTGCTTTCTTGCTATAATGGCAGAGTTGAATAGTTTTGATACAGATCTCCTGGCCCATGAAGCCTAACGCTACGGATCAGCTTCCTCCTTTAGCACCTTAGAGAAGGGTTTTAATAACCTTAATGCCACTTCCTAACTCCAGTCACTTCTTTCCTATAATTGATAGGAGGGAGAAGGAAATGGAGAAATGCATGGCTCTTTCTTTTCAGAACTTTTCTCAGAAGTTTTATACCATACCTCTCTTACATCTCATTGGCCAGAATTCAGTGACATGTCCATCCCAAGCAGCAAGGAAGTCTGGAAAATGTAGTCTTTTTATGAGTGGCAATGTGCTCAGCTAAATGTTAGGAGAGAGGGCTGGAAGGATGCTGTATTTAGCAACGACAGTCCCTGCTACAATTTCAGGAAACATTTCCTCCCCAGCATCAAGCACCTAGCAGGTCCTCAAAAAAACTTGTGATAAATAGAATTGTCTGTAAAATGTTTAGTCATGAATATTATTTCCAGTACTCAAGCAAGTTACCTGTCTTATCTACAGAGAGCCAAAATTGCCAGAAGGTTGACCTCTAGATAAGTGTGCTGTGGCCGCCCCGAAAAAGAGTTTTAGCAACTCCATTTTGCCTTTCTTGGGTGTACACTATATGTGCTAATAATTTCATTTATTTAAATTTGTATATTTCAGCCAGTAGTCTATAATTCAGTACATAAAATTTAATGTAATTACTTATTTGTTTCAAAGAAAAAGTCCTATTCCTTTCTACAGTAAGTAGATAATGTGGGTTGAATTTAGCAGAGATAATGTTTGTGGGTTAGGCATGCAGGAGTGAGGGGAAGGACTAACAATTGTTTTCTTCCATCAGTAGTGGAAGCAAAATTACTGAACAAGGGTAGGAAGATGTCATACTGTTGTAGGTTCTGTGGTTTCCAAAGGCCTCAGTGCTCCTATGATGTTTTCCATAGATGTTTACTTAAGGTGGCTTTGGACTTGAACTCAAACAGTGTGGTGGTCAGCAATCAGCTGTCACAGATGGAACATAAAATTATGGACTGTGAGCAAATGCTGTGATCCCAGAAATCTCCCAACCTCCTATTTTCATTTCCCCTTTGTGTGGGTCCACATTCTGGGGCAGTGGTGGCTGGACTGAAAAGAGATACTGGTGTGATTTTGTCTGAGGCTCCTGTAATGCCATAGGCTCCCATGGCCCATGGGCAAGGACTCAGCGATGGTTTCACTGCCTGTTTCAGCTTTTGGATACAATTCTTCATGTAATTATTGCCTAGTCCAAGGGGGCATTTGCAATGATTAGAGAGGAGAGTTATGCTCTTTTCTTCACATTACTTCATGAGTACAGTAAAGGCCATGCTAGTCAAACAAAGAGTCAAACAAAAGGGTGGGTAATGCTGGGTTGGATAATATAGTTTGACTGTGGATAGAACAGTCTGCCAATTCATTCTTTCCTTGTTCTAAATATACTGCACTGAAATTTTCTTTTCCACATTTATAGCTTCTAATTAGCTTTGAAATGATTCTGTGGTTCAGTTTAAACTCTGCCTTCTCCTTTTAGTGATTCCTTTGGGACTGGTTGTTCATTTAAAAAAAATAAAAAATAACATTTTGCATTTTTATAGTTCTGCGCACTGGACCATGGAGGGCCAGCAGATGTTGCTTCAATTCTCCTACCCGCACATCCAAATGTGAATAATCTTGGTGCTCCTGGCAAACTTCTACTCATATGGCATTACTCTTCTAGCACTGACAGACTTAATCCTACAAAATGTTCATAAAGAATAAATTCAAATAATAACACTTGATGATGAAATGTATTTCATGTAGTTGAAGGAGCTCTCAACTTGAAATTGGGTAATCCTTGATCTGCTAGTAAGTTGTGTGATCTTGGATAAATTTTAAATTCTTTTTTAGGCCTCAATTGTCTTACATGTAAACTCAAGATAGTGCTATGCACATCATAAGATTGTACCTGACACATACTTGGCGCTCAACAATTAACTTTTATATTTGCTTGAAACATATGAAATGTTTAGAATCATTTTCAAAATGCTGAAGTATTTGGTATTGTGATACTGTGATTCACAATAAGAAATATATATTTGGTCTTTGTCCTGCTTCTGGCACAGAGATCTATAACCCTTGGGATTTCCTGAACGATGGGAGTGATAAATGTCTTTTGTTACATTAATGAGGTGACTTTTGGACACCACCTAAGCTTGGGGGCTGGTTGCCAGTAGAGGAGCCAGTCACGTGATTAAAGGGTTAGAACTTTCAGGCCCATCCCCCTGACCTCCCAAGGAGAGGAAAGGGGCTGGAGATTGAATTCAATCACCAGTGGTCAATGATTTAATCAGTCATGTCTATTTAATGAAGCCTCCATAAAATCCCAAAAGGATGGAGTTCAGAGAGCTTCCATGTTGGTGAACACATGGAGATTTGGAGAGTGTGGCCTGCTATGAGAGGACATGGAAGTTCCAAGCCCTTTCCCCAAACCTTGCCCTATGCATCTCTTCCATCAGGCTCTTCCTGAGTTACAGCCTTTTATAATAAATGGATACTGTAGTAAGTAAAACGTTTCTGAGTTCTGTGAGCCACTCTAGCAAATTAATCAAACCTGAGGGAGGGGTCACTGGAACTGCCAATCCTATAGCTGGTCAGTCAGAAGCACAGGTGATAACCTGGGTTTTCGATTCGTGTCTGAAATGTGTGTGTAGGCAGTGGCTGGGGAGGGGAAGTCTTGTTAAGACTGATCCCTTAACCTGTGGGATCCGACGCTCTCTCCAGGTAGATAGTGTTAGAATTGAGCTGAATTGTAGGACACTCAGCTGGTGTTGCAGAATTTCTTGGAAGTGAGGGGAAATCCCTCTCTCCCCCACACATCCTAATTAGGTCCAGAGCCCCTCAGATATTAATAGCTCTCTCTCCTCAATGCTTCCTTCAATTTCGACTTCTGAGACTATAGTCTTTTATCCTCTTAATGATGTTCTAACTTCTTTATTTTCTTTAAATAATCCTTTAACATTGATTATTATATTTTTATCTATCTATCTTTCTATCTCTCCATCCCGAATATATTTATAATTGATTAATGTTCTCCCTTTTGAACATTTATACATCTCCTAGATTCTCTCTAATAGGTGTTGTGGGTAAAACAAAGATAAATGAAGTATGGATACTGATGCTGCTAATAATGCTACTTATCATGTGCCAGGAATTTATATGTATTACTTCATTTAATCCTCCCAACATCTA
This sequence comes from Balaenoptera acutorostrata, assembly GCF_949987535.1. Taxonomy (NCBI): domain Eukaryota; kingdom Metazoa; phylum Chordata; class Mammalia; order Artiodactyla; family Balaenopteridae; genus Balaenoptera; species Balaenoptera acutorostrata. The sequence continues at coordinate 81,162,520 of NC_080068.1, forward strand.
TTTAAAGGAGAAGTACTGAACTGGTAAGTGTTTGCTCAAGGACACTGAGTGAGCAGTGAAGGTAAGCTCAAAACCTAAGTCTGAGTTTTCCAGAAAGAAAAAGCTTAGTCTTAACCACTGCACAATACTGCCCTTAATCTCTCCTGTGCTTTGTGGAGTATCTTATATTTCAATGGTTTGGATGATTTCTATGTGTACTTTCTATCTTGATCTTTTCTAAGAGCTTTTTGATACTCTATATTTTCCCTTCAGACTCTTGTATAGTTTATCTTTAGCCAACTTTAATTAATAAAAACAATTTCAACCATTATAATATTTTCTTGAATTCTCTTCTTTCCTAACATAATTCTCTAGCACTGGACGTTTACACTATAAAAATAGAATCGAGATATTTAAAATTTTTCATTATACTTTTATGCCCCATTTAAACTTTCAAACTTTTTCTTTTTTCTCCATTTTTGTGAGATTTCTAGACCTTTAGCATTGTCTCTACCATTGCATTCTTCAAGCACTGGTTATTCACTTCTATCTTAAGTCACTCTCTCGACTTTCACTGAAACAGATTGTGCTGGGACATTTAGAAATACCTTTCATCTGCTACTTTGAACACAGCACATAATATCTCTTGATTTCCAATTGTTTTCAAGGCTTTCTGCTGTATTTTCTTAGTTTTCTTATTTTAATATTGACCTCAGGTGTGGAGTTGAGTTTATCACATCCCTCAGTTCATAGTGCATTATCATCATTGGTCTACGCTTCTTTCAGTTTTGCTTGTTATTTTGTCATTTTATTTTACTTTCTCTCATTTCCTCCCACCACAGAAATTCACTCTAATTGTATATTAAATGTCTTCGTATATCTAGGCATCCTTAAATAAATGTATGTAATGTTGTTTTGTGATTTATGTGTTTTTAATTTACATAAATATACTATATTATAGTTCTCATTGTCTTATACCCTTAAAACTTGATATTATCTGATTTTTAAATTTTTGTCCATCTGAAGGATATACAGAGCTATTTCACTGTTGTTTTAATTTGCATTACTCTTAATATTAGCAAAGTTAGTCATCTTTATATATTTGTTAGTTCTCCGGCGTTCCATTCCATGAATTGCCTACTTGTAAACTTTACCTATATTTTTTATAAAATATTCTGGTTTTTCATCTTATTTTTGAGAATTGCTTATATAATCAATGTAACTTTCTTTTGTCAGCTTTAGATGTAGCACTTATTTTACATTTGATTTACAGAAAAATTGAGCAGGTAATAGAGAGAATTCCCATATACCTCCTCCCTGCATACAGTTTTCCCTATTATTAACATCTTACATTACTGTGGTATATTTGTTACAATTAATGAATCAATATTGATACATTGTTATTAACTAAAATCCATGATCTTAAGACTCACTCTGTATTGTACAGTTCTACGGTTTTTGACAAATGCATATGTTTTCTAATACCATTACAATATAAAACAGAAGTTTCACTACCCTAAAAGTCCCCTGTACTTCACCTTTTCTTCCCTCTGCCCTACCCATTGAACCCCTAGCAACCAATGATCCTTTTACTATTTCTATACTTTTGCCTTTTCTAGAATGTCATATAGTTGGAATCACACAATATGTAGCTTATTTTCACTTAGCAATATACATTTACTGTTACTCTATGTCTTTTTATGGCTTGATAGCTCATTTCTTTTTATCACAGAATAATAGTCCATTGTATGAATAAACAGCATGCTTATCCATTTACTATTGAAGGACATCTTAGTTGTTTCTGGTTCTTGGAGGTTACGAATAAAGCTGCTATAAACATTTGTATGCAAGTTTTTGTGTGTATATAAGTTTTCAACTCAATTGTGAAAACACCTATGAGTGTGACTGCTGGATCAAATGGTAAGATTATGGTTAACTTTCTAAGACATTCCCAACCATCTTTCAAACTGGCTGTACAATTTTGCATTTGCGTCAGCAATGAATGAGCTTTCCTGTTGCTCTACATCTTCATCAACTTTTGGTATTGTCAATTTTTTAGGTTGTAACCATTCTAATAGGTTGGTAATGTTATCTTGTTGTTTTAATTTGCAATTCCCTAATGACATATAATGTTGATTATCTTTTCATATGCTTATTTGGCATCTATACATCTTCTTTGGTGAGGTATCTGTTCAGAATTTTGACCATTTTCTTTTTGGGGTGTTTGTTTTCTTATTGTTGGGTTATAAGTGTTCTTTGTATATTTTGAATATAAGTCCTTTATAAGATATGTTTTGCAAATATTTTTTCAAACCTGTGTCTTGTCTTTTCATTCACTTAAGAGCATCTTTCTCTGAGCAGATATTTTTAATTTTATAAAGTCCAACTTACTTATTTTCTTTCATGAATTATACTTTTGATGTTCTAAAAGTCATCACCAAAACCAAGGTCATCTAGATTTTCTCCTGTGTTATCTTCTAGAAAGTTTATAGTTTTGCATTTTACATTTAAGTCTATGATCCATTGGAATTAATTTTTGTGAAACATGTAAAATCTCTGTGTAACGTCTCTGTATATGGATATGTAATTGTTCCAGCACCATTTGTTGTAACGATGATTCTGTCTTCATTGAAATGCTTGAGCTCCTTCGTCAAGGATCATTTATGTATGTTTGTGTGGGTCTATTTCTGGGCTCTATATTCTGTTCCACTGACTGATGTGTCTATTTTTTAATCAATACCACTTACTGTAACTTTATAGTAAGTCTTGAAGTTGATTTGCATCAGTTCTCTGACTCTGTTCTTCTTCAGTATTGTGTTGTCTATTCTTGGTCTTTGACTTTTCCATATAAACTTTAGAATCACTTTGTTGATATCCACAAAATAACTTTCTGGTGTTTTGATTGGGACTGCATTAAATCTATAGGTCAAATTGGGAAGAATTGACATCTTAATAATATCAAGTCTTCCTATCCATGAACATGGATCTATTATTTAGATCTTTAAAAAATTTCTTTCATCAGACTTTTGTCATTTTCTTCATGTATTCTGTACATATTTACTTATATTTATGCCTAAGATTTATATCTATTTCATTGTCTTAATGTAAATGGTGTTGTGTATTTAATATCAAATTTCAATTGTTCATTGATGATATGTAGGAAATTGCCTTGTATTCTGCAACATTGCTATAATTGCCTATTAGTTCCAGTAGGGTTTTTTTTTTGTTATTGTTGTTGTTATTGTTGATTCTTTGGGTTTTTCTATGTAGACAATCATATTAACCATGAACAAAGACAGTTTTATTTACTCCTTTCAACTTTGTATATATTTTAGTTACTTTTCTTGTCTCTTTGCATTAGCTAGGACTTCCAGTACCATGTTGAATAAGAGTAGAGAGAGGGCTTTGTTCCTGATCATAGGGAGAAAGCATCTAGCTTTTCAATATGAAATGAGATATTAGTTGTAGGTTTTTGGTAGATGTTTCTTTTCTTTTTTTTTTTTTTTTGGTAGATGTTTCTTATCATGTTCACAAAGTTCCCCTGTATTCCTGGTTTGCTAAGGTTTTTTTTTTTTTTAATCATGAATAGATATTGGATTTTGTCAATTCTTTTTTCTGCATCAATGATATAATCATGTGTTTTTTCTTCTTTAACCTGTTGATGTGATAGATTACAATAATTAATTTTCAAATGTTTAACCAGCCTTGCATACCTGGAATAAATCCCACGTGATCACGGTGTATAATTCTTTTTATATAGCGTTGGATTAGATTTGCCAATATTTCATTCTGAATTTTTGCATCTATGTCCATGAGAGATTTCGGTCTTGAGTTTTCCTTTCTTTAATGTCTCTATCTGGTATTACAGTAATACTGGTCTCATTGAATGAGTTAGTAAGTTCTCCCTCTGCTTCCATTTTCTGGAAGAGACTGTAAGGAATTTGTATCATTTCCTCCTTAAATGTTTGGTAGAATTCAATAAAAAAAACAATGGGTCATGGTGTTTATTAATTACTGATTGGAAGTTTATTAATTGGAAGTTTATTAATTGGAAGTTTATTAATTATTGATTTAACTTCTTTAAAAGATATAGAGCTATTCAGATTATATTTTTCTCCTATATGAGTATTGTTAATTTGTCTTTCAAGGAACTGGTCCATTTAATCCAAGTTATCAAATTTGTGGTAAAGAGTTAGTCATAATATTCCTTTATTTATCCTTTTAATGTCCATGGGATCAATAGTGATGATCCCTGTTCCATTTCTGGTATTAATAAATTGTGTCTTTTCTCTTTTTTCTCAGTTAGCTTTTCTAGAAGTTTGTCAATTTTACCATTTTTTTTCCAAAGAAGAAGCTTTTGTCTTCATTAATTTAAAAAATTTTCCTGTTTTCAATTTCATTGATTTCTGCTATAATTTATATTATTTATTTTCTTTGCTTTGCTTTAAGCTTATATCACTCTTTTTTCACTAGTTTGCTAACAAGAAAGCTTAGATTATCGATGTTAGATCACTCTTCTTTAGAAATATGTGTATTGAATGCACAATCAGCCAAAGAATGGCACATTTATATCATTTGACTAATTTGGATGAACTCAGTAGAATTGTTTTCTATAAGATTATACAGCATTTGATTCTAAAATTAATTTCAGACATCTATTTTTACCTTAAGATAGTCCACCTACTACATGGATGACCCTGAGATTTCAAATGGTTTGAGTCATATTTCTACCATATTCTGAAATCTGAATTTCTCTATAGCTTTAGTTTAAATGTGTTAGTGGTACTTTTGTGATGTTGTATACGATGTGGAACTTACTGTCTTTCTTTTCTTCTTCTTCTTCTTTTTTTTTTTTTCTATTTTTGCTTCATGACCTATAGTCCACCAGCATAGTAGAAGTCTATAACAACTGTTTGGTTCATAGTCACTGAATATTCTTACCTTTATACAATTGAAGTAAATGTGGAAGTCATTTGAGATTGAAATTAAGATTGCTAATCTACAGGTTAGTATATGAAGCTAAGTAACCTAATATTTTATCAAATACTATAATTACAATTATATATTTCAAAGTAATATAAATTATTTTCAACTAGTGGCATGTGCATGTGTGTGCATAACTTTTAACTTAGTACATAACATAAATGTAGGTAAACCATTTAACACAAACATTTTTTTCCATTTGTTGTCAGTGATATGCATCTTTTGACTAAGATTTTTTCTAGATGATGATTTAACAATTAATTGAAATGTGCTAATTAAAAAAGTTAATGAAAATTTATTAGTGACATTGTTTTCCCCTTAGGCAAAACTTTTTAGGAATTAATTATTCATTCTATTTGAGCAGTGAGAGATATATTTACTTAAGGGAAGACTCTTATGTTATAATTTCCTTGTAATTCTGTTCTAAGATCAGATTCAGTTGATCACTTTACCAGTATTGATCTAATGGGCAAGTTAAAAGAACAGAATGAGTCAAAATCTCACCTGTTTTTTTCCTTTTTTTGTGTGTGTGCCCAGTCTGTTGATTATGAAGTTAGCATGATAAGGGTAAGCTGGAAACTAGGACATAATGAAGAGGCTGATGCAAGAAGCCACAGAAGTCATCCTTTGAATCATAAGAGCATCATCTTGAGAAGGTTTAAGGGGAGTATTAATGTTGCCCCTGAGAATAAGCAGTAGCTGCTCTCTTGAATTCACATTGGTGTTTTCTGGAAGATTTTATGAGCATATATGACCAAAGTACCCTTCTTTGGGGAAACTGCTTCTAATAAGAGGCAAGGTAGTAGATGTATAAAAAGCATGTTAAATCCGTTTGCTCACAGGGTCACTAGAAGATCAAAACTGATTATCCCATTAGGAAGTCTAAGCTCATCCAGGAAATGCCTAACACTTTCCTGACTAACTGATTTTGTCAAATACATGACTACATTCTGTTCAATTTACATTTACCACTGACAGATTTTGTCACTGGTCATTGTAAATAACATTATTTAACTAGTGCACAGTGTCTGGAAGGGTGGGTAGGTACAGTTAATTGTCAAAAATAAAAATAAAACTGTGTTAGAAATTAATTATAAACACATAAGAATTTTCAGTAGTTGATGCAAAATAAAGTTTTGCTCTTTTGGTAGTACTATTACAGTCAATGCAGAGTCACCTTGGATGGATGCTTGGTTCTCTGGAGTTTCTTTATTACCTGGCCTCCCACAATCTCTCTTTTCTAGTACCCTTTCTAAATTTCCCTGATCCCTGGAGTCTTGGAGCCATCTGGAAGATTGTCCTCCCTGCTGGATTTGTCTTAGGATGGCAATAGTGGATCTCTTTGAACAATAATCACCACAATCTTCTATAATAGCAGATTCTGTAGAATGGAGCATCTACAAGATAAGCTTGTATTTGAAAGTGTTTAATGCCTTTCATAGGATACCATCAATACAATTTTGTACTAAAAGACTCCACTTTCATCAGGGGCAAGGAGAGAAAAAATAAAAGAGGTGAGAGACAAAAATCTCTCTTCTGTTGCAATTTTTAAAAAAGCCCTTAGAAAGAAGGTTGTCATTGTAATCTGTAGCAATCTTTTTATATTTGTATATACGGCATTTGTCAAGGTATGGGTTTTGTGGAACAATGGAAACATCCTATAATCCTTTTCTGACCCAACAATGTATGAGAGTAGCATTGATATATATACACTACCAAATGTGAAATGGATGGCTAGTGGGAAGCTGATGCATAGCACAGGGAGATCAGCTCGATGCTTTGTGACGACCTAGAGGGGTGGGATAGGGAGGATGAGAGGGGGGCTCAAAAGGGAGGGGTTATGGGGATATATGTATACTTATAGCTGATTCACTTTGTTGTACAACAGAAGCTAACACAACATTGTAAAGCAATTATACTCCAACAAAGATATAAAAAAAAAAATGTTCCTAGGAACTAGATATCATGTAGGAGTAAAAAAAGAGAATGACTAAAGCAAGTGGGAGTGGAAGAGACCAAGCATTTTCAAAACTGTGTTACATGAATAGCATATTTTAGAAGTAAAATACCTTGTAATGGTAATTCCTATAGATAAACCTTACAATACCAAGATTTTTTTTTGATGTTTTAGTTACTAAACACTCTCTATGCACAGCACTTTTCTATGATAGAATATGCTAGCCCTTCCCCTCCCATTTTTTTCAGAGTAATATTGATATATACACTATCAAATACATGAATGTACGAAGGATGAAATGCACCTTTAGGTTTGTTAACAAGCCTTGGGTTTAACTGCTTTTTTGACTGTGAAAATGAACATATACTGGAGAAATGTAGAAAAATGGAATGGAGCAAGGGGGTGAGAGGCAGGTGGGAAAGACTTTACAATTAATAAAAAAATAAATTTTAGCATCTCTTTTTAAACTTGGAAAACCTTGCTCATAAATCAGCAGAATAGTGCACATGAGGCATATTATTATGATATATTAAAGAGGTAAAAATGGATAAAGCAATGAAGCCTCTCTTAGCTAAATGGTTAATTAATTTAACTGCTGAAGGGGTAGTTTGCTAATGAGTAGCTGAGATTTGAGAGGTAATTGCATAAATCCCAATCTTATTGGTATGTACAGCTGATAGCCTCATTAAGAAATGGTCCCACAGGGTCAAAGAGGTGAATATGTGAGATTGAAACAGATAACTCCATTAGTTCACTATGCTTTTCACACATCGTGCATGTCAAAACAGTGTGAATAAAAGGATCCATTGCTTGATTAATGCTTATGGGAAGGAGAGGAGAGTTAGGATAGCTTACATTAGAAAACCTAGGACTCTTTAGGAAGAACTTCAGAACTATAACGGCAATTATACTAAAGAACGATTCAATAATAAACAGCTTGCTGGTTAAGTGGTTAAAAACGCCAAGAGACATTCAGTAAGTTGTAACAATTAAATCTTAGAAGAGTCCCTCTTGTACTGTTAGACTAGTAAGCATCTCACTCACTCAACATTACAACTAGGTTGATCTTACTACTTAGGATAATAGCTAGTGAAAAAAAATCCCATTGCACAGATCATAATGTAGGTAAGTAAACTCAGAGTTGGCTCTAAGTTGGTAGGTATGACTTACGTAGGTTAGGAAAGGGCTTTCCCTAATTCTGGTGTAGAAGAGACAAGCTAATTGTTAATTGAACCCCATCATTCCCCCTGCTTCCCCACCTCCTCCCCGAGTACACAGCCTACCCACTCTTCCCAGCCTCCTTTGTAGTTAAGTGGGGTCATGTGATGGATATCTGACTGATGAAATGTAGGTGGAAGTGATGTATGCCATGTCCAGGAGTGGCCCATTCAAGCCTCTCATGTTTTTTTCCATTCTCTCTCTTCCTCCTTCTGGCTAGATGTGGACTCCCAGGAAAGAAGAGTCCAGAATTTATATTGGTCTCTGAATTGCTGCATGGAACAGGACTTGCCATTGTTATGCACTGAGCTTTCTAGGAGCGAGGAATAAAGTGTACTGTCTTAGGCCATTGAGATTTTTTTCATATAGTTCATATATTTACCCTAATATAATGAGAATCTCGACTTTCTTTAGTGATTATCTTTTATTCATGTACCTATTGAAGAAGTATATATTGTGTGATCTCTATATGTCACAGGTGTTCCTAGCAAGTAGGAATATAAGCTAGAAGGTGGCAAACAGGTGGAAAACTAACATTAGAGTTTAGGCATTTCTGCAGTGTCCATGGGCCCAGGATTTTGTTGTGAGGCAGTTTTCTTTTTTTTTTTTTCTTTTTTTGTTGCAAAAAGCTTTATTATTTCCATTTGGTCCAAGGCTTGGGAGAGGGCTCCAGGGTGTTTAAAAAACTGCCTAGTGGCTGCAGACAGGGGCTTCAGGCAGAAGCCCTGTCACCAGAGGGCTCCTCAAAGGCCGCTGGGCTCTGGAGGCACCTACTCATGTTTGATGGTGAGCCTTTCAAAGAGATACTCGCCCAGCCCAGCCTGGGGACCAGCCAGCCTGCAGAGGTGGGTCAGCTGGTCACCCATCTTCTTGATGAGTTTCACCTCCTCATCTAGGAAGTGGCTCTTAAGGAAGTCACAGAGGCGGGGGTCTGAGAGGGTAGGACCCAGGGCATGCAGATCCAAAAGGGCCTGGTTCAAGTTCTTCTCCATGAGAATGGTGGCTTCCATAGTATCCTGGGTTTTACCCCATCATCTTGAGATGGCTTCTGCACGTCCTGGAAGAGGGCACGGCCGCTGCACTGGTTTTGCATTTTCAAGAGATGCTCGGTGCCCTCGTACCTCTCCTCAGCCAATTCTCGGAAAAGGTGGCCTATGCCCTCCAGAGCCACAATGTTGAGGTTGAAACAGAAGCCTAGAGAGAGGTAGGTGTAGGAGGCCCAAAGATGCACGTTGACCAGGAGGTTGATGGCGGCCTCCACTTTGGTGGAGTAATTCTGACGAATCTGGGAGCTTATGGTTGATTGGTAATAAGAAGTTAAGCTCAAAAAATGGTGTTGGCTGGTCCAGGTGACTGAGGATAGCTGAGTGGCTGATTCTGAAGGTTGTGACTGGAAAAAAGGTTGGAGGGTGGTTGGAGGCTGGAGTAAGGGGCGTCCCTGTGTCTGTTCTGTCCACACACTGTTGAAGCAAGAGAGATCCACGAGACCACTGTGTACATTGCTGAGGCAGTTTTCTTGAGTCAAATTCTTTGTCTCCTTGTATTCAAAGAGAATTGAGCACTTCTTTCCTATCTAGATTTATTATTTGTACTATTGATATAGGTCAAAATTTAAGTTCTGACTCTAGTTAGAGAATATTGTTTTGCAATAGTTATTTGCTTTCAGCTTATATATATTAACTAAAGATTTTGCTTTTTGTAAAATTCACATTATAAAGAACTCTTCTTCTTTGTCTAAGAGGCTGTCTTTCTTGACACAATATTATTAACCAGACATAAATAAAGCTTTTTATCACTAACCCAGATTCACAGTGTTATAAATATTTGTAGGTTCTATCCTTATTTACTTTCACTTAGCTTCATTTCTTCTCTTGTTATAACTTCTTTGTGCAAAGACTACCACACAACAATGGAGACTTATAATATTCCCAGTGAGATAGTGCCAGGGTAAAAATTACAGGTGATCTCAGTCACAAAAACCTCTTCCTTTTTATGCAAGCAAAATCTGTGATAGATAATAGGAAATAGAGGGTGCATTTGTGGTCAGAAGTTTAGCTATTTCCCATCCTTGACATGGATTTTGCATTCAGCTGATGGAACATTCAGATCCAGACTTCTGATATTAGGTTGATGATGAATGTGTGTGGTAGTTTACTTCAGAAACAGGTGATAATTTATGAAATGAAAAACTTATGATAAAAAAGCTGCAAAACATTTTAAGGACTAATTCTTCTTGTCATCAAGCAAATGACCTGCTGTCCTGACCATGGTAAATGAAGTCTCCAATAGAATAAATCTGTTGCATTTGATCCCTTTAGTCCAGTGATCCAGAAATTTGGGAGGGAGTTAGGGAGCTATTTGAAAATCTGATAAAGGATAAACATCTTCACCCCAGAAAAATGCAGAAACACACCACACTTTATGTATAATTCAGGGGATTCTTGATCTGCCAAGGTCAATGACTCCAATATAATTAAGAATTCCTACTTTTGTGCAAATAGGCTTGGAGAATCCTCCTTTCAAATAAGCACAAGACCTTCCTAAGACCCAATGGGTCATTATTTGAAATCTCTAGTGGAGTATGAAAAGTAGAACATTCTGCAGCATGAACCACTGATTCAGTGCTTTTCAAACCTTCATATGCATAAAATTCATCTAGAGATGATTACCAACAAGGGCAGATTCCTGGGCTGCAATTCCAGAGATTTTCATTAAGTCGTTCTGAAGTGGGAATCAGGAATCTGCATTTTAAGTACTTAATCTTAGTGATTCTGATGTACATTGCATGTGGGCTACAATCTGAGAAACCCTTTTAAGCCTTCACTTGGAAGTCCTTCAAACCCCTGGCCACCAAGACAACCACCTCTCTGCATACACGCTTGGAGCTCCTGTGTGTCCCGCTTTCCAAAAAGAGCTTGCTTGGGCTCAGCATCTTTCCCATTTTTCACTCTCCCACAGTGAACGAGATACAGTATCCCAGTGAGCAGCGTGTTTCTGCAAAGCTAACATGTTTGGCCGACCTAATGTAGCCTGCCGTTGTCATTAACTGCAGAGGAAATCATTCTTAACCACCCTGATAAGTTTCTTAATATAGTAACGATTAATAGTTGTTTGAAAGCAATAGAGGGCACCAATTAATGGGCGGTTTGATAAAACCTCTGGAAGGAAATGGAAAGATGAATCTAGTCTTACTCTACATTACTGTTTCTTTCCTCCGTACATGTTTCTTTGGGGAAAAAAACCGAGAAAAGGAAAAAAAAAATCAGTATTTAAAATTGGATTGTGGCGAGAAAATGTCCATAGCTAAAATAATAGTTTTCATTTACCTTCAGATACAAATTAGGATTTCTATCTTCCAACAAAAGTTTATTTCTAAGAATTAGATCTAAATTGATATTATGTGTCCAAGAGAGTGTGCACATGACCTAAGGCCTGTCTTTGAATAATAGTTCATTAATATATTCATAATTATTACATTATTAAAATGATAATTTTGATATTATCGAATATAATTTAATAGAAAATAATAATACAGTATTATATAGTATTACGGTATTAAACATTAATATAATTATAAATGTATTGATATTATTTACATATTAATAATGATGAATATATTATTAACTTTCTTCCCACGTGTTTCATTTATTATCTATAAATGAAGAGGCACCTCAAAATAAAAACTAAGCATATAAAGCAGATACTTCACAAGTGTCTAGAGTAGAAGCTACAGGGTTCTCTTACTTGGCATAGAGCGTCACAATTCCAGGTTCTTCCTTAGGAACTAACTTACCCAAAGAATTTTCATCTAATAAATCCTTTATCAAACACCTAATGCTCCCTTTATTGTTTAAATGTGCAGGCTGTCAGACTCAGCTGTGGACTGAGCAGAAACTTGGTTTGTAAATATAATTATGTTTCATATGTCCAAAATAATTAAACCTTACTAATAATCTAGGGGAAAAGAAAAAAGTTCTGCCTTTTGAAAAAAATAATTTTTGCTAAGCATAAATGATGTAAAACGTCCAGAAGGTGAAAAGATCTTTAGTAGAAATATTCAAACACATTTAAGAGGCAGAGTTTGGTAAATCAATCTAGAAAAAAGCTAATGAAGATGGTCATTTAAGGAGCATACAATCTCAAAAGTGCATTGTCCGTGGCTGTTTTCACATTCCAACAGCAAAGCAGAGTTGAGCAGTCCCAACAGGGGCTAAATGAACCTCAAAGCCTAAATAGTCACTATCAAGCCTTTTACAAAAAATATTTGCTGACCCCTCTTCTAAAATTGTATTTTCAATTTTGGGAAGTATTATAAGTAAAACAAAAACTCGGAGTTAAGTTGCTTTAAGCCTATCCTTTTTAAAAGTTTAGTTTAGTCATAACAATAACAATAACACACACATAACAATAACACACATCCACCTAGAATTTTATTCCTGAAAATTTTCAAGTAACATATCCCTACCTACATTTTTTTCCCTAAGTATATACATTGGTTAATACTTGCACTGATGTTTTGGTGGAGTGTTAATTTCTTCCAGGGAGACTGAATAGGGAGTCACAGGGCCTTTAAATCTGCGTTTCATTCGCATGAAAAGACCTTGATCACTGGATACCTAAGAGCCTTATTCCATCTCATGGGCAGCAGCTATTTAAATCTGATGTGTCTGCCTTTGAAACACATTTGATCTTTAGGTGTTTCAACATTCAATGACTCAAATAATGCAGTCCCAGTAAGTAAACAGCACCAAAGGGAGATTTGTTTTAGTGGAGAAGGGGGGAAGGATTCTAATCAAGCAGTGGTATTTGCAAAGGATTAGTGGGAGAAATGAACAAATCTCATGCAAGAGACAGCAAACAGCCTGCTTGGCAGGATCAACACCCTGCTCCAGGGCTTCTTGTTAGTGGGGACACATTATTTTGTTCCTTCCATTTTGGGAGGAGTGTGACTTCCATTTCCCACCCCAGCAGAGAACATATTGAGAGAACATTCCTGGACCTCCCCTCCTTAGTGGTTCTCCCCACTGGAGGTGGAGTGATTGATCTGATGACTGAGATTAGGGAAAGGGGCTCTGTTTAATCTAACTGCCCCTCCTTGCCTCTCATTGGTTCTGTTTCCAAGCTACCTGTCTATAGGCTGAATGTGTTCTCTCTACTCTAGCCCCCCATGTGTTAGCACAGGTCAGCTTCCTATGAAGGAGAGAGGGGCATGGACATCAAAAGTTAATATTGGCCTCTGCTTTACGTTACAGTCACCAATTTTTTGTGAGCAATAAAGCTTGTATTTTGATGCTTTTCTGAATCTGATATCTATTACTCAAATGATTTAGAATTCAAAGAGGAGGGTGATTAATTGGCCTCTCAAAACCTCAACAGTTCTTAGTAGAGCTATAGGTTATAGTGGGATGATGATGGCCCATCTTATACAGACTTGTAGAGATTCATCTGGGCCTGGACTGTCTGTCTGTGAGGCTGAGTCAAGGAAAGGACTGGCTCTGATTGTCTCAGAGTGGAAGAATCTGCCCCCATAATCCAACCGTCACAGTAAAACCAAGATTTCAAATGGCCTTCTGAGTCTGGAATGATGATCTACAACAAATAAGACATCACTGAACAAGAATTAATGCTCTGTATCAGGAACAAAAATTAAACCACCACCAAGAATAACAATAAAAAATACTAACTCAGAGACAGAATGGGGGAAACCTGACAAGAGAAAAGTTTATATGAACATGAAGATACAATCTCAGTATAAGACAAGAATATTATATGAATATTGCCAAGGGTGAATGAACCTTAGGCAGCCTTAATAATAGAGAATGTCTGGATTAATGGAAGTAATTATCGTACTGTACATTACGCTGGTCAGACCTTATTAGATTATTTTCCCTTTTTTTAATAAGAACCCTGCATACCTTGAGTGTTCTTAATAGAGATGATCAAGATGAGAGATTAGATAATACGTCATTGGGGAATAGTTGAAATAATTTGCCCAGGACAAGAAAAGACTTAAAGAAATATTTCTTTTCTAATATTTGAAGGGGAAAAGATTAAAATCTTCTCTTTTTTTCTAGACTCAAAGATATGAGAAGCGTATTTCAAATCAGAGCATTTTATAAAGTTAAAACAGTCCACAAGTGAAACAGCTGATTTTTGAAGTAATAAGATCCTGACCCCTTGGTGGGTGTAAGCAGAGGCTGAACAAACCTTTTAAAGGAGATACTGCTGAAATAATTCCTTCCTAGAAGACTAATGAACAGGGTAATCACTCCAGAGCCAACACTGATTCTTTAATTGAAGACTCCTGTGTGCTAATCCTGACTGTACCACTCTACGTGGTGACCTTATCAGTCAGCTTCTCTAGGCTTCAGTTCTTGCCTTTCTAGAATGGTAAGCAATATTATCTGCCCGTGCCTTCCAAGATTATGAAGATGAAATGATAAAATTGATATTAAAGTGCTTTGAAAAGCACCTATATAGAGGCAGTCTGTTATTATAGCTAGAGTGGAGACTAAAATAGTAAATTATAAAGTGATAAATGCAAAGTGTAAGGTAGGATAGAATTATTTAAACTTTAACGTGAAAACAAATGTCCCGTGGAATGGTTTTAAATGCAGATTCTGTGTCAGCAGTTCAAGAGTAGGACCTGAGGGTATGCATTTCTAACAAGTGCCAAGGTGATGATGCTGGTCTGTGGACTAGGCTTTGCTTGGCAAAAAGATAGAAGATTAGGGTCATGTCCTTGCATGCACATCTAAGTAGCTCTTCGCCCACTCGATCTTTTAGCGATTCTATCCTGGCAAAGTTCTCAATGAAGCAAACAAAATTTATGACTCTGGAATAGGCTGTCAGTGAGGAAGTTGCCAATACACCGACCAACTGTATTTATTCATTTTCAGAATGACTCTATTATGACTACTGTATCTTAATTAGCTGTTTGCTATGATAACATATATCTGAACAACGGTTCATGACACTGCAGTGTCAAAGCTGTTTGCACAATGAATCAGATGACTCAGAAGAAAAGTGAGTTTTAAAATGCAACTCAAACATATAGGTGTAGTTATGGTAATTTGCATTCAGGCAGTAAAAACAGATTCTGGCTAGTTTAACTGAAAAGAGAATTTGTTAGATATATATGGGGAGAGGGTTCTAAGTGAGGCTGAAGATAGACTGGCAGCTGCAGGGTTTAAAAGCATGAAATACTCAGTAGTCATTGTTACTGAATAAACAGCAGCAATTTCTTCTGTCCTTCTGTCATTACAGTCAAGAGTCAAAATCACAGCTTGGGTCAAGTGCTTACTTCCTGGCACAGGGGAGCAGAGAGGGGAGGGTCTGGTGGAAGGAGCCTCTAGTGTCCAACCAAGAGGAGAAAGTGGAAAGGAAAGGGACCACTGATGCTGAGAAGCCGAACATCAAAACAAGCATAACTCTCTGAAGCATATATATATGTGTATATATATATACACACACACATACACAATGTATGTCAATCTTATATCCTGTAAAAAATATTTTAAAAATTCAATATTAAAAATTATTTTTCATATTTGTTTATAATGTTCCTCTTTTATGAAATGCTTATTTTTTTCTATTTACCTATTAAAACTCAGTAGTTTTTCTATCAATTCCCAGTAGGTCTTTATATAATAAATCATTAAAGCTTTGAATGTAAAAAGAAAAGAAGTAATCATATGTAAATTCTCTATTTAAAGGTAGCGCTTGTTACTAATTGTTCTGTGTTTTTAGAGGGGAAGAAGGAGCCGGAGGGACTGTTGGAAACCATTGCCTTAGAAGTTACCACTGCAACCTAAATATAATGGGGGTTCATATTGCAAGATGTGTCATTCATCAAAATAGCAGTCTAACAGAAAAATATTATTAACAGACATTTAAATCTCTATTTGGTGTCTCAAGAAAACCAAAGCTGAGATGGAGTGGGGTTTGGGTAGTTATAATACATTCTAAATATTTAGCAAACATCTTAAAATTTCAGTTTCCAACCAAGAATTCTCGCCTAAGTATAGATACAGCTATTGTGTGTTTTTCTCTAAGCTTTCACACTTATTGTATTGCAAAAAAGAAAACTTTCCCTTTGACTATACACACAGTCCCACATCACTAGACTTGACCTCATGGGGTGTGCAGGCTTGTCTCCAGCTCAACTTTCTCTTGATCACTTTTCTGCATAAAAAAGGTTAATCTAGACCGGACCAATGGGTTAGAAAGCAGGAACTTAGAAGGAAAGGTTCTGTGCATTCATTTTCAAAAAATATTGGCTGTTGCATTCGTGAGATTATTTTGAAAGCTGAGAAAGTCAGCAGCACATTCTATTGGGCAGATGTTGGTTTAAATTAGAGTTAAACTTCCGATGGCTTTGAATTACTGATTCTCCAGAATTTAGGCATATCCACTAAAGGCCAGATGAATTTGCCTATTTTTGAAGGAGAATACTGCTGAGAATGGGTCTCTATTTATAGATTTCTTTCATATTAGTAGTGTTATTAGTGAGGATGTATATCTTCTTTATTGGTTGGGTTAACTTCAATCTTTGGAAAAGTTTTAATTTTGAAAATTTTGGACAAAAAAGAAGACCCTATGAGCCATGCACCTACATTTCAGTGATGTTTCTGCATCCCTAGGGCACAGTGACCACAACATCGTTCTTTTCAGAGATGCCTTTTTTTCTCTTTGGCTGAGGAAGGAGGGTCATGGATGTTCCCAACCAATCCAAATTCTGTCAGATTCAAACTTCACTGAATTGTTTAGGACAAAAGAGACACATATCTTTACAGCCTCCCTGAAGGAACTTTTAAACGCAGGCAAAATAAATTCTATTTAATGCTAATACATAGGTAACTATTTTTTTTAGTTAGAAGAAAACATTTTTAAAATAAATGAAATAAAAAATATATGTAGTTTACACATTATGCTCTAGTTTCCTTCCAGCTGAGTGAAAGGTGATTTGAATTAGAGTTGTCTGGAGTCAAAATTTACTTTTTTTTTTTAGCAGTACACTCTTGAGGCAGAAGGTGCTGAAGTTCAATTAGCTTTACAATTTCTTTAGAGTTATTTCCAAGGAACAGGTGACCTAGAAAGTTGTCTGAGTTGCAGAAAAAAAAAAAGAAAAGAAAAGAAAAGGAAAGAAATAACACAAAGGCTGGTAAACATAGGGATTGTGACTTAAAGAAAGTAATGGTAGTCGATATAAGAAATAAGAAATGTAGTCGATTTCAGATACCTGGCAAAGTCATTCTAAAGACTGAGGCTATTAGAGAGAGAATAAGCAAAATGTATTTGGAGCGAGTTCCTATTCAACTGAACTTTACTTCCTCTATTGGGGATATGTTATCTGATGGGACTTTAAGCTAAACCCACATTGTTTAGGATATGGGTTTCCCCAAAGCCATGGTCTGTGTAGAAGGAGTGGGCTCTGTGCAGCAGATCTCTGCTACAGATCTACTGCCTCAGACTATCTCTGCTGCCACTCCACCCCCATCTGTAGCTGTGTACACTCCTGGGCAGCCCTAGGCTACTGAATGCCCAAGCTGGGTAGAAAAAGAAGACAAATTTCGATTTCAGGAGAAAATTTAGCTTCACGAGATTTACAGCACAATGGTTAAGAATCTGGGCTTTGGAGTTAGGTTTGAATCGAAACTCCACCTCCTATTTGCTGTGTGGCAAAGGGGAAGACACACTTTTCTCAGCTGTATGAATAAGCATGCAATAAATGATAGCTGTCAATATTATTGTTGTATATTGTTATTATCAGTCCCTTCTAGCTTTCTCCTACACTTCTGTCTGCTCTTCTTCTGCTGAAACGTGATGACATCTCTCCTCATTCCCTACATCTGCAAACAAAAATCACCATGTACCCCATCTGACAGTGTTGAACTATGTGCTGTCTGTTGTTGGCTCAGAAACAATTCCACAGCTTTTTGGCAAGTTTCTATCCTAAAGGATTTGGCTGAACTCTACAGATTAAATTTTCTTCTGTGGATATATTGTAGATGTATTGAATTAGTGACTCACCATGCCCATTTTATGAAAGTGAAATTGAGATGAAATATTTTTCTGAAAATGATAACTTTGTGGAGGTGGGCAGGGAGCAGATAACAGGAATGAGGGTATGACTTCAAAATATATACAAAGTGATTTCACAACTTGCAGGGATACAGATTATAGTAAAGGAACATAAGTGGTAAGGTTTGACAGTTTCTTTTCTTCTACTATGAAGAACAGGGTTGTTCCTTCTATGGGCAAATGTCTGGTTGCAGAATCAAACATGACTGTGGAGCAGATCTGGTAACTGGTCAGGTATTGATTTTATTATTTTTAATGACTCACAGATCCACTGGGGATAGTTTAGGTTTGTAATATGAACAGTTTATCAGACTGCAGAAGACATGTCATTTTTTAGATTGACATTTTCCTCTATGGTTATTTCTCTCACACAGCCCTAATGCTGGTGTGGGTTTTGAAAAGCCATTTGGGAAATTTTATTTCGAATTGTTCACATTTTTTGTTGTAATATTTTGGAGCATTTTATTTGCTTAAGTCCAAAAGAAATGGCACTGAGCTGGCTTTTAGCAAAACCTTTGCTATTTGCTGTAGAAACCTGGGCATATTTTCAACCTCTTCCTGCCTTACATTGTTCATGATTAGAGAAGGGATATTTGTGTGTATTTGTGTGTGTGTGTGTGTGTGTGTGTGTGTGTGTGTACATCAACATGGCTACTGCTTTTGAAGGAGAGTTAGAGATACTGTTCTGCTCATTTTTGGTTCCTTTTCATTCCTAGCATAGTTCCTGGTATATGTCAAAACATGATATATTCATTAGTAATAATAATAAAAATAACTGTCATTTATTAAACCTTTACTCTATGCAATGTCTTGAACATGGTAATATCAAATAAACCATTATTGAATGGTAGACTGAATGCACTGTGACTAAGTCATTTATTTGCATTCCATCAGTTAATCCTTATAAAATACGAAGCAAAATAACACTGTACTAGGTTGGCAG
Source organism: Balaenoptera acutorostrata (assembly GCF_949987535.1). NCBI lineage: Eukaryota > Metazoa > Chordata > Mammalia > Artiodactyla > Balaenopteridae > Balaenoptera > Balaenoptera acutorostrata. The sequence goes on from NC_080068.1 coordinate 81,181,683, forward strand.
AATCATGATGCCCATTTTACAGATGAGAGAATTGAGGCTGAGAGCAGTAAGGCCACTGTCCCAGGATAACACAGCTAAAATATTTTGACATTGGAATTAGGACCCAGATTTGTCTAATTTAGGTGAAAACAGTACCATGAGATGGAGAGAAAGGATAAAAGAAAACAAACTTATATAAGAACTGGAAACCAGCAGCAGTAACAGTGCAGCAGGCATAGAGCACAATGCAGGACACTTTTTCCCCCCAAACAGATCTCCCCTCTTAAAATTTTCCTAGGCTGGCATTACAATGACTGACATATGAGTCTATGTAATATCCATTTCACAGACCAAGGTAATGGTAGCTGCCAAAATGATTTGTGGCAGAGCTTCACTTCTTCAAACAACTATTGCAAACTAGAGTAAGCAAATTTAATTACCTTCCAAGCTGACACAACCTCAGAAGTATTGCTGCTTTGTTATCTTCCTGCTCTGAGTGATGGACTATCCATGATCCGCCAGGAGACACTTGGACATGACTCTACAAGTGGAATGAGGGAAATGAAACTGAGAGTGTAAGATACAGCAAACCCATGCAGATGTAATCCTGGCTAAGAAAGAATTTTGCAAGTGGGTTGCCCTGTGTGTGTTCACTCTGTGTGTGTGTGTGTGTGTGTGTGTGTGTGTGTGTGCTTGTGAGTTTCACACCAGGCAATAAATCTTAAATCTAATAGTCCAGATATCCAGTCTGGATATCTAATGCTAATGATGCCTAGGTACTTAGAGGAAGATTAATTTCAGAACTTTGTGATCACAAGAGGATTTGAGAGAATGTAAGTACTCCCATCTGGAAACAATGACAACATGATAACTTTTGCCAAACTACAGTGGTTATTAATAAAACATTTGTTTGCTAAGTATCAATTCATTTATCCTACTTCAAAGGGCCATGAAGTGGATAAATATTTAAAAAACATTTAGACAACTCTTTAAAGATGTATTCAAGTATTTCATCATCTAGGACTTGGGCTCTGTTTTAAAGTTGGTAAACTCACAATATATGGCGAAGCATGGACACTTCAGTCTTCAATGTTTTGGAAAAGTTTCCTAAAACCTCTTCTGCATGTGTAGACCTTCTCTCATGAATGCAGATCACAATCCCTTTCTCCTCCTCTTTGTTTGCCTCCCTGATTTGCCTCCCCGATGGCAGAGTTCATTCACTGTCTTTTTGTTTGCAGGTATCCCAAGTGCCTAGAATAGTGCTTGGAATACAGTGGGCTCTAAAAAAATATTTGTAGACTGCATCAGTAAATCTTAATTTTTACTTTTATGTCTCAAATGCTTGTGTTACACTACAAACGTCATTCTTCATCTCCTATTCTCCCATTTCGTTATTTTTTTCCTAGATAGTTCAGTGTTCTCTCCTGAACATTTTCTCTTTTCTTGCACAGTATTATGTTTCAGCTACCTTGGTTTCAGCTTGTGCTACTTTGTAGTTTTATGTTCTTAGCTTGCAAAGAGCATCTAGGGCTTTGCCACCTGCACAGTGATGGATGTTGCTGCTTCTTATTAAGCTATACTCTGGTTTCCTTAATGTGTCATCTGAGTTTGTTTGTTGATGGCACCAGATCCTGGCTTCTCACTGTGGGGCTCCATTCTGACGTTCTCTTTGTATCAAGGATACCAGTTAAAGTGGTATTTCTGCATCTGTGAAATGCTATTGGAAAGTTGCTAGCAGTGTTCTGACTCTAGGGTTGAAGGCATCATTTGACCTCTAAAAAGGCAATGTTTATTTTGAAAAAATTCATCAAAACTTCCCTTAAGTTTCAAAAAAGAAAAAAAAAAGGAAAGAAACCTACCTATCTATGGTTTTTGAGTAAACTATGATTAAAATGAATGACGATGTTTGTCTATGAAGGCAGAGCCATGATACTCTAGAGCAGTGATACCCCAATGCTTTCTCTCACACCTCAGATCAATTTCCAAGGTAAAATGGGAAAAAAAGATGAGAGTGGAAGGATAGTAGAAAATGATAAGGTTAACTCAGAAGAGTCATCAGAATGGAAAGTGGACCTCCAGTCTTTGCCAACTCATGCCTACTTGGATCAGACAATTGTGCCTATCTTATTACAGGGACTTACTGTACTTGCAAAGGACAGACCACAAAATCCCACTGAATTTCTAGCATCGTATCTTTTAAAAAACAAGGCATAGTCTGAAGATCAAAACTGACTTATTGGGAAGAACAGAAAAATTTGGTATCTACTGTATATTTACATAATTAAGAGGCAGGTTTAATTGTCATGCTTTCCACCCCCTCCCTTTTTTGGAAGTATAAGAACCTTCACGACAACAGAACTTATTTCCAGAATTGCAGAAGAAAACATATTTCCCGTATTTGATTTAATCACCATACTTATGTAATTTGTGTATTCCGTGCAATATTTTATTGGATTATTTTTAACTTTTTTTTTAAACATGATCTTCAAAATAAACTTTTAAAATGAAAAAAAAAAAAAAAAAGGATTCAAGATGGCGACAAAGGAAGATCCTGAACTCACCTCCTTCCAGGGACACAGGGAATGTACAGCTGTATATGGAAAATCTCCTCTGAATAAAACCTAAAAATTGGTAGAGGGACCCCTTCACATCAGGCAAATGAAGGGGAAACCACACCAAAGAGGGTAGGAGAGGCTGAGACAAAATCTCGCCAGAAACCTCACCCCAGCCCTGAGACCCACAATCCTGAGGGAACTCAAAACCTGGAGCTTCTCCCTGAGGAGCGGATTCGTACCCCACATTGGGCACCCCAACTTTTAAGACCAGCACCTGAGAGCCAAGCCCCCAAAACATACGGCTGTAAAGACCAAAAAGACTTGTGCCTGCGACCCCTGGGCTGTGGTGAACTAGAAATGCCCCTTACGGGCCCGCAGAGGACTCACCTGCCTCAGGGCCTCCACGGAAGCAGCTCTTTGCAAAGCACCCGGATTTTCCGTGAAAGTGGTTCATTTGCTAATTTTAAAGTACTGGTCTGAGGGGGAGGGGTCTGCTGGGACGCTGTCCAGGTTTGGAGGCTGGTGGGCACCATCTTCCTGCTCTCCCTTGGCCTTGCGAAAGCCGGAGGGTGCCGTCTTTTTCTCCCTTTTTGCCTTTTCTTCCTTTTCCTCCCCTTCTTTTCTTTTTCCTTTTTTGGCAGGTGCCCTCGTCGCTCTCCCCCTCTGCCTCGTGGCAGCCAGCGAGCACCATCTTCGGCTCTCTGCCACCGGGAGCGCCAGCATCTCCCGCAGGGGAATTCAGCACTCCGGGGTTTGCGGCTGCCACCGAGGGGACGCCCCTGGCTCTCCTGGCCCGTGTTCCTGGATCCCACGGGAGGGTAACAATTGGAGAGAGAGCCCCTGGCGGGCCACTACTCCCGTGCACCGTGCAGACGGTGACTGCAACTCCCCCAGCCTTCGCGTCAAACAGGCCTGCTTGCTGGGCCTTGAACTTAGCCCAAGGGGGCGGACTTCCGGTTCGGCGGGGGCGAGAGGCTTCCGGTCGCTCTGGGGGAAGCCAGGCTGCGGCCGCCATCTTTGAGCTCTCTCTCCGCTCGCGCGCCGGTTTCCCGGCAGAGTCTGTACGCTCAGCTGGAGCCCTGATTTTTAACAACTGCCGGCCAGGGAACACCTCACCTCTCCCTCCAGATCACCTGGCCGGCAGGGCTTATTACACTTGCGTCCCACAAGGCTGTGTATGTTTGCATTCTTTACCAGCTGCTGCCTGAGGGTGTGACTTCCAATCCACCTGAATCTAGGTGCTGACTGAGACCCTCTCCTACCAGACACTGACTGGGTCTGACACCCTCTCCGCTACTGGCAGCTATTAAAAATAAAATAGGCTGCTTGGAGAATCACAAAGATTTGGGAGACAAGCAAGAGCTGGAGCAAGGCTGAATCTGGTTTGCCAGGTAGGCTCTCATTTTCATAAAAAAAAAAAAAAAGAGTGAGAAAAGTGACCTGCTGTAATTAAAGCAGTAAAATAGTGTAAATCGGGTGACCCTTTAGCAGATTGTGTGTTTGCAGCAATAGATAAAATATTACTTATTTCTTCCAAAGATTGATTTTGACTGAATTCGCTGTGAAAACCATTCTTTGTACTTTGGAGATTTGTCTTTTCATGTAACGATCAGCTCACATTGTGATTGTGTGGCTGTCTCCCCAGGAAGGATGTGTATGCCTGATGTTCTTTGTGTTTCCTACTGCAGAAAAAATTGTAAAAGAAACATACAGGCCTTGCATGGGCTTCCTGACCTGCAGTGCTGGTGTCCTGTCCATGACCTTATATTAACCATCCTTTGGTCAACACTTTTAATGCACTGGTTTAGGCCAGGTGGGTCAGTTCACACCTATTGCGGATGAGGCCTTCCCCTGAAGGAAATTTATATTTCCAACTGCCCATTACTGGGTTGAAAAGTGAGATGAAACTTACACTGGGAGATGGAAACTTTTATCCTCTTTCAAAGCCAAAAACATAGTTGTGGGAGCAGGATTTTGAAGTATAGAGATACTTTGCAGGGTCCCTTTTCGTAGCATTAAGTTGGGCCATCCTGGAGGGGCCGTAAGAGTAGCCATTTCTTTTAGTACAGGTGAGCTTCCCACTGTGTCAAATTTTATATCCCCATGACTGCCCTAAAGAGACATCTGGCGGACCATTACCCAGAAAGCAAAAAGTCCTCCTATGTCTGGTGTTTGCTTTCTTTAAAGCATCTCTGCTAGCAGTGACAGTCAGGGTAAGAGCAAAAATTCAACCTTCAGGTTCTAGCACTGCAACCAAGATTGGAGTGTGTGCAGTATATGTGGTCTCATTTGCATTCTGTCTCTGTTTCTCTTTTTCTCTCTCGCAAATTTTCCCAGTTTTTCTTTCTCATTGTCCCCTTTTGCCTTTGCCTTCTGTTGTTTTCTCCCCCTTTTCCTTCCTGTCCCTTCCCTCCTGCCTGTATTACTTTCCCTCAATGTCAGTTTGGATCTTCTGAGAAGACAAAATTAGATGTGCAAGAATAATAGGAAAAACATCTGTGAAGAATAAAGTGGAAAAGGAGCAGAATTAGTAGGGAAACCTTCAGACTTAGCTGCAGCAGGGGAGAGGGAAAGAAGGAGGAGTGGGTGAGAGGAGCCTCAGACTGTAACAAGACTCTCGGAACATTTTGGCCAGGCTTATGGAGACCCCAGAGCAAAATCTTCCCATTAGAGAAGTTCCATATTGGGTAAGGTAGCCCAGCTCACATACCACTGCCTTACTCATTGGCGGGGAACAGCCAGGAGAGCTTGGCCTCTGTGAGAACGTTGCAAGCAGATCCGAAGGTATAGCAGTTGGAGTCTGTCAGCCAACCACCTCCTCTGAGGCAGGTTCTCTTGAAAGGAGGTCTGAGCAGCATAATTTCATGACCACCACATTGTCTTTCTTCCCTCCTTTTTTCCTTTCCTTCTTCCTTCCTTCTGACCAAGAAGGCTTGAAAGTTCCCCTCATCTTGACTAAAATTTAGACGTTTCTTCCTGACTCTTGGTCCCTGATCTTCATTTTCTTAGTGCCTTTACTTTAGAAAACCTGTAATTGTAGATGAATTCTCTGCTTCTTTATTTTTTTAAGTTAATTTTTATTGGAGTATAGTTGCTTTACAATGTTGTATTAGCTTCTGCTGCACAGCAAAATGAATCAGCCATACATATACATATATCCCCTCCCTTTTGGATTTCCCTCCCATTTAGGACACCACAGTGCATTAAGTAGAGTTCCTTGTGCTATACAGTATGTTCCCATCAGTTGTCTATTTTACACAAAGTATCAATAGTGTATATGTGTCAATCCCAATCTCCCAATTCCTCCCACCCCACCCCTTTCCCCCTTGGTATCCATACATTTGTTCTCTGTGGCTATGTCTCTATTTCTGCTTTGCAAAGGAAGTCATCTATACCATTTTTCTAGATGCCATATATATATATATGCATTAATATACGATATTTGTTTTTCTCTTACTGACTTCACTCTGTATGAAGTACAGATGTAATAAGAAAATGTGGTACATATATACAATGGAATATTATTCAGCCATAAAAAGGAATGAAATTGGGTCATTTATAGAGACATGGATGGACCTAGAGAGTGTCATACAGGGTGAAGTAAGTCTCTGCCCCTTTAAATGTAATTTTTTCTAAGGCCTTTTTCCAGTTTTATAACACAGGAGTGTCTTTCTCAAGGACCTGGAAACCATTCCTTTGAAATGCATTCATCAGGAAAGGTCATGCCCCTATCTGCCAGTTTCTGTAAGAGGGTAGAGCCTAACTTCAGTGGGCACCTTACTCCAAGATGCAAAACCACCTCCTGTCATGAAGATGAGAGAAAGTTTACTTTTCCCTTAGGTAACAACAATCAGGAAACACATATGGCCTATGATTCCCCCATCCTAGGTCTTAAACCTGTACAGCCCTTTGTTTTGTTTCTGTGGAGCTGAGCTCACACTGAGTTCTGGGCTCTCTTCCATATCACAATAGCCTTGAATTAAAGGTCTTCCTTGCCTGCTGAACTTTGTCTAGTGTGATATTTGCCTTGATAGTTCTTCCTTCCCTTCTTCCTTCCTTCCATTAAATATTACTGAGTGCCAATGGTGTGACAGGAATTAGGTTAGCATCGGATATATTGGTGAAAAAGGTTGTTGTAGTCATGTTCCTTAGGGTAGACAGAAAATAAGTGAGTTAACAAATAAATGAAAATTTTGAAATGCAGATTTTCTTTATAGAAGGAAAATAGGTTGGTGGTATGACAAATGAGACGTAGCCTATTTTACATAAAATATTCAGGGACCTCAGAGACATGGTCCTTCTTCAGGTTAGAACCCATAATTTTGGGTCTAGCAGTTTGGCTCCATATATAACAGTAAGTATCATCTGCAGTCATAATGCTAGCTTTCCAAATCTCAGCCTTCTCAACTATAAGATGAGGATAATAATAATACCTCTTTCATGGAATTATTTGAAGAATTATATAAGATAATGCATTTAATGCACTTAGTGCTTTTATTGCCTGGGTAAAATTGATGTTTGATAATGTTGATGATGAAATAATTTGCAAAGATAGTATTCAAGAAGTAGATATTTTATAGTTTTAAAATTTATTTAGTACCAAACATTAAAAAAAACAAAAACAAAAAAAAAACTCTTAAAATAGCTCCTGAAATACAGTCAGAGGAATTCTGGTCTATACTTTTCATGTGATGCCCAGAATTATGATTCAGCAGTTTAACATTTAATGTCTTACTTCTCTCAAGAAATTATAGTTTCTTTGAAGGCACTGATGAAGGATTACATGCTTTTTATGTTCCCACAGCACTTAGTATAATATAGGCACATAGAATATACACAATAAAAGCTTATTGAATTGATATTCACACTAATAGTGGAAAAATATTTATTGGTGTGAGTTACCAATTCAAAGTTATTTCTGTTTTTTTTTTTTTAAATGATGGGTTGTTTTTTGTTTTTTAATTAATTAATTAATTATTTATTTTTGGGTGTGTTGGGTCTTCGTTTCTGTGCGAGGGCTTTCTCTAGTTGTGGCAAGCGGGGGCCACTCTTCATCGCGGTGCGCGAGCCTCTCACTATCGCGGCCTCTCTTGTTGCGGAGCACAGGCTCCAGACGCGCAGGCTCAGTAGCTGTGGCTCACGGGCCTAATTGCTCCACGGCATGTGGGATCTTCCCAGACCAAGGCTCAAACCCGTGTCCCTCGCATTGGCAGGCAGATTCTCAACCATTGCGCCACCAGGGAAGCCCCGTTATCTGTGTTTTTATAAGCACTTTTTTTCTCTTTGAAAGAAAGCAATCTGGTCTTAGAATTGTTGGCTGAAATTAATTCTAAGAAAAAGAAGACTTTTCGTTTTCATGATAAAGGGTTGACATTGAGTTTAAAAACAAAGCACTTGAGAATCACCTAAGAATATTTTTTATATTCCAAAAATTCATATTACAAAATGTTTCATACTGGTGAGGGGTTATGTGGAGCAGAGAATAGAGACATTTTTTCCATTGGATAATTCACATCTTTGTGAAGTGTGGCTCTAATTTTTCTAGATTGTGGGATGTGAGATCCTGTGCTCTTTATTGTTTTACTTTTAAAAGCCGACATTGATTTAAGTAAGCTTTCCCAAACAGTATTCTGCATTTTTGCCTTTGGTCTTACTGCCAGAAGTTGGTCTCTCTGAAGCAATGTTCATCTAAGGGCAATGTAGATAAAAGTTCAGCATGGGCTGTGGAGTAAGACAGACTTGGTTTAGAGTCTCAGCATTTTGTCCTTGAACAAATTACCTATCTTCCATCTTCATCTGTAAAACAGGAATAGTAATAGTTTCATCCTCACAAGGTTATTGTGAGGGTGAGAAAGTTACACATATAAAATAGTAGATTACTCATGTAAAACACCCAGCTTACAGGAAACACTAAGCAGAGTGCACTTCCATTACTTTTCCTATTGTAGATGGCATTGTTTGGAGTTGATTGACTTCCTATCCTGTCTTTCCATAACATATTTTATTGCATACATTTTGCCCAAATATGAAACTGGCCCTGTATATTTGACCATCTTGAATCTAGGATCAGAATGGTAGTAAAATTACTAGATTGTCTGCCACCTGTCGTTTTAGAATAAAAAGGTCACTGATTTAATTAATTTTCCCCCATATATTTCAGGACATTATTGTGCCCCTCCCCCAGGCATGGGCCTTAAGACTTTTAATTAGCCTTCAGTCAGTGCTGTGTCCTGATGAATAACACCTTCTTTTTTACTGGCAATCATTTGACTCTTACAGCTCCTTCACTGGGAGAGTGGGATGCAGGTAAGGTCTGTTGTCAGCATTTATCATCATCAATTTTCCATTACAATTTTATTGCCTTGTCTTTAGGAGCCAACTCCCTCTAGGTCACCTGGACCTCTTAATTCCTGATTGTTTCCCTTGCAGGGATTTTTCCATGTCTTTTCTAAGAATATTAGTCCCACAAATGATCTGAGGAAAAAGAAGAATGCAGTAAAATGTTTGGAAAATGTTATTTCTATGTTGTCCTTGTAGCAATTTATTTTAACGGAAGGTGTAATATATATGTGTGTCAGCTGACTTTAATCCAGCCTCTAGAGGTGATTAATCAGTATGGATCTTCTCTGCTCAGGAACCCACACTCCAGTGCTGGTTTGCCAATTAGCATAAGATATAGTGGTAATAATTTCTCATTCATGAATAAAAATCTTCCAAGCTCAACTAACCCTTTAACAGCAGAGCTCAAAATTAAAAGCTGTAGTTCTGTGTCCTCCTACTTTATGAAGCTCTCTGTTGACAGATCTGATTTGATGGTTGCTGAAGCTCTGATAGCTTGTTGGGTTAGTTTGAAAATAAATGTCTGTATGTTTGGTAGACTTTTGTCAAAAACTTGCATTTCTTGTAATGTTCCTCTAGTATTAAGGTGGTAAAGAAGAAATTTGTATCTCCTACTTACCTCTAATTAGTGAAATTTATCAAAACAACCCCAAAGAATTTTAATTAACAATAGCTACAAAATATATTTCTCCCTTGGGAATTCATAAAGTACATGAAATCTCTCAGTAAGAAAAGAGTTGTTTAAATTTGTTACTTGGTTAAACAAACTTTTTGTTTTCAAACTTATTTGAGCACAGATTTCTTTTTTCCTTGGTAAATGTCTATTTACATGATATTTTACATACTATTTATAGACTATGCAGCAATGATCAAAATTTGGAAAATTGGTTATTTTGAACATATCATCTTTTCCATTTTCTTCATCAAAATTCACTTGTATTATGGTCTTTTCCTCTGTTTCAGAGATCATTTCCTCTGAGGGAATCCAAATGCCATGTCTTGAAGAAACCCAAGAAGCCCTGTGTAGAGGCTCACTTGGCAAGAAGCAGAGACTTCCTGCTAACAGTCCTGTGGGTCCTCCAGCTTGGAAGGGGACCTTACAGCTTCAGTGAAGCCTTCACTGACTGCGGCCCCAGCTGACATCTTGATCACAACCTCATGAGTGACCGTTAAGCCAGAACCACCCATAAAAGCCTTTCTCAAATCCCTGACTCACAGAAACGGTGAGATAATAAATGTTTGCCATTTAAGTCACTAAACTTGAAGGAATTTCTCATGCAGCAATGAATAACTAATACAGATTTTAATAGTTTTAATAAAACACCAGATTAAAAAATTATATCTAAAGGTTCTAATGATGAAAAGTGACTCTATTTTGCCTCCTAGGGATCTTTACTTTTTAGCTGTGGTTTTCTCTATAGAAATGGGCATTGAAAAGAGAATTTTCATATTGGAGAATCAGTGAGTCCTCAAAGCATGCGGTAAAGTTGACTGGCTTCTCTGTCCTTACCTAAGACTCCCCTGCTGATTCCCCTGAATTCCCATTCTCTTGTCACCAACTCCCCCCCAGCTCAACTCTGTACCATCGCTTCCAACCTTCTTTGCCCCAATTCCTAATGGAAATATTATCCAATAATACTACAAATATATTTTTATATCTTTGGACAACTCAAAAGGAAAACTAAGGCATATGTGGTAGGTAAATATATTTTTACTGCCTAAAATGAAAGCGCTATTATGAATCTGGGGTGGTAGACTCAAAGACAGAAGTGTGGGAGGATTGGAAGAGGAGGTGGGAATGACAAAGCTCCTCCATAATCTCCATCAGCCCCCATCAAGCCACTTCAATAAACATACTATCCTTGTAAAAACTGTATGTGCTTCTTACATAAATAAAGCCTTAAGACAAATCCTCTAGTCCCTATTCCCAAAGGGATTGCAGCTACTAAACCCTCAGATGTATAATTTCCAGAGATGCTATTGCTAACCATGATAAGACTTAATATTTAATGGTATTCCTAAAATCAGCACAAGTGTTACAATACTGAGTAATAAGTTAATAGGATGCTCAGCCTCTGATAGTCATTAGTATTTTGACCAACTTCGTTGCTGGGTCAATGATAAATTTAATTCTTTTTGATCAATTAAATTGACTAATGCAAGAATCATCCCCCAAGTTTGGCAGTAAAAGATGATTTAAAATAATTAATGTACAATGATGGCATACTTCCAAAAACTTTAATGATTTGAAGCTCTTTAAAAGTTTTGCTGTTGAATTGTGAATTGAGTTATACAGAATCAAATAAAAGGTATTAATTATGTAGCCATGACATTATTTGCAGCACTAAGTCATTATCACTGAATATTTCTTTAATTATAATACAGAATCCAGAATACTGGGTCAGCTCAGTAAATGCTAAATTTAAAGAATAGCTGTAGTTTCCACTGGCTGTTTACCAGAATTTTCTCTCATGTACCTAAATAATTTTCACAGGACTTAAATTTTTTTTTGCTTTGATGTTAATTACTGCCTGCTGGATCTTCTCATTAATCAGTTTTCAAGCAATTAATTCGATCACAAATGGAAAGTATTGACCGAATTAAAGGCTATTTCCAGAATTAAACTATGGTAATTAATTTCCTGGTTTCTATGTTAATAAGTTGTCATATATTGTTTGGCAGACATTGATTAGAGTCTACATCAGCCATGCAAATTAATGCAGGCCTATTGGCCTCCCTGTTGGAAAAAGTAAGGCTGGGCTTTAAAAGGAAGAAGATAAGGAGGCAAAAGCAGAGCCAACTGCATAGTGGGGAGGCTATATTTTCTCATTCCCAAAGATACATCATTACTAGAGACTGTCAAAACCCTTTCCAGGTCTCCACAAATTCAGTTTAGGATACTTTTTTGGCTGCCCCGAATTTAACCAAGCATAGTCACATTTCTAGTTTAATTGCAAGGTGCATAATATTAAGCATGGGGGGATTTTTATGCCTTGGGAAATGTACTCTGCTTTAGAAAAGTTATTTCTATGAGAATACAATATTATATTAAAGTATTTGAATTATTTTATAAAATATAAAATGTTAATTCATTTAAAACTATAGCCATTAACATAGGCACTTGTATAATTTATTAATTTTTTTCATCCATTTTTGTTTTTTCTAAAACAAGGTCTGTGATGTTTCCTCAGTTTCTTAAAAGTGGTTTGTAATTCATAATTTTAATTAATATATTTTCATGTATGAAATATTTCAAACAGATGATAAAATACAGAGAATATAACATTACTAATGTGTGTCTCATCTGGACTTAATAGATATAAACATTTTTATGGTTTTACTTCCAATCTCTTTATTTTAAAATAACAAAAATAAAACCTTACATATACAGCTAAAAATCACCTCCATTCTTTCTGCATTTCTTCTGTTTTCCTAGAGATTCAGTACCTTGAAGTTGATGCATATTATTTCTATGAAATATTTATCATCTTTTTTTTTAGAAATTTATTTATTTATTTATTTATTTATGGCTGCGTTGTGTCTTTGTTGCTGTGTATAGGCTTTCTCTAGTTGCAGCGAGCAGGGGCCACTCTTCATTGTGGTGCACAGGCTTCTCGTTGCAGTGGCTTCTCTTGTTGCAGAGCACAGGCTCTAGGTGCGTGGGCTTCAGTAGTTGTGGCACGTGGGCTTAGTAGTTGCAGCTATCAGGCCCTAGAGTGCAGGCTCAGTAGTTGTGGCGCGTGGACTTAGTTGTTCCACAGAATGTGGGATCTTCCCGGACCAGGGCCCGAACGCATGTCCCCTGCATTGGCAGGCGGATTCTTAACCACTACACCACCAGGGAAGTCCCTTATCATCCTTCTCAACTGCTATGTACAACTGTTATGTTTTTCACATATTTGACTTCTAAATTGTGCACTAGCTTTATATATATTTAAAAGTCTGTTAGAGGACATAAGATTAAATATATACGTGTCTCTGTGTGTGTGTGTATGTGTGTGTGTTTGTATATATGTATATACACATAGGATTAAATATGTGTATGTGTAGATATATGTGTATATATACATGTGTATATATACATATATATATATTCTTATGTCATATAACAGACTTTTAAAATGTTACCAATCCAGTAGGTAGCACATTGTTTTAATATGTGTTTTCAATAATGAATTTGAGCATTTTTTCAAGTGTTTATTGCATACTGTATTCATTTTTGTTCATCTGGGGACCGACTGTTCATATCTCTTTGCCCATTTTTCCTATGGGACTGTTTTTCTTATTTATGTAGGAGTGCTTTACATATTCTGAATGCTAACTTTCTGTTTATACAGTGAAAATCTATTTTCAAGTCTGTGGCTTGTATTTTAACTTCGGTTGCTTTTTAATTAAAATTCATTTTAATATAGTCAGATTTATAAATCTTTTGTTTTAATTTGTATTTTTTTGGGCCTTGTTGAATAACTTATTCCCTACTCCAAAGTCATATGTTCTATGTGTACTTCAGGACTGTTTAAATTTTTGCTTTTCCTCTTTAGGTCTTCCAATTTTCTGGAATTTATTTTTGTAAATAGTGTGAGGTTTGCATCCAAATTGATCATTTCCATATGGATAGCCACTTGTTCCAGCATCCTTTATTGAACTGTGCATTCTTTTCCCATTGGTAAATAATGCATCTCTGTCAACTACCCATTTTTCATGTAAGTGGTCCATTTTTAGGCTGTCTATTCTGTTCCACTGGTGTGTCTAACTATCTCCTGTAGCAATACCATGATAATTAAATTATTATAGATTGATACTATATCTCAGTACTTGAGAGGACATATACCCTTTCTTCTTCAAAATTGACAGTTCTTACCATTTTATGTAGCATTTTAATACCACCTTTTCAAATTCTGTTAAAAATTGGAACTTTGGCTCACTGCATTAAATATATAGTTAGATGTCAAGGAGGAAAGGCCGTTCTTACAATATTGAATCTTCCTATTCATGAATATAGTGCATCTTTTCATTTATCTAGGCATTCTTTTATGTGTTAGAATGTTTTCATTTTATCCGTTATACCTTTTGCTAGGTTTATTCTTTAGATCTTTATAGTTTTTGTTGCTATCACTAATGATACATTTTTAAACATCACATTTTAAAATTAGTTGTTACTGGTGTGTAGGAATACTATTAACTTTTGCATATTGATGTTGATTCAGCAATCTTGTTGAACTTTCTTTTTTTTTTTTAACATCTTTATTGAAGTATAATTGCTTTACAATGGTGTGTTAGTTTCTACTTTAAAACAAAGTGAATCAGTTATACATATACATATGTTCCCATATCTCTTCCCTCTTGCATCTCCCTCCCTCCCACCCTCCCTATCCCACCCCTCTAGGTGGTCACAAAGCACCGAGCTGATCTCCCTGTGCTATGCGGCTGCTTCTTATTCTAAGAATTTGTGTTTAGAGATTCTTTGGTTTTCTATACAAGCAATTATCACCTCTGCAAATAATGACAATTTTGTTCCTAGCTTATTTATAAGGTACTAAAAAGAGAAAGGTATGAAATATACTTTGTTACTAGGAGCAGAGTTTGGGAAATTGAGAGAATGGTACTTGCTAAAATTTCAGTGCTGGAAGCCACCAAATACAAAAGTTTTTCACTAACTTCCATCCACCCTCCTATTATTAAACCTCTTCCCTATCATCTTACAAGTTAGGCATTTTTACTTCAATTCCGTTGTGTTTTACAGAACTTTTTTTAGGTGAAAATATATTAGGCTAATGATGAGACTGGATGCCCGTATGTCAAAGATCCACCTTGCTGCTTAGAGGAACTCCATTCATTGTAGGATGTGGGCACACACACTGAATGTGATCACTGGGGGATGGAAGGTGGGATTTGGGTGTCCCTCTGTAGAAACCCCAGGGTCTCCTTCAGGCCAGACTGAGATCCACTTCTTTTTTGTGTTCTGAAACAAAGTAGGAACTCAGTAATTTTTTTCTTGAATTGCCCAAATATCTTCCTTTGTCTCTCAGAGCTTGAAATGTCACTGTTAGAAACTCATTCTGGTAGGATTTAAGGTTTATTCACATTTAACAATCTTTCCAGTAAACATCCTTAGGTTGTACTTTATTCTTTTAATTTCCTGTGTCTACAAACAAAGCTTACTTCATACCTGCTTCCTGTTCCATTCCAGCACTGGTGTATAATATTTGACAAGTTATGCCTGTTTCCTCATCTATTCAAGTGACATAATTTAAAGGACCTTATAGTGTTGTTATGAAAATTCAACTAAAGCATATAAAACTTTAGGACAGTGCTTGGTGTATAATAAGTAATAAATGTTACTTTTATTAATAAGTCATCATTATCATTGACCAGGAGACAGGAACAAGAGAGCAAAACAGATACTAGGAATAGACTCACAGGTATACATATACAAATTTTCATATACAGATTAACATATATAAGAAAATAAATGCATACATGAAGAATTTCAAGATAGAACAAAAAAGATCTATGAAAATATCAAATGGAAGTTTTAGAACTTTAAAATATAATCAATTAATACCTCAGTAGAAGTTTTACAACAGATCAAAAGAGCTGAAAGGAGAACTAGTGACCTACAAAATATGCCAGAAGAAAATAATAGACTGAAGATGAAGTAAAAAAGGAAAGAAAATTCAGACTACTAAATATGAGACAAATGGGATATGGTGCAAATGTCTTAGATATGTGTAATTGGAGTCCAAGAAAGAGTGATAGAGAAAAAGTGACAGAGGCCATAATTTAGAAGGTGATGAGCAAAAATTAGTTTTAATTAAGAACAATCTCAGGGGGAGAAATAAATTAGGAGTATGGGATTAACAGAGACACACCACTATATATAAAATAGATAAATAATAAGGATTTACTGGATAGTATAGGAAACTATATTCAATATCTTGTAATAACCTATAATGGAAAACAATCTGAAAAAAATGTATATATAACTGAATCACTTTGCTATATGCCTAACTGTATACTAACACAATATTGTAAATCAACTATTATTCAATTAAAAAAATAAGAAAAATCTCAGTTCACAGAATTAAGAAGTATTATAAATTTCAAGCAGGGTAAATATAAAGAAAATCATACCTAGGGCGTACCATAATAAACATTTTTAGATAATTCAACATATATTTGTTTTTGCCACTCAGCATCTGTTTTTTAAAAAATGTATTGTAAAAGGTCTTCTATTCCTAGACTAGATATACGCCACTTATAGTTTACTTAAAATAGAAATTTTTGAATTTGTAAGCAATCTTAGTAGTTATGCAATTAAATCTGCTCATTATGTCAGTAATGACACTGAGGTCCAGAAAAGTTGTGTGACTTATTTAAAAGTACTCCACCATAAAAAGCAATATTTAAAAAAAATAGTAACATTTTTAAAATGTTTAAAATAATTCAGTATAAGAACACTTAAAATTTTAATTCAAATTCTAATTGTCACAGAAATCATTATTTATTTACCAAAATATCCATTCCATTCTTTATACTAATAGCAGAACTCTGATTTTGGGGTATCTGTGTATAATTGTTGGGAGACAATTCTCCATAAATATTTTTACATTTCTGCATGGTTGGAGACTTCTGAGTAATCACTGACAAGGTTTATTAAAGGATGATTGAACAGCTAACATATCTTGAGAACTAGCAATAGTTTATTTCTTAGGAGAGATTTAGAAATGTATCTCCCCAAAGATAATTGCTTACAATCCAAGCTGAGATTCAACCTATCTCTCACTTCTCCAGAGAACATTTGTTTACATTCCAGAGTAAAAGTCTTTTTCTTTCTGGAGGAGAATATGGATAATTATGCCAGAATCCTCTCTATAAACTCTGAGTCTCAAAATTTTCATTCCTGTGAGTCAAAATTTTGACTCAAAGTCCCATAATTTTGACTCCTGAGATATAAATGCACTGCATTTGCAGGCAGTATCTTAGTTTAGTCCTGTTGATATGTGAGAACTTAGGGTGGGGGAACTGACTCAGTCTGTGAGTAATTAACTGTCTGAAACTATGATCCAGAAACCTTGAGGCTCCTGTCAGTACTTATATATAAAAGTTTGACAGGATAAGTTATTTGCTTGTAAATAGGGTAAAATCTTCACCATTTTTAACCTAAGTGCCAATGTTTAACTAAAATACTGTATTTCCTGGCCTCCATTGTGGTTAAAAGTAGCAAAGTGACCAAAATCTCAGCAATGATATGACAGCAGAAGTTGGCATTTAGGAATTTTAGAACACACCCTTCTCCCTAATTTTAATGTCTTGAACTATGGTTATGATGGCTGGGGATATAATATTCTTCTTTTACCATAAGCGATTTTGAGAAGGGGATAATGAGTATTTTGATGTAATAATGACAAAAGGGTTATTCCTGACCAGGAAGACATGCCATGAAAGAGAAGAGGGATTCTATCATCCATTCACTCAGTCAACAAATATCATATTGGCAGAATCTGTGTTGGGTGCTCCGGATACCAAGATGAATAAAACCTCGTTTTTACCCTCAAAAAGCTCAAATGGGGGAGGAAAGACAAAAGCTGATGATTAAAATAATTTGTAGGAAGAGCTATATAGTGATATGTATATTATATAATCAACCTTTATACTTATGTACACTTTTAACTCCTTTGTCTTTCTCTTGCTTCCTAGTACATGCTTGGCTAAACCAATCTTGGTAATACCGAACTCTCAGACTACTCACGCCTGTCCCCCTGAGGTTGAAGGGGGCTGAAAAAACACATACCAGACTATTCCCGGAAATTTGTAGTCCATTCACTTTCTATTCTCTTAGATGAGATTTTATCTCTTCTCTCTTTTCTAATATTTAACATCTGCTCTACAAACCACCTCCTCCACTACTTTCATGGTCAACTAATGGATGAACTTCTTATTTCATTGAGAAGAAAGAAACAATTAGAAAAGAACTTCCACAGGTTCCCATGAACACATCTACCCCTTTACCTCTACCTTCTCTTTTGTTTTTATGGATCAATTTTACTATCTCACACCTAGGACTAACCCCTCCACTTATATAAAATTTCTTATCCCCTCTTGATATTTAAAGACATTGTTCCATAAATGTCCTCAACTCTTCTGATCAAAAATTTTTCCTATTCTTTATTGGATTATTCTCATAAGTAAATGAACCCCAGGGCATGTTATTCAAGAGATGAGCCAAAGCCTGAAGAGATTTCCAGATCATTAAGTATGAGGAAGACTTAGAATGATAGAGATAGATCAATAAATGGAGACAAAAGGATAGAGTAACCATCTCAGCAAATGTCCACATGTACAACAAGTGGTCAGGGACCAAATGCCCCTTCTGATTCCCTGGCCTATACATATTTTAAGGAATTTAGATGCAACTCTAAGACAGAAAAGTTGATAAATAAAACTTTGAAAAGATTAAGAACACTTTTGATTACAATGTTCTGGTTATCAGAGGAAAGGAAAGTTGTGATGGTTAATCTTATCTGTCAACTTGACTGGGCTAAGGGATGCCCAGATAGCTGGTAAAATATTATCTGGGTGTGTCCATGAGAGTGTTTCCAGAAGAGATTAACATTTGAAGAAGTAGACTGAGTAAAGGAGATGCCCTTACCAGTGCTGGTGGGCATCATTCAATCAATTGAGGACTTGAATAAACAAAAAAGGTACAGAAGGGCAAATTTGCTCTTTTTCTTGTGCTAGAACATCCATCTTCTTCTGCCCTGGGACTTTGGTGCTTGTGGTTCTCAGGCATTTGGGTTTGGACTGGAACTACACCACTGGCTTCCTTGGGCCTCCAAGGAGCAGATGGCAGATCATGGAACATCTCAGCCTCCATAATCATTTGAGGCAATCCCTCATAATAAATCTCTTTCTATGTATCTATATATATCTTATTGGTTCTCTGTCTCTGGAGAACCCTGACTAATACAAGACCAAATATAAAATAGTACCATATAAATAAAATAGATACTTTTTGAGCAGGGGAACAATTGAATATGTAATCTCAGATCCTATGTATACTACAAGGGTTATTTTAAAGTTTTATCTTATTTTTATTATAGAATTTGAGAGTGACAAAAAACCTTATAAACTTAAAACTCTAATGTGAAAATGATCCATCAAATCACTAATCAAAAAATAAGATACACCGTTTAAAGTTTCAACAAAGAGCAGTTTAACAACAATAAGTGAAGAGTTACATGGTACATTAGAAGATATTCTAATCAGCAGAAGAAGTAATAGGGCTCAGCAGGTGCTTGGGAAACCAGAATTTCATTGTAAATGCATTATACTGAAGTTACAATGCAAATCAAGATGAATTTTTTTCAGTCCTCATTTTAACTGAAACTATATGTGTATCTCAATGGAGAAATTGCTAACTAACAAGAAGTTTCATATTCCAATCTCCTAAATGTCTTGCTTTTACCTAATTTTAACTACTTTTTTTAAACTTTAATTTTTTGCTTGATATAACCTTGAATAGAATGTAAAGACGTTTACCTGTATATCCCTGGATGTTCAAGACTACTGATTATGTCTCTCTACTCCTTAGTGTTCAGGCCATGCAGAAACAAGCCTAATTGTACGCTTTCCGTTATCACTTGACTCAGTTTCACAGCTTGATGTACCATCAATTTCAAGATTCTTCTAAGTTTAGAAAATGAGTTTGACCATAACTTGGCACATATGAGATTCTTTTCCTTTGGTTTCTGGAAACATGACTACTGAAGCAAATGAACTATCCTATTTGCTTCTAAAAAGAGATAGGAAATAAATGGAAAGTACATTGACTGTTTTGTTTCCTCAAAAATATACTCTCTTAGGGTAATCACTGTGCTATCTGCTAATGAGTTTGAGAGACTAATCTGACATTGATGTTTTTTATGCATCATTTAATTGTTTCATGTTTAATTGCATTACAGCAAAGCCAACATCCGTGGCAATGAAGATATAAAGGATATTTTATAAACTCAGAAAAGTAGAATGGAGTCACAGAGCAGATTTACCCATGGAAAAAAATTTACATGAAGTAGACTAACCATTTTGATTATGTTAAAGACAGAGGACACCATAAGAAAACAAAGGCCAGCAAATTAATTTAAAAAAGAGATTTTAAGAACCAATAATAGATCATAATTGATTGAAATCATAAACTATTCATTTCCTTTGTTTTAGAATAAGAATTGAGGTTTTAAGTTTTGTCCCCCTGTCTTTTATCATATGTTAGATAAACAATTAATGAAGTGTCACAAAAGTTTCAGGTAATAAAATGCACTATAATAAAACTATCAACATACTGATGTTCATTCTTGGTGGTTATAGTGGTTTAATTTCTCCTTTATGAAATGAGGAATTCATTTTTAGATGACCTACATATGGCAATTCTAAGGTTACTATGTGCGTTTTCACCCTGTGAAAATAGTTTTTATTAAAATGAACAGAAATGAAATATCTGGTATGCAGTAGAGAGGTAATGTATATTTGATAAATGAAAAAAATAAATTTATAAATTGTCTTAGAGACTGCTGTGGTGTGTGCAAGGAATGCACTAGGCCAAGATACTGAATTTGAAAAGAAGCATGAAATCCTGGAAGTCAATTTTTAATTTAATTTAATATTTTTAAAAGGATAAAAGGCATTATGAAAATTCTTCTTAAATTACTAGTAGTGGCCCCAGGGAAAAGATTTAAGGGTAAAAGATGTGATTAAATTGATGTATCTTAGACAAAGTCACCATATGTATGGGCCTAGAAAATATGATCTCATATAAACACACTTCTATCAGTGGCTCCTATAAGTTATTAGCATTTTTTTTTAAATTAATTAATTTATTTTATTTATTTATTTTTGGCTGTGTTGGGTCTTCGTTTCTGTGCGAGGGCTTTCTCCAGTTGCGGCGAGCGGGGGCCACTCTTCATCGCGGTGCGCAGGCCTCTCACTGTCGCGGCCTCTCCCGTTGCGGAGCACAGGCTCCAGACGCGCAGGCTCAGTAGTTGTGGCCCACGGGCCCAGTTGCTCTGCAGCACGTGGGATCCTCCCAGACCAGGGCTCGAACCCGTGTCCCCTGCATTGGCAGGCAGACTCTCAACCACTGCGCCACCAGGGAAGCCCTATTAGCATATTTTTAACATCTAAATTTCTATAATATTAAGAAATCAATTTATTTCGAAGTATTTATGTGGTGCATAGGAACACTAAACTGTTGATTTTAGGGAAAGCTAAAACGTGCAGGAATTCTTAAAATTTTACCTTCTCTTTGATTAAATAACTGAACAAATAAGTCAACAAAATTATATTATTGGCCACCCACCTGGTAGGTAAGCAAATACAGAGTCCCTCCCTTGATGAAGTTTATGAGTTAGAGCACAAGACAGATATGAAACTGAATTTAAAGTGTGCTGAGTATACAGTGCTCTTGGATATAGAACTAATCTGGCCTGGGCATTTGTGAGAATTGCCTGAAAATGACATTTAAGTTGAGACTTTCTTAATGGGAAGGAGTTAGCTAGGAAAGGAGAAAGAGGGGGAGAAAACAGGGGTTCAGGCAGAAGGAAGAGCAAGGCAAAGATCTCGAGGAAAAGAAGAATGTAGTTTGTCCAAGAAATGAAATCCAGCATGGCTGGTGCATAGATGCAGGTAGAGAGAGGAAAGAAAGCAAATACGCAGGGGGAAGGTCACTGCCTCTCACAACAATATATTCTGTGGAAATCACAAAGCTTGAAACATTGCATGATTCCCTCAAAATGATCTCAGAATGGGTTACATCAGTAAATGTCAACCTCCAATCAACTCCTCTTTCTCTATGGCTTTCTTCTTCTGGAAAGACTTACCTGAGGCCACCCTGCTGGTTGGTGGCAATGTCCTAAACCTCGCCACCATACTTGCAACTAAGTTGTGCCATAGCTCTGGAAGATGAGATGTCTGGAAAGTCCCATTGGAGGGCATCACATTTTTTTTTTTTCCCAGAATAAGTGTTAAGCATTTCCTCTTTTTTTTTTTTTTAACATCTTTATTGGAGTATAATTGCTTTACAATGGTGTGTTAGTTTCTGCTTTATAACAAAGTGAATCAGCTATATATATACATATATCCCCATATCTCCTTCCTCTTGTGTCTCCCTCTCACACTCCCTACCCCACCCCTCTAGGTGGAAACAAAGCACCAAGCTGATCTCCCTGTGCTATGCGGCTGCTTCCCACTAGCTATCTATTTTACATTTGGTAGTGTATATGTGTCCATGCCACTCTCTCACTTCATCCCAGCTTACCCTTCCCCCTCCCCATGTCCTCAAGTCCACTCTCTACATCTGCATCTTTATTCCTGTCCTGCACCTAGGTTCTTCAGAACCAATTTTTTTTTTATATTCTATATATATGTGTTAGCATATGGTATTTGTTTTTCTCTTTCTGACTTACTTCACTCTGTGTGACAGACTCTAACTCCATCCACCTCGCTACAAATAACTCAATTTCGTTTCTTTTTATGGCTGAGTAATATTCCATTGTATATATGTGCACATCTTCTTTATCCATTCATCTGTCGATGGACACTTAGGTTGCTTCCATGTCCTGGCTATTGTAAACAGAGCTGCAATGAACATTGTAATACATGACTCTTTTTGAATTATGGTTTTCTCACGGTATATGCCCAGTAGTGAGATTGCTGGGTCATATGGTAGTTCTATTTTTAGTTTTTTAAGGAACCTCCATACTGTTCTCCATAGTGGCTTTACCAACTTGCATTCCCACCAACAGTGCAAGAGTGTTCCCTATTCTCCACATCCTCTCCAGCACTTACTGTTTGTAGACTTTTCGATGATGGCCGTTCTGACCGGTGTGAGGTGATACCTCACTGTAATTTTGATTTGCATTTCTCTAACGATTAGTGATGTTGAGCATCCTTCCCAGTGTTTGTTGGCAATCTGCATATCTTCTTTGGAGAAATGTCTATTTAGGTCTTCTGCCCATTTTTGGATTGGGATTTTTGTTTCTTTGATATTGAGCAGCATGAGCTGCTTGTATATTTTGGAGATGAATCCTCTGTCAGTTGCTTCATTGGCAAATATTTTCTCCCATTCTGAGGGTTGTCTTTTCGTCTTGTTTATGGTTTCCTTTGCTGTGCAAAAGCTTTAAAGTTTCATTAGGTCCCACTTGTTTATTTTTGTTTTTATTTCCATTTCTCTAGGAAATGGGTCTAAAAGGATCTTGCTGTGGTTTATGTCATGGAGTGTTCTACCTGTGTTTTCCCCTAAGAGTTTTATAGTGTCTAGCCTTACATTTAGGTCTTTAATCCATTTTGAGTTTATTTTTGTGTATGGCGTTAGGGAGTGTTCTAATTTCATTCTTTTACATGCAGCTGTCCAGTTTTCCCAGCACCACTTATTGAAGAGGCTGTCTTTTCTCCATTGTATATTCTTGCCTCCTTTATCAAAAATAAGGTGACCCTATGTGCGTGGGTTTATCTCTGGGCTTTCTATCCTGTTCCATTGATCTATATTTCTGTTTTTGTGCCAGTACCGTACTGTCTTGATTACTGTAGCATTGTAGTATAGTCTGAAGTCTGGGAGCCTGATTCCTCTAGCTCTATTTTTTCTATCTCAAGATTGCTTTGGCTATTCAGGGTCTTTTGTGTTTCCATACAAATTGTTAAATTTTTTGTTCTAGTTCTGTGAAAAATGCCAGTGGTAGTTTGATAGGGATTGTGTTGAATCTGTAGATTGCATTAGGTAGTAGAGTCATTTTCACAATGTTGATTCTTCCAATCCAAGAACATGGTATATCTCTCCATCTGTTTGTATCATCTTTAATTTCTTTCATCAGTGTCTTATAGTTTTCTGCATACAGGTCTTTTTTCTCCTTAGGTATGTTTATTCTTAGGTATTTTATTCTTTTTGTTGCAATGCTAAATGGGAGTGTTTCCTTAATTTCACTTTCAGATTTTTCATCCTTAGTGTGTAGGAATACAAGAGATTTCTGTGCATTAATTTTGTATCCTGCTACTTTACCAGATTCATTGATTAGGTCTAGAAGTTTTCTGGTAGCATCTTCAGGATTCTATATGTATAGTATCATGTCGTCTGCAAACAGTGACACCTCTACTTCTTCTTTTCTGATTTGGATTCCTTTTATTTCTTTTTCTTCTCTGATTGCTGGGGCTAAAACTTCCAAAACTATGTTGAATAATAGTGGTGAGAGTGGGCAACCTTGTCTTGTTCCTAGTCTTAGTGGAAATGGTTTCAGTTTTTCACCATTGAGAACAATGTTGGCTGTGGGTTTGTCATATATGGCCTTTATTATGTTGAGGTAAGTTCCCTCCATGCCTACTTTCTGGAGGGTTTTTATCATAAATCGGTGTTGAATTTTGTCAAAAGCTTTTTCTGCATCTATTGAGATGATCGTATGGTTTTTCTCCTTCAATTTGTTAATATGGTTTATCACGTTGATTGATTTGCGTATATTGAAGAATCCTTGCATTCCTGGGCTAAACCCCACTTGATCATGGTGTATGATTGTTTTAATGTGCTGTTGGATTCTGTTTGGTAGTATTTTGTTAAGGATTTTTGCATCTATGTTCATCAGTGATATTGGACTATAGTTTTCTTTCTTTGTGACATCTTTGTCTGGTTTTGGTATCAGGGTGATGGTGGCCTCATAGAATGAGTTTGGGAGTGTTCCTCCCTCTGCAATATTTTGGAAGAGTTTGAGAAGGATAGGTGTTAGCTCTTCTCTAAATGTTTGATAGAATTCGCCTGTGAAGCCATCTGGTCCTGGGCTTTTGTTTGTTGGAAGATTTTTAATCACAGTTTCAATTTCAGTGCTTGTGATTGGTCTGTTCATATTTTCTGTTTCTTCCTGGTTCAGCCTTGGAAGGTTGTGCTTTTCTAAGAATTTGTCCAT
The DNA here is from genome assembly GCF_949987535.1 of Balaenoptera acutorostrata. Lineage (NCBI taxonomy): Eukaryota > Metazoa > Chordata > Mammalia > Artiodactyla > Balaenopteridae > Balaenoptera > Balaenoptera acutorostrata. The sequence goes on from NC_080068.1 coordinate 81,206,494, forward strand.
TTCTTCCAGGTTGACCATTTTATTGGCATATTGTTGCTTGTAGTAATCTCTCATGATCGTTTGTATTTCTGCAGTGTCAGTTGTTACTTCTCCTTTTTCAATTCTAATTCTGTTGATTTTAGTCTTTTCCCTTTTTTTCTTGATGAGTCTGGCTAATGGTTAATCAATTTTGTTTATCTTCTCAAAGAACCAGCTTTTAGTTTTATTGATCTTTGCTATCGTTTCCTTCATTTCTTTTTCATTTATTTGTTATCTGATCTTTATGATTTGTTTCCTTCTGCTAACTTTGGGGTTTTTTTGTTTTTCTTTCTCTAATTTCTTTAGGTGTAAGGTTAGGTTGTTTATTTGAGATGTTTCTTGTTTCTTGAGGTAGGATTGTATCACTATAAACTTCCCTCTTAAAATTGCTTTTGCTGCATTCCATAAGTTTTGCATCGTCATGTTTTCATTGTCATTTGTTTCTATTTTTTGATTTCCTCTTTTTTGAGCTATTTTTTTATTTCCTCTTTGATTTCTTCAGTGGTCCCTTGGTTATTTAGTAGTGTATTGTTTAGCCTCCCTGTGTTTGTATTTTTTACAGATTTTTTTCCTGTAAGGGATATCTAATCTCATAGTGTTGTGGAAAAGATACTTGATATGATTTCAATTTTCTTAAATTTACCAAGGCTTGATTTGTGACCCAAGATATGATCTATCCTGGAGAATGTTCCATGAGCACTTGAGAAGAAAGTGTATTCTGTTGTTTTTGGATGGAATGTCCTGTAAATATCAGTTAAGTCCATCTTGTTTGATGTGTCATTTAAAGCTTGTGTTTCCTTATTTATTTTCATTTTGGATGATCTCTCCATTGGTGATAGTGGGGTGTTAAAGTCCCCTACTCTGATTGTGTTATTGTTGATTTCCCCTTTTATGGCTGTTAGCATTTGCCTTATGTATTGAGGTGCTCCCATGCTGGGTGCATAAATATTTACCATTTTTGTATTTTTTTCTTGGATTGATCCCTTGATCATTATGTAGTGTCCTTCTTTTTCTCTTGTAACAGTCTTATTTTAAAGTGTATTTTGTCTGATATGAGAATTGCTACTCCAGCTTTCTTTTGATTTCCATTTGCATGGAATATCTTTTTCCATCCTCCCCTCCCTTTCAGTCTGTATGTGTCCCTAGGTCTGAAGTGGGTCTCTTGTAGACAGCATATATATGGGTCTTGTTTTTTATCCGTTCAGCCAGTCTATGTCTTTTGGTTGGAACATTTAATCCATTTATATTTAAGGTAGTTATTGATATGTATGTTCCTATTATCATTTTCTTAATTGTTTTGGGTTTGTTATTGTAAGTCCTTTCCTTCTCTTGTGTTTCCTGCCTAGAGAAGTTCCTTTAGCATTTGTTGTAAAGCTGGTGTGGTGGTGCTGAAGTCTCTTAGCTTTTGCTTGTCTGTAAAGATTTTAATTTCTGTGTCGAACCTGAATGAGATCCTTGCTGGGTAGAGTAATCTTGGTTGTAGGTTTTTCCCTTTCATCACTTTAAATATGTCCTGCCACTCCCTTCTGGCTTGCACAGTTTCTCCTGAAAGATCATTTGTTAACCTTATGGGGATTCCCTTGTATTTTATTTGTTGTTTTTCCCTTGGTGCTTTTAATATTTTTTCTTTGTATTTAATTTTTGATAGTTTGATTAGTATGTGTCTTGGCATGTTTCTCTTTGGATTTATCCTCTATGGGACTCTCTGTGTTTCCTGGACCTGATTGACTATTTCTTTTTCCATGTTAGGGAAGTTTTCAAGTATAACCTCTTCAAATATTTTCTCAGTCCCTTTCTTTTTCTCTTCTTCTTCTGGGACCCCTATAGTTTGAATGCTGGTGCGTTTAATGTTTTCCCAGAGGTCTCTGAGACTGTCCTCAATTCTTTTCATTCATTTTTCTTTATTCTGCTCTGCAGTAGTTATTTCCACTATTTTATCTTCCAGGTCACTTATCCGTTCTTCTGCCTCAGTTATTCTGCTATGGATTCCTTCTAGAGAATTTTTAATTTCATTTATTATGTTGTTCATCATTGTTTGTTTGCTCTTTAGTTCTTCTGGGTCCTTGTGAAATGTTTCTTGTATTTTCTCCATTGTATTTCCAAGATTTTGGATCATCTTTACTATCATTACTCTGAATTCTTTTTCAGGTAGATTGCCTGTTTCCTCTTCATTTGTTTGGTCTGGTGGGTTTTTACCTTGCTCCTTCATCTGTTGCATATTTCTCTATCTTCTCATTTTGCTTAACTTACTGTGTTTGGGGTCTCCTTTTCACAGGCTGTAGGTTCGTAGTTCCTGTTGTTTTTGTTGTCTCTCCCCTGTTCATAAAGTTTGTCCGGTGGGTTGTGTAGGCTTTCTGGTGGAGGGGAATGGTGCCTGTGTTCTGGTGGATGAGGCTGGATCTTGTCTTTCTGGTGGGCAGAACCACGTCTGGTTGTGTGTTTTGGGGTATGTGACCTTATTATGATTTTAGGCAGCCTCTCTGCTAATCGGTGGCTTGTGTTTCTGTTTTGCTATTTGTTTGGCATAGGGTGTCCAGCACTGTAGCTTGCTGGTTGTTGCGTGGAGCTGAATTTTAGCATTGAGATGGAGATCTCTGGGAGAGCTTTCACCATTTGATATTACATGCATCTGGGAGGCCTCTGGTGGACCAATGTCCTGAACTAGGCTCTCCCATCTCAGAGGCTCATGCCTGACACCCGGCCGGAGCACCAAGACCCTGTCAGCCACACGGCTCAGAAGAAATGGGAGAAAAAAGAAAGAAAGAAAGAAAGAAAAATAAAATAAATAATTTTATTAAAATAAAAAGCAAAAACATTATTAGAAATAAAAAAATTAAAAAGTAATTTTAAAAAAAAAAGAAAGAAGAGAGCAACGAAACCAAAAAACAAATCCACCAGTGATAAGAAGCACTAAAAACTATATTAAAAAGAAAACAAACAAACAAACAAACAAATGGACATATAGAACCCTAGGACAAAAGGTAAAAGCAAAGCTATACAGACAAAATCATTCAAAAAGCATACACATACACACTCACAAAAAGAGGAAAAGGAAAAAAATATATATATATATTTTAAAAAAAGAAAGGGAGGGCAACCAACTCAATAAACAAATCTGCCAATGATAGTAAGCTCTAAATACTAAATTAAGATAAACATAAAACCAGAAACAAATTAGATGCAGAAAGCAAACCCCAAGTCTACAGTTGCTCCCAAAGTTCACTGCCTCAATTTTGGGATGATTCATTGTGTATTCAGTTATTCCACAGATGTAGGGTACATCAAGTTGATTGTGGAGATCTAATCTGCTGTTTCTGAGGCTTTTGGGAAGTCTGAGGTCTTCTGCCAGTGTTCAGTAGGTGTTCTGTAGGAGTTGTTCCACATGTAGTTGTATTTCTGATGTATTTGTAGGGAGGAAGATGATCTCCACGTCTTAGTCCTCAGCCGTCTTGAAGGTCCCCTGGAGGGCATCACTTTTGAATAAAAGCCAAAACCTTGCTAAGAGAAATCATTTCGACCTCATTTACCTTTCCCCACTTTTGCTGTTTGGAAGGTAGATATGAGTCCTGGAGATGCAGCAAACATCTTACAACATGAGGATCAATCCTTGCATTTTAAGGATGGTGATGGGAAAGATAAGAGCCTGAGACTAGGCGGGGAGGATGGGACTTATTTTGCAATTGCTGTCACTGGCAGCCCCTAGTATTGTGCACTGCACAGATTATGTGGCCATATGCAGATGCCTTACCTGTGATCCCATTAGTATGCCTCATTGAGCCCCCTTATCAGAACTGAGCTGTCTATTCCCATTGTTATTTAAGCTGCCAAAATGAATATTCTGATAACTACTATCAGTCACATTTCTAACTTTCAACAATGTTATATTTCACCTATTTATAGGTCAAATATGTATGTTGAAAGCCTATGTATTGCCTGAAGAAAAAATATTTTTGACAGTCTGCTCTTTCTATGTGAATATATAATTAGTGTCTTGGAGTACTACTTTCTCCCCCAGGCAGTGTTCTTCTAAACAATTCAAATGTCATCTCCTCAAAGAGTCTTGCCCTGTTTCCTTCAGGCAAAATTAGTTATTTCCAGGGCTCCTAAGGAACCCTAGGCATTGACCACTTATCACATTCTCTTACAACTCTGTTTGTATCTCCATCTTTCCTATCAACCTGTGAGCTCTACGGGTACTATTTTTATCATATTTATTTTGTATCCCTATTGCCTAGAATGTTATACTATTAGCTTAGAATATTAGTGCTAGTAGAAATGTTCATTATTCTCTGTTGCATTGAAATTTTATTTTAATAAGCACTTATATAGTGCTTACCATATTCCTGACACTCTTTTAAATACTTTCCAGGCCTTGTATGATTTAGTGAATTTTATACTCATAACTCCCCATTGAGGTAGACACTGTTACCATCTGTGTTTTATGGATGAGGGAATTGTGACCTAGAGGACTGAGGTAACCTTCTCATGGTCACAGATCTATTTAGTTATGGAGTTTGGATTAAAACCCAGATAACAATGTTTGTGTTTGAAATAGTATCTCAGAATCAAATTTCAGATCAAGGGAACCTTAGAAATAATCTAATTTCCTTTGATATACAAAGAAATATTGTATATGACATACAGAGGCATAGAGATATTAGGTGACTTACTAAGTGTCAGAACGTTGACTTAGTAAGTGTCAGAATGTTAGCTGGTAATAGCTGAGACTCTGGTCCCGATCTCCTGATTTACAGGTTAATGCTGCTTCATTTGGCTCCCCAAACTGATTTTGTATCAAAATCACCTGGGAAATTGTTGTGATAATCCAGATTCTAGAGTCCACTTTCCAAAGATTCTGATTTAGAATATAGACTTTTAAAAATATTCCCAAGATAAATTTAATTGTAAGACAGGTTTGAAAATTGTGAATCAGTAGTATATGCGTATCTGTCTAGGTTTGGTCAGAAAAATAGAACCACCACAACTATTATGGGAAAAAGGTATTTAACACAGGGATTAAGATTTACATGAATTAGGGAGAAGCTGGGGTAATAAAGGTCTGGAAGAGGTAGAAAGAGGATCAGAGAAACAGCCAGTGATGACATTGGCCAGAAGCACTGGAGTATGTGGAGCAGACAGAACTTAGCAGGGAATCTGAGAAGCTGCCATAACCATAACATGAGAGCATCTGAGAGGTCTGTAAAGTCTCTACGTCTGGGTGCCACAACCTCTATGGATAGTGGCTTTTACTTCACTTCTATTTTCCGAATCATATAGAAGTTCCTCTCACTGGCAAGCTCTAACCCACAGTCACATACACAAGTTGGAAGATTCTGAGAATGTAGTTGCCCCTTTAGAAGGGAGATTGGTGGTGCCGAGTGAACAACAGATTCAGTGCCTCCCTTATCCTCAGCTCCTGTGTTCACATCCTTGTATGATCCCCTCCCCTTAAGAGTGAGCAGGACCTGTGAGTTGTTTCTAAAAATATGACAAAGGTAATGGGATATATGTGATTATATGGGTTGGCCAAAAATTTCGTTCGGGTTTTCCAATTACATCTTATGGAAAAACTCAAACGAACTTTTCGGCCAACCCAATATTCACGTGATTCCCTAAGACTGTAGTACCTCTCTTGCGGGAGTCTCTTGATCATTGGCTCTGAAGAAGAAAGTTGTTATGAATTCTACAGCTGCAGGGATATGAATGTTGCGAACAACTATACAAGTGGGCAAGGGGCCTTTTCCTAGTCGAGTCTCAGGTGAGACCCTACCCCAGCGTTTTGATTGTAACTTCATGTGAGAATATGAAGCAGAGAATACAGCTAAGCTATACTCAGAAGCTCCCCAAAACTGTGAGATAATAAATGTGTAATAAATGTATATTATTTTAAGCCTGTTGTAATTTATTACATAGAATTGGATAACTAATATGACAGACAGTCTGGTACAAAAACACCTAATAGATTGCTGACATTACTAAAACCTGAAACAAGTAGTGAGCAGGAAGGGATTTTCATTGGACATGGAAAAATGGTGAGCTGTTTTAGTGAGTGACAACATTTTTGGTAAAACTCAGCGTGCTCTGACTTAGAAGAAAGTATATAGAGTGAATAATCTTGTAACTGTTTTAGGTGCTATTGAGGCAAAATAATGAAATGGGAGCTGGTTGCAACTAACTGCATTTGACAAGGCACTCAATAAAGAAATAAGCTTGGGGGAAAACAAAGTGTTTGCAAGCAGAATTTAGAGTGAATGTAAATAATTCAGAAATTGCAGTGCTGTAAATGATACTACTCCTCAACAAATCCAAAGTGTGGCCATTATGGCATAGCTTCAGTTTAAAGACCAAATTAAAGCTGTGGCTGTATGCAGCCTTTGTTAGGACCTGGGAAGAGTTTAAGAGGATATTTAGTAGATTCTTTCATTTGGAAAAAAGGCTTCCAGCAAGCCTAAGGATATGGTCCTACAAAAGCCCAATGGATCCAAAGTATCCATAATTAAATCTATAGAAAGAAGCATGTCTTAAAAAACAACTCTGGGGTGGATTTGGGCACATATAATTGACTAGAATCAAATATGTAGAGAGTTGTGTTTGAGACAGAGTGCTTGAGAGAGCTATGTTGCCAGCCTAAACACAAAGGATCAGAGATGTATTTGAGATGCAAAAGGACCTCTTGTTCTCACAAAAAAGCATATGTTCTCCCTTGACCTTTTCAGAGGTAGATGTCCAAAATGGTGAAAGAGGAAGGACCTCACAGAGAGCAGAGCCAAGCACTATGCAGAACAATGGACCAGAGAGCTATTCCTGGTAGAATAACTGGAACCTAATGAAGGAAAATGACCCTCCCCAGAGTAGAGCAAACTTGCAACATTTTCCAGCAGTATTACAGAAATTTTGGGGAGTGGTAATTGCTATGGGCTGGGAAGTCTTCTGCTGTTTCAATGGAAATGTTATCTTAGTTATTCTATCCCTCTTTCACATTGGATGTTGGACATATAACTTGCCTCTTTAGTTCCTGTGTCTCTGGATTCAGTTGGAGACCTCTCTCTCTCTCTCCCTCTCTGTCTCTGTCTCTCTGTCTCTGTCTCTGTATCTCTCTCTCTCTCTCTATATATATATGTGTGTATGTGTATATGTGTGTGTGTGTACATATATATATATATATATATATATGTATGTATCACAGCATTCTGGGCTTAATGTCTGACCATGTCTGATGTCATGATTGGATGCATGCAACATTTGGAATGTCTTCTTTTGGGAGTCGTATTTTGCATGAGGTAGGCACATACATAATTTTGAACAAGAAAGTGGAGTGTGATAGATTATATTATTTAGCAAATATTCACTTGTTTTTACCCCCACTTTCTTCAGAAAAGTGTATATCCCTGCCCCATTGCTTTTGGACTTGGCGTTATTACTTAACTGGTCAAAGGAGTGTGAGTAGAGGTGGCAGTGTGACAGTTATAGGCCTATACTTTAGAAGGCACCAAATATTTCTGCTTGTTCCTCAGGAAGCTACAGAATATTTTAATGAGAAGAGCATGGCCCTGAGTGGCTGTTGTCCCTTCAGCCTTGGTCTAGAATGAACATACATGGAGTAGAGCCACAGACCTGTGAGTGTGAGAATAAATGTTTGTTGTTGTATGTCACCAAGCTTGGGGGTGGTTTGTCACCAAAAAAAGCTACCTGACACCAAGCTTAGTTAAATTCTTTGATTATGCTCGGGTTTATTCATATTCTGGCCTGTGACCTAATTGGAATACCCAGTCACTCTAATTCTTAGCAAATGCTTAATGCTTTATATGTAGATTCAAAACTATAATAGAAACCATTATTTATTGATTCAAAAGTGTTCTAAACATATTAAGTACATAAGAGCAAAGGCCCATGATGGATGAGACAAACTCTCAAAGGTTAAAAAAAAAAAAAAAAAAATATATATATATGTATGCATGAATATGGAGAGGGAGGGAGGAAGGGGGAGGGAGAGAGAGAGAGAGAGAGATTGAATTTTGGCCACTTAAATCTTCAATGTCATTACTGCATCATCAGTGTGTACAACCCTAGGGGTGGGTAGGGAAGACAACAGAAAGATACAAGGAACTATGAAGTAGAAAGTTAGAATGTTATAAACCAGGGAACCCATCTGTAGTTATACTTGGAGCAACTTAAAAGGGTCCTCATCTTCGTATACCTTGGGATGGGTAGAAGTACATGGATTCAAGTTGCTCTGACTTCTGTTGTTAATGTTATTAGTGTACTTCCTGAACAGAGGAAAAAAATTCTCTTTTTGTCATGTTGACAGCTTTTGCTACATAAATAGATAGCTATGTAGGCAGATACCAAGGTGTGAACTTCCCCCATGCATTTTAATTGGATGCTAGACTTGAAGTGTGGGACTGAGCATTTAAATGGTAAGGGTGCCCATCAAATAAGCCCAGATACCTGCTTTAACTCAGTGAAGTGGGCACTGCATAGTTAACAGTGGGACTAGTTTGTTATATATTAGTTTGTAGATCCCAGAAGCAGCCCTAAAGAGGGTGTTTTTGTACTCTATAGAGAAAATACATCTCTCCACATTTTTTTTTTCTTCTTAAATCATTCCCAGAACAGACTGCTTTGGGAAACAAACTTTGAACTTTAAGTTTTCTTCAGACCAGAGATAAACCCTTTGATTACTTTTCCCCTAGAAGGTTTTAGGGGTTTTTTTTTGGCGATAGTGAAATATGAGTTGATGAATATTAATTGATTCATGATTAATCCATTGATTGATTAAATAAATATTTACTTAGTGTTTACAAGGTTACAGGCCCTAGAATCATCAGGTTGAAAGCACAGAAATAGCCACTGCTATCCTGAGGCTTATATTTGAAAAACCAGTAAACTAGTAAAAAGTGATATATATGAGATGATTATAAATTGCAGTGTGTTGCAGAAACAAGGGACTAAGACAGGCCAAAGAAGTAGTCCCTGAAAAGGAGAAATTTAAGCCAAAGCCTAAAGTGGGAGAAAGGGGCTGGCACGTGCATATGGAGAGGAGAGCATTTTAGTAGAAAGAAAAGTGTGTGCAAAGGGCCTAAAGTGAGAAAAGCATGGTGTCTCCAAGGAAGAGCAAGGAGGATGATGAGCAAGGCCCAGGAGAAGGGTGGTATGAGATAAGGTTGAGGTTATGGCTGGGAGCCAGGTCAAACAGAACCTCATAGATCATAGGAAGGAATTTTATTCAATGTGCAATAGACAACCTTTAAAGGGTCAGACAGTGATATGATTGGTTTATTTTAAGATATATTTAGTCAATGTATGGAAAGTGTATTGGAGGACCAAGAATGGAAGTAGGGAGACCAGTTGGAAGGGATGCAGTAGGTCAGATGAAGGGAGATGGTGACCAGATTAAAGTGGATAAAATGGACTAGGAGAGACTCGGTGGATTCTAGGTATGTTTTAGAAGTAGATCTGATGGGACCCCATTGATGAATTATTTATTAAGGGTGAATAAGAGAAAAAGAGGATATGCCTCATGAATTTCTGATTTGAGCCATTTAGTGAAATGAAATTATGATGGGCAGAACTCTAAAGTTCCATTTTAAGATGTCCCTGAAGCATCTAAGTATTAAAGTCAAATAATTGTGTGTATCTGTTGGGAACTCCAAGGAGAAGACTGAACTGGAGATTTAAATGTGGTAGATATCAGCATAAATGTGTATTTAAAGCTCTGAGATTCTGGAGATAGTCAACTGACAGAGTAGAGAGATAAGAGAATAATGCCTAAGATGGAACTCTGAAGAACCAGAGCATTAAAAGATTGGTTTTGGGATGATAAACCAGCAATGGAGATGGAACAGCCAGCTTAGAAAAAAAGGATGCAGTGTGGTATGATTAAACACGCATACTCCTTTAAGTGAGAGCAAAATCATGAGCAGGAGGGACGTTCCTTGTACTTACAGAGCAGACACAGAGAAAAACAAATTTCCCTCTGAACCACAGACTCTGGTCCTAAAGACTAACTTCCCAGTGCCCTGGTTTGGCATTTAATGTCTTCAGCAATCTCACTCAGACATTTCCTTTCATATCCACATGTAAAAATTTTCCCCTCCCAAGCCTTTCTCTTCTATTGAGAAGAGATACCTAGAAGGGATGGCCTTTGATTGGTGACCAAAAAATTTATGAACCAAATTTGGACCCTTTTGAGAGTAAAAGGGAGATGATGATGATAATAATAATAGTAGTAATAATAATAGTAATATTAAAAAATTGGTGTAAACCTAGAATGTCCTGGGAAAACCTGGACATGTACCCATATAAGCTTTTGGAAATATTGGAATTGGATATTTGCTGTTTTCAGTGCTCTCCTCACTTTTATACATTGCAGTTGTTCTTCAGGTGCTGCCCCAAACTCTGAGAGTTTAGTTTTCCTCTTCTGGATTACGACAAGCTACTTTTAGCAGTCCAGTTGTGCCAATTGTCTCTGGGTATCTCCCATGTTTCTTAAGTTTCCAAATTTCCTCCCAATGAAGAAACCTAACATACCTATTATAAACCAAATAGCTTATACCCAAATCCATGCTAACCATTGATTACTAATTGGTTAATTTATTTCCTTTTATAAAAAGCAATAGAATCTGGACATCCAGAGACAATGCATTTAACCCAGGAGACGGTTCATTGTGAAACATTCAGGCATTGAAACAGGTAGAAGAGGGTAATTTTGAGCATCCAGGACTTCTCATGCTCCATTTTTTTCTACTGTAGAATTTGCTGCCTATTGAATATCCTTATAGTTCCAGTCCTGGACTACATAAAAGTTAGATGGGGTATTAAAGATGTCAAATTTATCCTGCAGAAAGGATGACTTTTAAGCATACTGAAATCATGTTATATTCCTTAAGAAGCTGGATCTTTTACTTGTTGCAGGAAGTATTTCTATACTTCTTGTTCTGTAAGGAAAGGAAGCCATTTGAGACAAGAGCATCCATGCCCACAGTAAAGGTTTAACCTTCCGCAACAGAACATAGAGATAATTGCTTGGCCTTTTCACTGTTTCAGTCCATCCTGTGTTTCTCATTTGTGGCGGCTGTCTGCCATTTGCTTATGTGTTACTGACTAATCCAAAGACTAAGGCTAAAGCCATTTGTCTGCAAGCAACTTAAACAATTTAATTCCTTTCCTTTGTATTCTTGGAATTCTCCCAGGCCCTTCTCCTGGTAGGCAATTTTTTTCTTTTTCTTATTTTTTCCCTTTGAAACAGCTCACTCTTTTTGTCTTTCATTGTCAATTTATTTTATAATCATTCTGTTTTCCTCCCACTCAAGGGAGAAACATTCTAAAAGTTTAGGAAAGGAAGAGGACCTCATGAAGTGTCTATACTTAAAAATTTTCAGGCTCTAATGATGATGGCTTAGATTTGGGATAAGTATATAGCTATAAAGTTTTGGATTTGGGCTTGTGTATTATGTGTATGAAATAAAAGAATGTTACCTGTTTTGTCTAACAATTCTTTCAACCACGTGCTAAGTGATTAGAAAAGACTTTTGAATTTCACTGTCACTAACCTTCCAGAATAGAATAAGGTTAAAAATAATTAATGTGTAGGCAAACCAGTAGGAATGATGAGAGAGGCTATAAAGTAGGTTAGAAGAAAATCTCTAATGACTCGCTTTGTCATCTGAGCACATTCTGAACTTCGTTGGTTTTGAAAAAACTGTCGCTTTTTGGATTGAGAGGAGAAAAATATTTTATTGAAGTATAATTGACTTAAAATAGTATATTAAGACTAACTTAAGATTGTTTCAGGTGTACAACATAGTGATTTGATATTTTTATATATTATGAAAGAGAAAATATATTAAACTTGTATCAACTGTCCACTAGTTTCTTCCTCTCTGTCTGTCTTTGGTCTAATTGCAGTAAAACTGGGACCATGCCAAATAGGGATATATTCTTAGAAAGAAAGTTTGTGAGTCAAAAGAGCTGACTCTAGAATTTTTTTTTTTTTTAAACATCTTTATTGGAGTATAATTGCTTTACAATGGTGTGTTAGTTTCTGCTTTATAACAAAGTGAATCAGTTATACATATACATATGTTCCCATATCTCTTCCCTCTTGCGTCTCCCTCCCTCCCACCCTCCCTATCCCACCCCTCTAGGTGGTCACAAAGCACCGAGCTGATCTCCCTGTGCTATGCGGCTGCTTCCCACTAGCTATCTGTTTTACATTTGGTAGTGTATATATGTCCATGCCACTCTCTCACCCTGTCACATCTTACCCCTCCCCCTCCCCATATCCTCAAGTCCATTCTCTAGTAGGTCTGTGTCTTTATTCCCGTCTTGACACTAGGTTCTTCATGACCTTTTTTTTTACCCTTAGATGCCATATATATGTGTTAGCATACTGTATTTGTTTTTCTCTTTCTGACTTACTTCACTCTGTATGACAGACTCTAACTCCATCCACCTCACTACAAATAACTCCATTTCATTTCTTTTTATGGCTGAGTAATATTCCATTGTATATACGTGCCACACCTTCTTTATCCATTCATCCGATGATGGACACTTAGGTTGCTTCCATGTCCTGGCTATTGTAAATAGAGCTGCAATGAACATTTTGGTACATGACTCTTTTTGAATTATGGTTTTCTCAGGGTATATGCCAAGTAGTGGGATTGCTGGGTCGTATGGTAGTTCTATTTTTAGTTTTTTAAGGAACCTCCATACTGTTCTCCATAGTGGCTGTATCAATTTACATACCACCAACAGTGCAAGAGTATTCCCTTTTCTCCACACCCTCTCCAGCATTTATTGTTTCTAGATTTTTTGATGATGGCCATTCTGACCGGTGTGAGATGATATCTCATTGTAGTTTTGATTTGCATTTCTCTAATGATTAATGATGTTGAGCATTCTTTCATGTGTCTGTTGGCAATCTGTATATCTTCTTTGGAGAAATGTCAATTTAGGTCTTCTGCCCATTTTTGGATTGGGTTGTTTGTTTTTTGGTTACTGAGCTGCATGAGCTGCTTGTAAATCTTGGAGATTAATCCTTTGTCAGTTGCTTCATTTGTAAATATTTTCTCCCATTCTGAGGGTTGTCTTTTGGTCTTCTTTATGGTTTCCTTTGCTGTTCAAAAGCTTTTAAGTTTCATTAGGTCCCATTTGTTTATTTGTGTTTTTATTTCCATTTCTCTAGGAGGTGGGTCGAAAAGGATCTTGCTGTGATGTATGTCATAGAGTGTTCTGCCTATGTTTTCCTCTAAGAGTTTGATAGTGTCTAGCCTTACACTTAGGTCTTTAATCCATTTTGAGTTTATTTTTGTGTATGGTGTCAGGGGGTGTTCTAATTTCATACTTTTACATGTAGCTGTCCAATTTTCCCAGCACCACTTATTGAAGAGGCTGTCTTTTCTCCACTGTATATGCTTGCCTCCTTTGTCAAAGATAAGGTGACCATATGTGCGTGGGTTTATCTGTGGGCTTTCTATCCTGTTCCATTGATCTATGTTTCTGTTTTTGTGCCAGTACCAAACTGTCTTGATTACTGTAGCTTTGTAGTGTAGTCTGAAGTCAGGGAGCCTGATTCCTCCAGCTCCATTTTTCGTTCTCAAGATTGCTTTGGCTATTCGGGGTCTTTTGTGTTTCCATACAAATTGTGAAATTTTTTGTTCTAGTTCTGTGAAAAATGCCAGTGGTAGTTTGATAGGGATTGCACTGAATCTGTAGATTAGTTTGGGTAGTAGAGTCATTTTCACAATGTTGATTCTTCCAATCCAAGAACATGGTATATCTCTCCATCTATTTGTATCATCTTTAATTTCTTTCATCAGTGTCTTATAATTTTCTGCATACAGGTCTTTTGTCTCCTTAGGTAGGTTTATTCCTAGATATTTTATTCTTTTTGTTGCAATGGTAAACGGGAGTGTTTTCTTAATTTCACTTTCAGATTTTTCATCGTTAGTGTATAGGAATGCAAGAGATTTCTGTGCATTAATTTTGTATCCTGCTACTTTACCAAATTCATTGATGAGCTCTAGTAGTTTTCTGGTAGCATCTTTAGGATTCTCTATGTATAGTATCATGTCATCTGCAAACAGTGACAGCTTTACTTCTTCTTTTCGGATTTGGATTCCTTTTATTTCTTTGTCTTCTCTGATTGCTGGGGCTAACACTTCCAAAACTATGTTGAATAATAGTGGTGAGAGTGGGCAACCTTGTCTTGTTCCTGATCTTAGTGGAAATGGTTTCAGGTTTTCACCATTGAGGACGATGTTGGCTGTGGGTTTGTCATATATGGCCTTTATTATGTTGAGGAAAGTTCCCTCTATGCCTACTTTCTGCAGGGCTTTTATCATAAATGGGTGTTGAATTTTGTTGAAAGCTTTCTCTGCATCTATTGAGATGATCATACGGTTTTTCTCCTTCAATTTGTTAATATGATGTATCACGTTGATTGATTTGCGTATATTGAAGAATCCTTGCATTCCTGGAATAAACCCCACTTGATCATGGTGTATGATCCTTTTAATGTGCTGTTGGATTCTGTTTGCTAGTATTTTGTTGAGGATTTTTGCATCTATGTTCATCAGTGATATTGGCCTGTAGTTTTCTTTCTTTGTGACATCTCTGTCTGGTTTTGGTATCAGGGTGATGGTGGCCTCATAGAATGAGTTGGGGAGTGTTCCTCCCTCTGCAATATTTTGGAAGAGTTTGAGAAGGATAGGTGTTAGCTCTTCTCTAAATGTTTGATAGAATTCGCCTGTGAAGCCATCTGGTCCTGGGCTTTTGTTTGTTGGAAGATTGTTAATCACAGTTTCAGTTTCAGTGCTTATGATTGGTCTGTTCATATTTTCTATTTCTTCCCGGTTCAGTCTCGGCAGGTTGTGCATTTCTAAGAATCTGTCCATTTCTTCCAGGTTGTCCATTTTCTTGGCATAGAGTTGCTTGTAGTAATCTCTCATGATCGTTTGTATTTCTGCAGTGTCAGTGGTTACTTCTCCTTTTTCATTTCTAATTTTATTGATTTGAGTCTTCTCCCTTTTTCTCTTGATGAGTCTGGCTAATGGTTTATCAATTTTGCTTATCTTCTCAAAGAACCAGCTTTTAGTTTTATTGATCTTTGCTATCGTTTCCTTCATTTCTTTTTCATTTATTTCTGATCTGATCTTTATGATTTCTCTCCTTCTGGTAGCTTTGGGGCTTTTTTGTTCTTCTTTCTCTAATTGCTTTAGGTGCAAGGTTAGGTTGTTTATTCGAGATGTTTCCTGTTTCTTGAGGTAGGCTTGTATTGCTATAAACTTCCCTCTTTTCTAGCATCCCATAGGTTTTTGCTGCATCCCATAGATTTTGGGTCCTCGTGTGTCCATTGTCATTTGTTTCTAGGTATTTTTTGATTTCCCCAGTGATCACTTCGTTATTAAGTAGTGTATTGTGTAGCCTCCATGTGTTTGTATTTTTTACAGATCTGTTCCTGTAATTGATATCTAGTCTCATAACGTTGTGGTCGGAAAAGATACTTGATACGATTTCAATTTTCTTAAATTTACCAAGGCTTGATTTGTGACCCAAGATATGATCTATCCTGGAGAATGTTCCATGAGCACTTGAGAAAAATGTGTATTCTGTTGTTTTTGGGTGGAATGTCCTATAAATATCAATTAAGTCCATCTTGTTTAATGTCTCATTTAAAGCTTGTGTTTCCTTATTTATTTTCATTTTGGATGATCTGTCCATTGGTGAAAGTGGGGTGTTAAAGTCCCCTACTATGATTGTGTTACTGTCTATTTCCCCTTTTATGGCTGTTAGTATTTGCCTTATGTATTGAGGTGCTCCTATGTTGGGTACAGATATATTTATAATTGTTATACCTTCCTCTTGGATCGATCCCTTGATCATTATATAGTGTCCTTCTTTTTCTCTTGTAATAGTCTTTATTTTAAAGTCTATTTTGTCTGATACGAGAATTGCTACTCCAGCTTTCTTTTGATTTCCATTTGCATGGAATATCTTTTTCCATCCCCTCACTTTCAGTCCGTATGTGTCTCTAGGTCTGAAGTGGGTCTCTTGTAGACAGCATATATATGGGTCTTGTTTTTGTATCCATTCAGCCAGTCTGTGTCTTTTGGTGGCAGCATTTAATCCATTTACATTTAAGGTAATTATCGATATGTATGTTCCTATTCTCATTTTCTTAAATATTTTGGGTTTGTTATTGTAGGTGTTTTCCTTCTCTTATGTTTCTTGCCTAGAGAAGTTCCTTTAGCATTTGTTGTAAAGCTGGTTTGGTGGTGCTGAACTCTCTCAGCTTTTGCTTGTCTGTAAAGGTTTTAATTTCTCCATCACATCTGAATGAGATCCTTGGTGGGTAGAGTAATCTTGGTTGTAGGTTTTTCTCCTTCATCACTTTAAGTATATCCTGCCACTCCCTTCTGGCTTGCAGAGTTTCTGCTGAAAGATCAGCTGTTAACCTTATGGGGATTCCCTTGTGTGTTATTTGTTGTTTTTCCCTTGCTGCTTTTAATATGTTTTCTTTATATTTAATTTTTGATAGTTTGATTAATATGTGTCTTGGTGTGTTTCTCCTTTGATTTATCCTGTATGGGACTCTCTGTGCTTCCAGGACTTGATTAACTATTTCCTTTCCCATATTAGGGAAGTTTTCAACTATAATCTCTTCAAATATTTTCTCAGTCCCTTTCTTTTTCTCTTCTTCTTCTGGGACCCCTATAATTCGAATGTTGGTGTGTTTAATGTTGTCCCAGAGGTCTCTGAGACTGTCCTCAGTTCTTTTCATTCATTTTTCTTTATTCTGCTCTGCAGTAGTTATTTCCACTATTTTATCTTCCAGGTCACTTATCCATTCTTCTGCCTCAGTTATTCTGCTATTGATCCCATCTAGAGTATTTTTAATTTCATTTATTGTGTTTTTCATCGTTGCTTGGTTCCTCTTTAGTTCTTGTACGTCCTTGTTAAATGTTTTTTGCATTTTTTCTATTCTATTTCCAAGATTTTGGATCACCTTTACTATCATTATTCTGAATTCTTTTTCAGGTAGACTGCCTATTTCCTCTTCATTTGTTAGGTCTGGTGTGTTTTGACCCTGCCCCTTCATCTGCTGTGTGTTTTTCTGTCTTCTCATTTTGCTTAACTTACTGTGTTTGGGGTCTCCTTTTCACAGGCTGCAGGTTCATAGTTCCCGTTGTTTTTGGTATCTGTCCCCAGTGGCTAAGGTTGGTTCAGTGGGTTGTGTAGGCTTCCTGGTGGAGGGGACTAGTGCCTGAGTTCTGGTGGATGAGGCTGGATCTTGCCTTTCTGGTGGGCACGTCCACGTCTGGTGGTGTATTTTGGGGTGTCTGTGGCCTTATTATGATTTTAGGCAGCCTCTCTGCTAATGGATGGGACTGTGTTCCTGTCTTGCTAGTTGTTTGGCATAGGGTGTCCAGCACTGTAGCTTGCTGGTCGTTCAGTGAAGCTGGGTCTTGATGTTGAGATGGAGATCTCTGAGAGATTTTCGCCGTTTGGTATTACGTGGAGCTGGGAGGTCTCTTGTGGACCAGTGTCCTGAAGTTGGCTCTCCCACCTCAGAGGCAGAACCCTGATGTCTGGCTGGAGCACCAAGAGCCTTTCATCCACATGGCTCAGAATAAAAGGGAGAAAAAATAGAAAGAAAGAAAGAAAGAAAGAAAGAGGATAAAATAAAATAAAATAAAATAAAGCTATTATAATACAAAATAAGAAAAAAATTATTAAGAAAAAAATTTATTAAGAAAAAAATTTTTTTAAATAAAAAATATGAAAAAACTTATTAAAAAAGTTTTTAATTTTTAAAAATAGAAAATAAGGAAAAAATTATTAAGAAAACATTTATTAAGAAAAAGAAGTGTTTTAAGTAAAAAAAAAAAACAAAATAAAAAAAACGGACAGACCGAACCATAGGACAAATGGTGAAAGCAAGGCTATACAGACAAAATCTCACCCAGAAGCATACACATATACGCTCACAAAAAAAGGAAAAGGGGAAAAATTAATATATCCTGCTCCCAAAGTCCACCTCCTGAATTTGGGATGATTCGTTGTCTATTCAGTTATTCAACAGATGCAGGTACATCAAGTTGTTTGTGGAGCTTTAATCCGCTGCCTCTGAGGCTGCTGGGAGAAATTTCCCTTTCTCTTCTTTGTTCGTACAGCTCCCGGGGTTCAGCTTTGGCTTTGGACCCGCCTCTGCCTGTAGATCGCCTGAGGGCATCTGTTCTTCGCTCACACAGGACGAGGTTAAAGGAGCAGCTGCTTCGGGGGCTCTGGCTCGCTGAGGCCGGGGGGAGGGAGTGTTACTGATGCAGGGCGAGCCTGCGGCGGCAGAGGCCAGCGTGACGTTGCACCAGCCTGAGGTGCGCTGTGTGTTCTCCCGGGGAAGTTGTCCCTGGATCACGGGACCCTGGCAGTGGCGGGCTGCACAGGCTCCTGCGAGGGGCGGTGTGGAGAGTGACCTGTGCTCGCACACAGGCTTCTTGGTGGCGGCAGCAGCCGCCTTAGTGTCTCATGCCCGTCTCTGGGGTCCGCGCTGATAGCCGCGGCTCGCGCCTGTCTCTGGAGCTTGTTTAGGCATCGCTCTGAATCCCCTCTCCTTGTGCGCCGCGAAACAAAGAGGTAAGACAAAGTCTCTTGCCTCTTCAGCAGCTGCAGACTTTTTCCCGGACTCCCTCCCGGCTAGCTGTGGTGCGCTAACCCCTTCAGGCTGTGTTCACGCAGCCAACCCCAGTCCTCTCCCTGCAATCCAACCGAAGCCCGAGCCTCAGCCTCCAGCCCCCGCCCGCCTCGGCGGGTGAGCAGACAAGCCTCTCGGGCTGGTGAGTGCTCAGTGCTGCTCGGCACCGAGCCTCTGTGTGAGAAACTCTCTGCTTTGCCCTCCGCACCCCTGTGGCTGCGCTCTCCTCCGTGGCTCTGAAGCTTCTCCCCTCTGCCACCCGCAGTCTCCGCCCGCGAAGGGGCTTCCTAGTGTGTGGAAACCTTTCCTCCTTCACAGCTCCCTCCCACTGGTGCAGGTCCTGTCCCTATTCTTTTGTCTCTGTTATTTCTTTTTTCTTTTGCCCTACCCAAGTACGAGGGGGAGTTTCTTGCCTTTTGGGAGGTCTGACGTCTTCTGCCAGCGTTCAGTGGGTGTTCTCTAGGAGCAGTTCCACGTGTAGATGTATTTCTAATGTATCTGTGGGAAGGAAGGTGATCTCTGCGTCTTACTCTTCCGCCATCTTGCCCAGACCCCCCCTAGAATTTTTTTAATAAGCATGGTGAAAACCCAGATCAAGTAGTGTGCTAGTATTGAGTGTCACATTAAGGAAATGGAACTGCATAATTATGAAAAGTAGAGAAGATAAAAACTTTTGGAAATATACACCTCCACTTGAGAGAGTCTCAGGAAGGCTGTGGTTACACTATTAAAGAGGGAATTAGAAACTAGATGACAAGTTCTATGTGAATTTGGTTATGGAGCACATTGCAGAGTCAGCAAGTCTGTCTTAGAGAATGAATGCATGGTCATAAAAGTGGAATTAAGATAAGAATATCTAACGGTATCTATAGTAGTGGACCAAGAGTGGGAGGAATGTGTAAAATTTTAGATTTGTAAAGGCAAATCCTCCCTCTAAACCATAAATTTCTGATACACAGTTGAGTTCAGAAGTCAAAAAAAAGAACTAGAAATTGTGTCACTATTGTGACATTTTATTTTCTAGAGGAAAGCTGTTATCAGATTCTCAAAGAATCTTTTTTTTTTTTTTTTTTGGCTGTACTGCGTGGCTTGTGGGATATTAGCAGAGTCCTAACCACTGGATCACCAGGGAATTCCCTCAAAGAATCTTTGTGATGTAAAAAGTCTTGAAGCCTATTTGAGCCCTATAGATGCACATATTCGTAATATTCTATGGCAACTAGAATAACAGGATTTAGGAAATCTTTTTTTTCAATATATCTTCCCTATTACTTAAAAACAAATTGCTTCACAAAAATGTATGGAGGTTCCTCAAAAAATTAAAGATAGAACTACCATAAGATCCAGCAATTCCACTCCTGGGTATTTATCCAAAAAACCAAAGCCAAAACAAAAAACACTAACTCGAAAAGATATATGCACCCCCATGTTCACTGCAGCATTATTTACAATAGCCAAGACATGGAAACAACCTAAGTGTCCACCAAAGGATGAATGGATAAAGAAATTGTGGTATATAAATACAGTGGAATATTCAGCCATTAAAAAGAAAGAAAATCTTGCCATTTGCAGCAATATGGATGGACCTTGAGAGCCTTATGCTAAGTGACTTAAGTTAGAGAAAGACAAATACCATACGATCTCATTTATACGTAAAAATGAACAAACAAGCTCATAGATACAGAAAGCAGATTGGTTGTTGCTAGAGGTGGGGGGGTGGGAGGGTGAGCAAAATGGGTGAAGGGTGTCAAAAGTTACAAATTGCCAATTACAAGATAAATAAGTCATAGGGGTGTAATGCACAGCATAGTGACTATAGTTAATAATATTATATTGCATATTTGAAAGTTGCTAAAAGTTGATCTTACAAGTTCTCGTCATAAGAAAAAAAAATTTCTAACTATGTATGGTGACAGATGTTAACTAGACTTATCGTGGTGATCATTTTGCAGTATATAAAAATATCAAATCATTATGTTGCACACCTGAGGATAATATAATGTTATATGTCAATTATATCCCAATTAAAAAAAATGAGGACCAACCTAAGAATACACTGTTAGCATTTCTTGGAAAAACAATTGCTTCAGGGGTAGAGCTCCTATTACTCCGGTGTTGAATGGGCATGTCAACTAAGGCATACTAGTGGTGGAACAATTATGTCAGATACATAACTTTGGGTAAGAAATGAAATTAATATCTGTATGTAACTGATTTTGAAGATTCTGCCAACCAGAGATTTATTCGTAGACTGCCTACTGTCTGTCCACATATCCCCTGGGCCATTTTCCTGCTCTGGTGTTCAATGGTAACTATAGAAGGCAAAGACCACTTCATATTTGTTCATACTTCTCTTTATTGTATTACCAAATGACCATTAATGGGTCTATGTAAATGAACCCTAATGGTCATTGAAACCAGATTTTTACCTGTAAGCAAATGCTTCCTCTGGAAAACATAACTGACTTAGAATAACTTGGCTCTGGTGCCTTTTCCTTCCCACTTGCGAGGCCTTAGGGATGACCCTCCTTTATCAGTCATTAAGTTCTTATATTCAGGAACTTTTAGTGAAGGGAGAACGCTACATTGCATTTTCATCCTGCTACATGTTATGATACATATAGTCTTGTTTTATAAACGTTTATCAAAACTGTCAGTTACTAGAGATTGAAACTGGCATTTCTATTCTTTACTCTTCAGTGACTCACAGAAACTTATCCTTTGACTCATCCATACACTTAAATCTTTTCACACTTGAAAAAAAATGTTCTGGAAATAAAATGTAGGCTATTTGTGTTCTTTCCAAAATTAGTCCAAGAAGTAGGTACAATAAAGCTATTTGCACTGTATCAACACTCTCCAGATGGTAAAAGGAAAAAAAAAGTGCCCAGTCCACAGGCCCTGCTTCCTCTCCCCTTTCTGAATGTTCAGTATAATAATAATTGTTGGTCTTAAAGTTGAAGATATTTCATTGGCCTTTAAGCTGTATTGAAAACAAGAATTAATAAAAAATGATATTATTTGAATCACCTTTTGTTTGGGAAATATCTGGGTTTTTCTCCCTCTATAGCAAACTCATCCATATCCATTTACTTCAGTTATTTCCAATAGGGTATCAAATTCCAAATTTTGTTGCCAAATTGCCCTCTTTGAGCTTCAGACCAGTACACACAACTCCTTTCCTAATAGCCACATTTATTATTAGAGTGAACTTGTAGAAGTGTAAATTAAATTATATCACTCTGTTGTTTAGTCATCCACTGACTTCCTATTTTTTAGTTACAATTCAGTATCTTAGTGGAGTATAAGAGTCTGTATCATGTTGGCTTCCACTTAGCTTTCTGGCCTCAACTTTTATCTCTCTTCTCCCTTTGGGGCAAAGCATGGATATGCACCCTTTCTGAGCATAAAAGGAAGATTCTATTTCTCATTCACTCTTGCTCCTAAGTTGGGAACAAATGAGCACTTTTCATCAATGGAATGTGAATGAGAGGGATGGACCCCATTTGTAATACCAGCGTTTCCCATGTGATCCACTCTCTTCCTTGGAGGAGAAGAGTTCTGAAATGGCAAACCCACCTAATGGAAAGAGTCTGTATGCCTGAATCATCGCTTGGAGGAGAAACACCCAGAAGAGGAATCTGACCGGCTTTAGACAGCAGTTAGACATACATTTTCATCCTGTTACGTTGTTGAGACGTTGTATTATTTACTAGAGCATTTGTGTTTTTTCATCCTAACTAATAAGCTTCCATCTCAAGGTGTTTTTTACATTCAGTTTCTTGATCACATCGAACTCTCTCCTGTTACAGGGTCTTAGTACATGTTAATCTTACCACCAGGAATGCTCCTTCATGTACTCTTTGATGAATTCCTGCTCATTTTCCAGCTATCAGCTTAAATCTACAATCTGTATTGTTTCCTTATTACACTAAAAAAATCTGTATTTTTCTTTCGTAAAACACATTCAAATTTGTATTGTATATTATATATATTTTTAATTTTGCATTGAAACAGGAAACTATAAGTTCCATTTTCTTTGGTTTAGCCCTATCTCATAAAAATTCTGCTAATGCCAGAGGTAGCAGCCTTGAACTAATAGTTGTTCACAAAGTATATGGGGCAAATAAATAGTTGTTGACTCAGCTACAGTGGGAAAACATGACTCTGAGATAAAGAAGCATTCATAGATATCTGGTAAAAATAAAGGCTGACGTCTCAAAGCCCTTTGATTTAGAGGTTAAGACTGTACATCTTTACCCATATTGTATGAAAGACCTCTTCATATCAAACCTACACCTGTTCTATATCTTGTAATCATAAAAATGTGCTAGTTTATAAGAAGTCCACTTGAGACATCTAGATTTTATTAATGTTACGTTCTGTGAAATATTAATACACACTAAATGGTTATCTTGGAAAAAATCAGCATTTAACCATCAGGATAGAAGGTAAAATCTTTAGGCTCTAACACATGATCCATGATCTAAGTGTGGTTATCTACCCACTAAAGGGAATCCTGCCCTTAGAGATAAAATCCTCAAATGAGATTATGATATATAGGGAACACCTAAGAATTGATAGTCTGAGCATATAGGTCTTTTCCTGAAATTCAGTTAAAGAAGGTATACAGAAAAGAACATTTTTGGCTAGACTGAAATATCCTAAATATGAGCAGAACTTCACTTGGTTAGAGATATATTTAAATAGATACAAATTTGAGCCAGTTCACAAAATATCAAAAGCTAGGATACGCTTATAAAGGAATGATCACTTCTTAAAAGGCTAACTCTCTGAATTGTGTCCTAGCAAATATCACAGTTTCTTGGGCTGAGCTGATAGCACAATCTTCTAATCACTCATTCATTCATTCAATAAATATTGATATATATGGAGTTACTAAGGTTCTGTTTTATGTATTATGAATAAAAAAGTGTACAAAGCTGACAAAATCTTCTGCATTCTTGGATCTAATATACTAGTAGGGGATGACCAAAGATAAATAAATTAAAATGAGTATATTTCCCAGTAAGTTAGAAGGTAATAAGTGCTATGGATAAAAATTAAAAAGGAACATTGACAGCAATTTTTTGGGTGGGGGAGTTATGCATGAAATTTAAAATAGCATGACCAGGGAAGGCCACACTAAAAGATAAAATATGAGCAAGGCTTGAGGGAGGTGAGGCAGTCACCTGTGCACGTACCTGGGGAAAGAGAAATCCAGGTAGCAAAAATAGGAAGTGTAAAATCCTGATCAGGATCCAAATTTCAGAAAAGAATTCTCGAGTGTCGTTTTTTCCTCAACATCTTTGGTGCACAGGTTTACACAGAGAGTCAAAAATATTGTGAAAGCTGCAATTCTTAAGTTGGGTATGGAATCATGGTTGCTCATTTTTAAATTATCCTTTATAGCTCATACCTACATTGTATACATTCTGTTGCACTATGTACCATGTATTTGTATCATACACACACACACACACATACACACACACATCACATGTGCACACATATTTGGGTAATGCTAGCTGCTGAACCAATAACCCTCCAAAGTATAAGACTGAAGTTTATTTCTTACTCATGTAAAAATCAGGGTATTCCTAGTTGGAGGACAGCATTTCTTTACGTGATGATTTTAAAGACTGAGATTCCTTCCATCTCATAGCTCTGTATTGGCAGAAAAGGAAAGAACTGAGTCCAATTGGTAACTATTTTTAAAGAAGCCAAAGTTTTTTTAAATTGTTAAATATATAATACATACGAAAAAGTGTACATATAATTTTAAGACAGATAAAATGAATACCCATATATCCTCTATGCAGTTAAAGAATCAATTATTATTGGGCCTTCAGAGTCCCACCCCAATCATTTGTTCCTTCACCCGGAGGAAATCACTATCCTAAATTTTCTGTTAATCATTCTTTTGGAATTTGCCATTTATATGGGCACCTCTATTTAATGTGCTATATCATTTTTTCCTGCTTTTAAACTATATAGTTGGAATACTATTGCATATATTCATCTCTGACTTGGTTCTTTCATTTAATATTGTTTTATGATTCATCCATGTTGATACTTGTGGTTATAAGTCATTAATTTCACAAGTGCTTATTATTCCACTGTATGAATGTACCACAGTATAGTTTTAATTTATCCTTAAATGAACATTATATCACTTTTTCCTCCAGTTTTGAACTATCTCTTGCTACTACACATATACCAGCAATTCTCTAGGGTATTGTTTTGGACATTTTTTATACACCTCTTCAAGTTCTTTTACTTTCATATATATCTTTAGCATTTTATGAACCTCAGCTATGGCCAAGATTGATATGTTATACTGATCAGCCATATACCTGAATCCCCTGACTCTTCCTGCCACTTTTGGGCTTGAGAAGTGACTGTCACAGAGCAAGGTATCTCTTGTAGGGCAAACTTTGACCAATGAATTAAAGAAACTAGGAAGGAATAGATGGATAAATTCTCTGTCCCTTCCTTCATTCCCTGGCCTGTTCTAAAGCATGTTTTCTTCTGTAGAGCCTTTTCAGAATCATTCCATATGACCAAGTGGGATGCAGCTGTCAAACAACAGCTGTTGTCCATTCTCAACTCCTCTTGAAGCAGTTACCAGTACAGTAACTCATCACTTTGTATTACTTTCCATCTGTCCCTGTCTTGCTTTCATTTTCCCCTCACACTATTTGTCCTGGGATTGCAACTCCCAAATTAACCACCGGCATTAAGGCTCTGTTTTTTAATCCAGGTGAAAACAGTTACATCTATACAGTAATTTCTGGATTGTGGCTTATTAATCTGTTTTCCAAAATGTCCCAGCAGCAATGGATGAGGGTTCCCATTGTTTTTCATTAGATCAACACTTGGAATTGCCCAACTTTTATATTTTGGCGGTTTGAAATGATATCTCCCTGAGTCCTGAGGGTTACAGTTGTCTTCCATGACTGTTGTGACAAACGGTAAGACCAATTAGGCAAAGCTCCAGGCCCGTGTCTTGGAAGACACTCAGTGGGAGTTAGTTGTTCCTGCTTTCCGGGCAGTTCCTATCGCCATAAAGCTTTTGCTAAGGTGATGACTGAATTTATACTTCACTACTGAGACATCTTTACTTGAATATTTAAGAGGGTCCTGCAACTCAGTAGTGCCCAAATGAGCTGATCATTTACCATGTGCTCAATTCCCTCAATTGTGCTTCTTTTCATACGTCCTAACTCGGTTATCTTCCAGTCATCTAGATAGAGAACTGATACTTTCCTTTATTTTCCTTTTCTACACTTTCTTATCTCATGTATCAGTAAATCTCATGAATCAAATTTATAATATGACGCAAAATTCTACTTTTGTTCTATTCTTTAAGGATCGTAAATGGTTGTTTTTTTTTTCACAGATGATCTGTGTCCTTGAAACTTCTTAAAAACAGGAAGATAGCATTTACATTGACGTTTCAACCTGGGGGCTGTGGTAGGAAGAGGAGGGCTAACTGGTAAGTTAAGAAACAAATCCCTAAAAAGGTAGCACCCTTTCACTTCCTTACCTTTTTACTTTTCACATTTGTTCCACTGATGACTTTTCACTATGATCATAACCATATCCAAATTTTTGCATGATAAGCACAATATCAGTTTTATCTGTGAATCCTCCATAGAATTTAAGACAAGGACTAGAACTAGTAGACACTTAAACTTTTTTTTTTAATAGATAAATTCTCATTTATTATTTAAAGTTTTGATTTGAATGAAAAGGATCTGGAAACTGAATTATACTGAATATAGGACATTAGCATTATCCTTTTTGTTCATATTTATAAAGACCCAATTCGTAAGTTCTTTTGTATGAAAAAACATCGTTTTCCCTTCTTATGCTTTTGCGATCCATTTTATTCCCTCATTTCTGCTTTTTAAATTGCACTTCGGTTTCTTTTCTTCTAAATTTTTTCTTTATCAAATTTATTTGAACATTTTCAGCTTTTCAATGATAATAAAAAACTTCTACATCATCATGGAGATGTTTTTATCTTGGAAAATGATCATAACATTTTGACTTGTGATTTTCTGCCACTCAATTCAATCTTAATCTTTATTTTAATCATTACTGTGAGTGAAAAATGTTTAGATTGCAAAGGTTTGAAAAGAAATAGGAGCAGTTTCTTTTCACTTTGGGTGGTTGACAGAAGCTGCAACACAAGCTGCCTTTGTTGCAGGTAATTTAAATCACAAACACCTACCCGTGTTTAAATTTTGTTCTGTAGAGCAGTTTGTATTTTGAAACTGTTTATGGCATGCAATTTTATTCCTGGGATTACCACCATAAATTGATGGACAAAATGCCTGGAGAGGGAATTTGTTTAGGAGGATAAAAGGTGAGGGAATGATGAAGCTAGGTGAACTCAAATGATGAAATTATTTAGTCTCAAATTAGGTGAACACCTAAATCACACAGGTAGATGTTTACCTTAACCATTATGTCCTCAGGTCTCCCCAAGATGAGGTGAAATGTTAATTTTGCTGCTAGTGAAGCCATTCATGTTTGATCAAAGATCAACTCGTTCTTACTCTCTTTTTGTGCACTAGAAACTACACTATTTCTCTCTCATTCATTTATTTGAAGAGCTAGAGAAAAATATGCCTTCACTCTCAGGTTCATTTCAAATTTTCACATGCAATTTTCCAGGTTTTTAAATCACTGTTCTTTTAAAATATTGGTTTCTGTTTCCTCAACAATCTCCAGGTCTTTCGTATGTTTATTTTAACATAGACACCAAACTTTATGAAATCTTTTAATGGGAGGAATAATGTAGAGTGTAAAGAATTTTTTGTGCCTTGGTATTTCCTAGAATTGTCACATTCTATCACTTTTCTATTTCCTTATGTTTTCAAAAGAAATGTCAAATTATTCACTTGATAAAGTTATACACTTGAAAGTATTGCAGTCTCTTCTCAAGGCAACTGAAAACATCCTTAAATATTTGTAAAACATCTAGGTCTAGTAGTCAGTAATTTAGGTCACTGACTGGAAAATTATTTATTTTTACTAAAATGAGATGAAAGGTTCAGCCAGCCTATCTGGAAGAATAATTACCATGGCAACGAGCCTACTTGGAAGCAAAATGTGACATAGATCTTTTTAAACTGAAATATTTATTTTGTATATACATACAATATATATTTATATATACATACACAGACACATATGTATGTACACAATACATACATACATACATACATATATATATAAATATTTTAAACAATGTAGCATCGGCAATCGAATTTTTGGATCCTGCCCATTTCTGGGATCTATTCTTGGTGGGGCTAGCAATTAATTTCATAACTTAGCTATCAAATGCATTGACATTTGAATATAGATAATGCCAAAAATTACTCTGAAAAACAATTGATCGTCTTTACCCCAAATGATGATGAATTGTATTGCTTATTGACTTAAAGAGGAAGTATGGTGTTTTGGAGTTGAGGATTCTAAGTTTTAATTTTTAGTTTTGAACTGTGCTAATAATGTGTGAAATTATGCCAAGGCCCACAGTTGAGAATCATCCTACGTATCCACCTGTATGTCCTCAGCTGTCATTGAACATATCTGTGTTTTAGCATTTTCATTCCCAAAATAAGGAAATTAGATGATGTAAATTATTTTTCTAAACTTGTACCTCATGACACTCATTAAATTCAGTAGCGTATGAAACATTGGTCCTTTTACTGTGAAATGAAAACCTGTGATATGTTTGAAATGAATATGCAAATGAAAATATCTTCAAGATATATTATTAATTAAAAAATCAACTGATATATACATATAAGCCCCATCATAATTTTCATAGACTTTCTCAAATTTCACCTCTGCAAACTGTCCCTGACTACTCTGTATTAAATACTCCAACCTCCCCACCCAAGTCACTCTCTGCCACCAAACCTTGTCTTCTTTTTATTCAGAATAAGTACCACACCACTTGATATTATATTGAATATTTATTTTATTTGCTTATTTCTTTATTCCTTCTTTTCCATGAAAAGTGTTTTCCCATGAAAATTGTAGGTCAAAGTATTTGCCTTGTTCACTGGTTAATCCTAGGATTTAAAAATAGTGCCTTGCATAAAATAGATGTTTATGGTGTGTATATACCATATGGTGTGTATATACCATGTCATTGGAGACATGACAATTTTTAGGAACAATACATAAAAGTTGTTTACCATTTAGAGTATGGTAGGAAGGAAAGGGGGTTTAATGACATTTCCTTTTCATTTTGTACCCTTTGTACCATTTGAATTTATCGTGGGCTTCCATTATATTCATAATAAAACATTTATGCATGTAGGACATTAAACATACCACCAAAACCCTGAAGCCTAGCAAAAATCTCTGGTGATGATATTTTTAACTCATGGGCCTTGTTAAGAACCTCAAGGGTAGAAATTAGATCCTTGATTTCTAAAGGCAAGAATATGATCTGCTAAGCTAAAAATAAATATTAAAGATAAAATTATAAGTATAAAATGCTTGTTTCCTCATACTAGAGATGTTTTAGATTCATTCATTTGTAACCCACTGATAATCTGGATAAATTTTGCCACTGAAACAAAAATATGAGATGGTTTTGCTTTTTTTGTATTTTTTAATGTACTCCCCCAAATTTTCTATAAGGATCATTACATAATTTGCAATTATTTAGGGCTGTAAAGAATAAAACATAACCCCTCCAAAAACAAACAAACAAAAAAACGTAGTGGCTTAAACACATTAGGGATGATTTTTTTATTTACACTTGAGACATTTTATTGCTATTTTACCAAAATGTAATCTCACTTTTCAAATTATTCTCAGATATTTTCTTTTTTAATTTATAGTATATCAGGTTAATAGCTATACAGCTACCTCTTTTTTTGTAATAGTTTTGTAATATTATGCAATATCTTTACATGACACTAATGATTTCTATCATGGTATATACTGATAGACATTCAATTTTTTCTTGTTTTTTTGGTTTTGTTTTTTTATGGTCTCATATAACAGAAATTTGGAAATTGAGAGTATAAGACTGGTATGATACTTACATTTCAGAAAGTCATTAGGGACCCAGGCTACTTCTAACCTGGTCCACAGTCCTTCCCAAGGGCTACAAAAGCACCAGTCATCACATCCACATTAGCAGTAATGAATTAGAGGGAAAAGATAAGAAGAGCACATTTCCATGCAGAGTCAGCTCTCTCATGGAGTCTTCTCCAATTCCCTCCCCAATGCATCTGCTTAAATCATTATCATTTTTGGTAGACCTTAGCCTCATGGCAATGTGTAGCTCCAAGAAAAGCCAAGTAATGTATTCTTGTGACTGGTTATCTTAATGGTCTGAATAATTTTGATATCATTGCAATAGAAGAAGGGAAAGATAGATGTTGGATAGGCATGGAGTTTCTGCCATAATCAGTTATTGTTTTGCAATCATAAATATATGACATATATATGGATGCAAATAAAACCAAAACAAAGCAAAACAAACACCCTGGTAAAATCCTCTACTTCCTGGATATTCATTTATTTTTTCCTCAAGTATCCATTCCTAGCCATGCAAATGGGCTTTCCTAAGAGGAAAATACTAGTTAATATTTGGGATGGAAGAATCTTGTAATTTCTCTGTTCTTGAGAGCAGGAGTTTTTGTTCATACCTCTTTGTAGTTCATGAAAGAAAAAGATGAAGAAAGAAATTATGTTGCTAAGATGAGCAGGAAATGTGTTATCTCTATGGAGACTGGGTGTTTGAAGGACAAACTGTCAATTTTCTCAGTGCTTTGTCATAAAGGCACTAAACAGAAGAAGCAGTGAGTTTAAGGCAGAATATGGTAGAGGTCTTAGGATGGGAAGAGGTCATGGATGGATTCCTCCAGTGACTATAGTGATGAAAAGAGTGGTTCACACCTGTTGTTTTCAATTTTCATATACAACTCATATTTTCTTGTTGACAATATTATTTCTGTTTAATTATACCTCTTCTTGTAAATCCTTTGAGCTAGGGTCTTCTTCTGGGAGACAATTCTCCTATATTTCTGCATGCCTTGCAAGCAGGAGCACTGGCTGCCTTTTTATCCTTCAAGGATGTTTGTCTAGTGGACAACCTTGGGAGAAAGAGATACTATCTCTCTGCAGCAAAGTTCAGGTTTGTTTACTGTTCAGAATTACCTTAGTCCATTTGGCCTGCCATAACAAAATATCACAGGCTAGGTGGCTTATAAACAACAGACATTTACTTCTCACAGTTCTGGAGGCTGGAAGTCTGAGATCAGGATGCCAGCATGGTCGGGTGAGGGCCCTCTTCCCCAGTTGCAGACTTCTCATTGTATCCTCATGATGGAAGGGATCTCTGTGGAGTCTCTTATAAGAACATTACTCCCATTCATGAAAGCTCCACCCTCATGACCTAAGCACCTCCCAAAGCCCTCATCTCCTAATACCATCACATTTGGCATTAGAATTTCAACATATAACTTTTTTGGGGACAAAACATTAAGATTAAAGCAAGTATAATAAAGATAATGTCCCCCTTGGGGGAAAAGTTCAGACAGGCTTACTGTCCATGTAAAAGATTATGTTACCTAAGCTTGGGATTCCTCTTGTGCACATATCCCCTTGCCGTCTTTCTGTTGCCCTGCGAGAATTGCGGCTTGGCAAAAATGTAGAAAATGACAATACTCTGGGTATTGCTATCGCTGTGAATAATAAACTTTCCATGGTATCTGACTCAGGAATCTTGTGTCTTCTGCTGACATCCATGAAACTATGGCAGGCAAATGTGTTAGTTAAAGGTAGGCTAAGATCTCCTATCATTTACAGTGCTTGAAAGGGTCTTCACACTAAGACAGCCATATGTAAACAGCCATGGACTTGCAGAGATGAAGATGTCACCCGATATGAGTGACCTGTGCAATTGTCAGAGTCCATCTAATCTAATCTAACACTTTTTGGGGGGGGGATCATGACTGAGGTAGAGAGAGAGAGAGCACTAATGATTGGGAGTGGTGCATAAGCCAACAGATGCACTGGTTAAGCCTTAGAATGGAGAGACCTACTCATGCATCTTTAAGAGTCAAATTCTTCAACATGGGCACCACAGCACTTTTTGGACACCTGGGAAAACTGCTAATTCCTGAGCAGTAATATGCATTTCCAGGGTGTGTGATTTTCCTTGCTTTTCCATGTTTACTTATAATATGCCTCCCTGACTTAAAGTAACCAGAATGTGCCTCTGCCTTTTTTTAACTGGAAAGAGATGAGCTAACAATGGGTAGAAAGATGATAACCTCCCCAAGGGAAACCTGGGCCCTTAGGATAAGGATTTATCAGACACAAGGTTTAACTAAACTATGGTCCTAGTATTTCTTGGATGAAAAGATTTAGAAATCCTGAGCTGACAATCAGGTATTAAATCTGCTAGCAACAGATGCTGATAAAAAATGAATTTAAACAGCTTATCTGTGTTGGTACAACATTAGGATCATTTCAGAATAACTGATTATCATGTGCTATGGATTTTCTACCTGTTGTGTTGCAACACCTGTTTTGAGAGTTAGAAGTGATGTCCCTGAAGACTGATTAATCAAGTAAAATGGAACAGTCTCAAAAGAGGGGTTTAAGAAAGCAAAATGTTCATTATTTTATACAACTGACAGTTTTTCAGATGCAACTTAAGCAGGTTAAAAAAGAAAGAATCAAAATATGTGGATTTTATCAATAGCTCCTGTTTTGGTCATCTAGATTTTACTGGAAAATACTTACTCAGACAAAACTCTAGTACAAATTAAGAAATAATAGTCTACACTGGGAAAAAAGAATCCCACAGCCTCTGATTCTCTGTACTGAAGTAAACAGTGTGTTTGAGCACCTAGGGAGGAAAGCTTGCTTAGCTTTTCTTGACTAATGTTAACTCAAAATTTAGACTATATTACTATAGCTAATCACACTCAGATGGCCTTGTGTGAGACAACTTATCTGAAGGGGAAAAAAACCACATCGTCTCACCGTCTAGCACAAAATGAATATATGATGCAGATTATTAGAATAAGATTGCCAGATCTGGTAACATTTTACTAAAATATTAGTAAGTTATTGTTGAATGTTTCCAGAAAGGTATAGATCTCTTTCTCTTTCTCTCTCTCTTTCTCACTCTCTGTCTCCTTCTGTATATGTGTATGTGAGTGTGTGTGAATGACCGTATATATCCTGGATCTGAGTCTCCTAACTTTGTGTTTGATAATCACATAGATCCCTTATCCTGAGCCAAACCATCATTTTCTAAAGAGTGTTCTGTGGGATACTAATTATGTTAAATGGAATATTTGACACAAAAATTTACTTAAATCATCTACCTTAGTTTCCGTATTTCCATATCTGTAGAATGAAGATAATGTCAGAAAGTTGTTATAAAGATTGTATGAGACAATATGTATTAAGTACCTGAAAAGTACCTGGCACATGAAGGTACTAATCACAGTTGTCTATTGGCATTATTTTTCTCCCACTTTCTGCCCAAACCTTTGGTTTCTGTTTGCTCTTGGATGCAACTTCACAATATTTGGAATTCTTTCTAACCAGTTTTTATAGTAAACCTCTATAACAAGTTTTCCCAGCCTTTAACACTCAGCGCTATTGTCTTGCTTTGGAAAAACAACAACAATCTAAATTGAGAGTCAAAAAATGACCAATGGCTTTATTCTTCTACCTAATATCTACCCTTCTCCTAAAATCTTGAAAACCATTGATTTAAGATATCAAAAACTAATGACATCACAATTTAAGAGAAATGGAAAAATCCATGGATTTTCAAAAACGTATCTATTATATTGGAACACAATGGAAAACGTTGAGTTAAACTAACATTTGAATATTAGGTAGAAAACTTACCTCTTCTTTGTCCTTTTTCTGTCTCAGTCTTTTGAGATGGGAACTTCTCTCAACTTACCAAAAAAGTCCCTACCCCTCTGTTCACCTACCTTTCTAACTCTTCCCCTAAAGAAGAAAGCGTTGTTAGTCCGGTCACCAGACCTCATTATATCAGTGGGCTGCGCTACCATGCCTTAAATATAGTCATCAATTCCATTTATAAGCACAACCTGGGTGTGATGACCTTCTAGAAGCTGTCTCCATCATGCCTGAGTGCTCTGTTTCAGCTTCTCTAACTGTGGTTAGTGAGTAAGCAGTCCTGCCATATACAGTCATGTTAACTGCTCAGGATGTGGATTCACAGTCTGCTCTACCCACATAACTCTCCACATTTGAGTAAATAGAAAAAAGGTTGTAAGCCAGGTTGCTGCTAGTACAAAGAGGGCTATCAATCAGCATGTTGCCAGAGGCCTAGAGCAGGGGAGCAAAGAGAAAGAGAAGAAAAGGAAGGATTCCATATGTGCTTCTTTCCCTTCATTCTTAACCAAAGGAGGGTCTTAATACAAAGTCCTTTGATTAGAAAGGACATAGATTCATTACTCATAGAATTTCCAAATTCTGAAAAGCCAGAAGTGACCTGATCTTTACCAGTGATGAATCTGCCCCTGAGGAGATTGCCTGGAAAGGGAGAATTTCTCGTAGCAGGTGGATATGTTCATTTTCAATATAAATGTAAGGGATTTTTTTCTCCCATTTTAGCTCCAAGAGTAACTTCCTGTGTTAATTTTTTTTTCTAAAGCTTTCTTAACCAACCTCAAGGTGAATGATAATGTTGTATTTGACCTAATTATGAGTTTCAGAGACATGAATGTTATTGAAGGCCGAACCTTAATAGCAAGTCTATTTGCATGTCACTTAAGCCAGCAATTTCTGCATTTTTAGAATTACAAAACATGCTCTCATGTTTGGCATAATTTTGAAAGCTTTGCAAATGTGGCCACCCATCTTTTAAAATGTTTATCTAATTTAAAATATTATGTACTGGATTCTTTGTTTAAAATCCTTTCTTCTCCTTGCTCAAATAAAAAAATCAATTTTTGAAAGGAATACATTTTTAATAAGCATATTATTTTATTACTGTAAATGCTTTGAAAAAGGCTGAATGTCAGACACAGATTCTCAAAAAGGCCAAAAATCATATCCGAAGATATGCCTATTTTTTTATATCTACTTTGCCAGCTTCAACGTTTATGCCAGAAAAAAAATGATCGACACTAACATACTTTGGCAACACCCTTTCTCTTAAAAGCTTCTATAAATAACTTAAAAAAAATAGAATTTCTGCATTTAACATGGAATGACAGAAAAATTTGGGGGTGAAAAACGGTCAGTTGTATCCCTAAGCCATGTTGCCCTTTCCCTGCTTGAGGAAACAACAAAGGCAGTTTAACACTGATCTCTGTTAAACTTTATTTAAGAAATTAGGGGCTTCCCTGGTGGCGCAGAGGGTGAGAGTCTGCCTGCCAGTGCAGGGGACACGGGTTCGAGCCCTGGTCTGGGAAGATCCCACGTGCCGCAGAGCAACTAGGCCCGTGAGCCACAATTACTGAGCCTGCGCGTCTGGAGCCTGTGCTCCGCAACAAGAGAGGCCGCGATAATGAGAGGCCCGTGCATCGCGATGAAGAGTGGACCCCACTTGCCACAACTAGAGAAAGCCCTCGCACAGAAACGAAGACCCAACACAGACATAAATAAATAAATAAATAAAAATTAAACTTTAAAAAAAAAAAAAAAAAAAAGAAATTAGCATCATGGACTCAATTCTATCAGTATCCACAAAATCCACATGTTGTGATGACGACAAGAAAGGAAAGAAGATGAAGAACTCAGTCAAATACCTACTGGGATAAGTCTGTATAAAGACATAGATTAAATGTGTCGTCACAGTAGTTTTTTTTGAAGGTGATATACCATCTTTTAAAAATTCCTAATCTGAAATTTCCTTTTTGACTTAACACATTTGTTATTGAGAATATTCTCTGTGCACAGCTCTATGCTGGGCACTGGGTGAGAGTGATGGAGAAATAGAGAATTGGCAATATGTTTTGCAAAAGAACATGCAACAATTTTATAACACTGGGAAGCTACAACTGTTTGTGTCAGTTTGAGGGAAACAGAACAGAAATCCAGAGGGGGAGAGCTCTAAATCGAGCATAGATTGGAGCACACTAAAAATCGTCTCCCCCCTCCTATCCCTTTCCTTCCACTTTGATCCCAGCCTGCTGCTGCTCATCTTACTCTAGTTCATGATTATACATCACTGCTGTCATCTCCTCAGGGCTGCTTCCCTGGCCCTGTTCTCTCCAGTGCAGAATTAGATGCCCTTTCCAATTTCCATGTTCTTATGCTCCACAAGATATGAGACCCAAGTTTCATAAGTTTTCTGGAAACAGGTAATTTATATCACTGTTCATTTATCCTGAAAGTAAAGACTCATGTCCACTATACAGTAGGAGCTCATCAATTGGCTGGAAAAAATAGGAATGACTTTTGGATGGAGTGGGACTTGAGATACACCTCAAGAGAGTGAAGTATAGAGAACGTTATTGCATACTATGATGAATCTCCCTCACTTGCTCTTAGGACTATAAGATTGAATCAAATCAAAATGCTGCATAAGATAATTCAAGTAGAACTATTGAAAGATAAAAATTTTGTTTTTCTGTGGAGAAAAATTAATTACTGTCATTAAACATATACTCATGAAAACTCTAAACTGTATGTGGAATATTTCTTAATTTTTTTGTTATTTGTCCTTATTAGGGTTGGTACTTATGGGTCCTTGATATTAATTATTTTGTTCAAATAAGTTATTGTAAATAGTGTGCTCAAAGAATTTGATCTAACTCATAATATTGTGGCATTCCTAACAATTCAGTTGTTTTCCAGTATTGGTAAATGTGCTGTTAGACTGGTCCACTGTTGTGTTAATGTTAAGAATGCACGGGCACTTGGTTTAAAAATGGCTTGGTCCCAGATAGGCCAGATAATTCATCACCACCAGTTATTTATATTAACTTGTATTAGTTATGTGCATTAACTGGTTAATCCAGGAAAAGAATCAGTCAAACACATAGACTCTGACTAGCTGAATCATCTGACATCAATGAATAATTTTTTTCTTTCTTTCCATCTCTTTGCCATTTCATTATTTAGATTTGGGTTTAGGGATGTGAATATTAGTAAAAAAACAATCAAAAGAATTCATGTGTGAAATAGTGTGTCTCTTTTATAATGAGTATAAAATTGTGTTTAGAAATGAACAAGATTTAAACACCTTGCAAGATTATTACTAAGGTAACAGAAGAGCCCAAAATAAATTGCTGCAAACTAACATACACATTTCTTCTTTTTTTTTCATACTACTTTATCATCTACTCAGAACTACCCAATATTCAAAGTGTGAGTTGGAACCGAGAGTCATAGCTCCCCTTCAAACATACCAAAGTGTCTATTCCTCTTCAAATGATTATCATTGGCTGAACCTGTACAAGTCATAACTTAATCTGAAGTTTGCCTTTTAATTAAAACATCTTTTAAATAGTGGTGATAAATTATGTATTTTTGGAAGTCCACCTTCCTTGTTCATGTCTTCAAAGTAACGCATCACTAATTAATTTGTCTTTTAATTCTTTACCTTTTGAAAAAAAGTAGATCTTGTGCCCTTCAATAGTTTGCTTGAATGAATACTCACGGTTTTGAGTTGATTCATTCTCATACTTCTAATTTTCCGTTGTCATCTCTAAGATAGATAGGGGTCACTTGAAAAAAATGGGGAGGGTGATACAGAAGGAAAACAGACTTCTAATAAAGGAAACTATTCTATTTCTTTCCCCTTTTCTTTTCTATATACTTGTTGGAATTGTTAATCAGTTGTCTTGCTCTCGATTTGAATCAGGCAAAAAGGTTTGTCAGAGAATGATCATGGAAAGATCAACACTTCTTTCTGAATTCAAATTATAGCCACATGGCAATTTTTATAGTTTCTAGGTCACATTTACATTTACCTAAATTGAGTAAATTAGGGTCACACAAAACCCTTGTGAATTAAGTGTAACTATCACCATTTCGCAGGTGACAAATATGACGGTCAGAAAGAGAGCAAATCAGTGTAGGTTGGCCAGCTAGTTATTTCTGATTGAACTTGAATTCAACTCTTCTGACCCTGCAGTTTTTTTGATTTTGTATTTCATTTTATTTCCTTGGTGTACCAAAGATCTGATTAGAATGTAATTGCTTTGTGTATGAAATGATTTATTGGATTAACTGGATTCAGCAAGGTGCAAGCAGAAAACAACTATTTTTTCCTTTACACCCCTGTCCTGTTGATTCTCCTTCATCCATTCTTGACAATACCTTGGTAAATGCATAGTCTTTCTGCCACATTCAGGTAAATTAGATCTCAATTCCAGATATAAAACATCCTTTACCTTCAAAGATTCTGCCTTTCATTCAGTTCAAAGCTTTTTCCTTCCCCATTTTGGGCTTGCCTCCAATAGGAAGGCTGTAGCTATAGCACAGAAGAGGGAATTTAACATTAAAAAAAAATAGTTCCATGGCAAGTACATACTAAGTGTTAGAGATATTTCAGTGATCCAAATAGAGATTCTGCCCATAAGGAGCTTAACTTCAGTTTACATGTTATAGAAAATGGAAAAAGCTGAGCAGAGAGAACATAAGTACTAAGTATCGTGGTGGGAGAGTGTCAGGTTGCAAAATAAATATGTTGGTGGGTAGGCCTTGTGGAGAAATGGATATTTGATAAAGCCTTGAATAATGTTAATGAGTCGTCCATGCTAATATGTGGATTGAGAGCCCTCTAGGCAGAGGAAATGGAGAGTGAGCCTAACACATTCAAAGCACAGTGAGGAGACCAGTGAAGGTAAAGCAGAGTGAGTGAGGTAGAGAGTAGGAGACGTAAGGTCATAGAAACACAAAGAGCCAGATCATGGTAAGTTCAAGTCTTCCAACAAGCAGAAGCTGAGATAGAGTTAGGAGTGCAAGAGTTTAACAGGGGCAACATCCTATGAATCAAAGAGGAAGAGGGAGCCCCATATATTTGTTTTTGCTTTTATTTCTTCTGCCTTAGGAAACAGATCAAAAAATATTACTACAATTTTTGTCAAAGAATGTTCTGCCTATGTTCTTTTCTAGGAGTTTTATGATTTCAGGTTTTATATTTAGGTCTTTAATACATTTCGAGTTTATTCTTGTATATGGTATGAGGATATGTTCTAATCTCATTCTTTTACATGTAGCTGTCCAGTTTTCCCAGCATCACTTATTGAAGGGACTGTTTTTCTCCATTGTGTATTCTTGTCTCTTTTGTTATAGATTAATTGGTCATAGGTACATGGGTTTATTTTGGGGCTGTCTATTCTGTTCCATTGATGTATGTGTCTGTTTTTGTGCCATTATGAGACTGTTTTGATTACCATAGCTTTGTAGGCTTTGTAGTATAGCCTGAAGTCTGGGAGGGTGATACCTTCAGCTTTGTTCTTTTATCTCAGTATTGCTTTGGCAATTCAGAGTCTCTTGTGGTTCCATAGGAATTTTAGGATTATTTGTTCTAGTTCAATGAAAAATGCCATGGTATTTCGATAGGGATTGCATTAAATCTGTAGACTGCTTTGGGCAGTGTGGCCATTTTAACAATATTAATTCTTCCAATGCAAGAGCATGGGATATCTTTCCATTTCTTTGTGCCATCTTCAATTTACTTCATCAGTATTTTATAAGTTTCCAGAGTATTTAACCTCCTTGGTTAAGTTTATTCCTAGGTATTTCACTCTTTTTGATGTTATTTTAAATGGAATTGTTTTTTACTTTCCCTTTCTGACACTTCATTATTAGTGTGTAGAAAAGCAACAAATTTTTGTATCTTAACCTTGTATTCTGGAATTTGCTAATTTCATTTATCAGAAATAAGAGCAAAAATAAACAAGTGAGACCTAATTAAACTTAAAAGCTTTTACACAGCAAAAGAAACCATCAACAAAACAAAAAGACAACCTACAGAATAGAAGAAAATATTTGCAAATGATATGACCAACAAGGGGTTAATACCCAAAATATATAAACAGCTCATACACTTAATATAAAAAAAACTCAAACCAGCCCATCAAAAAATGGGTAGAAAACCTGACTAGACATTTTTCTAAAGAAAACATATAGATGGCTAACAGGCACATGAAAAGATGCATAACACTGCTGATTATTAGAGAAATGCAAATCAAAACAACAATGAGATATCACCTCACACCTGTCAGAATGGCTATCATCAGAAAGTCTACAATAACAAACATTGGTGAG
Organism: Balaenoptera acutorostrata; assembly: GCF_949987535.1. Lineage (NCBI taxonomy): Eukaryota > Metazoa > Chordata > Mammalia > Artiodactyla > Balaenopteridae > Balaenoptera > Balaenoptera acutorostrata. The sequence goes on from NC_080068.1 coordinate 81,246,479, forward strand.
GATGTGGAGAAAGGGAACCCTTGTGCACTGTTTGTGGGAATGCAAGTTGGTGCAGCCACTATGGAAAACAGTGTGGAGGTTCCTCAAAAAACTAAAAATAGAACTACCATATGACCCAGCAATTCCACTCCTGGGTATATATCTGGAAAAAACAAAAACACTAATTTGAAAAGATACATGCACTCCAATGTTCATAGCAGCACTATTTACAAGAGCCAAAATATGGGAGCAACCCAAGTGTCCACCAACAGACAAATGGATAAAGAAGAGTGTGTGTGTATATACACACACATACACACACACACACACACACACACACTGGACTATTACTCAGCCATAAAAAGGAATGAAATTCTGCTGTTTACAGCAATGTGGATGGTCCTAGAGAATATTATGCTTAGTAAAATAAGGCAGAGAAGGACAAACACTGTATCATTTATATGTGGAATCTAAAAATTAATACAAACAAATATATGTAGCAAAACAGACTCACAGATGTAGAAAACAAACTAGTGGTTACCAGTGGGGAGAGGGAAGGGGGTAGGGGCACATTAGGAGTACAGGATTAAAAGATACAAACTACTATGTATAAAACAGATAAGCAACAAGAATATATGGTATAGCACAGGGAATTATAGCTGTTATCTTGTAATAACTTTTAGTGAAATATAAACTGTAAAAACACTGAATCTATGCTGTACACCTGGAACTAATATAATATTGTAAATCAATTATACTTCAATTTTACAAAAAGGAAGAAGGGGGCAGAATTGGTTAGGGAAAGCCTTCAGACTGCAATGCAAATCTAATATCTGAAAGTCTGAGGAAAGAAGATAGAGTTGGGCAGGGACTACCTCACTGTGATTCATATTTAACATATTCTCAGCTAAACCCGTGTTTCAGAGCAAAGATGGCCTATAAGAGGAGTCTTGCATTTGGCTGGTCTAGTTTCATACTATATGTACATCATTGGCTGGGGACTACCTGGGAAGGGTGTGGCCTCAAATGCTGCAGCAGATACTGAGGTCCTGCAGTTAGAAACTCTCAGCTAACTATACTTCAAGCAGCTGGATGTCAGGTTATTTTTTGAAAGGACATCTGAGCAGCGCACCTTCATGTCTGCTCCAAGCCTTTAGGTCACTTTATTGTTTTGATTTTTAGTCTAAGAGAAATGGGTGTCTACGTAGAGGAATGCATGGTTTTGACTTAATTTTGAACAGAATCACTATGGCTGTGTCAAGAATAGACTGTAATGGGCAAGGGTAGAAGCAGGGAGGAGGTTAATGCAGTAATTCATGAGTTAATGCCCTGGACCAGGGCAGTGGTGGTAGAGGTGGTATGAAATGGTGATATTCTGGTTGCACAATGTCACATAGCTGCTTACTGATGTGCTGGCTTCTTCAATGCTTACCCTTGCTCTTCTATTCTGCTCCTCATCCCCAATCATTTTGTTGCCTCAGATATTCTAGTGTTGAAGCTAAGGGACAGAAGATACGTAGGGTCAGAAAATTTTTACTTGGCTACTGGAGTAGTAATAGTAGTAGTAATCTAGTATGTAATAGTAGAAATTAGTAAGTAATAAGTAGTAATCTAGTAGTAGTAGTAGTAATCTAGTATGGTAGGCTCTGTGGTGACAGTTATCAATGCTTATATTCTATATTTAGGGATTAAAAATTCTTGTTGTTGTTGTTCTTCTTCTAAGATACAACTATTAGGTTCCTCTGACTATACTTTTCTAGTGGGGTCAAAAATCTCTGCTGCCTGGCTACTTATATTTTCCCCTCTGCTCTTATTTTCCTACAATCCACTCCATAACAGACTCACCCGAAGGAGGTTTTTTTGGATGGAGACCTTTCGGTATAACTCTGAGGGGTTTATGTATGTCCCACAGAAAACATGACTACTTGTCACCACAAACAAGACAGTACAGCTTTCTCCCTCTGGAGTTATCTCTCTTCCTCTTCCTTCTTTTATTCTTTTCATCTGTGAGTCATGTGCCAGGCTCTGAATTTTCAACATTTCAAAAGATACAGGCCAAACTCTTCAGATGGTTCTTTCGGAGGATTCCTCACTTAAGGGGTAAGGTGCAAAAATGGCCCCAGTTCTCTACTGTTCCTGTATTCACACTTCTTGCAACATGATTTTGCAGCTCCTTTCATCAGAGGGTTGAGTCTACTTCTCCACCCTTAAATATGGATTTAATCTGGGCTGGTAAAAGCACTGTTGGGTCAGTCCCAGTGCTAGTACTCAAAAGACCTTGCATATTTCTACTCTCCCACTTGGGACCCCTATCACCTCTGCCATGTGAATAAGTATGGGCTAAACTGCTGGAAGATGAGAGGCCACGTGGAATCCAGATGAACTATCTCAACTGAAGTTTCACTAGGTCAGCCCTCTCTCACCTGATCAGACAGCTAAATGAAGAAGCATAAGTCCAGCCAAGATCAGGAGACTGCCCAGTGGAATGCCGCCCCAGTAGTTGAGCCACATAATTACAAGCTAAATCAATGGTTGTTATTTTAAGCCACTAAATTTTGTGGTGACTAGTTATGTGGCAAAAAAATAATTGGTATGCTTGGATTCAGTTAAGGAAAGTAACCCCACCATACTATGAAGTTAAAAAAAACCAGACACTTCACTCTAAAATTACTCTTCTTTCTAAAGAAATATTCACTTTCCTAATCAATATTCAAGCCTTTCTTTATCTACCTTCAAGGTCAGTGATAACCTAAATGTCATTAACCTGATTTTTAGTGGTTATCACTTAAATTCTCTAAGGGTGGTGTGATGTTTCCTTCTAGAATGTTCAGGCATTAAATAAACATTCTCGGCATCGGAGATTCAGCCAAAAGTGAAAATAAAAAGGAAAGTCTTATTTCAGCAACTTTTTAAAAGTGCAAGGATCATGTACACTTCAGGCTTCAAGAGGTGGGATAGATTACTGGTGACATGTATGGACTTCAAAGTCCTAGTTAGAAACTGAAACCCCACTTATTTGATAACCTGGACAAGTTAGTTAACTTCTTTGATGCGCAGTTTCCACATGGTAAACTTGGAATAAAATAATCTCTATGTCATATGTTGTATGGATCAAATGAGAATATCTAAAACACTCAAAATCATATTTGGATTAGCATATGCACTCAATGAAAAGTAGATATCATTAGTATCGTGTTTCACTTAGCACAGTGAAGGGTATGACATGGGTACAATGAAAATATATTGAAAGATCCAGATGTCTGGAATTATCATGCAAATCCATGTAGCTGTGTAATTCTATGTGTCTGTATACCTACTATGCTATTTTCATTTGCAGTCGTGAGTAATTTGGGGCATCTATGACTGGTATATGGTTTAAGAATCATTTAACATAAATGATAAAATAACAAATGCAGCCAAGTTTATAAGAAATTATTTATGTCACTTGAAATATGATTCCATCAGCTGTACCAATCTTGAGGCTCTGAGTCCTAGTTTTAAATTCTGCAAATGACTGACTGAAAGCCTCCACCAGTAATTAAAAATTTTCCATTATATCTTCTTTTCATTTACCAAAGTGATTATATATAAAAAATCAACTTTGTGGTCATAAACTTTAATATATTAAAATATGGTAAATGAAGATTGTTAGCATCCTCATCCCTATTTATACTTGTTAGCTTGTGTTTTTGTTATGAATTGTATTAATTGAATATATTAGGCTTCCTACAGGTTGATGTAATATTGATGCTGTTCTACATCACAATTTTCAGTTAATGATGCCTGCCCTCCAAAGTGATAGAAGTAATTATTTTGATGGTTACTCAAGCCAGTGTCCATAATGATAGAGGGTACATTAATGACTAGCAACACAGTTATGAATAATTGAATATTACTGGTGAATATCTCAGTGGTTTTAAAACATTTCTATCAGCTATCTCTTAAAATGATCTCTGCAACTACTGAATTAACAACTCAAATTTAAAAATCATATAAAAGCTCTCTCATTAAAATAACTTGTGATTAGCCAAGTGTTTACTCATCCATTGTCAAGAGCTGATAAGATGCAAAAGAAATCATTTTTCAGTTACAACTCTGTCACCTACATGTTTTTATCACAGTTAGAAAAGCATGACAAGAATGGCAGAGGTTCTATTTTCACAAAGCTTTTTTGCAGTGTGAACACTGAATGCCTCTGGTCATTATTTTCCCCACAAGAATGCATTAACATAATTTCGAGTCTTATTACTGTAGAAGTGTGACAGAACCAGTGTTATCCTTGGCAGCATCTTATCATCGATTAGTCTCAGAGCTGGGTAAATGCTTCAGCAAAACAGAAAAGGCACAACTGTTCAAACAAAACTTGCAAAGCTGTTAAGTGTTTCTACATATTTCTGCAAGACCTTTTTTGGTTTAAATTTTGTTGATACAGGTTAAAACTCTTGTTATTTTGGCACTCTTTTAGATTCCTGTTCAGAGGAACTGTCTCTGTGTGCTGAGGCTTTGATATACTGTGAAAATTTATGCCATCATGGTAGCACATTAGAAAACATGTGGACTGTTGTCTCACCAAACTGACGAACTGCTTCTATAGCACTTCCTATTGGTTCTCTTCCAGGCCCCAGTGGCAGAGCTTAATCCATCAATACAGAGTTCATTCCATTGTCAAAAGACTGTCACCAATAGGATTGGGTTTTTTGTTTGTTTATTTAACTTACCAAGAATATGTCACTCTCTAATTTCCACTTACTGAAAATATCATCTGCCTCCTGAAACTACACCCAGAAGAAATTACATTTTTTTTTTTAATTTTTATTTATTTATTTATGGCTGTGTTGGGTCTTCGTTTCCGTGTGAGGGCTTTCTCTAGTTGCGGCAAGTGGGGGCCACTCTTCATCGCGGTGCGCGGGCCTCTCACCATTGCGGCCTCTCCTGTTGCGGAGCACAGGCTCCAGACGCGCAGGCTCAGCAGTTGTGGCTCACGGGCCCAGTTGCTCCGCGGCACGTGGGATCCTCCCAGACCAGGGCTCGAACCCGCGTCCCCTGCATTGGCAGGCAGACTCCCAACCACTGCGCCACCAGGGAAGCCCCAGAAGAAATTACATTTTGATGTCCTTCAGATATTTGAAGACAACCATCACATTTCCTTGAATCTTTTCTTTTTCAGGCTCCATTTTATTTATTTATTTATTTTCATTCCTTAGTGTAGTGTGTATAACCTTAGTGGGCAAAAATGTAATATCCTTTATTCTTCTTTAACTGCACTAAATTTCTATCAGATACTCCCCTTCTACCAAGAAGCAGAGACTTTATCTCAACCAATTCAGCATTCCCACCAGTTTCTCTACATTCTAAGGGTCATAAGTATTGTGAAGACCCCACACTGATGCCCAATAATACATTTTATTTCTGTAGAGCATTTGGTTCATGAATGTCAATGCTATATCCTCTTCATCTCAACTGCACATGGCCTTCAAGTCCCCTGGATTTTCTGAGGCACATTCACTCTGGTAGAAGAAAGTATAATATTTCATCTTCCATGAATCCTTCTCATAAAACATGTCCTCTATAACTCTGTCCCAAGCCTATTTGCTTAGACTCTCAAGTATATATCTTTTATCCTTGAACTATACAAGCAATAGGAAAATTTTGGATTCTTGCTACTTTCCTGGACTCAACCCCCAAAGGAGGGATAGAGGTCCCTATGTCTGGATTCCTCAAACTTCTTCAACAGGTGCAACACGTCTTCTCTTTATGTCCATCTCCTCCTGTCAGCCATAGTTTTTTAACGTAGGGTAAGTGCAATATCTTGATATTTTATTGCTGCTTACAAATATGTATTCTCTTGTATCTAAAGAATTATGTTTTCAGATTATCTGCTATATTAACACTCTCTTGCTTTAATAGAAGTATCTAAGTGTAGTCTACTTTGATGAATGACTAGAACCTCCAGAGCAAATACCAGGAATTAATTTCAAGCTTAATCAACTTATTACATCTACTTCTGAGCCTATAACTACGTAAAGTAACATTATACCTCCAGGTTATTTTCTCCAGGTAATTATTTTATAGCATTTCCGACAATGGAACCTGTCTGTTAGTTTTCCCTGTTCCCTCAATTTTCCCCGAGTCAGTTTCCTTTAAATTTTAGTTTGAACTTCTCTTTATGAGTACATGTCAAGTAGTACTTTCAGTTCTCCAGAGGACCTCTTAGATTCTTGCCAAGAGTCTGTCCATCATTGCTCTATAATATATCTTGGTTTAGAAACCAAAATCCTGTCTTTTCATGTCATCAATATAACCATCTGTTTCCCTCTAATGCTTTCTTCACTTTTAATGCCATGACTTTCAATTTTATTCCCCCAATTTTTAGTGTGATACACAGAATATCTACATTCATTCAAATGAATCAGTTCAAATGAAAGCATTCATTCATTCATACATTTTTATATTCTTGTGTCTATTACATTGGAGAGGCTTGATAACCACCAAGATAAGACCTCTGAAACAAATAATTGAACATACAATTCTATTGACTAAGTGCTATGATTAAATATATAGACTGAGGTGGTGAGTGGTATCAAGGGAAAGAATCTTGAAGGAGTTCGTAGCTTAGCAAAATTTGGGAGCAGATAAAAATCTTTAGGCAACCATCAGGTAAGAATTACTGCAGTGAAACATTCAAGATAGGGGGAGCAAGATGAGTAAACGCACAATTGCTTCTAGAAAAAAATAAGTTCGTCTTTGTTAACAAAGAGAAGATTTTAAAGTGAAAGTTACAAAAACTGGGGACTAGATCATAAATGTCTTTATAGGCTGTTCTATGGTATTTGTATTTATTGTGAAGATTAGAGAGTCCTTTGAGGGATTATTAATAATGGGATATTGAGTGTCCATTATGTGTTATCTTACATACTTTTCACAGGTGTGATACGAAGGAAACGATGTTCAGCAAGGTTAGGAAACTTGTTTCAAAACCAGATGCTTCTTCCATTATGTCTCTTTGACAATGTCTAAATAAAATAGCAAGAAGAGGAATGGAAAGGTGGGCACTGTTTCAAGAAACATAAAGTCAGTAAAATGACAGGGTACTGTGGCTGAGTAACTGAAGTTAAGGGAGTTAGAATAATAAATAATGGTGACAGGTGACTGATTCTAGTGACGGGGTAAGTGGGCATACTCTTGATTAGGCAGGGAATTCAGGAGTATTCCTGATGGAGAAGATAAATTATGTTTCAGACATTTGAGTTTGAAATCCCTGAGAGCTATCTGAACAGAGATGTATATTAAGAAGCTGGCTATATGGTTTGTTGTCCAGGAATTTAAATCTAGGGTAAAAATACAGATTTAGAAGAATAGGCCCTAACTGATGATATGAGAGTTAAAAGGACTCATAAAAATTTTTAATGTGAGAACAGGAGAGAGAGAGAAGTACAGACCCCAAGAAAAACTAGAATGTAAAGGATGGGTCCAAAAATGTAAGCCTGGAAAGAGACCAAGAAGAAGCAACACGAGAGAGAGAGGACTAAAAACAAGTGATATTCTTGTTAGGGAAACACAGAGGTGAACAGATACTGCTGAGTGATTAGGGCAAAAAAGGACTAAAATGTGTCACTGTATTGGGCAATAAAGAGGCAAGTTGTTATTGTGATGACAGCAGGTTCTGTGGAGTGGTTGGGGACAAGGAAAATTTCAATACCTTGAGAAATGACCACCAGGAAAACCTCTTCTATTATAGTCTCTGGGGATGAAGACCCTGGACTTGTGCAATGTCCCAGCTCAGGTTTGAGAGGTGAGTGATGTCTGAGAAAATGAGAAGAATGAGTGTATATCACTCAGAGGAAACCTGGTTGTATCGAAGAGAAGGGAATTGAATGTTTGCTTTGCATTTAAGTATGGGAGAGACTTGAGGACTTTTCTAGCCCAAGAAAGAGGAGTCAGCAGGGGGCGAATGGTTGTATACATATGTGAATGAGGAAATATTTGATTGAGTGAGGTTGCTGAGGAAAAGTGATGTGGGATCTAGAAACTAAGAATTAGAAAGCCTGACAGGCCTTGCTTGGCTTACTTACACATTTTAGACACATTCACACTCTAGGAATGAACTGTCCAATATGGTAGCCATTGGTCCCATGTGGCTCTTGAGCACCTGAAAAGTGACTAGTCCCAATTGAGATGTACTGTGATTATAAAAATACACACTAGACTTCAAAGATTTAGTATATAAAAAAGAATTTAAAATATCTGTTTAATAATTTTTATATTGAATAAATATTGAAGTGAGATTATTTTAGATAGTGTTAAATAAAATGTATTATTGAAATAAATTTTACCTGTTTCTTTTTAATGTGCTGTTAGAAAATTTTAAATTGCATATGTGGCTCGCAATAGATTTCTTTTGGACAGTGCTGCTCCAGGAAGACCCTGCACCTCCAGTTAGCACCTGTGACTATCTTTTCACACAAAGCATGGACCCTGGACCCAGCAAGCAAGCAAAACATATATTACTCCAAGGACTAGGCCCAAAATTCCTCTTGTCAGTCCTTGTTTTTGTCTTGTGAGTACTTCCTCAGAAAGTCAGTCTTAACATACAAAGGTCAGGATAGAGGCCTCTTGTATAATTTAAATCTTCTATAGCATGTAGTTCCTTCTCTTTGTCACATGTCATATTCTCTTACTGGTTCTAGTTTTCTTTTGCTCCTGAGCAATTATTTTTGTTGCTGTCGGTATGACCTCCTTCATTTTTGTCCTTCCTTGGGGTCCTCATCTTTACTAATAATTTGCTCAAGCTCTTTCCTTTCCTCTCTAGTAAAGAGATGGGTCTTTTTTAGAGCAAAGATAATTTGTCCCAGGCTCAAGTAGGAAGACAAATGCATTCGACTTTATAAGTGATTAGATTAGAATTTTTAAAGGTCTTAGGTCCCAGGTTGGTCCACCTTCCTTGGCCCGTCACCATGAAAATGTCCCCTGTAAACTGCTAGGATAAGTGTCCCTTTTGCTATACCTGTTAGTCCTTGAGCCTGTGATCAAGATACTCCTGGCAATTCTTATTTGTCGTCTGTCGACATAGTGTTCTCTTCCACCCTGCTGCCCCCACGCATAGGCCCTAACACCCCTCTCAGACTTGCTGAGTGTTAGGAATTACCAATCATTTTTACCAGCTGGGCATCATTCTCCTCCAGAAAACATAAATACAAACTGTTGACCCAAATATTCTAAATTTCTCCCTTATCACTCCTTGTCCCTTGCTGGGCCTGTTAACTGAGGTCTGGTATTGAAAAATGCTGGATTTTATCTTGTCTACTGAAAAGCCAATGGAAGTTAGGAAGATTACAAGGATATCTATATCTTTACTTCCATCACCACAGCACTCTATGTTGTATCAGTCCTGAGACTCAGTCTCAGTGCTAATTCAGAGATTTTACACATATACTCAACATCCTTTCTAGGCTCTATAAAGAGGTTAAAAATTAGGTGTAAGTTTTGGCAAAGGTAGTTTAAAACTTGTGTGAAATAATTCACTTATTATAATGAAATTTTAATTAGAAACTCTCCCTAGTTCCTCTATCACTCAATGCACGTGTTAACAATTCTCAGCCATCACAGACGAATGATGTGTTTATTTTATTATCACTAACTGGAAGACAATATGTAGCTTTAGGTAAATTTTCTCACAAAAATTATTCTGTTGCTCCCTCTGTTTTCCTCCAGAGTTCTCCTTTATTAAATGATATTTCATTGCCAATATCCAGCTTCTATAGTTTTCTGACATGTTCTGAAATAGAGGGGCATTTGTCTAAATGATTCTTTGCTTGTCTTATAGAAAACTTGAGGAAAACAACATTTTCCTTTCAGCTAGTTTTTAATTAGAAAGCCTTTTAGGATAGCAATTTTTCTCCTAACTAAAATTTACTGTTGTGCAATTACACAGATTTCAGTTCCAGATTGTTTATGCTCTTCACTCATTTAAAAATTGATAAAAATCTATAGTGGAAATATAAAAGTTAATAATTTTCAAGAAAATCTGATTTTTACTGGTAAATGCAATAATACATATAAATTTGAAAATCCCAGAGTTTAGCAATAATTTTTCTTTTTTAATTCATATATAATTGACACATAAAATTGTGTTACTTTAAGGTGTAGATCTGACCCGTTTATATGTTGCAATCTGAGTACCACTGTAGCTGTAGCTAACACCTCTATCATGTCACGTATTATTATTTCTTTGTTGCGGTGAGAACATTTAAGATCTAGTCTCTTAGCAACTTCAAATTTTATAATACAGTATTGGTGACTGTAATCACTATGCTGTGCATTAGATCTCCAGAAATTATTCATCTTCTAATTGCAAGTTTGTTTTTGTTTATCCACATGTTCAACAAATTACACTCCACCTTTCTGGAGAGATCTGGTTATTCAGCTGTGAATGATTTCAGTTTTCAGGCACTCTTTCTGCCTGTCATATTTTCATAGAAAACTAATATACATGTTCCACAAACTGGGAATGCTCTATAATGCATTACCTATTGGCTGCCAACTGCAAAGAATGAAAAAAGTGAAAATAGATTCTTTTAAACTTTTTATTTTATATTAGAGTATAGTTGATTAACAATGTTGTGATAGTTTCAGGTGTAGAGAGCAAAGTGATTCATTTATACATATACATATATCTATTCTTTTTCAAATTCTTTTCCCATTTAGGTTGTTACAGAATATTCAGCAGAGTTCCCTGTGCTATATAGTAGTCCTTGTTGGTTATCCATTTTAAATATAGTAGTGTGTACATGTCAATCCAAAACTCCCTAACTCTCCCTTCCCCCCACTCTGCCTCCCCCCAATCCCTGTAACCATAAGTTCGTTCTCCAAGTCTGTGAGTCTGTTTCTGTTTTGTAAATAAAATATATTAATGCTATTAAGAATGCATCAACAAATTATTCTTCAGTAGCTGCCTTTCAAGTGGAAATTGCCTCAAATGACTTTCTTACAAAAAGGCCATTGCCCCTCTCTTCTGTAGCAAGCTGTGGTCAGAGTTATCACTAATTCCATTCTACTGCTAACACTGGCACATAGATTCCTGAGGACTGCTGTGCTGCATTGTGCATAAAACATCCTTTGTCATTCCTGATCAACAACTATAAAGAAAAATTTAAGCAAGATTTTTATACTGTTATGGTCAGAGAAGACATGGGTAGGACAAGGAGAAATTCTGTAGTGCCCATTGTTATTAAGTGATGATTATGCCTGCGCCTGTTCTGGGAATCATAATATTGTGGTCACCTTCCACTGAGAAAAGAGGGGATTCAGCTCAGTTGCCACAGAAAGTACAAAGGGATGATAAGGCTTTCAGAAGAAAATTCTTAATTGTTACAGAATGATTTATTTCCAGCCAAAATTAACTGCTGCACATGACTCAGAAATACCAAAAAAAAAAAAAAAAATTCAGACATCAACAAGGCTATCTGGTTTATGTAACAAAGGAAATCTACTGGAAGCATCCATAATTTCTTGGCCCATAGACAATTCTCTAAGCCTCCCTTTGCCACCTAATGCCAAGAGTAGCATATTTTCCCATTCCTTGTTTCTGAGACGTTGGATGTTAAGAGGAGGATAAATGTAAGTTTATTTATTTTTCAGAATTTCAGCCAAAGCCAAGAACAATAAAATAGGTTCCAGTTATTCCAGACCTCATGGCAAGGTGCTTCAATAGCAAAGTGCACCAAGCTAGGAGCGTGTGAAATGAGTTCTATCAGTATTGACTCATCAACCACCTCAAGGCTAAGCCAGCAGAAGACTAGAGATTTATTAGAACATTCAGGAGGGTAAGAAGAATTTCTTTGGAGAGAAGTGTGCTACATATTCTAAGCCCTTCCACATGGGGTGAGAGGAAGAGAGTGCTTCCCCAGCACTGCAAATCTAGTGAGAGAAACTTAGCAAAAGCTTAACAGGTGTAGCAGATGCAGTGAGCATCCTGCTCAGAGCCCCTTAACTGGGCTTATATGCTCAGCCCCTGACTGAGGATGCTTGCAACCAACGGTAACTGGTGCAAAATGTGTGCACCCTTGCTTTACATTGCGACCAATTCTGTTCTTTCTCCAGAGACCCTCATGGGATCAGCTGTAGGGAGACTTCAGCTAAAACCATGTCTTTTCTTACACTCTCCTGCTTCTCTCACTCCCTTTCTTCTGAAAGACTGCCTCAATAAATTAAATGTTCTCACATCCCCACCTCAAGCTTTGCTTTAAGGAAACTGACCTAAGAAAACAGATATCTGCAGCTTGTGGGATATAGGGTCTGGTACTGCTTCAGACCTAGAAAAGTCTAAATATGTGGGACTGTGGCCCATAGCCAGCTGCACCACCTTGGACAGCAGAGAAGTGAGTCATAAGCAGACCCTATAAAAGCGAACCAGCTACAAGCTGTCTTGAATAGAACCTTGCCTGACCAGGCCTTTTTTCAAGGAGTGAAGCAACATCTCAGGTGTCCAGAAGCATTAAAGGACTAGATACACATAGTCTCACATTGTCACTGAAGATAGTTATCCCTAAGGGACCCATAACAAGATCCTTTATGAGAAACAAATGGGATTTAAAATCTGTTACACCCAGAGGGCAGTACTGTGAGGTTATAATTCAGGTTTATTTTATGACTATTGTTTCTCCATTTTCTGCCTGCTCCAATAGTGGTGGGCCTACATCAGCAGCTACTGAGGGGAAGGAGGTAGAGTGAAGAAATAGGGGAGAAATGCTCCATGATCCTCCTCCTTCACTGCAGGCTTCTAGACCCAAGGCAGGTCTAAGCTGAGTAAATAAAGACATTTTATATTGGACGAGAGTGTGAAGATTTGGTATTAGATAAGACTAGATATTTTACTACTTGAGAGTTAGTGGGAAAGCCATGGAAACCTTGAAATTCATACAAAAGTCAAAGGGAAACAGACCCACTTAGAATAAAGTTACCTTCTGCTTGTACCTGACAGATTCCAGCTTGTTCATGAAACCCATGGCTTACCTCTATATATATATTCCAAATATCAATAAAGCCCCTCTGCTCCTTGCTATGTAGTGAATTACCTTGAACCCATTTATCCTGCTACCTGGGTATACCAGAGTCTTTCCCAAGATTTCCTTAGATTCCCAGGAAGATGTCTGTTCTCATGGTCACATTTGTCTCTGGCAAACTCTGTTTAGCTTACATCAGCATTTCCTTTCCAAGTATCTTCAACAAAGTAACTCAGTGTCCAAAAGGTCTAATGGAAATTTCTGTATATTGCCCAGGATATGATCTCTTTCCTTTGATGAAGAGCTTAATTCCCATCTACTAACTTTCCTAGCGTTTCTGGAAGCTAAAGTGTGGGCAGTTATGAAGTATAGGTTTTCCCAGTCAATTGTGTATGAGCCAGTGGCACGAAGAAGCAGAGGCAGAGGAGAACTCATTTATTTTACGAGTGGTGGTAGTAACAGCCAGCTATAGGCCCAGCAGTGTCCAGTGTCCTCAACCAGAGGTGACAGCCACATGCATGAAGCATCCTTTGGTGGTCTGCGGAAGCAGCAATCGACAGGGCAGATTCTGTGCTGTGGTTTGGCTGTGATTCTGTGTTCGATTTCCATTCCTTTCTGCCTGTTTTCTGAGCCAGTTTCTTCAGACTTCCCAGAGATTCTGTAAACTACCACCAAATGTTTCAAGAATATCTTTTTCTACCTAACTTACCCATAGTCAATTTTGCTTGCTTTAATATAAATCTTAATTAAAAACACAAGAAATATAAGTTAATGTGTTAGGGTCATGGAGAGGATCACACTGCAGAATGAAAGGCTTTTTACAACCTCGTTTTGTTCTCTCTGGGTTATTTATTTTTCCCTCCTCCTATCCATTTACTCTCCCCCTTCCCCTCTTCTTCAAGAGACTCAAATACCAGATCTTCCTCTTATTAGGAAGAATTCAGCTCATTTCAGATCCTTGCTCAATCCTAAAAGGTGCTCACCTTTATAAAGGGAGTTCCAGTCAACTGGACCCATATACTTTCAAGGCAGTCGAGGTTATAAAAATTGTAAATAAATGAACAAATAAGGGTTTGTTTATTTGAGAATTATGATATATATACATATATATCTCACATTTGTCTACATTTCAGATAATTATTTCAAATCTAAGTTGTATTTATTACCATTATTTACAGTCTATATTAGAAGACTAGGTCTAATGTGATTCAAAATTATAAAGCATATAGTGATTATCATGGTATATTTAGATTTATTTCAGCCAGTGTTCAGATAAACCAATTTAATTACTTAAATTTGGGAGAGTAATTTGAAAATCTACAAACAAGTGTACTTTACATGATCTTTACATGATACACTGAGGCACTTATAGCCTAAGGATTACTATGAGAATTAAATGAACTATCTGGTAAAAATACCTAACATTTATTGGAAGCTTACTGTGTACAACATGCTTTTCTAACTGCTCAACATGTATTAATTCAGAGGATTTTTTTTCTAACAGGTTGTATTTACTTGGTACATTTTAAAACAATGGTTATACTGGTCATACGTATTAGAAACTATAAAAAAAGTTAAGAAAAATGTACATCATACATTTATATATGTATTTTTTACACAGAAGTAAAAAAGCTTATTATAAAAAAAATCAATACAAAGGGGTTTTTAATATACAGATTAAGAAAGAATTATGCTTCAGGCAGTTTAATTTGTTAATGTGAGCAAATAGCTTGGGGATTCAGAAAATAGCTTGGGGATCCTGTAAAGTAAGCAGTGTTATTACTCCCATTTTATAGATGAGAAAACTAAGGCACTACATCAAGCTCCTATGTCTGGAAAGTTGCAGAGTTTCAAACCCAGGGAGTCTGGCTCAGGATTTCAGGCTTAGCCCTGGGGCAGTGGTGCTTTAAAGTGAATGATATTAGTACCATACAGGAAATAGAGTAAGTACATGAAAACGGTCAGTTTTCCTTATTCTTTTTTCTCCTTTAGGACAAAATTTTACAATATCAAATATACCATTTGGCATAAATTATGCAACCTTAAGGTACCACTAACTTTCCCAAGCCTAGAATATAATGATAAAAGCAATGTGACACCAGTACAAATGTTAGATGTGTTTCAAATGTTTGTAACCTCCAAGATTCTAAGCTTTAACTATTGGCCTGACCTCCTTAAATCAATACTATGGACAGTAGGTTCCATTTCTCTATCATTCACTACATTTTAGCTTAGAATTAT
This sequence comes from Balaenoptera acutorostrata, assembly GCF_949987535.1. Lineage (NCBI taxonomy): Eukaryota > Metazoa > Chordata > Mammalia > Artiodactyla > Balaenopteridae > Balaenoptera > Balaenoptera acutorostrata. The sequence goes on from NC_080068.1 coordinate 81,261,700, forward strand.
ATAGCCTCTTCTTCCACAGTTACATTGGAACGCTTATGATATTTTAGCCATTTTGAGTGGGTTCTTTTCTTCCTCAACCTTGAAATATCATTTTTACCCTTGTAGCTTCCTTCTAGATTCACTACCTTCCCTTTGCTTTCATATAACCATATGCTCCCAAATCATCTAGCTCATTCAGTACTCCTCTCCTTTGTCTTATGTGCTTGCTTTTTGTACTCTTTTCATTCCCTGAACATCCTTAAAAGCTTGGCCATTGGACCCCTACAGTTCTTGTTCTACACTAGCCCCTTCTGCCAGCTCAAGTCCATGGTCTCCTCTATCACTCTCACACTATTTCCTCACCATAAACATCTTCAGCCATTATTGTAATCCAGTTATGTTTACAGTAAAAATTGCCCAAGGACACACAGCTAGAAAGGCACAGACTGGAGAATTGAACTCATTCCTATCTTCCTTCTCAGTCTATGGTCTTAACCTGTATATCTTATTAATTTACGATTTGACTTACAGGACATCTCCACTGGGATAATCTGCAGTCACTTTAAATTTAACAAATTTGTCCTTTCTTGATATTTTTCTTATCTATTTTAATAAAATTCCCTTCTCTTCTTTGCCTTTTCCCTTAATGTGCAAAATATGTTTTTATACTCTCCATATTTTCTCCTGTGACAATCCTTTTAATTCGTCACTGTCCCCACTTGCTAGCTCAAGCCTAAGGTAAAAAACATGGTTATTTACTTATCCTTGCACCTGTATTTATTCACAGTACTATTAAGTGCTCTTTTTTAAAGAAATTAAATTTGAATTATTTTTTTATTGAGATATAATTGACAGCTGACATTGTGTCGGTTTAAGGTACACAATGTATTGATTTGATACATTTATATATTGCAGTGTTAGCCAACACCTCTACCAGTTCACATAATTATCATTTCTTTTTTGTGGTGAGACCAATTAAGATCCAGTCTCTTAGCAACTTTGAAGTTTATAATACAGTACTGTTGACTATAACCACTATTCCCTGGTATACAGTTGAACCTGGAACAATACAGGTTTGAATTGTGAGGGTCCACTTATACACAGATTTTTTTCAGTAAATATGTTTACAATCAACGGTTGGTTAAATCTGTGGATGTGGAATCTGCTGAAAAGGAGGGCTGACCCTGGGACTAGAGTACAGTAGATTTTGGTATCTGCAGCTGGTTCTGGAACCAATCCCCCTTGGATACTGAGGGATGATGACTGTATATATACAATGGAGTATTATCCAGCTATGAGAAAGGAGGAAATCCTGCCATTTTTGAAAACATGGATGACCTTGAGGGCATTATGCTAACTAAGTGAGATAAGTCAAACAAAGACAAATACTGTATGATATCACTTATATGTAGAATCTAAAAAAGCTGAACTCATAAAAACAGAGAGTAGAATGGTGGTTACCAGGAGCTGGGGAGTGCGGAGATGTTGTTTAAGGGTACAAACTTGTAACTACGTTTGCAAAGTTCTGGAGTGCTTGGTTCTTCAAACACAACTTTCTTGATGTCACACTTTTTTCTCAAGAATTTATTACCTATTAGTTTTATGCCCAATTTCATAGCTATATATTTAAAGTCTTTCCTTAATTAAGTCTGTTTTACAGGTATCCCCTGCTTTTTGAAAGTTTGCTTTATACTACTTCACTTTTACAAAAGACCTACATTAATACCTGTTTTTGCTAATTGAAAGAAATCTGAAGAGGATTTTCACTTTTATGAAAAAAGCCAGAAAGTGAAAATAGTGTTCAGCATTTGTTTAGCAGCTATCAGTTATAGAAGCAGCACACACCCCAAGCAGTGAGAGTGGTACTGCCAAGCTTCTTCCCCAGGAATGACTCTCAGCATCTCAGCATCAAGCTGCCATAGCTTTGAACTGTATCTGTGAGCATCTGTGATTTATTTCAGTTTATTTTGTGCATCTGTTAGCAAGATGTGTCCTAAGGTAGTTACTTCTTCACTTTATGCCATTTCAGCTTACGAATGGTTTCATAGGATCTCTCTGCTTTTGGAGAGTGTGGGAAATCTGTATTTAACCAAAGTTCTTGGGATAACTCCAACATGGATCCTCCACAAAATTAAGCCAATTTTTTTCATCCTTTTCACATCCAAGCTCACTTCTGTTTCTTTGACTTGTCTGAAATCTAAACTTTATCCATGTTTATCTTTAATAAAATCATCTTTTCCTCTTCTGATATCTTACATACCTGATTAAAAATTGATTTGTGTTATTCTCTTTTTTCTTCCACAGAAATATAAATACAGATTGAAAGTGAGGCAAGAGTTAGAAGAAACTTAGAAACTGCATGACCTTAGGGATCATGTAGTTATTCTGCTTAATTTTATAGATAAGGAAACGTGGTTAAGAGAGGTACTTTTAAATCCTGGATCCTCAGCGGTACATGATGCTCTCTCTTTGGCATTTATTACAGAGGTTTTGGTCTCAGAAGATGCTTAGTAAGATGTGTTGCATTTATTTTTATTTAGAAATGGGAAGAATGTCCTGGTAAAATTTAATTTTCACTGGGACTACTTAGGCAAACTCATTTCAGTCCAGCCTCTGGGAACTTTAAAACAACAGAGTAATGACTCATTAATCTACCTTCCAGATCTTGCTAATATAAAATTTATGACTTTGGCAAATAGCTTTCAATACCAGTGATACCATCTGTTACTCTTTCTGGTTGAATCTTTCAACATTGTACGTCCCCAGAAGGGAATATGAACCCAAGTAATACACCAATCAGAACATAAGCTAGGGTCTGAATGAAAAAAGGGAAAAGAGTTTATTAAATGAAAATCATTATGAATATCTATAATAAATATTATAGTTTCATTTTAGCAAATTAATTTACAAAGCCTTGGTAGTATATAACGTATCTTCACTGTTCACATACTCCAGTGTTTGATTTCTAAATCACTTTTCCTGAAATGCACACTCCTAAAATAAATACTATTCAGGACCAACACTAGGTAAAGGCAGACCTAATTTCTATTTGCTTGTGCTCATATAAAAGATAAGCTTCTCTGTTGATAAAGTTTTATTCATAATTTCAGAATTATTATATCTCTTACATCTTCCAGGATGCTCATTAGGTAAACCTGGTATATTTTCTACATGCCTTGTTATATTACTCATTTGTGTCATAGATAGTTTCAAATATGTCTGAAATATACATTTCTTGAGATCAGGAACTATGACTTATTCAACTTCCTTATATATTAGCAGGTAGTAAATAATTATGACTTTTTTCTTCATTGAATTTGTGGCAAATCAGTGGCCACACATACAATATAATACATATAATCTTTACTATACCACAGAACGTAAGACTTTCCTGTATTCTTTATGTTCTGTTCTCTCTTCTGCATTCTCTGTTTATTTATTTATTTATTTTTTTGAAGTATAATTGCTTTACAATGGTGTGTTAGTTTCTGCTTTCTAACAAAGTGAATCAGTTATACATATACATATGTTCCCATATCTCTTCCCTCTTGTGTCTCCCTCCCTCCCACCCTCCCCATCCCACCCCTCTAGGTGGTCACAAAGCACCGAGCTGATCTCCCTGTGCTATGCGGCTGCTTCCCACTAGCTATCTATTTTACATTTGGTAGTGTATATATGTCCATGCCACTCTCTCACCCTGTCACATCTCACCCCTCCCCCTCCCCATATCGTCAAGTCCATTCTCTAGTAGGTCTGTGTCTTTATTCCCATCTTGCCACTAGGTTCTTCATGGCCTTTTTTTTTTTCCTTAGATTCCATATATATGTGTTAGCATACTGTATTTGTTTTTCTCTTTCTGACTTACTTCACTCTGTATGACAGACTCTAACTCCATCCACCTCATTACAAATACCTCCATTTCATTTCTTTTTATGGCTGAGTAATATTCCATTGTATATATGTGCCACATCTTCTTTATCCATTCATCTGTCGATGGACACTTAGGTTGCTTCCATGTCCTGGCTATTGTAAACAGAGCTGCAATGAACATTTTGGTACATGACTCTTTTTGACCTATGGTTTTCTCAGGGTATATGCCCAGTAGTGGGATTGCTGGGTCGTATGGTAGTTCTATTTTTAGTTTTTTAAGGAACCTCCATACTGTTCTCCATAGTGGCTGTATCAATTTACATTCCCACCAACAGTGCAAGAGTGTTCCCTTTCCTCCACACCCTCTCCAGCATTTACTGTTTCTAGATTTTTTGATGATGGCCATTCTGACCGGTGTGAGATGATACCTCATTGTAGTTTTGATTTGCATTTCTCTAATGATTAATGATGTTGAGCATTCTTTCATGTGTCTGTTGGCAATCTGTATATCTTCTTTGGAAAAATGTCAATTTAGGTCTTCTGCCCATTTTTGGATTGGGTTGTTTGTTTTTTGGTTACTGAGCTGCATGAGCTGCTTGTAAATCTTGGAGATTAATCCTTTGTCAGTTGCTTCATTTGCAAATATTTTCTCCCATTCTGATGGTTGTCTTTTGGTCTTGTTTATGGTTTCCTTTGCTGTGCAAAAGCTTTTAAATTTCATTAGGTCCCATTTGTTTATTTGTGTTCTTATTTCCATTTCTCTAGGAGCTGGGTCAAAAAGAATCTTGCTGTGATGTATGTCATAGAGTGTTCTGCCTATGTTTTCCTCTAAGAGTTTGATAGTGTCTGGCTTTACACTTAGGTCTTTAATCCATTTTGAGTTTATTTTTGTGCATGGTGTCAGGGAGTATTCTAATTTCATACTTTTACATGTATCTGTCCAATTTTCCCAGCACCACTTACTGAAGAGGCTGTCTTTTCTCCACTGTATATGCTTGCCTCCTTTATCAAAGATAAGGTGACCATATGTGCGTGGGTTTATCTCTGGACTTTCTATCCTGTTCCATTGATCAATATTTCTGTTTTTGTGCCAGTACCAAACTGTCTTGATTACTGTAGCTTTGTAATATAGTCTGAAGTCAGGGAGCCTGATTCCCCAGCTCCATTTTTCGTTCTCAAGATTGCTTTGGCTATTCGGGGTCTTTTGTGTTTCCATACAAATTGTGAAATTTTTTGTTCTAGTTCTGTGAAAAATGCCAGTGGTAGTTTGATAGGGATTGCACTGAATCTGTAGATTAGTTTGGGTAGTAGAGTCATTTTCACAATGTTGATTCTTCCAATCCAAGAACATGGTATATCTCTCCATCTATTTGTATCCTCTTTAATTTCTTTCATCAGTGTCTTATAATTTTCTGCATACAGGTCTTTTGTCTCCTTGGGTAGGTTTATTCCTAGATATTTTATTCTTTTTGTTGCAATGGTAAACGGGAGTGTTTTCTTAATTTCACTTTCAGATTTTTCGTCATTAGTGTATAGGAATGCAAGAGATTTCTGTGCATTAATTTTGTATCCTGCTACTTTACCAAATTCATTGATTAGCTCTAGGAGTTTTCTGGTAGCATCTTTAGGATTCTCTATGTATAGTATCATGTCATCTGCAAACAGTGACAGCTTTACTTCTTCTTTTCCGATTTGGATTCCTTTTATTTCTTTTTCTTCTCTGATTGCTGTGGCTAACACTTCCAAAACTATGTTGAATAATAGTGGTGAGAGTGGGCAACCTTGTCTTGTTCCTGATCTTAGTGGAAATGGTTTCAGTTTTTCACCATTGAGGACGATGTTGGCTGTGGGTTTGTCATATATGGCCTTTATTATGTTGAGGAAAGTTCCCTCTATGCCTACTTTCTGCAGGGCTTTTATCATAAATGGGTGTTGAATTTTGTCGAAAGCTTTCTCTGCATCTATTGAGATGATCATATGGTTTTTCTCCTTCAATTTGTTAATATGGTGTATCACGTTGATTGATTTGCGTATATTGAAGAATCCTTGCATTCCTGGGATAAACCCCACTTGATCATGGTGTATGAAACTATTAATGTGCTGTTGGATTCTGATTGCTAGTATTTTGTTGAGGATTTTTGCATCTATGTTCATCAGTGATATTGGCCTGTAGTTTTCTTTCTTTGTGGCATCTTTGTCTGGTTTTGGTATCAGGGTGATGGTGCCCTCGTAGAATGAGTTTGGGAGTGTTCCTCCCTCTGCAATATTTTGGAAGAGTTTGAGAAGGATAGGTGTTAGCTCTTCTCTAAATGTTTGATAGAATTCACCTGTGAAGCCATCTGGTCCTGGGCTTTTGTTTGTTGGAAGGTTTTTAATCACAGTTTCCGTTTCAGTGCTTGTGATTGGTCTGTTCATATTTTCTATTTCTTCCTGGTTCAGTCTCAGCAGGTTGTGCATTTCTAAGAATCTGTCCATTTCTTCCACGTTGTCCATTTTATTGGCATAGAGTTGCTTGTAGTAATCTCTCATGATCGTTTGTATTTCTGCACTGTCAGTGGTTACTTCTCCTTTTTCATTTCTAATTCTATTGATTTGAGTCTTCTCCCTTTTTCTCTTGATGAGTCTGGCTAATGGTTTATCAATTTTGCTTATCTTCTCAAAGAACCAGCTTTTAGTTTTATTGATCTTTGCTATTGTTTTTTTTTTTTCAAACATCTTTATTGAAGTATAATTGCCTTACAATAGTGTGTTAGCATCTGCTTTATAACAAAGTGCATCTGTTATACATATACAATATGTTCCCATTTCTCTTCCCTCTTGCATCTCCCTCCCTCCCACCCTCCCCATCCCACCCCTCTAGGTGGTCACAAAGCACCGAGCTGATCTCCCTGTGCTATGCGGCTGCTTCCCACTAGCTATCTATTTTACATTTGGTAGTGTATATATGTCCATGACACTCTCTTACCCTGTCACATCTCACCCCACACCCTCCCCATATCCTCAAGTCCATTCTCTAGTAGGTCTGTGTCTTTATTCCCGTCTTGCCACTAGGTTCTTCATGGCCTTTTTTTTTTTTTTTCCCCTTAGATTCCGTATATATGTGTTAGCATACTGTATTTGTTTTTCTCTTTCTGACTTACTTCACTCTGTATGACAGACTCTAACTCCATCCACCTCATTACAAATACCTCCATTTCATTTCTTTTTATGGCTGAGTAATATTCCATTGTATATATGTGCCACATCTTCTTGATCCATTCATCTGTCGATGGACATTTAGGTTGCTTCCATGTCCTGGCTATTGTAAATAGAGCTGCAATGAACATTTTGGTACATGACTCTTTTTGACCTATGGTTTTCTCAGGGTATATGCCCAGTAGTGGGATTGCTGGGTCGTATGGTAGTTCTATTTTTAGTTTTTTAAGGAACCTCCATACTGTTCTCCATAGTGGCTGTATCAATTTACATTCCCACCAACAGTGCAAGAGTGTTCCCTTTCCTCCACACCCTCTCCAGCATTTATTGTTTCTAGATTTTTTGATGATGGCCATTCTGACCGGTGTGAGATGATATCTCATTGTAGTTTTGATTTGCATTTCTCTAATGAGTAATGATGTTGAGCATTCTTTCATGTGTCTGTAGGCCATCTGTATATCTTCTTTGGAGAAATGTCTATTTAGATCTTCTGCCCATTTTTGGATTGGGTTGTTCGTTTTTTTGTTATTGAGCTGCATGAGCTGCTTGTAAATCTTGGAGATTAATCCTTTGTCAGTTGCTTCATTTGCAAATATTTTCTCCCATTCTGAGGGTTGTCTTTTGGTCTTGTTTATGGTTTCCATTGATGTGCAAAAGCTTTTCAGTTTCATTAGGTCCCATTTGTTTATTTGTGTTCTTATTTCCCTTTCTCTGGGAGCTGGGTCAAAAAGAATCTTGCTGTGATGTATGTCATAGAGTGTTCTGCCTATGTTTTCCTCTAAGAGTTTGATAGTGTCTGCCCTTACACTTAGGTCTTTAATCCATTTTGAGTTTATTTTTGTGCATGGTGTCAGGGAGTGTTCTAATTTCATACTTTTACATGTATCTGTCCAATTTTCCCAGCACCACTTATTGAAGAGGCTGTCTTTTCTCCACTGTATATGCTTGCCTCCTTTATCAAAGATAAGTTGACCATATGTGTGTGGGTTTATCTGTGGGCTTTCTGTCCTGTTCCATTGATCTATATTTCTGTTTTTGTGCCAATACCAAACTGTCTTGATTACTGAAGCTTTGTAATATAGTCTGAAGTCAGGGAGCCTGATTCCCCCAGCTCCATTTTTCGTTCTCAAGATTGCTTTGGCTATTCGGGGTCTTTTGTGTTTCCATACAAATTGTGAAATTTTTTGTTCTAGTTCTGTGAAAAATGCCAGTGGTAGTTTGATAGGGATTGCATTGAATCTGTAGATTGCTTTGGGTAGTAGAGACATTTTCACAATGTTGATTCTTCCAATCCAGGAACATGGTATAGCTCTCCATCTATTTGTATCATCTTTAATTTCTTTCATCAGTGTCTTATAATTTTCTGCATACAGGTCTTTTGTCTCCTTAGGTAGGTTTATTCCTAGATATTTTATTCTTTTTGTTGCAATGGTAAATGGGAGTGTTTTCTTAATTTCACTTTCAGATTTTTCATCATTAGTGTATAGAAATGCAAGAGATTTCTGTGCATTAATTTTGTATCCTGCTACTTTACCAAATTCATTGATGAGCTCTAGGAGTTTTCTGGTAGCATCTTTAGGATTCTCTATGTATAGTATCATGTCATCTGCAAATAGTGACAGCTTTACTTCTTCTTTTCCGATTTGGATTCCTTTTATTTCTTTGTCTTCTCTGATTGCTGTGGCTAACACTTCCAAAACTATGTTGAATAATAGTGGTGAGAGTGGGCAACCTTGTCTTGTTCCTGATCTTAGTGGAAATGGTTTCAGTTTTTCACCATTGAGGACAATGTTGGCTGTGGGTTTGTCATATATGGCCTTTATTATGTTGAGGAAAGTTCCCTCTATGCCTACTTTCTGCAGGGCTTTTATCATAAATGGGTGTTGAATTTTGTCGAAAGCTTTCTCTGCATCTATTGAGATGATCATATGGTTTTTCTCCTTCAATTTGTTAATATGGTGTATCACGTTGATTGATTTGCGTATATTGAAGAATCCTTGCATTCCTGGGATAAACCCCACTTGATCATGGTGTATGATCCTTTTAATGTGCTGTTGGATTCTGTTTGCTAGTATTTTGTTGAGGATTTTTGCATCTATGTTCATCAGTGATATTGGCCTGTAGTTTTCTTTCTTTGTGACATCTTTGTCTGGTTTTGGTATCAGGGTGATGGTGGCCTCGTAGAATGAGTTTGGGAGTGTTCCTCCCTCTGCAATATTTTGGAAGAGTTTGAGAAGGATAGGTGTTAGCTCTTCTCTAAATGTTTGATAGAATTCGCCTGTGAAGCCATCTGGTCCTGGGCTTTTGTTTGTTGGAAGGTTTTTAATCACAGTTTCAATTTCAGTGCTTGTGATTGGTCTGTTCATATTTTCTATTTCTTCCTGGTTCAGTCTCGGCAGTTTGTGCATTTCTAAGAATCTGTCCATTTCTTCCAGGTTGTCCATTTTATTGGCATAGAGTTGCTTGTAGTAATCTCTCATGATCTTTTGTATTTCTGCAGTGTCAGTGGTTACTTCTCCTTTTTCATTTCTAATTCTATTGATCTGAGTCTTCTCCCTTTTTCTCTTGATGAGTCTGGCTAATGGTTTATCAATTTTGTTTATCTTCTCAAAGAACCAGCTTTTAGTTTCATTGATTTTTGCTATTGTTTCCTTCATTTCTTTTTCATTTATTTCTCACCTGATCTTTATGATTTCTTTCCTTCTGCTAGCTTTGGGGTTTTTTGTTCTTCTTTCTCTAATTGCTTTAGGTACAAGGTTAGGTTGTTTATTCGAGTTGTTTCCTGTTTCTTGAGGTAGGCTTGTATTGCTATAAACTTCCCTCTTAGCACTGCTTTTGCTGCGTCCCATAGGTTTTGGGTCGTCGTGTGTCCATTGTCATTTGTTTCTAGGTATTTTTTGATTTCCCCATTGATTTCTTCAGTGATCACTTTGTTATTAAGTAATGTATTGTGTAGCCTCCATGTGTTTGTATTTTTTACAGATCTATTCCTGTAATTGATATCTAGTCTCATAGCGTTGTGGTCGGAAAAGATACTTGATACGATTTCAATTTTCCTAAATTTACCAAGGGTTGATTTGTGACCCAAGATATGATCTATCCTGGAGAATGTTCCATGAGCACTTGAGAAAAATGTGTATTCTGTTGTTTTTGGGTGGAATGTCCTATAAATATCAATTAAGTCCATCTTGTTTAATGTCTCATTTAAAGCTTGTTTCCGTATTTATTTTCATTTTGGATGATCTGTCCATTGGTGAAAGTGGGGTGTTAAAGTCCCCTACTATGATTGTGTTACTGTCGATTTCCCCTTTTATGGCTGTTAGTATTTGCCTTATGTATTGAGGTGCTCCTATGTTGGGTGCATAAATATTTACAATTGTTATACCTTCCTCTTGGATCGATCCCTTGATCATTATATAGTGTCCTTCTTTGTCTCTTGTAATAGTCTTTATTTTAAAGTCTATTTTGTCTGATATGAGAATTGCTACTCCAGCTTTCTTTTGATTTCCAATTGCATGGAATATCTTTTTCCATCCCCTCACTTTCAGTCTGTATGTGTCTCTAGGTCTGAAGTGGGTCTCTTGTAGACAGCATATATATGGGTCTTGTTTTTGTATCCATTCAGCCAGCCTGTGTCTTTTGGTGGGAGCATTTAATCCATTTACATTCAAGGTAATTATCGATATGTATGTTCCTATTGCCATTTTCTTAAATGTTTTGGGTTTGTTATTGTAGGTCTTTTCCTTCTCTTGTGTTTCTTGCCTAGAGAAGTTCCTTTAGCATTTGTTGTAAAGCTGGTTTGGTGGTGCTGAACTCTCTCAGCTTTTGCTTGTCTGTAAAGGTTTTAATTTCTCCATCACATCTGAATGAGATCCTTGGTGGGTAGAGTAATCTTGGTTGTAGGTTTTTCTCCTTCATCACTTTAAGTATATCCTGCCACTCCCTTCTGGCTTGCAGAGTTTCTGCTGAAAGATCAGCTGTTAACCTTATGGGGATTCCCTTGTGTGTTATTTGTTGTTTTTCCCTTGCTGCTTTTAATATGTTTTCTTTATATTTAATTTTTGACAGTTTGATTAATATGTGTCTTGGCGTGTTTCTCCTTGGATTTTTCTTGTATGGGAGTCTCTGTGCTTCCAGGATTTGATTAACTATTTCCTTTCCCATATTAGGGAAGTTTTCAACTATAATCTCTTCAAATATTTTCTCAGTCCCTTTCTTTTTCTCTTCTTCTTCTGGGACCCCTATGATTCGAATGTTGGTGCGTTTAATGTTGTCCCAGAGGTCTCTGAGACTGTCCTCAGTTCTTTTCATTCTTTTTTCTTTATCCTGCTCTGCAGTAGTTATTTCCACTATTTTATCTTCCAGGTCACTTATCCGTTCTTCTGCCTCAGTTATTCTGCTATTGATCCCATCTAGAGTATTTTTAATTTCATTTATTGTGTTTTTCATCGTTGCTTGGTTCCTCTTTAGTTCTTCTACGTCCTTGTTAAATGTTTCTTGCATTTTGTCTATTCTATTTCCAAGATTTTCGATCATCCTTACTATCATTATTCTGAATTCTTTTTCAGGTAGACTACCTATTTCCTCTTCATTTTTTAGGTCTGGTGTGTTTTGACCCTGCTCCTTCATCTGCTGTGTGTTTTTCTGTCTTCTCATTTTGCTTATCTTACTGTGTTTGGGGTCTCCTTTTCACAGGCTGCAGGTTCATAGTTCCCGTTGTTTTTGGTATCTGTCCCCAGTGGCTAAGGTTGGTTCAGTGGGTTGTGTAGGCTTCCTGGTGGAGGGAACTAGTGCCTGAGTTCTGGTGGATGAGGCTGGATCTTGTCTTTCTGGTGGGCACGTCCACGTCTGGTGGTGTATTTTTGGGTGTCTGTGGCCTTATTATGATTTTAGGCAGCCTCTCTTCTAATGGATGAGGTTGTGTTCCTGTCTTGCTAGTTGTTTGGCATAGGGTGTCCAGCACTGTAGCTTGCTGGTCATTGAGTGATGCTGGGTCTTGATGTTGAGATGGAGATCTCTGGGAGATTTTTGCCGTTTGGTATTACGTGGAGCTGGGAGGTCTCTTGTGGACCAGTGTTCTGAAGTTGGCTCTCCCACCTCAGAGGCACGGCCCTGATGCCTGGCTGGAGCACCAAGAGCCTTTCGTCCACACGGCTCAGAGTAAAAGGGAGAAAAAATAGAAAGAAAGAAAGAAAGAGGCTATAATATAGTGAAGTAAAATAAAGCTATTGTAAGGCAAAGCTATACAGACAAAATCTCACCCAGAAGCATGTACATATACACTCACAAAAAAAGGAAAAGGGGAAAAATTAATATCTCCTGCTCCCAGAGTCCCCCTCCTGAATTTGGGATGATTCGTTGTCTATTCAGGTATTCAGCAGATGCAGGCACATCAAGTTGTTTGTGGAGCTTTAATCCGCTGCTCCTGAGGCTGCTGGGAGAGATTTCCCCTTCTCTTCCCTGTTCGCACAGCTCCTGGGGTTCAGCTTTGGATTTGGACCCACCTCTGCGTGTAGGTCGCCTGAGGGCGTCTGTTCCCCGCCCAGACAGGACGGGGTTAAAGGAGCAGCTGCTTCGGGGGCTCTGGCTCACCCAGGCCGCGGGGAGGGAGCGGTACGGAGGAGGCGGGGCGAGCCTGCGGCGGCCGAGGCCGGCGTGACGTTGCACCAGCTCGAGGCGCGCAGCGCGTTCTCCCGGGGATGTTGTCCCCGGATCCTGGGACCCTGTCAGTGGCAGGCTGCACAGGCTCCCGGGAGGGGCGGTGTGGAGAGTGACCTGTGCTCGCACACAGGCTTTTTGGTGGCGGCAGCAGCAGCCTTAGCGTCTCACGCCCGTCTCTGGGGTCCGCGCTGATAGCTGCGGCTTGCGCCCTTCTCTGGAGTTCGTTTAGGCGGCACTCTGAATCCCCTCTCCTCACGCACCAGGAAACAAAGAGGGAAGAAAAAGTCTCTCGTCTCTTTGGTAGCTGCAGACTTTTTCCCGGACTCCCTCCCGGCTAGCTGTGGTGCACTAACCCCTTCCTGCTGTGTTCACGCCGCCAACCCCAGTCCTCTCCCTGTGATCCAACTGAAGCCCGAGCCTCAGCTCCCTGCCCCGCCCGCCCCGGCGGGTGAGCAGACAAGCCTCTCGGGCTGCTGAGTGCTTCTCGGCGCGGCGCCTCTGTGCGGGAATCTCTCCGTTTTTTCCTCTGCACCCCTGTTGCTGTGGGATCCGCGCTGATAGCCGCGGCTCGCGCCCGTCTCTGGAGCTCATTTAGGCAGCGCTCTGAATCCCCTCTCCTCGCGCACCAGGAAACAAAGAGGGAAGAAAAAGTCTCTTGCCTCTTCGGTAGCTGCAGACTTTTTCCCGGACTCCCTCCCGGCTAGCTGTGGTGCACTAACCCCTTCAGGCTGTGTTCATGCCGCCAACCCCAGTCCTCTTCCTCTGTTTATTTTTATACCAATATTATCCTTTGTTAATTACTGATGTTTTAAAGTCCATCTTGAAGTCTAGTAATATATGTCCTCTGACTTGTTCTTCAGGACTGTCTTGCCTAATTTAGGTTTTTGCACTTCTGTATACATTTTGGAATCAAGATATGAATTTTTATAGAATGGACTGCTGTGATTTGGTTTTTTTAAATTTTTTTTATTTGTTAATGAATTAATTTATTTATGGCTGTGCTGGGTCTTCGTTTCTGTGTGAGGGCTTTCTCTTGTTGTGGCAAGCGGGGGCCACTCTTCATCACGGTGCGCGGGCCTCTCACTATCGTGGCCTCTCTTGTTGCGGAGCACAGGCTCCAGACGTGCAGGCTCAGTAATTGTGGCTCATGGGCCCAGTTGCTCCGCGGCATGTGGGATCTTCCCAGACCAGGGCTCGAACCCGTGTCCCCTGCATTGGCAGGCAGATTCTCAACCACTGCGCCACCAGGGAAGCCCCTGTGATTTTGTTTTGATTGTATTGTCTTGACGGTGAGAGTGTAGTGATCAATGTTAGAACAATAGACATATTAAGAATATTGAGTCTTCCAATCCATAAACAAGGTGCAACTCTTCCTTAATTGTCTCCTTTTATGTCACTCCACAGTGTCTTATACTTATGTGTAGGGAAGTCTTTCACATTTTTTTTTTTAAAGATTTATGTCTTGACCCTTGATTTTTTTGATGCTCTTATAAATAGTATTTTTTAATTTTAGTTTTCTGATCCTCTCTTTTTAGAATATAGTAATACCATTGAGTTTTGCATCTATTGACCATCCTAACATCTTATTAATTCAAATATTTTGTAGAATTTTGAGTTTTCTATGTATGTAGTCATGTCATCTGAGAATAAAGACTGTTTCCCTTTTTCCTTTCCAATATTTATACCTTTTTAAAATTACATTATTGCACGAACTAAGATTTCCAGTACAATGTTATAGAAATGACAACAGTGACATCCTTCTTTTGTGCCTGATCTCAAGGAAGTCTTTGAAATTTTATCATTAAATATGGTGTTAGCTGTAGGTTTTGTATTTCTAGTTCTTCATGAACATTTATCAAATACTTGTTCTATATCTATTGAGATAATCAAATAGGTTTTTCTTCTTCCTTTCATCAATGTGGTAAATTACTTGGTTGATTTTCAAGTGTTAATTTAGCCTTATGTTCCTGAGATGAACTTGAGATTTAATATGATAGTATTTGCTTATAATTTTTGCATCTATGCTTATGAGACACATTGGTCTGTAATCATTTCTCATATCTGTCTTAGGGTTTGGTATCACCTTCAGAGGTTGCCGCTTTCTCTGTTCTCCGAAAGACTGAAAAATACTGTTTTATATCTTTCTTAAATGTTTGTAAGCATTCATTAGTAATAAAATCTCAATTGATGTGTTCTTTTTGTAAAAAAGTTTTTTTTTTATTATCACGGATTCAGTTTCTTTAAAAGGTACATGATTATCCAGATTACCTACTTTTTCTTGTGTTAGTTTTAATAAATTTTTAAAGGATCTAAAACATTTTATCCCAGGTATCAAAATTATTGGTATAACTTTAAAAATAATATTCTATTATTAACTTTTTAATATTTATGGGATCTGAATTGATATCCCAATTTTTCCTTCCTGATTTAATGACGTGCTTTTTCTATTTATCTTGATCAGTCTTTCTATAAGTTCATCACTTTCAAAAATTAAGCTTTTACCTTTTTGTTTGCTTTTTTTATACATTTATAAACTGTTTCATTGATTTCTGGTCAAAGCTTTATTGTTTCATCTGCTTTCATTGAGCTTAAATTACTTTTGTTTTTTTAGCTTCCTGTGATGGAAACTTTCATCACTCTTTTAACAACATTTTCATTTCCTAACATATGCTGAAATGTGTGCTTATTTCCTTCTGACACAGACACTCTATATCCACTAACAGAGTTCCATTATTCTTTCTCTGGACATCTTAAATCCATTCTTTTAGTCATAGCTCTGAATGATATTGGACAAGACACTTCACCCTTCCTAGGATGAGAAAGAGTGAAGTGAAGTAAGTGAAGGAGGAAGGGAAAAAATGAAAAAGATAGGAAAGATAGTTGGACTAGAACATTTCTAAAATTCATTCTGGTACTAAAATTTTGACTCTTTAAATAGCCTGAATGACTTTACTCCATGCTTTCCAATCATCTCTATATAAAAAATAAGCAGTCACTGTATGCTCAGTGTAAACAAATGGCTTTTTACATCTGGAAAGGCCAGGTGAACTGCTCAAGGGCTGGACGACAATGGCCAGGATGCTCTGGGAAGTATAATCACTGGTCCCTTTGGATGGGTCTTATCCCATAGGGGGTAAAATGTACATATGTCTAAGGTATTAACCTGAAACTTTCTTATGTTAAATCTTATGTAGTCTGGGCAGAACATGTCTGACTCATATATTTTTCTTTTCACATAAATTCAAGGTTAAAAATTTAAATGTCTATAGGGAATGTATATGTAAATGAATGAAATAGCCAGGTATAATAATTCTGATATTTCAATATTATTATTTTTAGTTTTTAATATTGCAGCTGAAACTTAGCATTGATGTAGATGAGACAATGAGAAGTAGGACCTTAGGGAAAGTGGAGAGCATGTAACTTTCTGTTGAAAAGGGATGGCAGCTGCTCTGCTTGCGCGGATGGTTGCCATGCAAGAAGATGGGCTTAGGGTAGCAAGACGTTCCAATTTCTCAAGAAACTAAGATCTTGATATGATATTAACATATTATTATTTTATTTCTGGAACATTTCAATAACTGTCCATTAAAATCTATGTTCTTTGATATGCACACTTGTCAGGCTAATAATTTCTTTTGGGGATCATAGATGAGAAAGAATTATATAGTCTTTTTTTATTAGTTCATTAATTAATTCAGCAAATAGGTACTGAATATTGATTAAATGTCAGACAACCATGCTGGGTACTGGGAATAAAATGGCAAATGAAACCAGACTGTGTTCCTGCTCTCCTGGCACTTTTAGTTGAGTAAGAGGTATGGGCAGTAATAAAATAATCATGTAAGAAATGTAACAATACCATTGTAAGAAGTACTGTGACAGGGCACTTAAGACAGGGAAGAGCTTCAACTCAATTCCTTAGACCTTAATATAGAGAAGAAATGATATATAGCACATCTTTTTTGCCACCCAGCTTCGAGGAAAAAAGAGAATAAATAATTTACCTCCTTTTTAAGAGGTTTTAATGAAGAATCCTCTTTATATGGAGTTTTACATAACTCCCTTCAGGGATCATGAGAACCAATGGATATGTAGATTAAATTTGGGTTATCCAGAGGAAGGTTTTTCAGACAGCAACTATTGTTCTTTTCTTTTCTTCTCCATAATAGGGCCCTTAACATTCTCTACTTGCTTAGAAAACTTTACTCCCTGACTCTTTTATGCTCCAATTCTTCATAAGAATTTTCTGGGTCTGCCTCAGGAGAAAATGGAAGACTTTATAAAACATTCAGAGATCATGTGAGTAAATCAAAGACACACAGGATCTAGATTTTAGCACTGAATGACTAACCTATCAGGAGAACCTCCCAATGACTCTCCCCTTAGGTGAAACCCAGGTACCTACTGTGTAGGGATTCCTTTTCATTTATGACTCTGATCCAATTAACCAGAAATATTTATGTTGGAATACCTCATATCTTGTATTGGCTCTTAATATGTATCAGATATTATTCTAAATATCTCATAAGCATTAGTTGATTTAATCCTCAAAAGACTTTTGAAAATAGATGCTACTATTATTTCCATTGTACAGATTAACAGACTAAGTGTGAGACAAATTTAGCAATTTAGCAAGATCAGATAGCTATTAAGTGCTCAGCCTGGCTTTGAATTCAGGCTTTTGACTCCTAATAGTATCACTATTACTTTACTGCTCAGTATTACTTATCCTATCTTTTTGTTTGTCCTGAAATCAAGTTTGATCCCTACCTATTTTTGATCCTATTCTCTGTTACCTAGAATACCACAGTAACTGGCTGATGTTTTACCAAGTAGTTTGAGGCCTCAGAGACCTAATTTTTATTTGGCAATGATCTAGGCAAAGAAGAAGGATTAGAGTTACATTAAAAAATTAGTGCTGCTCAGGGAGCTCTAAGATGTGTTCAGAATTTTAAAAGGACATGGGAAAAATAGGCTCCTTACCTTGAATAATAGAATTGCCTAGAATTGCAGTAACAGGATCACACAAAATACTTAGGTCCCATAGATCGGAGCTCTGGAGAGATTATAACAGCAGTAATAACCATTTTAGTTGTGTTGGGGCAAAAAGAAAGAAAGAAAAGGAAGTCAATGGAATAGTATCAATAGATAGTAGAAAGGAAATTGAACAACTTTAAACTTTTTGGTTTTTTCTCTTTAGTCAAAAAGAATGAACTTCAGACTCTTAGAGGGGAAAGTAACCAGAGGTAGGAAAGAGATCTGAAAAGTCGTTGGTTGCTCTAAGGGAATTTATGTCTCCTCGTCACCCACATAAATTATACAGGAGAAATGAGATTTAAAATGGGACGTTTAAACATGCTAAAAAAGGAAAGATTAGTTGTTTTGTCCCCCATGGCTCCTGAGAATTGCTTCTTGTATTGTATTGATTCATCCTCCAGTCCTTGCTCTCCTAGGTTTTTTTGATCCAATTGAGGTAGGTGTATAAATTCTTTAGATGTCTTAACAGGCATTTGTGAGTGCAACCTCCAGGTGAACTTTTATACCTCTTTCTCAGTTTCAGTGGATAACATCAACCAGCTTAGCCCCTATGGCAGAATAAGATAAGCTTGAGTTTAGAGGTCAGAGGATCCAGCTCTCTCACTTATTCCCCAATAGAATGCACTACAAAAGTATCTTATTTACAGGTCTATGGTGATAATTAAATGAGCTAATATATGTAAAAAGTGTTTTGACCTTATTTGCCTTCATCATTAAGAGAGTCTTTTACCATTTATTCACTTTAACCAAAACATTCCGGGAACCCAAATGAAATGCATAGGGAAACTCATATTTCACTTTTTAAAAAAATAAATTTATTTATTTTATTTATTTATTTTTGGCTGCGTTGGGTCTTTGTCGCTGCGTGTGGGCTTTCTCTAGTTGCGGTGAGCGGGGGCTACTCTTCGTTGCGGTGCGCAGGTTTCTCATTGCAGTGGCTTCTCTTGTTGCAGAGCACGGGCTCTAGGCACGCAGGCTTCAGTAGTTGTGACACGTGGGCTCAGTAGTTGTGGCTCGCGGGCTTAGTTGCTCTGCGGCATGTGGGATCTTCCCGGACCAGGGCTCGAACCCATGTCCCCTGCACTGGCAGGCGGATTCTTAACCACTGCGCCACCAGGGAAGCCCCCATATTTCATTTTAAATGAAGATTTCTAATGCCAATTTTTAGATTACATATACCAAATATACCAAAAAGTACTTTGCTTTGGACAAAAACACCCAGGGCATTGGACTTAAATTAAAATATACTTTAAACTGCAGCTCTGCCATTTAGTATGTAACCTTAGGCAACTGAGGAACAAAGATAACAGCAATACCAACACCATAGGAATAGTCGAAGAATCAAATATAATAATCCTATAAAATACTTGGCACAGTGGCTGGCCATAAATGTGGTTGGTTCAGTAAATGTAAGATATTATTATTGTTTATTATTATTATTTGTAAAAGCTGTGCTCCCTTGGCTTGGGTAATATAATCCTTTGTAGCAAAAGTCTCACTTTTGCTGAGATATGTTTGATAAGCCTCTTGCATGGTAGACATAAGCCTCAGGGCATGTAAGGAATTGTGGTCAGGCTCCAGAGGATAAGAGCTCTTTAGCAAAATACAGTAATTCGTAATGTAAAAGAAGGAAAAGGGAAAAAGAGACAGAGATGGAGGAGGGGGCAAGCAAGTTGGTAGAATGTTAAATATTGCACAATGTGACTTACCCCTTTTTATCTCCAAATCATCAGTCAACTCTCCATTGTTTATTGATGCTTTGTTTTTGTGGATGTATGTGTGTGAGTGCATGTGTGTGTGTGCCCCAGAGAATATGAGGCTAAAAATAGTTGAGAAGTGTACAGCTGCCATCTATGTGTTACATCCTCAGTGTTGATTCATGTTTCTTTTGATAGGAATTGTAGAATTCTAGCATTGGGTGAGGAAATCGGTGGTGAGAGGCTTGGCTACAAATTCTAGCTCATAATTGTTAAATAACCTTGGCCTTCCAGTTTAATTATCTTCAGGATCTTCATGTGTAAAACACCAGTAATTATAGTTAGCAGATGCTCACAAAACCTATTGGGATTGCCCATCAAAATATCAATGGTTATATAACAATGTAACAGACATGCCACAGCTAACAACAACCCAGGCTTGAGAGGAATTGGATAAACTCCCTGGCATTTCGTGTAGGATCTTTAAAAGTGATAACCAAAGATTTTTAAGTCTTTCTCTCATGAAGAAGGCTATCATGGCTTTTCTGTACTCTCTGTTCAAATATATAAAACAAAGCAAAGACAAGTTTCACCTTATTTGTATATTTTTTCTTTCTTTTCACATCCACTCTCTTACCTGCCAATCTTCTCTGCCTCCACTTTACCTCTTTCTTCCTAGCAAATTACTTTGGCTTCTGTCCATATTAAATAAATTCATCAGTAATAAATTTGCTTTGCTCCTCTGGCATACATTGATTGAAAATCTGGTAGGTCAAAGGCCTGTGGGGGACACAAAGATGACTCAGACTTTGACTCGGTTTTTGAAGTAGACCTGTTGTTTTTGTCTGACAACCCTTTCTCCTTGAGGGAGTCACCTTTCAGAATACAGAGTTGGCATATGACCATGGCTAGAGCCAAGGATACGCATATGAGCCAAGCAAGGTCAGACAGAGAGTCTTTTTCAGTGATTCACATGGAAAGAAAAATAAAGAAGCATTTTCTACTGTGGTTGTTAAACTAAGATAATATGAACCTAGAGCTACCAACAGCCATCTTTCTGCCAAGTCGACTTCATGCAAAATGAATTCAGATGGAGAATTGCATTGTTAAAGTGCCCTCTCCTAGGATTCCCAAGAATATTGGGCAATAAATTCCCTTTTAGCTTAAGCTAGTTTGAATTGGCTTTTTGTCACTGGCAATCCAAAGTGTCCTAATGAATATTAGCCTTCAAGAGTTTATAGTCTAATAAGAGAATACAGCTGGAGTGGCAAATTGTCCTGAGGTGACCACATTGAACAGTGCAAGTATTTCCACTTGTGACTGAAAACAACAGTAGTTTTTTAATGATATATTACCTATTACCCTAGCCCTGTTTCACCTTGATTCCTAGGTCCCAAAGTTTCAAAGGAACCTCCAGTTTTAGTAGTGGTGCATGTGATCTAGGTGAAAAA
The DNA here is from genome assembly GCF_949987535.1 of Balaenoptera acutorostrata. Classification (NCBI taxonomy): domain Eukaryota; kingdom Metazoa; phylum Chordata; class Mammalia; order Artiodactyla; family Balaenopteridae; genus Balaenoptera; species Balaenoptera acutorostrata. The sequence goes on from NC_080068.1 coordinate 81,282,593, forward strand.
AATCATAAAATTAACTAAAACCATATGATAAGTATACAAATGGAATTCCAACCCCCCAACCTTTCTTTCTAACTGGATTGCCACCCCAAAACTCTGCCTATTTATTTTTGGAGGTACCACTAGTTGCATTAACTAGGAACTAGGTTTGTACTAAAATCCTAACACCTGTTAAGACCTGTCTTTGGACGTATGATAGCAAATTGTGAAAAAGCTACTTTTTATATCTACCATTGTTGGTGAAAAGTTAATCAGTTGATCTAAGAAAGAAATGGAAAATTTTATTCAAGCCATATTGAAGATTGTAACCTGGGAACAGCATCTCAGAAAGCTCCAAGAACTGTTCCGCCCATTAGAAGTCAAAGCACAGTTATATAATTTTTTGAGACAGAGGTCTTTACATTAAATGATGTATTATTAATAGTTTACATAATCTAGATCTGCAAGTACAAAGTGGTGGGTCATCCTGCCCCTTACAAGGTCAAGAAGGAATGTTACCTTTTAAGGAATTGTCTCATTGGTGCTCATTGGTGGAGAATGTTGCTCTTTATGGTTGAGCAGGTACTTCTGCCGATGGAGGAGGTTTGGTCAATGCATAATGCAGATGCACAATGCACAATAGAGGGGAGAGAGGAAGCCAAGGAGCAGAGAAGTTTTTTCGTGTTTAAATTTACCTCGTTTTGCCATAAAATATTAATTTCATTTCACACCATCTTTAGCTTCCTTCTTTCAAAAATGCCTTTTTAAACTATAAGTGGCAAATAGTACCCTTTCAAATTCTGTTTTAGAGTGTTGGTAATATAAAGGTCAAATAATAAAGTGGTTTTTTTTGTCAAACCCAAGTTCCTGTGCCCGATGCACAGTTTAGGCAAACAAACTGAAATATTAGAGTTTGGAGCAGAGAAAGGTTTATTGCAGGGCCACACAAGGAGAATGGGTGGCTCAGGCTCGAAAACCTGAACTCCCAGACAGTTTTCAGGGAAAGATTTTTATAGGCAAAATTTAGGGTGAGGGCTGCACCCTAAATTTTCTTTCTTCTGATTGGTTGGTGGTGAGGGAAAAGGGTGGTGTTCTAGGAATCTTGTGCTCAGACTGAAGTTACCATCCTCCACCAGGGTGGCGGCCCTAGTTCCTGCAGAAGAACTCAAAGATATATTGTTATGTATATTCCTTGAGGAGAAACCAGGCCCCTGCCCCATCTGTGCAGTATTGTTTCTTGACGGCTTTTCCTTTGTTTCTGCATTCTCTCACTTCCCTAATTAGTAACTGTTTGAATCTGCCCTTTGGAACTCAGAGAAAGTCTAGGAGGCTGAAGCCTTTTACAAACTAGAAAACAGGGACTTGGAAAGGATTTGTATGGGGGGTGCACAGTGTCCTGCTAAATTTCACTTTGATGAGTACAAAGTACTAAAAACACCTTATTGATAAAAACTGACAAATTATAATATTCTTCTTTCTTAAGAGTTGAGCTTTCAACCTGTTATATATCATCTCACACAGCATTGTAATGGTTAGGAATGAACTCTTCAGATAGTAAAACAAACTACAAAGTCTCTGTAAATAAAACAGTGTGTTTCTGACCACAACACTATGAGACTAGCTATCAATTACAGGAAAAGATCTGTAAAAAATACAAACACATGTAGGCTACACAATACACTACTTAATAACGAAGTGATCACTGAAGAAATCAAAGGGGAAATCAAAAAATACCTAGAAACAAATGACAATGGACACACGACGACCCAAAACCTATGGGACGCAGCAAAAACAGCTCTAAGAGGGAAGTTTATAGCAATACAAGCTTACCTCAAGAAACAGGAAACATCTCGAACAAACAACCTAACCTTGCCCCTAAAGCAATTAGAGAAAGAAGAACAAAAAACCCCCAAAGTTAGCAGAAGGAAAGAAATCATAAAGCTCAGATCAGAAATAAATGAAAAACAAATGAAGGAAACAATAGCAAAGATCAATAAAACTAAGAGTTGGTTCTTTGAGAAGATAAACAAAATTGATAAACCATTAGCCAGACTCATCAAGAAAAAAAGGGAGAAGACTCAAATCAATAGAATTAGAAATGAAAAAGGAGAAGTAACCACTGACACTGCAGAAATACAAAGGATCATGAGAGATTACTACAAGCAACTCTATGCCAATAAAATGGACAACCTGGAAGAAATGGACAAATTCTTAGAAATGCACAACCTGCCGAGACTGAACCGGGAAGAAATAGAAAATATGAACAGACCAGTCACAAGCACTGAAATTGAAACTGTGATTAAAAATCTTCCAACAAACAAAAGCCCAGGACCAGATGGCTTCACAGGCGAATTCTATCAAACATTTAGAGAAGAGCTAACACCTATCCTTCTCAAACTCTTCCAAAATATAGCAGAGGGAGGAACACTCCCCAACTCATTCTACGAGACCACCATCACCCTGATACCAAAACCAGACAAAGATGTCACAAAGAAAGAAAACTACAGGCCAATATCACTGATGAACATAGATGCAAAAATCCTCAACAAAATACTAGGAAACAGAATCTGACAGCACATTAAAAGGATCATACACCATGATCAAGTGGGGTTTATTCCAGGAATGCAAGGATTCTTCGATATACACAAATCAATCAACGTGATACACCATATTAACAAATTGAAGGAGAAAAACCATATGATCATCTCAATAGATGCAGAGAAAGCTTTCGACAAAATTCAACACCCATTTATGATAAAAACCCTGCAGAAAGTAGGCATCGAGGGAACTTACCTCAACATAATAAAGGCCATATATGACAAACCCACAGCCAACATCGTCCTCAATGGTGAAAAACTGAAACCATTTCCACTAAGATCAGGAACAAGACAAGGTTGCCCACTCTCACCACTATTGTTCAACATAGTTTTGGAAGTGTTAGCCACAGCAATGAGAGAAGAAAAAGAAATAAAAGGAATCCAAATTGGAAAGAAGAAGTAAAGCTGTCACTGTTTGCAGATGACATGATACTATACATAGAGAATCCTAAAGATGCTACCAGAAAACTCCTAGAGCTAATCAATGAATTTGGTAAAGTAGCAGGATACAAAATTAATGCACAGAAATCTCTTGCATTTCTATACACTAATGATGAGAAATCTGAAAGTGAAATTAAGAAAACACTCCCATTTACCATTGCAACAAAAAGAATAAAATATCTAGGAATAAACCTACCTAAGGAGACAAAAGACCTGTATGCAGAAAATTATAAGACACTGATGAAAGAAATTAACTAGGATACAAATAGATGGAGAGATATACCATGTTCTTGGACTGGAAGAATCAACATTGTGAAAATTACTACCCAAAGCAGTCTACAGATTCAGTGCAATCCCTATCAAACTACCACTGGCATTTTTCACAGAACTAGAACAAAAATTTCACAATTTGTATGGAAACACAAAAGACCCCGAATAGCCAAAGCAATCCTGAGAACGAAAAATGGAGCTGGAGGAATCAGGCTCCCTGACTTCAGACTATATTACAAAGCTACAGTAATCAAGACAGTTTGGTACTGGCACAAAAACAGGAATATAGATCAATGGAACAGGATAGAAAGCCCAGAGATAAACCCACACACATATGGTCACCTTATCTTTGATAAAGGAGGCAAGCATATACAGTGGAGAAAAGACAGCCTCTTCAATAAGTGGTGCTGGGAAAACTGGACAGGTACATGTAGAAGTATGAAATTAGAACACTCCCTAACACCATAAACAAAAATAAATCCAAAATGGATTAAAGACCTAAATGTAAGGCCAGACACTATCAAACTCTTAGAGGAAAACATAGGCAGAACACTGTATGACATAAATCACAGCAAGATCCTTTTTGACCCAGCTCCTAGCGAAATGGAAATAAAAACACAAATAAACAAATGGGACCTAATGAAACTTAAAAGCTTTTGCACAGCAAAGGAAACCATAAACAAGACCAAAAGACAACCCTCAGAATGGGAGAAAATATTTGCAAATGAAGCAACTGACAAAGGATTAATCTCCAAGATTTACAAGCAGCTCATGCAGCTCAGTAACCAAAAAACAAACAACCCAATCCAAAAATGGGCAGAAGACCTAAATAGACATTTCTCCACAAAAGATACACAGATTGCCAACAAACACATGAAAGCATGCTCAACATCATTAATCATTAGAGAAATGCAAATCAAAACTACAATGAGATATCATCTCACACCGGTCAGAATAGCCATCATCAAAAAATCTAGGGGCTTCCCTGGTGGCGCAGTGGTTGAGAATCTGCCTGCCAATGCAGGGGACGCGGGTTCGAGCCCTGGTTTGGGAAGATCCCACATGCCACGGAGCAGCTGGCCCGTGAGCCACAACTACTGAGCCTGCGCGTCTGGAGCCTGTGCTCCGCAACAAGAGAGGCCGCGACAGTGAGAGGCCCGCGCACCGTGATGAAGAGTGGCCCCCGCTTGCCACAACTAGAGAAAGCCCTTGCACAGAAATGAAGACCTAACACAGCCATAAATAAATAAAAAAAAAAAAAAAAAAAAAAATCTAGAAACAGTAAATGCTGGAGAGGGTGTGGAGAAAAGGGAACACTCTTGCACTGTTGGTGGGAATGTAAATTGATACAGCCACTATGGAGAACAGTATGGAGGTTCCTTAAAAAACTACAAATAGAACTACCATACGACCCAGGAATTCCACCACTGGGCATATACCCTGCGAAAACCATAATTCAAAAAGAGTCATGTACCAAAATGTTTATTGCGGCTCTATTTACAATAGCCAAGACATGGAAGCAACCTAAATGTCCATTATCGGATGAATGGATAAAAAAGATGTGGCACATATATGTAGTGAGGTGGATGGAGTTAGAGTCTGTCATACAGAGTGAAGTAAGTCAGAAAGAGAAAAACAAATACAGTATGCTAACACATATATATATGGAATCTAAGGGAAAAATAAAAAGAAGGTCATGAAGAACCTAGTGGCAAGACGGGAATAAAGACACAGTCCTACTAGAGAATGGACTTGAGGATATGGGGAGGGGGAAGGGTAAGATGTGATAGAGTGAGAGAGTGGCATGGCCATATATACACTACCAAACGTAAAATAGATAGCTAGTGGGAAGCAACCGCATAGCACAGGGAGATCAGCTCGGTGCTTCGTGACCACCTAGAGGGGTGGGATGGGGAGGGTGGGAGGGAGGGAGACGCAAGAGGGAAGAGATATGGGAACATGTGTATATGTATAACTGATTCACTTTGTTAGAAAGCAGGAACTAACACACCATTGTAAAGCAATTATACTCCAATAAAGATGTTAAAAAAAACCCAAAAAACCCCCCAAAAAACCAGTATGTACTTATATAGGAATAGACAGACTGATGGATGAAATAGGACAGAAAGAACACAAATTAACCCAACTGCATTCAGAAAACTAGAATATCAGAAAGATGGAGTATCAAATTACTACGGAAAAGGTGGGTTTTGGGGATTGATATATACACACTATTATATATAAAATAGATAACTAATAAGGACCTACTATATAGCACAGGGAACTCTATTCAGTACTCTCTAATGACCTTTATGGGAAAAGAATCTAAAAAAAAGTGGATACATGTGCATATATAATTGATGCACTTTGCTCTACACCTGAAACTAACACAACATTGTAAATCAACTGTACTATAATAAAAATTACTAAAAAAAAAAAAGGTGTGTTTTTTAATAAATTATGTTGGGAAAAGTGTAGTGCCATTTGGAAAAGATTAAATTAAATCAGCTATACCTCAATTGAACAAAAAAGAGCAGAGTTCAAAGATATCTAAATGTAAAAAAATATATATAAGAGAATGTAAACACTGTTAAAAAAAAAAAGTGATCTATGTAAAAATCTGAAGTTGGTTACCTACAGGGAATGAGCGGGCAAAGTGGAAAGAAAGGCAAGAAAATGACACCATCCAGTGCTCATTTACCATTCCCAAAACTCTAGGGCCCTTACGAATCATGCTCAATTTACTTTGCCTGTGCTGTCTAAATGAAACAAATGGAACAACAAAGCCTGAATGACAGCACGTCTGTTTACAACATGGTTTACTAAATAGTTTAAGACCAATATTGAGACCTACTGCTCAGGAAAAAAGATTCCTTTCAAAATGTTACTGCTCATTGACAATGCACATGGTCACCCAAATGCTCTGATGGAGATGTACAATGAGATTAATGTTGTTTTCATGCCAGCTAACACAACATCATTCTGCAGCCCATGGATCAAGGAGTCATTTTGACTTTCAAGTCTTACTATTTAAGAAATACATTTCATAAGGCTATAGTTGCCACTGTAGATAGTGATTCCTCTGATGGACCTGGGAAAATTCAACTGAAAAGCTTCTGGAAAGGATTCACCATTCTAGATGCCATTAAGACCATTCACAATTCACAGGAAGAGGTCAAAATATCAACATTAATAAGAGTTTGGGAGAAGCTGATCCCTACCCTCATGGATGGCTTTGAGGGATTCAGGACCTCAGTGGAGGAAGTAACTGCAGATGTGGTGGAAATAGCAAGCGAATTAGAATTAGAAGTGGAGCCTGAGATATGACTGAGTTACTGTAATCTGATGATCAACTAATGGATGAGGAGTTGCTTCTTATGGAAGAGCAAATAATGTGGTTTCTTGAGATGGAAAGATGAAGATGAAGATTGGTGGAGATGCTATGAAGATTGTTAAAATGACAACACAGGATTTAGAATATTACATAAACTTAGTTGATAAAGCGGTAGCAGGGTGTGAGAGAATTGACTCCATTTTTGAAAGAAGTTCTACTATGGGTAAAATGCTACCAAATAGCATTGCGTGCTATAGAGGAATCTTTTATGAAAGGAAGAGTCAGTCAATGCAGCAAACTTCACAATTGTCTATTTTAGAAATCACCACAGCCACCCCAACCTTCAGCAACCATCACCCTGATCAGTCAGCAGCCATCAACATCAAGGCAATACCTGCCACCAGCAAAAGATTACGACTTGCTGAAGGCTCAGATGATGGTTAGCATCTTTTAGCAATAAAGTATTTCTCAATTATGGTATTTTTTAAAGACATAATGCTGTTGCATACTTAATAGGCTACAGTGTAGTGTAAACATAACTTTTATAGACACTGGAAAACCAAAAGTTCATGTGACTCACTTCAATGCTACATTCACTTTATTGCGATGGTCTTGGAACAGAACCTGCAATAACTCTGATATATGTCTGTATATACTCCCAGTCTTGTAGTCGGAAATAAGAGCAAACAAAACTTGGACTCTTTTGAGTGGACTTGTTTTGTTGTAGTGGTATGGTGAAGCAATTCTGAAATTTTTTTAGTTGTATTGAAGGATTAAACAGGGCTTCCCTGGTGGCGCAGTGGTTGAGAATCTGCCTGCCAATGCAGGGCACACGGGTTCGAGCCCTGGTCTGGGAAGATCCCACATGCCGCGGAGCAACTGGGCCCGTGAGCCACAATTACTGAGCCTGCGCGCCTGGAGCCTGTGCTCCGCAACAAGAGAGGCCGCGATAGTGAGAGGCCTGCGCACCGCGATGAGGAGTGGCCCCAGCTTGCCACAACTAGAGAAAGTCCTCGCACAGAAACGAAGACCCAACACAGCCATAAATAAATTAATTAATTAATTAAAAAAAAAAAGAAGGATTAAACAAATGCGCAAATGTTGAAATTATTGGGAGCCACTATTCTTGGTATAGAAGAAAGGAGATAAAAAGGTGGAAAGAAAAAAAGCAAGGAGAAAACCTGTATAGATAGATTGTAGCAGAAGATATCAGTATGAACTAATAATAGCATGCCTTCAATAACTGGTGTTATTTATCATTATCATCATCAATTTCAATTGCCCTGATGACCTTTCTCTTTCTGGATTGGGCTGCTGCTCTAGATAAGGGACTGCACTGGGATTCCTTCAGGCTCTCTGGAAGCTGTGGGGGCCAATGGGGCTCAGTCTAACATTGACATGCATATACATCAATTATTGCTTTAGTGAGTATTAATGCTCATCACTGTGCTGGATTCAGTCATTAAATTACTTTCAGTAGATATTGGTAAGTATATTGAGGTGAGAAGAAACCAGATTTGGAGTTACCAAACTTTCAGATCTTGTGCAACAACTTTAGTCCTCTGAGTATCAGTTTCTTCATGTGTAAAATTTGCTACTACTAATAATAGCTAACATGGATATAGAAATTGCTTTGGAATGCTATAGGATAGCATGTGATAATACATTTTGATAATAACTTTCTCAGAATTGTTGAGAGGACAGGAAGGAAAGAAACGTACACTGAGTGCTTACTAGGAGCTAGGCATTTTCTAGGTTATTTAGCTATACTTTCACAATTAATCTTTACAACACAGTTAAAAATGAATTGTATGTCCCCACTTTACAGATAAGAAAACTGAGAATAAAATAGACTAAATACATATCCTAAAATTCCAAAGCTCTTATTTCAAGTGTTAGGATACTAAAGCCTTCTGTTGTCTACCACTCTCTACTGAGAATTAGATGAAGGAAGGGATGTAAAAGTATAATCTGTAAAGATTTACATTAACATATTATTGTAATTAAGGGAGAGAAAACAAACACACATAAATCAATTAGAAAACAATGTATTCTTAAACCAAATGATACTGATATGGTAGCAAGTGCAGTTGGAGTTGGGGGGTGGGGAGAATCAAAGTATTGATTGGCGGGGCATGGACTGTAGAAGGCTCCATGGGAAGGATGGGACTTGAGTAGGCCTTGAACAGAGAGCATTTTGATAAACGGTAATAAGTAGAGAGGACATTCCAGGCAGGGAGAATGGCATAATTTAAAGGCACACAGGAAGGGGCATGTGCTGCAATGTACAGGGCATCTGCAAAAAACACAAGTAGACAGGACAAATAGGCCTGGTTCCAGATAGAATAAAATTATTTTTTATACTATTCCATAAAACCACATTTTTGATCATCTTTCTTTGTAACTTAGAATCCTAATGCACCTGAGTCACTAAGATTTTGCTGACCTATCTGTACTGGAAGTACTTTCCCTAATAGATACTGGTGTACTTGGTCCTGCAAACTTTATAGAGATAAATGTATGCAGCCACAGTGAAGGTCAGTGGGAATTCTGCTTACTAAAATGCTGTAGAATCTAGCCTTTGACAAAGCATTCTTTATCAGTGAGATGAAGAAAAGGATAGAAAAAGCTGTCTGATGATGGATTTTGCTCTGCTCTGCTATGATGATATCATTTTTAAAGTTATTTAAACAATGTAAAAAATAAAGCTCCCAACTTTTTAAGAAATGTCCAAAGAATTGTGTTTACTATTCATATATTATGCCCCACCCTTATCATATTCTGCCCTTATCTAATGTGTTTCTCTCTTTAGGTAAAACTTTCAGTGATCGGAAGGCTTTTTCAGCTCTCTGAGCGTATATGGATTTCTCCAGTTTGGGATTTTAGTTTGCTGTACTTTTTTTTTTTTTTTTTTAATTTATTTATTTATTTATTTATTTTATGGTTGTGTTGGGTCTTCGTTTCTGTGCGAGGGCTTTCTCTAGTTGCGGCAGGTGGGGGCCACTCTTCATCGTGGTGCGCGGTCCTCTCACTATCGCGGCCTCTCTTGTTGCAGAGCACGGGCTCCAGACGCACAGGCTCAGCAATTGTGGCTCACGGGCCTTGTCGCTCCGCGGCATGTGGGATCTTCCCAGACCAGGGCTCGAACCCGTGTCCCCTGCATTGGCAGGCAGATTCTCAACCACTGCGCCACCAGGGAAGCCCTGCTGTACTTCTTAATTCTTGTATGTAGTAGCTCAGCTGACAACAAAGGATAATGTAATATATATTCCATAGATTCCCTCACCCCCACCGCCACTTTAGGCAAGAGATTTCCAACACAGTAGTAAAACTATGTTCCCCAAAATCTGGAAAACAAATAGTACATTGACCAGGTATAAATACCACATTACATTAAAAAAAAGATACCATTTTAGTGAGGAATTGAGAAGAACATAAATATAAGAATTGAGAATTTCCTAACACTGATGAAAGACACTAAGCCATAGATTTTCAAAAGTACTTAGAACTCCAAATAAAGAGTGAGAGAATTTATGGCTAGTAGACCTGCCTTATAGGAAATTCTAAAGGAAATCCTCAGACTTCAAGGAAGCAATTCCAGATGGTAACTCAATTCCAGAGGAAGAAATAAAAAACAGCAGAAGTGGTAAATATTTGTGCTAACATAAAAAATTCCATAAAATATTTTGCATTATTTTTCTCTTAACTTTTAAAAAAACAAGATTGTATAAAGCAATAATTATAAAATTCTATTGTTGGATTTATAATATACATATAAATGTAATATACATAACTAATAGCACAAGGGAAGGGGAGAAAATTTCTAAATTTTACTAAATATAATTAGTATTAATTTGAAGTAGATTGTGATCAGTTAAGATTCATATTGCAACCCCTATTATGAACACTTAGAAAATAAATCACAAAATATAGTTTTTTAAAAAGTGAATTTAAATATTACACTAAAGAATATCTATTTAACACAAAGGAATGGAGTAAAGGAGGAAAGAGGAAGAAAAAAGACTGCAGTCATATGGAAAACATATAGTAAAATATAAAGTCAACTATATCAATAATTATATTAAATATGAATGCTCTCAATATCCCAGCAAAACAACAGAGATTGTCAAGATGGATATAAAAAAAAAAAAATCCAACCCTATGGTATATACCAGACACACATCCTAGATTCAAAGAGATAAATAGATTGAAAGTAAAAGAATGCAAAAAAAAAAAAAAGTCATGTAAACAGTAACCAAAAGAGAGCTGGAGTGGCTCTTTGAATATCTGACAAGATAGGCTTTAAGATGAAATATTTCTAGATGGTTAAAGAAGAAACCACAAGGGAGATTGGAACATAATTTGAACTCAGTGAAAATGAAAACATATATCAAAATTTATGGGATGTATCTAGAACATCGACTAGAGAGAAATTTATAGATTTAAACACATATAAGGAAAGAAGAAAAGACTCAAATCAAACGTAAGCTTCCACTTTAAGAAATTAGAAAAAGAGAAAAAATCCAAAGCAAGCAGGAGGAAGGAAAGAGTAACGATTAGAGAAGAAATAAATGAAAGGGAAAACAGAAAACCATAGAAAATCAATGAAACTAAGAGTTCTTTGGAAAGATTAATAAAACTGACAAACCTTTAATCATACTGACAAAGAAGAAAAGAAAGAAGCCACAAATTACCAAATTAAAAATGAAAGAGAGAACATTACTACCATCCCTATTGAAATGGTCACACAATTTTAAGTCAACATACTAGACATCTCAGATAAAGTGGAAAAATTCCTAGAAAGATGCAAATTGTCAAAATTAATTCAAGAAAAATGGAAAATATGAATAGACTTAAACAAGTAAAAGAATTGAAATTCCAATTTTTCCCATAATGAAAGCCTAGGCCCAGTTGACATCAAATGGTGAATTCTAGGAAATATTTGAAGAAATAACACCATTTCTTTACAAACTCTTTCAGAAAATATAGGAGGAAGAAACATTTCTTCCTCCAGCAATGCACTAGTATCAAATTCAAAGATAGTATGAGAAAAAAACAAAGCAAAACTATAAACCAATACCAATATGCCTTATGAACATAGATGTAAATACCCTTAACAAAATATTAGTAAATCAAATCTAGTAACATATTAGAAGAATGAAACCCTGGGATTTATCCCAGGAATGCAAGATTGCTTTGATATGTAAAAGTTAGTGAAATAGACCATGTTAATAGATTAAAGAGCAAAAGTCACATGATTCTTTTAAAAAAATACAAAATGGGTGTTGACACATTCTAACACCCATTCATAATAAAAACTGATCAAACTAGAAATACTGGAGAACTTCTTCAACCTCACAAAACATCTAAGAAAAACCAAAACCAAACTGAACCAAACCAAACAAAAAAGCCACAGCTGCATCACACTTAATAGTGAAAAGATAACTTCCTTCCCTATAGATAGGGAGCAAGGCAAGAATATCTTATCTAGCTGCATGTATAATTTACTGTACAATGCAATAGGCAAAAAATATGTATCTAGGTGTGGGTTTTTCACTCAGAGGAAATATCTCCCTGTTAGATTTCATATCTTATGAGGGACTTGGGTTTGTGTAAATTAAAAACACAATGAGATGATATTTCACATACACTGAATTGGCAACAATGAGAAAGTTGCCATGGCAATTACAAGTGCTGTTGTGAAACTGTGTGCTAATGGTATTGTACATTGGGACAATCAATTTAGGAACCAGTTTTTCATTGTCTAGTTAAATTGAAGACATAAATTTTCTATGATACCAGCAATTACAACTCCTACATATATACCCTAAATAAACTTGCATATGTGTACCAAGATATATAAGCAGAATGTTTATAGAATCGTTACTTGTAGCAGCTAAATACTGAAAAAAATCCAAATATCCATTAACACTAAAATGAATAAATAAACTGTGGTATGGTTACACTTCAATGAAAATAAGATAAAAACAAAACTAGAGCACAAGTATAAATGTCACAAATATTAGTATGAGTCAAAAAATTAAAACTCAAAAGAATATGCACAGTATATAGTCCATTTACAGGTTTAAAAATGAGTCATATTACTTTGGGATGAATATATAGATGGTAAATTATTTAACAGTTAAGGACTCAATTATCACAAAATTGTGGATAGTAGTTGCCTAATGATGTCAGCATTTGGGTAATTTCTTTGCAGAGATCATAGAATGGAGGTTGAACACCTCAATTTTTTTTTTCTTGGAGTTAAAACGAAAAAGTCATAGTGATTTAGGCATCATAATATAAATTATATATTGGCCCTAAAAAGCACATGCTTATTTAGGAAGGTCTGTGGAAACACTCTGGTTTGGAATGTGTAAGCAACAAAATGAGGGAGAATCCGAGAAGATATAAATCTCCTTCCAGATTAAAAAGGGAGTCTGTTTGGTAATGTTAATGGAGAAGAGAAGAAAGAGCAAATGATGAAGGGTAGTAACTTGTATCTGTGTTTCACTTCAGAATTTACAGTGAGTTTTAATTATATCATACATAGTAACTCTGGATGGAGACATGGTTTATATCATGCCCATTTTACAGATGAGAATGTGTAAGTTCATGGAGTGTTAACATCTAGAACAAGATGGCTCAGTTACTCATCTGAGTTTGTTTATAAAAGAAGATCAAGGCAGTGAATAACCAAGAGGCATAAGACAGTCTCTGGTGTGAGGAACTTCTTTTCATTCACTTACACAGAGAGCAATATACATAATCCAGTGCTAAATGTCATATTCAGATTAAATACTGAAAGAATGTTCAGAGATGAGAACAATTCTTCATCACCTTCCCTGCTTTTGTCCTTGGTATAGATCTGTGTGATGAAATTGCTCAACATGGGGCTGATATTGCACTAATAACTTTCATCTTGGAATATAATTAAATAAGGGATAGTCATATTAAAGAAGTCAATCTTAATTCTTCAAGGCTGTCTGTTTTTTACCATTTTCGCTACCAAAAATTACCATGGATTTGGATATGATTAAATTTCAGAATGTGTTAGTCTTCTGACATCTTTTTCATAATAAAGTCCAGTAATAAAACTGAGCTCTTATTTCATTTGCTGAAAATTAATAACATCTTCACAGAACCCAATTATGTTTTGTTTCTTTTTTAATTGTTTTAATTAATTATAATGATTATTTTTTTAAATACAAGAAAATCAATTCAAGTCATTTTATTATAAATTAAGGTATTGATTACTCTCTGTAGAGTGAATATTTTCTAAGGTATAAAGAGTATGCTTAAGCATGCATCAAACTTTACACCTCTTGGGAATGTACAGTACACTAATTTCCCTTGTTTAAAAAAAAGGTAATTTATTTCACCCATTGTGTTTAGACAAATTATTTCAATTAACTGTGGCAAGATCATTAAGCTTAGTTAATTTTAATGTAAATCAGGTTATTTATAAAATAATCCTAGGAGAACCATTATATATATATATATATATATATATATACATATATACCTGTTCTTTTAGACGGAGTTTTGTTGACTAGTAATTTTTAAAATTGCTATGCTTCAGATTTCAGCTCAATAAATATTTCTCAAGAACATTCCATGTGCCAAGTTAGTATCTAGGAGCAGAGCCTGAGACAGGGATTCTTGTTCAAGTGTTCTTAGGGGAAGGAAATGAAGTATGAAAATAGAGCAGAGGAGGAAAGTTAAGCCTGGAAGTAGTTTCAGTTTGACCCAGCTTTGGTCTGATCCCAGGGAAGCTCTAGAGCACAACTTGTTCTGTAGACTCTGTCTTACCTTAAAACAAGCAAGGGGGTACACCCTTTGTACCCCTGTGTCAGTCAGTCCTGGACTGAGGACAACCCTATGTCGGTGTGGAGAACTCCTTTTGTCTGAGGTTCTTTGTTGGAAAAGAAATGGCGGGAGCTGTGAGTCAGCTTTCAGTGGGTTGGGGGCTAGATAACACTGGCTTGTGAAGGGTATTCTGGTGTGGCACCAACAACATCCACTATGTATTATAATATAAGAAAGAGATTCTGCCCTCTAGATATTTACAATCTTAACAAACACTGCCACACTCTTATATTGTAAAGATATCACTCCAAGAATATCTGCCAATATATTCAAGAAAGTCTCGGCAGAATTGGAGACTTATCTGTTTGAACTGAAAGCATCATGCAGAAAGCAGAGAAAACGAATTCAAAACTGAGTCAACAGTCTTATTTAAAGAGTGATCACAATTTTTGATTCGGGGTCAGAAAGCATATCTCCCAAATCTTCTTGCTGATGTTTTAAGACAGTAGAAGTATTCCCCAGTCTCTACCCTTGGACTGATAACTCCACATAATGGCAGTTTGTGCTTAAAGAAGTCTCCTTGCCATGTCATAATTGGTTTGTAGGTTATTGGAACCACCGCTAAAGTGTTTTAGGCATAGCATTGATTTAATTTTATAAGCACTGAACCTTATTAGGATTCTTTAAATCAGCCTCCTAGAGACTGACTTAATTTGGTTTTCTTTGATATTATTTTTAATGATCCTACATACGTTGGATCTTTTATTTTTTAGCAGCAAAACCACATTTAATTTTTTTAGATGATATGCAATTAGTTGATGAATTTTCTATCAGTTTAAACTTCAGTACACTTACAAAGTAATCCTGATCACAGCAGGTTATCATAATACAATCTGGATCTGTTAATAATGAAAACTGGCACAGCTGGAATCCCAGAGCAACAGGAGATTGAGGCACACACCCAAAGACCAAACTTAATTACAAAAGAGAATGAGCCCCTCAAGTAGAGGTCATCATCGTTCAGGTTGTCTTAGGTGCAAAGCATTTTGGCTCTCGGGTAACAGGTGATATATAAGCTTGACATTCTTAGGATGGGGTGGCCACCGGGGGAAACTGACTCTGTTAGTGCGGCTCCAGAGAGAAAATCCAGGCAGACTTGAGTGAACACCACAGCCAAGAAGGTGCCGTCATTGCCATTGTGATTTGTGAAAGTGTTAGGTGCCAAAATATCTAACCTGACAGACTCCTACTTCTTGATTTGTCAGGTGGTAGGATATTGGTCTCTTCTGGAGACCTGGGATGACTGGGATGGCTGGATGAGAATAATATAAGGGGCAACTCTAGATTTAAGTTCTGTTCTAAATTTATTTGGTAACATTTGATTGAAAACATTTGTTTAAATTGTAATCCCATCAGATAAGTGTCACACCTCAGTTTTTTAAGTGATGTTCTCTTCTTTCAAGTGAAAAATATTTCCTTCTTTCAAGCATATTATGATTAGACTGCAAATTTTATCATCAGCTTCCAACATGATACCTGGTGGTCACAGATTATTTGTTGAATGAGTGAATAAATAAATGAGTGACTAGTAGAATGATGACTTTTGTTTGGGGAGGTATGGAAGAAGGAGAAACTTCCAAGCTTATTCCAGAAGATAAAATAATATTCTTGGCTTAGGAGAAATTCTGTTACTTATTTCTGGGCTAAAGTGCTCTGATTGTCTTCTGAACAACCATACCCTCCTGTGGCTCAGCTTCCAAATATAAAGTAATTCTTGCCTTCTTATGTCTTTTGTTAAAGCATTTCCCTATCATTTTATTGAGAAATACAGAAAAGTGGCCTAAGAGGCCTGTAAAGGGTTGGATTATCAATTTGTTTTGGATAAAAATTGTTTTTAAGACATTTGAGTTCAATCTAAGTTAAAAGCAACCCTCAGAAGGGTTACCTCTCTGGGCTATTTTATTTATTTTTTCCTATTAATGTACTCAATCTTAACATAATTGCTTCCGCTGAGTTACAAGTAAATGTAAGATGATCTGCCTTTGAATATCTATGAGAAAACCATTTTGTTTCTATATTTCATAAAACCATGGCTAAAGGGCTACTCTTTGCTCTCATTCAATGTCCTCCAAACAGCAGTTCTCATGATCAATTTCCATAACATTTTATTCCAGAAGAAATGATGTTGGCATACATGAATATCTAAAATCTTTGCTGTTGGCTGTCTTGCTTCATTTAAAAATAATCATTTAGTTTTATCTATAAATACATTTTATTTTTTAAATGTGTTTTAATCTATATGTACCTCAAATTATTTTATGAATAGGCAAGAGATCCATAATAATGCCTTTCGTGAAAACTTGCATTATTATGAATAAAGAGGTAGTTGAGTTATGGTATGAAAAGAGCATATTGTATGGAATAGCATGACCTGAGCTGTCATCCTAGCTGTGTGATTTTGAAAAAGTTACTATTTGTCTTGGCTGCTGTTTTTCTTTGAAAAAATGGGGATATGAGTCCTAACATCCAGTAATGCACTGGAGCTGATTGGCTGGCAAGGGCTGATTGTTAAATATTCATGAACTTTACAAACCACTTTTTTTTTTAAAAAATTATTTATTTATTTTGCCTGCGGTGGGTCTTTGGTGCTGCTCGCGGGCTTTCTCTAGTTGAGGAGAGCGGGGGCTACTCTTCATTGCGGTGCGCAGGCTTCTCATTGCGGTGGCTTCTCTTGTCGCGGAGCACGGGCTCTAGGCGCTTGGGCTTCAGTGGTTGTGGCGGACCAGGGCTCGAACCCGTGTCTCCTGCATTGGCAGGCGGATTCTTAACCACTGTGCCACCAGGGAACCCCTACAAACCACTTTTAAATCATTGGTAGGTTGAAATTGGCCATAGTGGGAGTATTTATGCCACAGAAACTGTCATGCATTATGAATCAGGGCTTTTTTTTGTTTTTTTTAAGAGCCAGCTTATTAGCACAACACTGATTGTTATTATAAAGAACAAATGAGATAATGTATGGAAAAGTGTTTTGTAATCCTCAAAAATCTGTGCTTAGAAATCAGTGTAGTAGAGCCAAAGTGATTTATCATTGAATTGTATTACATATATATCTTAATTATTTTTCAATCCATAATTAAAAATATTCATTTTTATAAAAGATTATGAAATCTTATGAAAAACAATTTAAAATTTAAAAAAACACGTTTATCTCTGAAGGAATATTAGTGGCAAGGTAAGTAATAGATTTTTCTTTCTTGGCAATATGAAACAACTCAAACAAATCCACATGGGCTATAAAAGGAAAATGAATTCAGGTGAGCAGAGAAGAAAGCAAAAAGTAGTAACTTCTAAGCAGAAAGGGAATTGATCAGGAAACCAATTATTGGAAAAATAATTCCATTTACAAAAACTTTAAAGTTTTCTAAGGACGTTTTTCCAGTTTTATTGAGGTATAGTTAACAAATATTGTATATACTTAAGATGTACAAGTTAATGTTTGATATACATTGTGAAATAATCTCAATCAAGCTAATTAACATATTTGTTTCCTCACATAGTTACCATTTTCTTGTGTGTATGTATGTGTGTGTATGGTGAGAACACTTAAGGTCTACCCTTTTAGCAAATTTCAAGTACACAGTACAGTATTGTTAACTATAGTCACATTGTTGTGCATTAGATATACAGAACTTATTCATCGTGAGTAATTGAAACTTTGTGCCCTTCAACTAATATCTCCCCATTTTTCCCCTTGCCCCAGCCCCTGGCTGCCACCATTTTTCTTTTTGCTTTTATGAGTTTGACTATTTTAAATACCACATATAAGTGAGATCACTCAGTATTTGTCTGTGTTTGGCTTATTTTCCTTAGCATAATATCCTCCAGGTTCATCTATGCTATCAAATGGCAGGGTGTCTTTCTTTTTAGGTAGGGAGTTTCATCAAATGGTAGAATTTTTTTAAGGCTGAATAATATATATAAAATATTATATACATTCCAATATGTATATTATATACAAACATATAATATTTAACACATTTTCTTTGCCCATTCATCCGTTGACAGACATTTATATTTCTATACACAAACAATGAAGTATTTGAAAAGGAAATGAAGATAACATTCCCATTCACAATAGCAACAAAAATAATAAAATACTTAGAATAAAGTTAACCAAAGAGGTGAAAGACTTGAACACTGAAAAGTATAAAACATTGATGAAGAAAATTAAAGACACAGAAAAATGGAAAGACATCCTGGATTGGAAGAATTAATCCATCCTGGATTGGTTCATGGATTGGAAGAATTAATCTTGTTCAAATCCCCGTACTACCCCAAGTGAGCTATAGATTCAGTGCAATCTCCATCAAAAAGCCAATGGCATTCTTTACAGAAATAGAATAAACAATTCTAAAATTCATTTAGAGTCACAAAAGACCCTGAATAACCAAAGCAATCTTTAGCAAGAAGAATGAGGCTGGAGGCATCACATTTCTTGATTTCAAAATTATGTAAAACCTTTAGATAAGAAATATATATTTCTCATATTATTAGATTTCCTATGCATGTAAATATAATGTCTAGCTCTTCTCTCTCAAAGATATTCTCCCTGAAATGTCTGCACTTCAGAGAGACAACAGTAACCAGAAGTCTCCTTCTCTAGGTCTCATGCTCCTCAGCATCTCTACCAGAGACATATTTTTCATCACTCTGCTCCATCTTGTTCTTCAGTGGTTTCCATGCTGGCTTTCAACCTTTTTGTTCCTTCTCACACTTCCTTCTCTTTCTCTCCCTACCCCACAACCCCCATTCTCTGGAGGTAGGTGGGCTCTAATCCAATGACTGGTGTCCTTATAAGAGAAAAGAGAGAGAGATTTGAGACATGAGACACAGGGGAGAAGGCCATGTGAAGATGAAGGCAGAGATTAGAATTATGCCACCACAAGCCATGGAAGCCTGGAGGCCCAGAAGCTGGAAGAGGCAAGCAAGAATTCTCCCCTACTGCCTTCAAAGAGAAGGAGAACCCCTGTTTTCTTGTGGTCTTTTTTACTTCGCCCATCATTCATTTATCATTCTAGGATACTGAAAAACTTACTTCCTCTTCCCTTGAAGCATTCCCAACTTCAAGTCTTTATTCAACTATTCTTTCTGCAAGGAATGTCATGCATCCTCCTACATGAAAGGCTTTGAATGTCCGAACACAATTCACCCTTCATGATTCAACCCAAATATTATGTCTGTAATGATGTTATATTAGTTTCCTAGGGCTATAACATATTACTACAAGGTTTGGAAGCTTCAAATAACAGAAATTGGCATCCTCAGAATTTTGGAGGCAAGAATCCAAAATTAAGGCATTGGCAGGACCATACTCTCTCTGAAGGCTCTGGAGAGAATCCTTGCTTGTTTCTTCCTGCTTCTGGGGGCTCTGGGCTTCCTTGGTTTGTAGCAGCATTATTCTGATCTCTGCCTTCATCTTCACATTGCCTTCTCCTCTGTGGCTCTTTGTCTCAAATTTCTCTTTCTTTTCTCTTGTAAGTTAACCAGTCATAGAATTAGGGCCAACCCTTACTCCCAAATTATCATAAGTTCACAATCACAGGTACTGGGGGTTAGGACTTGGACATATATTTTTCAGGGACACAATTCAATCCACAATAGGAGTTTCCCTTCATTCCTTAGCCAAAATTTTTCTTTCTATCAACTGAGTTCTCCTATGGCTTCATCTTTATGTCACTTAATTGTGGTTGTCATGTTCTGTCCTATATTGACAGGACATGTTTTGTTCTGTACTGTTATTTGCATACCAGTCTGATCTTCCAAATAGACTATACATTCCTTAAAGATTGTATTTGGTTCATCTGTATCCAGAAGAAATCTTAAACCAAGCCTTGTATGAAGGGAGGTTTGATAAATATTCGTTGAAAGAATGCTTGTGACCAAGCACATTGAATTATTATTTATATTTATTCCTTTAGTCCCACAGTAGCTACAGTTCCAAATCTTTTTGTTCATAACAATCCTGTGACCAGGATAATGCAAAGTAAATATATTGTAGATGAATCAACTGTATTATTGAGCATTATTTGCAACCAAGCAGTATTCGCCTCAAGGAAGAACATTCTAACTTAATTTCCCAGTGTTTATTTTTTATTATGTGAAAGTAAACTTCTCTAATAAACACAAGTCTGTTTAAAAAATCCACAGTAGCAAAGATCTAAATTTCATGTAAATTTTTACGTCACATGTCAAAGGCTTGCAGAAAGACTTACTTCTGTAGAAGACAACTGTCATCAAAAGTAACAAGTCTGTCATATAAATTTGTGGAGGCGGAATTTAGTACATTGTAACTTTGAGCTGGAATTTAGTTTGACATGAACAAGAAGTCAGAGTAACCAAGTATTCAAGTAAGAAATACCTTCCCATCTCTGATAACTAAACATGCTGTGCAATTTCCATAATCTTTAAAAAAACTTCCCCCCTTAGGATTTGCTGATAGGTAATCAAATGTAATTTTCTCCCTTCTTAATGTGTTCAGAGTTTATTGTTTGATATTGCTTAGTCAAATTCAATAAATGACATTTATCATTTTGCAAATGTTCAATTTATTCACATATTGTAGGATTTACATTTATTTTGGATCAGATTGTTTGATTGGAATTTCAAATCTCTAAAGCTTCAATTTCATCTAGCTGCAATTATGTAAAAATCATGAGTCAATTTCCAAATCAGTCTATATTTATGCTTTTACTACATCTAGTAAGGGTTGGCTTTTTGGAACAGCTTCTGGCAAACGTTCTTGCCAGAACTGGATATAAAGATTGCATGAGAAAGACATTCTGCACTCTTGCTTTATGGTTAGAAAGCTTTCAGACCATTGTTTCATATTTTAGGAAAAGAAAGTCAAACGTTATAAGCTTCTGTAAGTCATAGCCAGACCAAAGTAAAGTTGTGACAGCATGTATCAACTTGGAAAAAGACAAATTAATGGTGAAGGAAGATATGTCATTAGTCACTCTGTATGTGAATGTAGAAATTTACCACTTGGGAGATTGTCATGTAATTGTCAATGGGACAAAATACCTCTGGCATATTTGCACAAACTTCCCTTAGGGACACCGTGCATTTAAAGGTATAAAGATAATGCTCCTGATAATCCCCTCCACATGAGACCTGGCATCCTATGCTCACGTCTCTCTCTGTGAAAAGAAAAAGTCAGGGAGACTTACCCATGATGGAAGATTCTGGAGTCAGTGAAGGACTGTGATTTGCAGTATATGTCCTCCTGAACCTCACCTGACAGCTGTTTCTCAGTTTACTTTCTATATGCCTCAACCTCACAAGCAATTGTCAGTTCTTTAGGATTTAGAAACATCTTTTATGCTTTTTGTGTTTCCTACACTGTTGAAGATAGGAGGCAGTGTGGCTTAACAGATACTTGGAGTAATCTGATCATTCAACAGTTATTTCCAGAACACTTAGAGGGGCCATGTTCTAAAGAAGCAATGGTGAGTAAGGCTATAGGATAGTAGGTTTCATTGCCCTCAGTGAAAGTTATCTGAGATGATAGCAAATAAGGCAACAATAATAAAGCTAGTTAAATGTTCTGATAGGGAAGTAGAGTGTACCAGGAAAGCTCACGGCATAGGCACACAACATAGAGGGGGAAAGGCTGGTCAAAAATCTCCCAGATGAAGCATGTATTAATCTTTGAGTCGTAGGGGGAGAAGAAGGAAGAGATTAAAATCACATGTGCAAAGACTCAGATACAAGTGAGAGCCTATCTTCCTTCAAATATGTGGGGGAAATGTCCATTCCATTAAAACACAGCCAAATTAATTCCATTTTACTGTTGATAGATCAACAAGAGAAGGTCAACAGTTTAATAAATGGCATCACTAAATCAACACTTATTTTTTCACTTCAAACTTAACTGTGCATAAATGCAATTAGGACTTTTCTTTGTCAGGGAATATATTTCAGCTGCAAAGCTCTTTGCCTCCACTGGTGTGAATCACAGCACTCTGTCCCAGTTGCTTCACTGCTCCTTCTTTTAACTGCCTATGAATTAAAATACACATATATCAGGAAAGGTCTAGACAGGAATAAAGAAACCACTCTAAGAATTCCAACCATAGGGAACCGAATACAAGGAATTGGCTGCAAAGATATTTGATGGGCTGGAATTGTAAAAGAGAAAAGCAAGGTGGCTGCAGGAGAAAAATAGTGACAATGTGAAATCCAAAGCTGATTCTAATTGTGAGCTGGAGTCCAGGAGCCTGAAGCTTCCCTGTTGGATACACCATCCTGGACAGTTCTGCATCTGCTGGGTAGGTGCTGCTTCTACCAGGGCTCAAATTACTGAAAAAGTACTACTTCTGTCCAGGTTGCTGAACCTAAAATCATCTTACCTATGCTGCAAACATCATAATTCCCATCAACTGCCATCAAGTGCCATACTATTGGAACCAGAAGCAGAAATCCTTACTTTCAATCTTTTCATCTCTCACAGGTGTTCCTATTGTCAGACCATAGCTCTACTCGGAAATCAGCTAACGATGGATCATGGGAAATGTAGTTTGCAGATTCCCCTTCCAGCAGTGCAGAGAAGAGTAGGGAAGAGTGGGCATGGGGGCTAAGAGACAGCTAAATGACCTCTCCAACTTAGGTTCAGGATTGGAGCTGGACTCGACATGAAATCAACTAAAAGCCAAGATAGAAATATTGCCCTGTCAATTTTTTATGAGGATTTACCTGGGTGAAAGTTATACTAGAATCTCACTGAGGTTTACATTCAATGAACCAATGAACAAATGTGGCTTTTAATAAAGTGTGGGGAAAGGCCATAAGGTATTATTTTGGTGTATCTAGTTGGTATTCAAAGCAGAGAAGGAGAGCATCTGTCTCTACCTAGATTTTCAGTTAGTTGATACTATCTCTGCAACCTCAACATTTTTCAAGGAAAGTTGTGAATTTGTAGGTTATCCAGTTTTTTCTTGCTGTAGATTTGGAGTAATGCTCTTTCACACTGTCTATCTACATCCTAAGCAGAGGCCAGAAACCCAGTACATTCTTGATTCTCTCATTTCTGTGGTTGAAGGTATTTGCAGCTTTTTCCTTCCTTATTTTATCTGTTTTGTCACAGTCTTCCTAGTTCAGTGATCCACACATTCTATTTCAATTTAGTTTTACTGGTATTTCCCCCTCTTGTAATATAATAGATGCCTCCTTTGATCAGTTCTGCTCATTCAACTTAAAGTCTTTCATAAACAAAGTCTTAAAGAGATTTTTCTTGTAGGAATTTATTGTAATGAGGAACTACTTGTTTTATGCAACAAATAAGGAAGCATTCACCCTGCTTATTATAATTGGCACAAAATAGTGCCAATTATAGGAAAACATACTAAAAATGGTGATTAAGAAGCTAACTTTTCCATGCTGAGTTTTGGTATGATGGTTATTTAAGACTTTATATCTAAAAACTGAGGCAGGATACATTTTAAAGTTGATGTCATTTCTTTGTGATGGTATGATTTTGAATATCTTTTTAATTCTAAAATTTCTATTTATTTTCTTACACAGAAAGAAAACAGGATAAGTCTCAGCAATGTACATGTTCAACACTTTCTTAAGATGGAAACTTCATGAGTTCAATTTCATAACTCTTCTTAGTAACCTGTTCTGTGATCTTTTCTTTGATTATTTCATATATATAATTATATGCATGTATAATTATATAATTCAGACATTATTATTATATCTTACTTACGTTATACTTAAAAGGGTGTCTATTATCTTATAATCTCAAAAATAAATGCATTCTTTGCCTGCCCTTCTTAAAAATTGTGCATACCTTTACGCTACATCTTCGTATACTAGTATGATATACTTAATACACCTTCATTTTTAGGTGCTTTATTTTTACTTACTATATACTTTTTTTTTAAGTATTGTATACTATAGACTTTTCATGACATTCTGAGTGGTCTAAAATATTACCTTTCCAATTTCATAGGATACATTATCCTCCACTCTAAAATTGTTGTTTTGCTAAAAGCTTAGTTTCCAATTTCATAGGTGACCCTACACAATAGCTGAGATCCAAAAGGGGAGGACAGTTGGGAGTACTGGGGGGTCATGTATTTTCCCTGGCTTCAGAGTATCTAAGGACCAAATATGATTTAGCTTTGTAGTGATGGGAAGTCATATAGCAGAGTAAAGCCCACAGACTTTGGAGTCAGGCAGACATAAATTTGAATTCTGGCTCTACCACTTGTTAATGCTAACTATATGACTTCAGACATTTCAATTAACATTTTAAGCCTTAATTTCCTTACCTGAAAAAAGGAACTAATAATGGCAACTAACTGCTAAGGATTATTGTAATGATTAAATAAAAAAATTTTTTTTAATTTAATTTCACACACACTCTCTCTCTCTCTCTCTCTCTCAAAGGTCTTAGCCAAGACCCTATACATAGTAAGACCCACTGTATAGGAAGTATAAGTGTGGTGTTGATAGCTTGGAGGCAAGAGGAAGTCATGGAGGGAAATGAAGTATCATTTACTGAGGATTTAGTATCAGACAGGCACAATGCTAAGAACTTCCCATGCATGACTTTATCTTATCCCCACAATAACACTAGAATGTAGATATTATTATTTTCACTTTGTAGAATGAAGGGAAGGATGAATTAATGAGAACTCGAGGCATACGATATTCACATCTCTTTCCCAAGTTTAGACAGCCCAAATGACATACCAGAATTTAAACTAAGGACTTGAAATATGTGATTTCTTCTACATTATTCTCTATCTTTTCTGTATCAGTCCCAGCGAGGAAAAAACAAACCTATATGTCTTTAAAACAGATGGAATTTAATATAGGGCATTGGATACAGGTCATGGAAAAGCTGGAGAGCCAAGCAGGGCATTGAGGCAACACAGAGACAAGTCAGGAAGAGGTTACCATTTCTAGAATAGAGATCTAAGCAAAGAAGCAGTGTTACTAATAAATTCTGGGGACCGAGGCCACCTCGTGAGAACTGGAACTATGATGGAGCTGTTTACGGGGAGCAGGAGCCAGGGAAGCATCCCAGCAGCTGAGAAGACACCACCATAAGCAAAGAGAGGACAGGAGAGACATACCCTGGCTTCTCCTTTCCTCCCACTAACTCTCTGATCTTCTGTTGTTTCCTGCCATTGTCTAAAACTAGTCAAGCCACCTAATAGAAAAATAAGGAAGATACAGCCTGCAGGGATCAATAACGCTGTGATACAGAGCAGAGCAAAAGCATGTAAAATGGACCTGGAAACAAACTGCCAAGGATAGGCACTCCAGATTCCTCTACACTCCCTTCCAAAGTGTCCCCACTCTCTCTAGCCTATTTTGAGAGTGCATGTGTCAAAGACTCTCATCTTTTTTTCCACTTGGTCAATTTTCAGTTATATATTTTTACACAACTGTTAATTTTCTCTGTTTTTCATGTCATTTATGTAAATCTCTTGAGGACTGGGATCCTATTAGTTCAGTCTGACAGATACCCAGCCTGTCCCCCTATTGAGAGAGGTGCCTATAGACGCTGAATGATAATGAGTGTGGGTTTTGAATTGTGCCAGATGAATGCATCTTTCATGTACCATCTGCTTCTTGAAGTGAGTTGCAGACAAATTGTTTACATTGACTCCATGTTTAGCTGCTACCAAATTAGCAGCCATGAAGTTTTTTGTTCCTAAAATGCCTGAGTAGGACTGATTTGATTTCTTTACTAGGCAAGTTTGTGTTGATTTTTGTGTTTATGAACTTACAACTTTTATTTATCTTGGTCGTCTTTTGACATGTTGTTGTTTGTTTGATTTATGTTTGGCTGGCTCTCCTGGCTAGAAAGTAAGTTCTATAAGCACAGAAACTTATGCATTTTGCAAAGCCACCTGGCTCAGAGTAAGCACTCAGTTAATGTTTGTGATTCAATAAATGCACAATCTGTCTAACCAATGCTTCATCTACTGTTGTATTTTTAGGATTAGAAGTTGTCTTCTTTTATGTTTTGAAATGCATCACAATATCTTGACAGTTAACTTTACTAGACTTGTCTTCGATGTCACAGTACCTTTTGTTACTATAGCAACCATTTTCCCTATTATGATTGTGTAGATCTTAGAAGAAAATTAGGAAAAATTTATCTTTGTTTGCATTTTTCCTAACATTTATTTAATATATTGAATACAGTATTTAACCATTTTCAGGATTTTCATCTGGTTGTAAGTTTATACAGCACAGTATTCAAGAGAAATCTAAGACTGCTTTCCCAAATTCAAATAATTCAAACCATCTCTTATTAAAAAGATCTCATGGAATTGTGGTTATTTTACATAGCCCCAAATTGATTTTCATAAGAACGTTGAAATATATTCTGGTATTCATTGCTTAACTTATTTATGTCTGCCCCACCAAATTCCCACTAGTTTTTACAATGGCTGTGTAGTAGTGGTGCAAATTGGGGTGAGCTGATTATCTTCTTAGAGTCTCATTATAAACATCACATAAAAATTTTTGGTGTCTCCTTAAATAGTAAAATTCTGTGATTTTAGTAGCTATACTACAATATGTTGAGATAGAGGAAGAGCTGGAATGCTGTTCCCACCGGGCCAGGGCAGATGTTTGCTCAACATCCCTGATTTTGAGTTTGGACAAGACCCACAAACTAATGCAACACAGTAAGATATAGAACCCAGGTTCTGGAGCTAGGCTGCCTGGGTTTGAATCTCTGCTACTTATTAGCTTAGAATCTTGGGCAAGATACTTAATCTCACAATAACTCAATTTTCTCTTCTTTAAAATGTAATGATAATAGCACCTACTTCAAAGGGTTGTTATGAGGATTAAATGAGTTTATAACATATGTAAAAGTGTTTGGAACAATTCTTGGTACTTGGTAAGTGCATATAAATGTTAGCTGTTATTTACATGATTATAAAAGTAATCACATGTCTTCAAGGCTTAGAACAGCTCAGTATATATACCATCCAAACTCCTTACCATGAACCGTGTGGTCTTACATCACCTGTCCCTTGCCTGCCTCTCAGCTCGTCTCATGCTTGTCTTCCTTACCTTATTCTAACCAGTAACTCTGATCATCTGCAAGTTGCCAGGCATGCCAAGCTATCTCCCATCTCAAAGTCTCTGTGTCTGTCAATTTACCCACCTGGAAGTTTCTTCACATGAATGGCTCCTTCTCATCTCTGGGTCTCAGCTGAAAAATGCCTTCTTCCCAGAAAGGCTTTCCCTATATATCCTATGTAATTATTACCCCCATCCTGCTATGTTTAATTTTCTATCACAGAAGTCTGTGTTTTTTTCTTCCAAGTCCATATAGTAATTTGTCATTTTTTAAAATTGTGTTTTTCTCAGTGGAATGTAAGTTCCTGAAGGTCAGGGAACCTCTGTGTATTGTAAATTATTTTCAGTGTCTAGCATAGTGCCTGGCATACAAGATATACTCAATAACCATTGGTATAACACATAAATGAGAAATTAATAAATGAGTGAATATAATGGATTGCATGTTTTCTGTTTCAAGCTTCGAAGAGATAAAACCTTAGAATAGTGACAAATAATGATTATGGCAAAAGCAATGTGGCTAGACTCTCTGCATTATTAGATATATGTAGATGAACATTGGAGCTTTCTGGGTATCTATTAATTGTTTCAGCACTATTTGAGGTCATATGAAGACCTCAAAAAATAAGAGAGCCCATCTAGTATGGGATAGGGATCTAGTATGAAAGTGTATAGTTAAGAGCTGAGCTGTGAAGTATAGACTCCCTAAGGAAAAAGAAGATTCCGAAATTAAGAAACTAACTAAAGAAACTTAGTCATGGCTCACAAATGCATCTTCCATTATATTGCGACATGGTTCTGCCTGTAAGTTCCACGTCTAGACTGAAAACTCCACGAGGGCAGGGAGCAGGTTTGCCTCAGCCCTTTCTCCCCAGCAGCTGTCTCAGGCACATTTGTACGTAGTCCCTTGTTTTTGAATGAAGGGGAAAAATGTTTTACATCTACCATATTTATCTTTGAGAAAAGAACCCAAATTCTAAGTTTACTAAGTTGGAACAAAATATGTGGTTATTTAAAAATATATGGTTAAAGAGGTTCTTATTAGAAATTATTGCCATGGCAAAATGCATTATTTCATTTAAAGCTGCAACATTCTATGAAATGGATATTCTTAATATTCCATTTTACAAATGAGACACTGGGGCTTAGATACCCACTGAGCTATTAAATGATAGAGCTGCTGCTGAAATACAGATTGGCTTCATTCTAGAACCACAAATCTCAAGCCCTCACTGTAGTAGTCTGTCTTCTCCTATATGTTGTAAGGTGGTGGATACAGACTTTGTGTGGAACACAGAGCCGTAGTGCAAACTTTATTCAGGTAATGGTGACTGACTACTAGCTGCGGTTTGGAATTGTCTATATGTTTATTAGGGCAGTGGTACTGGTGTCAGAGAAAATTACAGCTAAATAGCACATGATTCTGTGAAAACAAGACATTTTGAGTTTTAGCCTTATACATACGAATTGTTTCCTGAAACAAAGTGAATAAATACATAATCGAAAATTATTTCCTGAGAGGGAGCAAAATAGGTAATTATAGAGTCTGCAATACCCATGTTAAGGTTGAAGGTGTATTTCTGTATTTTGAAGCCCTAGTTTTACTCACTCTAGTTGTCTCTGAAATGTATGTTTCTCTTTCAGTTGAAAATTGCCAATGTTGCTCTTTCTCCCAAGTCTCAATAGAAAAGTTGAAATGGTTTATTTATTTATTTATTTTTGGCTGTGTTCGGTCTTTGTTGCTGCGCGTGGGCTTTCTCTAGTTGCGGTGAGCGGGGGCTGCTACTCCTGTGGTGCACGAGTTTCTCATTGTGGTGGCTTATCTTGTTGCAGAGCATGGGCTCTAGGTGCATGGGCTTCAGTAGTTGTGGCATGCGGGCTCAGTAGTTGTGGCACACGGGCTTAGTTGCTCTGCGGCATGTGGGATCTTCCCGGACCAGGGCTTGAACCCGTGTCTCCTGCATTGGCAGGTGGATTCTTAACCACTGCACCATCAGGGAAGTCCCAAAAGTGGTTTACTTAAATAAAATGAAGCACATATGGATTTTACTGCTGCATACCAGATTTTAAGAATTGGAATTTGTCCTTAAGGCTTTTGAAATAGGGCAAACAAACTTTAATGATTCAATATAGTCATTAAATATTATGATTAAAATAACTGATGTTTCTCTTAAAAAATTAAGGGAATGACAATACAATATATCAACGAAGGAATATTTAGAGAGGTAACTCTTGTACAAGCCAGGCGAAGGGCTGAAATTCAGCATCTTTCAATACCCTAATTAAGGCATTCCTGTCCTACAAAGATTTTGTTTGTTCCATGTGTCACTTAGAATTACCATAGTGCCCTCCCTTGAGCTACTGTCATTTAAGCATGTTTTTTGATAGACAGATACAGACTGATGCTAATAAAATTCCTCTAATATGAAGCCTCCCTCCATAACTACCCAGACACTACAGGACATAGAGTAAATCACTCAGGATGGATTTCCAATCCTTCCAAATCAGGCTACAGCCTTTCCTGTATATATGTCCCATTACTCCCTTTCACAATGTTCTAGTCCAAATAAGATTGCCTTCCATCCCTCTACTTTTAAGAAGGATGTTACAGTAACTGGTAAAGCTCTGGTCTCTTTATCTCTTTTTCTCTTTATCCCTTTCAATTTTTGTCTATTTATCAGTTCTTGCCTGTAGGAGTAACATCAACAGTCATGCAATGCTTCGAATTATTAGTTAAGAGCAGGGACTCTGCATTGATATTCTAATGTGGGCTTTCCCACGTATTAGGGCACAGCTTTGGGCATATTATTTAACCTTGTGGTAGACTATAAATCTCTCTACTTGTAAAAAAGTGTGACTTTGTCATGTTTTTCTTGTAGATGGAGTATATTTCTCTGCCTTATTGTCAAAATTGACCATAAAGTTTGCTTTGCCAGTAGCATGAGAGTTCAAGCAGAAGCTTTAAGAGTAATTGAGTGGTTCAAGTCCCTCCTTCTCTCTCTTTTTTTCTCTCTCTGAGCTTCAGCCTTTTATTAGAAGGAAAAAATTCATGGAGTAGAGCTTCAGCAGCAATTGTAAACAAAAAATGCTTTGTTTTTTGTTATTGAAAGCCATCCAATCCAATAATTATTTGTTACTACAGCAAAGCTAACCAATTCGAATTTTATTTGTAAAATGTCAAGACAACAAAAGTGCCTACCTCTTAAGTTTTGTGAAGGTTAAATATGTAAGATTTCACATATCATATTCAGGTTAGTGCTTGGCATATAGCAATCTCCTAAATAAAGATATCAATCAATGTTAATATCATTTTAAGGAAAAAACCCTTTTTTCTCCACAATCAGATACTAAGTATTTTGAGAACAAAGGTGATGACTTTACCTTAATGTAGATGAGGAAATGGAGGAAAAAAGAGACTACACATTTTTGCTATACTTACTTTATTCTTGGGCAGGCTTTCTACATGTTTTAAATCATTTCAACCCACAAAAACACTGAGTGGTAAATACTATTATAACCCTTAGCAAATGATAAAATTGAGCCTCAGAAACTTAAGAAAGTTTCCCTAAGTCATATAGCTATATAAATGTGGGACCCAAGGTTTGGGTCTGGTTCCTAAATTCATATTTTCCCATCATACAAAACCTTCCATGTAGTAGCTTACACACGGTGAATTCTTATAAGATTATTCCTCACGCTAATAAAAGGGCTCCACTAGCACAACTTCCAGAGTATCTCATACCTCATCTGTGTTATAATGCTACAGCTTTAGTTCAGGTAAGTCCTTGTAGGAGGCTTTGATAGCCTGGGGAGGCTGAAGGTGATAAATGAGAACTGGGTTCATATCAAAATAAATATACTCTGCTCTGTAATCATATTGTATATTGTGTAATCCCAAAGATGGATAAGGAGGACTGGCCCAAGTGAGCTGGTCATCAACATATTCAGATTAACCTGTGCACGTAAATACTCCCACCTTATTTATGTAGATATAGACACAGAAGGACCTCAGAGCAACCAGCAGTTCTGAGATCACCCTTAACTCACAAATATGTGTGTCCACTGGTATGTGACCCTTTTGGGGGTACCTGAATGCTTATACTCAATTTGACAGTGGAAAATATCTACCACGTTTCATGATTGTGCTGACTTCCTTCCATAACATTTAAGTAACTAAGCCTTGATACATTTATCCAGCTGTAATCTATGTCTAGTCTCATTGTGACTCTGAACTTAACACTCACATTGGTCAATATGGTGGTTGTGAAATGCTCAATGAATAAGTACTGACTGATTAATACTAAAGTTTGAAATAATCCTGCCAAAGAATAAGAAATCTTTAATTATCAGTATTCCTGTGTATTTTATTTTAAAATGAAGATTTGTTTGCAACTTTAGTCATCGTATTTCCTACAACATGAAGGATGTATATAAAATCACATATCTATTCTTTTATATAACTATTGAAGTAGTCATAGAAGAACCTCTTTGCATATTCCTAATTCCAAATACATTTAAATACTTCATAATTATACTTTAAAGAAGAAACTACTTGCCTTGTTTAAAATGGATTTTTTTATATTTCAAATCGCAAACTTAGCATGCCTGAAAGAGCTAATTTTCCAGGAGAAAATAACATAGGATAGGAGGTCAAATAGGATATGATATAGAAGTGATGAATAAGAAGATTTCTATCAATACCTTTGAAGGAGTAAATGAAGCAATTTATTGATGGAATAAAATGATATAGAAGAAAATTTCTCCTATGGGCATTACTTATGATATGTCAGGTATCACCAAATTAATTTGTGCTTTATAGTAACAATTTCCAAAAACAGGCTCTAGATCTTGAGAATAATGACCCTTGTTCATATGACATTCTATTGAATTTCTTTGGCAAATCACCTTAAAGCAGTGAAGCTTCTTCACCCTTTGCCCAATTTCATTTTGGCTGAAAATATAACATGAACAATAAAAGAAGAATGCTATATTCTCTTTCACAACTGTTCTTTGCAACACTGAAAGGGAATTCTAAAAGCATTCTTAAAGATTTTTAAGGCATTCCTGTGCTCAGTTTTTGGAGTGAGAAGCTATCCCCTCTTCATAGGGAATACAGTGTGACTTAGTTGTAGATGACCTATTTCCCAGATGTGAAATAGAGATTCTCTTTTCCAGCTGTGATTATCTGCTAGCCTGGGGATGTCAACTTTGGGCTGACTGCTTTCTCCATGTTGCTTGCTTCTCTTCTCTGATCATCTCATTTCTCTTGCCCTTAACTGGAGAGTAATAGCAGACAAAAGACTTGACCATTAACCCACATGCCTGACTCATTAAATTCCTTGCCTGGTGGGCCACAATTAACTCGGCTACAATATGCTGAATTATAATACTTTTGAGAGCTATAAAAGTACTTTTTTCTGCAAAGGTCTTTATTCTTCCGTTAATGATACTTTAAAAGGTTTTGCATTCAGCCTGAAGTTCCTGATACTACTGACCTCACTTCAGGGGATATTGTGGTGTGTGTGTGTGGGGGTGGGCATGCGAGCATGTGCATTTGCATGTGTATGCAGGTGCATACATTTATGGGTACAATTTTTGGAGCACGAAATATTTCACTATCTTTCTATTATAAGAGACTATATTAAGGAAAAACTGTTACTTTAAGAAAATTTATTTAGACATAGTTTAACATTTAAAAATGTTTTGAGATATTTCTCTAGTAAAAGATTAAAAAGAGGATACACTGATTTTTAAAAACTTTTTCGGTAAGCTATGTACTCCCTGTAATTAGAGTGTTGGACATTAAGTAACATTTCAGAATGCTTGCAGCTCCTAAAATGTGCATCCTTTATTCAAGTTATGTGGTAAATTAATATGAGTGTCTGCTCTAAAAGACGATATGCATTTTATCTTCAAATAGTGTAGATATATTGTCTATTTGTGTATAAATGTAAGATAAATACATCTGTCTGTCTATTTATCTATCATCTATGGTCTTTTATTTTGTCTGCATGAGAGAGCTTTCCACCCTTCCTATGAACTACACAGTTATTTTTAGGCACAGAACCATGAACTCTTACATTGAAGGCCAGCGTATAAATCACAGATCTACTTGTAGCTGTTCTAGTTGAAACAGGGAATGGAAAATTTATTGGAAATCTTCACCCTGATGTCACAGAGGCAGCTTCATCTTAACATATTCATAACATGAGTCATTGTCTCACCCTCTTCCCTCATAAACATCTCCTACTTGATCAGTGGCATTACCCTCATCCCCGCTCCCTAAGCTGAGAACCTCAGGGTCATTTTCCATTCCCCCATCTCCTCCTGACAGAACACATCAGTCACCCAGTCTTGGTATTTTGATTTCCTCAAAAACTCTAAAATCATTCTTCTCTTCTCCATGCTAAATAAAGGTGTCTTAGTTTAGTCTCTGTGTTAGTATACTAGATAAGCTTTGGTAAAACGAGACCCCCAAATGCAAGGAAGCCTGGTGGTCTAGGGTGGGTAGGTGACTCTGCTTCCTGAGGTCATTCAAGGACCTGATTCCTTTTCTATTGTTGCATTTTCACCATGCATGTGATCAGAGATGGCTTATCCATGATTTCCAATTTCCAGCCTGTAGAATGAGAGAAGAGGTGGAGAGACTTGGATGTTTGCACATCACTTCTGTTTACATATTTTGGACAGAACTTGGTCACCTACCTCCAACTACATACAAGGGTATGATGGTACATGCAAACCCTAGATGCGAGGCCATGTGCCACAGGCACTTACTCATTCAAAATAGTTGCATTGAGCACTATCTTGTGTCAGACCCTGTTCTAGATGTTGGGGATTTAACAGTAAACAAAATAGAGTCTTGTCTCTCATGTTACTTATACTCTGGTGGGAGGAGGTCAATAATACACAAACAAGCACATAAATTTATTTACTATATTGAGTATTTTAAGTGCTACAAAGAAGCATAAAGTAAGGTAAGGAAACAGACAATAACAAGGTGCCTCATTAGATAAGATGGCCAGAAAAGACCTATCTGATGAGGTATCATTTGATGAGAGACCTGAAGAAATTGAGAGGAGTTAATGTGGATGCCAGTCCGAAAGAGGAGCCATGAGTGCAGAGGACTTGAGATGGGGTGACCTTGGCACATTCAAGGAAGAAAAGGGAGAAATTTGGTGTGGCTGGAGAGGAGGAGGGGGAGAGTGCTAGGAAATAAACTTGAAGAGTTGGTTGGGGTTAGATTGTATAAAGTCCTACAGGCCATGATGAAGACATTGGGTTTAGTCTGAGTAGAAACAGAAAGACATTAAAGGGTTTTGAGCAGAGGCATGACAAGTTATAACTTTGGCCTATGAAACTGCCTATGCCAGGATGACAATCCTGAAACTGGAAACTGTTGAAGGCAGAATGTCCATGTGGAAGCTGCCATTAAGGACTTACTGTGTGCTGTGCCTCATGCTAATGAGATATACTACACGGATTTTCCCCATTTGATCTTTACAACATATATTTTTGGGCATCAATTCCAGGTCACTTTGGGATACTACTTTGCTTCCATGAGCTACAATTTCTTCATCTAAAAAATGAGAATCATCCCTTGGTAGGGTCAGTGCAAGGACTGAATGATGCTTCACATAAGAAGCATAAAGAACAATGCTTAGCCCATAATAGACAATAAGGACCAGATCCCTTCTTTCTGAGAACTCACTATTAGGTCATTTTCAGCCAGCAAGAAAATTTTAAGGGAGAAGTCTATAGAACAACTGAATGCAAGTGAGGAACAAGAAAAGGGAAGAGAAATGAGAAAGGAAAAAGAGTTACTTATGCTACTAGCCACTCAAAAATATTTTATGATAATGAGTAGGATTAATTAATACAAATAAAGAATGAATAGAAACACACATGTAAAATTGGAGCTATACTTTCCCTTTCATAGTTTTAACTGCATATTCTTTGATTTTTATTTTCTATTAGGAGGCTCAATCCAGTGGTCAAAGTGTAATATCTCACTAAGCAAAGTGTCAATGGCATTTATCTAAGATTTTCCTTTTATAAAGCTAAAGCCAATAACTATATCCATATTCGACTTATAAAAGTTAATGAATTTGAAAATATCTTTTTAAAGCAGATTTCAATTGAATCTTCTGGAAAAGGTGAAGATTCTGTTATAATAAAAAATAATTTCATTCAGTAGGTCCTTTTTCTGCATATATTGTTCACTGACATAGATTTGTTATAATCATTTTAGGATTTCTTTTGTGTGTATGCAGACGCTAAGATCCATTCCTTTTTTTTCAATTGACAGTTGAAGGCTTGGGCCTCTCCTGTGTTTTCAATGATTAATTCTAGTATAGAGGGCTAGAGCATTTTCACACTTAAGTGCTACACTGGACTCAACTCACAGCTCTGCCAGTTCACTACTTGCATGACATTAAGCAAGTTACTTAAGCCCCTAACTTGTTCATCTACAAATTGAGGATAATAATTGTACCTACCTCTAAGGATTTATA
This sequence comes from Balaenoptera acutorostrata, assembly GCF_949987535.1. Taxonomy (NCBI): domain Eukaryota; kingdom Metazoa; phylum Chordata; class Mammalia; order Artiodactyla; family Balaenopteridae; genus Balaenoptera; species Balaenoptera acutorostrata. The sequence goes on from NC_080068.1 coordinate 81,318,655, forward strand.
TGAGTATTTAATGAATTCAAACAATGTCTGACACATGATAAGCTCTCAGTAAATGTTATCACTGTAAGTAAGAAATACATTTGTATTTTCTCAAACCACCTGATAGGAAAACAAGATTCATTTTGAATTGAGTGTCAAGTTACTTTTTTCACTGTTAATATACATATTCTTTTATTCTTCTACCTTTTCTATATATGGTGATTCAGGAGAGGCTCAAATATTCCACTAACTCCTCACATGTGATCATTTCTGGATGCCTTCCCACTCCTTCCCCTCACCCCCATGGGAGGAACTTTGATAGAGTAGGATAGGAGGAGGCTATTCCTTGGGAAACTCACTCAAGATGATCTTCAGTTAATGATCAAACTCCAGGCTCCCTGGCAGCTGGGAATCTTTGACTGCCCCTCTTTGATCTCTGGAGATAGTAGGTGATGTGTATTCAGGTCTTGGTTGCAAGTGACAGAGCCCACCTAAATATTGCTTAAGCAAAAAAGGATTTATTGTATAATGTAAGTGAAAACTCCAGTGGTCTGTTTTACTTCTGGCATGGCTCTTCCAGATAATCAAATGATGCCAGAAATATGTACCCTTTTAATTTTAGCTCTGATTTTCTTTCCTGTGCCTTTTCTTCTAAGGTAGATTCTCCCTCAGGTAGTGGTGAGTGCTTTTGGCCTGTACATTGACAGGGAAGGTCTGTTTCCCAAAGGATCTGACAAAAGTGCCAGATTGTGAATGCGTCTTCTTTGCTTGGTTTAATTTAAGTCAGCTATCTATCCATGAACCATTTAGTGGGGCCAGCAGGATAGAATATTCTGATTATTCAGCCCGGGTTGGTGGCAAGCACACACAGCAGATGTAGAGGATACCAATAATGTTCTGCTTCCCTTCTTCAGGACTGACATATATACACTACTACATATAAAATACATAACTAATGAGAAGCCACTGTACAGCACAGGGAACTCTACTCAATGCTCTGTGGTGACCTAAATGGGAAGGAAATACATAAAAGAGGGGATATATGTATACATATAGCTGATTCACTTTGCTGTACAGCAGAAACTAACACAACATTGTAAAGCAACTCTACTCCAATAAAAATTAATTTTAAAAAAGATGCCTGTCATCTTAAAAAAATGCCCACCCTTAAAAACTCTTTCCCAAGAGAAGTCCTAGGGGCAAGGGCTGGCAGAAAGTTCTACCATGTAACATATTGATATCATTGCTACTCAGCTGATAACTGATAAGCCAAGTTTGGTATAATAAAGCTCATTCATATGGGTCAATAATGTGGTAGCCAACTGTACAGGAATCTGTGATCCTTTTCTTTTTGGTGCTCATAAAAGAATTCAGGGCTAGAGACATAAAAGCATAAGCAGTAGAATCAGAAGTATCCTGACTAGAGTGTTGAAATTGACCACAAATATATAAGGACATTCTGCATATATAAAATTATATTTCAGACACAATAATTTTCATAATACCTTGAGCATATGGATTCACACCTGGATTCTGTGGACAAAGTGCAAAGAGGAAAACTACCTCTCACCCTGATGAAGTATAGGCAAAAGTCCGTAGATCTGGTAAATATCCCATGTGTTGCCAAGCTCAGGACTCCCTCAGGGGAAGGCTGATTGAGAAAATGACATGTTTACTCACTTGCTATTCTTATATGTCACCACAGCCTATCTTGAGACAGTAGGGGACGAGACAGATTCCAGTGTAAACACTGTTATTAAATACAATAATCCTCAATGGGAGGGGATGTATTTTCTGAAGCAGTAGGCACAGAGCTGTGATATGAAAGTTTAGGGTTTGACTTCCCAGTGATTTCCTGTGTGAAATAAATAACCTGATAAAGGGATTCAGTAGGATGAAGTATAAAAAGTCAATGCTGTGTGACACGTTTCTTAACTTTATCTTTACATTGCTTGGCTCCTATTTTCCATCCTACAATCTCCAGGTTAGGGTCAGAGCAGTATCTCCTAGGGCAGTGCACCTGCATCATGTGTCTTTCACCTCACCACCACCCTCCCCCTGCCTGAATACTTCACTGCTCAGTTACTTCAGGGGTTAAACAGGAATTAGATTAGCTATGAGAAAGTACTAACTAAATGGTGGCAAAGTAAATAAATAGATGGTGGAAAGAAAAAAAGATAAAAATGCACATTTTTCTTCATTATCTACAATGGTTCTAAACAAGAATCAAATTTTGTTAAACATAATTGGAAAGCTCATTTAGTTTTATATATACTACATTGTCAAGATGATACATTTTTCTTCTTTTTCATCAGATTACAGTTTTCCCTCAATATCCAGGAGGGCGGGTATTGGTTCCAGGACCCCTGTGAATTCTCAGTTGCCTTACAGCCAGCCGCCTGTATCCATGGGTTCTGCATCCGAGGCTATGGAGGGCCCACTGTACCTATAATTGAAATCAGTTTATTCAGAAGTATACTTCCTTTTTACAGGTACCTAGGGATAAAAGATCACATGTAGAAAAGTTTCATTAAATGCATTTGCAATATCTTCAAGAAAGTACTGACTAAAACCAAAAGAAACTGATCAAAGAGGATAAAACCCACAAATTTTCCAAAAATCTATATTATAATCTGTTGAAAATATATAAACCCATCCCTGGTTTCTTCTCCTGATATATAAAGGTTTGGTCTTAGCAGCCTATATTGTTGTCTTTTAGTTCCATTCACTCATTCTTCTCAGGGACGATTGAGTTCATGGCTACTTATTTACTCCATCCACATTGAAAAAAAACTCGCATGTCAGTCTTGGCGCTGAGCTTTGAGAAAATTAAGTGCACTTTTCTTGCTATATTTATTGTAGGAATGACTATCCTGAAACCCTACATCAGAGAACATGTTTTTGTTCATATAGCTTTGACTTTGGCACAGTCTTGGGCATGTATATGTCACCAGTGAAGTACCTGAAGGGTCCTAGAATAGCTAGGAGTCATCTGTAGTCTGAAAAGTTCCTGCTGGATTCAGGAATTCAGGGTTTGGAAAGTTACGAAGAATCAGCTTATCTGACCTGAACCCAAGATTTCAGTTCGTTGGAGTGTGTTTGCCCGGGAGCCAGACACATTTCATGAGTAAAAATACTGCTACTTTTCCTGTTATTCCTACCTTCAGCTTAAAGAAATCCAAAGGTAATCTAGAAGCATATATGAGATGAACAAAGGATAAGACTCATGCATTTAAAAAATTCACCCATGCATATTTTAAAAATATTCCCTATAAACATAAAATTTAAAGTTCATTCATTCTTTCAAGAAAGTTTTAAGGAGCACTCACCTAGTCCCTATGTGCTGTGAGTTCAGTGCTAAGCAGAACTGCATGACCTGTATGCTGAGGGAACTACACCGAAGTAAGACTGCTTATGGGAGCTTCCAAAGAATGCACAAACTTTGACTTCAAAATACCACCAAAAAGTGAAAATCAACACAAGGTAATATGGATTAGAGTCACAACTTAAACACCATGACCAGAATTCTTATAGGAAGGGGGTGGGGCGGGTCAAGGAAGTCAGCCCATGGATGGTGAAGGTTTAGTAGCATTCAGAGATACTAGGTGAGGTGAACTGTTTGGCACAAGAGAACACTTGGTTGTGGCATATGTTATATGTCAGGGATTAGTGCAAAGCCGGGCAAACTAGTGGCTAAAAACACCAGCTTTGGTGTATAGCAGTAAGTTCTAACTATCAGTAGCAATAGAAGTCAGATGAGAAAAGGGACACAGTTGAACAATTTCCATAACCAGATTAGAAAGCATAACAGACCAAAATAAATTTATAATTTATTCTATAGTTCTGAAGTTCTCTTGTCTCCAAAGTACAGTGAGAGATGATTCATCTCATGTTTAGGATGAGATTACTTGAACTTTCTCTATATAAAGATAAGAAAAATTCAGATTTTTCTAATATTTAATACAAGTTGATAATAGTACATTGTATATAACTTATAAATAAATGAACAAACTGGTTGCAGTGGACTGAATGTTTATTATCTCCCCTCTCCTCCCCACAAATTCATATGTTGAAATCCTAACCACAAAGGTGACAGTATTAGGAGGTAAGTCCTTTGGGAATTGATTAGTGCCCTGATAAAAGAGTCCCCAGAGAGACCTCTCACCCCTTCTACCATGTGAAGACACAGTGAAAAGAATGCCATCTATGATTTATGTCAGAATGTTCCACCTATGTTCTCTTCTAGTTTTATAGTTTCATGTCTTACATTTATGTCTTTAAATCATGAATATTTTTTTGGATCTGTCTCCTAAGGCAAAAGAAATAAAAGCAAAAATAAACAAATGGGATCTAATTAAACTTAAAAGCTTTTGCATAGCAAAGGAAACCTTTCACAAAATGAAGACAACCTACAGAATAGGAGAAAATATTTCCTTGGTATGACCAACAATGTGCTAATGTCCAAAATATATAAATAGCTCACACAACTCAATATCAAAAACCAAGCAACCGGGCTTCCCTGGTGGCGCAGTGGTTGAGAATCTGCCTGCTAATGCAGGGGACACGGGTTCGAGCCCTGGTCTGGGAAGATCCCACATGCCACGGAGCAGCTGGGCCCGTGAGCCACAATTGCTGAGCCTGCGCGTCTGGAGCCTGTGCCCCGCGACGGGAGGGGCCGCGATGGAGAAAGGCCCGCGCACCGCAATGAAGAGTGGCCCCCGCTTGCCGCAACTGGAGAAAGCCCTCGCACGAACCGAAGACCCAACACAGCCAAAAATAAATAAATAAATAAATAAATAAGAAAATCCTTTAAAAAAAAAAAAAAAAACCAAGCAACCTAAACAAAAATTGGACAGAAGACCTGAATAGACATTTTCCCAAAGAAGACATACAGTTGTCTAACAGACACATGAAAAGATGATCAACATTGATAATTGTTAGAGAAATACAAGTCAAAACAACAGTGATATATCACCTCACACCTGCCAGAATGCCCATCATCAAAAAGCCTACAAATAACAAATGTTGGGGAGGATGTGGAGAAAAGGGAACCCTTGTACATTGTTGGTGGTAATGTAAGCTGATGCAGCCACTATGGAGAACAGTATGGAGGTTCCTTAAAAAACTAAAAATAGAACTACCACATGATCCCACAATCCCACTCCTGGGTATATATTTAAAAAAACAACAAAAACACTAATTTGAAAAGATACGTGCACCCCAATGTTCATAGCAGCATTATTTACAATAGCCAAGATATGGAAGCAACCCAAGTGTCCATCAACAGATGAATGGATAAAGAAAATGTGGTATATATACATATATATATATGTATAATGAGGTATTACTCAGCCATAAAGGATAATGAAATTCTTCCATTTGCAGCAATGTGGGTGGACCTAGAGAATATTATGCTTAGTGAAATAGGTCAGAGAATAACAAATACTGTATCATATCACTTATACATGGAATCTAAAAAATAATATCAATGAATGTATGTGCGAACGGAAACAGACTTACAGTTATAGAAAACAAACTAGTGGTTACCAAAGCGGAGAGGGAAGGGAGAAGGGGCAAATGAGGGGTATAAGATTAAGAGATACAAACTACTATGTATAAAATAAATAAGCAAAAAAAATATATTGCACAGGGAATTATAGCCGTCATCTTGGAATAACTTTTAATGAATGCAGTCTGTAAAAATACTGAATCACTATGCTGTATACCTAAAACTAATATAATATTGTAAACCAACTAACTATACTTCAATTAAATAAATGTCACCTATGAACCAGAAAGCAGGTTCTCACCAGACACTGAAACTGCTGGTACCTTAGTCTTGGACTTCCTGGCCTCCAGAACTGTGAGAAATAAATAAATTTCTCTTCTTTATAAACTACCCTATCTATGGTATTTTATTATAGCAGCCCAAATAGACTAAGACCCTGCAGGTCTTAACTGATTAGGTGTACAATTTAAAAAATGGAAACTATTGCCATAATTAATAGCACAGAAGAGTAAGGATAGGATTAAAATCTTGTTCTGTATTTCCATAAATTGAACCTAGGTAGTAATTTTGGCATTATATATTCTATTAGATTAGTCTTTTTTAAAAATTATATGCTGCACATTGCTAGAAACAATTTTAATCAGTATACAAAGATGAATTACACCTGTAGTATGATATTAGCATTGTTTCACATTTTCAGTAATGTAAATTCACAAACTTACACTATTTCCCCACTTCTTCCAAGGAAGTGAATGAGAATTATCCAGAGCACTGATACAGAAATTCACATTTTGAGACATAAATTCAATTTTGAGACACTATTCCAATAATCAAGGAAAGTAGAAGACAGATCCATAGATGAGTTCATGTCTTCATTCATCTACCATCAATGGTGCTTATATTTCCCCAAATACAACTTATTTCTATTTTTTAAGACATTTAAAAAGAGAATACAATATATAAAATAAAGCCCATATACACTCTCCAGAATTAACTCTTGCTAATATTCAGTTATATTTTATTTGTCTTTCTTAAAAGAATTAAAGCATTAAACATAAAGTCCCTCTGTCTCTCATCCCAGTCATCTACTATCATGGATTTTCTCTCCACCTTATTTTTATAGGAAAATATATAAACACAAGCAATATTGTTTTATATAGTTTTTTTAAATCTACATATAATTGTTTTATAGTATACATATTCTACAACTTGCTTTGTTCATTCAACATTGTTTTGACATCTATTAACATAGACAGTTAAATAGATCTGGATCAGAAGTGTAGTGTATGAAAATACTTACATTTATTTTGTCTCTCTGTTGATGGAATTTAGATTGTTTACAACTTTCACTGTTAAAAATAATTCTGCAGTAAACCACCTTCTATATAACTACAGGTAAGGTTTCTCCAGGGTGTTTATAAGTACAATTTCTGTGTTGAGGGTATGGATACTAGTTCTTTCCAAACTGCCTTCTACAGTGGTTGAGCCCATTTATACTCCCAGCAGCATTTATGGGAATTTCAATTTCCCTGCAGTTTTACCAAAACTTGCTGTCACAATTTTTTACACCAATATTATCTATAAAATGATTCTCATTTTTACTTGCATTTTAATTGCTAATGAAGTTGAATGTCTTCTCAAATATTTATTAGCCATTCAGTTTTCTATTTTTCATTTTTGTGAACTATCTGCTCCGTTAGTCATCTTTTATTGAGACTTTTTTTTTTTTTTTGGAATTTAGATCTTCTCTCTGCCTTAGTAAAACAGTTTAATATATACATTATATGATTATATATATTTAATAATATATGATATATAATATATACACCAAATAATGCATGTGTATACATATAAACACAAAAGTATGTATACACATGTGTATATACATGAGTATATAAACACACAAACTCTTTCAATATGACTCAACTTTTCTCTTGGCTTAACTTAATATACCCATACACTGTTCTCCTTTGTTCTTTTGCCAGGGCTCAGTAAAGATAGTAAAGTTAGTTTTCACATATCGTTCACTCTGCATCTCGTGAATTAGTCTGTTGTGGTGAGTGGTCAAATGAATACTTCCCATGGCTGATTTTATATTAGAACAAGTGTCCTGAGCCTTCCTTATGACATGTTCACCTTGAGAGTACATCTCTTTTATGTGAACATTCCCTCAGGCATGACAGATATGCTCCGGAGCTCCCTAAAGACATCTTGGTTGAATGTCATATACTTTTGCCCTAAACCTTCTCTGTTTCTATATATATCAGGAGCACACATTGCTAAGTTTCCTTTGACCTAGGCAGAACTTAACCTAAAATTAGGCCTAAATATAAATTTACCATTTGTCATGATACATGAAACTTCATAATGGAGCCTCGTTTACATAGAAGGGTAAATTTTCCCCTCAGTGGTATGTGTTGGCACTTGGAAAATGGACAGACAACAATTAATTCAAATCAGAAAATTTCAAATTCATGTAACTCTTGTGGAAGGGATTCATTCTCCAAAATTAGCTGTATGTATCTTAAAAATCACATTTTACTTTGCAAATTTTGAAAGACAACTCCAACAGCCAAAGTATCATCTTTCAATATAATAAGAACATGCTTGTAGCAAATTGAATTCTAACGCAAATAAGGAATCCCAGAAACTAAAATAATTTAAATTTATGGTGGATTGTTAAAAGATTGTTAGGTGCTTAGGAGATATTCTCCCATGAGGTGACCAATGCAGTTGGCATAAATAGAATAAGGTGATCCTATTGAGATTTTAATGAATATGGAATTAAAAATTCAATTCCCACAGGTGTGGATTCTTTTTTCCTAAGTAGCACAGCTGAAATTTTAGATATGGTCTCCAAATAGGAGGCAGTGTCTATTAATTAATTAATTCATCCAAATATTTTTCTGTGCATGTCATAGCCAGGCTGAGGTAGGGGTTTAGAAAATTAGCTTACCTTTTAGGGGTAGAGCCAAAAGTTAGGTAGGAATGGCCTGTGGACTTGTGAATTACACTCTTTTTTTCTCTTTTAAAAAGGAATGATTTAGAGACTGACTTGCGTTCTTGGCTTATATTTTGAAAAGGTTGGCATAAAATTTCTTTTGTGACTCCATCCCAAAACATAGGTAGGTGGTTCTCAATGTTTGGTGTATCTGAGAATCATCTTAATTAATGTTTTAAAATGAGGATCATATTAAAAAAAAAAATTTAATTGTTTTTTCCTTTTAAATAGAATGTATTTTTTAGAGCAGTTTTAGGTTCAAAGCAAAATTGATCAGAAAGTACAGTGTTCCATATACCCTCTGCCCCCACAAAAACAAAGCACAGCCTCTCTCACTATGAACATCCTGCAAAAGAATTGTAACATTTGTTACTATTGATGGACCTACTATCATCATTAGAGCAGTAATGATACTATATTGATACATCATTATCTCCCCAAATCCATAGTTTACATTAGGGTACATTCGTTGTACATCCTATGGGTTTTTACGAACGTATAGTGACATGCATCCTCCATTGTAGTATCACTCAAAATACTTCCACTGCACCCCCATCCCCAATCCTCTGTGCTTCACCTATTCATCCCTTCCTCCCTTGAAACCCCTGGTAACCACTGATCTGTTCACTTTCTCCATTGTTTTGCCTTTTCCCTAATATGTCATATATTTGAAATCATACAGTGTGAAACATTTTCTGACTGGCTTCTTTCACTTAGTAATATACATCTGAGTCATCCATGTCTTTTCATGGCTTAATAACTCATTTCTTTTAGTCCTGAATAATATTCATTGTCTGGATACACTACAGTTTATCCATTCACCTGCTGAAGGACAACTTGCTTGCTTCCAAGTTTTGGCAATTATGAACAAAGCTGCTATAAACATCTGTGTGCAGGTTTTTCTGTAGACACAAGTTTTCAACTCATTTGTATAAATACCAAGGAGTACAATTGCTGGATTGAATAGTAAGAGAACGTTTAGTTTTGTAAGAAATTGCCAAACTATCTTCCAAGGGGACTGTACCATTTTGCATTTCTACCAACAATTAATGAGAGTTCCTATTGCTCCACATCCTCACCAGCATTTGGTGTTGTCAGTGTTCTGGATTTTTTGCCACTCTAGTGGATGTGTAGTGGTATCTCATTGTTTTAATTTGCGTTTTCCGTATGGCATGCAATGTGAAACATCTTTTCATATGCTTATTTGCTATCTGTATATCTTCTTTGATGAGTTGTCTTTTAAGGTCTTTGGCCCATCTTTAAATCAAGTTGTTTGTTTTCTCATTCTTGAGATTTAAGAGTTCTTTATCAGATGTATCTCTTGGAAATATTTTCTCCCAGTTTATGGCTTATCTTCTTAATCTCTTGACAGTGTCTTTCAAAGAGTAGAAGTTTTCAATTTTAATGAAGTTCAGCTTATCTATTATTTCTTTCATGCATCCCACCTTTGGTGCTGTATCTAAAAAGTCATTGCCATACCCAATATCATCTAGGTTTTCTCCTATGTTATTTTATCTTCTAGGAGTTTTATAGTTTTGTGTTTACATTTAGTTCTGTGTTCCACTTTGAGTTAATTTTTGTAAATTGTGTAAGGTCTGGGTCTAGATTCACATTTTTTGCCTGTGAATTTTCAGTTGTTCCAGTACTATTTGTTAAAAGGGTCCATTGTATTGCCTTTGCTCCTCTGTCAAAGATCAGTTACCCATATTTATGTTGGTCTATTTCTGGGCTCTCTATTCTGTTCCATTGATCTATTTGTCTATTCTTTTGCCAGTACCACATTGTCTTGATAACTATAGCTTTATAAAGTCTTGAAATCATGTAGCATCAGTCTTCCTTTTCCTTTTTAACTTTAATATGACATTGGCTATTCTGGGATTTTTGCCTCTCCATATAAATTATATAAACTTTAGAGTAAGTGTGTTGATATCCACAAAAACCTTGCTACAATCACTTATTAGTTCCAGGAGTTTTTGTGTCTAATCTTTCAAATTTCTACATACATAATCATATCATCTTCAAACAAAGGCAGTTTTATTTCTTCCTTCCCAAGCGCTATACCTTTTATTTCCTTTTCTTGCCTTACTGCATTAGCTAGGAGTTTCAGAAACAATGTTGAAAAGAAGTGGTGAAAGGGGACATTCTTGCTTTATTCCTGATCTTAGCGAGGGAGCTTTGAGTTTCTCACCATTAAGTGCGACATTAGCTGTAGGTTTTTCGTAGATATTCTTTATCCAGTTGAGGAAGTTCCCCTCTATTCCTAGTTTACTGAGAGTTTTTATTATGAGTGAGTGTTGGAATTTGTTAGATGCTTTTTCTACATTTATTGATATGATTATATGATTTTTCTTATTTAGCCTGTTGATGTGATAGAGTAGATTAACTGATTTTTGAATGTTGAACTGCCTTGCATATCTGGGATAAATCCCACTTGTTCATGGTGTATAATTCCTTTTACACATTGTTGGATTCAATTTGCTAATATTCTGTTGAGGATTTTACATCTATATTCATGATAGATACTGGTTTGTAGTTTTTCTTGTAATATCTTTCTCTGGTTTGGGAATTAGGGTAATGCTGGCTGGCCCCATAAAATGAGTTAAGAAGTATTTCCTCTGCTTCTATATTCTGAAAAGGGTTCTAGAAAATTGATATAATTTCTTCCTTAAATGTTTGGTAGAATTCACCAGTGAAACCATCTGGGCCTGACAATATTTATTTTAAAAGATTATTAATTTAATTTCTTTAATAGATATATGCCTGTTTAAATCATCTGTTTCTCCTTGTTTTTTGACAGATTGTCTTTCAAGAAACTGGTCCATTTCATCTAAGTTATCAAATTTGTGGGGATAGATTGGTTTATAGTATTCTTTTATTTATTATCCTTTTAATTTCCAGGGAATCTGTAGTGATGCCCTCTCTTTCATTTCTGATACTCGTAATCTGTGTCCTCTCTTGTTTTTTTCCTTAGCCTGGCTAGAGTCTTACTGATTTTATTCATCTGTCCAAAGAACCAAATTTTGGTTTCATGGATTTTCTGTTTTCAATTTCAATAATTTCTGTTCTCATGTTTATTATTTCTTTTCTTCTGCTTACTTTGGATTTCATTTGCTCTTCTTTTTCTACTTTCCTAAGATTGGAGTTTAGATGATTGATTTTAGATCTTTATTCTTTTCTAATATATGCATACAATTCTATAAATTCCCTTTTAAGCACTGCTATCACTGCATACCACAAATTTTGGTAAGTTGTATTTTCATTTTCATTTAGTTCAAATATTTTTTCATTCCTCTTAACATTTATTACTTGACCCATGTGTTATTTATAAGTGTGCTCTTTAATCTACAAGTATTTTGGAATTTTTCCAGCTAAACTTCTGTTATTTATTTCTAGAGTAATTCCAATATTGTCTAAAAGCATACATTAGTTTAATTCTTTTGCGGTCTGAAAGCATATATTTTATGGTTTCTGTTCTTTTAAATTTGTTAATGTGTTTTTTGGCCCAGAATGTGGTCTGTCTATGTTCAGGATCATATTTTGAAAAGTGCTACTAGATAGTTTTCTTCATAACAATTTATGTACTGTAATAGCATAACAACTCTGAAACAACATCTTCATTTCCCAATGAGATAATATTTTTTCACATTTATTATTTCTCTTTCCACCACTGTGTGATAAAGTATACCTATTGCCGAGATATCCCCCCAAGATACAAATAGATATTTTAATATTAAATTTTCTTTTGTACCTCCACCTGCATTAAATTTCCAACAGAACTATGAATGGAATTGGAAAATCATATATGCACCTGAGGCAAATCTTATGTACTACCCTTTATTAGGGAGTTAATCTCAGATAGCGTGAGTGGGGGGGCGGGTTAAGTAGAATGAGGAAGGGGAGAGGGAAAAGCCAATCTAAGGATACATCATCAAGTTGATTGCTCCTTTGTTTCAAGTAGGAGAGTTGGTGCAATCAGATTAATCTGGGTAAAATTGGTGGTAGTACAGCTATTTGCCAGAGTGGGGGTTGTGGGAGCTGGATCCCTTGAGCTCAGGGGTTTGGGGGTGCAGTGTGTTACACCAATTGGAAATCCACATCAACTTCAGCATCAGTGTGATAAAGCTCCAGGATCAGAGCATTATCAAGTTGGCATTATCTAGCATGACAGCTGAGTCCTGGATTAGATATTCAACATTTATAGCAAATATTTACTACCTTTTACTCCATTTATTATTTTCCATTTTATATAACCAGGGCACAACTATTATAAATTTTAAATGTTTTTTCTTTACTTATTATAGGAAAACTTTAAAAATACAAAACATACAACAGAATAATAAGCTCTTATGTAACTATCACCAAGTTTCAACATCGACCAACACATGACCAATATTGTTTACAGAATTATTATATTCTTTTCTTATGTGTAAAGAGTTAGAATGTGACCAGAGTCATAATGATCTTGATCAAGTTGGGGTAGGACTGGAGGTCTAGCAAACCCATCAATTTAGGTGAATTCCACGGTTTGGGATATCACCAACATGCTTACTATAATAGCTACCATATACTTGTTGCTTTATTTTGTTTATTTAATCAATCACCACATTCAACGTGAGCAGAAGAATCTGTCTCTAAAAGTTGCCTTTGAAGATATGCCTCAGTTTAACTTTTTAGTATATTCACTGAGTTAAGTATATAAAGGTGACTAGATAGCTTTTGAAAAGGATCCAGTTTATAAATCTAACTTACTTGTGAGTCACAAGTAAATAACACTCAGTGTCTTGATGAATTAGTGTTATGCAACCCTAGCACTATTTTATTGAAGAGAATACAAACCTAATTCTAGATCAGGCAATTTATTGTCCAGGATGCTCTGAATTTAATATCTGTTTTTTAGACCAGACCTGTGCAGACTAGTTGCTGAATAATTAAGAAGAATGATATTCACCAATCCAGACTCCAGGATGACTGCTTTCAGTAACCATCTGCTAATGAAACCCCTGAGAATTCCCACAGAGCTGAGAAAACAAATGTTATACAATTACGCCAGGCATTTCTCACTTCCTTTATAGTAATACACCATCCAATTAACAACCTGGTGGGCCTAGGAGTTCATAAAATTTTGAATAGAACCTTTAGGCTTTCTCAAATCATATGCTGGAATTAAATATAAAAGGAAACAAGATCATTAGATGAAAACCTTATCTATAAATATTTAATTTCTTGTCTTGGAATTGGACACCGAGTTTTAGTTCATGGCACTGGATCACAGAGTCAGGAAGGACCTTGAAAGGTCATCTAGTCCAGACCTCTGCCTCTGAGAAGGACTGTGTCCAGAACATGCTGGCAAATAGCTGGGTCCCATTTCCCTAAAATCAATAAGAAGGGACAGGTGTACCCGTTTTTTGGTCAAAAGACACAGAATATTATAGCATCCAAAAGTCTCACTATTCACAGCAGACTTCAAATCTCAGAGAAAGTCTTTGGTCCTCCCTCTTTCCCACTGGAGGTCTCCAATACTTCTTCCTTAGGGTCTCCTATCATGTGCTTCGGGAAGAAAGAAACTTCAAAATAAAAGTTTAGCCAAAAACAGCACATGCTGTACTCTAGGGCATTGCTAGGTAGTACAACTTGACAGATAACATATTCCTGGCATTTTTTTCTCTTGAGACCCTTTTATATTATATGGCATCTCACCAGAGAGTACAGATAATTAACTATCTACAGCTTTAACAAGGGTCTATTTCCTTGATTAAAATATATTTTGCCTCATAGATAGACTCTCAGAGTACGTAAGGACAGTATTCCCCACCAGGTCACTACCACATTCATTCTCAATTTTGCAATGAAGAGATTGATACAAAAAGAAATGTCCTCTCCTATTAATATTTCTGAATTTCCTAGGACATGGGCTTGTACACAGTACACTCTCAGCTAATGTTCAGGTGAATAAAGGATGGAGGAAGAAATGAATGTACAAAAGATGAAAAAACCAATCTCTAATAACTTGCAAGTTTGAGAACTGAACTGACTGCTTGATTAATGCATCTTTTTCCATTTTGTTGCTGCTTTATCCTCCATCTGATTTTTTAATCCTACTATAGATGATTTGTCATTTTATCTTCTGAATTTTTCTAAAAGTATCTCATATAACTCTTTGCTAATCTTATGTCTGCACAACTGCAAAAATATGAGTCCGGGTGAGTCTCTGTTCTGATCTCCCTGAATGGCAATGCCTTGTTTCCTTACTTTCTGGCCTTGTAATCTGGGAAATATTAACAAGGAGGACATTTCTTTCAGTATCAGTCTCTTCATTGTGAAATTGAAGATGAATTTGGTGAATTGATGGAAAGTGCTTGAAATACTCTCAGAGAAATTTATTTAGAAGTCATTCAGCACTTTCCTCATCATTGAAAAGCAATCAGCAAAAACACAAGCCAAGGAATTAATGAGCTAGAAGTGAATATAATCAGTGATCTTATTAAACAATGTGTAGAAGAAAGAAATGCAAAAATCAGCATATAATGCACAAGAATTTTAGGATCTATTATATTCAACACTGGGAAAAGGAGGAAATTTCTAAAGTTATTAGGATTTGTCTGAGTATTACAATATTTCAACTCAAAGTACTATATAAGCATGGCAAAAACCAATAAAAGACAGTTTTTAATAAAGTTATATCTTCCTGAACAAACTCAGCATCATTTTGGAATTAAATTCTGTCATCTCACACAGTATCATGTTATTTTTCAACTTCTACAGAACAATTTCAGAGTTGAGTAAAGGTGTTAATTATCTTTGTTGGAACATCATGTCCTAACTTGTTAATATTCCTAAAAGACTATCCCTGAAATAAAAGTATTGGTTCTCTGCAGGAATGCTTCCTGCTAAAGACATGAGTGGCTATAGCAGAAAACCTGTTTAGTACACGTCTTCCTTGTTTTATAAATAGATGTCTTCATAGAACAAAACTATAAATCAAATTTTATAAATCAAGTATGTTTAGGTAATAGAGGAGCTCCACTCTATTTATCTAGATAGATGTCTGTCTGTCTATCAGTTTATCTATCTATCTACCTACCTACTTAGGACTCTTACCATCAATAACTCAAGAAAATATAAGCAATTGCTGTTAAATATATATTTTGAATTTCCTTAAGCAATGAACATCTACGATGTTTCTGCGAGTATTCTGAAAAGAATTATCTATCCCTTCTCTGTAACAGCAGAAGGTAGAGGCCTTTGGCAGCAAGTGTCAGCAAGCTGCTGATATAAACTAAGAAAGCCTAACTTACGGATAGATTTCCTCTCCAAAAATTTCTGGAAGGCAACAGAAAAAAATGACAGGTTGCCTGGAGCCATCTTATTGAAGCAGTTACTACAAATCAACTAATTCAACCCCAAAGTGAAAAATACATGGAATGTGATTGGATTTTGTTATAGCACAAAATCTGTATTTGTTGCTAGAAAATAAGAGTGTGAACGTGTTAATTTCATTTCTTAAAATGAGGGGAAATCAATATAGCATTTAAGAAATACATTCTGGAGGTGGAAATGCATAGAATATGCTTGGCTCACCACTTAATATTATTTTTCCTTAGACAACCATTCTGTTCCTTGTTTATGTCCAATTCACGGCAATCTGTGGAGCTGGGTACCATCCAAAGAAAACTCCTTAGAGGAGAGATCAGGGTCATACTTAGCAGATGGATGCTTTATTTTCCCCTCAGCATTCAGGAATGTAGCTCACATCTGATCATGTGGTGAGGCTGTCATCAAAGGGACCTGAAACTGACCTCTTCTATTTGAAGAGATTGAGGACATGAGAGCAGGGAGCAGATGATTTCCCTTATGCTGTCACCTCTGTGAACTGGTTCCCTAATGATGGGTGTATTTAAAACAATTCTGCAAATGATACCCAAGGGCATGACCTCTGAGCAGATTTAGGAAGCTGCTAGGAGTAGGCGAGTTTTGAGAACGCACAATTTTCTTTTTCACTGGGAAGCCATTTTTCCACTCTGAATGATTTCTTTTCCAACATTCAGATCTTTGCCTCTGTCTCAATAGCATTCTCCTGATATCATAGTGATTTCTCGGGACTTCGCCATACCCATATGCCCAGCTTTTCTTCTTTCAAGTGTGCACTGCCTTTAAAAATTTATCTTGAGAAATTGAAAATACAGAGAACAATGCCAAAAAACAAAACATCTTATATTCTCTTCTATGCTAAATTAGCAACTGTTAACATTTTGTCATATTTGCTCTCAGTCTTTTTTGTTTATTTCTCTAAGAAATATATCAAATAAGAGAATTAATGTGGCAAGATAAAATTTTTGTTTTATTATTTGCCTTTCCTTTGGCACTGTCACAACCATCATAAGCAGATCCTATTAATCTGAATAAATACTTTTGTGTGCACAGAGATTTTCCATTCAAGTTCCCTTTCCAAACATATTTAACAAGAGGAGAAAACATTTCTCCAGCACAATTCAGCTGACAGTCTTACAATGTGTTTGTAATCTCTGATCCCAGACAGATGCCCTAAAAGTGCATCACTGGAAAATGACACTTCGGTTAACATTTCTTTCTCAGGATTAAAATGGGAAATGACAAACATGCTTGGCCATTTAGCCTAAAACTGAGAAAAATCTTAAAAAAATTATGATCTCATGAAAGAAAAAATCAAAACCAGTCATTTTCTAGATCTTAAAGTACATAAATATTGTGCATTTCTTATATTTTCTTTTGTCACCTAAAACATCCAAAAAGTCATGGCAAGACTTGGGGAATAGAACTTTAAGTATTCAGGTCAACTCTATGGCCAGAGACGTATTTTGAATGTTTGGTAATGCATAAAACTATGGTTATATGGACCCCAACTCATCCTAATGTCTGACTTTTCCAGACCATTTGGGGTAAGAATTAAATGTCAACGCTTCATAGAGGCCGAATGCAGAGAACATGAAATGTATTTGATTTCCTTCAAGACCATAAGAATAAATACCAAAATCTGTAGCTGAAGACCGCAGTGTATCTCATTTAATGTTATGTGGAATTTTATTTCAGCTGAAGAAATAACTTGTACTTTTTTTATTAGAAAAATATTGTGAAAGATTTCAAGTGTTTTAAAATGTGCTTTGGCTACTTTACAAGTTAGGTATGAAAACTTTACTGAGCTCCTAAAAAAAAGTACAGAGATTCGGTATATGGGGTGTAGGAGGAAGATTCTAATGAGGCAGGGTGGAGTGGGTCCCAGGATTAAATTACACATGAATTATATAAAGGACTAGTGTATCGCTGAAGGATGAGAATCTGAATTCTCGCTCATGGAAATCACTGAGTGTTCACCCTCACCTCCTCTGGGTCTTTTCACAAAGCTTACCTTCACAGAGGTCCTGTATGTTAATTGCAATTTAGAATTGTGATTTCTGTCCCTCCCCAGTATGACCTATTTCCCTTCCTTCTTTGCTTTATAATTATTCATATTATTTATCAGCATCTGCCAGATTATATATTTTACTTATTTGTTTATTTTTTGTCCCATCTTACTAGAATATAAGCTCCCTGAAGACAAAGAGTTTTGTCTATTATGCTCACCACTATGTAGCCTGTATCTAGGAAAATACCTGACACATAGTAGGTTCTCAATAAATATTTGTTGAATGAATGTCTGAAAGAGTATATAAAAATGGACACATTCAGCCATTTATTTTATGAAGATATTAATTTTGTTATACATGATTTCTTTTGCTTAAAGACACTAAAATACAACTCATTTTATGAGGCTAGCGCAACCTTGACAATAAACCTGACATGATCAGTATTAAAAAGGAAAATGGAAAAAATATAGGCTACATATTCCATGAAAAGGGTGCAGAATGTCAAATGAAATATTAACGCACCAACCTCAGTAATGAATTTTTTAAAAAAATTTCCGCCATTATCAAGGTGAATTTATCCAAAGAATGCTGGATGCTTAGTAGATGAAGATAGAAAAATCATATGTCCAGCTGGATAGATTCAGAAGTTTGATACAAATCAACACGCATTCATGATTAAAAACACATAGCAGTGTGGGAAGAGAAAGAAATTCTTTTAACCAGATAAAGAGTGTCTACAAAACATACAGCAAACATCATATTTAACAGTGAAATGTGGAAGCATCATATTTGAGATCAGAAACAAGGAAATCTGGTAATATAAATTCCTCCCAGCATTGACTAGGGTTCCTATCAACTACAATAAGAGGGGAAAAGAAAAGAAAATTTAAAAACCAAGATTAAAAATAAATTACTATTCATAGATTTTGTTCATAGAAAATGCCAAAGGGAATCTACAGGAATGTTAGAATTAATAAGAGAGTTCAGCAGGGCAACTGGATAAAAAATACCAAATATATTGTATTCTCTATAACAACAGTAGAAAGTTAGAAAATGAAATCTTAAAATATACCAACTATAGTATTATAAAAATATGAAATATCTTGGAAAAATCATGTTCACGGTTTCAGACACTCAACATGAAGTTAATTTTTCACAAATTCATCTGCAGATTCAATGCAATTCCAAACATGTCCCTATATTTCTTTCACTATTTATTTATTTATTTGAAGTATCATTTACTTGCAATAATATGTTAGTTTCAGGTTACTGCATAGTGTTCAATATTTTTATACATTATGAAATGATCACCACAAGTCTAGTCACCATCCGTCACCTACAAAGTTTTTACAATATTATTGACTATATTCCCTATGATATATGTTATCTCCCTGTGACTTATTTTTTTTTGAGCAGATAAAAAATTATTTTGAAATTGACATCTAGGAAAATTTATTCATTTTTGTGTACAGTTACATGAGTTTTGGCAAATGCCTAGAGTCAAGTGACGACCATCATAATCAAGATTCAGAACAGTTCTTATTTATTTTATAACTGGAAATTTCTACCTCTTAATCCTCTTCACCTATCTCACCCATCCCCTCACTCTCCTCCAGTGAACCACCAGTTTGTTCTCTGTCCATGTCTGCTTCTGTTTTATTGTGTTTGTTCATTTGTTTTGTATTTTAGATTCCACATACAAGTGAAATTGTATGGTATTTGTCTTTCTTTGTCTGACTTATTTCACTTAGCCTAATACCCTCTAGGTCCATCCATGTTGTCTCAAATGGTACGATTTTATTCTCTTTTATGACTAATATTCCATTGTGTGTGTGTGTATATATATATATATATATATCTATCTCACATTTATACGGATTCATCTATCGATGGATACTTAGGCTACTTCAATATCCTGGCTATTGTAGACAATGCTACAATGAACATTGGGGTGCATACATATTTTTGAATTAGTGTTTTTGTTTTCTTCTAATAAATACACAGAAGTGGAATTATTGAATCATAAGGTAGTTCTATTTTTATTTTTTTTAAGAAACTTCCATGCTGTTTTCCACAGTGGCTTTATCAACTTATATTCCCACCAGTAGTGCATCAGGGTTCCCATTTCTCCACATCCTTGCCAACACTTGTTATTTCTTGTCTTTTTCATATTGCCAGGTGTGAGGTGGCATCTTACTGTGGTTTTGATTTGTATTTCCCTGATGATTAGTGATTTGGGGCATCTTTTCATGTGCCCGTAGGCCATCCGTATGACTTCTTTTGAAAAGTGTTTATTCAGGTTTTCTGCCCATTCTTTAATCAGATTGTTTTTTGATATTGAGTTGTAGGAGTTCCTTGTATATTTTGGTTATTAACCCCTTCTCAGTCATATAATTTGCAAATATCTTCTCCCATTCAGCAGATGGCCTTTTTGTTTTGTTGATGGTTTCCTTTGCTGTGCAGAAGTGTTTTAGTTTGATGTAGTCCCATTTGTTTATTTTTGCTTTTGTTTCCCTTGCCTAAGGTAATAGGTCCAAAAAGAAAATATTGCTAAGACCAATGTCCAAGAACGTACTGCCTATGTTTTTTTCTAGGAGTTTTGTGGTTTCAGGTCTTACATTTAAGTCTTTAATCCATTTTGAGTTTATTTTTGTATATGGTGTAAGAAAGTGGTCTAGTTTCATTCTTTTCCATGTAGCTGTCCACCTTTTCCAACACCATTTATTGAAGAGACTGTCTTTTCACCATTGTTTATTCTTGCCTCCTTTGTCAGAGATTAATTGAACATACAAGCATGGGTTTATTATTCCTACATTTTTTTGTTGGACTGACAAAGGACTATTATTTTGAATGTGTATATATGCATATGTGTATTTAGTTTATATTTATATCTATGTTTGTGTTTGCTGTTACTGAATATTTGTGTCTCTCCCAAATTCATGTATTGAATCCTAATCCACAATGAGATGGGATTTGGAGGTGGGGTCTTTAGAAGGTGATTAGGTCCTGAGGGTGGAGCCCTCATGAATGAGATTAGTACCCTTATAAAAGAGTCTCCAGCCATTTCCTTGCACCTTCCACCATATGAAGACACAGGGAGAAGATGGTTTATGAACCAGGAAGCAAGTGTTCAACAGACACCAGTACTGCCAGCACCTTGATCTTGGACTTTTTTAGTCTCTAGAATTTTGAGAAATAAATTTCTTTATGGTTTTTTATTACAGCAGTCCAAATGGGCTAAGCCAAAGTTTAAATCTAGTTTTATATTTATATTTATTTTCAAAAAATAATAAGATCAAGTTAAGCAACCTAAGAGGAAAAAGGCAGAAGATAGAACAGAACCTTATAAAAGAGAATATACAATTGGCCGATGCATATATTAAAAAATTTATTTAACAGCAATTACAAAAATAAAAATTAAAACACAATGAAAAATAAAAATACAAAGTTCATATTGGCAAAAAATAAAATTTCTGACAATACTGAGTGTTGCTGTGCATGCTGAATGAAGGAAACTCTTACACTCTGCATTGGGAGAGTAAATTAGTACAAACACTTTTAAAATCAATTTGACATTGTCTAGCAATATTGATCCAGAAATTCAATTCCATGATGTTTTCTGTAGGATGTATGTTGCAAAAATGGTCACAGGAAAAAATTCTGAAAACAACCCAAATGTTCACCAAATATGTATTTTACGGATATAATATATTCCTACCATGTAATATTATACACTAGTGAAAATAAAAAGCTACAGTTACTCACATTAACATACATGAATTTCACAAACATGATATGAAGTAAAAACAGTAAATCACAGAAGAATGTGTATTATATTAATGAATATTTATTGAACAAATGGGTAGAGAAAGAGGAAACATTTACTGTTTAGGGATTTATACATAGATGGTAAAATTAAAGTATAATGAAAACAAAGGTATGATTGTCACAAAATTCAGAATAGAGGTCTTTCTGAGGGAGTGAGATTAAAAGCTAGGTATAGGGAGGTGATTAGGTTAGGTGACTGAGGAGGGATCAAGAACAGGGCTTTCAAGGTACTACTGCATCTTAATATTGGAATGTTTAAATGAATGTTCCTTTGTGTTTCATACAGTTCTCTGTATAGATGACACATACAGTCAAAAGTTATAGAAGGAAAACAATGTCAGATCTAAATTCAGAGATTTGTCTAAGGTCTTAAGGACAGAAAGTGCTAGAACCTTGATTGGACCACTTCTGTCTGAATCTATAACAAGGCCTCAGCTGCTAAACCTCCACCTTAGCCTCGGAAAATAGTGAAGTGCTTTACATCTTGCCTACCCCGTCTCAGCACCTCAGCTGGCACCCTTGGCTGTTCCTGCGTGCGTCTGAGAATGACATTAGACTTTATGTTAAAATGGGAATAAGGAGGACAACTTGAGCTTCTTATGCTCCCTTTCTTATTTCTTCAAATCTATTAAACATACTTACTTGAATATCTGTATTTCTGATAATTCTAACATCTGCAGAATTTGAGATCTGATCTTGTGATTTCTGTTTGTAATTATTCTTATTCATCGTTTCCTCATGAATTATCTTTTGGAAGGGAGGTGACATTTTGCTCTTTGGTACTAACATTTTTGGCAATAACACATTTTTGTGGCCTGAATTGAAAGCCCATTTTTCTGAAAAGATTTCTGATTTCTTCTTTCAGATTCCTAAAAATATGCTTAAGTGTAAAGAAACAATGATCTTTCCCTATGACACCAAGTTTAATAATAAATAACTATCTCAATGCTACTTAGTAAATATTACGTTTAAATATATATTGATTTAACAAATAGAAAATGGCTTGTTATACACCAGTAAATAAATAAATATAACTGAAAGCTTTAGCTCACTTTTATTTTTTTTTGAATTTTATTTTATTATTTTTTTAATACAGCAGGTTATTAGTTATCTATTTTATATATATTAGTGTATATATGTCAATCCCAATCTCCCAGTTCATCCCACCCCCCACACACTTTCCCTCCTTACGTGTCTATACGTTTGTTCTCTACATCTGTGTCTCCATTTCTGCCTTGCAAACCAGTTCATCTGTACCATTTTTCTAGATTCCACATATATGCGTTAATGTGTTCTGGCTTACTTCACTCTGTATGACAGTCTCTACAAATGACCCAATTTTGTTCCTTTTTATGGCTGAGTAATATTCCATTGTATATATGTACCACATCTTCTTTATCCATTCATCTGTCAATGGGCATTTGTTGCTTCCATGACGTGGCTATTGTAAATAGTGCTGCAATGAACATTGGGGTGCATGTGTCTTTTTGAATTATGGTTTTCTCTGGGTATATGCCGAGTAGTGCGATTGCTGGGTCGTATGGTAGTTCTATTTTTAGTTTTTTTAAGGAACCTCCATACTGTTCTCCATAGTGGCTGTATCAGTTTAGCTCACTTTTAAAAAGCCCATTCACTAAAAAAATGTTTAGAGCATTCTGTATAAATGGTGTTAATAAAATATATGCAGGCTTATTCTACTCTCATTCCCTGAGAAGCCATTATTCAATTTTATTGCAATATGTCATAACAAAATCAGAAACTGAAATTTAAGCATTTCTATGCATTTGTGAAATATTCTGATGTTACCTAACATTTTTTACAGTCTTGTAAATATTACTCTTTGAAAGATTTGTGATAAGACTGCTTTAATTAAAGACTGCCCTAACATTTCATTTAGAAATCTTTTGTATGTGAGATATATATATATATATATATATATATATATATATATATATATGTATGTTTGTGTATATATTCCAAAAGATGTATAGGTAGATTTTATTTATTGTGAAAACCATAATTCTGAACTTAATTCAATTACATGTACATATTTCAGAGAATATAAGGCCTTTAAAAGTATAGAGCAGTATTACTGCAACAGAACCTATGTTTAAAACCACCTGGCCTAGAACATGAACCCTGTATTATTATCTTAGGTCTGATTTTTTTTTCATTTTTCTGGGTTAAAAGACTATGGCAGAGGAGAATTATAAAATCAGAGAATGTTAAACTTAGATGGAACCTCAAAATAATCTAATTCAACTCCTTAGCTTTAAAATTAAAAAAAACAGATGAAGCAAAATTATCTTTCTTAGGCCACTAAGTAGCTAGTGACAGAGCATGATAAAGCCTGGGTCTTTCTAATTAGTCACCAAAGCTTTTTCCATTACAAGATTCAGATTTGGCATTTATTGAATAAATACCTTCTACTCTCAAAGCACTGTGCTTTGAAATATAATCCCCATTTGTCTTTTTTTGCCTTAAGAGAATGCTGTGACTAGTTATCTAATGTATTATTGCAGTGTATGTGTATGTGTATGCACTTGAGGTAGAAAAGAGGCACTGAGTGGAAGAACCAAATAGCCTTGCATTTCTTAACCTCAGTAGTATTCAATAGCGTTAGCCAATTAGTCCTTCTTACATACTTTCTTCTCATTTTCATGAGATGGCATTCTCCTGGTTTTCTTCCCATCTCCTTGGTCACTCCATCTCAAGTTCATTTTGTTGAGTCCCTTCCTTTGTTTGATCTCTAAATGTTGGTGTGATCTAGGGCTGAATAATAGGTTTTCTCTTGGTTGTTCTCTATCCAATCTTCTTAGACAGTTCTATCCAGTTCCATGACTTCAAATACAATCTAATACTAAGAATGCTCAAGTTAATTTCTCCAGCCTTGACCTTCTCCCTAAATTTATGACTATAAGGTACAATCACATACTAGATATGTCTGTTTGGATGTAACAAGCATTCAGAAATAATGCATCTAAGTTATAATTATTGATTTTCTCTACAAATCTTTTCTCTGAGATTTCCCCATCTTATAAATGATCAGGAGCATTCACCTACCTATTCAAGCAAAGTTTAGGAGCCAGCCTTGATGTCTGTTTCCTTCTTCTACCACATTTAATCCAACAGAAACTCCTGTAGATCCTCTGTCCATAACTTACTGAAGTAGCTCCAAAGCCTGGAAGAGTACCTAGCGCACAGTAGGTGCTTGACAAATATTTGTTAAATTTGTTTAACTTGAATATTTTCTGGTTTTACATTTATATTATGAAATTTAAAAACTTAATTTTATGAAAGCCAACTCTTTCCCTGGGAAACAATATCCAAATTACAGAATTTTATTTCTTTAAAATTTATGCAAGAGGAAATAAAGAAATAAATTGATGTCTTTTTAAACTAAGGATATTTTTTAAACTAAGGAAAAGGTCAATTTAGAGTGTAATTATAGCAGAAGACTAACATTTTGACAGCATTGTAAGAGGTCAGGCAAATTTGTGTCATTGTTTATAATGAAATATATGACAAAACTGTTATGTCAAATTTTAATTTGAAGTATTCTGGACAGATACAACCACTATATTCTACAGAGTAACAGAAATGTTCCCTAGATTGGAAGTGAATAAAATTTAAGGTACATTTTAATTTAACTTTTATATAGACAATAAATAACAAGAGCTAAAACATTATCCAAGATAATTGATAACTTGTTTTAAAAAGACAGACAAAAATAAATGTAGAGGTGACTACCATTACTGCCTCATATTGCTTTCATTTTTATGCCTTTTTTATAAAATAATTTTTACTATAGACTTTATATCATATATGTCTTACAAACAGTTTTCTGTTCCTACTCTCTTTTATAAGACAACTGTATTCTAGTTATTGGAAGATGCCCCTCTAGGACTTAATATGTCTCACGATTTTTCTCCTTTGCCATTTATATTTTCAGAAAGTTAAAGAATAAGCTACCTACTTTATATCTAGTTATTTTCTTAGTTTTCATGCATCTTACCTTTAATGGTAAAATTGTTGTTTGCATTAAATGGTCTGTTAAATATGTAAAGCTTCAAAATTTGGAGGGAGTTTTCATTCCTAAAAATGAAAAAAGAAGTTACTTTAAGGATGAAAACTTAGAGTACAATAAAATGTATACTGTTTTTTAAATCAAATTCCTCTTTGTACTAAATTAGTTAATCTCTCTGCTCTCCTCTTTTACTCCCTATCTTTTTTTCTTATTTTCTCTCTCTCTCTATCATCATGTGGTGTACATACACATCTAAGCTTGAAAATTATTTGGCCTCTAAAAGTCTGTTTTCTCACCTATAAAATGGATGACATGTAATGTACATAGTATAGTGTCATTTAGACGATTAAATGAGATAATCTGTAGAAGGTACTTAAAAATTTTGCTCTGCCCACCATAGGTACATAATATACTTGGATTTGTTGCCAACCTCTGCTATTATTACTACTATTGTTCCTTTTACTACAGCAACTGCCACTTATAACACATTATTATTATGATTATATTTATTATATATTTATTATTATATTTATTGTATATTTATTATTATTGTTATTATTTTGTAAACTAGTATATGCAGGCATTGTATTAAATTCATGCTTTAGCGAAAGACTAGATGGCTAATAAATGTTCATAATATATTTAGTGAAAAAGTATTTGCAGTGTTCTGTAATTCCCCAAGCTGTAAAAAAAAAAATGTCAAATTATACAAGTGCATAGAAAAAGACTAAGAATTGCACTGAAAATTTAACTAAGATTACCTCTACATGGAAAGATAAGTGTTAGCTTCTTTTTCTTCTTTGGATATTTCTGTATTTCCAAAATTTTCTATCCTTACCAAACTAGATTTAATATTCAATCTCACACAACTAATATAATGCTATAGATCACCTGTACTTCAATAAAAAAGATTCAGTCCCACACATATCTGATACTCATTTTATGTGAAACACTTTGTGTCATGCAGTGATGAAGACCCAGTCCCTGACTTCAAAAAGGCCTCTGTGAGCAGGAGAAGGTCTAGTTAATACAAGGTGGCTTTAATAGTGACCTTCCTGGAATTCCCTCATCCTCATATAGAGAAAATTGTACATTCACATTTCAGGTCTGTGTCTCCTTCTTTTAGAAAATAGTCTGCCCTGGGTTTGGAGCCATGCTTACTTTCCTTGTGGTTCCATCACAAGCTCCGCTTAGTCGAGCCTCTTCATGAGACTCTTTCTCCCTGGCTCCCCCATAACATCATCAGTGGACTTTTCCTCCCTTGTCTGGCAGTACTTCCTAGTAGCAAGCTGCTGCCTTTCCCTTGCTCAGTAGCTGACTCTCTGCAAATATTCCTCAGTTGTCTCAGGACCCTGATTATAGTCTCTCCTTATTCTCCACTTCAGGCTATAAACCTTTCCTACCCAGCCTGTCAGCACTGTGGATAATCAACCATCCTCTGTTGCGTGCATCCGTAAAATCATTTCTTTGCTCTCTTCCTTACTAATCAAGACAGTTTCAAAGAAGAAGCTGTGGTGGGGCCTTGGGATCACAGTTTATCTTTGTTGCATGGAATGGAGTGGATGAAACATATTTTGATGCATAATATCCCAATTTCACTTTATACACGGGAACCAAAGCTGTAACAAACCTAAATTTGATTCAGTCTACTGAAGGATTCTTTTATATTAAAACCCAAATGTGATGTTTCACTTCTGCAGTATTTATTTAAGAGAAGGTGTATGTGGATTATACTGGCTCATAAAACTAATCTATATGAAGCCTAAAGTGGATTGACTAGGTAATTACCATTTACAATAAAAGATGGAATAGCAAATGCTATCTCGGAAACACACACAAAAAACCCCCACTAATGTCATAAGTCAAGCAATATCCTTAAATTGATAAATTACCTACTCACAAGTAGAAACAAAAATATGTGCAGCTAAGCACTGAAATGTAGCTATAAAACATAGAGAGTTTTGCTTTGGATAATAAGACAACCAGCATTAAATTATTAAGAGAAATATTTTAAATATGAGTTACCACATGAAGTGATCAAATACATTTCCGAAGACTTTTTAGAATTTATCACCAGCTTTAGGAATACTAGGAGGTCCTGCTACCAACTACTTATTTTCAGAAACTGTTCTCTTATTCCAAAGTTCATTCTAAACTTTTTGGTCTGAAAATCACCTATGTAAGTACAAATAGAGAAGATGATAAAAACAAAATTTGAGAAGCTTCGCATTTTGTCATCCATCGTGTTATATCATCTGTGCTAAGCAATGGCTATATCCCTTCTTTTTTTATTTCTCCATACATAAGGAAAAAAATACAATTCTTTTGCCTTTACCTTTTTTCACAAGCCTCGGGTTATTCTAGGATTTCTATTTCTAGAAACTATTCTGAGACATCTGTGCCTCTCCTATATTCATCCTACATCATGTGCCTTTTTCTCCATCTACTTTTTCTGCTTACTCCTATTAAATGTGGGCCTGCTAGAGCTGTCTTATTGATGATTTTTAAGATGTTGCATCCACCCTTTTCCCTTCATTGGCATTATTTGCTAACATCTAATTATGTTTTAGAAATCTTTTGATCTTCCCTTTTCAAATTCTAGGCTGTGGATACATGCTTACTTTTGATTGGAACATTTTGGAAAGCATTCTTCTTAAAGTTTAGTGGACACATTTAATTTGCCTTTTCCTCTACCAGCTACCATGTGCCCTGGAATAATATGGCCAACATTTTTTATCACTCTCTTTGGTTAATGTTTTTCATGGTGCTTTAATCTTCTACTAATATGGTCTAAGGAAGATAAGGTCATGTCTGGGTTTTAAAAAGCAAAAATAGAGAACAAAACAAAAAGCAAGTAAGCAACTCCCACTCCCCCACCCCACCAAAAAAATTACATTTCTTTACAGAACATTGCTGTTTCCTCTCTACAGAAGTGTTGTTGTATACTGAGCATATGAAAGAAAAAGTTTCTTTTTCTTCCTTTCTACAGGTTTTTTTGTCTATTAAATTTCTTAACCATCTAGTTCTTTTTCAAATAAGAAAGAAAAGTAAAAGGAGGTATTTATCAGATGTAAGCTTATTCCCATTACAGTTTAAGAAATTTGACATTTAAAAGAATAGACAAGTTTAATAAAAAATATTTATAATGGCTAATGAGCTTAGAATGATTGAGTTATAGATTCAATTCCCCTCTGTTACAAAGACAAATGGCAAGAATCACCTATTTACATTCTGATTGATCAACAATATATTTTCTTAAAAAGTCTAATACAATTTAATGGAATTGAAAATTACTAAATAAGAGGTGTCATTAAACAATGGAATTGTTATGCTTTCCTTTAATTATCTATATGCCTAACTATAGTGAAGTCAATTTATATTCAATCCAACATTAATAAAAACAGGCTGCCTAACACCAACATAAGTATTCAATATTTTTTACTCCAACTTTTATTCCTTTACATATGACTGACCTAAAGCTCAGCGACATCTAATTATAGATATGACATTTAGTTGAATAGCACTTAGTTTTTTATGAAAGTTTTATATCCAACAATATCTTAGAAATACAAAGGAGGTAACATACCTCTGCTAGTGCTAAATTTTCTATCAGGGATGGGCTTAAAGCCTGGGAAATTAAGCTCCAAAGTAACTATTAACTACACAGTCAGAGGCTGTCACATAGACAGGGTGCTTTTGGAGAAAATAGGCCAAACTTTGAGTGGCAGAACAACATTGTGTTGACTTCCTAGGGAAGTAAATTTCAGTTCTTGCCAATCAGCCCTATGCTCAGTATTATGTATGTATGTTTGCGTGAAGGGGGGGTTGAAGGGGTAAGATCCCAAAAAGGAATGAGGCTAATCCCTTCCCTTTGGATCTAGTATTGGCTTAATGGCTGTTCAGGACCATATGACCCATAATCAAAGATTTCACTATGCAATTTAAAGCAAATAAAATAGAACTGCCATCTTTATTTTGCTTTCATAAATCAAGTTTTGAAAAAAGTAATGAAACAAAGACTATTATATAATAGCAAACAAATCCTTCCCAAATGGTACATAATGATTAATTTATATCATTTTTAAGATGAATAATAGAACAACCAATGCCCTATAGCCAGAGGCCACCAGGATCACCTATAGTCAAATAAAGTTAATTTATTGATTTGCTGACATGAGAGTGAAAGCACACCATGGAAAACTATGGAGTGTCTTAATAAGAATATATTAGAAAGGACTTATAAGACTTGGGCTTGGGTTAGGTGATTTTGAGGTGGGTTTAAGGAAGGGAGGATTTGCACTGTGTTGGATGCTGTCAGGAAATTGAGGTAATTCTATGGTTGACTATCATAATAATTCTTATTTAGAAAGTGAGAAGTTGAAGCAAGGGTAAAGCTGTAATTAGTAAAAGAGCAGCAGTTACTCATAATCAACCAGCATAGGGGGATAGTTGGTCATTTTTGTAGTTTGGACAATGGTCTTTTTAGTCTTGTTCTATTGGAGTCATTGGATGCCTCGTCTGATGATGTCCTGTGAAATTTTTATGTTCACTAGAAGAACATTGTGCTAGTTCTGAGCCCTGGGTCATCTCCTAGCAATACCAAGGCCTATCTGGTAATGCCAGGCCAGCTCCCAGATGACAGGGGCTGCTTTCCCCTTCCTTTGAACGTATTAGAGGACTTAAACATCTTTCAAATAAATAATAAAATAATGAAACTACAATCTGTTTACCAATAAGCATGGCGTTCCCATTTTGCAAAGCATGATGATGTACGTTGGATCAGAAGAAGGAGGAAGAGGAGGAGGAGGAGGAGGAAGAAGAGGGGTGGGAGGCGACGGAGGAGGAGGATGGGAAGTACAAGAAAAAGGACAAGAATGGCGTTCTAAGGAGCATAAGAGAGAGTTGGTAAGGAGACTTCTGAGATGACCCTAATGATCCCTGATATTCACATTTTTTGCAGTCCCTTCCTTTTGTGGGTACTGGACCTCCTGCCTTGCTTCTAATAGTTAAAACATAACAAGAGTGATATGATGTCACTGTCAATATTAGGCTATTTAAGGCTGTGATTTCTGTCTTGTTTGCTCTTTCTCTCTCCGTCTGTCTCTCTCTCTGGTTCTACTTGTTTGCTTGCTCTGATGAAGCAAGCTACCATTTGTAAGCTTCTATATGGAGAGTACCATATGGCAAACAACTGAGGGAAGCCTCCTGCTAACAGCAAGGAACTGAAGCTCTCAGTTCATCACCCCATGAGGAACTGAATGAACAACCACATGAGTGAGCCTGGGAGCCCATGTCTCCTAGTCAAGCTGTAAGATAATTACAGCTCCTGGCTGACACCTTGATTCCAACCTGATATAGGTCCTTAAGATGTAGGAGCCAGCTAAGCTGCACCTGGGTTCCTGATCCACAGAAACTGTGCAATAAGAAATGTTGGTTATTTTAAACCATTAAGATTTGGGGTAATTTGTGACACAGCAACAGATAACTAATGCAGGACATCAGGGTGGGATAAGGGGGAGATGAGTGAGGAATCTAAAACACAGATTTTAAGGAGGCACTTGATCTCCAGGCTGTGCAAATTCCTCACTCATCCTGGTCCAGCCCTGTAGGAGATATAACATTTAAAAATGAGGCATGAAAGTGAGACTGCAGGAAAAAGGACAGGAACTTTGACTATGAATCTGTTAAACCACTAGATATTACACCTATTTTGTGATAGTTCAATTCCACTGATATTCAATGCCAAAATTACAATACGTACTCTAGGAACTCAGCTAAGAGTGATAACTAGTCAGATAAAACAGGAAATATGAGATTTTGCACAACACTATACACACCTATTTTTAGGGAAATTTAGAAAAATCATGTTCTTAGTTATGGTAGGGGGCAGAAGGCAGAAGAAAGAGAACTCTATTGCTTAAATGTTATGAAATATTTGCTATAGGAGAGTTCCTTGGTAATATCTTATATATACTAATTTTATGAACTAATCTCCCTAAACACCCCAGCAGGAAGTAGACAGAGAAAGGATAAAAGCGCCAACATAAAATATAAATGCACTCTAAGGCACAGCAGGAACAACGTGAATGAATGAGTCATTTAAGCAGAACCTGTGTGTGCCAAAAGCCAAGTTGTGGAAGCAACAGTTTTTAAGGACTTCAAGATAAAATTAAATTATGTTGAAATGTCAGATCAGGAAATAATGGTGAGGTAAAAGAAAAGTGAAAAGATTAAAATATTTTATGATATTTTAATGGAAGTTAATTTGATTTTAAGGACTTTAAAACACAAAACCTAATTATGGTTTTTGTAGTATATTGATAAAATATATGCTGGTATTGAGCAGGCTTAATAGCTCATTATCAGAATACAAATCACAGGCATTTCAAGAAACCTTAGGCCAGCTCTTCTTCAGTCTCAGTGTGCATCTGAATCACTTGGAGATCTTATTAAAAAGTAGGTGCTGATTTAGTAGGTCTGGGGCAGGTCTGTGACTCTGCATTTCAACAATCTCCCAGAAAATATCTTTCTAACAGGCTGCCAGGGTACCACTTTTTAAGATGAGTTACAAGGTCTTAAACCTTGAATTTTAAGGTCCTAGAACAATGGTCTTTGGAGTGTGGTCCCTGGACAAGCAGTATGAACATCACCTGGGAAATTATTAAGAATGCAGTTTCTTGAGCCCCACTCCAGATTATGGAATCAGAAACTCAAGATGGTGCCCAGAAATTTCCTATCTATCAAAGCTTCCAGGTGAATCTGAGACATGGGAAAATTTTGAGTACCACTGTCTTAGAATACAGTGTTTCTGAACCAGGGGTACAAATCAGAAACTCCTGTGGAATTTCTTTATTTCCAAAGAGAATGTACTTGCCCAGTCCCCAGTTCTGGAGGGGCTGATTAAGTTGGTTAGAGAGGGAACCTAGAAAAAAAAAAATTTAAATGCTCCTTGGTTGGGTGGGGGTAATAGTGAAAAAAATGAGGAGCGTTGTATTAGAGCAATTGCCGAGAAGTTCAATGATTTATTCAAAGTTTGAGAACCAGGTATAAAAGACTACCCCAATTTTCATACAAGTTCTTTTCCTGGCACTTCAAGATGATATCAGGAGGACTTAAAATAATCCAAGATGGTCTTTTTCAAATGGAATGGATGTGATCCTAGAGTGCTGTTGTCCTTTCCTCTTGGGATAAAGAAACAGTCACCCATTCTGAATTGCTGTCTGGGACACAGCCTGCTCGGAGGCCTGCATTAGTCACTTAATTACATTCTCTTTCAAGAGTTTCACATTGCTATTACAGCATAGAACTTAAAGAACTGCTTGAAGCAGAACTATGATAGCCACCCAGGCAAAGCTTTGAAAGCGTAGTGAATATAATAAATATATACTAAGTCCACAGTGCATACTTTTTTAAATGTTGTGTCCTTACTTTTTAAAAGGGGTTTAAAAAATAGGTTATTTTTAGAATTGGTGGTTTATTTCCTTCTAATTTCTGTTTTATAACTTTTCCAGTTTAAAACATATTTTGTTCAGCCTACATCAGAGCCTACAGATTTTTATTACTATATAATAAAGACTTGTACGTAAAACAAAATCCTTTTAGACAGTTCTTATTGTTAGAAGAGAAAGCATATTGACAAATGTTTATCCTTGCACATATCTTATACATATGTTCTTAGAGAATTCACATATCAAAAGTATTTAATAGTACCCAGCACTCTTCTGGAATCCAATTCCAATGAGTGTCTCTGTGCTCTTTAGGGAGATGTTAAGCGGATTTTAGGGGACGGCCAAGTCCCTTAGATTCGTGTACGGTGGTTCTGAATTTGAGTGCTGCTGCTCTGCTAACTGGCTTTAGAAATAGGTGGAGGTATTTTGGATTTTACACTGAGGAGTGGCATTTAGTGGATGGGGGCAGGGGCGCTAACCGCGCTGCAGTGAGAGGGAGGGTGTGGCAAATCTGACTCAAAATGGCACTCCTTTGACAAACACTTAAGGAAGGAAGCATGGGTTCTATCTTGCAATCTCAGGGAATAGGGTGGAGAGAAAGTGCACTCTGCGCATATGGACCTCGTTGTGAAGTGACAGGGGTCGTTCTCTCCAGGGAACAGCAGCAGATGGAGACAGCTAAGAGCACGCCAGGCCCAGGCTTTGAAAATACTCTTTGAAAGGTCTGTTTGTTAAAAAATACACTCCTTTTAGAATGCTCAGCAGGAAAGAGCAACATGTACTCTTGAAATGATGTTGAAAAGCGTCTCTAACTGGAGACAGAGGACAGAAGCCTGATGTTAAGCAAAGAAGCAAGGGACAGGAAAGCGTTTACCGAAACGAAGCGAAATCCTGACACAGGTAGTCCAGTGACATGATCTGTGGTCAGGGGATACGGAGAAGAAAGATAGCTGCAATAAATGTAGTATGCTATGCTTCCCTCGGGGGTAAATTTCATGCTTTCTAGAAAAATAGTTCCCAATCAGAGGTAAGCATGATAACTACACTGGGTAGCTTTTTCCAAATTAGACATAACTTTGTCCCAACCCCAGATTTATATACAGGAGTCCCAGGTATTGAGCCTACACATGTGTGTTGTGTGTCTTGTTCTTTCATAAAAGTTTCTCAATAAATCTGAAAACCATCCTTGGCTAAAAAGCACCATCCTAGAGGAACTGATGAACAGCATATCTTTTTTTTTTTTTTTTTTTTTTACTTAGAACTCTTAACATGAGAAGCATGTTAACAAATTTTCAAGTGTACAATATGGTATTTTAAACTATAAGCACAGTGTTGTACAGCAGATCTCCAGAAGTTATTCAGGCCTGCACAAAATACTAGTTTTTCTGCTCAGATTGTGATGCTATAGGGTGGTGAATTCCTGACCATACTTCTCAGAAAGAGCCTGGAATACAGCTATGCTGTCACATGGGGGGAGTGTTCAATAAAAATTTTGAATGAAATAATAAATGAATATAATCTTTCTGCTGTTTTGTTCATTGAGGAGCAAGAAAAAAAAGGCTTTTCCCCTGCAACTTTATGAAAGGTTTCTGGGAGTCCAGGAAAAAAATCTTTACTGTTACATGATTCAACAGAGAAACTTGGCCCTTAAATTCCTAACTAGAGGAAGTTCTGAGAGGGAGAGAAATAAAAAGAGAATTGCCACAGAAGGAGAATTTGATAAATCCTAAGCAGCAACAACAACAAAATAAGTCTAAGCATTTTTTCCCTTCATTCATACATGCCCAGTTTAAGGAGAATTGTGAGGTATTATTTATGAATTAAGCAGACTCTCAGCCTTGGTCTTTAAAATGAAACGTCAAATGTTTACAGCATCTTTTCAGTTCCACAAACAAATGTGCTCAGTGCTCAGTGACACATGTCAGAGCATCTATCCCATCTAACTGGTACTTCACATATTTTTAAATTTGTGAAGCTGTGCTTATTTTTTAGTGTGATATTAAAAATATTCATTTGAAATGAGTTGGGGACCCTAGAGAGGTTAATTACATAATAATTACCTTGTCATGTGCCTCCTTCTTTCCAGGGTAGACTATTTCCACTTCTAAATGAAATTTGCAAATTACTAAACATTTGAAAGACGTAGTACCTGAAATAATTTACATCTGCTTTGAATGACTACAGCATAAATTTTATATTCAACAAATGGAGCCTTGAAGTCTCTGATATACAGCCCTAAATGTTCACTTATTATATTTCTCTCCACACACATATTTCTAGTTAGTATTTATAATATTTGGTCATAATAATTTTACATCTGAAGAATAGGTTTGATACGTAAAAAATATACATGCACTATTTTAGGCCTAGAGAGTTTGCATGATAGATAAAGAGAAAGAGAGAGAAGAGAGAGAGATTCATACATAGATTCATAGATACATAGATTCACGGGTAGATGAATGGATTGGTGGACAAATAGACAGGAAAATTACTGAATCACCTCTGTATGGGACATACAATACTAACTCCTCTTCACTTAGAACCAGTGACAAGAAATATTCCACCCATCTTACTCCCTGCTTAATGTGTGTCTCCTGGGGGGAGTAGCTTTTGCTAATATTATCAATGAGGAATGTGAAGTGTCATTGTCATGGGTGATCCTCTGCTTTGTTCTTTCTTGTAAGCCCTATGTATAGACTTTCCTTGTGTCTTTTTCTGGGAGGGGGGGCGGGGGTGATTGGGGGCATGCCCATGTCCAGCAACTGCTCAAAACGGGGTGAATAATTTCAAGTAAAATGGCAGGAGTAGAGAGGCCATTTTCCACCTCAGGATGAATCTGCTATGTAATTCAGTTTTACTGGCAATACAGCTGGTAGTTTGAACCTTATCGTTTTCTAATGTCTATTTTTAATTGCTTTAATCCTTGGAGAAAGAGGAAGGCGATTAATTTCCCTGCACTATCTGTCATTAAAACAAGTTTCTTACGAACAGATATGCTCCTCTTTCAAATTAGGAATCAATAAATTTTTGATACAGCCAAGTTCACCGGTGTTGGTGTGTCATTTCAATATCTCAAGTAGAAATACAATTTAATGAGCAATATGTGTTACATGGTCTCTGGAGCTCTTCCCATTACCCATTTGTTTCAGTGCCTTTTCATAATATCTTCCTTGCTTCAGTCCTTAACTTCCTTATTAGCTGGCTATAGAGTTATTGACGGGACTTTAGACAAGCAAATGTGAGCTTGAAAATTATATAATTTTCTGTTTGAAGAGTCTTTTGGAATTTTTAGACAAATATGAAGGCAGCCCTTGAATTTCTTGTATACTTCCTGTGTATTGTCATTATGGGCCACATAGGAGGATTTATTAAAATTTTCATATAAATACTCCATCTATACACTCCTTTTCTATTTCTTGTGAGCCAAATTTTAGCCAACGAAAAAGGAAGGATTATAGTGTAATAGAGAAAGCATGGACTTGTGCCAGTAGATGTGTATAATAGCCCAACTGTGCTATTTACTAGCTCTTTAGATTTGGGTGTGAATTAATCTATCTGCCCTCAGTTTTCTCATATGTAAAATTAGTATAATAATATATAACAGTCAAAGTTGTCACACAAATTAAACAGAATTTCTCTCCTCTGTTTATTAATGTTTCTCTGTGTCTAAATCTATTTATCACATCCTTAATATTTCATACCTTATATATTAAATAATTCTTAGAGTGGCTCTTTGGTTTACAATAATTATCTTTTCTCTCAGGAAGGCTTCATACCACAACAGTTGACCCTGAAATATCATGTCTATATTTCATGTCTCTGGACCATTGGCTATCACTTATGCAGGGCAGACATCTAAGCCAATTATTTCTTTTTCCTGGGAATTTGAAACTGACAGTCACCGGAGTGAGTCATTTTCATGTCAGGACCCTAGAAATAACATGAGCTCCCTGGAGCCACGTAAGTACATGCCCTCCCTGCAGCCTGGACATGCACTATTCATGAGCATCTGGGATGCAGTATGGCAGAGTGGATAAGAACAAGGGGCCAGAAGTCAGGCTGTCTGGGTTTGAATTCTAGATCTGTCACTTACTAAGTTGTGACCTTGGGAAGATTATATAACTTTTCATTACAGCTGTTTATTGATCTATGAAAGGCATATAATAGCTGTAAATACCTTACAGAGCCCATGGGAGAGTGAAATAAGGTAATTATATAAAGAACTTAGAATGGTGCATAATGGAACATAGTGGATGCCCTACAAGTGGTAGCTATTATTAGGATTCTGGGAGATATTCCAGTTCCTTCCAATGAACAGCCTACATTCTTTTATCTTTATTCTTAAGTAAACCATCATAGTTTTCAGTGTTGCTTATAACCAAATGAACCTCAGCTAAAAGCCTGGTAGAAACTGTCTTTGGTATTTTGTTTGAACAAGTTCAATTTATGCCCCTTAGATATGTTTATAGCTAAAATGAAAATACCCTGCAGGTAAGGGAGGAAATTCAGTTCATAATGAAATTCAGCTGGCTAAAAATTGATAGCTTTGTTCTCATTCCTCATCAAATGATGAGTTCAGTTTTTAAGCTGAATGACATTTTTCGATGAATGAACAAGTATTTTGCAGTATTTAAAATATAAGCATACATTTTACAAATAAATCCATTTGTCTTTAATAACAACTAATATGAACATCAGTTATTGAGTGATTACCATGTGCCAGGCCATTTTTTATGTGCTGAAGATATGGTAGAGAGGAAAAATATCTCTTCCCTCATTTGGCTTGCATTTGAGAGAGAGAAAGCATAAAGAAACAGACATTGCTTATTTAATATAATATCAGGTAGTGATAAGTGTCAGGTGATTCAGAAGAGTAAGGCAGGGTAGAAAGGAATGCCCAGGTGCATCAGGGGGAATCAGAAAGGCTTCTTCGAAGATGTGTCATTTGAATAGCTAAACCCTATGGAGGTAGGTATCCATAAGCCTCATTTTATAGATGACGAATTTGACTTCTTTTTTGTCACAGGTCATACAGCTAGAAAGTGGAGGGATCAGGCACTGAGCCCAGGCAGTCTGGCATGAGGTAACCCTATTAAAAACTACTCTCGCGATATCGGATATATGTATATGTATAGCTGATTCACTTTGTTATAAAGCAGAAACTAACACACCATTGTAAAGCAATTATACTCCAATAAAGATGTTAAAAAAACAAACAAACTACTCTGTATTTTCCAGTGAGAAAAGAAAAAGATCACATTAAATTTTTCTTTTTTCTTTGCTGTATAGTTTTTGCATCACCTACTTTTCCTGTTCTTCTCTCCTCACCTCTCATTTGAGATCTGGTACATGTTTTGTGTGTACACTTATCCTAGAACAAAATACCATTATTCAGTTGAACTTGCTAGCTTGGCTGGCAATTAATTTTACCAGGAAGTCTACTTTCTGTTCTTTTTTCTTTTAATACATTATAAATAACTGAACAGCATGTCTAAAGGGTAGCTAAAAAAACCACCAAAGAATTTTGCACATTTACTGAGTCCACATGATGCATCTTTTAACTTCAGAAGTTTTTAATGTATAATATATTAAACAAGTCAACGTTCAAAATAGTCACCAATTGTATAGTCCTCTGTTTAACTCAACAGGGAATAGCTCTGGCTTTTCCAAACTTACACTTCAGAATAAAAAGGGAAATATATTAATTCCTCAAAGAGTTAGTTGGTTATTTTTAATAAGTATCAATTCACTGGACATGTGTATTAAATTACTTTTTATGAAATGCATCCTTCTGTAAAATACAGCATTGTAAATTGTTTTAATTGGGGGTTAAGAAGAGGGGGAATTGAGCTGAAGGAATATATTGTTTGCTGAAATGCTTTTGGGTTATAAAGGGCAGTTGGTTCTTCCTGTTAGTACATTGCTTTTGCTTTCTTTTTTTTTTTTTATTTATTTTTGGCTGTGTTGGGTCTTCGTTTCTGTGCGAGGGCTTTCTCCAGTTGCGGTGAGCGGGGGCCACTCTTCATCGCGGTGTGCGGGCCTCTTACTGTCGCGGCCTCTCCTGTTGCGGAGCACAGGCTCCAGACGCGCAGGCTCAGTAGTTGTGGCTCACGGGCTTAGTTGCTCCGTGGCATGTGGGATCTTCCCAGACCAGAGCTCGAACCCGTGTCCCCTGCATTGACAGGCAGATTCTTTTTTTTTTTTTGACAGGCAGATTCTTAACCACTGCGCCACCAGGGAAACCCTGCTTTTGCTTTCTTATGTTACTATAGGCAGAAATGGACAATTACCAAGAGCTCCCCATGGAAGCACTCCATCTGGCTAGAATTTCATCCCTCATCACATTAGACGTCTTATATCTTTTTATTCTAGGGCCCTTCACTTTGATTTTAAGGTATAGCTATTTAATATGCTATTAATAATAAGAAATAATAAGAATAACCTTCCCTAATTCAGCTTCTATCACAAGTTAAGTGATTAATCTTTACAATGCTCTACAGGTAGGTATGTATTATTAGCCGTAAGTGAAGAAATTGAGACAGACAGTTTAAATAATTTGCTCAAGCCCACACTCCTGGTACATATGTGTTCGGATTGGAAGGAGGGCTTCTTGCATGTCAAAGTTCATGCTCTTTCTTCTGGATGCATGTGTAGTTACAAATGCTTAGTGTTTTCCCAGCTAACATTTGCATGTTGCAGTAGTTAAGAATTGAATCTGTGAAATCAGTCAAAGCTGAGTTCAGCTAGTGGCTCTTAAATAAGTCACTTAGCTTCTATAAATCTGTTTCTCTATTTGTAAAACAAGGACAATAATAGAATGCCTGTAAAACATAGTAAGTTCCCAATGCATTTCTGCAAGCATTATGATTATAATTATTATTGTAAAAATTATTATGATCACATGTCATTCTGGTAGAGGAACATACCAGACTATTATGAATATCATTGGACTGGTGGGGTGTTCTGTAGTACATAGATCAATCATAAAATGTTAGAGCTTACCTATCCCCTATGATAGGGTCAAGCACAAAGCAGAATTTGAAAACTTGTGACCCTTAAGTTATAGCTGTGTTTTTTTGTTTTTTTGTTTTGTTTTGTTTTTAATTTTTATTTATTTATGGCTGTGTTGGGTCTTCGTTTCTGTGCAAGGGCTTTCTCTAGTTGTGGCAAGCGGGGGCCACTCTTCATCGCGGTGCGCGGGCCTCTCACTATCGCGGCCTCTCTTGCTGCGGAGCACAGGCTCCAGACGCACAGGCTCAGTAATTGTGGCTCACGGGCCCAGTTGCTCCGCAGCATGTGGGATCTTCCCAGACCAGGGCTCAAACCCGTGTCCCCTGCATCGGCAGGCAGACTCTCAACCACTGCGCCACCAGGGAAGCCCAGCTGTGTTGTTTTATTTGCCCTTCACTGAGTTCTTAGAAAATTGTATTTGAATTTGTTTGTGCTGTCCCATTATCACTCTTATTTTGACTACCTGGTTCCTGTCTTAGAGCTTGCCATTTATTTTAAACAGATTTAGTTATTTATAGAAATTTAAATTATATTAGTAAATTCATTCCACATCATTCAAGAATTGTTCTGAAGGGGCATACTCTATGCCAAACTCTAAGGTGAGGATATTAAAATGAGTAAGTCACTTTCCTTTTCTCTTTAAGTAGTGCTTTTCATATTCTAATGGGCATTTTAATCACATGAGGAATTTTATTAAAATTCAAATTTTAACTTAGTTGGCAAGGGCGGGATGTGAGAGTCTGCATTTCTGACAGGCTTCCAGCTACTGCTGCTGGTCTGTGTCCATACTTGGAGTAGCAAGATCTTAGGAGCTCACAGCTGTGCCTGCAATCAGAGATGAGTACTGAGAATATCTATGAGCAGTGTACAGTATTACACAAAGGAGAGAATGATTGATACTGGGTGGAAAGGAGATAATTAAGAAGATGTTGTTGAAAAAGTTTAAGCAGAATTTGGTCTTGAATATCAAGTCACATTTTACCAATATAACCATATAACTTCCAAATGGTAATGCCCAATTAGATTTTTGATACATTTGTGACAATGTCTCTATTACTTCTGAGTAATGCTTGGTTTGGGATGAGTTAACACCATGAATCTTTGTCCTTATAGGTGTCCCTGGCCTACCTGTGTCTGCCATCCTCCAGTATACCATTCCCAAGTAGGGAAATACTTTCTAAAATTTTACCTTAAAAATCTCACCTCATTGATCAGCCTCAGTAATTTTGAGTAACTTTGAGAGCTTTCAAATAATTTTGATGTATTTTCAATCTTCCATAACATTTCATCTGACTCTTGACTTTAAAGTCCAAAGATAAATGTAGAACCAGAATTCTTAGAGAAATCTGGGTGTGACATATGGCATGACAGGGGCAATACATAATGCCCAGAGCTAGTCAAAGATGAAATGGGCTGGAGGTATCAAGGACATAATCATAATTGTCTAATTTCTAAGGATGTTGCTGAGAGATTAAAACATCAGAGGGAAAATACAAAGGGACCAGCAGCATCACGTGGGGGATTGTCAGGAAGCAGGAACTCAGGTCTTACCCCAAAACTACTGACTCAGAATCAGCTTATTGACAAGATCCACAGGTGGTACACATGCATTTTAAAGTCTAAGAAGCACAAAGCTACTATACTCCTAACACTGAGAGATTCTGTAATTCTGCATCAAGTTTTGCAGACCTTTA
The DNA here is from genome assembly GCF_949987535.1 of Balaenoptera acutorostrata. Taxonomy (NCBI): domain Eukaryota; kingdom Metazoa; phylum Chordata; class Mammalia; order Artiodactyla; family Balaenopteridae; genus Balaenoptera; species Balaenoptera acutorostrata. Next base: position 81,360,532 of record NC_080068.1, read on the forward strand.
AACTACTATTTTCCAAAGGGATGAGTAGGTTTATATCTGCACTGTCAAGATGGTAATGAGCCATATGGATCAGAAATTGACTCTGATTCTAAACTGGGCCCAAATCCTCACTAAACCAAAATATCCTAAAGAGATGAGGTTATCTGGATAGGTTAAAGTTTCTTAGACTTTAGCACACATAAGAATACCTTGGGGCTTCCCTGGTGGCGCAGTGGTTGAGAATCTGCCTGCTAATGCAGGGGACACGGGTTCGAGCCCTGGTCTGGGAAGATCCCACATGCCACGGAGCAGCTGGGCCCGTGAGCCACAATTGCTGAGCCTGCGCGTCTGGAGCCTGTGCCCCGCGACGGGAGGGGCCGCGATAGAGAAAGGCCCGCGCACCGCGATGAAGAGTGGTCCCCGCACCGCGATGAAGAGTGGCCCCCGCTTGCCGCAACTGGAGAAAGCCCTCGCACGAACCGAAGACCCAACACAGCCAAAAATAAATAAATAAAATAAATAAATAAATAAATAAATAAATAAATAAGAAAATCCTTAAAAAAAAAAAAAAAAAAAAAAAAGAATACCTTGGAAGATTTGTTAACATGCTCTACCTCCAAATGGTAAGCTCTACTTTCAAAGTTTCAAATGCAGTAAGTCTGGTATGGGGCCTGAGAATTTGCATTTCTAACAAGTTTCCAGATAATGCTGATGCTATTGGTCCAAGGTCCATCCTTAGAGAACCCCTGCCGTAGATTAAACGTTGGCTATTCTGTTCATTCCAACCTGTGCCGTACAAATCTTGTTCTAAATAAAAACAATGTATTTTTAGCTTATAAGATGAAGAGAATCTTCTAGTGTTAATCTGTGACTGACTCAGGTTCCTTAAGAACATTGAAGAGGAGAGCAGCTACTTCACATCTACAGTGGATAATTGTAGACAAAGACCATTAGGATTGTATTAGGGTGGGCCAAATGAGACAGTGAGTTTTGTATAGGTTCATTAATTATCAGCCCTTGAAGCATTGGTTTTCTTCCTAGAACTGAACGAGGAAACAAAGAAAGATTCATATGTGAAAAAGAAAGCTTTTAAACAATGTCTTGACTTGGTACAATTAGGCTAAAAGCAAACTGTACATAAACACTGTACCCTAGTTGGGAAATTCGGTTCTCAAGGGGACATGGGTTTTTGAAGCTACTTTATATGTTTACTAGGGTGATCAAATAAATAAATAAACTGTAGAAAATTAAAGTATGATTTCTGTCAGAGAAAGAAGTCACAAATAATGAAGGAAGACTAGAATGATGCTAGATTGGAGTGGGAGATGCCAGTATAAACTCTTATATATATGAGTTTGTGTACATACTTATTATACCTCTTAGCTCTGTTTACCTGAGAGAGTCTAGAAGTAGTGACAATCCAGAAACAATGAGCACCCCTAGTGATCAGATCTTGGTTTCTAGAAACCATTATCTGATAAACAGAATCTGGTCTCCTTGGGGAAATGGTTGCTTCCAGGGCTGGGGCAGAAAAAATACAAGATAAACCTGCAACATATTGTAGTGCCAGAATATAAAGATGCACTAAAAAAAAAAGCAGTGTATCAAAGGGGCACAGGAGCCAACTGAAACAGATGACACAATTTGACCAAATAATAAGAATAGATAATAACCCAAATAAAATAATTATCTTTGAGCCTATATGATTAAATACATGCCTCTCATTCTAAATAAAAGCATACGTACATGCATACATACATACATACATAGTCGGGTAGAAGGGACAGTTCTTTCTTACAGAGGAATAATTCTAATTACTAAATGTAGGAAGACTGAGAAAAATAGAAAATCATTAGAACACCACAGTATTAATTGCTGCAAACAAGAGCCACCAATGAAAGCTAAAGTTAGTGGGTAAAGTTAAGTTGAATGGTCTCAAAGCACTGTCCAAAAATAAATATTTATTAATTTCAAAGGGAAATATAGTAACTTTATTTATAGTGGGGAAATTTGGCAGACTCCACCTTGACCAAGAAAGTAAGGTTAAAATTACTGGTAATAAGAGATACTGAGATCATGTGCTCTTTGAAATGATGCACTGAGAAGGAAACATTACAGCTGTGGCATTCTTCCCAATTATGCATGACCTCTGCCCAATCATGAGAAACATATCAGACAAATTCATATTGAGGGACAGGATGCAAAATAACTGACCTGTACTTTTCAAATTCAAGGTCACTATATAATGAAAAACTGAGGAACCATCATAATTTAGGGGAGGTTAAGGAGACATGACAAATAAATGCAATGTGGGTTCCTAGATTAGGTTCTGGGACAGAAGACATTAGCAAAAAAATTTGGTGAAATCTTAATAAAGTCTTCAGCTTATCTAATAATATTGTACTAATATTCTCTTAGTTTTGATAATTGAAATTTGTCACGTAAGATGTTAACATCAGAAGAAGCTGAGGGAAAGGCGTATAGGAACTGTTAATACCCTACTGTAAGTCTAAAATTAACTCAAAATAAAACGTTAAAAACAATAAAAAAATACAGAGTAAGTGGAAGTAGCCCCCGCATTCTAAGTCCATTGCTAGAGGTAACCACAATTTTCAGTTAAGCTGTGTCCTTATAGGCATTGTAATGACTCTTATGATAATAAAGGGCAAATAAAATAGTGACAAATTGTTTCTGATTTCAAGCATCTTACAATTAGTTTAAAAAACATACCTATAAGAAGTTACTAGAGAATAATTACCAGGCAAAATTTCAAACTTGTACACTGACAAGAACAGGTTTAATATAAACTAAATGTTTTACAAGCCCTGGTCATCTTGTTTTCAGTCTGTTACCTGGTGACTGGTAATGATCAAAGGGAGTCACCACTAGACTCCCACTCCTTGTAGCAATTTTCTGCTTAGCTCTCATTTCAGTATCATCCTTAGCTTCCAGCTCCTGCTCCCTCCTTCTCCAAGTAGAATTGAATTACTTGAACTAATTTACATGAAATCCTTCCGGGATGAATGATGAAATGCTTATTAGGAATATTATATGTACAGAAATTTCATTATATAAATTACTTTAATTAAAATAGAGAAACCTCATGACTAATGTTCAAAACCCATTAACTAATTGAGAGAGACAAATGAATTCCCATGGCTTTCTACATACCTTCCTTAATGCTTCTAGCAGTTGGTAATTTTGTTTATAAGAGTTTGATTTATTTTGAAAAAAATGAGCTTTCTTTTTCAGTCTTAGACAGAGTCCAATTTTGACTACCTTTTTCAGTGTCTCTTACTTTAAACAATTCAGATTTTGAAAACCTACCATCTGTTAACAAATAATGTTCTCACCATGAAGGCAGTGATTATGTTTATTGCAAATCCACAGGACGAGAAACCAAGAAAAATACAAGAATAGAAACTGGAGAAGAATAAATTCCAAAGGAGAAGAAGCTATATGAAATGAACAAGCATAAAGCTATATTTGCTGCCATGGGATTAAAGGTAAAACAATGTGAAGCAAAAATATGGTTATTTAAGGCTGTAAGAGTGAAGAAAAGAAAGAGAATGTTAAAAAAGTGATCTCACTGCCTTATTTTAAATGGGAATTACTGATGCACTGCATTCAATATGATGTTAAATATAAAACTTTTGAAATTCTCGAAATATTCTGGGCAAGATTCGACTGATCTTGTGGTATTATAGACATAAAGATGATCACTGAAAAACATAAGCAAAGAATCACAAAACAATATAGGTGAAAAGAAATTCTATAGATGAATTCTGGATTATATAGGTGAGCTCTTCAACTATATACAGTCTATTAAGCAAAGCTTAGATATTATGGTAATAATGATAATGCTAACTTGTACTGGTATCAGGGTTTGCATTGAGTGTTTTAAATGCATTGTCCTCTCTTATTCCTGACAGCATCTCTGTTACATTGATGAGAAAACCAAAACTTCAGTGTTGCGTTTATCACCCTAAAGGCTCCTCAGCTGTATCTGCTTCAAAAATAGGCCTACCTTGGCCTTCCCAGCATCCAGTGTGTTTCTTTTTCTAAATGTGTCCAAATTCAACTGGGTCCTTGAAAACTGGCAAAATTTTACATTGATCATTCAGCAACAATAAATGTTTCTGTGTCTATTATGTGCAAAGAACTGTTCTAGGCCCTAGGTATAGAGTAGTAAATAAGCAAATAAAAGAATTCTGCTATTGTGGGGCTTACATTTTAGTGTAGGGAACATAAAATATATAAGTATGTTTACAAGCTAAAGTTCAAAAGTAGTCATTAACATGAAGAATATAAAATAAGGTGAAATAAAATAAGGTGAAAGCAAGTGTTTGAGAAAGAGTGCCTTTAGAAACAGTGCTCAGGGTAGATCTCTTTGAAGAGATGACTTCAGAATTGGTTCATGAAGATGGGAAGGAGTCAGTGAGACAAAGATCATAGCATGAGTGTTCCAATTAGATAGAGTGGGACATGCAAAGATGTTGCATTGTGAATGAGCCTGGTGTGTCTGAAAAATACAGAAGGCCAATGGGGCTGGAGGGTAGTCACAGGTAGGGAAAATATTATAAGATTAGTTGGAAAAGTAGGCAGGGGCCTTGAGGATATAGTAGAAATTTGGATTTTATTGTAAGAACAATGAAAAGTCATTAGAAAATCTTAATGGAGGAATGATGTAATTTGATTTTCATTTCAAAAAGGTCACTTTGTCTAAGGATTAGGAATGGATTAAAGGACCAGAGCGTAAGCAGGAGGAGTGGGGACTATTGAGATAATCAATCTGAGAGATGATACAGTTTGGAAAAAAGATAGTTTTAGTAGCGATGGAAAGACATGGATGGATTTGCTATATATTTTGGAGGCAGTGCCAATAACACTTATTAATGGATTGAATGTGGGAGTGAGGAAAAAGAAGAAATAAAAGTTGATTCTCAGAGGTTTGTCTTAAGCACCAGAGCAGAATGTAAACATTTGCTGAAATGAGGAAAACTGAGAATTAAAGGAGAGTTTATGAATCAAGTACTAAGAAAAATGACCCAGTGCTATTCTACTTCCTCTCCCTCACCACCCATCCTTTGATCCCAACTCTTTAGTCAGTGCTAACATACGTGTCTCACTTAAGAGACCTAGACCAACCAGCATAAACTCCCTCATTTCCATTCGCCTCCACAGTATGGTCCATCTTTAGTCTCACAATAAGGAATAACCATCCTCCCCCTGAAGCTAACTGTTCCATGTTTGCCATTGACCTCAGCATTACCAAATGTCTTTATGAATTTTTTTCCTTAAATATATTATTTCCCAAGATTTTTACTCTTCTTCTTTAATAGATTATTCCCTGTTACATTTAAAAGTTTACAACTACACTAGAAAAAAAATCTCTGAATTCTCCTCTTTGGCTCTCATCCTCTTTATTAACTTTTTAAAATATGGGCTTACGGTCCTCTATCTTGCCTCCACTTGAGAGTTTGTTGTTATTGTTCTGAGTTTCAGAGGACTGGCTGTTAGTTCTCAGCAGTCATCATTGGTCCATGCAAGGCCCAGGAGCCTCTCTGATTTATTGGCTTGTTTGTTCAGTATTCCTGTTTTTCCCATTCCCCACTCCCATCCCTTCTTCTCATAGGCAATCATTCCAATGTGCTTGACAAATGCAATTTTTAACGTTTTCAGTAAGTGTTCTTATAAAATATGTAATAATGTTTTATGTGCAATGAATATATTAAAATTTGCATAATTATATTATGCTTTAGTTCTCACTTTGTTTTTTAACATGCACTGTGTTTTAACATATCCATCTTGCTATATGTACATATCATTCAATTTTTTCTAATTGCATCGCATTAGGTAGACACACAGATTGGCTTCTACTCCACCTTACCACAAACATGTGAGGATAGTGTATATCCTCACATGTGTCCCGTTACGAGCCCATATGAGAACTGTTTTGAGCTATATACCCAAAGGGGGAAATGCTGGGTCATATATACATGCATGCTTAATTTGAACGAGCGACCCCAGTTTCCTCTCCAGAATAACCTCTAGTCTACACACCTAGAAGCAGTGTGTGGGATCCTATGTAGCCACGTCTCCACTAATACCTTGTCATTATCCCTCTTTCTAATTTTTTGCCATAGTGGTAGATGACATTTTTGTTTAATTTTCATTTATCTGATTGCTTACGTATTTGAGCTTCTCTTTCTATGCTTCCTAACTTTTTGGAGATTCCATTCCCATAATCTGTCAGTTTGTAGCATCTACCTAAATTTCTGTTGGTTTCCTGTCTTTTACTTATTGATATGCAGAAATCCTTGTATATTCCAATATTATTTCCTTGTATTTGGGGGGATAAATTCTGCTTAATCATGATGTTTTTCATACCATTGGATTTTGTTACTTAATACTATTTTTACTATTATTTTAATTTTACTAATTTTAATATTTGCATCTAGGTTCAAAAACAAATGAGACTATATTTCTCCTGTCTTTGAATAACTTATGAAGTTTTAGAATTAAGATTAATTGCCCTTAAACATGCATGGGTTTCTATAGATTTAATGCAATCCCTACAAAATCCCAATAGCATTTTCTTTGTGGAAATAGAAAAATTCATCTTAACATTTATATAAAATCTTAAGGAACCCTAAATAGCCAAAATCTTCACAATCTTGAAAAAGAAGAACAAAGTTAGAGGTCTCACATTTTATGATTTCAAAAATTATTACAAAGCTACAGGTAATCTTTCCCTTTTAAGGTCAAATAATATTCCATTGTTTGTATATACCACATTTCCTTTATCCATTTGTCTGTTGATGGACATTTGGGTTCCTTCCATTTTTTTTGTCTATTGTGAATAATACTTTTATAAACATAGGTGCATCAATATCTATTCAAGACCCTGTTTTCAGTTCTTTTGGGCATATGCCCAGAAGTGGAATTGCCGGGTCACATTGTAATTTTACTTTTAATTTTTGAGGAACTATCATATTGTTTTCCATAGTGGCTGCATTATTTTACTCCAATTAACTTTTTAAAATATATTTTTCAGATCAAATATTTCCTCCTACTTCTTTTATTTTCTCATATCTATTTTATATTTTTGCCTCTATTGATAGGGCTTACTCTAAACCATTGATTCGAGAATTCTAGTGGTTATGACTCATGGGGCACATGTTGCTGTTTTTTCTTTTATAGTGGTTGTACTCTTCAAGTATATAGATATTTGGACCTGTAAGCTTGTTTTCTCTTAGGTGTTTCAGGCTCTCTGTCTGATAATATGTGTTCGATAAAGGCTGAAAGCCAGGTCGATTACCTCTTGGTAATTCTAAGGAAGAGGGATAGGAAGAGGTGAGCCCTGGGTGAAAAGCCAGACCCCACAGAAACTCTGCTGACTACTGTTGCCATTCCACTGGATGAAATCTCTGGTCAGTATTTCATCGTGAGATTCTCAGGAATAATATTTGCAGGCTGCTTGTCTTTGAAGGTTTGGAGGAGCTACTCATCTGTCTACTCACACTTGTCTCCTCAACACCTCACCTCTGACACCTGTGCCTGGGGCCATTACAAGTCAGAGTGCCATGGAGGCAGGAGTGGAACTTTAAAACTTTCCTGCAATCTCTGCTATCAGTTTTGCCTCCATCCTTCTTCACCTGTGACGACAGGGAAGTAGCCCTATGATTGTCTAGACCTAGGTCTGTTCCCAGAAGAGAAGGGTGGGTGAGAGAAATATTCTGAGTGCTCTGATAGTATTTTCTCTTACACCAGTGAATTTTATCCTATACCACCCTGCGTCACTTAAGCTTCTTAGTCAGTTTCCTGAATGTATCTTTATTCTTCATTTATCTCAAAACCAATAACTAAATGATAGATTGAGTCCACTTGGATGTTCTAATTACCTCTCTATTCGATTAACCAGGAAGGGCTGTGGGTGACTGAAGTAAGTGAAGGAGAGTGATGCAGTTGTGGAGACATCAAGCAGTACACTGTAACATGGTAGAAGGACTCAGAAGAGCTGTGGTGAGATTGCCAACTGGTAAATTGGACATTGGAGAACACATAGATAAGTAGTGGGGTTTCTCTGTCTGGTGAGTAACCACATGGGTTGGGATAGAAACAAATCATGTACACAACTGCAGTCAAAAATCAAATTGGGCTTATTATACTAGAAGCAAGTAGTCTAACTGTTAATGATTTTTATTCTTGGGTGGTGGAACTATGTGTATTTCCTTCCCTCACTTCCTTCTAACATTATGAATTTTCAAAATGCTTACAGTGAGCTTCTGTCAAATGTATAATATAATAAAACACATTTTAAGTTGAATACTTGTAGCTTCCCCACAGTCCTCTTTATTAAGTAAACCAAGAAAAAATTCTTCTTTTTCTGCCAAAACAATTACAAGAAATGATTGAATATGTAAAGAAGAGGATAAAATTAGCATTTAGGAAAGTATGAGAAAGTGTGTTACTTTTTGCCAAACAGGAATAATTGAAAGTTAAAGAAAGTAGCCTTGAAGAAAGTGTACAGAAGTGGTTTCAGCCCTCATCAGTTTGAAATGGTACATAGTTGATTTAACTGACAGATTCACTGGATAAATTAACTCAGTACTTTTAGACATATCTAAATAGGAAAACTTGCATAATCTTTATATATAGAAAATAAGCCATTTTTAGTGGATTTTCAAATTTTCTGGTGCTTGATAAACTCATCTAAAAATATAAGCCTTTTTTTAATATTTAAAATAAAGTACTTATTTCCAATGTTGATGAAGGACCTATCTGACTATAAAAAGAATTCATAAAATATAAATTGTTTTGGTACAATTACAAGGGACTAAGAGAATTACTCATAATATTAATATAATAATAGCTCTTCTACCTTTTCTAAATGGTAGAGATTGCTTATTTAAAAGAAATCATATTTAGAAATAACTATTTTTAAAAGTAATTTAATAATCCTATGGCATTTTAATTCTTTTTATAGGTGTTAGTATTATTTCATCATTCTTATATCTGCAGTTCTGAGTATGTTATTGTGTATGTGATAGAAACAGTGAGTATCAGCTATTTTAGCTGATGATTGTTAAGATTAATCAGAAGAAAAGAACATGTAAAATCTTGTCTTTATCATTTTTTCACTTGGATGTTCTGTGCCGCTGTCCTTACCATTCTCAATCCCTGAACTGCCACAGTGCTGCTAGGGAATTTTAACATCATATCTTTCCTTCACTGGCCTTTTACATTTTCCAGCCAACAAATAGAAAACCAGGTAAGTTTTTAGCCCAGTTCCTCCACAGTACTCATGGTAGGAAAATTCTTCATAGATCTGGTGTTAAGAGTAACCATCATTTTTCACACTCCTGGGCTCCTGATTAATAAAGCAATTCTCCATGCACTCATTCAAACAGCTCTTTGAATGTAAGCTCTTCAAAGGTGAATTAAATATATCAGTATCAAATGAGACTCTCCAGTGAAGATGGAGTAATAGGTACCAGATGTATACTCTTACCTGAAACAACTAAAAGAATAGACAAAATTGATAGAGGTAAAAGGGTACTCTAGACTGTAGGCATCAAGGAATAGACAATGATCCCTAAGTGATGAGAAAGAAATGAAGTAAGCCCTACAATTGTCCTGGCTTACTGCATGGAGAATGTTTTCAAACTCCAGGACAGGCAGCAGGAACCCAAGCATAGTCTGGCAGTTTCCCTCACTTGATGAGATGACCCTGGGGTCTTAAGAAACCAAGGAGGCTACATTACAAAGGGCAAAATACTAAAGTGGAGATAGCTTTGGGGAAAGAGAATTCTGAAGACCTGGATTAAGCATTCGTAAGTACTGATAAGTGAATATGTGTGAATAAACTACTGAAGTTCCAGGCAAGAGCCAACTAAAAAGATTACAGGAAATAGTTTCTGAAGTTCACACAAGGCTGGGAATATTGTCTCTTCCTAACAGAAAGAGTAAAAAAAAAAAAAAAAACCCTCATTATTCAGGGGACATCACTGTGAATAATAAGGATCTTGCCTCTGCAGTGGGAAAAGTTAACTCTAGACTAACAAAGCTTGAGAGCAAGACTCAAAAGGACCACTGGTTTCAGGTAACAAGTCTGTCACAAAGTTCAAGAATATTTATGGGGATATGAAAATATTTAGCACCCCAAAGATAAAATTACTCATATCAACAACCAGTCTAAAATCGCCAGACGTACAAAGAGGCAGGAAAATGCAACCCATATTGAGGGAAAAAAAAATCAATCTAGTGAAATTGAACCAGAAGTTACACAGATGATAAAATTAGTAGGCAAAAACATTAGGATAGTTATTGTGGCTATATTTCGTATGTTTAAGAAGCTAGAGGAAAACTGATCATGTAAAATAGAGAAATGAAAAATTTTGAAACACCGAATCAAACATCTAGATATAGAAACTAAAATGTCTGAGATGAAAAAAACACTGTGTGATTAATGGGAAATTGGACATCATGGGGTGGGGGGAAGTTAAAAACTATCCAAAATGAAACAAAATGATTAAGGAGATTGGAAAAGAAAATTCAGAGTATCAGTGAAATGTGGAAGAACTTCAAGCAGCCAAATCCATGTATAAGCAGAGCCCCCAAAGAACAAAGAGAAAAGGTGAAAGACCGAAACAATATTTGGAGGGATGATGGACACACTTTTTCCAAATTTGGTGAGAAGTATAAACTCACAGATCCCAAAAGCACAACAAATTCCAAGCAAAAGAAATAAGAAGAGCACTACACCAAGTCATATCATAATCCAAGTACTTAAAACTAGTGAGAAACCAAAGAGAAGGTCTTTAAAGTAGCCTGAGAGAAAAGATACATTTCCTAGAGAGGAACAAAAGTAAGGATGATGGCAGATTTCACATAGAAAACAATATAAGCTAGAAGATAGTGGAACAACATTTTTTAAATACTGAACGTTCAAAAAATATCATACTAGAATTCTTTACGTAGTGAAATATCTTTCAAAAATTAAGGCAAAGTAAAGAATTTTCTGATATACCAAGACCGAAACAATTAATGGCTATGAAACATACACACTACGAAATGTTACAGGAAGTTCTTTAGCCAGAAGGAAAATAACATCAGGTGGAAACAAAAATCTACACAAATGAATAAAGTGTACCAGAAATGCTAAATAAATAGGTAAATATAAATAATTTTTATTATTTAGATCTGTTTAAAAATAATAAACTGTATATAGTAAAAACAAAATGTGTTTTGGAGTTTATAACATACATAGAAGTATAACAACAATATCACAAATACTAGGAGGGAGGAAATGGAAGTAAACTATTTTAAGGTTCTTACACTATTTAAAGTATATCACTTGAGGATAGATTGTGGTAAGTTAAAGATGTATACTATAAACCCTAAACACAGCAAATAGTAATTGCTGATAAGCAAATTAAAGAGATAAAATGGGAAATATTAAATACTCAATTTTTTTTAAAAGCAGATAAATAGGAAAAAAACCCCAAAAAACAAAGGAGAGATGGGCAAATAGAAAACAAAGATCATGATGGTAGATTTAAACCTAACCATATTATTATATTCAGTATGTATAGTCTAAACACTTCAATCAAGAGGAAGAGATTTTCACATTAAATACAAAATCAAAACCCAAGTGTGTCCTGCCTAAAAAAACCTAATTTAAATTTAAAAATAAATAGATTTAAATGAAAGAAATGGGAAAAGTTTTACCCTCTTAATACTAGTCAAAAGAAAGCTGGAATTGGTATATTATTATCAAAGCAGGTTTCAGAGCCAAGAATATTACCATACAAAAGAGCATTTAGTAATAAAGTTTTCAAGTCTTTCAAGAAGACAACACAAAAAATATCAATAAAATAAAAAGTTTATTAGTTAGATTTCTTCAAAATTATGAACGTCTGTGTTCTGAAAGTCATTGCTAGGTGAGTAAAAAGATAAGCCATAGACTGTGAGAAAATATTGGAAAATTACACTGTAAAAGATCTGAGATTTTAATCAATCTGAGAGCTAATAAATTAACCTGCCACAATATGAACTTCATATTCTTATTGGTTCCTCTTCCTTCCCTAAGTCCCATGAGTTGATGCAGAGATGTCCAGTGATTCTGCACAGGTAGTGAGTTTGCATGACAACTGAACTCTGAACTTAGAAAATTCCAGTCTTCCACAGTGACTGCTACCAATGTGCTCAACCTTTTCCCAAAGGAAATATTACTTTTACAGTGTGATCCTGGGAAATAAACACTATGTCCTCTGCCCCAGAAAAGAACACTCTCTTTACCTTACATGGATATTTGCTCTATAAACAAATTTGTTAATGCCGTTGCTCAGAAGATGTGCAAAAATATGAGAGAACCATGGAGAATTGTTTCCCAATATCAGATTCTAGTATCCACAGTATATAAGAATTCTTAAAACGCAACAGTAAGAAAACAACCCAATTTAAAAATTGGCAAAATGTTGGAACAGACATTTTATCAAAAGAGGTATATGAATGACAAATAAGCACATGAAGAGATTCTCAGCACTACTAGACATTAGGGAAATGTAAAGTCACAATGAGATACCACTAACACCTATAAGAATGGCAAAAAATTAAATAGTCTGGCCATATTAAGTGACAGTGAGGATGTAGGAAGAATGGATCTTTCATACACTGATACTAAGTGTGTAAAATGGTACAACTACTTTGGAAAACAGTTTGGCACTCTTAAAAAGTTAAAAATAACACGTCATATGATCTAGCCATTCTACTCCAAGGTATACCCAAAGTAATCAATGCATATGTCTGTACAAAGACTGTACACAAATGTTCATGGAAGCTTTATTTGTAGTAGCCCGAAACTGCAAACAACCCAAATGTCTTTCAACAGTTTATTCAATAAACCAACAAAATGTATGGTGGCATGCTACTCAGCAATAAAAATAAATGAATTATTGATACATGCAAAAACTCAGAAGAATTTCAAAATAATTGTGCCTGCTGAAACAAGCCAGACAAAAAGTATACACGCTGTATGATGACATTTATAGAAAACTAACGCTAATCCAGAGTGACAGAAAGCAGATCAGTGGTTGCCAGGGAGGGATGGGAAGAAGGATGGACTAGAATTGGCTTTTTCCAGTGCCTCTCCTTTGTTTCCCTGGACTCATTCTTCCCCTGTGCAGACTTGCTACTTTGTTGATACTGAGTTAGATGTTGCAGGTGTAAACCTGACATCCTCACAAGAAAATATCTGAAGAAAAGGAGCTATCTCTTCCTAAGTAACAGCCTTAAAAGAAAAGGAATTTATTCCCCAAATCCCAGCAAACTCCCTGTGGTAGAATGTTTGGAAACATTGACACAATTTCTCTACTGTCTGTATCCATGGCCCTTACAATGTGACTTTGAGTTGCTTCCATCAAAAGATGGATTCTGCTTTCCCACCCATTAAATCCAGGCTTGCCTTGTGTCTTGCTTTGGCCAGCAGAACTCAGTGGAAGTAACAGCTTAGACCTCAAGAGGCCTTTTATGTCTCTACTTTCTCTCTTGGAAACCTATGCAGATTCAACATGAACAATCTGAGCTTTTCTGCTAGATGATGAGAGACACACGGAGCAGAAATGAATCTTTGCAGCTGAGTCCATTCTAGGCCAATCAGTGCCCAGAAACCAGGCAGCTCTTCAAAAAAACACATAACTGAGTCCAGGTGAAACTAGAAGAACCACCAAGTATAAACCAGCCCAAGTCACCAACTCACTGAATCATGAGCTAAATAAATGGTAACTGAAGCTACTAAGTTTTTGGAATGGTTTGTTATATAACAAAAGATAACTGATTCACATCCTTTCTCATCTCGTAGGCCTGAGTTGGAGTGGCTGTGAAAACAGAAAGGGCTAGGCAAGGAAGAGGAGCAGGGATGGAAAAACAATGGTTTTGTTAGGAGAAAAAGACGAAGGGATATTGGCAGGCAAACAACTGGGTGCATTATAGCAAGCCATGCTTTGCAAATTAAAATTGTACTCACTTCCAAGTCAGAGTAGCATTGCACACAGTGACGGATTTTAACTAAAGAGCAGTTACTTACAGCTCTTTATGAAAGGAGAGAAAATAGAATTTTGGTGGTGGTATTTGTTAGATTTAATTCTGACTCACTCATTGGGGAAAAAATCTGCTTTGGGCTATTTTGCAAAACCTAGCACTGGGAATTACAATTTTCTTTACTTTGCTTATGAAGATTTTACTTTACATAATTACATGAAAAAATTAGCCAGCAGATGTGTGTTTTCAATAGCATTCCATAGGGCTTCCTAATATAGGGCATTTTTCAATTTCATTTTAAATTAAAAGTCATTTAAAAGAGGGATGAAACTTGTATGCATATTCTTCCTGCCAAAATTATCAACAATTAGAGTGTGGGGGAGCCATAAAGAATAAAAGGATGAATGGATAGAGAAGATGTGGCACATGTATACAATGGAATATTACTCAGCCATAAAAAGAAACGAAACTGAGTTATTTGTAGTGAGGTGGATGGACCTAGAGTCTGTCATACAGAGTGAAGTAAGTCAGAAAGAGAAAAACAAATACCATATGCTAACGCATATATGTGGAATCTAAAGAAAAAAAAGGTTCTGAAAAACCTAAGGGCAGGACAGGAATAAAGATGCAGACCTACTAGAGAATGGACTTGAGGACACGGGGAGGGGGAAGGGTAAGCTGGGACAAAGAGAGAGTGACATAGACACATATACACTACCAAATGTAAAACAGATAGCTAATGGGAAGCAGCCGCATAGCACAGGGAGATCAGCTTGGTGCTTTGTGACCACCTAGAGAGGTGGGATAGGGAGGGTGGGAGGGAGGGAGACGCAAGAGGGAAGAGATATGGGGATATATGTATATGTATAGTTGATTCACTTTCTTATAAAGGAGAAACTAACACACCATTGTAAAGCAATTATACTCCAATAAAAATGTTAAAAAAAAAGAATAAAGTAAAAGATTACTCTTCAGTCTGTAGGAAACCGATAATTTAAGGTATCATGTCATTTATTTGCTTTCAGAATATGTGATTATGATGAATTGTGCTTCAAAGCAATTATAAAGCTTCCATTAGCAGCATTTTCATGTCTGATTATATGAATCTTGTCAACCTTCTGCCCTGGTACGTTGTTGCTGGAAAAATCTGGTGAGTGCTTATACACTGAACATTTTTTACATGGCTATGTATCTAAAGATTCTCATACTTTCAACTTATGCCTGCAAGTAACTTGACAGCACAGTCTAAAGCAAGATTGATGCCTCTTTATAGCACAGAATAAAAGAAAGTTAAAGGTCCATATACTTTGTTATAGTATAAATCCAGGCCATGGGTAAGGATTATACATTCCTTGTGCCTGTTCTTCCCTCTGAGGGTTTTCTTTTCAGATACGGGAAAAACATCAGAAAAGTTTATTCTTTAAATTCTTACAGAAAAAATTATATTAAAAAATGGTTCAGGTACAATTTTCTACTGATAACCATCTATGTTTCTTGAAAATCACACGCAGCTTTTATCACTTTAAAACATCCAGGGTTACAATAAGCTTCAATAATATAGTAGATATGGTGATTTGTGTCTATCCAATGTCTAGGATGGAACACCGTGGTGTTCCCATCAGGACAGGGGCATTTGTGTCAGAAGATCAAGCAAGGAACTAGGGCTGCTCTACCAATGGCATGGTGAAAGTCATACAATAATGTAGGAATAGATGAGATAAACCCAAAGGAGCATACACAACAGCAGCCAAAGTGTTACACAGGGTTAATTCCAGACAGAAGGGTAAGAGCCAGAACATTACAAATACTTTGCAGAAAAACTGTTTGTTGTTTTGTGTGTTTTGGAAAGTGGAGTTGGGGGAAGACCAGAAGTTAAAAAAAGCAGGAATTATTCAACCTTTAAAAGCTGGTTGGGTATGCCTGGTCAGCTTGAAAAGAAATATGGGACATCAACAGCAAAAATGATCTCAGGAACAAGTTCTTCCCTGCTTCATCTTAAAGGGGTTCTATTCCTTCTGTGAGGATAAGAATGAACACCCAAACGGGGAGGAATGGATACCTCTCGATAAAAGTAAATGAGAATGTGAACAAAACAGGTACTGAGTAAAAAAGCATAAGCGGTTTCCTGTTTTGGAAAAATAAAAGGTCACATTTGTTTCTAATATTTTCTACTTCTCCCTCATTTCTCTCCTTTTTTTGAACCTCCCTGACCAGTGGTATCTTTGAACTTTACCTTTGTGGGTGCCCAATTTAATGATGGACTTCCCACTATTCCTATATCCTCAAAATCATCAGAAGGTGCTTTAGAGACAGAGGTGATAAAGTCTACTGGAAAATGTATATTTGGTACTGGTATAATGTACTAGTACAGCATAGACTACTGCACCTGTATAAAACCTCTGTGGCTTGTAATAGCCTTTTAATATTGCCATTTAGTCATTGGCAAATCAAAAAGCAAAGGAAAAGAATGGTATATGATGTCTTCACATCACACTGTATAGTCAGCCACCTATTCCACCTATGCATAAAGTTTAATCGAATTCATCAAATGAAATTCATTTAGGCAAATTGCTTTTTATCACGTAGATCAGGGCTTATAAATAAATTCAGATGCCTTTGGGAGTCAGGCAAATAACATAAATGTGTGAGCTGACCGGGTATGATAATACATTAACTTCTTATAAAAAGATGAATCTAATATAGGTATTACAGTTAGATATTATGTATCTATGTAATCTATCTATATCTATATTTATCTTTATCTGTATCTTTATATCTATCCACCTATACACAGTAGGCCCTCCGTTCCTGCAGGTTCCCCATCCATGGATTCAACCAATTGCAGATCAAAAATATTCGAAAAAAATTCCAGAAAGTTCCAAAAAACAAAACTCGAATTTGCCACATGCCAGCAACTATTTACATAGCATTTATATTTTTTTAGATAGTATATGTAACCTAGAGATTATTTGAAGTATAAAGGAGGATTGAATAGGTTATATGCAAATACTACACCATATTATATAAAGGACTTGAGTATTCTTGTATTTTGGTATCCGAGAGGGTTCCTGAAATCAACCCCCTTTGAATATCAAGGGACGATTGTGTATAGACATACATCACCTAAGATAGAATATAGATACAGGTAGTAGTTTACCAGGCATGAGTGTGAACTAGAGAGTGAAGCTCCTCTGAAACCCACTCAGATTTAATGTTTGTCAAAACTACGTTGGTCAGATTTTGTCAATGAGCCTCCAGTCTGATAAATCAAACTTTCTGATGATTTCTGGAATTTCTAGCACATTTTAATGACACACAGATGTAGTCTGTTTCTCTTTTTTAATGGAAAAACCAGGGGAAAATGAAATATAAAAATACAGATTAACTAAGCATCTGCCAAACTCTATCCCTTGGAATTCTGATTAACATGACGTTTATGGGGATTACAAGTCAAAGGGAGCTTATATTTGAGAATGCCAGAGGCATACAACACACATGTACAAACAAATATATGATACAATGTGGGGTAGTGAAGTGTTCTGAAGAAAAACAAAGCACTGAAGGGGAATGCTGTATGCAGAGGTGGTGCTGAGGTAATATTTCTGATTGGAAGGCCAGGGCTTTCATGAAGTGAGCTTCGAAGCAAAGACCTAAATGAGCAATGATTTAGGAGAAAGAGTATTCCAGAAAAGAAGAAATGGCTAAGGTGCTGAGCCTGAAATGAGCTTGGTTTATTAGAGGAATAGCAAGAAGGCTAGTATGAGTAGAGCTGAGTGAGTGGAGGGACAGGTTGTAATACCAGGTCAGGGCTCGTGCAGGGTCAAATCACACAGGCCCTTGTAGGCCGGGTGAATATTTAAACTTTATTCCAAGACTCTGTGAAGCCATTTTTGATCAGGGGATGATCTTATACTCAGGTTATAGAAATACTGCTTTATGTACTTGAGACTCAAAACAGCCAGGTATTGAAGCACTGAAACCAGTCACCCTGGATGACTGGCCTCTGACACCTCCAAGCTCAGAGCCTATTGTGCTCATGTTGCTTCACCCTTGTCTTGGCAAATATTAGGGGCTTTTACCATAGATACAATAAACATATAGGTATATCAATGACGAGTGAGATGTTACACATTTCTCATCTAGGAAAGGATTAAAAATAATCGAAATCAAAGAATGAATCTGTAAATGCAGAGATAAATATAGAAAGCATTTTGGTATAGGAAGATCTCAGTATTGCAGGGAATCATACCATTCAGGCTGCTAGTTTCTTTCTTTTTTTTTTTACCAGCTTTACTGAAATATAATTGATATACAACACTGTATGAGATTAAGGTGTATGACATAATGATATGACTTACATATGTTGTGAAATGGTGACCACAATAAGTTTAGTTAACATCATCTCACAGAGATACAAAAAAAAAGAAAAAGAAAAAAAAATTGTTTTCTTTTTAATGAGAACTGTTAGGATTTACTCTTAACAACTTCCAGGTGTACCATATAGCAGTGTTGAGTCTAGTCATCATGTTGTGCATTACATCCCTGGCGCTTGTTTATTTTGTAACTGGAAATTTGTACCTTTTGGCTGCCTTCATCCAATTCCCCCTCCGCCACCCCACTCCTCTGGTAACCACAAGTCTGATCTCTTTTTCTATGAGTTTGATTTTTTTGTTTTTGTTCTTTTAGATTTCACATATAACCAGTCATACAGTATTTGTCTTTCTCTGACTTATTTCATTTAGCATTATGCCCCCAAGGTTTATCCATGTTGACATAAATGGCAGGATTTCCTTCTTTTTTTAAGGCTGAGTAATATTCCACTGTCTATATATACACCACATTTTCTTTATCTATTCAACCATCAATGGGCACTTAGGTTGTTTCCATGTCTTGCCTATTGTGAATAATCCTGCTAAGAACATGGGGTTGCACAAATTCCTTTGACATAGAGTTTTTGTTTCCTTTGGATATATTTCCAAAAGTGGAATTGATGGATCACATGATAGTTATATTTTATTTTTTGAGGTTGACAGTTTCTAAGACCAGTTTTGGAATTGTCTGTCTACTTTAAACTTCTCAACTCAGTAAAGTCTAAGGAGGTGCAGAAGTCATTGTACTGGATCAACTTTCTCAACTTCTTTACTATTGACATTTTGGCCAAACTATTTGACATTCTTTGCTGTAGTGTGCTGCCCTGTACATTTGTAGAATGTGTAAGAGCATCCTTGGCCTCTAGCTACTAAATGCCAGCAGAACACCTTCTCCTTGCCACCACCCCCACCCAGTCAAGACAATAAGAAATGTCCCTAGACATTACCAATATCTCCTTGGAGGAAGGTTGGTACCAGGGAGAACCACTGTGTTAGATGATAGGAGTAGTCTATGCAGAGTCTCTCCTAACAACTTAAAAATGTGTGCAGATGTGAACAAGAGCAAGTGTAAATCAAATCTGTACTGGAGAGCTTACAAGAACTATAGCAGTACTGGAAACCCAAGCCTTCATAGCAAGGACACACTCATCTCACGGAATCTTCACAGAAATTGTTTGAATTGCTTTTATCCTAAATCAGGTGGGTATTATGGCTCAGAGATGACACACTCAAGCTCAGAGATGGCAAACCTGACATCACCCAACTAGTGACTAGAGGAGTGGGGACCAGACCCCAAAGCCGATGTCCTGCCAAGAAAACTAAGGCAATTTCATGTATAGGATGATTCTTTTTTTTTTTATGATGTATCTTTTCATTTTTTTAGATATTATTAAAAATCTGCACACTGATTTGGAGCTTTTAATATAGCACTCTTGCACATTTTTATTACATTTAGTATTGTATTTATTATTAAGGTATTGATAGTTTTCTTGCTATTGTAAATGACAAAAAAGTTGTCTTTTTTTTAACACCTTTATTGGAGTATAATTGCTTTACAGTGGTGTGTTAGTTTCTGCTTTATAACAAAGTGTATCAGCTATACATAGACATATATCCCCCTATCTCCTCCCTCTTGTGTCTCCCTCCCACCCTCCCTATCCCACCCCTCTAGGTGGTCACAAAGCACCTAGCTGATCTCTCTGTGCTATGTGGCTGCTTCCCACTAGCTATCTATTTTATATTTGATAGTGTATATAAGTCCATGCCACTCTCTCTTCGTCCCAGGTTACCCTTCCCCCTCCCCGTGACCTAAAGTCCATTCTCTATGTCTGCATCTTTATTCCTGTCTTGCTCCTAGGTTCTTCAGAACCACTTTTTTTTTTTTTTTTTTTTTTTTTAGATTCCATATATATGTGTTAGCATATTGTATTTGTTTTTCTCTTCCTGGCTTACTTCACTCTGTATGACAGACTCTAGGTCCCTTCACCTCACTACAAATACCTCAATTTCGTTTCTTTTTATGGCTGAGTAACATTCCATTGTATATATGTGCCACATCTTCTTTATCCATTCATCTGTCGATGGACACTTAGGTTGCTTCCATGTCCTGGCTATTGTAAATAGAGCTGCAATGAACATTGAAATACCTGACTCTTTTTGAATTATGGGTTTCTCAGGGTATATGCCCAGTAATGGGATTGCTGGGTCGTATGGTAGTTCTACTTTTAGTTTTTTAAGGAACCTCCATACTGTCCTCCATAGTAGCTGAATCAATTTACATTCCCACCAACAGTGCAGGAGGGTTCCGTTTTCTCCACACCCTCTCCAGCATTTACTGTCTGTAGATTTTTTGATGATGGCCATTCTGACTGGTGTGAGGTGATACCTCCATTGTAGTTTTGATTTGCATTTCTCTAATGATTAGTGATGTTGAACATCCTTTCATGTGTTCATTGGCTATCTGTATATCTTTTTGGAGAAATGTCTATTTAGGTCTTCTGCCCATTTTTGGATTGGGTTGTTTGTTTTTTTGATATTGAGCTGCATGAGCTGCTTGTAAATTTTGGAGATTAATCCTTTGTCAGTTGCTTCATTTGCAAATATTTTCTCCCATTCTGAGGGTTGTCGTTTCATCTTGTTTATGGTTTCCCTTGCTGTGCAAAAGCTTTTAAGTTTCATTAGGTCCCATTTGTTTATTTTTGTCTTTATTTCCATTTCTGTAGGAGGTGGGTCAAAAAGGACCTTGCTGTGATTTATGTCATAGAGTGTTCTGCCTATGTTTTCCTCTAAGAGTTTATAGTGTCTGGCCTTACATTTATGTCTTTAATCCATTTTGAGTTTATTTTTGTGTATGGTGTTAGGGAGTGTTCTAATTTCATTATTTTACATGTATCTGTGGAGTTTAGGCAGCAACACTTATTGAAGAGGCTGTCTTTTCTCCATTGTATATTCTTGCCTCCTTTATCAAAGGTGACCATATGTGCATGAAAGCCATCTGGGCTTTCTATCCTGTTCCATTGATCTATATTTCTGTTTTGTGCCAGTACCATACTGTCTTGATTACTGTAGCTTTGTAGTATAGTCTGAAGTCTTTCCTCTTTGATTTCTTCAGTGATCTCTTGGTTATTTAGTAGTGTGTTGTGTAGCCTCCATGTGTTTGTATTTTTTACAGATTTTTTCCTGTAATTGATATCTAGTCTCATAGCGTTGTTGTCGAAAAGATACTTGATACGATTATAATTTTCTTAAATTCACCAAGCCTTGATTTGTGACCCAAGATATGATCTATCCTGGAGAATGTTCCATGAGCACTTGCGAAGAAAGTGTATTCTGTTGTTTTTGGATGGAATGTCTTATAAATATCAATTAAGTCCATCTTGTTTAATGTATCATTTAAAGCTTGTGTTTCCTTATTTATTTTCATTTTGGATGATCTGTCCATTGGTGAAAGTGGGGTGTTAATATCCCCTACTATGATTGTGTTACTGTCAGTTTCCCCTTTTATGGCTGTTAGCATTTGCCTTATGTATTGAGGTGCTCCTATGTTGGGTTCATAAATATTTACAATTGTTATATCTTCTTCTTGGATTGATCTGTTGATCATTATGTAGTGTCCTTCTTTGTGTCTTGTAATAGTCTTTATTTTAAAGTCTATTTTGTCTGATGTGAGAATTGCTACTCCAGCTTTCTTTTGATTTCCATCTGCATGGAATATCTTTTTCCATCCTCCCCTCATTTTCAGTCTGTATGTGTCCCTAGGTGTGAAGTGAGTCCTTTGTAGACAGCATATATATGGGTCTCGTTTTTGTATCCATTCAGCCAGTCTCTGTCACTTGGTGGAGCATTTAATCCATTTACATTTCAGGTAATTATCGATATGTATGTTCCTATTACCATTTTCTTAATTGTTTTGGTTTGTTATTGTAGGTCTTCACCTTCTCTTTTGTTTCCTGCCTAGAGAAGTTCCTTTAGCATTTGCTGTAAAGCTGGTGTGGTGGTGCTGAATTCTCTTAGCTTTTGCTTGTCTGTAAAGCTTTTAATTTCTCAGTTGAATCTGAATGAGATCCTTGCAGGGTAGAGTAATCTTGGTTGTAGATTCTTCTCTTTCATCACTTTAAATATGTCCTGCCACTCCCTTCTGGCTTGCAGAGTTTCGTCTGAAAGATCAGCTGTTAACTTTATGGGGATTTCCATGTGTGTTATTTGTTGTTTTTCCCTTGCTGCTTTTAATATTTTTTATTTGTGTTTAATTTTTGATAGTTTGATTAACATGTGTCTTGGCGTGTTTCTCCTTGGATTTATCCTTCATGGACTCTCTGCACTTCCTGGACTTGATTGACTATTTCCTTTCCCATATTAGAGAAGTTTACAACTATAATGTCTTCAAATATTTTCTCAGTCCCTTTCTTTTTCTCTTCTTCTTCTGAGACCCCTATAATTTGAATGTTGTTGCACTGAATGTTGTCCCAGAGTTTTCTAAGACTGTCCACAATTCTTTTCATTCTTTTTTCTTTATTCTTCTCTGTGGTAGTTATTTCGACTATTTTATCTTCCAGGTCACTTATCCGTTTTTCTGCCTCAGTTATTCTGCTATTGATTCCTTCTAGAGAATTTTTAATTTCATTTATTATGTTGTTCATCGTTTGTTTGCCCTTTAGTTCTTCTAGTTCCTTGTTAAACGTTTCTTGTATTTTCTCCATTCTATTTCCAAGATTTTGGATCATCTTTACTACAATTACTCTCAATTCTTTTTCAGGTAGACTGCCTATTTCCACTTCTTTGTTTGGTCTGGTGGGTTTTTACCTTGCTTCTTCATCTGCTGTGTGTTTCTCTGTCTTCTCATTTTGCTTAATTTACTGTGTTTGGGGTCTCCTTTTCACGGGCTGCAGGGTCGTAGTTCCCCTTGTTTTTGGTGTCTGCCCCCAGTGGCTGAGGTTGGTTCAGTGGGTTGTGTAGGCTTCCTGGTGGGAGGGGACTAGTGCCTGTGTTCTGGTGGATGAGGCTGGGTCTTGTCTTTCTGATGGGCAGGACCACATCTCGTCGTGTGTTTTGGGGTGTCTGTGACCTTATTATGATTTTAGGCAGCCTCTTTGCTAATGGGTGGGATTGTGTTCTTGTCTTGCTAGTTGTTTCACGTAGGGTGTCCAGCACTGAAGCTTGCTGGTCATTGAGTTGAGCTGGTTCTTAGCGTTGAGGTGGTGATCTCTGGGAGAGCTTTTGCTGTAAGATATTACATGGAGCTGGGAGGTCTCTGGTGGGCCAATGTCTGAACTTGGCTCTCCCATCTCAGAGGCACAGGACTGATACCCGGCTGGAGCACCAAGACCCTAACAACCACACGGCTTGGAAGAAAAGGGAGAAAAATAGAAAGAAGAAGAAAAAATAAAGTTATTAAAATAAAAAAAATTACTAAAAATGAAAAATTTTTAAAGTATTAAAAGAAGAAAGAAGAGAGCAACCAATCCAAAAAACAAATCCACCAATTTTAACAAGTGCTAAACACTAAACTAAAAAAAAAAAAAAAAAACCAGACAGAGAGAACCCTAGGACAAATGGTAAAAGCAAAGCTATACAGACAAAATCACACAGAGAAGCATACACATACACACTCAGAAAAAGAGAAAAAGGAAAAATATATATATATATCTACATATATATATATAAAAAGGAAGAGAGCAACCAAATCAATAAACAAATCTATCAAGGAAAATAAACTTTAAATGCTAAAGTAAGATAAAGATAAACCAGAAAAAAATTAGATGCAGAACATAAACCCAAAGTCTACAGTTGCTCCCGAAGTTCACTGCCTCAATTTTGGGATGATTCGTTTTCTCCTCCGGTATGCCACAGATGCAGGGTACATCAAATTGATTTTAGAGATTTATTCCGCTGCTCCTGAGGCTGCTGGGAGAGATTTCCCTTTCTCTTCTTTGTTCGCACAGGTCCTGGGATTGAGCTTTGGGTTCGGCCCCGCCTCTGCGTTTAGGTCACCTGAGAGAGTCTGTTCTTCACTCAGACAGGAGGGGGTTAAAGGAGCAGCTGATTCGTGGGCTCTGGCTCACTCAGGCTAGGGGGAGGGAGGGGTACAGAATGCAGGGCGAGCCTGCTGTGGCAGAGCCCGGCGTGACGTTGCACCAGCCTGATGCACGCTGTGCGTTCTCTTGGGGAAGTTGTCCCTGGATCACGGGACCCTGGCAGTGGCGGGCTGCACAGGCTCCCGGGTGGGGAGGTGTAGATAGTGACCTGTGCTTGCACACAGGCTTCTTGGTGGCTGCAGCAGCAGCCTTAGCGTCTCATGCCCGGCTCTGGTGTCCACGCTAATAACCACAGCTCACACCCGTCTCTGGAGCTCGTTTAGGCAGTGCTCTGAATCCCCTGTCCTCGCGTACCCCAAAACAATGGTCTCTTGCCTCTTGGCAGGTCCAGACTTTTTCCCGGACTCCCTCCCGGCTAGCCGTGGCGCACTAGCCCCCTTCAGGCTGTGTTCACGCAGCCAACCCCAGTCCTCTCCCTGGGATCTGACCTCCGAAGCCAGAGCCTCAGCTCCTAGCCCCCGCCCGCCCCGGCGGGTGAGCAGACAAGCCTCTTGGGCTGGTGAGTGCTGGTCGGCACCGATCCTGTCTGTGCGGGAATCTCTCCGCTTTGCCCTCTGCACCCCTGTTGCTGCACTCTCCTCTGTGGCTTCGAAGCTCCCCACCTCCGCCACCCGCCATATCCACCAGTGAAGGGGCTTCCTAGTGTGTGGAAACCTTTCCTCCTTCACAGCTCCCTCCCAGATGTACAGGTCCCGTCCATATTCTTTTGTCTCTGTTTTTTCTTTTTGCCCTACCCAGGTACGAGGGGAGTTTCTTGCCTTTTGGGAGGTCTGAGGTCTTCTGCCAGCATTCAGTAGGTGTTCTGTAGGAGTTGCTCCACATGTAGATGTATTTCTGATGTATTTGTGGGGAGGAAGGTGATCTCCATGTCTTACTCCTCCACCATCTTGATGGCTCCCCCTAGGATGATTCTTATACAGCATAATTTGGATTGTGGTTTGAAAAATTAGATAACCATTAGCAATCTCTTCCAAACTGAATTTCTTTTTTCCAAATTATTCTGACTATTATTACGAACAATAATTGTTATAGTAATTTTTTAATAACAACAAGTGGCATATATCAAGGACTCTCCATGTGTAAGGTGCTGGAATAAATGTTCTATGAATATGGTCTGATTAAATCCCCATAATAACCTGATTAGCTAGATTTCATTATTATCCACATTTAAAATTTTTTTAAAAATTTTTTAAAAAAATTAATTAATTTATTTATTTTTGGCTGTGTTGGGTCTTCGTTTCTGTGCGAGGGCTTTCTCTAGTTGCGGCGAGCGGGGGCCACTCTTCATCGTGGTGCGCGGGCCTCTCACTGTCGCGGCCTCTCTTGTTGTGGAGCACAAGCTCCAGACGCGCAGACTCAGTAATTGTGGCTCATGGGCCCAGTTGCTCCGTGGCATGTGGGATCTTCCCAGACCAGGGCTCGAACCTGTGTCCCCGGCATTAGCAGGCAGATTCTTAACCACTGCGCCACCAGGGAAGCCCCATTATCCACATTTTACATATAAAAATAATAATTAGGGAGAGATATCATTTGTTTACTAAATGCCTGGCCCATTATTAAGTCCTTCACATGGATTTAATCCTCATAATACTTTTATGAGGTGGAAAGTATTCTTCTTTCCATTTTGCAGATGAGGAAATTAACACTTAGAAAAATGAAGTAGCTACTTATAGTTTCGAAGTTATGTAGCTGGCACTCACACCTATATTTTTCTGTCACGAAATCTAGTATCTAACATAATAATCATTTGTTATGCTTTCCTGGTATTAGTGGTACATTAAAAAATTAGGGTGATTGTGAGTGAACATAAGTGCCTTTCCTCATAACAAAAAGATAACAATAAACCCTTTCCAAGCAAATTTTTTCCTTTTTAACATTAAATCTCTGGTAGAAACACCTTTCTTAGAAATGTACTCTATCTTTACATGATCTCTCCTCTTTCCTCTCTACCTTCCTACCCCTCCCACCAGGGGCTTCAGAGTAGATAGTGGAGAAAGTGAGAGAGCATGGAATAAAAGGAAATGTTAACCAGTAAGAGTTAGATTTTAAGGTCCTGTCAGCAAGTACAAAAGGTGAAAAGCAGCATTTGCTCTGGCAAGTCAGAAGTGCTTATTTTTTCTCGTCACACTGTCTTCACCCCCTCTTCCAGGCTTCATCTCAAAGTGTCCCCATTAGAAACACCTGGGAGCAGCTGGTGTTTCAATATGCGGTGCTGGAACAGACTTTAATTTATTAAACCAAGATTGCTGCTTGATCCTTTTTGTCTCATTGACACATTTCAACTGTTGATAAAAATCATGCATTTGACTTGCCATTTATTGTTCAGTGTCCCCTCTGTCATTCTTCACAGAGAGAGCAGAGTTATAGGTAGCACAACAGTAAATATAAAAATGGATTTATCTTTTGCATTCTAGAGGTGTTCTGTTGAAATGAGCAGCTTAAAAATTTGCATATGTATAGCTAACAGCATATGCCCTCATGTTCTGGTGTAAAAGATGGATAAATTAGTCAATGATAATCCATCATTAATAAATACTGAGACTGCATTTATTAAGTCAGTTGTAAAATGAAATGACCACAGAAGGCAGACCTATGACTGAAATGGATAAAGTGAGACAGTATAAGAGATGGTAGGGAGTGGTGGGGAGTGTGGTCTAAATCTGAGCATATGTGCTTTTCTCTGAATCTAGTGCTCATGACTCCACTCCAGCAGACTTTTGCTACACGAAAATTTGGGCTCAGTGTAGCCAGATGCTATGATTTATAAGAGGAGCCGGAAATCCATATTTTCGAGTGAAATCTTCCTGACTTTAAAATGTTGGCAAATTTCTTCCTTCTTTTCTTAAATACTATTCAGGCTGCTCATATGTTACCTCACTTATAGTAGATGGATATTGATTTCAGAATGTGGAAAGCTTTGTGGTAATTTATATTCCACTCTATTTAGGGGCGCTTTTATGGAAGTTTGCTACACCTCAGCTTTTGACCTAACACTTGAGTGGGTACCAATCAGGGAGCCTGTTGCAAATTCATAACCACAGAAATTACAATTCAGTAGGACTGAGGTAGGACCCAGGAATTCTGCTATGGATGACACAGTGAAAATACTTTGAACATAGAAAGTGAGAGGAAGGAACCCATTCGATCAGGGGATGGCAGTCTATGGTCCATCTGCCAAATCCAGCCTGCTGCCTGTTTTTATAAATAAAGATTTATTGGGATACAGCCACAACCATTTGTTCACATATTGTCTGTGGCTGTATCATGCGACAAGGCCGAAGTGAATAGCTGAGATAGAGACTGTATGACCCTCAAAGCCTAAAATGATTATCATCTGGTCCTTTACATAAAAGTTTGCTGATTTCTGCATTAGACAAAATAGGTCCTATGTCTCTAAACCTCAATAAAAGCTTGACTCCTCAGTATTACTTGGGTTCATAAAAACAATGTAAAAAGAGCCACATTACTGGTGGTATTGATTTATAATTCAGTTTAGTCCAAACTATTTCTCCTAAGCAAAGACTATCTTGTTGCTATGACAACAGATACATAAAGCTATGTAGAGGAGAAGAAAAGAAAAAGGCAACAAAAACATATTAAATGTTAGACCAGAGAAAAGGACAGTGAAAGCCTTGTGATTTGGCTTTGACTTGCAGGGGTGTAAATACAAGCAAGTGCCTGTTCTCCGCCATAGGTGAGACAGTCACATGTGACTCTGAGGATCCCTGCCTCTCCAATAGGCTATCCCCTGTTCCGGTCTCTGCAAACGCCATCTGTGTGTACGGAGGAAACGAATGCACAAATAAATGAGTCATATGCCAGAGCTTTTCACTTGTTAGTCGTGTAGATAATAGGTTTATGGAGGATTTAAAAATAGATCAATGTTGAATTTCACTTACCTTATCCTAAATATATACCAATCTTATTATGACTGCATAGTCCCACAGAATCTGAGTAGCTTTTCTATTTGTTACTTCATTAACAGTCCTGTAGGCCAGCTACTCTATTGTTCCCATCTTTGTAAATGGCACAAACATTCACCCTTTTCCAAAGGCCAAAACTCCCAGAGTCAAACTTCATTTCCCCCTTTCTGTCTCAGATCACATCCATATAACCCCTTCACGCTAGCACTCTGACCCAAGCCATTTTCATCTCCTGTCAGGCCTCCTGTGGTCTCCTGCCTGCATGCTTGCCTGCACACAATAGTTTCCACCTGCAGCCAGAGTTCCATTTTTAAATACATAGATCAGGTTAAGTCATGGCCAAGCTCAAAACCCCTTCATCAATATCATCCTGTCACACTCAGTTAAAAATCCAAAATCCTTCCCATGGCCTACAAAGCCCCATAGGTTTGGTCTCCGAGGATATCTCTGTCTTCATTTCCTACTGCTCAGCCCTTCTTTACTCCTCTCCATCCATCCTGCCCATCTTCCTGCTTTTCAGATGCCCAGACATGCTGAATACTTTCCTGCCTCAGGGTCTTTGGACTTGCTATTTCCCTTACGCAGGAAATTTCTTCCTACAGTCCTTTTCTTGCCTCTCTCTCCCTTCTTATTCATGTCCTCTCCAGGGGGACCTTCCCTGATCATCCTTCAATCTATACCCACTTTTCCTGCATTGTTTTTCTTTATGGCATTTATCATCACATGAAACCCCATTATACAGTCACTTGTTGACAAATTGTCACTGTATCCCACTCAGCTGTAACCTTTGTGAGGGCAGAGAACTTGTCTGTGTTTTTTCCTGTTTTATCCACAGCACCCAGAAAAAGCAGGATAGAGTAGGTGCTATATTTTTACTAAATGAAAGGATTAACGGGTATAATGTCCAAGATTGAATTTTGACTGACTTTACTGTTTTTGTTTGGTTTTTTTTTGCAAGATTTTAAGATACCAAGATCTTATACCCTGGGCCTGAGAGAACCAATAACTTCATTTCATGCAGAGAAAGATATTCTGAGTTAGGCATCTAAAGTCTACAAGAAGATTAAATAGAATAGAAAATTCTCAACATTAAAAAAAAAAAAAAAAAAAAAAAGAATTCCAGGCCAGATTATATAGGCTAATCCTAAAAAGAAAAAAGTAAAGACGCGAAGTCTGAGTGGTCTGATCAGCAGAAAAGCCAGGTGGGACCGCAGTCCTTGGGGCACTATATAGGTCAATGGCCACGCTGGGCCATGCACTTCAGTCTGCTCCTTCCTCAACAATTGCCTGCTCCGCCCTTTGCTAACCCTTGATAACTTTAGTTTCAGAGTTTATCCAAATGTGGCTGGTCATTTTCACAAACAGGTGAGAAGCATGAGGTAGAATGAGGTGAAGGAATGTAACTGGATTACTGTAAAAAGTCTCTTGCTACTCATCAAAACACACACACACACACACACACACGCCACAGGAGTCAGCTCAGACAATGACAGCACATATCAAACAAGGGTGATTTGGCTTAAACATGGTCCAGAATGATCCAGAGGGCTTAAGAATCTCATGCAATGTCCCAAACTTTACTTTTCCCCTCACATTCTAAAAGGTGTAGTAGTTGTAGATGACTGGGTACAAATTTCTTGAAACAATCAAATTATCAAAAATGATCCTTAGAGACTGATTATTTGATAGTATTGATCATATTGGTGTATCATGAAATTGAGATATACTATGGCAACTTCACATGCCTTTAAGCAAGGTTTTTTAGGGAGTTCTTTTCCTCAATTTTTTGCTTTATAAAATTTATAATTAATTTCTTAAAAATATATACACACATATATTTATATATCTATATTACATATTATATATACTTTTCATCTCAAAGTGACAGATAGTCTATCATATTATGCCTTTTCTGTAGTACTAAGTGATTATAAAAGTCATGAAATGATTTCAAAAACAAATGGAGTAGTCATAATAGTCTAATAATAAATATGAAATTATAAACCAATTAGGTAAGAAAATATCTTTAAAACTGCAAATAGTTAAATAATTTTTATTTATTTTTATATTTTCTTTTTTATTATTTATCTTACAATAAAATGATTACTGAAAAGTCAGGAGAAAAATATGTACACACATGATCCTATCTACCCAACCAGTCATTATTAAAAGTTTGGGGTATATGCTTCTATATATTTTTCTATTTATATATGACATTTGTCAGGTCTTAGCATAAACAGGATGCATGAATCTACATGTGATTTTTTTTTTTAGAGAGGTAAAGCTGAACATTATAAACTTACCTGCTTTTCTCATTTAGCTATATATTATGAACATCATTAAAAGTCAAAAATATGCTATTTAATTTTAGACATTTACAAAGGTTTTACAGGAATTTCTTATAGCATTTATACAAGTAATCTTATCCTATTTTAATATTTAATATTTCCAGCATTTTAAAATAATTAATGGAACAGACAAAAGCTGTTGAAAACAAATTAGAAATTTAAAGATAGAAATCCCCCGAGTCCAAATTCTAAAAAGCAGGTAGCCTTACTTTAAAAAAAGATTTCTAAAATGCCTATGGTGCATCATTCTCAACATGTTAGAAACAAACAACTCAAAATTTATAGACCTACACATTTAATTTTGACCCCTATATGATTCTTAACGCAGTGTTATTTCAACGATAAGTATTAGCTGACTGTGTGGGACAAGGCTACGCAGGACCACAGCCTAAGGAAGGAAAGAGGCAGTCCTGCTCGGCCCTGGAGTACCATTTCACCAGGATTAGCCTTGACACTGCATTTCTGATACTTTTTTTTTTTTTTGGCTCCTTGTGTCTGCCCTCAGTTACTTTAACTAGCTGGGAAAGGAGAGTTGTAAAGAACATTCCCAAATTGCTCTTACCCCAATTATTCAAAGCCTAAGAGACCCTGCCAGTCACAGGTCCCAGATAACTCCCAGAGAGTGAGTTTTACTGCAGACATGGAGCTGTAAATACCTATTGGGTCTCGGCACATAGCAATCATCGTCTCTAAACCAAAAAGTACAACATATGTTCTAACCATGAGATGGGTGACTTGAAATCTGTGCTTTCTGGGAAAATACAAGAAATTCAGTCAAAATCTAGGCATTTAATTTTTGGACTTAACTTCAGCTTGAGCATTTGATCACAGTGTGGGATTTGTATTTAAATTTGGGGTTTCTCCGTGCTGTTGGAATTTTATAGTTGGATAATTTTCATGCAATTTATTATTCATCAATGTAATTCTTCATCTAATTTATTATTCATGAATGTTTTTATTTAATCTCCTTGCACATGGAAAATATAGTTTTGACAAGATTTGGGATGTGAGCAGATTTGAGTAATGCTATGTTCTGATCCATTCCATTCTGGTATCTCCCCATAGTGTCTGGGGGCAAAATCTATACGGCTCACAAGCAGTCCTAGGAGAATATCCATAGAATGGTGGTTGGAATTGAGGAAGTGACCTCAAGAAGGTAGGAATCTCCCCAGGGGACTAGGCATACTCCTACAAAAGCATAATCTGAAAGGTTAGTCCCAATGTGCTAAGAAAATAAAAAGTAGAGAATGCTAGTGGGAAACTTCCATGAGGAGTGATTTTTATTAAATATTTCTACCTCTTGACTCCCTTATTCTTTCCCATGAAAGTAGAGTTCATTACCTGGTCATTAGGCTACAACCACTAATCCATGTACTCAAATTTGTGGAGCTTGTCTTTCAAATTCCTTAATGGGGGATTTGATTTCTGCTGTTTTAATCTGTAGGAGGAAACAATTTCTGTAAGTGAGACTGTTCTGCAGGCTTAATTTTCTCTCTGATGCCCTGTTCCAAGATCTAGCCTGAGTTGATAGGCAGGAACAATTCCATTTTAGGCTCTTAACCTTAACCGATTCTTCTTACTGAGACTATGATATTTGGGTTTTTTCTGAATTTTTCATCTCATTTCTCAATTTGTATAGAACCTAGGTAGGTAAAGGAAGTGCTATTTATTAGATTTTTCTTCTCAAAGACACTAAAATGAGTGCTACTATTAATCTCAATTTTATAGTTGAGGTAACTGAGGCATAGAAGACTGCAGTATGCCTAAGTATGGACATGTGAAACTGTCTTTCATTTCTTAACAAGTATAATACAATATGCTACATCTCAGTTATTATAGGGCATAATTAATTAGCCATATAATAATTTATTTAATTCCATTTTACAAAGCAATTAGCTAAAAATATGAATTATTATTACTTGGATTTTTACTATTTAGTTTTGTAAATTTTCATCTTGACATATTTAAGAAACTCTTTTAAATAAAACTCCAGATAGTTACTCCTATCAGAATCTAAATGAAATTCATAAGGCCAGTCTTATTAACTATATTTAGAAAATAAAAGTGTTAGAAAAACAATATATATTTCTATAGATTCAGTCTCACCCATAGAAATTGAGGTGTTAGTAGATGTTATTTGCTACAAATTCAGATAGCAGCTGCAAAAAGCTTAATTATCTACACACAATTTTTCATTCTTCAGTTTGCTATTTAGGGTTCTGATTTATATTTGTAAAAGTGACTGCAAAAGCAATATATTTACATTAGAGCTCTAATGTTCTCAAGTACCTTCTCTTTCAGCCCAGTTTCTTTTAGTGGCCCTGGACACCAGGGAATGGGTCAATGCTGAGCGACAAGCCAGATAACCAGGGAGCATATATAGTTTATAAAAAAAATCATACGATGCTTTGCTATACTCTTTTGCAACCCACCTCTCAGTTGTCCAATATAACAACTCTCTTTTTCCCACCAATCACCCACCATTACCAAGAAATAACTTCTTTCTTTTCTCCTTTAGTAGCAAACACAAATTCCATATAGACATCTCTAATCCAAGATCCATAACTACAGAAAAGATCCTGATACAGTCTTGGTCATTTTGACAGTGTTCTTCTGAAGAGAAGAATGATCTCCGATCATCAACAGAATTGTTGGACCAGAGAAAAACATCACAAAAAACAATCTGTGAAGATCATTACCATAAAAACCAAAATGCATACTTCCTCCTTCAAATGTCTGGTTTCTTTGCAAAATAATCCATTTCATTTTTTGGGGAATTACATTGTATGTGTTCATGCTGTTGAAAATCAAAATGGTGAGCTATTAGATGTTCTTGTTCCATGGATCATTTTTCCCTTAACCTGAAAATATTGATTCTTAATTCCTCTGCCTGTGTTGTTTTCACTATGAATCTATCAAAATAAACATATTGACTATGTTAGCTAAAAATTTTAATGAAAGCCTATTAGAATTGGCATATTTTCCTGCTGAATCCGCAGTATTAAGCTATTACAGAGAATAGGCAGAGTGAGGTGGATTTACAGGCCAGCTCATACCCTTTCACACAGCAGTGCTTCCCGTTCCTCCTGCACATTTTCATACCAACAAATGCGTTCATTAATGTCTATGTTTATTGGGACTGAACAGTGAGTCTCATGTTTAATAGAGACTTTCATAAGATTCATCTGGTTTTATTCTTCTAGGACATTGAATCAGCATTTCTAATATTTGCTTCACAAGCAAGAAGGTGAAAAAAGGGAGCAAGAAAAAAGAAAGAGACTAGTATAAAGAGATTGAATGGATTGGGGTAATTAGGAGGATACAAAATTATAATAAGTAATACTTGCAAAATGAATATCAAGCAATATTAATAGAGGGATGGATGTCAAAATTCCCCAAAGGGTGCACTGATGTTATGGCTACTGATAAAACACTATGTTTCTGCTTTGTTTCTTCATTCTGTCATCATTTGACATACTTTATTGAATTTTTACTTGGTCCCGGGCACTGAACTTGGCTCTGAGAATAGAAGAGGAAATAAGACCTTATGGGTCTTATGTATAACTTAATTAATCATTTCACAATTACTACTACTAGAAAATTATTATCTTGAATAGGATCTCCAGCTACCCCAAGAAAGTCCTCTACAAAGCCTAGAATTATATAACAGTGTTATGGAAATGAACCACCTACACATATTCAGAATTGACTCCAAAAAAGTTATCTTTCTCACACTGGACACTGAGAGAGCTCTGAACTCCTGATCTATAACTATCTAAAATGGTCCATTATCCTCTTTAGAGAAAGACAAGAAGTTTATTAACATTTTTCCAAAAAATTGTTTTAATGATTACAACTCCTCCTTGGGTAGCAAGGCGAAGTGACATTTTAACTGTGGCAACTAGCACCCAAGCATTTTTTTTTTTTTAAAGTCAGGTCCTGTTTGATAAACATCAGGATAATCCACTGGGATACAATGTGAGACCCTAAAGGCTTGTGGATCAACTAGACCCAAAGCAATAAAAATAAAATTAAGCTTCTCTATATGAGAGATAGGAATTTTATATTTGTTTTTTGATATTGTTATTGTCTCCTGAGAGAAAAGTACAGATAGAAGAGAAGGAGGGACAGCAGCAAGACGATTAGATGCTTGCATATAGGTCAGTAAGCTCCAGTGGCAGTAGGTCTAAAGTGACAAGAATTGAATGCCTGTTACACTATTTAAACTGTGAGACTCCAAAATAGTCTGTAAAATTTACTAAAATGTTTTTTTGTGCATTTTTCTTTCTTTTTGTCATTTTGTTTTAGGAAAACACTGAAGAATGATTAATTTTACATCATAAATTCTCGGTGAGGAACAGGGAAAGCATAAGCAGAAATAGGAGTAGGAAGAAGCAACCTTGAGAAGGTAAGTTACTACACATCCACAGAAGTCTTAGGTAGGACTTTCAGTTCCCTCTAGGTTTGAATTAGGGTTGAAGTTAATCTCATGTAGACAGACCCTAGATTTCACCTACGATAGTTTCACAGAAAAATCAAGATGAGATATACCTAGAATTCAAGTGAGTTTCACATGGAACACAATAATTAATGACCACAGTAAAATGTGTTTGGTACTTTTTTTTTTTTCCTCAAAATACATGTTATTTATTTTACTACTTGGTTTCTGGAAGGAGTTAGACAAAAGAACATAATCATGAGGGAAAGAAGAGAGCAAACTTTGACTACTCATGAAGATGACCTCACCTTCTATTTTACAAATAGAAATGAATCACCTTAAATTCCTATTACAGACACAAACAACCTACTCTCATGCACTCCATTCTTGCCTCCCATATATATGAATCAGACTTCTTCTACTTGTTGAAAATTAATCCTTTTATGTTCTGGTTCCAAATAATTTCCATCTCAAAGGAATTCTTTAATTATTTCCCTATTTATTTTATCTCTGTCTTCTCCTTCTGGTGACTTTCCCCCCATTGTATACAAAAATTCTCAAGTCTAATTGCCCAAGGGGGGAAAAATCCTCTTCATTTACTATGTCCCATTTTTTTTTTTTAACATCTTTATTGGAGTATAATTGCTTTACAATGGCGTATTAGTTTCTGCTTTATAACAAAGTGAATCAGTTATACATATACATATATCCCCATATCTCTTCCCTCTTGCATCTGTGTTTGGTACTTTGAAATTTAAAAAATCATTTTAAAATGTAACACCACCTGCATCAATTTTTCTCACCACAGGTGACAACCTGAGGTCCAGAAAGATTAAGATGTTTGTCAAAGGTCACGTGAGATGAAGTTGTTTATGAACACAGACTGTCTCACTTTCAATACTAAATGTTGTCTATTGTGCTGTTGTTTAGTATATTTTAAAACAATTATTATGAATATAATTATAGGAAAAACTCATTTATATCTTAAGCATGAAAGAAATAATTAACATTTTTCTAAAATCAAAAGTGGAATTTTAATAAAAGTTTCCAGTGTGAAAACTAAGTGATTTGCATATATTCCTTTGACTTAAATACCTAATTGTCAGTGTATTTGCATTTTTCCATCTAATTTTGCCAGCACATTCAATTCATCTACATATTCCTGTTAGTCTAGTTGCTGAGAATGGGTGGCTTTTTCTACCTATAATCAGAATTAACTTCAGCTTCAACACAATTCAAGAAAGGAAATTTTATAGAGCATAAAGGAGAAATATTTTCAGACCCAAATCTTGTCAACCCTTTTAAACAAATGAGTAGTTATTTTGATCTTCTTCTCAGGGTACCTGAGAATATCTAAAGCAGGGTTAATATTGAAGGTATCCTAATAACGCATTCATATGTTAACTCAGAGGTGAATAAAGAGGATTTTTCTATGAATGTACAAATATTTTAACCAGGTATCAGACACTAAAGGGTTATACATTCTTTCTCAGTTCCCATAATACATATCCCATGTGGGTGACTTTGGTATTAAATCTCTAAATTTAGAAATTAAAAAGAATAGAAATCTGATTTCTTGAGGAGGCTTTCAACCTATGTAATTAACACTCCACAAATGCTCACAACAAGTAGTTAGGGATTCTGTATCATTGTACTTGAATTATGCTGTTTATCTAAAAGAAAATGAATATGAAATATACACCATTTTACCGTTAATTCATTGTCCCCATAATCCATGTGCATTTGCAGTTACTTTTACCTTCATCCTGAATATTACGACCAAGATGGCCTTACTGTTCCCCTCAATTAACTAAACTTTAGACAGGCTTCTTCCTGACTTGAGGCCCCTAACCTTCCTTTTCCTAGAATACTTACTGAAGTAAACTTTTCATTGTAAATTCTTTCCCTGCCCCTTTAAGACATAACTCTTTGCTCAGCCTCTTGCCAGTTTTACAACCCAGGAAGGACTTTCTCAGATCTCTGGGAGACATCCCTTTCAAATGGAATTATCAAAGGAGATACAGCCCTATCTCCCAGTCTCTGTGGTAAGGTAGGAGCTTAATTTAGGCCAATTAGCAAACATCCATGGCCTAATCATATTGACCACCTACTCCCCAAACATTCTCCAGTACTAATCTACTAGCTCACCCCAGTGCTTAAAAATCACTCCTACTTTTTGTTCAGTGGAGTTCAGTCTGCCTCCCCTATTGCAGTGGTCCTGAATAAAGTCTTTCTTGTATCTTTAACTCTCTCTGGTATACTTTTTCTTTGATAGTTGTCATCATTATTATTGCTCCCTTTTTTGGATCACTTACCATGCACCAAATACTTTGCTAAGTCCATTACTATAGAATGTTGTATTTAATTTTCACAATAACCTAGGGTTATTCCTGGTCCTATTTTATAGATGAGAGAATAAAAGCACAGAAGAGTTAAATAGCAATGCCCTCTCTGTAAAGGGGCACTTAGTTTTCAGAGAGGAGGGGAATGGAAAAGAAGGAGGGAAGGAAGAAGAGAGAGCAAGAGTGAAAGGGGGAGAGAGAGAGAGAGAGAGAAGCATGAACAGGCAAACACTACAATCCCTAGGAAAGTCTGGGGCCTGGGTCACATCACATTGCCTCAACCCACTGGTCGTCTCCACATAAAGTTTTTACAGAAATTTAAAAAATAATCATGAAGTAGAGAAGAGATCCCAAGTGTTGTACTGCAAACAGAAATATCTTTATCATTATGCAAAGGAAAAATATTGTTATTTTAAAAGAAAAATGTCTTTATCTAGATATCAGTGATGGTGGAGCAGAGGGTAGAGCTTATCACTTGCTAATATTTTTTTTTTTTACTCTTAAAGTTTTACTCCTTAGTACCAGGTAGCAAAACCATCACCTTCTCTCTGCCTTGTGCATTTTGAGTTACCATGTCCACCACCCACTGCGCATCATGTTAAGAGTCAAAGATATTAATGTAGAGCAGGGATAAATCTCTTGAGCATGAAATGGTGTGTTTCCAATATTTGCTGCTCCATAAATGTGTAGCTTTGGAAGCTGATTATAGGAACAGTTTCTACTTTGTTTGCCCTTTGTTTAGGAATTAAAACTTCCTTTAAATTTAGCTCTTTCTATAAACAACATTAGACAGAGGGATGTAGTTAAGTTTTTTTACCTTCTTTCAGCGCCATCCCAGAAAATAATTTGTTGTAGATTCCAAGTACATCTTGCCCTTCCATTCTTCTGTCAGTAGTTTTTCATCTTAATTTTACCCCAAATTTTCAAAAGGAGAGTCCAGGTTAGTTTAATTCCTTACCCATTTCCCAGAACAAATGAGGAAAGCTGATGGGGTCTTCTCTACCACTACATCCCACCAAGGGGAAACTGGGCTACTTGTATGAACTGGAAGACGGAGCCACAATCTCAGACATATTTGGGTTCCCCATTCCCATCACCATAATTACCGGAGCCAGTTTACCAGGGCTTACTTGTCAGGACCATGTTCTCTCTTTATTTCATGGTACTGGTAGCTAGTTAGTTCTGTCCTGCTGCTCTTATTTTTAGATGTAATTCTTAGTATGACCTGGCTGTGTGATTATTAATTTCTTTTTCTGTGATTCACATTTTTCAAACTCTGTCTTCATTCTTTCTCCACTTTTCCATTAGTTCTATACCCTGAAACTGGATTACAGTATTAATTAAATTTAATTAAATTATTCATACTTTCCTGAGTAAAGTCTAAGTACTGGTTTCTTCCCTGGAACTTAAACTTCTACCTCGTTTTGCCTTAAGTTACTATTGGTTGCTAGAGGGAGTCTCCTGGAGACTTCTTATTCCCATGTAGTAATAGTAGCAATAGCAGCAAGAGTAATAATAATGATAATAATAATAATAATAGCAAATTCTTATATAGCTCTTGCTGTGTTCCAAGTACTGTTCTAAGTGCTTTACGTATTTAACACATTTAATCCTCACAACAAACTTACGATCCCTACTTTATCTGATGAGATAACTGAGGCACAGAGATTGAGTAACCATCTGAGTTCATATGCCTGGTAATGGAAGAGCCAAGTTTAAATTCAAGTCCATTGCTGTGGCAACTGAGTGCCTAACCAGCAAGACTCACTGCCTCTCTATACTGGCACCCAAAGCTGGTACCTTCATTTCCACCTACACTGTTTAAATTAGGCACACACCCTTTATGGAGTTAATCTGAGTTATAATGAAATTATAACACTACCTAACACCATACACAAAAATAAACTCAAAATGGATCAAAGACCTCAATGTAAGACTGGACACTATAAAACTCTTAGAGGAAAACATAGCAGAACACTCTTTGACATAAACCACAGCAAGATCTTTTTTGACCCACCTCCTAGAGTAATGAAAATAAAAGCAAAAATAAACAAGTGGGACCTAATGAAATTTAAAAGCTTTTGCACAGCAAAGGAAACCATAAACAAGATGAAAAGGCAACCCTCAGAATGGGAGAAAACATTTGCAAATGAAGCAACAGACAAAGGATTAATCTCCAAAATATACAAACATCTCATGTAGCTCAATATCAAAAAAACAAACAACCCAATCAAAAATAGGCAGAAGACCTAAATAGACATCTCTCCAAGGAGGACATACAGATGGCCAAGGGGCACATGAAAGGATGCTCAACATCACTAATTATTAGAGAAATGCAAATCAAAACTACAATGAGGTATCACCTCACACCAGTCAGAATGGCCATCATCAAAAAATCTACAAACAGAGACTTCCCTGGTGGCGCAGTGGATAAGAATCTGCCTGCCATTGCAGGGGACATGGGTTTGATCCCTGGTCCAGGAAGATCCCATGTGCTATGGAGCAGTTAAGCACATGTGCCACAACTACTGAGTCTGCACTCTAGGGCCCACGTGCCACAGCTACTGAGCCCACGTGCTGCAACTACTGAAGCCCACGCGCCTAGAGCCCGTGCTCCACAACAAGAGAAGTCACTGCAAGGAGAAGCCCACGCACCACAACAAAGAGTGGCCCCCGCTCGACACAACTAGAGAAAGGCCTCGCGCAGCAACGAAGACCCAACACAGCCAAATAAATAAATGAATAAATAAATAAGTAAAATTAAATCTTAGAAAAAAGTAATCCTTATTCCTCTCTCCCATCCCTGGTAACATTGCTGTCATTCATCTCACTTATATATATAAGCATAGCTATACATATGATATATACAGAAGCATACATAATTGAATAAATCAAGCTTTTTTAAAAAGTCTACAAACAATAAATGCTGGAGAGGGTGTGGAGAAAAGGGAACCCTCTTGCACTCTTGGTGGGAAGGTAAATTGATACAGCCACTGTGGAGAACAGTATGGAAGTTCCTTAAAAAACTAAAAATAGAACTACCATATGACCTAGCAAGCCCACTACTGGGCATATACCCTGAGAAAACCATAACTCAAAAGGATACATGTACCCCAGTGTTCATTGCAGCACCATTTACAATAGCCAGGACATGGAAACAACCTAAATGTCCAACGACAGATGAATGGATAAAGAAGATGTGGTACATATATACAGTGGAATATTACTCAGCCATAAAAAGGAACGAAATTGGGTCATTTGTAGAGATGTGGATGGATGTAGAGTCTGTCATACAGAGTGAAGTAAGCCATAAAGAGAAAAACAAATATCGTATATTAATGCATATATGTAGAATCTAGAAAAATGATAAATGATGAACATATTTGCAGGGCAGGAATAGAGATGTAGACATAGAGAACGGACATGTGGATATGGGGGCAAAGGGGAGGGTGGGATGAATTGGGAGAATAGGATTGACATATGTACACTGCCATGCGTAAAATAGATTAGATAGCTAGTGGGAATATGCTATAAACCACAGGAAGCTCAGCTCGGTGCTCTGTGATGACCTAGATGGGTGGGATGGGGGCAGTGGGAGGGAGGTCCAAGAGGGAGGGGGGTATAGTTATACATATCGCTGATTCACTTCATTGCACAGCAGAAACTAACACAACGTTGTAAAGCAATTATACTCCAATTAAAAAAAAATTGTTACACACCCTTTATGGAGTTAATCTTCTAATTAAATCAAATTTAATTAATTGTTATGCTAAGAGCCCCTTAAACTTATTTTAAAATAATGGACCCACACACAAACATATACACGCATATTGCACCATATTGAGGATATGAATGTATGCTATTTTGTATGTAACTCATGAAATATGTTAGGAAAAAAGTATCTTCTAGTTTTCTTCACCTTTTGTCTTCCATCAAATAAGGTCTAGCTCAGATATTTTCTTGAGAGAGAAAGAGAGACAGAGACAGCGAGATAGAGAGGAGTCTTTTAGGCTTTATTGGAAGATTGGCATAGGAGTTTTTCCAGGACACATGAACTATATAAGTAGCACTGCTTTAATGATTGTCAGATGTTACGGACTGAATGTTTGCATCCTCTGAAAATTCATATGTTGAAGCCCTAGTCCCCAGTGTGATGGTATCTGGAAGTAGAACCTTGGGAAGTAATTAGGGTTTGGTGAATTCCTGATGATGGAGGACCCATGATGAAATTAATGCCCTTATAAAAAGAGGAAGAGACATAAGATCGCTCTGCATGCATGCACCCAGCAAGGAAGGCCATGTGAGCACATAACCGGGAAGAGGGCCCTCACCAAGAGCCCAACTCTGCTA
Source organism: Balaenoptera acutorostrata (assembly GCF_949987535.1). Classification (NCBI taxonomy): domain Eukaryota; kingdom Metazoa; phylum Chordata; class Mammalia; order Artiodactyla; family Balaenopteridae; genus Balaenoptera; species Balaenoptera acutorostrata. The sequence goes on from NC_080068.1 coordinate 81,402,420, forward strand.
GGACTCTGATCTCAGACTTCCAGCCTCCAAAAATGTGAAAAATAAAATTTTGTTTAAGCCACCCAGTCTGATGTACTCTATTATAGCAGCCCAAACTAAAACATCACTTGAAGCCACTTCTCCTACCTTTCATAAGAGTAACTAATTATAAATGTTTAATTTGACCCCCAAAGTTATTTTCACATAATACCAGGATTAGAGAGCTATCTTCATTTTGATTGTTTCTCAGTGTCTTTTCAAAGCAATCTACATCATTTTGCTCCATGTATTAAAGTCCAGGTTGATTGGAAATTCTTGGCAATGGATTTGATATGTACGTGTAAGTCTTTCACATTGTGTATCTATAAAGGAAGATACTGGAACTGGTACTTTCCTAAATAGGGCACTGTTTCTATATCAAGCTGTTAAAAAAGTTCAATTGAAAAAGACTATTAAAGATATTATTCTCTAGGTCTGAAAATAAGTACAATTTTCTTCCACTAACTTTTTTCAATATTTTATGTATTAAATATATCTTGTTTTTCTTTAGGATCCAAGCATTTGTCCACAGTATTTTCAGCACTGATAAGTCCTTACTTCTAAACTCACCCAGGTTGTAGTAGTAGGAGAATGCAGGTGGGTGAAGAGCTGTGTCTGCATCCTGTACTAATCAGAAAGTTTTACTCTTATAAGACTCGGTCAATGTGGCTGAGAGATGAAGAGGAGGGATTGCCCTTTCCTCATCCCCACAAACCCCTATGCATTGCAAATTGAATGTAACTTCATGGCCACATAGCCTATAGGTATGAATTTGTCTGATACTTGTTTTTCAGATTTAGATTTTAAACTAAACTATGATAATGAAAGAAAGACCATCAGAGGATGAGCTCATTTTTCTGACTTTGACCTCTTTTCTTTTCCTCTCTCACTGCACTGATAATCCAGATATTTAATTGGAACCCTGATTGACTAGGGAAGAAGAAAAGATTGGGAGTGTCCTTCCTTATTTTTAATTCAATAACTATTCTTACTTGTAGTTTGCAGAGCAAAGTGCTACATGCTGTGTTTATTTCTAACAGGAAAACTCAAAGCACATGATTCTACCAAGACTTATTTAAGCAAACAGTGAATTAAAGAAAGTAGCTAAAGGTGGCACTAGGGATCAGAATGATATAGTGGATTTAGCCATAGTTTTCAGACACCAAGGAGGAAATTTCTCAGACAAAAAATTTCCCCATGAGTTGCTTGGTGAGTTGCAAAAGGTGTGTGTGGTAGTTGGCTGGCTGTTGAAACCAGAGCTTTGTGTTTCCCCTACCATAGTGTAAAATTGTCACTGGGAGGTGGCTGCCCAGGCAGGGACAGTGTATTCTGGTCACACATCCATCCAGATGTGGCCAAGTTTTAATCAATGGAAGGTGGAAACTGACATGCAGTCACTTCAAGGCCAAAGTGTTTAAGGAGTAAGCATGCCTTCTCCACTCTCTTTTTCTTCTGCCAGCTGGAAGCAGATGACCCCATGGCTAGGAGATGATCCACAAGATGGGAGGAACTTGGGTCTTTGATTTTCCATGTGGAGTGTTATGTGAGGAAGAAATAAAATCCCACCTTTAAAACACTGAAATTTGGGGGGAGTATTTATTATAGCCACTAGGGCTCTCCTACCTAATACACTTTGAGTATTGTCCACTGCCAGGACAACTCACACCCAAGCATTCCACATTTGCTACCATGAGTTATGAAAGAAAGCTTCTCTGCTCCTTTTTACTGCCCATTTTCTTCTGTGCTTCTTCACAAGGGTGGGAAATATTAACATGGTTAAGTGGCAAGATAAAATTTAGACTCTGTTTTATAAGTGCATGGAACTATTTTGCTAAAATGTCCTGTGCTCGTATCTCCCTTCTTTTCCTTATCCTTTCTTCCATGTACTGGAATCTAAGCTGAACTAGAGCCAGGGCCTCTTCAGAGCCTGATCACACTCTGTTTTAGACTAAGCTTCGTTGCTCTGTGTTTGTATACCATGTGGCTGATCAAAGAATGGTAAGATTCTGTGATTTAACACTTGGCTGAGGCCTCCAAATTGAATTGAGATTTCAGATCAAGCTTTACCGGAGTTCTACTATGGGAAATACTATAGGAGGCTCAGCTAGTAATAAGGGAGGGGTGGATTTGCTTCTCACTCTTTATGTATCTTAGATGTATTGCTCTCCTGGGAATTTTGAGATTTGGAGGGGAGATGGGCAACACAACATTCAATTAAACTCTCCCTTAGTCTCTAGATATGAGTAGCTAATGATAAAAAAAAGAACTAAATAACAACACAACCCTCATTTTAAACCCTTGTATTAGGCTTCTTGCATTCACATCTTGGCTGCCTCTTTTTCTCTATTCAAAACATTGAATGCTATATAAATAAAATTTTATTAGTCCAGTGCATAAACCTAGATCTTGTACACAAACTTGGTGACCCAAAGGTCTTTTATAGCCCAAATCCCTGGTTTTACCATTTCTCATAGTTACACCCATGGTTGGTGTGAACATAATCCATGACAGTGTTACATGTAATGTCATTCTATATTCTTTTCCTCAAGATACCTCTTTGTGTGTCTGTGTGTGTTTGGGTGTGTGTGTGTGTTTGAACATGTTCTGTTTTATCCTTGGACTTGCAAACACCCAGATATCCAACTTCAGGCACTTGTTTGTATTCTAATTTTAGATGGTTGTAATCTACATCTTTTATATTCAGGTCCCCCCTTTCTCCAGGACCAAGTCTACATGTCCCCCTGACCATAGCCTAATGAAATTACATTATTTTCATGATAGAAAAGTACTACTATTACACCTCTTACCACAGCATACCTGATCCACTATTATCTTCATACGCAGGACTTGCCTATAACAATGCATGATGTTCCTCCAAATGAAATGTGTTCTTCACCTTTAGTTTCCACATCCATTTTTTAACCAATGGCCAGTATCTGGAAGAACCATAGAGCACCTGGAAGAACCTCCAGAAACAATGAATCTTAAGGGAGAAATTCTGCGTGAGATGTGTAGTCTGGCTTTGCCCTAGCACACAGGGACAGTTTGTCAAAGCCGGAAGACAGGGAACCCTACCTGGGGATATTTGAGATTATGGAGTTTGTCAATAATGTGGCCTACTGACTCCGGCCTCCACTTTTCTTCCAGATCCATTTCATGGTTCACAATTTCAGGCTATGCTCCTTGAGAGCCTCATTTTCCATTTTGTACCATAGCAACCTGCCTCAGTTTTCAGGATAAGAATATCAGCAGTTCCCCAGCCAGTGGCAGTGCCTGATATATAGAAAGGGAATGGCTGGGAGGTGTGGGTCATGAGAAATGTCTTTTAGCCTCAGACACTCACATATATGTACTAGCCTTCCATCTAGATGCCTCAGGAAGATACTTGGGGAGAAGATTGTGAAGAAGAGGTGGTTTGATTCTATAAAAATCCCTATGTCAGGGAGTACTCCTGTCCCATATTTTTGTGTTGGCCCAATCCACTGTATATATTGGATCCCCCAGGTCTAAAAACTACTGGCCTTCTTCGTATAGTTCCATTTTTCCCACCTCTTCTGCACATGTATAGTGACCCATGTTTTACTGCTTATTTTAATTCTGAGGATCCCCTGAGGCTCCAAGCCCTGTAACAGTGAAGAAAAGACAGACAATGCTTGTTGTATTATTTCCCTATTGTGGCTGTAACAGATTACCACAAACTTCGTGGCTCGAAACAACATGAATTTATTACCTTACACTGCTGGAGGTCAGAAACCCAAACTGGGTCGCGCTGGGCTAAAATTAAGGTGCTGGCAAGGCTGCATTGCTTTCTGGAGATTCTACGGCAGAACTCATTTCCTTACTTCTTTCGAAGAGGCCACCAGCCTTCCTTAGCTCTTGGATCCCTTCCTCCATCTTCAAAGCCAGCAATGTTGCATTTCTCTCTGTCTGTCTGTCTGTAGTCACAGCTCTATCTGACTTTACACCTCCTTTTTCCACTTTTAAGGGTCCTTGTGACTACCCTGGGCCAAGCTAGGTAATCCAGGATAATCTTATTTTAAAATCAGCTAATTAGCAACCTTAATTCCCCTTGTTCATGTCACCTAACATATTCATAGATTCTGGGAGTTAGGGTGTGGCCATGTTTGGGGGGTTAGGGAAGTTATTCTGCCTGCATATCAGTCAAGGCAGTCAACCCCGCAGCCTACTTCTGGCTCTGCCTATTACATACAGGCTGGTATATCAGCAGTCAATTTTCACTACTTGCCTCTTGCAATAGCATTAGGTGACAGCATCTATGTAAGGCCTGTCATTTTTCTAGTTTCCACTTTCACTGTTCATTTGATCAACATCTTAATTTCCATCTGTTTTTCATAGACTATGTTTAGTCCCCCTAAAGTTCTGTTGCCTGGGAGACACCCACAGGATTGGAAACATGCCAGCAAACCTTGAGAGATGATATACTTTACTTGGAAATGTGAAACCTATGTTTGGTGTCAGATAAAATAAGTTGGAGAAAAAAACACAAGTACCTAAGGAGGCTGCCCTTCAAAGAAGTAGTTAAGAGAAGTAAGATGGTTTTTTACATGTGGTAGTTAAGAGATTTATCTCAGTAACTAAATAGCACAACCCAAAACAGATACTTTGCAAGCTATCATTTTTATTCTTTTTAACTAAGCAGAGTTATGACGGTTTTAAAGAAGGTACAGAATTGTGAATTAAACAATTTAATTATTATATTCAAAAGCAGCAGGTGTATGGTACAAATGAAACTATGAACTAACAAGAAATCACTGGTTGTCACTCCTGTAAAAACACAAAGGGAGAGCACTAAGCAATTACATAGTTTGGCGCTGCCCATCCAAGCACAGCAATTCTCGTTGATTGTCTCTAGCAATTAGCATTTTCCATCTCACAAAATGATTATCTATATTCTTTCTTTCTAATGGATTTTATTAATCACATCTGTCCACCACACAAGTAGCATTTATTAACTCTGGAAGTAAAACATTTAAAAGGTTGCATTTATTTCTCAGAGAGTCAAATACTAATTGAAGAAATCTCTAAAAACCAGGTCTTAACATGTGGATCAGGTGATATTGGCAGCCCAGCAAGAGAGTAATGAAACAATCTATGCGGAAAGCAGTTGGGTTTTCTCCTGAACCCCCCATCTGGATGTCTCTGTTAACAGCCTTCAAAATCATGCATTAAGAATCTCTGTGTGATAGATGGCTAATTTTTTTTAAAAAATTACCATCTGCTGCTTGTAAGTCAATATCCTAGATGCTAGAAGGATACACAGAGATAGATATGATATATGTCCTCATAAATATTGAGGATGAGAAAAATCCTTGCAGCTAACACAGAATAAAGGTAAACTGAAGTATGACAAAGTGGTGCAAAAATGTTCCAAGTATAAATGGGTCAATCGAGAGTAAGAGGAATTAATTCCTGGAGGATAAGATGATCTTTCAGAACCATCTTGAGTTTAATTGATGGTTAGGTTTATGAAGGAGAAGAATTTCGGTTGGGCAGTGCAGGACATATGGAATTTTGATATGTTGAGATAGGAAAAGGAGGCAACGTATTTCAAAAGGAAGAAAGAGTGAGCAGTGATGTAGCGATGAGAAGTCTTAAGGCACATTCAGGGAATTGTGAATGAGAGCAACAGTCTCTACCTGCTCTTTCTTTGTCCATGCATGTCTTTGGCCACCATTCTTCACTTTATAGACATGCTGGCTGATCTTTTTAAAAATGCAAGTATGCCAGAGGGGAGGAATGTGAGGGGACAGATAGAGTAGGTGAAAGGGATTAAGAGGTACAAACTTCCAGTTATAAAATAAATAAGTTGAGGAATATAATGTACAGCATAGGGAATATAGTCAATAATAGTGTAAAAACTGTATGGTGACAGATGGTAACTAGACTCATAGTGGTGATCGTTTTGTAATGTTTGAAAATAGCAAATCACTATGTTGCACACCTGAAACTAATATAATATTTTAAGTCAACTATACTTCAATAAAAATAAAATAAAATAAATTAAAATGCAAGTGTGATCTTCTCTTTCCCCACCTTAGAAAACGTCAGTGGTTTCCAGTTGCTCTCAGTGAAGACCATAAGTCTTATGATACCCTCACACCTACATGATCAGTCCCCTGTGGAAACGTCCAGCCTCATCTCTTATTTCCACTTACATTAGGAGCAGTAGCAACCTGCTCTCAGCCACTTCACGTATTGACTTCCTCTGGTACAGAACCCTCATGATCTCATAACTAATCTCTACTTTTCAGCCACCTTGACATAGCTGTAGTGACCCAACTTCTTCTTGGTCACTTTAGTCCTGACTTGCTAATCCTTGAGGATTCTCTTGGGCTCTAACTGTACAACATTAAGCACATTTTATATCCGCAAGTGGACTATGTCTGCTCCCGACTACCTTATGATCTTCTTACATGCTTTTCCCTTTTGCTTGGAAAGACCTCTCTCCCTCTACCTCCAATGCTTCCATCTCTCTACCTTCCAGCTAATACCTACTCAAATTTAGAGCTAGGCCTAACCACCATTTCCTTAGAGCATGAGACAGGCCTGAGACCTGGGACCTTTGCTGCAGTGCTGCAAAATTTGTACCTGGACATACCTCTCCTCAAGCTACAAAATACAAAGAAGCTATATGGGACTAAAACTAACTGGTGCATGCACAGTGTGGGCAAATTCGGACCAAAAGATACAAAAAGACAACAACAACAAAAAAACCCAACTGCCATTTCTGAAGAGCCAGGAGCAAAAATTGGGTGTCAGGAGAAAAAGCAGGGTACTGCGCATGCCCCCTGCACTCAACACCACAAAGGGGTGGACAAAAACACCTAAGCCACCCCTCCAGCCTGACCCCTGGACCTGTCCCTACCCTCACTCCATATAAGGAACCAGCTCGCCCCCCTCGGGGAGTGAGCAAGGGAACCTGTTACTTGTTCTCGCTCCCTCCTGCAGCCAGCGCAGGAGCCCCAGTAAAGCCTTGCCTGAGTTTCTTGTCTGGCCTCGAGTCAATTTCTATTGATGAGGGAAGGCCAAGAACACTGGTTGGTATCAGGCACACTTATTTGACAGAGAAGGCTTAGTTAAGTACCTTTTGTTATATGACCTTGGAATAGTTGTATGTCTCCTTTACTCTTATTGAAATTCCAAACGAAAACCAACTTTGGAAATTATCTACAGTATTTGTCTCTCCATCAAGATAATAAATCTGTGTCGCAGGAGACCACATATGTCTTGTTAACACTGTCTTCCATGCACTAGCAAAGTGCCTGGCAACTGGTAAGTTCCAAGTAAATGCTATTAAAAAACGAATGTCTGAACAAATGAGATATGATTAGGAGGACAGGCTAGATCCAGTTTGGAGAGGCTTTGAATTTGATGCCATGGATTTTGTATAGAAAATAGGAGGGTGTCTACATTTGTAATAATAACTTTAGGCTGAAATAAAGGCTTAGATGTGAGAGGGTAGGGCTGTGCAATAAATTATAATACTCTTTTCATCCAGGCAGTCCTAAATCAATTCAAAATAGACACAGAAATCTGGCAACTTCTTTTTTGTTTTCTGTGTATATATATATTCAAGTTCTCATTTTCCACTTCATCTCACTCTTGTCTCTTCTCTATAAAGTCAACATTTTTCCTAAAGAAACCTCTCTTCTTCCAGCTTAGTCAGACTGTCTTCCTTTATTGTACTCGCATTCTTTTATTGCTCCTGTTTTGATGGTAATGATGAAACATATTTTCCCAAACACTCCAGCTTTTCCTTGATTCTCTGTGCAGAACTGATTCCTACAGACACATGCCTTTTAAATTGTCATCTTAACTTTTGCATTTGCAACACTTTAACTTTTATTTGGCTTTTAAAAGAAATATATTGTGGTAAGAACAGTTAACATGAGACCTACCCACTTAACATATTTTTAATTATATAATACAGTATTGTTATCTTTAGGCACAATGTTGTACATCAGATCTCTAGAACTTATTGAACTTGCATAACTGAAATTTTATACCCGTTGATTAGCAAACTCTTCATTTTCCCCTCCCACCAGCCCCAAGTAAACACAATCCTGTTTTTTACTTTTGTGAGCTTGACTATATGACTCACGTAGGTGGAATCATGCAATATTTGTCCATATGTGGCTGGCTTATTTCACTTCGTGTTATGTCCTCCAGGTTCATACAGGCTGTTTCTTATTGCAGGATATCCTTCATTTTTAAGGCTGAATAATATTCCATTGTATGTGTATACCACGTTTTTTCTTTTTTCTTTTTTGTAAAGAATCTTTCAACTTTATAATTCTAAGATTATATAAGCTTAACATTTAAGCACTGAGAGACTTAGGGGTCCCAGATGCGTTAGAAACTTGAAATTACACATTAGCAAATGTATACCATGTTTTAAAAGTCCATTTTCCATCAGTGGATATTTAGGTTGTTTCCACATTTTCGCTATTGTGAGTAGTGCTGCAATGAACATAGGGGTGCTAATATATCTTTGAAATTCTGATTTCATTGTTTTAAGGTAAATCACCTGAAGTGGGATTGCTCATATGGTAGTTCTGTTTTTAACTTTTTGAGGAACTCATACTGTTTTCAGTAGCAGCTGTGCCATTTTGCATTCTTACCAACAGCGTACAAGTGATTCAATCTGGCTACATCCTCACCAACATTTGTTGTCTTTTGTTTTTAGTGATATTAGCCACACCAACAAATGTGAAGTGTTATCTCTTTGTGATTTTGATTTGCATTTCCCTAATGATTAGTGACCTTGAGCATCTTTTTATGTACCTGTTGCCTATTTGCATATCTTCTCTGGAGAAATGTCTAAGTCCTTTGCCCATTTTTTAATTGGGTTATATTGGGGATTTTTTGATATTGAGTTATAGGAGTTCTTTATATACTTTGGATATTAACCCAATGAGTTTGCAAGTTTTTATTTCAATTCCATAGGTTGCCTTTTCACTTTATTGATTATACCCTTTGTCATGTAGAAGTGTTTTAATTTAATGTAGCTCAGCTTATCTATTTTTCCTTTTGTTTCTTGTGCTCTGCGTGCCATAACCACGAAATCATGGCCAAGACCAATATCATGAAAACTTTCTCCTACGTTTTCTTCTAAGAGTTTTACAGTTTCGGCGCTATGTTTATATCTTTAATCCATTTTGAATTGACTTTTGTGTATGATGTCCAATTACATTCTTTCGCATGCAGATATCCAATTTTTCCATTCTTGAAGAGACTATCCTTTCCCCACTTTATTCTTGGCACCCTTGTTAAAGATCAGTTGACCTTATATTCATGGATTTATTTCAGGGCTTTCTATTTTGTTTGAATAGCCTATGTTTGTCTTTATAAAAGTGCAATACTGTTTACATTATTTTTTAAATGATTTTTAATGAAATACATAGTTGATTTACAATGTGTTAATTTCTGCTGTACAGCAAAGTGATTCAGTTATACATATATATATACATTCTTTTTTTTATTATATTCTTTTCCATTATGGTCTATCACAGAATATTTATTCAATTTAGTTCCCTGTGCTGTACAGTAGGACCTTCTTGTTCATCCATTCTACATATAATAGTTTGCATCTACTAACCCCAAACTCCCACTCCATCCCTCTTCCACCCCTCTCTGCTTGGTGATCACCACTTGGTGACCAAGTCTGTTCTCTATGTCTCTGACTCTATTCCTGTTTCATAAAGGTTCATTTATGTCATATTTTAGATTCTACATATAAGTGGCATCATATGGTGTTTGTCTTTCTCTTTCTTACTTCACTTAGTATGATAATCTCTAGTTCCCGCCATGTTGCTGCAAATGGCATTATTTAGTTCTTTTTTATGTCTGAGTAGTATTCCATTGTATATATGTACCACATCTTCTTTATGCATTCATCTGTCAATGGACATTTAAGTTGTTTCCATGTCTTGGCTATTGTGAATAGTGCTGCTATGAATACAGTGTTGCATGTGTCTTTTTGAATTATAGTTTCGTCCAGGAGTGGGATTGCTGGATCATATGGCAACTCTATTTTTAGTTTTTTGAGGAACCTCCATACTGTTTTCCATAGTGGCTGCACCAACTTACATTCCCACCAATAATGTAGGAGGGTTCCCTTTTCTCCACACCCTCTCTAGCATTTACTATTTGTAGACTTCCTGATGATGGCTACTCTGAGCAGTGTGAGGTGATACCTCATTGTAGTTTTGATTTGCATTTTTCTAATAATTAGTGATGTTGAGCATCTTTTCATGTGCCTGTTGGCCAGCTGGATGTCTTCTTTGGAGAAATGTTGATTTAGGTCTTCTGCCCATTTTTTGATTGGGTTGTTTGCTTTTTTATTGTTGAGTTATATGAATTGTTTGTATATTTTGGAAATTAAGCCCTGTTGGTTGCATCATTTGCAAGTATTTTTCTCTCATTCCATAGGTTGTCTTTTCATTTTGTTTATGGTTTCCTTTGCTGTGCAAAAGCTTGTAAGTTTGATTAGGTCCCATCTGTTTATTTTTGCTTTTATTTCTATTGCCTAGGGAGACTGACCTAAGAAAACATTTATGGGATTTATGTCAGAGAATGTTTTGTCTATGTTTTCTTCTAGGAGTTTTATGGTGTCATGTCTCATGTTTAAGTCTTTAAGCCATTTTGAGTTTATTTTTGTGTATGGTGTGAGGGTGTGTTCTAACTTCATTGATTTGCATGCAGCCGTCCAACTTTCCCAAAATCCCTTGCTGAAGAGACTGCCTTTTCCCCATTGTATATTCTTGCCTCTTTTGTCAAAGATTAATTGAGCATGGGTGTGTGGGTTTATTTCTGGGCTCTCTATTCTGTTCCATTGATCCACATGCCTGTTTTTGTGCCAATACCACACTGTTTTGATTACTGTAGCTTTGTAGTATTGTCTGAAGTATTGGAGGGTTATGCCTCATGCTTTATTCTTTTTCCTCAGGATTGCTTTGGCAATTCTGGGTCTTTTATGGTTCCATATAAATTTTAAGATTATTTGTTCTAGTTCTGTGAGAAATGTCATGGGTAATTTGATAAGAATTGCATTAAATCTGCAGATTGCTTTGGGTAGTATGGCCATTTTAACAATCGTTATGCTTCCAATCCAAGAGCATGGGATATATTTCCATTTCTTTGAATCATCTTCAATTTCCTTTACTAATGTTTTATAATTCTCAGCATATAAGTCTTTCACCTCCTTTGTCAGGTTTATTCCTAAGTATTATTTTTTTTGTGTGCGATTGTAAAAGTATTGTAGTTTTACATTCCCTCTCTGATATTTCATTGTTATTGGAAAGAAATCCAACCAATTTCTGTATGGTAATCATGATCCTGCAACCTTGCTGGATTTGTTTATTAGTTCTAGTAGTTTTTGTGTGGAGTTTTTAGAGTTTTATATATATAATACTGTTTTAATTATGGTATCTTTGTAAATATATTGAAATCAAGAAGGGTGATGAGCCAGCTTTTTTGTTCTTTTTCAAGAGTGTTTTGGATATTTGGAGTCTTTAATGATTTTATATAAATTTGAGGATTTTTCTATTTCTGTAAAAAAGGACTTCTGAATTTTTATAGGAATGGCATGGAATCTGTAGGTCACTTTGGATAGTATGGATATTTTAAAAATATTAAGTCTTCTAATCCATGAACTCAGGTTATCTATTCATTAATTTGTATCTTCTTTACTGCATTGAAAGTGAAGTTCTTTTGTTAAGTTTACTCTTAACTATTATTTTATTCTTTTTGATGCTATTATAAGAGGAATTATTTCCCCAATTTCTTTTTCAGATAGTTCATAAGTAAGATATAGAAACACAGCTAATTTTTGCATGTTGACTTTGTATCCAGCAACTTTACTGAATTCATTTATCAATTCTAACAGTTTTTTGTTGGAATAAGGTTTTCTATATTTAACATCATGTCATCTATAAACAGGAACAATTTTATTTCTTCCTTTCTGATTTGGATGACTTTCATTTCATTTTCTTGCCAAATTGTTATGGCTAAGATTCCATTAATATGTTGAATAGAAGTGGTGAGAGTGAACATTCTTGTCTTGTTCCTGGTCTTCATGGAAAAGATTTTAGGTTTTTCCTGTTCAGTTTGATTTTAGTTGCGGACTTTTCACAGATGGATTTTATTATTTCCCTCTCTTCCTAGTTTGTTGAGAGTTTTTATCCTAAAAGGATATTGAATTTTATCAAATGCTTTTTCTGTATCGATTGAAATGATCATGTGTTTCTTATCCTTCATTCTGTTAATACGGTGTATCACACTAATTTATTTGCATATGTTGCATCATCCTTGCATCCCAATGATAAATTTCACTTGGCCATGGTGTATGACCCTTTTAATGTGCTGTTGAATTCCATTTGCTAGTATTTTGTTGAGGACTTTTGCATCTGTATTCTTCAGGGATATTGGCCTGTAGTTTTCTTTTCTTGGCATGTCTTTGTCTGGCTTTTGTATCAAAGTAATGCTGGCCTCATAAAATGTTATCTCCTTTGAATTTTTAAAGAGTTTGACAAAGATTGGCCTTAATTCTTCTTTAAATGTTTGGTAGAATTTACCAGTGAAGCCATCTGGTCCTGGGCTTTTCTTTGTTTGGGGATGTTTTTGATTACTAATTCAATCACCATATTAGTTATAGGTCTATTAAGACTTTCTATTTATTCATGATTCAGTATTGGTAGGTTCAGTGTGTCTAGGAATTTATTCACTTTTTCTAGGTTATTCCATTTTTGGCATGCAATTGTTCATAGTTTCTTATGATCCTTTTTATTTCTGTGGCATCAGTGTAACATCTCTTTTATTTTTGATTTTATTAATTTGAATCTTCTCTTTTTTCTTAATTATTGTAGCTAAAAGATGTTAATTTTGTTTACCTTTTCAAAAACTCAGTTTCATTGACTTTTTTCTATTTTTTTTCTATTTTCTACTTTATTTATTTTTGCTCCTTATTACTTCCTTCCTTCTTGTAACTGGGTTTGGTTTACCTTGCTTTTCTAGTTCTTTGAGACATAAAGTTAAGTTGTTTATTTGAGATCTTTCTTGTTTCTTAATGTAGGCACTTATTGCTGTTAACTTCCCTCTTAGTACTGCTTTTCCCGAAACTCATAAATTCTTGTATGTTATGTTTTCATTTGTCTCAAGATATTTTTTAACTTCTCATTTGACCACTTCATTGATCCACTGATTGTTCAATGTGTTGTTTAATTTCCACCTATTGGTGAATTTTCTAGTTTTCCTTCTGCTATTGATTTCCAGTTTCATTCCATTGTGATTAGAGAAGATCTTTGGTATGATTTCGATGTCCTTAAATTTGTTAAAACCTGTTTTAGAACTCACATGTGATTTATCCCAGGGAATGTTTTTGTGTGTGTGTGCTTGAGAAGAATGCATTTTTTACTACTATTTGGTTGAACGTTCTATATATGTCTGATAGATCCATCTATAATGTTGTTCAAGTCCACTGTTTCTTTATTGATTTTCTGTTCACTTGTTCTATCTATTATTGAGATTGGGCTATTCAAGTCTCCTACTATTATTGTATTATTATTTCTCCTTCAGTTCTGTTAATATTTGCTGTATATATTTAGGTGCACTGATGGTGGGTTTGTCTATATTAATAATTAATGTTTCTTCCTGGTGAGTTGACCCTTTTATCATTATCTAATGTCCTTCTTTGTGTCTTGTGAAAATTTTTGACTTAAAGTCTATTCTGTCGCTATATATATAGCCATCCCTACTCTCTTTTGGTTACCATTTCCATGGGATATCTTTTTCCGTCTTCTTACTTTCAGCCTATGTGTGTCCTTAAATCTAAACTGAGTCTCTTATAGGCAGCATGTAGTTGGATCTTGTTTTTGTTTTTGTTTTTATCTATTCAGCTATTCTCTGTCTTTTGATTAGGGAGTTTAATCCATTTTTTGTTTTAAGTTATTATTATAGGAAAGGACTTACTATAGACATTTTGTTAATTGTTTTCTCTTTGGTTGTTCTTTTGTTCCTTTTTCCTCTCTTGCTGTCTTCCTTTATATTTTGTTTGTTTGTATTGATATGCTTTGATTCCTTTTAATTTTTCTTTTGTATAACAGCAATACTATTTTCTTTGTAGATACCATGGGGCTTATGTAAAATACCATAATTATAACAGTCTGTTTTAAGCTGATAGCAACTTAACTTCTATTGCATAGGAGATCTCTACACTTTTACTCCCTTCCAACACTTTATGTTATTGATATCACACTTTACATCTCTATATAATGTATTTTATAGTTGTTTTAATACCTTTAAAAACTTTTATACTAGAATTAAAAGTGATTTACCCAGCACTATTACACTTATACGTTATTCTATATTTATCAATATACTTATCCTTACCAATGAATTCTATACTTTCTATGTTATTGTGTTGCTGTTTAGTGTCTTTCATTTCAAGTTGAAGAACTCCCTTTGGCATTTCTTGTAATGCAAGTCTGGTAGAGGTCATTCAGCTTTTGTTTGTCTGAGAAAGTCTTTATCTCTCTTTCATTTTTGAAGGACAGTTTTGTAAGGCATAGTATTTTTGGTTGGCAGTTTGTTTGTTTTCTTTTCCAGAATATTGACTATATCATTCCACTCCCTTCTGTGCTGGAAAGTTTCTGCAGAAAAAGCCACCGATAGTGTTATAGGGTTGCCTTGTACATGGCAAGACACTTTTTTCTTGCTGCTTTCAAAATTCTTTGTCTTTGACATTTGACAATTTGATTATAATGTGCCTTGGTGTGAATTTCTTTGGATTCAACTTAGTTGGAATCCTTTAAGCTTCCTGGATCTGATTTTCTTTTCTAGATTTGGAAAGTTTTCAACCATTATTTCTTTGAATAATATTTATAGTCTCTTTCTCTCTCCTCTTTTTCTCAGATTCTCATAATGCATATCATCTACTTGATTTTGTCCCATAAATCTCTTAAGCTATCATTGGTCTTTTTTCTTTATGTTCCTTAGACTGGATAATTTTAAATGATCTATCTTCAAGTTTGATGATTTTCTCTTCTGTGTCTTCTAGTCTGCTATCAAACCCCTCTATTGAATTTTTAAGTTCACTTGTTCTATTATTCAGCTCTCGTATTTCTGTTTGGTTCTTTTCAAAATTTTCTATCATTTTGTTGAAGTTGTTCACTGAGCATTTTTATCATGTTTGAATTCTCTGTCAGGTCAATTATATAACTCTATTTCACTAGAGTAGATTTCTGGAGTTATATGTATTTTCTTCCTTGAGATCATGTTTCCTTGTTTCTTCATTTTCTTTGACCTGGGTTAGTATCTATACATTAAAACAAAACAAAACAAAACAAACAAAACAAAACAAAACCCTGTCACCTCTCCCAATCTTCCCAGATTGACCTTGTGCAGGAAAAATCTTTCATCTTCAAGCTGACCTGAACTTTTGTGGGCCTCTCAAAACTTGGTACAAGTCCACACTGCCATCGTTATTCTTTGCTGCACCCAGGTGTCTGGATGTGCCAGGCCCCAACAGCACTCTGAGACAGACAAGAGAGAAGCCAGTCTTTTGAGTGGCTCCTGGAGAAGTTGAAACTCTGGCTGTGCAGTTCAATTTTTTCCCTCCTCAAGGAGAATTTGGGAGCTGAGATTTATTACCCACTCATTCTGTGTTAACCCAAGGAAAGGAACTGAGGCAAGTGCCCACCCGCTAGTTCAAACCATGGCTTTACTCTCTGTAGCCTCCAGGGGGTTAGTATAAGTTGAGCCCTGTCAGATCTCTGAGACAAATGAGATAGAAGCCAGTTTCTCTGGTAGCACCTGGAAATGTTGGAAAATTATATGGGCAGCCCAATGCATTTGCTCCTCAAAGGGAAGCAGGGAGCTGGGGTGTATCACCACCTACTCTGCCTTGAGCCAGAGAGAAGAGCAGTCGTGAGTGAGTGCCTGCATGCTAGTTCTGACTTCTGTTTTGCTCTCGTAGCCTCTGAGGGACTAGCATAATATCAAGTCCCATCAGCTTTCCAAGAAGGAGAGAGAGAAGTCAGTCCCTCAGGTAGCACCCAGAGAAGGAGGGGTGTTAGATATGCAGTCCACCTCACTCGCTTCTCAGGAAGAATCGGGGAGCTGGAGGCCCCCTTCCAATTATAGGGCACTGTTCTCAGGGTGGGGATCTTGGTGAGAGGTTGTTTCTGCTTTTCCTACTGGTTTTGATGTTGCTAGTTTTTCACTCACCTGTGGTGCAGGAGCCTCTTAACTAGTTTCTTAATTTCTCAGAAAAAGAGCTGATATATGTGTTGCTGTTGAATCCATGTCATGAGGGGAAGGAAAGTCCAGGACTTCCTATTCACCGTCTTGGTGTGTCACTCCCTTGTAACATTTTTACTATATTATTTCTCTGCTTCATTTCAAGCAGATGCTATATATTTTTTATTAATAAGGACACCCATTTTTCTAATTTATATATTAATACAAATTACCACCCTTATGTGGATACAAGCCTTAGTTTTCAGTCCCTTAAATCTAAAAGCATAATAAGTTCTGAGTGTAATTAACAAATTTGAGGCTGTCTGGTTCAGTATTGCCCTTAGGACCCTATGGAGAAACTGCAGTTCTTTTCCTTGCCCCCGGAGGTAATTAAAAACAACATGAAAGAAGGGCAGAATTTAGAGCAGCTCATCCAGCATTGCTTATCTCTATCTGATAATAACAATTTAAGCCTCAGCCTCTAATGCACTTATAGATTTCAGACACCTTTGCTGTTCCAGGCTCCAGTCTCCTGACCTGCATACCTGGCTGAAAAGACCAATAGAAGCAATAACTGTGACTCTACCTTTTGCAAAGTGAGCTTTCCCTGGGACTAAAAGATTTTCTTTGCTAATAATCCTTGCAGCTACTATGCCTGTGGCACAGATGCCTAAAGAAGTCAAGATCAAGGTACAGAGACTGGACATAAAGAGCCCTGCTTCTCAGGCTTGTGGAGTCTTATGTCCATGGCCTGTACCTGCTGAGCCCCATACTGGATACAAACAACCAGTAGCTTGTGATTAACACTGTCGAAACTGCAGGGCTCTGCCAAGTTCAAAATTCCACAGAAATCATATTTAACAGAGTCTAATTCTTACATATTTGTCCAGGTTACACAAAAAGAAATCATCTCCACCAACATAAAATTCAGCCACCTGGGACAACAGAGCCCCTGAAAATTGCTAAGTTTAAACCACTCAGTGCTAATCTTACTGAAGCTAATGCATAAAGCCACACCTGCTGGTGATACCAGTTACTTAGCCCTCAAATTCTCCTTTGTATCATTTTTCTCAAAGTTTCCAGCCAATGTCCCAAACCTTGATCTTAGAGAACCTACTAAATAAAACCCATTTGTTCTGTGTCTGAGTTCTGAAGACACAAAAGTTTATCACATAAAGATAAAAATGTTAAATTATTGCTGATATGAGCTATATTGGGAAATGTGGTTTACATATTCCACCCTCCACTCCACCAAAAAAGATCCAAGATTTTCCCACATAGAAAGAGCCTGTTCCAATAAGGTTAACCCAGTTTGGAGAGAACAGACTAGACTGCACCTTGACACAGGCAACTGTGGTGTCTCACACACACACACACACACGCACACACACGCAGGGAGGAGGGAGTGGAGCCATACAAGTAAAATGTTTTGCCTATTAGACTGTTCCTCCTCTAGGGAGCAATTAACAAAACAAGGCTTGTTACATGAGGGATGGGAAAGCAGTGTTTTCGTCTAATGATGGGGACACTGAGAATCACATCACACTATGGCCCTTAAATAAAAAGTGTTAGCTATCTGATACACCAACTCTGATAGCACTGTTTAGGTTGAAGTAAAGATATTGGGTTATTGACTGTACGGTAGAGTGGAAGCAAATATCAAGGGAAGCTGAAACTAACCTTCAAACAATGTGGGGAACATGTCCCCATTTGACATGACAACTGTCTGGTTGATCTGCTACAGTTCTTTGGGGAAAGCCAAGCCCTATCAAGCAACTGATCCTAGAAAGATGGGAATGTAATGTAATGAGAATTCTTCAATAGCTAGAGGGTAGTGTCACTGGGCAACAGTTCCCTTGACTATGATTAGCAAAACAGAGAGAGGGTTTTAGGTTAAAATCAGGAGTTTAAAGCCAGATATATCTTACTGTGAGGACTCTTAACCTCAAGTCATTGCTGCCTTCCTGAATCTGTCAACTAACATAGAGTTATCCTAATGCTTTTAAATAGAAAAATTGCAACTCTATTACTTATAATTGAGATCTCACCCCTATTTTAATGTTCCCTTTCCCTTAGCCAACTACAGCGGTCCTTTCAGGAACCACTGGATAGTGAATAATTATACATTTAGTGTAAGCTTTTCAGATCTTTGGATAAAGCCTTTATATGCTCTCCTTTTACAAATCTTTTTCGTCTAATTCTAGTTCGTTCTTCCTACAATTATTCTATTTATAAGTGGTATTACTAGAGGAAAGTTGTCTTTTACCATTGGAAATACCATTTCCCTGGTGCTTGAATATACATATAACAACATAATTGTTGGCTATGAGGTCATTTCTTGTATTAAAATAAATATTTCTCACTTTAAATTCCAAAGAGAAGTGTCAACCATGTTGATGCCTTAATCACCTTTAAAGGCTTTAATAGGTAAGATCTTACATAAAATAAAGGAAATATAAAGAGAAGTTTGTCAAAAGACAGAAACAGTAGTGATGTGTGACAGACTCCCTTTTCCCTCCAGAAAGATGATTTGCAAAATTCCATAGTATTGACAGGAATGTGGGTTCATGACTTTCCCCTCAACTCTGTATGTGAGAAGGCACCTGTTAAATGCAGTATCATCTTTGAGGATTCCCTTTCTTCAGTAACAAATACTTTCCCTGTTTTGTTTAGGTTAATCAGATGGAGGCTTCCAAAGAAAAAAATGTTACTGATAATCATAACCTCTTTCAACCTAACCTGTTGCAGAGGGAGGTTGAATGACTTTCTAAGGACGTGAATTTTATCTAAGGAAAGATTGAAGAGTGAGGGTGGGTGGTTAGCATAACTTAAGTTGTGCTTTAGGACTATTACTCTGACTCTC
Organism: Balaenoptera acutorostrata; assembly: GCF_949987535.1. NCBI lineage: Eukaryota > Metazoa > Chordata > Mammalia > Artiodactyla > Balaenopteridae > Balaenoptera > Balaenoptera acutorostrata. The sequence continues at coordinate 81,421,558 of NC_080068.1, forward strand.
TTAATCTAAATTAGGCTGATTTAGAAAGTAAGAGTTTGGAGAAAATTATGACTCTTGTTTTTGTTGACCTGGGACTCTCCCAACCCAATCCACTGTCTGGCGACAGAGCCCAGTGCCCTTGCCCCAGAGTAGTCACGTGGTAGGATGGTAGGTAACCCAGGAGGACCAGAGTTTCTCTACCTGGAATTGGCCCAGAAGACATCATAAATCTTGGGTCACATCAGGGAATGATGTGTATCAGCAACAATCAATCCTAGTACTCAATCTTCCTGGCCACAGTGACAGGTCCAGAGGTGAGCACACACCACAGGAAACCGATATGAGTCTTTTTCAGTTTTTTTTCTAATAGACCTAGATCCTTGCTTTTTGGATCTTGGGTACTGATAGTATTTCAATCTAGAATAGTGAGACCATGTTCCCATGTTCCTCACCATGTGCAGGAGCTTGTTATTCAGTAGAGAAAATAAATATTCTGATGTGAAATAGAAGAGAGAAAGATGAGAGAGAGAGAAAGAGAGCATGGACATGCACACAGGAGGCTTAACGGTGTTGAAATTTCTGCTCTTTGCAGGTTCAGTTTTGTGCAATAAAAAATTTCTGCCACTACTTATTTGTTTTTAGGAAAAGTACAGAGCTGGAGATAATTAAAAAGCAATACAGTCTCAAGATCTATAAAATAAATCTTCTCAAGACCTAAAACACAAATGCATATAATTCTGCTTGCCTGATAGGAATGAGTAGTGTTGAAATGATTCCTGTGTCCTAAAGATTTGGAGTTTTCCAAGAGTGAGGGATGTGGTTAACTAGATAATGGAACACTGTGTGAATCCAGGGCTGTGATCACAAAATGCATGCAGGAAATAGAAACTTTGTATTTGTGGCAAGATGTTTATGGGGGTCAGAGGGACAACACCACAAAAGAAATTGCTTGTCGTATTTTACTTTGTTCTGAAAACAATGATGGATCACTGAAGACTTTCCCAAGCAGTAGAGGGATATGTTCTGATCTGCATTTAAGGTAAATGATTCTACCTCATAATACGGAGGATGAACAGAAGGGGCTGATGTGAAGGAAAGGAGGCCACTCAGGGAGTGATTAAAATAATTGAGGTAATAAATAATACAGGCATGTACAAAGATTGTCAGGGAGGCTGGAGAAGAAAATACAGATTCAAAGACTATTAAGACTCAAAGATTTTGCCTCTCATTCAGAGCATGGTCATATATAGGTAAGATGAGAGTGGAGGCAGGTTTGGGGACAAGAGGGAATAGGGGGACAGGGCGATATCTTTGGTTTTAGCATTTTTGAAACTCGTTCTTATGGTACTTCTACATAGTTCTAGAAAAAGGGTGAAAATGTAGAACTTGTGTTTAGGGTGGATGTCACCACTAAATATACACAGCTGAGAAGCATCAGCAAAAAATATTTTTCAGCTATGTCTGATATTAAATACAAATTTCAAAACATTATTGAGTAGAAAGTAAAGGAAAAAAATATTGTAATTAACTCTCAAATTATCTAGATGATATTAGTGCTATAAAGAGAGTTACTGAGAGGAGATTTTACAGAATCTGGAAGTCTAGAGCACTGACTGAATATTTTTCTTTTCTATCCAAGTTGTGGACTGTGGACTTGAATTGTTTCAAAGAAAGAAGAGCACTATAGTTACTAAATTTCTTTAAGTGGCAGTGAATGGATGGGTAGTCTAAGTTCTGGCATTATGGTAGCCTTAGTAATACAGTCAGTCCCAGCATGATCTGAGCTTCTCCAGTTTGACACAATCACCTAGAGCTGTACATTTCCCTGGGTTGGGCCTTGGGCTCCAAAGCAATCTGTGTTGAGATTTTGTGCATCTGCTCCAGCTTTTTGTGTGGGCATACGTGGCATGTGTATGTATGCTTGTGTGTGTGTGTGTGTACATGTGTGGATTGTGTGTTTATAGCATATGTATGCCTGTATGTACACATGTGGGTATGACTGTGATTGCTATCTTCCAAACTAAAATAACCTGAAATGATGCAAGAATCAATTGATCTAGTTCAAGTTATTTGATGAATTAAATTGGCTAAGAACTAAAATTCTAAAATGCTGTTGTAAGGTAACTATAAAGACGTAATTCCAACATAAAATATCTTTTGAAACTATGTTCAAGACTCAAAATAGTATGCTATTGTGCAATGCAACTGAGTATAGCATGTCTAACTTAAACTAAAATTATATGTTTCAAGTAGAAATTTGATAAACCAAATATACCAGCTCAGTCCCCTAGAGAGAGTCATGTAATTAGAATAAATGTTTGTCCCACTTGTTAATAATTTTCATGAAAATTGATTAAGGGTACTATTTTATTTTTACCACTTCTAACTGATTAACCAGAGCATACTTTTTTTTTTAATTTTGAAGATTTAATTTATTAGTATCTTTTTTTTTTTAACATCTTTATTGAAGTATAATTGCCTTACAATGGTGTGTTAGCTTCTGCTTTATAACAAAGTGAATCAGTTATACATATACATATGTTCCCATATCTCTTCCCTCTTGCATCTCCCTCCCTCCCACCCTCCCTATCCCACCCCTCTAGGTGGTCACAAAGCACTGAGCTGATCTCCCTGTGCTATGCGGCTGCTTCCCACTAGGTATCTATTTTACATTTGGCAGTGTATATATATCCGTGCCACTCTCTCACCCTGTCACATCTTACCCTTCCCCCTCCCCATATTCTCAAGTCCATTCTCTAGTAGGTCTGTGTCTTTATTCCCGTCTTGCCACTAGGTTCTTCATGACCTTTTTTTTTTTCTTCCTTAGATTCTATATATATGTGTTAGCATATTGTATTTGTTTTTCTCTTTCTGACTTACTTCACTCTGTATGACAGACTCTAACTCCATCCACCTCACTACAAATACCTCCATTTCGTTTCTTTTTATGGCTGAATAATATTCCATTGTATATATGTGCCACACCTTCTTTATCCATTCATCCGATGATGGACACTTAGGTTGCTTCCATGTCCTGGCGATTGTAAATAGAGCTGCAATGAACATTTTGGTACATGACTCTTTTTGAATTATGGTTTTCTCAGGGTATATGCCCAGTAATGGGATTGCTGGGTCGTATGGTAGTTCTATTTGTAGTTTTTTAAGGAACCTCCATACTGTTCTCCATAGTGGCTGTATCAATTTACATTCCCACCAACAGTGCAAGAGGGTTCCCTTTTCTCCACACCCTCTCCAGCATTTATTGTTTCTAGATTTTTTGATGATGGCCATTCTGACCGGTGTGAGATGATACCTCATTGTAGTTTTGATTTGCATTTCTCTAATGATTAAGGATGTTGAGCATTCCTTCCAGTGTTTGTTGGCAATCTGTATATCTTCTGTGGAGAAATGTCTATTTAGGTCTTCTGCCCATTTTTGGATTGGGTTGTTTGTTTTTTTGTTATTGAGCTGCATGAGCTGCTTGTAAATTTTGGAGATTAATCCTTTGTCAGTTGCTTCATTTGCAAATATTTTCTCCCATTCTGAGGGTTGTCTTTTGGTCTTGTTTATGGTTTCCTTTGCTGTGCAAAAGCTTTTAAGTTTCATTAGGTCCCATTTGTTTATTTTTGTTTTTATTTCCATTTCTCTAGGAGCTGGGTCAAAAAGGATCTTGCTGTGATTTATGTCATACAGTGTTCTGCCTATGTTTTCCTCTAAGAGTTTGATAGTGTCTGGCCTTACATTTAGGTCTTTAATCCATTTTGAGTTTATTTTTGTGTATGGTGTTAGGGAATGTTCTAATTTCATACTTTTACATGTACCTGTCCAGTTTTCCCAGCACCACTTATTGAAGAGGCTGTCTTTTCTCCACTGTATATGCTTGCCTCCTTTATCAAAGATAAGCCAAAGCATACTTTAAATACGAGTTTATATCTTCTTGTTCTAGCTGACTGCTCAAAATGCTGAGATTTTAATTTTCAGAAATTGCTGCCCCTTTTTTGGCCATTATTATATAGAAAATAAACTGCTGCTGTTCAGAGTTCTAGTAGCTCACACAATTAGTAGTTTAATTTTAAACATACATTTTCCATATTTGCCAATATAAATGAGTATTTCCCTGTATTATTTTGTAGTAGAAGAGAAATTACAGTTCTTGAATACAAAACAGTGTGTTTGTGTGCATGTGTGTGTGCTATGATAATATATCCTGTGAAGTCTGTGTTCATTATTTTGTAAATCAAGTGTCAAGGATAATTTCCAAAGATTTATGAGCACACCATGCATAAGTAAGAGCATTATGGTAATGTAAAAAGCTACAGGATAAATATTTAAAATTCTATGAAGTGTGCTCATTCCTCAAGCCAATCTAATCAGTATTTCTGATGTAATGAATGAGGATCTACTAATATTCAGGCAGGGTTCAGAGAATCACATTACCTAAATCAGGTAAGTGATAGATTGAAGAGCCATACTTATAAATCTGTCATATCATTCCTGAATTTTCTTTCACAATTAACTTTATTTAATATTAATTAAATAATCAATAATTTATAATTCTTAATTATAATTAATTATAATTTAATTATTAATTTCCAGGATAATTATTAATTTTATTGGCCATAACATATAGAACATATGGTCTATTCCTCTGTTATTGTTATAAACATCACGGCATATACAAAACAAGTTTTGAGCTAAATTAATTAACTGGTTAGCTAAAATATAAAGGGCGAAATATTCCTATGTTAGATACTTAGGATTTTGAGATCGTCTGGATATTAAGAATGTTTAAATCTACATATTTTAAAGATGTTATTTATATAATTGCAGTCATTACCAAGTGCTACATTGTTTTAGTATTCCTGTCATAGATAAAGGATTAAAGCTTTAGAACATATCAAAGATAGGTTATTTCCTTTATCCTCTGCCTTTATTTCTGACAGTTTGTTTTCAGTGATACCTGAATATGAGAGTGCAGTAGGCACATCAAGCCAAAATTGCTACACCCAAGGAAAAAAATCAAGATAATGATATACCACATGCCTCATAAATAAGAAATTCAATTATGGATTTAATGAAAGATAGAAAATAGTTCCAATCGACCTTGTAAATATTTAAAAAATTAATGAAATAGAATTATAATTACAAAAAATTATTCCACATTGTTAAGGCTCAATTTCTAGCCACTTTCTTTGTTTGCCTAGTTCTGTCTTTATATACTCCTTTACATATCTCCTGCTGTGTAACAGCAACATCTATTATCTCACAGTTTCTATGGGTAAGAAATCCAGGTGTGGTTTAGGTGGGTGACTCTGGCCCAAGATCTGTCATGTGGTCGTAGTCAAGCTGTTGACCAGAGCTGCAGCATCTCAAGACTCACTTCCATGACCACAAAGACATTGTTGCTGGGAGTCAAAAGATCCACTTCTAAGCTCACTCATGTGGCTGCTGGCAGGACTCAGAGGACCATTTCCAATCTCCCTCATGTGGCCTCTCTACAGGGATTCTTCGGCAGCTGGTTTCCTCTAGTGTAAACAATCCAAAAGAGAGAAAGGTCCAAGTTGAAAGCTTTCCATAACAGTCTCTTTATAACATAATCTTTAGAAGTGATAGCCCATTACTCCTGCCATACTGTATACATGAGAAGTGAATCAATAAGTACAGCTCACAAACAAGGGGAAAATAATTACACAAGGGAGTGATTAACAGGAGGCTAAGGTCATTGGAGGTTATATTAGAGGCTGCCTACCATAGCTGTTAGCCTTCTTTAGGAAATTTCCCACCTAGTTAGGTTATTTGGAGCCATCACAGCCACTATATAAACATGGATTTGTCATAATATCCACAACGTATTCCTATGTCAGAAGAGTACTCAATTATCCCTTTGAACTCTCTTCCATGATACTTACCTATCCCCTCTCCCATTCTCCTTACATATGTCCAACTTTCAGCATGCTCCTCAATCCCCTGATGGCTTTCCTGCCTTTTCCCTCAGCAGATGGCTGCACATTCTTATCTCTCAGAGAAACTAAAGTTCATTAAGCATTAACATTCTCAACTTCCTACCACATCCCCAACACACACAAATTGATCAGAGCCTGTACTCCTTCTCACTTCTTTCTTTCCACATCTCAAAAGATTTTTATTCCTCTTCTTGTAACTTTGACTAGACCTTTTGGGGTTGATGGAAGCAGTTCAGCTCTGAGTTTCCCAAACCTCCCTAATGGGAAGAAACATTTAGGGTGCTTTCTTCCCTGAAAATTTAAATCCATCAGGTTGGGTTGGGGACTGGGAATTTGCATTTTGGCCTGGACAACAGATGATCTTATCTTCAGATAAGTTTGGAAAGCACTGTGTCATTTAAGTAAGGCTATCTATTAAATACAGTACTCATCTTAGGGAGTACATTCACTAATTGCTATGGGGAATACAAAATTACATATTAGAAAGGACCTGACCCAAAATTAGTTTCTAAGGGATGAAATAGGACATTCCTTAAATGAAAATAGCTAAGAAGATGACAAACAGAAAATGTACACGTTTTAGTTACAAACAAGGTGTTAGAGTTGCTAAGTGAGTTTAAGTAATTGCAATCTGCTAGGCTTTCTTTGGGAAGATTTTCACAGGAAGTTGGCTAATACTGAGCAATACTTTAGTAACTTGAACATTCTTGTTTTTATTTTTTTTTTTCAGGGAGAAAATGGAAAACCATTGTGGTAGTAGGTTTTGTTAAATTTTAGAAATGGTAGAGGTCAAGGCATTAAGTGGGTTTACTTGGACTGGATGGAGAACATGAGTCTTAAGACGTCACTTAGGAAATATGCAATTGTGGGGGACCTCTGAAAACTTGAGCTGTTACTATAACCCATAGATTATTTGTAGAAAAATGTAGATTTTTGACCTAATGGTGCTTGAAGAAAACTAATGTGTTATTCAGTATCCATGTGTCTGCTTCCAGGCTGAGAATTGTATAACCATTATAATTTAAACCTCCCAAGCACACTGTCAGGGAAGTATTATTACACTCCTCAATAAATGGATAAATGAAGGCTCAGACATGACCAAATTACAGTGTAAGAAAGTGGTAGTAGATTTGGGAAGCCAATCCAGCTCTAAGCCAAATTCATTTCATTTCCTATTACTATAGTATTATATAACCACAGTTTTGAATAGTGTTTCCAAGATGGTTGCCATCCAAGGTCATTCTTAAATTTACATTTATGAGAGAGAGAGAGAAAGAGAGAGAGAGAGAGAAACCAAATCTGCAAGCACTACAAATATTACATTGGAAAAAATCCTGTATTTGTTCGAGTAATGATGGGCAGTCAAAATGCTAGTATTCTTCCTATACAATTTGAAGAAACCCTTACATTTTAAAATTCATGAAAAATAATTTTTAAATTATAGAATAGCTTTACAGACTTCATTTAGCCACTATTATTTCTGCCCACATCCTTTCTTTAGAAAAAAATTAAATTGAATAAAAATGGAATCTATGAATGCTTTTAATCAATATTCAAAAAAATTCTCTTTAAATTTCCTAAATGCAAATTGATAAAACATACCATAGAATTATCTCCAAATGTCAGGGGGGATATTTTAGAAGGGGACAAAGTAGTGTTTGACGTTAGTTACGGCTCAATAATAACATGGTAAACTCTTAGTTTAGCATCTTTGAGCATCCTTTTGAGACAAAGCAATTACCTCTTATCATGGTTATCAGAAGCAACTTCAAAGATCAGTCCTAGGACTCTTCTACTTACAAAACTCGAGGTGGAGAATCAGAATCTGAGCCTCTTTTGTCATGACCCACACCTCCTTGGGTCCAGCACTGGTTTTCCCTTTCCAGAAACCCCTCTGACTATGGCATCTCATATCAACAGTTCACCCCAACTTCTTCTGGTACAGCTGCTGCTTTAGCAAGCCACAGTGACTATCCCACAACCTATGTCTTCAGCACTACCTCCCGAGGCATAATCCCCAGCAGGCACTCTTAGTAAAACTTTGACTCCTGCTCTAACAGCTGCTCTCAGACCCTCTCTGGCTGGCTCCAGAGACCCAGGAGAGTTATGAGGATCCAATCAACTGAGAGGACATTATTTAGAAACACTTTAAAGGCTATAAAGTGCTCTAGACCTGTAAGAGATTCTTTGTAGTGTATTTTTTTTCTCTTGAAAGGTTTTTATAGGTCCCATTAGAACTGGACCAGAAGGACTTAGGTGATGTTGAGACATCGAAAGGAAAACCACATTTTTCCAGATGTGAAAATAGCCATAGAAGAAAATATTTAGGCACAAATAATTACCTTGGCAAACATTACCATTTTAAGGAACAATGATGTCACTCTTTTTCATTTTAATATAATCATTCAGATAAGAATAAAATGAAGAAAAAAATCTGCATCTGATACAGGAATAATAGTGGGGCTAGAGTTTGATGAAATTAGGCAATAAAGGAGTAATTCCATTTCTAGGATGCATTTTTACTTTATCCTTTCATATGCATGTTCCATGTGAACACTGAACCCAGATGAATACTAATTAGTAATTAATATTCATCAACTTGTATAACGGTTCTCAACATAATGGTGATTAGCTTTGGATATTTATAGTATCATGAATTAGTTAGAGAAATGCATCATTTTCATTAGAATTACATTATGTTCCATAGGGGAATTTGTGTTCTGATACTGAGAAAATACAATAATGTTTTTAAACGCCACATTTCAAGGAAACTGAACATATTTGTTCATATACCTGACAAGTAGTCACGTCAGTAAAATTGAATGGATAATGAAATATTTTCCAAAGAGTTATTTTTTTAGTCTTACCATCTTCCGTATTTTTTTTCAATCCATGGGAGAAATTAATCTGTCACCAATTAACCTTGTACTAGGCCATGGAAATAGGCACCAACTCTCAAGATCCCATCTCCTCTTGGCTAATCAAAGATCCCATCTCCTCTTGTCTAATCAAGGATGTAGCCCTAGCAGTTGTCCTTTGCCTCTCCTGTAGCCTATTTTTTTCTTTCTAGTAATATTCCCATCAACTTACAAACAAGCTGTTATCTTACCGTAAAAAACACTGTACCCTTCAGAATTTCCTGTTCCTATGTGCAGCTTAATTTTTCTCCATAAAACCTATCTTCTCCCTTGATGCCATTGTCCTATTTCACTTTGGCCTATCAGCAGCATTTGACCCAATTGATTGTTTCCTAATTCTTAGCTTTCAGGACACCATACTCTACTAGTTTTTTCTTTTACTTCACAGACAGCTCCTTATTAGTCTTCTTTGTTGGTTAAATCTAATATTCCTGACATCTAAAGTGTAGAATTCCCAGGGCTCGCTCCTAAGACAATTTCTCTTTTCTACTTCAGTTACATATTTGGTGATCTCATCCAGTCTCATGGTCCTAAATTCTACTAATATGGCAACAACTCCCAAATTTATGTCTACAGCACAAATCTCTTCCCTGAATTCTAGGCTAATAAATTTGACTGATGACTCTACATCCCCATTTAGTGATAAATATCTCAAACATAATATGTCTAAAATTAAATTCCTGATATTCTCCATGAAAGCAGCTTATCTCACAGTCTTCTCTACTTCAGTTATTGGCAACTTCATATTTTCAGTTACTAGGGCCAGACACATTAAATTGATCCTTCACTCTTATCTTCTCACACCATACTTTCAATCACTGATCAATCCTGTTGACTCTACCTTCAGAACGCACTCAGCACTGACCATTTCTCACACCGTTTATTGCTGCTACCCTGGCCTAAGACACCCTCATTTGTCACTTGAGTTATAGCCTCCAAACTGTGCTTGTGCCTCTTTGGTCTGTTATCAACATAGAAGCCTGTTAAAATGTAAGTCAGATCATGAACTTCCCTGCTCAGAAACCTCCAATAGTTCCTCTTCTGACTCAGAGTAAGGACCCAAGAACTCAGCGCCCATACAATCAAGCTCCTGTTCACTCTGACATAATGTCTTATTTCCCTCTCACTCTGCACCAACCGGACTATGACATCATGACTATGTCTTGATCAATTAAGTATGATTCCACATCTCCTTTGCACTTGCTGTTCTCTCTGCCTGGCATGCTTTCCTCTGAGATATCCTTATGACCTGCTCCCTTACTATCTTCAGAAAATGCCAAGATTTTAATGAGGGTTTTTGTGACTTCTCTATTTAAAATTATACCCCCTCAGAATTTCCTCGTTCTAAGTGCTGCTTTAGTTTTCTTTATTATGACTATCACCATCTAACATATTATGTAATTTACTCATTGACTTTTTTTCTTTACTGTCTTACTGCACTTAAATGTAAGGTCTTTGAGAGCAGGGATTTTGTCTGTCTGCTCCATTGCTATATCACCAGTTCTTAGCACAGAGTAAGTGCCTATATATTTATGTGTTCTATATATATATATAGATATTCTATATATATAGAACACATGAATGAATGAAACAAGCTTAAAACCTAGTTGTGGAAACAAGGTTAACACTTAAGGAAGAAAACACAAATGGCAGAAGACTGGATGGAATGATGACAATGAATTTCAGAAAAAAGGAGATTTAGCGATCTAGAAGACTTGGTGAGCATTTGGGGGGAGAATTGGGCATTTGGTTAATAAGCTCTGAGAACCTGAATCTTCTACTCTACATTCAATCAAAGACACCCGTCCCTTCCTCTCTCAGATCACTCCATCCACTTTTGTGCTCCTGCACACAAGCTATCTATTCTGCTTAAGTAGTCATTCCTCTATCTTTGCCAGTGGGGGGAAAAAGTTCATCCACCTTGTCCAGGATCAAATATTACCTCCTATTCACATTTACTAGATGATAAATTCTATGAAGATAGATAATGAATCTGTTTTGCAAACCATTGTTTCCCCAGTACTTAGCACATAATAAGAATAGGATTATATAAATATTTGTTGAATGAATTAATGTATCTTATTTGACCTTCACATTCTCATTACATTGCCATCTTTGATTTCATAGTATATTTCTTTTGCTTTTTTGGCATTGTATTACAGTAGTGACTATTTTTCTGTATCCACACTAACTTTTAAACTTCTTGAGAGTCAGGCTATATCTATGTCATGTTTGTACTTTTCACTTTCTTTCCCTAGGAGTATGTCACTACACAGTACAGTCAGTAAGTATTTACATTGCAAAGTATATTCATTAGCTATTGCTGCCTTAACAAATAACTACAAAAATCTCTGAGGCACACAACAATAGCATTTATTTTGCTCTTGCTCTTACAGTTTAGCAAGTGTTCGGCTAATACAGTCTGGGCTTGCCTGGGAGGTTCTCAATAGCAGGTTCAGCTTGGAAATGTTCCACATGTCCCTCGTCTTCCTTGGATCAATGGGTTGGCTGGGCCATGTTCTCCTGGTAATGGCAGAGGGCAAGAGAGCAAGCTGAAACATGCAATGCCTCTTTTTATCTAGGCCTAATTAGAACATTGCCATTTCACCCATTTTCCATCTGTCAGCATAAGTTCCATATCTAAGCCAGGAGTCAAGAGCTGTCAGTAGTAGGAAGAACTGCAGAGTCACATGACAAATGGTGAGGAAATGGCAGAGTGAGGAACTTGGGCCAATAATGCAATCAATCACATACATTGGCTTCAAATATACAGTAATAATACCAAAGCATGAAGCTTCACAGGGCTTCACAGCACTTTCACTCATTCCTCAAAAATTTTAAGTGCCTACCATGTGCCAGGCACTGGTCTAGCTCCTGAGGATACCAAAATGAATAACAGACACAACAATATTGTGAAAGAAAGAAGGAAGTAGTGACTCATTTTAAAAAAGAATTAAGTGACGGCTTAATTCACAGGTGTAGTAAATAGGGGGGTCTGGAATTGAACGAAGTTTGGTCTTTCTTACAAATAAATTCTATACTACTTCCAAATTTACCTATAATCCAGACAGGATTAGAATGTCACTCAGGGTCCATAATTTAAATGCAGAGACAAGGACAGAGATGATGTAACTCTGTTGTATATTAATATCATTGGATAAAGAAGGGTACTTGCTCAGTTTACAAACTATTCCAGGCCAAACGCCTCGCCTTATATGTATAAGACATACTGCTTTTAGCTAAGACAATCTTCCGAAACCCATCTTCTCACTTTCAAAGAGCTCTTATACACATCCTTAGGGGTCAAGAAAACTTTAGACTCCAGAGGAAGAGTCTTTGAAAAGAGACATTACAAGGATATGAAAACACACCTTGAAACTTTATTAGTAAAATGAAACCCTGCATTTTTTCTTCTATTGTTACCCTGTTCATTTTCACATTGCCTTCCCCCAATAAGCTGTTCCTCACAGGAACAGATTGATTTAATCGAATCTTACAGCTGTAGCTGGGAAGCACCCTGAATAACAATCAGGCTTTTATATGGAATATGACTTAATTTAGAGAATAACTGCTGATGCAAGATGGCAGATTCATTAAACTGCCTGGCTGATCAATGTACTACCATTTGGAAAAGCTAGACTAGGAAGTAAATAGTTTTTCACATTGGTTGTCAGACATCTTTTAAATATCTTGTTATATGTCATGACAGATGGATGAGAAACAGCTTTAGGTAATCAGAAGATCAAGCCAGCAATTTGAATCTACCAGGAGGGGAAAATCACCTACATTCAACAGGTGCTGCTCTGAGCCTCAGGCTTTTCAAGGAGGGCTCCGTATCAAATCAGAAATAAATGTGGTTCATGCCCTTTGTGGTAACATTGACAGTGGAATACAAATCCTTAATTATAAAGCAGCCACTTCCCCTGTTTTCTCAATTTTCAGTGAATAGGAAGCTCCATAAGTTCAAGTGGGAACAAAGTTCTTCCTATAATCAGTGCCAGCAAAGGTATTTATAAGGAATTCACAAAAGCAGAGTCTTTATCTAAGAATTTGCAGGCCTCCTGCTGCTTATTCTAGAAACAACCATGTTCCTAAGATATCCTGGCCATAAGCACCAGACCTCAGTTGCTTGCTTCTAAATTCTCAGGGAGTTGTCTTAATCAGCAGCAGTCTGCAGTGCTCTAACTAGCCCAATTAGGATTAAGAAACAAGGGAAAATTTTTCTTGCCTCAAAGAACAGTCATGCAAACTGCAGTCAGTTGGCAAGACATCTGGAGTGCAGCCCAGCAACAGGGAACCACAGTTATGGACCTGAGAATATTTAATTTTAGCTCATTTTCAGTGGGAGTTCTACAGCTATAGCTATGATTTTTTTAATGCTCTAAGTTGATAAAACAGTGATTATCCTCTAATAGCTTCCCTGCTTGATGAAGTCCTATCTTTCTGTGGAAAGATGTGCGTTTTGGAGTCTTATACAGAATTCTGCTCTTATTACTCTTTAAAGAAAATAATAAAGGTCAGAACATGCCAAAAATTTTTAAAAGAATTTCTCTTTATTTTTCCCTTCATAAATACCACTTCAAAACAAGGAAATTAAAAACACCATGAATGGGAAAGACATTCAAGAGGGCGGAGGACTAAGACATGGAGATCACCTTCCCCCACACAGATACATCAGAAATACAACTACATGTAGAACAACTCCTACAGAACATCTACTGAACACTGGCAGAAGACCTCAGACTTTCCAAAGCCGTGTGACTGACAGGGTCCTGGTGCTCCAGCCGGGAGTCAGGCCTGTGCCTCTGAGGTGGGAGAGCCAAGTTCAGGACATTGGTCCACCAGAGACCTCCCAGCTCCATGTAATATCAAACGGTGAAAGCTCTCCCAAAGATCTCCATCTCAACGCTAAGACCGAGTTCTAGTCAACGATCAGCAAGCTACAGTGCTGGACACCCTATGCCAAACAACTAGCAAGACAGGAACACAACCCCACCCATTAGCAGAGAGACTGCCTAAAATCATAATAAGTTCACAGACACCCCAAAACGCACCACCAGATGTGGTCCTGCCCACCAGAAAGATGAGATCCAGCCTCATCCTCCAGAACAGAGGCACTAGTCCCCTCCACCAGGAAGACAACACAATCCACTGAACAAACCTTAGCCACTGGGGGCAGACATCAAAGACAACGATAACTACTAACCTGCAGCCTGCGAAAAGGAGACCCGAAACACAGTAAGTTAAGCAAAATGAGAAGACAGAGAAACACACAGCAGATGAAGGAGCAAGGTAAAAACCCAGCAGACCAAACAAATGAAGAGGAAATAGGCAGTCTACCTGAAAAATAATTCAGAGTAATGATAGTAAAGATATACAAAATATTGGAAATAGAATGGAGAAAATATAACAAATGTTTAAGAAGGACATATAAGAACTAAGGAGCAAACAAACAGTGATGAACAACACAATAAATGAAATTTAAAATTCTCTGCAAGGAATCAAGAGCAGAATAACTGAGGCAGAAGAACGAATAAATGACCTGGAAGATAAAATAGTGGAAATAACTACTGTAGAGCAGAATAAAGAAAAAAGAATGAAAAGAATTGAGGACAGTCTCAGAGACCTCTGGGACAACATTAAACATACCAACATTCGAATTATAGGGGTCCCAGAAGAAGAAGAGAAAAAGAAAGGGACTGAGAAAATATTTGAAGAGATTATAGTTGAAAACTTCCCTACTATGGGAAAGGAAAGAGTCAATCAAGTCCAGGAAGCACAGAGAGTCCCATACAGGATAAATCCAAGGAGAAACATGGCAAGACACATATTAATCAAACTATCAAAAATTAAACAGAAAGGAAAAATATTAAAAGCAGCAAGGGAAAAACAACAAATAACATACAAGGGAATCCCCATAAGGTTAACAGCTGATCTTTCAGCAGAAACTCTGCAAGCCAGAAGGGAGTGGCAGGACATATTTAAAGTGATGAAAGAGAAGAATCTACAACCAAGATTACTCTACCCAGCAAGGATCTCATTCAGATTCGATGGAGAAATTAAAACCTTTACAGGCAAGCAAAAACTAAGAAAATTCAGCACCACCAAACCAGCTTTGCAACAAATGCCAAAGGAACTTCTCTAGGCAGGAAACACAAGAGAAGGAAAACACCTACAATAACAGAACCAAAACAATTAAGAAAATGGTAATAGGAACATACATATCGATAATTACCTTAAATGTAAATGGATTAAATGCTCCAACCAAAAGACATAGACTGGCTGAATGGATACAAAAACAAGACCCATATATATGCTGTGTACAAGAGACCCACTTCAGACCTAGGGACACATACAGACTGAAAGTGAGGAGAGGATAGAAAAAGATATTCCATGCAAATGGAAATCAAAAGAAAGCTGAAGTAGCCATTCTTATATCAGACAAAATAGACTTCAAAATAAAGACTATTACAAGAGACAAAGAAGGATACAACATAATGATCAAGGGATCAATCCAAGAAGAAGATATAACAATTGTAAATATTTATGCACCGAACATAGAAGCACCTCAATACATAAGGCAAACGCTAACAGCCATAAAACGGGAAGTCAACCGTAACACAATCATAGTAGGGGACTTTAACACCCCACTTTCACCAATGGACAGATCATTCAAAATGAAAATAAATAAGGAAACACAAGCTTTAAATGACACATAAAACAAGATGGACTTAATGGATATTTATAGGACATTCCTTCCAAAAACAACATAATACACATTCTTCTCAAGTGCTTATGGAACATTCTCAGGGATAGATCATATCTTGGGTCACAAATCAAGCCTTGGTAAATTTAAGAAAATTGAAATCGTATCAAGTATCTTTTCTGACCACAAGTCTATGAGACTAGATATCAATTACAGGAAAAAAAATCTGTAAAAATTACAAACACATGGAGGCTAAACAATACACTACTTAATAACCAAGAGATCACTGAAGAAATCAAAGAGGAAATCGAAAAATACCTAGAAACAAATGACAATGAAAACACGACGACCCAAAACCTATGGGATGCAGCAAAAGCAGTTCTAAGAGGGAAGTGTATAACAATACAATCCACCTCAAGAAACAAGAAACATCTCAAATAAACAACCTAACCTTACACCTAAAGCAATTAGAGAAAGAAGAACAAAACCCAAATTTAGCAGAAGGAAAGAAATCATAAAGATCAGATCAGAAATAGATGAAATGAAGGAGACAATAGCAAAAATCAATAAAACTAAAAGCTGGTTCTCTGAGAAGATACAAAAAATTGATAAACCATTAGCCAGAGTCATCAAGAAAAAAAGGGAGAAGACTCAAATCAACAGAATTAGAAATGAAAAAGGAGAAGTAACAACTGACACTGCAGAAATACAAAGGATCATCAGAGATTACTACAAGCAACTGTATGCCAATAAAATGGACAACCTGGAAGAAATGGACGAATTCTTAGAAAAGCACAACCTTCTGAGACTGAACCAGGAAGAAATAGAAAATATAAACAGTCCAATCACAAGCACTGACATGGAGACTGTGATTAAAAATCTTCCAACAAACAAAAGCCCAGGACCAGGACAATTCTGTCAAACATTTAGAGAAGCGCTAACACCTATCCTTCTCAAACTCTTCCAAAATATTGCAGAGGGAGGAACACTTCCCAACTCATTCTACGAGGCCACCATCACCCTGATACCAAAACCAGACAAAGATGTCACAAAGGAAGAAAATTACAGGCCAATATCACTGATGAACATAGATGCAAAAATCCTCAACAAAATACTAGCAAACACAATCCAACAGCGCATTAAAAGGATCATACACCATGGTCAAGTGGGTTTTATCCCAGGAATGCAAGGATTCTTCAATATACGCAATCAATCAATGTGATAAACCATATTAACAAATTGAAGGAGATAATCCATATGATCATCTCAATAAATGCAGAAAAAACTTTCGACAAAATTCAATAGCCATTTATGATAAAAACCCTCCAGAAAGTAGACATAGAGGGAACTTACCTCAACATAATAAAGGCCATATATGACAAACCCACAGCGAACATTGTTCGCAGTGGTGAAAAACTGAACCCATTTCCACTAAGATCAAGAACAAGACAAGGTTGTCCACTCTCACCATTATTATTCAACATAGTTTTGGAAGCTTTAGCCACAGCAATCAGAGAAGAAAACGAAATAAAAGGTATCCAAATCGGAAAAGAAGAAGTAAAGCTGTCACTGTTTGCAGATGACATGATACTATACATAAAGAATCCTAAAGATTCTACCAGAAAACTACTAGAGCTAATCACCGAATTTGGTAAAGTAGAAGGATACAAAATTAATGCACAGAAATCTCTAGCATTCCTATACACTAATGATGAAAAATCTGAAAGAGAAATTAAAGAAACATCCCATTTACCATTGCAACACAAAGAATAAAATACCTAGGAATAAACCTACCTAAGGAGACAAAAGACCTGTATGCAGAAAACTATAAGACACTGATGAAAGAAATTAAAGAGGATACAAACAGATGGAGAGATATACCATGTTCTTGGATTGGAAGAATCAACATTGTGAAAATGATTACACTATCCAAAGCAATCTATAGATTCAGTGCAATCCCTGTCATACTACCAATGCATTTTTCACAGAACTAGACCAAAATATTTCACAATTTGTATGGAAACACAAAAGACCCCGAATAGCCAAAGCAATCTTGAGAAAGAAAAATGGAGCTGGAGGAATCAGGCCTCTGGGCTTCAGACTATACTACAAAGCTACAGTAATCAAGACAGTATGGTACTGGCTCAAAAACAGAAATATAGATCAATGGAACAGGATAGAAAGCCCAGAGATAAGCCCACGCACATATGGTCACCTTATCTTTGATAAAGGAGGCAAGAATATACAATGTAGAAAAGACAGCCTCTTCAGTAAGTGGTGCTGGGAAAACTGGACAGCTAATGAATAAAAGAATGAAATTAGAACACTCCCTAACACCATACACAAAAATAAACTCAAAGTGGGTTAAAGAAGTAAATGTAAGGCTAGACACTATAAACTCTTAGAGGAAAATATAGGCAGAACACTCTATGACATAAATCACAGCAAGATCCTTTTTGACCCACCTCCTAGAGAAATGGAAATAAAAATAAACAAATGGGACCTAATGAAACTTAAAAGCTTTTGCACAGCAAAGGAAACCATAAACAAGATGAAAAGACGACCCTCAGAATGGGAGAAAATGTTAGCAAATGAAGCAACTGACAAAGGATTAACCTCCAAATTTTACAAGCAGCTCATGCAACTCAATATCCAAAAAACAACCCAATCCAAAAATGGGTAGAAGACCTAAATAGACATTTCTCCAAAGAAGATATACAGATTGCCAACAAACACATGAAAGAATGCTCAACATCACTAATCATTATAAAAATGCAAGTCAAAACTACAATGAGGTATCACCTCACACCAGTCAGAATGGCCGTCATCAAAAAAATCTACAAACAATAAATGCTGGAGAGGGTGTGGAGAAAAGGGAACCCTCTTGCACTGTTGGTGGGAATGTAGATTGATACAGCCACTATGGAGAACAGTATGGAGGTTCCTTACAAAACTAAAAATAGAGGTATCATATGACCCAGCAATCCCACTACTGGGCATATACCCTGAGAAAACCATAATTCAAAAAGAGTCATGTACCAAAATGTTCATTGCAGCTCTATTTACAATCGCCAGGACATGGAAGCAACCTAAGTGTCCATCATCGGATGAATGGATAAAGAAGGTGTGGCACATATATACAATGGAATATTACTGAGCCATAAAAAGAAACAAAACTGAGTTATTTGTAGTGAGGTGGATGGACCTTGAGTCTGTCATACAGAGTGAAGGAAGTCAGAAAGAGAAAAACAAGTACCATATGCTAACACATATATATGGAATCTAAAAAAAAAAAAAATAGTTCTGAAGAACCTAGGGGCAGGACAAGAATAAAGATGCAGACATAGAGAATGGACTTGAGGACACGGGGATGGGGAAGGGTAAGCTGGGAGGAAGTGAGAGAATGGCATGGACTTACATATACTACCAAATGTAAAATAGATAGTGGGAAGCAGCTGCATAGCACAGGGAGATCAGCTCGGTGCTTTGTGACCACCTACAGGGGTGGGATAGGGAGGATGAGAGGGCGACACAAGAGGGAGGAGATATGGGGATATATGTATATGTACAGCTGATTCACTTTGTTATAAACCAGAAACTAACACACCATTGTAAAGCAATTATACTCCCATAAAGATGTTAAAAAAAAACACACCATGAATATGATGCATGTTAGAAATAATAATAAACAAAGAATTAATGACCTCACTTCCCTAAGTCACCCCACCTGTGACATCAGTGTCCCATCTCTAGGAGGCCAGCTCATTTCCTCTCACCTTCCTGTTGTGCTTAGAACAAATGGACTACTAAAGGGTAAGACAAAGTTGCTTTATTGAAACATGTCATATATAAGGATTTGCAAATGCGCAGATGCACTGACCATGACAATGAGTATAGACAGATCAAGGAGACAGTTAGGGAGGTTTAATCATAATTTCTGAGGTGGAGGGGCAGCAAAAGTCTTCTCAACTGCAAGCAAAAATAGTATGAGTGGACATAGTGAATGGAAAACCAGATCAGAGGGAATCTAACAGGTTTGGGGTCAACAGTCTAATTGACCAAGGGTTAGCAAAATTTTTATGTTGAGGCCCAGATAATAAATAATTTACACTTTGTGGTCCATAGAGTGTCTTTTGCAACTACTCAACTATGTCATTATAGC
Source organism: Balaenoptera acutorostrata (assembly GCF_949987535.1). Taxonomy (NCBI): domain Eukaryota; kingdom Metazoa; phylum Chordata; class Mammalia; order Artiodactyla; family Balaenopteridae; genus Balaenoptera; species Balaenoptera acutorostrata. The sequence continues at coordinate 81,441,286 of NC_080068.1, forward strand.
ATGTAAATGAGTGGCATGTCCATGTACCAATATAACTTTATTTACAAAAACAGGTGGTGAGTGAGATTTGCCCTGCTGGTCTTGGTTTTCTGACCCAGGTCCAGTCCCTGAAGGTATAAAGCAGAGTGAGGAGAAGCACAGATCTTGTCAAAGAGAAACCAGAATGTCTAGCAAGGACTTAGACTGGGAGTCACAAGATACTGGGTCAGTTACTGCAAACATTATATAATTTCAGAACAGAATCAGTAGTTAGAGATAAACTGAGTTTATCTGACAGATGAGCAGCTTATTAGAAACCCTCTTGCTATGATAAAACAAAAACAAAAACTGATACTCAAATCTAGGTGACACTAGATATGCAAATAGGGGCCATTTCATGTAGTCCAAAAGTAATTATAATTATTGCAACCCTGGAAGATTAGAAGATTCATGGAACTAGAACATGACAAAGTTTCATAAGTAATAGAATAAGAAAATTATAAATTTAGCCTGAGCAAGATAAAACAAAGCACATATTCAAATACTATTTATATTACTTGAGAAATCACTTATTCTCTCTGGGCTGAGACTCATCTGCAGTTCCCTCTTCTGTGTAAAGGGGATAAGAAGAGTACTTAAGTCATAAAGTGCCGTAAAAGCAAAAATGAGATCCAACATATGTAACACATTTAATCTAGTATTTGGACTCATCAAGTCCCCCAATAAAAAGCAAAAGCCATTGCTGTTATTATTATTATTGTGTATGTGAAATCAGTTTTTATTGCACTTAAAAAGATACCCTCTCACGATCTATTTAATATTGTAAAACTGCTATGTTCTATGAAATGGTATTCTAAAAGTGCTCTTTTAAAAAAGGAGAAATAAAAGAATGCCGCTGGATATAGATTCAGTGCACATCCAATTGGGTTTAAATTTAGAGCAAATACCAAATTTTCTTCTAGTTAGAATATGACCGTTATGACATTTTATCACTATGTGATTGTTTCTTTCACCTCCTCCTCTTCTTGTTCCTTTTCCTCATTTTCTCTTTGCCTGATCATAAGGAAAAAAAGAGTGGGACTTTATAGGGGAAATGAAGTGTTTAGTTTTATACATTAAATACAAAACAGTCTGTAATGATATAGTGAAGTTAGGGAAAAGGAAACTTAAAACAGAAAAAACAAGCTGTTCTGGCACTGTGCAAAATTAATAGAACTAAAATCTGGATGTTAGTGAAGGCTGAGGGTATTTTAGGACATATGTTCTACTCAAGCCTTGTGGGCAGTCCAGTACTGAAATTTCCTTTAAAATGCATGCCATCAATTTAGCCATAGGAACTAGAAACTCAGTAATAACAGTAGCAATAGTAGCTAAATTTGAGTCCTTACTATGTTCAAGGCATTATATTCAGGGCTACACATATTCACTAACAATGTGCAAATCATACCAAACAAGAAGATATCATTATGATCCCTATTTTACATGGAGAAATCGGACATATAAACAGGTTAGATAATTTGTCTGCATTAAATAGCAGAGCCAGGATTTTCACCCAGAGGATTTTACTCAACTATACAGTGATGCCTCACATTTTCAGGAGGCCACTTCTAAAACCAGTATAACCAACCTGGGACTTTTTAAATTTTAGCACTAAAAGTTCTGCATCCTGGGAGCCCCTTTGGTCCCAGGCAAACCAGGATAATTGATTGCCCTAACAAACCTCACATACATGATGTTTGCCCTGTAGAAGAAAGCAAAAAGACCTCTAGCTATTGAAACAGCTGTCACAAGATGCACTCAGTAATGCTCAGGCATTCTAATTAAAAGAGAACTGTCCACATCCTCACAAAGTGCATCTAAACTTAATTTAGATGCAATTAGAAATCTTAGTTTAGATGCAATTAGAAACCTTGGCTTAGATACCATTATAAGGGAATTGGTTAATTGGCTTCCCAACTAAATAGGAAGGAGCTGAAAGAGGTGAAACTAGCAGAGAAAAACTAAAGAGCTTTAAGGACAAAGTCTGAGTACTTTCAATGACAGTGACATTTAATTGTGCATTAGTTAGTGCATTTTGTAAGTGACAGAAAACCAGCTTGAACAATCTTCAATAATAAGAGAAATTTATCAGAAGTACTTGTAGCAGGAGCATGGGTGCTATTAGAACTTGCTTCCTTTCATCGTTGTTTCTCTTTGTGGGGTCTTTATTCTCTCAGGCTGTTTCTCTCTTCATGGTTGAAAACATAAACCCAAAACAGCTTGTAAATTTCATACCTTCACCATAGGAGAAGAGTTGATTATTTTGGTCCACAATTTTAAAATGCCAGAAATATTAGGAATTTTACCTATTTGCCTAGTTTGGATCATGCAACAATTTCTGAACCACTAATCTGTGGCCAAAATTGGGGCCACATAAGAACATGGCCACCTTGTAGGAACCTCACTGATGGGGGGAAGGCTTTTTCCAGAGGGAGGTGATCTTATTGAGGTCCACTGGAGTCCTCTGCTTGGCTGCAGAGCTTACTCCCACTGCCTGTTTTAACCAGTTCTCAACATGTGTTATCTCTTGTTCTTCTTCCTGCACATAGATTATCAAAGTGTCACCATTGATGTATTTTTAAAAATCCACATATAAGCACAAAAGCTCCTCCTCCTCTGCTATCAGAAAAATATTAAATGTTAGTCCTGCCAACTACGATTTTTATGGAATTGTTATTTACAAAAATATACTAAGCTCGACAAATAGGAGGGTGGGAGTGGGATATCATGGGGTTTCTCTTCTCTAAGTTCTGACTTTCTTCTGTGTGATGATAGCATAGCTGAGGTCATGGCCTCCTCAAGTTAGCCTGCATCATGCCCTGATCACACCTCCAATAGTGCTTCAATCAGTACTAACTAATAAACAAGCAGAGATGCCGACTATGCAATGGTAGAGAAGAAATTAGAACAAACACCCACTATGAAAGTGAGAAGGAAAGTTAATGGTAAGATCAATATATCTTGGTTCATTAGAATATAAACTCTATAAGGGAAGGGATTTTTGTTTGTTTTGTTGACTTATTTATTCCAGTACTCAACACATGGTAGACATCAGTATGTAATGTTGAATAGATGGGCATCCTTTTCTTGCTTTATTCCCTGCAAGTATTCTTTGGACAACTGATATGGCTGCCTGAGATACTATTGTTCTGGGTATTGCCTGGACAGGAAAAAGGGATATACTGAATTCATTATGAAACTGAATGGTGGAATGATCTTCAGGTTGACTGTAAAATGAACAACCATTATTTAAAACTTGAATAACCACGCACAGTTAGTCTTCCACTACATGTGTCTTAATTTTCTAGTTGAAGTCTTCAGTTCCTGAAAGTATTGCCATGACCAAAATTATCAGGCAACCAACTCTCTCAGTTACAAAGTTCATGTGACTAAAGTTTCCTTCTATATTCCTCTTAGATCTAGGTAGATTATAGAAAATGTTAGCTCTGAAATTCAGGTATTTTGACAGGATTTAGAGAATCTGGTAAGAAGTGCAGATTTCCAGTAATGCTGATTAAGTGTCATAATATGTTCCTTGTTAGGTATGTCAATGGGTGTGAATGTCTTGCAGATATCACATCATCTTTTTTATATCTCCAAAAGAAGAGAGAAAAAAGCTATGGCTGTTATTTGTGGCTATATAAGGCTATATAAGGCTGCGTATGTTCTGTGCCACTTTTTTTTGAGAAGTCATGACTTTACCCCTCTTAGTCAGTATGGCTTCAGTGAAGCTGACCCCTCCTTCCGGCTTCAGTGCAGGGCATGTGGCACAAGCCCAGTCCTTCAGATCAGCTCATAACCTGGCCACAGTTATTGATTCAAGAATGGACCTGTGACTCCAGTTGAGCCAATGAGAGTCATACCTGGATTATTTTTTTAGACTTATGAGAAAAATAGGACTCTTTTCTCTGAAAATATTAGTAACACCAGTTCTTCCAGGGGTCATATTTGCCAAAAAAGGAAAAGCACTCCTGAGAATGAAGACCACCCAGGGATGAAGACAGACTTGATGATATACTTTGTGCCCTTGAATACTGACATATCTTAAGTCAAATCTACCCTAGAACTTTCAGTTGTATAAGCCACCAAATTTCCTTTTGACACAAACTAGACATAGTTGGGTAGAATTCATATTTTTTCAACCAAAATGGTCCAAGAGAGTTTCTTGTTATAGCAATTTGAGATAAAAATAGGTAATTAAATATTTATAAAGCTCTTTGAACGCTTCATGAAGGGAGTTATATTGAAATAATGTTGGTATGAAAACTTCGAAATATAAAAATCTGTAAAATACAAATACTATACAATCAGAAATGCTAAAGACAAGTTATATTAGAATGAGGTACACCAAGAATTACAGTTCTCAGAAACAGATTCGATTTAGAATCAAGGCTTTAAAATCTCTCTAGAAATTTTAGCAATACTGTCAAATTAATGTATAGAATAGTGAGTTTCCTAAAATCATATATCATTTATACTTATTTATGTAAATATTCTTAAAATTCAGTTTGTTATGATTTTCAGAAATAATAGATAAAATTTCTTGATAACTTTCAAATGATATCATATAATATGGAGTTTCCTTAATAATAAGTGAAATTTCTTGTTTCCTAGCAATAGTTTCAACCTAGCAATAAAGTAGTAACTCTTTTTCCTCAAAAGATTTAGAGAATTGTGACTGCCTCTCATGCTTATGTTAAATGTGTAGCCATTTGATTAGTGAAGGACAATTAAGGTTATGTATCTTTTGTCAATATTAACAATTTTCTTGTGAAACTTTGTATGTAGGATCATAGCTATTTACTAACGCTAAGAAATTAGTTGACTGGCTTAAACAAAGAGGCCTAATAGAATGCAGCTTAAGGATACAGTTTACAGTATAATAGCTTTCACTAGGCAAACCTAATAAATTTAAAAGCTTTTTATTTATGAAATAGACATTTATAAACAAAAGAAACTTTGGGGGGATTCACTGACTGTCAATTTCTTCTCTTATCTTTTTAGAGCTACAACTAATGGACATCTTGGGATGGTTACCAAAATCTATACTAATAGAACTGCCAATATAATGGCAAAAGAGAGAATAAATTAATGGAAAACAAGGTAAATTTATTCTATGGCCTCTGTAGATCTAACAGCCATAGGGAAATATTAAACAAATCTTTCTTGTTAGTAATGAGCATAAGCACACAAGTAGATAATAAAAATGGCAAGGATATATTTAGTATAGGAAAAATACATTTGCTAATATTGTTTTGTGAATAGCACCAATTCCAGTATTCCTCAAGCATGGCTTGTGCAATGAGATTTACACAAGATTTGGCAGTGCATAAATCACTCTGAAGGCATAAGGTATGCATTTTCGGAGTTGTATGAACTGTGAGAACAATTACACTTTTTTTTTTTTTAACATCTTTATTGGAGTATAATTGCTTTACAATGGTGTGTTAGTTCCTGCTTCCTGACAAAGTTAATCAGTTATACATATACATATGTTCCCATATCTCTTCCCTCTTGCGTCTCCCTCCCTCCCACCCTCCCTATCCCACCCCTCTAGGTGGTCACAAAGCACCAAGCTGATCTCCCTGTGCTATGCGGCTGCTTCCCACTAGCTATCTATTTTACATTTGGTAGTGTATATATGTCCATGCCACTCTCTCACTTTGTCACAGCTTACCCTTCCCCCTCCCCATATCCTCAGGTCCATTCTCTAGTAGGTCTGTGTCTTTATTCCCGTCTTGCCCCTAGGTTCTTCATGACCTTTTTTTTTTCTTAGATTCCATATATATGTGTTAGCATATGGTATTTGTTTTTCTCTTTCTGACTTACTTCACTCTGTATGACAGACTCTAGGTCCATCCACCTCACGACAAATAACTCAGTTTCGTTTCTTTTTATGGCTGAGTAATATTCTATTGTACATATGTGCTACATCTTCTTTATCCATTCATCTGTTGATGGGCACTTAGGTTGCTTCCATGTCCTGGCTACTGTAAATAGAGCTTCAGTGAACATTTGGTACATGACTCTTTTTGAATTATGGTTTTCGCAGGGTATATGCCCAGTAGTGGGATTGCTGGGTTGTATGGTACCTCTATTTTTAGTTTTGTAAGGAACCTCCATACTGTTCTCCATAGTGGCTGTATCAATTTACATTCCCACCAACTGTGCAAGAGGGTTCCCATTTCTCCACACCCTCTCCAGCATCTATTGTTTGTAGATTTTTTTGATGATGGCCATTCTGACTGGTGTGAGATGATATCACATTGTAGTTTTGATTTGCATTTCTCGAATGATTAATGATATTGAGCATCCTTTCATGTGTTTGTTGGCAATCTGTATATCTTCTTTGGAGAAATGTCTATTTAGGTCTTCTGCCCATTTTTGGATTGGGTTGTTTGTTTTTTTGATACTGAGCTGCATGAGCTGCTTGTAAATTTTGGAGGTTAATCCTTTGTCAGTTGCTTCATTTGCAAATATTTTCTCCCATTCTGAGGGCTGTCTTTTCGTCTTGTTTATGGTTTCCTTTGCTGTGCAAAAGCTTTTAAGTTTCATTAGGTCCCATTTGTTTATTTTTGGTTTTATTTCCATTTCTCTAGGAGGTGGTCAAAAAGGATCTTGCTGTGATTTATGACATAGAGTGTTCTGCCTATGTTTTCCTCTAACAGTTTGATAGTGTCTGGCCTTACATTTAGGTCTTCAATCCATTTTTAAGTTTATTTTTGTGTATGGTGTTAGAAAGTGTTCTAATTTCGTTCTTTTACATGTAGGTGTCCACTTTTCCTAGCACCACTTATTTAAGAGGCTGTATTTTCTCCTCTGTATATTTTTGCCTCCTTTATCAAAGATAAGGTGACCATATGTGTGTAGGTTTATCTCTGGGCTTTCTATCCTGTTCCATTGATTATATTCCTGTTTTTGTGCCAGTATCATACTCTCTTGATTACTGTAGCTTTGTGGTATAGTCTGAAGTCAGGGAGCCTGATTCCTCCAGCTCAGTTTTTCTTTCTCAAGATTGCTTTGGCTATTCGGGGTCCTTTGTGTTTCCATACAAATAGTGAAATTTTTTGTTCTAGTTCTGTGAAAAATGCCAGGGGTAGTTTGATAGGGATTGCACTGAAACTGTAGATTAGTTTGGGTAGTAGAATCATTTTCACAATGTTGATTCTTCCAATCCAAGAACATGGTATATCTCTCCATCTATTTGTATCATTTTTAATTTCTTTCATCAGTGTCTTATAATTTTCTGCATACAGGTCTTTTGTCTCCTTAGGTAGGTTCATTCCTAGATATTTTATTCTTTTTGTTGCAATGGTAAATGGGAGTATTTCCTTAATTTCACTTTCAGATTTTTCATCATTAGTGTATAAGAATGCTAGAGATTTCTGTGCATTAATTTTGTATCCTGCTACTTTACCAAATTCGTTGATTAGCTCTTAGTCGTTTTCTGGTAGCATCTTTAGATTCTCTATGTATAGTATCATGTCATCTGCAAACAGTGACAGCTTTACTTCTTCTTTTCCGATTTGGATTCCTTTTATTTCTTATTCTTCTCTCATTGCTGTGGCTAAAACTTCCAAAACTATGTTGAATAATAGTGGTGAGAGTGGGCAACCTTGTCTTGTACCTGATCTTAGAGGAAATGGTTTCAGGTTTTCACCATTGAGGACGATGCTGGCTGTGGGTTTGTCATATATGACCTTTATTATGTTGAGGAAAGTTCCCTCTATGCCTACTTTCTGGAGGGTTTTTATCATAAATGGGTGTTGAATTTTGTCAAAAGCGTTTTCTGCATCTATTGAGATAATCATATAGTTTTTCTCCTTCAATTTGTTAATATGATGTATCACGTTGATTGATTTGCATATACTGAAGAATCCTTGCATTCCTGGGATAAACCCCACTTGATCATGGTGTATGATCCTTTGAATGTGCTGTTGGATTCTGTTTGCTAGTGTTTTGTTGAGGATTTTTGCATCGATGTTCATCAGTGACATTGGCCTGTAGTTTTCTTTCTTGGTGACATCTTTGTCTGGTTTTGGTATCAGGGTGATGGTGGCCTCATAGAATGAGTTTGGGAGTGTTCCTCCCTCTGCTATATTTTGGAAGAGTTTGAGAAGGATAGGTGCTAGCTCTTCTCTAAATGTTTGATAGAATTCACCTGTGAATCCATCTGTCCTGGGCTTTTGTTTCTTGTTTCTTGGAAGATTTTTAATCACAGTTTCAATTTCAGTGCTTGTGATTGGACTGTTCACATTTTCTGTTTCTTCTTGGTTCAGTCTCGGAAGGTTGTGCATTTCTAAGAATGTGTCCATTTCTTCCAGGTTGTCCATTTTATTGGCATACAGTTGCTTGTAGTAATCTCTCATGATCCTTTGTATTTCTGCAGTGTCAGTTGTTACTTCTCATTTTTTATTTCTAATTCTAGATTTGAGTCTTCTCCCTTTTTTTCTTGATGAGTCTGGCTAATGGTTTATCAATTTTATTTATCTTCTCAAAGAACCAGCTGTTAGTTTTATTGATCTTTGCTATCGTTTCCTTCATTTCTTTTTCATTTATTTCTGATCTGATCTTTATGACTTCTTTCCTTCTGCTAACTTTGGGCTTTTTCTGTTGTTCTTTCTCTAATTGCTTTAGGTGTAAGGTTAGGTTGTTTGTTTGAGTTGTTTCTTGTTTCTTAAGGTAGGATTGGTTTGCTATAAACTTCCCTCTTAGAACTGCTTTTGCTGCATCCCAAAGGTTTTGGGTCGTCGTGTTTTCATTGTCATTTGTTTCTACGTATTTTTTGATTTCCTCTTTGATTTCTTCAGTGATCTCTTGGTTATTAAGTAGTGTATTGTTTAGCCTCCATGTGTTTGTATTTTTTACAGATTTTTTTCCTGTAATTGATGTCTAGTCTCATAGCGTTGTGGTCAGAAAAGATACTTGATACGATTTCAATTTTCTTAAATTTACCAAGGCTTGATTTGTGACCCAAGATATGATCTATCCTGGAGAATGTTCCATGAGCACTTGAGAAGAATGTGTATTCTGTTGTTTTTGGATGGAATGTCCTATAAATATCAATTAAGTCCATCTTGTTTATTGTATCATTTAAAGCTTGTGTTTCCTTATTTATTTTCATTTTGGATGATCTGTCCATTGGTGATAGTGGGGTTTTAAAGTCCCCTACTATGATTGTGTTACTGTCAATTTCCCCTTTTATGGCTGTTAGTATTTGCCTTATGTATTGAGGTGCTCCTATATTGGGTGCATAAATATTAACAATTGTTATATCTTCTTCTTGTATTGATCCCTTTATCATTAGGTAGTGTCCTTCTTTGTCTCTTGTGATAGTCTTTATTTTAAAGTCTATTTTGTCTGATATGAGAATTGCTACTCCAGCTTTCTTTGATTTCCATTTGCATGGAATATCTTTTTCCATCCCCTCACTTTCATTCTGTATGTGTCCCTAGGTCTGAAGTGGGTCTCTTGTAGACAGCATATATACAGGTCTTGTTTTTGTATTCATTCAGCCAGTCTATGTCTTTTGGTTGGAGCATTTAATCCATTTACATTTAAGGAAATTATCGATATGTATGTTCCTATTACCATTAATTGTTTTGGGTTTGTTATTTTAGGTCTTTTCCTTCTCTTGTGTTTCCTGCCTAGAGATGTTCCTTTAGCATTTGTTGTAAAGCTGGTTTGGTGGTGCTGAATTCTCTTAGCTTTCGTTTGTCTGTAAAGGTTTTAATTTCTCCATCAAATCTGAATGAGATCCTTGGTGGGTAATCTTGGTTGTAGGTTTTTCTCCCTCATCACTTTAAATATGTCCTGCTCCTCCTTTCAGGCTTGCAGAGTTTCTGCTGAAAGATCAGCTGTTAACCTTATGGGGATTCCCTTGTGTGTTATTTGTTGTTTTTCCCTTGCTGCTGTTAATATTTTTTCTTTGTATTTAATTTTTGATAGTTTGATTAATATGTGTCTTGCCGTGTTTCTCCTTGGATTTATCCTGTATGCGACTCTCTGTGCTTCCTGAACTTGATTAACTATTTTCTTTCCCATATTAGGGAAATTTTCAACTATAATCTCTTCAAGTATTTTCTCAGTCCCTTTCTCTTTCTCTTCTTCTTCTGGGACCCCTATAATTTGAATGTTGGTGCATTTAATGTTGTCCCAGAGGTCTCTGAGACTGTCCTCAATTCTTTTCATTCTTTTTTCTTTATTCTGCTCTGCAGTAGTTATTTCCGCCATTTTATCTTCCAGGTCACTTATCCGTTCTTCTGCCTCAGTTATTCTGCTACTGATCCTTTCTAGAGAATTTTTAATTTCATTTATTTTGTTGTTCATCACTGTTTGTTTGCTCTTTAGTTCTTCTAGGTCCTTGTTAAACATTTCTTGTATTTTCTCTATTCTATATACAAGATTTTGGATCATCTCTATCATTATTCTGAATTTTTCTGGTAGACTGCCTATTTCTTCTTCATTTGTTAGGTCTGGTGGGGTTTTGCCTTGCTCCTTCATCTGCTGTGTGTTTCTCTGTCTTCTCATTTTGCTTACCTTACTGTGTTTGCGGTCTCCTTTTCACAGGCTGCAGGGTCGTAATTCCCGTTGTTTTTGGTGTCTGTCCCCAGTGGCTAAGGTTGTTTTAGTGGGTTGTGTAGGCTTCCTGGTGGAGGGGACTAGTGCCTGTGTTCTGGTGGATGAGGCTGGATATTGTCTTCCTGGTGGGCAGGTCCACATCTGGTGGTGTGTTTTTGGGTGTCTGTGGCCTTATTATGATTTAAGGCAGCCTCTCTGCTAATGGATGGGGCTGTGTTCCTGTCTTGCTAGTTGTTTGGCATAGGGTGTCCAGCACTGTAGCTTGCTGGTCATTGAGTGGAGCTGGGTCTTGGCGTTGAGATGGAGATCTCTGGGAGATTTTTGCCATTTGATATTACATGGAGCTGGGAGGTCTCTTGTGGACCAGTGTCCTGAACTTGGCTCTCCCACCTCAGAGGCACAGCCCTGATGCCTGGCTGGAGCACCAAGAGCCTTTCATCCACACGGCTCAGAATAAAAGGGAGAAAAAATAGAAAGAAAGGAGATAAAATAAAATAAAATAAAGTTATTAAAATACAAAATAAGAAATAATTATTTAGAAAAAATTTTTTAAAAGTTAAAAAGAAAGAAAAAGAAAAACGGACAGACAGAACCCTAGGACAAGTGGTAGAAGTAAAGCTACAAAAACAAAATCACACAGAGTAGCATAGACATACACACTCACAAAAAGAGAAAAATGGAAAAATATATATTTATCTTTGCTCCCAGAGTCCACCTCCTCAATTTGGGATGATTCATTGTCTATTCAGGTATTCCACAGATGCAGGTACATCAAGTTGATTGTGGAGATTTAACCCGCTTCTCCTGAGGCTCCTGGGAGAGATTTCCCTTCCTCTTCTTTGTTTGTACTGCTCCCGGGGTTCAGCTTTGGATTTTGACCGGCCTCTGTGTGTAGGTCGCCTGAGGGCGACTGTTCTTCGCCCAGACAGGAGGGGGTTGAAGGAGCAGCTGATTAGGGGGCTCTGGCTCACTCAGGCAGGGGGGAGGGAGGGGCACGGATGCAGGGCGAGCCTGCGGCGGCAGAGCCCAGCGTGACATTGCACCAGCCTGAGGCGCGCTCTGTGTTCTCCCGGGGAAGTAGTCCCTGGATCACGGGACCCTGGCAGTGGCGGGCTGCACAGGCTCCCAGGAGGGGAGGTGTGGAGAGTGACCTGTGCTTGCACACAGGCTTCTTGGTGGCGGCAGCAGCAGCCTTAGCATCCCATGCCCGTCTCTGGGGTCTACGCTGATTAGCCGCGGCTCGCGCCCGTGTCTGGAGCTCCTTTAAGTGGTGCTCTTAATCCCCTCTCCTCGCGCACCAGGAAACAAAGAGGCAAGAAAAAGTCTCTTGCCTCTTAGGCAGCTCCAGACTTTTTGCCAGACTCCCTCCCAGCTAGCTGTAGCGCACTAGCCGCTTCAGGCTGTGTTCACGCCACCAACCCCAGTCCTCTCCCTGGGATCTGACCTCCGAAGCCTGAGCCTCAGCTCCCAGCCCCCGCCCGCCCCGGCGGGTGAGCAGACAAGCCTCTCGGGCTGGTGAGTGCTGGTCGGCACCGAACCTCTGTGCGGGAGTCTCTCCGCTTTGCCCCCCGCACCCCTGTGGCTGCGCTCTCCTCCGTGGCTCCAAAGCTTCCCCCCTCCGCCACCCGCAGTCTCTGCCCGCCAAGGGGCTCCTAGTGTGTGGAAACCTTTCCTCCTTCACAGCTGCCTCCCACTGGTGCAGGTCCCGTCCCTATTCTTTTGTCTCTGTTGTTTCTTTTTTCTTTTGCCCTACCCAGGTACGTGGGGAGTTTCTTGCCTTTTGGAAGGTCTGAGGTCTTCTGCCAGTGTTCAGTAGGTGTTCTGTAGGAGTTGTTCCACATGTAGATGTATTTCTGATGTATTTGTGGGGAGGAAGGTGATCTCTGCGTCTTACTCTTCCGCTATCTTGAAGCTCCTCCCCCAACTACACATTTTTAATAAAGTGCTGTGGTGCTGCACTGAATTCTCTTCTAGTGGCCGAAAGAAATCTATTTATTATTTTACAAGCACCTCTTGTAAGCATCCTCTGAAAGTTAGCATTTTACCAGGCACTTAGCAAAATGCAGGCATAAGAGTAAAAAGAATAGCTACGCTACAGACCAAATCCTGGCTTTGAAGTTGAGATAGGAGACATGGTTCATATCCTTGCTTCTCCTACTAACCAAATATGTGTCCCCAAATTGGGCATATTCTAAACTATCTGGGAACAGGATTTTTTAATCAACAGTAATGCTAGGTAAAAGTTCTTTTTAAAAAGGTCATTCCTGGGCTTTCCTGGTGGCGCAGTGGTTGAGAATCTGCCTGCCAATGCAGGGGACACGGGTTCGAGCCCTGGTCTGGGAAGATCCCACATGCCGCGGAGCAACTAGGCCTATGAGCCACAACTACTGAGCCTGCGCGTCTGAAGCCTGTGCCCCGCAACAAGAGAGGCTGCGACAGTGAAAGGCCCACGCACCGCGATGAAGAGTGGCCCCCGCTTGCCACAACTAGAGAAAGCCCTCGCACAGAAACGAAGAACCAACATAGCCAAAAATAAATAAATTAATTAATTCATTTAAAAAAAAAAAAGGTCATTCCTGACTCTAAAAATCTAAATTTATTTTGTTTCATCTTTCTTGGTAGACAAAAAATCTATTTGACACAAAATAGACTCATGCATTTAACAGCTACGAATATTTAGAAAGGCATCCATTTAATTACAGGCATCGAATCCATTATTTTAGAGACACTGTGCAAGGAATCCTGAAAATTCTTTGACTTCTCTTCCCGACCCTTCTTCACAATAAATCACTCTCTTTGCTCTTTTTGTTAATAGCACCTCAAGCACACATTTATTAGGGTAATAATCTCTTTGTTTTAGGGCCAGGTGTACAGTTCTTTGTCCTATCTCTCTCCCCACATTTGGGTTCCTTGAGGGCAGAATCTACCTTGCTTTCTTATCTCTAGGGCTTGCTCAACATAGATTTGACCCTCATGAAAGGTTTGAATAAATAAATGAGTGTGTGAACAAACACTTTTAGAGAAGAGTAGTTAGAAAAAGAAACTGTTACTTCAGAGGATAACGTATAACAATCTTACTTTCTAGGTAATACAAAACACAAAATATATAGGATGTTTTCAAGGTGGCATTATCCACTAAGACATTTTGTGAATTAATCCTTAACAATGTACAATTTAATTCTGTTTTTTCTTAGGTAGATTTTATTTTTTTTAATTGAACATGATTTTGGAGTAGTAGCTTGGTGATTGCTATCTATTTTTTTTGTCATAAGATGGCCAGGGTGAATGCAAAAATTATGGGTGAAATAAAGTATATCAGAAGATAAGTTATGGGTGCTCTGAATACAGCCATACACTGACCACATACCTTACTAAGGGACTGTCTCCTTTATACAAAGAGTTTAAGGCAATGGTGATAGTTGTGGTGATGGCAGTTGTGATGCCAAAGTTGATGTTAATGACAGCTACAACTGCTAACTACATGTATTGAAAATTTACTGTGTATGAAGCATTTTGAATATAGCAACTCATTTAATTCTTGTAACATCCTATTGAGTTAGTTATTATTCTTTTGCTCCATTTTTGAATAAGGAATTAGGTTTAGGGAAGTAAGTAAATTGACTATTATCCCACAACTGATAGTTGGAAGAGCTGGTCTTGAACCCAGACCTCTCTGAATTATATATAACAATCTACTGGCAATCAAATCAAAAAGCAAAGTACAAAATTGAATCATAAACAGATACTGTTCAATGTTAGCATGTTTGCATTGTATTAATTTACTTTAAAAATTTATTTTACCTACACACACAATTTTATACAAATGCATTTTGAATGTGATCCTATCTGCCACAAGCTTATAGACAATTAAGAAGCAAGCAGTGCTACTTTTCTAGTGAGATGCGTGATGTCACATTTTCTTTTCAGGTGAACTTATTTCAGCATGTGAGAATACAACCTCAAAATGTCTATGAGCCAGTGTGTAACAGGAGTTAGGTTGTAAGAAGTTATACTTATAAAGGATTGCCTGAAGGATAAGCAGTTCATTCATCTCTTTAGGTAATCTCACATTTGCTTCTGGATCAGTTTAACAATCAGAAAGCTGCACAGTTTGACTACATTTTTCACCACTCATATTAATGCTTTCACTTTGATATTCATGTAGGAATTTTTAAAAAACTGTCTTACTGTAATTTCTGTTTACTACGCGGATATATAGTTGAGGTCTTCACCCAAATAAAGGTACGTGGAAGATTTTTTGTCTCAGACCATTTTCAGGAAGTTTACTGATCCTAAGTAAAGAATATATTTTTGTTTCATAGACCAAGCTACTTTTATAAATAATAATATTTTTCCCTTGCTTTGACAACTAGTATAATTTGTCAAATTTCTTCCCTCTTTGAATTATTATGCATGGCTTTAAAGCTTGTCTTTCTGTGCATAGCTCACTTTGACATCGTTTCATCCTTTTTCTACTATTATCTTTCCACTATGATTTTTTTTTTAACCATTATGTTATTGAAATTTCATGTTTTTGGTAAACATTTTCATTTTTCAATGAAGCAATTTTAATATAGAGTGCTTCAGAATACTTGAAGTCTTATTTATGTAAAGTTGCCTATACATAGGCAAACTTTAAAAGTTCAAGAACAGGCTTGAAGATGCAAGACTGGTAATTTTGGTGGTCAAGAAAAAAGTAAAAATACAGAATACACGAGTCTTCTTTGTCAGGATACTATTAAATTGTATTCTTTTGTGTTCCTTGCTGATCAAAGAAGCGTGATGCAAAGAGAAGTGAGATGGAAGAAGGCTGAAAACAAGCTATACCCAATCAGTTTGCCGAGACTGTATTCTGTCTCTTCAAAACTCACATATCTTGGGTTTTCCTCACACTGAAGGTTTCTTATTACCTCCATTTTAGAAATAATTATGGTAAATATATTGTTGCCTAAAAGGATGTAGAAAGTCAAAACACTTCTTAAAAACTAATTGCAAATAGACCTGCTCTTCTCAAGCATCAGAACTTTGGAAAGATCTTGTGACCATGACTAGGGCCTTGGTCATGATAGAATTGTTTTGAAATATAAGAAGGAAATATTTCACCTACTAAATAACTTCTACCTTTTCTTATAGCTTTTGATTCAAAGCACATTGTAGGATCAACTCAGATCTGATTTCTTTGTGTTCTAAAGTCAGTTTAAGGCATTATAAATGAAACTTAGATATCTTTTTTGTTCATGTATCATCATCAATTCACCATCATGTAATATTCATTGGTCACTGTACTGGTTATCGAATGCCACATGAATGCTACATCACACAGAACTCGGTGGCATATAAGAAGAGACATTAATTAGCTTATGTGGTTACAAGGTTTAGCTAAAGTGGCCCTGGCTCACCCATGCGTCTGCATCAGCTGCAGGTCATCCCAGCAGCGCTGCTGTTACTGCCTGGGTTCATAGACTTATGTGGGAGTTGTCTAGCTGTTAGCTGATCTAGGATAGCCTTGACTGGGATGACTTCAGTGAGTCACGTACCTTTTAACCTCTAGCAGTCTCTCCCTGGCATGTTCTTATAACAATAGCAGAGGTGCAAAAGTAGGTAAGCCCAATTCAAAGAGTATTTTTCAAACCTCACCTCGATCACGTTTGCTGACTTCCTACTAACCAAAGCAAGCCAATGGCCTAGGCTAGAATCAGAGCAGAAAGTCACCACAAAGTTATATGGCAAAGAGTATTGATATAGAGAAAGGTGAAGAATTAGGGCCATTTTGCAAAAACTACAGCACAGAGTTCTCTTCTAGATACTTTATAGGACTGGAAGATGATACAGTTCATGCTCTTATAGGATTCATGGATCCAGTAACACATAATTAATATTCCCCAAGGGAGAATAGTTTCTTGACCTTATTAGTGCTGTCAGAAATGAATATTGCCTATGCTCTTCCCCTTCTCCATCCATGCAGGAATTTGGAGGGGGCTGAGTTTCATTTGGCTGTTTTTTTATGACTTGAAGTATTAGCTGACAATATTTAATGACAAGTATAGAGTAGTGTTCTCTTGCACTCAGGAATGTTGTAAGGAGATAATAGTGAAAATGAAATGACAAAGGAAATGAGCCAGAAAATAAGACCTCTGGGCAATTAAAATTCAGCCCAAGCCAAACAAGTGAAATTCTTTTAGGTAGATTGTATAAATTCAGTTTATTATAGATTTAAAAGAAAACAATTTCGAGGTTTCTTATCACCATGAACAGCTGCTAGACCTCCAAATGGAATTTCCTAATGAGTATGGAAACAAAATCTGTTTCTTTCTTTCCCAGCTACTCTGCGTTTGCCTGGCTGCTGACCAACACTGACCAGCTGCTGCTCTCAATTCTGCAGCCACCTGGTCTCGTTGCTGACATTTGAGTTTGAAAGGAGTACATACTTCTTTCTAAATAATCCAGATACTATCCCATATTTTATACGGTACCTGGCTTCTGGATTGACCCTAATAGAAAATGTCAAAATCTCCCTGGTCTTTCTATAGACAAAATGAGGTGCTTGGAGGGTCTCATGGAGGAGACTATGGTGGCCATCCCTTCCTTCTGTGTTTGTCAGTAATGTGGAGATTGAGAAACTGAAATCTACATTTCCAAGACTCTTTTGCAGTGAGGGTTCTTGATGTGATACAGTTTATCCAATTAGGCTGGAACATAGAAGGAAACAGAGCCATACTTTGGAATTGCTGCAGTGACTGCTTTAAAGTTTGCTCAGGAAGGCTCTGGGATTGTCTGCCGCTACTTTAGCTGGAGAGCAATTATAGAAGCCACTGTGAACAGTCATCAGGTGTTGGGAGTTTCAGGTGAACAGTCATCAGGTGTTAGAAATATAGATTTAACTTCTCAATCGTCATACCACTGACAAACACGGACGAAGGAAGGGAGAATGGCTGCCAGAAGTCTCCACGGTAAGACCGTCCAATCACTTCACTGTGTCTCGTCAGGTGTGTGACTTGAGAGGCAGGGTGTGGTAAATATTGACGTCCTGATTTCTGGATGGATGCTAAGGCTGTGCATGTGTGGAACACGTTCCACAGTTCCTGGCGGTGAGTTCCCACTTTCTCACTTCTTTGTTATAGTAAGGATAGTAGCTCTCTTGCTGGGATAGGTTTGTAGTGTTGTTGTGGGCCTCATTCCTAGAGGGCTGGCTTCTTAGTCTTCCAGTGATTTTGTAAGCATTTAATTCCCTTTATTTTTGGAAGCAATTAATTCCCTTTCTGTTATCTGCAACCGAATCATGACTGATATAATAATGCTGAAACCAGAGACATGAGTTAGTTATCTCCTTCCTTGGCCACCAAAAGTAAAATGTAAAATACAGACTCACAAAACATTTTAAAAAATAAATGAAATAACTATAAAAATTTTAAAAATAAAATATAGACTCATGCTGTTACTTCATTAATTTTTATTGCTTTTCCTTTTGTTTACTGCTCTTCAAAATTATGAAATATTTCAAGATCATAGAAATAGTATGAAAAATAATGTAATAGATCTCTAAGTATCCACTGCAAACTGAGCAAACATTGATATTTGAATATATTTGCTTTAAATCTTGTTTTTTGACTAAAATATTATAGATGTATCTAATCCCTCCCTAATCCCACTTCTTTTTATATATCTTCAGAGGTAATCAATGTCTTATAAAATACATATATATTCCATGCATGTTTTTATGCTTTTACTATACATATATATGAGCTCATACCACTATCTATTATCCTTTTATGTTTTTATCCTTCATATAAATCATTTTATACTGTAGGAATCATATTTCCCAATTTGCTCTTTCAATCAGTATTATGTTCCTGATAATTTTCTATTTTTGACATATAGATCCAGTTAATTTATTTTAATTTATATATGATTTTCCATTAGCTGATTATATTATTTCCCTCCTGGGATTGTTTCCAAGGATTGATTTTCTAATAACATCTCAAAATCAATATGCTAATGATTGAATTTGTAATTTCCCCTGACCTTTTACAGTGGCTCCTATAATTGATCTCCTTCTTTTTGCCAATGGCATTTACACCCCCAAATCCTTCCAGCTTCAAAACTTTGGAATCATCTTGACATGTTACGTTCATTATTGATTAATTCATGGAACACTGGGTCCTTGTCAGTCTTTATATCTGTGCTAAAATGTCATCTTCGAAGAGACTTTCCGAAAGTAGCCTCCCCACCCCTCACTCACATTACTCTACCAACAGCCTCTTCCTTCCTTTCAGACCATTTATCACAATGCATAATCAATATTTACTTATGTTCTTGTTTATTTGTTGTCTGTCTTCTCCAATTGACTGTAAGCTCTCTAAAATTTGGGACTAGGTCTTTATATCCAGTACTATCATGAGATCATGGTAGGAGTTCAGTAGATATTTGATAAATGAGTGAATGAATGAATGCATTGTGCATCCCATTGCATTCTAAATTCAACCAGTCATGTTCTGAAGAATTTTTTTCCCAAAATATCAATAATACAAATCTAAGCAGAGGATATTTAGAAATAAATACTTTACAGTAGCACATTGCCTGGTTATATGTTTATAATTGTAACCATTAGAAATGGTAAATATTTTATTCATATAAAGTGTCCCTTTTGTTTTTACCTTAAGATAAATAACACAAAATAAAGTCACCTTGTCAAACATGTGACCTATTAATTATATAGAAAAGTACAAAAATAATACAGGCACCTATGTACTCACCATTAAGATTAAACAGACATTAACATTTTGCCGTATGTGCATCAAATCTGTCTTTTAAAATGGGAAACAAAACGGTAGAGATTCAGCTAAATTCTCCCTCTTCTGTCTCCTTTCCTTGCCACCGATAGCCAATATCTCAAACTTGTGTGTCTTCCCTGTGCATGTCATCTTGTATATAAAAACAGTATAGCTATTATTTTATATGTGCACCCTGGATCCCTTATTTAAGAAAAAAACACACAATTACAAAACAAAGTTAGAAATAAAAGTAAATATTTGTTTTGAATAAGAAATCACAGCACACTTAAAATTCAAAAAGCAGATAAATGTCACAAGCATTGCACAATCTGCAAAAATAACGTATTTTGAAATGAATTGCTTGACCTACCTCTATTATATTTACATTTTTCTCTACATTTGTGACCATAGTCCTTGATTACCTCTTCCCATGACAATATTTTAAAATGTTAATTTCTACAGAGCAAAAGGAAACAAAATTATTTCCCCTCTAGCATGGATGAACTAAATTAATTTTTTATTATAGATAGCTGGAGTGTAATAACTTAATACTTCACACATGTGCTTCCTTGTTATTGTGTTGATACAGGTTTATGTTCAACACATCCAGGGATTTAAGAGAAAGATACTCTTGCTACTGGAGGTCGCTTAGCAGCTGCTGAAAGAGGGACTGACTCATCTCAGAAAGGTAATGCATGCCTGTCATCCCATTATCTTACTTCCTACTTAGCTTCTTAAAAGAAATAAATGTAAATAATGCACTAACCGAGTGTATAGATCATCAGTAATTTCTCTCATATTGGATACCTTTCAACATCCTGAAACCAAGGCTTTTATGTTTAACCATAAATTAATATTCAGAATAAAACCGCCTCCCTAAAAAGAGGCCTATGCAAGTGAAAGTTGCCAAAACTTAAGGTTCATTTGTTAAATCTACCTTCATTTGTGTGTGTTTATACTTTACATGTGTGACACTGTCTCTAGGGTAGCAAATTAGAATGAAATTCTGGGTTATAGGATGTGTCCACCTTAAGTAAATTGCTAACCAAAATGGTTCTAACATTTTATACTCTACTAGTGAGTCCCTGTTACATTTTCATCAATACCTGGTGTTCCCATACTTATTAATTTCGATAGCTGGATGTGAGAGGAATTCTTACTGTTGTTTTCATTTGCATTTAACTTCTTATCAGTGATGTTGGACATTTAATATATTGATACTTATTGTCTATCTTGATTTCTTCAAATGTGAATTGTCTATTTGTATCCTTGGATTATTTTTATTGGATTTGCTTCATTTTTATTTATTGATTTGAAGACATTCTTTGTATCTTCCAATTGCTAATTCTTTACCTGTTAAATGGATTATAAGTATCTTCTTGCAGTCTATGATATATAATATTAGTTTATTTCTGATCTCTTTTGTCATGCAGAGGTTTTCAGTTTAATGTAGCAAAATTTATTTATCTTTTGTTTTATGAATTTTGCTTTTTGTTTCATGAGTATGAAAATCTTCTCTCTCCTTTCACAAAGATATATTCTCTTGTTTCTTCTCTAAAAGTTTTAGAGTTTTATTTGTTATATTGAGTTCTTCGATGCTTCTGGAATTCATTTGGGGGTATATATTTGGGGTATATGAACTAAGAAATATTTTTACTTGCTATAATTAGAGCTCCATTTGGTTGAAATGCCTTCCTTTTGCCACTGGATTGTAAAGTCAATTAATTCATTTCATCAGAATTGAAATCCTGACTCCATCCTCACTAGCTGTATGATCTTAAGCAAGTTACTTAAACTGGGTCATTCCTCAGTTTACAAATATTGCACCATATAGGGACACTGTGAAAATTAAATGAGTTAATAATTACAAAATTTGTAGGTGACATCTTGACATATATTAAACACCCAGTGACAGTACCTCAATAAATTGTACCCTTCTTCCTTTTCCTGCTGAATTTCAGTATAATTTGATAAATATAGGAGTAAATAAGGAGGCCAAAATATTTATTATTAAAGATAAAGAGCACAGTTTAGAAGCAGACTTGGAGGCTTATTCATAACCTTAGAGTTAGGCAGACTTTTACACTTAGTTATAAGCAAGGCTGGATTAGGTTAGGCTTCACATGTGGAAGGCCTGCATAGATATCATATTTTGCTAAGATATTCTTTGGAAATTTTGCATATATGTTCATTTCCTGACCTATCCTTCTCAAGTATTGGTATTAAGATTATACTGTTTCTTTTTATTTTTGTATTTTTTTTCTTTTTTGAGAATAATTTGCATGAAACTGGAATCATCTGTTTATTAGAAGTTGGGTAACTTTCTTTTATAAAACTGCCTAGACCTAAATCCACACACCTACCTGCTATGAGTTTATTTGTATGTGTGGATTCTATTCTACTCTTCTTTCTCTTCAGTAATTATAAGACTATTCAGTTGTTCTACTTCTTCTTGAGTGAGTTTTGGTAAATTATAATTTTCCAGAAAATATTCATTTTATTGCAGTAAAATCGTGCATAGTAGTCTCTTATGATATTTTCAGATCTTTAGTATATCAGCGACTGTTTACTTTCTTTATTCCTAGTAGCATAGGAACATGTGTGTGTGCATTTGTGTATTTTTATGTGTGTTTGTGTGGGTGCCTCTTTTTATTTTTTGTGGACAATCTCACTAGAATTTTGCCTAATTTATTAATCTTCTAAAAGCATCAATTTTGAATTTTGTTGATATTTCCCTTTTGCCTTTTTTATATTTTTACTGATATTTATGTCCTGCTTTTATTTTCTTATATTCTATTTTTCTGATTTCTTTTGTTGAATGCTTATTTATCAGTATGTCTTCTTTGCTACAATACAAATTTAAAGATAAATATTTCTTTCCTATATGGTTTTAGCTGCATCTCATCAACTTAATATAATTTAATTTGTGTTACATTTTCTATTTATCCCAGTATTTAGTTAAAAGAATGTTAAATTATCCAATTAAGGGATTTTTAGTTATCTTTTTATAATTCATTTTATTTTGTATGGTTATAAAATATTTGGTACTTTTTTTGTAATTTTCAAGATTCTTTTCTGTATTATAGTACACACTCATTTTGGAGAAAATTCTATGGGTAGTTGAAATGAAAATGCATTTTCTGTCAGAGTTTTATATATCCAAATATATATTATTTCAAACCTTTCAACTTTATTATTAAAATTCCTTCATTTCTTCATTAAACAAATATTGAGTCAATCCTATGGGCCAGTCATTTTTTTCTAAGCATTGAGAATGTAGCAGTTATAAAATAAACAAACTCTCTCTTTATGGAGCTTATTTTCTATCAGGGGAAGAGAAACAGTATACAAATGAATAAGTAAATATATATGATATGTAAGATGATAATAAAGGATATGGAGAAAAATAAAACAGAGTATTGGAATGGGGGGTGTTGGTTATTTTTTATGGGATGGTTTTCTCTTCAGGTAGGAGGAGGACAAGTGTATGGCCTTGGGGAGGGGGTTCTTTGGCCAGAGAGGAGTGAGCACAGATGAGAGTGGTCAAAGATGAGGTTAGAGAGTTAGTGGGTAGCCAGATAAAATTTAGACATCAAATTGGTGACGAAGAACTAATAATAAGACTCAGAAGGAATAGGTAAATAGGTAAATAGGAAGGAAAAGATTATTAACCTGCCAGCCAAGCAGAGTTGGAGCAAGAGTGAGGATATCCCATGTTCTTTATATGGTTCTTTTACTAATAATCTGGGTAAACTTGGAACATTTAAGTTTTTCGATTCTGAAACTTCTTAGCCTAGGGTCCTCCCAACTCTAAATTTCTATAGCAAATAAGGATGTATTATTGTACGTGTGGGATGGATCATTAATCCACTACAGAGGGATTGATTTATGGACAACTTTTAGGTCTCTCTACTGTGCTAAGAACTGGAGGAAGACAGTGGCCTGTCAGGTGGCACTACCAAGCAGGTAGGTGCTTTCAATTTGCCAACACCTACATTTGGATACAACGAGTATTATATGGTTGTTTGTGGTGTCATTTGTTTAAAGATCATTCAGAATAGTAAATTCTTGGAGTTTTCTCGGGGAGTTTTGAGACTGGCAGTCTATTTTCACTACTGAATTCACAATGGTACAAGTCTGTAGTACAATTGGAAAATCTCAGTCCAATAGATGATATTAACTGCCAAAGGTTAAGAGGTTTTAGGTCCAATCTTGGGGATCAAACAGTTAATTTGGTTACCTAAACTAATTTGCCTGTGTAGAAAATGACTATGAAGGAAAGTTGCACTTTATTGTCATTTCAATTCAGAGTTAACAGAATGTAGTTTCAACTTAGATTTGTGATTAAACCTATACTTTTACACTTGTTATGCTAACAAGAATGAAAGAAAAACAGCAGTAACTTGCCCCACACTACTCTACATCTCTCCTGATTTCTAATTTTAGTTTAAGCTTTATCTGATCTTTACCTCTGAATAACGTATATATACTGCTATTATTCATTTTTCAATTTTTGACACTATCCATTTTCCTCCTCTACTGCACTATTCCTGTCAGTCTACAAACATGCAGTAACACTCCAATCTTAAAGAAAAACAGTAGCTTATTTTGATCTTAATTTCTCCACCAGTAACAGCCAGATATCTTTACTTCCCTTTGTAGCAAACTCTATTTGGTGTTTCCAAACCTCGCCCCTCCCATTCTTTCTATAATCAAGCTTTAGTTTTCAGCATTCCACCAATACTGGTCGAAGTTATCAATAGGTTTCACTGATAATTCCAATGCTCAACTTTCAGTCCTTATATTTCTTAATTTATAAGCAATTAACACATCACTTCCGCTTCTAAGTCACTTCTATTTGACTTAGACTCCAACTTTTTATAGTCTCTTGTTTTCTCTCCTACTTTTCTGATCACTATTTCTTGGTCTTCTTTTTGATTCCTTCTTTTTTCATTGACCTTTCAACTTTCAATTACCTCAGGTCTCAGTCTTCAGTGTATGTGTGTCTATATATACATATATATATACAGAGAGAGAGAGTATATTTCTCTTTTTGGATAAATACGTAGGTAGCCTGAAATATCCAACTGCTTACTTTACATCTCCACTTAGATGGCAAATGGACATCTCAAATTAAACATATCTAAAACTAAACAACTGATCTTTTTCTCCAAACCTGCTCTATTCTTGGCTTCAAATTAGTTGATGGCAATTCCATCTTCCTTCTTAACTCAGCAACAGAAAGGAGTGAAGTATTGATACATGCAACAATCTAGATGAATCTCAAAGGCATTCTACTGAGTGAAAGAAGCCAGCCATACAAGGTTACAAACTGCATGATTCCATCATTTGACATTTTCAAAAAGATAAAATTATAGTTAGGGAAAACAGTTCAGTAGTTGCCAGAGGCTGGGAGTCGGGAGATAGGGATGATGAGAGATATCATGTTGGAGTATTCTTAGGACGATGGAACTTAGGGTGGTTGTTTCATGGATCCATTCACATGTCAAAATGCATAGACTGAGAAGCCTACAAAACATTCTTTTATTATATGCTAATTAAAAAATACAATTTAAAAAACATTATGAGATGTACCTAAAACAGAACTAAGAAGAAAACTTATAGAACTAAATGATCATATTAAAAAGGAGAAAGACTTAAAAATCGATGATTTTAAATATTCACTTTATGAAGTTAGGAAAAGAGCAAATTAAAGATAAAATAAGTACAACATCTGATTTCCTGCTGTGAAAGATAAAGATTTAGCTCCCTTTCAATCCCCTACACATCTCTCCCAAATCCCCTTCATACAATCTGCCTCCTCCACACTTGAAATATAGTTACAGGTTTCCCCTGCTCTTCAAAAGTAGAGCATTCGTATGAAATTTGTCATGACCCTAAATGGCATAAAGTAACGAAGCAGTTACCTTAGGCCACTTCTTGCTAACGGATGCACAAAATAATTCGAGATAAAGTACAGATGCTCACAGACACACGTTAAAGCTATGATAGCTTGATACCAAGATGCTGAGAATAGTACCTGGGGAAGGTGCTTGGTGGCATCACTCTCACTGCTCAGGGTGCGTGCTGCCTCTATACGGGGTTGCTGCAAAGCAAATGCCGAATGCTATTTCACTTTTGGCCTTTTTTTGGTAAAAGCAAAAATCTTCTCATGACTTCTATGGTTCAGCAAAAACAGGTACTAATATAGGTCCTTTGTAAAAGCAAAGTGGCATAAAGCGAACTTTGGTAAAGTGGGGGATAACTGCATAACCTTTAGATAATACTGTATTTCCATATGTTACATTATCATGACTATGGTAATATTATTCATATTTCCTTTTCTGTGCAACTTTTTCTTTTCCTTGTAGGAAGTAATTGCCTATGTTTATATTGTCGTTTTCGTTCCTTAATGTTCTGTATAAATGTCATTAGTGTGAATTAAGTTTTTTTTTCTCTATACATGCATACATGTAAGGTGTTAAATCAATTTTTTTTCTTGGAGCCGTGACTATTTCTACTTCTACCTCTGTCCTTCCGTGAAGGTCTGGACTGGTTGCTGTCTACACTGGCTACCCAGACTTGTCTTAGGGTTTTCTAATGCCATCACCTTAGGAATTGCTCTGTTGTCTCCTTTGTCTTAAATTCCATTTTTCCTTTTTTCTTATTTGCCACCCTTTGTTTGGTAGAACATTTTTTTCTAGGATTTTCCTAAGAAAATATATGTGGAAGGTGATTCTTTTGAGATGTGTCATACTTGATAGTTCATTTGGATAAAGAACTTATTTAACATAAAACCACAAATTCTTTTTTAATAGACTTTGTTTTTAGAACAGTTTTAAGTTTATAGAAAACTTGGGAAGATAGTACAGAGAGTTCCCCGTAGAACTCCCTTACCCAGTTACCCCCATTATTAACATCTTACATTAGTATGGTACTTTTTTTTATGCAAATAATGAACCAATATTAATATATTATGATTGATATGTTGTTATTATCTAAAGTCCATAGTTTATTCAGATTTCCTTGGTTTTTACCTAATTTCCTTTTTCTGTTCCAGGATC
The DNA here is from genome assembly GCF_949987535.1 of Balaenoptera acutorostrata. NCBI lineage: Eukaryota > Metazoa > Chordata > Mammalia > Artiodactyla > Balaenopteridae > Balaenoptera > Balaenoptera acutorostrata. The sequence continues at coordinate 81,467,720 of NC_080068.1, forward strand.
CCATCCAAGATACCAACTTACATTTACTTGTCATATCACATTATGTTCCTCTTGGCTATGACAGTTTCTCTGACTTTCCTTGCTTTTGATGGCCTTGACAGTTTTTTGTAGTATTGGTCAGGTATTTTGTAGGTTGCTTCTATATTGTAATCTGTCTGATGTTTTTCTTCTTATTAGACTGGAGTTATGGTTTTTTGAGAGAAAGACCATAAAGAAAAAATGACTTATTTATCACATCATATGAAAGATACATGCTGTCACCAGGATTTTTCACTATTAATATTGACCATAATCACCTAGTAGAGGTAGTGTTTATCCAGTTTCTTCATTAGCAAGTTACTCTTTTTTTCCTCTTTCCGTTCTGTACTCTTTGGAAGGAAGTCATTATGCACAGCCCACTCTTAAGGTCTGGGGATATATGCTATCTCTTATGAGGGCTGATTATATAAATTATTTGGAATTCTTCTGCAAGGGATATTCATCTATTCTCCCCCACTTATTTATTTATTTGATCATTTATTTGTATCAGTATGGACTCATGGATATTTAGTTTATACTTTGGGTTATAATCCAATACTACCCTATTTTGTTTCTCAAATTGTTCTAGCTTTGTCTATTGAGTCAGCTTTCTGTCGACTCCTGTGTCCCTTTCACATAACCCCATACATTTTTTTAGCACTGCTTTTGGCACTACAGTATGCTCCAGGCTCATCTTGTGAACTCCTTGCTCCTGGCCTAGGTCAGCCATTTCTCCAAGGAGCAATGGTTCCTTTTGTTGGACAATGATATTAGAACCAAGATGCAGGAATTATTGTACTCTATGCTACTAGGGCCATCACTCACTATTTATAATTTGATAAGGGGATTGGGGCCAGGGAGGAATCTATTTAAAGTTTTATATCCTTGTTTGTTTTTCTCTTATTGTTCATTGTATACAATTTAGAAAATACAGAAATATTATTTTATATATGTGCAAATAGGCTCAAAATCAATATTTAATTTTTATCTTGTTTTTTATTGCTTTTAAATAATATTCACTTTTTTGTCATTAAAAACATTTTACAAACATAATTTATAATGTATAATATTCAGTGAATGCACATGATCTATTTCTAAAGTTAAAGATTTAGATAGCTTCATTTTTCAACATTTTAGGTGTAAAGACTATCTTTTATAAATTTCCAGTTGCTTATTTAGAGTCATTTTCTACAAGTAGAATTTTCTGGTCAAAGAACATATTCAAAGCAAGATATATTTTGTCTACTTATTTTCCAAAAGGGTAACAATATTTATTACCAATATCAGAGTATGAGACTCTTCTTCTTTCTATACCCTAAAGGTCAGTGAACAATAATAGTTTTTAAACGTTAATTGATTAGAAAGGAATTATCTCTGGTTTTAATTTTCATCTTTTATTACTGAGGAGTTTGGTTGTTGTTTCATTGTTTATTTGCCACATCCAAATGGGCAATATGAATGTCAGTTAGACCCTCCACCTGCTAGCAAAGTTGCTTCCATTTCAATATATCTGTAGTTTCTCTTTCATGAACTTCGTGTTGGGTCCTTTAGTAGATGCTATTTTGAAAGTAAATAAATACTACTTATTCATTTAATATCAACATATTCATTTATTAGATGCTGGCAATGTGTCAGACAGACACAATACTCAGCAACAAGGATGGAAAGCAAATACCACACGCTCTTACTTCAAGTTGTTTACGACCTTGTGGGAGACACAGCCTCATGACTATTTTGAAGCAAATAAAGATTATTTTAATCACATGGAGCCATGAAGCTCGTGTTAGAAGTGCCTCTAGAAAGGGAGTATGACTCTCACTTTAGTTATTATTCCCCATGGAAACCATCTGAGAACATACTCAAAATGTCCAAAAAAAAAAAGAATTAAAAAGACCTAGAGATAGAAATACATAGAGGGAGAGGAAAAGGAATAGGAAAAAGAAAATAAAACAGACACAAAAATAGACAAAAACATATGTGTTATGGAGATGCACGTATATTGATAAATTGGAAAGTTTGAGAAAAAACTAGAAAGTCTAGAACACCTTTATATTTCAAACTTTTACAATATTTTTAAGTTCGGTTTTTCCACCTTTATTTTTCTATTTCAGATAGGTAGCTAGCTCCTAATCCTGGTTATTTCTTTCCCTGGAAAGTCTCTCAAACTCAACATCTCTCTCCTTTTCCATCCACAACCAGCATAACCCTAGACCAACTCTTTAGTCCTCTGTGGGCAATAAACTTTGAGGGATCCATTGTGCTACACTTCCCTCTTCCCTCCCACAGGCCAAAAGGATTTGTCTGCCTTCTTCCTCCTAGCTGCCATCATCAGGCCTTCCCCCTGCATTGTATCCCACTTGGGCTCTGCTTGGAGCCGTGTGCCATTCCCTCATTTCTCCGTAGGCTGCTACTTTTGAAACAGCCACACTGTTCCTTCTGGGTTTCCTAAAAACTGTTTTTGTTTTCTTGTTTGGTTTTGTTACTGATAGTAAGTAAATGAAAGCAGACAGCAATAAACCATTAATAAACCATATTGCCAACTAATAGTAATGATAATTATTAAACACTAGGTACCAGGCTTTGCGATAAAACCCTTTGCGTTTAACATCCAACTTAATCCTAGCAACAGTTCTATGAGACTGTGTTGTCTATGAGATATTTGTGTCATCTCATTTTAGAGAGGAGGAACCCAAGTCATTGAGTTATGGAAAGTGATAAACTCAAAGTTACGGAACTGCAGGAAATCTTAAAAAGATGAAGAGATGTTTTTCACTATATTTTTTTTACATTTGTAAATTTAAGGTGCGCAACACGTGGATTTGATATGTTACATATTGTAAAACAATTGTCATTGCAGCTATAGTTAACACCCCTATCATGTCACATAATTATTATTTTTATGTGTGTGGTGGGAATAATTAAGATCTAGTCTCTTAGCCAATTTGAAGATTATAATAGAGTATTGTTGTCTGTATTCCCTTTACTGTGTGTTAGATCTCTCGGACTTATTTATCTACTAGTTTGTACCCTTAAACAACATCTCTGCTATTCCTATTTTAACTGTTCCTTTTATTCAGAATTAAGTAGTGCTTGGTTTAGACTGTCATTTCAGGACTGACTCCTTAGAGATGTCACTCCTGACAAAGTCATTCTTACCCCTTTATTTGATCATCTTTGTTCCTGGAAGAACTTGTTCTGCACACCCGCCCCAACATTCTCTCTTCCCCTGGAATCTCACACTAAAATCTCTTTCCCTTTTCTCACTATTGTCACTGACTTCATTCATTCATACATTTAACAAACCTATTGGGTTCTGCTAAGTTCCACAGGGTGTTCTAGGTGCAGTGGATATAGCACTGAACAAAACAGACACAATCCTACATTCTAGTAAGAGGAAAAAGTTAACAACTAAACAATGTATAAATAATTCTAGATTTTCTAAGTGTTATGAAGGAAATAAACAGTGACTATGATAGGTAATCACAGGGGTGAATTTCTTTAAATAGGGTGATCTTCTTTTCTGAAGAGATGACATTTTTGCCAAGGCCTGAATGAATGATGAGAAAGAGCTAAAAATAAAATTATCTGGGGAAGTAGCTCTTCCTTTACAGGGAAGAATAAGTTCAAAGTCCTGAGGTAGAGAAAAGGGGAGAAGGGGAAAAGATGGTGAGAAGAGCATATCCAGTAGAGTCTTAAAGGCACTGATAAAAGAGGGATTTGTTGGGATTGCAATGATAAGCCATTGGTGAGCTTTTTAAGCAGGGGAGTGAAAAAATCAGATTAGTGGTTTAAAACACACACACACACACACACACACACACACTCTCTCTCTCTCTCTCTCTCTCTCTCTCTCTCTCTCCAGACACTGTTAGGGTAAGTGAAATTTTAGGTGCCAAAGAGTGGGTGATTCAAATTCTCCAAGGCTCATATGAGTTTTATTTTTATCCCAGAAGAAAGCTCCAAATTCTGAGTTCTTTGGTTTCTTGCAAGAAACTTAATTTAGAAAACGCTTGGCTATCGTGTTCTCCTAAAATCAGACTACTTTGGTTTTTGTTTCTTGGTAATTTTTTTTCTTCCACAGAGGGAGAGCAATGAGATTTAACATTTCCATAAAAGGAAATTAGTTATCATGTTGGTAAATCCCTGGGTTCCTGTAAAACCTATGTCTTTCCTGCAGTTTGGATCTTATAGTTTGATTGTAAGGCTTGTTAGGACCATAACCTATTGTGCAGATGAGGCAGAGAGGGAAAGTCTTGCTTCTCTGTAGACTTTTGAGACCCTGGGCCTTAGATTCATCATATGTAAAATGAGAGGGTTGGTCTAAAACAGAGCTTCTCAAATGTGACGATGGACACTGTGGGCTGCATAAATCTTTGTTGTGAAGGGCTGCCCTGTATATTGCAGTGCGCTATCGGCATCCCTGTTTTCTACCACTACATGCCAGAAGCATCCCCTGGATATTCAAGAATGTCTCCAGACCGTGCCAAATGTCCCCTGGGGTGCAAAATCTCCAACAATTGAAAACCACAGGTCCAGAAGGACTTTTTCATTTTCTACTTGCACTTAAATTTTAAATGCATCAGGAGCTCCAGCAATAGTCAGAGCCACTGTTGCACTTTTGATATTTTATGTTATTTAGGAAGACATTTTCTGCTGAGAAATGTTAAGATGTTTTCCCTCTTCTCCCTCTTTATCACCATGGCACCAAATTACTGCTCTGAAATGACTCATACCACAAAAAGCAGTCTGCTAAAGCCACGGTGGATATCATATCCCCTTCTCAAAAACTTGTGTATAATGAATCAAAGGTTGCTTGTTCTTCAGGTATATACATTTCATCTGTCTTTTTAAGGAACAATGATTCAATAAGGGACGAAGAAAGGGCTGTGCATTTGAGTATGTAAGGATAGAAGTAAAAGATGATAATGAATTAGATTAGAGCAGTGGCAGGAGTATTAGAAGTAAGATATGTATTGATGTAAGATATGATTTATGTGTGCAGACAAGCTGGTACAACATGGTTATGGATCTGAACAGTCAGTGAGGGAAAGGAAGTATGCCATTGCATTGTTTTGGTGAATTATCTAATTTTTAAAAACTTCTCTTTTCTTTGATGCACTAGAAAAATAGAATATAAATATTCCCCTTTATTCCTAGGAGGAAATTAATCGTTCTATGAAACTAATGAATTGGACTGTGTTTAATGAGCTGTCAATGTATAGGTGAAATAAAAAGAGAGTTTGAGGTTTGTCAGGAAGGAATAGGAAGTAAGTATTTCCATGAGAAATACGGAGTCTGAAGTCTGAGCGCAAGAGGAAGATGAAACGAGGCTATTTGAAAGGCCCCATGAGTTTAGGATCTGATTGCAAAATGATTTCCCTAAAACAGGGCACTTTGGCTTAAAAGTGAAGGACTGTGCATAGACCCACTACAAGGAGCTTTGTTCAAGTGCCCTAGGAGCTTGTGGAGCAAAGTCCTTTTTTTCCATGTTTTCCTTTTTTATGTGTAATTTTTAAATAGACTTTATTTTTTAGAGAAGTTTTAAGTTCACAGCAAAATTGAAAAGATACAGAGATTTCCCATTTACTTCCTTCCTCCTCACATTCATAGTCTCCCCCATTATCAATATTCCCCACCAGAGTGGTACATTTGTGACAGTTGATGAAACTACACTGACACATAGTTGCCTAAAGTCCATAGTTTGCATTAGGGTTCACTCTTGGTGTTGCACATTCTATGGGTTTAGACAACTGTAAATGGCATATATCCACCATTATAGTATTATACAGAGTAGTTTCACTGACCTAAAAATCCTCTGTGAGGAAGCTTTCTTCCAAATGTTTAATTAGGAAAAGTGGGGTGTTGGGGTGAAAAATTGTTCAGGAAGCTCTTGACTGCTGTTTGAGACCCCTCTTCACCTACACAACTGCTGCAGAGCCCCTGGGATCTGAAGCCAGTACAGCCATCGCTGGGGCATAGACAGACCCTGGCAGAGCTCCCTGGAGAGGACATCTTGGCCTGCTTGCTCCCACCAGTCTCCCTATGGCCACTGCAGCTCGGGGATTCACTTCAGTGCCTTTTCAGAAGGTTCTCTAGCCAGTTCAGAGCCTGCAGCAGACTTTCTGCTCATTTCCCTGGGATACATGCATCTACGTCAGTTCCTGGGTGGATAGTCCTGGTTTCAGGCCTGTCCTCATGTGAAGCTAATCCCAGCACTGGAGACTGCACAGGTCTGAGAAGAACAGAGGTGCTCATGTAGAGAGGTGGCCTGTGGGAAGAACAGGCACTGGCCTGCCCTGTAGGCAGTTCCAACATGTAACTCAGCACTCTGAGGCTGGAGCTCAGTAGGGAATTCAGTATAGCTGGTGGATTCATGGTAGGACCATGGAGAGAGGCTTCAGAGACAGGGGTGGGGCTACAGCAGGTGCCCATCAGAGGGCTAGAAAGATACCTTAGCTGTGTTTTGGTTTTTTGTTTAAATTCAAGGTAACACTTTGTTCAAATCTAAAGTTAGAAAATCACATTACATTTTGCTTACGAAACAAGTATGATTCAGAACTATTTTATTACAATATCACCAATTTTAAATTAGACAATATCATGGATGTTTATGTTTACTAATAGTACATAAAATTAGAGTGATATTTCATTTGTCTTGCTTTTCCAGGGCATAGAAAATTCACACAGCATAGAGAAGGTGTCATACTGGCTTAAGTTTATCAGAATTTTTCTTGTTAAAATATTTTAAAATTTTATTTTATTGTTTATTTTTTTATTGAGGTATAATTGACATATGACATTATATTAGTTTCAAGTGTACAACATAATGATTCAATATTCATATACATTGCAAAATGTTTCCCACAGTAAGTCTAGTTAAAGTCTGTCAGCATACATTACTACAAAATTTTTTCTTTCGATGAGGACTTTAAATATTTAATGTCTTAGCAACTTTCAAATATACACAGTATTATTCACTATAGTCACCATGTTGTGCATTACATCCCCACGACTTACTTATTTTATAATGGAAAATTTGTAACTTTTGATCCTCTTCACCCATTTCAGCCAAACTCCAGCCCTGCCTCTGGTAACCTGTTCTCTGTATATGTGAGCTTTTCTTTTTGAATTAAAAAAATTGTCTTATATTCCACATATAAGTGAGATCATATGGTATTTGTCTTTATCTCTGACTTATTTCACCTACAATTATATCCTCAAGGTCCATCCATGTTGTTGCAAATGGCAAGATTTTATTCTTTTTTATGACTAATATTCCATTGTATATATATCATGTTTTCTTTATCCATTCATCCATCAATGGACACTGAGGTTATTTCCATATCTTGGCTATTATAAATAATGGTGCAATGAACATGAAGGTGCATATATCTTTTTGAGTTAATGTTTTTATTTTCTTTGAATAAATACCCAGAAATGGAATTGCTGCATCATATAGTAGTTCTCTTTTTAATATTTTGGGGAACCTCCATACTGGTTTCCATAGTAGCTGTACCAATTTACATTCCCACCAACAGTGCAGAAGGGTTTCCTTTTCTCCACAACCTCACCAATACTTGTTTTTTCTTGTCTTTTAGATAATAACCATTGAGACAGGTGTGAGGCGATATCTCATTGTGGTTTTGATTTGCATTTCCCTGATGATGAGTGACATTGAGCATTTTCCCATGAACTTGTTGGCCTTGTGTATGTCTTCTTTAGTAAAATGTCTGTTCAGCCTGTCTACCCATTTTAAAATTGGATTGTTTCTTCTTTTGCTATTGACTTGTATGAGTTCTTTAAATATTTTGATATTAACCCCTTATCAGATATATGATTTGCAAATATTTTCTCCCATTCAGTAGGTTGCCTTTTCATTTCGTTGATAATTTCTTTTGATTTGCTTTGATTTCTTTCTCATTGTCTTTTGTGTGTCTACTATAGGTTTTTCCTTGTGGTTATGGTGAAGCTTACATATAATAGTTTATATTTATAACCATCTATTTTAACTTGACAGCAACTTAAATTTGAACACATTCTAAAGCTCTACATTTTTACTCTGCACCTCCATTTTGCATTTGATATCACCTTTTAAATCTTAATCTTGTTATCCCTTAACCAATTATTGTAGTTACAGTTATTTTTACTTCTTCTGTCTTTTAACTTTCATACTAGCTTTATAAGTGATGAATCCACTACTATATATTTACCTTTACCTGTGAGATTTATGCTTTCATAAGTTTTCTATTACTAAATTTTGCACCCCCACTTTTTCAGCTTAAAAGAGCCCCTTTAACACTTTTTGTACTGCTGTTTTAATGGTAATGAACTGCTTTAGTTTTTGTTTGTCTGGAGAACTCTTTACCTCTTCTTCAATTCTGAGTGATAACTTTGCTCTGTAGAGTATTATTTGTTGGGAACTTTTTTCTTTTAGCATTTTGAATACACCATGCCACTCACTTCTGGCCTGCAAAGTTTCTTTCAAAAAGTCTGCTGATAGTCTTATGGTGGTCCTCTTGTCCACAACAAGTTTTGTTTCTCTTGCTGATTTTAAGATTCTCTCCTTGTCTTTAAATTTTGACAGTTTAATTATAATGCATCTTGGTGTGGGTCTCTTTGGGTTCATCTTTTTTGGAATTCCCTGGGCTTCCTGTATCGGGATGTCTGTTTCCTTCCCCAAGATAGGGAAGTTTTCAACCATTATTTCTTCAAATAAGTTTTCTGCTCCTTTTTCTTTCTCTTTTTCCTTCTTGAACCCCTATAATGTGAATGTTAGTATGCTTTATGAAGTTCCATAAGTCTCTAAGCTATCTTCACTTTTTTTCATTTTTCATTTTGCTGCTCAGATTTAATGAGTTCCAGTGCCCTGTTTTTGAGTTCACTGATCTATCTTTACTTCATTTAGTTTGCTTTTGAACAACTCTAGTGTATTCTTCAGTTCAATTATTGTATTATTCAGATCCATGACTTCTATTTGGTACTTTCTTATATTTTTCTATCATTTTGTTGAAGTTCTCACTGTGTTCATCCACTCTTCTCCCATGTTCAGTGAGCATCTTTATGATCATTACCTTAAACTCTTAATCAGGTAAATTACTTATCTAATTTTATTTGGATTTTTCCTGAGGTTTTATCTTGTTCTTTTGTTTGGAACATATTCCTCTTTTTCCTCATTTTGCTTGACTCTCTGTGTTGATTTCTAGACACTAGGTGAAACAGCCATCTCTCCCAGTCTGGAAGGATCTGCCTCATGTAGGAGATAAACCTTAATATTTAACTTTGCCCTAGCTCTTGGTTATCTCTCAAAACTGTGATTGTCCAAGCAGCCTATTTTACTTTTAACAGCTCCCAGTAGTTGAGGGTGTACCAAAACCTATCAGTGTCCCAAAGGTGAGGATCTCAGTCAGCACCTAGATTCAGGCTGATTGGAAGCCACCCTCAGGCAGCAGCTTTTAAAATATTCAGATTTATGCAGTCTTTGGGACTGCAACTATTAGCCCCGCTGGCCACCAGAGCCAGGCCATCTGAGTGTGTCTGCTGGGTGTTAGTCTCAAATATTGGGCTTCAGACAATTGTTTAAGCTCCTTTTTGGTAGATACTGATGAGCCATAGTGAGGCAGAAGGGGAGCACAGAGATGGCTCCTGCCCTCCAAGACCTCTGGAAAGATTTAAACTCAGCCCTTAGATGTGTGTTTAATTAGAATCCTACCCCTCAGGCAGCAGCTATGATGATAAGCTTATAGGCCTCTTTCACAGAAAGACTGAGCTCCTGAGTCTGTTGCCTCTTGCTGTGCCCTGAGAGTGGTAGCTATTTAAGAACTCTTTCTCCATTGGTTACAATTCTGTGGGACCATGAGCATAAGCTTCGTTGGATACCAGAGTTAGGAAATGTTGAGGTGTTCCCTGACAGCAGTTGTAAAAATTGGGGTGTTAGACAAATTTATAAGCTTCTCTCTGAGAGATACCAGCAAACTGGAGTGAGGCAGAGGGAGAGAGCAAAGATGGCATCCACTGGCCTCTGTTTCCTGAAAACATTTCCATAGGCCTCTAGATGTGGGCCAGGCCAGAAGCCTGCCACTTATTAGTCCAAAGCTTCTGGATAAGCAAATAGATCTCTTTCTCAGAAAGGCTGGGGCTGTGTTTCAGTGTGCCATCTGTGCAGTGCCCTGGGGGTGGTAGTCTGCCAACTGTTGTCTCTCTAGTTGTTACAGTTCTGTGGGACCTGGGAATACAAGCTTTTCCTGGCCTTCAGAGTCAGGTGATCAAAGGGTGTCGCCTGGGTGGCAGCTGCAAAATCTAGGTCACCAGATGCAAATCTTCGGGCCCCAGATGTGTGTAAATACTCCACTTTGGGAGATAGTGGCACTCTGGAGTGCAGCAGAGGGAGAGAGTGAAGATGGTGCCTGCTGTTTGGAGGCTAAAGATTGCACTAGGTAAGGGGAAAAAAAGTCTAGAATTAAAAAAAAAAAGAAGATAAATGACAGCCACTGGCTTTAGCAAGGCAGAAAGGGAGCAGGACAACGGTGCCCGCCAGGATCCATTTCCAGAGAGTATCCCAGCAGGCCCCTGCCCCTCTAACGAATGCCTTAAGATTAGGAGATTAATCTCTCTTACATAAAGTCTGTGTACTTTTCAAATGGCTGCTTCTGTGCTGGGCCCTGGGGTGAGTGAGTCCACGCATGAGCCCTTTGAGAACCATTTCTCAGTTTGCTACCGGCTTTTGGGTCTTGTAGATGTAAACCCTGTTAATTTTCAAAGCCAGGTGTTTTGGAGGCTTGTCTCTTAGGTGCACGTCTTAAAACTTGGGGTGCCTGATGTGGAGTATAAACCCTTCACTCCTCAGAGAGAAGCTCTGGGTATGTGAGGTTTGCTTCTGATTGTGGGTCATGGCACCAGGGGTGGGATTTATGGCAAGATTATTTATTAGCCTCTCCTACCCGTTTCCACGTGACCTTTTTTCTCATTTGTCTGATGTTAAGGAGTTGCTCAGCTAGTTTTCAGATTTTTTCCAGAGGAAATTGTTGCATATAGATTTGGTGTATCCACAGAAGGAGGTGAGTTCTGGTTCTATCTACATCGCCATATTGAACTACCTCCAATTTTTTTTTTCTAAAGAAAAGTTGTTAGTGATTTTAACAAAGTAAATGTTATTTTGATCAAGTATTTCTGATAGTTCTTGTGATAGATATTAACTTGAGAATAAGTCTAAATCCATGATTCTGTGCCCTGCAAGTTTCCTAAAGAAGGAAAGTTTTTCTCAAAATGATTCCATTTATAACCCCAGCACAACAGGCTTACTCTATAACTTAGGTTTTAAATATTGTATAATTCATCTGGTTTGCTTGACATGCAGGAAGTCATCTGGAAGTGCCCAAAGCACTTTGGAAGTCAAGAGACATCTTCTAATGTTCGTGATTTTTAAGCTCTCAGGCATGTGGCTTTCCTGCCTGCCAGTTCTAATAGAAGAATGGCCCTGACTCAGTATGTCCTTCTGTTAGTTCGCATTAGTCTATTTAAATTCCTGCTCAGACTTCAAGTTCCCTTTTCCCAAATTAAGCCAGGAGAGATTTCTACCCTTTCTGACTTCTGTATTAACTATTCCAACTTCTATAGTTCTGGTGGTTTAGGGGATAACACATTTATGAGCACGTTCACTAGTTGCAGGTCTTGTCAATGGTGAAAAGGAAAGAGCTCACAAACTTTTTCCATAGTTGGATACCAACAACAGGTACTTTTCTTTGCTGTTCACCCTAATTGTGAATCCTAAGCAGAATTGCAAAGGCAGTGAAGTTGTTTATGAAAGTCTTCTACATGCATCTTTTTGGAGAGAATCCAGTAGACCAATATTAATCACTAGACTTCCAGATCTCTATCCCAATTATGAAATTATCACCTTGGCATGCATTTCTCTAGAAAGTGTCCTAGGAGTCAAAATTTCTGCTCTCTCCATTCCTTCCAAAATTCACTTGGTGATTGTTTCAGAGGTCTCAAGACCACCCTTAAGGTTGCCGATTCTCTGGAAGATTCACCAGATGTAGTAGCAGATTATGCCCAAGGCTAAGTTTAGTATAGAAAAAGGACAAGAGTAAGAACAACAAGAAGCTAGAGTAGAGCTTGGGTAGAGTTCAGGGAGGTCAAGCACAGGTTTTTCAATTTCAAGTCCTATCCCATCTGGGGTCATTGTATAGGATGTGCTTTTCCCTGTCTGTAAACTATAAGGACATATTATGAGACTCTCCTGAGGGAAGGCTTTTATGAAGAGCTGGTCATGTAGCACATCCTGTTACACAACCAGCCATGATAATAAAGCTCGAGACCCCAACAGTGAAACCTGGTACCCATCGTCACTCTTGATGTTTGTGCAAAAGAATCCTGACAAGCTCATGTGACATGGTCTGTTGCCCCCGGTGTATACAACAGAACTATCAATTATCAACATAATGAGTCTTCTGAGGGCCAGATTCCCAGAGGTTGACCAAAGGTCAGTTGTGGTTCCAGAATCCCTTGGAGACATGCAAGGAGCAAGCAACAAGTCCTGCTGTACTAACCCTCCTCACAGTGCTCTCTTTAGAATCAAGTGCTATTTTTTAAAAGATCTGGCAAACAAATTCATGATAAGACAGTTATTCTTAAACACATTTGATGAAACTGGGCATTTTATCAGACAAATTTATATGCACATGCAAACACACACACACACACGTACACACAAAACTTGGTATAAGCTGTCAGGATTCAAGTGCAAAAAGTCTGTTTGGGAGATGATCCCAGGAAACGAAGGCAGAGGAGTGTGGAAGTAAGAGAGCTGAAGGCAGGAGGCCAATAAAGCATGCATGATCGAGACAGTGATCACTATGGGCAACTGAAAATCAATCCTGCTGAGGAAATCTGGAGACGGCATACTACATTCCTCAGAGTTATCCCAACCAGAAACAGACAAATGGAAATGTTTATCCACCAATCCCCTTCCATTATTTGTCAAGGGCTACTGCTTCCGGGGTTATTAACTTCACAGAACTTCTGGCTTGTTCTATGTGCAAGTCAAATGTGCACAGACAGCTATAAACAAACCTCAGATAAAGTTACAATTTTTCAAGTAAACTGAGGTGTGTGTGGAAATGGATTCCAAGATGATATGGGCAGGGAACTGGAAATGTCTGCTGTATACCCATGCACACAAAAAATTTTAATGCACACGATTTCAGATGGTTTATGTTGTTGTGAATCATAACCATGGATCCCTGGGCCCTAGAGATTAAAATATTCTAAGGTATTGCCAAATAAGATTGCATTTAAAATTAAAGCTTTAGGGAAAAACGATGTTTACTATCAATGACTGTGTCACTAGTGGTGGAATGTCACATATCAAATGCGAAAATCAGGGAATCATTTATGAACAATTGAAGCTGTCTAGTACCACCTGAGTCATATATTGTAAGCTACTGCGTTTATGGGAGTAATGTGAAATCAGCATTGTCCCCTTTCACCTCCTCATTAGAGAGCATCATCAGTTCAAAGATAGCAGTCCAGGGACAGCACTATTTGTATTAGCTCCTAACTGAAAACTACCCAAATACTCATAAATAGTACAGTAGATAAATAAATACAAAATTGTATATTCACACAGTGAAATATTATATACTGAGAGTGACCATTCTGCACCTAAATAGAATAATATGGAATCACAACATAACTTTGAGTTAATGTATAATACATAACCTTTGATTCTACTTATATAAAAAGTATATGGAACAAAAATAATCTACATCATTGGAAAGCAAGATAGTGCTTACTGCTAAGGGCAGTGACCAGAATGGCGATGACAGTGGCTTTGGGATGTCAGTAATACTGTTTCTTGATCTGGGTGCTTATAAAAATGTATCAAGCTGCATATTTACTATTTGTTCACTTTTCTGTTTGCATATTGCGCTTCAATAAAAACATTTAAAACAATAAGTCAAGGAGTTAGGCTTTGTTCAAATACTATTTCTAGAAAGCCTTGGTGGAGACTGGCATTAGGAAATAAACTAAAGAAGTTTAATCAGAGTTTTGAAGTTTAAAACCCAAATAGTAAATAACATTGGCATAAGTATGTTGGGATTTCCCACTACCCTCTCTTAATCACCCACCTTGGCTTGGCTCAGTGTAAACGAGGAGAAAAAAGGGGATAAGTTGATTCTTCATTTTCTCTCCCTGTTTACCTACTTCCCCTTGTCTTTACCACCATTTCTACTTTTCAAGGAAAATAGTGTGGAGCCAGAAGTGAGATTCGAATTCATGTGTGTACATGGAGGTTCTAAAGGATAGAACTTGTGGCTGATGCATACATCATGCATGGTGAATTTAACATGCAGTTGGGTACAAAATACTTAAGGAGTGACCAAGTTCTACAGTGTGCTTCCATCTAGTTTTAAATGAGATGTTCAAGAGCAATACAGCATGATGGTTAGCTGTGTGTGCTCTGGAACCCACTACCTGAATACATATCATCTCAGTGCTCATTGAATTCTCATTTCTCTATCTATAGAGTGGGATTAATTATATTATTTATGTCATAGTGTTGTTGTGAGGTTTAAATGAAATAAAGCCTATGGAGTCCTGTACATATACAATTTCGGGGTAAGTGTTCAATAAATACCATTTTTATTATTTTTCAATACTGGTGGTACTTAATAAAAACAGTATTGAATATGGAGTCAGCAGTTTAGGGCTTCCTTTTCTGGTCCATAATTTTCTAGCAGTGTGAAATTGTATATTTAACTACACGCAGTCTCACATTATTCTGCAAAGTGATGAAAATATGCCAAAATAAGATAAGTATGTGAAAGAAACTAGCTCAGACCTTGGTCACACGGTAAGTCTGCATTTTACATTATAAATACAAATTTAACTAGATTAGTAGGGAATTTAATCAGTGTTCGTTCTGTGAATAAATATTTTTATTACTTAATATAAATTTTAAAGCTCTATTCAGATTAATTTTGAGTGTTGTTTTATTATGTATGTTTGAAAAGGGAAAAAATAACTTACTCCATTGACACGAAGCACTTATAAGATAAGCATACCAATTACACCTAAGGAGCATGGCCTCTGAAAATGTGGCTTACAGTAATGAAAATGCTGTATAAATCTAAAGATTTATGGTTAAGATACATTTTCTTTGTCAGATAGCAAGGTCAAAATATGGTTCTAAAAGTAAAGGGAAAAATTACATGGTAGAGATTTCAGGGGCGTTACTGTTGTTATAATTGCTCTTTTGAGGTTGTAGTTAGAATGACACTAGCATTTTGTTTTAGTCTATCTAGACTGTCTACCCCTCGCCAACATTCTGGCCATGTGTATCAGTATTCAGAAGAAAGCAAGGGCTTCTTGCAGGAGGGCTTGCCTTTGAAGAGAGTGTCAAATCAATCTCAGGATTGATTCCAAGATATCTATTGCCAAGCTGCATTTGCTAATGCTGCCATCTAAATAAATCCTGGTGTCCATGGTATCAGTGCAAGGCAAATTTGTCCTTGTTATTGCATGATAAAAGGCATCTTTTAAAAGATAGGAGAAAATTAATTAGACTACAAATTTATCCATAAAATAAAAGGAAAGACTACCTGGGTAAAGGGATCTGGAATAGGAAGACTCATTTTTATTAGGAAATTCTGCGTTTAGCTCAAGTAGCATACATTTGTGCAGAAGAGATAATAGTTTGTTATTATCATCTCCAATCTTGCAGTTAGTCAAGGAAGAACTATTATGAATATTTCATCATTACTGATTATACTTATAATATTTACTTTATGGCAACATCACCAAATTCAGAGATATTAAGAGGCTTTTAAATAAAATAAAAATTGAGCCAGTTAGACTTTGGAAGATCTTAAAAAATAAATAGTTGCTGCATAAAGTCCGTGGAAAACTAAATCAGGAAAGGATTGTCTTACTTTTATTTCAGCTGTCATAATGGAAATATATGCTTATACAGTTAGAAATGATTTGCCATTGAAAGTCCTTAATTTCTATATGCTTTTGCTATCTTACAGCAAGAAGAAAGTTTTTTTAGAATACAGGACATGAAGCCTTTTTTTTTTTTTTTTACCTAAAAACTATTTCATCCCTTTTCCTGACTGTTGAGCAGTATGACTGTTGATAAAATGTCATAAAAATAAATTTTGTAGAGTGAGATGAGATTAACTGAAAAGTTTCCAAACACTTTACCAGTGGGGAAAAATGGCCCTTTAGATTGTACAGTCTTTACAGAAATTGGACAACAGAGGACACAACTAGCATTAGCTCCCACTGGGAAAATAATTTAGGCTTTGACATAATATACTGGAGGGAAAATAAGATTTATCTTATGGCAAGTAGTTTTCCATTCTTTAATTCATGACTTATAAAAAGAACAATAGAGATTGACTATTGTATGCTTCATAGACATCATTCCCTTAAGTGGGTCATAGAAAAACTATGATTGTGTTTTCTTTATATTAATAAGTGCTAAATATAAACACCATAATTAGAAAAATAAGGAAAATTTAATATCTAGCATGTCAAAAATGTTTGAGCAAGTGATGATTCAATCACATAATAAATTCTGTGTAAGGACCGAGGAAAATAAATAGGTCTTTACTTATGAAAATCCTTACACCCTTCACCTCAGCGCCAAAGCTCTCAGAATTCCACGTGATTAAGAATAAAGATCACAAAACAATATTGGCGGAATGGAGTCAGCTTGATGAATACAAAATGGTTCTATGGACACATCAAAAAGACATTTTAAAAACTTTGAGAAACAACTTAAATCTGTATAATTTGATGTTCTTTATTTTTCTCTTACTGCACTCAAATTTTCCACTATCTTTTTTTATAGCCAGCATTTCTAGTGTTTGCAAAGAAAGCATTTAGTTTTTATTTACTTAATAAAAGCTCAGTAGGCAAGATAAGCATTAAGTCTGTTCTTGAAGGAAATGAGTTTGGCAAGAAAAAGGGACAATGTTCTTAGAATGAATGAATTATCCAAATAGGACAGGGAAAATATGGGTGGAATAAAGCTAAATAAAAGTATTGAAAAATTTATTAAAGTTGTAATTTTTTAGAACCTGCTATGCCCTAAGAACTGTGAAAGGCACAGTGGAGAATACAAATAAAATGCAACAGAGAGAGAGAGTTTGCTGTCAATGAGTTGTAAACCTCATTGGGAAGACAAATATTGTACCACTTTCTATCATGCAGAGCAGATTTAGTAGTGTCATGATTAATGAATCATATTTTTAACTTCAATAATCTAAGATTACAGTTGAAATTAAATTGGAGCTAGAGTAGTGGACCTGAGTGCCCCTTTAGTAACTACTACTATATCAGAAGGAACTACTCCCACCACCACAACCCTGCCACTTACTAACTGGGTACCTAAATTGCCAGACACTGTTTTAATTCTTTTACATTCATTAGCCTATTTAATCAATGAAACAAGCCAATTGTGCTATGGTAGTTATAATTATTACCCCTATTTTCACAAATAAGAAACCCAGGGTATAGAGATATTAAAGTAACTATCCCAAGGTTCTGAATATAGGCAGTCTACTGCCTGAAAGGCAAAGGCTAAAGAATGTCAAATTCCCACAACAGTGAAAACTACTTACCTTGAAGACAAGTGAGAATGGAAACACAACTTTCCAAAATACATGGAATGCAGCAAAAGCAGTTCTAAGTGAGAAGTTCACAGTGATACAAGACTACCTCAAGAAACAAGAAAAATCTCTAATAAACCTTTTAAATGTACATTTAAAGAAACCAGAGAAAGAGGAACAAGCACTCCAAAGTTAGTGGAAGGAAGAAAATAAAGATTAGAGTGGAAATAAGTGAAATAAAGAACAACAAAAACAAAAAAGCAATTGAATAGATCAGTGAAACTAAGAGCTGGTTCGTTGAAAATATAAAACTGACAAACCTTTAGCCAGACTCATAATGAAAAAAGAGAGAGTGCCCAAATAAAATCAGAAATGAAAGAGGAGAAGTTACAACCAACACCACAGAAATACAAAGAATCATGAGACTACTAAAGACAATTATATGCTAAAAAATTGGACAACCTAGAAGAAATGGATAAATTTCTAGAAACATGCAATCTTCCAAGAGTGCATCAGGAAGAAATAGAAAACCTGAACAGACCAATTATGAGTAATAAAATTGAATCAGTAATAAAAAAAATATCCAGACAAAAGTTCAGGATGAGACAGATTCATAGGTGAATTCTATAAAACATTTAGAGAAAAGTTAATGCTTACTCCTCTCAAACTATTCAAAAAAATTGAAGCAGAAGGAACACTTCCAAATGCATTCTACAAGGCCAGCATTATCCTCATACCAAAATCAAAGACCCTAAAAAAAAAAAAAAGAAAAAAGAAAATCACTGGCCAATATCCCTGATGAACATAGATGCAAAAATCCTTAACAAAATATTAACAAACTAAGTTGAACAATACATTAAAAGGATCATACACCATGGTCTAGTGAGATTTATTCTAGGGATGCAAGGATGGATCAATATTCACAAATCAATCAACATGATCCACCACATTAACAAAACAAAGTATAAAATCATACTATCATCTCTATAGATAAAGAAAAAGCAGTTGACAAAATTTAACATCCATTTGCAATAAAAACAAAGTGGGTATAGAGGGAACATAACAAAGGCCATATACGACAAACCACAACTAACATAATATCCAATACTGAAAAACTAAAAGCTTTTCCTCTAAGATCAGGAACAAGACAAAGTTGCCCAATCTCACCACTTTTATACAACATAATATTGGAAGTCCTAGCCACAGTAATCATACAAGGAAAATAAATAGAATAAAAAGAAACAAAAGGAAAAGAAGTGGTAAAGCTGTCACTATTTGCAGATGACATGTTACTACGTATACACAGAAAATTCTGAAGACTTTACCAGAAAAACGATTTTAAATAATGAAGTCAGTAAAGTTGTAGGATAGAAAATTAATGTACAGCTATCTGTTATACTTTGATACACAAATAAACTATCAGAAAGAGGAATTAAGAAAACAATCCTATTTACAGTTGCATCAAAAAGAGTAAAATACCTAGGAATAAAGCTATATGACATTGATGAAAAAATTGAAAACAACCAAATAATTGGAAAGATATCCTGTACATGTGGACTGGAAGAATTAATGTTGTTAAAATGCCCGTGCTACCCAAAACAATCTACAGATTCAGTGCAATTCCTATCAAAATGCCCATGGCATTTTTCACAGAACTGGAAGAAATAATCCTAAAATTTGTATGGAATAGACAAAACAATCTTGAGAAAGAACAACAAAGCTGGAGGTATTATGACCCCTGATTTCAAACTATCCTACAAAGCTATAGTAATCAAAACAATATGGGGCTTCCCTGGTGGTGCAGTGGTTGACAGTCCGCCTGCCAATGCAGGGGACACGGGTTCGAGCCCTGGTCTGGGAAGATCCCACATGCCGCAGAGCAACTGGGCCCGTGAGCCACAACTACTGAGCCTGCGCGTCTGGAGCCTGTGCTCTGCAACGAGAGGCCGCGATAGTGAGAGGCCTGCGCACCGCGATGAAGAGTGGCCCCCGCTTGCCGCAACTAGAGAAAGCCCTCACACAGAAACGAAGACACAACACAGCCAAAAATAAGTAAATAAATAAAAAGAAAACAAACAAACAAATAAAAAACAATATGATAATGGAACAAAAACAGACACATAGATCAATGGAACAGGATAGAGAGCCCAGAAATGAATGTATGCTTATATGGTCAATTAGTCTATGAGAAAGGAGACAAGAATATACAATGGAGAAATGACAGTTTCTTCAATAAATGGTGTTGGGAAAACTGGGATATTCACATGCAAAAGAATGAAACTGGATCACTTTCTTATACCCTGGGATAGTCACATGCAAAAGAATGAAGCTGGATCACTTTCTTATACCCATATACAAAAATTAACTAAAAAGGAATTAAAGACTTAAATGTAAGACCTGAAACCATAAAACCCCTAGAAGAATATATAGGCAGTAAACTCTGTAACATCAGTCTTAGCAATAGTTTTTGGATCTGTCTTCTGAGACAAGACAACAAAAGCAAAAATAAACAAGAGGACTTCATCAAACTAAAAAGCTTTTGCATAGCAAAGGAAACAGTTGGCAAAAGGAAAAGACAACCTACTGAATGGGAAAAAAATATTTGCAAATGATATGCCTGATAAGGGCTTAATATCTAAAATATACTTTAAAAACTCATAAAATTCAATCTCAAAAGACATACAATCCAATTTAAAAATGGGCAGTGGAGCTGAATAGATATTTTTCCAAAGAAGATACACAGATATCCAAAAGGCACATGAAAAGATGCTTAACATCACTAATCATCAGGGAAATGCAAATCAAAACCACAATAAGATATCATCTTATACCTGTCAGAATGGCTATTATGAAAAAGACAACAAAAATACAAGTTTTGGGCTTCCCTGGCGGCGCAGTGGTTGAGAATCTGCCTGCCAATGCAGGGGACATGGGTTCGAGCCCTGGTCTGGGAAGATCCCGCATGCCGCGGAGCAACTAGGCCCATGAGCCACAGCTACTGAGCCTGCGCGTCTGGAGCCTGTGCTCCACAACAAGAGAGGCTGCGATAGTGAGTGGCCCGCGCACCGCGATGAAGAGTGGCCCCCGCTCGCTGCAACTAGAGAAAGCCCTCGCACAGAAACGAAGACCCAACACAGCCAAAAATAAATAAATAAATAAATAAATTTATAAAAAAAAAAATACAAGTTTTGGTGAAGTTATGAAGAAAAGGGAACCCTCACACACTGTTGGTGAAAATGTAAATTGTTACAGCCACTTTGGAAAACAGTATGGACATTTCTCAAAAAATTAAAAGCAGAACTACCATATGATCCAGTAGTTTCACTTCTAGGCATTTATCTGAGGAAAACGAAAACACTAATTCAAAAAGATATATGCACTCCAATGTGCAGCATTATTTACAATAGCCAAGATATGTGTCCATTGATAAATGAATGGATAAAGAATATGTGGTGTATATATACACAATGGAATTTTACCCAGCCATAAAAAGAATAAAATCTTGCCGTTGGCGACAACAAAGAGGGACCTAGAGGGTATTATGCTAAGTGAAATAAGTCACACAGAGAAAGACAAATATGGTATGATTTCACTTTATGTGGAATCTAAAACCAAAACAAACTAACAAAAAACAGAAACAGACTCATGGATACAAAGAACAAACTAGTGGTTGCCAGAGACGTGGGATGTGGGGGAATCAGTGAAATAGGTGAAGAGGATTAAGAGGTACAAACTTCCAGTTATAAAATTAATAAGTGATGGGGATATAATGTCCAGCATAGGGAATATAGTGACTAATATTGTTATAACTTTGTATGGTGACAGATGGTAACTAGACTTATCATGGTGATCATTTTCTAATGTATAAAAATAATCAAATAATTATGTTTAAATTGATGTTTGCCTCTCTTAACAAAAGCAGATGTCTGAATTTGTTATATAGGCATGGAGTCATAGATTTAAATCAAATTTTTAGCATTGTTCAATCTAGTGTTTTTGAGGTGTAGTTTTTACTGGACCATGGCCCCTTACCTGAAGGTCCTCCTTGTTCCATTTGAACTACCAAGGGCTGTAGTTATAAAGATCTCCCCAAACTCTAAGAAACTGCAAAGTGAAAATCACCCTCTATCTCTCTTTTTGAAGATTTCAAAACCAGACATCTTGCCTTTCGCTCCAATTTTCGCTTTCCATCCCGTATGGAAATGTAAGAGAAGTAGGGAAGTGATTGGAATAAGCGTCTCTCAATTCACTGGAAAGTGTGGAGAAAAAAAACCCCAAAAAACCAGACATTCAGTTGAGTTTAATCATGTGAGATTTGATTTTTTGAAAAAGTCATGACTAAAATTAGAAAATAAATTGTTGGAGTTGAGCTCTAGTATATGTTGTTCTCTGAAATGTCCCCAACTTGACAAATTTGGACCAATAAATAGAATAACATATTATTCACTTGTCAGCAGTTTAGGCTGTGCAGTTAGACAAAATGATTTTTGTAAACCTTACTTCATCACTGATCAATTGTCTGAGTGCTTCTTTTATAAAGTAGGGTTAATAATAGTTTCTCTATCATAGGAGATTGATAATTAAATATACCTAATTAATTAAATAATATATCTAAAGCATATATAAAACATGCCATTTGGTACATGGTAACCATTCAACAACCGTTAGTTATTATCATATATATTTTAGAGAAGAATATTTTATATTTACCTACATTAAACATGTTTTAGTATAATTTTTCTTTCAGTTTTTAAAATATAGAGGAAGTTTGTCAATTGTTTAATCTGAGATTATTCCCTTTCTATTACTTTGCTGTTCAAATATTCTCTTTTGTGTTAAATGACAGTGATAGGATTACTTAGTGGTAGTCATTTTTATTCTAGTATCCTTATCTGACAAAAATGAATATTGAGTTTAGAGGAGAAATAAGAGAAAGAAAGGCAGGGCTGCTAATAATATGATGCCCTAGAAGTCGTGAAGGAATAAGTTTCAAAATGTAAAAATAATTGAAGGCATCAAGGGCTGCTAGGAGAGGTTAGAGGATAAAAAAATTAGAAGAGACTAGTTTTACCAATAGATTTTTCTAAAATTACTCTCAGAATTTTAAACAATTAAAAGAACTCAATTCCTTCTCTGTCAACTGACAAATGTGATGGAATAAAAGTTGGACAAAAACAAATTCAGCATTTTGCACCTAAACTTTTATAGAAGGTTTTTGTGTGTATCCATTAGAATTTAGGAAAAAACTATATGCATAGCTTGCATTTCCTGATTAAGCAATGTGTTCAATGAGGCTATCAGTGGCTTATTAGTTGGATTAATTACAGCAGCTGCCCCCTCTTCATTTTACCAGATGTTGTAGGTTCTCCAAAAGCTTTGTGGATTGTGTGGGCAATTAGGTAATAAAAAATACATCATTAAGTAATTATAATTTTCTGTATTTTTATGTGTCAACAGAGAGATACTCTCTGATTATATATATAGGAGATTACTTAATTATTTACAAAAACACAGAATTTTGTATAGTCCTAGGGGTATATCAACTTTCGTGGGATTTAGTTAGCTCTTAAATTAACTAAATTTTTAAATTTTATTTGAGGTAAAAAATCAGTTCATTTAACTCTTAGTCAACTATTTACATGTGGTGTTTTAGATGTTTTTTCCCATACTCAGCTCATTGCTAACATTTAAGTATTCGATTCAACAAACTGAATTTAGTAATTAATACATGTAAAATTCTAATGTAATCTCTTTGGGAAAATTCCAAGATAAGTAAGACATAGTCAGTGATCTTAAAAAGCATTTATTAGGATGAAGTCAAGGCAAATTAGAAGAGTCAAAGTAAAATTGTTGGAGTATGTTTAGATTCCCTGTAACTTCAATATGTATAAGCCAGGTCCAAAAATGTAGACATGAAAATGACAGCAGTAGCAAACATTTATTACATTTACTTTTATTGTGACCACAGTATAGTCAAAGGCAGGCCATACATATTTACATTCTTAAAGGAGTTTTCATACAATAGTCTTAAAGTATTTCCAAAGCTGCAGGCTTTTGCCTGCAATCAGTCTTGGTACACTGGTCTGAACCTGATTCAATATGATGGGTTCCCTTCTTATCACTTTCCTGAAATGGTGATTGTTCTCTACACAATCACAAAAGGTGATGTTCTTTTTTTAGGGATTTCATTCTGCTTCTTCAAATTGAAACTGATGCCTGAATTTTGTCTTTTCAATTTCAATTGTGTCCTTTGTCAATTTTATCAGTAGAAAATTTTCTTAGCTGTGCTCAACTAACTGATATTCTCTTTACCACATATCAAGTGTTAACCAATACTAAATAATTTAGCCATTAATCGTAAGATGAATTTGGATGGTTCCTCAAATGTTTAAAAATAACTTTCTAAATTGGCCAGTTAAATATAATTGGGGGATCTTATTTTCAGTGTTCATATTATGCTTACTAATAAAGAATATTTAATATTTTTTTCTAAGAGGAAAAAACTTCTGATGACTTTAATATCCTTTCCTTCAGAAAGCCCATTTAGAAATAGTTTATAACATGTAAATTAATCTCAAGAGAAAAGAAGAATATGTAAAAGTCGCTTAGTCTTCTCTGGGGAAGATGATTATAAAATAAAAATGGGTCTGACACTCTGCAAGAACTGTCTACATCCATCCAGATTTGAAGAAGGGAGAAACCAACAAACCAAAGAAAGATACATTATGGCATACCATACTTTCGATGAAACTTACAGTATTGGTTTCTAAACTTGTTAAAAGAGATGGCATAAGAGGAATCAGTCTTCGATTTAGGGAAAATAGGAGAGAAGCTTGAATGACAATGACAGTTACCAGCAATAAGAAAAAGCAAGTCACTTTTTCATGACTTTCTACTCTCACCTTTGAAGTAGAGTCTTCTAAGAGTTCCAGGTAGATTTCTGACTGTAAGAACACTTTTTAGTGATGTATATCCAAGATATTTCCCTTGGTATATTTATTCTACAGCTATAAAATGTGAGGGATCTTTTTATAAAGTTCTCTTCTAAGTGTTCTGTAAGATTTTCCAAGTTATAGTTAGTAATTAAATGTGGCTCTTTTAAAGCATGTCTACAGATACTTTGATACTCTTTATCTTCAATAGGTGAAGCTTAATTCCTCTCTGTTTCAATATAGCAGAAGTTATAGGCTGTCACTGTTGACATTAGTTTTTTTTAAATTTTTTGTCGCATATTATTTTATTTTTACTCTTTTAAAACTACCCTTAATAACTTGTTGCTAGTAATTTTTAACAATATGAATTCTAAAAGCAAACAGAATTTATTAGGTTTTAAAAAGACTGTGATCACTGTCTTAACTGTGTTCTCTCGTTCTGTCTGTCTCAAAGCACACGTTCCAGGGGAAGCCAGCTGCCACATTCTGAGGTAGTTCTAAAGAGGGGGGAACTGGCTACCAAGTTGTGAGGGTACTCAAGCAGCCAAAGAAAAGGCCATATGACAAGCCTGCCAGCACCACATGAATGAAGTTAGGAGCATTTCTTTTGAGACCTGCTAACAGCTATGTCAACCAGCTAGGAAGGAAATCTTTCAGTCCAACCTGAGATGACCACAGCCCTGGCTGAGAGCTTGGCTGCAAGCTCAAGAGAGACTCTGAGCCAGAATCACTCAGCTAAACCACTCTTGGATTTCCACAGAAACTATGAGATAAGAAATGTTTGTTGTTTTAAACCACTAAGTTTGCTGTAAGTTATTATACAATAGATAACTATTACATTGAAAAATTAAAATGATAAGAAAGGCATAACTTTTTGTGTCACAGATTTATGTTTTTTTTAAGTATGGCTCTCAAGTAATATTTATACTTTAATGATATAGTTATTATTCTGTTATATTTTACTGAGTCAGAATTTTTAAAATAACATTTAGCTGATCTTTACTTGATAGCCAGTATTTAATTGGTGTTGAATGAAAATACCTTTTTCTTAACATTTGTAGAAAATCACCCTGACTTACAGTGGTGCCCCCTGAATTATAAGCAGTAGCCTCCAAATTAGCTAAACTCAAAAGAGATATATGTAATCCATTATCTTATTTTATTTGATTCAAATGGAGCATATTTGTTAGTGTTTAATAATTATCAAAGAAAACTGAAAACAATATTAAGGTAGTGGGATATTTAAGTTTAAATTTCCTGTCAAATGTGACTTGATGTAGATCTGTGTTATGAACCAGCAGGACATAATTTTAATCAAATTTAATTTAAATGCTTTCTCTACATATGAGTCATGAGAAAAAAGTAGTTTTAGGTCACTTTTATTGTAAAGAAAAAAACACTGAGACTTACAGAAATGAATAGTCCACAGTCACCTGAATGAAAAAACACACCAAATTAGTCAATTATATCTCAATAAAATTTAAGAACATATATTTATGGACAGTGAATTAGAAGTATATAGTTATTAAATATTTAGGTAGGAGGGATATTAAGGAACTTTTCAAACTTTCTTTTAATTTTAAAAGAACACAGGGAGATGAGGAATTGTGTTCCTCTGACTGGGCTCATTGAGGTACCTTAAAGGAGAAAATCAAGTTCCTATTACTGAAGTGTTTACTGAACAGTTTTCTTCTTCATTTCTCTTCATGTAGGGTAAATTAAAAATAGGAGTGGTGACCTGTCATGCGAGTAACTTATTATCCCAAGGGACTTAATATATTTATTTTAAATCTCTATATTGATAAGAATATTTTTAAAAATTTTTATTGGAGTGTAATTTACAATGTTGTGTCAGCTTCAGGTGTACAGTAAAGTGAATCAGTTATACATATACATATATCCACCCTTTTTAAAACTCTTTTCCCATATAGGCCATTACAGGGTATTGAGTGGAGTTCCTTGTGATATACAGTAGGTCCTTATTAGTTATCTATTTTTTATATAGTAGTGTGTGTCTAGCTATTGTCAGTGTGTTTGTCAAAATAATAATAAGATCCCAATATTCCATCTCTAAAATATTTTAAGTGACAGAGAATGGCCAAGGTTAAGTATTATTCTCTTTAGAGACATTCCAATTTTAGAAACATTTCCAGGGACAGACATAAAATAGCCTTATTCTGATCAACCATATGCAGATAATTTTCTTTAGCACTGGGCACCAAAGTATTAAAATGTAGACCACTAGCAACCCAGAGGACACTGAGGGGAGAGTGATCAGGATAGGAATGGGCCCGCATCATGTCATTTGGACATCACTAAATTTACTGGAGAAGTTTTAAGTAAGAAACAAAAACTACTTATGCTCCAGAGGGGAGCAGTACTGGAGCAAGAGGGGCTGAGGCTTCAGCATGGGTCTGGGTGCAAGATGTGGCAGTCCCAGCCCCAATCAGATTTTGGGACTGCTCCTGACGTACTGCCTGCGTAAGTGTCAATATTGGCTGCCCAGCCCCATTTAGATGACATTCTCCATAGGAGCTGGCTCCGTCCCTTATAATTTAGCCCTCCCCTCGGCAGTGGCAGCCCTCACCCTAGTGTGGAGCTGTGTTGTGCAGCAAGCGGAGCCAGGTGGTGCACTTGGCTCAGGCTGGGGTGTGTGCCCAGGTGATCACAGGAAACAGGCCACAGTCCCATACAGGTTCAGTTTGCTTCCTCCACCTTGTTTTGGAAGTAAGAAAGCATGTGCATGCTCTTCATGAGCAGAGTAGGTTTCTTACATACCTCCTGTTAGTCCTACTTGTTTGCAGACCAGTTAAGAGGACTCATCTTCCCAGTGTTGGACCCCAAAGCTGGGGCACCCAATATTGTCTTGAACTACTCACTCCCTGAGGAGGCTATCCACCCATGTAATCCCCCGCCTATTCTGTGTCCCCTCCCGGGGTACAGGTCCTGACCTGATTGCTTTACTTCTCCTTCTACCCCATTCCATGTGGATCTTTCTTACAGCTTTGGTTGCACAAATCTTTCTGCCAATGTCCAGTTAGTTTTCAGTGAGAATTGCTCCAGATGTAGATGTATTTTTGATGTGTTCATAGGGGGAGATGAGCTCTGAGTCCTTTTACTCGACCATCTTGACCTCCTTCCTAGTGTTTTTGTTTTCTTCAGATAAATAGCCAGGAGTGGAATTGCTAGATCATATGCTAGATCTACTACTTTTAGTAGAACTAAAAGAGGTTCTACTTTTAACCTTTTGAGGTACCTCTATACTATTTTCCATAGGGGCTGCACCAATTTACATTCCTATCAACATTGTACAAGGGTTACCTTTTCTCCAAATCCTCTCCAAAATTTGTCATTTCTTGTCCTTTTGATAATAGGCATTCTAACAGGTATGAGGTGATATCTATTGCGATTTGCATTTCACTGATGGTTAATGATGTTGAGCATCTTTTCATGTGTCTGTTGGCCATCTGTATGTCTTCTTTGGACAAATGCCTATTTAGATCCTCTGCCCATTTTTTTAACTGGATTATTTGGGATTATTTTACTATTTACTTGTATGAGTTCTTTCTGTATTTTCGATATTAATCCCTTGTCAGATAAATGACTTGCAAATATTTTCTCTCATTCAGTAGGCTGCCTTTTCATTTTGTTGATGGTTTCCTTTGCTGTTCAGAAGCTTTTTAGTTTCATATAGTCCCACTTGTTTATTTTTGTTTTTGTTGCCTTTACTTTTGGTGTCAAATCCAAAAAACCATGACCAAGACCAATGTCAAGTTGCCTATAGCCTATGTTTTTTTTCTGGGAGTTTTATGGTTTCAGGTGTTACATTCAAGTCTTTAATCCATTTTGAGTTAATCTTACAGTGTAAGATAGTAATCCATTTTCATTCTTTCACGTATGGCTATCCTGTGTTACTTTTTGTAACCTACTTTGTATCTTAGAATTGTATGATGATCTTATTCTCAAATTCTTCATAGTTAGGGACATTTTTTTTTAAAGTATAACTCTGCTTAGAGTCTGGATTCAATGTTTAGTTGTTGGATCAGATTTAGGTAGTAAAATCCCACATTAAAATTAATCTTTTGAGAATAATAGAATTTTCACTGTGATAGATTGTGAATCCATATTCCTTATCACAAACTGCTTGATTTAGAAGGGTTTTTACTTAAACTACATTAGTCAGTAAAATTGGTTGTTCTTTACAAAGGACGTTTGCAAAAATTATTCTCTTCTCCAACAGCTATTAAACTGAAAATAGCATTACTGTGTACCTACCAGGCAGTATGGATTCAAATAGATTAAGAAAATAAGGTGAAAATAAATCCCTTTCTAGTATTTATCAGGCTAAAATCTAAATTAGTTCCACCTTAGGTGTGTAAGGATTATTGAAGACTGTTTCTATTGAAAAAGCCAAAAGAGAACGAGAGAGACAAGGGATATTTTGAAAATTGGTGAAGGCAACAAAGGAAATGTTATGAAGAATTTTTTCTCTAATTTATCTGTAAGCATATTAATAAGATGGAGATTAAATTAGTGTTGAGAAAACTGAAGTATTTACAGTTTAATCAGTGACAAGTAAAATAATAAACATGATGATGCTCAGCTTGAAAAGTATATCACATTTCTCTGTAAGGTGATCTCTAGGCCAGCTTGATATGCTCCCTCATTTTGAATTATTAAAGTATAGTTAATAACCTTTCTCATGAGGTTTGCTTAATTTATTTTAGTGTATTGGAGCTTGACATTTTGTGGAAACTGGGTATTGATGTATTTGCAGTTGGATCAGAATTTGGCAGTGCTATTCCCTCACATTTATTTTTAAATTTATAATATGTGAATTTCCATGAGGGTGGAAAGATGCCTGTTAAAGAGAAACTAGAATTAAGACCCCGCTCCTTCCTATACAAAACCTAGACCATTTCCGTTGAAAAAAATCCAGCATGTCCCATTAATCAGAGTGGCTTAAGTCCATATTGTGAAAAAGACCAACTGCGGTTTTTGAGGAGAATTCTCCAGAAAAAATCCATGGTATGAGTACTTGTAGTGTATTTCTCTATCTTTTCCTCCTTCTCCTGGAATTAAACAAAATAATAAGAGAAATTTAAAAATTAATAAACTAAATTTTGCAAGTTTCACTTTCAAAGGTCAAAAATAGCTAAGACTGGTTAAGCCATAGTGGGAAGAGTAGTGGAGAACGTCACGGGTTCCTGGGGCAGCAAAGCTTAGAGAACAATGCCAGAATTCATTACCTGGTTATGAAAGATTTACTCTGGAGAGCTATAGCAATATCCCAAATTTATAACAACCATACCAAGAGCTGAGGTGAGCAAGAATGAGATGGAGCAGAAGCAGAATGTAGGAAAGGAGAGGTGGAGGTGCAAAGGGTATGGAGAGAGGCTAGTACCAGTAGACATCCCCAAACACCACAAGACATACATGTATGTGTGGAAGCTCAAAATTTACCTTGCAGATCATAGTTGCATCCCATTATGAAGGTTTTTGAGAGACTGGGGAATGACAATGCTAGAGTCAAAAGCTATCCTGGGGTCTTCCCTGGTGGTCTAGTTGCTAAGATTTTGCCTTCCAGTGCAGGGGGTGTGGGTTCAATCCCTGGTCGGGGAGCTAAGATCCCACATGCCTCGGGCCAAAAAACCAAAACATAAAACAGAAGCAATATTGTAACAAATTCAATAAAGGCTTTACTGCATAGCACAAGGAGATCAGCTTGGTGCTTTGTGACCACCTAGAGGGGTGGGATAGGGAGGATGGGAGGGAGACGCAAGAGGAAGGAGATATGGGGATATATGTATATGTATAGCTGATTCAGTTTGTTATAAAGCAGAAACTAACACACCATTGCAAAGCAATTATACTCCAATAAAGATGTTAAAAAAATAAATAAAACTAAAGGCTTTAAAAAAGTGGTCCACGTTAGAAAAAAAACTATCCTGGATGTGGTTAGAATCAGAAAATAGAGGAGGTGGGCTAAATACTGTCTCTGTGGCAACAAGGGAAACAGGAGCCCCTTTTTTAGAAAACCTGAAAGATTAATCAGGTCTTTCCTCTCACCACTGATACATAGCAATAACTTCAGAAAAATCAAAGGTGAGTAGCAACAACAAATAAACAAAAACAACCCCAAAACCCAAAAACACACATACACAAAAACAACTGGTACTTCCAAGTACAACGAAAAGAAAATCTTAAAAAAAAGATTTTAAGACCCAATTATATCTTATCTAGAAGAAACCCACTTGAAATATAAACTCAGATAGACTAAAAGTAAAAGGATGGAGAAAGATATAGCATGCTAATATTAACCGAGAGACTGCTGGAATAGCCATATATATATGTAAATCAAATTCAAATATATATATATGCACATATATATAGTTGATTTACAATATTAGTTTCAGGTGTACACCATAGTGATTCAGTATTTTTATAGATTATATTCCATTAAAAGTTATTGTAAAATAATCGCTATAATTCCCTGTGTTATATAATATATCCTTGTTGAGTATCTATTTTATACATAGTAGTTTGTATCTCTTAATCCCATACCCTCACCTTACCCCTCAGCCTTTCCTCTCCCCATTGGTAACCACTAGTTTGTTTTCAATGTCTGTGAGTCTGTTTCTGTCTTGCATATATATTCATTTGTATTATTTTTTAGATTCCACATATAAGTGATATCATACAGTATTTGTCTTTGACTTATTGCACTAAGCATAATATTCTCTAGGTTCATTCACGTTGCTGCAAATATCAGAATTTTATTCTTTTTTTATAGCTAATATTCCATTGTATGTGTGCATAAGTTTTGCATTGCAAAACCTAAAATAAAAACACGATTTTCAAAATAAAAAGATGAAAAATAAATTGTGAACAAGTATTTAAATTCATATCACAAACAAATGCTAATATGTAAAGAGCTCTTAGAAATACATAAGAAAAATTAAAGAATATGAATAAACAGTTAAAAGAAAGTGAAATACAAATGGTTTGGAAACATGAATGGTGTTCAACTTTATTCCTAAGAAGAGAAAATGTGAATGAAAATTACCCTAAGATATTGCTTTCTACCTGCCCAACTGGAAAAAAAAAAAAATGCTTGAGAATTCACCTTGTTGATAAAGCTTGTAGAAACAGATAGTCTCAATCATTGATCGTATTAAAGTTGGTTTGTGCAATTTCTGTGGAGGTATATTTGACAACATATAAATTTACATGGGTATAGACTTTTCAATCCAGCAACCACAATTTAAGTAATTAATTTTTCCTATAGATATAACTAGATATATGTGAAATGATTTATGTTCAAGCTTATTGAAGAACTGAGACATTGCTTATCATATCAACAGATTAAAAACAGCCTAAATGTCTATCGACAGGGAATGAGTTGGTTAAATAAATTATAATATGTACATCTATACAATGGAATACTTTGCAATTGTTAAAAAAAAAAGAATGAAGAAGCTATCTATAAACTGGTGTGAAAAGATCTTCAAAATATAAGAAGTAAAACTGCACAGAAGTATGCATGGTATATCTGTCATGAAAAGGGGAAAATAAGACTATATATTTATAGCTTTTTCATATTTGCATTAAAAAAATCTGGAAAAATATGCACAAAACTTGTAACAGTGATTACATATTTGGAGAGATAAGGAAATAAAGCATGACAGACTTTTTTGAACCATAGGTATTTTGAACCATTGACCATAGGTATTTAGTGCCTAATTCATTTAAAAAGTATTAAATATCACATAAAAGAGGGTACAATATGAGATGGATGTCCTTGCCTCAGCATCAATACCCAGGTCTTTGGGTCCAGATACAACCTTGGATGCTAAGGCTCACCAACATCTTCTACTCAGCTCACCCTAGTTCCATCTAGGTGGAAAATGGTTGAATGTGATAAATAAAAAGAACTATGTTTCAATTTACATTCTCACCAACAGTGCGAGAGGGTTCCCATTTCTCCACACCCTCTCCAGCATGTATTGTTTGTAAACTTCTTGGTGATGGCTACTCTGACCAGTGTGAGGTGATACCTCATAGTAGTTTTGATTTGCATTTCTCTGATGATTAGTGATGTTGAGGATCCTTTCACGTGTTTGTTGGTAATCTGTATATCTTCTTTGGAGAAATGTCTGTTTCAGTCTTCTGCCCATTTTTGGATTGGGCTCTTTGTTTTTTTGATATTGAGCTGCATGAGCTGCTTGTATATTTTGGAGATTAATCCTTTGTCAGTTGCTTCATTTGCAAAGACTATCTCCCATTCTGAGGTTTGTCTTTTGGTCTTGTTTATGGTTTCCTTTGCTGTGCAAAAGCTTTTAAGTTTCATTAGGTCCCATTTGTTTATTTTTGTTTTTATTTCCCTTTCTCTAGGAGGTGGGTCATAAAGGATCTTTCTGTGATTTATGTCATAGAGTGTTCCGCCTATGTTTTCCTCTAAGAGTTTTATTGTGTCTGGCCTTTAGGTCTTTATCCACTGTATGGAGGTCCCTTACAAAACTAAAAATAGAACTACCATATGACCCAGCAATCCCACTACTGGGCATATACCCTGAGAAAACCATAATTCAAAAAGAGTCATGTACCACAATGTTCATTGCAGCTCTATTTACAATAGCCAGGACATGGAAGCAACATAAGTGTCCATCGACAGGTAAATGGATGAAGAAGATGTGGCACATATATACAATGGAATATTACTCAGCCATAAAAAGAAATGAAATTGAGTTGTTTGTAGTGAGGTGGATGGACCTAGAGTCTGTCATACAGAGTAAAGTAATTCAGAAAGAGAAAAACAAATACCATATGCTAACACATATATATGGAATCTAAAAAAAAAAAAAGGTCTGATGAACGTAGGGGCAGAGCAGGAATAAAGATGCAGTTGTGGAGAATGGACTTGAGGACGTGGAGAGGGGGAAGGGTAAGCTGGGACGAAGTGAGAGAGTAGCATTGACATATATACACTACCAAATGTAAAATGGATGGCTAGTGGGAAGCAGCCGCATAGCACAGGGAGATCAGCTCGGTGCTTTGCGACCACCTAGAGGGGTGGGATAGGGATGGTGGGAGGGAGACACAAAAGGGAGGGGATATGGGGATATACGGATGCATATAGCTGATTCACTTTGTTATACAGCAGAAACTAACACACCATGTAAAGCAATTATACTCCAATAAAGATGTTAAAAAAAAAAAAAAGAACTATGTTTTCAAAGATTTGTAACTCTTGGGATCCAGACAGTTTTGATTCACAGTGCCCCTAATTGAGTGTGACATTTGAAAGAGAATACTGATACTCCCTTATGACTCAAAAAAAAACCCATTTTGACTAGGCATAAATCTCTAAAGACCAACTAGGAGGGGAAACGAGGGATTACTAGATCAACAGAGATGATAAAGGCAGCATCTCTGAGGCTTGCTAAGCTTTAACAAGTCATAAATCCACAAATTCTTGTTTTAAGGTCTATAAAAGCAAGTGTCCATATGCTGGTCCCTGGTGTCCAGCGGGAAGGGATAAGTTTTTCAGGCCACACTTCTGCTGGATTAATTCCAGAGCACCTTCATACTGAAAGCCACCTCACACAGCAGCCCTTGACACTGGAAGCAGTCACGATCAGCCTATGGAGACACTCTGGAGTCAAGAGTGGTGGATATCAATCTGGAAGGGAACATAAATAATTATATATGCCCTGTAGGCCATACAGCACCAAAGAAAACAAATGGATTCAAAGTAAAAGAGTATAAGGAAACTGAAGGACACCTCAGCCAAGGACTGACTATTAAGTAGGTAAGGGATTAAAGCCATGAAAGAGAAGTGACCAACTGGTAGGCACTGGCCACGGGATGCCTGAAAGTTTGATTGCAAAAATGGTCTCAATTCTCCACAGCTCCCTGTATTCTCACCCTTTGTAATAGAATTCTGCAGCCCCACCTCTCAAAAAAGAGTCTGTTAATCCAGCCCTTGCATCTGGGCTCACCTGATGGTTTCCTTTGATCAATAGAGTGTGGTAGAAGTGGCAATGTGCCAGTTTCAAGTACAGATCTCCAAAGACCTTGTGTACTTTCACTCTCTCTTGAAATTCTATTGCTGCCATGAGAACAAGCTTGTATTAAACTTCTAGAAGATGAGAAACCACTTAAAGCAGTGATGAGTCACTCTAACTAAAGCCATCCTAAACCAGCCGGCCCCCAGTCAACTCACAAGCTAGAGTCAGTCCTGACTCAGATCAGCAGAACTGCTCAGCCACCTCTTCAGTTCACGAGAAGTAATAAATGGTAGTTGGTTTGTTGTTTTTTTTAAGCTACTGTGTTGGGGTTTTTGGCTACCCAGCAGTAAATGATGATACAGGAGATTTGAACATTCAGGATAGAAAAGAAAGGAGGCAGTGGAACACCCAAGATGATTCATACTTATTTAATAAGTACGTCTTAGAGAGTTTTATTTTCCCTCCCCAGTGGTTAAATGCTGGTAGTAAAATAGGAGTTAAGTTAATCATCTCATCATTGAGGTCATAATAATTAATTTACAAACTAGTGTCATCATGCCTATTGGGGCTGGCAATAACAACTTCAGTCCTCAAATTACTAAGCATTTTTACAACTGTTATCTCATCTTTCCCTTCCCAGTTAGGGAATGAGTTTAGGAAATTTAACAGACCTCATTAGAATAAAGCAGTCTATAGGGGCAGAGTTTGGTCAGCATTCGTATTTTGTGATTCCAAATTCTAATGGTGCAAAGGAAAATGAAGGGCTTCCCTGGTGGCACAGTGGTTGAGAATCTGCCTGCCAATGCAGGGGACACGGGTTCGAGCCCTGGTCTGGGAAGATCCCACATGCCGCGGAGCAGCTGGGCCTGTGAGCCACAATTACTGAGCTTGCGCGTCTGGAGCCTGTGCTCCGCAACAAGAGAGGCCGCGATAGTGAGAGGCCCGCGCACCGCGATGAAGAGTGGCCCCCGCTTGCCACAACTAGAGAAAGCCCTCACACAGAGACGAAGACCCAACACAGCCATAAATAAATAAATAAATAAAAATTAAAAAAAAAAAAAAAAGGAAAATGAAGAAATTGGTTCATGATATATCTCAAACTCTTATTATCCTGAAAGTTTCTAAAGGGTGGTAGCAGAATCTTACTCATCTATGCCATGTTTATCCAAGCTTCACTGTTTACTTGTAAAGTTGGGAATATTATTTAAACCCTTGTGCTTTAGTTCCCTCAACTATAAAATGTAAATATTTTCATTGTAAATGACTTATTGTGAAAATTAAATAATGTAATACATGTAGAGCAATTTGATCAATGTCTGGCATATAGTCAGCACTAAATAAATGTCACTGTAATAGTAGTTGTATAAAATAATCAAAGGCTGGCACAGATTACATGATAATTAAAAATTAGCAGAAACCAATAAATATCAAAGTAATCATTTCCCCTTTAAACTTGTTAACTTGAAGTGTTTTTGCTGTGTTAGACTAAGGGCACATTTCTTCAAACATGGCTGCTAAATTCTTTAAATATTTTGATTAAAAATAACTCATTCTCTTATTGCTTTTAATCTTTGATGTAATGATTAAGATTCTGTGGAAACTCCACTATTGAGAAGTGAATGAAAACAGAGATTGTCTCTCCTAATTCAGAGTGCATAAATAAATGTAATAAATAGC
Source organism: Balaenoptera acutorostrata (assembly GCF_949987535.1). NCBI lineage: Eukaryota > Metazoa > Chordata > Mammalia > Artiodactyla > Balaenopteridae > Balaenoptera > Balaenoptera acutorostrata. The sequence continues at coordinate 81,503,975 of NC_080068.1, forward strand.
ACCTAACCTACTGACATAATTGCTACTTTTCATTCTGGAATAGAAGTTTAGAAACGAAATATAAGAGATAATCTTTGTCAGAAGGAAATTGTAAATATAGATTGTGTCATCAAAGTGCCAAAACAAACCAGGCACTTCAACAAGTTTCAGTCATCTAGACATCATTCCAGCTTGTTGTCAAATATCCAGACTGAGATTTGCACTGACAGGGCTACCTTTTAACTGAATTTACCAGGTTTTTGGCATTGCAGATATATCATCATGATCAACAACCTACTCTATATAGACTTTGGCAAATTTAGAATCACACTCCTCAGAGAAAGTGAAATTAACTATTGCCATATCTTACATTAGGAATTAAAAAATAACCTACTGTGATTCATCAATGGCAATTAAAGAAACCATTCTCTCAGTGATAAAAAATCTCTTTCCATTAGAAAAATATGATTTTATTTGTTTACATTCAGAAAGTATAAGATGGGCTCAGACTCTTCAGATATTTTAGAATAATTTTCATTTAAGGTATGTCAAAATTTTAATTTTAAATAATATTTTATTTCAGATAGAGCATAATACAAACAGTGCTGTATAAACCATTACAGGAATGTAAAGAAATATATGCCTGCTAACACCCTTGGAGAAGCATTCCCCCAAGTCCTCACTAAAGCTTCTACTATATCGTAGGTAACTACTACTATGTTAATTTTTTGAAAAACAACTTTTCACAACATGGAAGCAAATGAGGGAAAGTGGGACATTCCTACCAAGCAGCCAGATGCTGCCTTCTCTGACTGTACGTATACTCAGGAACGCTTTGGGTGTTCTTCAGCCCATGGCCACGCCTTGTCTTCTCCCCCTTCTGCGTTAAGGCATGCTTCAGTACAGCAGGGCTTTCCACCTATGACATTGTTGCCATAGTTGTGCGGGGATGTCCTGTACATTTTAGGATTCTTAGCAGCATCCCCCCACCTCTACCCACTAGATGCCAGTAGCAACACTCCCTAAAGCCAGCTGTGTCAATCAAAAATGTCTCTAGACATTGCCAAGTGTCCCCTGGGAGGCAAAAAGACTCACCAGTTGAGAACCACTGTACTACAGTCGTCAGAATAAAATGCCACCCTAATCTTTACCACACCCATTCCCCCATCACACCAACTCTCATGACATACACAGAGTTCTGCATCCGTTGTGATTATCCCAATTCAATTCACCACACCCATGCAAATGAATTCTGTAAGAGCCAATAATGAAAGGTAGATGTTAGCATGCTCCTTCAGATCTTGCATTTATGATAGAGGTTCTATTATAGAATTCATATTGTTTGTACTACCATCCACTAGGCCCTCTCTTTGGTACTCTAGTCTGTCCGGTTGTTATACTGGTATCAAAATATCAAGATATAAAGGGGGAAAAGCTGATAAGTTGAAGGGTTTATAAACTTAAACTTTGCACACAAAACCCCATTCTCTGTAACCTGAACATATTAGGTAATACACTTGTATGCACACACATAAGTATATACACACATGCATAAGCACACACACACACACACACACACACACACGACAATCATTATTGTCAAAGCCAAGAAATCAAAACTCTTGTAACTGCCAGAAATGTTTTAACATGAGAAAATTAGTAGCCTGGTTCATATAGAAGAAAAATTATGTAATTTCTTTCCTGGAAAAACATTCCTCTATATATGGTACTTTACCAAAAGTTGAAGATAAGAGAATACAATACTGGGAAAAGTATACACCGGCAACTAGGAAGGCTAATCTTTGGACTTAAAATTGGTGGGTGTCTGCTCAACCTCCTTCAATGGGGATCCCCAGAAATCTCCATCCTAACTGAGATCCACTTTAGACCTAGAGCTAGAGGAAAGTTATTGCTTCCCATTTCCAATGGCCATGTAGTTTCCTACTGCATAGTGATTGGCAATGGAAATAGATGTTTCCATCTTTGGAAATGTAAAAGTAGCTAGGAGAAGAAAATCAAAACATATGACAAAACAATTCTTCAATTCAGAGAGATTCATTCAAAAAGAGGATCATGAATAAGACCCCAGCTTCTGGTCTAGCTTCTTTTCCCAGCCCTTCCTGTAATATGAAGCGTGAAACATCAGTCCTACAAATGCTCCCTGAATACTCTCTTTGCAAAATCTCCTTGAGAAAATAATTTCATTAAAACAACAGCTACATCACCAAAAAATGAATTGGAGTTAAGTCTAAATATATATTTAGGGAAATATATATTCTTAAAATTTTTAAATATATCATTTAAATGTCTAAAGCAAATCGTCAGTATTTTCAGTTTCAACCATCTGCTTTCAGATTAGTCTTGACTTTATAATTCTAAGAACAAAGGGACATTGTTTCTTTAACATTTTTATAAATAAAAGACTCATTTTAATGATTTTCCCAAAGTAAAGGTGGTTTAGTCAAAAGATACGTTGGTGCTACTACGCCTATAAACTGAAATCTGTGAGAAATTTAAATGCCCTTTCTGTAGCTTCAAATAATTATTTCCACTAAAAAACTCCATTTGAAAGAGCAGCAAATCACCCCTGCACAAAAGAATGCAGCGTGTAATGCCTTTGGGCAGCAGAATCCCAGAAGCTTTGCTTTGTAGCTTTGTAGCATTGGATGGTTTAACAATAGACTTCAACTGCAGCAGAAACAGGGAACAGATTTTGCAGTCCCAAAAATGTACTTTCAGGTAAGAGCTACAATTATACATGAACACAAGCAGCAACTGAGACAGCAGTAGAGAAAAGCTGCCAAAAGTAGAGAAAATATGTAGGAAAGAATAATGATATCTGAGAGAAAGTTGTAGAAGGAAAGCAAACTTAATTGAGCATTTAAAAATGTACACCAAGTTTTGAAATGTAAACATGAGGGTAGAGATGGTTAGAATTAGGCTTTAAACTCACCTTTCTATTCATCTTGCATTTGAAACAAGCCCCGATCTAACTTTGTTAAAATTTTTCAGTATGCCAAATGTTATATTTTTAAATAATGCCTTCAACTAACATTAAAGATTTGTTTTGATGATTTTCCTAAAGTAAAGGAAGTTTGACCCAAAGATGAATTGGTACCACTTCTATAAATAAAAATCTGTGAGAAAATTTTAAATGCCCTTTCTTTAGCTATGAATGACCAGGGGGTGATCATAAGAATGTCCCTGGCTGATGGGAATAGAACACCAAAGAGTCCAACAGCTCAGATTTGAAATTCACTGTTTAGTTTGCCCAGAGGTCATGCCTCTCACTGGGCTACTATCAACCAATGAGGTGGAAGGTGAGGTGTGGACAGGTATATTAAGGCAAACCAGGGTTCCTCTGGTGACTCAAGGCTCCTTTGTAAAGCAGTTAAATATACTTCCCCCTAACTTCTCTCCCTCTCTCCAGTGTCAAACCAGCATCTTAGTCACATGGGTCCTCCAGCCTTTCACATATCCCTCCCTATTTTCTATTATAAAAGCATCTCTCTTGATATAATCCTTGTGTTAATCCAATTTTGCTGTCTAACCTAAACTAACATGGTGCTCATATAATTAAATCAACATGTTCTTAGCTTCCTGGTTAGATGATTCTGAAATTCTAGGGAAAAGCCAAGCACTGATGTGCTCTAAAAGTTCTGGTTTTCAATGATTGCTAAAAAATCCTCTCAAGGACAGCCCCCTCGACTCCCCAAAATGAAGAGACAAAAATGATCATAATATATTAAGTGAAATGAGATTTAAAAAGGGCATAAACGTCAGTAAAATTACAATCTTAACTATGTAAAACAGTATACATGAAATGAGGGTAATGCATCATACTAGGTGTTTTTACTCTGTTTACTATTCTTTTTTACTATATTCCAAGTTTGCTTAATTGAACATTAATTAATTTAATTGAAGGTAATTTAATATTATATTGGGAAGAAAGATAAAAATATATATGAAACATATTAACCAAGTTGAGGGTAGGGTAAAGTGAGATAAAAATCAAACAATTGTCTCATAGATTTTTACATGACTACTTTCTCCAAGAAATAGTGAGAACTAGACTGTTGACTGACTCCTGGTATATACCCTTGGTACCCTCTCACCGTAGAATTCTTTGCTTGGCTGGAAATCCTTACTTTTCTGCAAGAGGAGGTGTAGCCCTTACCTTTGTGTACCAGATTTCTTCAAGAAACTCCATCATCCTCATTAATACCATGTGAGTCACTCAGTGAAGCACCCAGAGATTCTTGTCACCCCCTTTGCCCTGACTGATCCTTCAGATGCCCCAAGTTATAACAATAATTCTTCTGCAATTCCAAGTTTGGGAAATCTACCTTTAAGCCCTCTACTTCAGGGTCACTTCACCCCTCATGGTGGTTATCTCTCTGACAAGTTCTCCAGCTAGCACACGTAGCTATATCTTATGTCCTTTGTGGGGACTCTGGATACCCTCCATTCTATGTTGGATCTGAGGAGGTTGGGGACCAACACCTCTATGGACACCTCTGTCAGCCATTTTTAATCTACCTCCCTGTGTCTCTTTAGATATGGCAGCATGCAAATCATGTGGTTTCTTAGAGAAATTTGCATTTTTCAGACAAATAACCCCAGTAGATAGATAGATAGATAGATAGATAGATAGATAGATAGATAGATAGATATGGATAGAGGAATGAGAAGCTAGCCTCTTGCCCTGGGTTTTGCCTCTGAAAAAACATCTAAATCTTCTTTGATCCCTTGATTTGCAATACACCTTCAGGAATTCCAGCCTTCTACTTAAAAGAAGAAACCGGTTAACTAGTGCCTTTTTTAAAACTACTCTATTCATCTCTCAATAGGTGTCTATAATCTGTAGAGGAAAGGCTTTTAACTTCCTCTTTGTGGTGGTTCAGTGTTTCCCCATGTGGTAAACTCCTTTGCTCTGTGTTCTTTAATGATGCCACCCTCTCCTTACAGAGCAATAATAAGCCTCATGGCCTTGCTTTTATTGCAAAATAGCTGCTGGGGGTAGGAAAGAATAAAACTAGATTACTTAAATAGAAGTTACACTGGAAGTTATTCCAATACCGTTTGCTCACATTTGAATGTCTTTTACCATTTTAACTTCTTTAGAAAGATAATATCTTCTATATACTCATTTAAAAATTTAGTCACTAAGAAACCTAAAAGACTTACTATATCCCCATTTTAGAGATATTAAAAGTGAGGTACAGAGAGGTGACATTATCCTAAATTTCTTAACTAGGAAGTGGTATATCCAGCATTCTAACCCAGCCTCATCTGCATTCAGGGCCCTCAGTTCTTTGACTTCATGCATACTAACACCCATGCCCTATCATGCCTTCAAATTCCTCTATTTCTCCTATATATAAACTAATCTTCTGGTTGAGAAGAGGGAGAGGAAGGAGGGAGAGTAATTCTAATGCCAAGGCTCCTATAATCCACTCCTTTCTTCAGCCACATCTCCCAGAGATGCACATGCAGATAATCCCAAGGCATTTGCTCAATACCCTCACATGACTTTTTCCCGGATGACAGTTATATTAACTCATTCTCATAACAGTGTAAATCCATCAACTCTTAAGGAGACCTGTATCTATTTTTCCCATAAAGGCTCTGTGTAATTGTTCAAGCCTTTGGCTTATACAAGGGTTTGATTAAATTAAACATATTAGAAACAGTAATTACTGAGCACAGGTCAGTGCAGAAGTGGTGAAAGTCCTCACTCTTCCATTCTTCCTTCTTCCCCAAATGGACAGAAACAGAAGACAGCCAATTGGGGGAAAAAAAGAAGATGGAAAAAGTGTGAACGAAACATGAAAACAGCAGAATTAGGACATTAACAAAGTTAATTTGAGAGTATTTTATTCAACACTTCAGTTAAAGAGACATTAATATTTAAAGCTAATTTTACATGTCTATTTATAGATATAATCTGTGGCCTAAGGGTAGGTCAATTTAGTAAATTTTTGTATAGTCTGGTCAGGGCACAATAAATACATTGTTTTCCAAAAAAGGTCTTTTGTCTCCAAGTTGAAATAATATTTCTAACCAAGTCTGTTGCATATTTTATTCTTACCAGTGCACAAACCACATTCTCAAATTCTCTTCTTAAGGTAATAATGTATGTTTACTAACCAGAGGCCAGGGTTAGACGGGAGAGAGAAGATCTGGATTATGTGGTATAAAGGAGACATAATGTTAGGATTTTCAGATTTCTGTAAGATAAAAGCCTAAACAGACATTCAACCAAATATATTTTTTTAAACTTCTATGTTCCTCATTCAGCAAAGTAGGAAGTAGACAGTTTGATGATTTTGACTTAAAATGACATTTTAAAAAGTTTTACTCTAGTGAAAATGGAAGAATTCTTGCTTTTATTTTGTGCAACTTGAACTACCCCAAATCAATAATTTGAACCTCTTAACATGTAACATCATAAGAAATGACATTTAACTGATTATTTCTCAAAATAGCACAAGTGAACCCACTTTGTCCAAAGGACTCAATGGTACCTGTGCTGATTCATCTGGGGAATAGTTTGATTGCCACAAAGAGGGAAAGCTCTGACTTTAGAGAACTTTCCCTCTTAATACTAATATATTTTTCCTTTCTGGAGCCCATTTATTTCACCACTTTGGAGCCCATTTCTTTACTGCAAGACCAGAAATAAGTTTTACTTGGCTTTGAGTCTTTGGTCAATGATTGTGTTTTCATACTGATTTTGTTAACTTTCCTTTCACTTGGTCATATTCTGATATTGCTGTCTAGAAGAGTTCCTTGCTATAATTTGGGTTATTTTTGTTGACTTGTGCCATTAGAGGATACAATTTCATATTATCCATTTTCAAGTTCCCAGGGTTTGATTCCATGCATATTCTATATAATCATTTCTTAGGCTATACTGATGATACAATGGAAAATGCAGGATCCTTGTCCTCAGAGAGAAAATAATTTAATAGCAGAATCAAGATAAAAATGTCTGCCTTTGTAGTGGCTGGGGGAAAAAAAAAAGGCATAAATCTGTTTTAAGCAGGATATCAGATAGCCTACATAATTTCCTGGGAAGCCAAGGATGGACACTGTGGAACCACGAACAGTGCCCCAAATCTCACTGAAGTCAACTGTTCAAGGGGAGATGCTAGTGTCACCACAGGGGCCGAATACTGACTTGTGGCCAGAGCCTTGTGAATGGTATGCTGTACATTCTTCTTTCTTGAAGGTCTTCAGCTGCTCCTCTAGATGGGTCTGCTGCCACCATCACTCAGATTGTTCCCACATAGAGGCTTCATTTTGATTTTATTATCTTCTGATTCAAAATTCACCATAGATCCATCTGATTGGCAAAGCCTAGGCCACGTGTCTAGACCTTAGCTGAAAGAGGGCCCAGAAATACCAGTATCTGACTTCCATGGTGGGACTTCTCAAAGAGGGGAATTTCCCCAAACAGTGGAAGAGTGTTCAAAGGTTTTGAGTGGCCAGGAGGAATGATTGATATTCACTAGATAACACTAAAGCAAATTAAATACAATCACCCATTACATTATAGTAGAATATGAAATGCTGAATTATGTGGTTTAGATTATGTCCTCTAGGGTTTCCATCAGCAGGAGCAGCAAGACTCTTAAAAATAGTAATGTTAATTGAGCACTTACTATGTTACAGGTGTTTTTTGTGGATTATTTTATTTAATGTTTATCGTAAGCCTAAGAGATGATACTGTTATAGCCCTTGTGATAGGCTGAATAATAGCTTCCCAAAGATATCCACATTTTAATTACCAAAACCTGTGACTGTGTTACCTCACATGTCAAAAAGGAACATTGTTAACGTGATTAAACTAAGGACCTTAAAATGACTCAGGAATGTGCATCAGACACTGAAGGATTCTGTGATTCTATTGTCCTACTCATTAACTGTTTGAGCCTGCTCTTTTGTGACTCAGGGAAGCCTGGGAAATTTCAGCTTTTCTACAAACAAGAGGCAGGGGACATGGAGGGGCCTTGGTACTGTGCGGGGTTGGTGGGTGGGGGCTGCATGGCTCTGCTAGGTTTCATCTCCGTTAAAATGTTGTTGACCACTGCGAATTTAGAGCAGTGATTCTCAGTCCTAGATACATATTAAATTTACCTTCTCTGCTTTAAAGAAAAACAGATTTGGTTCTCAAACCAGATGAGTTAAATCAGAATCTCTTTTATTAAAATATAAGCACATGTATCTTTTAAAATATACTTAGGCAATTTTAATGTCAAGCAGAGTTGAGAATCACTGGTTTGGGTAATGCCATTATTATTATGGCTTTGCTGCATGTATACCCCACGTGCATTCGACCGTCTTTATCAAACAGAGTTGAGGGATTGAATCTGATCTTAGCAAGTCATTTGGGAATGATTCTCAGTGATCTGAAGGATGAAAAGGAAGAAAATTACGAAGGCCTAGATGACAGCTGCCATCCTAAAACTATCATCAATTATACTGATTTTTTTTAAATGAACAGTATTCATTTATAGTGAATTCTAATGTTTTCAATATATTCCTAAATATTAGAATTTTTTGCTTCTTTTAATATTAGGTCTTTGACTATGAACTTACCTTTTCATCTAAGTCAATTCCAAAGTCACTTATATCATTAGGTCTGTTTGTGTATCAAGCTTACTGATCATGCTGTTCAAACCTTTTACATTCTCACTGACTTTTTAAAATCTGCCTGATTTATCAATTGCTAAGGGCAGTATGTTAAAATCACCTTTTATGATAATGAATTGTCAATTTTTGTTTCATACATGTTGGGGCTATGTTATAATGTAAGTACAAATTTACAGTTAGCTTATCATCCTGGTAAGCTGGACCTTTTAGCTTTATGTAGTTGACCCTCTTTATCTTTAGCAATGCTTTTGTACATAGAGTCTATTTTGAATAATACTAGCATAGCGATATCAGCTTTCTTTCAGCCATTATTTTCTTGGTATAATTTTCTACCCTTTGACTTTCCACCTATCTAAGTCTTCATGGTTTATGTTTACCTCATTTAAACCTATTTCTGGAATAATTTTCAAATTTAACAATAATTGTATTACAACTGAATCTTTGTATGTGTTTCCTATTTGTATTATATTTTCTGCTTTTTTTCCCCTTTTCCCCTCAAATTTCTTGCTTCCTTGGATTATTTTCTCTTTTTTGTGTTTTACTCTTCTGGGCATTTACCTCTTTCACAATCCCATTGGTCCCATGGGGACAGCCATGGCAGTCTGATGTGATCATCATAGCCAGTCACAGTTGACTGACCATGACCCAGTATGAACCAGTCACAGCAAAGACTGAGAATGTTGTAGATGAATCATACGAACAGCTGCTCTCCAGGGTAAGATTCATGAATTCCTGGTACTAAGGCCCACAGTTCTGTAGATCCTACCTTCTCTCAGATTTATTCTTTAGCTCCTCTCTAGAATTAAGAAGAAGCTCTTGTAACTGTCAAACAAATTTCATTTTTACTTAAACTGGCTAGAGTCAATATCTGCTACTTAAAAACAACAGAAACTTAGTACAGTAAACATACTTCTTGATTTTAATTCACTAGTACAATCTGTGTGAGAATTCACCATTAAATTCCAAAGTTAAAGGTACTTGAGATAAAAACAATTGGCTATTGACAGATATCCTCTGTAATGAGTGAATAAACAAGTATAAAGAAGTCTTCTAAGTATAGTAGAAGAAATAAGAAGAGGTGATAAAGACTTTACGTCTTTGATTTTCTGAGTTCCTGGGTATTTCCTGAATATTTTTCATTTTTTCTCTTATCTGTATTGATAAGTGCTATGTTAATTTAAATTAGTTTCTTTTTAGGGACAGTTGACATATTTTGGGGGGAATGGGGTAAAAATCAAATACTATTCTATGTTTGTTATATATCTCTTTTAATCTTTATAATACCCATTCTGGGGCTATGATTCCTAGTTCACAGTTGAAAACAGTGTGGCTCAATGGTATTAAGCAATTTGCCCAAAGTCATCTTGTTATTAAGTGGCTGATTCAGAATTTAAACTCTAGTTCTGATTCTGAAGCTTTTTCTATGATGCCAGGTTACCTCACCATCATGGAAGTGAAAATAATTGCTTCTCAGTGTCAAAGCAAGAAACTTATATAAAGTTAAACTCTCCAGTCCATTCCTTATCAAAAATCCTTTAAACTAAAATCAGAATTCTTCATACCTTTTCTGACTTGCTGTGGATTAGAAGTCTCTCCATGTTCTGATTCCCAGTAAAATTTCAATCCTCTGTAACTGTACATTAGTTATTCCCCAGTTATTCCCCACTCTTAATTGTCTATCCATGTGAGAGAGCTTCCTTTGGAGCAATACCCTGTGTTGACTAAAAAAAGATGCACAACATGTGAGTTCAGTTTTATTTGGAGCTTACTGAGGAACATAGCCCAGGAGACAGCGTCTCAGATAGCTCCAAGGAACTGTTCTGAAAGGTAGGGAGGGAGGTCAGTATATACATGATTTTGGTGAAGCGGGCATGGGCAATCAAGCACACATCTTGCCAGAATGTTGCTGCTAGTTGCAAGGAGCAGATGTCTCTGTTAATAAGTTTAGTGCTTTTTTAGGTACGAAAAGATGCAAGAAATTGGGTTAATAAAATTTTCTCTTGAAAATATCTAGCTACCTGAAGTCCTGTTCTGCCAATTTTCCCCAGAGATCAGAATGCCTCATTCCTGATCTCCACCCTGAACTCCTTTCGGGGTGAGTAAAAGGTCAGCAACTGCAGTGGCTAGTGACTTCATGCTTGTAGAACCAGATGGTGAGGGACATTCTTTCGGTGGCACCGATTCTCTTCTCTATGATCTTTTACTTCCTCCTTCAAGAAAAGAAGTGACTTAGCTGTGAAAGGAAGCAAAATTTGCCACCTCAAAATGTTTCTTTAGTATGCGGATTATTTTGAACTGAAAATAATCAAGGCCTGAAAACTCAGGAAGAAACTTTGACCTTTCCCCTAACTGCCTAAAAGAATTTAGAGGGAAGGCCTATTCCAGGAATAGAGCTATTGCCAGAGATATGGACTAGGTGTGGTGGCAGAAACTCCAGGCAGGAGTTCTCACTATCACTCTGTGTCCCATTGTCTCTGCATGGCCCAGCAAACATTTGTTTACCAAACATTTACTTTTCCATCTGCATGCCAGTTGCCTTCCTCCCCTTTGAAGTTCCAAGCCACTACCCCCAATATCTTTTGTATTTAGCTGAAGATGGTATTTAAGGTGAGGGTTTTCCATCATTTTGGAGAGTTACTCAGTTTTCCTTAGTCTCTGTCAGGTACATGTTATTAAACTTCTGTGTGATTTTCTCCTGTTTATTTATCTCATGTCAATTAAATTCTTAGACCATCTAGAAGAACCTAGAAGCGTAAAGGAAAATTTCTTCCTCTCTGACAGCTGTATAAGAAGCTGGGAGAAAAAACTGCTGAGGAAGCTCAACTCCTCTTTTCTGTGGAGTGAGCTGGCCCAGGACCCCCAGATACGCTCTGCTCCTCTATGTCCTACATTTTACATGAGAAGCAGCAGTTATCCAGCTGATTTTAGAGCTTGGTAGTAGAAATCCTTCTTTGCTGCACAACTATGCCATGCAATTCACAATCTCTATTAGTAATAAATCTGATGACTGCTTGCCACCTGTTGAACTTCTTTGTCTGTATCTCAGTACTTACAAATTCGTAAGGGAGAAAGCTGTGCTGTTCATTAGACTCTTCAAAAACCAAAACTACATTTGTTTTTGGTACCTCTTGCTGGGGATTGTTTTCCCCACATTACCCACATTTTGTCATGAAGCTATACCTTCTCTCAGGTTGGTGCCTTGTACAGAAATACACACATTATTATGTCTATTTTCCAAACACATCTGTGAATTAGGTACTACAAATATCTTGACTTATCAGGTCATGGAATAGATTTAAAAGAACTTTAATAGCCTGCATCGGTTGACACAGTGAGTGCATTCTGGAGCCAGTTCATGGACTTTGTTCCACTTGGCTCCAATGCCCATGTCTTAAAGCACTAGGTTATTCTGTATATATATTTTAAAAAGTCTTTTTAGGAGAGGAAAACATTTTCTTCCATCCTCTTTGGGTCCCTGGTTGAATCTGGAAATTAAACTGACAAAGACAGATTAACAGAAGAAAAGCACACACATTTTATTGAATTTTTACATAGGAGCCTTCACAAGAGAATGAAGGAGTTAAGAAGTGATCAGAGCAAGAAGCTTTTATACCTTTTAGACAAAGAAACAATAAATTTGTGAAGAACTGATGAGACAAAGAGCTTTGGGCTAGAGGCAGTCCAGCTAGGGCCAGGTAGTCCTTATCTTTCTTTTTTTAATAAATTTATTTATTTTATTTATTTATTTTTGGTTGCATTGGGTCTTCGTTGCTGCGTGCGGCTTTCTCTAGTTGCGGCAAGTGGGGGCTACTCTTCGTTGCAGTGCGGGGGCTTCTCATTGCGGTGGCTTCCCTTGTTGCAGAGCACGGGCTCTAGGCATGAGGGCTTCAGTAGTTGTGGCACGCGGGCTCAGTAGTTGTGGTTCGCAGGCTGTAGAGCGCAGGCTCAGTAGATGTGGTGCACGGGCTTAGTTGCTCTGTGGCATGTGGGATCTTCCTGGACCAGGGCTCGAACACGTGTCCCCTGCAAGTCCTTATCTTTCTTACCTTTCTAGTTAAGGAAGCTAAGAATTAGTTTAACAAGGCTTGTTTGCAGATTCCTCTGGTGTCATCTCTGGACTAATAAGAGTCTGTCTCCAGTAAAAGGAAAATGTATTTTCTGCCTAGGGGGAGCTTTTTCTGTGTTTACCGCTTCTTAATTACCTTCAACTCAAAATAATTACATCAAAGAGGCATATTTTGGGGTGACATATTCTGGTTTCCTTTATTTGCAAGTATTTCCTCCTATGTAAAGGTTTTTCTTTACACAATCTGGATAACTGTACGTGCAACCCTCTCTAGTACCACTGAGAGGCAGCTAATGAGGTGGGGTAGAGTGCAGGGGCCAGGAAATAAATTAATACATGATAAATTATGAATGTGACTAACATATTAAACTTCAGTATATGAAAATATATTCCTCAGAGTTTTGGGTGTCATCTGACACAATCTATAATAGGTTATAGCTACCGATAAAACACTGAGTTTAGTGGGCTTCTTATTGCTGAAACAACACATTGAGTTCCATGGTTTATTAACTGTAGAGTTTCCTCAGCAAGAGGAGCAGGTCCTATAGCTGCTATAGAGATATTGGATATACTATGAAAAGGATTAAGCTGAAAAATACGTAGTTGATATTAAGTAGTTACTGAATATATTTATTTTAAAGACGTATACACTTGAAGATTTATGAGTTTACTAAGGATTTAGTACATATATGACATGTATCATGAACTTTAAAAGTAAAGGTTTTATCCTTGCATTGTAGAATTATGTTGTATGGCTATCTCAGCCTTTCTTATGGTGATAGCCCTATAAACAAAATGAAATTAGAGAACTTAACTACATTTGCTTAGTATAATTATTTGAAGTATTAAAAACTATTTTTCTACTTTTTATAACATATTCTGAAAATGAGAGGATAAACATTTATGATTCACAATATTCAAGATATCTGATTCCTAAAGTAACAGAAAAAATTCAGATCTCTCAAAATTTCAAATGAGAAAAATCAAATAACCTTGCCTTTATGTATGTGATTCACTTATTCTTAGTGCTTAAAATTGTTTTCTCAAATATTCCATCGTCTTCCCAAATTAACTTTTTCTTATTCTGCTCTCAGCATTTTATAGTATGTTCCCGAAGATAGGATGGAAGAATCTACCTTATGAGAGTTTACTTAGATACTTCTACATTTAACACTTTGCCCTGATGATACAAGTTTTAGTTAAAGTACATACTATTGAAAGTATGTTCAGCAATAAGCAAGGACTGATTTCATGTGTTAACTGAAACTGACTTCCAGTATTCTAGTTTGGACAATTAATGTGATGGTAGAATCACTAATTGAGAGACTACTGGAACAGGCACAGATTTAAGAGGAAACAAACAAGCAAAAAGATGAATCCCTATTTAGTAGACAAGGTACATAACAGGCAAATGGATAGGTTAGTGGCGAGGTGAGGGCAGGTGATAGGACTGAAGGATTATTAATATACTGGTGATCCTGGGTATCAATGAAATCATCAGAATGGTTGAGATTACCTAAGAATACAATATCAAGAGTGTAGGGAAGGGGAAGTAAGCATGAGTAGTACCAACCCTTAAAAGATGAAGAGCCCATGAAGGAGAACAGGTTACTTGGTCCAAGAGTGAAAAGAAAATATGGTAACCAGTGGAAACTTTTAAGAAGGGAGTGCAAAACTACAAAAAGGTAAAATAAGTTAAAGGCTAAAAATTAGGTACTGGATTTAGCATTAGGTCACTTGAGAACTTAATAAGAGTAAATTAAACAGAGGCCGTTATATAAACCTGACTGCACTGGGTTGACAGGTAAATGGGAGATATGAATGTTGTCCATAGATTACTCTTCTGAAATGTGGATATAAAAAAAGAAACAAAAGAATCAAAATATGGTGGTAGAAAAATTAAGCAAATTGAAAGGTGTAAATAGAAAGAAAATGAAGAAAGAGGAAAAAATATATCACTGATTAGCCGTGTTCTAGGTGGAGATAAGAGGCCATGAGATCACAGTCATGCTTGTAGGAAAAGTCCTGTATAGGAGGAGGGATTAACCTATCTGTTAGATTGGACAAAACAATATAAGGAGAGTGTATTTGATTGCTAAGGGTGCCATAACAAAGTGCTGCATACTAGGTGGCTTAAACAATAGAAATTTATTTCCTCACAATTGTGAAAACTAGAAATCTGAGATCAAGGTGTAGACAGGGTCAGTTTCTTCTGAGGCCTCTCTCCTTGGCTTATAGATGACTTCTCCCTATGTCCTCACATGGTCTTCCCTCTGTACACATTTGTGTCCAAATTTCTTGTCCTTGTAAGAATACTAGTAATGACCTTATTTTAACTAAATTACTTCCTAAGAACGTATCTCCAAATATGGTCACATTCTATGGTACTATGGGTTAGGAATTCAACATGTGAATTTTTGAGGGGACACAATTCAGCCCATAACAGATGGATGCATAATCTAATCATTAGAGGAGAAAAAAGTCCTATTGAATATCTAGCCAGGCTTTTAACACATTTTATTAAGCATGTTTCTAAAGTGCAGGTTTGATAATAAGAATCATATAAGCAGAACAGTGGCAAGTGGCTTGTATTAGTCAGTTTGGGTGCTTTAACAAAATGCCATAGACTGGTATTTATTTCTCACAGTTCTGGAGGCTGGAAGTCCAAGACCAAGTTGCCAGCATGGTCAGCATGGGTTCTGGTAAGACTCCTCTTCCTGATTTACGTCTTCTTGTTGTATCCTCACATGGCAGAGAGAGAGAGAGAGAGAGATTATGTCTCTCTTTCTCTTTGATTAAGGACACTAATCCCATTCATGAGGGCTCCACCCTCATGACCTAATTCCCTTCCAAAGGCCTCACCTCCATGTATCATTACCTTGAAAGTTAGGACTTCATTATATGAATTTGGTGTTTGGGGGGACACAAGCATTCAGTCCAGAGTATAGATTCTACAGCAGAAGAATATTTAAAATGAACTGTCAGCATTTACAGGACTGCTGAAATCTCTGTTTGTCTATTTTCAACTATATTTTCAAATCTACTTTCTGACATGGAGAATGATTGTCATTGAGGTAGTGCTTTAAGGAACATGGTGTTGAGTCATTGACAAATTGCCTTTTAGTTGTAAGGTGAAATGCTGAAATATTCTGTTACATCTGAAGAACTGTCTCTTCCACTTATATCATCTTAGAAAAAAAAAAAACTAACAACTGTCTCTTCCACTTATATCATCTTAAATTAAAAAAAAAACAGTTGAAAAGAGGACTATATATTTGGTTCTCTATATGTCTCTAGGGATTGGAAAATTTAATATAACTAGAAGGCAGAGAATTTTTAAGGACTGGTAATACACAGTTTTGTGAAAGAATAAATCTATGCACACAATTGTGGAAGGCAGTGTTTCAGAAAAAAGATTGAATTGGTCAAATAAATAAATTTTAAAGTATTTGCTTTTTTCTACTTATATTTACATGAAATGTTTCAAATGAAATGTTTCTTTGCTGTCATAGATAGCTTCAAAAATTGTGTAAATTTGGTTCTAAAATTCATTTTATTTAAGTTACTTAAACCACTAACTTAGCTCTGCTAAGAAATCCCTAGAAGAGATCGTGGACATTGTCAATATTTGGGGAAGAAAATAAGCAATATAAAATTTCTAGTAACCAAAGCATATTTCAAAGCATTTGGAATAGTTAAAAGGTACTAAACTCTTTTTTATCTTTTTAAATCAGCTATATATTTCTTAAATCCTCTAGAACTTTCACTCCATGAAGACAGAGGTTTTATCTATTTAGTTTACTGCTAATTCTCATTGCTGGAACAGTTCTTGGCATCCAATAATCACTCAATAAATATTAGTTAAATGAATG
This sequence comes from Balaenoptera acutorostrata, assembly GCF_949987535.1. Lineage (NCBI taxonomy): Eukaryota > Metazoa > Chordata > Mammalia > Artiodactyla > Balaenopteridae > Balaenoptera > Balaenoptera acutorostrata. The sequence goes on from NC_080068.1 coordinate 81,520,550, forward strand.
TTCTCAAAGAAAATGGAGCTACTGGGCAATGACTTAAAATATATATATTTTTAGTACTGACTTGGAATTATTATCAATGTAATCATTAATTTAGCCAGAAAACGGTCATGTCTTTGTTCTGGGATATTAGGAGAGTGTCTTCCTATATTCAATGGTACCAGGTTGCACTTTTTTTATCTTTAATAACTGAGATTTTGTCTGTCTATTTGTTTTATCCCTTTCTAGATTGTTAGATATCATTTCTTGATGTTCTTAGGACACCTTCCTGGCATGTCAGTAATGATCTTTTCTACCTTATAAAATCGTTTCTTGCAGAAGCCTTAATAGCAGGAACTGTGCCTTTCCTCTCCTTCTATTCCTAGTGAGAAGCCCAATACCTGGATTATAGTAGGCAATTCATAAGCATACTTGAATGAATTCACAAGAAGTGTATCTTTGGAGAACAAAGACGACCAGATTCAGTCTTCCATGATTTCATTTAAGGAAATCATTTGATATTTTCTCTTTGTTTTGTTTTATATCTTTTTCCAAACTGTGTCATCTTTTCCTTATAAATTTGTAGATTTTATGCATCTGAAAGAATGAGGGAGGAAAAAAACCTATATTCCCTATATTTCTACAAACAAATGAAGCTATTTAAAAACATTTCTGAATATGATTAGCATAAAAAGAGTTAGATCTACGATTCTTCTCTTTAGAATTGGCACAGATGAAATCACACATAGCCCTTGTTTTGACCAAATGCATTTTATGGAAAGAGTAATAACTAGGCATACAAACACTGAGAAAAGCTTCCCTTCTCAACCCATAAAAGGGCTTATTTCTTTATTGACAAGTGTTTTAATTTGATACAATTTTCTGTTTCACAAAAATAAAAATCCATGCATGAAATTATAGTGATAAACTAGGTAATTTTAAAACATCAACCCATTGTAACATATTTTAAACATTGGTTAATGCTACCTAATTCAGTCACAGTGCAATATCTCATAGGCTTATTCTGGAAAATTTATACTTAAGAGAACACATACATATACAATGATCAGGATAACACTAAGGTAATTATGGCTCAATGAAAAAGAAATTCTCAATAAATTGTAACTAAATTATTAGAATCAAAAAAGATAAGTAGCCATTTTTTTCTGAGAAATCCAAAAACTTAAATTTCCATGCAAAGTATACAATGTCAAATCCAAACTTTAAAAAACTTTTAATCAATTTTAGTGTTTGATTCTTTTATTTTAAAAGAGATTCACTATTTAAAAAATTTCATTAAATTGCCTTCATAATGAATTTAAAAAGCTATGCACTTGGTTCTTATTTCTTATATTTCACCAGTGTCACTCTGCCTGGTTTTCCAGAAGGCAAGTGATTTCATTGTTTGTTTATAAGAATATAATTCTAATTTAGACAGTTTAGAAGTATGTATTCCAAATTGAACTAAGTAATAGCTTATGAGGGAAAAGTACTTCTATGTAGCTATATGTTATACCCTGAACTATAGACAGTAATAACTGAAACAGTTAAGTAGCACATACAATCTATATGAATTGTTTCTTTTAGTTGCAAATCAGGGCAATTTCACCAATCTAGTTAGACACAATCCCCAAAACAAAGTATTCTAATCATACAGGGAGAATCCCTCTGAAGCCAAGGAAAAAATTAAACCATCTTGCTCTTGCAAAGGGAGCTCAGAGACCTCAATAGCAGAACTTTTGGAACTTCCAGCTAGAACTCTTGACATTTGACAGCTCCCAAGTCTCCACCTCTCCTACCACTCAGATGAAATTTTTGAGCATGGGCACACACATGTGTATGTGCAAAAGGGGGAGGGAGGGAGTGACAGAGAGAGAGAGAGAGGGATGGAGATTTGAATGGTCTGAAGTATTTCTATGTTCATATCTCAGCTGGTCAACTCTTGTCTTGGGCAGGATCACAGAATGAAAACGTAGTGGCTTGGTAATAACAGCTAACTACTTACTCCGTACTGGGTACTATTCTAAGCACTTTATATGTATTATCTCATGTAAGCCTCCCAGTGACCCTAGAATCGCTTTACTATTACACAATTTTACATATAAAGAAACTGAAAAACACATACAGTAAGAAAATTGCCCAAAGTTACACAGTTTTTAAGTGATAGAGCTTTATTCTCACAAAGACTATCTGATTCCAGGGATCATGTATGAGTTACCACACTCTACTGAATATAATTTGGGGACACAATTTGCATAAGAAGTGGGCTAAGCATATGCCACAATAAGTGTCTATTAAAATGTCCTTTATCACTCAGGAAACTGAGAATCAAAACCTCACATTCATGTACTTCATGTTAATCTGTAATGACCTTAGCGATTTCTAATAATTGTGCATTTCAGCTAGTGCTGGGTTAATATCCCCTTTTACAAATGAAGCAACTGAATCTCAGAGTGATCATTTGATCAAAAATGACCACAAGATTAATACAGAGCAGAACTTAGAGTAGGACACTCAGGACCCCTCTGGACAGCTGTCTTTCCAGTTCATCCCACTAACGGGTCAACATGACATATCCCTATACTGGTAACCACTCAAACACTTGACCTGAGCTTTCTTTCCAAATGACAGTAGATTTATTATTTTCTTTTGATACATGCTTCTGTAGTTTATTTATAAAATTAGGAAAAAATCTTAAATATATGAACGAATAAGCACTTGACACATTAACAATTAAACAGAAAACTTTCATTTCTGAGGTTGCTTGATATAGATTTATATATATTCAATCAGAAGGCTTCTGTCTGAAAAACGCAAAGAAAGTTTTATTTTTATGCAAGGATATGAAGAAATAAATGTCATAATGCTACCATAGGTCTCATCTACTCATTTCTCCAAGCTGAAATATTAGTTTCCTGTCAGATAGACTAGACCATATTCACCAGGTCAGTCTGTAAATAGTGAAAATGAAACCCATACCTTATTGTGGGCATTGGACAGATTGCATAAGTGTAGCCCCAGGTGAATGACCGTAAGGTGAGGGAGAAAGTATAGGATGAAAGAAAGGGGAAAGAAATTCATAGTAGTACACAGTGTTTATCTCAGAGATTAGAACCCTGATGTGTTACCATTTTCTAACTGAGCCCTAAAGGAGAAAGGTCCATAGGAAGAACATGCAGGAACTCCTTTCGCTAAATAACAGTCAAATTGTGGGTCACAAGTGGCACTACCTTTATGTCTTTGTGACTAAGGATGAATTTAAAAGAGGCTGATGAAGGAATATTCTCCCCATTTATACTGGACCTAGCTTATCTTTGAAGAATCTTAGGTTCTAAGAGAACATACACCTGATGGGTTAAAGAAGCTACATATCAATAGCAGCTGGGGCCATCATTGAGGTGGTAAAAGTGGTAGCAGGAGATGGTTACTAAGAAAACAAAGTGTGAAGACTGATGTAGACACCTGAAACTGCCATGTAGGCATTGCCAGTATCACTGCATGCCTGAAGTCCTGGCTTAACAGATGAGATCACGAGGCTCTTACACATCAATTTTATGTACGGTGATTTTCACTTTACAGATTTTCCTCTTGTTTTCTCTTAAGCCACTCCAGAATTTTTACATTCAGTATTAAGTAATTTATCTCATTCATTCATAGGAAATGTCATGTTACCTCACTGATAAAGATTAACATTCAGAAATTTTACAGCTTTAAGGGCCTGGTATATAGCATACATCATGGGGAACATTTATGGCAAAAGCTACCCAAATACGGTCTCTAAGTTATATTCCAAGGAACAGTTATCCAGGCAATTTCCATTCTTACTTATCAAACACTGTATGGCCCTAAAATTATGTGATTAAATCTATGAAAATGAAACATTACTTCTGAAACTGAAATGTTGACGGTTATCTTTCTTATTGCAATCTTTGCAGTTTCAGATTAACTATACAGTTAATAATATCTTTGTGTTGAAGAAAGGATTCTTGGAGAAGGGCTCTTGTGAAGGTTACATGTATTATTTTTTTAATGCTTCTCAGCCCTTCAGAGCTCTCCTGGCAACCACTGTAATATAAAATATGGATTTCACAAACAGAAGCAGAAGCTCAAACTCATTAATTTTTGTTTTCTTTTTGTATTAGTTCTGCCAAGTCCTTGGTGCCTGCAATAGGGGAAAAAAAAAAAGATTTTTTTTTTTTTTCTTATAAAAGCTATCAGTTCAGTGCATCTACTTGGAGACCATTGTTACTCCATGGAAAGTTTCCTCATGGGATGAAAGGTGAAACTAATGTCAGATCATAATTTTAAATCATTGTAAATAGGTTGGTGGTGCTGAGGAATGAAAGAGTAAAAGGTTAGAGAAGGTTAAATGCAAAAGAATTTTGTTCCTTAACCTCTTGCTAAAAAATTGAATACATCTTTCCTTTTTTAATTATTTTTTTGCCTCATTAAGATTTCATTCATTCATTCATTCTACAAACATCAGTTAAATATCTTCTACATGCTAACTCTACCTCTGATGCTACAAAAGCAAAGAAGACAAGCACTTAACTACAAGGAACTCAGAATTAGTATTGTAGACAGGTAGGCATAAATAACAAAAGTGTAATGTGATTATTTTTAGGACAGATGGAAAAAGTACTACCCCAACTCAAAAGAGCCATAAAGTAGGCTTTGGAAGTGGAGGCAGATTTTACTCTATGGTAACAAAGGAGCCATAAAAGTTTCTCTTTGCTCATGTCCAACACCATCTTCATCCAAAGACACTTAAGTGTCTAATAGCATAGACACTCAAAGTTAGTATAAGGGAGTTGTTAAAAATAGAGTTTAGAACAAACTAAAAACAGTCTTAAGAAATATTTCCTTAAGTGTTTCAAGAAAGTCATGTTTGAGATTATCACCGTGAAAGAAATTCAGCATACTTCCCATGCCCCATATTATGATCCTTCAGTTAGATAGAGAGCTATGGGTGTGGTCATTGACATTCATAATTTTTAAAGAGGTACTTCACATGCATTCATTTAATAAACATTTAGGGAGTGCCAAGTACCATGCTAAATGTTGAAGATATCATTTTGGAAATTAGCCTGACAGGAGCTTCATGATTTGTCATTACAGAGGGAAAATGAATCCCTCCTAGATAATTGAATTTAAAGCATAGAAAACTCATCTATGATTTTTGTCATGCAGATAACAGTTCCTAAAGATCAAATTGAATTCTCCTCTATTTTCTATCCACTGTGCCTATGTAATATTTCTCCCCAAACCTCATGATTATGGAAATAGGATATTTAAGACTTTAGGTCTTTATAGACTCCTGAACTAAATGGGCCTTAACTTGGCCAAATTGCCTTTTATTTTTTTCAAGTGAATATTATTCATCATACTGTACTCAGTAGCACAAAAATATAAACCTACCTGAAGATAGAAAAAGTAACTCTCATTGTTGAGTACTTTTTTTTTTGCTTAAAGCAAAGCAAACATGGTGATCATAAATATATAAGCCTGAATCAAGAGACTGTAGATAAGGCTGATATAGTTCCTATATATATATATATATATATATATATATATATATATATATATATATATATATATATATATAATTGTCTTGAGGGGTGATGGGGCCAGAGCACACCCCTGTGAGTTCAGTTGCTGCAGTTTTTCCCTAAGGGATTTGATGTTCTCACTGTCACTCATTCTGGACAAATAAGATCCTAAGTTGAATGACTTTTTTGAAAGGTTGGAGGGAAACTTGCTCTCTGGGTGTGGGTAGAAACAAGAGATGGAGAACAGAGAGGAAGACTTCTAGATTCTGAATGGTTCCAGATGTCAAGAAAAGGATGCTATGATCTTCCCTAAACTACACAGGGTTGATATAAACCAAAGAACTGGTCCAGCAAGAGACCCCAGGACAGGTCTCACCTTGGCAGTAGTTTTAGGTATTTAGGTACTTAATGTAGTCCCTTTTCATTTATTCATGTTTAGCCTTATAAAAGTCAACTCTGGTTTCAGTTTGGCTGTGAGAGTTGGAGATGAGAAAATTCCCATATACTGAGTTTCTATCCTAGACACCAGATGGAGGCAGCATGGCAGTCATTGTTGAAAAGAGTGGAGAGGCCATCTCATCAGCCTCATTAGAGGCTGAGGTTAGGTGATTGTGGCAAGTTTTGTAGAATGGAGTGAAGTGATGTGAGGGAACTTCATCCTGAACACAACTGAAGCCCTGGGAATACTTACTAAAATGGTTAGAAGGTACCTTGGGATTGGGCTATCTTAAATTTAGCCCATTTGACTCAGCCATTATAATTCTGAAGTAAAAATTAAATGCTGTAATAGTTTGTAGTCTCAGGTTAAAAACCTGGGATAAGTGATTCCTCAGATAATTTCTGCTTTCTTTACTTGGTAAATTTTTGCACAGCACAACTGTAGAAGGTGTCTTGAAATCATAGTTTGTTCAAATGGTGCCCTCTGGAATTGTACAGAGTGCTCTCTACATAGATCTATTCAATGACCTTGTCAAGTAGCAATATTTGGTTTCCAGCTTTATGTGCATCAATTCTTTATATGCAGGAGTTAATTTAATGCACAATATATCTTATTTTTTTTTTTTTTAATTAATTAATTAATTAATTTATTTATTTATTTTTGGCTGTGTTGGGTCTTCGGTTCGTGCAAGGGCTTTCTCCAGTTGCGGCAAGCGGGGGCCACTCTTCATCGCGGTGCGGGGACCGCTCTTCATCGCGGTGCGCGGGCCTTTCTCTATCGCGGCCCCTCCCGTCGCGGGGCACAGGCTCCAGACGCGCAGGCTCAGCAATGGTGGCTCACGGGCCCAGCTGCTCCGTGGCATGTGGGATCTTCCCAGACCAGGGCTCGAACCCGTGTCCCCTGCATTAGCAGGCAGATTCTCAACCACTGCGCCACCAGGGAAGCCCAATATATCTTATTTTTAATGTTTTTGGGAACCATCTGAATTTTGTTGCTTAGATTTCCCATTCTACTATTGACTGTCTTCACAGCCATATAGAGCTGTTACAAATACAAATCACTTATTTTAAACAGCATCACTGGCATATGCAGTTCAAATTAAGTCTACATTTTTCAGTGTTTTTTATTTCATGGGAAATTTGATTTCTATATCTATTTTCCATCTTTCATCATCTTCTGATAGTGCAGAAATGCCTAAAGGGCTTGCTGATTATAAAGAAAATAGTTAAGCCATGTACATTTCACAGTTTTGCAGAAGGGCTAATTAAGCATTTTATCAGGTCTGAAAATTTGTCACCAGAAGTGTGGGAATTGTATTGGGGAACCTATCTTCATTCAAATTTGAAATATGCTATTATACTTAAAATTAAATGTTGTTTCTTTTTCTTGTTTGTTACTATTGAATGTAGTTGGTTTTATTGTATGATTCAAATTTTCTTTGGAAATGTGGTTTCATATTTGCATGGGAGATAGGAATTTGTTCTGCTGGGGCTTTATATCAACTTGCTTTGGTTCTAAGTGGCTTGTGATTATTTGTATGTGTGTGACTCTTATGCCCATCTTTTTAGGTTAATTATATTTTCTATCTTCTGAATTTGGTAGAGAAAGCTGGTGATTAAGAATTCAATTTTGGATTTTCTTTTGCCAAAGCTTCCTTCCGTTTAAACCTATGGAATTTTTTGACATTCCCCCTCCCTTATCCCCCTTCCCAACTCTTTGTGTTTCCCTGGATTTTCTTAGCATGTTTAAGCCAGTGACTATACATGTTTATGATATAAACATTCTACCCAAGCTGTTTAAATGGAAGCTGGCTGCTGTTTGTATCTTTTGCCTTGTCAGGGTAGCATCCAGATGATTGCTCTCTTGACTTTCTCTTCCTTTAATATTTGCTTTTTTTCTCTAATTTACAATTGTTTTGACCTTTTGAAAGTGTAATTCACTTTGCTTTAAAAAAAAAAATTCCACCTTGGGCTTTGAACTGCCTTTAATTGTAACTTGAATTTTGCCACTAATGTTTTTCAATCCTCCCCAACTCCAACTGCTTTTTAAAAAATATGTAATATCCTAAATATTGTTAATCATCAAAGCTCTATCTAATTATTATTTTGTCCTCCATTTCTCTCTGCCTTTGTCACACTCTAATTCTAAAGCACAATTTAGAAACACATCAGAATTTAGAGTCTACTTATTTTCAACCATTTTATGTATATTTTTTCATTTTCTTTTAAAATTTTATTATGGTAAGAACACTTAACATAAGGTCCACTCTCGTAACAAAATTTTAAGTGTATAATACATTATTGTTGAGTATAGGTACAATGTTGTATAGCAAATCTCTAGAGCTTATTCATCTTGCTTGACTGAAACTTTATGCTTGTTGATTAATAACTGACCATTTTCCCCTCCCCCAGCCCCTGGCAACCAACATTCCACTTTTTGATTCTATAAATTTAACTATTTAGATACCTCAGTGGAATCATGCAATATCTGTCTTTCTGTGACTGGCTTATTTCACACAGAATAATGTTCTCATAATTCATCTGTGCTGTTGGATATTACAGGATTTCCTTTTTTTTTTTAAGGCTTCGTAGCATTCCATTGTATGCATATGTCACATTTTCTTTACTCATTCATCTGTCAATGGAAATTTAGGAAGTTTCCACATCTTGGCTAATATGAATGATGCTGCAATAAACATAATAGTTCCAATATCTTTTCAAGATCCTGATTTCAATTCTTTTATATAAACAACCACAAATGGATTTTTCTGGATCGTATGGTCATTTTATTTTTAGGTTTTGAGGAACCTCCATACTGTTTTCCATAGTGGCTTCACCATTTTGAATTCCTACCAACAGTACAAACAAAAAGAAAAAAATACCTAGGAATAAATTTAACTAAGGAGGTGAAAAGCTTGTATACTGAAAACTGAAAACATTAATGAAAGAAATTAAACAAGACACAAACAAATGGAAAGACATCCATGTCTCTGTGGATTAGAAGACTTAATTTTTTTTTTAAGATTTAATTTTTATTTATTTTTGGCTGCGTTGGGTCTTCGTTGCTGCACACGGACTTTCTCTAGTTGTGGCGAGTGGGGGCTACTCTTCATTGCGGTGCACAGGCTTCTCATTGTGGTGGCTTCTCTTGTTGCGGAGCGCAGGCTCTAGGCATGTGGGCTTCAGTAGTTGTGGCACATGGGCTCAGTAGTTTTGACATGCGGGCTCAGTAGTTGTGACACGCAGGCACTAGAGTACAGACTCAGTAGTTGTGGCGCATGGGCTTAGTTGCTCCGTGGCATGTGAGATCTTCCTGGACTGGGGATCAAACCCATGTCCCCTGCATTGGCAGGCGGATTGTTAACCACTGTGCCACCAGGGAAGTGCCTAGAAGACTTAATATCGTTAAAATGTCCATAGTACCCAAAGCCATCTACAGATACAATGCAATCCTTATCAAAATCTCAGTGGCATTTTTTTTCACAGAAATAGAAGAAACAACAATGAGTTTATATTCTTAAACTATCTACATATATCTGAAACCTAATGATATAACTTTACAAGTGACAAAACTATATAATAAAAAGTGCCTTGTCACTTATTCTGGTAAATTACCTACCCTAGACAGCTATAAATCATGTTAAAATGAACTATGGCATTTCTTTCTGTTGGAAATTCTAGAGGATTTCTTTCATGTGCAGTTGAAGGAGGTTTATGTTCCCCATGATCCTATACTCCAGATTGGTCTGACTGTCATTATTAGGAAGAGGTTAAACCCTCTTGATAATGCATTCCTCAATAACATGAATTCATAATATAACACAATGGGCAACTGATAATTTGATTATCTACTTTCTTTAAAATTTAAATAACAGAACATCTTGTTTTATATGAATAAAATGTTTTTGGATGCCATGACTAATGTTAAGGTAACATCTTTAAATACAGAACAATTAACTTGTAGGTGTGCATTTAAATGAATCATTCTAGTTTTTTAAGTTTCAGAATGATTATGGTAAACATATAACATAAATTATACATAAGATGGAAAAATAAAGATATACTGCAGGTCAACCTGTCAGTCCATATATATTTTTTTTAATTTTACATTTTGCTCTAGTCATTTACTATACTTAAAAGGAAAATGTTTTAGCTCATACAGCTCAATAACAGAAAAACTAACAACCCAATAAAAAAATAGGCAGAGGACTTAGACATTTCTCCAAAGAAGACATCCAGCTGGCCAACAGGCACATGAAAAGATGCTCAACATTATTAATTATTAGAGAAATGCAAATCAAAACTACAATGAGGTTATCACCTCACACTGGTCAGAGTAGCCATCATTAAGGAGTCTACAAATAGTAAATGCTGGAGAAGGTGAGCAGAAAAGGAAACTCTCCTACATTGCTGATGTACTGATGCAACCACTATGGAAAACAGTATGGAGGTTCCTTAAAAAGCTAAAAATAGAGTTACCATATGATCCTGCACTCCCACTCCTGGGCATATATCTGGAAAAGATGAAAGCTCTAATTTGAAAAGATACATGCACCCCAGTGTTCATAGCAGCACTATTTGTGATAGCCAAGGCATGCAAGCAACCTAAATGTCCATTGACAGATGAATGGATAAAGAAGATATGGTATATATATAAAATGGAATATTACTCAGAAATAAAAAATGAAATAATACCCCTTGCAGCAACATGGATGGACCTAGAGATTATCATACTAAGTAAGCCAGACAGAAAAAGACAAATATATGATATTGCTTATATGTGGAATCAAATAAAGTGATATAAATAAACTTATTTACAAAACATTATAAATACACTCACAGACATAGAAAAAAAAAAAAAAAACTTATGGTTACCTAAGGGGAAAGGGGAGGAGGGAGAGGGATAAATTAGGAGTTTGGGATTAGCAGATATAAACTATTGTATATAAAATAGATCAACGTAGGATCTTACTGTATAGCACAGGGAGCTTTATTCAATGTCTTGTAATGGAAAAGAATTTGAAAAAAATCTATCTATAGATAGATGTAAATCACTTTGCTGTACACCTGAAACTAACACACATTATAAATCAACTATACTTCAATAAGAAAAAGAAAAGTGTTTTTAAAATATCATATGAATTTTTTTTCTCCTTCTGACATGCCAGTCTCACAACCATCACCTCCTCCCACCCCACCCCCAATCCCATCAAAGGCATTGATTGCTTCAGATAAATGTTGGGTCCTGCCTAGAGCAAAGTCATCATTAGTTTAGAATCTGAAAGTTGACCTCTTTGAGTCTCTAGGGAAACAAAATTTATGAAAGTCATACTTAATAAGAAGTTTTCTAAATTCTAATTTTCCCTTTAATATATTGAGTCAAACCTTGTTGGCTTAAATCATAGATTCTTACTGTAAGTAGAGTTATGACAAGGACAGTCTTGATTTCTGCCTTTTGTTCAGTTGTCCAATTTTTTTGGTTCAGTTTAGTGTTTGTCCTTCTCCCTTGTATTTTCAAAAGCATCCCAGTTTTGAGACTAGGTTATATATTCACCTTAACTGTAAATGTGGATAAGGAAAATATTGTAAAAGAAGCTCTTACGAAACATGAATGGAAAACGGAAAGCTCCTCTACTCTTGAAGAGAAGAGGAAAAAAACAGAGCAGAAGAACAAGAGGTCATATGTGAGTGTTCCTAGTCAGCACCTCTCCTGGTGGTAAACCTGATAGGAGAGTGGGGTAAACATATACAAGTAGGTTTAATGGGGCAAACTAATTCATACGTGTTTTGGGGTGAGAGATAAGTGTTCTCTCTTTGCTTCTTTTCCATATAATGGGAAAGTTAGTAAATCTTTGGAGAGCTTATGTGGTCAGCATGATGCCACATTCCACGTGGTGCCATCTATTAGATTCAAAGTGGCTGAAAGATTTCCCAGGTTATCCCAGATTTCCTACAACCTATACATGGTGTAATGGGGGAATTCCAAAGTTCTCATATATCTAATGATACACAAAAAAGTGATGAAATAAACCACTGGGCCAGAGTAGTTCTCTGATCAGAACATGGAAGTCTCAGAGACTAAATGAGGGATGACGGTTTTCAGCAGTAAGTCACCAGTCATTAGACAACAAGAGGGACCTAGTTTGGACTCAAGATTCTTCCCTGCCACCATGAAAATACAAATCTTTGTCTGGCATCCAACACCATCTTGACAAGAGTAAAAGAAAAACCATCTTAAAAGAGGAGAGACAGCAGTAATAGAGAATTTGGTCTTTGATAAGACAGATGACATTTCAGTGTTTTGTGTGAGCTTTTTTTCTGTACTCTACATTTTTTTTTTCTTTAAACATCTTTATTGGAGTATAATTGCTTTACAATGGTGTGTTAGTTTCTGCTTTATAACAAAGTGAATCAGCTATACATATACATATATCCCCATATCTACTTCCTCTTGTGTCTCCCTCCCACCCACCGTATCCCACCCCTCTATGTGGTCACAAAGCACCGAGCTGATCTCCCTATGCTATGTGGCTGCTTCCCACTAGCTATCTATTTTACATTTGTTAGTATATATTAGTCAGTGCCACTCTCTCACTTCGTCCCAGTTTACCCTTCCCATTCCCCGTGTCCTCAAATTCATTCTCTACATCTGCATCATTATTCCTGTCCTGCCCCTAGGTTCTTCATAACCATTTTTTTTCGATTCCATATATATGTGTTAGCATGCGGTATTTGTTTTTCTCTTTCTGACTTACTTCACTCTGTATAAAAGACTCTAGGACCATCCACCTCATTAAAAATAACTCAATTTCATTTCTATTTATGGCTGAGTAACATTCCATTGTATATATGTGCCACATCTTCTTTATCCATTCATCTGTCGATGGACACTTAGGTTGCTTCCATGTCCTGGCTATTGTAAATAGAGCTGCAGTGAACATTGTGGTACATGTCTCTTTTTGAATTATGGTTTTCTCAGGGTATATGCCCAGTAGTGGGATTGCTGGGTCATATGGTAGTTCTATTTTTAGTTTTTTAAGGAACCGCCATACTGTTCTCCATAGTGGCTGTATCAATTTACATTCCCACCAACAGTGCAAGAGGGTTCCTTTTCTCCACACCCTCTCCAGCATTTATTGTTTGTAGAGTTTTTGATGATGGCCATTCTGACTGGTGTGAGGTGATACCTCATTGTAGTTTTGATTTGCATTTATCTAATGGTTACTGATGTTAACATCCTTTCATGTGTTTGTTGGCAATCTGTATATTTTCTTTGGAGAAATGTCAATTTAGGTCTTCTGCCCATTTTTGGATTGGGTTGTTTGTTTTTTGATATTGAGCTGCATGAGCTGCTTGCAAATGTTGGAGATTAATCCTTTGTCAGTGGCTTCATTTGCGAATATTTTCTCCCATTCTGAGGGTTGTCTTTTCATCTTGCTTATGGTTTCCCATGCTGTGCAAAAGCTTTTAAGTTTCATTAGGTCCCATTTGTTTATTTTTGTTTTTATTTCCATTTCTCTAGGAGCTGGGTCAAAAAGGATCTTTCTGTGATTTATGTCATAGAGTGTTCTGCCTATGTTTTCCTTGAAGAGTTTGATAGTGTCTGGCCTTTAGGTCTTTAATCCATTTTGAGTTTATTTTTGTGTATGGTGTCAGGGAGTGTTCTAATTTCATTCTTTTACATGTAGCTGTCCAGTTTTCCCAGCACCACGTATTGAAGAGGCTGTCTTTTCTCCATTGTATATTCTTGCCTCCTTTATCAAAAATAAGGTGACCAGATGTGCGTGGGTTTCTATCTGGGCTTTCTATCCTGGGTTTTCTATCCTGTTCCATTGATCTATGTTTCTGTTTTTGTGCCAGTACTGTACTGTCTTGATTACTGTAGCTTTGTAGTATAGTCTGAAGTCTGGGAGTCTTCTTCCTCCAGCTCCGTTTTCCTTTCTCAAGATTGCTTTGGCTATTCACGGTCTATGTGTTTCCATACCAATTGTGAAATATTTTGGTTTAGTTCTGTGAAAATTGCCCTTGGTAGTTTGATAGGGATTGCATTGAATCTGTAGATTGCTTTGGGTAGTATAGTCATTTTCACAACGTCGATTCTTCCAATCCAAGGACGTGGAATATCTCTCCATCTGTTTGTATCATCTTTAATTTCTTTCATCAGTGTCTTATTGTTTTCTGTATACAGGTCTTTTTTCTCCTTAGGTAGGTTAATTCCTAGGTATGTTATTCTTTTTGTTGCAATGGTAAATGGGAGTGTTTCCTTAATTTCTCTTTCTGATTTTTCATCATTAGTTTATAGGAATGCAAGAGATTTCTGTGCATTAATTTTGTATCCTGCTACTTTACCAAATTCATTGATTAGCTCTACTAGTTTTCTGGTAGCATCTTTAGGATTCTCTAAGTATAGAATCACGTCATCTGCAAACGGTGACAGCTTTACTTCTTCCTTTCCGATTTGGATACCATTTATTTCTTTCTCTCCTCTGATTTCTGTGGCTAAAACGTCCAAAACTACGTTGAATAATAGTGGTGAGAGTGGGCAACCTTATATTGTTCCTGATCTTAGTGGAAATGGTTTCAGTTTTTCACCATTGAGAATGATGTTGGCTGTGGGTTTGTCATATATGGCCTTTATTATGTTGAGGAAAGTTCCCTCTATGCCTACTTTCTGGAGGATTTTTATCATAAATTGGTGTTGAATTTTGTCAAAAGCTTTTTCTGCATCTATTGAGATGATCATATGATTTTTCTCATTCAGTTTGTTAATATGGTTTATCACATTGATTGATTTGCATATATTGAAGAATCCTTGCATTCCTGGGATAAGCCCCATTTGATCATGGTGTATGATCCTTTTAATGTGTTGTTGGATTCTGTTTGCTAGTATTTTGTTGAGGATTTTTGCATCTACGTTCTTCAGAGATATTGGCCTGTAGTTTTCTTTCTTTGTGACATCTTTGGTTTTGTTATCAGTGTGATGATGGCCTTGTAGAATGAGTTTGAGAGTGTTCCTCCCTCTGCTATATTTTGGAAGAGTTTGAGAAGGATAGGTGTTAGCTCTTCTCTAAATGTTTGATAGAATTTGCCTGTGAAGCCATCTGATCCTGGGCTTTTGTTTGTTGGAAGATTTTAAATCACAGTCTCAGTTTCAGTGCTTGTGATTGGTCTGTTTATATTTTCTATTTCTTCCTGGTTCAGTCTCGGAAGGTTGTACTATTCTATGTATATTTCCATTTCTTCCAGGTTGTCCATTTTATTGGCATATAATTGCTTGACTAATCTCTTATGATCCTTTGTATTTCTGCAGTGTCAGTTGTTACTTCTCCTTTTTCATTTCTAATTCTATTGATTTGAGTCTTCTTCCTTTTCTTCTTGATGAGTCTGGCTACTGGTTTATCAAATTTGCTCAACTTCTCAAAGAACAAGCTTTTAGTTTTATTGATTTTTGCTAGTGTTTCCTTCATTTCTTTTTCATTTATTTCTGATCTGATATTTATGATTTCTTTCCTTCTGCTAACTTTGGGGGTTTTTTGTCCTTCTTTCTCTAATTGCTTTAGGTGTAAGGTTAGGTTGTTTGTTTGAGATGTTTCTTGTTTCTTGAGGTAGGATTGTATTGCTATAAACTTCCCCCTTACAACTGCTTTTGCTGCATCCCATAGGTTTTGGATCATCGTGTTTTCATTGTCATTTGTTTCTAGGCATTTTTTGCTTTCTTCTTTGATTTCTTCAGTGATCTCTTGGTTATTTAGTAGTGTATTGTTTAGCCTCCATGTGTTTGTATTTTATACAGATCTTTTCCTGTAATTGATATCTAGTCTCATAGGGTTGTGGTAGGAAAAGATACTTGATATGATTTCAATTTTCTTAAATTCATCAAGGCTTGATTTGTGACCCACGATATGATCTATCCTGGAGAATATTCCGTGAGTACCTGAGAGGAAAGTGTATTCTGTTGTTATTGGATGGAATGTCCTATAAATTTCAATTAAGTCCATCTTGTTTAATGTATCATTTAAAGCTTGTGTTGCCTTATTTATTTTCATTTTGGATGATCTGTCCATTGGTGAAAGTGGGGTGTTAAAGTCCCCTACTATGATTGTGTTACTGTCGATTTCCCCTTTTATGGCTGTTAGCATTTGCCTTATGTATTGAGGTGCTCCTATGTTGGGTGCATAAATATTTACAATTGTTATACCTTCTTCTTGGATTGATCTCTTGATCATTATGTAGTGTCCTTCTCTGTCTCTTGTAATAGTCTTTATTTTAAACTCTATTTTGTCTGATGTGAGAATTGCTACTCCAGCTTTCTTTTGATTTCCCTTTGCATGGAATATCTTTTTCCATCCTCCCCTCACTTTCAGTCTGTATGTGTCCCTAGGTGTGAAGTGGGTCCTTTGTAGACAGCATATATACAGGTCTCGTTTTTGTATCCATGCAGCCAGTCTATGTCTTTTGGTTGGAGCATTTAATCCATTTACATTTAAGGTAATTATCGATATGTATGTTCCTATTACCATTTTCTTAATTGTTTCGGGTTTGTTTTTGTAAGTCTTTTTCTTCTCTTGTGTTTCCTGCCTAGAGAAGTTCCTTTAGCATTTGTTGTAAAGCTGGTTTGGTGGTGCTGAATTCTCTTAGCTTTTGCTTGTCTGTAAAGGTTTTAATTTCTCTGTTGAATCTGAATGAGATCCTTGCTGTGTAGAGAAATCTTGGTTGGAGGTTTTTCCCTTTCATCACTTTAAATATGTACTGCCACTGTCTTCTGGCTTGCAGAGTTTCTGCTGAAATATCAGCTGTTAACCTTATGGGGATTCCCTTGTATGTTATTTATTGTTTTTCCCTTGCTGCTTTTAATATTTTTTCTTTGTGTTTAATATTTGATAGTTTGATTAATATGTATCTTGGCATGTTTCTCCTTGGATTTATCCTGTATGGGACACTCTGAGCTTCCTGGACTTGTTTGACTCTTTCCTTTCCCATATTAGGGAAGTTTTCATCTATAATCTCTTCAAATATTTTCTCAGTCCCTTTCTTTTTCTCTTCTACTTCTGGGACCCCTATACTTCGAATGCTGGTGCGTTTAATGTTATCCCAGAAGTCTCTGAGACTCTCCTCAATTCTTTTCATTGTTTTTTTCTTTATTCTTCTCTGTGGTAGTTATTTCCACTATTTTATCTTCCAGGTTACTTTTCCATTCTTCTGCTTCAGTTATTCTGCTACTGATTCCTTGTAGAGAATTTTTAATTTCATTTATTGCATTGTTCATCATTGTTTGTTTGCTCTTTAGTTCTTCCAGGTCCTTGTTGAACGTTTCTTGTATTTTCTCCATTCTATTTCCATGATTTTGGATCATCTTTACTATCATTACTCTGAATTCTTTTTCAGGTAGACTGCCTATTTCCTCTTCATTTGTTTGGCCTGGTGAATTTTTACCCTGCTCCTTCATCTGCTGTGTTTTTCTCTGTCTTCTCATTTTGCTTAACTTACTGTGTTTGGGGTCTACTTCTCTCAGGCTGCAGGTTTGTAGTTCCTGTTGTTTTTGTTTCTGCCCCCAGTGGGTAAGGTTGGTTCAGTGGGTTGTGTATGCTTCCTGGTGGAGGGGACTAGTGCCTGTGTTCTGATTGATGAGGCTGGATCTTGTCTTTCTGGTGGGCAGGACCGCATCTGGTCGTGTGTTTTGGGGTGTCTGTGACCTTATTATGTTTTTAGGCAGCCTATCTGCTAATGGGTGGGTTTGTGTTCCTGTCTTGATAGTTGTTTGGCATAAGGTGTCCAGCACTGTAGCTTTCTGGTTGTTGAGTGGAGCTGGGTCTTAGCATTGAGATGGAGATCTCTGAGAGAGCTTTCGCTGTTTAATATTACATGGAGCCGAGAGGTCTCTGGCGGACCAATATCCTGATGTCGGCTCTGCCACCTAAGAGGCACAGTCCTGATACCTGACTGGAGCACCAAGACCCTGTCAGCCACATGGCTCAGAAGAAAAGGGAGAAAAAAAGAAAGAAAGAAGGAAAAAAAATATAATAGAATTTTAAAAAATTATTAATATAAAAAATAATTTTTTATAAAAAAGAAAGAAGAGAGCAAGCAAACCAAAAAACAAATCTACCAATGATAACAAGCACTAAAAACTATACCAAAAAAAAGAAAAACAAAAATAAAAAAGGGACAGACAGAACCCTACGAGAAATGGTAAAAGTAAAGCTATACAGACAAAAATCACACAAAGAAGCATACACATACACACTCACAAAAAGAGAAAAAGGAAAAAATATATATATCGTTGTTCCCAAAGCCCACCGCCTCAATTTCGGGATGAGTCATTGTCCATTCAGGTCCTCCACAGAGGCAGGGTACATCAAGTTGATTGTGGAGATTTAATCCGCTGCTCCTGAGGCTGCTGGGAGAGATTTCCCTTTCTCTTCTTTGTTCACACAGCTCCTGGGCTTCAGCTTTGTATTGGCCCCACCTCTGCGTGTAGGTCTCCTGAGGACGTCTGTTCTTCGCTCAGACAGGACGAGGTTAAAAGAGCAGCTGATTTGGGGGATCTGGCTCACTCAGGACAGGGGGAGGGAGGGGTACGGATGCGGGATGAGCCTGCGGCAGCAGAGGCCAGCGTGACGTTGCAGCAGCTTGAGGCACACCATGCATTCTCCCTGGGAAGTTGTCCCTGGATCACGGGATCCTGGTAGTGGCGGGCTGCACAGGCTCCCGGGAGGGGCGGTGTGGATAGTGACCTGTGCTCACACACAGGCTTCTTGGTGGCAGCAGCAGCAGCCTTAGCATCTCATGCCCATCTCTGGGGTCCGTGCTGATAGCCGCGGCTCACGCCTGTCTCTGGAGCTCCTTTAAGCAGTGTTCTGAATCCCCTCTCCTCGCTCACCGTGAAACAGTGGTCTCTTGCCTCTTCGGCAGCTGCAGACTTTTTCCCGGACTCCCTCCTGGCTAGCTGTGGTGCACTAGCCCCTTCAGGCTGTGTTCACGCAGCCAACCCCAGTCCTCTCCCTGGGATCTGACCTCCGAAGCCCAAGCCTCAGCTCCTAGCCCCCGCCTGCCCCGGCGGGTGAGCAGACAAGCCTCTCGGGCTGGTGAGTGCTGGTCGGCACTGCTCCTCTGTGTGGGAATCTCTCCGCTTTGCCCTCCGCACCCCTGTTGCTGCGCTCCCCTCCGTGGCTCCAAAGCTTCCCCCCTTTGCCCCCCGCAGTCTCCACCCGCGAAGGGGCTTCCTAGTGTGTGGAAACTTTTCCTCCTTCACAGCTCCCTCCCAGAGGTGCAGTTCCTTTCCCTATTCTTTTGTCTCTGTTGTTTCTTTTTTCTTTTGCCCTACCCAGGTACGTGGGGAGTTTCTTGCCTTTTGGGAAGTCTGAGGTCTTCTGCCAGCGTTCAGTAGGTGTTCTGTAGGAGTTGTTCCACATGTAGATGTATTTCTGATGTATTTGTGGGGAGGAAGGTGATCTCCACATCTCACTCCTCTGCCATGTTGAAGGTCTTTGTACTCTATGTCTATATAATACATCTATACATAAACACACACATCATTCTCAACATAAGTATATTTGGTTTAAAAATGTAAACATAAAATGTTCATGGTGTAAGAGGTTTAGGAAATATCTAGGCCAGTTTGTATTCTTTACTATGCATGGAGCAATTAAAGATGATCTGGAAGTTAAATGAATTGCTGAAGGTCACACGATTGGTAAACAAACACATGAGCATTGAAGGAGGAGTACATCCAGGTGGGGGATGGGGAATGGAATTATTTTACTATGTACCAGGCTTTTACAGTCTTAATGTACTTACAGTTAAAAGACTGTTTTATATGAAATACACATAGAGCTAAAATAATTTTATAGAGGACCACTATTAGCTTCATTAATACCCCTGAAATTGGAATTTATTCAGAATTTAGAAATTTCAAGTTTGAAATAGTTAATAAATTACATTGCACCTGCCAAAGGGTGTAGGGCAGCAATGACAATTCAACCCCAGGAATAGTTTTTGGAAACAAAATGTATGACTATTCCCACTAAGTGAGAAATGAAGATTATAAATTGACTTGTTAGTTCACATCAGGCTTTGTTGCTAAAAGAATAAACGACAGATCAGATTTTGTTTCCAAGTGAACTACTGATCTCCTTTTTTGTTTTCAGAATTATGTGGACTTTGGAAAGGCAGATGAGGAATTGTGGAACTATGTAGCTTTATCTACTAATCTCTGACGATAACTGAGAATTGTTAGAACTCCATCCTGACTTTCAGATTAAGATCAAATACAGATACCTTTGGCCAGTCTGGGCAATATTTGCAGTAGTTGCCAAATATACTTAGATTAGAATGCAGAGCTGAGTAAATTATACAAATATTTCTTCTTTGCTTAACTGCTAACACTCAATATTGTCTCAGACTTGCTTCCGTATCATTAGCTGCGCCTTCACATTCTCCTTGGTAGTTACTTCATTTTTTTGTACTGCTGAATTAAAGAGCTGTAAAGCTTGGATGTTTCCCTACTCCATTGATAATCTCAATATGACATTTAAAAAAAAAATTTTTATTGCAGTATAGTTGATTTACAATGTTGTGTTAGTTTCAGGTGTACAGCAAAGTGAATCTGTTATACAAATACATATATCCACTCTTTTTTAGATGCTTTTCCCATATAGGCCATTACAGAGTATTGAGTAGACTTCACTGTGCTATACAGTAGGTCCTTATTAGTTATCTATTTTATATATAGTAGTGTGTATGTCATTCTCAGTCTTCCAATTTATCCCTTCCCTGCCCTACCCCTCCATAACCATAAGTTTTATTTTCTACATCTGTAACTCTATTTTGGTTCTGTAGGTAAGTTCATTTGTAGCCTTTTTTGATTCCATATATAAGTGATATCATGTGATATTTGTCTTTCTTTGTCTGACTTACTTCACTCAGTATGAGAATCTCTAGTTCCATCCATGTTGCTGCAAATGACATTATTTTGTTCTTCTTTATAGCTGAGTAACATTCCATTCTATATATGTACCACATCTTCTTTATCCATTCCTCTGTTGATGAACATTTAGGTTGCTTCCATGTCCTGGCAATTGTGAATAGTGCTGCAATGAACATTGAGGTGCATGTATCTTTTTGAATTATCATTTTCTCTAGGTATATGCCTGGGAGTGGGATTGCTGGATCATATTGCTGGATCATAACTCTGTTTTTAATTTTTTTAAGGAACCTCCATACTGTTCTCCATAGTGGCTGTACCAGTTTACACCAGCAAACTGGTACCATCAGTGTAGGAGGATTCCCTTTTCTCTACACCCTCTCCAGCATTTAGTGTTTGTAGATTTTTTGATGATGACCATTCTGACCGTTGTGAGATGATACCTCATTGTAGTTTTTATTTGCATTTCTCTAATAGTTAGTGATGTTAAGAACCTTTCCTTGTCTTCTTTGGAGAAATGTCTATTTAGATCTTCTGCCCATTTTTTGATTGGGTTGTTTGTTTTTTTGATATTGAGCTGCATGAGCTGTTTGTATATTTTGGAGATTAATTCTTTGTTGGTTGCTTCATTTGCAAATATTTTCTCCCATTCTGGGGGTTTTCTTTTCATTTTGTTTATAGTTTCCTTTGCTTTGCAAAAGCTTTTAAGTTTAATTAGGTCCCATTTGTTTATTTTTGCTTTTATTTTCATTACTCTAGGAGGTGGATCAAAAAAGATCTTGCTGTATATGTCAGAGAGTGTTTTCCCTATATTTTCCTCTAGAAGTTTTATAGTATCTGGCCTTACATTTAGATCTTTAATCCATTTTGAGTTTATTTTTGTGTATGGTGTTAGAGTGTGTTCTAATTTCGTTCTTTTACATGTAAGCCATCCAGTTTAGCCACAGCAGTCACACACAAAAAATAAGTAAAAGGCATCCATATTGGAAGGGAAGAAGTAATACTGTTACTATTTGCAGATGACATTATACTATATATAGAAAACCCTAAAGTCACCACCAAAAGCTATTAGTACTAAAAATAAATTCAGTAAAGTTTCAGAACACAAGATTGGTATACAGTAATCTGTTGTGCTTCTATACAGTAATAATGAACTATCAGAAAGAGAAAGCAAAAAAAAAAAAAAAGTCCCTTTTAAAATTGCATCTAAAAGAATAAAATACCTAGGAGTAAACTTAATCACGGAATGAAAGACCTACACTCTGAAAACTATAAAACATTGATAAAGGAAATTGAAGATGATATAAAGAAATGGATAGATTTGTTCATGAATTAGAAGAATTAATATTGTTAAAATGTCCATACTACCTGAAGAAATCTACAGATTTAATGCAATCCCTATTAAAATACCAATGACATTTTTCACCAAACTAGAACAAATAATGCTAAAATTTATATACAAGCACAGAAGACCCCAAATTGGTAAAGCAATCTTGAGAAAAAAGAACAAAGCTGGAGCTATTATGCTTCCTGACTTCAGACTGTACTACAAAGCTGCAGTAGTCAAAACAGCATGGTACTGGCACAAAAATAGATATGTAGATGAATGGAACAGAATAGAGAGCCCAGAAATAAACTCACACATTTATGATCAATTAATCTATGAGAAAGGAGGCAACCATATACAGAGGAAAAGACAGTCTCTTCAATAAGTGGTGCTGGGAAAACTGGACAGCTACATGTAAAACAATGAAATTAGAACATTCTCTAGCACCATATACAAAATTAACCCAAAATGGGTTAAAGACCTAAATGTAAGACCTGAAACAACAAAACTCCTAGAAGAAGACATAGGGAGAACACTCTTTGACAAAAATCAGAGCAGTATTTTTTTGAATCTGTCTCCTACAGCAAAGGAAACAAAAGCAAAAGTAAACAAATGGGACCTAATTAAACTTAAAAGCTTTTGCACAGCAAAGGAAACCATTGACAAAATGAAAACACAACCTACTGAATGAGAGAAAATATTTGCAAATGATATAACAAATAAGTGGTTAATATTCAAAATATATAAATAGCTCATACAACTCAAAATCAAAAAACAATCAAACTGATTTAAAAATGGGTAGAAGACCTGAATAGACATTTTTCCAAAGAAGATATACTGATGGCCAACAGGTACGTGAAAAGATACTCAACATCACTAACCATCAGAGAAATGCAAATTGAAACCACAATAAGATATAACCTCACACCTGTCAAAATGGCTGTCATCTGAAAGTCAACAAATAACAAATGTGCTGGTGACGATGTGGGGAAAATGAACCCTAGTATACTGTCGGTGGGACTGTAAATTGATACAGCCACTATGGAAAACAGTGTGAAGGTTCCTCAAAAAACTAAAAACGGAACTGTCATATGATCCAGCAATTCCACTCCTGAGCATATATCCGCAGAAAATGTAAACAGTAATTTGAAAAGATACATACACCCGCAACATTCATTGCAGCATTATTTACAATAGCCAAGATATGGAAGCAACCTAAGTGTCCATCAACAAATGAATGGATAAAGAATATTTGGTATATACTTATGATGGAATATTACTCAGCCATAAAAAATGAAATTCTGTCATTTGCCACAATATGGATGAACCTAGAGGTATTATGCTAAGTGAAATAAATCAGACAGAGAAAGGCAAATACTCTGTGTTGTCACTTGTATTTGGAATCTAAAAAATAAAATAAAATAATAAATATAACAAAACAGAAACAGACTCACAGATATAGAGTACAAACTAGTTGTTACTGGTGGGGAGAGCAAAGTGAGGAAGGGCAAGATAGGGATAGGTGATTAAGAGATACATACTACTATGTATAAAATAAATAAGCAACAAGGATATATTGTACAGCACAGGGAAATACAACCATTAGTTTTTAATAACTTTAAATGGAGTATAATCTATAAAAATGTTGAATCACTAATTTGTACACCTGAAACTAATAAAATATTGTAAATAAACTATACTTCAATATAAAAATTAATACTCATATATTAATGATATTTTCTGTGTATAATAGATATCATATATAATCATATTATATATACTAAAATCATTAGATATTATATTAAGATCATATTATATTATATCATATCATGTTATGTTATATCATATTATGATATGTTGTAATATATTATATTAAACATACTATCATTAAAACAATATTCTTACTTAGAGTTTCTCTGACATTTGATTTTATTATACCTGGTAATGAGGTTTTGGGGAAAAAAGCTAGTCCTTTCCTCAAACATTTTTGGGGGCTTGTCATTATCTGCCAAAAATAATATGAGTTGTGAAGACCAAATTGGCTTAAGTTGATTTACAATACCTTTTATATTTTATGTATAAGACAAAATAATGTGAAATTGGCATGTTATCTGAAGTTTATTCTCAATCTATCATCACATTTTTTTGGTGGGTGGGAAGG
Source organism: Balaenoptera acutorostrata (assembly GCF_949987535.1). Classification (NCBI taxonomy): domain Eukaryota; kingdom Metazoa; phylum Chordata; class Mammalia; order Artiodactyla; family Balaenopteridae; genus Balaenoptera; species Balaenoptera acutorostrata. The sequence continues at coordinate 81,544,924 of NC_080068.1, forward strand.
AGGAGGAATATTTTCACAGGCTTACTTAAAAAGGTTCTAATTTTTGAAAGGGATTTAAAGTTTTCTAAATTATATTCAGTTTTGTAAATGTCAAAAATATTTTTAAAATTAATAACAAAGTGTACATGAAATATATTTATGGCATGCAACTAGTGACTGGTAAGCTCTTTTTAATTAAATTTTTCATTTTGAGATGATTGTAGGTTCACAGGCAGCTGTAAGAAATGATACAGATATTCTGTACCCTATGCCTATTTTCCCCCCATGGTAAAGACTTGCAAAATTGTAGTACAATATCACAAGCAGAATATTGAAATTGACATTGATGTAGTCAAATTACAGAATGATTTCAAAACCATAGGTATCATTTCTGTTGCCTTTTTAAGGCCACAACCACTTCCCACCCATATCCCTCTTCATCTTTAACCAACTAGAAATCACTAATCTGTTTTCCATTCTTATAAATTTGCCATTTTAATAACATTATATAAATGCAATCATACAGTATATATAACATTTCAGGGTTGTTTTTTTTCACTCAGAGTAATTCTCCAGAGATTTATCCATGCTGTTGTATGTATCAGTAGCTTGTTTGTTGTTTTGTTTTTAAATTTTTTATAATTTATTCTTGGCTGCGTTGGGTCTTCTTTGCTGCACGTGGGCTTTCTCTAGTTGTGGCGAGCGGGGGCTACTCTTCATTGTGGTGTGTGGGCTTCTCATTGGGGTGGCTCTATTGTTGCGGAGCACAGGCTCTAGGCACACGGGCTTCAGTAGTTGTGGCACGTGGGCTCAGTAGTTGTGGCTCGTGGGCTCTAGAGCACAAGCTCAGTAGTTGTGGTGCATGGTCTTAGTTGCTCCGCGGCATGTGGGATCTTCCCAGACCAGGGATCGAACCCATGTCCCATGCATTGGCAGGCGGATTCTTAACCACTGTGCCACCAGGGAAGTCCCTGTTTGTTGTTTTATATTAAGTAATATTCCATATGGATATACTACAGTTTGTTAAAGCTTTTATCTTCTGAAGGACATCTGAGTTGCTTCCAGTTTTGGCTATTACAAATAAACTTGCTATGGACATCTGTGTGTAGGTTTTTGTGTGAACTTAAGTCTTTATTTCTCTCAGATAAATGCCCAAGAGTATAATTGTTAAGCCTTGTCATAGTTGTATATTTAGTTTAATAAGAAATTGCCAAGTGTTTTCCATTGTTACCTGTACCATTTACATTCACACTAGCAGTGTATGAGTAATCCAGTTCCTTCACTTATTTACTAGCATTTGGTTCTGTCACTGTTTTTTATTTTAGCCATTCTGATAGATGTATAGTGAGAAGTAAGCAGTTTTAATTTTTATTTCCCTAATGGCTAATGATAATGAACATCTTTTCATTTTCCTGTTTGCCATCTATATGTCTTCTTCACTAATATTTCTTGTCATGTCTTCTGCCCAGGTTCTGATTAGATTATTTGATTTTTACTGTTGAGATTAGAAAGTTCATTATATATTCTAGGTGTTAGTCGTTGGCAAATATTATCTCCTAGTTACTAGCTTGTCTTTTCTTTTTCTTAACAGAGTCTTTCACAGAACAAAGTTTTTTGGGGAAAGAAGAATGAATTAGGAGGAATCATACTACCAAATTTCAAGACTTACTATACAGCTACATTAAATGAGATTATGTGGTATTGTCAGAGAGAGACTGAGACGTAGGTCAATGAACCAGAGTAAAGAACACAGAAATAGACCCACGCAAGTACAGCCAACTGATTTTTTTCTAATGTTGATTATGTTTTTCTTTTATGGAGCCTGTGAAGTCTACAAACTATTTTCTTGGTCATAGAACCTGAAGAATTTTATCTATGTTATCTTCTAAAATTTTATAGCTTTATAAAAGTTAAGTTTGTGATCCACGTTGAGTTAATTTTTGTATAAAATGTGAGATTTAGGTTGAAGTTCGTTTTTTGCCTATGGATGTCCATTTGTTCTACCACCGTTTGTCAAAAGGCTATCCTTCCTCAATTAAATTTCATTTGCACATTTGTCAGAAATTTAGTTGGCTGTATTTGAGTGGGTCTATTTCAGGGTTCTCTGTTCTGTTCCATTGACTATGTATCAGTGCCTCTGACAATACCACACAGTCTTGTTTAATGTAGTTGCATAATATGTGTAACGTGATTTCTCCAACTTTTTATTCTTCCTTTTTAAACGTGATTTGGCTAGTCTGATTCGTTTACCTTTCTGTATAAATTTTAGAGTAACAGTGTCTATATTCACAAAAAAATCTTCCTGGGATTTTGATAGGAATTGCTTTGAAACTGTGTGGCAGTTTGGAAAGAATTGATACCTTTAAATATGTTGTGTCTTCCAACCCATTCTCTGTTTCTCTGTCTCTCTCTCTGCTATATGAGGGTACAGCAAAAGGGTAGTCATCTGTAAACCAAGAAAAGAGAACTTCACCAGAAGTGGACCATGTTGGCACCTTAATCTCTGACTTCCAGCTTCCAGAATTGTGAGATGTTTGTTGTTTAAACCACTGAGTTTGTTATAGCAGCTGAGTAAGACAGAAATTGGTACTAAGAAGCAGGGTGCTGCTATAACAAATACTTTTAAATGTGAAAGCAGTTTTGGAATCGGGTAATGGATAGAGGCTGGAAGAGTATTGAGGTACATTCTAGAAAAAACCAATATTTCTGTGAAGAGATTTTTAGTGGTGATTCTGGTGAAAGCTTAGAAAGAAAAGAAGAGAGCTGGAGAGAAAGGCTCTATCTTCTTATATAATACACAATCATGTACAGAATGTTGGTAGAAATGTGGATGATGGATGATAAAGTCCATTCTGATGAGGTCTCAGATGGAAGTGAGAAGCATGTTAAATGAACTGAGAACAAAATTGTTGAGAAGAAAAGGAACCAGAATTTAAAGATTTGGACAATTCTCAGCCTATTCATATTACAAAAATAAATAAATAAATAAAAATAAAGAGAGAGAGAGAGAAAGCATGTTTGCAAGAGAACACCAAGGGTATAGCTGACCAACTGATAAGGATATTAGTGTGAGTGTGAGCCATGGACCTAATCAGCCATCTCAACAGAGGGTAGTAATAGAGATGGGCTTACACCAGCAAAGACATGGCCAGTTTGAACTAAAGGAAATAGAGAAAATAGGATGTAATAAAGGAAAGCTTTTGGATCTTTTGAATTTTGCAGGATGGATCCTAAAGCTATTCAGCTTTGAACATGCACTGTTCTTCAAAGCAAGGGAAGAGTGATCCTGTAGGAAATTCAAAGGCCATCAGGGCTTCCTCCTTGGTTTTAAAAGGGAGGGGGGGAAGGGGACATTGCCTAGGTTTCAACAGGCAAAATGGTCTCTGCCCATAACCTTGGGAGTGAGGCTGCCCAGAGCTATGGCAGCAGGGCCACCCTGAACCTTGGAGATGAGACCCCCATCAGACAGATTCCTGGGAGTGGAACCCCCTGTTTGGCAGAGCTGCGGGACCAAGACTACAGCCCCAGTGGGTCCAGAAGTTGGAATCTCTACTCCAGAAGGCAAAGTATCTAGCCAAAGAGGACTATTCTCCAGGCTTAAGATCTCATGAAGTTTACCTTGCTACTTATGGATTTGCTCGGCACCTGACACACTTAACTTTATTCCTGTTTTCCCCTTTTGGAATGGGAATGTCTATCCTATGCCTGTCCTACTATTATATTTTCATAACACATAACTTGTTTGGTTGCACAGGTTCATAGCCAGAAAGACATTTTCCCTCAAGATGAATCATACTTCAAGTCTCACCTGTATCTGATTTAGATAATATTTAGGGAAAATTTTGGACTTTATATATTAGAGTTGATAATGGAACAAGTTAAGACTTTTGGAGCTATAGGGATGGAATGAATATATTTTGCATAAAATAAGAAAATGAATGGGGGGGTGCAAAATGTGGACTGAATGCTTGTGTCCCCTCAAAATTCATATGTTAAAATCCTAATCCCCAATGTGATGGTATTTGGAGATGGGGGCCTTTGTTAGTTAATTAGATCATGATGGTAGAAGCTCCATGGTTGGGATTAGTGCACTTATAAGAGACTTTCACCCTCCAGATTTGTAGGAAATAAATGTTTATTGATTAAGTGACACAGTCTAGGGTATTTGTTATAACTAAGACAGTGTTAAATCTTCCTTAAATGTTTGATAAAATTGTCTAGTAAAATCATCTGAGCGTGGACATTTCTTTTGTCCAAAATTCAGTTCCTTTAATATTTATAGGGCTACTCAAATGATCTATATCATATTGGGTGAGTTGTGGTAGCTTGTGCTTTTAAAGGAATTGTTTAATTTTATTTATGTTGTGAAATTTATGTGTGTAGAATTGTTTAAGGTATTTCCTTATTATCCCTGAGATGTCTTTGGAGTCTGTAGTTCTGTTCTGATTTTCATTCCTGATTTAGAGTTTTGTTGATTTTATTGATCTTTTCAAAGAAACAACTTTTTGCTTCATTGATTTTTCTCTATTTTTCTCTTTTCATTTGCATTGATTTCATCTCTTTATTATTCCTTTTCTTCTGCTTGTTTTAGATTTATTTTGCCCTTTTTCTAGTTTCTTGAAACTAGAAATGAAAACAGATTATAATTTCGGAACTTTCCCACTTTTCTATCGTAAGCATTTAGTGCTATAAATTTCTCAACACTGCTTTAGTTGTATTCTGCAAATTTTTATATGCTATAGTTTCATCTTTCACTCAGTTTGATATATTTTGTGGTTTCCCCTAAGAAATTCTGTTTCACTGATGAATTATTTAGAAGTGTGTTGTTTGATTTCCAAGTGTTTGTAGATTTTCCTGTTATCTTCCTGTTATCAATATCTAGTTTGAGTTCATTGTGGACAGAAAACACATTATATATGATTTCAGTTCTCTTAAATTTGTTGAGTTTTTTTTTCTTTTTTTATTGCCTGGGATACATTCTATCTTGGTACATATTTCATAGATTCTCAAAAAATGTGCATTCTGCTATTGTTGAGTAGGCATTCTATAAATGTCTATTAGTTGCTGTTACTTGATGGTATTGACACACACACACTTGTTGATTTAATATCTTGTTCTATCAATTTTTTTAGAGAAAGATGTTGACATCTCCACTATACTCATAAATTTGACTATTTCTCCTTTCAGTTTTTTGCTTCATATGTATTATAGCTCTGTTGTTTGGTTCATATGCATATAACAATATTGTGTCTTCTTGGTGGAGTGATCCTTTTATCATTATGTAGAGTCTATCTCTGTCTGGTAATTTTAGTCACTCTCAAGTCTATTTTATTTGATATTTCTATAGTTGTTCCTGCTTTCTTTTGATTCATACATGCTTAGGATATTTTTTCCCATCCTTTTACTTTCAGCTTTCCTAAGCTGTTATATTTGAAGGAAGTCTCTTTTAGATAGCATATATTTGTGTCATGCTTTTGATACACTCTGCCAATCTCTGCCTTTTAATTGATGTATTTAGATGATTTACATTTAACATAATTATTGTTATATTAGGACTTAAGTCTGCCAATTTATTATTTCTTTACCATTTGTTCTCTCTGCTTTTCATTTCTTTGTTTTCTCTTTCCTGCCTTCCTATGGTTATTTAAATGTTTTTAGAATTCCATTTTGATTTATCTATAGTATTTTTGAATGTATCTTTTTGTGTTGCTTCTTTAATGGCTACTCTAAGTATTACATTATATATAGATGACATAATAGTCTACTGTTGTCAACATTTTATCAGTTTGAGTAAAATGTAGAAATTGTATCTCCTTTTAGTTCTGTTTATCCTCCTTCATTTATAATTGTTATAAAAAATTTTTCTGCATCCATTTAGAACCACATGAGACAGTGTTAAAAACGTTTGCTACAACTATTGAGTATAACTTAGAAAATTCAAGAGGAGAAAATAATTCTACTGAACTAGCCTATATTTTTGCTCTTATCCTGTTCTTTTTTCTTTTACCATGTTTTAAGATTATTCCTTTGTCATTTCCTCTCTGTTTAGAGAATTTTCTTTAGCCCTTCTTTTGGGGTAGGTCTGCTGGTGGCACATTCTCTTAGTTTTCCTTCATTTGGTAATATCTTAATTTCTATCTGTTCCTGAATAATACCTTCATTGATTATAGCATTCTGGTTTGAAAGTTCTTTGCTTTCAGCTCTTGAAAAATGTGCTGTATCTTTTTGGGCTCTGTGATTTCTCATGAGAAATCTCTGTATTCCAGTCAGGTTTTGTTTGTTTTTTTCTATAAGTAAGATGTATTTTCTCTCTTGCTCCTTCCAAGTTGTTTTCTTTGTCTTTAGTTTTCCAAATATGACTATGGTGTGTCTTGGCATGGATTTCTTTGTGTTTTTATCCTGTTTGGGGTTTGCTTAACTTATTGTATTAGACAGTTATGTCTCTTTTAAAATTTGGGGTAATTTCAGCTATTATTTCTTCAAATAATTTTCTACCCTGCCTTCTTTCATCCCTCCTTCTAGGCCTCTGGTGACACAAATGTGAGATTTCTATTTAAAATCCTACATGTCTCTGGAACTGTGTTAATTTTGTTTCAATCTATTTTCTATTATTTGTATTAGGTAATTTCAGTTGTTCTCTCTTCAGTATAACTGATTCCTTCCTCTGTTCCTTCCATCGCTTTTGATCCATCCATTGAATTTTTGTTTCTATCATTGCATTTTTCATTTCTAAAATTTCCATTTGATTCTTTTTTGTAGGTTTTGTTTCTTTGCTGACATTTTCTTTTCCTTTGCTGAGGCTTCCAATTTTTGCACTTGCTTCAATCATGTCTGTTATTGCTCAGAGATTTTTATGAATGCTTTAAATTTTTTTTCAGATAATTCTCACATCTCTGTCATCTCAGTGTTAGAGTCTACTGGTTGTCTTTTTTTTTTTTTTTTCATTCAAGTTGAGATTTTCCTGGTTCTTGGTCTGATGAAACTTTCTGTTGGAACCTGGACATTTTGTGGACCATGTTATAAGACTCTGGATCTTATTTAAGTCTATTGGTTTAGCTGGCTTCCTTTGATACTTCTCTGGCAAGGGAAGGGGAGACATTACCTGTTACTGCCAGATTTGGTGGAAATTCAGGTTCCCCACTTATCCTCTGTAACACCCAAGGAGGAGAGGAGTGCCAGTTACTTTTGGACAGGAGTGGGAGTTCTGGCTCCACACTGGGCCTGATGCCACCCTGTCTGGGAGAGGCAAGAGGGCCTCACTGTTTCACAAATTACCTCCACTGACACTATGGAAAGGTAGCCTCAATATTGCTGGCCATTGGTGAAAGTTCTTATTCTGCCTGGCCTCCTCTGACATTGCCCAGCAAGGAGGGGAAAGGGTTCTATGACACTGTAACAGATTTGCCTCCTTGTCTTCACTGACCATGGGGAGGCAAGGCTTATTATTGCACAGTGGATACGAAAGTCACAGCTCCCTACTGACCGCTTCTTGGCACCGCCTCAGGATGGGGTTTGAAGTAATTTGCTACAAGGTGAGGGTAGATGTCTAGGCTTCCTACTCAGCTTTGCTGGCATGGGTAAGGGTGAGGCCACATGTTTTTTTGGTGATATTTGGCTTGAGTAGAGCAGTTATTATCAAAAAGTTTCCTGTCTTGCTAGGCTGCTCCGTTTCTGGTCCTTTGACTAAATGATTAGGCTTTACTTGGAGATATTTTTGTCTGCACCTGTTGAAGTTTCCTGGAGTGCTGGCTCCTCCAGCTCCACATCTGGGGAATGTGAAGCAAAAAGCAAACCCAGGGAACTCACCACCACATTGTTTGAGTGTCACAGTCCCTAGCCAGTCTGCTTTATATTTTAGAGTTTCATTACATTATGTGCCCTTTGAATTTGATGGGCCACAATCTGGATACACACACTTCAGTCCTGGATTGCAGTTCTTCTTGACTAAAATATATCTTCTTTTTATTTTTATAATGTTAAAAAGAATAAGAAAAAATTGGAAATAAAAGTAAATGGCCACCCAATAGTTTAATGGGTTAAAAAAGTATGAGAATTACTTGAATTAAACTAGTATAAATTGCTTATAAAGGGAAATTGAGTCATCAAAAGTAGAATTTGAAAACTTTAGGAACTACTTAAAGAAATAAATAATGAGACTTGTATCTTTGTGTCTAGCAATGACATATAGCCATTTTCTGAGTATTTTTAATAAGATGAAAAGGATACATGAATATGTGTATTATTACAGAGTAAATTATGTTTTCTGTAATAGATATTGGATAAATGCTACCTAAAATTACTCCAGAGAAATAGAATTGTAGGTGGGAAATAACCATAAGTGATTTTGTCCGGCCCATTTTCAACTAAGAAACCCATGAGTTTCTATTCAAACTGCTCTGAATAGCTCTTCAATGTGAAGCAAGTACATGTGGGTTCTGAAATGATCTGCCCACAGATCATCAAAACAGTTCTTTTATTTATTTCACATATTTCGGTTGACTATGTTTTTTCTTTGAATGGAGAATATATCGTACAATTTTGTTGATATGTATCAGATGAGTTGGAACCACAAGTAAAATTGAAGTTAAAATATATTATAGGCCTTACTTCCCCATGATTCTGTCATAGGATGGAATAAAATTGGACTAGCAGGGTACTCTTCTCATAGCCATGAGAAACTTTCATTGTGTATTCTATCAGAACCTTTTCTAGCTAAGCAGCCTATTAAGTCTCAAGGAAAGTTGGAGTTTAAATATATGTGCAGACTTACCCGTAAGATTGAGGTAAAACACAACCGTATTCAGTCATACTGCTAAATCAACCAATATTGAGAATTAATTGTAATCCCATTGGAAGATTTACAGTACATTATGCCGTTAAAACTCCATTTCACTTGCTGCAGAATAAATGCAGATATGATTATAACCTAACAACTATGGGACTGTACATTACTAGTATGTGTCATTCTGAATGTGAAATATCCAGCATCAGACCTGATCTCCTATACAGCAGATTTTTTCAGTGAACGTGGATACAGGCACACTTTTTCTTGTCTTTAGTTTATGTGGAAAATAATTATCTTGAATTATCTATGAATATATTAAAACATATTACTAAATTCTTCTGAATAGCTTCATGTATTTTTACTTGCTTTTATGCTCTCTGAGTTTATCATACAAGTATCACTTGCATTTTCCATTTTTACCATCAGTAGTAGTTTCTCACATGAAAAGGATGTAGCAAGAATGTTCATTATAGTTATACCTCACTAGATTTAATATAGATCTCTTTATAATTATAAAATTCAAAAGGGATTTTGCATTGAGATCTAAGACCTTTCTGTAAGTTACAGAAATAAATATTATAAAATCGTATGTGTAATTTAAAAATCTGATGATTGTTAATGCAAATTCTGTATCAGACTCTGTGATAAATGCTTTACAAATATGAACTCATTTAATTCCCTCAACCAGCCTCCATGATAAGGATTATTATCCCCATTTTAGAGAAAAGAAAATTGTGATGTGGAAATGTTAAATAATTGATCAAATAACAAGCAATTAGTATCTTATAACCTCTATATAACACTCATCATTTTCTTTATTTTATTTTTAAAAAAATTTTTGGCTGCTGCATGGCATGTGGGATCTTAGTTCCCCAACGAAGAAGAACTACATTGGAAGCACAGAGTATTACCACTGGGCCACCAGGGAAGTCTGTCATTTAGTTTAGAAAACAATCTTTGTCTAATTTTCTGGTATGGTTTAGGTCCTGACAATATAGAAGGCTGGTCTCATTGGTGATTTGGCTCAGAAATGTACATCTACACTGGCATAGGATTCAAAAGTGGAAGGCTGGGGGATAGATTCTACTAAGTGTAAGTGGATATTTGGAGGTGTTTGGGATACTCCATGTGCCCAATTTCAAAACACTGGATCAGTATAGGTCTTTCTCTCTTTAAGAATTTTTAAATGGACAGAATCTTGCATAGGTGTGCAAGTAATAACTGCAAATATCCAAAAGGGGAGCATGGCTTAAAATATGCAAAGAAGAGGCATTCTTTTGAAAATATATATTATAAAAAAAAGCAAAGAAAATTTTAGAAAACATTTGAAGTAAACATGGACTCCAAACTAACAGGTAAAAGATGAGAAGAAATGGAAACAGACAGAGATGGGAAAGGAGAAAATGTAAAGGAAAAGAAGTAAATAAAAGCACAATTTCAAGAAGTAAAATCTGCAGTTGTGGCAATAAAGAACAAAATGGTGCACTAGAAATCCAACTCAGCGATGAACAAAGTAGTATTGAGAAGCTTAATATTGATTGATGCAGAAATAAAGGAGAAAGCTGTGAGAATTATAAGAGCAATTGAGAAAAGAAATATACATTGTGTGGATGCTGGTTATGCCCAAAGAGAAAATCAGAGCAAGTTAAACTGAAGCCATTATCAAAGTCAAAATATCCTGGTCTACGAATCAAAACTCTCATCAGGCACAAAGCAAAATCAATGAAAAACTAACATCTAGACCTATCCTGTCTTTCTATTTCTATTATTTCGGTAATATAATAAAAAAATCCTGCATCCAGGTAGATAAAAGAGATGTAACAATCTAGTTGATTGCACACTTTTCATCAGTGCTAAATTTAAGAAGAAAATGTCTCACAGTCTAAAGAGTAATGGAGGAAAACATTTGTGATCCAAGAATTCTATACCCAATCAAGTTGTAATCATGAGCATAACCAAGGAGATTTAAATCTGGACAGTCTATAATGAAATCCCTCTCATTGTAATCTCAATAAATATTTTGTGAATGGTAATAAACTTAATTGAGCCAAAACGCAACTGACTGGATTATTCACTTAGAATTCTTAACAGGTATTTTTTAGGAGAGAGGAAGATCCTAAAGAAATAATTTGATGTTTTGAATGAATTCCTGAAAACAACCTCCAAATTACAGTTCATTCTGCTTAGTGGAAAGCAGAATGGGTCCTGAGCATCAGTATTTTACCTCTACCAACACTGTTAGATCTATTAAAATTTAACAAAGTATCAAGAGAATGAGGAGACAAGTCACAGATTGAGAGAAAATAGTTGCAAAAGACACATCTGGTAAAGGACTGTTATTCAAAATATAAGAAAAACAACTTAAGTTGAAAAATCAAAAATAAGAAAACAAGCAACTCAATTTAAAAATGGGCAAAAGACCTTAACAGGCACCTCACCAAAAAAAAAAAAGAAAGAAATACAGATGACAGATAATCATATTAAAAGGTGCTCCATATCATATATCATTAGGAGATAGCAAATCAAAACATGATACAACTGTATACCTATTAGAATGGCCACAATCCAGCAGAGTGACAACACCAAATGCTGGGGAGGATGTGGAAGCAACAAGAACTTTCATTTATTGCTGATGGAAATGCAGACTAGCACAGCCACTTTGGAAGACAGTTTGGCAGTTCATTACAAAAAAACCCATATTCTCACCATATAATCCAGTGATCATGCTCCTTGGTATTTATTTATCCAAAGGAATTGAAAAATTATGTACACATAAAACCCTGCACATGGATATTTATAGCAGCTTTATTTATAATTGCCCAATTTGGAAACAATCAAAAAGTCCTTCAGTAGGTGAATGGATAAGTAAACTGTGGAGCATCCAGACCATGGAATATTATTCAGTACTAAAAGGAAATTAGCCATCAAGCCATGAAAAGACATGGAGGAATCTTATATGCATATTCTAAGTGAAAGATGCCAATCTGAAAAGTCTACATATTGTATGACTCTAACTATATGACATTCTGAAAAAGGTGCAACTAAAGATCAGTGATTACCAGGGGTTAGAGGGGAGGGAGGGATGAAAAGGCAGAGCAAGGAGCTTTTTAGGACAGTGAAACTATTATGTATGGTATTATAATGGTGGATACCTGTCATTATACATTTGTCAAAACCCATAAAATGTATACCAAGAGTCAACTGTAATCTGAACTATGGGCTTTGGGTGATAATGATGTGTCAATATGGATCCATTCATTGTAACAAATGTACTGTTTTCTTGTTCTCAGCAGCCTTTGAGCAAGTATTGAATTGAGTTGTTAGATATTAGGCCCACTCTTTATACAAATCAGAAAACTGAGAGTTAAGTTAGAGTTCCAGTTTCCTAAATCTCAATCCAGTAATTTGTCAACAACTCTTGCAGCTACTTTTATGACGAGACTTTATAGCATAAACCAGTATTTCTTCTCCCACTGTCATAGCATGTGGTATTATGTGAAACTTTGATGGTTTGCCTCCTAATTGTAACAAAAGTGTAAAAAGTAGTCTTATCACACTAAGCATATATGCATATGGAGTATCATCAGTTGGGACACTAGCCGTGTAGGTCTTGCAGCATCGTATTAGGCAAGGTAGCTAGAAATGAGTAAGAATTAAGACTGTGTTATAAAAATTCATAAAAATGTTTCTCATGAATATTCAAGAGAGCAAATATGGACAGAAAAAAAGGGAATACGATGCAAATTGTTGATTGTATGAAAATAATATGATGTGATAATTTAAAAATCATAACATAGCTAACTTTTGTTTAATATCTAATATGTGTTGGCCATTGTACAAAATTCTTTATGTACATTATCTCATTTAACCTTCAAAGAAACTTTCTTCATTTTAGTATGAGAAAACTCAAGATTTAGAAAGTTTAGAAAATCATGAACCTTGGTCAAAATTGTTTAGTCTCCACTAATAAATAGTGGAGGCTAAGTTTAGATCCAGGCAAACATTTGTGATCCAAGATGTGGATCAATGTGGATCATTTTATAGTCCTAGCAAGACACTGTTATAATTTAGTAGTGCTCATGGAGTAATGATTGATGACTTGTTTAGTGGTTTTATTCTTTCAAATGTGCTGCCAAAATTTCTATCCTTCAAATGTATGAGCACAAAAAAATATAAACCATTCACATAGACTGAGAACTAGAAAAATCTCAGGTAGAGACATTGAGAGTCCAAAGGGAACTCTGTAGGATCAATTAAATGCTTGCTTTGAATCTGCAGGCCAGAGGTTCAGTTAGATTCACAGAAACCTGCACTAATAGGGGTTCTGCAAGGAAGACAGCTGGCAACTTTGATAGCAATGTTGAGACCTGAACAAGCCAATGCAGGCTGGTGGGTAAGAGTCAGCCAGACGACGCACCTCTTTATAAACCACATTCCAGCAGCCTGCAGTAACGATTAGGCAGCCACACTGCTGGGAAGCGGGCACTGTCAGCAGTAGAGAGAAATTAATGGAATGTGAATATGGCTGAAAAGAATAAGAACAAATGCAACCACAAGTCTCTGCACGCAGCCTACCACCACGTTAGAGAGTAGTGGTTACCCAGTCCAATTCCATTTTACTACCACTTCAGTTTCTATAGAATCTGTTGCTCCCTTTCCAGCCGCTGTCACTGCCACTGCTTTCTCTCTGGCCCTCACCAACTCTCCCCTAGGTGCCTGTAACAGCTTTGAGTAGCCTCCCTGGCCCAAGTCTCTGCAGGTTCAGGTTCACGGTCGAGAGTGCTGCCATAAGGCTCTTTCTATAGGACACATCCAAACTCATCCATCCTTAGGCTCCATCCACTGCTCTCCATATTTTATTGCAGAGCTTTGTATTCCTTTTTATTTTTAGAAATAAGACTGATTGTCAAGCTTAATCTTCTGTAGAGCCCAAAAATAAAACCATAAATTAAGAGCTAAAATGGCTGAAGTAAAAGACCAGTTTAACTTCTAGCCCTCCTCTTCCTCTGTCTCACGTCCCTGGTTGTGAGCAGCCCTGGAGGTCCTCTAAAGAATGTTTGGACTCCAAAAAGCACAAGTTAAGATCCAATGATCTACAAGAAAATGTCCACACTTCTTAGCAAATGCAGAATTTTCTTTGTTGGGCTCCTGTAGCCCATTTCTGATCTTCTCCCATCAGGTCTGTGGTTCAAACAACTCTGAACAACATGCAGCCACTGACCAGATCATTCAGTTTTCTGCCATTCTGGATTTATATGTGCGGTTCTCACTGCATAGGAGGCACTGCCGCAACTTCTTTTTATCTGTCAAGGAAACATCCAGAACTAATTCATACCCTCTCTGTAAAGCCTTCACCACATCTTAGCCAAACCTATCACTCTCTTCCCTCTGTTCCCACTGTACTTTGCACAATGTTCTCAACTTACTTTATTGTAATTATTGGTGTATATGGTTATATATTTGTTATACTTCAAGCTCCTCTGATTCAGAGATAGTGCCTTATTCTTCTTTTGACTATAGTATCTAGTACAGTGACTGGCAGACAAAAGATGGTAAATAAATGATTGCTATGTGAATTGAAATCTGAGCACTTCTCTGAGATGTGCAACTTCTCAGTAATTAGGCAGCTAATTGTCAGCAGAGACAATATTACAATCCAAGTCCCCTGACAACCATGTCAATGACTGTGACAATACCACATAGCCTCCAAACCTTCCAAATGAATTTAGGAATATCCTACCACTCCAATATCATGTCACACAATTCATTTCCCCAACTGGATTCCTCTCACAACAGCATTTCTCCTACAGCTGCACTTAGAGTGAACAATTGAACACTGAGGAAGTTGAAAGTGAATTAGTTTGTCATGGTGTTGACAGACCAATTAATTACATCAACAAACTTGTACTATTCAAATATATTCGGTTGGCCAAAAATTCGTTCGGGTTTTTCTGTAAGATGTTATGGAAAAACCGGAACGAACTTTTTGGCCAACCTAATATATGCACTCTACTAAGCATTATGGGTGAAACAAAGGAAATTGAGAGGTCATACTTGTTTTCAAATAGGTCACTCTCTATTAGGGGAGATAAAATATATCCCCACATTACATGTGTGATAAATACTGTTAGAATGATACCAACTGGTAGTCACAGGAGAGGGAGCTATTCCAATGCTAACGTTTTTCTAAGGAGACTTCCTGGCACAATTGGCATTTGAAGTTTGACCAGATGGCAGAAAATACTTCAACATGTGAAAGGAACACAGAAAGATGACAGAATACCATAGAAGGCCTGGAGGTATAAGAGTCAAATGTCTAAATTCCACTCCTTGGATTCTGGCTTGGCTAGATGGTGTCTTTGGGAACAGGACTGTATACACCGACATCTGTGGGAGACACGCTATTTACTTGGTGGCCAGAGCACAGTAGATTATCAATAATAATTTATTGAATGACAAATCCAAGGAGTCTATAAAACAGGCAGAATAGTACAGAAAGTCAAGAATGCCTAAATAGATCAGTAAATTCAGAAAATAGAAAATGATATCCATATAGGGCATGGAGCAGGTGTTCAGAGGGCTCATAGCAGGAGGCAGATTGTAGAAAGGAGCTGACAGTAGACTCTTAGCAAATAGCTGAAATAGATATTTAAATTGATCTTGAGATGGTACATATAAAGTCCTGCTATGTTTAAAGGATCAGATAAATTCATCAGGAAAAGTGTAGTTAGGAAGAACTATGATCAGACTATTTAGGTATTATAATCTGGAAAGTAGGTTGCATTACACTGGCTAACAGTATAATTAGATCTAAAAAATAATCTAAATGCTCATTAAAAAAAAAACTCTTTCCAATGACATGCATTATTTTTCTCTCCTTCTTTAGGTGCAAAAGAATATTGCCCATTAAGGAATCCTTTGCTATACCCATTTTTTTTTTAAACATCTTTATTGGAGTATAATTGCTTTACAATGGTGTGTTAGTTTCTGCTTTATAACAAAGTGAATCAGTTATACATATACATATGTTCCCATATCTCTTCCCTCTTGCATCTCCCTCCCTCCCACCCTCCCTATCCCACCCCTCTAGGTGGTCACAAAGCACCGAGCTGATCTCCCTGTGCTATGCGGCTGCTTCCCACTAGCTATCTATTTTACATTTGGTAGTGTATATATGTCCATGACACTCTCTCACCCTGTCACATCTCACCCCTCCCTCTCCCCATATCCTCAAATCCATTCTCTAGTATGTCTGTGTCTTTATTCCCATCTTGCCACTAGGTTCTTCATGACCTTTATTTTTTTTCCTTAGATTCCATATATATGTGTTAGCATACTGTATTTGTTTTTCTCTTTCTGACTTACTTCACTCTGTATGACAGACTCTAACTCCATCCACCTCATTACAAATACCTCCATTTCATTTCTTTTTATGGCTGAGTAATATTCCATTGTATATATGTGCCACATCTTCTTTATCCATTCATCCGATGATGGACACTTAGGTTGCTTCCATGTCCTGGCTATTGTAAATAGAGCTGCAATGAACATTTTGGTACATGACTCTTTTTGAATTATGGTTTTCTCAGGGTATATGCCCAGTAGTGGGATTGCTGGGTCATATGGTAGTTCTATTTTTAGTTTTTTAAGGAACCTCCATACTGTTCTCCATAGTGGCTGTATCAATTTACATTCCCACCAACAGTGCAAGAGTGTTCCCTTTTCTCCACACCCTCTCCAGCATTTATTGTTTCTAGATTTTTTGATGATGGCCATTCTGACCGGTGTGAGGTGATATCTCACTGTAGTTTTGATTTGCATTTCTCTAATGATTAATGATGTTGAGCATTCTTTCATGTGTCTGTTGGCCATCTGTAGGTCTTCTTTGGAGAAATGTGTATTTAGGTCTTCTGCCCATTTTTGGATTGGGTTGTTCGTTTTTTGTTATTGAGCTGCATGAGCTGCTTGTAAATCTTGGAGATTAATCCTTTGTCAGTTGCTTCATTTGCAAATATTTTCTCCCATTCTGAGGGTTGTCTTTTGGTCTTGTTTATGGTTTCCTTTGCTGTGCAAAAGCTTTTAAGTTTCATTAGGTCCCATTTGTTTATTTCTGTTTTTATCTCCATTTCTCTAGGGGCTGGGTCATAAAGGATCTTGCTGCGATTTATGTCATAGAGTGTTCTGCCTATGTTTTCCTCTAAGAGTTTGATAGTGTCTGGCCTTACACTTAGGTCTTTAATCCATTTTGAGTTTATTTTTGTGTATGGTGTCAGGGAGTGTTCTAATTTCATACTTTTACATGTAGCTGTCCAATTTTCCCAGCACCACTTATTGAAGAGGCTGTCTTTTCTCCACTGTATATGCTTGCCTCCTTTATCGAACATAAGGTGACCATATGTGCGTGGGTTTATCTCTGGGCTTTCTATCCTGTTCCATTGATCTATATTTCTGTTTTTGTGCCAGTACCAAACTGTCTTGATTACTGTAGCTTTGTAATATAGTCTGAAGTCAGGGAGCCTGATTCCTCCAGCTCCATTTTTCATTCTCAAGATTGCTTTGGCTATTCGGGGTCTTTTGTGTTTCCATACAAATTGTGTAATTTTTTGTTCTAGTTCTGTGAAAAATGCCAGTGGTAGTTTGATAGGGATTGCATTGAATCTGTAGATTGCTTTGGGTAGTAGAGTCATTTTCACAATGTTGATTCTTCCAATCCAAGAACATGGTATATCTCTCCATCTATTTGTATCATCTTTAATTTCTTTCATCAGTGTCCTATTATTTTCTGCATACAGGTCTTTTGTCTCCTTAGGTAGGTTTATTCCTAGATCTTTTATTCTTTTTGTTGCAATGGTAAACGGGAGTGTTTTCTTAATTTCACTTTCAGATTTTTCATCATTAGTATATAGGAATGCAAGAGATTTCTGTGCATTAATTTTGTATTCTGCTACTTTACCAAATTCATTGATTAGCTCTAGTAGTTTTCTGGTAGCATCTTTAGGATTCTCTCTGTATAGTATCATGTCATCTGCAAACAGTGACAGCTTTACTACTTCTTTTCTGATTTGGATTCCTTTTATTTCTTTTTCTTCTCTTATTGCTGTGGCTAACACTTCCAAAACTATGTTGAATAATAGTGGTGAGAGTGGGCAACCTTGTCTTGTTCCTGATCTTAGTGGAAATGTTTTCAGTTTTTCACCATTGAGGACAATGTTGGCTGTGGGTTTGTCATATATGGCCTTTATTATGTTGAGGAAAGTTCCCTCTATGCCTACTTTCTGCAGGGCTTTTATCATAAATGGGTGTTGAATTTTGTCGAAAGCTTTCTCTGCATCTATTGAGATGATCATATGGTTTTTCTCCTTCAATTTGTTAATATGATGTATCACGTTGATTGATTTGCGTATATTGAAGAATCCTTGCATTCCTGGAATAAACCCCACTTGATCATGGTGTATAATCCTTTTAATGTGCTGTTGGATTCTGTTTGCTAGTATTTTGTTGAGGATTTTTGCATCTATGTTCATCAGTGATATTGGCCTGTAGTTTTCTTTCTCTGTGACATCTTTGTCTGGTTTTGGTATCAGGGTGATGGTGGCCTCGTAGAATGAGTTGGGGAGTGTTCCTCCCTCTGCAATATTTTGGAAGAGTTTGAGAAGGATGGGTGTTAGCTCTTCTCTAAATGTTTGATAGAATTCGCCTGTGAAGACATCTGGTCCTGGGCTTTTGTTTGTTGGAAGAGTTTTAATCACAGTTTCAATTTCAGTGCTTGTGATTGGTCTATTCATATTTTCTATTTCTTCCTGGTTCAGTCTCGGCAGGTTGTGCTTTTCTAAGAATTCGTCCATTTCTTCCTGGTTGTCCATTTTATTGGCATAGAGTTGCTTGTAGTAATCTCTCATGATCGTTTGTATTTCTGCAGTGTCAGTGGTTACTTCTCCTTTTTCATTTCTAATTCTATTGATCTGAGTCTTCTCCCTTTTTCTCTTGATGAGTCCAGCTAATGGTTTATCAATTTTGTTTATCTTCTCAAAGAACCAGCTTTTAGTTTCATTGATTTTTACTATTGTTTCCTTCAGTTCTCTTTCATTTATTTCTGATCTGATCTTTATGATTTCTTTCCTTCTGCTAGCTTTGGGGTTTTTTTGTTCTTCTTTCTCTAATTGCTTTAGGTTCAAGGTTAGGTTGTTTATTCGAGATGTTTCCTGTTTCTTGATGTAGGCTTGTATTGCTATAAACTTCCCTCTTAGAACTGCTTTTGCTGCATCCCATAGGTTTTGGGTCGTCGTGTCTCCATTGTCATTTGTTTCTAGGTATTTTCTGATTTCTCCTTTGATTTCTTCAGTGATCACTTCGTTATTAAGTAGTGTATTTTGTAGCCTCCATGTGTTTGTATTTTTTACAGATCTTTTCGTGTAATTGATATCTAGTCTCACAGTGTTGTGGTTGGAAAAGATACTTGATACGATTTCAATTTTCTTAAATTTACCAAGGCTTGATTTGTGACCCAGGATATGATCTATCCTGGAGAATGTTCCATGAGCACTTGAGAAAAATGTGTATTCTGTTGTTTTTGGGTGGAATGTCCTATAAATATCAATTAAGTCCATCTTGTTTAATGTATCATTTAAAGCTTGTGTTGCCTTATTTATTTTCATTTTGGATGATCTGTCCATTGGTGAAAGTGGGGTGTTAAAGTCCCCTACTATGATTGTGTTACTGTCAATTTCCCCTTTTATGGCTGTTAGTATTTGCCTTATGTATTGAGGTGCTCCTATGTTGGGTGCATAAATATTTACAATTGTTATACCTTCCACTTGGATCGATCCCTTGATCATTATGTAGTCCTTCTTTGTCTCTTGTAATAGTCTTTATTTTAAAGTCCATTTTGTCTGATATGAGATATACCCATTTTTAATGACAGGCGTGACCCTTTGTATTATTCTAAGAGTAAGTTCTTACAGCATGGATTATCTGGATTTTGTGCCTTGTTGTAGTTAAGGTACTCAGTGCATTGGATGTCCACCTCACCAACTCGCTTGTGACTTGGGCCTCTAATCAGGTACTAAAATTCTGTTAGGGGGATAAATATTGTTCATCATGACTTGGTCCTGAGAAAATTAGGAGGATTCTGAATTTGCCCTTCTTCACAATGGGCTATTTCTGACACTGTTCTTTAATGCTGGTTGAGATGTGATTAACTCTGACTGATTCAACAGTACTGATTTAAATGCACCATTTTTGCTTCACTGATTTTCAATCAGTTGATATTCACACTCCTACTTATTAGCTATAATGAGCCAGAAATGGCTAATTTTCCTTCCAAAAAGCCAATGACTTTTCCCTACATTTGATTTCATGGGAGAAGTGATTATTTTTCTCTATTTCCACTCCTAGTTCTGACGTACATTACTGGCAATTGAGAAATATTGTGAGGGAAAAAATACAATCAACAAAGTTGAACAACTACTACTATGCTGCATATGGAAATTTATAGTATTGTATTTGTGAAATGACTTGATGTTCCAAAGTCATTAATTTTTCTCCCATTTTTCAAAGGATTCTGTTGCATGTTTATGTGCATGTGCAGGCACCTCCCCTCTTGGCACATATGCGCACACAACATACCCCACATTTCATCAGCCTCCAAGGTGGTCTCATTTGGAGAATCATTGCTCCTTCCTGCACAGGGAAAATCTATTCTTGCAAGAAGCCAAGGAATTGACACATTGTAGCTGACAGGAATTGTTAAAAATCCCAGAATTCCAACTTAAATGGAAGCAGCAAGGAAATATTATAGAAAATACAATTTTCTGAGTTTCTTTTCACCACAGTGAATAAGGGAACTGAACAATATAGACTCTAGAAATATTTCCTGAAGAGAAAAAGTTGTTTTAATTGGACAGCAGCTTGTGATATTACTGCCATTAAGAATTTTAATCAAAAATTGCATGACAGAGGGTCAGGTGAACACTACATATTTTGACAAATGTGAAGGCAAAACAAAGCCTAAGTTTTGTAGAATATTATGACAGAAGAGAGATGTTGTTCATAAACATGTATTACCTACCATAACAGCTAATTTCTCAATTCTCAATCTTCCTTCACCACTGTCTTATTTATTCATTTAAGAAGTAAATTCCAGGACAGGAAAGGCAAGAAGAATAAATAGTAAGTCTTTCTTAGGAGGAGATTCTAGTCTAATGGGGAAGACATAAATTGTGCAAAACTTGTGGTGTGATATTCAAGCCATAAGCTCAGGGTGTAATAATAATAATAACAACAACAACAAATACTACTACTACTATATTTTATCAATTTTTCTGTTATTCAGTTTATTTTCTACCTTGAACCCTCATTCTACCAGGGGGCAGAAATTAAATCTCAGCCAATTCTGTTAATTTTGAGCCATCTCCTTTATAGTTTTCCTTGTCTTTTCCTAGGACTGTGTTTAAGTTAGCAATGGATGAGAGGCATACTTAGTGCCATGACCTCGTGTAGTGCGTCCTTGGTTGTCATCTCTCCACCTTGTCATCTGGTGAGGCACTCTGACCCATCTGGTCTTGGTGGTTGGTGGAGGCAGATTGGTAGTGCATCCTCCTTGACCCTACCTCAAGGCCTCTTGTCTTGGTCCCCACGGTTCTTTGTTCAAGATGCTCTTTACTCTCAGACACCTAGAACAGCATGCTCCTGTGACTGCCCTGGAATGGGTGGAGGCTCCACAAACCTGCCTGATGAATCTGCCAGGATACCATACTTGAGTACATATTCACAACAGTTCTGCTGTGAGGCTGGCTGCCTTCTTAGTTCCACCCAGGGGTGTGAAGTACAAGCCTTCTCTGTGGTCAAGCTTGCAGTCTATCTGGAGTTCCATTACCCCAAACCTAGCCGACTGAAGGAGCCTCCTATTAAGTAAGAGAAATTTCTAAGGTCTTGCTTCTCCACCAATTCTCATTTTTAGCCTAGAGATAATAACCTCCATCTACTTAGATGAGGGGGAAAAGGATGGGAAGAGTGGCTCTCTCCTAAGTTGTCTCCCAAACCTGTTGTCTACGGTTTTAAGGTGTTATGGTCTTAGATACTTACAGCCTTAGATTTTGATACTCCAATGTATCAAAAAAATTTTAACAAGTTCCCCCCCCCCTTTTTTTTTTTTTGCTAAACATTTCTTTGTTGGTTATCTTAGCATTCTTACTTGACATTGAGGGCACAGATGTCACAGTCTAGTTTAATGGAGGAAGTCATGGGGTCAAAATAAATTACCAGAACAAAAACGTTGATTAATATATCAAAATATCATTATGCCACATAGGTACAGGATGTGATAAGTATTGTAATGGAAAATGCTGTGGTAATATAGAGGAGAAGGAGATATAGGCCAAGTGTTGATATATAAATTATATAAAAACTAACAATAGATTTAATACCTTCCCTCTGATCTCCTCTCCACTGAGAGTTTCTCCCATGGGAAATGTCTATGTTTATGGATTGTAATTTATGTGAAAATATGTGTATCTAGGATTGTATCTCATTTAGATTTTCATCTTTATTAATTTTGTCCTGGTTGCACACACAAAGTTTTGGAGTCACAGACAGATGATCGTTATTCACTTAAAAGCAAATAATAGTGTGGTTTCCTACATCACAATTCTTACTCCTGGGGAGGTGCAATAAAGTCAGGTTAGATGTCCTATGCGTACAGAAATGTTGAAAAAAATAAATCTGGATATTTGTATAGAAAAGGGAGGGGGTTATTCCCTCTTCTCTACTAAAAAAAAAAAAAAAAAAGGAGAAAAACCTTTGTTTCTCATGGAAGGTATGGAAAGGACCTTGAGTTCTCATTTTAATCTTTTGAAATATAAATAAATTCTTCAAAGGGCCAGATAATCCCAATGTCTTAATCTTTGCACTCAGCAATGTCTCTAAGCTCCTGGACCTTCTTACCCCTTGAAATGTAAACACAGAGCTCCAGAATGAGTAATTTTCTTTGGGGTTCTCACTGTCAATATTGATGTAAATTACTTTCTAGGGCTTACTTTTAGTCCAGGACCCAAATTTTCAGAAAAAAATTTAAGTTAAAATGAACTCTATAACAATACAAAGATATTTTTTTCTATACCACATATCTTGGATACAAATGCATAGTGGCTACACAGGAATGGTGTTTAGTATTCAGAGTTCATTCCATTCAAGCATATAAACCATCCTCAACTTCCAGAAATCTCAATTGCAATAAGGTAATATTTACTTTTAAGAATCCATAGACAAAATCCCATATATTTGTCTGTCCAATGACAGTGTCTTCCCTTATTGCCAGCTTGAGCCAATATCCAGTTGAATGTTGGGTTTAAGAGGGTTCTGGGAAACCAGAGATAATTTCCTTTTGGAAGATTGAGTTTGGACTATGGCAAAACTAATTTTATTTCTTATTATACCTAATGTAAACTCTCATATAACCTTTATAAATTAAATATAACATTGCTAAAAACATTAGGTCAACACTGACATTGCGAATAAAGCTAGACTTCTGATTTTTATATCAATGATACTAGAAATGTTTTGAGGATAGACTTAAATGGTCACTGTTAAGACAGATTAATCTGATATCTCATAATAGAGTCCCCTTTCTGATACAACAAAAGGAGAAGCTCATTTTTTCTACCCTTCTCTTCATGTATCTACTTTGTCTTTGAGTGTTTCAGAAAAACTCAAACACAAAAATCATTAAAATAAGCAAAGTTTATCTTTTGAAAAGTTTAAAAAATATTGTTAAATTAGCACAAATGTTTGTTAATGTAAAATTGATTTAAAAAGTTGGAAGTTGAGTCGGATTAACCAAGATGGCGGAGTAGAAGGACGTGCACTCACTCCCTCTTGCGAGAGCTCCAGAATCACAACTGGCTGCTGGACAATCATTGACAGGAAGACCCTGGACTTCACCAAGGAGGATACCCCACGTCCAAGGACAGAGGAGAAGCCACAGTGAGACGGTAGGAGGGGCGCAATCAGAGTAAAATCAAATCCCATAACTGCTGGGTGGGTGACTCACAGACTGGCGAACACTTATACCACAGAAGTCCACCCACTGGAGTGAAGGTTCTGAGCCCCACGTCAGGCTTCCCAACCTGGGGGTCCGGCAACGGGAGGAGGAATTCCTAGAGAATCAGACTTTGAAGTCTAGTGGGAATTGATTGCAGGACTGTGACAGGACTGGGGGAAACAGAGACCCCACTCTTGGAGGGCACACACAAAGTAATGTGTGCATCGGGACCCAGGGGAAGGAGCAGTGACCCTGGGGGAGACTGAACCAGACGTACCTGCTGGTGTTGGGGGGTCTCCTGCCGAGGCAAGTGGTGGCTCTGTTTCACCGTGGGGATAAGGACATTGGCAGCAGAGGTCCTGGGAAGTTCTCCTTGGCGTGAGCCCTCCCAGAGTCTGCCATTAACCCCACCAAAGAGCACGGGTAGGCTCCAGTGTTGGGTTGCCTCAGGCAAAACAACCAACAGGGAGGGAACCCAGCCCCACCCATCAACAGTCAAGTGGATTAAGGTTTTACTGAGCTCTGACCGCCACAGCAACAGGGAGGGAACCCAGCCCCACCCATCAACAGTCAAGTGGATTAAGGTTTTACTGAGCTCTGACCGCCACAGCAACAGTCAGCTCTACCCACCACCAGAGCCTCCCATCAAGCCTCTTAGATAGCCTCAACCACCAGAGGGCAGACAACAGAAGCAAGAAAAACTACAATCCTGCAGCCTGTGGTCCAAAAACCACAGTTACAGAAAGACAGAGAAGATGAAAAGGCAGAGGGCTATGTACCAGATGAAGGAACAAGAAAAAACCCCAGAAAAACAACTAAATGAAGTGGAGATAGGCAACCTTCCAGAAAAAGAATTCAGAATAATGATAGTGAAGATGATCCAGGACCTCGGAATAAGAATGGAGGCAAAGATTGAGAAGATGCAAGAAATGATTAACAAAGACCTAGAAGAATTAAAGAACAAACAAACAGAGATGACCAATACAATAACTGAAATGAAAACTACACTAGAAGGAATCAATAGCAGAATAACTGAGGCAGAAGAACGGATAAGTGACCTGGAAGACAGAATGGTGGAATTCACTGCTGCAGAACAGATTAAAGAAAAAAGAATGAAAAGAAATGAAGACAGCCTAAGAGACCTCTGGGACAACATTAAACGCAACAACATTCGCATTATAGGGGTCCCAGAAGGAGAAGAGAGAGAGAAAGGACCAGAGAAAATATTTGAAGAGATTATAGTCGAAAACTTCCCTAACATGGGAAAGGAAATAGCCACCCAAGTCCAGGAAGCGCAGAGAGTCCCATACAGAATAAACCCAAGGAGAAACACGCCGAGACACATAGTAATCAAAGTGGCAAAAATTAAAGACAAAGAAAAATTACTGAAAGCAGCAAGGGAAAAACGACAAATAACATACAAGGGAACTCCCATAAGGTTAACAGCTGATTTCTCAGCAGAAACTCTGCAAGCCAGAAGGGAGTGGCATAATATACTTAAAGTGATGAAAGGGAAGAACCTACAACCAAGATTACTCTACCGGGCAAGGATCTCATTCAGATTCGATGGAGAAATCAAAAGCTTTACAGACAAGCAAAAGCTAAGAGAATTCAGCACCACCAAACCAGCTCTACAACAAATGCTAAAGGAACTTCTCTAAGTGGGAAACACAAGAGAAGAAAAGGACCTACAAAAACAAACGCAAAACAATTAAGAAAATGGTCATAGGAACATACATATCGATAATTACCTTAAATGTGAATGGATTAAATGCCCCAACCAAAAGACATAGACTGGCTGAATGGATACAAAAACAAGACCCATATATATGCTGTCTACAAGAGACCCACTTCAGACCTAGGGACACATACAGACTGAAAGTGAGGGGATGGAAAAAGATATTCCATGCAAATGGAAATCAAAAGAAAGCTGGAGTAGCTATACTCATATCAGATAAAATAGACTTTAAAATAAAGAATGTTACAAGAGACAAGGAAGGACACTACATAATGATCCAGGGATCAATCCAAGAAGAAGATATAACAATTATAAATATATATGCACCCAACATAGGAGCACCTCAATACATAAGGCAACTGCTAACAGCTATAAAAGAGGAAATCGACAGTAACACAATAATAGTGGGGGACTTTAACACATCACTTACACCAATGGACAGATCATCCAAAATGAAAATAAATAAGGAAACACAAGCTTTAAATGACACAATAGACCAGATAGATTTAATTGATATATATAGGACATTCCATCCAAAAACGGCAGATTACACGTTCTTCTCAAGTGCGCACGGAACATTCTCCAGGATAGATCACATCTTGGGTCACAAATCAAGCCTCAGTAAATTTAAGAAAATTGAAATCATATCAAGCATCTTTTCTGACCACAACGCTATGAGATTAGAAATGAATTACAGGGAAAAAAACGTAAAAAAGACAAACACATGGAGGCTAAACAATACGTTACTAAATAACCAAGAGATCACTGAAGAAATCAAACAGGAAATAAAAAAATACCTAGAGACAAATGACAATGAAAACACGACGACCCAAAACCTATGGGATGCAGCAAAAGCGGTTCTAAGAGGGAAGTTTATAGCTATACAAGCCTACCTAAAGAAACAAGAAAAATCTCAAGTAAACAATCTAACCTTACACCTAAAGAAACTAGAGAAAGAAGAACAAACAAAACCCAAAGTTAGCAGAAGGAAAGAAATCATAAAGATCAGAGCAGAAATAAATGAAATAGAAACAAAGAAAACAATAGCAAAGATCAATAAAACTAAAAGTTGGTTCTTTGAGAAGATAAACAAAATTGATAAGCCATTAGCCAGACTCATCAAGAAAAAGAGGGAGAGGACTCAAATCAATAAAATCAGAAACGAAAAAGGAGAAGTTACAACAGACACCGCAGAAATACAAAACATCCTAAGAGACTACTACAAGCAACTTTATGCCAATAAAATGGACAACCTGGAAGAAATGGACAAATTCTTAGAAAGGTATAAACTTCCAAGACTGAATAAGGAAGAAACAGAAAATATCAACAGACCAATCACAAGTAATGAAATTGAAACTGTGATTAAAAATCTTCCAACAAACAAAAGTCCAGGACCAGATGGCTTCACAGGTGAATTCTATCAAACATTTAGAGAAGAGCTAACACCCATCCTTCTCAAACTCTTCCAAAAAATTGCAGAAGAAGGAACACTCCCAAACTCATTCTATGAGGCCACCATCACCCTGATACCAAAACCAGACAAAGACACTACAAAAAAAGAAAATTACAGACCAATATCACTGATGAATATAGATGCAAAAATCCTCAACAAAATACTAGCAAACAGAATCCAACAACACATTAAAAGGATCATACACCACGATCAAGTGGGATTTATCCCAGGGATGCAAGGATTCTTCAATATACGCAAATCAATCAATGTGATACACCATATTAACAAATTGAAGAATAAAAACCATATGATCATCTCAATAGATGCAGAAAAAGCTTTTGACAAAATTCAACACCCATTTCTGATAAAAACTCTCCAGAAAGTGGGCATAGAGGGAACCTACCTCAACATAATAAAGGCCATATATGACAAACCCACAGCAAACATCTTTCTCAATGGTGAAAAACTGAAAGCATTTCCTCTAAGATCAGGAACGAGACAAGGATGTCCACTCTCACCACTATTATTCAACATAGTTCTGGAAGTCCTAGCCACGGCAATCAGAGAAGAAAAAGAAATAAAAGGAATACAAATTGGAAAAGAAGAAGTAAAACTGTCACTGTTTGCGGATGACATGATACTATACATAGAGAATCCTAAAACTGCCACCAGAAAACTGCTAGAGCTAATTAATGAATATGGTAAAGTTGCAGGTTACAAAATTAATGCACAGAAATCTCTTGCATTCCTATACACTAATGATGAAAAATCTGAAAGAGAAATTATGGAAACACTCCCATTTACCATTGCAACAAAAAAAATAAAATACCTAGGAATAAACCTACCTAGGGAGACAAAAGACCTGTATGCAGAAAACTATAAGACACTGATGAAAGAAATTAAAGATGATACAAATAGATGGAGAGATATACCATGTTCTTGGATTGGAAGAATCAACATTGTGAAAATGAGTATACTACCCAAAGCAATCTACAGATTCAATGCAATCCCTATCAAATTACCAATGGCATTTTTTACGGAGCTAGAACAAATCATCTTAAAATTTGTATGGAGACACAAAAGACCCCGAATAGCCAAAGCAGTCTTGAGGCAAAAAAATGGAGCTGGAGGAATCAGACTCCCTGACTTCAGACTATACTACAAAGCTACAGTAATCAAGACAATATGGTACTGGCACAAAAACAGAAACATAGATCAATGGAACAAGATAGAAAGCCCAGAGATTAACCCACGCACCTATGGTCAACTAATCTATGACAAAGGAGGCAAAGATATACAATGGAGAAAAGACAGTCTCTTCAATAAGTGGTGCTGGGAAAACTGGACAGCTACATGTAAAAGAATGAAATTAGAATACTCCCTAACACCATACACAAAAATAAACTCAAAATGGATTAGAGACCTAAATATAAGACTGGACACTATAAAACTCTTAGAGGAAAACATAGGAAGAACACTCTTTGACATAAATCACAGCAAGATCTTTTTTGATCCACCTCCTAGAGTAATGGAAATAAAAACAAAAATAAACAAGTGGGACCTAATGAAACTACAAAGCTTTTGCACAGCAAAGGAAACCATAAACAAGACAAAAAGACAACCCTCAGAATGGGAGAAAATATTTGCAAATGAATCAACGGACAAAGGATTAATCTCCAAAATATATAAACAGCTCATTCAGCTCAATATCAAAGAAACAAACACCCCAATCCAAAAATGGGCAGAAGACCTAAATAGACATTTCTCCAAAGAAGACATACAGACGGCCACGAAGCACATGAAAAGATGCTCAACATCACTAATTATTAGAGAAATGCAAATCAAAACTACAATGAGGTATCACCTCACTCCTGTTAGAATGGGCATCATCAGAAAATCTACAAACAACAAATGCTGGAGAGGGTGTGGAGAAAAGGGAACCCTCTGGCACTGTTGGTGGGAATGTAAATTGATACAGCCACTATGGAGAACAATATGGAGGTTCCTTAAAAAACTAAAAATAGAATTACCATATGACCCAGCAATCCCACTACTGGGCATATACCCAGAGAAAACCATAATTCAAAAGGACACATGCACCCGAATGTTCATTGCAGCACTATTTACAATAGCCAGGTCATGGAAGCAACCTAAATGCCCATCAACAGACGAATGGATAAAGAAGTTGTGGTACATATATACAATGGAATATTACTCAGCCATAAAAAGGAACGAAATTGAGTCATTTGTTGAGACGTGGATGGATCTAGAGACTGTCATACAGAGTGAAGTAAGTCAGAAAGAGAAAAACAAATATCGTATATTAATGCATGTATGTGGAACCT
The DNA here is from genome assembly GCF_949987535.1 of Balaenoptera acutorostrata. Taxonomy (NCBI): domain Eukaryota; kingdom Metazoa; phylum Chordata; class Mammalia; order Artiodactyla; family Balaenopteridae; genus Balaenoptera; species Balaenoptera acutorostrata. Next base: position 81,574,261 of record NC_080068.1, read on the forward strand.
AGAAAAATGGTACAGATGAGCCAGTTTGCAGGGCAGAAGTTGAGACACAGATGTAGAGAATGGACATATGGACACCAAGGGGGGAAAACTGCGGTGAGGTGGGGATGGTGGTGTGCTGAATTGGGCGATTGGGATTGACATGTATACACTGATGTGTATAAAACTGATGCCTAATAAGAACCTGCAGTATAAAAAAACAAACAAAACAACTAATACTAAACTTTCATTGGGTTATTTGTATGGAAATATGTTAATATAAATGTTTCAGACATTACATGAAATTTCTAAAAATGTTATATTTGTATTTGTATGGAAATATGTATGGAAATATATTAATATAAATGTTTCAGACATTACATGAAATTTCTAAAAATCTTATATTTGTATTTGTATGGAAATATGTATGGAAATATGTTAATATAAATGTTTCAGACATTACAGGAAACTTCTAAAAATCTTATATGTTCTGGTATATCTTATAAGGTTATAAGTAATAATCCTAGTTATTACTTTAAAATGTATATCTCAGAAATAACTAATTTTCTTGTCAACTGCATTATTATGAACTTTCATCAAATCTTTAACCATGGTCATTTTTAAGTCTTCTGTCATTTACAGACAGTTCTGGGTGTACTCTGATGATTTTGCAAGTATGTTCCTATAAAAGGGTTTCATCTTCAAGAAATTCATGGAAAAGACTCTGACAAGTACAGGTTTCTGGTAACTGACTGTACTGCTGAACTGAATGAATAAGCATTTTCAGAACTCTAATGAAAAACTGATGAACTCATAAAAGTGCTAACAAAAGATCAAGATGAAAAAAAAAAAATTAATTACATGGGACTGAGTGAACTGATGAGGATGAGTATAATTTTTGTGACTTTCTGTCTGAATTAAAAAAAAAAAATCCCACAAGGACTCAGAGGCAAAGAATATACAAATCAATTTTCACTGCAAAGTAAAGGAGCTGTTACAGTGGAGGATTACTGGACTGAATGTCAATATTATGACATAGTATGAGTGTGTTTCATGTTTGGTAATTGCAATCATTGTTGCTTTTGTTGTGGTCATCCATGTACAATGCTTGGTGTCAGTCTATAAAAAAAAAAAAAAAAAAAAAGGAAAAAAAAAAAAAAAGTTGGAAGTTGAATTAAAAGTTAAAAATTGAGATTTTTACTGCTTGTTAAACTCACTTTTCAACTCAAAGAACCTTTCAGTCTTAAAACCTCTGAAACTTTGAAATCAATTTTTTTTTTTTTGGTCTTTGAACAGATCCTATCACTTAATAGAAACACAGTGACATAGAAACCACCATACTATGACCACCATTAATGAGAATATAGACTAATTGAGACTATAGTCAAGTGGTTTGAATAAGATACTAAACATTAGGGACAATGTGTTCATTTTATTTTATTATTTTTTAATACATTTATTTATTTATTTTTGGCTGTGTTGGGTCTTCGTTGCTGCACGTGGGCTTTCTCTAGTTGCGGCGAGCGGGGGCTACTCTTCATTGCAGTGTGCAGGCTTCTCATTGCAGTGGCTTCTCTTGTTGAGGAGCACAGGCTCTAGGCACGCAGGCTTCAGTAGTTGTGGCACAGGGGCTCAGTAGTTGTGGCTCGCGGGCTCTAGAGCTCAGGCTCAGTAGTTGTGGCACATGGGCTTAGTTGCTCCGTGGCATGTGGGATCTTCCCAGACCAGGGCTCAAACCCGTGTCCCCTGTATTGGCAAGTGGATTCTTAGCCACTGAGCCACCAGGGAAGTCCCTACTTTGTTTTATTTTATTTATTTTTTAATATTTATTGAAATACAGTTGACTTACAGTGTTGTGTTAGTTTCAGGTTTACAGTAAAGTGATTCAGTTATACATATATATGTATAAATATATATATATAATTGTTTTACATTCTCTTTCATTATAGGTTATTACAAGATATTGAGTATAGTTCCCTGTGCTATAGAGTAGGTCCTCATTGGTTATCTACTTTATATTTAGTAGTGTGTATATTTTAATCCCAAACTCCTAATTTATCCCTCTCCCCCTCTCCCCTTTGGTAACCATAAGTTTGTTCTCTATGTTTGTGAGTCTATTTCTGTTTTATATTTGTATCCTTTTTTTTTTTAGATTCCACATATAAGCGATATCATATGATATTTGTCTTTCTCTGTCTGGCTTATTTCACTTAGTATGATAATCTCTAGGTCCATCTCTGTTGCCGCAATTTGCATTATTTCATTCTTTTTATGACTGAGTAGTATTCCATTGTATATATGTACCACATCATCTTTATCCATTCATCTGTCGATGGACATTTAGGTTGCTTCCATATTTTGGCTATTGTAAATAGTGCTGCTGTGAACATTGGGGTGCATGTATCTTTTCGAATTATGTTTTTCTCTGGATATATGCCCAGGATTGGGATTGCAGGATCATATGGTAGCTCTGTTTTTAGTTTTTTAAGGAACCTCCATCCTGTTCTCCATAGTGGCTGTACCACATTGTATTCATTTTAAGGCTGACTTAAGAGAACTTCAATAAGTTTGGATTTGAATTTTCTCATTTTTACTAGGTATTTAATAATACCTCACCTACCTCACCAGACTATTGTATAAATGGATAAAAGCAGAGGCATTCAAAAACTAAGGAATCCCATTAATACAAAATGAAGAAACTCCATTATGTTAATGAACTCTGAGTGTTTCTAAATTGCTTCAAGGCATTTTCAGCATAACAGTATGTGACTGTCCTTTGTGTTGCTAAATGTGAAGGTGTGACTTGTAGTCTATGTGACTGCTTTGTATTTATGTAGAGGTACTCAAAAAATATATGTATAAAAGAGCATACTCAAATAATCTGCACTTTTCTGAGGTGAATCCTATTGAATGTTTGATCACAGGTGCATCAGATAGTTTTAGATAAAGATATCTACTGCTAATTTGCTCAATCAAAAATATATAGAGGCAATCTAATGTAGCAAATGCACAAAAGGAAAAAACTAAATCTCATTTTTCCTAGGTTTTGTTTATTTGAATAAGCTATTTTTTTTTTTGTTAAACTCACTTTTCAACTCAAAGAACCTTTCAGTCTTAAAACCTCTGAAACTTTAAAAAAAAAAATGAATAAGCTATTTTTAATCTGTATTATTTTTGTTATCTAGGAAATCCAAATTTCCTTGAGCAGAACTGAACATACAAAAGGCAAGGTTTATAGTTGTGTCTTAGACTGTAGTTTTGATTTTCATATGATTTTCATGCATATACACTGTTTATTTCATATATAATTTTAAATTAAAGTATAGTTGATTTACAATGCTGTGCCAATCTCTGCTGTTCAGCAGTGACTCAGTAATACATATATATACATTATTTTCCATTATGGTTTATCCCAGGAGGTTGGATATACTTCCCTGTGCTACACAGTAGGAACTTGTTGTTTATCTATTCTAAATGTAATAGTTGCATCTACCAACCCCAAACTCCAAGTCCATCCCTCTCCCTTCCCCCCTCCCCCTTGGCAACCACAAGTCTGATTTCTATGTCTGTGAGTCTGTTTCTGTTTTGCAGGTAGGTTCCTTTGTGCCATATTTTAGATTCCACAGATAAGTGATATCATATGATATTTGTCTTTCTCTTTCTGACTTACTTCACTTAGTATGATAATCTCTAGGTTCATCCATGTTGCTGCAAATGGCATTATTTCATTCTTTTTGATGGCTGAGTGGTATTCCATTATATATGTGTATATACTACTTCTTATGAAGGAAAGTGATGAATCAATTATCCACCAACACCAGGACAAATGGGCTCACATGATTTTACTGGTAGTGGGCAATAACTAGATAGGGACAAATTGATGGGCGTGGTCACAGCTGGCTAAAAGTGAAGGGTAAGAAACAGAGACTCCTTCCTGGATAATGTGACATTTGAGAACTGGGCCTTGAAGGAAACATATGGGTGGATGGAGGCAAAAGAAACAGAACAAGAAAAGGCAGAGGGATAGGACACTGCAGTATCTATTTGTTGAATAATGGGTACTTGGGTTTGGTGTGAAGGTTGGCAGAACATACCAATCCCCAAATATGCCACTTTGGTGTATTAATTATTTTGAGCTGTAGGCACTTGGAAAACATCAAATGCAAGGAGAAGCTTTCTCTTAACTCCCCTTATCTGCCTAAAGACAGATCCTCCAAAAGAAACTCAACTGTCATAGATTCCTTCCCTGGGAGCTTCATCATCAAGGAAAGATTAACTCTTATCCCAGGTGAAAACACTAGAATTTGACACCACACCCAGACAAACTTTGTCACAAACTGTATCTCCCATCTGTTCTTCTAAGGGCCAATTCATCTTTCCTACAAATCATTTACTCTTCCCTAAGAGGCTAACATTCCCCTCCCTTTTCCCTATTAAGATGGTATTTAAGCCTGAATTCTAAGCCTCCTCTTTGATTTGCCCATTTTCTCCTGGATATCTCATGTATCTGAGGTGTACATGTTAATAAACTTCCGTTTTTCATCATGTTAATTTCCCTTTTTATCATGGAGGTTTCTTCTGAAAACTCAAAAGGGTAGAGGGAAAATTATTTTTCCTTCCCAAGTGTAAAACAAGGCAGGTGCAAGGAAGTGAGTGAGGAAGCTGGATTGTGGAATGCAGTCAGATTATGAAGAAACTTACATATTGCATAAAGAATTTGGACTTTGGGCTTCCCTGTTGGCACAGTGGTTGGTAGTCTGCCTGCCAATGCAGGGGACACGGGTTTGAGCCCTGGTCTGGGAAGATCCTACATGCTGCGGAGCAGCTGGGCCCGTGAGCCACAACTACTGAGCCTGCATGTCTGGAGCCTGTGCTCCACAACGGGAGAGGCGGCGACAGTGAGAGGCCCGCGCACCACGATGAAGAGTGGCCCCCCCTCACCGCAACTGGAGAAAGCCCTCGCACAGAAACGAAGACCCAACACAGCCATAAATAAATAAATAAATAATTAATTAAAAAAAAAAAAGAATTTGGACTTTATCCCACAGATAATGGAGAGTCAATGGCAACCTTTAATAATAGAGGTGGCATAAGTAATCAGGGATCAGGAAAACTAATCTGTCAACATAAAAGAATTTAGCTGAAGCATAGATTAGAAAGAGTTGAGAAAATATTGCAGTCATACAGGTGGTTACATCCTAAGGCATAATGCATGAGATGTTATTTGGCAGATGAATACGGGGCTAAGGTCATTAAATCTAAAGGACTTGGTGACTATATGGGGTATGTGAAGGAAGAGCCAAAGGCAACTGTAGGTAGTAAATAATGTCAAGGACTGTAGCTACTAAGACATACAGTTAGCACCCAATAAATACCAGTTTAAATCTATATGTAATGTGGTGATAACGATAGAGATTATACTTTTCTTGAAGCAAGGGATTCTGGAAACATGGCAAACTGATTATTACTTGGTTCCCTTTTCCTTTACTCCCAACACCAAGCTTCTTGTCCTGCTTGATTCAAGCAGCTGCTGGCATGGAGTCAGGATGTAATTAAGACCTCAGACTGCATTGAGGGGTAAGGGAAGGTCAGGTAGGGAGAATTTCCAGGACTTCCTCTCTTGGGGACTGACTACCTCACTGAAAAGCACAAAATATATATGAATACATACAGAGAATAAAAATCTAAGGTCTTAAAATGTTGAAAAGAAGCTAAAAAGGTAATAATGAATAATAAAGTAAAAGAGAGTTGAAAATTGTACAGGAGACAGAGAATGTACAAGTTATTTTAATGAACTCTAGAGTTTTAATAGCAAAAGATGAAAACAAATGAGCAAACAGTGATGGACTTCTCATGAGCTGTTAGTTGATCCTTGGGAGATATAAGCTTTTTTCTGCAGGTTGTATACTATGGAAAACACATATTACACATATATGCATAAAAAGGAAACTGTTATCAAGAGCCTTGCAGAAATGCAGAATCATCCTGAAACATCAATAAAGTAGTTGTAATAGAAGCCAAATCTTCAGAGGATTCAAGAGTGAATGGATGATTAAGAAGTTAATTTAAGGTCATTTTTCTATTTGTGAGAATATTTGGTGATGAAAGAGAAAGGGAGGAAAAGAGCTCAGCAGTGTAGCAGAATTGAGGAGAAATTTTGTGGATGTTTGTTGTTATAATAGAGGGAGACCTGGACATATTTGTAAGCTACAGTTAATACAGAAAATAGAGGCAATGAAAATATACATTGCAGATTCAAGACATAAGGGAAGGGAAAATTGATGGAACTGTTACTGGAGCTATTTGGAACTGGGCCTATCATTATGCGTGATAAAAATCTACGTGGTGGTTTATGTTCCCACTGTTGAGCCCTGTGAGGGCAGGGGCCCCATCTCTCTTGGTCCCTTCCATACTCAGTGCTCAATTCAGACTATCATATTCTCAAACAAATACTTGATAACTTAATAAATGGATACAAAACATAGAAAACATAGTCAGAAGTGTTAGCCTTATAAGGAAGGAAAACTACAGTAAGCATAAATTTAGAGTGAATGACTGAAGACTTTGCAGTGAATCAGTCAAGAAGGAAAACTTTCAAGTGGAAAGACAGGGGATTGTCTCTCATATTAATAAGATGCGAAGGGGTGAGGGATAAATTGGGAGATTGGGATTGACATATACATACTAGTATATATAAAATAGATTACTAATATGGACCTACTGTATAGCACAGGGAACACTATTCAGTACTCTGTAAAGGCCTATATGGGAAAAGAATCTAAACAAGAGTGGATATATGTATATGTATAACTGATTCACTTTGCTGTGCAGCAGAAACTAACACAACACTTTAAACCAACTATACTCCAATAAAAACTTTTTAAAAGTAAAATAAAAAGATGGGAGAAGAAATTGGTCTATATGGATAGTTTGGGCTTCAAAAGGAAAGATATTATAGAGCAGAGGTTTAAAGTAGACACTTTGGAGTCAGCCGTAGGTACATGTGAATCCAAGATCCGACCATTATAAATTATATGATGTTAAGCAAATTAATAATTTTTTAAATAAATTTATTTATTTTATTTTTGGTTGCGTTGGGTCTTTGTTGCTGCGCATGGGCTTTCTCTAGTTGCGGTGAGCAGGGGCTACTCTTCGTTGCGGTGCGTGGGCTTCTCATTGCAGTGACTCCTCTTGTTGCGGAGCATGGGCTCTAGGTGCACAGGCTTCAGTAGTTGTGGCTCGCGGGCTTAGCTGCTCCGCGGCACGTGGGATCTTCTGGACCAGGGCTAGAACCCATGTCCCCTGCATTGGCAGGCAGATTCTTAACCACTGTGCTACCAGGGAAGCCCGCAAATTAATAATTTATATACACTTCCATTTCCTCATTTCTTAATGAGAAAATAATACCTAATTCACAGAGTGATTTAAGGACTAAATGTGATATTAGAGATAAATCACCAGCCCAAGCCTGTCACTTAGCAAGCACCATGCCCATTATAAGGTTTAGGTTTCATTGAGTGATTATATAGGACGATGACAGTTAATGGGGAGCCAAGAAGAAGCTGAAGACTGACACACTCTGTTCCCTGACTCCCAGGCAGGGCTTTGACGGAAGTCTCGTCATCAGGAACCATGTCAGTCTGAACCTGACAGTCTGACTTCCCGACCTGGCTCTGCCACTTATCAGCTATGTGGCCTCTGGAAATGCACTTATCTGGGCCTTGGTTTAGTTATCTTTAAAATAGGTATAGGGCTTCCCTGGTGACACAGTGGTTAAGAATCCGCTGGCCAATGCAGGAGACATGGGTTTGAGCTCTGGTCCAGGAAGATCCCACGTGCCCCAGAGCAACTAAGCCCTTGTGCCACAACTACTGAGCCTGTGCTCTAGAGCCCTTGTGCCACAACTACTGAGCCCACATGCCACAACTACTGAAGCCTGCACACCTAGAGCCCATACTCCACAACAAGAGAAGCCACCGCAATGAGAAGCCAGTGCACTGCAACAAAGAGTAGCCCCCACTCACCACAACTGGGAGAGAGCCCACGTGCAGCAACGAAGACCCAATGCAGCCAAAAATAAATAAATAAATTTTAAAAGTTTAAAATAGGTATAATGAGAATATCTAAAAGAGTTGCTTCAAAGACTAAATGAGTTAATGTATGTGAAACACTTAGTATCTGGCATGTAGCAAGTGTGTAAATAAAATTAAAGTTAGGAGAAGGAAAGAATACTCAGGGAAATAGGGATGGGATCCAGGCATTTGCTTATGAGAGAAGGCAGTTAGAGTGAGAAAGAGAAATGGAACGGGTGAGGGAGAAGTACAAGATGAGGAAGGACAAAAGAAAGTGTGACAAATGAACATAAAAATAAAGAAAACAGAAATGTGAAAGCTCATTTTGAGATTGGCTCAAACAAATATTTTCATTATATAATCTGAGGCTAGACTGGGCACATGTCCTGGGAACCCAATAATAAAATACAATTCCATTATCTTTAAAATTATATTAAAAAGTAAACAAAACATTTTTGTTGTTTTCTCAATTGTTCTCCCATATCTCTTGTTCTAATTTACTCTCATTAACAGATTTGGGGGGTTGGGGGGGGATGGTCTTATATTTTCATTGGGACCTGTGACTAAAATATGTACTGTTAATTTGAACTTTGAAGAATTGACAACACATTTTTCTTTTAACATGTCTCAGCTGGAGCTTTTCAATGCTTTTATAAGCTGGAAGTAACAGAAAACTTTTACCGCGGTGGATTCCAATTAAATTTTAAAACAGGTGTACTTAACCTGAAATATTGAAAAGTTGAAATACTAGCATAAATATGACTGGACGTGTTCTATTCTCTGTAAAAATGCAGAGTTCAAGAAATTGAGATTGTCCATTTTTATATTCAATTCTTATTCATATGGAAATTATATATAGTCTAGAAATATGAGGAGAAAATGACAGATACATATAGATAGCCCAAGATCTTGAAACTTAACTTCTTGATCCCTATTGATCTGGAATGGCTCCCCATTGTAGGCCTAAATATATAAGATATAGAGAACTGAATAATAATACTACTAATAAAATTTAGTATTATATATAATATATGAAATGATTATACATTTTTAGTTGCCCATAAAATACAAACATGTCTTAAAATCCCTCAATTAGAAAAGTACTGATGACAATCTCAGATCCTATCACAATAAAACCTCATATTAGTGACAAAAATACAAAACAGTAACTCCAACCACTAAGAATTTAAACTCTTTCCTAAATAATTCTTTGTCAAAGAGGAATTCCAAGAAAATGTCAAAGTTGTGATAATTAAAACACCACATATCAGAACCTGTAGGAGTAAACCAAAATCATACTTACAGTAGTAAAATAAAGTGCAACTGTAAATATTGTTATCACCAAATGAGAAAATAAAGAGATTGAGGATCTTCTCTTGTAGCACTGAATAAATGCCAACAAAACAAATCTGTAGAATGTACAAGAGATTAATGAATGCCCCAAACCCCAGATTTTATGAATAAGAAAAAAGTACAATAGTGATTTATTTAAAACAAAAAGTGCATTGATGAGTTGAAATTTTTTGATTTGAAGCCAGCAGGCTGAATTGCCTCATAATTACGAGTCTGCAAACGTAGAGGCACATCACTGACTGTTAGTAGTGGTTTGCTTGTGGTGGAACTTGGGAGCAAATGTGCACCAGAAGTCACCAATAGGGCTATTAGTCATGCTGCTAAGAAGGGAAAACACAGGCAGTTCAGCCCTGTGCATTCCCCTCTCCGTATCAGACAAGAGGGGGAATCAGTAATCGCTGCCTCCAGGCAGTACAATTAGTATAAAAACTTAGACTGGGAGACAAAGATATTCTGGATCAATAGGAAGCACAAAAAATTGAATATCCCAATTAGAGTACATTCCAGTCATCTCCCAAGCTCACTGTAAGGCTAGAAACCTTGTCTAAAATGCCTACTCATCAACTGAAGCACAAACTAAGGAAGCAATCTAAAAGAGAATTATGACTACCACATAAATCAAGGATCACCAGAAATTAAGGAAACCAACACCACAAAAGAGAGACAATAGATTCAACAAACAGAGAAGTAATTTCTAAGTAAAGAGAATTGATGGAATAATCAGAACAGGTGTTTTTTAAGCACATAGATTTACTTTCTTTGGAGAGAGAAAGAAGAATACTGTATATAGGAAACAAATACAAAGGGTGTATAAGACAACACATTTTATTACAGGTAAAATCCAAGAAGATATTACTGTTAAAAACTTTGTCTATGTTATGAACCATGTCTAATATGTTCATTAACTCATGAAAATGTCTAAAATAAAACTTATAGATTTGAGTAGTTTATGAAAGCACAATCGCTTTGACAACATCCATCACATCTTTCTAAGGTTTTGCTTGTTCAAAGATAAATGATGTCATAGAACATTGAAAGATTACAATTATGTTTCCATTACTTAATATATTTCAGAAATTTTATAGGAAAAACAACAAAGTTCAAAATTTTTCTATTTACTCACGTATTACGTACAAAGTTTAAGTATACAGAACTCTTTTTAAAAAAACAAACTTGGTAACCCAGATTCCAGAAGAAAAAAATGATTTAGGAAAATATTTTATTTTTCTAAATTGATTATAGAAGTTAGCTCCTGAAGAGCTGAACAATGTAGAAGAATTTTTAAGTTGAAATTTACAATGATTTTTCTTAATATTTTACTGATTGGAAATACATTTATAATATAATCTTTTTTTTTTTTTTTTTAATGCTTTCACTCAGGTTTCAGAGCTGGAAATAAAAATCACTCCAGGTACTTTGTACAGAAAGGATTCAGTACCAGGAATTAAGTGCTTACAAAATTATTTTTAAACAATAATTTGTTCAATATTCATGAACTCCCCTGCATTCTTTTGGTTTTAAGGTCACAGCACAATATCTGCTGCAGACACTAGAAAATCACAGCTCCTAACTGTAGTTATCACTGCCACCTCCTCTGCTCCCCATCTGTGACGCTGGTGACCAGGGACTGGAGATGGAGCCGAGTGCTCCAAGTATTCATGATTTCCAGAATTGCTTCTCAGCCAACAAAGCTGCAGTAAATGGCTTCCATCTCATCTCTGAATCCCAAATTCACATGAGTGTATCTTGACTCTAATCCTTTACTGGAAAGGAGTCTCAAAAATGTAGTTTTTAGCTTTCCAACCACTGCTGATAAAAACAGGTTGAAATGAAGTCAGAGCAAGTCTATTCAAGTGTCTGCCACAAGCAAAATACAAAACTGCATCTGCAATCTGATTTCAAAGTCCAAGGAAGAAAGAGAAAAAGAAAATATATCAAAGTTTAACTAGTGGTTATACCTGAATATTAAAATAAAGGATGATTTTAATTTCTTCCTTTGAATATTTATCTAATATTAAATTGACTAAAATAAGAATATGACACTTGTTTTAATTTTTAAGATACATATACATTGTACCTGTATAGTAAAGAATTTGTTCTTGTCCATAGAGGGGACTGACCTGGTTCCTAGAGTTAAGCTCTACAGCCTTGGAATTTCCAGAGTGATAGAATTTTCTTTATTTTTCATGATAAATCCCTAGTACCACATCTAATAATCTGATACTTAATGCTAACAAGGTAATGCATGGTGGACCTCTCTGGCCACATGACATTATACTAATCTCCGGGGGAGGGGACACTGGGATTGAGTTCAGCCATATGGGAAATCATCCAATCAGTCATGACTACTTAATGAAACCCCAATAAAAATTCTGGACTCCAGAGCTCTAGTGAACTTCCTTGGTTGGCAATATTCCCTGAATGTCGTCACACGTCAATACCGATAGGGTAATGTGTCCTGAGGAGAACAGAAGAAGCTTTGCATCAGCTACTCTCCTATATGACTCTGACCTATGTGTCTCTTTCTTTGGCTGATCTGAATATATCCCTTCTCTGTAACAAACTATAACCATGAGTATAATAGCTTTTGATGTATTCTATACGTCCTGTGAATTATCAAACCTGAAGGCAGTTTGGGAAACTTGAACTTGCAGTTCATGCTGAAAGTGAGGGCAGTCTTGTGCAGGACTGTGCCCTCAGGCCTCGCCATTTGGCTAACTCCAGATAGTATCAGTCAGGAGTCTTTATGGAAACCATAGGAATTGAGTCTGGCTAACATAGGCAGAAAAGTCTTACTGGAAAGGTATCTGGTAGCTCAAAGAACCTATAGATTCTAAAACCAAGAAAAAAACTAAAAATGCAGCAAGGGAATTTAGCTCTGAAAGCAGCCTTTCTTGGCCACTCCATGTAAAAAGCTCCCCATCACTCTATGATCTTACACTGCTCCACTTTCTACATACTATTTATATAGCTTTCTCTCACTTTCTCTCTCTCTCTCTCACTCACTATATCTCAGGCTTAATGAAAATCTGGGCTTTCTTTTTCTTGTTCATTTCTATTTCCCTAGCACCTAGCACCTAGCTTAACCCAAAGTAGATATTCAGATATAATTTATTGAATGAATGAATGCGTAAATGACTGGAAAATTAACACATTAATGGAGTTGCAGCCAAAATTATTTCTAGTAATAGTTTGGTTATAATATTGTTGGTACAGTTCTCAGACACTGATACCACCATACTGGACATTTGATTCCAACGTTGATTACGCAATGAATTTTAAAGTTTCCCTGATACACCGCATTACTTTCTTCCTTTCAGTATCTGGATGAGGCAGCATCCACGTGGCCTTGCTTTGGGCATTTGTTTGTATTTCATTCAGAGACTGAAGAGAACAAGTACCTGGCTTTTGTGACTCACAAAACAGCAGAGATCTCAGAAAGACAAAGGAAATCAAGTGATGATTGGCAAAGAAATCCAACAAACGTCTAATACAATGTTACTTAAAGTAAAATGGCCTTCTCTAGTAATTACCTATATTTGTCCTCATCCAAAATAGAATACTAACACATTTTAATTTTCTCTTTTCTTCTCTGCTTACTGGTACTCCCAAATTACATGCTGATATAAACTGGAATTTTAGTTCCAGATCGCTATTTTAAAGAAATAATTTTACTACAGAGTAATTTTTAGATTTAAAAATAAATTTCATAAATTTATGTGCTAATTATTACTTCATTCTTTCTGGACTTTTAAAAATTCTTCCTGGCCTATAGGTTCTGGTTATGCTTTCATAGATGGTCTATGAGTAATGAACTCTGAATCCATTGATGTCTGTAAACATCTTTATTTCATCCTTACTCTGTGTGATAGTTTGGTTAAGTAAGCTGTTCCAGGCCCAACATTATTTTCCTCTAATATTTTGTTATATTGCTTTATTGTCTTAGTTGCATTCATTGTTTCTGATGAGAAGTTTGATGTTCAGCAGATTCTTTTGCAGGTGTAATATTTTGTTGCTTTCTGACAGCTTTTGGGATATTTTTTTAATTCTAAATTTTTACTACAATGTGCCCAGTGTGTTTTTGTTTGTCTTGTTTTTATATTTTTTTTCAATATGAGGACTTAATATATAGGCCTGGAAGACTGTAGGCTATTTCTTTTTCTTTTAAATACTGCCACTCTAAATTTTCTATTTCTTTCTCTCTTTCTTCTTCCTGTCTCTCTCTAATTCTTATTAGTCAGATATTGGGTCTTCTATTTCTTTAAACTTCTTCTATCTTTATTTATTTTTCCTCTTGTGCTGATTTCTGGCATAATTCATCAGTTATATCTGTTAACTGTGTCTATTCTACTATTTAGTCCATTTTTCTTTTCTTTCAAAGCATAGATTGAAAAGAAATGGCCACAGAATCTTCTTCTCCTTGTTTCGATTACAGTAGTCCCCCCTTACCTGTGGTTTCACTATCCATGGTTTCAGTTACCCACTGTCAACCACAGTCCAAAACCATTAAATGGAAAATTCCAGAAATAAACAATTCATGTTTTAAATTACGTCCCATTCCAAGTAGCATGATGAAATCTTGCACCATCCAGCTCAGTTTCATCCAGGACATGTATCATCCCTTTTCCCATATCCACACTGTATACACTACTTGCCCATTAGTATTAAAAAAAGCATGGTATATTTAGGGTTTGGTACAATCCATCTTTTCAGGCATCCACTGCATATACTGCAGGTATACCACTCTCTTACTAACACGAATTTTGGCTATATGACTTGCTTTGGAGAATTGAACAATAGAAAAGGCAACATAAACAGAGATTTGAAAAGTGTTTGTCCACTTCAGAACCTTGAGACCAATGTAACAGAGCATAAGTTAGTTTGCTTAAGGATGGCAAACCATGTAAAGGATAATTAAAGTGTGCTAGTTAACTACACACTAATCACCAGAAACGTGAGTGAGGTCATACAAGACCATTCTACCATCACAAATGTATCAACTGCCCCTAGACACGTGAGAAAGCCCAGCAAAAATCAATCTATATATAAAACACCACCCAGCTGATCCAGAAAATCCTGAGATAAGAAAAATGGTCATGGCTGAAAGCTACTAAGTTTGGGGGTAGGTTGTCTAGTAGGAATAAATAAGTGGTACAAAAATTGGTGCCAATCAAAAGCCAGTTTGTTTTTTATTCCTTGCCTGTGGTGTGACTTGTTGCAGGATAGAGCAAAAACATCATGGCAGAGAGTCACTGGCAGAGAGTCTCAGTTCCAATGTTTATTCTAACTAGGGGAGATCAGAAATTCAAAATTGCTTGAAGTGCTGGTATCTTTTGCTCTATTTTCTTTTTCTTTCTTTTGTCTTTTTCTCTTTCTTTTATTCCTTTTTAAAATCATATCCATTTACCATAATTATAAAATACTGCAGTAAATTTTCAAGTACTTGACAAAAATTGATTTTTTTATTTGTAAAATTATTTCTTTTTTCTCCTTCCTCCACTCATTTAAAAGAATAAAACAATAACTCTACAAGAATAATATTTAAAAGCACTATTTTTTATAAAACTTTAATGCTAAACAAAATATTAAAGTATTTTTTAAAATTTCCCAACTGAACATGCTTTTAGTTTATTATGTATTGATTGAAGCAACATGATTTAATAGGAAATATGATTTGGTCCTGTTTAGTATTTTACCCATGGCTCTGAATCATTTGTCAATACCACTGCATAGAATAAAACTTACTAATCTATGTTGTATTAGCAGGGTTCTCTAGAGAAATAGAACCAATATAATATAAATTAATTAGTTATAAGGAATTGGTTCATGTGATCATGGGGGCTTATAAATCCCAAGATCTGCAGGGTGAGCTGGCAAGCTGGAGACCCAGGAGAACCTCAGTAGTGTAGTTCTAGTTCAAGCCCAAAGGCCTGAGAACCAGGAGAACTGATGGTATAGTTCCAGTCTGAAGGAAGATCAGCAGTCTTGAGACCCTAGGAAGAGCCGATGTTTCTGTTTGAGTAAAAAGGTGGGAAAAAGCCAACGTCCAGCTCAAAAGCAGTCAGACAGAAGGAATTCTCTCTTACTCAGGGGAGGACCAGTTTTTTGTTCTATTCAGGCCTTCAGATGATTGCATCAGGCCCACCCACATTAGGAAAGGCAACCTGCTTTCCTGTCTACAGATTCAGATGTTAATCTCATCCCAAAACACCCTCACAGGAATACCCAGAATAATGTTTGACTAAATATTTGGCCATTCCATAGCCCAGTGAAAATGACACATAAAATTAACCATCACACATGTAAATTATACGTAGATAGATAAATAGATTAAAAACACTCACAAGGATACTTAAACCTTTGGTACTAGTCAGTTTCTTCCATCTTGTGCTGAGCCTTGGAAGTTTGAAACATGCTTCTCTAAGTTTCTTAGTTCATCCTTTTCTATTCTAATTGATCCTATTCCTTGCCATGACCCTTCCTCATGGAGATGAATGCTATCCTTCAGACCCCTTTGACATAACCAAAGCCCTAGTTTTGGATCTGAGATTATCACTAGGATATTTATGTGGATGGCATTTCCTAGAAATTCTGACCAATTAGCTTTACTTGAATGGTGAAAATAATGGGAGATGGACGACTCCAGGTACTTTTATCCAACAGTGTAATCCAATGAAAAAATACAATGTGAGATGACATAGTCTTTTTCATTGGCATTTTATTCATCCTTGTCCATCAACTATGGCCAGAAATTGGATGACGAGATTGAGAAATACTTGATTTTAAGAGACACTTGAATATGGGAGAACTAGAAATAAATGCCAGAGAAACTGGACATTAGATCAAATTCTAAGTAATGGCACCATCTAAAGGCATAAGTCAGATCTGCTCTACCTACTGATTCCTGTTCTCTGAACAGAAGGAAAAACATTTTTTGGCAATAATAAAAAACGAAACTTTATAAACTATAATAGTTGTTGGAAAATGACAGTTGATGTTGACATGTCTATAAATCACTGCTCTTTTTTTCTCATCTCCGTGAAGAGAGATTATTTTAATAATTTTTTAAAAAGTAGTGCCAGGCTCTGTGAAAAGCCCATGAAATAAATACATGGATACATGAGTGTTTTTGAATTTAAATACTCAAGGTCTAGTAGAGAAATAAACAATAAACTGTTAAGTTGTATGTACTAAGTTTTATATAACGTCTGTTGACAAAATGTCGTGGGGTCACTAAGGGGAAGAGTCTTAATTCTGCCTGGGACATTGGGAAAGTATTCCCAGAGGAGGTAACATTTTATTTGGTTCTTGAAAGAGACATAGTTTCCAGACAAAGAAGAGACAGACATTCTTGGCATAAAAGCAAAAATCTAAAGGCATCAAGGGCTGACCAAGCGGAGGTGTTCAGGGAGTTGCAGCAAGTTCAATGTGACTACAGAGCAGAGTTCATGGTTTGAAGTTTCAGGAAAAATGGATGTAAAATCAGGTGGGGCCTCTCTGTACCTGATGCCTTTTAATCCACATTAAACAGTTCAAACTTAATCTTTGAGCCACTGGCAAGCCACAGATATGCTTAATAACTTTACTGTGTTTTAAATTAGCACGTGCTCATTTAAAAAAATAGAACATTCATAAGATATATCTAGGAAAATAAAGTCACCAATTTTCTAAACCACCCAGGGATAAGTATTAACAATATTTGTGGGCAATTTTTCCAGGCTTTTCCATATAAATACACACACACACAAGCACACACACAAGAATAAAACACATGTAGTATTTTGTCTCTAGCTTTTTTCTACTTATAAACATATTGAATATATATCTCCAATTTAATGAGTAGAGTTGCACATTATTGTTTCTTAAAAGGTACATGATGCTCTATAAGTGATGGACATTATGGTTATTGTCAACGATAGACCTTTAAGAAGAGCAGTGACATTATCCAATTTGATCTTTAGAGAGATGGCTCTGACAAGAATGGGGAAGACCAGTTTGGGTGAGTGAGAAAGTGGTGGTAGAACCACCCATTTTGTTGCTATGAGAATGTACTAGATGATTGAAGATGAGGACCGGGAGTAATGTAGGGGCCAGGAAATTAGAGAAGAGAATCTAAACCTAACAGATATGTCAAAGGCAGAATTCACTCTACTTGAACCTAATTGGTTCCAATTGAGGGTAGGCAGCAAAGGGTTACATGGCAGACCTAGGTTCCTCAAACCCTGCACATTCAAGAGAAAAGCACATCTTCAGAACTCACCCTTGGTCAGCTCCTAGGGGATAACCTCCAAGCCCTTGGATTACTCTGCCTGAGAAGAGTTTTTTTGTTTGCCTGAGACCTTATGTTTTTGCTGAGGTTGGGTGGGCACGGGGAGAGGGGATGGGGTGCTGGAGTCAAAGTAGCTGCATACTTACATCACTGACCCCCAGTAAGAACCCTGGACACCATGACCAGGATGAACTTTCAGAGTTAGCAACACTTTTCACAATATTGTCACACACTGTTGGGAGAATTAAGTGCATTCTGTGCTGCTTCACTGGAAGAGGAGACTTGGAAATGTGCTCTTGGTTTCTCCTGAACTTCAGCCAAGTGCATTTTCCCTTTGCTGATTTTAATCTATATCATTTTACTGTGATAAACCATAACTAA
Organism: Balaenoptera acutorostrata; assembly: GCF_949987535.1. Taxonomy (NCBI): domain Eukaryota; kingdom Metazoa; phylum Chordata; class Mammalia; order Artiodactyla; family Balaenopteridae; genus Balaenoptera; species Balaenoptera acutorostrata. The sequence continues at coordinate 81,592,312 of NC_080068.1, forward strand.
GTGTATAATCACTTTTCTGAGTCCTGTGTGTCCTTTTAGCAAATCTTGGAGCCTGTGAGTGATCTTGGAGACCCTGACACAGAGGGTGATTGAGAGTTCAGAGTCATTTCTCTTGGGAAACCAAGGGAAATAGGTGCCATTAACTAAAATGGGAATCATAGGCAAAATAGCAAATGTAGTTTGTGAAAACGAGGATAAAGAGTTCAGTATTAACCATGGTATTAAAATTGTTAAAGTAGAAGAAGGAGAAGAACCATAGTACTCAAAAGAAAATAAATAAATTTAAGTTTTTGGATTATATACAGTCAAATACAACATGTAATTACACATCAGATCAAGATATAGAACACTTCCATTGCTCCATAAACTTTCCCAAGGCCCCTCCCTAGTTACTGTCATCACCAGAGGTAACCTCTATTTTTGACTTCTGTAACCACAGTTTAGTTTAGAATCATGCACTTTATACTCTTTATGACCACCTTCTTTTGCTCAACATTATGTCCAAGAGGTTCATCCATATCTTTATGTGTATGGCTAACTTGTTCCTTTTTATTTCTGAGTGCTATTACAATGTAAGAATAAATGATAAACAATCTTGTGTTAGGCTAAATAATGGCCACCCAATGATATCTGTGTTCTAATACCTAGAACCTGTGATACGTTACCTTACATTCAAAAGAGACTTTGCAGATGTGATTAAGTGAGGGAGCTTGAGCTGAGAGATTATTCTGCATTATTCTGGTGGGTCCCGTGTAATCACAAAGATCCTTATAAGAGCGAAGTGGGAGGTGAAAATAAGGACAAGTTGATGTGATGATGAAAGCAAAGATTTAAGTGACATAACCAAGAGCCAAAGAATGTCACAGCCTCTAGAAGCTGACTCTCTTCTGGAACCTCCAGAAGGAAACAGCCCTACTGACACCTTGATTAGCCCTAAATGACTCATTTTGAACTCCTGACTTCTAGAATTGTAAGAGTATAAACTTGTATTTTAAGTCACTCAGTTTTGGTAATTCTTTTTGGTAATTTGTTGGTAATTTGTTGTGATATTGACACAATAATTTTATCCATTCTTCTGTTAGTGGACATTAAGGCTATTTCAACTTTGGGACAATAATGAATAACATTGCTATGAGCACTTTTGCACGATGCTTTTTGCAGAAGAATTTGCTTATCTTGAAGGGGAAGAATAGGAATGAAATTTCTGGGTCATAAAATGGTTGTATGATTATATTATTAGAAACTGATAATTTTCAAAAGTAGTTTTACCATTTTACATGCTCACCAGTTGTTCTACATCTCCATGAATATTTGGTAGTTTTAGGGTTTTTTTTTTTAATTTTACATATTTTGATAGATATATAGCAGTATTTCTTTGTGGTTTTAACTTGCACTTCTCTGACGGCCAATGTTTGTGAACACGTTTTCATTTGTGTATTGACCATTTGACTATCATTTTGAGATTTCGTTGAAAACCATAGACTGCCTAGAAAAAAAGCACACATGTAAATGGAAAATACTGTCCACATTATTTCAGGGATTCACGGAACACTGATGACCTTCATTCTTTGGACTCTTGGCCAACACTTGACCTTGACTGATGCTGTTTTTTCCAGCGTCACCTCTCCTCATCCTACCTCACACCTTGTGTGCTAGCAATCTTGAATACCTTGAAGTGTCTTGCCCGATTTGGCTATATCTTATCTCCATTCCTTTGAAATGCCCTACCTCCTTCAGACCCCAGTTTCCATAGCCCTACTCTCCATTTTACACTTAGCTCACTAACTCACTGATTTTCTCCTCTAGGGAGTTTTTCTTGATCCTCCCAGTCTCTTCTTTATCAGCTACCTCTTAATGCCCCATCCCTTTTTTTTTTTTTTTTTACCAAACTTACTATATTCTATAATTAACTGTTTGCATGAATCTCTACATTTTTAACACCTTGAAGTCAGTGACTCTGTCATAGTCATATGTTGAACAAAGTGTAAAGCTTATGGTTGACACTCAAACTTTTATTGAATGAATAAATGAAAGGCAAAACCCTTAACTCTAAAAAATCATATTGTCAGTAGTGATTCCTTCTGTAATTCTGAATTTCCAGAATTCAATGAGTAGTTTAATTGATCTAGTCTAAAAACTAAAATATATATCCTGGACAATTTGGGAGAACAGAGGGGAGCTATCCTGTGACAAACTAATTGTAATGATTTAATTTTATTTTGAATTTGATATTAAAGAAGACATCTCTGCCCTTTTATGTTTTTATAGAAATCTCTTCATATTTGCTTATGGTCCTTATTATAAAGAAAAATAATTTTCTTTTGAGATGTATGTTTGTCTCTGGATAATATAAACTCCTTAAGTCAGTTTTCAGGTTGTTTTTTGGTTTTTGGTTTTTTAGTGGTACGAGGTAGGTGTTCAGTAAATCCTTGTTACCTGGGATTTGTTTGGTGTTGTTGTTGTCATTAGATCATTGACCAGATAATGCCTGAGCAGGCTCTAGCCTGACAAATGTTACCATCTGACATTAACACTTAGGCCAACTCTGTTTTGTTCGCCAAAAGTCAATAGACAAGCTAAAGGCAGAAATAGCCAGAAACTCGTCTTCCTAGAGAGCATGGCAACAGTTCTGCCTCCAGAGGTTAAGCTTGTGCTATTTTCATGGAAAGATAAGGTCACTCCTCACTGGTGGTGACTCCTCACATTCTCCCTCACCAGGAAGAGAGTAGGCTGCTGGGTATTTTCATACCAATGCAAATACAGTTCTGCTTTGAGAAGAAAAATTCCAGCTGGGGTTCAAGCACAGGGATTCCTTAGACAAGGCTGAACTATCACCTTTCTCTGCACCAAGACACAAAGGCTTTACCCATTTACTCATTCATCAAATTCTATGTTTTGAAGGATCTACAGCAAATCCTAAGTTGAGCACAGCGGGTAAAGCAAATTGAAAGACACATATCTGGCTTTTGAGACATATACTAATAACTAGTATACAAATAACTGCTTGCAATATTTCTCTTCCATGTAGCTTTACTCTATTGCTAATAATTTTACCTTGAGAGTTAGCAAAATGGAAAACTTTGAAATAAGCAAGATCTAATTTATCATTTACTTTTTTCCAAACACATCCTCATTACTTTTCTCATCTCATTACTTTTACTCATCTCATCACGTGCTAAATAGAATACAATTGTTCTATTTTCACATGTTTGCTCCAGGAGGAATTCTCTTTCCACCTTTGGTTCTTTAGTGTTTTGACTCATTATTTCCATCAGCTTGCTGCTTTTTTCTTCCATCATCTTGCTCTGAAAGACTCCCTACTCTTCTTGAATAGCTCTTTTTCCTACTACTTCAGAACCACTGAGCTAGCTATATCTGGAGGAAGTGCTTTTAAAAGGCTCATTTATTAAAGCTATTTTGCCATTTCTAGATGATAAGTGTGACTGGGTTAAAAAATTTAAAGTAGGCCACCCAGCGATATTTTTGCCAATCCAGGCCAATTTTCAAACATTTCTGACAGCAAAATTGAGCTTTAAAAAATAAAAAATAAACCTCTTAATGCTCAGTGTTGGCAGAGTGTAAATGCTAAATGGGAATATGAGAAAGAATTTGTCATAATTCTCCTACTCAAAATTGCTAGTGTGCTAGAGTGAACGCCTGTCGTCATTAATGATACTTTTCCTAGATTTTGACCTATAAGGCAGACTCTTGATGTAGCCTAAAAAATTACAACAAAACATTAAGTTTAAGATAAAAATATAGTTTGCCTGTCTTATCAATCATACTTATTCTGGAATTAACAAAACATTGGGGGAAACACATGGACATATTGAATCACTCTAAGATAATACATAGGGTATTTACTGAGTGCCTAATCTAGTCTAGGCACTTTGATTAAGTGCACATAAATCATAGAGGTAAAAAAAATAGACATGGGCAGTTTTATATAAGCAGTAGTATTTGTGACTCAACTAAAGCTCAGCACACAGCTCCCTGTGTGATTTTCTCCCCAATCGGTAAACCAAGAACACTGGATAAATAATTTGAGAACTGTTATAATATAGTTTATTATTTTTGAGGAATTATTGGTTAATAAGCATTATGGTCATTAGTATTCTTCTCCTACGGAATAAACCTTTTCAGAAAATGTTCTGATTCATAATTATGATTACCAAGCATAAAATCAATACATGGTGTGTTTTTTAGTTATTTTGTAGTGTCCTCTAAAAATCACACAATATGGAATAATCATATAGGGCCATTTTTCTGGAAAGCCTTGGTATGCAAAGTGGGATTTCAACTTCAAGACCAAATGCAGGAAAGGTGAGAGGAATGACAGAGGTATACCCTGGTTGGGACAACTCACTGACATTGAGCACAGCACAGGACTACAGGTCACACAGGGCATAATTGTGATGCAGAGTTTCTTTCATAATTGCGTAGTATACCGGCAAACTTACTAGTTCCTAAGATACCTAATATTAGATGTTTTACATACTCGTCAGTTAGGGGACTTGGGTTGGAGCAGGAGAACAGCTACTTAGACTAGACTACTGTTTCAATGGAAAAGTCAAACTTAACCTCTTTAATACTTGGTTTTCCATCAGTAAAATGATGAAATCATATTTAACAACTTAAAAAGTCTGCCCAACCTTCAATAAACTAGAAGATATACAAATATGTACACAGACATTTAATCATATGAACAAATTTATGTGTATCAGGACATTTTATCTAGCTGTTGCCCAGGTAGACAACACTGTTCCTACACACCTCTGTTATATTCATGCATGTGTTCACTGCATAAGTGAGAAAAGGGATGCGAACTTTAAAGATAAACTTTATCATGAGCTACAGATGAGGAAGCAGAGCTGGAGAAGGGAGGCAGAATTCTGTCTTCTCCCTTGGGACTACTTTTTAGCAAGGGTATGAAACTCTGGCTTCAAGCACAAAAATTTTAGAGAACAGAGTGACAAAGGCACAGAAAAGGAAGTCCTCTCTTCTCTCCTCTCCTCACTACCTGCCACTGTTCTGGTCCCCAAGGGTCCTTCGCTTTGGGAATATCTGGGAATAGCAATGACAAAATATACATATCAACATTGTTGAAACAATACACGAAGTTGATTGGCTTTTGGAACTACCTGGCCAGGGTGGACAGAGTCATCTTCACTCTGTGTTTCTCAATCTTGTTTCTTCAGTCCTGGCCTCACTTGGGCAGGATTTTCCCTCGTCACTGCAAGATGACTGGCAGCTGAGGACAGGTTTTTATTGAACAACCAGCTGCACAAAGAATCTCTTCCTGGGCTTCCCATAGAAGAAGAAAGAAGCTTTTCTTTCCCAGAAGCCACAGCAAACACTACCCAGTGTCTCACTGATTCTGACTGGGTTACACACCCATCTCTGAACCAATCCCTGTGGGCAAGGATTTGGGACACGCAGACACCTCTAAGCCAATTGGGGTCCATACCTGAAGTTTATCTTCTAACTGAAAGTGGGGAGAGGGTGGATTTCCTGAAGTGAAGTAAGGTTAGGATATATGAAGGAAGGAAGAATAGATACTGCTGACAACACTGAAGGTTTCCACTTTAGCTTCCTTTATGTAGGCCTTGGTGTTCTTCTGAGCAACAACTACTAGGAGATTTTTCCCAAGAAACATGTGCATAAATGGAGGCTGGAGAAGGAGAGAAGACACTCTACAGCCCTTTCATGGTGACTCTAGCTGACAGACTTGTTTGTGGGCACGTTAGAGACAGCCTATGTGAATTCCCAGAAATAAGAAAAGAATGGTTTTGGTGTCTGGAGTGGTTGGAATTATGTGGTGAGAAGCTTAAGTCCTCCAAACAGGAAAGTGTTGCCTTCAAAGCCTGTATTATAGGCAAAATAAATATCTAATAACTTTTTTCCTCTCTTCTTCATTATCTCCCCAGCATTTCTTCTCACTTGCTACCTGATGCTCCCAGTAGCACTGTCCAATAAAAATACAACACAAACACAAACGCAGTCACATACATAATTTAAATTTTCTGGTAGTCCCATTAAAAAAGTAAAAAGAAGATACAACTAATTTTATAATATACTTGATTTAACCCAAAATATTCAAAATACTGTCACTTGACTATAAAATCAGTTTAAAATATTATTGAGATAGTTTACTTTTCTTTTTTTAATTTTTAAATTTTTTTTCACTAAGGCTTTGAAATCCAGTGTGTAGCCACATTACAAGTGCTGAAGAGGCATCTGTGGACAGCGTACTGGACTGTGTAATTCCATACTCTAGTCATATTAAAGTACTTCCTCTTCCCTGATATTTTCATTTTTCTTTAACTTCTTTACTTCCTATATGCAATTTTCAGGCTTGAAATAAACATTCCTCCTTCTCTCTGTTCTCAGACCTAGCCTCACTGATTTTGGTAAGTGTATTTTTGTCCTTTAGGGCAGTCCTTGGCTATCAGTGCATCCAGAAAGCCTTCCCCAAGCCCCATACAGGTTATATGGCTCTCCTATGGCCCTGTGCATATCCTGGTCATCCGTACACATTAATGAGTATCAACAGTTTTGTGGTCAGCAGACCAAAGATCTAGTTAGAAAGAATTAAAATAGACCATGAAGACCATTTTGAGGCCAAAGATTTTGTCTTATACATTATAGTATGCACTGAAGTCAGTCCAGTACCTGGAGCAGAGTAAAGACACAATAAATATTAGTGGAATGAAGAAAAGAGGAAAGGATCACAAGTTTAAACTAACTTAAACTCTCATCCAAAATTTAAGACTTCAGTAGCACCAAACATTTCTACTGGGATATTGCATTCTTTTCTCAGTGGTGAACAAGATGAAGTCTGCCAATATTTATCCTTCCCTAATTCATGAGTGATTCACATGAATGTAAACACACTTCAGGTAATCTTTGTCAATTTAATTAATAAGAGTATTATAAAATATTTATATCTAGGAATGTGAGGAATAACTAAATCTAATTTTTTATTCACTTATTATATGCCAGGCACTCTGCTAAGTGATTCACTTGTGTTATATGACTTGATGTCAACACATCCTAAATAATACTTCATGGATATTTCTTAAAAATCTCCAGTTATAGTAAAATACAGAGTAGTGTTAAGATTACAAACAACCTGGGTTTATATCCCAGCTTCAGTCTTACTAGCTATTTAAATATGACCAAACTTCTTAATGTCATAGTTTATTGTTCAGAAGTATTAACTGCCCTCCACCTCTGATTTTACTAGACTATTTCAAATATCTAAAATTTTGACCTTTCAAAATGTATTAGAAAATTGGAGAACATCACTAATAGAAACTATTCTTGGGAAATGGAACACGTCACAATATGAACAGCATGGGCCTTTGAGTTAGACAGAATTTAAACCCATTCAATAAACATTTAAGTTTTCTCTGGAGGCCACTCTGTTGAGCATGAGGAATGTGAAAATAAATTCCAGACAGTTTCTTTTTTTTTTTTGGTGGTAAATTGTGCTTTAATTTCTGCATTCAGATATGATGCAGTGAGATCAAGTATAAACTTTCACTATATATCCAGAAAATCAAAAACACATTTATACAGATTTAGCCCAACAGTTTACTCCCTTAAAAAAAAGTTTTGAATGTAATTAAAGCTAATTTATCTTCAGTGTAAAAACTTGGTATAAACTTGAAGATATAAACAAACTCAGGATATTACATACAGCAAATTAATGTACATTTCCATATGTGCACAGTGCAGCATTTTAAACAAAGTGAATGGTCTCATTTCAGCTTTCACTGTTAAGCATAATCCACATCCCAATCTTGAATAAAAATGTCACAATGTATAAACCCACTGAGAATTCTGTACACATATACAAGTTTATAGACATCTGACTTCAAATATAAACACATGCATTGTCATGACCATACATACAGCTTATGTTTCTATTGTAATTAAAAAAAAAATCATAGAAAAATATTTCAATGTACATTCAACTGCTGTGACAGGGCCCATGACCTTGTGCCTTTAAACCACACTTCATGGAGCGTAAAGCATCACACCAGGCATTTTTTGGAGTGAAAACTACTAAGATTCTAAGTCTGAAGAGGCTACTGTTATAAATATTCCCATTATAATTTGGTAACAAAACTAGTTAGCTCCATAGTGTATCTGGGAGGCAGTGGGGCAGAGAGGTGGAGGTTAGTACTACTTTAAGAGGGCCCACAGAATGTATGTGAAGGTAGCCAATGAATTAGGGTATTTTAAAAATCCCTATTGCAAGCCTAACACTGACCTTACTAGTGAGACTTTAAAGGCAAGCAAGGCAGGGCATGTGTTTGGCTTCCAGATGCATGAATCCTACCCTTCCCTCAACCTCCATCATCTTAACAGACCAGCAGGACCCGTGTAGCAATATGGTGTAGGGAGGACAGCAAAGCAATTTCTTGTGTGTACAAAAGGCCATTCGGTCCAAACTGAGAAACTCCTCTTTGTCAATACTTTCAAAATTTCTTATTGCCCTTGAGCAACTGAAAGTTTTTCTAAACAGGTAATATTTAATTTGGGATCTATATTGGAGAGCTAATGTATATGAAGGGCAAACATTTGATATGAAACTTTCTAATGTGAGATTTTCCCCCCTTCGTTTTATGGAATTTAACAGGGTTCCATGGAGAATGAAAAAAATTGGTCCTTGCAAAGTGTACTTTCCTGTATTTGAAATATATGTATATATATATACACACACATATATATACATATATATATATATATACATATATATATATATATATATATATATATATATATATATATATATATATAACATTTAGACAGATCCAAGGTTACCAGGAGTAGTCAAGTTTCTTCTATGGCTTTTTATATTGCTGAGGTACTATGTGATAACCATCACTTCTGATATTCTGTCTTCAGTGACAGCAAAGAAGAGACCAAGCCCTTCCTCTGCCATTTACTATCAGTGTGATTTTGGGCAATTAATATTTCTTAACCTCAGTTTCCTCACCTGTAAAATTAGGACAATATTACCTGTCCCTGATAGGGGTTTGTGAGGATGGAATGAAATGGCATATGTAGCAAGCAGGGGCTGTTGCATCCTAGACAGTGAGAAAATACTAGTTTTTCTTTTCTTTTTTTGTTTCCTTTCTCATGAGAGCACTCTCACAGCTCTTTATGTATCACATGAAGACTAAGTAAAATTAAATTTCCTCACAACACCTCACAACAGAAGAGAATTAATTTGAAAAGATGCTTTGGGAGAATTAATTAAGCACACTCAATTGTAATTATGGAATTCAAATCCCAAGTAAATAAAAACAATTTAATGAAAATTAAGTTGTGTGATAGGATCAGAAGCGTCTCCATCAAGCTGTACAGACAGTTGTTTTCATTTAGATTTCATGGTATTGCTTGTTGGGCATACCTGTTCTTGTCTCATCCTTTGCTCCAATCCTAAAGACTTGAGAAAGAGTGAAAGTTTATCACTTTGAAAACTCATTTAAAAATGTTTGAGTGATTTTCTATAATTCTCTGACAGATATTACTAGTTAGCTCACTCAGTATTCATGTTCAAACCCTTTTCCACACCTCCTCTACTCCAGAGGATAGAAAAATTACATAAATGTTTCCTAATCTTCTTTGCAGCTAGAAGAGGCCATGGGACATGGTCCTGTCCAATGAGATATTAGGAGAAGTGTGCTGAGGGGTTTCTGAGAAGAATTTTATTGTTCTATAGAATGGGCCATTCTTTCTCCATTTCCTTCCTCAAACATAATTCTGATGTCTGAGGCTTCCAGAATCATCTTAAGTGCCACCACCCCCGCCAAAAAAAAAAAAAAAAAAAAAAAAAAGAATAGACAGTATAGGAGAGAGAAAGGAGTCAGCTCCTTGATGATATCAAGGGATGACATTCTAAATATTTAAAAATAATTACCACATGGGCAACAATCATTCAGAAAGGAGGTTAGACTGATTTAAATGAAGGATGGCTAGTTCACTAGACCTTGCAAACCACTGAGCATCAGCCCTGAAATCACTGACACATTATAACAAATGTGGACTGGACCTCAGAACTGCTTAAGCAACTCTTAGGTATGCTCTTGCTTGCAGCCATAAGCATTCTTAATAGAAACAAATTCATTGTCAGAATCTGCAAATAATGCAGCACTATGGAAAAGTAATTATGTAAATGGTTTCTTAACAGAATTTTTACAGACATTTTTTTATAGGAAATATAAACAAACAAACAAACAAACAAAAAACTATTACCATCTACTTAGACTAGCAACCCTTAATAAAATTGAAATGCCTCATATGAATACATCCTCTGAGAAAGGCAAATTAAATTAATATTTTATAAAATATTGCTTTATAAAAATGTTTGAACTTTTAGGGATTTTCAAAAATCATAAATAAATAATGAAGAAAGGAGATATGCTTTTCAGCTGTGTGCTTATAGTTAACAGTGCTGTACTGTGCACTTCAAAATTTAAGAGGGTGGATCTTATGAGTTTTTTACCACAATAAAAAAAAAGATGAAGAGTTTAATCCAAATAAGTGCTTATTAGAAGAATAGTTAAATTCAGTCAAACATCTAGATAATAATCAATGGTTACTAATGGCCTAAAAAAACAAAATCCAAATGTCACAATGTCTGCCCACAATTTCTCTCTGTACACCTCAGTCATCCTTGTCATGAATGTGCTACTTCAGCCAGCATTCAGATTAGCTGCATATTGCATAGATCAAATCCTTTTTTTTTTTCTTCTAGTTTTACTGAGATATAGTTGACATACAACACTGTATACGTTTAAGGTGCACAGTGTAATGACTGATCAAACCCTTTTTTAATAGCTAGGACCATTCTGTCTGCATCTTCAAGAGCAGAGATGATGGTGTTATGTGAAGAGCAAGACTCTAGAAAAAGACAGACCTGGGCATGACTCCCATCTCTAGTTCTTTTGCTACTTACCCTTGGGCATGTTTCTTCAACTCTTCTCATCCTTAGATTTTCTCACTTGCGATCTGGAGATGATAATGGCCACCTCTTTGTTCTAAGTAAAGCTGCTTATTTTAAGCACAAAGAATAGTGCCTGACCCATAGGAAGAGCTCTATGTCTTAGTTTCATTTCACTCTTTTTTTAAATTTTTATTTAAATTTTTTTATTGAATGAAAGCTTCTTTAAATTCTATATTGCTTTACAATTTTCAGAAGTTTCACACACTTGATTTCATATAATCCCATAATAACCCTTTTTTCCCCTACCCCTGTATTGCTCCACCCCACTTCCTTCTCTCCACTGGTAACCACTAGTTTGTTCTCTATATCTGTGAGTCTGTTTCCTTTTTGTTTTATTCACTAGTTTGTCATATTTTTTAGATTCCACATGTAAGTGATATCATACAGTATTTGTCTTTATCTGTCTGACTTATTTCACTTAGCATAATGCCTTCCAAGTCTATCCATGTTGCTGCAAATGACAAACTTTCATTCTTTTTTATGGCTGAGTAGTATTTCATTGTATATATATAAAAGCACATCTTCTGAATAGACATTTTCCAAAGGGGAGATGCAGATGGCCAACAGGCACATGAAAAGATGCTCAACATCACTAATCATCAGGGAAATGAAAATCAAAACCACAATGAGATATCACCTCACACCTGTCAGAATGGCTAGCATCAAAAAGACTGAAAATAACAAATGTTGGTGAGGATATGGAGAAAAGGGAACCCTAGTACACTGTTGGTGGGAATGTAAATTGGTGCAGTCACTATGGAAAACAGTATGGAGGTTGCTAAAAAAACTAAAATTAGAACTACCATATGACCCAGCAGTTCCACTCCTGGGTATATATCTGAAAAGAAACAAGAACAATAATTTGAAAAGATACATGCACCCCAATCTTCACAGCAACATTATTTACAATAGCCAAGGTATGGAAGCAACCTAAGTGTCCATCAAGAGATGAATGGGTAAAGATGTGGTATATATTCATATCGCTTTTAATTTCAATTGCCGGTGACTATTCATGAATGTCTGCTGAATTGAATTGCAAGCACTTAAAATTCCAGGTGAAGAGAAACTTTCTCAAAGCCCTTTTTGATGTAACTATCCCACAGTGATCACCTCCTTACAGCATTTAGTAACCATCTCCCTTATACAACGTAACAGGCAGGTAGCCCATGTTGTATTGTGAACTGCATTTTAGGTAATGTCCTCTGTTAGAGTATAAACTCTAAAGAGTGATTATTCTTGCAAGTGATTTTATTCATCCTCCTGGTGTCCCTATTGTTTCCCATCGTGCTTTTCACAGGGAATTTAAATATTTTTGACAAAATTGGTTTGGTTGTAGCGACAGACATCATAATTTTAAATAGGCCAAAGTCACCTACCTATATGTTTCCAATACAGAATATTTTCCAGTTGAAACAACATATTAAAGACCAAGTGCCTCCTCAATCTCAGAAGAAAACCACAGCCTGTTTGGAAGTTAGTAACCTACTTTTCTCCTGAAGTAATAAATCTGTGTCTCTACCAAGTATTATCTTCATGGTTTCTATAATAAGGTTTCAACCTGAACTCCTTGTTGAAGAATTGTCACCTAGGAAACAAATTTTAAATTATTTGCAAATGCAAAATCTCCCTGAAATGACCTACAATTTTCAATTTCATCCATCTTCAAATAAATAATCTTAAAAGATTATTCATTCACTGACCTGAAGAAAATTAATCAGATAAAGAGATACTTAGGTTTTTCATTTTTTCTGAAAAAAGCTCACAGAAAGCACTAATCAAAGTTTTATTTTATTAACTCATTTTCTACAAGATTTTCCCTTTATCTAATGTTACTTCCAGTGTCGTATGAAGGTAGAATTTCTTCAACCCCATGTAAAAATAGCAACATTTTAGGAATATAACTATGTTATTGTGTTCGTTAATGTACAATGACTATTGTTTATTTAGGAAAGAAATTAGTAAAAGTCAAACAAGGTGTAAGAATACAATTCTCACCAAAATCAAGCAGCATAATCCTAAGAGGAAGTAAGGGGTGGGGGGAACCATAGAAAGGAAAATTGTATAGATTGCACACCACTTAGGAAATAAATATTATAAATTAATTTATATTAATGCATGCATATACTATATATAATTCTAATTACATAGAATTATATAATTAACATAGAATCAGTTAGGTCTTACTGTTATTTATGCAGAGTTTATGCAGAGTGATAACATTTTCCCTAATAATTTTGGCAACCAGTATTTTCCTTCCCTCTATAGACTGAATAGCTTGAACCATTCATTATGCTAATTCATTAGCATTTTTAAAGCATTAAATATCAATTATATTAACTTAGTAGCAGTTAACAATGCCAACATTATTCTTTTTCTTTTTTACTTTTTTTTCTTATTAATGCCTCACCCAAAACGGTAGAAGCCATATTCAAGCCTTACTCTGGCTCTGGTTCCTCTTGTCATTCTGCCCACTCCAGGCACAAATAAAATGGCCACCGCATCCAGAGGTTATCCTTAACAGCAAGATGATTAGGTGAAGATTACTGAAATCAAACCCTCGAATAAACCACACTCAATTGAAACCATTAACTTTAGTATGAATCTACTTTAAACAGGCTACAAAATGATACACAAATTGAATTAGAAAACATTAGCACTCTTTCTTCACTAAAGAGGACCATATTGTTTAACCATGGCCATGAGTGGTTAAGCCATTGCTTCTGTTCTGGGTCTATGTACTTTCTCTTTATCAGCTGTCACTTATGTCTGTGTTGTTCTCAGCTCTTCTTCAGGTCTGGTGGTGGTCCTTGCATCTGACTTGTACAGCTCGGCCTCTTGCCAATTCCTCTGTTTGAAAAGTTCAGTCATTAAAGTGCAGACTTTCATAACCCATGTCTGGCTATCTCTATTTACTGCTTGTACAGTCTGTGTAGGTGCTGGAAGTGCAGCTCTCCTACAACTTCTTCTGAGTCCCGGGTCGCTGTCTGGGAAGGCTTGGCTCTGAAATGCCTTCTTCACTGAGGTGATGGATTCTTTGAGACTTCTTGTATCTTGGAAGGGTGAGAACACTGTTGAGTGCATCCCTCCTACTTCTTTTCTGTGATCCAGTGTGAATTTAACTCAGTCACTCATTCAGCAAATATTTTTTGAGCACTTAACTGTATGTCAGACACAGCATCAGAAACTGAAAATATAGCATTAAATCAGACAGAGAGATATCCTTGTCTTTCTACCAACTGCAGACACAAATAACTAACTGCCCTTCATGTCTTCATGAAGCTTAATTTCTAGTGGTGAAAGTAGACAATAACAGTTAAATAATAAATAAATAAAACACATAGAATAGTAGAGAATGATGGATACTGTAGGGAAAAAAGCAGAGAAAATTGCTGGGTCAGACCACCATGGAAAATTGTTATAAATGTTAACAGAGAAGTGAGGGAAATGTCCCACCCTTGCTGAGAAGACAATTAATCTATGACAAAGGAGGCAAAAATATGTAATGGGGGAAAAACAGTCTCTTCAATAAATGATGTTGGAAAATTGGACAGCTACATGTAAAAGACTGCAATTAGAACATTCTCTAATACCATATACAAAAATAAACACAAAATGGGTTAAAGACCTAAGTGTAAGACCTGAAACCATGAAACTCCTAGAAGAGAACATAGGCAGAACACTCTTTGACATAAATTGTAGCAATAATTTTTGGGATCTGTCTCCTAAGGCAAAAGAAACAAAAGCAAAACTAAATGGGATCTAATTGAACTCAAAAGCTTTTGCACGGCAAAGGAAACCATTGTCAAAATGGAAAGACTGAAAGGAAAAAAAGTATTTGCAAATGATATGGCTGATAAGAAGTTAATATCCAAAGTATATAAACCGTTCATACAGCTCGATATCAGAAAAACAACCCAACTGAAAAATGGACGGAAGACCTGAATAGACATTCTTCCAAAGAAGACATAAAAATGGCCAACAGGCACATGAAATGATGCTCAATATCACTAATCATCAGGGAAATGCAAATCAAAACAGCAATGAGATATCACCTCACACCTGTCAGAATGGCTATCATCAAAAAGAACAAACAATAAATGTTGGCAAGGATGTGGAGAAAAGGGAACCCTAGTACAGTTAGTGGGAATGTAAATTGGTGCCACCACTATGGAAAACAGTATGGAGATTCATCAAAAAATAAAAATAGAACTACCGTATGATCCAGCAATTCTACTCGTGAGTATATATCCAAAGAAAATGAAAGCACTAATTCAAAAAAATATATGCAGCACAATGTTCACAGAAACATCATTTACAATAGCCAAGACATGGAAGCAACCTAAGTGTCCATCAACAGATGATGGATAAAGAAGATGTGGTATAAACACACACACACACACACACACACACACACACACACACACACACACACACACAATGGAATATTACTCAGCCATAAAAAAGAATGAAATTTTGCCATTTGCAAAAACTTGGATGGACCTGGAGGGTGTTATGCTTAGTGAAATAAGTCAGACAGAGTAAGGCAAATACTGTAAGTTTTCACTTATATGTGGAATCTGATTAAAAAAATCAAGTGAATAAATATAGCAAAACAGAAAGAGACTCACAGATACAAAGAACGAACTAGTGGTTACCAGTGAGGAGAGGGATGGAGGAACAGCAAGATAAGGAAAGGGAATTAAGAGGCTATGTACGAAATAAATAAGATACAAGGATGTAATAATGTACAGCACAGGGAAAATAGCCAATATTTTATAACAACTTTATTTTTTTTTAATTGGGGTAAAATTGCTTTACAATGTTGTGTTTCTGCTGTACAATGAAGTGAATCAGCTATATGTATACCTATATCCCCTCCCTCTTGGACCTCCCTCCTACCCACCCGTATCCAACCCATCTACGTTGTCACACAGCACCGAGCTGAGCTCTCTGTGCTATACAGCAGGTTCCCACTAGCTATCTATTTTACACTAGGTAGTGTATTTATGTCAAACATAATCTCACAGTTCGTCCCGCCCTCTCCTTCCCCTTCTGTGTCCACATGTCTGTTCTCTATGTCTACGTCTCTATTCCTGCCCTACAAATAGGTTCATCTGTACCATTTTTCTAGACTCCACATATATGCGTTAATATATGATATTTGTTTTTCTCTTTCTGGATTACTTCACTCTGTATGACAAACTCTAGGTCCATCCACATCTCTACAAATGATCCAACATCATTCTTTTTTATGGCTAATATTCCATTGTATATATGTACCACATCTTCTTTTTTTTTTTCACACACACACACACACACACACACACACTGTATTTTATTTTTACAAGAGATAAATAGACTGACACCAAGCACTGTAAATGGATGACCACAACAAAAGCAACAATGATTGCAATTACCAAACATGAAACACACTCATACTATGTCATAATATTGACATTCAGTCCAGTAATCCTCCACTGTAACAGCTTCTTTCCTTTGCAGTGAAAATTGATTTGTATATTCTTTGCCTCTGAGTCCTTGTGGGATTTTTTTGTTTTTAATTCAAACAGAAAGTCACAAAAATTATAATCATCCTCATCATCTTCTCTTCTTTATCCATTCATCTATCATTGGGCTTTTAGGTTGTTTCCATGCCTTGGTTATTGTAAATAGTGCTGCAATGAACATTGGGATACATGTGTCCTTTTGAATTATAGTTTTCTCGGGGTATATGCCCGTAGTGGGATTGCTGGGTCATATGGTAGTTCTAGTTTTAGTTTTTTAAGGAACCACTGTACTGTTCTCCATAGTGGCTGTACCAGTTTGCATTCCCACCAGTGCAGGAGGGTTCCATTTTCTCCACACCCTCTCCAGCATTTATGGTTTGTAGATTTTTTGATGATGGCCATTCTGACTGGTATGAGGTGATACCTCATTGTAGTTTTGATTTGCATTCCTCTAATAATTAGTGATGTTGAGCATCTTTTCATGTGCCTCCTGGCCATCAGTGTGTCTTCTTTGGTGAAATGTCTATTTAGGTCTTCTGCCCATTTTTGGATTGGGTTGTTTGTTTCTTTAATATTGAGCTGAATGAGCTGTTTATATATTTTGGAGATTAATCCTTTGTCCGTTGCTTCATTTGAAAATATTTTCTTCCATTCTGAGGGTTGTCTTTTCTTCTTGTTTATGGTTTCCTTTGCTGTGCAAAAGCTTTTAAGTTTCATTAGGTCCCATTTGTTTATTTTTGTTTTTATTTTTATTACTCTAGGAGGTGGGTCAAAAAAGATCTTGCTGTGGTTTACGTCAGAGAGTGTTTTTCCTGTTTTGCTCTAAGATTTTTATAGTGTTTGGTCTTACATCTAGGTCTTTAATCCATTTGGAGTTTATTTTTGTGTATGGTGTTAGGTAGTGTTCTAATATCATTCTTTTACATGTAGCTGTCCAGTTTTCCCAGCACCACTTGTTGAAGAGGCTGTCTTTTCTCCATTGTATGTTCTTGCCTCCTTTGTCATAAACATTGTATGTCCTTGACCATATGTGCATGGGTTTATCTCTGGGCTTTCTATCCTGTACCATTGATCTATATTTCTGTTTTTGTGCCAGTATCATACTGTCTTGAATACTGTAGCTTTGTAGTATAGTTTGAAGTCGGGTAGCCTGATTCCTCCAGCTCCATTTTTCTGTCTCAAGATTGCTTTGGCTATTTGGGGTCTTTTGTGTTTCCATACAAATTGTAAAATTTTTTGTACTAATTCTGTGTAGAATGCCATTGGTAGTTTGATAGGGGTTGCATTGAATCTGTAGATTGCTTTGAGTAGTATAGTCATTTTCACAATATTGATTCTTCCAATCCAAGAACATGATATATTTCTCCATCTGTTTATGGCATCTTTGATTTCTTTCATCAGTGTTTTATAGTTTTCTGAGTACAAGTCTACAACAAATTTAAATGGAATATAATCTATAAAAATATTGAATCACTCTGTTGTACACCTGAAACTAATATAATACTGTAAATCAACTATACTTCAATTTAAAAAATTCTTAAGGTATACAGCTTTAAATGCCACTTGTAAGTTATTTTTGCCAGTACATTTATTTCAGCTGGAGGACTGTTGTGAACGATACCTCACTTCACATGACATACAACCTCAGAGTCTCTGCTACTGATTGTCATACCTGCATTGTCTTCTATGAGAGAAGCAAGTCATGAGCTCTCTAGCCAACCAGAAAGAATAAAGAGTCTGTCTTCATGGCACATTCACCTCATGATTCTGTTCCCCGTGAATTTAAGGTTCTTTCTTCATCGCGAAAGAATTCGGAGACAAAGCAGAGAGGCTAAGAAAGTAAAGTGAGGGTTTATTTAAGCAAGGATAGGCTCTCAGAGGAAGAGCGGTCAGCTGTTGCCTTGGGTTTCTTTGGCAAGCCGGTTATGAGGGGCATACAGATGAAGGGGCACAATATTCACTGGGGCAGGAGGAGTTTGGGGGTTGGATTCCCTGATTTTCATCCCAGCTCCATTTTCCTGAGGGGAGGAGGGATTTTTGTACTTATTTAGCTTAGATCAGAAGTGTTATGGTGTTGGTGCATGATGGGTACTTCTTATCTGTAAGGCTAATTTTATTGTAATGAGAGTATAATGAGTAACAGGTTACATTCAGATGCAGGAGAGTCCCACCTTTCCCCACCTTTCTTTGTCTGTTAGCTGGACACATATCACCCAAAATGTGTGGTTTCCTGTCAGTCTGGAGGTTCCTGCTTTCCTTTGTCTGCCTATGGCCCCCCGCTGTTTACAAGATGCATGATTTCCTGCCACCTGGCCCCTGCCCCCATTTCTCTGCTCATTCCTAGCTACCTGCCTGCTGTAACAATTCTAGTCCAGGGTGTCCGTGGACTACACTTTGAGAAACTTTCTGCAGTGTTTAGAAATAGTCTTGTAGCTAATTCCCTGTAGTGCCAGGATGCTCTCTGGATAGCACATTGTCTCTGTCACCACATTTCCTGTACTCTCCCCTTGCTTTCCAATCCATGCCTGATAGAATTGGAGCTTTGTTCAGCTCTGCATCCCTGTGGATGAAGCTCTGACACATAGCCTAGCAGTTAATGACTTCACATAGCCTAACAGTTAATGACTTCTTTGAATCTCACTACTGCTGCATTCCATTCCCTGGCTGTAAAATGGATAGAGCACCTGGATCCACAGTGATGACATCTGTCTGACCTGGTATATCACCACCTGCCATCTGTGACTACCCCCTGGCCATGCCATTTGGATGGGCTGGATGCCCGCACTCTGCTGTACACTGTCACTCTCCAGTCTCATCATGTCAAATGTGAACCTGAACTTTGCTTGAGTTTACCTCATCCCCTGCCCATTGTTGGACCATTCATTTAGCTGAAGCAAGAGCGGCCACTGTCCTTTCTATAATTTTTGCTTCTGCTCAGTCTCTATTGGCAAATGTTACTAAAGTTCAGGATCCTTATACCTGAATCCCCTCATATTACAAAAAATATCTAAGCAATAATAAGCATAATGGATAAGATATAGTAGCTTATTAAATTCATTAATGACCTAGCTGAGAATAGGACCCTGAAATAAAAGAAATCAGGTATTCGTCTGCTTTGCTTTTTTTAGGAGGAGGGACAGTTTCCTGAGAATTGGCCCAGAATGGGAAATACGGTGACTTAGCAAAACTGGGTGCTTGGGCAGCCTGGTGGTGGCGTGAAGTCAGGGGTTTGGAAAAGAACAGATGCAAATGTGCGCTGATGAGTAAAAAGAGTTAATGCAATGGACAATATGGGGTTTCTACCCTTGAACTCTTTCCAAGTGTTTCCTGGAACTTGGGTCAAAAATTCTGAATACATCTGCTTAAAAATTCCAGTAAGAAATCTTCCTCTCTCTGCAATGGGTTGACTGTTGATCCACTTTTAGAAGACTGGGATTTTATTCCATAGAGAAGGTAAAACAAAGATACTCAGAACTGAGGGATACCAGTCACTGATGCAAGCAGGATTCCTGTGCTGAAAGAAAATAGATGGAAAGGCAATTGTAGGCTGAATCCTCTGAGATGTCTTGCCCAACTAGGTTCCCAGAATTCTGCCGGCCTGTCCCTCCCAAGACCTGGAAGGTCCTTCTCTGAGAACTCTGACCAACCGAAGGGGAAAAGCTATTCCTGTGTGTAGATTAGCGCTGCATGGCTATCTTTGGATCATATAGTTCTTCTCTCCTTTACACTTCCCTGTATTCTTCCCATTTTATATAATAAGCACGTATCTGTTCTTGTATAATCATAAAAATTAACATTCATTGAGTAAATACATGTTCTGGGCTCTGAGAAATGGAATATTTCCTGCCATATCAGTAAACAAAGGATGTCATCAGCGATTGCAGCCCTCCAACATGAGCCTGTGAACCCATGAGCCCTGAAGGAACTCAGGAAGGAAAGAATACCTGCCATCTAGCTGCAGTCAGATTGATGCCACTCCCTAAGGTGAGCCCTGAGGAAACTCAGGATATGAAAACACAGGATGCTGGCCCCAGATAGCTGAGGTACATATCAAAGGAATGATTTCAGTGAGCCCAGACTTTGCATCCTCCCATACATAGAGAAGCCTAAATTCCTTAACTTGAGATATCTGGTTTCTTTAATTAGCAATAATCTTTTGATGTTCCCGACTACCTGCCCTTTGTTGCAAAACTCCTATATATTTAGCTCCCACCTCGCCTCCCGGAGCCGTTCTCTCAGGGTTACTTGAGATGCTGCCTCCCGGGCTTGAAGGGCTAAAAATTCCCACCAAATAAAACATAACTCTCAACTTTTAGGTTTTGAATAATTTTTTAGTCGACAGCACTATGCTAAGCAGCTTAACTTCATTATCTCTTCATTTTTACAGTAATCTTATAAATTAGGTACTATTTAATTTTCATTTAATAATTAAGGAAACAGTGTCTTAGAGATTAAATTGTTTAACATCCAGTAACTAATTAGTGGTAGAGTTAGATTTGAACCCAGTCTATCTGGCTCCAAGCCTGTGTTTCTAATCATATCCTAAAATGCCTCAAATAATTTTAAAATATTTTTAAGAAGGAGGAGTTCTAAACCCTTCAAAGTGTTCTCTTTATTCTCATACCTCACCCTAATAAGCTTCAAATTATGATCCAGAATCATCTCTTTTTTCTCCCATTTCTGTTCTCATAATTTGTGTTTGTTATGTGTTTGTTTATGCACCAATATACCCTTTGAACCTGATCGTTGATATCTGACTCTGCTTTGATTGATATAAATGGGTAAAGTGCTGCAGGGCTTTGGTGACACCACTAAGGCAATGTCTGTAGAAACCCTTGTTAGAATATGCCAAGTCTAGTCAGAGAAGTGAGAGCTCAGAAGGATGTTACCGGTGGTTGTGTCTCCCTCTGTACCTGATCCACTTATGAAAGCATATATACTCAGTTCATACCATGAAATCTTATAGAGCGATTAACTATCATATTTCCAAATAATATTTGAATAATTTTATACAATTCTCATAAGATAATGTTACAATAATTGCAAGATCCAGAAGGATGTGATTCCAATTTTTAAATAACAGCATATATGTGGTGAATGAATATACGTATGTGTGTGTGTTATGACTTAGTTAAATTAACATTTGTTAAGTGGAGCACATGATGCCAGAAGTTAGCTGCAGTTCAACAACAGACCACAAGAGAAACTGAAATTGAGAAGGCTAACTCATAGGTCCTGGAGGAAATATACAGTATGCTTTGAGGAGCCACATGGGGAAGTGAAGGCTGAGTGCAGACAGAGAGAGAAGCAGGACCTGGGGTACAAGGCTTGATTAGGGTCCATGGGCATAGTGCTTTGGGGTTCCCAGGCTGGGCTGGATTAATCAGTTCAAACCAAAAGAGCAGTGTGCTGATAAACTCTGCAGGGATCTTATGTAAGGGGCACATAAGGGAAGGCATTGATTACAAGGGCTGTTGGGAAAGTCACATCAGGAACTTATATTTGCTTGTGAACCTGCAGGCTGCTATCTAGGGCTTGTGCTTACATAAGGTCCCTGCAGGCTACCTGGCCAAACAAAATAGATGCCACAGCAGTAATGCAATGGAGTAAGTTAGCTAAACTCTTAACAGTGTGTAAAACTATTGACATTAATATTGTTTACAATATAATGGCCCATTCAGATCATTTTCAAGTGAAGGCAAAAAGCAACAAGCTCCATATATGCTCAAAACTGCCAACCAGATTATAGTGTCCTTTCTTTTTTTTTTTTAAATTAATTAATTAATTTATTTTTGGCTGTGTTGGGTCTTCGTTTCTGTGAGGGCTTTCTCTAGTTGCGGCAAGCGGGGGCCACTCTTCATCGTGGTGCGCAGGCCTCTCACTATCGTGGCCTCTCTTGTTGTAGAGCACAGGCTCCAGATGCGCAGGCTCAGTAGTTGTGGCTCACGGGCCTAGTTGCTCCGTGGCATGTGGGATCTTCCCAGACCAGGGCTCGAACCCGTGTCCCCTGCATTAGCAGGCAGATTCTCAACCACGGCGCCACCAGGGAAGCCCCTATAGTGTCCTTTCTTAAAAAATAAACAGAAAAATAAGAGTCATTGAATATACATGGCAATTTTTTAATATGACACGTATGGGAACAGAGCAAATGACCAGAAAAAGCTATTAGAGGGGAACAAACAGATAGATACTAACCTGGGAGAAGATAATTTTTTTAAATGGGAAAAGAAATAAATAAACTACCATTAATATCCTTAGAGAAATAAGAAAAGGTATTACATCCATGAAAAAACAGAATATTTAATAAAAAGGGTAGATTCAGAGAACAGAAGAATCCTGGAATGTTAAAAATACAGTGGTAGAAAAGGAAGACTCTACAGAAAATTGAAGAACAAAGTTGAGGAAAACTGGCAGAAATAGAACAAAACATTAAAAGATTGAAAAAGAAGAAGGTAAAAGAAAAAAGTAGTTAATTAGAGAACAAATCAAGAGAATTCTTCATTGGAATACCAGAAATAAAGAACAGAAAAAACAGAAAGCATGAAATCATCAAAAACGTTTCAGGAATATTTCTAAGAACTGAAGAAAATGAATTTTCAATTTGAAAAAGCCCATTAAAAAGTCCATAAACATGGAACAAAAACAGACCTAATTTATGGCTCTTATAACAATGTAAAAAAATGAGTGTAGAGACAAGATACTGTTTGTCTTGCTTTGACAGAAGAAAAAGTTAAATGTTTTCATATTCTTCTTAATACGCACCACAAACACTAGTTCAAGAAGGTATTTGCCCACCTATGTTCATAGCAGCATTATTTATAATAACCAAGATATGGAAAGAACCTGTGTCTATATATATATATATATATATATATATATATCTCCCACATCTTCTTTATGTACGTATATATACATATATACAATGGAATACTGCTCAGCCATAAAAAAATGAAATCTTGCTATTTGTGACAACATGGATGGACCTAGAGGGTATTATGCTAAGTGAAGTAAGTCAGATGAAGAAAGACATACTGTATGTTATGATTTCACTCATATGTGGAATATAAAAAGCAAACAGAAAAACAAAATAAATTAACAAACCAAACAAAAACAAACGCATAGTATGAAGAACAGATTGGTGGTTACTAGAGGGAAACAGGTTGGGGAGGACAAAATGAGTAAAGGGGGTGAGCTGTATGGTGACGAATGGAAGCTAAGCTTTTGGTGGTGAGCACACTGTGGAGTATACAGAAGTTGAAATATAATGTTGTACACATGAAAGTTACATAATGTTATAAACCAATGTTACCTCAATAAATTTTTTAAAAATTAATAATTTAATTTTAAAAGGTTGGATGCCAAAGAAGACAAACTAGAGAGAAACCTTAAACACCCTGAAGACAAAGTACAGACATTTTAAATAAGACATGCAAATTCTAGAAAAGTTTACCTCCCATATACAATTTCTTGGGAAGCTCCTTGAGAAAGCCCTACCAAAACGAAGGAGGAAATCGAGTAAGTGGAAGACAGGAGATATGGAAATGAGGGGATACATCAGAGAAGCAAAGGACATTTTCAGGGTAACGGTGATGGATGAGAGATCCCATGTTGATAATTGTGCTTCATGCATGGAAGTCTGTCAGTCCAGATGAATGCAAGTCAGTAGTCTCCAGCTGTGTTTTCGAAATGACATAAAATCTAAAAAGTATCTGATGCATCTGAATATCGAAAAAGTTTTGGTAAGCTCCAGGGAATTTCTAATAAATCAGGATGATGGCCCTGACAGCAATGTGTTTACTGTCTAGTAGCAAAGTAGAGAAGCCAGATTAAAGATTAAAAATAATTTTAATATATAGTATCATGATAAAACATGATAAATATAAAAACAAATGATAAAAATAACATGGGGATAAAAGAAAAAATGGGACAATAAATTAGATATGGAAGAACTCATATACCCTGTTTGCTATATTTGACTCTGAAAGAATATGATGTCTTCCAAAAGTTCCATTCATTCTCTGAGTTTTTCTGTGGCTGAAGATTTCCAAAATAATTTTCTCTGGTCTTTGAAGATATTCCAAAAGGGTGCCAAGCATGCTTTGGGCAGTATTAGTACCATTAGGAAAAAGGTATAGAAGACTATTCAAATGAGGAGAAAGTATCAGGTTAGATTAGGACAAGTATGTTTGTTTAAGAAATTTTCTCACTAACTTATAATAAATCATATACAAATAATGAAACCACAGAATTTTAGAGCCAAGATGTAGTAGATTAATTTCCTCAATTTATGAACTTGATACAATCACTTTTCTTGTACATTTCACTTAAAACTCTGAAGAAGGCACGTGTCAGAGCCTCAACTGAAACAAAAATTCTCCCATTTTTTTCTGTTCCTCTGCCTCCATTCAGGAGAAGAGAGGGATGAGGGTGTAACTAAATCTCATAAAAACTAAAATATACATATTTTACATTTAAAAAATTAACTACAGGGCAGAACAGATCACTAAATTATAGAAATCACAGTATGTATTTCTCCAAGTAATTATATATCAATTTCCAGTGAAAAAGAATTTCATATCACATTTACCAAATAAGAATGACTGCAAAGTAATAATTAAGATACCCTTTCCCTCTAGAACAGATAAGATGATGATGAAGTTTTTTGTATCAGTAAGGTAGGTGATAACTTTTTTCCTCCATGTTATAGCTAGAAATGAATACATAAACACATTTGAAAAGTTACTATTTAACGATGAGTTTCTTTTTAGAGAGATAGCCCACAATTTTGCCAGAGTCTAAGGATACTGTTCCTTTTACCAAAGTCAGAATTCAAGGTTAGAGGATTCCTTGCATGTGTCAAGAACGTACTCAAATTTTGCACATTTTCCTCAAAAGTTGTCTATTAACTACAAACATTTTTAGGTCATGGGGGAAATTCAAGCTCTTATGTGAATGCCAACTCTCTGTTACCCTTCAAGATTTTCTAAATAATTGAAGAGCAAATGGAAAAGGGAAAAACTGAACACATGCCAAGTTTGTTCTTTGTGCAATACTTCTAGAATCATAGGAAGAAAAATAGGGGAGAAAGAGACTGTATTTTCAGAAGATAACATTTCTGCCAGTTATTTTGAAGAAAAGATGCTTATTGTTTGTCTTTCTCAAAAAGAAGACATTTAAAAATACTAAAAATTAATTAAACATCCACAGTCATTTTGTTCCCAAATAACAGCATTGAGGTTTGGACACGTGCAGAGAACTAAAAGTTTCTGAGTGCCCCCATGTGGAAATAAGCAATCATTACTGCCTCTTTCAATTTTGTTCCATTTGTTTATTTCATACCTGGTACTTTGAGATTTATGAAGATTTCTGATGAAAGCTGCCCAATTAATCATGTCAAAAAAATTATGATTTATCAGCTTCTCAATTTATTTGATGACACCATTGATGGATGCCAACTGAAAATATGGACAGTGTCATTTTGTTTATCCCTGTATCCCTAATGCTTAGCTTAGTGCTTGGCACAAAACAGAAAGTAAATATTTTTTTGAGATAATAAAACTATGATTATGCAGTCATATAAGCTGAAAATCTGAAGGCAACATTCATTCATCTCTTCTTCACAGCCAGCATCCAATCATCCAGTTCCATTGATCTTACTTCTGAAACTTCACTTGATTCCAGACCATTTCCATTTTGCTGCCTAGGTTTAGGTGTAAGTCATCTCTTCTCTGGTCTTTGGCAATGGCCCCTAACTGGTCCAGTCTGACCCAGTATTCACTGTTAGAAGACTGTCCTAAAACAAAACTGTCCTGTTGGCCTTTACAAAAAAGTGTGGAGAGGTGGGACTTCCAGTATGACAGAGTGAAGAGGCTGGCACATTCTTTCCCCAGAAAACAACTATAAAACGAGATAGAAAATTTAAAAATAAACATTTCAGACCTCTAGAAATCCATGAATGGTAATGAGCCTAAATAATATCTTTTCAGTAGCCGTCAATACTTAATGTTCCAGGTATTCATTTTGGTGAACACTATTTGAAATAATTAAAAGAATAATATATGATTGAATTAAAATTGTGGGTTCCTAGTACATTTTTAAAAAGCTTGCCAATCTTAGTGTATTTGCTTATGTCTTCATTAGAAACTATTTTGATTTCTTTTCAAATATTTTTTAAAAAATTCAAAACCCAGGTTAGTATGAATGCATTAAAATTTAAATTCTTTGTTGGTAGGCTAACGTTATTTCTAATAATAAAAATTATGGATATATATTTTAGTAAATTAGTACTTTTATGTCCCTTTTCGTAGTTCATTGTCATTGGAATGAATAGAAGTAACATAACTTTGAGCTAGAATTCTCAGTACTAATTAAATTTATTCAGATTTTATTCATGAAGAAAAGGAGGCCTAGTTATTTAATGGTGAGAATTCAGAGTACATATCCTGTGAGAGATTCTGCTTTAAAACTTTCATTTTATCAAAATTATGAATAATTAGTTTTAAATTTACATAGCAAGAATTGAGAATCAAGTATAGTTTTTTTGTTACAACAATGTGAAAAAAACAAATTCTTATCTTTTACTTATCTCTTTTCTGCTCCCTGTTCCCAGTTAATTTATAATTATTACACGAAAGTTGAAACAAAATGATATTCAGCAAATTGGGGTCAAGGTCTGTGCTGTTATTGACAATGTTTAGCAAAAATGAGTTTTAAGAGCTCTTATATTAATTTACCAATACTGCATTATAGACAGGCATGTGGTACAGTGGCGACAAGCTGCTGACATTTCCTACTCCTTCCCCCACCAATTTCAGTAGATATTCAAAAACTAGCTTGACTTTGAGTGTGCTTTCTACCTGTTGAATATAGGAATAATTGCCATCCAGTAAACTGAGTTGTTTTGTGTTCCTATGAAAAAAAAATTAAGAGCTTTTTTGTTCTAAACAGAAGTTCAATAATATGTTTTAAATGTACATTTCATAAAATACTACTTGTAGCCATCAATACAGAAATCTAATTTCTTGTCCTATGAATGTATCCCCCCAAATATTGATACAAACAAGAACCATATATGTTGAACTCTTAAAGAATTGTTGATTGTTGCAATTCTGATCAAATATATAATTTTGTTGAAAAATGAGTCTTGTAATTTCATGACACACTTTGTTGTGCAACGATCCCCTTGCGTAGGCCCCAGCCCTTACCCTGATGCCCAAATCATTTTTTCTTGTTTCACTACCACGACCTTGGATAAGCACAAACATGACGATATCACTGCTCTGCTTAAACTATAATACATCAGAGTTCTCTGTTGACTCTAGAGAATTGCCAGAGCTCTTTGTATTCCTTCATGATCTCCCTCCTCTTTTTCTCTCTAACCAGATTATTCTGCTCCTCCTTCTCAATTATTACATCAGCAAAAATGGACTCTTTCCAGTTACCCAACCAAACCATGATGCTTCATGCCTCTTTGCATTTACCCAAGCACTTTTCTCTCGCAAGAATTCCCTCTCTGACTCTCAGTGGACCCTCTTCACCCTCCTTCTGCCACACCTAGCAGATTATTTTTAATTTATTGATCTCCAGATTCCCCAAGAAACTTTTCATAACTTCCCACCACAAGAGAAAGTTACTCACACCAACACTCTGTAACTTCTGTTTCTTGTCCATGATTCTGTTGTTGCTCTTACGCCACTAATGCAGTTTGCTCATTTTTTTATCGCATCAGGCGGGCTGTGAGCTCCTTGAGATCAGACACTGAATCACCAACATTTTATCAACATTCTGACACACAGTGGATTCTAAATAAATGTTTGCTGAAAGAGTAAAAGAAAAGAAATGTCACTACACAGGGGCTTGGGAATAGAAACTAAGCAGAAATTCATGTTTGTGGAAATTGAATCTATGAACAGAGAGCCTACCAATGAGGCTGACTTCATTTTAAGTAAGGCAGATATCTCTGAGTACCAAAAACTTGGAAGCCACTGTACTATTTATTTAATATAGATTATCCCATTTTTGTCTTTCCTAGACTTCAATCATTGGCATATTCTTTAATGCTTTTGCCATATTAGCCTAACTTTTATACATGCTATTTGCTTGACATTTTTATTTAGATGAACTCACATTGTACTCACTATATTTATTTTAATGGAAACTTTATATCATAACTATAAATAGAAAATTTAGCATTATGTTTCAAATATGCAAATTATAATTAATAATAAATGTAATGGGAATTGAGCTTATCTAATGGCATGGTAGGTAATTAGGACAAATCCTCCTACTAACACCAATAGGAAAAGCTAAACAAGATATTTTGTAAAGTTTGTTCCAGCGTGTTGAAAGTCTACTAAGACTTGCAAGCATTTAAAAGGCAAGATCTGGGAGAATATAGGAAACCAGAGGGTTGATTCTCGCATTTACAGCCACTTTTTTCCTACAAGTACTTGTTCTGAGATGCTTCAGAGCTAAGC
This sequence comes from Balaenoptera acutorostrata, assembly GCF_949987535.1. Lineage (NCBI taxonomy): Eukaryota > Metazoa > Chordata > Mammalia > Artiodactyla > Balaenopteridae > Balaenoptera > Balaenoptera acutorostrata. The sequence goes on from NC_080068.1 coordinate 81,621,315, forward strand.
AAAGCTTTCAAAATAGCTGCACTTCTAAAGAGGGGGAAAAAAGAGAATTTCAGGACTTGACAAGGAGGGAGGCTAGCAAATAAGCAGGCTTATTCCAAAAGTGAACTAGAAATACGCCAGTCCTCACAAGGGTGAAAGTCCAGCTCTCAATCTCCAACTCTGATTGGATTAGGCTAGTGTCTGTAACCTGACCATTTGTCAGAAACAAAGGTAAATCTTTTCTGGAATGAGATAATGTCATACAGATCCCAACAGTTATCTCTACTTTGTCTTATATACAAGAGACAGGTCATGGATTGATAATTAAAAGAAAAAAATAGCCAAAGAGCCATAGTTACCAAGCATAGACTTTAAAATAATTATACTTATTTTTAAAAATATTTAAAATTCCGCTTAAACAACTGTGAAACACAGTTGAGATTTTGACTGAGAACTAGAAAATAGATATAAGAAAATAACCATACTGAGGCAAGGTGACAAAAAGGATGGAAAATAGGTATTTTAAATATAAACCTTATCAGACTAATGAAGCTCCCTTTTGTTACTAATTTTCTAATTTTTTGTTTTGGATAGATGTTACCTTTTATCAAATGCCTATTCTTCATCTATTGAGGTTATTCTATAATTTTCCCCTTTATATTGGAATTTTCATATTTTCTATTTCTTACATCAGTTTTGATAATTTTTTCATAGGATTTTGCCCATTTTTATCTAAATTTTCAAATTTATTGGCATTTTAAGTTCTGTAGGATATTCTGTTTGTAAACTCTAATTTTGGTTATTTGTACCTTCTCTCAGTTTTTCTATTCTTATATCTATTATTTTTTTCTTTACAGTTTCCTTGAGTTAATCTGCTGTTCTTTTTAAAAATCTCTTACATAAATTTGTTCTTTTATCACTTTCTGGGTAATGCAAGAAACTTTGACTATTTCAGCTGCTTTAAGCCTCTTCCAGCTAATATTATATAGACGTTAGGTATTTTAATTTTCTATATATTTTAAATGTCAAAAGACTATTTTCTGTTGTTTTGTACAGTAGAAATTTGGCATTTATTTAGATTTCCATGAGTGTTTGTGCTTTCCATTGCTAGTCATTTCTTCCTGCATCTCTGACCTTCTGTCCAGGATCATTTTCCTTCTGAGGGTCCCTTTAGTCAGGTTCTCCAGGTGGTGAATACTCAGAGTTTCTGTTTTTTTGAAAAGACCATTATCTCACTTCTTTTTTGGAACGAAATCATCTGTTCTGAGTATATAAGTCTATTTGTTTATTATTTTTTATGAGCCCTTTGAGAATTGGGAAAGGGAGAAAAGAAAAAGCAAGGTCATGTGCTGTGATTTGAGGCTTGTATGAATAGAGGGGGTGAGCACAGCTGAGACTAGCAGGAAATGAGACCACAAAGAGATTTAGGACCAAATCAGGTAAAGTTTTAAGGATTTCTTTCTTTTAAGGTTTTTACTCTAAATGAAGTAGAATGTCACTAGATAGTTTTGAGCAAAAGGTTCACGTGAATTTACTTATGTTTTTAGGCAAAATTATCTCTATCCTATCTTCTGTATTTAGAATAGATTGGGAAGTGATTTGAAAACTGAGATCCCATTTAGGAATCCATTGTAATAATCCATATAATATGATGAAGATTTGGGCTAAGGTGATAACAATGGAGTGGAGAAAAATGTTTATATTAATATATTTTTAAGATAAATCCAAGAGGTTTCACTGATGGATTGAAATGTTTGGTATGAGGAAAAGAGAAAAAGTCAAAAGTAACTCTAGGGACTTCCCTGGTGGCGGAGTGGTTAAAACTCTATGCTTCCAATGCAGGGGGCGGGGGTTCGATCCCTGGTCAGGGAACTAGATCCCACATGCATGCCGCAATTAAGAGTTTTCATGCCACAACTAAGGAGCCGGCCTGCTGCAACTAATACCCTGCACAACCAAATAAATAAATTAAAAAAAAAAAACAACTCTAAGTTTTTGACCTAAGCAATACAAGAGGGAGATTTTTCAATTAATACTTGGATGGTAAAGGGACAAATATTACAAGTAAAAATCAGAAGTTCATTTTGGTTATAGTGAAGATGGAACAAGACCCTGCTTTCAGACTGAACAGATACTAAAATGTTGTTTAGTTCACCCTAGGACCAAATGAGTAAGTCTGGAAACACTCTAGTATTTGCCAAATTGATACTGGAAAAAAGGCTAACTCATTATAATTTCTATTTTTGCATTTTAAAAATTCATCCAATCATTCCAGAATTATAAAGACTCCTCTGGGGAGGGGTGAATGAGTGGAGCACAGAGGATTTTTAGGGCAGTGAAAATACTCTGTATTATGCCATAAGGATGGATACATATCATTATACATTTGTCCAAATCCGTAGAATGTACAACACCAAGAGTGAACCCTAATATAAACTTTGAACTTTGGGTGATTATGATGTGTCAATGTAGGTTAATCAACTGTAATAAATGTACCACTCTGGTGGGAGATGTTGATAATGGGGAGGCTATGTGTGTGTGAATCAGCTCTGCTCATTTAAAGTACAGAACTTGATCATGGTACTTTCTTCCCCTTGTCTGTATGTGTTTATCCACATCTAAATCTCAACCACCTCCTGAAAAGTCTACTATTTTTTATTGCTCTTACATTATAATCCCAGTTCCTGTGTCTCACTGGTTAAATGGCAGTGCTTCATTAAAGACAGTTTAGAAATTTTGATTCTAACCAAGTTTTCCAACTCGGTGGAGTTCTAGGACAAAATGGGATACAATGTTATATCTTACAATGGTCAGCCTATCCATTTGGTTATAAAATCTGTCTTGCATGCACTATGGAACTATCTCGCACAGATAATCTAACATAAAAGAGGTTGAAATTAACAAATCAGCTTCTTAGATCTTTTAAAACTTGTAGGTGTACCTGTGCTAATTGGCTTATGAAGATTTAAAAGGGCTTATATAAATTTAAGATATGAGAACTGACAGATTTCCAAAGGAAAAATAACTTTAATGCTTTAAATATGCTCATTATTTAAGGGGAAAAAAGTTATGCTATAATAATAATGGCCTTTTGAGTTATTTTGAAACCTCATAAAGCCATTAAACTATGGGCTGTGAGGGCATTCATTGTATTTCAGTGATTTAACAAGTTTCAATAATTGGTATGTAGCTCTAAAAAGGGGCACATTCAATTAATATATTTAATTAAGATGAATTATTGGAAATTATACTGGTTTGATAATATGCTTTCCCTCTGATTTTATCAGAATATAAAAATAATAAAATGTAAAACAATGCTAGAAAATATTAATATTCTAATTTATGCAAGACTTTTCTTACTTTTTCAATAGAAAGCCTAAATAATTGGAACTTTCTAAGCTTCCTATTCTGGCTTTACTGGTCAAATGCACTAACACTGATGTTATATATATTTCCAATTATGAAAATAAAAAGATGTTTTTAACCAAATTTATTCATAATAACTAAAGTTTTTATAAAACAGATTGATTATTACAACTTCCGATAGTGCTGTAACTTATGTGAATCTAGAGAGCTATCCTACTCAAATAATTCAGATAAATTCTAAAAAGTATTTTTATAGAACTTTGTAATGTCAACAGTGACCATATTGTTTTTTAAAGAATAACTCTAGGGCTTCCCTGGTAGCGCAGTGGTTAAGAATCCTCCTGCCAATGCTGGGGACATGGGTTTGAGCCCTGGTCTGGGAAGATCCCACATGCCACGGAGCAACAAAGCCCATGTGCCGCAACTACTGAGCCCGTGTGCTGTAGCTACTGAATCCTGCACACCATAGAGCCCGTGCTCTGCAGCAAGAGAAGCCACCACAATGATAAGCCCACGCACCACAAGGAAGAGTAGCCCCTGCTCGCCGCAACTAGAGAAAGCCCGCACGCAGCAATGAAGACCCAATGCAGCCAAAAATAAATAAATAATAAATAAATAAATTTATATACAAAAATAAAAAAGAATAACTCTAATTTACCCTCTAAGGCCTGCAACTGAATTTGAGTACTTGAAAGTCATTAGTGAATAATTTTTTATTACAAAAAATAAAAATTCCTATAGAAATCAGTCGCCCTAAATCAGAGAGAATAAATATACAGGCTTGTCATATAGTATTTACTTACAATCTTGCAAGAATATTCTTGCATATACAGTTGACCCCTGAACAACGTGAGTTTGAACTGCATGGATCCACTTAAATGTGAGTTTTTTTGACTATGTCCATATTAAAGCATTACACAGTCCATGGTTGGTTGAATCTGCAGTCCTGGAACCTCAGATAGGGAGGGCCAACTGCAAAGTTATATGTGGGTATTGCGGGGGAGGGTGTTGGCATCCTTAACCCCTGAGTTGTTCAAGCGTCAACACACATCTATGCATTTGTATCTTATAAAGGTTAAACCACAAGGCTAAAATCAGTTGTATATAGGCACTGTCTTATATATAAATAAGTTTAATTATATTTTAAGGCCAAAAAAAAGAGAGAACCTTTAAATAATATTGTCATCTAACATTGTGCAATATGACTGTGCTTTATGTTTAAATATATTATGCCATATCAAAAAAAAAAAGAAAAAAGTCAATTATAATAAAAAGGAGAGAACTGATAGGTAAATGAAAATTGTGGCCTTAGATTATACTTTTAGCTTTTAATATGAGGGGGAAAAATAAGTACTGTTTGGCACCTATGTAAATATTTACTCAGTAAATCAAAGCTTTTTTTTTTTTTTAATGTAGACTTTCAAGTCTCATGAGTCTAATTTTGTGCTTTCATGCTGTCTTTTACCATGCCCCTAGTTTGTTTTAAATAGAGCAATAAGAATTATTCACTCTAAGAAGAACTAGACTTTTCAATATGTATTATGTTAAACTATGCATATTTATTTTAAATATCACATGTTATTCTGACTAACAAAGGGGGCAACACACCAAAAATTCTTTGTGTTTTGAGCAAAACGTTCTGACAATGATTTTTAATAATGTCTTTCCTAATTCTGGCCCCAGATGTTTAAAAAATGAAATTGTTATGGTATCTTTTAAACCTAAACTATTACTAGATTATCGCAGGTGGCCAGTGGCCAACCATAAATACTAGTTCATAAAAGGTAGGACAGAGGAGTTCATAAGTGACATACTCTTCGAATTTTATTTATTTTTGTTTTGTTAACTCAAAACAATTTGAAATCTCTTTTGGTTACTAAATACAGGATTCAAAAATACATTCACCAATCAAAAGAGAGATCATTCCTCCGGATTTAATGATATATAAGTAATGTGTTATTAAGACATTACTTTTCAGACTGAAAAGAGGCGTACTCATGCTTGCATAAAAGACTGACACTGTGTCTATAATTTGATAACAAAAATGATTTTGTTCCTATATTTAATTGACTTATAATTGTAACATAATTTATACTAGGAAAAAAAAGAGCACTAGCACTTAGAACGCTGGGGAATGGTGCCAAATTGGGGATTCAGTGTTGGTTTTTACAGGTCAGACTATTCTGATTACTGCTCTGGGTCCGTTGTCCATCACGGTAACCACACTCACTGTGTCTTTGGTGCCACCACTTGTCCCCTGCCACCCCAGGATCCCATTATCCCCATTGCACTTAGAGATCCCAGTTTGATGATGGCAGTTCCCACTGGCATTTCTGGCCTGCGGAGAAAAGAGACCACAGAGTTCTGCAAGGATATCGGGCTCCCTCACGATTTCATCTTATTCAGTTGTGGAGGAAGGTGCATCCTCTGGCCCCTCCCAAGGTGGGTGAGCACATCTTAACGTGATAAAAATACTAACTTTCCAGTCCCCTTAAGCCGATGGACACCCTCCTCTAAAGTATACCAAGACAGTCTTGGCATTTCAATTTCCTTTAGTGTAGGCCATGTTTGAGTCCATGTTTCAGTTAACCAACCAAACAACTAGAGCTTTTTCCAACCCCTCAAGCTAAAACTTTGAATCCAGAATCTCTTATATTGGGCTCATATCAGTAAATTTAGCTTGATCCAATTGTATATTCTCCCACCATGATCCTAAACCTTTAAGATCCATTCTCACACACATTCCCAAGATTTTTGTCTATATGAATTGAAAAAAAACCCATACATTTCTTTTGATATACAGTGAACCTCTTCTTGGGTTACAATCTCTAACTTATCCTTCGGAGCCTACTGTGAATTGAGTCTAATAATAATAGGCTTAGCATCAAAGAGGGGTAGTAAGGGGTTTGTCCTGAGAGGAATTAGTAGGTACCTTGTCAGGCAAGTGCTTCTGGGAGGCCATTATGGTTTCTTTAGGCAAAGATGAAAGGGCTGTTTTTCCTGGCAAAGAAGACTTGGCAGAATTTAGGGGTTCAGTAACCCCTAAGTTATTGGGACCTACCTAAATGACCCTATTCTGAATTTTAGGATTTTATTACTTCCCAGTCAATGCCCTCACTTTAACAGAAGACACCCTGGGAGGTTGGGAATTCAATTTGTATTATAATTCAGTCAGTCACAGGATGAGACTCTGGGTTTGGTTTTCAGAAATCTTAGCCCTGAAATTACAGTAGACAAAAGTTTCTTTTAGGGAAGATATAGAAGCTTTAAAGTTATTTCTACAAAGCTTGTGCTGGGAATTTGAAGTCCGGAGATTATCGTTTACTTTCTCCACTTTCTATAGCTCAGTTAGGGGCAGACAGTCAATTTCATTATACTACTTAGTTTGACTAAAATGCCCTATAATAGCAAATACATGCTCATCCAGAACTTTTCCTTCTATAGATATTTGATTAGTAGTGTCCAATGCAATATTTTGCATATTTCTGTTGCCACATCAAGCCATGGACTAGGTGCTCTCTTTACTACTGGAAATAGAGTCATTACTGCCTTAAATCTATCAACTAGAGAACCAATTCCAGAAAACCCAGAACCAATTCAGAAAACTCATCTTTCATATTCTGTTCCTCTAACCTCACCAAAATTTGTATTAGTCAGTGTTCAACAAAAGAAACAGAACCAGTAGGAGGTATATAATCATAGATCTATTGTAAGAAATTGGTTTATGTGATTGTCAGGACTGACAAGGCAAGTCCAAAATCTGTTGGACAGGATGTCAAGAAGGGCAGCCTGGAACTCTTAGGCACATACTGAAGTTGCAGTCATCTTCAGGGAAACTTCAGCTCTGCTTTTAAGACCTTTCAACAGATTGAATCAAACCCACTCATTTATCTAGAATAATTTCCTTTACTTAAAGTCAACTTAATTTGGACTTTAATCACATCTACAGAGTACCTAGTTTAGTGTTTGAGAGATAAGTGGGGACTGTAGCCTAGCCAAGTGAACACATCAAAAGACCATTATATGCTTCTTTGGTTTTTTTTTTAGTATAGAGCATGTACTACTTTTGTAATTAAAAATAATAACTATATGACTGAAAGCTTCTCTGTTTAAATGACAGCAGACATGTTTAGACTGAAGTTTGTTTTCTTCTTTGTACTTTATTTAGGCAATAACATAATTGGGTCCCTTTTTCTTCCCTCGTTGACCTTTCTTTCATATTTGGCCCATTTTCCTTGTGTTTGAACTATCAAAGACAGGTGATGTAGCACACTTAACAATTCTTGGATGGTGGTTCCAAATTAATACAGCTTTCAAAGATAGATTTCTTTTCCTAAAATGATAGGTTATACCCTGAGATAATTTTACCTTTAAGTCCCAGAAGCTCCATCAAATCCACAAGGCATTCTTTATAATATTCTGTATAATATTCTGAACTTTAGGTGAATAGTGCACAGTGACTATTGGTTAATGAAACAAAAGACACATTAATTTAAAAAATAAAGGGGGAGGCACTTTGCCCTAGTTTCTGTAACAACAGAGGGATAACCCAATTCTACACAGTTTGATATTCACTCTTCATTGGCATGGGCTTATTTCCATGGTAGATTGAATTATGCTAAAGGCATAATGTGAAGTCTTTTTTAACACATTTTATATCATTTAATTTTGCTCTGTAATCTTGTTTGGCCTCTGTCATGTTCTAAATAGTTCAGCAGCAAGATTTCAAACCACTATCCACATTCACATCGATTCATTTTCCAGGAAATCTCAATGCTGTCTCTTTTCATTAGAAAAGAAATGACTAACCAGTCAACCAGCAATTTTTGGTGTCCTTGGCAACAAAACAGGGTGACTTCTTTTCAATAAAGACCCTAGAGAAAGTCATTTGTGTTCCGAAAACATTTTTCTCAATATTTTTAAAAGAAGAAAAAATGCCATTCTACTAATTGAATCACCCTGGACAGAAACCTGTTAAAAGTATAATGAGAAACAAATCACACTTAAAAGAATGCATAATTTTAAAATAGGAGGAAGGTGTTGCATAGGAATTAACACAGAGAATCCACCTATTTGTTATTTGTGAATTATTACATAGGTGACTGGTTTTTACCCTTAAAGCTTTTTAGTCTATTCCTGTACTTTTTCCTTTATCATCTTCATCAAAAACTGAGAATAAGTTCTGAGGATCAAATGTACAGCATGGTGACTATAGTTAATAATACAGTATTGTATACTTGAAAGTTGCTGAAAGTAGAACTTAAGAATTATCACCACAAAAAGATGGAAAAAAAAGGAGTTAACTATGTGAGGTAATGGATATGTTAATTATTTTGATCTTGGTAATTATTCCATTTTATTCCGTGTGTGTATGTGTGTGTATGTGTATATATATATTCATCTCATTGTAGAGTTTAAATATATACAATTATTCGATATTTGTCAAATATCCATCAATAAACTCAGAAAAAAAAACTGAATGGGAAAGCTGTCCTATATAGAATTGCTTCCTAAGAATTATTGGTTTGAAAGGGAAGTCTTTTCATACAACTTGACCTCCAAGCAGTTGTGGAAGGAAATTGTTTATATTCAATTGGTGTATTTGTCTTCTCTGTCTGAAAGACATGGGTGGAGCTTCCTGCCCAAGAATGATCTGATGCAATCTGAGGTAATGTCTGTAAGGAGATGTTATTTTCGTCTCCCTGAAACAGAAGATTCCCAGGCTGGGCGGGGTGAACCAGGATATGTATATAATTCTTTACAGTTTACAAAGCATTTCCTTAAAGTATCTTATTTAATCATTTAATCCTCACAGTAATTCAATAAATTAGACACTATTGCCTATGTTTTTAAAAAGAAGTATTTGAACCTTTGACAAATTGAGTCCCTTGCCCAACTTCACATAGCATTTAGTTCATTTCTGACTCTCAATCTCATAGATTTTGACCTTTTCTCTCAGATGAGATAGCTTATGCGATGCTTCTGTGTTAGTCTGCTAGGGTTGTCATAACAAAATACCACAGACTGGGTGGCTTAAATAACAGAAATGTACTTTCACACAGTTCTGGAGGTTGGAAGTCCAAGATCAAGGTGCCAACAGGGTTAGTTTCTGATGAAGATTCTCTCTCTGGTTTGTAGACAGCTGGCTTCTTGTTGTCCTCACGTGACCTTTCTTCTCTGTGAACTCGTGGAGAGAAAGAGAACTCTCTCACCTCTTCTTCTTATAAGGACACCAGTCCTACAGAATGAAGGCCCTACTCATATTACCTCACTTAACCTTTATTACCTCCTCCTACCTTTGTAAGCTCTATTTTCAAATACAGTTATATTGGAGGTTAGGGTTAAACATATGAATTTGGGGGGACACAAGTCTGTCCATAACAGCTTCCTTCCAGAGAGATAAGAATCTGTGTGCTTCATATAGACTCAAAGATTTTTACAGTCTGAAGGAAATTCATTTTAAAGTAAAACAGAGGCCCAGAAAGAAAAATAACCTATTAATATAAACCATCTAGTAATAGTAGAATTGGGACTAGAACTCTGTCTTTAATTTTCATAGCACTGCCCTTTCCATTAAACAATTCATGTCTTACGATGTTATTGTTCATATAAAGTTCCACACACAAAGCAGAAAGTAGGTGCAAACTCATCAATTTGGAAGGGACTTCCAAGGAAACCAGTGAAATTGATCTAAATTGTAAATTGATCTAAGGCAATGTGGGCCCTCATAGTTGCTGGCTTTAGTTTGGTATCATAGCATCCAGTCTTTATTGTTAGATGAGTGCTAAGAGCTCTCCTCCGGACACCTATGGCCAGGTATCAAAGCAATCATTAGAATAAATTTTGTACACATACAAATGTTTATTAGCAAACAGGAACTAAGACAGCCATGCAACCTGTCCCCATTAAGCTCAATGAAATCCCAGCTTTCTGTCCATGGTTAAATGCTTTGACTATGCTTGGCATGAAAGCTTCTCTGGGAGAAAATGTGACAATATGCTAGAGACGGGAGTCTGCTTGTCTATTTGTAAGCAATGTACAATTAGATTCTTTCAAAGTAGCGACTGAATACCAGCCACCTTGGAAATAAAAATCTGAGACCCATCAAAACCACACAGATTGCTGGGTTCACTCTTTGTGTGAGGGCCAGTGTCTCTGTGGTGTTTCTAACCAATAGTCTTGACCATTACTCACTTCATTAATGAAGTCTTTTTTGTAACATCTGTGATGCTAGGTAAATAACCCCTTGTGTTGATTAGAGATAAGTAAAGCTCAAGTCTCCTGACAATATCTCAACAATCTCTTTCTTCATCACTTACTCTGTTCTTAGCCCCTCTAACTTACACTAAATTTCTTCTTTGAATATACCAATGGCATTGTAATATACATTTATATTTATAATTGGTTCTGTTTCTCTGGAGAACCCTGACTAATACATCTATGTGTGCCCCAAGACTTTAGTGATATACATATATAAGACATTGTTCTTACACTGCTAGGATTGTATTACTAGGGTTTCTTAAAAGTATCTCATCTAGGGACTTCCCTGGTGGTCCAGTGGGTAAGATTCCACGTTCCCAATGCAGGGGGCCCAGGTTCAATCTCTGGTTGGGGAACTAGATCCAGCATGCATGCTGCAACTAAGAAGTCCACATGTTGCAACTAAGAAGTCTGAATGCCACAACTAAAGGTACCGCATGCCACAACTAAGACCTGGTGGAGCCAAAATAAATAAATAAATTTTTGTTTAAAAAAGTATCTCATCAAGACAACCCCTGGTTACATAATACTGTGAAGTCTTAGACTTAAAAGAGAAGTCTAAGGGCCAGTCACTTGGTTTAAGAAAAAGGCTACAGTGATGACTTTTAATCACCAGAGAGCACCACTGGCTCAGCCACTGGTTCTATAATGCAGAGATATTTTATTATCTGGTGCATAATTAAGATTCCTTCACTTATTCAAAAAAGCAATTACTGAGCACAAAATATGTTCTAGGACCTGGGGGATACAGCAGCGAATATGAGAAATAAAATCTTTATTACTGATCTTGTTTAGGTTTCACTCAAAAATGATGCTTTGAGCAGCCTAAACTAGTTAGAATTAAGACACAATTGGAAAGAAATCCCACACTCATGGAATGGAAGACTTTATATTGTTAAAATGCCTATACTACCCAAAGCAATCAACAGATTTAATGCAATACCAATCAAAATCCCAATGACATTTTTTTTTACAGAAATAGAAAAATCAATTTTAAAATTCATATGGAACCACACAAGACAAGGGAGAGCCAAATCAAACTTGAGAAAGAAGAAATCCACAACGGACCTTTGACAACAGTATCAGAAGTACACAATGTGGAAATGACAGTCTCTTCAAAAAATGGTACTGAGAAAACTAATCTCCAAAATATATAAGGAACTCCTACAACTCAATAGCTAAAAAAAAAAAAAAAAAAAAAAAAAAACACTGGTAACTCAATTTTAAAATGGACCAAGAAGTTGAATAGATACTTCTCCAAAGAAGACATACAGATGGCCAGCAGGCACATGAAAAGATGTTCACCATCTCTAATCATCAGGGAAATGCAAATCAAAACCACAATATCATATCATCTCACACCTCTCTGGAAGGCTGCTATCAAAAAAACAAAAGACAGCAAATACTGGCAAGGATGCAGAGTAATTGGAACCATTTCACACTGTTTGTGGGAATGCAAAATGATACAGCTGTTGTCAAAAACAGTATGGAGGTCCCTCAAAACTTAAAAATAGAACTATCATATGATCCAGCAATCTCACTTCTTGGCATTTATGTAAAATGATTGAAATCAGAATCTCAAGAGATATTAGCACTTCTATGTTCATTGCAGCACTGTTCACAATAGCCAAGATGTGGAAAAAACCTAAATGTCCATCAGCAGATGAATGTGTAAAGAAAATGTTGTATACATATACAATGGAATGCTATGCAGCCTTGAAAAAAGAAAACTCTGAAATATGTAACAATATGGATAAACCTTGAGGAAATTATGCAAAGTGAAATAAATCAGTCACAGAAAGACACATACTACATGATTCCACTTATAAGAAGTATCTAAAATCATCAAACCTACAGAGTCAAAGAGCAGAATGTTGGTTGCCAGGGATTTGAGGGAGGGAGGGAGAAATGGGGAGTTGCTAATTAGTAGGCATAAACTTCTAGTCAAACAAGATGAATGTGCTCTGGAAATCTACTGTACAACATTGTACTTATCGTCAACAATAAGGTTTTGTACACTGTAAAAATGTTTTAAGAGTGTAGATCTCAAGTCAAGTCTTATAACAATAAAATAAAACAAAAATGATGAAATGCTGAGGCAGGGGAGACTACTGTATGCCATTGTATTTGGACTGGGTATTCAACAGTGAATAAGACAAGGTTGTCTTAGTTATTGAATTTACAACATAGTAGGGAACACAAAATTAATTTTTAAATGTCCAATTATGACCAGTGATAAGATGGTAAATAAATTGCAAGGTGATGCCACAATACACAATAGGGTAACTTTTTAGAGTTTAGCAAATGCTTTTCTGAAGAAGGTGAACATAAGGATGAGTAGAAATAACCTGGAAAAAATTTTCCAGGAAGACATTCTAGAGAGAAGTAACTGAAAAGAGCTCAGTTAACCATAGCATGATATGAGAATGAAGGAAGAACTATCTAAGCACAAAGAGGGTTTGGCATAGAAAAGTGGCTGCTTAGGAAGCTCTTCTAATTTTCTTTTCTTTGTGGTGTTCTGGGACATATCTATTAATCTGGCACCTAATCCAGAGTGACCTCAAAACAGCCCCATGACCAATCCAGAGCCATCGACTTCGGGACATCTGGATGTTGCTTGTCAAAACAAAATAAAATTCACTGAGTTTAATTAGAATGAGACTGACTTTAGACCTATAATAAGTTAAATAACAATACACATGACTCATAAACAGCCAATGATACAAAACATGCCTAGATCCAGGACAAAAATGCAAGATAACACTACACAATCAAAATCAGTTCCATTTTAATGAAGAATGGCAATTAGTATCTCAAAGGTACTAGAGATAGGGGGAGGACCAATAAGAAATCAAGGTACTCTCATGAATCTGAGGGAATGAGGGATTAGAGATTTTAGGTATATTTAGTTAGCTTCACGAATGAAATAACTAAATTTGTTATATTTCTGCTTTTTAAAAATAGACCCAAGAAATCACTCTTTTTTGAAAAGTGAAATTGTCTTTTGCAAATAATATATATTATTAAGCTTACATAATTTTTTTCCTTTGGCTTCCTAGGAAAGTGATTTGAAAACTGGCTGAAATTAAACATTAAAAGAAATTTCTTTAAAAAAAGACTCACAAGGGCTGAATTAGAAGATAAAAGAATGCCAAAACAGAGATAGGGAAAAAAGGATAGTAAGTAGTACATGTAATTATTTAGTATAATTAGTAATCATCTGTTGAAGACCCACTAAGTGCCAAAAACTGGATTAGACTCTGAAAATGAAATAATGACAGTATTTTTTGAAGTAATGTTTGCATCTTATCTTTAGGATTTTCTGAGTTTGATCAGGGCAAGAAATATAAAACTAATCACAATGCAACATGATAAATTCTGTAATCCAGAATACAATCCAAGGTCAGGTGTGAGATAGTGTAGTTAACTACCATTATTTTTGCCTTTTCAGTATTTCTTCCCCCTCCTTTCTCAGGTGACAGAACTCTTCTTTTCAGAGAAAAAACATTTCATGTGGTTCTGTAAAGCCATTGGAATATTTCTTATGACCCCGATCTAGCCAAACAGGGCTCTGTAGACCTCTGGTCAGAGTGACTAGTTCAGTAATGATCATGTGCTACATGCCAGACAAATATGTCTTTTTGTGGACTTTTCTTTAAGGACTATTGGGAAAAATTATCCTTCCACTGAGGTCAGTAAGCTTGAAAGATATGTGTAGGGCTTCTGGCAGCCATTTTGTGAATCACTGCAACAGCAGAGATAACAAGAGATACAGAATTTGAAGGAGCCCCAGGACCTAGCCATGCCTAAAATCGACCATACCTCATCACATCCAAGAAATTTAGCATGAGGTTTTTTTCCTCCCACTTGCAAAGAAAAATAATTCTGACTTACACAGTGGACATCACTATACTACAGTCAACTAGTATATACATTTTTTTAAAAAGAAAAACTATCCTGAATTTCAATCTTGAATATTTCATTAAGGAATTTTAAGGTCATAATTTTTCCATTCAAAGGCAGACATGTCTAATGAATTCTGATTTTTTGTTTTTACATTGTTGATTAGGTATATCTAAAACAGTTCAGAAACATAAAAGAGAAAAACAAGTTTAAAAGCAAGTTTATGAGATATTAGACTATAGGACTTCTGAGATTATTCAAACAACACATGGCTTGTGTTGGATTTTAAGATTGTGAATCTGGCATGAAGATAAAAATACACACAGGAAATGAGGTGGATTATTGAGTGTGTGGAGAGAATCTAATTTAAAACTCATTGTAAAATTTACCTATTAACAACTTAGTCCACTACACATTCACTCATAAGTGTATCTTAATAGACCACAAAATGAAAGAGAATGTATGAAGTGTTTAGCTCCCAGCATAAAGCTGCTGGAGTTGACAAGTTCATTTTTAATATTTGATTTGAAAATCTTGGGCACAGCAGTAGCAAGTTAAGATGCAAATTAAATTTTTCAGGAAACAGCAGATTTGCACATTTTAATTGAATTTCCCATGAATAAAAGGTTATAAAGTCCCCACTGGAGGGGAAGCATCATTGTTTCACAGCCTGAATTTCACTTTGGGTGGTTTGGGAGGAAGACTTAAAGTTATATTTTTTCTTATTTTGTTCTCCAGTTTGAATTAAGAATCTCAGAATATTATCAGAAGGACTAGCAGAACATAAGCTTTATTTTAAAAACAGTCCAAGGCAACCAGGTGAATGAGTTCCATGTGATTTGAGATCTGAAGCAGGTGCCTTGATAAAGGCCGTTCATTCCCTCAAGGACACCTGCCCAGGTAACGCTGGGCTAGCATTTGCATTTAAATGCCATCTGCAAATTTTTCTCTCTGAAAAATCTCAGTGAGCCTAAACTAAATATTAAATCCCTTATTCTTTGACCGCCTAAGGGTAGCCAGCCTTTTCTCCTCATGTACAGGTAGCTCTTCACAGCTTCATATTCAACTTTTAAGACAAATACAGAAGGTTAAAAATGCTATTATCAACTCTACTAATGTTGTAATGAATTACAATATTCTTTCCCTGAAAGACCCAGAGGCTTACACATGATAGGCTCCCATTTCGTGTCTGATGCTTTCTCCATAACACAACAAGCATACAGATGCATAAGAGTTTGCTAAGACAAGAGCAGTAGAACGAAAAATGGCATCAGGAATTGCATTTTGAAAGGGAAAAGATTATCATGTTCCTTTACTGATGACAGGGATGAGATTTCAGAGTGAAGCTCCCAAAACAGTATCAATAGAGAAACGACAGGATGGGAGGTGAGAGTGTGGCTTGGGTCCAGAGCCCGGGGCTGTCATGTTGCAGCTGTGTGAAGTCAGTCCAGTTCCAGGCTGAGCTTGTCACCACAGTGGCAGCTGGGACAAGAGAGGAATGAGACTGAGAGACACTGAAGCCGTGCAGAAGAGGTGTTTGCTACATGGGGACTGATGGAAAACTTAGATCCAAGTTTGTAGCCAATGAATGCAGAGAACATATGCCACGCATGGTGTATATTAACTCCAGTTGTTTTAAATTAAATTTTTAATTTTTCGGACCTTTACCCAAACTTACTCCATTTTTTGTCTTTGTCTTGAAGCAAGCAGGACTTTGCAACTGTAACCAAATTTGTAACAACAGCAACTAGACCCCGCTGTGGATAAAGACTATACTATATGCAGTTTGTAAAATTCAATGTTTTATATGATGAACAAAGAGAAAATCTGAAATTTTGTTACATTTGAGATAGTTGGAATTCTACCAGTACAAACCTCTGGTATCAGAAACTTCTTTTCCCTCTTATAACAAAAGACGTTTAATAAATTGAAAATGCCTTTTGGCTTTTACCTTTATATGTTATTTCTATCTTAGAAACTCAATAATTATTTCATAACTTCTGACATGTCCATAATTAAGTTTTTATTATATGTGTGTAAAGATATGTAGAGTATGTTGTATGTACTACATGACATAAATACAAATAACATATATATACATATACATATATATGTGTATGGAGAGAGACAGGAGGAGGTGGGGAGATTACATACACTTTATTATGCGCTACTCTGATGAAAACATGAAGTTGATGTTTGTATCATTTATTCTAATTGGTCTAATGTGCATTTTAACAAATTACATTAAACAGAAAGCCAGTTGCACCTCAGTAATGGCACTGTCCTGATTAACAATGATCCGGAGAAGAAATTACATTTCAATTTAGTCTGCAGCTATTCCTAGGAAATGTAAGCTATTACTGTGTGGAATTTTGCACATTTAAATATTTATGATTGGTTTATAAATATTTTATACTTTAATAATTCTGTAGAGTAAAAGTAAATGTAAACCTGCTATAAATACATACTAGAACTGGACAATTATGTGAATGGATAGTGGGTGGTAGGTGCCAGGTTTCTCAGTGTTATAGTGGGAGGTTACAGATAAGCAAAGCCAAGAGGCTATAATGATCTACATGGTAGTGGATTACAGTTGGAGACATCAGTATGACTCATTTAGCTTAATGTAGTTTCAAATGGTTACATATGGAAATATATATAGATATGTGTATATACATAAGCTAGTATATACACATACATCTCCTTTCTTTGTCAGCTGAGAAGGTCTAGAAACAACTTGGTAGCAACAAGCACACCTAGTGCCCTGACCTTAGTTGCTGATACCATTCTCCAATAAAAGACACCAGGGCTCCTTGGATCCTTAGAGAAAGGGTTGACAGTAATATGGGCAGGAAATATACAAGATGAGACTGGAGCATTTTGTGGTGTCAGAAAGTTAGGAAGTGCTAAAATTTTTAAAAATAAATATAAAAACTATGTTGAGGGGAGTATGTTAAAAGCACTATAGGAGCCAAATGAAAGAGCTCCAAATGCCAAAGTTAAGCAACAAAATAAAGTATCATTGGATTATAACCCAAAGTATAAAGCAAGTACCAATGAGTCCATCCTAATATAAATAAATGGGTTAGACTATAACTCCCCACTCTTTAGGTGTGCATTGCATATAGCAACTGTTATGGGTTGAATTATGTCCGCCAAAACTACATGTGTTGAAGTCCAAGCTCCTAGTACCTCAGAATTTGACTTTATTTGGGAATAGGGCCAATGCAGATGTAATTAGTCAAAATTAGGCCATACTGGAGTAGGGGGGGCTCCTAATCTAATATGACTAGAGTCCTTTTAAAATGGGGAAATTTGGACAGAGTCACAAGCACAGGGACAACACCAAGTGAAATGAAGGTAGAGATCGATGCATGTACAAATCAAAGAACTTGAAAGATGCCAGCGAACCACCAGAAGCTGGGAGAAAGGCGTGGAACAGATTCTCCCTCACCACACTCAGAACGAGCCGACTGCTTGACCTCAGATTTTCTCGCCTCCAGAACTGTGAGACAATAAATGTCTGATATGTAAGCCAGCCAGATAGTGGTACTTTGTTATGGTAGCCCCAGCAAACTAAACTGAAGCGACTTCCTTCCAAAGAGTAGAATATGGAAAGAAAAAAGAGTAACTTTACAGTGGAGAAACCTGACAAACACCATCTCAGCCAGGTGATAGAGGTTAACACCAGTAGTGATGAGTCACATTCATAGTATTTATCCTTAATGTGATGTTATGAAAAGGGCACTTTCCCTCTGTGGTCTTCCTCACAAAAACCCATAACCCCAGTCTAGTCATAAGAACAATATCAGACAAATCCCAACTAAGGGACAGTCTACAAAATACATGACTGGTGCTCCCCAAAACTGTCAAGGTCATCAAAATCAAGGAAAGCCTGAGGGACTGTCATAGCCTAGAGGAGCCGAAGGAGACCTGATGACTAAAGGTAATGTGCTTTCTGGATGGGATCCAAGAACAGAAAAAGGGCATCAGGATAAAAGTAAGAAAATGTGAATAAATTATAAACTACAGTTAATAATATGTCAATATTGGTTAATTATAATAAAGGTATCAAACAATATAAGATGTTAGTAATATCTTATTACTTATTAAAGAATAAGAAACTGGGCCTGGGTTATATAGGAATTCTCTGTATTCTCAACTTTTATGTTAATCCAAAACTCTTCAAAAATTGTTTATTTTAAAAAGTAAGTGAAAAAAATTGGATCAGCTACACATCTGGTACTGTACTTAAAATGCGTAAAGCAAAGTATTGTGAAATACAGGTATATTTTATGTGAAATTCAGTTTGCAGTAATTCCCAACATGCTCATAAAAGCCAATGTGCACATTAAATAAAAGACAGTATGATCATAAATTATTAATAAAAATTATGCAGTTCAGTGAGGCAGAATGACATTTCAAACATGATCTCCAACAGTTTTTTTATCCTTTCAAAATTGAGACTACTAAATCATTTTTCCCTGTCAGTTTACTATCATAATATTCTTTGACATATTATCCTCAGACAGTTACATAAACAATTTGTGGTTCATTTCATTTCATTTTTTATGTTCTAAGGTAAAGGCTTAAAAAAAGCAGAGTCAAATATTTATCAGTATTTTTTAATCCTGTGTATTACATGCAAAATCAAGCCTGTTTTGGGATTTGGGACAGACTTGTCAGCTTCAGACTATCGCTTTTTAAAATCAACAGAAGGCAAGGTGGACAATTTTAAAAAGCATCTGAACCACTAAACTACCAAGTCATGTGTATTATATTAACTTTCCCAACAGGACACATTTTTTCCATAATTACTTTGTGTGTGTGGGGGGGGGGCAACATTTAAAATCTACTCTCTTAGCATAGCTTTCAAGTATATAATACAGTATTGTTCACTATAGTCATTATGCTACATATTAGATCCCCAGAATTTGTCTTATAACTGGAAGTTCGTACACTTTGACCAACATCTCTCCATTTCCCCCAGCTCCCAGCCCCTGGCAGCCACCATTCAACTCTGTTTTTATGAGTTTTATACTCTCTATGAGTTCAGCATTTTTGGATTCCAAATATAATTGAGTTCAAAGGGAATTTGCCTTTCTCTGTCTGACTCATTTCACTTAGCATAATGCCCTCAAGGTCCATCCATGTTGTCACAAATTGCGTGATTTCCTTCTTTTTACTACTGAATAATCTTCCGTGTGTGTGTGTGTGTGTGTGTGTATTATTCATTCATCTATTGATGGACACAGGTTGTTCCCATGTCTTGGCTATTGTGAATGATGCTACAATAAACATGGGGGTGGAGATATCTTTTCAAGATAGGAAAAACTTTTTTATTACTTTTTAAAAATTGAGATATAGTTGATATACAATATTATATAAATTACAGGTATAGAACATAATGATTCACAACTTTTAAAGGTTATACTCCATTTATAGTTATTAGAAAATATTAACTATATTCCCTGTGTTATACAATATATCATTGTAGCTTATTTATTGTATACATAATAGTTTGTACCTCTTAATCCAATACCTCTACCTTTCCTCTCCTCCCTTCCCTTTCCCCACTGGTAACCACTAGTTCTCCATATCTGTGAGTCTGTCTCCATTTTGTTATATTCACTAGTTTGTTGTATTTTTTAGATTCTGCATAAAAGTGATATCATACAGTATTTATCTTTCTATGTCTGACTTATTTCACTTAGCATAATATCCTCCATGTCCATTCATGTTGTTACAAATGGCAAAATTTCATTCTTTTTTATGACTGAGTAATATTCCATTTCATGTATGTATGTATGTATACCACATCTTTTGTATCCATTCATCTGTTGATGGACACT
The DNA here is from genome assembly GCF_949987535.1 of Balaenoptera acutorostrata. Taxonomy (NCBI): domain Eukaryota; kingdom Metazoa; phylum Chordata; class Mammalia; order Artiodactyla; family Balaenopteridae; genus Balaenoptera; species Balaenoptera acutorostrata. The sequence goes on from NC_080068.1 coordinate 81,641,675, forward strand.
TTGGTTGTCCATACGGAACACTTTGGTTCCATATCTTGGATATTGTAAATAATGCTGTTGTGAACATTGGGATAATGTGTCTTTTTGAACTACTGGGGGGTTTTTTTTGGATATACACCCAGGAGTGGAATTGCTGAGTCATATGATAGTTCTATTTTTAGTTTTATGAGACACTGTCATACTGTTTTCCACAGTGGCTGAACCAATTTACATTCCCACCAATGGTGTACGAGGGTCCCCTTTTCTCCACATCATTGCCAACAATAGTTTTTGGTGGTCATTTTGTTGATTGCCATTTTGACAGGTGTGAGGTTGTATCTCGTGGTTTTAATTTGCATTTCTCTGATGATTAATGATGTTGAGCATCTTTTCGTGTGCCTGTTGGCCATCTGTATGTCTTCTTTGGAAAAATGTCTCTTCTGGTCTTCTGCCCATTTTTCAATTGGGTTGTTTGTTTTTTTGGTGTTGAGTTGTGTGAGCTGTTTATATATTTTGGATGTTAAGCCCTTATCAGTCATATCATTTGCAAATATTTTCTCCCATTCAGTAGGTTGTGTTTTTGTCTTGTCAGTGGTTTCCTTTGCTGTGCAAAACCTTTTAAGTCTAATTAGGTCCCATTTATTTATTTTTGCCTTTATTTTCTTTGCTTTAGGTGATAGACCCAAAAATTATTGCTTCAATTTATGTCAAAGAGTATTCTTCCTATGTTTTCTTCTAGGAGTTTTAGATATCTGTCTTACATTTAGTTCTTTAACACATTTTGAGTTTATTTTTGTATATGGTGTTAGAGGGTGTTCTAAATTCATTCATCTACATGTAGCTGTCCAGTTTTCCCAGCACCACTTATTGAAGATACTGTTTTTTCCCCATTGTATATTTTTGCATCCTTTGTTGTAGACTAATTAACCATAAGTACGTGGGTTTATTTCTGGGTTCTCTATTCTGTTCCATTGATCTATGTATCTGTTTTTGTGCCAGTACCATACTGTTTTGATTACTATAGCTTTGTAGTGTAGTCTGAAGTCAGGGAGCATGTTTTCTCTAGCTCCATTTTTCTTTTTCAAGATTGTTTTGGCTATTTGGGGTCTTTTTGTTTCCATACAAAATTTTAAATTTATTTGTTCTAGTTCTGTGAAAAGTGCCCTTGGTATTTTAATAGGGATTGCATTGACTCTGTAGATTGCCTTGGGTAGTATGATCATTTTAACAATATTGATTCTTCCCATGCATGAACACAGCATCATCTTCAGTTTCTTTCATCAGTGTTTTATAGTTTTCTGAGTACAGGTCTTTTACCTCCTTAGGTAGGTTTATTCCTAAATAATTTATTCTTTTTGATGCAATGGTAAATGAGATTGTTTCCTTAATTTCTCTTTCTGATAGTTTGTGGTTAGTGTATAGAAATGCGACAGATTTCTGTATATTAATTTTTTATCCTGCAACTTTACCGAATTCATTGATGAGCTCTAGTTTTCTGGTGGTGTCTTTAGAGACAACACTTCTTAAGAATAGATTAGAAACATTTTATTGAGAATTATATGTCTGGAAATAAATTCCATCTTGCTTCTCATGTTACTAATAATTAGCATTCATCTTTTGTTGGTGAATCATCCCAGTTTCGGTAAGTGGAGAAGTGTCAGTCTGAGTGTTTTTGAGTTATTATAGGAAGTAGACCTTACAGAATTGTTGAAAAATACAGGTCCAGAAGAGGTGTTGGATCAGAGGTTGAGTCACCAGCCAGTTAATTAGAGAAGCCATGTCCTACCAGCCATAGATGTAGAACCATGAAAGGAGCATTTGTGGAGAAGACTATGAGAAACCATTGCTTCTGAGTAGCTTCTGAATCAGTGAGTCCACAGCCAAGTGTCTGGGGAGAACCTGAGGTCACTGTTGGTCAGCATGGCCAGGAGCCATAGAGAAACGACCTCAAAAGTTGCTGTGAGGAGTAATAATGAATGTCTGTGAAAACTCAGTGCGCAACGTCTGGCACACGGTAAGTACTCCATAAACCTAAGATCCATGAAGGCAGGGATTTTTTTATCTGCTTTGTTCATTGCTGGAACCTTAGCTCCTGGTCCTGCTTAGTTACATTTTATATAATTAATTGATTAATAACAGCTACTTATATTGCTGTTTTTGTATTTGTTGTTAATGTAAGGTCATGTGGTTTATGACGTTCATGAAAAGTGATATCATGATTTTTTTTAATCTCCAACCCACCTAGGCAGGGACCATCCTTAAAATATTTAGGGAAGACAGGTGTGCTGTTGAGTTTCCAATATATCAGGGGTTTCTACCTTCTTAGACTATGAGAATCAGTCTTTTCTAACATCCTTATTATTCAACAGCATTTACCCCTGCCCCCCATCTCCCAATTCGTCACATGAATGCCCTCTTAAAGGCTTGTGGTAGTCACTTTTGATTTTTACTTCTCTCCTTAGGCATTGTAGCATAACCTTTGCTGAACAACCTTCTGTTATTTCCCAGCTCTCAGAGTCTACGTGTAATACTTTATAACACTTGAAGTCATGTGTCATGCTTTCTCCTCTCTTCCTGTTAGTTTCCTGGGTGTAGCAAATGCCATTGTTGTTTCACCTAACCCTTGCAGTGTCCAGCATATAAAGTGGGGACGAAAGTGTGCCCTTTTAAAGGCTACAGCCATTTCTAAATTCTAGGGTGAATGCCAACATCCTCCCTTTGCTATTTTAAGGACCTCTTTGATGACTCTTTTGGCCTTGCATATATAAGGACATGAGAAAGTGAAAACACTCATGCTTCAGACCAAGCTGTTGCTAATATTTAATCATATAAAAGACTGCTTATTTTGAGTTGAGTTAGTCTTTGCAAAGATTATTATGTTGTTAGGATACATTGATTTTCTCTGGCTAAGAACAAGTAGGGAGGGTGAATTAAGAGCTGAGAAAAGATGAATTTATTCCAAAGAAAGAGAATCAAGCCCCAGTAATATGGAAATAAGCCAGCAGCTGACAAAGATGTGTCTAGTGGGAAAATTTAGATCAAAGATAATGAGCCAACACATTAGAGGAAGAAAATTATCAGAGAGCCAGTTTTAACCTTTCCTTATCTAGATTATAATTCCCTTCCATTTAAGAGAATGGACTCTACAGACAGATTGCCTGGGAATGAATCCTGGGTTGATCACTTATTAGTTAAATGTCTTTGGGAAATTTATATATCTTCCCATGTTTCAGTGTCTTATCTAGAAAGCAGGGATAATGATAATACCTTTATCATAGGATTGGTGGGATAAATAAGTGAATATATATACAGTGTCTAGTCCTAGCAAGTGCTGAATGTATTATTGTTATTATTACCAACATTATGATTATCCCCAAGAGTTACTAAAATAATAAAGATAAGAGTATCGCTCTAGCTATGTTTAGGGGCCTGTGTCCATGTTTTGGGATGAAGTATGTTCAGGAATGAGAAAGTGGTGATGAGACAGCTGGAGGCAACCTGTAAGACAGAAAAGAAGTGATAAGCAAGACAAAATGGATTTCTAGGACACACAAGGAGTGATCTCAGAAATACTTAGGAAGAGAATTAGACTTCTTGCAGTTATGCAGTATGGGAGCTCAGATTATTGTTGCACGTATATTAAAAGTAATAAACATCCTAGAGGGCTGAAGAACTTCAGGACCCTGAGGTTTTGATTATTATTTTAATAAATATTTACGTATGTCACAGACAATTTATTGGTCACTGTGTGAGCCTAACACTTTCTAGGTGTTAGAGATACAGCTGGAACTTAGATTTTGGTTGGGGAGAAAAAAAATGAGCTAGTAAACAAATACATAGAAGATAATTATGGTTGGCGATAAATGCTATTAAGCAGGGCATAATGATAGAGAGTAATTTCTAAGCACATACTTTCCATAAGGTTATCAGGAAAGGATTCTCTGAAAAAGAAGTATTTAGGCTGAAACCTAAAATATGTGAAAGACGGAGCCTAAAAAGCCAAGAGAATAGTTTACCAGATAGAGGGAAAGCAAAGTGCAAGTGTTCTGGAGCAAGAAAAAGCTTGATGTGTTCAAGGCACAAAAAGGAGGCCAAACTGGCTGGAGTTTAGTGCAGCAGGGGAAGCAGTAAGAGACGGTGCAGGCAAGAGAGGTAGAACCCAGGTCATGCTCAACCTTGAATCCTCAAGGGTGAGGATTGTGGATTTTCTTCTAAAACAAGGAAAAATCATTCATAGGTTTTAAGTGGGGGGGGGGGGATGAAATAATATATTTTATGACTTAAAAATACCATACATGAATTTCCATGTTTCTAAAGCAAATCTCTCTACTGATGCCCAAGATCAAGGACATCAAATTGTCCTCTCTAGTGGATTTTTCCCAGTAACACTCAAATATGCTCTTTTTTCTACCATCTTTTAAAAAATGTTCTCAATCCCCATTCCCACTTTATTTGCCATCTTATTTCTCTCATTTCCTTTACATTAAAAAGAAGGAAGGAGGGAAGGAAGGAAGGAAAAGGAAAGGAAGGGAGAGAGAGAGGAGGGAAGGAAAGGAAGGAAGAGAGAGGGAGGGAGAGAGAGGGAGGGAGGAAGGAAGGAAGGAAGTGGGGGAAGGGAAAGGAAAGGAAGGGAGAGAGAGAGGAAGGGAGGAGGGAAGGAAGGAAGGGAGGGAGGAAGGAAGGAAGGAAAAGGAAAGGAAGAGAGAGAGAGAGGAAGGAAGGAAAGGAAGGGAGAGAGAGGGAGGGAGAGAGAGGGAGGAAGGAAGGAAGGGGGAAGGGAAAGGAAAGGAAAGGAAGGGAGAGAGAGAGGAAGGAAGGAGGGAAGGAAGGGAGGGAGGAAGGGAGGAAGAAGGGAAGGAAGGGAGGGAGGGAGGGAGGAAGAATGAAGGAAGGAGGGAAGGAAGGGAGGGAAGAAGGAAGGAAGGAAGAGAGAAAATGACTTGAAAAAGTTGTCTGTACTCTCTTACTGCAGGTTATCTAATTCCATTCTCTTTGAATCCCATTCTAAATAGACTTGCACCCCCACCCCCCCACTCCACAGAAACTGCCCTTTATCATGGTTATCAATGGCCTTCATGTTACTAAAGCCACTTTGTCTGTTCTCGGTGTTTTATCTCAGGTGACCTATCAGCAACTCTTGCCACTGTTCATACTACCTCCTCCTTCCATCACTGGCTTTCAGGATAACACGTTCTCCTAACATCCCTCCGACTCTTTTGGATCCTCAGTCACTTTTGATGGTTTCTTCTTGTCTCCTCAGTCTCTAAATGTTGGCATCTCCTGCACCACTATTCTATCTATATTCCCTAGATTACTTTATCCATTCCTGTACCTTTTAAATATCATTTATATTTCTGAAGTCTCTCACATTTAGAGCTCCATCTTGAACCTCTACCCTGAACTTCAGACCCACATATGTAACTGTCTACCTAACACCTTGGATGTCTAATAGACATGTTAAAACAGCGGTCCGCAACCTTTTTGGCAGGGACCGTTTTGTGGGAGGCGATGTTTCCACGGCCGGGGTGGGCGGGGAGACGGTTCAGGCGGTAACGCGAGCGATGGGGAGCGGCGGGGCGCAGCCGGTGAAACTGTGCTCGCTCACCGCGGCTCACCTCCTGCTGTGCGGCCGGGTCCCTAACAGGCTGCAGCCCGCTACCGGTCCGCGGCCTGGGGGGCGGTTGGGGACCCCTGTTTAAAACGTAGCTCCTGTTGCCTGTCCCCCACCCGCACAAAAAGAAATGGCTCCGTTCTGTTCACGGTAGTTTCATTGTTCCAATTGCATAGGCCAAAACCTTGAAGCCGTTGTTAATGCCTCTTTTATCCACTTTATTGTCAAACCTGGTTGGTTCCACTATCAAAATATATTCATAAGCTCTCTAGTTATTTTTACCTCCACTGTTGCTATCCTTGAAAAAACCACTATTATCTCTTGTGTAGATGCTTGCAATTGGCTCCTAAATGTTACCTCTGTTTTTATTTTTGTTCCCCTAAATGTATTCTTACTATAGCAGCCACAGTGATACTTTTCCAACAAATTTCTCGTCATATCACTCCTCGCTTTAAAGAGGAGTGGTTTTGGTAGATTCAGTGGTGTCCCTTCCCACTCAAAATAAAAACCAAAGATTTTTTTTTCATCTGTAAGTTACGAGGGTGTACGCTATCTGGCCCTTTCTGACATCTCTAAATACTTTCTTCTCATTTACTCTGCTCCAACCACAGTGACTTCCTTGCTGTTTCTCAAACATTCCAGGCGTGCTTCTGCTTTATGAGCTTTGAACTTGCTCCTTCCACTGCCTGGACAATTCTTCACCTAGACATTCACATGGGTGGTTCACTAACTTGCAGCAGATAGTGATCAGCCAGGAAACACAAACCAAATGAAGTCTTTCAACGGAGAAGATTTGATATGGAATTGGTGAAGCAGGTGAAGGACAGGAACAGCCAAAAGCAACAGTAAGGTTAACAGCAGATAGTAAAGGCAGGAAGCAGCTACCACCTCTATAAGTAGGAGGAGCGAATGGAAGGGTTTGGGGCTATCAGAACCCAGCAGCTCAGAGGAGTGGCCATGGAGATGTGGCTCAGACACCTGAGGATGGCGTGCTGATCATCTGGTGTTGGGACCTCAGGAGCTCAGAGGAGGAACCCAGAAGGTTTGGTCCTGTATCGCAGAGGAAGAACCATTGCCCATTTGCACTGATGCCTGAGAGGAGCAAATGAGGGGACTGGAGAACTGAGACCTAGAACTGTGAATTGGATGTTCTCAGGGGTCAGAATGAGACTGGTTCTGAAGTGCCAACAAAAATTGAAAAATAGAATCAACTTTCTTCCAGAAGGTGCCACTTCTAGAGTGATGCTGACAGGAATAGAAAGCAAATAGGAATGAAGAAATCCCTTCCTTCCTTTTCCTGCATTCCAGTCTCTTCTTAGTGAACTCTGTTGGGAGAAATGGTAAGAAACCAGCTGACAATAGAGAAATGTAACTTATAGAGCTCCAACCATCAACCTGCAGAATATAGAATCACAATGACTTGATTCCTGGGCTCTATTCATAGAGAGAAAATCTGACTCAGTAGATGTTAAGTGAGTACCAAAAAATCCAGAACTCAGTGTTGCTGTTGTTGTTTTTGGCTGCACGGCATGCACGGATCTTAGTTCCTTGACCAGGGATCGTGCCCCCCTGCAATGGAAGCACAGCGTCCCAACCACTGTCTGTCCGCCAGGGAAGTTCCTCCCAAATTGGTGTTTTTAAGGTATCCAGGTGATTCTGAAATTCAGCTAGATTTGGAAACCCTGACCTGGAATAAACCCTTCATTCTCTAGTAAGGAAACTGAACAAAGAGGAGAAGTGTCTTATGGTCTATGATGGCTTATTTTTATGTGTCAATTAGCCTGGGCCATGGGGTGCCCAGCTATCTCAGTCAAATGTTTTTCTGGGTGTTTCTGTGTTTTGGGGTGAGTTTAATATTGAAATTGGTGGACTGGGTAGAGCAGTTTGCCCTCAATGATGTGAATGTGCCTCATCCAATCAGTTGTTCTATTCAGGCCTGCATAGAATAAAAGGGCTGACGCCTCCCTGATTCAGAGAGAATTCCTCCTCCCTGACTGTCTTTGAGCTGGGACGTTGGCTTTTTCCTGCCTTCAAACTGGAACTGAAACATTGGCTCTTCCCAGGTTTCAAGGCTGAAGGGCTTTGAACTAAATCTACACCATTGGCTCTCCTAGGTCTCCAGCTTGTTGAATGCAGTTCTTGGAATTTGTTTGTTTGTTTGTTTAAGGTGTTTCTGTTTTTTAACTGAAGTATAGTTGATTTACAATGTTTCAAATGTAGAGCAAAGCGATTCAGTTGTATACGTATACATATATATATATTTTTCAGATTCTTTTCCATTGTTGGTTATTATAAGACATTGAATATAGTTCCCTGTGCTATACAGTAGGTCCTTGTTGTTTATATATTTTATATATAGTAGTGTGTAGCAGATTTTGGAATTTGTCAGCATCCATATTTGCATAATCTCATTTTTATGATAAATCTCTTCCTATGTATATTGGTTCTGTTTCTCTGGAGAATCCTGAGTAATATATGGTCTGTAACTCTGAAGTAAAATGTAAGAAAAAAATGAAAACTTACCTTCCTAAGTATTTGTCATCAACAATCACTGTGTGCTTAGCATGGATCATTTATTCTTCTATAATTGGTTTATTGATCCACTGGGTATAAATTATGTTTCACATTCACTTGAATGAAAACATAATCACATATATTAGATTATAATGATACACTGTATTTTTTCCCAAGTAATTAGGAGATGGCCATTAGGGCACCACAAAACCCAGCATTTAGCCCAGTGATGTCTAACAAATTGTTAGACATTAGACATTGTTAGATCTGGAAGAGAGAAAGATAATAGCAAATGTATAAAATAGTGGGTGATGCAAAGATTATAAATGATACAACTAGCAGAAAGGGAAAAAATGGAGTTAGCATTACTTTCAGGGGATTTTATGTATACAGAATGAACAAAGTGGAATTCAATATGGAAAAAAATCCCAATCAATGTGGTATGAAGTGAGAAAAATATTCCAGAAAAATGTGAGCCGTTTGAGAACAGGGTATGACTGTCCTGTTCTGTGTGACTGTGGGGAAGCTTCTCTGTGTGTTAACAAGCACGTCTGGTGGGAATAATAGCATGTTTTCAGTCTAGAGCACTGTGTCATAAACCTGTATGATTTAGATTTTAAAATACCCAGACTATTGATGAAAGGAGCAGAATCAATGCAGGTGAAAGGCACTCTAAATTTACCCTGTCCTCCATACATTTTGGAACACCATATTTACTAAACTGTGAAGGCTAGAATGCCAATGGAGAATAATTAGAATAATTGTACTTTAAGATTCAAATCTGGGACTATCTGATTACTTCTTTTTCTGATAGTTTCTCTTCTCACCAAATATATTAAATATCTTAATATATTGCTCTTCTTCCCCTCCAATATATTAAAATATAAACTATTTTTATTAAACTTGCTATTTATTCTCAAAGAAAACAGAGATAATTCTTGGTATTTCAAGCCTATGAGAATTTTTCCTTGATTTCATACACTGCTGTTCTACTGACGGCAATAAGTAGAAAAATACATGCACAGGACTTTGCATGACATCTGCTGGTTAAGAGTGTACATGATACAAGAGCTCATGTTTCTCCAAACACATCAGTGAGTAACTTCTCAAGGCTGCCCATGTAAAGACAATGCCCACAGGACCGGAAGGCTTCCTCTCACCCAAAGTGTTCCATAGATCCATTCTTTAAAGGGCAGGATTTCATTTTACATAAGTAAACACTAATAAATAAGAGGCCAAAAGACAGTCTGATTGGGACATCCTAACCTCCTCATCTCCTGTATCTGATTATTTTCTTGAGTGCCATGGTATTTCCTCTGAAAACACATTAACTTAGCAAATCAGCAACTGCAGCTGACTTAAAAATTGGTGAATGACTGAAAGCAGCAGTGAGTTCTAGTAACACAGAAGGTGTGTGATAGGGGTGGCACCTTGTAAGAGATCAATATGATCTGAGGGTCAAGAGGTAGCCCTCACAAGCCCAAGATATTTCTTATCATTCCCTTAAGTTACACTATTAGAAGATTATATCTTTAGTTTAAGGTATATCCCTTATTAATATGCAATAATATAGTTTATCCATTTGCAACATAATTAGAATTACTTTTGTACTCCTAACTCTCCATTTGCCTCTCATCTGGATCCAGTCTCTGACCTCTGCAACCCCAGGTATTGACCACAGCAGACTGCATCACCCAGGCTCCCTTGCTGGCTGGCTTCTGGTTGGGTTGGCCAGTGCGAGGCAGCAGCAGGAGAACAGGTGGCAGGAGGAGTGAGATATCATGGTGTTTTTCTTTACTCCTTCCCTGCTTGGGTGCTGTGCCTTTGGCAGGGGCTGTGTCTCTCCATGAGCATAACTCCTATCTAGGGTTCTTCCTTCTGGGTTCAGGAACTTGCCATTGTTAGTTTTTGAGCGTCCCCACCATCCTTTGTCATTCCCATAGCTTTGATCTTGCCTCTTTAAGTAGTGGCTTCAATAATGGCTCTTTATTTGAACTCTATCCTTATTTACCAGGACCTTTAATGATAACTTTCTAAGGGAGACCCACTTTATATAAAGGGGAAGAAACAAAAGGAGAGGAGGGGTAATAGAAGAAGAAGGAAGGGTGATGAAAGGTCAGGAGGCTACAAGGATGGGCTCCACACTTTATTTGGGACAGACTTTCCCAAAATGACAACACCTAGGTATGTGAAAGTCCCTACTCTCCAAATTAATATTCTGTGTCTGGGGGTGATTTTTGTATATTACTCCATTAGAACTTAAGCTCTATGAGAGCAGGGTAGTTTTTGGTTTTGTGTTGTTTCTTTTTAACTGTTTTGTCTACTAATAACCAAATACCTAAAACTGAGCATATAGTAACTCAACAATAAGTATTTGTTAAATTGGAGAAGTAACTGGATTATTGTTGGAATGCATAAATTAATGGATGGATAGATGAATAGTCATTCACTGATTCATTTTCTTTAAATAGCCTACATATCCTTGGATCCTATCCCGACTATTTCTCGGAGACAAAGTGATATGTATCAACTAAGGTGCACTCAGAAAAAATAGGGGACCCTGAAATGATGTGCTGTGATAGCAAAGGATTCTACTTAATTACATTTAACATAAATACACTCTACAGCAATAAAAAAATTAAACTTCTCAGTTATTGCAAAGATTAAAAACATGTATTATAACAGTTTTTGTTTTGTTTTTAACAACTGGGTCATTCCATCATTCGATGACTTGAATAATATGTATGTGTGTATATATATATATATATATATATATATTTACAGCAGGTTCTTATTAGTCATCCATTTTATACACATCAGTGTATACATGTCAATCCCAATCTCCAAATTCATCACACCACCATCCCCTGCCACTTTCCCTGCTTGGTGTCCATACGTTTGTTCTCTACATCTGTGTCTCAATTTCTGCCCTGCAAACCGGTGCATCTGTACCATTTCTCTAAGTTCCACATATATGCGTTAATATACGATATTTGTTTTTCTCTTTCTGACTTACTTCACTCTGTATGACAGTCTCTAGATCCATCCACGTCTCAACAAATGACCCAATTTCGTTCTTTTTTATGGCTGAGTAATATTCCATTGTATATATGTACCACCTCTTCTTTATCCATTCGTCTGTCGATGGGCATTTAGGTTGCTTCCATGACCTGGCTATTGTAAATAGTGCTGCAGTGAACATTGGGGTGCATGTGTCTTTTTGAATTGTGGTTTTCTCAGGGTATATGCCCAGTAGTGGGATTGCTGGGTCATATGGTAATTCTATTTTTAGTTTTTAAGGAACCTCCATACTGTTCTCCATAGTGGCTGTATCAATTTACATTCCCACCAACAGTGCAAGAGGGTTCCCTTTTCTCCACACCCTCTCCAGCATTTGTTGTTTGTAGATTTTCTGATGATGCCCATTCTAACTGGTGTGAGGTGATACCTCATTGTAGTTTTGATTTGCATTTCTCTAATAATTAGTGATGTTGAGCAACTTTTCATGTGCTTCTTGGCCATCTGTATGTCTTCTTTGGAGAAATGTCTATTTAGGTCTTCTGCCCATTTTTGGATTGGGTTGTTTGTTTTTTTAATATTGAGCTACATGAGCTGTTTATATATTTTGGAGATTAATCCTTTGTCCGTTGATTCGTTTGCAAATATTTTCTCCCATTGTGAGGGTTGTCTTTTCGTCTTGTTTATGGTTTCCCTTGCTGTTTAAAAGCTTTGAAGTTTCATTAGGTCCCATTTGCTTATTTTTGTTTTTATTTCCATTACTGTAGAAGGTGGATCAAAAAAGATCTGGCTGTGATTTATGTCAAAGAGTGTTCTTCCTTTGTTTTCCTCTAAGAGTTTTATCGTGTCGGTCTTACATTTAGGTCTCTAATCCATTTTGAGTTTATTTTTGTGTATGGTGTTATGGAGTGTTCTAATATCATTCTTTTACATGTAGCTGTCCAGTTTTCCCAGCACCACTTATTGAAGAGACTGTCTTTTCTCCATTGTACATCCTTGCCTCCTTTGTCATAGATTAGTTGACCATAGGTGCGTGGGTTTATCTCTGAGCTTTCTATCTTGTTGCATTGATCTATGTTTCTGTTTTTGTGCCAGTACCATATTGTCTTGATTACTGTAGATTTAGAGTATACTCTGAAGTCAGGGAGTCTGATTCCTCCAGCTCCATTTTTTTCCCTCAAGATTGCTTTGGTTATTCGAGGTCTTTTGTGTCTCCATACAAATTTTAAGATTTTTTTGTTCTAGTTCTGTAAAAAATACCATTGGTAATTTAATAGGGATTGCATTGAATCAGTAGATTGCTTTGGGTAGTATAGTCATTTTCACAATATTGATTCTTCCAATCCAAGAACATGGTATATCTCTCCATCTGTTGGTGTCATCTTTAATTTCTTTCATCAGTGTCTTATTCTTTTCTGCATACAGGTCTTTTGTCTCCCTAGGTAGGTTTATTCCTAGGTATTTTATTCTTTTTGCTGCAGTGGTAAATGGGAGTGTTCCCTTAATTTCTCTTTCAGATTTTTCATCATTAGTGTATAGGAATGCAAGAGATTTCTGTGCATTAATTTTGTATCCTGCAACTTTACCAAATTCATTGATTCGCTCTAGTAGTTTTCTGGTGGCATCGTTAGGATTTTCTATGTATAGTATCATGTCATCTGCAAACAGTGACAGTTTTACTTCTTCTTTTCCAATCTGGATTCCTTTTATTTCTTTGTCTTCTCTGATTGCTGTGGCTAGGACTTCCAAAACTATGTTGAATAATAGTGGCAAGAGTGGACATTCTTGTCTTGTTCCTGATCTTAGAGGAAATGCTTTCAATTTTTCACCATTGAGAATGATGTTTACTGTGGGTTTCTCATATATGGCCTTTAGTATGTTGAGGTAGGTTCCCTCTATGCCCACTTTCTAGACAGTTTTTATCATAAATGGGTGTTGAATTTTGTCAAAAGCTTTTTCTGCATCTATTGAGATGATCATACGGTTTTTATTCTTCAATTTGTTAATATGGTGTATCACATTGATTGATTTATGTATATTGAAGAATCCTTGCATCCCTGGAATAAATCCCACTTGGTCATGGTGTATGGTCCTTTTAATGTGTTGTTGGATTCTGTTTGCCAATATTTTGTTGAGGATTTTTGCATCTATATTCATCAGTGATATTGGTCTGTAATTTTCTTTTTTTGTAGTATCTTTGTCTGGTTTTGGTATCAGGGTGATGGTGGCCTCATAGAATGAGCTTGGGAGTGTTCCTTCCTCTGCAGTTTTTGGAAGAGTTTGAGAAGGATGGGTGTTAGCTCTTCTTTAAATGTTTGATAGAATTCACCTGTGAAGCCATCTGGTCCTGGACTTGTGTTTGTTGGAAGATTTTTAATCACAGTTTCAATTTCATTACTTGTGATTGGTCTGTTCATATTTTCTATTTCTTCCTGGTTCAGTCTTGGAAGGTTATACCTTTCTAAGGATTTGTCCATTTCTTCCAGGTTGTCCATTTTATTGGCATACAGTTGCTGTAGTAATCTCTTAGGATGCTTTGTATTTCTGCGGTGTCTGTTGTAACTTCTCCATTTTCATTTCTAATTTTATTGATTTGAGTCCTCTCCCTCTTTTTCTTGATGAGTCTGGCTAATGGCTTATCAATTTTGTTTATCTTCTCAAAGAACCAGCTTTTAGTTTTATTGACCTTTGCTATTGTTTTCTTTGTTTCTATTTCATTTCCTCTCTGAGCTTTATGATTTCTTTCCTTATGCTAACTTTGAGTTTTGTTTGTTCTTCTTTCTCTAGTTCCCTTAGGTGTAAGGTTAGATTGTTTATTTGAGATTTTTCTTGTTTCTTGACGTAGGCTTGTATAGCTATAAACTTCCCTCTTAGAACTGCTTTTGCTGCACCCCATATGTTTTGGATCATCGTGTTTTCTTTGTCATTTGTCTCTAGGTATTTTTTGATTTCCTCTTTGATTTCTTCAGTGATCTCTTGGTTATTTAGTATCGTATTGTTTAGCCTCCATGTGTTTGTGTTTTTTATGTTTTTTCCCCTTGCAATTGATTTCTAATCTTGTAGCATTGTAGTCAGAAAAGATGCTTGATATGATTTCAATTTTCTTAAATTTACTGAGGCTTGATTTGTGACCCAAGATGTGATCTATCCTGGAGAATGTTCCATGCGCACTTGAGAAGAAAGTGTAATCTGCTGTTTTTGGATGGAATGGCTTATGAATATCAATTAAATCTATCTGGTCTATTGTGTCATTTAAAGCTTGTGTTTCCTTCTTAATTTTCTGTTTGGATGATCTGTCCATTGGTGTAAGTGATGTGTTAAAAGTCCCCCACTATTTTTGTGTCTCTGTCGATTTCCTCTTTTATAGCTGTTAGCAGTTGCCTTATGTATTGAGGTGCTCCTATGTGGGTGCATATATATTTATAATTGTTATATCTTCTTATTGGATTGATCCCCTGATCATTATGTAGTGTCCTTTCTTGTCTCTTGTAACATTCTTTATTTTAAAGTCTATTTTTTCTGATATGAGTATAGCTCCTCCAGCTTTCTTTTTATTTCCATTTGCATGGAATGTCTTTTTCCATCCCCTCACTTTCAGTCTGAATGTGTCCCTAAGTCTGAAATGGGTCTCTTGTGGACAGCATATATATGGGTCTTGTTTTTGTATCCAGTAAGCAAGCCTGTGTCTTTTGGTTGGAGCATTTAATCCATTCACGTTTAGGGTAATTATCGATATGTGTGTTCCTATGACCATTTCCTTAATTGTTTTGGGTTTGTTTTTGTAGGTCCTTTTCTTCTTTTGTGTTTCCCAGTTAGAGAAGTTCCTTTAGCATTTGTTGTAGAGCTGGTTTGGTGGTGCTGAATTCTCTTAGCTTTTGCTTGTCTGTAAAGCTTTTGATTTCTCCATTGAATCTGAATGAGGTTCTTGCCAGGTAGAGTAATCTTGGTTGTAGGTTCTTCCCTTTCATCACTTTAAGTATATCATGCCACTCCCTTCTGGCTTTAGAGTTTCTGCTGAGAAATCAGCTGTTAACCTTATGGGAGTTCCGTTGTATATTATTTGTCATTTTTCCCTTGCTGCTTTTAATAATTTTTCTTTGTCTTTAATTTTTGCCAGTTTGATTACTATGTGTCTCGTCGTGTTTCTCCTTGGGTTTATCCTGTATGGGACTCTCTGTGCTTCCTGGACTTGGGTGGCTATTTCCTTTCCCATGTTAGGGAAATTGTCGACTATAATCTCTTCAAATATTTTCTCTGGTCCTTTCTGTCTCTCTTCTCCTTCTGCGACCCCTATAATGCGAATGTTGTTGTGTTTAATGTTGTCCCAGAGGTCTCTTAGGCTGTCTTCATTTCTTTTCATTCCTTTTTCTTTATTTTGTTCCACAGCAGTGAATTCCACCATTCTGTCCTCCAGGTCACTTATCTGTTCTTCTGCCTCAGTTATTCTGCTATTGATTCCTTCTTGTGTAGTTTTCATTTCAGTTATTGTACTGTTCATCTCTGTTTGTTTGTTCTTTAATTCTTCTAGGTCTTTGTTAAACATTTCTTGCATCTTCTCGATCTTTGCCTCCATTCTTATTCCGAGGTCCTGGATCATCTTCACTCTCATTATTCTGAGTTCTTTTTCTGGAATGTTGCCTATCTCCACTTCATTTAGTTGTTTTTCTGGGGTTTTATCTTGTTCCTTCATCTGGTACATAGCCCTCTGCCTTTTCATCTTGTCTATCTTTCTGTGAAAGTGGTTTTTGTTCCACAGGTTGCAGGATTGTTGTTCTTCTTGCTTCTAACAAACAGTTTTATACAGACAATTGAATTTCTGTTCTGTCTTTTGAATAAGTTACTTAACCTTGATATTTCTATTTCTTCACCTATTTGATAGAATACAGTATAGTATAATGTTTAAGAGCAGTGATGTGCTGGTAAGTGTTTAAAGTGTCTCTCAAAAAAAAAAATCCATAAAATCCAGTTTATACCATTTGCTGATTTCTGTGGTGTAAAAACTCCCAATCAACTCCTTAGTTTTCTATTGTTGCCATAGCAATTTCCTATTCACACTCACCTCTTTGACCCAGCTTCTGTTTCTACATCTCTTTCTCTGATGACAGGTGGGGAAAGTTCTTTACTTTTAAGGATTCATGTGATCAGATTGACCCACCTTGATAATCTAAGGTAATCTTCCCAGGGCCAGTATCCGTAACAACATCTAGAAGTTCCTTTTGCCATGTAAAATAACGTGTTCACAAGTTCTAGGGATTAGGACATGGACAACTTTGAGAGGCCATTATTCTGCCTACAACACTCACCATGGCCAATTTCAAGCTACCAGTATGATATCAACTGGCTCACCAAATTCCTGAAAATTTAAGAATCAGCTCTTGTAAGCCAGAAGGAACAACCAATTCCTGCTGTCAGAAGGCAGATCCTGAATTCCAGAGTCAGAATGCATGGATTTGTATATTGGCTGCAATATACAACTGTGTGCTTTGAGCAACTTACTTAACTAACTTCTGTATATCTCAATCCTTATCTATATAACGACAATAAAAAAGTAGGATTTCACTGGGTATTTGAGAGAATCGACAACAGAGATAATACATGTAAAATAATTAGAAGATTCAAGCACTTGATGTATGTTAACTATTATTTTTGTTTGTATCATTTTTTATTGAGGTATAAGTGACATATACCATTATATTAGTTTCATATGTACAATATAATGATTCTGTATTATTTGTATGTATTGCAAAATGATCACCACAATGAGTGTAGTTAACATCTATCTCCATACAAACAAGTTACAAAATTGTTTCTTTTAATGAAGATTTTTAAGATCTAGTCTTTTACCAACTTTCAAATATGTAATACAATTAATACAAATATTATTAACTATAGTTACCATGCTGTACATTAAATCCCCATTACTTTTTAATTTTATAACTGGAAGCTTGTACTTTTTGACCTTCTTCACCCATTTCATCTACCTCATCCCCTTCCAGCCCCTGCCTTTGGCAACCAGCAATCTGTTCTCTGAGCTTGGTTATGTTTTATTTTGTTTTAGATTCTACATATAAGTGACATCATACAGTATTTGTTTTTCTCTGTCTGACTTATTTCACTTAGCATTTGCCCTCAAGGTCCATGCAAATTGTCACAAATGGCAAGATTTCCTTCTTTTTTGTGGCTGAATAGTATTCCGTTGTATATGTATACCACGTCTTCTTTATCCATTCATCCATCAACGGACCCTTAGGTTGTTTCCGCACCTTAGCTATCATAAATAAAATGCTGCAGTGAACTTGGGAATACGTTCTGTATTGACTTTGTTTCCTGCAATTTTACTTAATTTGTTTGTTAGTTCTAACAGTTTTTTCATGGGGTCTTTAGGGTTTTTCTATATATACATGTCATCTGCAAATAGTGACAGTTTTACTTCTTCCTTTAGACTTTGGATGCCTTGTATTTATTTTTCTTACCCAATCATTCCAGCTAGGACTCCCAAAACTATGATGAATGAAAGTGGCGAGAGTGGGCATCCTTGAATTTTTCCTGAATGTAGAGGAAAAGCTTTCAGCTTTTTACTGTTGAGTATGATGTTAGCTGTTGGTTTGCCTGTATCATCTTTTAAATCGATATTAGGATAATAAATGTTCCTTATCCCAGTAAAATAAATTATTAAATCTTCATGTATACAGTTATCAAATAAATAGAAAGATCAAAGCACTTGTTTTCTTTCCTAAGGCACATGTAATTTATGTTCATAGTAATTGTGTTAAAATGTATCAAGAGGCTCGTGGGTCTTCTGAAATTTTAAAGAAAGATGCAATGAATTTGGCAGTGTTTGTGTTATTTCTACTTTGTACTAGGCAAGTTCTTGGATATACTGTTATTAGAATTTCAAGTAACTACAATATCAAAGCTTAAGAAGGAAAAAAGGACTCTAAAATGGGCAGTAAAGTTGGAGTAAAATGGCAGTGCAGTATCACCTTGGAAGATAGAAAAGACTAATTCATTTGGATTGCACTCCTCTCAGTAAAGACAGGGGTAAAACATGAAGGATGGGCTGAAGGAAATAGGAAAAAGTACGCTACTCGATTCTACAGAATTCTGACAAGGCATTATCTTGAGCAAAAGCTAAGTTGCAACATTTTGCACATTTGACAAGAGGTTGGAAAAATTACTGTAGTCCCTCTCAAGCCTTCTAACTAAATAAACATCCCCCCCAAATTTTTCTCATCTGAAGTATCCAAAATATTCCGTATATTTGGAGCCATAACAAGATTGCCAAATGGGACACAACTCACTCATTTCTTTATTTAATTGTTAACAAATATTTATTGTGATGATCCAGAAATTATTCACAAAAGAAGCCAAAGTAGGACAAAGGATGCCATATGAGGTCCAGATGGGATCTGCAAGTTTGCATGCTGCTCTAGCTGACTTCTAAATTCACTTGGTCCAAATGTAGTGAGTAGTTCCTGAGTTATCTAAGGTCATAGAGTGATTTAAGTATTGATTCTCTGCCTCGTCCATGTGATAGAGAAAAATGTGGAAGAGGCATCACTGATCCCTAAAAGTTTATGATGGAGATGGGGGAAAAATATGAGATATGTACGCCTGGAAGAGCTAAATAATGTTAAAGGAAAAGTCCAACAATTATAAAATTTGAAAATATCTGGTTGGTTATTCTATTATTCATAAATTGGGAAGTGTCCAGTGTAGAAAATAGAAAGGAACTTGGAAGAGTTGTACAAAGTGAGAGAATTTTGTAGGCCACAGTGAGCAGAAACAAGGAAGTTATCCTGGGTGTTTGCTGATTGGTTAAAGCAGGGTTACCCTCCTTACACCGAGCAAAGAGAAGTGTTTCAGCCATGTCAGCAAATTTCTGCTGAGCAGGCAAACACTGATTGGTTGACCTTGGCTTTCCTTTTCTTGGAAAGCTGAGCATATAAACTTAGTTAAGTTCTGGTTTGCTGATGTGGAGCTTAGCATAAGCAACTCCATCTTGGTCTTAGTCTGGACTCTTTAATGGTGATACCAAATGAGTGATCTAAAAGAAATCACAAAGGAACGTTTGGTTAGACAGAGAAATGGGTGATAGAGACAAGTATAATGAGTTCAAAGGAGATCACTGTGGTTGGAAGAGCCATGAAGGAGAAAAGATTTGAGAAATATTTCTTTTGGCTAGAGGTCTGAAGGGAAGAGTTTATTCCAAGTACAGATAGGTAGCATGTGCAATGGGCCAGTGCTATATGTAATGTGTTTGTGGGATAGTGAGGAGACCATTTGGAGTGACCTCTCCTATTATTTAGAATTTTCCCCTTTCAGTCTCATGTAATAGATTTTATTTGTCATCTCACAACACATTTTCCAGCTTTTCTTATTTAAAAAAAGTCAAAAATAGTCATAAAAACCAGCCATATCTTTTATTTTCTTCATGTCACTATCTTACTGTGGCCTCTACTTAAAACCTATCTATTTATTTTTAAATTTCTATCCTCTACTAGCAGTGTAAGATGAAGGAAATCTAATTCTTCTTTTTTTAATAGATCTTTATTGGAGTATAATTGCTTCACAATATTGTGTTAGTTTCTGTTGTACAACAAAGTGAACCAGCCATGTGCATACATATATCCCCATATCCCCTCCCTCTTGAGCCTCCCTCCCTCCCACCCTCCCTATCCCACCTCTCCAGGTCATTGCAAAGCACCGAGCTGATCTCCCTGTCCTATGCTGCTTCTTCCCACTAGCTAACTATTTTACATTTGGTAGTGATATATGTCGATGCTACTCTCATTTTGCCGCAGCTTCCCCCTCCCCCGCTGTGTCCTCAAATCCATTCTCTATGTCTCCGTCTTTATTCCTGCCCTGCCAATAGGTTCGTCAGTACCATTTCTTTTTTAGATTCCATATATATGTGTTAGCATATGTTATTTGTTTTTCTCTTTCTGACTTACTTCACTCTGTATGACAGACTCTAACTCCATCCACCTCACTACAAATACCTCCATTTCGTTTCTTTTTATGGCTGAGGAATAGTCCATTGTATATATGTGCCACATCTTCTTTATCCATTCATCTGATGATGGACACTTAGGTTGCTTCCATGTCCTGGCTATTGTAAATAGTGCTGCAATGAACATTGTGGTACATGACTCTTTTTGAATTATGGTTTTCTCAGGGTATATGCCCTGTAGTGGGATTGCTGGGTCATATGGTAGTTCTATTTTTAGTTTTTTCTGGAACCTCCATACTGTTTTCCATAGTGGCTGTATCAATGTACATTCCCACCAACAGTGCAAGAAGTTTCCCTTTTCTCCACACCCTCTCCAGCATTTACTGTTTGTAGATTTTTTGATGATGGCCATTCTGACCGGTGTGAGGTGATACCTCATTTTAGTTTTGATTTGCATTTCTCTAATGATTAGTGATATTGAGCATCCTTTCATGTGTTTGTTGGCAATCTGTATATCTTCTTTGGACAAATGTCTGTGTAGGTTTTCTGCCCATTATTGGATTGGGTTGTGTTTTCTTTGATATTGAGCTGCATGATCTGCTTGTATATTTTGGAGATTAATTCTTTGTCAGTTGCTTCATTTGCAAATATTTTCTCCCATTCTGAGGGTTGTCTTTTCATCTTCTTTATGGTTTCCTTTGCTGTGCTAAACGTTTTAAGTTTCATTAGGTTCCATTTGTTTATTTTTATTTTCATTTCCATTTCTCTAGGAGGTGGGTCAAAAAGGATCTTGCTGTGATTGATGTCATAGAGTGTTCTGCCTATGTTTTCCTCTAAGAGTTTGATAGTGTCTGGCCTTACATTTAGGTCTTTAATCAGTTTGGAGTTTATTTTTGTGTATGGTGTTAGGGAGTGTTCTAATTTCATTCTTTTACATGTAGCTGTCCACTTTTCCCAGCACCACTTATTGAAGAGGCTGTCTTTTCTCCATTGTATATTCTTGCCTCCTTTATCAAAAATAAGGTGACCATATGTGTGTGGGTTTAGCTCTGGGCTTTCTATCCTGTACCATTGATCTATATTTCTGTCTTTGTGCCAGTACCATACTGTCTTGATTACTGTAGCTTTGTAGTATACTCTCAAGTCAGGGAGCCTGATTCCTCCAGTTCCGTTTTTCTTTCTCAAGATTGCTTTGGCTATTCGGGGTCTTTTGTGTTTCCATACAAATTGTGAAAATTTTTGTTCTAGTTCTGTGAAAAATGCCATTGGTAGTTTGATAGGGATTGCATTGAATGTGTAGATTTCTTTGGGTAGTATAGTCATTTTCACAATGTTGATTCTTCCAATCCAAGAACATGGTATACCTCTCTATGTGTTTGTATCATCTTTTATTTCTTTCATCAGTGTCTTATAGTTTTCTGCATACAGGTCTTTTGTCTCCTTTGGTAGGTTTCTTCCTAGGTATTATATTCTTTTTCCTGCAATGGTAAATGGAATTGTTTCCTTAATTTCTCATTCATATTTTTCATCATTAGTGTGTAGGAATGCAAGAGATTTCTGTGCATTAATTTTGTATCCTGCTACTTTACCAAATTCCTTCATTAGTTCTGGTAGTTTTCTGAGAGCATCTTTAGGATTCTCTATGTATAGTATCATGTCATCTGCAAACAGTGACAGCTTTACTTCTCCTTTTCCAATTTTGATTCCTTTTATTTCTTTTTCTTCTCTGATTGCTGTGGCTAAAACTTCCAAAACTATGTTGAATAATAGTGGTGAGAGTGGACAACCTTTTCTTTTTCCTGATCTTAGAGGAAATGGTTTCATCTTTTCACCATTGAGAATGATGTTGGCTGTGGGTTTGTCATGTATGGCCTTTATTATGTTGAGGAAAGTTCCCTCTCTGCCGACTTTCTGGAGGGTTTCTATCATAAATTGGTTATGATAGAAATTGGTGTTGAATTTTTCAAAAGCTTTTTCTGCATCTATTGTGATGATAATTTAGTTTTTATCCTTCCATTTTTTAATATGGTGTATCACATTGATTGATTTGCATATATTGAATAATCCCTGCATTCCTGAGATAAACCCCACTTTATCATGGTGTTCTTTTAATGTGCTCTTGGATTCTGTTGGCTAGTGTTTTGTTGAGGATTTTTGCATCTATGTTCATCAGTGATATTGGCCTGTAGTTTTCTTTCTCTGTGACATCTTTGTCTGGTTTTGGTATCAGGGTGATGGTGGCCTCGTAGAATGAGTTGGGGAGTGTTCCTCCCTCTGCTATATTTTGGAAGAGTTTGAGAAGGATAGGTGTTAGCTCTTCTCTAAATGTTTGATAGAATTCGCCTGTGAAGCCATCTGGTCCTGGGCTTTTGTTTGTTGGAAGATTTTTAATCACAGTCTCAATGTCAGTGCTTGTGATTGGTCTGTTTATATTTTCTATTTCTTCCTGGTTCAGTCTCAGAAGGTTGTGCTTTTCTAAGAATTTGTCCATTTCTTCCAGGTCGTCCATTTTATTGGCATATAGTTGCTTGTAGTAATCTCTCATGATCCTTTGTATTTCTGCAGTGTCAGTTGTTACTTCTCCTTTTTCATTTCTAATTCTATTGATTTGAGTCTTCTCCCTCTTTTTCTTGATGAGTCTGGCTAACGGTTTATCAATTTTGTTTATCTTCTCAAAGAACCAGCTTTTAGTTTCATTGATCTTTGCTATCATTTCCTTCATTTCTTTTTCATTTATTTCTGATCTGATATTTATGATTTCTTTCCTTCTGCTAACTGTGGGTTTTCTTTGTTCTTTCTCTAATTGCTTTAGGTGTAAGGTTTGATTGTTTATTTGAGATGTTTCTTGTTTCTTGAGGTAGGAATGTATTGCTATAAACTTCCCTCTTAAAACTGCTTTTGCTGCATTCTATAGGTTTTGGGTTGTCGTATTTTCATTGTCATTTGTTTCTAAGTATTTTTTGATTTCCTCTTTGATTTCTTCAGTGATCTCTTGGTTATTTAGTAGTATATTGTTAGCCTCCATGTGTTTGTATTTTTACAGATTTTTTTCCTGTAATTGATATCTAGTCTCATAGCGTTGTGGTCAGAAAAGATCCTTGATATGATTTCAATTTTCTTAAATTTACCAAGGCTTGATATGTGATCCAAGATGTGATATATCCTGGAGAATGTTCCATGAGCAATTGAGAAGAAAGTGTATTCTGTTGTTTTTGGATGGAATGTCCTATCAATATCCATTAAGTCAATCTTGTTTAATGTGCCATTTAAAGCTTGTGTTTCCTTATTTATTTTCATTTTGGATGATCTGTCCATTGGTGAAAGTGGGGTGTTAAAGTCCCCTACTATGATTGTGTTACTGTAGATTTCCCATTTTATGGCTGTTAGCATTTACCTTATGTATTGAGCTGTTCCTATGTTGGGTGCATAAATATTTACAATTGTTATATCTTCTTCTTGGATTGATCCCTTGATCATTATGTAGTGTCCTTCTTTGTCTCTTGTAATAGTCTTTTTTTTTTTTTTTTTTTTAAAGTTTTACTTGATTTTATTTATTTATTGATTTTATTTTTGGCTGTGTTGGGTCTTCGGTTCGTGCGAGGGCTTTCTCCAGTTGCGGCAAGCGGGGGCCACTCTTCATCGCGGTGCGGGGACCGCTCTTCATCGCGGTGCGCGGGCCTTTCTCTATCGCGGCCCCTCCCGTCGCGGGGCACAGGCTCCAGACGCGCAGGCTCAGCAATTGTGGCTCACGGGCCCAGCTGCTCCGTGGCATGTGGGATCTTCCCAGACCAGGGCTCGAACCCGTGTCCCCTGCATTAGCAGGCAGATTCTCAACCACTGCGCCACCAGGGAAGCCCCTGTAATAGTCTTTATTTTAAAGTCTATTTTGTCTGATATGAGAATTGCTACTCCAGCTTTCTTTTGATTTCCATTTGCATGGAATATCTTTTTCCATCCTGCCCTCACTTTCAGTCTGTATGTGTCCCTAGGTGTGAAGTGGGACTCTTGTAGACAGCATATATATGAGTCTTGTTTTTGTATCCATTCAGCCAGTCTGTGTCTTTTGGTTGGAGCATTTGATCCATTTACATTTAAGGTCGTTATCGATATGTATGTTCCTATTCCCATTTTCTTAATTGTTTTTGGTTTTTATTGTAGGTATTTTCCTTCTCTTGTGTTTCCTGCCTAGAGAAGTTCCTTTAGCATTTGTTGTAAACCTAGTTTGGTGGTGCTGAATTCTCTTAGCTTTTGCTTGTCTGTAAAGGTTTTAATTTCTCTGTTGACTCTGAATGAGATCCTTGCTGGGTAGAGTAATCTTGGTTGTAGGTTTTTCTCTTTCATCACTTTAAATATGTCCTGCCACTCCCTTCTGGCTAGCAGAGATTCTGATGAAAGATCAGCTGTTGACCTTATGGGGATTCCCTTGTATGTTATTTGTTGTTTTTCCCTTGCTGCTTTTAATATTTTTTTTTGTATTTAATTTTTGAAAGCTTGGTTAATATGTGTCTTGGCATGTTTCTCCCTGGATTTACCCTGTATGGGCCTATGCACTTCCTGGACTTGATTGACTATTTCCTTTCCCATATTAGGGAAGTATTCAACTATAATCGATTCAAATATTTTCTCAGTCCTTTTCTTTTTCTCCTCTTGTTCTGGGACCCCTATAATTCGAATGTTGGTGCATTTAATGTTGTTCCAGAGTTCTCTGAGACTGTCCTCAATTCTTTTCATTGTTTTTCTTTATTCTGCTCTGTGGTCATTATTTCCACTATTTTATCTTCCAGGTCACTTTTCCGTTCTTCTGCTTCAGTTATTCTGCTATTGATTCCTTCTAGAGAATTTTTAATTTCATTTATTCTGTTGTTCATCCTTGTTTGTTTGCTCTTTATTTCTTCTAGGTCCTCGTTAAATGTTTCTTGTGTTTTCTCCATTCTATTTCCAAGATTTTGGATCATCTTTACTATCATTACTCTGAATTCTTCTTCAGGTAGACTGCCTATTTCCTCTTCATTTGTTTAGTCTGGTGAGTTTTTACCTTGCTCCTTCATCTGCTTTGTGTTTCTCCGTCTTCTCATTTTGCTTAACATCCTGTGTTTGGGTCTCCTTTTCGCAGGCTGCTTGTTTGTAGTTCCCATTGTTTTTGGTGTCTTCCCCCAGTGGCTAAGGTTTGTTCAGTGGGTTGTGTAGGCTTCCTGGTGGAGGGGAATGGCGCCTCTGTTCTGGTGGATGAGGCTGGATTTTGTCTTTCTGGTGGGCAGGACTGCATCTGGTGGTGTGTTTTGGGGTGTCCGTGACCTTATTATGATTTTAGGCAGTCTCTCTGATAATGTGTGGGGTTGTGTTCCTGTCTTGCTTGTTGTTTGGCATAGTGTGTCCAGCACTGTAGCTTGCTGGTCGTTGAGTGGAGCTGGTCTTAGCATTAAGATGGAGATCTCTGAGAGATCTTTCGTTGTTTGATAGTACATGGAGTCGGGAGGGCTCTGGTGGACCAGTGTCCTGAACTCGGCTCTCCCACCTCAGAGGCACAGGCCTGACACCTGGCCAGAGCACCAAGACCCTGTCAGCCACAGGGCTCAGAAGAAAAGGGAGAAAAAAGGAAGAAAGAAGAAAAAATAAAATTTAATAAATTTATTGAAATAAAAATTTTTTTAATTATTAAAAATAAAATAATTAAAAAGTACTAAAAAAAGAGAAAAAAAGAAAGAAGGAAATAAGAGAGCATCCAAAGCAAAAACTAAATCCACCGATGATAACAAGTACTAAAAACTATACTAAACAAAACAAAACAAAACAAAACAAAACAAAAACGAACAGACAGAACCCTAGGGCAAATGGTGAAAGCAAAGCTATACAGACAAAATCAAACAAAGAAACATACACATACACACTCACAAAAAGAGAGAAAGGAAAAAAACCATATATATCTTTTGGGAAGTCTGAGGTCTTCTGCCAGCGTTCAGTAGGTGTTCTGTAGGAGTTGTTCCAAATGTCTATGTATTTTTGATGTATTTTTGATGTATTTGTGGGGAGGAAGGTGATCTCCATGTCTTACTCCTCCACCGTCGTGAAGTTCTCTTAGGATATCTAATTCTAACTTCCTTCCCTGATATTTAGGGGTGCCAAATGTCAAGCAACAAGACTGTCTGCTGGAGGGATGTTTCCATGACAAGAAATCCAGCTGTGTCACATTTCTATTCCTTTTAGGCTCTTTTTGTACTGTTTCAGTCATTTCAATGTGAAAAACAAAGTGTTCTGAAAGCAATATACTGATAAAAAGGGACATATTTGTTATTGTTTCCCACATTTTTATTAGTTTTAAATCTATAACTTTACTTTTCAAAATTTATTTTGCATTGAACCTAATATAGGTTTCAGCATAATATACTGATATTTTAAATATATATCAGATTAATCCGTTTATTTAACAGCCTTCATTTCCAGTACTCCTCCATGCAGGAAACAAGCTTCTTCCTTCTTTGTCTCCTTGATTCTTTAGTTCTGAAAGAATAGGTTGCCCTGCTGGGAGCATTTAGCCTACAGCTCCACCTACAAGCCACAGAGAATCCATTAGATTTTATTAGTATTCTCGGCAAAGTATTAAAAGAAAAAGTCCAAAATAATGATGGTAGACACCTGGCCATGTCTGGTTTTGTTTACTATTATATCCTCAGAACCTAACATAGTATATGGCACATAATAGACATTCAAATAATATATGCTGAATGAAAGAATTACTGAATGAAAGCTTGTCTAGAAAAAAACATGTTTTCAAGTTGTTGAAGTCACAGCATCTAACACTCTACCCAACTCTAGCTGATTGGTATTCAATAATTAATTTGATGAGAAAACAATCATGAATGAATGCAAGAAATGATCTCCTTTGAAAAATGCACAGGTGTTCAATAAGGGTGGATACTACCTCACATTTGGTTTTCTCTATTAGGAAAGATATTCAAAAATTGTAATCTGTCTGCTGACTGTATCATCCTAATATAGTCAAACAAATACAGTCCCTGTTTGTCTGGTGAGCAGAGTACTATGGAAGCCCCAAGACTGCAAAGTGATGAATGGAGAAGTACTTTCCCATTGATCCTTCCAAGCTGTGCAGGGCAGCTTTGGTTCTGCATCTGTTTCTGTTGCTCATGGTGCCAATGTCACCACAGGTATACTTGCTGACTTCTCAGCTGCCAAGGGAAGTATCTTTGCAGAGTCCAAGGAGAGATGGATGTGTTTTCAAGGATATTTCTGGTGTTGAGTTGTCAGATTGATGAATGGAACAGATATTTCTACTAAGGAAAAAAAAAAATGATAGAGTGGCTGTTTTTCTCCAAAGCAAGGACCACATCCATCAGTCTCATGCTTCTGCCAGAGTTCAGGGTGAGACGCACTCCTGTTCTTACCTCCTTGGCCTCAATGTTGATCCAGGTGCTTGCTATTCAATTGTAGAGCCCTTTATAGTCAGCCATAAGTTCCCTCTACTTTGACTCCCAATTTACAGGAAAAACCATCCCAGAAATAATGTTTCTTTTAAAAGCATTGACATTTAGATATTTTACTATTCAAAAAAAATTTTTCCTGAATGATGAGCAGACACTAATTGCACTTCTAATCTATCTACAGAAAATTGAAGTAGAGGTACTATATTATAATTCTTCCACACTAGAGTGGGATCTTCTCGAGGAAACAAAAACTGATGTATTCATCTCTTTATGCCTGATAGATGTTCAATAAATGTTTGCTGATTAGTTTGATGAATGGATGGAGAGACAGATGGACAGATGGGAGGGACCTGCATATACCGAAGCCAAGCAGCCCTCAACATAGAAACAGTGTGAGGAGGAATCATCTCATTTATTTGCCCTTGGTCCCAGAGATGTAATGCTAAATAAAACATCTTCCCAGTGCTCAAAGAGCTTACAATCTAGCTGATAAGTGATGCAAGTGATGGAGAGTTTGCTCACTAACTAGTCTTTTGGAAACAGTTCCTTTAAATGGAAATTCTAAAACACTTTTGGACAAGTGGTACCAGGTAGGTGATCACAGCAGTATCTTTCTCAGTCAAGAATGAGCGGGATGGCAGGTGAGGTACTATAGGGAGATAATTGACTGCCTTTGGCCTCAGTTGGGATGAATCATACTTAAATTAGAATATACGGTAAGTGAGAGGTGATTCAGAGCCTTCCCAGAAACCAGGGCTGAGATCATTGCCAGGTTAACTGGGAAACATTTTTTTAATTTGAGAGAATGCCATTTGGTCTCTCTTCTTCCAGTAAAAAATATTCTATACTATTACATGGAACTTTTTACCTCTTTATGTTCATGTGAATTTATTGTCTTTTTTCATCAGTAATGATAATGTAATATTTTTTACTCACAATTTTTGTCTAAAAATTGAGTTTCATGTATGTTTCATAAAAGATTTTGGTGGAAATGTATGAAAAATACTACCCCAAAACAGCAGCCTCACAATTAGGCAAATTTAGTAACCTTTGTGGCAAGAACTGAAGGAGGCCAAGAAAGCTCTCACACACTCTACCACTGGCCAAAATGTCTGAATTTGCCCATTGAAATCTATATATATTACTATTTAAGTTTTTCAGGCTTTCAGAGTCCCCTTATGAGAGTGACAGCAGTTATTAGTATCAAATAGTCTTTTAGTTGAATTTGCCAGATATGTGATACATGAGCCTTCATGACATAATCACTCTCTCCTTCACTCTTAAATTGGTCACAGCATTCATGGTGGTAGAATCCTCAGAACAGACTTCTAGGCAGCCATGCCAAGGGATTAGAACTGAACTACAAAATGATACATATTTGCTTTCCCAGCTCTAAACAGATCTACCGAGAGCTGGCAGAGATTAAGAGATTCACCTACCTTGATCTCAGTATAAAGCAATACAAGTGATCACAGAAAAAAATCCCTGTGACAATTTTGTGATTATCAATTATCAAAATGTTAGTCACTCCAAAGGAAAATGTAGCAATAATCTGGGCTTCTCAACACTTGAGATAAATTAGTGATGTAAAATTAAAGAAAAGCACAAGGAAGCATTCATCTTTGTACAAACTGATTGTATGAATAAATGCTCCATATCCATTTTGAACATTGTCATAGGGGACCCCAAGGAAATTGAATAAGCATATATGTTTTGCCCTAATGAAGCTTCCAATCAGAAGGAGAGTTATATTGTTGAGCTGTGAAACCATAGAACACCATTAAGGAACTGAGTAAAAATATAAACCCAGGACTGAGAAATTCAGAATTTAAAAAAATAACTGGACAAGGCAATCTACAGATTCAAAGCAATCCCTATCAAACTACCAATGGCATTTTTCACAGAACTAGAACAAAAAATTTCACAATTTGTATGGAAACACAAAAGAGCCTGAATAGCCAGAGCAATCTTGAGAAAGAAAAACAGAGCTGGAGGAATCAGGCTCCCTGACTTGAGACTATACTACAAAGCTACAGTAATCAAGACAGTATGGTACTGTCACAAAGACAGAAATATACATCAATGGTACAGAATAGAAAGCCCAGAGATAAACCCACACACATATGGTCACCTTATTTTTGATAAAGGAGGCAAGAATATACAATGGAGAAAAGACAGCCTCTTCAATAAGTGGTGCTGGGAAAACTGGACAGCTACATGTAAAAGAATGAAATTAGAACAGTCCCTAACACCATACACAAAAATAAACTCCAAACTGATTAAAGACCTAAATGTAAGGCCGGACACTATAAAACTCTTAGAGGAAAACATAGGCAGAACACTCTATGACATCAATCACAGCAAGATACCTTTTGACCCACCTCCTAGAGAAATGGAAATAAAAACAAAAATAAACAAATGGGACCTAATGTAACTTAAAAGGTTTTGCACAGGGCTTCCCTGGTGGCGCAGTGGTTGAGAATCTGCCTGCTAATGCAGGGGAAACGGGTTCGAGCCCTGGTCTGGGAAGATCCCACATGCCACGGAGCAACTAGGCCTGTGAGCCACAACTACTGAGCCTGCATGTCTGGAGCCTGTGCTCTGCAACAAGAAAGGCCACGATAGTGAGAGGCCCGCACACCGCAATGAAGAGTGGCCCCCGCTTGCCACAACTAGGGAAGGCCCTCACACAGAAACAAAGACCCAACACAGCCAAAAATAAATAAATAAGTAAATAAATAAGGTTTTGCACAGCAAAGGAAACCATAAATAAGATGAAAAGACAACCCTCAGAATGGGAGAAAATATTTGCAAATGAAGCAACTGACAAAGGATTAATCTCCAAAATATACAAGCAGCTTATGCAGCTTAATATCAAAAAAACAAACAACCCAATCCAATAATGGGCAGAAGACCTAAATAGAAATTTGTCCAAAGAAGACATACAGATTGCCAACAAATACATGAAAGGATGCTCAACATCACTAATCATTGGAGAAATGCAAATCAAAACTACAATGAGGTATCACCTCACACCAGTAAGAATGACCATCATCAAAAAATCTACAAACAATAAATGCTGGAGAGGGTGTGGAGAAAAGGGAACCCTCTTGCACTGTTGATGGGAATGTACATTGATACAGCCACTATGGAGAACATTATGGAGGTTCCTGACAAAACTAAAAATAGAACTACCATATGACCCAGCAATCCCACTACAGGGCATATACCCTGAGAAAACCATCATTCAAAAAGAGTCATGTACCACAATGTTCATTGCAGCACTGTTTTCAATAGCCAGGACTTGGAAGCAACCTAAGTGTCCATTGTCAGATGAATGGATAAAGAAGGTGTGGCACATATATACAGTGGAATATTACTCAGCCATAAGAAGAAACAAAACTGAGTTATTTGTCTAGAGTCTGCCATACAGAGTGAAGTAAGTCAGAAAGAGAAAAACAAATGCCATTTGCTAACACATATATATGGAATATAAAAAAAAAAAAAAAAGAAATTGGTTCTGAAGAACCTAGGGGCAGAACAGGAATAAAGACGTAGATGTATAGAATGGACTTGAGGACACGGGGAGGGGGAAGGATAAGCTGGGACGAAGTGAGAGAGTAGCACTGACATATATACACTACCAAATGTAAAATAAATAGCTAGTGGGAAGCAGTCACATAGCACAGGGAGATCAGCTCATGGTTTGTGACCACCTACCACCTAGAGGGGTGGGGTAGGGAGGATGGGAGGGAGACGCAAAAGGGAGGGAATATGGGGATATATGTATACGTATAGCTGATTCACTTTGTTATACAGCAGCAACTAACACAACAATGTAAAACAATTATACCCCAATAAAGATGTTAAAAAAAGCAAAAAAATAGAAATTAAGTAAATAAATAAATAAATTGACAAATAACATGGCATAATATAGTCACTTAACTGTTTTAAATGCCGCATTTCCCGAACCTGTTATTTCCGTACGATCTTCAAATATTTTTAATCATTTCTGCATACTACTTGTATAATTATTTAAATGAGATTTAAAATGAAATTTTTAAAATATACATTTTATTTTAGAAGAGTTTTAGATTTATAAGAAAATTGTGAAGATAGTACAAAGAGTTCCCATATACCCCACATCCAATTTCTCCTATTTTTAACATCTTACATTAGTATGATGCATTTGTTACAATTAATGAACCAATACTGATATATTAATATAAACTAAAGGCCGTGGTTTATTTGGAATTCCTTAGTTTTAACTTAATTTCTCCTTCATGTTCCAGGATCCCATCCAGGTTACCACATTATGTTTAGTCATCATATCCCCTTAACTTCCACTGTTTTGATAACAGTGACATTTCAGAGGAATATGGGTCAGATATTTTGTAGAGTGTATCTCAACTTAGATTTGTCTGATGTTTCTCTTATGAGAAGGAGTTTAGATTTCTGTGAGCAAGACCACAGTGGTAAAGTACCCATTCTGCTTGTTACTACATTGTTGCTAGTCTGATGGTAGAGGGAAGCAGGGTCCACCATTGCCTTGATTCAGGTTCAGTCTTAGGTAAGCTCTGTATCACTGCACCTCAGGTCTTTTAGTGATCCTTCCCCTCCCTCAGTGGTAAAAGATATCTTATGGCCTGGGCCCGGGAGATTTCCTGCCCCTACCAAGATGTAGAGAATTTTTTCCTTTTCCGTTTTCTGTTTTCCAAGCCACAGTGAGTCTTGACCTGTGACCTGGATGTGGCAGGATTTGCTGCCTATCCCTCAGTAGCTCAAGGTGCTTTTTTTCCCCATGGGGAGAAGCATCCAGGTGGACCTTCTGTCTTTCCCCTAGTAGTGGCCCTTCCCCTTTTCCACACCTGGACCATGAGGGAAGCTTCCTCTCTGTTCTTACCTCTTCCCAATCTTTCTGTGGGCATCCAGTGGAGAGCTGTGGAGAAGAGCCTCTGGGTGGGTGCAAATTCCCCTTGCATCTTCAGCTCTGAGGGGTTCCATACTCTCATACTTGCCCATACTCCACTTTTAGCAGCTTTTCACTAAAATTTTTAGCTGAATTTCTCCTACCAACATGCATGGAAGCCCCATCTTCCACATGTGATCTTTCCCATGAGTCAGTGCGTAAGGCCTGTATCTTCTTGAAAGTACCTGTCTTTCCTTTGCATTCAGGCTAGTTGGTGGACTTGCAACTTCGTCTCTGATGGATTCAAGAAAATGTAGTTAATCTTTCTGTTTCTGTTTGTTAGGGTATAAGCAATCCCTTTCTCAGATTTTTATATCCTAAGCAGAAGCCAGAAGTTCCCAATGCATTTTAAAATGAATGCATAATAATTTTTAGTGTTCATCCATATCCACCTGGAATCATCTAGTTTACTGCCAGCATTGTTAAGTATCAGAATTTGAAATATGCTACTATACTGATAGGTAAATGGACTGGATATCAAGAAACTTGGATTCTACTCCTGCTTTGCCAATAATTAGGTGCATAGCCTATGGAAAGTTATTTAAATACCCTAAACTTTAATCTTTTCATTTGCAAAATGAAGGTGTCACATAGATCCCTAAGAGCCTTTCCAATTCCAACTTCTGTTATATTTCATATTTTTGTAAGTAAACTTATATTTTTCACTTGCTTTTAATTGTGTGCACATTGTTTATTGAATAGAGAACTGAAATTAGAACTCAGAGAGATAAATTCTCCCTAGGAGCAAACTACTTCCTGGCAGCAAATTGAATACTTGATAAATTGCACCGAATGTTAATTGTTACTTTAAGAAGTGAAGATATTAAATAGCCCACAAAATATTCCTCTACTTTACTAGCTGAGACCATTAATTTAAAAAATTGACTAATAATTGGCAAAATGTAGACAACAATAACTCCACAAATTGAAAAATTATAAAAAAGTGAGTTTTCTCTAAATAACTCCCATAGAATTGTACCCCAGATTTCTAAGAGTTTATAATTCACCTGAAAGATTAAATTATCAAGAATCTGAATATTTTCATAAACTATTATACTTATTTGTGTTCACTTTAGTATTCATCATTTTATCCTAAATGAAGTATCCAAATAAATACTACTTCCAACTATCCAGAAAAAAACTTATTTAAGTGTTATGTTTATCTGTCAAGATTTCTATTTGTCTTGACTTAAGATATAAGTAAGAATTACTTGCTGAATATTTACTACAGTAGAAAAGCACAAGATTTAATATAATTTATAATAGAGGAAAATATGTGCTAGCATATTTATTCCTTGGTTGTCTCCAGTAGCAATATTAAATTATTTTCTTTTTTTTAATTGAAATATAGTTGATTTACAATGTTGAGTTGGTTTCAGGTGTATAGCAAAGTGACACAGATATATATATCTATATATCTAGATAGATATATAGATATATATAGACATATATATATTATTTTTTTAGATTCTTTTCCATTATAGGTTATTATAAGATATTGAAGACACTTCCCTGTGCTATACAGTAGGTCCTTGTTGGTTATCTATTTTATATATAGTAGTGTATATATTTTAATCCCAAACTCCTAATTTATCGCTCCCCACCACTTTCCCCTTTGGTAACCATAAGTTTGCTTTCTATGTCTGTGAGTCTATTTCTGTTCTGTAAAGTTCATTTTTATCATTTTTTTAGATTCCACATATAAGCGATATCATATTTGTCTTTCTCTGACTTACTTCACTTAGTATGATAATCTCTAGGTCCATCCATGTTGCTACAAATGGCATTATTTTATTCTTTATTTTATATGGCTGAGTAGTATTCCATTGTGTGTGTGTGTGTGTGTGTGTGTGTGTGTGTGTGTGTGTGTGTATCTTCACATACACATCTTCTATCGATGGACACTTAGGTTGCTTGCATGTCTTAGCTATTGTAAATACTGCTACTATGAACATTGGGGTGCATGTATCTTTTCAAATTATAATTTTATCTGGATATATGCCCATGAGTGGGATTGTGGTATCATATGGTAGCTCTATTTTTAGTTTTTTTAAGGAACCTCCATACTGTTCTCCATAGTGGCTGCACTAATTTACATTCCCACCAACAGTGTAGGAGGGTTCCTTTTTCTCCACACCCTCTCCAGCATTTATTATTTGTAGATTTTTTAATGATGGCTATTCTGATTGGTGCGAGGTGATACTTCACTGTTGTTTTGATTTGAAAATCAAAGCAATATTGAATTTTTAATCTACATCGAGTCTCTTCTTATTCTCAAACTTTATATGATAAATATTGGCATAGAATTTATGTGAATGTCTAATATTACATTAGAAATATTTTTATTATGTAGCTAAAATACAGGTTTTAATCTGACCATCCCACTGACCTATCATACTGACTATTCCCTGATTCTTGTGAGAGAGCAGTGCTCCTGATTGACCTACAAGATGGTTTCCAGGAGAAATGTGAGGCACAGTTCCCTCAGTGTCTGAAAGCAAGACTCAGATTCCAGGTGAACCTCCCAGATGTGCTGGTCCCAAATCCCTACCCTTCTCCTTTGCGGTGTTGTGTCAAACCCAGTCACATTTGTTGGGTGCACACTATGCACAAAATATCAAAAGTGATGATATAGTGAGGCTTAAATATAAGTGAGACAGTTTCTCCTTTTAATATGCTTACAATGTCAAGGAAAACAAAGAAGGACAGTACCAACACTGCAAGGATGAGTGTCAAACCCAATACAAGAAAGCTCCTTAGTTTCAAATATCATACCATATATTTTTACAGTGCTTCATAGCGATGATTCTAAAACCTAACTGATAGTCAGAATGACATAAGGGACCTACAGAATCAGGACCACCAGCTTTGGTCCCAGGAATCTGAATTTTTAGAAAACTCAACAATGACTCTGATAGTCAACCAGGATTGGCAGCCGCTCTTTTAGAGTTTAGCAAAGTGAGGAACATTTTGTTTAACCAATTTTTTTCTTCTGGTAAAATAACCGCATTGGTATTGAGTGAAATGCCTTAATTAATGCTTAAGTGTAGAAAGAAGGTAAGGCTCTCACCCAAGGCTGGGGCTGATGGTACCAGAGCTTTAAGGGAGAAGAGATGATGTTCAGCATAAAGATGGAGGGGTGTGTTGATCACTCTGTTCCTTGTCACCATGAGTGTCCCAGAACCTGGTACCCTCCTGGTCATGAGGCTATATTGAGGATGGTCCAAATACTATGAGGTGGAGGTTTGATCATTCATTTTGGGTGAGAATCCTTCTCTTTAGAAACATGTGAAAGAATCTAGGACAGTCAGCCCTCTGTATCCTCCAGTTCCACATTCATGAATTCAACTAACAGTGACTCAAAAATATTCAGAAAAAAAAATTCCAGAGAGTTTCAGAAAGCAAAACTTGAATTTACCATGCATGGGCAACTATTTATGTAGCATGTACATTGTATTTACAACTATTTACATAACATTTACATTGTATTAGGTATTATAAGTAATCTAGAGATAATTTGAAGTATATGGGAAGATGTTTATAGGTTATACGCAAATACTACACCATTTTATAAAAGGACCTCAGTGAGTTTTGGTATCCATGAACTAACTGGTATCCTGGAACCAATCCCTCAGGAACACTGAGGGATGACTCTATGCTACAACCATGCGTGAAGCCAGCCTGTGTACAGGACAACTCATTGACAACAATGGGTTTGAGAGAATCACTGAGAATTAGTATAAAAGCTCCAAAGCCCTCCCTTTATAGGAGAGGATGCTCTAAA
The DNA here is from genome assembly GCF_949987535.1 of Balaenoptera acutorostrata. Classification (NCBI taxonomy): domain Eukaryota; kingdom Metazoa; phylum Chordata; class Mammalia; order Artiodactyla; family Balaenopteridae; genus Balaenoptera; species Balaenoptera acutorostrata. The sequence goes on from NC_080068.1 coordinate 81,677,942, forward strand.
TTTTTCCCAACTTGTACACTTATCAGTATGTGAACTGACATATTCATTCTATTATCTTAACTACTTTGAGTTAAATTTTGCCTTTCTTGTACCCTAAACCACCTTAACCAATTTATTTATTAAATATTTACTGAGTACCAATTTTGTGTTACATATTATTCTCAGTACTTGGGAAATATTAATGAACAAAATAAAGAACCTGTCTGCATTTTGGTGACCAATTGCCCACATGTGTACCACAAGTTACTATTAACTGGAAATAACTAGTTACTTCTTTGGCGGTGGGGCTGCTATAGTACTTGCACCTAGCCAATAAATCTAGTTCTTCGATTAATGTGATCATTCATTCAGTAATGATTTATGGAAGCCCTATGAACTAATCATAGTAATTAATCTATAACCATATTAATGAATCCATATTAATGTATTTTTTGGATAATGAGCTTTCTTTCCTAGATAATAGACTATTTTAACACAGTTCAAATGCCTCTGCTTCCAGGAGTAACTTAAAATGAGAATGAAGAGGTTTACGTATTTCAACTTCCTACGGAAGATTGCCTGCTGTGTATAAGAGAACAGACATTATTTTCACTGTTAGCCATGAGTTAGATTTGCTGAGGTTTACCCAAAACATGATTTTGAACGGGATATATGTTATATTAAATGCTACTCTTTTCCCACTGGCTGGCATTTCCTTCAGGCCCCCATTAGGTCATCTTTCTCTCTACTTTCTATCAAAGCTCCCTCTAAGGGAAGGCTTGTAAATACATGTTGCCCTGGGTGAAGACTGTAGCCAAGGCCTCTTTTGCTTGGTCAGCATCTGAATGAAGTCCAGTCTAGCTGACACTCTCATATTCTCCGACACCATGGGAGCTATGCACGTCTACATTTTTTTTTCAATAAATTTATTTATTTTTGGCTGCGTTGGGTCCTCGTTGCTGCACACGGGCTTTCTCTAGTTGTGGCGAGCAGGGGCTACTCTTCGTTGCGGTGCGCAGGCTTCTCATTGCGGTGGCTTCTCTTGTTGCGGAGCACAGGCTCTAGGCACGCGGGCTTCAGTAGTTGTGGCACTTGGACTCAGTAGTTGTGGCTCGCGGGCTGTAGAGTGCAGGCTCAGTAGTTGTGGCGCCCGGGCTTAGTTGCTCCGCGGCATGTGGGATCTTCCCGGACCAGGGATCAAACCCGTGCCCCCTGCATTGGCAGGTGGATTCTTAACCACTGCGCCACCAGAGATGTCCCTGATATTTTAATAATTATATTCTACGGACTATAAATTCTCTGAGACAAAAAAACCTTTTGGTTCATGATCCCGTTCCACTTTTTAAAATGGAAGACCTCAAAGTGTTTTTTTCTTGTTGGTTATATCTGGCTATAGTTACCATATTATAATTAAAACAAAATTCATGAAATATTTATTAATTCATTTAAAAATAACAATTGTAAGTCCATTGTATGTTAACAGAAATAACATATTTTCTTTAAAAATACTATATTTTCCAAAACAGAAAAATAATAGAGAAGAGTGGCATGGTTTAAAGTTTTGCAATTTAAACAATTTATATTATGTAGTCTCTGGAAAACTCCACTGTATATTAATAAAAGAATGAGAATGAAAAGGGCAAATAACATGTTAGTTATATTGCTGAGAGTTTTGACCTCATCTTCTGAGACCCCCTGACAGAGTTTCAGGGACCCCACCACTACCACCACATTTTGAGAACTGTTGCCCTAAGCGATAGTTAAGAGAAAAGAAGTATCAGTGGCATCTCACTGTAGTGCCATCTACAAAAGTAAAAATAACACAGGAAAGGTTAAATTTAATGTATAGTTTCACTTGTCCAGTCACGTAGCTTTATGTTTACCTGCTCTGGTTCAAAGTTGATGAGAGAGAGGCTTCACCCAGCACCTTCTGTTCTGTTGCTACCAGATCTTTGAACGGTGTTGGTACAACCAGAATGGTCCTGGTAGGTGAAGTATGACTTGATTTCAAAGTCTTTATTATACCCATCCTTTAGGAAGGGAGTTCACATCTCCTGTCATGAAGCCTCAGGCAGATAGAGGAAGCCTATGACTTCTATTCAGACTGGTGTTTTCCAGTTTAAAATTAAATACATAAAATTACAAGGGAGAAATTATATTGAAGTAAAGGCATCAATATATTTTTAATTGAGATACAATAGTCTCTGATCTTTTAATAACTCATAAAATAACAAAATCTAATGAAGTAAAAATAACCAATGTTACGTCAAAGTAACGATGTGCATAAACCCTATCTTAAGAAACTGAAATCTGAAACAATTTGAAATAATTGGAAGGTGATAATAAAATATCCCTGATTTCTATTGTGACAAGGCCAGGTGCTACTACTATTTCTGTGATTTATTGCCTATATTCGGCATTGGTTAGTAAAAACACAAATATAATTTTTTTTTCAAGTATAATTTTTAACCCGTCTTTTTTCATGAACTCTCTGAATTCTATCCGTAGATACCTTTGAGATCTATGAACTCTAGGTTAATGAATATTCTTCTAGGGAGCAGTGTTTCTCAAAATGTGATCCTCAGACCAGCAAATCACAATTACCTGGAAACTTGTTAGAAATACAGATTCATGTGTCCTACCCCAGGTGTACTGAATCATTTACCGGGGTTGGGGCCCAGCAATCTGGGTTTCAACAGATGCTGATGTATACCAGTGTTTGGGAACCACTGTCCTAGCAGTCCATTCTACTCAGGAACAAAGTATGTCCTGCCTTAAGGAAAGGGCAGGCAAGCAAGGCACATAGTCAAGAATTGGAGCAAAATGGGACCCTCTTTGAGGTCATGCAAACTTCCTTGTATCAGAAGGTGCAACAAGAAACATAGAACACTGGAAAAATAGAAGAAGATTTGGGGACCATCTATTCCAGGAGTGGTATATTGTTTCATGTTAAATGATAACTCAGTGTTAGTAAGTATATTGAAAACCACCAAGTTTAAGAATGAGGATTTTGGTTGAACTTGAATGAATGATTGTATGAATTGTGTCACGATCAACTATGTGTTATGGATACATGTAGAGATGAGACAATAACAACCCTCAAGCAGTAAATATGCTATCTCAAATATATCCAATCCTTTCAACTTTAAGTGAAAAAAAAAGAGACAAAGTTATTAAGGGACTTGCCAAAAGTCAACAGTGATTGAATTTCAGAGCCTGAACTAGAGATTCAGGACATCTGACCCATTATCTAATACTGTTACTTTCACATATGTCATAAGGCAGTAGATTGACAGCCCATACTGTTCAATTTTTACATTCTCCCACCCAGACTGTTCTCCAAAAGGCAGAGTTGCTCCTCTGCAAGATTTTATAAACTAGGTAAATATAGCTCCTTATTGTATTCTATTCAGTGACTAGAAGTGGCAATTTAACTTCTTTACACGTTATTCAAAACAGTGCAAGGCCCAAACAGACAAGACATGCATGAATTATTCTCTTCTAGAAAGACAACTTGAGACATTAATTGAAACAATGTTACTGAATCCAAAGGTAATTACATTCCCAAATACATAAGAAGAAGAAGAAGAGGGGGATTGTTTTCTTGAATAGAGATACATAATTCAGTGTAATGAGTTAAAAATGAAAGAAAAGGAAATTGAACCTGAATGAAGGGCATCCTGAGAGTAAATACTAATGAATAATGGAGCACACTTCAAGAGAGACACAAAGAAGATCCATTACTTAGGAAGCTTAGACTACTTTCTCATGGCAAGATTTCCTTTCATAAAACTGTAGGATGGAAAACCAGTTTGCTGCTTTTATGCCTTATTTTTGTATTTGGAGTAATATTTTACATAGATCTTGGAATGGGGAAGGGAGTCTCTTAAAATAAAGGTCATTTATTTTCCGTGTATTTTGGTTAAATGATATTTCATTATAGATACATATTATGAATAGGGAAAGTTGAAACTATTCACGAAGCTTTTGTTACAGAAGATAGTAAGGTTAAATAAGAAAGGATCTTGAAGAAAAATTACAGGGACTTGTCCAAAAAATTTCAAATTGCCAGTGAATATTTAACCCATGCTAGATAAATAAGAAGAGAGGATAAAACATAAGTGAAGAGAAGTCAAGGTTATGGTAGAAAATACATACATTGACATAAAAGACAATAGCAATGAAAGTGCCCTTATATTTGGTCATACTATTCTCAGGGGAAAAGCTTTTGCCCAGACTCCTGAGTCTCACATAAGGAAATAATGAAGAATTCTAGTCCAACTGCTGCAGAGACTTGTGTAGTCATAAGAAAGTTTTAAAAATGGAAATGTCTAAATTAAATTTTCACAGCCCTGAAAAATATCTCACATTCAAAGTTATATATTATGGGTGGACCACTACTGCCACAAACTTTTACCTAGAGTCAACAAATAGTGTATCTGGAAAAATTAATAAAATTCATAGAATAACTTTGAAAAGAAGGGACTTGAGAAGTCATGAAATCATAGAAAATAAAATCATAAGCTCTGATTTAGAAGACAGCTTAGAGATCCTCTATTATAATCATTTCTCATTGCTTTTTTCTTTTCCCTTATTTTGCCTTGTTCTTTTTTGAACATATTTCTAAACCCTACTGTCATACTTTCCTACCTTTTCAAGCAAATAATTCTGAACATAAATTATAGTTTGATTAATGATGACTCAAAGTTATTAGCCTAAAGGAGACTTCATTAGTTTTCTCTTGCTGTGTAGCAAATTATCACAAACTTAATGACTTGAAAAATACCTATTTATATGTTTATAGTTTCCATGGGTCTGGCACAGTTTAGCTAGTCCTTCACTCAAGCTTGGTCTCAGAAGCCTGAATTCCAGATGTTGGCCAGCTGTGTCCTCATTTGGAGGTATGACTAGGGAAAGATACACTTCCAAGCTTCATCAGGCTGTTGATAGAATTCATTTCCTTGCGGTTATAGGACTGATGCCCCATTGTCTTGCTAGCTGTCATCAGAGACTACTTTCTTCTCCTAGAAGCTACACTTAGATCTTTGCCATGTGGCCCTCTTTATCTCAGGAATTGAGAACCTTCCTTATCTTGAATTTCTTTCATGCTTCAATTCTCTCTGACTTCTTCTGAGATCAGCTCATATGATTAGGTCAGGCCCAACTGAATAATCTCCTTATTTTAAAGTCAACTGTGCCATGTAACATAACCTAATTCTTGAGTTAAATCCTTAATATTCATAGTGCTGGGGATTATTCAGAGTATGTATGATAAGAGAGTGAGAAATCTTGGGGGTCATCTTAGAAATTCGTCAACCACAGAGTCAGATAGAGAGGGATTTAAAGCCGAACTTCACCACCCAGTAATATAATAGGTGCTTAACAAATACTTCTTGATTGGGAATTCCCTGGTGGTCCGGTGGTTAGGACTCTGCGCTTCCATTGCAGGAGCACTGGGTTCAATCCCTGGTCAGGGAACTAAGATCCTGCAAGCTGCACAGCATAGACCAAAAAACAACAACAACAATAACAAAAAAACCCAATACTTCTTCATTGAATGATGAGTTAGTGAATAAATGAACAAATGAAAAAGGGAATGTGTAAATGAATTAACATTTCAAGACCTGTTTCATCATCTAGGAAAGAAAAATAATAGCATCTAATTGAAGGATACTTATGAGAATAAAATGAAATGACATGTAAAAAGCTCTTGGCATACCGTCAGCATTCAGTAAATTGGTATCTATTATTAGTCTTTCTTCAGTGCCATAGTATTTGGGTTTGTCCTACCTATAATGACTTTCACTTCCCCGCATTTGTTAGAGCAGTCTGCTGTTAACACCAACGATTCCAATCTTTGCATTTTTGCTGCCCTTCTCATCACTTTTTCTTCTTTATGCTTTCCTTATAAAGCCCATGGCTCTACTCCTTTTATTAAAGTCTGATAGCATTGATAACCAATCATAGTTTTTTCTTCCTTATGCTTGGTAAATTAATTGCATCAATCAGGAAAACAGGGAGTTACAATGAAATATATTTTTCTCACATACTTTTTATGCTGTGTGTCACAAATAGGCTATGAATCTCTCCCGTACTCCAGGATCCAGGCTGACAGAACATTCTTAATTGAGACATTGCTGATCTCAAAGCAGAGAGAAAAGAAACCTGATGGAACCACTCGATGGCTCATGTAGCTTCTGCTCAAATATAATACTCATATTTCACTGGGTGCTCTAAATCATATGACCAAGAGTCACAACCATGGGGCAGGAATGCATTGCCTTCCCACAAAGAGAAGTGGCAAATATTTTAATACAATCAATCACATTTTAGTGGTTATCCTTGTATATTGACTGTTTTCAGCTCTGCTTATTTTTGCTTTATGTTCAGGGGCTGCTCTATTGCCATCACACTGTTGTTGGTTTGTGTGTTTTGTGATGCTTTGTGGAGGGGTAATATTCACCTTTTTTTTTAGAATTTAATCTCAGAAATATATTATTTTAAAATCACGACTAAAAAATTCTGAAAAATATCATTTGATTATTTTTAAATAATAATCTTAATTCAGAAATCCACTTTGAATGTATGTAAGCCAATTTTACTTACTGGCAAACCACAGCAACACTTTATTCAGAACACTTTAAAAGCTAGAAGGTAATTATTTAGAAATCGAATCAGTTAAATCAGTTTACTTTCTTAGAAAGTGAAGTGAGTCAAAAATGCATTTATTCCACAATACGTTCAATAGTTTATACTTTTAATTTTTATTTCGAGATGATTTCAGGGAAATTGTATACATCATTTCCTATGGTCAGTAATAGACTGCAGTCTTATTTCCATTGCTTTGACTGAAGAAACATAAGATACCATGTAATATAAAGGCCTCTAAAAATGCAGGAGTTTCTATATACTTTGTTTCTTTATATCAAATGAGAATTAGACATTTCAGAACATTAGAGCAGAATTTAGCCACAAAATGATGTACTATTACACTAACAATATATTGGCCATAAGTGAGGTTATGCCTCAAAATAACTTATTAAAAACTTTGTTAGCATCATGCAAAACAATCCTTTGACAACATAAAGGGATTTCTCTGTAAAGTGTTGAATGTTTCCTTAATTTTATCTGAGACTCAGAGGCCCTCTTGTGGTGACATCTAGGCATTTGCAGTGACTATTTTTTTAAGTTTCAACTTGTCTGGCACAGACATGGCCTTTCAGGTGGAGGAATGCCTGGGTCACTTTCAATTTTTGAGGCCCTCAACATATATAAAGATGGCCGAAAAGATGTCTACAAAGAATATAATATAGTGCATTTAAAATTTTTAGCACATCTAATACAATGAAATATAAATTTGCTCTTTAAAATTAGACAAAAGTTCAAAAATACTAATTCACAGTGTACAGTTGGGTGTGTAATCTATTAATGGGACCAAATTTAAAAGCATAGAATAATCAGCTTCCAGGGAGTCAGTTCATCTTTGTGATTTTGGCACTACTGTTCTCATTAAGACATTACTAAAACTCTGTATTTAGTTCCTCTGGGTCAGATGTTCCTCCTTCCCAATTATCCCAGTTCCCTGCCTCAGCTCTTGATGCCACCCTGCCTAGTCTTGTGAACAAATGAATTGTCTCAAAAGAAGACTCTAAACTAAGAGAAAAAAATCTTTTATATTCAGCACAGCACAGAACCTGCTCTGTGTTTTTCGCTTTCCCTCCTGTGCTACTCTTGGGTCCGTGCTAACCATGAAAAATAACAATAAAATGCTTTGGGCAGGAAGTAAATAGAGTAGGCAACATCCTTCAATTTCTATGTATGTAAACATCACTTGAGATATTCACTGAGAATACAGATTCCTCAGGTCTACTGTCAAAGTTGCTGACTTAGGGGGCTGAGCTGTGGTCCTGTGAAACTGAATTTTAACACCCATTCCAGATTTTCCTAGGTCCATTTGGCCAGAAGAATGATTCTTAGCCTTGGCTGCAGAATCAACTGTGGGGGGAGGAAGGGGGGGGTGCGTGCTATAAGATTCTGATTTCCAGGACTCACTCAAGATTACTTCAATCAGGATTCCTCAGGATGGGTTCAGGAACCTCCTGCTGATTCTAACATGCAGCCATTGAAAACTACTGGATTAGAGCACAGAAGCATGGATGTCAGAGCCCAAACAGCCTAGGACTACCAGGCACACAATTAAAGTTCAACAAAGTTGGGTTGATTGACTCATTGTAATGAGGGAGATTACACACCAAAGGAACAGTGGTGTCTCACTGAACAAAGGCAAAGACAGAGTTATTTTAGGTCATAGGCATAGGATGGAACTGAGTGTTTTGACCAGCTCAAAGCAAATCAGAGCTTGTGTAAAGGGATCAACATCAGGTCTGCACTGCAAAGTGGGCCTAGTGTTCTGTTTCCTTGGAAACACTAACGTTAAGACAGATGTGCAGTGTTGTATCCAGAAATCCTTTATTTGATGCTCTGAACCCAGGTTGTCAATCAAGACTGCTTTTCTTTGTCAAAGTGACTTAAATCCTCCAGGCAAGAGAGGGATATTTCTTTCTTATGGATGTGATTTCAAACAGCAAAGTTTCTGATAGTCTGTGATTTTGGAGAACAAAGTTTCTCAGCGTGTAAGAAAGCAGCAGTCACTCAAAGAAAGGGACACTTGACAGCTGTGGTGTGTTTGGGGGAGAAAAATTGGATCCTGGTAACTTTGCAGCAGGTTTTATCTGTGTCTGTTATTCCAGCCTGATGAATGACAGAGCAGATGTTTAGAGTCCAAGCTAAATTTTACCTTTTCAGACAGAATATCTGCCCACACCGTGTTGCTTCCAGAAGGAAGATGGAACATCCAGAAGGAAGATGGAACAGGAAAAGAGGGTCCAAGCATGTCAGTATAGAGATGTCATTGATGCATTAATTCAACAAAGACTTATTGAGTCCCTACAATATGCTGCGACATGACAGGGTAATGGAAATTCAGTGATGAACAAAACTCAGTCTCTGCCCTCAAGAAACTTACAGACTGGTTGGAGAAAAACACAGATAAATAGGCAACTACAGCGGGGTAATAGAAGTGCTATAACTAGAATAGGATGCCAAGGACATCCTATTGAATGTCCTTGGCACCCTAAGAATAGGGTGCCAAGGACAATTAACCAAGTCTTAGTTATTCAGGAAACTGGAAAAACGTTACCCGAGGTTATGGAAGAGAGAGGGCTATGGACAGGAGAGGAAAAAGAGTGTTGCAGAGTGTTGCAAGCAGAGGAAAAAGGACTTTGTAAACAGAATCATCTGGGCTCTGATCCAGGCTCTACCACTGACTGGGTATCACTGTAACTCTGAGCTGCAATTTTCTCATCTGTAAAATGAGAATAACAAAACAGGGAAACATTCAATGAGTGCCAGACAGAGTTCTAAATAATAGGATTACATCAATGAACAAAAGGAACAAGCTCCTTGACCCTTGCATGACATACACTAAGGTGGTGATTTACAAAAATAAATAACTGTAATTGAAATATGTTATTTAGTATGTTAGATAATAAATGCAGAGTGAAGAAAATTGAAAGTGCCAGTGGAGGACACCAGGGAGAAGGGGCGAGTTGAGGATAAAGGATGTGACGTCTGTCAAAACGCCTTGACGTAGCACAGGGGCATTCTGATGAGGTTAGGACCCAGAAGCCGGCTTAGCCAAGATACAGGGGAAACCCAACACCTGCGTCAGCCGCTCTTTCGACCTCACTCAACATTTCCCTTTTCTTCTGAACTACTGCTCTTCCAAAGTCTTCTAAATTCAGGGAGCCTGACTATGTACCTTAGATGAACTTATTCTATAGCACAGCTCTGGGCTGTACCCCAGAGGGAACCCTCATTGGGGGTATTTCTAGGCAAGTCATCGGACAGCAGTTGACATTTCTTGCAAACACTGATAGCAGTGAGAGTTTAAGCTAGGACCCTCTTTTGCTCGTAAATTTCTAAATTTCCTTTAACTTATTCTTCCCCCTTTCTTTTATGCCCTGCTTCAAGCCAAAAGTTGATTAAGACAGTGGTTCTCAGCACCCTCCTTCAAGGTTCATGACACCCTATTTTTAAGTCCAGTGACAGTACTTCTACTCTCCCGACCCCCCTCCTGCATGCCTGGATGTATGTGGAAGGAATTTTGTTTCTCTTAGTTACTAGGGTCGGGGGGAGCTCTGTGTATTTGGTGGGCAGAGCTCAGGGTGCTGAATGGCTTACAATGCATGAGCCAGTTCAGGTCACTTAAAAAATATTCCATTCAAAATGCCAGTAACACCCCCACTGAGAAACACTGGGTTAGGAAAATAGAACTTTCCTTGCAAAATTTAGCTATTCCAAAAGTTGCATCATGATGCCCTCAAAGTCTACCTAACTGGCTTATTAAGGTATTTCTATTTTACTCTAAAATACTTCAGAATATACAATGTGATATTGTGTATGCATTCAATTAGGTTATATTTTTTAGGACTAATCAGTTGTTCCAGTCATGAATTTATACCCCAGATATGGTAAGCATCTGATCAAGATAACTATGATGTAACCTCACAGGTTTTGTTCCTTAGAATAATAAATGTTAGAAGTTTTTTAATTTATAAAATGTACTTAATGATTAACAAAATGATGGTTGTAATGGGTTTTCATTAGTGAAATTGATATTAATAGAGATATGTAGATCAGCTCTAAATGGTAGAAGCATTCTTACCCCTTTATGGTATAAAACAGGCATGTCAGTAATGATGCCCAAGGCTTTATTGCTAAATGGTCCTGTTTTGCAGCCGCTATTTTGAAGCGCTCTTGATGTGCCTGAATAGCCAAGTTGTGGTAATGTGGCTCTACTTATTGGTGATTACTGATATCTACTGCAAATAGCCCAGTATCTGTGCATCACCAGTTTGTGTTAGGTCAATATGCAATATGATCCTAATCAGTCCGTCTCTTAAACAAGTCTAAGAGAGCATTTAACTAATTGAGTTGGGACAACTATCAATGATCACAACCCCTTCCCACCTCCTGGCCCTTCCCCCATCCCCATCCTCAAAACTAATATCTATCTGTACTGCTGATATGAATTAGAAATATTGTTTTGCAAAATGAGAAGTAGGAGTAGAGAAAGTTTAGGCAACATGATATGGTGGGAGCCAAGCCAACAGCCTAACTTTGAATCCTGTGTCACTCACTTGTGACCTTAAACAAGGCACTCAATCTTTCTAATCTCCAGTTTCCTCTCTTGTAAAACTGGGCTGTGTACTTACCTCGTAGGACACTGGGAGAATTAAATAAGTGAATACTTGTAAAGGGCTAAGCCAAAAGAGCTTGATTCATTACAGGCAATGAACAATATGATGATCTCATTCGTTCGCTCTTGCTTTACGCAGAAAGCATAACCCAGGGGACTGTCTCTTACTCATTTTTGTACTTCTGGCATTGAACAGATTGCCAATTGCTTGACCCAGGGTTTGTGTTCAGTAAATATCTGTTGAATAAATGAATTTAACATTCCATTTTTTGCAAATTAGCCATATTTGCTAAGTTCTCTGACATCCTGGAATCTGTCCATATGCTATATTACTCCTCCTTTTGATAATTTTTAAAAATGGCAATGCCACTAGAATATGCTCTATTCATTAGTAGAAGAAATACTGTAAAAGATTTAAACCAATATCTCTTTTTTTCCAATAGAGCAATTGAAGACAATCCAGGCTTACCTAGGATGTAGAATTTCATGTTATGTGCCTCAAGTTGATTTATTTATGTAATAAATGTACTTAAATATACTGTTTTCCTAAGAATCTTCATAACCTGATGATTAGAATATAAAATGGCAATTTGGCAATGTGTTATCAGGAGCCTTAAAAATGTTCCTAGTAAGTAATCCCATTCCTAAAAATGTATCCTAATTAAATAATAATTTATATACATATGTGGAAAGATGATCATTGCATCATTATTTTTATAGAAGAAGGAAGTCATCTGAATATACAACAAGAGGGGAAAGCTAAATGAACTATGGTAACCCAATTGTAATACTCTTTAAGTTTATGTTTGGAAGAAATTAATATATATGTTCACTAAAATGTGTATACAGAAAGTTCATATAAACCCCATTTGTGATAGCTCCAAACTGGAATCTACTGAAATACCTATTTACAGTGAAATGGATGTATAATATATAGTATCTACATATAATGGAATATTATTTATTAATGAGAAGGAGCAGACTATTGCCACATAAACAACATGGATGGATTTCAACAACATAAATTTGAATTCAAAAGCCAGACATAAAAGTATATATACTGCATTATATCACTTCTTAAATTTTCAAAAATAGGTAATACTAAAATTAATTATGCTATGGCTATGAAGTGAGATATTATACAGCTATTAAAACATTTAAAGACATTGGAAAATGCCCATAATTTAATAAAATACAATAATATTTAAAACTGTTTATATAATATACGACCCCCATTCTGGAAAATAAAAAACATGTAAGTTGCTATTAGAAGTACCAGTCAGGGTCTCAATAGGAAACACATGATACACTCAAATTAGGATAATTGGAGGAGGCTTTGTCTTAAAATGGTGGGCAGGGTATGAAGGACCACAAGGGACAGTGAAGCAATACAGCTGTCACTACCCGAGACCGGATGGGACATAAGCAGGAGTGGTTCCCAGTCCCGGGAGAGAGCTGCCCATAGAGGAGAGGGGCAGTGGCCTTTGGGTGAGGGATGCATCCCAGCTTCAGTGAATTCAAGGGAGAAAGAAAGGGGACCATCTAACTCACTCTTCTCCCTCCTCCCAGCCTCCTGCTGGGGCTCCCCGTTAACCAAGGCCACCCAGAAGCCAGAGCATCGCCAACATGGTCCCTACAGTTCAGCCCACCAGACAGAGAGCAGGATGCACAAGGGTAGAGCGTGGATGTGGCACACATGCCACATATGGGGCTGATAATTCCTTTGGTTACCCAAGGGAGAGGAGGTGCTGCAGAGATGATCAATTTTTTTTCTTTATATACCTTTATATTATTTTACTGCTGCCATAATACATGCATTTTTAAAAATTCTGGGGAAAAATGTGTCAGCATGTGTGTGTGAAGGGATACGTGCCTGTGAGGGTATGGATGTAAATGAGTTTGTGTGTGTGTGAGAGAGAGAGAGAGAGTGCAGGTGCGTGTGTGTGTGTGTGTCAGGGGGTATGCATGTTGACGAGTATATGTGTGCGTGTGCTGCAGGAGGGTGGTGTGTATGCATGTGTGAAGGCATATGTGAGGGTGTACGCGTGAATCTGAGACTGTATGTTGTGTAAGGGTGTCTGTGCGGGGGAGATGTATATGAAGAAGTGTGTCTGTGTGAGGCGGCAGGAGTGCGGTGTGTGTATGTGAGAGTGTATGAATGCATGTGAGAAGGTACAGGTGGATGAGAGTCTGTCCCTGTAAGGGGCAGGAGTGTCTGTAACAGGTGTGTGGGAGGCTATGCTTGTGTCTATATGAGTGAGCATGCTTGGGGGGTATGAGGACAGAGAGATGGGGTGTGAGGAGATGTGTGAGTGAGTGAGGAGGAGGTGGGTGAGTGAGGTGGTACATCTGAAGAGATTTGTATGTATTTGTGTGTATGTGTGTGTGTGTGTGTGCACATAGGTGTGTTTATATACATCTGTATACACAGAAGTAGAAACCTTTCCTTCCAGGAAAAAAGAAAAACTGGAAGAAAATATTTTCAGAATAGTAATCTCTAGTGGTGGAATAAGAGGCAAATTTTATTTTCGTGACTTCTGTTTTATTTCGTAGTCAGAAAGACAATGAACATTTCAGTCTGTTTTCTTCATTCCAAGGATACGTGACAAATATTGTACCTTTCTGGAAACATGTAAAAATGATAAAAATCTTGACTGCTGAAAGGTTTCTTAATAGGAACGTGTTTGAAAATTGGAATTCTCTTTTTTAACATATAACCAAATAGATCTCTAAGTCTCTGGCTAATTTAATAGAAGGAAATCCTGCCTTTAAATCTGAGAACCATATACATGTTTAATTTTTCATGTAACTAATGTAAGGCCCATTCATGTCATGCTGTTACAGGAAGCTAAAGTGCTTTAGGGTTTCCAAAGCCTCAAAACATAAACATTAACAGGAATTATCAATGATGGAGGGGCTTAGGTAATTATTATTATTATTATTTTTTGAATTTTAACATTTGTCTTATATCATGCAATGCCAGATTTAAACGCAAATATAAGAACGCTTCACTCATATGTGGAATAACCAAAATTATACAATTTGTATTTCTTTCTTTTTTTTTTCACACACACACACTGTATTTTATTTTTACAAGAGATAAATAGACTGACACCAAGCATTGTAAATGGATGACCACAAAAAAAGCAACAATGATTGCAATTACCAAACACAAAACACACTCATACTATGTCATAATATTGACATTCAGTCCAGTAATCCTCCACTGTAACAGTTCCTTTACTTTGCAGTGAAAATTGATTTGTATATTCTTTGCCTCTGAGTCCTTGTGGGATTTTTTTTTAAAATTCAAACAGAAAGTCACAAAAATTATAATCATCCTCATCAGTTCACTCAGTCCCATGTAATTAATTCTTTTTTTATCTTGATCTTTTGTTAGCACTTTTATGAGTTCATCAGTTTTTCATTAGAGTTCTGAAAATGCTTATTCATTCAGTTCAGCAGTACAATCAGTTACCAGAAACCTGTACTTGTCAGAGTCTTTTCCATGAATTCCTCGAAGATGAAACCCTTTTATAGGAACATTTTTGCAAAAGCATCAGAGTACACCCAGAACTGTCTGTAAATGACAAAAGACTTAAAAATGACCACGGTTGAAGATTTGATGAAAGTTCATAATAATGCAATTGACAAGGAAATTTAGTTACTTCTGAGATATACATTTTAAAGTAATAACTAGAATTATGACTTATAACATTATACCAGAACATATAAGATTTTTAGAAATTTCATGTAATGTCTGAAACATTTATATTAACATATTTCCATACACATAACCCAATGAAAGTTTAGTATTAGTTGTTTTGTTTGTTTGTTTTTTTATACTGCAGGTTCTTATTAGTCATCACTTTTATACACATCAGTGTATCCAGGTCAATCCCAATCGCCCAATTCAGCACACCACCATCCCCACCCCACCACAGTTTTCCCCCCTTGGTGTCCATATGTCTGTTCTCTACATCTGTGTCTCAACTTGTGCCCTGCAAACCGGCTCATCTGTACCATTTTTCTAGGTTCCACATACATGCGTTAATATACGATATTTGTTTTTCTCTTTCTGACTTACTTCACTCTGTATGACAGTCTCTAGATCCATCCACATCTCAACAAATGACTCAATTTCGTTCCTTTTTATGGCTGAGTAATATTCCATTGTATATATGTACCACCTCTTCTTTATCCATTCGTCTGTCGATGGGCGTTTAGGTTGCTTCCATGTCCTGGCTATTGTAAATAGTGCTGCAGTGAACATTGGGGTGCATGTGTCTTTTTGAATTATGGTTTTCTCTGGGTATATGCCCAGTAGTGGGATTGCTGGATCATATGGTAAATCTATTTTTAGTTTTTTAAGGAACCTCCATACTGTTCTCCATAGTGGCTGTATCAATTTACATTCCCACCAACAGTGCAAGAGGGTTCCCTTTTCTCCATATCCTATCCAGCATTTGTTGTTTGTAGATTTTCTGATGATGCCCATTCTGACTGGTGTGAGGTGATACCTCATTGTAGTTTTGATTTGCATTTTTCTAATAATTAGTGATGTTGAGCAACTTTTCATGAGCTTCTTGGCCATCTGTATGTCTTCTTTGGAGAAATGTCTATTTAGGTCTTCTGCCCATTTTTGGATTGGGTTGTTTGTTTCTTTGATATTGAGCTGAATGAGCTGTTTATATATTTTGGAGATTAATCCTTTGTCTGTTGATTCATTTGCAAATATTTTCTCCCACTCTGAGGGTTGTCTTTTCGTCTTGTTTATGGTTTCCTTTGCTGTGCAAAAGCTTTGAAGTTTCATTAGGTCCCATTTGTTTATTTTTGTTTTTATTTCCATTACTCTAGGAGGTGGATCAAAAAAGATCTTGCTGTGATTGATGTCAAAGAGTGTTCTTCCTATGTTTTCCTCTAAGAGTTTTATACTGTCCGGTCTTACATTTAGGTCTCGAATCCATTTTGAGTTTATTTTTGTGTATGGTGTTAGGGAGTGTTCTAATTTCATTCTTGTACATGTAGCTGTCCAGTTTTCCCAGCACCACTTATTGAAGAGACTGTCTTTTCTCCATTGTATATCTTTGCCTCATTTGTCATAGATTAGTTGACCATAGGTGCATGGGTTTATCTCTGGGCTTTCTATCTTGTTCCATTGATCTGCGTTTCTGTTTTTGTGCCTGTACCATATTGTCTTGATTACTGTAGCTTTGTAGTATAGTCTGAAGTCAGGGAGTCTGATTCCTCCAGCTCCATTTTTTTCCCTCAAGACTGCTTTGGCTATTCGGGGTCTTTTGTGTCTCCATACAAATTTTAAGATGATTTGTTCTAGTTCTGTAAAAAATGCCATTGGTAATTTGAGAGGGATTGCACTGTATCAGTAGATTGCTTTGGGCAGTATAGTCATTTTCACAATATTGATTCTTCCAATCCAAGAACATGGTATATCTCTCCATCTGTTGGTATCATCTTTAATTTCTTTCATCAGTGTCATAGTTTTCTGCATACAGGTCTTTTGTCTCCCTAGGTAGGTTTATTCCTAGGTATTTTATTCTTTTTGTTGCAATGGTAAATGGGAGTGTTTCCATAATTTCTCTTTCAGATTTTTCATCATTAGTGTATAGGAATGCAAGAGATTTCTGTGCATTAATTTTGTATCCTGCAACTTTACCAAGTTCATTGATTCGCTCTAGTAGTTTTCTTTTGGCATCGTTAGGATTTTCTATGTATAGTATCATGTCATCTGCAAACCGTGACAGTTTTACTTCTTCTTTTCCAATCTGTATTCCTTTTATTTCTTTTTCTTCTCTGATTGCCGTGGCTAGGACTTCCAGAACTATGTTGAATAATAGTGGTGAGAGTGGACATCCTTGTCTTGTTCCTGATCTTAGAGGAAATGCTTTCAGTTTTTCACCGTTGAGAATGATGTTTGCTGTGGGTTTGTCATATATGGCCTTTATTATGTTGAGGTAGGTTCCCTCTATGCCCACTTTCTGGAGAGTTTATATCATAAATGGGTGTTGAATTTTGTCAAAAGCTTTTTCTGCATCTATTGAGATGATCATATGGTTTTTATTCTTCAATTTGTTAATATGGTGTATCACATTGATTGATTTGCGTATATTGAAGAATCCTTGCATCCCTGGCATAAATCCCACTTAATTATGGTGTATGATCCTTTTAATGTGTTGTTGGATTCTGTTTGCTGGTATTTTGTTGAGGAGTTTTGCATCTATATTCATCAGTGATATTGGTCTGTAATTGTCTATTTTTGTAGTATCTTTGTCTGGTTTTGGTATCAGGGTGATGGTGGCCTCATAGAATGAGTTTGAGAGTGTTCCTTCCTCTGCAATTTTTTGGAAGAGTTTGAGAAGGATGGGTGTTAGCTCTTCTCTAAATGTTTGATAGAATTCACCTGTGAAGCCATCTGGTCCTGGACTTGTGTTTGTTGGAAGATTTTTAATCACAGTTTCAATTTCATTCCTTGTGATTGGTCTGTTCATATTTTCTGTTTCTTCCTGGTTCAGTCTTAGAAGGTTATACCTTTCTAAGAATTTGTCCATTTCTTCCAGGTTGTCCATTTTATTGGCATAGAGTTGCCTGTAGTAGTCTCTTAGGATGCTTTGTATTTCTGCGGTGTCTGTTGTAACGTCCCCATTTTCATTTCTAATTTTATTGCTTTGAGTCCTCTCCCTCTTTTTCTTGATGAGTCTTGCTAATGGCTTATGAATTTTGTTTATCTTCTCAAAGAACAAGCTTTTAGTTTTATTGATCTTTTCTATTGTTTTCTTTGTTTGTATTTCATTTATTTTCCCTCTGATCTTTATGATTTCTTTCCTCCTGCTAACTTTGGGTTTTGTTTGTTCTTCTTTCTCTAGTTCCTTCAGGTGTAAGGTTAGATTGTTTGCTTGAGATTTTTCTTGTTTCTTGAGGTAGGCTTGTATAGCTATAAAGTTCCCTCTTAGAACTGCTTTTGCTGCATCCCATAGGTTTTGGATCATCGTGTTTTCATTGTCATTTGTCTCTAGGTATTTTTTGATTTCCTCTTTGATTTCTTCAGTGATCTCTTGGTTATTTAGTAATGTATTGTTTACCCTCCATGTGTTTGTGTTTCTAACGTTTTTTTACCTGTAATTGATTTCTAATCTCATAGCGTTGTGGTCAGAAAACATGCTTGATATGATTTTAATTTTCTTAAATTTACTGAGGCTTGATTTGTGACCCAAGATGTGGTCTATCCTGGAGAATGTTCCATGCGCACTTGAGAAGAAAGTGTAATCTGCTGTTTTTGGATGGAATGTCCTATAAATATCAATTAAATCTATCTGGTCTATTGTGTCATTTAAAGCTTCTGTTTCCTTATTTATTTTCATTTTGGATGATCTGTCCATTGGTGTAAGTGAGGTGTTAAAGTCCCTCACTATTATTGTGTTGCTGTCGATTTCCTCTTTTATAGCTGTTAGCATTTGCCTTATGTATTGAGGTGCTCCTATGTTGGGTACAGATATATTTATAATTGTTATATCTTCTTCTTGGATTGATCCCTTGATGATTATGTAGTGTCCTTCCTTGTCTCTTGTAACATTCTTTATTTTAAAGTCTATTTTATCTGATATGAGTATAGCTACTCCAGCTTTCTTTTGATTTCCATTTGCATGGAATATCTTTTTCCATCCTCTCACTTTCAGTCTATATGTGTCCCTAGGTCTGAAGTGACTCTCTTGTAGATAGCATATATATGGGTCTTGTTTTTGTATCCATTCAACAAACCTGTGTCTTTTGGTTAGAGCATTTAATCCATTCACGTTTAAGGTAATTGTCGATATGTATGTTCCTATGACCATTTTCCTAATTGTTTTGGGTTTGTTTTTGTAGGTCCTTTTCTTCTCTTGTGTTTCTCACTTAGAGAAGTTCCTTTAGCATTTGTTTTAGAGCTGGTTTGGTGGTGCTGAATTCTCTTAGCTTTTGCTTGTCTGTAAAGCTTTTGATTTCTCCATCAAATCTCAGTGAGATCCTTGCCTGTTAGAGTAATCTTGGTTGTAGGTTCTTCTCTTTCATCACTTTAAGTATATCATGCCACTCCCTTCTGGCTTGTAGAGTTTCTGCTGAGAAATCAACTGTCAACCTTATGGGAGTTCCCTTGTATGTTATTTGTCGTTTTTCCTTTGCTGCCTTCAATAATTTTTCTTTGTCTTTAATTTTTGCCAATTTGATTACTGTGTGTCTCGGCGTGTTTCTCCTTGGGTTTATCCTGTATGGGACTCGCTGTGCTTCCTGGACTTGGGCGGCTATTTCCTTTCCCATGTTAGGGAAGTTGTCGACTATAATCTCTTTAAATATTTTCTCTTGTCCTTTCTCTCTCTCTTCTCCTTCTGGGACCCCTATAATGCGAATGTTGTTGCGTTTAATGTTGTCCCAGAGGTCTCTTAGGCTGTCTTCATTTCTTTTCATTCTTTTTTCTTTAGTCTGTTCCACAGCAGTGAATTCCACCATTCTGTCTTCCAGGTCACTTACCCGTTCTTCTGCCTCAGTTATTTTGCTGTTGATTCCTTCTAGTGTAGTTTTCATTTCAGTTATTGTATTGTTCATTTCTGTTTGTTTTTTCTTTAATTCTTCTAGGTCTTTGTTAAACATTTCTTGCATCTTCTCGATCTTTGCCTCCATTCTTATTCCGAGGTCCTGGATTATCTTCACTATCGTTATTCTGAATTCTTTTTCTGGAAGGTTGCCTATCTCCACTTCATTTAGTTGTTTTTCTGGGGTTTTATCTTGTTCCTTCATCTGGTATATAGCCCTCTGCCTTTTCATCTTGTCTGTCGTTCTGTGAATGTGGTTTTTGTTCCACAGGCTGCAGGATTATAGTTTTTCTTGCTTCTGCTGTCTGCTCTCTGGTGGTTGAGGCTATCTAAGAGGCTTGATTGGAGGCTCTGGTGGTGGGTAGAGCTGGCTGTTGCTGTGGTGGTCAGAGCTCAGTAAAACTTTAATCCACTTGACTGTTGATGGGTGGGGCTGGGTTCCTTCCCTGTTTGTTGTTTTTCCTGAGGCAACCCAACACTGGAGCCTACCTGGGCTCTTTGGTGGGGCTAATGACAGACTCTGGGGGGGCTCACGCCAAGGAGTACTTCCCAGAACTTCTGCTGCCAGTGTCCTTGTCGCCATGGTGAAACAGAGCCACCCCCTGCGTCTGCAGGAGACCTTCCAACACTAGCAGGTAGGTCTGGTTCAGTCTCCCCCAGGGTCCCTGCTCCTTCCCCTAGGTCCCGATGTGCACACTATTTTGTGTGTGCCCTCCAAGAGTGGGGTCTCTGTTTCCCCCAGTCCTGTTGAAGTCCTGCAATCAATTCCCACTAGGCTTCAAAGTCTGATTCTCTATGAATTCCTCCTCCCGTTACCGGACCCCCAGGTTGGGAAGCCTGACGTGGGGCTCAGAACCTTCACTCCAGTGGGTGGACTTCTGTGGTATAAGTGTTTGCCAGTCTGTGAGTCACCCACCCAGCAGTTATGGGATTTGATTTTACTCTGATTGTGCCCCTCCTACCGTCTCATTGTGGCTTCTCCTTTGTCTTTGGATGTGGTGTATATTTTTTGGTGAGTTCCAGTGTCTTCCTGTCGATGATTGTCCAGCAGCTAGTTGTGATTCTGGTGTTCTCACAAGAGGGAGTGGGAGCACGTCCTTCTACTCCACCATCTTGGTTCCTCCCATGTAATTATTATTTTTTTCTTTTAGTTTTTGGTTTTTTACAGGTGTTTTTTTTAAAACAATAATGCTCCTATAGGGCTTATGTAATAAGGTTTCTGTCAAACTGATTTAGTAGCAGGTTGTTTTCCTAAGTCGGTGCAAAAGGCCCTGAGTTCTTTCACTGACGCTCCATGGTCTCTGCGCTGCCCCATTTTACTAATAATAACATACGAGGTTTTCCCGATTCTAGGCTAAATCTTATTAATAGTTTGTGGGAGTAAATGGCTGAAGTGTTCTTCTATTTTTAATTTATTTCAACCTTAGATGTTCTCTTAAAGTGATTTGCTATCATCAACATCAGGCGTCTGCAGCCCAATTTATTTTGTATTGTTAACTGTGGGCTCCACGGTATGCACATAATGTGAATCAGTTGCTTGGAGTCCTGGGTAACTAGTTTACTTTTATGTAAATAACAATTAAAAAAAAGGGGGGATTCTGTATACCATACCTTTCCTTTACACTTAAAAAGCAACCCCAGCTATTAAACTACACACAGGGCAAACTCTATTACAAATGCTCTTAAGTTTGGCTGCAGAACATATATCACTGAACCATGAGCGAGGATTCAAACCCACAGATGCTTTTTATTGTCTGATTAGTGCTTCTTCACTTGTCTCAATAATACGTCTATCAAAGAGATTCACTTCAAACAACATTACTTGGAAACTGCTAGTAAAATGTTGACAGAAACGGTCTTCAAACCAACTATGACCCCTTTTCTAGGGCAAAAGAAAGAGTAGCGGGGCTGAACTCTGCCACATCAGACCACTGCTGAGGTTCAGTGAACACTTTATTTTCCCACTTGAATTTGAGCTCTTCTGCAAGGTCACTCCTGCCGATCTTGCGGAGATGGCGAGCCAGAAGGCGAAGTTTGTCCGTGGAATTTGGGAGTGATCTTTTCCAAAAGCAAAGAAGTTCGTGGGTCTGTTCTGTGAGATCATCAGGGTTCTTCAGTTTGATGAGCTGAATGGTGCTGCGGCGAAGGGGGAGGGATGAGGAGAGACACAGGGCGTTTTCTTCTGAGAGCTCGTCTGCCAGCCAGTAGAGCAAGTTGTCCCACAGGGCTTCTGCGAGGCACACGTGGGACACTCAGTGTTAGGACCCTTTCATGGAGGGTGTGCTCATCTAACCCTCCAACTGTTCACAGGAAACTTAATCTCTGGTTTGGCCTCTGAGAAGCAGAAAGATTTGGGACCACCCAGATGGACAGTTGAGAGCCTTTGAACCCCTGCCCTTTCTGGGGTCTTCTTCTGAGGGAACCACCTATTGCAAAGGGTTAGAAATGCTTCTCAAATTTTAACTTCCCTGAGATCCAGTAGGGCTCATTAAAATGGTGTTTAGGCCTCCACTCCAGATAGTCTAATTAAGTAAGACTAGGATAGGGGCAAATCTAGTCCTAATTTAGGACTTCCTGGTACACTTAGGAAAGATCACTATACTCTTGGGGTTGTTGACAATAGTAGTGGGAGTGCTTTTATTTGAACATCAAGTTCTTCAATAGTCAACAACATTATAAACTTGCTTGGCTTTCACCTACTGCTATTGATGTTTTACTGGGTTTTTTTTCTTTTGGTTTTTGGGGTTTGGGCTTTGGTATTTTATGTTTTGTTTTTGCTCTGTCACCTGCTCTCTCTTTGAAAACAATTTTATTGCCTCTGAAAGAGTGTATAACTCTAAGGTTTATTTCTATCCTACTCACTTCTAATAATTCAGCAAAGCTTGTGTATTTTCTGTACAAGTCCATAAAGATAACACCTGAATGAAATGTTCAGCCATCAGTGGTGAGACTGACACAGTAGTCAAACGCATTCACCGATGTCTTTTGAAGACTAATAAATTATCACAGTAGTAACAATTAGCATCACAAAATGAATTGTTTCAAAGGCTAAAATAGAATAAAAGTGTCAAATTCTACCCTGAAATATGCGTCATTGTTATGTAATTGTATTATGAATAACCACAATCAAATTTTACATGTTTCCTATGTGGTTTCATACCTCCATATATACCTCTATTTAAAACCTATTTTAAGTTTTGAACCCTAATAGTCAACATTTCAGGACAAACTGTAGTAGTCTATTTACCAAACAAAGTAATTACTAGTTATCTTAGTTCAATAATACTTAGTAGAATTCATATTTCTTGTAGATTTTAATAAAATTTTAACTACATCTACATTCAAGAATGTTTTTGTTTATACATACATGACTTATCAAGGAAAACTCATTTATTAGACTGATAATAAATGATTATTTAATAACTTATTGTTAATTACAAAGTTCTCTATTCTTTCTTACCAAAAGATTCACATTAAATATAAGAGAAAAATAGCACCATCATAATGAAGACAGAGCAAGTATTCCTTACCTAGAGGATCTGTAGAAATTCTTTTGGTACTCTGTGGACGGTTGATTAATTTTTCATGCTTTTGGGAGAAAGGGACACAGAATAAGCAGAAGAAATCATTAATTTGTGAACAAGCTACACATAAAAGTCCATCTGAACTTCACCTCTATTTGGAAAAAGTCCTGAACTGCATGCCTTGCAAAATTAGGTTGTGTATTTGTGCATGCATGCTCAGCAATTGCTTTCTTAAGATAAGGCAACATATATTAACCCAAATCTTTCAGAGAATTTAAATTTAGGAATACACATTTAAATATTATTTTAGCATTCACATTAACTCTCAATAAACATTTTCTAAAATAAAATTTAAAACTGTTAATACTAGCTAACAAAGATCAAGTTACCTCTATGCTACAAACATAGTATTGTAAAAGCCATCATGGGCCAGGCATCTTGCCTCAACACTCAGCACCAGGCCTGGTACCTAATGGGTACTCAAACATTAGTTTTTGTGAAAAAATGAGTGAATCAATGTGCAGACATGATGCTAAAAACAATCAAATCTTTAAGCAGAAATTATTCTGAAACCAAAACTTTGTCAAGGAGGAATCAAATATATAATCATTACTTTTCTACACTGTCTGCAGTTTGTTCTCATTAATATGGGATCATGAAAACAGCACAGGAGGTAAACTAAAAACATCTGGGTTTGGAAACCTGTTCAGTGCTATGGACAATTGATTTACCCCCACAGTCTCAGCTCTGAAATGTGATTTCTACTTTTTTTTTTTTTTAAAGATTTATTGATTGATTGATTGTTGTGTTGGGTCTTCGTTTCTGTGCTAGGGCTTTCTCTAGTTGCGGCAAGCGGGGGCCACTCTTCATCGCAGTGCACGGGCCTCTCACTATCGCGGCCTCTCTTGTTGCGGAGCACAGGCTCCAGACGCGCAGGCTCAGTAGTTGTGGCTCACGGGCCTAGTTGCTCCGCGGCATGTGGGATCTTCCCAGACCAGGGCTCGAACCCGTGTCCCCTGCATTGGCAGGCAGATTCTCAACCACTGCGCCACCAGGGAAGCCCTGAAATGTGATTTCTTATAATGCACACACACATCACAAAAACCTGTACACAAATGGTCAGAGCAACTTTATTTGTAATAGCCAAAAACTGGAAACAACTAACATTTTCTGCAATAGGTGAATGGCTAAACAAACTATGGTACATCCACAAGATGGGATACTATTCAATAATAAAGAGGATAAATCACTGATAAATGAAACAACTTGCATGGACCTCAGGGTACTGTGCTGAGTGAAAAATTCCAGTCTCCAAAGGTCGCATATTCTGATTCCATTTATGTCATTTTTGAAATTACAGAATTATAAAGATATAGAACAGATTAGTGATTTACAGGGGTTAGGATAGTGGTAGAAGACCATAAAAAAGTAGCACAGGGGAGGTCTTTGTAGTGCTAGAATAGTTGTGTATCTTGAATGCAGTAGTTACACAAATCTACACATCTGATAAAATGTTATAGTACTATACATACACATTGTATCAATGTTAACTTCCTGGCTTTGATATTTTGCTAAAATTATGTAAGGTGTAACCACTGAGGAAAACTGGGTGAGAATATATAGTGCCTCTTTGTACTATATTTAGCAACTTCCTGTAAATCTATAATTATTTCAAAATAAAACAAAATTTTTAAAACATTTACTCCTAGCAATGATACCAGAATAATGTAAGTGTTCTATGTCAATGCATAGCACACTGGTTCATAAAAAACACTCAGTACAGGTTTATTAAATCTGAATATAATATTTTGTAGGTATTCTTGTCATAGACATTACGTAAACATGTATATACAACTTCCATTAAGGCATATGAGCAAGATGGCAGCATAGAAGATCCTGAATGCACCTCCTCCCATGGACACAACATATCTACAACCACATATCAAATAATTCCCTCAGTAAGGGACTAAAACTGGACAAACAATGCCTCCATGACAAAGGGTAAAAGGAAAACATTGAGACAGGTAGGAGAGACAGAGATAAAAGTCTCACCAAGGAAAAATCCAAAACCCAGCCACAGTGATCCACAATCAGGAGAGATCATAAAGTACGGATCTTTTCCCTGAGAAGTGAGGGAATCGAGCTCTACATCCAGCACCCCAAACCCTAGATCCTGCACAGGAGAGATGAGCCCCCAAAACACCTGGCTTTGAAAACCAACAGGAAATATGTCCAGGAAAACAATAGAATTAAATGGAACAAAAAAAAAACCTCTTAAAGGGCTTGTACAAAGCCTCCCTCAACTCAAAATCCAGTGTTAAAACACCAGGTTAAAAAACATATGGACCATAGGTAAAGGGGGCTGACTTACCAATCTTAAAGCATCTTTCAGAGAGGAAGCCACCAGTTGGGATGTTCGCTGGGGACTGAGACCCTGGTGGGAGCCATTTTTGTGATCTCACACTATCTTGTGAATGAGGGCACAGGTGGATGCCATTTTGGAATTGTCCCTCTAAATTGTTACTGCTAATGGGGGTACCCCACTGAGAACTCTGCTCATGCCTGCACCTCAGCCAGCCCTCACAGCCAGCTGAGCAATAGCCCCACCCACCAGCATGTACAGTAGTAGCAGGTGGGCCTCGAAGCTGGTGGGAGGCCAGCTCCACCAACCAGTGCCCTGCAGCAGCAGCAGCTGGGCCCTGCCACAACAGGAAGGGGCTATCCCTTGACACCTAGCTCTGGTGGCCACGTGGGATTATGCTTCTGAGTCCCACAGGACATTTCCTAAAAAAGACCATCCTTCAAGACTGGGAGAGATGGCTAATCTACCTAATACATAGAAACAAACCCAGAGAATTAGAAAAAATGAGGAGAAAGAGAAATATGTTCCAATCAAAAGAATAAGACAAAACATCAGAAAAAGAATTAAACAAAATGGAAATGAACAATCTACCTAATAAAGAGTTCTGCA
Source organism: Balaenoptera acutorostrata (assembly GCF_949987535.1). Lineage (NCBI taxonomy): Eukaryota > Metazoa > Chordata > Mammalia > Artiodactyla > Balaenopteridae > Balaenoptera > Balaenoptera acutorostrata. The sequence goes on from NC_080068.1 coordinate 81,704,255, forward strand.
TAATTGCCATAAAGATGCTCACCAAACTTGGGAGAAGAATGGATGAACACAGTGAGAACTTCAACAGAGACAGAAAATATAGTAAAATACTGAACATAAGTTATAATTGAACTTAAAAATACACTTAAGGGATTCAACAGCAGACTGGATAAGGTAGAAGAACAAATCACTGACCTGGAACACAAAGCAATAGAAAACTGAGACTGAGCAGCAAAATGAAAAAAAAAAGAAAGAAAGAAAGAAAAGGAATTTTAAAAAGTAAATATACCTTAATATACCTTTAGGAAAACATCAAATGGAATAACTTTCACATTATCGGGGTTCCAGAAGGAGAAGAGAGAGAGAAAGAGCCAGAAAAATTCTTTAAAGAAACAGTGCCTGAAAATGTCCCTAATCTGAGTAAGAAAAGAGACATCAAGGTCCAAGAAGCTCAGAGATTACAATAAGATGAACCCAAAGAGACATACACCAAAACACATTACAATTAAAATGGTAAAAGTTAAGGATAAAGAAAGAATCCTAAAAGTAGCAAGAGAAAAACAACTTGTTACATGCAAAATAAGCCCCCATAAGTCTATTAGCAGACTTTTCAGCAGAAATTTTACAGGCCTGAAGGGAAAGGCATGACATATTCAAAGTGCTGAAAAATATTTTTTTTCCAACCAATAAATCTCTATCCAGCAAGGTTAGCATTCAAAATTGAAGGAAACATCAATAGTTTCCGGATAAGCAAAAGCTAAAGTCTATCACCAGTAAACCAGCCCTGCAACAAATATTAAAGGGACTTCCTTAAGTTGAAAAGAAATGGTACTAATTAATAATAAGAAAACATACAAAAGTAAAAATCTCATTGGAAAAGGTAAATATATAATAGGGGTAGTGGATCAATCACTCGTAAAGCAAGTAGGAAGGGTAAAAGACAAAGGTAGAAAATTAAAATTACAATAATTAGTTAAGGAGTACATAAAATAAAAAGATGTAAAATGTGTCATCAAAAATAGAAAATGGGGGTGGGGAAGTAAAAGATAAAGATTTGGAATGTGTTCAGATTTAAATAGCTACCAATTTAAAACAGGGTACTACTTACATTGAATGTTCTATGTGAGCCTCAAAATAACAACAGGAAAAAAAAATAATAGTGAATACACAAAAGAAAATGAGAAAGAAATCTAAACAAAACACTAAAGAAAACTACCAAAACACAAGGGAAAAGAGAAAGATAAGAAGAAGAACAACAAAAAAACCTATAAAAATAGCCAGAAAACAATTAACAAAATGGCAATAAGTACATACCTATCAATAATTACTTTAAATACAAATAGACCTAATGATCCAATCAAAAGATATAGAGTGGCTGAATGGATAAAAAAAAAAGACCCATCTATACACTACCTATGAAAGACTCATTTCAGAAGAAAGGACATGCAGACGGAAAATGAAGGAGCAGAAAAAGATATTCCGTGTACATTGAAATTAAAAGAAAGTGGAGTAGCTATAGCCATATCAGACAAAATAGACTTTAAAACAAAGACTGTAATAAAAGACAAAGAAAGGCATTACATAATGATAGCAGGATCAATCCAGTAAGAATATATAACATTTATAAATGTATATATACCCTACAGAGAAGCACCAAAATATATAAAACAAGTAATAATGGACTTAAAGTGAGAAATGTAAGCAATACAATAATACTAGGGGATTTTAACACCTCACTTACAACAATGGATAGATCATCCAGACAGAATATCAATAAGGAAATATTGGACTTAAATGACACATTAGACCAGATGAACTTAATAGATATACACAGAACATTCTATCCAAGAGCAGCAGCATACACATTCTTTTCAAGTGCACATGGAACAATCTCCAGCATAGATCATATGCTAGGCCACAAAACAAGTCTTGATAAATTCAAGAAGACTGAAATATTATCACAGCATCTTCTCTGACCACAATGGCATAAAACTGGAAATCAACTACAAGAAAGAAACTGAAAAACCCACAAAAATGTAAAGATTAAACAACATGCTACCAAACAAACAATGGATTATTAGGAAATCAAAGAAGAAATATGACATACTAAAATCTATGGAAAACCACCAGCAAAAGTGGTTCTAAGAGGGAAATTCATAGAGATGAAGGCCTACTTCCAGAACAAGAAAAATCCCAAATAAACAATTTAACTTTACACCTAAAGGAACTAGTAAAAGAAGAATAAACAGGTAGAAGGAAGGAAATTAGTAGAAGGAAGGAAATAATAAAAGTCAATGCAGAAAAAATGAAATAGAGACAAAAAATAGAAACAATCAATGAAACTAAGAGATTTTTTTAAAGATAAACAAAATCAACAAATCTTTAACTAGACTAACCAAGAAAAAAAGAGAGAGCACTCAAATAAGTGAATTCAGAAATGAAAGATAAGTTACAACTGATACCACAGTATCAGTTGAGACTATTCTAAACAAATATATAACCAAAAATGGGCAATCTGGAAGAAATGGATAAATTCCTAGAAACATACAATCTCTCAAGGCTGAATTATGAATAAATCTGAATAGGCAAATTACTAGCAAGGAGATTGAAGCAGTAATCAAAAAGTTCCCAACAAACAAAAGTCCAGGACCAGACGGCTGCACAGATGAACTCTACCAAATATTCAAGAAGATTTAATACCTATCCTTCTCAAGCTCTATCAAAAAATTGAAGAGTTTGGAACACTTCCAAACTTGTTTTACAAAGCCAGCATTACTCTGATATCAAAACCAGTCATGGACACCACACACACACACACACACACACACACACACACACATACACACACACACACACACACACACAAATCCAGACCAAATCCCTTGATGAATGTAGATGCAAAAATCCTCAACAAAATATTAGAAAACTGAATCCAACATTGTATTAAAATAATCATATACCACAACCAAGTGGGATTTATTCCAGGAATGCAAGGATGATTCAATGAATCAATAGCCACAAATTAATTAATGTGAAGAATCACATTAACAAATGAAGAATAGAAATCATTTGATCATTTCAATAGATGTGGAAAAAGCATTTGACAAAATTCAGCATCCATTTATGATAAAAAAAAACTCTTAAGAAAGTAGGTATAGAGGTAACATAACTCAACATAATAAAAGCCATATATGACAAACCCACAGCTAACATCATACTCACTGGTAAAACGTTGAAAGCTTTTCCTTGAAGAACAGGAATAACACAAGAATGCTCATGATCACCACTGTTATTCAACATATTATTGTAGTCCTAGCCATAGCAATTAGACAAGAAAAAGAAATAAAAGACATCCAAACCAAAAAAGGAAGAAGTAAAACTATCATATTTGCAGATGATATGATGCTGTATATAGAAAACCCAAAAGATTCCACCAAAAAACAGTGAGAACTAATCAATGAATTCAGAAAAGTTGCAGGATACTAAATCAATATACAGAAACGTGTGGCATTTCTATACACTAATAACAAACTATCAGAAAGAGAAATTAGAAAAAAAATCCTGTCTACAATTGCATCAAAAAGAATAAAATATCTAGGAATGGGCTTCCCTGGTGGTGCAGTGGTTGAGAATCTGCCTGCCAATGCAGGGGACACGGGTTCAAGCCCTGGTCTGGGAAGATCCCACATGCCACGGAGCAACTGGGCCCGTGAGCCACAATTACTGAGCCTGCGCATCTGGAGCCTGTGCTCCGCAACAAGAGAGGCCGCGATAGTGAGAGGCCCATGCACCGCGATGAAGAGTGGCCCCCGTTTGCCACAACTAGAGAGCCCTCACACAGAAACGAACACCCAAAACAGCCATAAATAAAATAAATAAATAAAATTAAAAAAAGAAAAAAGAAAATGCTCCCTATTTCACTTACAAAATTAATTAAAAAGAAAAAATCTAGGGATAAATTTAACCAAGGTGAAAGACCTGTATATTGAAAACTATTAAACACTGATGAAAGAAATTGAAGACACAAACAAATGGAAAGATATTCCATGTCCATGGATTCGAACAATTAATATTATTAAAATGTCCATACAACTCAAAGCAATATACAGATTCAGTGCAATCTCTATCAAAATTCCAATGGCATACTTTACAGAACTGAAACAAATAATACTAAAAACTGTATGGAACCTCAAAAATTTCAAATAGCCAAAACAATCTTGAAAAAAAAGAGCAAAGCTGGAGGTGTCATGCTCTCTGATTTCAAACTATACTACAAAGCTAATCAAAAGAGTATAGTATGGGCATAAAAACAGACACACAGATAAATGAAACAGAATTGAGAGCCTAGAAATAAACCCACATAAATATGGACAATTAATTTATGACAAAGGAGCAAAGAACATACAATGGTGAAAGGATAGTGTATTCAATAAACAATGTTTATGAAACTGGACAGCCACATGCAAAAAAAAAAGAAAGAAAGAAACTAGACCACTATCTTACATCATACACAAAATTGAACTAAAAATAGATTAAAGACTTGAATGTAAGACCTGAAACCATAATAATCCTAGAGAAAAACATAGGCAGTAACCTCCCTGACATCATTCTTAGTTATGATTTTGTGGATCTGACCCAAATGCAAAGGAAACAAAAGCAAAAATAAACAAATGGGACTATATAAACTAAAAAACTTCTGCAAAGTGAAGGAAAGCATCATCAAAATGAAAAGGCAACCTACTGAATTGGAGAAGATATTTGTAAATCATATATCTGATAAAGGGTTAATATCTAACATACATTTAAAAAACTCATACAACTCAATAACAAACAAACAAATGATTTAAAAAATGGGCAGAGGGCTTCCCTGGTGGCAGAGTGGTGAAAATCTGCCTGCCAATGCAGGGGACACGGGTTTGAGCCCTGGTCTGGGAAGATCCCACATGACACAGAGCAACTGGGCCCGTGAGCCACAACTACTGAGCCTGCGCTTCTGGAGCCTATGCTCCACAACAAGAGAGGCCACGATAGTGAGAGGCCTGCTCACCGCAATGAAGAGTGGCCCCCGCTTGCCGCAACTAGAGAAAGCCCTCGCACAGAAGCAAAGACCCAACACAGCCAAAAATAAATATAAAAATAAGTTAAAAAAAAAAAAGACCTAAAGAAGAAATACATGGCGAATATCTTTCTTCTCTTTAAAAAAAAAAAATAGGGCAGAGAATCTGAACAGACAGTTTTACAAAGAAGACATAGAGATGGCTAACAGGCACATGAAAAGATGTTCAACATTTTTAGGGAAATGCAAATCAAAATGACAATGAGATATTACCTCACACCCATCAGAATGGCTATTATTGAAAAGAGAAGAAATAACAAATGTTAGAGAGGATACGGAGAAAAGAGAACCCTAATTGTTGTGGGAGTGTAAATTGGTGCAGCCATTATGGAAAATAGTATGGAGGTTCCTCAGAAAATTAAGAATAGAACTACCATATTTCCACTTCTTGATATTTATCCAAAGAACACAAAAACACGAAATTGAAAAGATAGATGCACCCCTATGTTTATTGCAGCATAGAAACAGCATAAGTGTCTATTGATGCATGAATGGATAAAGAAGATGTGGTATATATGTACACAATGAAATATTACTCAGCCATAAAAAAGGAATGAAATCCTGCCATTTGTGACAACATGGATGGACCTTTAAGGTATTACACTAAGTGAAATAGTTCAGGCAGAGAAAGACAAATACCACATGATTTCATTCATATGTCTAATCTCAAAAAACAAAACAAAGGAACAAATAAAATAAACCCAAAACAAACTCATAGATACAGATATCAGAATTGTGGTTTCCAGAGAAGAAGGGGGTTGGAGGGTTAGTGAAATGGGTGAAGGGGGTAAACTATGGTGATGGATGGTAACAAGACTTGTAGTGGTGATCACTGTGTAGTGTATACACATGTTGAATTATAATGCTGTGCACCTGAAATTTACATAATTTTTTAAAACTTACATTAAGAAGTTTTAATGGGAGGAGGTTAAGAATCAACATAAGAACAATGCAAATTTAAGTATATTGATACTGTAGCACTGTAAAATAAGTGCATAGAATTTTTGAGATATTAACTGTGTACTTAATCCTCTCAAAAAATTGAGAAATACCAATTTAAATAGTGCAGCAGATTCTATCATTCCCATCAACAGGCATATGACCTGAATTGAGTCTAGGACAAGAGGTGCGCATTGGATTTTTTCTTTTCTTTGTGTAAACAATTTACCCCCCTCAGTCATTCTTTCTTCACTGATGTGTCATAGCACCTTGATGCACTGAGAGTGATTCTAGTGTTTAAGTATATGTAGTTTTTCACATATGTGAAAATTCAAGCCACATTCTTTATCTGGTGCCCAGCCACAGAAGCAGTGATTGTGGATGCACAGGAAATCTTGGGCTCTTTTACACTTCCAGGCACTGTGCTGGTCTCCCATATAGCCTCGTCATTCAGGGATTTTCAGTGCCCCCTTCCTATTCCTTCCCTTCCCTTTTCTTTCTCTTTTCTTTTTTTTTCCCCCCATGCTTTTTTTTTTTTCTGTGCACTATTTTTGCCTTGCATACCACCTTTTAAATTTCACTGGTGCTCAGGGTCAGATCCAAGCCAAACAGGGAAGCCTCTGTTTGTCCTGGAGTGTCCCCTCCCACAGATTCTGTGTCTACATATGGTTCCTTGGATGCTTTCATTGGCAGGACTGGCTTTAATTTTTCCCTACTTTCCTTTCTTCCCTTCCTCCAATCAAAAAGTGCTATTCTGTTGCATCTTCTCAGGATCTACTATTTGCTAAAGGAATTTTTATTATTCCTCTCAGGTAACCTGCTTTTATGTTAATATTGTGTATTTTATTTTGCTTAATGCAGTTTCTAAAATGTCACTTTCAACATGTTACTGCTCAGGAAGATCGTCTGGCAAATCTAAACCTGGCTCTCAAGTTCTCAGTAATACACATATACCTTGTAAAAGGGTGTAGTGGGGCTTATGTGGCAGTTTTTCTTTCACTATAAGTCTTTCAAGGGCATCAGTATAAAAGTATAAATAACTCGGATATGTACAGATATGTCTTATTTATGCTTCAAAGCACAACAGAGATCTCATTGACTTAGAAGTGTTTTTAAAAGATTGGAACCAAAGACAGACACTCACACCTGGAAGGGGTATGTGTCTTGAAGTTTACAGGCCACCGTTTTTTAAGACTCCTTCAATTACGGACTAGTCTTTCCATGCTTCTTAAGTACAACCCTGTTATTGAATTCTTAAAACTAAGCAAACCATTTTTTAACTCAGATCACACATGTACCAGCTTGATCTTTTGTGTGCAACCCAATCAATTGGACTTGGGCACAACCTTTTCCTTACCCAACGTTATTTTCCATGGTACATCTTAAAGTTTACTTTCGTTGTATCTTTACTCCAAGAACCAGCCATGATCAGTCTTGGCTCTACTTGTTGGACTGCCATCTCTTTGAGGGCTAATAAGGTATCTTGTTCCTATATTAATTCTTCACCATGCTTGACATGGCATTGACATATACACATAGGGTAGTAAAAACTGTTTATATGATACCTTCTCTTGACTTGAATGATCTCCTCCTTCAAATCCTACCATATTTTCAAAGCCATTGGTCAAATTCCACCTCTTTTATCAACTACTCTAGTCCCTGGTTTCTTATTTGTGAATTTATGCACTGCCACTCAATTTCTCTCTTAACTCAATGTTGTCTTGTGTCGTCATCAATGCCCTTCATATATCCTTGTTCGCATATGCTTGTTTTCCCTCCCCAATTAGACTTTCAGTAATTTTTGTATCCTTTTATTTTCAATCAAATAAATAATTTTATTAACATAATAATTTTTTTCCTCATCATAAAGTTTTGATCTCAAATAACTGTCAGATCTGCTACTCAAATGAACTTATAGCCAGACAATTGATGGAACCCTGAAGACACCTGTTCCCTGTCCAGGTTAGGGTCCATTGCAGATAGTTCTCACTTTCCTTCTCCAGCCCCTCAAGGGCCTTTGCAAATATCTCTTTCATTTTATGCCCAGAATCCCCTGAAATGTATCAGGGTATAACATCAACTTCTACAGAATACCAAGATCTCATCTCCCATTCTAGTTTCCTTGTCAAAAAAGCCGAGTTAGGTTATCCAAACAAACTGGCCAGACAGATTACATCAGATAGTGTGTCACACAAAATTTAAATTTTCAACAAAATACATCTTTCCTTTTTTGGTCTCACACAGAAACTAAAGTCCCAAAATACAGACAATACCATCCTCCACCCCTTCTTCTGATTCATCAGTCTTAGCCAAGTCAGCCCCATTCACACTCCCAGTAGGAGTCTGGTCCCCTGTTCAGCTTCTTTAGCAGTTGCTGCATGAAATCATCTTCCAATAATAATGCAGCTCCTTTGGCACCTCCAGAGCTAGAGAACTCCAGCTGTGAGTCTCATGAGCCACACACACAGACCCAACATTCCAGGGAGCTATCTGGTCACACAAGAAAGAGCAAAGTACCTCAAAATTTAGAAATAACCCAAAGCCCAGGAACAAATGTGATTGCAAGATTACTTACAAGAAGCTTACAGCTTCTCTTACCACTGCAAGAGCCTTAGGCACTAATTCTCTTATGTAAGGGCATTTCCCAAATAAAAGTTACTTCCCCAAACAAAAATTTTTGACAGTTACAACTCATATTGAGGTCATTAACTACAGACCATAGCAGAACCTTAGTGTAAGTGAGGGCAGCGTATAAACAGAGAGAAAAAGAGAAAACAAAAGACTCTCTTGCTTCAGCTTCTTTAGGTTGTCAGCCAATCTCCATTGCTTGACCAGAATCCATTAGCTATAAACGGCTGACTCTCTTTCAAGACAATTGCTTTTCTTTATCCACTGGACTAGGTCAGCCAACATCTATCTGTGCTATCTTTGCAGTTTCCTTCTCCTTCTCCTCCACCTTCTCACACCTTTTGGTCACTCTGCCCTCAACTCCATCGTCTGGATTCTGAAGATGACTCAGAGTGCTTTTCTCCAAGGCTTCCACCTGGGTTTTTGTTTGGATGAATATATTGTCCATCTCCTACAACTTGCTCCTATTCTGCCTATATGCTCTCCTGTGCACTCCGGTGCAAGACACAATAGTCTCCTGCATCTTGCTGATGACTGGAAACAGGAACCGCTCAAAATATTCCTCAGGCCCCAGCACTTTCACTTTCCCTGGTTCTGCCAGTTCCACGATGTCCGAGAGCTGCATTTCCCCTGCTACTTTAGAATCACAGTGTGGACCTGAGCACAGAGCGGTGAACAAGCAGTTGACCTAGAGGTCAACCAGAGCTCTGAGTGTCATGGCCCCTTTCACCACAACGCAGTGCCTCTATTGAAACAAAGCTCCTTTCCAGAGTGCCACATCAGCAAACATTCATGTCCCTGTAAATGCTCTGCTTGACCAGAAAGGCAGTGTGTCCAGTCAGCCAGTCCCCAAAGGCCAAGCCAGCTCTGGGCCTTCTCACCCCCAACAAGAGTGACTATGTGACCCCAGCCAAGCAGATATTTTCTATTTGTCTCATCTTTGTTCTTTTTCTTTATCTTATGAAAGTTTCTTGCCTTCTGCCCCATTTTGTAGTTTTCTGAAAGGAGACTGTCCACTTCATGAAGTCTTAAATAAAGTTTATTTGTATGATGTAAATTGTCTTCTTTAATCATTTTAGCACCTCTTACAGTCATGCCACTGGTAGAACCTATTGTATCATTTTCTGTGTTTTCTTTTATATCAGCACTTCTATTTACCACAAGGTTACCACACCATACCCTCAATCAATTCCTGATAGCTTCGAGGACTCTCTGTGGACAATTATGAAGATTATTATCACCACAAATTTAAAGTCTGTAGTTTCATCTGGGCACCAGGGCTGCTCAGCAATATTTTTATGTATCCCTGGAGATTTCTTCCACCATTCCCTACAGAAGACATTGCAACTCTTTACTACTCTTTGTAAGACCTCTACCTGACCCTTGCCTACCACTCCCACCAAGGAGTTTGGTCTCCTACTCACTGAGAAAATAAGGCAGTATTCTCAAAGCTTAGTATTCATAAAAATGAATCTTGAGAAAAAGGCAAAAAAGTAAGCCCACACTTTGATAGAATTGGTCTCAGATAAGGCCACATTTATAACACGGGTGATTCTGATAGCGAAGTATGGTGGCTCCACTTAGAAAAGCACAGTCAAGTAGGAATTACGTCAATTATCAACTTGCATTCCAAAAGTATCCCAGCAAATGCATGGAAGAATGAAAGAAATATCTTTATCCAAGAAGTTATGAAGATTTTCAATATCATGTCAGGACCAAAGTGAAATTCTGATTTCACTTTAGTCCTGATGCTATAGAGATACAATAATAAAAATAATTTCTGATTTATAAATTGCCCCATAGGGGTCATACAGATGACCTAGCTCTGGTGCATTCCTCCTCACGCAGGAACTCCAACTCTGGCAAAGTCCTCTCCAGGCATTTCTGGCAGTCCTATAGGCTTTACTCTCTTGGTATCCACATGTTCCACCAGGTACACCACAATGCTCAGCGAGGAAATGCAGCCATCCACACTCTTTTTGTAGGCACAACAGTTTCCCTTCCTGTGTCTATCATGGAGTCTATCATGTGCTCTACCACGTAGTGCACCATGTTGGTTTCTACCCATACCACACTTTTGCTCCCAAGGTACCACATAAGCACAGTTGTTCCACATCAGAGGTCACCACAGGTTTGTTCTGCTGCAGCCCCAGCACCGTTCTGCTGGATCCTTCCAGCAGTGATACCATTCTGACCTACTCTATATGGAGCCCATGATCTCTCCTACTTTTCTCCCAAGCAAAGCAATTCTCCATTAGTGGCCACCCTAAGCCCTCTTGGTACGTAAGTTGTATGGTAAAGTGTGATAGAATGAAGGAAGTTTTTGTTTTTTTAAAAAATAAATTTATTTATTTATTTTTGGCTGCATTGGGTCTTCGTTGCTGCGCGCGGGCTTTTCTTTAGTTGCCTCGAGCAGGGGCTACTTTTAGTTGCGGTGTGCGGGCTTCTCATTGTGGTGACTTCTCTTGTTGTGGAGCACAGGCTCTAGGCACGTGGGCTTCAGTAGTTGTGGCACGCAGTCTCAGTAGTTGTGGCTCACAGGCTCTAGAGTGCAGGCTCAAGTAGTTGTGGCACACGGGCTTAGTTGCTCCGTGGCATGTGGAATCTTCCTGGACCAGGGCTTGAACCCATGGCTCCCGTGTTGGCAGGCGGATTCTTAACCACTGCACCACCAGGGTAGTGGTTTCCCATTTTGCACTTCATAATATGTGTGATATCATTGTTTCCCAATGGACAGTGGGAAACAATGATATCCTTGACACCTAGAGCAATATCTTATCTTTTTTTTTTCTTTTATTGAAGTATAGTTGATTTACAATATGGTGTTAATTTCAGGTGTACAACACATTCAGTTATATATATATATATATATAGAGAGAGAGAGAGAGAGAGATATGGAGAGAGAGAGAGAGAGAGAAGAGTTCCCTGTGCTATACAGTAGGTCCTTGTTGTTAATATATTTTATATATAGTAATGTGTATATGTTAATCCCAACCTCCTAATTTATCCCTCTCCCCACCTATCCCTTTGGTAACTATAAGTTTGTTTTTTATGTTTGTGGGTCTATTTCTGTTTTATAAAATAAGTTCATTTGTATTTTTTTAAAAATTCCACATATAAGCGGTATCATATGATATTTGTCTTTGTCTGGCTTACTTCACTTAGTATGAAAATCTCTAGGGCCATTCATGTTGCTGCAAATGGCATTATTTCATTCTTTTTTATGGCTAAGTAATATTCCATTTGGGCATATATTTGTAGAAAATTATAATTCAAAAAGATACATGCACCCCAATGTTCATTGCAGCACTATTTACAATAGCCAAGACATGCAAGCAACCTAAATGTCCATCGACAGATGAATGGCAATATCCTATTTTAAATTGTAACTTGGGTGGTCACTAATTTCAGGGGCACCTACAAGAATATACTATTGCTATTTGATGGATATAGAAATAACAAGTGGTAGAGTTTTCTTCTTTAATTTCTACCTGCCTACTGGCTCTTGGAGTCTCTACTGAAGAACCAGTTTTTGTGTAAGGTAACATGCTAAGAACTTTCTGATACTTGAAGCACCACCTAACATGGGTGCTTCACAACCTTACAGCTAAAATGTCAGTGTAACACATCCAAGAAAAAAAAATGTGATGCTGGCATTAGCATTTTTATCATTTTCCCTAAGGCACTTATCAATGGAGAGATTTTCACAGGTGATTACTATAATATCGTGTGGCAACAACTCCTCCATCCAACCTTAACCCCCATACTCCTCCCACCTCCACGCACTTATTGTAGATTTTTCTGATAAACAGGTCATTTATTTTGTAGTTATAAGATATAGAAGTGAGAGTGGTATGAATAATAAACCAAGGGAATGTACGTAATTAGTATATTTCCATGTATCTTTACCACAGATTTTACCAGAAGACTTTACAATACCATAGCCAACCAAGTACCAGTTTTCACTGCTTACTCTGCTCTGTATTTATTTCATATAGAGGCCTCTTCAACTAAGTAATAGTTGACATTTGCTTAACCTGAGTTCATTTATTGAATCATAATAATAAACTGTAGAGTCTCAAATTTACAATGTATGACTCCTATAAGATTCTTAGTGGTTTTACATTGTAAATACATTAGAATATTGATCAAAGAAGTAATCTGATATAAAAGATTAATGTCAGCATAAAAACTCTGTGCTTCAGTTATGGGTCCAACATAATACAAATCAAATAAGAGCTTGTATCAGTGTTGGGTGAGGACATACTGACATGAAGAAGTGGGCTAGACTTTCGGTTTCCAGTCTAACATGTGAGAGGTTAGAAGTTGCCACTCTGTCCTAAAAAGTAAAAAGCAGAACAAACTGAAAAATCAACAACTCTTTAAATTTGTCAGAGGAGTAAGGTCACGGGGCAAACCTCTGTGCCAAATTCGAAGAGACTGACAGGCAGCTACAGAGAATCCCAACTTACCAGAGCAGAAACCCACAAGCACAAACCACCATGGGAACTAGGGCCCGGGTAAGGAAACCTGAACCAAAACTGATAAATTGCTAGAGGCTCAGTATGGACAAGTCCAAGAGCTGTAAACTCCAGGGGGACCCCGTCATGGGCGGGGGGAGTTTCCACACTTTTGTGAATTTTACCTCCAGGAGCTCAATCGGGTTCTCATAGTGAACACCTGAGAAAAGTCCCGTTGTGCTTCCTGCAGGGAGAGGGGAGAGGAAGCATTCTGAAATATTCCCGAACACTCTGTTCTTCTGAACCAGGCCTGCCCTCTGAAGAAACTATTTAACCAAAACCTAATCTTTTGGTGTTTTATCAGAGCCTAACTGACCTGGGGAAGGGAAATACCCAACTTCAGGCCCCTCTAGCCATCCTGTCCCGCCAAAGCTGGGGGTGGGGAGGAGGCTGAGACTGAGAATCGGGGAGACTGAAGTTCACAGGCTCACTGAAGACTGAGACCTCGTCACAGGCCTATAGAACACTTCCCCTCCCTCACACTTACCACCACATCACAGAAGGGCTATTTACAGCAGTTCCTTTTACCCAGTACATCACATTCAGCTATCAAGAAAAACAATTACAAGACATACCAAATGGCAAAAAACACAGTTTGAAGAGACAGAGCAAGTATCAAAACCAGTCTCAGATATAGCAGGGATGTTAGAATTATCAGATAAGAATTTTTAAAAACTATCATTAATATGCTAAGGGCTCTAGTGGAAAAAGTGGACAGCATACAAGAACAGATGTGCAATGTAAGCAGAGAGATGGAAATTCTAAGAAAGAACCAAAGAGATATACTAGAGATCAAAAACACTGTAAGAGACATGAAGACTGTCTTTAAAAGGATTATTAGTACATGTACATAGCTGAGGAAAGAATTTGAGCTTGAGGATATCTCAATAGAAACCCCAAAACTGAAAAGCAAAGAGAAAAACACAACATCCAAAAACTGTGAAACAACTATGAAAACATATGGATAATAGGAATTCCAGAAGAAGAAAAAGAGAAAGAAACAGAAGTATTTGAAACAATAATGAGTGAGGGTTTCCCCCAAATTAATGTCAGACACCAAACCACAGAGCCAGGAAGCTCAGAGAATACCAGGCAAGGTAGATGCCAACAAATGAGCTAAATGTGTAACTGTATTATTTCATTCCAAACCCTTAACAGTAGTCTGAAGAATTGTCATCCCCATTTCACAGATGTAACTTCTCCAAGGTAACATGGAACTAATCTTGAAATCCAGGTCTGTCTAAAGCCCTGACTTAAATCATAAATATTATTGCCTACAGATAATGATATCAGCTGCTATTTTAACTACTTACCATGTACCAGTAATTATTCTAATAACTGAAAATATATAATCTTGGTGGATTCTAGTACATCTATAACCTTGTGAGGTAGTTGTTATACTTACTTTACAACTAAGAAAACTGAAGTTTATTTTTTTAAATTGAAGTATAATTGATTTACAATGTTGTGTTAATTTCTGCTGTACAGCCAAGTGACTCAGTTATACATATATATATATATACATTCTTTTTTCATATTTTTTTCTATTATGGTTTATCATAGAATGTTGAGTATAGTTCCCTGTGCTATATAGTAGGATCTTGTTGTTTATCCATTCTATATATACCAGTTTGCACCTGCTAATCCCAAACTCCCAGTCCAACCTTCTTCCAACCCCATCCCCCTTGGCAACCACTGGTCTGTTCTCTATGTCCATAAGTCTGGTTCTGTTTTGTAGACAGGTTCATTTGTGTCATATTTTGGGTTCCACATATAAGTGATATCATATGGTATTTGCCTTTCTCTTTCTGAGTTACTTCACTTAGTATGATCACCTTTAGTTGCATCCATGTTGCTGCAAATGGCATTATTTCAATCTTTATTATGGCTGAGTAGTATTCCATTGTATACATGTACCACATCTACTTTATCCATTCATCTGTCGATGAACATTTAGATTGTTTCCATGTCTTTGCAATCGTGAATAGTGCTGCTATGAACAAAAGAGTGCATGTATCTTTTTGAATTATAGTTTTGTCTGGGTATATGCCCAGGAGTGGGATTACTGGATCATATGGTAATTCTATTTTTGGTTTTCTGAGGAACCTCCATACTGTGTTTCATAGTGGCTGCACCAACTTACATTCCCACCAACAGTGTAGGAAGGTTCCCTAGAAAACTGTAGTTTAGAGAGATAAAATAGTTTGACTAAAAACATACACAGTAAGTGGCATATGTAATATTTAAGCTAACATTTATAAGACTATGGATCCTTTATTTATAACCTATAAGTTAAAACATACATAAAGTGAAGGATGTGAGGTAAGTCTTTCCCTAGGCCGTTCTAGTACCTCTTGCATTATGCTCACCATTCACAAATATCATCATCACTGCTTTGGACTTAGAAGCAGTATTAGATGGAGGGAAAGAGCTCAACTCCTAATCATATTACCTTTAACCTTGTGATCTTATAGGTTTGTGCCTTGCTTGCCTCATTCATAAAATGGCCATGATAATAGCATCTACTTCATAGTGCCATTAAAGGAAACCTTTAACCATATCATGTAACTTAGAGCAGGGCACCATATGTAATAAGTACTCAAAATAATAGCTGCTATTACTTAACATTTTTCTTTAGAATTATTTTTTTACCTACACAACTACATTTTTAAAAGAAACTATATTTCAGTCATAGGCAGAAATACTATATAACATGTATAAACACACGGAAACCCTAAAAACACAGTTAAAGCAAAACTCTATTATTATATTCTCTTGCCAGTCAAGATCTCTGAGCCTGAGAGTTGTTCCCTGTTTGTTAACAGGGAAGTTTTGCAAGTGTTAGAGAGATATAAAAACATGCAAAAACCAATCTGAGATCTACTCAGAGGATCATGGATTAAAAAGGATTAAAAACAAAATAACTGCCTCACCATGTGAATCCATTTTATTCAAAGCTGGTATGTTATTGTCCTAAAAAAAAAGAAGGACTTACAATTCCAAAATTTAGGAAAAACATGACTGAGCATTGACTTTTATTTGCCAGGGATCATATCTTTTACTATCTTTTACTGTAAACATGCATGGAAAGTATTTGTGTTCTTTTAAAACCATAGAGAACATTTTGAGGGCATCTGCGTGATAGATCATCAAAAAAAGCAAGGAATGTGAACTCATAACCTAAGCCAGAGAAAGCTGGAGCCTTCATCATGTTAAAGGGATGGCCATTATCTCTGTTCTGAAAATGAGGAGCTATGAGCTGATGTCACTATGTGGAAAGAACAGAGGAACTTATTGGGCTGTTTAGAAGTGACTATGCATTTAAAACCAAGATGATGGAGAAAGTCTGCTTCTGCCTCAAGAGCTACAATTTCCAGATAACAAAGGAAGCCACCATCTGAGGCTCTGGTTGCTCTATTAGCTTCAGCAAAAGGTACAAGCACTCTGGCTCTCTGGAAGATCTAGATTTGTCAAACACACTGAAGGGGGACAAACGATATGTGAGGCCATATGACACAGTGACAAAAGTGGCAGACATAAGGAAACAAAAGACCCGGCTTGTACAAGGCATGGGGGAAGTGGAAAACCATGAGAGAAGAATGACTTTGAATACTGGGTCCTCACACAGTCTCTGTCCCTGTGAGGTTATACAAGTCGAGGCAAACCATCTAAATGCTCTTGCTTAAGTCTCAGACTGGTGAAACAAAGATGATGGTTCCTACCTCTGAAGTATGCTATGAGGCTAGATAAAGATGATGTCTGTAAAGGACGTCACCTACACTGAGAATTCAACAAGGGGTGGAGGAGACCCACAAACCAAATGCAATGTATGGACAATTTTTAGATGTTGTTTTTGAACAAACTAACTATAAAAAGAGAAAAGTAAATCAGTAGGTGAATATAGGGCTGGGTAGTAGATGCTATTAAGTAATAACTACTAATTTTATTGGGTTTTGTAATGGTTTTGTGGTTATTTGTTTGTTTTAAAAGTCCTTACCTTTTAAAGAAACTTATAGAATTATTTACAAATGAAGTTGTAGAATAGCTGTGATTTGCTTTAAAATACTCAAACAAACAAAAAACCCTATTAGATGAAACAAGAATGGCAGAAAAATGATGAGTGATGGGTCCACATATGTTCATTGTATAATTCCTCTATTTTTGTGTGCCTCTGAAAATTTACACACACATACACACCTTTTAAAATAAATATATAGAGATTAAAAGACACCAGCATCAGTTAATAAATATCCTGTTATTGTTTTCATCACAGACATTATTTTAACTACACACTCAGTGTAGACTTCCTGTAAGTTTGGTCCACACAATAAAAGGAAGGGCTTCTACATAGAACGATCTAAAGACCAGAATAAGCCCATGGAGAAGCAAGACTACTGTGGAAAAAAAGTAAAAACTGAGTTTAGAGCAAGAAGAACTGACCCAGAGTGGTCTCACTTGGAGATAAATCTAGGAATTAAGATTTTTGGAAATGAAATCACGCTGTTACCAATCCCAGAAGAAACGTCCATCCATATCTTTCTTTAGCTCAGATCTTTCTTAGTTTTAAAACTGTACACCTTTTACTGCAGCCAAACTTACATTTTGTTTCTTCATTATTTTTTCAGTTGCTCCTTAGAAGATGACTCTTTTTAAGTCTTCAATTTGATTATGACTTTGTCAAGAGGAAGGGATTAAATATCTCTCAGCCTTTGAAGGAGTCAGTCACAAAAGAAGACAGCTTTAGGAAACCCAGGAAACCAGATAGACTAATTCAAGACACCCCAAATGATCTAAAGAGCTGGCAGCGAGAGAAGGAAGGGGCCCTAGGGATGGCTGCAGGTATAAAGTAAGCAAGGTCTGGATAATTCAGGAAATATATGTGTAATACACATGGAACCAGTAAAGGAAAGTTGTCAAAAGCAGTCTGGAATAGATAAACCTAATTTCTAAATTAATGTCTCCAGATTCATTTTTTTATCTACGAAAGGGTGAAGCAGTAGACATACCACGTGGGGTTGCAGTGAAGATTAAATGACATAATGCATATAGAATACTTCAAACACGCCTGGCACTTACCAAGCACTCTGTCAGTGTTAACTATGGTGAATATGGTTAAAATTTTGCTCACTATTCCAAGCAGTTCTGGCCAAAGCAGATGCTTTTGATGCATAAATGCAGCTATGTGGGAGACCATATTGATTTTAAAAGCAATTCAACAAATCAAAGATACACAGCACTATTAGAACTTGCATAAGCTTCTACCTTCTCTCTTTGTTTCACTTATTAATTATAATCCCAACAAGTTTTTGTCAGTCATGAAGACCTGTCAAGTTTCCTGCTCAACTCTGAGCAAAATTCTTTCTAGAATATTCCAACAGATTTTTTTTAATTTCCGGATTTTTTTTTGCTTCTAGATAGGAATAGCCTTTCTGACAGAAAGGGTGATGTGAATGTGCCAGGAAAGGCCTCGATAGCTTCAAACATCTTCCTCCCATATCTGGCCAGAGTGTGTGAAATCCCCACATTAGTCATTCCTTTGTAGGCATGAAAAGCTACTCCTAAATGTAACTGTTAGCTGGGAAAGGAAACACGTAAAGCTTTTGTCAGCTATTAAGACTCCACCTTTAATTGTTTTATCAATTTCCCCAGCATGCATTCATTTATTCTTTAATAGTTCAACAAAACATTATTGAATGTGTACTAGAGATGGCATTACAAAATTGAATGAGCTATGCTTCCAGCCCTGAGGAACTCTATCACAAAAGAAGACACTGGGTATAGTGGTTGGGAGTGCCACCATTGGAATCAGACAAACTTGGGTTCAGACAGTAGCTTTGGCATTCTCTACTTATTTCCTCTGTAGCAAACCTCTCTGTACCTCAGTTTCGTCAACCACTGACCTTTTTAGTAAATGGCTTAATAGGTGTAAATGCTTTATCAAGTTACTATCAGGGAATAACAATAAATATTAGTTATTATTATCATTACTTTTCTTATTACATGAATTAAAATTATAACAGACCATAAGTTAGTACATATTCAAAGTGCTTTGGTTGCAGATACAGTGTAGTACCTTATTCTGCCTGGGAAATTTAAGGGCTTCTTCTAAAGAGATGATAATAGAGCTAAGTGTGGAGGTAGTGCTGTCACAAGGGCAGCTGTGGGAAGAGCCACGAGGCAGTTAAGACCACAATATGTAAAAGAAATGAGACCTTAAGTGGAACTAGAGCAAAAGATGTTAGTTGGGTAAATGTAATATGAAGGGTTTGTAAGGGTAAGTTGTGGGGCTTTGTGAAGGGCCTTATAGGCCAGGGTAAGTGGCTCGGACTTTGATCAAGAGATAGAAAATGCCAATTGAGAAGTTTTAGGAGAAGAGTGAAAATCATATTTGTTTTTGAGAAAAATGACTCTATCACTTGTATAGCCTAGAGTAGAAAAGGGGACTGGTGATAGGCCTTCAAGGAGCAAGTTGCAATCATCTACTGGCTGGGACAACATTAGGGGGAATAGAGATGAAATGCAAGTTTGAACACACTCCCAAACTAAAGTCAGTGAAACACGAAGTTGTATCATAGGACAGCAGCACAAACCAGTGTCCTGGGAGTCACCCTAGGAAGCACCCACTCCACAACTTCCTCCATCTCCCAGTGCCCTCTATGTACCAACCCCCATATGTGTTTACTCTATCGCCAAATCCATTTGATCCCAAGTCCTAAATCTCTCTCCAATTCTGCTCTCTACTTGCCATCCTTACTGCTATGGTCTGAACATCAGGCCATCACCACCTCTTCCAAGGACTACCTCATTAGCCCTTTATTTCACTGTTGCTAAGCTTATCACTTTCTAATTTATCCTTATAGGCTGTCACAATGATATGCTAACAAAATTTGATCATGTCACCCTCCTGGTTAAAATTTTCCAATCACTTGCCTCTACCTATAGGACAAAAGACGAGCTCAATGAAAATTAACTAGATACCTACTTCTTCATCCTCAGTTATGGCCAGAGTCATTCCAAGAATACCAGTGGCTGAGAGATTTTGTTGTTTACTCATATGCTAAGGATCTCTGGTTTGAATCTCTTCTTTGCACATGATCTCTATATCATGAAATCAATCACATTCTTTTGACAAATTTTGACAAAAGGATCCCTCTATAACAATTTCACAGAGACATTTGGACGACCTAAATAAGACTTTCAAGGCCCTCCATAATCTTTACCCAACTTATTTCCAATATGATTTTTCCAAATCTTTCACTCAAGCCACATAGGTCTATTCATTGTCCTTTCTTGAAACACAGCTGGTGCTTTGCTACTTCTAAGTTTCAGCTCATGGCATCCCTCTTATGTGGAACCCACTGCCTCTTTCTCTCTTCCTCTCCAGAATGTAAATATTCTCTACATCTGTCTTGCTCTGTGAAGTGTCCCCAAGTCACCTCAGCCCACCGGAACCACTCCCTTTTCTGAAGTGTCCTAGTACTTACCATCTCGGCCACTTATTTGCAATTTATCATCAGTTCCTCTCTTGTGATATTACTGTATTGTTGTATTCAATTATTTATCTCTTGCATTGTTTTATAACTTCTAAAATGTGTATGCTTTATTTCCTGCACCAGAGTATAATTTCCTTGAAAGCTAGGACTTTGACATGTATTACTTTATATATATATATTTTATATATAAAAGTGCCTCCTCCTTTTTAGGAGGGCCTAAAAAGAAGTAATACATGAGTAATATGTATATAGTAGGCACTTAATTAGTAATTAACAATTAATTAGTAATTGTTAATTGACATGGCTGATATAGCTACAGGAGAAAAAAGATTTGTAGTTCATGAACTAGAAAATTGTTTGAATTAATGAACATCATTTTTTACTTATTAAATGTTACAATTTTAACAGAATATATCCAAATACATCAATTACCTATTTTTGTTACATTTTCCCAGACAGGAAAGAATGTATGTGCTTCCTTTATAAAAGAATTAGTGAAAATCATATGACAAAACAATGCACGGTTCTTAGTTTAGTTATACTGCCCACTGAGCAGAGAAACCTTCCCTTTTACGGACAGAGGGTTAAGGAGGAAGGAGGAGGCGGACGGACAGAGATGGAGAAAGGGGAAGAGGGAGGGAAAGTGATGGGGAAAGAAGAGAAGAAGAGGGGAGAAGGACAAGGAAAGGGAGGGGGAAGCAGAAGAGGAAGGAGAAGGAAAAGAGAAGGGAAAGGTTCTCTTGTGATTAAATCGGTGGGCAAAGCACTTTCCAAAAAAGAATGCAGTATCCTGTTGCTGACTAAACCAGTTTTGCTCATTTTCTTCCTTTCACATGCCATGTACAATATAAAGTCTATTTTTCACTGACATGGTCAAAACTGTGTCTTTGAAGATCATTCTGATGGCTTAGAGGAAGTTTAGACTACAGGTAGGAAGGGCATGTCTAGGCAGTGCCAAGGGGCGCCAGTATTGAAACACGGGGGAGAGTGAGGAGGCTTTTAAAACTTTCACAGGTTAAGGAAATTGACATGATAGCTCTACTTACCAAGATTCTAGTGACTTTCTTCTATAATTGGTAGGGGGTGGAGTATGAAGCAACACAGTACTATAATTAGCTCTTGTACAGAAAGCATGACACTAAGTTATCAAAAATTTGTAAATTACTATTTTAAATTCACTATTCCCCCCAACACACACAACCCTGATTTCTCTTACAGGTTTTTTAAGATCCATGCTTTTTCTAATCTGCTTTCTTAATAGTTACCAATAGCGTTAAAAGTTCCATTTCATTGTTGAACCTTAATATAATTTTGTAAACTATACAACTAAAAAGCCTGGGTAGAATTGAAGTGCCTGTGAGTGTAAAAATTTTCAGTAGTTGGAAACTTCTCATTTATTTAATCAAGATTGTTCTCTAGTAGTTCATATCGTTAGGGAAAAAAAAAATCAGGTAAAAAAAAAGTCAAGGGACTTCCCTGGAGGTCCAGTGGTTAAGGTTAAGACTCCACGCTTCCACTGCAGGGGGAGTGGGTTTAATCCCTGGTTGGGGAGCTAAGATCCCACTTGCTGCTCAGTGCGGCCAAAAAGAAAAAAGAAAAAAGAAAAGAAAGTCAACCCTGGCAGGGCAGCGAGATGGCAATGGAAGTCCAAAGTGGTAAGAAAGTGGTGATTCTGAAGAACTGAATGTCTCCTCAGCCTCTGCATGCTTCCTCCCTTTGACACAGCAAGTTATTTAATGTGGTGAGAAAGTAAGTGTTGAAGCAGTATCATTATTTACTAGAAATCACATGTCAGGAGTTCAGTTTAAAAAAAAAAAAGAGGAAGTTCAGGCTAAGCAAAACCTGGGTCAACAGCTGGCTTACGTAAATGTGAAGGTTATGTATGACTGGGATGCTGCAGCCTCAAACAGAGTCCACAGAAGCGGCCACCTGGAGCCCTTCTCTCCTTCAAAGCAAAGCCTCTGAGCAGACAGGAAGAGTCAGCACCCCAAGGCAGCCACAACGCAAACTGGTGCAAATAACGGAACAGCACAGACAGTCACCTATGTGACTTGATTTCAGAAGCACACACGCGTGCCACTTCCTGCCACCTAAAAAAATCTTTGACAGTTCTCTGAAACTTGCCTTGTTTCTGCCAAAGCACAAATAGACATAATGTGAACTGAATTGACTTGAATATTCTGTAAAATGAGGAAGTTTGAAGCATCACGTAGGACAAATTTAGAGATAAATCATCCTTCTTTTCAGCCATACATTTTCACATATCTTGACTCTGGTCGTTTTCAGAAGATCATATTGAAATGTCAACTATCACCAGGACCCTCTTTGTCTCTCAAACCTCATCCCTTTTCTCTGTCCCTCATGTGTGCATTCACCATGATAGTCTTCCTTCGAGCCCTTGATGAGAAGCTCATGCCCATTGCAGTCTGGGTGCTTGCCACTTGCCTCCCTGGGTGCTCTCCTGGCCGCACGAGTGCACAGGCCTCTTGTCACTGTAACTCCTCAGCCCAGAAGACACCTCCACAGTGAAGCCCTTACTGGCCATCCTGTCTGTAAGTGTCCACTGCCAATTCTGTCTATCTTCTGATGCTGATTTACTTTTCTTCTTGATGCTTCTTATGTTCCTCTTTAAACTTTTGGTATTTAACATGCAAGCTCTATTTATGAATTCACCCATTTAACAAACATTTGTTGAGCACATAACGTATGCCAGACATTATTCTAGGTCCTTGTGATTCATCGGTGAACAAAACAGATACAGGTCCCTGCCCTCAAGGAATTTATGTCCTGGTTGTGGAGTGGAGGTGCTCCTATGATAAACATAATAAATGAGGAAATACATGTTCAAAGATAAAAATGCTTTAGAGGAAAGAAAAAAATCAGAGCAATTTAAGGAGGATCAGGAGTGTCAGGTTGTGTGTGTTGGAGCTGATTGCAATAAGAAATAGAATCAAGGTGGGCCTCAGAGAGAGGATGAAATTTGATCAAACTGAAGGAGATGAAGGTGTTAGCCATGCAGGTATCTGAAACCAAGTCATTGCAGGGTTTGGAGCAGAGGCAGGAGTTGGCTGATGGTTTAAAGGCTCACTCTGCCCTCTGAGCTGAGAGTAGTCTGTAGAGGGGCACGGGAAGAATGAGACCGTATACATAGGAACACCACTGTATGCCTGGCCCATGAAGACAAGAAGTGTTTGTTGAATGAATTAATATATGAATGAATGGAATATGGAGGCTGAAGAATAAGAGATCCTCACAAGCATGAAGTAATGGGTGATATGTTCACATCTTTGGGAAACAAACGTAGTACATTAAGGTCACATCTTATAATTATTTGTATGTGAATACGTGTGTGTTTATATCTATATACATATATATGAATATTTACTGCTTGCCTTCTCTGTGGAAAACACTTTGAGTTTTGACAGATGCCTTCACCTAATTTATGCCACGTCCATAAATGTATGCATAATGTAGTTTTCATTAATGCTAAGCTCCATATAATGTGACTACTTCCATTTCCTGAAAAATAGCACATTCTAATACTGCCTAGCTGAGATGCCTTTTTTTTTAATTCTGAACTTTATGGAAGAAGTTTGTTCTCATAAAAACAGAGGTCATGGTTTCAATTCCCATTTAGATATGTTAGCTTTAAATGAGGAAAGAAATTTCTCCAGCCACAGATTCTTTCTCAATGCCAAAAAGTTACTTGTGAAAACTCAGTTTAGGCATGAGAAAGGGCCAAAAGAGTGAATCCGGAAAGCCCTATACAAACCAATTTGGAGAAAAAAAAAAAACAGGTGGCATACTGGCTGTAGATAAATATATGAAAGGCAGCAGACATTTAAAATGTAATGTTTTTTAAAAGTGCCAATATAGTTTCGAGATGATAAATTTCAAGGTTGGACAATTTTAAGGTTTGAAAAATTGTCTCATTTATCTAATAATTTACAAATAATTATCAAATGTGTAGTATGCCCGGCACCGACAATACAAATTGAGCACGACAGTGGATGTGTTTGTATGGTTGATTGCACTCATTCCCAACCAAGGTAACATCACTCTCAAGGAGAGAAAATTTGCTCTTGGGCAAGACAAAAAAGCCTAAACTTTTAAGGTATGAAACATAGATATACATACAATGCATAAACAGACATACAGTCTAAAGATCCCTTAGGAAGGCAAAAACAAACAAAAAAAGGTTGAGAAACACTTGTCTATTGGAAAGCTGGGATTATGATAAAATAAGATAACTGCAGTGATAGGAAAAGTATAGAAGGTTGTGGAAACACACACCAGGAACACCTAACTTGGTATGAAGGGGAGGTCAGGAAAGGCTTCCAGGGAGAAGTCACACTTCAGCAGAGCTGTATGGGATGACCAGTAGGGACTGCTCAGGCAAGCAGGTGGAGGGTGTTGTTCTAGAATCAAAGCAGAGGAAGAGCTCATGCACAAGATATGGACAATCACTAGCACAGACTTTCCTTGAGGAAAATCTCTATAAACCCCTTAATTATATAGCTTGGCTAAGTTGGCTAATTAACTCACAATGTCAGATAGGCCATAGAGAAAACACTACAAACTGAAAGTTGAATTTGGGTCACATTTGTACCTCAAGTGTGTCCTCTCTCACATAGGAGTCTTTCTTTCCATTGTCCACCATCATCACAGTGAGACTTTCACCACTTCCTACCAGAGAATTCCAACAGCCCCCCTTACTTGTCTCCCTCTGCTCACCCCATACATCAGAACAACATAGCGATCTTAGGAAGTAAAGTGCTAAATCAGGCTACCAAGAGATCATCCCTGATGTATCCTTTCTCTGCTCTCAAATCTTCATGTTGATCCAAAACAGCTCCTTGGCCTGACAGCTAAGTGTTTGAATAGCCAGGCTCTAAATGACTGATGTGAGAGAACTCAAGTATTCCTTTAAGTCAACAGTTCCTAAACTTGTAGAATCTAATGAACTCTATAGACCTCCCCGCATTCATCCAGTCACAAATATTTAGAGTGCCTACAATATGCCCAACACGGTTCTAATTACTGACACTAGAGCTGGAATAGGGTAGACAAGGTCCTTAGCTCATGGGACTTGCTCTCTCAAGGAGGAAAGTCAAGTAGAAATTAAATAAACAAATAAATAAATCTAATAATTTCAATTGATGATAAGCATTATGAAGTAAGTTTTAAAAGGGTCAGGAGTTAAAGAGAGACTTGAGATAAGGAGATGGAGGAATAAGGATAAGGAGGTGATAGCTGAGCTGAGACCTGACTAATAAGAACCAGTTTCATGACTATCTGAGGGAAGAGACCCCCAAACATAGGGAACAGCAAGGGCAAAGGCCCTAAGATGGAAATGAAAACTCACAGAGGAAAAACCGATAGTGGGTGTACACTGCTCTAGCTATACCATTCTTAAAATATAATTTTCAGTATCAGTGGTTTACTAGACTATGCTACCCTACACATGCCTCCCAAGAACTCCAGGATCTCCCCAAAGCCAGCAAGTAAAGGGTTAATGACTCTAGGACCCTGCTCAAGTGGCTACTTTCAATGCGAATGACAAGAACCCATGTCCTATCATTTGTGAAATAATTTTAATATCACCTCTACACTAAAGCATGGTATACATGAAATTGTCATACAACTTCCTGGGAGAACCCGAATGTCCTGAAATCCATCCTGTATCCTTGACTAAGAATCCTAGTGTTATCTGCTAAAGAGGAAATAGCACACAGTGGTTGCCTACGTGTGAAGCAGATTTTCTGGGTATGAATCTCACTTCTGACGCTTACTTAGTTACGGGTCCATGGGCAAGTTGCCTAAAATTTCAATGCCTCAGTTTCCTATAAAATGAGAACAGTGATAATGCTTCATATGATTTTTGTGAGGATTTAATGACACAGTGCATGGAAAGCATTTGAAAGATGTTTGGCACATTAGAAATTATTTTAATGGTGGTTATACGAATTCTGAATTCCTGCCTACCATCCCCGGTCAAATTCATTCCATTTCCTCAGCCTAACATACTTTTTTCTTCATTCCCAATGGCCAAATTTCTACAAACTTACAAAGCTCAGATAAAATGCCACAACCACCATGAAACTTCTATTGATTTTAGCTTCCAGAAAAACAATTTCCCTCCTCTGAATAACTATCCGTACACTGTTTATACCATTAGTCTAATTATTCACAATCTTACAAGGTGATTTTGTATACATGTTTTGCATACTCTGCTAGATTGTAAACAATTTTGAGCAATGATGTCCTATAGAAATATAGTTTGAAACACACAATTTCAACTATTCTAGTTAGCCACATAAAAACTTTTTAAGCATATGAGGTTAATTTTAATAATATATTTTTGTTTAACTCCATAACCAAAATATTATAACTTACTATGAAATCATTATGAGCAAAATAACAAAATATTTTCTATCTTTTTGTACTAACTCTTTGAAATCCAATGTGGATTTGACACTTATGGTACATCTAAATTTGGACTAGCCATATTTCAAGTGCTCCATAGACACATGTGGATAGTGGCTGCATCCAGGACAAATAGCTTTAGGGCATGTATTATCCTATATAGCTCTGTATTTATCAGAATGCCTAGCATAGCACATTTCCTATTTCAGAAGTTCAATTAATATTTGTCAAATTAATGACTTACTTTACTGGTTTATTCAAAATCAGTACAAGATCTAATCCCATAGAAAACATGTTTCTGCTGTTCATAACACAAGTAAAACCATGTAAAACTACTTCTGGCTTTCTTTAAATGATAAAAAGTTTGTTCTTCCTCTGGAGTGATAAATTTTTCAGTTATATTTCTCATTAGAATGTAGTTTAGAAGTACAAGTCCTGGATCACTGAAAGAAATAGTACATACAACAATAAAATTATTTACTTTTTGTTTCACGTGTTGAGAGAATTCATTCCTACACTCCTGATAAGAATAAGAATTTTAGAAAAAAGTAATTAACTCTTTTTAAAAATTGAGGTAAAATTGGTATGTTATCAATACATTATATACGATTCAGGTGTACATTACAATTTGATATCTGTATACACTACAAAGTGAACACCACCAAAAATCTAGTTACCAATCATCACCATACAACTGATATCTTTAACCATTTTGTCCCCCAAATCCCCCTCCTCTCTGGCTGGTAATCACCAATCTGTTATCTGTATCTATGAGTTTGTTTTTGTTTTGGTTTGTTTGATCATTTTTTTGTATTTTAGATTCCACAGATGAGTGAAATCACATGGTATTTATCTTTCTCTGTCTGACTTATTTCACTTAGCATTGTACCGTAAAAGTCCAGCCATGTTATTGCACATTGCAAGATTTCATTCTTTCTATTGCTGAGTAGTATGCCATTGTGTATATATACCACATCTTCCTTATCCATTCATCCATCAGTGGACACTTAGGTTGTTTCCATAGCTTGGCTATTGTAAATAATACTGCAATGAAGATAGGGTGCATATATCTTTTCAAATTAGTATTTTTGTATTCTTTGGATAAATACCCAGAAGAGGAAGAGCTGAATCATATGGTAGTTGTATTTTTAATTTTTGAAGAATCTTCATACTGTTTTTCATAGTTGCTGGACCAATTTACATTCCCACCAATTTACATTCCCACCAACCCCAAAGTGTATAAGGGTTCCCTTTTCTCTACATCCTCTTCAATACTTGCTATTTCTTGTCTTTTTGATAATAGCTATTCTATACAAGAGGTTTGAGATGATATTTCATTTTGGTGCTGATTCTCATTTCCCTAATAACTAGTGATGTTGAATATCTTTTCATATGCCTATCAACCATCTGTATGTCTTCTTTGGAAAAGTGTCTATCTGGTTTCTCTGCCCACTGTCTAATTGAGTTGCTTCTGTTTTTGTTGTCATATTATATGCATTCTTTATATATTTTGGATATTAACCCCTTCTCAGATATATGATTTGTAAATATTTTTTCTCATTCAGTAGGTTCAACTTTTATTTGGATGATGATTTCATTCACTATGAAGAAGCATTTTACTTTGATGTAGTTGAATTTGTTTATTTTCATTTTTGTTTCCTGTGCCTTTGGAGTCAGATCTACAAAGACATTGCTAAGACCAATGTCAAAGAGGTTATGCCTATGTTTTCCTCTAGGATTTTCTTGGTCTTACATGCAAGCCTTTAATCCATTGTGAGTTAATTTTTATGCATTGTGTAAGATACTGGTCTAGTTTCAGTCTTTCGCATGTGAATGTCCAGTTTTCCCAACATGATTTATGGAGGAGACTATCCTTTCTTTGTAGTATGTTCTTGGCTCCAATGTCGTAATTTAATTGTCCGTATGTGTGGGTTTATTTCTGGCTTCTCAGTTCTGTTCCATTGATCTGTGTGTCTGTCCTTATACCAATACCGTACTGTTTTGATTACTATAGCCTTGTAATATAGTTTGAATCAAGGTGCTTGATCCCTCCAGCTTTGTTTTCATTCTCAGGATTGCTTTGGCTATTTGGGACCTTTTGTGTTTCCACACAAATTTTAAAATTATTAGTTCTAGGTCTGTGAAAAATGCCTTTGGAATTTTGATAGGGATTGCATTAAATCTGTAGATTGCTTTAGTTAGTATGAACATTTTGACTATTTTAATTCTTCTAATCCATGAGCACAGGGTATTTTTCCATTTATTTGTATCTTCTCCAATTTCTTTTATCAATGTCTTACAATTTTTAGTGTATAGGCCTTTCACCTCCTTGGTTAAACTTATTACTAGCTTTTTTTAATACAATTGTAAATGGGATTGTTTTCTTAAATTCTCTTTCTGATAGTTAATTATTAGTGTATAGAAATGACACAGATTTATTTATTTATTGATTTTGTATCCTGCAACTTTACTGAATTGATGAATTAGTTCCCACAGTTTTTGGTAGTGTCTTTAGGGTTTTCTGTATATATTATTATACCATCAGCAAATAGTGACAATTTTACTTTTTTAAAAATTTTGGATTCCTTTTACTTATTTTTCTTGTCTAACTACTGTAGATAGGACCTTTAGTACTAAATTAAATAAAAGTGGCAAGAGTGGGCATCCTTGTCATGTTCCTGATCTTAGTGTAAATGCTTTCAGCTTTTCACCATTGAGTATGATGTTTGCTGTAGGCTTGTCATGTATGGCATTTATTATGTTGAGGTAACTTTTCTCTATACCTGCTTTGTTGATAATTTTTATTATAAATGGATGTTGAATTTTGTCAAAAATTTTTTCTGCTTCTATTGAGATGATCATACGATTCTTATCCTTTATATTGTTAACGTGGTATAACACATTGAGTGATTTGGAGATGTTGAACTATCCTTGCATCCCTGGGATAAATCCCACTTGATCCTGGTGTATGATTCTTTTAATGTATTGTTGGATTCACTTTGCTAACATCTTGTTGAGGATTTTTGCATCTACGTTCATCAAGGATATTGGCCTGTAATTTTCTCTTTTTCGTGGCGTCCTTGTTTGGTTTTGGTATCAGGGTAATATTGGCTTCATAAAAAAATTTTGGAAGTGTTCCCTCCTTTTCAATATTTTGGAAGAGTTTGAGAAGGATAGATAGTAAATATTCTTTTGAATGTTTGTTAGAATTCATCCATGAAGCTGTCTGGTCCTGGACTTTTGTTTGCTGGGAAGTTTTTGATCATTGTTTCAATCTCCTAACAAGAAATCAGTCTATTCAGATTTTCTATTTCTTCATGACTGAGTCTTAGAAGATTTTTTTGTTTCTAGGAATTTATCCATTTCTTGTAGGTTGCCTAATTTGTTGGTATATAATTGTTTGTAGTAGTTTCTTATGATCTTTTTTATTTTTGTGGTATCAGTTGTAACTTCTCCTCTAGATGTAACATTTATAAATATATATGCAGACAGTATAGGAGCACCAAAATAAATAAAGCAAATATTAACTGACCTAAAGGGAGAAATTGACAACAATACAGTAATAATAAGGGACTTTAATATTCCACTTACATCAATGATAGATCATCCATACAGAAAACTAATAAGCAAACATCAACTTTAAACAACACATTAAACCAAATGAACCTAATAGATATATAGAGAGAAAGAACATTCCATCTAAAAGCAGCAGAATACACATTTTTCTCAACTGCATGTGGACCATTCTCCAAATAGGTCACGTGTTAGGTCACAAAATAAGTCTCCATAAATTCAAGGAGATTGTAATCCTGTCAAGCATCTTCTCCAAACAACAGTGACATGAAACTAGTAATCAACTACAAGAAGAAACTGAGAAAATCACAAAAATGTGGAGATTAATCAACATGCTACTGAATAAGCAATGAGTCATTAGGAATTCGAAGACAAAATCAAAAACTACATAGACAAATGAAAACAGAAACAGGACATACCAACATCTATGCTAAAGCAGTTCTAAGAGGAAAGTTCATGACGATACAGGCTTACTTCAAGAAACAAGAAAAATTGCAAATAAGCTAACTTTACACCTGAAAGAACTAGAAAAAGAAGAACAAAAAAGTCCAAATTTAATCGAGGAAGGAAATAATAAAGATTAGAGTGGAAATAAATGAAATAGAGTCTGAAAAGACAGTATAAATGATCAATGAAACTAAGAGTTGGTTCTTTGAAAAGATAAACAAAATTAACAAAACTTTAACTAGACTAACCAAAAAAAAAAAAAAAAAAAGAACTCAAATAAACAAAATCAGAAATGAAAGAGTAATTAACTCTTAAAACAAATGTGCAGGATTTGGTAAGTCTCACTGAAAATATTTTGATGTCATTTTCCTTGTCACCACATGATTTTTCTAAAATTGTTGTGTTCTGAAAGGTATTCAATGTTTTTATAAATGATTTTTTTCAGTTACTCAGAATCAGTTACAGAAAATGAATGACATTTTTTCAATAGTCATTAACAACATACTGTCAGGACCAGACCAACTTGAATTGTTCCTATTACAAAGTTGATATGGAAGAAAGTAGAAATCCTGACATGCATTCTATCACTCTTGTAGCTTATCCTTCCTTATCAACATTATTCCTATCTTTCCTTTCAACCATAAGTATCCATATGTATGCAATATTGAATTTGGTAGAGAATTATAGAGAATTAACAAAATACAGTAATTAGGGAAGTAAAATTACTCACCTTTGGCAATTTCAATGGTAATTTGCAAATTGGCAACTGATCATTGTTTTCATTAAGTACAAGAGATTGATCCAAGTTGTGGACTATCTTTTCTTTAGGTACTTTATGAACTACAATGGTACCCTTATAATGAGGGCAGCTATAGTTTCCAAATTCATCCACCTCTTTGATTTGGAGTTCCAGTCTAGGTTTCCTTTGTAAATGAAAAATAAGCTTGTAGTCTTTTCCATAATCCTTCCCATTGCCTAAATAGAAGTAAAATGCATTTGTTACTATTAATATATACCACTTTTTTTACTTATTTTTTAAAAATCCAAATAATCATTCATTTTAAAAAATTTGTCTTTTTTGTGTCAATACCTCTTGTCAAAACATAACCTAATAAAGCAGCACTAGGCTGAGACTGTATAAGTTACTAAAATGATTCTCATCTATACTTGGACCAGGTGCTCTCTAGCTGCTTCTAGATCTAATAATCTTTGATTTTCTTTTTCTTTTTTTATGCATTTGTGGGAGTCATCATCAATCTGATTTTCTTTTTCTATTCCATTTTGCTACAGCAAGAAACCATTGGAAATACTCTTCTCTTTCTCTACTTAGAAAATTATTTTTACTTTTTAAGAATGATATTTTTCCTTTCCCTTAACTATTCATATCACGTTGCACACTATCACGACCTCACAACAGACATTCTAGAACTGTGCTCTCCTATACGGTAGCCACTAGCAAAATGTGGCTTTTAAAATTAAAGTTAAAACTAATTAAGATCAAAATTTCAATTCCTTAGGCGCTCTAGCCACATTTCAAATGTTCAATAGCCACATCTGTCTAGTAGCTACCATATGGGAGAGTACATATATAAAACATTTTCACCATGCAGAAATACAGTGCTGTCCTAGAACTGCCAAATGGAATAGTTTCTAGATTTAATAGTTACTGAAAACCTGGTGAATTCTCCCCAAACAAGCATATGTAAAAGTCTTCTCAACTGTCCACTGAAAATAATGGAGCTTTAGTGAACATAACATTTCACTCTTCGGGGTTTTACCATGACAGTCAGGATATTTCACCTTCTCATTGAAACAGTAAAACAGACACTACGATATTCATAAAGCAAGTGTGCATTACCCTTAGCAAAATTTAAAAGTAAGCTGTAATGTAGTGGTTATAATATGTTTCTGACATAAAGATCTAGATCCATGTTCAGCCTCTAATATTTACCTACGCCGTAATATTTATCCAGTTCTTGCACATCTCTGAACTTCTTGGAGCCTTAACTTCCTTACCTTTAAAACAAGAAATAAAAACTTACCTCCTAGGATTGTTCTGGGAATGAAATGAGGTAGTATGGATAGAATGATTGGCACAGGGCCTGGCACATAATAAAGGCTCAGTAAATAATAGCAATGACAGCAAATGAGAAGAACGAAGAAGCATTCTTACATTGTTTTGAATTTGTATGACAAAAAACAACCCACTTAAATTTTTTAAAGAACGGTCAATATGAAGCTTTTATATCTAAGTTGTAACTTTCTGCTGCTCTCAGAGGCCTGAAAGTTGACTGCCCAGAGCTTTCTCTTTCTCTCTCTTTCTCTCATGGGAACCTTTCCCTCTTGCATTCTGTGAGAGATGTAGATGACACTAATGCTTTTCTCCTTGTTGTGACTGCTAGAGGTCATTTTGGTGAATTTCTAAAGCACAATTAAATCTAGAATTAGAAAAACTCCAGGTTATGGAAGGTATAGGAGTATGTCCCTTTGCATAAGTCTACATTTTAGAGGCAACCTGGCTCCTTGAACAAAACAGATTCCTAGGACATCCTAGGACAGGCATGACTAGCCAGGGTTTGCTTTAAAAGTTTCATTCTGGTAAGAAAGAAAAAGAAAGGGAAAAAGAAAAAAAAGATAAATTATTTGGAGTCACTGAAATGTCATCTAGTAAATAGTAAATAAGAGTTTCTAGATCACTGTGGGAACACTTAGCAAACTTCTACTTCCATGCCACTAGAGTACTACCAAGAAAAATGTTGCTACTTTTGTCCCAACAGAATATAATTTAGTAAATTTCTCCTTCCACCCCTTGAACGATACTCCCTGCCAGGTATACAATTACTCATAAGCGATAATGTATATAAGTATATAAAGATTGGAGGATGAGGCGTAGTCACATTGGTTCTACCTATTTCTAAAACTTATCTACCTCGTATTGCCAGTTAATTTTAAAAAATAAAGATTTGTAATGTATATCTCTAAGAATCACATTTATATATGAAATAAGGATGAAATTATTGAGGATCTCTAGTAATAAATAGCATGATCTTAGTGTTATCATAGAAAGTATTATGTAGACTTAAGTTGGAGTTTCACTGTTGCTAAGATGTAACACTATATTTTGAAGACCCTTTGTCACAGAAAAAAACAGAACCAAAAAAAGAACAAATAGCACAAAGAAATTGCATTATTTTATTTTTTTCTCCCACTCTGGCATATTTAGAGAAGTAAAACCAAAAGTCATTCATTACATACCAAAATTATGAAAGCAATCATTAGTTGACATTTTGAGAACCTCTTTCTCGTCAACATACTATGTACATAGTTCCTAGTAGGGATAGTAGGATAGGAGCTATACAATAAATATTTGCCATTTAAAGAACTAAAGAATTTATTTATTTATTTATTTATTTATTTATTCATTTATTTATTTATATTTTGTGAGTTACTAGATATTTCTTATAGCAATGTATTTTCTTCTCAATAATGCGTATTGGAATATTTTTCATTGAAGACATAGGAAGTACAAACATAGACCTATATGCTTTTGCTTAGAAAAGTCACATGAAGAAGTGACATGCTACCAACACAGAGAACCAGAAGACTCTCATGAGAACCACTGGCTCAGGATATTTCTGTGTCCTAACACATCTCCACCAGTTCTAGGTACTTTCACCATAAGCATCTTTGCTGTAGACATCTTTGCCACAAGCCTTTTTTCCAGCACATTTTTGCTATATAACTATCTGGCCATAAGGCAATTTTGCGTAAAAGATAAAATAACTGGTTAACAGTTTGGTTTGACATATGCAACAAAAAAATCATGACAGATGATGATGTTTTACCCCAAGAATTGGTTTCTTATTTCGAAACACACTACACTGGGGGAGAAAGAGGCTGAGACTGAGAGCCTGGCAGGCCCAGGGTTGAAACCACATTTCCCATAGAACTTTGGAACATCTGTCAACAGACATGTGACAATATGCAAAGGACAAACAGTGTAGAAGGTTTTGCAATGCAACACAAAGCTCAGTTACAAATATGCATCCTAGTATGTGGAAACTGATACCTCTTTCAGTGAAGGATGTAGTTTTAGTGAATAAGAAAAAGTGCGATGCCAAACAGAAAGATGATAAACAAGTAAAAAAAAGTGTATAAAATACTATGAACAAAAGACTTGGAAGACAAGTGCTTAGGTACAACACACAAAATAAAATCAGTTATCTGTGCAGCATTGTCATGAATCTACACACATTTTAATTGTATTTAAATATTTTGTTTCACAGTAAAGTCTTTATAATTTTGTTATTCATTTTTTATGTTTCATTATGTGCTTTTAAATGTCCCTCTTTTATTTTTTGCCATTATACCTTTTATGGCAAAATTGCCTTATGGCTAATTAGTTATGCAGTAAAAATGCTTGCGGCAAAGATGCTTATGGCGAAAATACCAGAAACAATTTCTAATACCTTTGCCTCTAAGGCTCCATCATCCCTTGCTTGATTCATTGTAATGGCTCATTAACCTGTCTCCCTGATGCTACACTTGCCTTATACCATCTAATCTCAACACAGATATAATCTGACCCAGATCATGTGACACCCCTGTTGAAAATCCATCTTGGCTCCCCACTTCATTTAGAATAAAAGGAAAAGTCCTTGAAATGGCCTTCAAGGCATGACCAGTACCTACCTCATCTCCTCTAACTCTCCTCTCCCTCCCTCTCATCCAGCGATCCCAGCCTTCTTGCTCTGCCTGGGACAAATTCTCCTGAGATAGGATTATGGCTTGCTCTCTCTTATCTTCAAGTCTCTGCTGAAATGGCACTTTCTCTGACGAGTCTATTTAAAATTGCAAATCTGCCACTCTCTCTGAGGCTTTCTATTTCCTTTCCTTTATTCTTCTGTAAGGAACTTTCCACCTCATTAAGCTGTACATTTTATTATTTATTTGCTTCTTCTCTGTGTCTCTCCAGTAAAATATAATGTACATAAGGACAGGGAATCTTTGTTAAATGAGTGAAAGGAAGGTCATTCTAACATTCTAACATGTGTGTCTGGAAAACTATTTCTCTGGGCCAAAGGGCATTTGGGGCAACTTGGACACACACAGACCTCTTTGGGGCATTACTCGATGTTATGAGTGGTGCTAAGGTGTCATTATATAAAATTCTGCCCGTTTCCTAGCACTTTATGAATTTTCTGAGCACTGGGGCTTAGATGTGATGCAATAGAAAGCTTAAGTGCTGAATCAACAGCTCTAACCTAGAGAGAGAAAGCAGATTCTAGCTGTGTCCAGAAGAATGCCAAAGGCCAATATAAAAACCAAAGGAACACCTATCTTATTTTCTCTTAGAAGTAGAAATTATCTCCATGTCCCAAGGTCCTCAGTCAAAAGAATCATCTGTATTCTATATAAGGAATATAGAGATTTTGATATTTCTCAGAGGGCAGTCATCTAAATTTATTAATTAAAGTTTTAAATACTTTTAATCACATAATACTGTAATGTTAAGTTTGTTCCAAAGCTTTTGACTTCATTCTTCAAACAAATACTTCTAGCTTTTAGACACCTCCCTAAAATAAAGCAGGCCCACCAATAAAACAGGCCCTCCTTTCATGGCACTGTAATCAGAGACACTGACATTGATCAAACAATTAAAAAATAAATAGAAGATTATATCTATGACCATGTCCACTAAGAGAATTACATAAGGATCTGAATAAGTAAAATAAGAACAGATGTAATCAGGAAAGATAGGAGAAGCTTCT
The DNA here is from genome assembly GCF_949987535.1 of Balaenoptera acutorostrata. Taxonomy (NCBI): domain Eukaryota; kingdom Metazoa; phylum Chordata; class Mammalia; order Artiodactyla; family Balaenopteridae; genus Balaenoptera; species Balaenoptera acutorostrata. The sequence continues at coordinate 81,741,147 of NC_080068.1, forward strand.
CCAAACGTGATCATTATAAGTGAGACAGGAAAATACAGTAGGAGATGACTGGGGAAGAGGGTGGGGATGGATTGAGGGGAGGACCTCTGGGCAGACAACCTCTGGCAGTTTGTATCTGAGATTTACAGAGGCTACCACAGGCCCTGATGGAAGGATGAGGTATCAGTTCTTTACTGAGGGTCTTGCTCCTCTTAGATGGAGAAAATCCAGTGAAGCTCCAGATCTGGCCATAAGTCTCTAGAAAAGGCAAAGGAGAAAGGATCCTGGCATCCTGACTGACTCATTTTCTTTGAGTGAAGAGGAGTTCTTCTTCATTCCTATATGGAGGGACCGCACACATGCTGCCTGTCTCCAGGCACTCTTATTTTAGCGTATACTCCCTATTCCCCATTATAGGCAATAGTACACTCAACCGTTGCCTATGAGAAGCACAGTAACTCTGTCCTGTTTGGAGCAGGAGGTAAACACAGCTGCTGTCCCAAGTACTACAGGAAGTCAGTTGCATCACTAGTTTGGGTGGGACACTTCCAGGTTTTGACTCTCTTCTTAGAGGGATTATCCTAGCGTAGTTTCTACTCCAGAAGCCAAGTAGGAAGGGATATCTTCCACCCTTCCTTCCTCTCCTCCTCTCCTTTCCCTTCCCCTTTTTCTGACATTCTGTCACTCACTCCATAGGTCCCATCAGCTGGCTCAGATGGCTGAGACTCTGCATGTGAAAGTGGAAGACATACTTCAAATTGGGACACTTTGAATCTCACTTATTTCTGAGATACCAAAAGAAAAGGTCAGCTTCAGCTTTAAGCCACATCGTTTTTGAAGCCACAGAGAGCAAAGAGCCAGTGGAGCTTAGAGTAATTTCCAGAATTAGAGAGAAAATAGGCACCATTTAAAAATCAATGAGATCTATATTAATTTATAAGTAAACAGAGACTCTTACTTCAAGTCAAGTCTATCACAGGACTCCTGGGCCAGAAATTCCCACAAAACCCATTCCTGAATTTCCCCCACACCTCATCTTTACATGCACACTGTTCGATATTATTCTGCCTCAAGGAAAGGAGTTAGAAAGGAGAAAGGGTTGAATCAATACAAAAGAAATGGCTGTGATGGCAACTCCCCCAAAGCTCTTTTTCTCTCTTCTCTCACACAGTTGTTTTCTCTCTGTGTTCTTCTTTTTCTTCCTTTTCTCTTTCTCTCCTTTTATGTCTTCTGTCTCACCCATTCCCTCACTTCTCCCACATCTCCTGCCACCTTTCATAGTCACTCACCCTGTTTGTCTTCCTCAGCATCATCATGTATTCATTCATTCACTACATATTTATTGAAAGCCCTTGATATACCAGGCACTATTCTAGGCTCAAGGGTACACAGCAAGAAAGACACAGTCACTGCCCTAATGGAATTTACATTCCAGTGAAGAACATAAATATAGGAATGAAAAGTATATAAACAAATAAATAAGTAAAGTAATTTCAAGTTGTGGTAAGATTTATAATGGAAATAAAAGATCACTAGATAAATATAAAGATAAGAGGTAAGCAGGGTATGTCATCTGGATCTGAGGTTCTTAACCACTTTTGTGCCATGGTCCCTTTTTGACTTTGGTGAAGCTTATTGATTCCTTCCCAGCGTAGTCTTTTAAATATATAAAATAGAATAACTGGAATTATAAATAAGGCAGTTATGCTGGAATATAGTCTATCCACACATCTCTTGGGAGTCCACTGACCCCACGTTAGATTCTCTGTAGGACAACATAGAGTTTGGGTATTATTTAAAGTGGAATAGGAGGTAATTACAAAGTTTTAATCAGGGGAGTAATAAAGTATGACTTATATTTTTAAAAGATCACTGTTATTACTCTATGGAAATATTGATACATTCCATTTCACATGGCTAATAGTGAAAACAGAGGAATATTTAGGAGGCAACAACACTGGTGTAGGAAAGAGATGATCCTAGCTTGAACTCAGCTATACAAATTATGGAGAAGACTATTTCTAAAAGTGTCACTTAGGATCTGCCCATTAAGGAATGTGCATGCCCTAAAAAGAGAAGAAACAGACTGGAAAGAAAGAAGTAAATAAGTCCTTTTTCTCTTCCTACTTTTCCAAAGCTTCCTCTCAGTTCTTTGAAGATTTCCTTAGTAAAACATGTTTAGTGGACTCCTTCTGAAGCTTGCGGCTGATAGCCCATAGCATATGCAAAAAGATTTCTTGAGGGCTTCCCTGGTGGCGCAGTGGTTGAGAATCCGCCTGCCAATGCAGGGGACACGGGTTCGAGCCCTGGTCTGGGAGGATCCCACATGCCACGGAGCAACTAGGCCCGTGAGCCACAATTACTGAGCCTGCGCATCTGGAGCCTGTGCTCCACAACAAGAGAGGCCACGATAGTGAGAGGCCCGTGCACTGCGATGAAGAGTGGCCCCCGCTTGCCACAACTAGAGAAAGCCCTCGCACAGAAACGAAGACCCAACACAGCCATAAATAAATAAATAAATAAATAAATAAATAAATAAATAAATAAATACTTTAAAAAAAAAACTATTAAAAAAAAAGATTTCTTGATACTTACTTGAAGCAAATATGTTTCCAGTAAACCTTAAAAGGAGTTGTTCTCCTTCTTTCACTTGGAAATGGCGAGATGGCTCTGGAGGACCACTACACGCTTCCAAGTGCAAGTTCCTAAGCACCTGATGTAAATCTTTAGAAGGCACCACTAAAATAATGATTCTATGTGGGTTGTCTTTCTGGTGATAAAGTACAATGCAAACAGTGGTGCTGAGCATGGCTTCCTCCAAAGACTTCACAAAAGAAACCAAATAGCTATTGTCCACAATGGAAGACAGTTGAAGCACTATAAACCTGCATGGAAGAAAGAAGGAGTAACCTGAGGGAAAGAGCCAGTTTCAAAAATATCAAGAATAACTAATAACACCCCCCAAAAGCCATTATTAACCAAACCTCCTTTAAAAATCAAGCATTCTGATGACTAATTGATTAAATTCATAAATGACTTGAATGAAACTCTTGGCAGTCAGGAAACCAGCTTAAACAAATCAAGTTCTAAAACAGATGCCCATAAACAAAGAAGTCATCCAGCCCCAGCTTAGCTCTAAATATGGCAGCATATTTTAAATTATATTTTAACTAGCATTACCAAAGAATATTACTTCAAAAAGAGAAAGATGATTGAGATAATCTGTTTACTATCAATAGGACAAAAAATATATATCATTATTAAGTGGGGATTGAAATATTCATCTCTGTCACTGTGTGATAAGAGTTGTTATGGTGGACGCTGTATGGGTTGAATTGCGTCCCCTTCACCCAAGTCCTGTGTTGGAGGCCAAATCCCCAGCACCTCGGAATGCAACCTTATTTGAAGATATGGTCTTTACAGAGGTAATCAAATCAGTGTGAGGTCATTAGAGTACACCCTAATCCAGTATGACTGGTGTCATAAAAAAGAAATTTGCACACAAATACGCAGAGAGAATGCCATGTGAACACGAAATGAGCCATCTATAAGCCAAGGAAAGAGGCCTGGGACAGATCCCTCAGAGTCCTCAGAAGGAATAAACCTTGCTAACACCCTGATTTTGGACTTCTAGCATCCAGAAATGTGAGACAATACATTTCTGTTGTTTAAGCCACCGAGTTTGTAATACTTCATGATGGCAGCCTAGCAAACTAATTCAAATCCCTCTTCCTGGTCTGGCCCACCCGTTGCCCAACTGTTCTCCAGAAAATTGCTCTACAAGAGCCCCCTCCCCCAGAACAGCCCCACATCCACAGACAAAGACTAACTGATGCAAGAGTGTAAAGCCAGCCTCCTTGGTACTCACACTTCAGAGCTCCCCTGAGGTATCAGGCTGAGGTAAAACTTCAGCTCAAGCCATAGTTTCTCCCACTTCTTCCCTTACCCTCCCTGCTTTCTTTCATCACTCTACAGGAGTCCCCTGGGAGCCCTCTTTCAAAGAATCACTTGCATTCTCATCTTAGACTCTTTTTCTAGGGAACTGACCCAAGACAATTATAGATGTAAGCTCTTCCTTTATGAGATAAAGGCTATCTTTGGACATGTGATTGCCCTCTCTTTATGAGTGTCTACTTCTCAGGAACCTTAACATGTCTAACTCTTCTCATAATGAGCTGTCTAGAAAACATGGAAATGAGAAAGCAAAATGAGGACACTGGAATAACAAATTCAGTTTATATATACATAGGAGATAAGCATGATATGAATGGTTAATTACTATCTCCATGGAATTTCAGAAATGAAGGTGCTATTTTAAAACTATTTTGGAGTTAGAAGAAAGCTGTAAAAATAAATTTAAGTTAAGAGTGGTTTCCAACAACACCTATTAAACTATCATGAATGAAATTACAGATAGCGTATTCTTGTCAGGCCTAGTTTGCATTTTAAGCACACCCTAAAGGACTATTCATATTTCTATTTGAGGAATAAAAAGTCTAATCCTATGATTCTACTTCTGTAAACATCAATTATGAACCATCAGGATATAATATCATCAATAGTTACTGTTTACTGTTGTATTACCTCTCTAAATGTTCACACAATTCAAATGATATCAAGCCACTTTGCACGGTTCTCACCACGACACCATCAAGCACAAACCAACCACTGTCTCGGCTTCTGAATCCCAATAATTTCAAAGATTCACAAGCATTGTTCCCAGGTTTTCTTATGGAAGTGCTTTTTGTCCTATATCCGGAAGCAGAAGAGAAATTGGTAAAATTTGTGAAGCATAAATCATATTTAATGCATTCATTATTTCATTAAGTGAATAATCAAATAACAATTCATTAAGTATATGGTATGTGCCAGTAATTATGCTGTGCACCAGGAACACAAAGATAAGATATATATTGCCCTTGCTCGACAGAAGCTCACAGTGTTACAGTATTAAACAATCACAGGACAAGGTGATCTGTGTGGTAATGAAGAGAATGTACAGAGTGGTTTAACAGCAGAAGGAAGGTGTTCAGGAAAGCTTGCAAAGTGAAAATGCTAGTATTGAAGATGAGCTTTGGAGAATGAGAAACATTTTACTACTGGCAAAAGAGTTAAGGGAATATCCCAAGTCAATAAATTCACTGATGTAAACTGATGCTTTAGGATAGCCAAGTCTCGTGGTACAGCAACCATAGACTCTGGAGCAATACTGCCTACTTCCAAATTCTGAGTGGCTCTGCCTCTTATTAACTGTATGACCATGAACAAGTTATTTACCTCCCTATATTTCAGTCTTCTTCTCTATAATATGAGTATAATAATACCATCCACCTCATAGGATTAAATGAGTTAAAATTTGTAAAGCACTTAAAATTGTAGTAAGGATAAATGATATTGATATTCTCATCCTAATTCCTACAGCAGACATGGCTAATTAGCTTACTTGTACAATTCTCCTTGCTAACCTGCCCCACCCCAAAGCCTTAAAAGAGGCGGCTGTATATACTATGTGATACTTTCCCCCAACCAGAGCTGATTTCGCTAACAGTAGATCAACTTCTAACACCCAGCCAATTTGATTTCTTTCTTTGAAATTTGACTAAGAAAAAGGCCCAGAGATTGTAACTTATTGTCCTTTGGCTGTAGTGCCCTGGGCTATGAATATGAATAAGCAGAGAGATTATTAAGAAAGGAAAAACAGAGCAGATGCTAAGAGAGAAAAGGAAAAAAACCAAGGTGAAAGAATTAGGGTAGTTTTAGAGATGGAAAAAGAGTTTAGAGAAAGCAGAGAGTACCTATTGTAGCCTTACAATAAACTCTTCTTAAATTCACTTAAATGGGTATCTGTTCCTCAAAGCTACAGAAAGAAAAATACTTGATACTGAATATCTTGCTGGAAAAAGGAAAACAAAACCTGGTCTAATGCTGCTAAAACCCACAAGGGGGACAGAACCATTCTAGCTAGGTACTAAAGAATGAAGATGTAAGTGTGAATCCCACATCTTTATTTGTGAATAGGATTAGTTACGGGTTTAAAACCATTTTAGTTTCACAGGTTGAGCTGTCCTATAAATCATAAATTAGGAACTGAACTAGATTTAAAATGTCTACTTTGATAACTTTAGACTGTGTTGATCAACCATATTAAAATCAAGAAGATAGGGGAAAATATAACAGTTTTTCGCTTTTGGTTTATAACCACAAATACGGTAAAATTTTTAACACTTGGAAGTTAATAATCTATTAACACAGGAAGATATACTCATACTGAATCCAGAACTTTGGTCATTTACTAGAAATTGACTTAATTATGTGTAATAATTTTTTTTTTTTGATAATAACTCCTACTTTTTTCCTAATAATAGTCTGTTTTCTGTGAAAACCTACATGTTTTCAGCTGCGGTGGGGCTGACCCTACTCCCAGGTCTAGGTGGGTGTATGACCTGAGCCAATTCGTACATTTGGCATTCATCAGTGCTGTTTTCAAATTACCCAATTTCCCCCTACCATTCTGAGCACATGATAGAGTTTCACTTCCTTGTCCCCTATGGTTGAGTGGGGCCATGTGACTTGTTCTCGTTAATGAATAGTGAACAATGTCATTTTGTCATTTCCAGGCTAAGCATTTAATTACTAGTGTGGGTCTATCCAAAGGTCTTTCTTCTGCCAACCTGACAGCAACCAAACAGTGGTTGCCCTTCAGCTTAAGTCTAGGAGTGAGACGACCAAGCCTGTCTTTGATGAATCAGGTTTGTGTTACCATGCCATAAACTAGGCTAGCCTGCCTTGTACAGCACATCTTCCTTTTGGTTTTAGTGATCTGTACAGTGATGGGTTTGTGACAGATTTGGAGTAAGAATAAGAGCCAGGACTTTTATGTATACTCATGGGGAAAAGAAGTTTCCTCTTTTCTACTGAACTTGGAGTTTTGAAGACATAGCAATATTACCAGCATGAGGAATAAGCACGTTGGAGGATGGAAGTGGCACAGAGGAAGCAGAAAGAGAAGAGAGACTGGGTTTTTCCTGGTCCAAGAGAAATATTACAATAAAAATATCCCCAGATTTGTAATTTATGTGGACCAAAGAATTCCTTTTTTCTTAAGAACTTTGGGTTTGTTTTTCTGTCGCTTAAAATCAAAAAAGTTCTTAATCATATTAAGGTCAAATTTAAACTATTTTTTTTACAGTTGAGATATAATTGACATGTAACTTTGTGCAAGTTTAATATGTACAATGTGATGGTTTGATACTTGTATATACAATGTGATGATTTGATACTTGTATATATTGAAAATTATTACCACAGTTAGGTTAGTTAGCACATCTATCACTTAAAATTTAGACTTTAATATGATAATAGATACAACACATATTGAAATTAAAAAATTTAGTGACATCCTTATTTATCCCAGCTGTTCTTAATAGCACTGCAACTAAACACCTTTTTTTTAATACATACTATTAGCAAACTTTGACAACTAGTATTGCCAGGTAGTGAATAGCCCTTGATTATACTCCACAAAAGATGACATTTTGATGTACTAATAGTTCCGTAAAACATAATCAACCTTTATTAAATCAACTTGTTTATTCAAGAATAACTGACTTTGCTATTTCTTGAGTTCAAGGCTCTTTCAATGTCCAAAATTCCAGGCATTAAGGGAATTATGATTGGCCCATTTGGGGTCAAATATTCAAATATAATGAACAGGGACATTGAAGAACATGGAAGCTCCTTTAGATCCACTAGGATAGAAAATATAATTTCCAGAATTTCTGGTATAATTATCCAGAAATAAAATAGCAGGATAAACAAACCAGCAAGTGTCTTCCCCAGGCTGCCTTTTTCAAGTCTAAGAGTGTCCTGATGCATCATTCCCAGGTACAGGCCATAGTGCCACACAATTAAGATTTTTCCCTGAGATAAAAAAGATTGTTCCAAGGTACCTCAATATTTTGTCTCTGCAAGTAGAAATAGACATTACAGGGAACTTTTCAAGGATAGTTTCTTTTCTTGTTTTTTAGACTATATATTTTTAAAATTTTTATTGGAGTATAGTTGCTTTACAAAGTTGTGTTAGTTTCTACTGTACATACAGCAAAGTGAATCAGCTGTATGTATACATATATCCCCTCTTTTTTGGATTTCTTTCCCATTTAGGTCACCACAGAGCATTCAGTAGAGTTCCCTGTGCTATAGAGTAGGCTCTCATTAGTTATCTATTTTATACATGGTATCAGTAGTGTATACATGTCAATCCAAATCTCCCAATTCATCCCACACCCCCTTCCCCCTTGGTATCCATACATTTGTGCTCTACATCTGTGTCTCTATTTCTGCTTTGTAAATAGGATCTCTGTACCTTCCTCTCAATTTTGCTATGAACCTAAAACTGACTAAAAATATAGTCTAAACCACTAATCCATCTCACTGATGACATATGATGTGGATCATCTTTTCAAATGCTTATCTGCCAACTGTACATCTTCTTTGGTGAGGTATCTGTTAAGGTTTTGGGCCTATTTTTTTTTTTATTTTTTTTTTATTTAATTTATTTTATTTATGGCTGTGTTGGGTCTTCGTTTCTGTGCGAGGGCTTTCTCCAGTTGTGGCAAGCGGGGGCCACTCTTCATCGCGGTGCGCGGGCCTCTCGCTATCGCGGCCTCTCTTGTTGCGGAGCACAGGCTCCAGACGCGCAGGCTCAGCAATTGTGGCTCACGGGCCCAGCTGCTCCGCGGCATGTGGGATCTCCCCAGACCAGGGCTCGAACCCGTGTCCCCTGCATTGGCAGGCGGATTCTCAACCACTGCGCCACCAGGGAAGCCCTTTGGCCTATTTTTGAATCAGGTCTTTGTTTTTTTATTGTCAAGTCTTAGGAGTTCTTTGTAAATTTTGGATAAACGTCCTTTATCAGATATGTCTTTTGCAAATATTTTCTCCCAGTTTGTGGCTCACCTTCTCATTCTCTTGACATTGTCTTTCCCAGAGCAGAAGTTTCTAATTTTATGAAGTCCAGCATATCAATTATTTCTTTCATGGACTATGCCTTTGATGTTGTATCTAAAAAGTCATTGCCATACCCAAGATCATTTAGATTTTCACCTATGTTATCTTCTAGGAGTTTTATAGTTTTCAGTTTTACATTTATGTCTACATTCTACTTTGAGTTAACTTTTGTGAAGGGTATAAGATTTGTGTATAGATTCTTTTTTTTTTTTTTTTGCATGTGGATGTTCACTTGTTCCACTGTCTTTGCTCCATTGTATTGCCTTTTTTTTTTTCAAACACCTTTATTGAAGTATAATTGCCCCACAATAGTGTGTTAGCTTCCGCTCTACAACAAAGTGAATCAGCTACACATATACAATACGTTCCCATCTCTCTTCCCTCTTGCATCTCCCCCCCTCCCACCCTCCCCATCCCACCCCCCTAGGGGGCCACAAAGCACCGAGCTGATCTCCCCGTGCCATGCGGCTGCCCCCCACCAGCCATCCATTTTACATTTGGTAGTGTATATATGTCCATGACACTCTCTTACCCTGTCACATCTCACCCCACCCCCTCCCCATATCCTCAAGTCCATTCTCTAGTAGGTCTGTGTCTTTATTCCCGTCTTGCCACTAGGTTCTTCATGGCCTTTTTTTTTTTTTCCCTTAGATTCCATATATATGTGTTAGCATACTGTATTTGTTTTTCTCTTTCTGACTTACTTCACTCTGTATGACAGACTCTAACTCCATCCACCTCATTACAAATACCTCCATTTCATTTCTTTTTATGGCTGAGTAATATTCCATTGTATATATGTGCCACATCTTCTTTATCCATTCATCTGTCGATGGACATTTAGGTTGCTTCCATGTCCTGGCTATTGTAAATAGAGCTGCAATGAACATTTTGGTACATGACTCTTTTTGACCTATGGTTTTCTCAGGGTATATGCCCAGTAGTGGGATTGCTGGGTTGTATGGTAGTTCTATTTGTAGTTTTTTAAGGAACCTCCATACTGTTCTCCATAGTGGCTGTATCAATTTACATTCCCACCAACAGTGCAAGAGTGTTCCCTTTCCTCCACACCCTCTCCAGCATTTATTGTTTCTAGATTTTTTGATGATGGCCATTCTGACCGGTGTGAGATGATATCTCATTGTAGTTTTGATTTGCATTTCTCTAATGATTAATGATGTTGAGCATTCTTTCATGTGTCTGTAGGCCATCTGCATATCTTCTTTGGAGAAATGTCTATTTAGATCTTCTGCCCATTTTTGGATTGGGTTGTTCGTTTTTTTGTTATTGAGCTGCATGAGCTGCTTGTAAATCTTGGAGATTAATCCTTTGTCAGTTGCTTCATTTGCAAATATTTTCTCCCATTCTGAGGGTTGTCTTTTGGTCTTGTTTATGGTTTCCTTTGCTGTGCAAAAGCTTTTAAGTTTCATTAGGTCCCATTTGTTTATTTGTGTTCTTATTTCCATTTCTCTGGGAGCTGGGTCAAAAAGAATCTTGCTGTGATGTATGTCATAGAGTGTTCTGCCTATGTTTTCCTCTAAGAGTTTGATAGTGTCTGCCCTTACACTTAGGTCTTTAATCCATTTTGAGTTTATTTTTGTGCATGGTGTCAGGGAGTGTTCTAATTTCATACTTTTACATGTTCCTGTCCAATTTTCCCAGCACCACTTATTGAAGAGGCTGTCTTTTCTCCACTGTATATGCTTGCCTCCTTTATCAAAGATAAGTTGACCATATGTGTGTGGGTTTATCTCTGGGCTTTCTATCCTGTTCCATTGATCTATATTTCTGTTTTTGTGCCAATACCAAACTGTCTTGATTACTGAAGCTTTGTAATATAGTCTGAAGTCAGGGAGCCTGATTCCCCCAGCTCCATTTTTCGTTCTCAAGATTGCTTTGGCTATTCGGGGTCTTTTGTGTTTCCATACAAATTGTGAAATTTTTTGTTCTAGTTCTGTGAAAAATGCCAGTGGTAGTTTGATAGGGATTGCATTGAATCTGTAGATTGCTTTGGGTAGTAGAGTCATTTTCACAATGTTGATTCTTCCAATCCAGGAACATGGTATATCTCTCCATCTATTTGTATCATCTTTAATTTCTTTCATCAGTATCTTATAATTTTCTGCATACAGGTCTTTTGTCTCCTTAGGTAGGTTTATTCCTAGATATTTTATTCTTTGTATTGCCTTTTCTCCTTTGTCAAAGATCAGTTGACTATATTTATGTGGATCTATTTATGGACTCTTTATTCTGTTCCATTGATCTATGTGTCTATTCTTTTGTCATCAATACCACACTGTCTTGATTACCATAGCTTTATAGTAAGTCTTGAAGCCAGGTAGTGTCAGTCCTCCAATGTGGTCTTCTCCTTCAATATTCTGTTGGCTATTCTGAGTAATAGTTTCTTTTTGATTTGGAAATTAAATTAAATTCTTCCTCACTTGGCTTTCCAATCCACAGGTAACATTATACATTCTTAAGTACAAAAGTATATAATAAATTAAAAATATTTCTAGTATACTACCTCCAAATTTAATAAATATGAAAAATCATATTTGCTCAGTAAGCACTTACCTCAAAATTTTGCTGAAATCATTTCATTCTATTAAATGAGATTAACCTGTGTTGACAACATAGTACTGGCTGATCAGTACAAAGACAAATATGGTGTGTGTGGTTTTACTTTTTATAAAATTACCATTTCTTAATGTAAAACATGGTGATTATAGTTGATAACACTGTTATATAGTTGAAATTTGCTAAGAGAAGAGAGTAGAATTTAAATGTTCTCACCAAAAATTTTTTAAAAAGATTAATATGTGAGGTGATGAATGTGTAAATTAGCTAGATGGGAGGAATCTTGGCAGTGTATCCATATATAAAATCTCCATGATGTATGCTTTAAATATCTTACAATTTTCTTTGTTAATTATACCTCAGTAAAACTAAAAACTAAATAATTAAAATGACTTTTTTAGGTGGAATCTTTTAAATATTATAAATTAAATATACAAGACACAAGATTATAAATAACAAATTGACACTAAGTAATCTAAGTTCTCTATCTCCCTAAGGCTAAACAACTAAATCCTGATAAATATGCTTTCTAATTTTTTTTTTTTTTTTTGGCTTGCAATAAGCAGGAGGAATCTTAAGGGAATGTCTCAAATTCCCCTCCAAAACATCTGTGAAGCCAGGGTCGAATATCAGGGGGCAAACAGCCAGGAATTATGGGATTACTATGAGGACAAATTCCTTTCCAATAACTTAGATACAGGAGAATAAAACTGTAAGTGATAATCAAGTGAGCAAAACAAGGAGCTGTGATCCTTGAGATCCTCTCCATAAAAGGTGAACTTGAGAACTTGACCAAGACTCTCAAAGAGGTTGAAGTAGTCCCGGGTAAGTAGCACCTGGTTCTCAGCATAGACAAATAAATAGCATCTGGAGGAAAGCAGCTCCATTTACACCTGCAGAAATCTCATATATACATAATCACAAACAAAAGTCCCCAAACATATAAAGAGATAAATACCATGAATGACAGCCAGCAGAAGTAACAGGCAACACCCTCAAAAACTGCAGGTATCAGAATTAGTAGTTACAGAATGAAAAAACAACTATATATGAAAAGTTTAATAAGATAAAGGACAGTATCATAAAAATAAGCAGTCAGCAAGAGACTATCGAGAATGATGAGGGAAATCTGAATATGAGCTAAATAGAACCTTAAGATATAAAAAATATAATTGCTGAAAACAAAAAGTCAATGATAGATTAAAAGTACATTTTAAAGTATACAATATTTGTGGCAATTGAACTGAAATGTGAAAAAATTACACAGAATATAGTATACAGAGACAGGAATATGGAAAATGTTAAAAAGAAGAAAAGAAATATGGAATTTAGAAAGATATGGCCTAATATACATCTCATTGGAAATCCAGAAGAATGGAGTACATAAAATGGAGGTGAGGCAATATTTGATTAGAAAACATATAAGAATTTTTCAGAAATGTGAAAATGCTGTATGATAGCACTTATTTGTGGAATCTAAAAAAAAAAAAAAAACAAACTAGTGAATAAAACAAAAAAGAAGCAGACTAACAGATATAGAGAAGAAACCAGTGGGGAGAGGGAAGGGGGGAGGGACAAAGTAGGGGTAGGGGAAAAAAGGGTTATTATGGGATTATGTGAAATCATGTGTGTGAAACTTTTTAAAATTGTAAAGCACTATAGAATTTTTTAAAATCTTTCATTTACATAAGTAAATAAAGTCCTTCAAAAACACAAATGAATAAGTAGTTAAAAGAAGGTCTAAAAGCAATAAAATTTATTTTTTAAATCTAAAAAAAAGATGTAAATCCACTTATTCAGAAAGCATAATGTATTGTATTCAGAAAAAGTGTTTAAAATTTACATCTAGATACATCATAGAAAAATTCAGAAATCCAAGTACAAAGAAAAGATATTAAAAGCAGCCAGCAAGATAAAGCAGATCACCCAAAAAGTTATGAAAATAAAATTCACTGAGATCTTCATGGCATCGATAATAAAGTCCATGAACAGTGGCATAATATCCCCAAAGAAATGAGGAAAAAATCAATATAAATCAAGGATCTTAAGCCAGATCGGTAGCTGGTCTCCAAAGATACTAACCATACCTCTCAATATTCATGCCACTGTGTAGCACTCTCCCACAATGAACTAGAGACAGTTCTGAGACTGGCTTCAATCAATAGAATATTTCAGAAATGGTGATCTGATAACCCCAGGCTTAAAAATTAAGAAAGCCTGGCAGCGTCTGCTTTTGTACTTTTGAAAGCCCTGATTCTCCATGTCAGTAGTCCAGCTATTCTTCTGGAAAGAGCCCATGACAGAAAGAGGCCATAAGGAGAAGTCAGGTGGAAAGAAAGAGACCCTGAGACTACCTGGAGAGAGAACGAGGCCCAGCCATTTCAGCATACCAGCAGATTCTAGGCTTCCAGCCACCACTGCCAGGGCTCCAGACATGTGAATAAACCCATCTTGGACTTCCCAGCCTCAGCACCATCTTACTGCAATGCATAACAGACCCTAAGCAAGATAAACCAAAGAACAATCCAACTGAGACCCCAAACAACCCACAGAATCAGGAGAACTAGTAAAATGGCTGTTGTTTGGAATAGTTTGATATGAAGAAATAGATAACTGAAACACACAGCAAAATTCTATTTCAAGAAAAACAATACACAAACAAATGCTCATGGATTAGAAGAATTAATATTCAATACTACCCAAGGTGATCTATAGATTCAATACAATCCCTATCAAAATCCCAATGGTACTCTTTATAGAAATAGAAAAAAATTTTCTAAAATTCATATAGAACCAAAAAAGACCCTGAGTAAGCAATCTTGAGTAAGAACAAAGCTGGGGGCATCACATGTCCTGATTTCAAAATATATCACAAAGCTACAGTAACAACAGTATGGTACTGGCATAAAAACAGACATAAAGACCAATGGAACAGAATAGAGAGCCTAGAAATAAATCCACACATCTATAGCCAACTGATCTTCTACAAGAATACCAAGAACACACAATGGGGAAAGGCTACCCTATTCAATAAATGGTTTGGGGAAAACTGGATACTCATATGCAGAATGAAATTGGACTTATCTCACACCACATGCAAAAATTAACTCAAAATGGATTAAATACATAAACATGCTGACTGGAAGGAAAATCAAAACTTTCATTGCTTAAAGTCGATGCAAGAGTTTACATAGAAAACTTGAAGGAATTCTCGAAAACAAATATTAGAAATAATGAGAAGGTTTAGAAAGGCGGCTGGCTTCAATACCACTGTAGAAAAATCTAATGCATTCATATATATATATTTATATGAGAAAACAAAAATTTTGCATACCATTTATAATAGCAGTTAAAATTATAAGGTATCTAGGAATAAGCCTAGCAAAGCATGTGTAGTACATATGTGGGACTTTGATAACACTTCATTGAAAGACATTATAAAACTACACAAATTGAAGCATACATTATAGGTAACAGATTTAAAGACTTAATATGCTAAAGATGTCATTTTTCTCCAAATTGACCCATACATCAGAGGAAATTACTAGCAAAATCCCAGAGTTTGTTCTTGCGGACCTTAACGAACTGATTCTATTTTATACGAATGGGAAAGTTTCAAGAAAAACAGAAACAAAAATTCTCCTGAATAAAAAGAATATGATATGGCTTACCTATCAGATATCGACTTTTTAATTATAAAGCCTTAATAACTATGACGGTGTTAGATTGGCTCAGAACTATGTAAAAAGACTGACCAATGGGACAGCTCAGAAGAAGAAAACTTGTTATGTGACAGAGGAGGCTTTGCAGATTGTTAGAGAAAGAAAGAATCGTTCAATAAATCATGCTGGTAAAATGTTATCCACATGGAAAAAAAAGAATTCCTACCTCACACTGTATATAAAAGTCAATTTCAGATGGATCAAAGACTTACTTGAAATTCAAACCTTTAAAATTATAAGATAATAAAGAGGACCATTTTTATAATTTAGGAGATATAAGTATTTTAGGACTGAGCAAAAAGCACTGATCATTAAAGAAAAACATGATAAATCTGTCACATAAATATAAAAATACAGGCCACAAACTGACAAAGGATTAACATTGAGACCATAAACAATCCTACAAATCAACGTAAAAAGTTCAAAAATGAGCAAAGAAATTAAGATACCTCACATATAAGAAAACACAAATGTCTAACAAAAGCCATTATGAAAGGTGTCACCTTCATTGTAATCAGAGCATTGCAGATTAAAACCACATGAGATCCATTTTACACCTATTAAATTTTCCAAATTACAAAATCTGACAATATACAAGGCTAGAAAAGATAAAAAGCAATAGTGGGAGCATGAAATTTAGTTCTACCAGTTCGTAAAACTTGTAAAATTGTACATGTGCCTACCCTATGACTGAACATGACTTCTAGGTAGATACTCTAAAGAAGTGCTTACACAAATACACTTTGAGTGAAGAATAATCATAATAGTACTATTCGTTTTAGCAAAAAAATTGAAACTACCCAAATGTCCATCAGTAAGAATACTGATAAATAAAATACTAAGTTATTCAATAGAATATTATATAGAAGTGAAAATGAACTTTACACAATTATAAATGGAAAAGCAAGACTATAAGACTATACACAGTAGGGTACCATTTTTACAAACGGTAAGCACAAACAAAACCAAACAAGGTATTGTATAGTGATGAATAAAAATATATTGATAGAACTAAAAAATAAAAGCAAAGGAATGATTCATAATTTCCTAGTAGTGGTTAACTTTGGTGAAGATGAAGAGCAATTAGGGTAGCGAGGTAAGGGATGGGATGGGGAGAGATAAGTAAGAAGATGTAATTGTATTGATAATATCTAATTTCTTAAGTTATGTGGTAGCTTTACCAGTTTCTCCATTTTATTATTTTTTGCAATATGATGCATATATTGTACAAATATTCTTGTGTATGACTCACATATTACATTTTAATAAGATGATCTTAAAACCAATAGCATTATATAGAAATGGCATTTTTCATGCAAAAAATTTCCCATCTAACTCTCTAAAATATTTCTTGCATAATATGGAATAAGTTTCCATTTAATAAATTAATTTCTCCTTTCATTACTGTCAAGAAATCTTTTCTGGCTCATAATTAAATAACTCTCATCTTTTCCCCAGAAATCATTCACACATGAAGGAATGAACTGCAACAAAGACCTTTTATTCTTTATATTCAAACTATGTTTTGGCCTCAAATTGTTTTTATCTTTTTTATCTTCTGAGGTGTGGATTGCTTCATTGTGTTTCTATTTCCACAGAAAATGTTCAACTGGCTTTCACCCTTTGATGAAAGAATGTTAAATAAATAGTTCATATAGGTTCTCATTTAATTGCTTTATGCTACACTGGATGGGGAAAATGCACCGCCCATGTCTAGCACTAATAGCAACAGAGCATATTATAACTTATCAATTTAGTATTGTCAGAAAGTATAGAAAATTAATGACACAATTTACTTTTCCACAAATTTACTCATTAATTTATTTAATTCACCTAATTCAACATAGCACTGACTGTTATAATTATGCTGAGTGATGATAAATGGAAAAGGGAATTTAATAACACTATGGTGTGATTTAGGATGTACAAAAGAATAGGGCTGGCACAAAGAGAGGAGTGGTCAATCCCTCCTGGAGATCAGAGACTGTCTTGACAGATAAGGAAAGAGCTGAGCTTCAACTTATAGAGTAAATGAGAGTTCTTCAGCTAAACATGGTAGAAAAAGCGAAGAGATCACGTACTAAGGCAAAGAAATTGAGAAGAAAAAAGAAATTGACACTGGCTAGTTGAATTGATGACAAATGGCAATCTTAGAATGCTGGATGAAATGTCACACACACACACACACACACACACACACACACACACACACACAAGTTGGAGGAACTCAAAAGCTGGAAAGAAAATCCCCTAGATCTGGGGAAAAAATCTCAAAAAGCTAGAATCCTCTTTCCTCCCTTGGGAACATGAGGGACTGATTCTATGAATCCTCCCACCCTCATCAGCCTGCTCCCCCCCCCACCAACCATGCACACACATCAGATGTGTGCGGTCTAGAGTCTAACGTGTACTCAGGCACATTAGATACAGCCTCCAGCTGTCAGCTGGAACTAACTCAGTCAAAAAACTGGAATCCCCAAAGGGCAGCACTGGCTATGAAATGAGAAACAACAAAAACAACCAAAATCCCTTTGAACGCTAGCTCAAGAAAGCTACAAAGAAGCACACAGAAGCTGCTCTGGGTGGAAGGGAAGGGGAGAAGAAAAGCTGATCTGATCAAAAATTATAATCAATACTCAGAAATGAATTTCTAAGGCTAAGAGTCATAGAATGGAATTAGTATGATAGTTTACTAGATTAACCATGGTAATAGATAACATAGTTAATATCATGCTCATAGGTGATAAAATAATCTGAATGAAACTTAAAAAAAAAGTGTTTACAATGATTAAAGGAATAAAAGAAGAAATAGGAAGCATAATGAAAAAACGGAGTACCTTGGAAAAAGTTTTCTTAAGACCTTTAAAACATAGCAATAGCCTTTTAGAAATGAGAATTTTAATTAATAAAATGAACAGCTTAAACAATTGACAGTAAAATTGGTAAAATATATAATAAATCTAAGGAAACCTCTGCAAATACAGCATATAAAGTATTAAAAAATATTTAAGATTAAGGTGGACAACAGAATAAATTATGTTTAACCCATTTATATTTAATATAACTGATGATTTTATTTATATGATATTTTCTCTTTAATGTCACCATGCTGTTTTCTTGTTTTCTTTCTGTTGCCACTTTGCCATATGAAATTTTACTTTTTCTTTTGCTTTTATATTATTTATATTCAATACCAGATATTTGAAAATAAGAATTACTCTCCTATTCTTGATCTCTTAAATTTTATTTTATCCTTAGCTCATTAATTTTATCTACTTATTAATTTTGTTAAGAACCAGTGAGTAGTACATTTCGTGAGCCCTTGTATTAAAAAACAAAAAAAACTTGTTTGTTAGGTGAAAACCCTAATTCCACAACGTCTTCCCTTCAAATCTTTGATGGCTTTAGTCCATTTTTCCTTGATATTTCATGCTGCAAAGAATGAGCCTAGGGCTAGACTTATTTTATTCCTTCTTAATCTGTTTGTGCTGAATGGATGCTTATAGAATTACGTTTTATTTAAATGTACATTTCAATTTGCCATGTTTTATCTAAGTATAGGGGTTTTTTTCATAAATTTTGAGATCAACACTTTCTAACTCAAGGTTTTAATCAACATCAGAAAATAACATTTCCATGCCTTTGTTGCTTCTTTTTTTTTTTTTAATTTTTATTTATTCATTTATTTATTCATTCATTTATGGCTGTGTTGGGTCTTCGTTTCTGTGTGAGGGCTTTCTCCAGTTGTGGCAAGTGGGGGCCACCCTTCATCACGGTGCGCGGGCCTCTCACTGTAGCGGCCTCTCTTGTTGCGGAGCACAGGCTCCAGACGCGCAGGCTCAGTAATTGTGGCTCACGGGTGTAGCTGCTCCGCGGCATGTGGGATCTTCCCAGACCAGGGCTCGAACCCGTGTCCCCTGCATTGGCAGGCAGATTCTCAACCACTGCGCCACCAGGGAAGCCCCTTTTGTTGCTTCTTGTATGATTGTTTTGGTCTCTTTCAATGGTGCTTATAATTATTAGGTTACATCACTTCAGATGAGTCCTTATCATAGCTTGGTGACTTTTCATCTGAGCTTTTTATCTTTGTATCTCATCCTGTTGTTCTTCATTCTTTTCCTGGTCTATCCTGATGGCTTTCTGTTTCTTAGAAATTTTGCTTATTGAATACTACTTAAACTTACAAAATAGATTTCTATAAAATCCTCCAGGTAACTGTAATTCTCATTATTCAAATTACTGTGAAATGTCAGGATGATATTCTCTTTCCTTATTTCTATAGTTTGTTTTTTGTTATTTCTGTTCTTCTTTTGAAGTCTTGGTACTGATTGGTATTGATTTTTTTTTCCTTAAGACATCATGGAGGACTTGGGCTTTTTCTTATCCTTGAATGAATATTTTTCTGCCCACTTTCAATTTGGTTGCTGTTTGAATCTCTTTCTTAGATCTAGAGGGCAGATCCATGTGCATAATTTCTAAACCAATTTTCAGTGTCTAGTCATTTTTACTGAGTATAATTTCTCTGGACGAAGGTGTAACCTTCTCCTATCTGTGCTGACTGGATTTCCAACGCTTTGAGTCGACTAAGTGTATGAAAATGTGCCACACTCAGCATGCATATCTTTTAGGGATCTTATCACCTCTACCATTATCCCTACACTTTTGGCAATTTCATTTTTGACAATGCAATACACTGCCTCTAATTTCTCTCCACATTCTGCCCTGTTGTTTCTGAGGGATATGGAAATACAGCAAAGGAGAGGCAAAGAAACACTCATCTAGTCACTTCCACAAATGATATCTGTGTATTACAGGGATACATTTTTATTCTCATTGGTATATATAGACTATGGGATCAACAATCAGGGGCAGGCAAATTGGTTTTCTATTATCTTTCTGTCAAATAGAGCTGCTTTGTTTTATGATGTAAAGTACATGTCAGGTACAAATTATTTTTATTAATCCTTTGCAATCTACTCTATAGACAGTAGAAATACTAGATTCTAGCAATAGGTTACCAGTCAGAATCAATTTTTAGAGTAAAGCTCTCATCTTTAATATATATATGTATATATACATATAAAATGTATATGTATATGAAGTACATATATCTATATATTTTAGGGGCTTTTGAAAGAGAATGTCTTAGTCTGTTAGACTAATACATTTAAATAGGAAGCTCCAGGATATTTCTGGTTTTAAATCTTACCTTACCATGATATACAGGAACATGGATTAACTCAGTGCCAATTGGGAGATATATATATATCCCAAGAAGCAAAAGCAGGTACAAATGGATCGTGTCTATATTTCTATGTTGTCTCTCACTTACCTAATACTAGGGAAAGTTTAACTTCATCTCCTAGCCACAACCCAATGTTCTACTATTGTCAGTTTCCTAAATTAGAAACAGTGGTAAAGAGCAAATAATCCACTTCTCGATTTCTAGTCCTGCAGCCTCAAACTAAATAGATGATGGCTACGTAGAGTCATGATTAGGAATAGGGTTATGTTGAGTCCAGACCAAGCTTGCACACTTCTCACGTACAGTCCTTCCTTGGTATCCAGATGCAAAAGATTGATTCTAGGACCCCCAGAGGTACCAAAATCTGTGGATGCTCAAGTCTCTTATGTAAAATGGTGTAGTCTTTGCATATAACCTACACACATCTTCCCATATACTTTAATCATCTCAAGATTACTTACAATACTTAATACAATGTAAATGGTATATAAATAGTTGCCAGTGCATGGCAAATTCAAGTTTTGCTTTCAGGAACTTGCTAGAATTTTTAAAAAATATTATCAACCCACAGTAGGTTGAATCCTCAGATGTGGAACCTGGGAATAACTGTACAAGTTCTTAATCTCATTGAGTTTCAGACTTCTCACTGATAAACTGAAGGTAGGGTGGTGGGGAGATTGTACATAAGGAACCTGGCAAATGGTAACTTCTCGATTAATAATAGTTTTTATTTCTTTCTGAACTTGTTTCTCCCTCTGATGTTTTTTCAAAGAAAAGAAATTTCCCTTCAGAACCAAAGAATAGAAAGGTTCCCTTCTACCTTTCTTATTAGGAAAAAAAAGTTAAGTATTAAATGAAAAGACAGAAAATAAGATCAGGGTTACTATTATTCATTGTATCCTATTTGTTGTTAGCATTTCATTTCTGATTTCATTTCTGGCTGGTAACTCAATATGTATATTAGTTTTAATTGTGGGGATCTTTTTTAATTATAAAAATTAGGAGAGAAAGGAAACTGCCTATATGGCAAATATAAACTCAAATTTAATTTATTTTTAAAAAGATCAGGTTAATCTTTTCCCACATCAACGGAACGCTCTTAAACATAGAAATTATAATCATCATATCACATCTTTGTGTTTAACCATATCATAAATTTTTTGAAAACAAGGATTAATTTTATCTCTTTTGTGTCAATCTTTTCACATAGCATACTTGTGGACCCGTTACAGCTAAAATCATTACCCTTCTGGATCCACAATATTTTATTTCCATATTAAAAATATTTCATCATATTTCAATAGTGATATTTAAATACATCTGATTACACTTTTAATCATTTAAGTTTCTTTGTTTACCATCAAGTCAACTAGAGACATTAGGGTCTAACTCACCCGTTGAGGTATAAAGGTATGATTCTGTTTGTTGTGGCACTAGCTGTTCTTTTATGATCTATCTCAGACCGAAGATTTTTTTTACCAGGGTGTGGAGAACAAGGTAGGAATACAGTGATTGGCTTCTGGAAAAGATGTGTTGATGGGTGCTGAACATGAATCAGAGGGCTTGTGGATAGTACTGAGTAGGAAGTATCTTTCTGAGTTTTTAAATATGCCACCAGAGATGGGTCAATTGGTTGGACCTATACAAAGAAAAAATAGATGTATATTCCTATATTTTAATAGCAGAAGATACAAAGTATCAGCACATTTCTAAGTCAATTTCCTGAAAATTTAATAGAACATAGTTTTATACATTTTTCTCTACATTGTTGGTTGGAATCTACACTATATTAATTTATAAAAGATCACAGGATTTGGTCTTCTTTTTACAAAGTCTTTCTGAAATCTAGGTTCCTTGCTCTATGTTATAAATAACTGAGAAACACTCTTAATTGTAGGCAAAAAAAATGACCTAGAAAACAAAATAGACATTTTATATAATTTCTAATTAGAACTATTGTTAGATCAAGTGATCTTCAGAAACTAGAAAAACAAGACTATATTTATCTGTTTCCTCTCACATAAGAATGGCTGATAAAAATAGCTAGCATGATTCCAAAATTTCAAAGTTTATGGAAAATATTCATGAATAAATTGTGTATAATATGATTTCTTCCTAACTTTTCTTCTTTGCTTACCACTTGTGGTACAACTGGGAGAAATTAGGAGAGCATGAGGGAGAGTTAGGCTAGAAGGAAATATTGAGGAACTATGTCTTCTAAAATGTACATTGATACGTCATTGTACACTTTGTAAATAATGTTTGTATGTATTAAATTCTCATCCCAGAAAAGGACTGTTTAATAATTAAATATAACCAAATATTTACAATCATAAGTATTTTAATTGATTAGCCTCTCTTTTAACCATCCTCTCAGGTGGAAATCTTGAATCATACGGAAGTCCCAATGTCTGGCATTAATTCTATCATAGATACTCAACATTTATTTTTGTCAACAAATATCATAAATAAAACAACACAAAAAATTAGCTAGAAAAATCTTTAAAATAAGGCAGGGATTTATTTTGGAATGAGCTTTAATATGCTCCAAATCATCACTATATCAATGATGACACTGTAAGGTCATTAAAAGTATAAGAATTCATTTACTGTTATATTAAATATTTATATCTTCTCCATCCTTTTCGGATGATGTTTGATGACCCACAAAATCTAGGAGAAGAAACTCACCAGTTTTTAATATTTACCTTTAATTGTACAAGCACTGGTGAGCTGAAAACTCCTGGAGGATAATTTAAGGATATTCGAGAATCCATGCTTGGCTTAAGAGTAAGGCCTTTCTTTGTTACTGTAAAGGACTCTTTCTTTAAACAAGACACAACAGAAAAGGTACCCAACTTATAAACTTTCACTTCAGCACAGGTCACCTGTGTGGATTTAAGGACATTAAGACAATGACATTAAAGGACATTAATAGTGCATTGCTCTGGAAGTACATGCTGTACATATTCTCTGGCTGTGGGAAAAAACAACAACAACAACAACAACTATATGCTGTCCCTGTAATCTCCCACAATTGAGAATTACTTCATTAACCCCAAATGGATGGTCCTTTCATGAGATGAAGTAGAAGTAGATATTAGGAGTTTCTCAAATTTGAACTACACGATAGAAAAGAGAGAAATAAATGTATTTTTAAATTTAAATTATTCCCCCCAAAAGGTAAATCGATAATGGGCAATCACATTTAGTGTTTTCACAAATATTAATTATATTTGGAGTCCTGTCCTCCTTTACCAGAATGGACTTGGACTTTAAATATTGGCCTTTATCCAGAAGATTTAACAATGTTTTAGGAATTCCAAGGACTGAAAAATTTCATCATTTGGGTAGTTTACACAAATCCTACAGCACCTGTACTATCAGCAAATTCTTCCTGCTGACAATTCACAGTCTCTTGATAAAGTAATTTTCTCTGTCATTTTCTCTATTTCTCTCTTCCATGCAGGGGGAACAGATGATTGCAAAGAGACACATTTGTGTTTCTTTTTTATATAGTGACATTTAAATTTGGAATGCATATATGCAGGGACATATTCAAGCTTTTTTATCACACAAAAAGGAATTGAGTACATAAATGAAAACAAAATTATCTACTCATATAATCACCAAAGCTTAAAATGAAGAGGAAGACTTAGAAGTAATCTGGTCTATTCATGCTTCCCTAAACACCAGCTGGGCTCCACCCAGGCATGAGAGGATAATCATGCAGACACACACACAAACATTTCAGGGACAGTAACAATGGAAAATAATCTATCATTTGAAAACTGACTAAGGAAGAGATTTCACAATATCATGTCATGAATCCATTGTTGGGAAAATTCAGGGCATGATGGATGTTCTTAATTGGCTGGAGGGAAAATGGTGAGAGGTAAGAAAGAAAGGTTCTCTGGGAACTCATTATGGTTGCCATGCAGTTGGAGTACATTTGGTAGGTTCTTGGGAAATGGAAGGGTTTTTAAGCAGGGGTGTGTCAAGAGCAGAACTCTGATGATGGTTTATCTGACGCCAGAATTAGAATTCTTAAATGTTGTATGAACCACATAAAAATTTGGAAGGAACCTAGAGTTTAAATTTTCTTGAGCTAAATATAGGGATAACAACCATTAGAAAACTATAAAAGAAAATATATGCTTTTTTTTTTTTTCAGTAGACAATGGCTCTCTTATTTTTTTCTTTTGCATTTTCTATTCACTAATCATCTTGCATGCCCATTTGGTGAAAAGCACATGTGCTATGAACTGTTTTTTGTTTTCATTATGATAGTCACACAGATGGGTCAAGATTAAAAAGCCACACGTAAGAGCAATGATAAGTAGACTATTATACTTACAGACTTCCTAGACTAAATATAAAATATCTTAGTTGCATGAATTGGCATAAATAATTAGAACAGGCTTAGTTTTCATATTCAACTGTATAACTTTGTTTGTAACTCAGAAAAGACCCAAATCAGAAGAGATAAATTAAAAAGAATTGTTTGCATGTGTGGCTTTTTTTTTACATTTATTCCCTGCCCTCTTCTTCAAATAATGATACCTTATATAAAGCTGAAAAGACAAATATTTTAATTATTTAAAAATAAGTTCAGTGACCCACAGAAGAACCTTAAACTTTAACTCCCATCAACTCTCTGCTAAGTTTAATAATTATGTGTATATTCTTTCTTCAAAACATATGAATTTGTCACCATAGATGGCTTCAGAGTTATTATAAGAAAGTCTACCATGAAAACGATAATTTATTAACTACTAACATGTGTTTATAGACTTCCTTTTATCTTCTTAAGTGTATTTTCTCATTTAATCCTTATTACCCTATCAGGTAGATACTATTATTGTATTCATTTTTTAGATGAAAAATATTGAGTCATATCAAGGTTACATAATTTACTCAAGTTCACATAGCAGGAAAGTGTAGGAACCAAACTTCAGACCCAGCCAATCTTCCGCGACAACCCACATCCTAACTACCACATATACTGTTTTCCATGTACAGACTAATAACTAGACTTAATAACTATCTCAAGGCATACACATACATACACACACAAATTGTTTAGTTTTTACATATTTTCCTAACCCATGAATGATAAAAATAAAGCTAGTGTCATCTGGGGACTCTAGAATTCTTAAATTTAGACAGAGGTCCATCCCATTAGAAATGTTAGTCTAAAGCTAGTCTAAGGTGTGAAGCTAATTAAACCATGATGTTGGCTTTGCTTCCCAGGCAAAAATATGACACTTGCTGGGTCCTAGACTCAAGTTCTTCACTCCCAAATTTGACCAATAAGCTCTGCTCTTTTATCTTTATGGATAGCAAAACAAAACAAAACAAAAACAAAAAAACACATGAATTCACTGGCATAAATCTTATCAACCCTTCCATTTTATACCAATGGAGTAATTTTATCTGTACTATGATCTGGTAGTCTGAGTAATAGTTAGAAGAGAAGTCAAACAGCAAATGTAGGTGTAGTCAAGGATTTACCAACCTTGTAACTTCCTCTCATTCCTTCCAGTGAATTTGGAGTCAGGTAATTTGCTTGAAGGTCTACATCAGACACTTTCACCATGATGTCTCTGTAATTTCCCCTGTAACGTGCAGTAAATGGAATTGCAATGCATATTGGAAATGGAATTCTCTTTTCCTTATGTGAGCACTCTACAGTGATAACATTGCTGACCAATTCTTCATTATCACTCACTATTAAAGAACTCATGTTATTAATTATCCGGCATTCTAGATGTTGTAGAACATAGGATGGTGCTGTAATATAACAAGACACTTGGGTGAGAGTATCATCACTCAGCACATCAAGATACCTGCAGGGGAAAAGAGGACATCATTTTTTCAGATATTTGATTTATAGACTGTATAGTGAAATGCCTAAGAGCACAAGCTCTAGAGCCACGTTGTCATGGTATGAATCCCTGCTCTCCCACTTAGTAACTCTGTGACCTTGGGCAAGATACTTAAACTCTCTATGCCTCAGTTTCCTCAACTGTAAAATAGTGATAAAATAATACCTATCTCATAGGAAGAATGAGAATTAAATGAACTATTATACAGTAAGTAATTAAAAAGCTGTGCCTGGCACATAGAAAGTACTATATATATTAAGCTATTGTTACTATTGTTATTACTATTATTATTTAAGCAGATGATTCATTCTTGTTTTGTTCACTTCAAATATAAATCTGAAGATTGCTGAAGCTTCTTGATAAACCAAATACTAGTGCCTGAATAGTCTTCTAAATTTGGAGGAAAGGTATAGATATGGTAGTGGAATTGTTTATTACATTTTTAAGAAAAATAGAGAAAGGTACAAAAGTGCTGTGAATGTATGTTTAATCAAAGTAAATAGAAACAGAATATTTACAGTCCTCAAAGAATCAATCCAAAAACTGATTTTGAAAATTGGTTTTACTCTTGCTTTTTGTACCATCACCTTTGCCTAAGATTTTAGAGTCTTATAGATTTGAATTCAATTTTGAGATCAGTCACTATTTGTTTGACCTTTAACATTTTAACAGTTAACCTTTAACTATTATTTTAAAATAGCTAATATTTTAGCTCTTTCTATGTACCAGGTTTTAAGCTATACATTATTTCATTCAAATCCTCACACTATGGATATGAGGTACTACTCACCCATGGGCAGGTACTACTGTAATTACTATTTTACAGATAAAGAAACTGAAGTTTAGAAATTTTAACTTGCTGAGGATCACACAGATGGTAAGTTGTAGAATCAATAAATGAGCCCATCTATCTTTAACACAAAAGCCCAAACTTTCTAATATAGTATCATACTTCCTCAAATCATTCCAAAACACTGGTTTCTTTATCCATTACAAACTGAAACGAATACCAGATCCACAATAATGTGAGGGTTGAATGAGATTAAATATTTCAACTTCTTATAGTAGTGGGTTAACGTAAATGAGTGTTCAATAAATGTTAGCTCTCTATATTACAACTACCAGCTTGCATTTCCCCTCTTCTCGCTATTTCTCATTTCATACCAGTGAAATGATTGAAATATAAACAATGTCAAAAAGAAATGAGGATCTTTATAAAATGCAGCATTAATATCAAGTTCTAGAATAATCAGCTTTTAACTATTTTTCAGTTAGTAAATTGAATGTTATAGTGCCCTTTAACACAGAAATCTAGAAAATATGTTGAAATTTCAGAGAGGGTTATTTATTTATATTTACAATTCTGAACCCATAAAGTTAGAAGGAATAGAAAATTATCCAGCACATGGGTCTGTTTGAGTCTTCTCTGATCATGGTGATAATGGTATTTCAGAAAATTAGATACATTGTTTAATATAGGATACAATGATCCAGTATTTTTTTAATCATCATAGCATTACTTTATTCATAAATTAATTTAAATCTTTAATATCATAAAATAGACAGTGTTCAAATTTCCCATTGTTGTTTTTAATTAGTTTCTTTTATCTGGATCCAAATAAAAGCCACAAATTGCAGTCAGTAGAACGTGTGTTTACCTCTTTTGCATTATATATGTTTCCCCTCAATTTCTTCTGTCCTTCCTTCCTCCCTCCTTTCCTCCTTCCTCCCTCCGTCCCTCCCTCTCTCCCTTCCTTCCTTCCTTTTGGTCTTACTCTCACTCTCTTGGTCTCTTGCTCTCAGGCTGGGGGGATACTACAGATCCAGTCTTGTATAACTTTAAAAATGACTCTCTTTTGTGCCCTGGAAACCCAACTCAATACACTCTTCTTGCAAAAGACTGACAGACGAAGTAGGGCAAGGGGCCCTGTAAATGCTTCCATTTCCCCTAGACCTAATCAAATAGATCTAGTCCAGCCACTAAAATAATCACATTGGTTTATTCTAGTGTTGTTTCCCTTTGTATACACTAAGACAACTACCCTGGAAGAGATAGGCTTTTTTCAAAACACTCTCCAGGGAGGAATCACAACAGATTGTGAGCTAGGTTTTGTTTATGACTCTCATCTTTCTTGTGGCATGATGGCTTCCTAGTCTGAGGAATTGCAATGAGTAGTCATCTTCTGAAACATGCAAGCCAAGCAAAATTGGTTTGCATGACACAAAGAGGAAATCACTAACTAGGAAACACCTAAAGGAGGTGTTAGAGGGAGTGGTTCAGCAATGACTCATTAGTTGATGCTTTGAGTCATTTCTGAATGTGAGGATATGAAGTGTTAATGTTTTTCTCAAGTGAAATGGGCAACCGCATATTGACTACTTTAATAGTTGTTTTGCAGGGGCAGTAAGCCTTTCAAACCAGGGGGGTCTTTCACGGGCTAAATATTACTGCTGTGACATCTATAGAATTCATTAGATTTTTAGACATTTAGGGAAACTTACAGCTAAACCAGCTCAACCTCTTCATTTTATAGATGAGACAACTAAGGTCAAAGTGAGCAAAATGACTTGCCTGAGATCATAGACTCATTTATGGTGTTGTCCTGGAAATGGTATTGTATTCTGAAAGAGCAGACACGGGATAAGTGAAGTTTGGTTGTGTGTGGGAGGTGGAGAAAGTGAGGGTTGTTGGAGGTGAAATAAATCAACATACTAATATTTAGCTGAGAGTGAACATCTTCCAAGCAACAAGGTACTAGGCCCTTTAGGTGATTTTCTCATTTGACCTTACCAAATAATCCCAGCAATAATTTCTATAAATAAGAAAATGGGGCTAAGAAATGAAACAAGTTGCCCAGGGTCACAGAACTAGTAAGTAATAAAACAGGAGATAAATTTAAGTCTGTCTGTCTCCCAAGCCAATTATTTTTTTTTTATTATTATTATTCCCCATTACCTTCTAAGGGTCTTAATTTTGCTGTGAAAATATGGCTTGTGAATATTTTATTTTATTTGGACAATTATGGATTATTATCCCCTTGTATAGGGGAGATAATTCACAAAATAGATCAGTCAATTTCAATATATTTTTTCGAAGTCATGGGCTCTTTGAGAATCTGGTGAAAGCTCTGGACCATCTCCAAGGAGACAAAATAGGTGTGAAAATATACATTCAATTTTAAGAACCTCCCGAAGCTTATCCATGAGCCCTCCCAGAGTTCTACAGACACGGGTTAAGAATTTATGATGATTTATAAATAAAATAAATGTGAGAATTCATTTGAGGATATAAATAAAATAAATCTGGGGCTGGGAAATTCTCTTCTAATATTTGAACTCTGCAGTCTCCTAGTTTTTTCTTATGATAATCTAAAGAGTAGTGATTTAGGGAAGTGTCCATATTCTTGACAATTGTTCATTTTAACTACTTTCTTATATAGTCAATTCTTTCTTCCTTTAAAGAAACCTTTAATATTTTTCCTGAAACTAAGAAACAAACAATATTAGTAATAGCAGCCATAAACATTTTTATGGGAATAATTTAAACTGAATTATTGATTTGTAATATCTTTTGGAGATCTGAAATATAGATATAAAATTTTATTCGTGTATAAATATTGTTTTATATACAAGTAGAAACACACATATAAGCAGGAATATACAAGCACCTCTCACATTGTATTTACTTACTCCTTTTCCATGATGTTATTCTTTTGCTTTAGAGTCTCTGAATCACTGGGAAGAGGACTATTCACATATTTACTGGAGATATCACATGTTGTTGAGGATGTGGTAATCTCTTCACTTTGGCTTTCTGAGGTCTCTTGAATTTCTCTTTCTCTTGTCTGGATTATGTCATGTGTCTCTTCCCTGTTGCCATTTATGTTCTCAATAGTCATATGTTCTATTTGTTTATCATCTTCATTTCCTGCATTATCTGGGAATATTTTGTTCTGTGACTCTTCTTGCCCTGTTACATCTCCCTTCAATGATGTATTGTTTTCTTTTCCCACTAGTTCTGAACTCCTATGTATTTTATTTTTTTTTAACTGGACCTGGTTTGTGTAATGCCTTTCCTCTCCATTTGTGGGAGAAACAGTAGCTGTTTCTATGACATTTTGTTCCTCTCTTGCAGCAATGTCTGTTGCTTTGATATCTTGAATGGCGGACATTGTCTTCAGTGGAGTGCATTCATCATGCATGCCGCATAAATTATATATCTCCTTTTCTTCTTTCTTTAGAAATGTAGCAGTGCTCCCCAAATATTCACTTCTTTTCATGAGGCAATCTATGAATGCAATGATTTCTACACACACATACACACAGAGACACATTAAAAAGAGTAAATACAAAACTAAACCAAATTATGTTTTTCCACTGACATGTAATGAAATATGGAGAAATTAACCTAGAAATCTACAAAGACCCTTACTAGGCTTTTAAGCCTACCTCCCTTCTGAAGAAGTCATTTGCACAACTGTAATTCTTTTAACACATCTAGAAGTTGGGGATAAATTGCTTTTTAACATAGTAGAAAAGACTAAATCTAATCCCTCTTGCTTGTGAAAATGCTTTGAATATTTGCAGAAAGGTATCATGACCCCCCTTCATAAGATGCCATTCAACTGAAGTCAACATCTCCCTCAGTCATTCCTCATTTGGTATGATTCTGAGAATTGTTTTTCTTCTTTGAATGTACTATACAGTTTATCAATGACACACATATAATTATTCACCTAAAGTTTAGCAGAGCTCTCCAGATGAGACTTGGGTAGCAGGCATATCATAGCTACATTATTTCTGCTGATGCAGATGCTGTATTTTATTGGGTACTTTGTTTGCTATTATGATTGGATTAGGTTTATACTACTTCTCCTGCTGGACTTGTGATGACTGGAAATTTTCAAATGAGTCTTTCAAAGAATAGCTCTAATTATATCAATTCTTTGATTAGAACCTGGCTACTCAAGGACTAATAAACCAAGTGAAGCCTCTTTGCTCTGGTGTAAACCCTCACCATGATCTGATCTGATATAATCTCTCACTCCATCCCCATTTCTTATTATTTTCCTATTTGTTCATTCCTCCTCTCCTCACAGCTGGGGTCACCTGATGGCTTCTTACAGGCTTAGCAACTCTGCAATCTTTAGAATTCAATTCTGAACTCAGGAATATGTAATTTAAGGCCCTATAGCTCAGTGTTTTCAAAATTATCAGTAAATCTTCCTTTAACTAGTCTAGCCTTATCATTGGGCTCCAGTTCTGACAACTTGTTTTTTTGTCTTGTATCTGAGACCCTGTCTTTATTTTGAACTCCTATTCTGGTAGCTGAGTCATCATCATTTTCCATGAATGATCATTTGTGTTGCCTAGGACCACATTCAGTTCTCTCCAGAGATTCCATTCCTGGCTATGAGATCCAGCTGATGGTCTCTAGGTCATGCTGCCTTTGGACAGATTTCCCTCATGTCCACAATCTGCCCTCTAGACTGAATTTCTTAACGTTATCTGGATTCCTGATTGATGAGACCTGCCTGCTTGCCTTGACACTACATTATTTAGAGTTAGATTTGATGATGCTACCTATCTTCTTATCTAGAGTAACTTGTTGTTGTCTGAGATCATAGACATCAGATACCATGTTCTTCCTGCCATGCTGTATTTCGCATCCATAACTGGCCCTATTCCCAAGAACCTGCACCCCACTTCATGTGTGTGGGGGAGTCTAATTTCATATCCAATCCCACCCCATTCTTCCCAGTGTTTTTTCAATTAACACGTTCAAGTTCAAATAAGTCTAAAAATAGAGTATCATACTCCAATATGAAAAAACTGCTTGTCCTGCCTCACACTAAGCCTATATTTTCCTACTTCTAAGTGTTGGGTCCTACTAATAACATCTCTGCTGGAATGCTCTTTTAAGGCCCCCAGTTTCTGGCTGCATAAATCCAATTCATTCCTTAAGCTTCAGGTTAGATACTGCATTTGTGCTAGTGAAATTCCCCACTCTAAAAATGGAATCTCACCTATTTCTGAAGACTTAACGCATTTCATTTTTATGTCTCTAATGGAATTAGCCTCAAAGTCCCTTGCATTATTCTGCAATTGCCTTAACTGATTTCCCAT
The DNA here is from genome assembly GCF_949987535.1 of Balaenoptera acutorostrata. Lineage (NCBI taxonomy): Eukaryota > Metazoa > Chordata > Mammalia > Artiodactyla > Balaenopteridae > Balaenoptera > Balaenoptera acutorostrata. The sequence continues at coordinate 81,773,693 of NC_080068.1, forward strand.
GTTAAATTGTTGGTCCCTTGTGGACAGAGACTCTATCCCGGTTTTTGTATGCTCCTTAGCGCTCTCACAGTGGCTACGCAATCAATATTTTTTAGAGAAAGAATAAAGGAAATACTTGCCTTGTCTCCAGGTACAATGATTCTCTTTGTCAAGCAGTACATACAGCTGCTGGCAGGTGGAGCGCAGAGTCCCTGCAGTGTGTTCCAAGAGTTGGTGAAGGGCCCCACTGAGTTCTTGACCCAGAAAGACCACTGTGGCTATCCAAGTGGCCCCGCCAGCCCCTTCACAATGGTCTTCACCCAGGAGCGCCTGCTTTAGCATCAGGTTTTGTCTCCAAATCTGCTTCAATATTTGGCCTAGTTTACCTGAACCTATGTCTTCTGTATCCATTTTATGCTCCACAGGTGGAATGTTTCCTAACAGCAAAGCCTAAAGGTTTACCAAATTCAAGCTTGGCTGTGGTTTTTTTCTTCTAAAATCTAGGAGATGATCCAAGTCAGCTAGCCAAGCGCTTTCCTGCAACATAATAGTTTATTCAGCTTCTTGTTGACCAGTGAAAAGTTACTAGGTGACCAAAGGAGGGGCGTTCCTGCACCGTGGGTGCCACTGTGTACAGAATAGATTAACCACAGGGGTGGAGTTAGCTCACACAATCCCACTTTCCATGGAAGTTTTACACTTTTGATATACTATGGAAGCCTCATATACTTTTCAAGTTTTGAGGCAACAAAATATGGATTCTGTGGTAGGATGAGGAGTATATTAATCAAAGGTAAACTCTTTTAATAATACTGCTAATAATAACTCTATATGAAACTCAAAAATACTTATGAATGAACTAATATGTTGTCTGAATTACTTCAAAATAAGCTGGGCGTGTAGGAGCAGTGTATAGATGAAATAAGATTGGCTGTTAAGTTAATAATTGTTGAAGCTGGATATGGTTACATGTGGGCGTCTTTACAATTCTCTCTAGTTAGCATAGAACATTTTTAGAATAAAGAATTTTAAAAATATTACTCTGCTGGAGCAGTCTATTACCACTCTGCTCGGTTAGGTTCATCAGTACCTTCTTGTATGGCAGGTCTGCAGTGAGATCGAGATAGGTACTTGGCCTCTTTCCTCTCTGATCATTTCTCTCTAATTGGATAAAATGCTCCTCCACGAAAAGAAAGCAAACCTGAAGAGTGGCTTTCTCTGAACTAGCAAGGAATCTTCACCATGTATAATTAAAATTCAGTCACAGCACGTTCTCACCGCTGCTGGCCCCTTCGTCGGCACATTGTATATGACACCATGGCGTCACAGGACCTGATACCGGGGGGAGCCCCGGGGTCCGCGGAGAAACCCAGAGCAGCCTGCTTCTTCCTCTGCAATCCCCTCCTCTCATAAGGGAGAACACAGCACCGGAGGGAGAGGGCCGTGCATTCCGGACGGGCTCGCGTTCTCTCGGGGGCCCTGGAATGAAATGAAAGCTCCCGAAGCACAGCCTGAATCCCTCCTGCCCACAGCCATCACCTTATCTCATCTTAAGCACTGGGCCTCTTAGAGCCACACTCAAGACATCTGAAAGAGGAGACGGGGAAACACAAACCCAGTGAATAACGAATAGAAAACGAATGCCACCACAGGCGTAAATACTGCCCCAGCTGCTTGTGGTCTGCAGAGGCTGAAGGAAAAGGAAAGGAGGGGCGGTACGAAGAGGGGTGGTGAGGGTGAGGTCCGGGGTGCGGCCTCATTCTCTAGTGGAAATCTTATTTTTCAGTGACCTCTGTTCCTTTTAACGCCTGAAATATATGTGTAATTCACATTATAATGCATACGTGGCTTTAATTTGATGCCGATTCTGAAAACTTTCTATAGCATGTGCTGTGGCCCAGGCACTCTCTACATGCTGGGAACTTCAGAGAGACTTCGGAGAGAGGCAGGCACCTCAAAAGATGACTAAAATCAGCTCAGACTGTGTTGAGAGCTAGAGCAGACATATGAATTAAGAGTACCACCAAAGCTTTGAGGAGTAAAAATTTCATTCGGATTAGAGGCCTGGGAGATGTTTAAATTAGGAGCTAAATGATGAGCAGGATTTGAGCAGGCCTGACAACACAGGGAAGGAACATTCCAGCATAGGACATAATATCATCAAAGGCAGGGAGGCGAAATGGCACTGTGTGATCAAAAAGGGAAAAGGATGGCTCTAGAAGAGGGTGTATAAGTCTGGGAAGTGGCAAGAGAAATAATTATGGAGAGTCAGGAGGAGCAGCTGGAATTTTGTTTTGCAGACGAAAGAGAGAAATTAAATATTTTTGAACCAAGTAAATATATAGCCAAATCTATGCTGTAGGAATGCAGATGGTTTAAACGGTAGAGACACAAGAATTAAGTGACTTGAGGGCCCATATTAGAACAACAACAGTGCAGGCAGGGGAAGGGGATGCTTTGAGAGGGGATTCGAAGTAGAGTAACCAGAACTTGCTAAATCATCAATTAGAGGAAAAGGAATAGAAAGCACTGAAAATCCATTCATTTACTTATTTGAGAAATATTTATTGGCTGCTGGTATAGAACTGTGCTTGGTAATGGAGTATAACTAAAAATTTTGGTTTAGGTGACTGAACAGATGGTAAACCAACTGAGTTGAGGAATTTAGAAAAAAACCCATTCAACTTGATTGGTAGGTAATTTGACTAATTTTGGATTTGTTGTGTTTGAGATACACAGGACAATTCTTTGGAATATGTTAGAAATTTAGAAGTCAGAATAATATTGGCATATTTGAATGTCATCAGTCAATAGATATTGAATGTATCCCTATCTGGAAATAGAAGAGATCAATGGGGTATTTACACCATGTACATTTTAAGTATTGAATGAAACTGATAATGAAATGCTGAATCACTGGACCAATATACATTTATTCCCTTCTACAGATGTGGGAAAATTCTTTCTCAGGTCAGGGGGAAAAAAAACCCAAACATTCTTCCTCAGCCTCACTGACATTTGCTATCCTCAAGTCTAAACTTGTTCTCTGTCTGGCTTCCCCAAAATATGTAATATTTGCAAAGTGAGACCTACCACAGGCCACGCTGCGTTTACTCATTAAAACAAGCATCTGCATGTTCCTGCATCTTGTTTTCAATTAATTGATGTCACTAACCACGGAAAGAACTGACATTTGCAATCAAGATTTGTGACACCCACGGAAGTTAACTGCAAAAAAATTCATCGTGATGGGTTTAACATTGGATTAGCATCTTCATTGTGGCTACTCGTTATTATGACTACTAATACTTTCTTTTACTTTCTTTACTGAGAATTCTCTGCTTCCACTGACATTAAAGGAATTAGTATGCAGTCTTGAATTCACACAAAACATTATGTGGTTGAAAAGACAGCAGTTCTTCATATTAAAGCATCAAAGTGAGTAGAAAGAAAATTCCAGTAAGTAGGATAATCACTCATTTACCAGCTGAAGAAATAAAACTTTGCAATAGACTGAACAGCCTATTGATGCGAGTCAGGAAGGAAGGACAATAAAGTCTTTAAGTGTAAGGAACTGGGCTACTTTCCATGGAGTTTATGGTGGGGAGCAGTGGGTAAGTCAGATGTTAGCAACATTATTAGTCCTGTTACCCAATCTTGTTATTTTCTTTGAGTTCCTGTGTAGTTTCCGACACCAGACTTTGGTGCAGTCAGCCCAGATTAATTTTTCTCCGTTTGGTAACTCTCTTATTGAATGTCTTTTATCTGTTTAGAGCAAGCTCACACAACTGGATGATGAGTAGAAAGAGAACACAAAATGGTTGTTTTGTTTTTGTTTTCCCCAATAACTTATCGCACTGGGAAAATACAAATTAAATATCAAAATTCTCAATATGCATATCAATTTAAAAATGTTTTTACATTTAACTAGACAGTATAAATAAAAGTTTGTAGCCTATGAATAAAAAATTTAAAAATTAAAATGTTTTTAAAAAGCAGGTGGTCAAAATCAAAGTTAAGACTTTTGGTTAAACAATGTAGATTAAATATATATTCTATTTCTGCTTCCTCCTAAAACACCACCGTAGAAGATAAAACAATATATAAACTACAAAGGACAAAGAAAATGGGTGATAATATGATGGAGAAAAGATGTCAACAAACTTTTGGAAGATCAAAAGCAGATGGACAAGTTGTAAATGACCTAATTGAGTAAAGAGAGTCCCTCTATGGTGGAAAATAGGCTGGTTCTTGCCGTGGAATTTCAGGAGGGCCTAGGAATTAGAGACAACCAGTAGCTCTGGAAGTGAGAATGAAGTTGGCTCTGTAAACAAGTTTTGTTCCAGTTCAGTTTTGAGAGCAGGTAGATACCGAAATCCCTCTCCTCTGCCCCAAATAGCCAAGTAACAGTCTCTTTCCCACCCATTGGAAGCTAGAGATATTCTCTATGAAAAAACTGCAGCAGAGGCAGGAGGCCTGGGCTGAGCAGAAAACCAGAAGGAAGTGCCACTGTACACATAAGGGTTAAGTGAAATTCTACAATTTAAAAAAGTGAGGTCCCACTCCATTCTTCTGCTCAGCCCCAAGAACAGGGGCAAGCAAGTGTAACCTCTCAGGCAGAAGATTAGAAGTTTGTTCTCTAGAGTAACTGAATACCCCAAGAAAAAAAAAAAACAATTCATAGTGAAACTTTTAGGGTCCGTCCCCCTTCTCCCCACCCTCAATAGATTACCCTGCTCTTGTCAGATCATCAATAATGAAGCACCCAATCAGAAGCCCTATCTATGTATGTAAAGCTTCCAAAAAATGTCCCTAATGCTTCATTTTTGAGTATCGAATAATAGTCAACGGGGTTAGGCATTTGAAATAAGCCTTTTATATAATGCTGAAGACTAAAGCAAACACAAATAAAGAACTTGAAAAAAATAGAGCCAATACAGGAAAGAGAAGAATATATCAAATAAGTCTATAATTAACACTCTTAAAGTCTAGGATATGAGAAGATAATGCACCCACACAATAAGAAAAGATTTTCCTAAAAAAGGGAGCATTCAGAAAATGAGAAAGACCTCATAGAAAATAAAATATAACAGGAGTTTTTTAAGCTTGTATATGGGTAGAATGAAGCAGTTGAGGAAATGTCCCAGAGTTAAACAAAAAACAAAGAGACAATAGGGGGAAGAAAAAAGGAGGTTAAGAAATTTAATAGTTCAATCTAGGTGGTTCAATTAATATGAGTTCTAGAAAAAGAAAACAGAAAGAAATTATCAAAGAAATAATATATTTCCCAGATGAAGGACTTTGTATTCCAGACTGAAAAAGATCAAAACTATAGATTAAAAAAAGAAGAAGAAATCATAACTGGTCATATTATCATGAATAGTCAAAACATCAAGGACAAAGATCCTAATAGCCTCCAAAGAAGGAAAAATGTTCACACTTAAATTAGAAGGCATTGGATTTTTTTTTTTAAACATCTTTATTGGAGTATAATTGCTTTACATTGTTGTGTTAGTTGCTGCTGTATAACAAAGTGAATCAGCTATACGTATACATATATCCCCATATCCCCTTCCTCTTGTGTCTCCCTCCCACCCTCCCTATCCCATACCTCTAGGTGGTCACAAAGCACCGAGCTGATCTCCCTGTGCTATGCAGATGCTTCCCACTAGCTATCTATTTTACATTTGGTAGTGTATATATGTCAGTGCCACTCTCTCACTTCATCTCAGCTTACACTTCCCCCTCCCTGTGTCCTCAACTCCATTCTCTACGTCTGCGACTTTATTCCTGTCCTGCCCCTAGGTTCATCAGAACCTTTTTTTTTTTTTTAGATTCCATATATATGTGTTAGCGTACGGTATTTGTTTTTCACTTTCTGACTTACGTCACTCTGCATGACAGACTCTAGGTCCATCCAGCTCACTACAAATAACGCAATTTTGTTTCTTTTTATGGCTGAGTAATATTCCATTATATATATGTGGCACACCTTCTTTATCCATTCATCTGTCAATGGAAACTTAGGTTGCTTCCAAGTCCTGGCTATTGAAAATACTGCTGCAATGAACATTGTGGTACGTGACTCTTTTTGAATTATGGTTTTCTCAGGGTATATGTCCAGTAGTGGGATTGCTGGGTCATATGGTAGTTCTATTTTTAGTTTTTTAAGTAACCTCCATACTGTTCTCCATAGCGGCTGTATCAATGTACATTCCCAGCAACAGTGCAAGAGGGTTCCCTTTTCTCCACACCCTCTCCACCATATATTGTTTCTAGATTTTTTGATGATGGCCATCCTGACCGGTGTGAGGTGATACCTCATTGTAGTTTTATTTGCATTTCTTTAATGATTAGCGATGTTGAGCATCCTTTCAGGTGTTTGTTGGCAATCTGTATATCTTCTTTGGAGAAATGTCTATTTAGGTCTTCTGCCCATTTTTGGATTGGGTTGTTTGTTTTTTTTTGATATTGAGCTGCATGAGCTGCTTGTATATTTTGGAGATTAATCTTTTGTCAGTTACTCCATTTGCAAATATATTCTCCCATTCTGAGGGTTGTCTTTTCATCTTGTTTAGGGTTTCCTTTGCTGTGCAAAACGTTTTAAGTTTCATTAGGTCCCATTTGGTTATTTCTGTTTTTATTTCCATTTCTCTAGGCGGTGGGTCAAAAAGGATCTTGCTGTGATTTATGTCATAGAGTGTTCTGCCTATGTTTTGCTCTAAGAGTCTGATAGTGTCTGGCCTTACATTTAGGTTTTTAATCCATTTTGAGTTTATTTTTGGGTATGGTGTTAGGGAGTGTTCTAATTTCATTCTTTTACATGTAGCTGTCCAGTTTTCCCAGAACCACTTATTGAAGAGGTGGTCTTTTCTCCATTGTATATTTTTGCCTCCTTTATCAAAGATAAGGTGACCATATGTGCTTGGTTTATCTCTGGGCTTTCTATCCTATTCCACTGATCTATACTTCTGTTTTTGTGCCAGTACCATACTGTCTTGATTACTGCAGCTTTGTTGTATACTCTGAAGTCAGGGACCCTAATTCCTCCAGCTCCATTTTTCTTCCTCAAGATTGCTTTGGCTATTCAGGGTCTTTTGTGTTTCCATACAAATTGTGAAATTTTTTGTCCTAGTTCTGTGAAAAATGCCATTGGTAATTTGATAGGGATTGCGTTGAATCTGTAGATTGCTTTGGGTAGTAGAGTCATTTTCACAATGTTGATTCTTCCAATCCAAGAACATGGTATATCTCTCCATCTATTTATATCATCTTTAATTTCTTTCATCAGTGTCTTATAGTTTTCTGCATATGGGTCTTTTGTCTCCTTAGGTAGGTTTATTTCTAGGTGTTTTATTCTTTTTGTTGCAATGGTAAATGGGAGTGTTTCCTTGATTTCACTTTCAGATTTTTCATCTTTAGTGTATAGGAATGCAAGAGATTTCTGTGCATTAATTTTGTATTCTACTACTTTACCAAATTCATTGATTAGCTCTAGGAGTTTTCTGGTAGCATCTTTAGGATTCTCTATGTATAGTATCATGTCATCTGCAAACAGTGACAGCTTTATTTCTTCTTTGCCAATTTGGCTTCCCTTTATTTCTTTTTCTTCTCTGATTGCTGTGGCTAAAACTTTCAAAACTATGTTGGATGATAGTGGTGAGAGTGAACAACCTTGTCTTGTTCCTGATCTTAGAGGAAATGGTTACAGTTTTTCACCATTGACAACAATGGCGGCTGTGGGTTTGTCATATATGGCTTTTATTACATTGAGGAAAGTTCCCTCTATGCCTACTTTCTGGAGGGTTTTTATCATAAATGGGTGTTGAATTTTGTCAAAAGCTTTTTCTACATCTTTTGAGATGATCATACGGTTTTTATTCTACAATTTGTTAATATGGTGTATCACGTTGACTGATTTGCATATATTGAAGAATCCTTGCATTCCTAGAATAAACCCTACTTGATCATGGTGTATGATCCTTTTAATGTGCTGTTGGATTCTGTTTGCTAGTATTTTGTTGAAGATTTTTGCATCTACATTGATCAGTGATATCGGGCTGTAGTTTTCTTTTTTTGTAACAACTTTGTCTTGTCTTGGTATCAGGGTGATGGTGGCCTCGTAGAATGAGTTTGGGGGTGTTCTTCCCTCTGCTATATTTTGAAAGAGTTTGAGAAGGATAGGTGTTAACTCTTCTCTAAATGTTTGAGAGAATTCGCCTGTGAAGCCTTCTGGTCCTGGGCTTTTGTTTGTTGGAAGATTTTTAATCATAGTTTCAATTTCAGTGCTTGTGATTGGTCTGTTTATATTTCCTATTTCTTCCTGGTTCAATCTCGGAAGGTTGTGCTTTTCTAAGAATTTGTCCACATCTTCCAGGTGTCCATTTTATTGGCATATAGCTGCTCGTAGTAATCTCTCATGATCCTTTGTATTTCTGCAGTGTCAGTTGTTCTCCTTTTTTCATTTCTAATTCTGTTGATTTGAGTCTTTTTCATTTTTTTCTTGCTGAGCCTGACTAATGGTTTACCAATTTTATTTATCTTTTCAAAGAATCAGCTTTTAGTTTGATTGATCTTTGGTATCATTTCCTTCATTTCTTTTTCATTTATTTCTCATCTGATCTTTATGATTTCTTTCCTTCTGCTAACTTTGGGATTTTTTTGTTCTTCTTTCTCTGATTGCTTTAGGTGTAAGGTTAGGTTGTTTATTTGAGATGTTTGTTGTTTCTTGAGGTAGGATTGTGTTCTATACACTTCCCTTGTAGAACTGCTTTTGCTGCTTCCCATAGGTTTTGGGTCATTGTGTTTTCATTGTCATTTGTTTCTAGGTATTTTTTGATATCCTCTTTGATTTCTCCAGTGATCTCTCGGTTATTTAGTAGTGTATTGTTTAGCCTCCATTTGTTTGTATTTTTTACAGATCTTTTCCTGTAATTGATATCTAGTCCCATAGCATTGTGGTCGGAAAAGATATTTGATACGATATCAATTTTCTTAAATTTACCAAGGCTTGATTTGTGACCCAAGATATGATCTATCCTGAAGAATGTTCCATGAGCACTTGAGAAGAAAGTGTATTCTGTTGTTTTTGGATGGAATGTCCTATAAATATCAATTAAGTCTATCTTGTTTAATGTATCATTTAAAGCTTGTGTTTCCTTATTTATTTTCAGTTTGGTTGATCTGTCCATTGGTGAAAGTGGGGTATTAAATTCCTCTACTATTATTGTGTTACTGTTGATTTCCCCTTTTATAGCTGTTAGCATTTGCCTTATGTATTGAGATGCTCCTATGTTGGGTGCATAAATATTTACATTTGTTATATCTTCTTCTTGGATTGATCCTTTGATCATTATGTAGTGTCCTTCTTTGTCTCCTGTAATAGTCTTTATTTTAAAGTCTATTTTGTCTGATATGAGAATTGCTACTCCAGCTTTCTTTTGATTTCCATTAGCATGGAATATCTCTTAACATCCCCTCACTTTCAATCTGTATGTGTCCCTAGGTCTGAAGTGGGTCTCTTCTAGAGAGCATATATACAGGTCTTGTTTTTGTATCCATTCAGCCATCTATGTCTTTTGGTTGGAGAATTTAGTCAATTTACATTTAAGGTAATTATTGATATGTATGTTCCTATTACCATTTTCTTAATTGTCTTGGGTTTGTTTTTGTAGGTCTTTTCCTTCTCTTGTGTTTCCTGCCTAGAGAAGTTCCTTTAGCATTTGCTGTAAAGCTGGTGTGGTGGTGCTGAATTCTCTTAGCTTTTGCTTGTCTGTAAAGGTTTTAATTTCTTCATCAAATCTGAATGAGATCCTTGCTGGGTAGAGTAATCTTGGTTGTAGGTTTTTGCCTTTCATCCCTTTAAATGTGTCCTGTCACTCCCTTCTGGCTTGCAGAGTTTCTGCTGAAAGATCAGCTGTTAACCTTATGGGGATTCCATTGTATGATATTTGTTGCTTTTCCCTTGCTGCTTTTAATATTTTTTCTTCGTATTTAATTTTTGTTAGTTTGATTAATATGTGTCATGGCATGTTTCTCCTTGGATTTATCCTGTATGGGACTCTCTGAACTTCCTGGACTTGATTGACTATTTCCTTTCCCATATTAGGGAAGTTTTCAACTATAATCTCTTCAAATATTTTCTTAGTCCCTTTCTTTTTCTCTCTTCTTCTGAGACCCCTATAATTTGAATGTTGGTCCATTTAATATTGTCCCAGAGGTCTTTGAGACTGTCCTCAATTCTTTTCATTCTTTTTTCTTTATTCTGCTCTACGGTAGTTATTTCCACTATTTTATCTTCCAGGTCACTTATCCGTTCTTCTGCCTCAGTTATTCTGCTCTGGATTCCTTCTAGAGAATTTTTAATTTCATTTATTGTGTTGTTCATCATTGTTTGTTTGCTCTTTAGTTCTTCTAGGTCCTTGTTAAACGTTTCTTGTATTTTCTCCGTTCTATTTCCAATATTTTGGGTCTTTACTATCATTATTCTGAATTCTTTTTCAGGTAGACTGCCTATTTATTCTTCATTTGTTTTGTCTGGTGGTTTTTTGCTTTTCTCCTTCATCTGCTGTGTATTTCTCTGTCTTCTCATTTAGCTTAACTTACTGTGTTTGGGGTTTCCTTTGTGCAGGGTGCAGGTTCGTAGTTCCCGTTGTTTTTGCTGTCTGCCCCCAGTGGATAAGGTTAATTCAGTGGGTTTTGTAGGCTTCCTGGTGGAGGGGACTGATGCCTGTGTTCTGGTGGATGAGGCTGGATCTTGTCTTTCTGGTGGGCAGGACCGCATCCAGTGGTGTGTTTTGGGGTGTCTGTGAACTTAGTGTGATTTTAGGCAACCTGTCTGCTAATGGGTGGGGTTGTTTTCCTGTCTTGCAAGTTGTTTGTCATGGGGTCTCCACCACTGGAGCTTGCTGGTCCTTGAACTGAGCTTGGTTTTAGCATTGAGAAGGAGATCTCTGGGAGAGCTCTCGCCAATTGATACTACATGGGGTCCGGAGGTCTCTACTCGTATAATGTCCTGAACTCGGCTCTCCCACCTCAGAGGCTCAGGCCTGACACCTGGCTGGAGCACCAATACCCTGTCAGCCACATGGCTCAACTTGGTGTGAGGGATGCTTTCCAGTGAATTAAGGTGTGAAAAAGACACAAGGCATAAATACCAAAGATGTTGCATGTGCTGCCAACTCTCTGGTTCCACGGAGTCTGAGCCTGTGGCACGGGCATTGAACTTCTTAAAAATAACACTCAGGCCTAGAAAATAATAGAGTTGTGACATCAGTATTCTGAGATTTCCCTCTTTCTAATTCAGAATTCTATTTTTCCCAAAGTATCATTCGAGTGTGCAGGGACAGAAAAAAGAAATGGTAATTATATGATGCCATGGAGGTATTAGCTAAGGATATGGTGGTAATCATATCGCAATATAAAACTATATCAAATCAACACATTGGACACCTTAAACTTACACAATGTTATATGTCAATTAGGTTTCAATAAGCTGAGAAAAAAAGAGTAAGATATTATTTTTAAAAGGGTGCAGGGAGAGAAAGGGCATTTTCAGGTATGCAAATATCAAAAAATTTTGTCTCCTGTGTACCTTTTCTTGGGAAGCTACTAAGGGATCTAGCTTTGCCAAAAGTAATGCAGTAACACAAGAAAAAAGTCAGAAAATAGAAAATCCAGCAAAGGAGAGAAGTAAATCAATGCATAAAATGAAGTCCAGACTACAGCCATCATCTGAGCAGTCCAGGAAGCTTCCTGAAGTGGCAGATGTGGAGCTGAAGAACTATATGATGTTTTAACCATTTTGAGAAGTTTTGCAACTCTTAGAGAAATTGGGGGAGGAATTGTTGCTAAAGAGCAAATGAAAAAAATGAGACAATCAATAAAAGTAAATTCTAAAAAAATGGATATATAACCAGAGTTAACTGCTTAGCTCTGCTATGAATAATATTTACATAGCCATAATACATAAAATATCTATAATTAATTTAATTAAAACTGATGATACAAATACATTACCAGGATAGGTACAGAAGGCATGGATATGGAGAATGAGTATTGTAGGGTGGATATGAGAGCAAAAGGCTTATTTCTACAGGAGGAAGTCTATATTTAAAAATAAATCAAATATTTCAATATAAAAGGAAATTAATATTTAGGAATCTGGAGGTAAGTTCCAAGAAGAAACTGCTAAAAAAAATTGAATATGATTGCCTCTAGGAAAAGATGTGGAAAAGAGAAAAGCAACTCCTGACCTGTAGGAGCAAGGCCAGTACTACCAGCAAGGCCTTGTTGCTGTGGGCTGGCCTGACACACAGCTAAGCCTTCGTGTTTTCCTGTTGAACAAAAGAATTTCACAGAACATCAATACCAGGCAAGGTTACTCTGTGACTATGATGGATCAAGGCAAAATAAAGACCATTCTATTATCAGGTCTAAACCCAGATGAGACATGAGTATTATGCAAGCCACAAAATACTAAACATTTCCAGACTCCAACTAATATGAGTGAGGTCTCCTTCTTACCAACTCTAACTTGAGCATATTTCTAGTCTTCCATTCCTGTAGGTAAGATTTACTGAGATACCCAATCATAGCATCATCCCCACTTTTAAACAGCATCTAATCCAGGGCAGGAAACTTTCCCAAAATCCCACCACCAAAGCCTAATCCTATAATAAGTCCCTTTTAACACCCTTTAACTGAGGTTCCCCATGGTGTGAGTTCTCCCTCACTGAAATGAGTAATAAGCCCTACCTGTTCAATTGCAGGTGTGCTCCTGGTGGCCTTTGGCTGGAGGGCATTGGCACATCCTTGGGTACTTGGGTTGGAAGGAGGGCAAGGGGCAAGGATATGTTGCTTCTCCTCAAAGTGTTGTCATATTATTTTACTTTTTTTTTTTTTTTTTTTTTTATTTATTTATTTATTATTTTTTTGGCTGTGTTGGGTCTTCGGTTTGTGCGAGGGCTTTCTCTGGTTACGGCAAGTGGGGGCCACTCTTCATCGCGGTGCGGGGACCGCTCTTCATCGCGGTGCGCGGGCCTTTCACTATCGCGGCCCCTCCCGTTGCGGGGCACAGGCTCCAGACGCGCAGGCTCAGTAGCTGTGGCTCACGGGCCCAGTTGCTCCGTGGCATGTGGGATCTTCCCAGACCAGGGCTCGAACCCGTGTCCCCTGCATTAGCAGGCAGATTCTCAACCACTGCGCCACCAGGGAAGCCCTTATTTTACTTTTAAAAAATCTATATATATATGTATGTATTACATTGAGATAAACTAAATTCACATATTTAAAAAGAACTGAGGCCAAATGTTACATTTACTACAGGTCTTTGGCAGTGATGTTAAAGTTGACATAACATAGTCATATCAAATGGGTTACTTCAGAACAGCTAACACATATTCTATTGACTTTGTAATGAGTAATTTATCATTGAAAAAGCCTGGAATTCAGTAGCAAGTGTTCAAGAATGAACTTAGGTTAGAAGCAGTCAAATGGGCTGGGCCTGATATTCAAACAGAGGTGGAATAATTACCACCTGGTAACGGCCCGATATCAAATACTTCATCTAGAGCACAGCGTTCCTGGTATAGCAGAAGGTCAACAAATATTTGATGACTAAGATAATGATGAAATGTAATAAACAACCCACAAGTTCTTCTTTAAAAATCATCATAGGGACTTCCCTGGTGGCACAGTGGTTAGGAATCTGCCTGCCAATGCAGGGGACACGGGTTCGATCCCTGGTCCGGGAAGATCCTACATGCTGCGGAGCAACTAAGCCCGTGCGTTACAACTGCTGAGGCTGTGCTCTAGAGCCTGCGCGCCACAACTACTGAAGCCCATGCACCTAGAGCCCGTGCTCCACAACAAGAGAAGCCACCTCAATGAGAAGCCCATGCACCACAATGAAGAGTAGCCCCTGCTCGCCGCAACTAGAAAAAGCCCACACGCAGCAACAAAGACCCAACACAGCCAAAAATAAATAAAAAATTAAATCTTTAAAAAAAATCATCATAATATTCTCCTAAAATAGTAATAAAAATATTCCTTACTATCATCAAATACTTGATCAGGATTCAAATTTCCAATGGTCTCAAAAGTTACAAATGCTTTTTTATTTTTTGCACAAGTTTTAAATATTGGGCTCCAAATAAGGTCCACATAGGCAACTAACTCCTTGATAATGGTTTACATACAAATTAAAACAACTGAAAAACTCATTTAAAAATTATGCCAACAAAAATGGTGATGGAGCAGTTTACTCATAGATTTGAGACTTATCTTTCATTTTTGCCATTTTTATTTCTTAATGAGAAGTAGAAGTAAAGGAGTTGATTGAAACTAAGTCACCAGATTTGAAAACTATAGCAGACATATTTGCATAGATAGTTTCATTCCTTTGTGTTTAAGCAAATTCCCAATCTTTTCCAATAGATTATGGTAATTATTGATTTTGGTATATTTTGTCATACCTGAAAGTTTAGTGTTGAAAGTTCTTATTGGCAAGTTCTCCAGTCACTATATAACAAAAATGGTTTGTTAAGGGTGTCAGGAACTGTGTTATTGAATTATTTGGATAGCAGAAGCTCTCTTTTTAACAACATTAGTGGCCTCTGAAATTACTATCAGTGTTTGGATTACAGTTTGCAACCCTTCTCTATTGAGTCACTGTTGTGTTTATGAAAACTATGACTCTTTATACAGTCATGGGCCTATGACATGAAACCAGTGAAGTAAATTTTCGTGTGAAATGAAAACTAGACAGTCTTCTTCTCTGCCAAAATTTTCAGAGACAGATTTTCAAATGAGGGTGTGCCAGGTGCATTGCTACTGTGTACTGCATTGTATCCCAGCATTGAGAATGTGTTTCTATACCTTCCTCATGGCTTGACCTCTACCAGGGTGTGATTAGAAATTTGAAGCATAGTTCTGGCAAAGAGAAAGAAGAAATAGGTGAAAGAAGAAAAATATTTTTTGTTTTAAAAAAAGGAGAAAGAAAAAAGAAAAAACTAAAAGGGTCTGATAATGTTTTGACACTACATGTACCTTTAAGTTCACCTCTGGTTTCCCTCCTTTCCTCTGGACAGTCACAAGGAAATCCACCAAAGGAATAGGACTGTGCTATTCTAGACCTCACCTCCACAGAATGTCCTTCTACCCACACTCTGATATCTCTTAGAGAACTTATTCCTGGACATATCATACCAAGACTCATCTCTTTGAAAGTTGAATTATGATCAGAAGTCTTATTCCTCACACTGCAAAAATAAATTTGCAAGAAACAAATTCTTCAGCATGAACTGTACCCTGAGCATCATGGACACTCTTTTATAAAGTGGGGAAAGGATGCTGAGTGGTGTCCAATTTGCTGCTTTTCAGAAGTAACTGAACTCTTCTAACTAAATATGGATGAGCTGAGACCACCTCAGGATCTCCCCCCACCAGTGTCCATCATTACTCAGAGAAAGATATTGTACACAGTGAATCCTCATGTGTCTTTGTTGCTCAGAAGTAAAATTCCTTACAAATGGAAAGTATCGAGTTCCTTAGAACCACAACTTTCTCTCCTCTTAGACCATTGTTATCTTGACACATTTGATCTTACGCTATCAACTGCTGTGTTAGATTATTTGTATCCACTACAGATATTAACCAGGTCTGATATCTGAAAACTGTTATCAACCTTTCTTTTCTGCTTCACTTCCCCTCCTCATTGCTCTCATCAGCAGGTTCAGGGCACCCTAGCATCTCAGTGAGTGGCAGATGGTGGGAGGAGCAACCATAGCTGGCCCTAGGCAAGCATTTTTATTATGAAATAATCATTGGCACCTCCTTTCTGGCCCTGCTTCCCACCCACCTCTCCCTTTAAGAATATCTTCCATGTTGTTGTTTTTCGTTTGCTGCCTTGAATCGTCTGCCAAAAATCACTTGGATAAACCCATTTATGCTAGAGTCTTGGCAGGTGTGTGTTTCCTCACCAGGATTACTTGAATTTTTAAAGAATGAATCTGTGATGGTAAAGTTGAAGCTTCTATGGAATGCCTTTCCAGGTACCTCTCAGCCTATGCATTCGGTCTACACAGTGAAGTGCTATCATCGGGAACAGTTTTATCTGTTTTTCTGAGCACTGTCAGAAATGCATCATTTTGCTTTTTACTGATTCATTTCTTAATTTATAACTAGCTTTAAAATGTTAAGGAAACTTCATTTGATTTTTTTTAAAAAATTGAGAACAAAAATGAATTCATGTCTATTCCCAAGAAGGGCTCAGTCTTTGTTAGGGCACAGGCGATCCAGGATTGTGTCACCTTTTAAAGATGCTGTTACAGTTGCTGGTAGACCCAGATAATGGCCCCAATGTAATTAATTCCAGGCTCCCATATTGAATTAAATCTGCTTTGGGTTATTTAGGTCACATACTGCATAAATGCCCTCTCTGTGTCATTTCTCTGTAAAGAGTGAGTGTGTTTCAGTTTTCTCTATAATATACATTTATTTTTGGAGCTCATTAAACAGGTTAGGAAATTTAAATAGGTCTAGCCAGTAGATAGAAGCTAAAGCTGAAGTTAGAAATACTCTCTGTGGTATTATCTAACACAAGATGAAGGTCGTTTTTTAACTCTTGGTTGCTACCTACGAAGACACTAAAAGTGCTGTTTGAAAAGCAGGTCTTAGAATCAGGTCTATACTTTTTAATATATTTAGATATTGCTTCAGAATATTAGTTTTGGTTTAAAAGCAAAACTCATAATAGGTTGTGAATGCAATATACCGTTTTGTCCAGGTGGAGATGGGGGTAAGAAAACTCTAATTTATATAGTATAGTCCAATTTGTCCTCCCCACCACCTCTCTCAAACTCCCTTTTGCTGCAAATACATGGTTGTGATCTCTCCTTAGTCTTAAATTGGTTTGCACTTTTCTAAAGTCTAAGTTTGCTCCTAGAAAATAAACCAGGTGCTTGGAGGTTTATGATTTCATTGCGTTTCAGTAAAGATGCTATATGAATTCATTTGATTATACAGAATGGTACAGTAAATCAGTGCCTCTGTATGGGAAGTGGCTTCCTTGTGTTTTGAAAAAGTTAATCCCTCAGTGCCTTATTCATGTCCTAAGAGGGACTGGGGGTACTAGGAGAAATATGCCAGAATGATCAAGACCAGAGGACTTCTTTTATTTCACTGTACAAGAGAAGTAATGTATTCATCCATTGAAGAACTGAGTCCTCTGTATGGGTACTTTTAAAAACCACAGTTTCATCTGTTAAAACTTCAAAATGTTAATGATAGCTTAAAATAGTAAAAATGGAGCAATTTCTAAAGAATTGAGAATTACTAATCCAATAACTGGAAGTACAGGGGCCATCAGAGTTTAGCTTGTTGAGATAAGCTGGAAGATTTTAAACATGCATTTTCTCCATATTCAAAATATTCTCATTAAGAAATTCTAGTTTTGTTTATTTTTTAAGTACTAGACTCCTAAATATTTTATTGTACTTCACTTACTCTCATTTCAGCAACAAGTTGTAATCTTAAAACCTGGAAAACAACCTTATTCTTAAGAACCCAGAAAGTGAAGCACTTCAAGGAGAGATAGCAGGGGGCATGCTAGGAATTAAAAAAAAGATAGAAACTATCTTTAATATGCTTTTTTGAGAGGAAGAGGCAATCCATGGTAGGGCTATTTTTGAGTATACAGGGGATTTTTGCAGAAGTTGAAAACTTTATCCTTGTCCAAAGGAAGAAACAGTAGTGTATTTGCGTGACCTTGAAGACTGATGTTTTGAGCCATTACTTACTCCAGCAGCTGTGGCAATGCACTTTTGTATGATACAAAATAAAGAAGCAGAATATAATAGGGAAAGTGAATTCTTGAGAAAGTTTGCTATGTGGATACAGCTTCAGCTTCCCTACAATGTTAACTATTTCAATATGGTAGTGGTGATACCCTCCCTACAATTTGGCTGTGAAATTTGGGCCAATAATAGATATTGTGACCCATTTGGGGACAACTTTAATCAACATCACTTGTGAGCCATGACTAGCACAAGCAGCAAGGCAAGATCAGTGATAATCTACTGGATAGAAACCAGGTATTTATGACCAAATCTCTGCTGAATAAATATAAGGACAATTGACCTGTACGTCTACATATTACAGAGAAAGGAACGCTGATGTGAGACATTTGCCCACCCATCAATTAATATTATGGGTTTATGGTATGCTAAGCATTGTCCTAATCCTCTGGGTGGCTTAAAAGACAGCTCTTGTTCCTGTGGATCTTAAAAATCTAGTAGGAGCGACTAAACATTGCATTTGATAAGGACCAAAGGAAACCACAAATTTAAAGAGCAAACTAGCTATGTATTAAACAGGGTTTGGTTTTAAAAGAGTGTGTGCTATGGATTAGACAAGGAAAGCAAAGGGAAGACACAGCAAATAGCACAGGCAGGCAAGTGGAATGGTGGATGTTAAATATAAATAACTTGAGACATCCTCAGATGCAACGTCAAAACTGTTGCAAAGTCCCCAACTTGTAGCTAGAACAGTGGAACCACAGGTGAACCAAGAGTGCAGAAGTCAGGAGAACTTCCTGGTGAAACCATCCCCAGGGATGCAGCTGCAGCAACAGGGAGGTCGTTTTTTCGCTCACCATCTAGTGAGACCAAGCACATCCTGTTTCCGTGGGGATAAGAACTGTGAAGCAGCCGTCTTGAACTTAAAAAACAAAACAAAACAAAAACCTCTAGGTTATATATCAACTTATTTTTAGCAATGACATTTTTCTGCTCAATTCTTGAACCTTTCAGGCTGGTGGATAATTGAATTTGGTTGGCCCAGAGAAAACTTTGCGGATATGAGTTTGAATGAAAATTTAAGCATTCTGACTTACAACATGGAAGGCACTGAAAGAAATAGTTTTTCTCACACGGGCTTCTTCTCTTAGGGATCCTGGGATTTCTACTACTCTATGTTAATAGCCAACATGACAGTTTTCCCCTGTTTACTCTCAAATGATTTTCTTGGATACAAAAATGGTATACAATATCAGGTAATTACTTCTAGCCCCTGTCAGCTGCATTTTCAGATGCAAAGCCTTTGGAGCTCTCATAAATCTTCAGAGAAACGCTGCTTTTGTGCTGTGACTGATTGTGTCTGCTATGTAAAATATTGTTTCCTTTTGAGGTTTTGAGAGGTATGTTCTTTGGAGAGCCTCAGTATCAAGATTAAGCAGAGCTTATAGCACTTTGTAAGCTCACACCCAAGGGATCTCTGAGAGTTCATTTTTAGTATTTTAGAAGAAAACAACAGCAACCACCTTGACTGTGTACTAGACCGGAAATATCACTGACATCTAAATATACATATATAATAACACACACATTCTAAAATGTGTTCCATGCATTGTGGATAAATAAAATCCATCCATTTTTGTGAGTGCTAATTACTTCAATTCTAAACCCTAAATTGAGCAAGATAACTTACAAACATATTCATTCATTTAACAAATGTTTACTAAGCATCTATTGTGTGTCGGGTCTTCTCTTAGGCACTGGGAGACACAAGTCCCATCCCTCATGTAGCTGATGTTAAAGTCTGTGACTTATATCCTGTTCATGTAGCTTAGATTACTAGGAGAGGCTAACTGGCAAGCTTTTTACGATAGACTTAAATAAATAATTTCTAATACTATATAATCTGCCTTTATTATGTATTTTTGTTTGGAGTTTATCTTCATGCTACAAGTAAAAGACCAGTTCCCCACCTGTTGCAGCATGTAAAGACTATCTGATATTTCACAATTAAGTTAATACCAAATTCTTTCAGATCTGATAGCTTTGTTTACCTTGACTGCTAGAATAAAGTAATTGCTAACAGTTATGCTTGAAACAAAACAGGTTCCTCTAGTTCCAAATAATAACTAAGAGTATTCTCCATTGTTGATGGTATCTGTTTTATACAATGTATTTTTAAAAAAAGTGTTTTTTAAACTGGTTATAGTTTCACAAAACTACTATAATGACTAAGACATTTGTAGGTCTTTTTAGCATCATTTTTTTTTTTTCACATAATGAATTAGCTCTTTTTGACTGGTGAATGATTCATTTTCATGATGTCAGACCACTGGATGGAATTTTGAGTTCTGGGAACTTTAAAAGGCTCATTATGTGATATATAGCATTCAAATCTAATTTGAGAGAAAATGCTTGACTAGGGTCCATTTCCTGAGCATGTTTTTGTAAATAGATGCACATTTGGAATGTATACGGTATTTAAAATTTTATAGCCTATGTATTTCCCTCCCCACCAAAATCCAAATATTTTAGGGTACTTAACATAAACTCATGAATATATGATCATTACAAATAAAACCAGAAAAATTAGAAATCATTCAATGAAAAACAGAAAATAAATTACTATAAAAGAGATAAGATCATTCCTAAGCATTGAACTTAACATTGAGCTTCCTGGCCACCAAGGCCATGGCGGGATGAAGTCTACTGTTCTCATTTTTAGATGAAAGAAGGTAGAAAACACTTCTAATACTGAATCCTAGATGATTTTAGCATACAGATATTTATGTAAAGAGGAATAAAATAATGAACAAGTTCTCCAAAAGAGGCTTTGAAAAAGTATCAAAATTTCTTCTTGGTTCTTGTATCAAATTTAGTGGAAGTATTGGAACATTATATTATGGGAAAAGAATTGACTTTAGGACAATAAAGTATTTACTTAGATATGCATATTATTGATAACCTCTATTGAAGCAGGAATACAGGTTAAAGCAGTTGAAGAAATGAGGATTAGCTTATCTCTGTTAAATTAAAGAAGGAGGCCAATAGATTGAGGGGGCTCTAATGCCATGGCGGCTACATAAGCCAACCCAAATCTAAGCCTGTAAATGCCTCAAGTTTATGAAATCAAAAAGCTAAGGACAACCAATCACAAATAGCCAACGAAGTTTTAAACTATAGCCAATCGAATAATTTCCTTTCTTTGCTTCTGCACTTTCTTTACATAAGTCTTTCCCTGGCTTTTGTTTATGGAGTGCTCCTAACCACTTGTGATTTGACACCCCCTGACTTGAGTCAATTTTTTGCCCACGTAAACTCTTAAAATTTTTAATATGCCTCAGTTTATCTTTTAACATCCCCTACAGTTTTATTCAAATATTATATCAGCTGTGCTTTGGACTAGAATAGATGCCTGTCCATTCAATGCTACATTGTAAACAGCAGGAGCAAATGTCTCACTACCTACTTGGATTCCTGGGACCTGGGAAAGGCTGATACCCTTCACAGGATACTCTCCGAGCGATAGCTTCATTCCAGCCAAAAGCCCAGTGGATGTGAACAAGAAGGTAGGGAGATATGAAATGGGAGTGGCTTCTCTGAGCCTTCATCAGTGTGGTCTCAGGAAAAGAGAACTTTCCCCTTCTAATTAGAGGGCTCGCCATCACAGCCTGGCTTCTGTGAGGGAGGGCATGGTATATGAGCCACATAAACTCAGTGTAAAAACACAAAACAAAACAACTTTTATCTTGAAACTCTGTAAGCAAGGAAGTCTAGAATTAATACCCAGGCAGCTTTTTTTTTTTTTTTTTTTTGGTGGTGTAATAAAATTATGAAGGTCAGCTTTTCTAAATTAATCATCTGTTTATTAATTTTTCCTTTTTCTCACTTCCTGGTGCTAGATCTTATTTTCTTAGGGTACTGACCTTTTTCTTTTGCACTCATGTTACTCCATGTCCTCCAAGAAGCAAATACCCATACCAGATTAAACATGCTAGAAATGTATTCAGGGGAACTTCCAATGAGAGAAAAAGGGAGGGAGCTGGGAGAGGCTTGGTCCGACCTTGGGTGAAGAAGAAAGGAAGGAAGGAAGAAAGGATGGGAGGGAGGGAGGGAGGGAGGGAGAGAAGAGAGAAGTACTGATTCTAGATGGGCCTTGCAGTTCTAAAGAAAGTTCATCATCGTCATCTGGTAGGTCTTGAGCCAGAGTCTCTACTGTGAGAGGAATTTCTGGTCTCCCAGGAGCAGACCTGCCTTAGTATTGCTGCCACACCCAGTGACTGGCTGGAGGCCAGTGGGAAGGTATGGCCCTACGAGAATTCAGCAAAGCTTAGCAGCTGGGTCCATTAGTTAGTTATACTCTCAGTAGTCAGAGATCCAAAGGACCTTGGAGATCTCATGGCCACCAAAACGATGTACATATAATGGCCTTAATTTACCTTGACCAGAATTAATCATCCTACTTTCTATTTTTGTTTATCTATTTAATATATAATAATAACAATCACTTTTTGAATATTCACCATGTGGCAGACACTATTAGAATCTTTACATGCATTATGTTATTTCACCGTCACAAACACCCTGTTATTATTCCCATTTTACAGAAGATTGCCTAATGAGTTTCTTGCATGGACCAGCTGTGATGGATTATTACATCATCTTCATTAAATTGAGAACTATGTTTCCCAGAATCCCCTCACCTATCTGGTCCCCCTACCTGTAGAGTTAGCCAAAAGAAGAACCTGCAAGAGGTTTGAAAATTGGAAGTGATGCAGCAGACATTACTTTGAAAGTTATTCTGCAGCCAGATGAGGTGATGGACAGATGAAGCTGTGATCAGTGGGTTCCAAGGTGTCTTCGTTCTCCTCTGCTCTGCCAGCTGTTCTCCTTGCAGCTTACTGGCCCTGAAGATCAACAGTGACCTCATGTATACCCCAAAACACTTGGCTGTGGACCCACAGAGCTGGTTGTCCTCCACAGAAAGAACAACTCTTCATAAAGCTCCCCATGGAATCCCCTTTTATGGTTCTAATTTAGGAATGGGATGTACTTGGCTTCTCAGACTGACTACTTGCTAACTTCTCTGATCTTCTAAAATCTCCCTTCCAGACTTTTACTTCCCCAGCCCCTCCCACAATTGTAAAGTCTATTTCTTATAATAAATTCCTTTTGCCAGAACACGTAGTGACTCTCCTCCCCTGCCTGAACACTGA
The DNA here is from genome assembly GCF_949987535.1 of Balaenoptera acutorostrata. Lineage (NCBI taxonomy): Eukaryota > Metazoa > Chordata > Mammalia > Artiodactyla > Balaenopteridae > Balaenoptera > Balaenoptera acutorostrata. Next base: position 81,796,680 of record NC_080068.1, read on the forward strand.
CTGATAGAGTAACGGTGCAATAAACATCTATTGAAAGAATGGGCAAGTTAAGCCTAGCCTAGGGATTGAGGTCTACACAGACAGCCTTCAGAGTCCAATGTCCTGTGTTTTGGATTAAAGCAAGCATGATCCATCTGTCTCAAATACACAAGAAGAAAATTTGACCAGAAGTTATTGAGATTAAAGTAACTCACTTGTAGTTTTCCAAGTGTTTTGACAGTATCTGCCACATGGTGAATATTCAAAAAGTTATTATTATTATTATATTTTAAATAGATAAACATCCTACAGTGTGTGATTTGTGGGGCAAAAATTTTGTCCAAAAAATTAAATAAATATGAACACCTACAAATGTACCTCATTGGGATCCCAGATTTTTGTGTCCTAAAAAGCAGAGGATAACACTTTAGTCAAGAAAATTTAAGAGCAGGCATTATCTACCAGTCAAGCCCCTAATATTAAATAATTTCTAATGTGTCTAAAATTCCCTGCAAAATACATCTTCAAGATACTGAATGGTGCTAATTTAATATTACTCTCTCAATATATAAAATTGAATCTTAAAAAATATCTTCCAAAAATTATGGCTTTGCCATAATTTATATCAAACTTTTTTCTGAGAGTAATTTTATGAGACACTTTACCTCTTTTATGCTTTTCAGCTTTAATTTTGAACAACAGAGAATCAAATATGGAAAAAATATGTCACCAATGGTACTGTCACACCAACCTGGGGAAAAAAATATGGGTCCATAATTATAGTCGTACACAGTTCTTTTCTGTGCTTGCTCTGTTTGTCCATTTTGGTTTTGGCACAAATGTATCCTTCCATATGCTTCTGTATGGTAGTTGTGCCAGCTGATGTTCTGTTTGGTTCAGGGGATGGGGGGATGGGGCAGGAAGAGCAGAGAGGACCTCCCTCCTCTTTCTTGCTTTTTCTCTCAGCACTGTCTGTCCACAGTTATCTACCCGCAGAGTGACTCTTTATTCCCACTCCTTTTGGCACTTCCAAAATAAGTTTCATCACATGCCTTAGAGAAACCAGCACCAACCAAGGGGGACTCCCGATCAGAGGTCTGGGCCTCCACTCTGTGAGGCCCCACCTCTAAGCTGCTACTCTGGTAAGTTCTATCATTGCCTTTCTGTTCCCAGAGCCCTTGGGGTAGTAGTTGCTTATCCTTATTAACTCTGGGTTCACCCCAGTGTTCCCTTTTTGCTCTGAAGGCCCCCAAAGCCTATGTCATCATTCCCTGCATTAAATCTTCCTTGTTGAAACTCTTGATGTGAATTCTCTTTTACTCATTGGACTCTGTTACCGTCACTATTACATGGCTTCTAGCAAGTAAAGGGGGGCTTATATTTTCTTCCTTGCCTTTTTCTTCCCCTCAAGTATTTATGAGTGTTTCTAAGGTATGTCATAAATGTCCTCAAGAAACATCCTATCAGCCACTCTGGGGCATCTGCAGTTTTTTTCTTCTTCCCAGTTCCTTATGATGTCTACTGCTAAGGCCTTGAAAGCTATGAAACTTAGGTCCTGCTGATAGGCATTGAAGGTGAGGGTCTCCCTGCAGATCCAAATATGGCAAGCCATTCTACTCATTCTGCCCCTCAATCTACGTGCCCACCCCTTGCTCCAAAAATATCCATCATAATATAACCTCCACTCTCTAAGCCTGCTTTCTTTGATGTACATTAAAAGTTACTTTTGTGTTGGGCTCTCAGTATCTTTTAGACATGTAGGGAATAGCTTCCACTTTTACAGTCCATTTCATGGGGCTGAGCTGCAAGGTAATCTGTGTCACTGATAGAGGGAATTGCTTAGAATTACCCACGTCCCCACAGAGGCAAAGAGGCCCCACCCCCATGCCTGCCCAACTTCAACCAGAGTATCATCTGTTTTATCTGTTTTATTTTCCTTTCCTCTGAAGATTTCATTTGTACAAAGGAGTCTTCTGCTACAAAAAGCTTTTCAAAACTGCTAGCATAGAACCTCCTGGTATGTCCAGATTTACCTAAATCCAATGGTGAAAATACCTAAGTTTTAATCTAGGACAACTGCTACAAATGTAAAAAATATTTGCATGGCCTGTGATTCTTAGGAGTCAACATAAAAATTTCTCCCAAGTTTTAGAACATTTAAAAAGAATGAATTTCTCCCTTATTTTTTGAAAAATATTGCTGTGTGTACATCATCTTCAAGGAAACTCAAGGCCTACATTCCTTGAAATTGTATTCATGGATCCAAAGAACTTACTAGAAAAATTGTAGTAGTTACACTTAGTGCTTTGTAGGCACTAAGTACAAGAACTTCCATCAATGAAAAAGATCATAAATCAGAACCCCTGGATTTCACTAAACAAGAGAAAATTAAGAAATGTGCTGAGCTTCAGAGATTTCTAAGAAAACATTATACTTTGCATTAATATGCATTAGTTCCAAGGAGTAAATGCAAACTGCATATGAAAGGGATTTGAAAGTTAAAAAGTACTAACAAAAGTAAGGTGTGGATATTTGTAATGCTCTTCTCAATACAAGAGAATACCTGGGAAAATATTTGAAAAGGTAAAAAACAAAAGAAAGGTTAATGAAAATACAAAATTTAAAAGAAATCAGAACTCTATATAGGAGGAAGCCATATGAAAACAGGATTTTTTAAGACTGGCTTATTTCTGTCAAAGTGATAAATTCACTATATGCTAGTGTTTGTTAGTTAAAACAAGCAAAATGTGGGAAAATATTAGTCTTTAAAAACTGATCCATTTACTTGTGATAGTTGCAGTAATTTCTCTGTGGTTCCATAGATTTCTCAGATTTTTTTTCCAAAGGAAAATGGTTCTTAATAGGCATTTCTGTAGAATTTTTGGATGTGTTGTATCCTGATGTAGTTTGGAATGGGTTGCTCTAATGCAGATTTTTCTCTCACATGGTGTCCAAGTTAATCTCAAAGGTAGCTTGATGGTCTTCACGTATATATTCAGTTAGGCTAAGTATTCTTTATTTCTTATGATGTGACTTTTAATTGGTAAATAACACTTTACTCATACTCATATTTAGTTTTCTTATTTATGATCCATTTAATCCAGTAGGAATAAATGAGACTACTATTAGCCTTAGTGACTATTCCTTGACCCTTGTAGACAGACATGTATTATTTGGGGATTTTCTGCATGAGTTCAATGTTGACCCTTTATGCTTTAACACAGTCTACATCTTAACAGCACCGTAGAGACATGGTGAGTATTTTTGATCTCTAGATTGATAGGACAATAATTTTCAATGACTTTATAATACTTTTGAAGAAGTTGGACATATCTTCCATCATGATAACAGAAAGATCAACTCTCTCCCATCCTTGTGAAGAAAGAGGTTTTTTTGACTCAGACTCCACACCATTCCAGTCAACTGGCCCTGTTATTCAATTTCTAGCAGAAAAGATTGCCTAATATTAACTATCCTAAAGCCAAAACAAAATTTTTGAAGGATCTCTAATTAACTAGCTGTAGCTAATGACTCTGTGGCAAAAACTGCTAGTTTTCCCCAAAATAGGCATTCTCCCCTATTCTTTTAATAATAGCAACTGGAATTTTAGGTGATCACATGGATGCCCAGAATAAAGATTTCATTTCTCATCCTCCCTTGGAGCTAAGTATAAATATTTAATTAAGCTCTAGTCCAGAGGATATGAGTAAAGTAATGGGCAACTTCTAGGTCTGGCCTATAAAAGAGTACATTGTACATTTTCTTCTTCTTCCCTTCCCACTAGCTGGGATGTGGATCTGATGGTGAGTGCTAGAGCAGCCATGTTCAGCCGTGAGATATATGCCACATGTTAATAAAGATGGAAAGTGCTTTATCCAGTTCTGAACTACTTTTATGTGAACTAAGAGAGGAATAAGCTTCAATCTCATTTAGGTAACTGTTATTTTGGCCTTTGTTACCACATTCAAACAAGTATCCTACCTCATAAAACCCCAAGTACATAAAAACCTTATACTAGGCTATTGAATAGAGTGTGTAATTCTAGCTCAACTACCTATTACCAATATGAATTGGAGCAAATTACTGAAAGTCTCTTATCCTCAGCTTCCCTTCCCTTCTATAGAATGTAGGTTGCTATGACGATTAATATAGTTAATCCATGTAAGCCTTCAAGAATATTAGCTAGTATATTAGAGCAGTACGTCAACCCATTAAGTTATATATATGTATTTTTGGCAAATAACTATTTCAAGAGTTTCTTTGGAAGTTACATCACTAGTTAAACTGAATTAGTTACATGTCATAAGGGCACGTCAGTGAGATCTTTCGAAGCTCATATGGGTATTTGTTACCATCCACAAATTTCCTAGGTTAAATTTTTCTTTGGTATAGTACTTAGTGATTTTATTACCTTTTGGTTGTCTGTTGGATGGGATTTTAGAATTGATTTTTTTTTTTTTTTTTTTTTTTTAGGGTGAGCCCTAAATGGGTTCTTTTTTTTTTTTTTTAACATCTTTATTGAAGTATAATTGCTTTACAATGGTGTGTTAGTTTCTGCTTTAAAACAAAGTGAATCAGTTATACATATACAATATGTTCCCATTTCTCTTCCCTCTTGCATCTCCCTCCTTCCCACCCTCCCTATCCCACCCCTCTAGGTGGTCACAAAGCACCGAGCTGATCTCCCTGTGCTATGCGGCTGCTTCCCACTAGCTATCTATTTTACATTTGGTAGTGTATATATGTCCATGACACTCTCTCACCCTGTCACATCTCACCCCTCCCCCTCCCCATATCCTCAAGTCCATTCTTTAGTAGGTCTGTGTCTTTATTCCCATCTGGCCACTAGGTTCTTCATGTCCTTTTTTTTTTTTTTTTTCCCTTAGATTCCATATATATGTGTTAGCATACTGTATTTGTTTTTCTCTTTCTGACTTACTTCACTCTGTATGACAGACTCTAACTCCATCCACCTCATTACAAGTACCTCCATTTCATTTCTTTTTATGGCTGAGTAATATTCCATTGTATATACGTGCCACATCTTCTTTATCCATTAATCCGATGATGGACACTTTGGTTGCTTCCATGTCCTGGCTATTGTAAATAGAGCTGCAATGAACATTTTGGTACATGACTCTTTTTGAATTATGGTTTTCTCAGGGTATATGCCCAGTAGTGGGATTGCTGGGTCGTATGGTAGTTCTATTTGTAGTTTTTTAAGGAAGCTCCATACTGTTCTCCATAGTGGCTGTATCAATTTACATTCCCACCAACAGTGCAAGAGTGTTCCCTTTTCTCCACACCCTCTCCAGCATTTATTTTCTCTAGATTTTTTGATGATGGCCATTCTGACCAGTGTGAGATGATACCTCATTGTAGTTTTGACTTGCATTTCTCTAATGATTAATGATGTTGAGCATTCTTTCATGTGTCTGTTGGCCATCTGTATATCTTCTTTGGAGAAATATCTGTTTAGGTCTTCTGCCCATTTTTGGATTGGGTTGTTTGTTTTTTTGTTATTGAGCTGCATGAGCTGCTTGTAAATCTTGGAGATTAATCCTTTGTCAGTTGCTTCATTTGCAAATATTTTCTCCCATTCTGAGGGTTGTCTTTTGGTCTTGTTTATGGTTTCCTTTGCTGTGCAAAAGCTTTTAAGTTTCATTAGGTCCCATTTGTTTATTTGTGTTCTTATTTCCATTTCTCTGGGAGCTGGGTCAAAAAGAATCTTGCTGTGATGTATGTCATAGAGTGTTCTGCCTATGTTTTCCTCTAAGAGTTTGATACTGTCTGCCCTTACACTTAGGTCTTTAATCCATTTTGAGTTTATTTTTGTGCATGGTGTCAGGGAGTGTTCTACTTTCATACTTTTACATGTACCTGTCCAATTTTCCCAGCACCACTTATTGAAGAGGCTGTCTTTTCTCCACTGTATATGCTTGCCTCCTTTATCAAAGATAAGGTGACCATATGTGCATGGGTTTATCTCTGGGCTTTCTATCCTGTTCCATTGATCTATATTTCTGTTTCTGTGCCAGTACCAAACTGTCTTGATTACTGTAGCTTTGTAATATAGTCTGAAGTCAAGGAGCCTGATCCTCCAGCTCCATTTTTCGTTCTCAAGATTGCTTTGGCTATTCGGGGTCTTTTGTGTTTCCATACAAATTGTGAAATTTTTTGTTCTAGTTCTGTGAAAAATGCCAGTGGTAGTTTGATAGGGATTGCATTGAATCTGTAGATTGCTTTGGGTAGTAGAGTCATTTTCACAATGTTGATTCTTCCAATCCAAGAACATGGTATATCTCTCCATCTATTTGTATCATCTTTAATTTCTTTCATCAGTGTCCTATAATTTTCTGCATACAGGTCTTTTGTCTCCTTAGGTAGGTTCATTCCTAGGTATTTTATTCTTTTTCTTGCAATGGTAAACGGGAGTGTTTTCTTAATTTCACTTTCAGATTTTTCATCATTAGTATATAGGAATGCAAGAGATTTCTGTGCAATAATTTTGTATCTTGCTACTTTACCAAATTCATTGATTAGCTCTAGGAGTTTTCTAGTGGCAATTTTAGGATTCTCTATGTATAGTATCATGTCATCTGCAAACAGTGACAGCTTTACTTCTTCTTTTCCGATTTGGATTCCTTTTATTTCTTTTTCTTCTCTGATTGCTGTGGCTAGGACTTCCAGAACTATGTTGAATAATAGTGGTGAGAGTGGGCAACCTTGTCTTGTTCCTGATCTTAGTGGAAATGGTTTCAGTTTTTCACCATTGAGGACAATGTTGGCTGTGGGTTTGTCATATATGGCCTTTATTATGTTGAGGAAAGTTCCTTCTATGCCTACTTTCTGCAGGGCTTTTATCATAAATGGGTGTTGAATTTTGTCGAAAGCTTTCTCTGCATCTATTGAGATGATCATATGGTTTTTCTCCTTCAGTTTGTTAATATGATGTATCACGTTGATTGATTTGCGTATATTGAAGAATCCTTGCATTCCTGGAATAAACCCCACTTGATCATGGTGTATAATCCATTTAATATGCTGTTGGATTCTGTTTGCTAGTATTTTGTTGAGGATTTTTGCATCTATGTTCGTCAGTGATATTGGCCTTTAGTTTTCTTTCTTTGTGACATCTTTGTCTTGTCTTGGTATCAGGGTGATGGTGGCCTCGTAGAATGAGTTGGGAAGTGTTCCCCCCTCTGCAATATTTTGGAAGAGTTTGAGAAGGATAGGTGTTAGCTCTTCTCTAAATGTTTGATAGAATTCGCCAGTGAAGCGATCTGGTCCTGGGCTTTTGTTTGTTGGAAGATTTTTAATCACAGTTTCAATTTCAGTGCTTGTGATTGGTCTGTTCATATTTTCTATTTCTTCCTGGTTCAGTCTCAGTAGGTTATGCATTTCTAAGAATCTGTCCATTTCTTCCAAGTTGTCCATTTTATTGGACAACTTTATTGGGCAACTTTATTATTATAGAGTTGCTTGTAATAATCTCTCATGATCGTTTGTATTTCTGCAGTGTCAGTGGTTACTTCTCCTTTTTCATTTCTAATTCTATTGATTTGAGTCTTCTCCCTTTTTCTCTTGATGAGTCTGGCTAATGGTTTGTCAATTTTGTTTATCTTCTCTAAGAACCAGCTTTTAGTTTCATTGATTTTTGCTATTGTTTCCTTCATTTCTTTTTCATTTATTTCTGATCTGATCTTTATGATTTCTTTCCTTCAGCTAGCTTTGGGGTTTTTTTGCTCTTCTTTCTCTAATTGCTTTAGGTGCAAGGTTAGGTTGTTTATTCGAGATGTTTCCTGTTTCTTGAGGTAGGCTTGTATTGCTATAAACTTCCCTCTTAGAACTGCTTTTGCTGCATCCCATAGGTTTTGGGTCATCGTGTCTCCATTGTCATTTGTTTCTAGGTATTTTTTGATTTCCCCTTTGATTTCTTCAGTGATCACTTCGTTATTAAGTAATGTATTGTGTAGCCTCCATGTGTTTGTATTTTTTACAGATCTTTTCCTGTAATTGATATCTAGTCTCATAGCATTGTGGTCGGAAAAGATACTTGATATGATTTCAATTTTCTTAAATTTACCAAGGCTTGATTTGTGACCCAAGATATGATCTATCCTGGAGAATGTTCCATGAGCACTTGAGAAAAATGTGTATTCTGTTGTTTTTGGGTGGAATGTCCTATAAATATCAATTAAGTACATCTTGTTTAATGTATCATTTAAAGCTTGTGTTTCCTTATTTATTTTCATTTTGGATGATCTGTCCATTGGTGAAAGTGGGGTGTTAAAGTCCCCTACTATGATTGTGTTGCTGTCGATTTCCCCTTTTATGGCTGTTAGCATTTGCCTTATGTATTGAGGTGCTCCTATCTTGGGTGCATAAATATTTACAATTTTTATACCTTCCTCTTGGATCGATCCCTTGATCATTATATAGTGTCCTTCTTTGTCTCTTGCAATAATCTTTATTTTAAAGTCTATTTTGTCTGATATGAGAATTGCTACTCCAGCTTTCTTTTGATTTCCATTTGCATGGAATATCTTTTTCCATCCCCTCACTTTCAGTCTGTATGTGTCTCTAGGTCTGAAGTGGGTTTCTTGTAGACAGCATATATATGGGTCTTGTTTTTGTATCCATTCAGCCAATCTGTGTCTTTTGGTGGGAGCATTTAATCCATTTACATTGAAGGTAATTATCGATATGTATGTTCCTATTCCCATTTTCTTAAATGTTTTGGGTTTGTTGTTGTAGTGTTTTCCTTCTCTTGTGTTTCTTGCCTAGAGAAGTTCCTTTAGCATTTGTTGCAAAGCTGGTTTGGTGGTGCTGAACTCTCTCAGCTTTTGCTTGTCTGTAAAGGTTTTAATTTCTCCATCAAATCTGAATGAGATCCTTGCTGGGTAGAGTAATCTTGGTTGTAGGTTTTTCTCCTTCATCACTTTAAGTATATCCTGCCACTCCCTTCTGGCTTGCAGAGTTTCTGCTAAAAGGTCAGCTCTTAACCTTATGGGGATTCCCTTGTGTGTTATTTGTTGTTTTTCCCTTGCTGCTTTTAATATGTTTTCTTTATGTTTAATTTTTGATAGTTTGATTAATATGTGTCTTGGCGTGTTTCTCCTTGGATTTATCCTGTATGGGACTCTGTGCTTCCAGGACTTGATTAACTATTTCCTTTCCCATATTAGGGAAGTTTTCAACTATAATCTCCGCAAATATTTTCTCAGTCCCTTTCTTTTTCTCTTCTTCTTCTGGGACCCCTATAATTCGAATGTTGGTGCATTTAATGTTGTCCCAGAGGTCTCTGAGACTGTCCTCAGTTCTTTTCATTCTTTTTTCTTTATTCTGCTCTGCAGTAGTTATTTCCACTATTTTATCTTCCAGGTCACTTATCCGTTCTTCTGCCTCAGGTATTCTGCTATTGATTCCGTCTAGAGTATTTTTAATTTCATTTATTGTGTTTTTCATCGTTGCTTGGTTCCTCTTTAGTTCTTCTACATCCTTGTTAAATGTTTCTTGCATTTTGTCTATTCTATTTCCAAGATTTTGGATCATCTTTACTATCATTATTCTGAATTCTTTTTCAGGTAGATTGCCTATTTCCTCTTCATTTGTTAGGTCTGATGTGTTTTGACCCTGCTCCTTCACCTGCTGTGTGTTTTTTGTGTTCTCATTTTGCTTATCTTACTGTCTTTGGGGTCTCCTTTTCACAGGCTGCAGGTTCTTAGTTCCCGTTGTTTTTGGTATCTGTCCCCAGTGACTAAGGTTGGTTCAGTGGGTTGTGTAGGCTTCCTGGTGGAGGGGACTGGTGCCTGTGTTCTGGTGGATGAGGTTGGATCTTGTCTTTCTGGTGGGCACATCCACGTCTGGTGGTGTGTTTTGGGGTGTCTGTGGCCTTATTATGATTTTAGGCAGCCTCTCTGCTAATGGATGGGGCTATGTTCCTGTCTTGCTAGTTGTTTGGCATAGGGTGTCCAGCACTGTAGCTTGCTGGTCATTGAGTGAAGCTGGGTCTTGATGTTGAGATGGAGATCTCTGAGAGATTTTCGCCATTTGGTATTACGTGGAGCTGGGAGGTCTCTTGTGGACCAGTGTCCTGAAGTTGGCTCTCCCACCTCAGAGGCACAGCCCTGATGCCTGGCTGGAGCACCAAGAGCCTTTCATCCACACAGCTCAGAGTATAAGGGAGAAAAAAATAGAAAGAAAGAAAGAAAGAGGATAAAATAAAATAAAATAAAGCTATTATAATAAAAAATAAGAAAAAAAATTATTAAGAGTAAATGTATTCAGAAAAAATTTTTTTTAATTTTTAAAGATAGATTCATTAATTTTTTATAATAAAAAATAAGAAAAAAATTATTAAGAAAAAATTTATTAAGAAAAAAAATTTTAATTTTTTAAAATAAAAAATATGGAAAACTTATTTAAAATTTTTTTTTAATTTCTAAAAATAGAAAATAAGGAAAAAATTATTAAGAAAACATTTATTAGGAAAAAAAACTTTTTTAAGTAAAAAAAAAAACAAAAAAACACGGACGGACCTAACCCTAGGACTAATGGTGAAAGCAAAGCTATACAGACAAAAATCTCACCGAGAAGCATACACATATCCACTCACAAAAAAAGGAAAAGGGGAAAAATTAATATATCCTGCTCCCAAAGTCCACCTCTTGAATTTGGGATGATTCGTTGTCTATTCAGGTAGTCAACGGATGCAGGCACATCAAGTTGTTTGTGGAGCTTTAATCCGCTGCTTCTGAGGCTGCTCGGAGAGATTTCCCTTTCTCTTCTTTGTTCACACAGCTCCCGGGGTTCAGCTTTGGATGTGGACCCGCCTCTGCATGTAGGTCGCCAGAGGGCGTCTGTTCCCCGCCCAGACAGGACGGGGTTAAAGGAGCAGTTGCTTCGGGGGCTCTGGCTCACTCAGGCCGCAGGGAGGGAGGGGTACGGAGGAGGCGGGGTGAGCCTGAGGCCGCAGAGGCCGGCGTGACGTTGCAGCAGCCTGTGGCGCGCCATGCGTTCTCCCAGGGAAGTTGTCCCTGGATCACGGGACCCTGGCAGTGGCGGGCGGCACAGGCTCCCGGGAGGGGCGGTGTGGAGAGTGACCTGAGCTCACACACAGGCTTCTTGGTGGCGGCAGCAGCAGCCCTAGCGTCTCCTGCCCGTCTCTGGGGTCCACGCTGATAGCCGCGGCTCGCGCCAGTCTCTGGAGTTCATTTAGGCGGCACTCTGAATCCCGTTTCCTTGCGCGCCGCGAAACAAAGAGGCAAGAAAAAGTCTCTTGCCTCTTTGGCGGCTGCAGACTTTTTCTCGGGCTCCCTCCCGGCTAGCTGTGGCGCACTAGCCCCCCTCAGGCTGTGTCACACCACCAGCCCCAGTCCTCTCCCTGCAATCCGACCGAAGCCCAAGCCTCAGGTCCCAGCCCCCGCCCGCCCTGGCGGGTGAGCAAACAAGCCTCTCGGGCTGGTGAGCGCTGCTCGGCGCTGAGCCTCTGTGCGGGAATCTCTCCGTTTCTCCCTCTGTGCCCCTGTTGCTGTGAGATCCGCGCTGATAGCCGCGGCTCGCACCCGTCTCTGGAGTTCGTTAAGGCGGCGCTCTGAATCCCCTCTCCTCGCGCACCAGGAAACAAAGAGGGAAGAAAAAGTCTCTTGCCTCTTCGGCAGCTGCAGACTTTTTCCCGGACTCCCTCCTGGCTAGCACCAAAGCCCGAGCCTCAGCTCCCAGCCCCGCCCGCCCCGGTGGGTGAGCAGACAAGCCTCTCGGGCTGGTGAGTGCTACTCAGCACCGCTCCTCCATGCGGGAATCTCTCCGCTTTGCCCTCCGCACCCCTGTGGCTGCGCTCTCCTCCGTGGCTCTGAAGCTTACCCCCTCTGCCACCCGCAGTCTCTGCCCACGAAGGGGCTCCTAGTGTGTGGAAACCTTTCCTCCTTCACGGCTCCCTCTCACTGGCGCAGGTCCCGTCCCTATTCTTTTGTCTCTGTTATTTCTTTTTTCTTTTGCCCTACCCAAGTACGTGGGGATTTTCTTGCCTTTTGGGAGGTCTGACGTCTTCTGCCAGCGTTCAGTAGGTGTTCTGTAGGAGCAGTTCCACGTGTAGATGTGTTTCTACTGTATCTGTGGGAAGGAAGGTGATCTCCACGTCTTACTCTTCCGCCATCTTGCTCCTCCCAGAATTGATTTTTAAGTAAAAACCTTAACTTTATCCATAGGGACATCTTATTTCATTTCCATTAAAAGGTAGGTAGACCTTATATTGAAGCCTGTGTCCTGGAGGCTCTATAATATTCATTCAAATTTGTCAACCCTCTTCCCAGCTTGAATTCTATGGACCTGGAACAGATGTCTAGAGTGTATGCATGCTAGTGACATTTTAAAGATTATTTCTCTAAACCATGCCCACCAAAAAATTCTCAATAGTTTTGCTGCAAGAAGCAATAGTCAGTAATCTTTGAGCATACCTATCAGATACAGGGTTCTCAGGGTTCCCTAATTACACTGGATTAGCTTTTCTAAAAGTTCTGAAAGTGGGTCCAAAAACTAAAGGTGTTACACAAAAGGATGTTTTCCTGATCAAATAAATTTAGGAAATGCTAAGTTAAACACGGTTAAGCAGGTTTCTTTTCTGCAGGAGTCCCGTGAAGACTTTAATATGATAACGTCTGTCATAAATCTCTAGGAGAGAGCATTGATTGAAGCATTTTCCAAACTTACTTGGTAAAGTAGCTCTTGTTCTCATAAAGCATTATGTAGACCTTTTATGAAACTCTAGTCTGAAAATGTTAATTCTGTGATTGACTTAAGCAGGGCCTTGGAGAGCTGAATGGGTTCTCTGTTGGCATAACCATCCCATCAGATTAAATCATTAGTCAAATGCTTTCTTGCCCCTATACCTTCCTCCTTTAACTGCTTTAGACACTACGCATTAAAATATTGACTATTTCTAGGGCCTGTCCTCAGTCCCGACTTAAGCTTTCTCTTTCTCTGCTGAATCTTGCCACTGAGGTCCCTCTAGGCCTAATAGCCAAGAACCTTAATTTTCTTCAGGGCTTATCCACTTGCTCTGAATTCATCATGTTACTAATGTGGCTTGTGGATGACCTGCCTGGTAATTTTATTGACTGAACCCATTTTTTTCCTCACAAGTTATCATGAGTATTCAGATTCTCTTCAATGTTCAAAGTTGCCACAAGGAACCTGAAAACTAGGATTCGAAATGCATGCATCCTAGATATTATAACTAAATAAACTACAAATTTCATTAACAGTCAGAAGAAATTTGAATCAGGACATTGTTGGCTGTATTATTGATACAATATGCAAGAAAGTGTGTGAGGGAATGGGTAGTCTACTTTGAAGACTTGGGTTGTTATTGTTTTGTATTGTTTAATGGGATGATTGCAGTCTTGTACAGGCCTGTACCCAAGACACACTTCACTCAGTGAAAGATTTCCATCAATAACACAGAGATGAAAGCTGCTGTTAAAGTCTGTTATCTGGGCAAACCTTTGGCTAAAGATGCAAGAATCCATTTTAATAGCCTAGTTCCAGTCATTACTTAATAATACTCTAGGCCCAAGGGGAGGTGGCCCAATGTAGTAATTACAGTGAGCTAGGCCTATACATCTGACAGTGATACTAAGCTTGCACTCCAGCTGTAACTTTTTCAAAGTGTGTGACTTTGAGTAAGTTACTTAAACTCTTAAACCCCTAAGTACCTCATCTATAAAATGAGGCTAATAGTGGAATCTAATTCATAGAGTTGGTGTGAGGATTGAGAGGGTTTTTATACTGAGCTTGCCTGTGGGTTGATAAATATGACCCCCATATTAATACATACAGGTAATATTTAATAAATATGACCACCCACACATGCTCACATGCATGCACTCCTGCAAAAATGCAAGACCCCAGCCTTGTTAATGTAGTAGCATGTTCCTTTTGTCATTTGTTCTACCAAATGATATACTTGGCCATAGGCTCTTATCCACTATTCTCGTCATGTTAGTTGTAGTACATAATGTAGTTTGAGTTTCAGCTTTGAAGAAGGTAGGACAACAGTCCACACATCTGCAGTAAATGTCAGCTGTCTATGAACCTTGCTGAAGGCTGTGGAGCATCTGAGAGAAGTTTGAGGTAGATACTCAGTCTTTTGAAAGAGAGAAATTTAGTTACCCAAAAGGGACTGAGGAGAGGGTGTCAAAAGCCGTTGGCTGAGAGGAAGAATTTCCAACATCTCAGGAGCAACAGGTAGAGTCCAGACTCCAGCAGTGGTTGAGGGGCAAGGGGTGAAGTGGGGATAGAGTTGGCGAGAGCTAGGAGAGAGAGAGAGAGCCAGAAAATTACAGCTGCACCTATCATTTAAGAGATAACCCTTCCTCTCCATCTCCTTTTCCCATTGATGTGAACCTTGAGGGGTCTGATGCAGCAGCTAGTGAAGTGAGGAAAAAAAGTCTACCCTTCTGGTCCTATCCACCACTCCAAGGAAGGCTTCCAAACATGAAGCAAACTTGTGGGAAAGGGAGTGTTGACCAAGGACAGTACGTTTTGTATTGAATGAATAATACTGGAATTAGTCTGTTATGTTAGATGAGACTGGACTTTTTTATTACATACACTAGACTGTTCTTGTCATTGACACAGTTAATAAAATCTAAGGATTTTCATATTTCATTCAGGGGCAGGAGAGAGTAAGTCCAAAAGCAGAGTTTGAAAGGGACAGTGGAAGAAAGACTAAAGTTCTTTGTATTTAGTGTTCCCTGTTGAATTCATCTGGTTCGATAAAATATTTACCTATCTGAGGATTGTATAAATGTTTTGTTTTTTTTATTTAAAAGTGCACTCTGCACTTATGAAGCTAATCTAATGAATTAACTTGGTGTCTTTTTTTAAATATTACTTTAGTAAAAAGTTGTCCCTACCCAGGGCAAAAACTTGTCCCTACCCAAGGCAAGTGACTGCATCCAGTGCTGTTTTATTTTCTTGTTTTTCTGAAGATGAATAAAAAACCAAGAAACCTTCCTTTTATAGTGTCCTAGTAACTGTAATGAAAAAGCCAAGCATTCATGGCTGAATGAATGCATGAGCAGTAGTTCCTTTACAAGTGAAAGAAAGCAAAGTTTATTCAAGCATGACTGCCCCAGTCTCCTTTATATGCTTGCAAAATGTACTGGATAGACACAATGTATTCTGATTGCTAAACCAGGCTGAAGTTGCAGTAGTGTGGGTATGAGTGTTTCCACAGGAAAAAATATAAAACCATTACACAGGATGCTACAGAAACCATGTGGAGTGAAGGAAATGCAAACTTGAGAGCTGTGTCTTTGAAGGTCTGTGCACCTGCTGTGGAGCATAAGTGAGATGGTATGTCATATTTCACACATAGAAAATGATCAAATGGCAGATAGATATCTTTTCTAAAAATGTGTTTTAAAGAAACTGAGAACACTACCTTTTCAGACAGATAAACAGGATATATGGATCTTTGTTTTCTAAAGTAAGAACAACAGACGTGGATGGCACGGAAGTTTTAGTAAGCAATGTACAAACTGCACATGAGGTCAATGGTGAAAGAACTTTTTTTTTTTTTTTAAGATTTTTTTGATGTGGACCTTTTTTTAAAAAAAAAATTATTTATTTATTTATTTATGGCTGTGTTGGGTCTTCGTTTCTGCGCGAGGGCTTTCTCCAGTTGCGGCAAGCGGGGGCCACTCTACATCGCGGTGCGCGGTCCTCTCACTATCGCGGCCTCTCTTGTTGCGGAGCACAGGCTCCAGATGCGCAGGCTCAGTAATTGTGGCTCACAGGCGTAGTCGCTCCGCGGCATGTGGGATCTTCCCAGACCAGGGCTCGAACCCGTGTCCCCTGCATTGGCAGGCAGATTCTCAACCACTGCGCCACCAGGGAAGCCTGTGAAAGAACTTTTAACTCATGTGTCCATGTCTGGCACTGTTAGAGACAGAGAGAGTAAAGTGGTTAGCAGCTTCATTCTCAAATTTACCAACACTTTTTTATGAAGGGCTGGGACATTTTTAACCTCTGTTCCCCTTCAGCCAATCTATTTTTAATTACCTGGTTTGGGGGAAATTATTAAATTTGTTTATATAACACAAAAGAGGCACCTCATAGTTAAAAACTTAATTTTTCCCTAACATTAGGATTCTACTGTAGAGACAAGAAGGATGAATCAACTTGATTGTCCATTTTATTGTCCCTAAACACAGAGATATCAAATAACAAGTATCAAATAATTTTTGTAAATCCCTCAGAAACCTGTGACTCAGTCATATCTATTATTTGTAAGTTGCAGTCTACAAATAGACATATACCCTTGAAATCTCTACAGATTAGACTGTGTACTTCTTTTGGATAGGTGGAATAGAAGAGTGATTAAAAGGATGGTCCCTGTTAGAAGTCTGTTTTACTGAAAAGACTCTTTTTTCACTTTGGCTTTTCTTACGAAGCATTGTTTTCATCTCTTCAGGAGAGTTGGCTCTTCACGTCATCCCTCTACCATGGTTCTGAACAAGGCAGTTCTCTAAACATGGGGAGGCTGCATTAGAAAAAAAAAAAAAAAAAAACATGGTCCCTGGAATCATGTAAATGTGCTAGCTATCATATAATACATTTGCAACTTAAGCTCTCTGCATCTTAGTTTATACAGCTGACGTAAGAGCATAATAATAATACATTCCATCAAGGGGTTATTTTGAAGATTATGTAAGATAAGGAAATGATTACATTCTCTCCTGCTTCAATCCCTTTGATGACTTCCAATCACCCTTCTGATAAAATCCCCAAATCTAGACGCGGCCTATACAGTTGTACATAATGTACCTGCCTGTTCCTTCAACTTCATCTTGTTCTTTCTTCACTGTCTAGCTGAAAGACCCTCTTTCAGTTCCTCAAAAATTCCCGATTTTTGCTAACTCTGAGGTTTTACAAATGTTCTTCTTTGCCTAGAACACACCTCTGTCCTCCCACTCACACACACAGCACACAAGCTCACTCCCACTCAGCCTGTACTTCTCAGTTTAAACGTCACTTGTAAAGAAGAATCTTCTGATTTACCATACAAAACTATTCCTTCCCCTTATTATTCTCTTGCATAGAATCTCATTCGTTCCTAAAACCACAAATGTTGGGGTACTTTGTTTGAAATGAATGGAAAGATAGACAGAAATCAGGCAGAGAAGGAATCAAACATTACTCTTCTTAGCTTTTGACAACATGCCAGGCTCTGGAAGCTATGGATACATTCAAACCTCCCACAGGTTTTACAGCTTGGAAGAGCAACACAGAATTCTGGCTCCCTGTGAGAAAGAGGGAATGAAAGAGCAGGGCTCATGTGGCCATTTCCCCCTTCCAAAAACACCAAATAAATAAGTCACAACACTATTGCAGGGCAGGGTGTGTATGTGGGTGGAGGTAGGGAACTAAGAGGGTTAGAAACTCACTACACAAGAAGGAAAGACTGGGAATAGGGGAAAAGCAGTGCCTGCCTTCTCAGTTAAAATGTATTAATTTGACCCATAGGCAATGACCATTTCTGAAGTTAAATACAGACAAATATCAGCAAATTCATATGGTTTAAAGAAAATCATACATGTATAAATTGTATACACATGTAAATGTATAAATACAGTATATAAATGTGTAGATATACTAGTAGGATATGTAATATATATATCTATGTATATGTATACTACACATGTAGTGTACTGTACTATATGTTATAAATATATATGTATACATACATTATACTATATATATTTGTATGATTCTTTGGGTAATATCTGCCTCTGCTATCATATAACCTCCAAAAAGATAGTGAAGTAGGTCTACTTTATCTCTGCATCTCTGTGACTCATCACATCTTATAATAAATGCAAAAATTTGTTGAATGAATAATAGTTGCAGGGTGTTTAACATGTTATTTAACTTATTTTAAGAACTCAGTAGATGCTAGCTATTCTGATGATCACACCTGTTACTGCTTTTGCTGATAAAACATTCTTGATGTGTGACTTTTGATCTGGGCTCTGTATTTCTAAGACTTCCACCTCAGAAATCCATAAGCTTGCCTCCAAGGGTCGCTCATATAGCTTGTCTTTCACTGGTCATGATTTCAGGCAATATCCCATAGTCGCAACTTCTACAGCTCCTAAGTTTTAAACAAGCAGAACTAGGGTGAGGAGAGACTATAACAAATTAGAGAGTGTATTCCTGTCCAAAAATGGCAGTCAGTTTTCCAATCTGTTCACACTTGCTTTGTGGGAATGTGAATTCAGTGTTATCAGACATTCTGATTTTTCAAAAGAAGCTGAAAATCCATATTTTAATGTAAAACCTTCTAAATTTGAGAAACTAATTAAAAATTGCTAAACTCTATGTAGTCAGAAAGATACTCAGACTTCATGCTGCCTGTGGGCAGCTAGTTTGTGACCTCTGCTTTTATGGTAGTTGTCTTGTGGTGAGGTTTTATCAATCCTTTTCTTGTTTTTCATTTACCTTTTACATGAATATTAGTCTGTGCTTTTCAAATTGGTCTTGTAACAGTTTAATTTCATTATTTTATAAGGGATCTATTTCTAGCTGTTGCTTGTGTACTTCTACCTCTCTACTTTGCTTCTCTGAATCCCTCCCCACTTCTTTTTTCCTTGATGTCAGAAGAACTCTCAAGGTTAATTATCTTATTTATATTATTTATTTATTTTAAGGGCAGCATTTATAGCACAAAGGAAAAAAATGAAACGATACAGTATTTTCAAGCTATAGCAGAAAGAAATGGAATTTTGTGATGTATTTAGTCAACTCAATTTTAGAAATATTTGAGAAAAATTGACACAACAAAGTGAAAGCAATTATGTTACACTCAGCTGATGTATTTCATGTGCAAATCCACTGAGTGATAGTTAGGATTTCTGGACTTCTCTTAACACTGATTTTTCCTTAAGAAACTTTTTTCCATATAAAAATAAAATTAGATTTTTATGTTAGCAGAGGTAGAAAGTACTGGGTGTCCGCAACTCTGAAATGCAATCTACCTTTGGATACATGATTATTTTCTATACTATGAGAAAAAAAATTCACTATTAAACTATGATATAACACTATTCATTTAGAATTTTTATTATGTATACATATGAAAATGCTCTTTGAGAATTATTTAGACATAGATTTTTATCAAATCTTACACAGCCCTGTTTCTTTGCCTTTCTGCAAAGAAATCTAGTATAATCTTTTTGAAGACATTGCAAATGACAAACTCAAAATGTGTAGCACTGTCAGTGCGAGTAACTTCAATGAAGTGTTGACAACATAAACATCTATGATCAAGTTCATGAACGTGTAGGCGATGACAACTATGCTATGACTGCTGCCTGGTCAACAGCAATTCATTTTAAGATGAATTTCCATTTCAGAAGTAGTAAAGTGTTAAAATATGTGTATCTGTATCAATGAAATACTCTAATCTCTAGAGTCTAAATGAGTTTCTGAAATATTAGTTTCATAGGAAAATTTATGTTCACTTTTTTCTTGATATTATTAGTGGTTTCTGAAAAACTTATATTTTAAAATAAATTATTTCCATAATACCATCAACTTTTAGTCAATAATTGAATTGATTGAATATTTTACACTGCTCTTTTGTCTACCTTACAGTAGATATCCACTAAGCTATTCCCTTGTGGTGAGAAAGAGTTAAAAAAAAAACTTTCAAAGCAACTCTTAAAACCTGTAACAAAGTACTGAAAAGAGTCAACCTAATGAATATATAGCATTTCAGTTTAATAAAACAAACATTTATCTAAGGCCTTATGGTAAGTACTTCAGATAATTCAAATATGATTCCAGGTATCCATAATGCAAGGCAGACTGACAAGAATACTATAATAGAGGTAATAGTACTTCAGTTATACAAATATTTAGTAATAAGAAAAATGTCTCAATATCCATAATGCAAAGCCCACTGACAAAGTGCTCCAATAGCAGTAAAAAGAAAGGGTAATGGGAAAATCCAAGAGAGAGTGTTGTATGTGCCTGAATATACTGTACATAATTTCCCCCCCAAAATTAGGCATCAGATAAAAAGGTCCTTATGGTCAAAACTTTAAAAGTCCTCTCTGAGGCATCATAGCAGAATGCTTAAGGCATAGGCTTTGAATCTACATTAGCTGAGTTCAAATCCTTTCTTCCTTATTTACTACTTGTGAGTTCTTAGATGGAATAATCTTTCTGTGTCTTGGTTTCCTCACTGGCTAAAAAAAGAGATAATGATAGTATCTACCTGTCAACCCTGTTGAGAGAATTGAGTTCATAGAGTGTAACAATGCCTGGAACATAGAACCTATGTATCATAGGATCTCTACCTGCCTGTAATTATTGTACATCAATCTGAACTGCAAACTACAGAACTGTGGGAGTGGGGAGTGTAGCCTAAATCATCCTCAATCAATCCTAGTTTAGGATACATACAGAAGCCATCTCATGAAATTGGTTAAAAGGAGATGAAGATACTTAAAACTGATTAAGCAATTATTTATGGGGTGTGACCTCACAATTTTAAGTGTACCATATTATTGCAAGCATCCTTTTAAAAACCATTTTAAAAATCGGTGAATCGTTAGTGTACATATTTGGGATGAATGAGAAAAAAACAACTTCTTAATATAAAGCAAGCAGGAACTTGTGGTTTGTAATAAAATTCCCAATGACAGAATCATAAAAGGTTTCAGAAAATTAGGTGCCTTCAAAAATTTAGACGGAAGTGAAAATAATATACTCTGAAAACAAAACAAAACACCTGTGATTCAGAGTGAGGCTCCAATGATGAAGTCATTGATGTCAAAGTTGCAAGTTAAAATTTGAATAAAATTATTTTATAAAATATGCATGGAAAAGGCAGTATTTACACATTGATATATAATTTTACTTTTATGAATAGTTTATCTAAAATGATGAACTATAAGTCTATTATAAGTAGACATATGCCTATTTTATCTACATTCCTAAAATTTTATGTTTGGCAAAAGTAATATTGGATTTTCCTTTATAGAAAAATGGAGGGATTACTTTAAATTCTGTTCTGTAATAATTCTGGGTGTCAGAGATTTGGAAAGGCTTGAGAGGGAGGTGGGATTTGAACCTAGTTTTGAAGAATAATTCGACAAAAGAGAATAGAATTAGATGTATTGAGAGACTATTTTCTAGGTGCCTTAGATATGTAATCACATTAAATTCTCACAGGTATTATTATTCCCAGCTTACAGATGGAGAACTTGAGGCTCAGATAAGTTGAATTTGCTCAAAATGCCACAGCCTACACTGATCAGGCTTCGTTTTGAGCACAGGCCTTTGCAATTCCAGCACTGTGTGCTTTCCCTAATAGGCAATCAAGTGCAGAGGATGGTTCCTGGAGAAGACTGGGTTGGAATTCTCTCTGTCTTATGGAATATTTGGTGTAAATCATGCAACATCTTTTTCCTAAGTTTCTCATAGTGGGGATAATAACTCTATCTTTTCAAGGAGCTGCTGAGATTATTATATGAGCTTTTACAAGTAAATTGCTGGGAATAGCAACTGGCACATAAATGCTCTATGGGTGTTCACCTTGATGATGTAAGGAAAAGGGAAGGAGGAAAAGGATGGAGAGGGGAGGAGAGGAGGATGGTTTCCACTCAAATTGCCTCTTTCAGAAGCAGAGTGCATTCTGCGTAGGAGAGATGGGCGGAGCAAAGACATAATTTGACAAGGACAGAGCTATCCGTGCTCTCTCACTAAAAATGGAGGAAATAAGGGTTGAAGTGGGTCATTTTGGAATAAATCCAGAAATAAAAATATATGTTCCAAATACATATCTGGAATAAATAAATAGGTGGAAATTAACTGGGACTATATACTCCAATGGCCTTGGCAGTAAACAGATTTCCACACATCAATTCTTATAAAGATGTTTTTCCTGCCTCCTTTTCTCCCTGAAATGCCTCACTCTGAGGGCTGCTAAATAAATAATGTATAGCCTACGAATACAGCCTAGATGTGTTCAATTTATCCACTATTTACTATTTAATCTCTTTAAGTCTCAATTAAGCCTATGTTTATAAAACTGGAAAAAGAATTCCAACTCATGGAGTTGTTGTACAACATATATCTTAGGTGTTTGGCTAGAACCTGGTATGATTAGTGCCTCAGACGTCTTTTATTTTCCTTCATATATGAAGGTTCTTAAGATCAGCATACATCTTATAACCAATGAGTACTTTCAATGAGGGAGCATTGTTTTTCTTTCGCTTCCCGGAGCTATTATTAAATCATTGGTGTGCCTTAACAGTGCTTAACTTTATTTCCCCTCAGAGAAGACTGTAAACCTAGGGGTCATGTTGTATTTGCTAACCACTGTATTTTCAAACTATTAAAAAGTAAATGTTCAATAGAATTTTCAAACAATAAATGACAGAATAATAATCAAGGGACTAAGATATTGCTGCAAAGAGGCACAAATTCTCAGTTATTTTATAAAATCTACCAAGAGAAGTAACTTGAGGACTCAGCAGCATTCAAGTAACGATGCTTGACGTTCTGAGACATACCATAACTGATGTAAGAATTTTCGTTTATTTATAACCCACCTTGTTCAGAAAAGGATTTAAGATGGCTTACAAAGATAAAAATAAATGACAAGTATGTGAGAACTCCGAGGGAGAGGAAAAAAATAAAAAAAACACAGAGTATGGACTTAACATGAAGTCAAGAAAGAGCCACAAAAATAAAATTCTACAGGAATTTAAAAAAAAAAAAAAAGACAATTCTCGAGGTTTGGAAAATGTCAAGAAAACTTTCCTGGTGGAACTAGGGCTTGCTATAAAGTATTTAGTTCAAAAGAAACTGGAGATTTGGTGTCTCTGGAGCATGCTTGCCACAGCTGTCTCGGAGTCTCCCCGGGGGCAGGAGGGTGCTTTTTGATGGGCAGGTGTTTTGGTGAAGATGAGGCCTCCCAAGGGCCTGGGCTCCTGGGAAGCCTCTCACACTTCGGGCTTCACCAATTATTTCATTTTCATAATAAGCTCAGCGCTTTCCCTAATTGCTTTACTTCTATCAACAGGTCTAGGGGAAAGATAAGGACATTTCATCTTTTAAGGGAGAGAATTTCAGGCACAGCCTGTAAAAAGGTGTTAACTAAAAAATAAGGAGCTGGCCCTTGAACTCACCGGCAGACAAGTGGATTTTATGGACACTTAGGTATTCCGGGGCGCACAAGGGATTTTCTTTTTGGATTCCCGTATTTTCTTGCTGTCTTATTTTTACTTCCAAGGGCAGAGTGTCAAGGTCCAAGTCCAAGGGGAAATGTCTTTCCCGGATCTAACAATCTCAGGTGCCAGAAGGACCAGGGCAAGGTTATCCCTTCCCTCGGAGGTGGGGCGGTGGGGGGGGGGGGCGTGGAGACCAGAAAGGGGAATTTAAAAAATCAATGAGGAGGCTGTGTTAGTTCAGATCTAAATGGAAAATCACCTCCACCCCTTAAAGCTCTGTCTGCTTGGGCAAGTTGTTCTGCCCCGCAGACTCCTCAACTAGAAAATGGGAATATTAATCCCCTCCTCACAGAGACAACGTGAAGGAGGATCCGACATAATGCATTCAGCCTAATCAGCACGGGGCTTGGTAAATAGATTCCCGGGCCCATCGAATGCAACTTTACGCAGAAGCAGCCTGGGAAAATTAGCGCCCTAGATGAGTCTTAAGTTTGGGAAACGCTGAGGCAACCTGGAAAGTACTTAGTAGAGTAATACGAATAACCAGTGGTGGTGAGGTTCCGCCCAGTTGACAACCCACCCATCAGTGCGTACCGACCAACCAACTGGCCGGCTGGCCGGAGCCAGGGTAGGGTCACGGGCATCTCCGTTCCAGGAGGGTCATGACCTCGCCGCTTTGGGCTCCGGGACGCGTCCTCGCAGCTTGTCCAACCCCGCCGGGAGCCTCGGGGCCAAGGTGCGCCAGGTGGCGAGAGTGCCAGGCGCGGCCAAGTCGCGGCGGACTGAGTCAGCCACCCAACTATGCTGTGGAACCCGGGAGGCCGGCTCGGCTGCCCGGATCACTGAGCCCCGCTGCCCCCACGCCAGGCGCCTCTCCCCGCCCCCGCTGGCCGGGAGGAAGCGGCCGAGGCGCGGCGCCGAAGCACCTGGGCAGGGCGCAGGCGGCGGGCGCGGCGCTTCCGGAGCTGCGCGCAGGTCCGCGCTCCCCGCCTCCAGGTGCGGCGGCCGCGGCGTGCCGGCGGGAGTGACAGCGCCGCCCGCGCGGCCGCCTCCTGGAAGCAGACGCCGTGCGGGCAGCTGGCGGGGACCGGGAAGGAGGAGGCCCCGCGCCTGGGGCAGACGGGTGAGGGTCGATCGAACCGGCCGGGAGAGAAGCCGGCGCTTCGTCGCGCCTCCCAGGTCCGCTGCCCGCGCGCAGGGCGAGTCTCGAGGGCCGCGGTGGGCTGGTCGGCGGGGCCGCGACCGGGGCGGGAGGACCGTCTCGGACTGAGCCGGGGCTTTCCGGCACCTTTCCGGGTAAATTTCCAGAGCGCCAAGTGTTCGGCTCCGGTTTCTGCCCCTTGGATTTCGCTCCCGCATGTGGGCGTCTAAAAGGAAACCAGAAGTGGGTAAGTGACACAAAAACTCCGCTTGCGAATGGGAGTTGACTCGGGAGGGTGACAATCCGGTTAGACAACTAGACCCCTTCCTCGAAAAGGAGCTGCCCTTTCTTGAGTTTCAGGTACCATTTTCTCGGTAGAGATAATGAGTTTGCTCGGATCTCCGTGCTCCCCCGCACCCTGCTTGTTCTACACTTTGAGACGGCAGGCCTGTTAATTAACTTTAATTACAATCATTTGCCCTCCACTTGCCTGAACCCAACCTTATACTCGAGAGCTGTCGACAGTGAGTTTACCAGATTGATCTCGTTTACTTTTGGAGACAGAGTCTCCTGGGAGAATGGGTGCCCATCTCATTAAGTAAAGTAAATTCATCCTCGCTTGTTTTCTTAAACGTTTCCCTCACCTTGCGGCGATCTGGAGCAATTTTGATATTGGGGAAGGCTTCGTGAAATCATATTGTGAACTATAACCTTTGATAATTACAGGCAAGTTAGAAGCTAGTTTGTGTGGAATAGTGACATTTTAGGCTGTCGCAAGTTTGTATGGTGACAGCAACTTTTTTTTTTTTTTTGCAAGCTTGTCCTTGAAGTAGGCTGCTCAGTGGAATATACTCTTTTGGTTAAAAAAAAAAAAGTGTACTGAAAAGTAAGCTATTTTTAAAAGTACGTTTAATCGGATGTCACTGTGATTACCAATAACAATATTGTACTTACAAGCTCAGTATTGATTTCCCCCCGCACTTAAGCACTCTACACCCAGACGAGTCTATGGAACATTGCCCATAAATAATTGGAAGATGAAGTTATGGCTGTTTTAAAAAGGAAGCTAACTTTTTTAAGGGGGGAAAAAAAAAGAAAAATATTTTTGAACTCTTAGTTGTGACTTTTATGCCCTTACAAGAGAAATATTGAGGGGAAAATCCTCATGGCATTCCACTGTTTAACTATGTTTAAAAAAGAAAGAAAAAAGTAAAATGGGTCATGGAACTAGGCTAGAGCCTAAAGTGGAAATATCTCCCTGGCTCCTTTTCAAACAGATATTTAACACATACACACTTAAGGTGGGTCTTGACACCAAGAGTGTTTTATATAGACTTGATTTGTCAGTACTAAAAGATTTATTTAAATTAAAATGTACCTAGAGGGGAAGTCAAATGACTTGTTAAAACTTATTTATCTGGTCATGTGTGTGTTTGTATTTTTTCCTTCCTCTGTAAGCCTGTCAGATTTTATATGGATTGTCCCTGAAAGGAGAAACGGATGGTACATTTAAAAACACACACACACACACACATATATATATATATATATATATATATATATATATATATATATATATATATGTATTTTTCCTGAGTCTCTTGAATATTAAATTTTTTTTTGAATGAAAGATTCTTTGACTTCTATAGTGCTTCACAGTGTTCAAAAGATTCACACACATGATTTCATATAATCCCATAATAGCCCTTTTTTCCCCCCACCTACTCCTGTATTACCCCTTCCCCTGTCCCTCTCCCCACTGGTAACCACTAGTTTGTTCTCTATATTATCTGTGAATCTGCTTCTAAAAACAAATTCTTAATCATCTAGCATCACTACAACTTTCTAGCAGTGTTTGAGGCTCATAGATATTCAGTGAGTACTTTTCAATTCAACTACTTCCTGTCATTAAGTATAGGACTAAGATTATAATGAATTGCAGTTTTCTTGGAACCTCTTACATTAGCGCCATAAGACTATGAAGTTTTAAAAACTCACTTAGGACTCCGGGTTGTGAACTTCATGATATTTGAGAAGTTATTTCTTTTTGCTTTGTTTCTTTCTATCCCACCTCCTTGCAACTTTGAGAAAGTTTGATGAAAGATGCTATAAAAATGCTACTTATAAATGACAACCATTGCTTTTAACAAGTGGTTCTTTTAATGTTTTCTTTTAACAAGTGTTTTGGGGGTTTTTTCCCCTTGTTTGTTGACTCATTCATTGAATCCAGTTTTTGGACTTTCTAAACGGAGGGATTTTGGGAATTTTCTGTAAAATATTAGTTAGGTAAAGAACGTCTTATTAATGTTGGAAATATTTCTTATCTTTGACCAAATGTGATTGGTGAGAGACTAGAGGCTATGAGATGTCTTCTCCATCTTTTCTGTGAAGTCCTAGACCACTGTAGTTTATCATTTTAGGTTTTTTAAAGTATTGGCCAGATTAAATACATATTATAGCTAAACCTTTTGCTCACTATTTCCTTAATTGAAATAGTGGTCAATGGTATTCTCTTTGCATGATCCTTTCTAATTAGAAATTTGACCTGTGAAATTTTGTTACAGTTTTGATTCAGAACAAACTTACTTCCTTACCCATGTTATAGAGGGAACAAAGGAGTTCGGACATGGATTGGAGTAATCATTTTGAGCAGCTTCAGGGGTAAAAACTACTAGTGAAGAGGTGGGGAGAATTATTTTTCTCTGTTATACTATTTGTGTCCAAGGTGGATGAGTAGGTGAGGGAATACTCAGGAAGGAGCAAAGAAGATAAAAGTAGGATGCAAAAAATGTAGGATAAAAAAAAAGGACTTTTGGTTACATTACATAGCTTTAGGAAGAGGAGAGAATGGTTTCATCAGTTTGGAGTTGGAAAGATGATCAGGGAAAGGTAGAAGAGAAGTGTGATCTCCATGCTGATTATCAGGTGACGGGCTCCTGGGGGTGGTCGTGGTGAAAGTAGTTGCCAAGACACTTGCACAGTATCTTGATGAAGTTCACAATATTTAAGCCCATCCATGGCCACTTCCAGCTTCCTTTTCTGTCATCACCTTTCATTACCTGTTGAACCCTAGGTCCTTCCCAGCTATTCTCGTCTCCTTGATTGCCTGAAGACAGCTCCCTCATGGCCCCCTTTGTGTCATTCCTTCCACTTGAGATACTGCTGTCTCCACCTGCTACATTTCTTCCCATACATCTTGAAATTCCCCTCCAGAGCTCCTTCACTGATCACTCCATCCTCAGAGTTGTGAATTGCTGCATATTTCACTTATATTCATGGAGTTGATTTGAGATTTTTGGAGTTCCTTGGCATTCTTGAAAGATGGTGGTGCTACTTCTGTATGTAATTAAACATAAAACAATACTTAAAATATAAACCATGTGTAAGTCAAGGTCACAAAACTTGAGTTTGCTCATCATTATTCTTTAAGTGCTTTTATTCAGTACATTTGAGTCTTTCAATTTTGGTGTTCCTCCTTTACTGGCACTTACTGTCTAGTAAAGAACTGATCATATGCATGCCATTTTCCCTTGCTTACAGCCATGTCTAATCTATCCCTTTAGATTTTAAACTCTTGGAGAGAATACATTGCATTTTCACTTTCTTTATAGGACTTAGCACTGTTCTCAAATGAGATAATAGGTGTTATCTTGAACTGCAAATATTTCCCCCTGTTATTTTGGAGAGAGTAGTTAGCGTTCCTTAAATATTTATTGAATGAATAAATGTAAATAAGTGAGTCAATAAGGTGAGAGACATTTGCCGAGATACCCTCTACCTAAGAAAAAGAGACTTTGATAATTACAGAACCAATAGGAGTAAGCCCTCAAATTCACTTGGAAAAGAGGTCAGGGTGCTATTTATAAATGCTAAGAGAGGAAACCATTCACAGTAGGCTATTTTGAAACATCTGATTGTTAGTCAAAAAAATGTGACTCAAATTCAGAGAAATAGTGGAATGTACATTTGTACTAAAATTGTAAAATTGATATATATAAAAGTGCATATATCATAAGTATACATTTTATAATCTTTTTATTGAAGTATAACGTCAAGCTAGTTTTTGTCTCAGCCAATTAAACGTTAAAGCTGTGTTCAGTGTAGCATGAAATAGAACAGACTCCTGAAGAATATGTATGTACCGTGCTCATATCAAGAATTCTAAAGGGTCTGCTTTTCCTTTCAGCTGTCAGGAAACAGATGTGGCTAAACTGTAGGGGGCGTAGGAGGGGGCTGGCACCAAGCAGAGGCAGCTGCCCAGGTTTTCGGGGCACCCAGGTGGGAGTCCTCTGCAGTGGTGCCGGCTTTGGCTTATTATGACTTTTCATCATCCCCACTCCTGCTCTTGTAGGAACTCAGGAAGATCCTTGACCAAGAATTAATGGGCCCACATTAAAGGTCTCTGAATTAGAATTGAAAGTAAGTCTCAAGCATTAGGCAATTAACTTAAAATCTGGAAGGACAGTTTGAAAGAGAAAAGACTTACTGAAGCTGAGAAGATTTTCAAGCCACGTAACTAGTAGGATGTTACTGAAAACACCTAAACCCAGGTACTACTTATGCTAGTAATAACTTCTCATAATAAGTAAAGGAATGATGACTACTGGCCTTCACTGGATGTGGAAATGGATATTAAGTTCTAGATTTTGAAAGAGTTGTCTTTCAGATTGCCCAGAAAAAAGTAATCCAAACATGACTTAGTCTTTTCTCCCTGATCCAAACTGCAGAATGTTTCTGCCTGGAGCCTAGCTATTTTCAGCTCAGACCTCAGTTATTCTTCATCTAGCAGCCAATAATTACATGCTTATTGCTTGTCAGGCACTAAGACCTTTATGCATATTTACTCATTTCATCCTCAAAACAGTCCTGTGGGGTAGGCGTTATTGCTTACAGATCACTGCTTCCAGATGACAACAGTGACAACAGTGAGACTCAGAAAAATCAAGGAACTTTCCCAAGTTCATGCAAGCGTCACATGGCAGAGCTGGGATCACTGGTCATCACTGTGCTGTGTCCCAAGTCAAAAGTCTTCAGGTAAAATCATCATTCTCGCTACTATAACCACATCTATATTTTACTAAATTAATAAAACTATGTTTACTGCCGTGTGAAGTGCTTTGTAGGTTTATTAGAAGAATAATTTACAGTGCTAATTGAAAGGAATGCAGTTTTATTAGGCTGGCAGAAGAATGCCAGTCACACCATGTATGACCAAGTGCAATATTGTATACAGTGTATGAGTTAATAATCAGCCAACATTTTTTGCACACTTATAATTCATGTCAGGTACTGTTCTATATACTTTATATATTTTACTTGTTTAATTCTAACAGGAATCCTATCAGACATGTTGTCTTCATTTTACAGACAAGGAAACTGAGCTTCAGGGAAGTTAAGTAACTCCAGGGACACAGTAAACAACTGGGAAAGACAGGGTTGGAATTGCAGGCAGCCTGACTCTAGAGCATTGTGCTTTGTGTACTATGGCCTGAATAAGAATTAACTGTAAGTGACTTGTAGGCTTCCATATTTACCCACTTACATGGACACATATACTCACAGCTGCAAAGGTATATACAACTTAGTTTGCAAGGCATGGTATATTTCAGTAGCATTTCCCTAGTGACTCTAAGTCCTTATGCATAACTAGACAGTCAAATGAGAGGGAAAATATGACCTCCTCAACATCCCTCTACTGTGAAATCAATTGCGTAGCTTTTAGGAGGCATCACAGTTAACAGCACAGATTGTGGAGTCCGACTCTTAGAATTCTGGAATTTCTCCGCTGTTTATCTTCTGTGTGGCTTTGGGCATGGGTCTTTCAAGGCAGCTGTGAGGATTGAATGAGATCCTATACAGATGGTTTGTAAACACTCCACAGATATTGGCTATTACTATTAGCAATGTAAGTCTGAGGGAGAATGAAAGACGAAGGATGTGTTTTGATGAATGGGAAAGAGAATGCTTAAGGTAGAGAACATGGGGCAGTGAAGGTCAGAGCCTGTGGGTGACCACAGTTCAGAGAGATGGCCAGGTTGAGGGAACTGGGTTTCCTGTAAGGGCTTAAATGGGGGTAGTGTTGCCACAGGCTAAGGTAGGTGACCGATGGTAGGGGAGAGGCATACTAAATGACCAAGTTTACAGCTTCTGAGGTGAAAGTACTCAGACTAGAACAATAGGATTCTTGACCTCTGACCTTTTGTAATCTGCTCTGTACTGTAGGATGGAGTAATACAACAACAAGGGTGCTTTCTCAAAACCACTTCCTCTTCTGCATGGTTGTAGGGAACACGGTGGAAGATTTGTCTTTATGAATATGTGGAGTTAACATCTTGGTGTTAAACAGTGAATTTGCTTGATATGCAAATACAGCGATACCTATTTCTCGTGACTATATTCTGTACTGAAACAAAGGTGGAATTCTGTAAGACCTGTAGCCTGAACTAACTAGCTCAGTGTATTATTTATATGGAGCGCCCTAAGTTTTTAAGAGATTAGCTGTTTCTCCACGTTAGTAATTTGAAGTCAGGGACACTTCTTTTTTTTTTTTTTTTTTTTTTTTTATAATCTTTTTATTTATTTATTTATTTATTTATTTTTATATTTAATTATGGCTGTGTTGGGTCTTCGTTTCTGTGCGAGGGCTTTCTCTAGTTGCGGCAAGCGGGGGCCACTCTTCATCGCGGTGCGCGGGCCTCTCACTATCGCGGCCTCTCCTGTTGCGGAGCACGGGCTCCAGATGCGCAGGCTCAGTAGTTGTGGCTCACGGGCCCATTTGCTCCGTGGCA
The DNA here is from genome assembly GCF_949987535.1 of Balaenoptera acutorostrata. Classification (NCBI taxonomy): domain Eukaryota; kingdom Metazoa; phylum Chordata; class Mammalia; order Artiodactyla; family Balaenopteridae; genus Balaenoptera; species Balaenoptera acutorostrata. The sequence goes on from NC_080068.1 coordinate 81,827,837, forward strand.
TGTGGGATCTTCCCAGACCAGGGCTCGAACCCGTGTCCCCTGCATTGGCAGGCGGATTCTCAACCACTGCGCCACCAGGGAAGCCCAGGGACACTTCTTTTAATTATCTATAGTGCCAGGTATCCTTTAGGGATAGCTGATTAGCTGTAAAGATTTGGACGAGTAAAAATTGTACCTGAGGTTTCTACCTTGGGTATCATTGTAGGATGTCCTAAGTCATTTTTCTTATCTACTGCCACTCAGTCATTATGACCAGCAAAAGAAATTTCTTACACATTTCTTGATTTCCCCTTGGGAGATAGTTCCCCTCAATTGGGGACCACCATTCTGGAATACAATAAACTTCCCTTGTTTTTAGAATGTGTAAGACTTGTACTGATGACACTGAAAAGTTTTACTACTCATGTGGCAGCCTAATTTCTTGTATTTGGTACACATCTTCTAAGGTTCCTTTCAGTCCTGGGATCCTATGATTGTTAAGCCATTATTTTGACATATTTGCAGGCTTCTAAATACTGTAAGGTTATGTTTATTTTTTATTTTTTATTTTTTTTAGAAATTCACGTTCTTTTATTTATTTATTTATTTACTTTTGGATGTGTTGGGTCTTCGTTTCTGTGCGAGGGCTTTCTCCAGTTGCGGCGAGCGGGGGCCACTCTTCATCGCAGTGCGCGGGCCTCTCACCATCGCGGCCTCTCTTGTCGCGGAGCACAGGCTCCAGACGCGCAGGCTCAGTAATTGTGGCTCACGGACCCAGCTGTTCCGCGGCGTGTGGGATCTTCCCAGACCAGGGCTCGAACCCGTGTCCCCTGCATTGGCAGGCAGATTCTCAACCACTGCGCCACCAGGGAAGCCCCAAGGTTATGTTTATGATTTTAAAATGGTGTGCCATTTAAAAAACAATGGATTAAACTTATGAGTGAGTTCAGTTGCACTATGCTACTTTTTACCTCCCATAAGATATGAAAATCAGGCAAAGGTGATTCCAAAAGTTGTCAGCACTGAACACTTAATGACTTTATGGTTTACTGGAGTGACCCAAGGTTTTCAGTTATTTTCTTTCCTAGTTCAACTAGGGAATATGACAAAGTTATACTGGTAATGGGTGGGGGGATGGGTAGTGGGGAGTGGTTTACTGTGGTGGTTTTTCATACTTGAGGCATTTGGAGGGGGAGGGCTATCCCAACCCATAAATTTTTTTTATTGAAATATAATGGATTTACAATATTGGTTTCAGTTGTACAACATAGTGGTTCAATATTTTATAGATTATACTCCATTTAAAGTTATTACAATCTACTGGCTATGCTGTTTAATATATCCTTGGTGCTTATTTTATACGTATATATTTGTATTTCTTAATCTCCAACCCCTATCTTGCCCCTCCTTGCTTCCCTCTCCTCACCACTAGTTTGTTCTCTATATCTGTGAATCTGTTTCTGTTTTGTTACATTCATTTTTTAGATTCCAAATATAAGTGATAACATAGAGTATTTGTCTTTCTCTGTCTTATTTCACTAAGCATAATATCTCTAGGTCCATCCACATTGTGGCAAATAACAGAATTTCATTCTTTTTTATGGCCGAACAACATTCCATTGTATTCCGTGTGTATATGTATCACATCTTCTTTGTTCATCATCTGTTGATGGACACTTAGGTTGCTTCCTTATCTTGGCTATTGTAAATAATGCTGCTGTGAACATTGGGGTGCATGTATCTTTTCAAATTAGTGTTTTAGTTTTTTTCTGATATATACCCAGGAGTGGAATTGCTGGATCATATGCTAGTTCTATTTTTAGTTTTCTGAGAAACCTCCATTCTATTTTCCACAGTGACTGCACCAATTTACATTCCCACCAACAGTGTATGAGAGTTCCCTTTTCTCCACATCCTCGCCAACATTTGTTATTTGGGTTCTTTTTGATGATAGTCATTCTGATAGGTGTGAGGTGATATCTCATTGCGGTTTTGATTTGCATTTCTCTGATGATTTGCAGTGTTGAGCATCTTTTCATGTTCCTGTTGGCCATCTGTATGTCTTCTTTGGTAAAATGTCTATTCAGGTCTTCTTCCCACTTTTTAACTGAGTTGTTTGTTTTTTTAATATTAAGTTTGATACTGAATATGTGAGCTGTGACCTTATTGGTCATATCATTTGCAAATATTTTCTCCCATTCAGTAGGTTGTGTTTTTGTTTTGTGGATGGTTTCCTTTGCTGTGCAAAAGCTTAAGTTGGATGTAGTCCCATTTGTTTGTTTTTGCTTTTGTTTCATTTGCCTTGAAACAGATTCAAAAAAAATATTGCTACGATTTATGTCAAAGAGTGTTCTGCCTGTGTTCTTTTCAAGAGTTATATGGTTTCTGGTCTTACATTTGGGTCTTTAATCTATTTTGAGTTTGTTTTTGTATATGGTGTGAAAAAATGTTGTAATTTCATTGATTTACATGAGACTGTCCAGTTTTCCCAGCACCACTTATTGAAGAAGAGACTGTCTTTCCTCCATTGTAAATTTTTGCCTCCTTTGTCATAGATTAATTGGCCATAAGTGTGTGGGTTTATTTCTGGGCTCTCTATTCTATTCCATTGGCCTGTGTCTGTTTTTGTGTCAGTCTCATGCTGTTTTGATTACTGTAACTTTGTAGTATAGTCTGAAGTCAAAAAGTGTGATACCTCCAGCTTTGTTCATTTTTCTGAAGATTGCTTTGGGAATTTGAGTTTGCTTTTGTGGTTCCATGTGAACTTTAGGATTATTTGTTCTAGTTCTGTGAAAGATGACATGGGTATTTTGATAGGGGTTGCATTAAATCTGTATATTGCTTTTGGTAGTATGGCCATTTTAACAATAGTAATTCTTCCAATCCATGTGCACAGGATTTTTTTGTATCATCTTCATTTTCCTTCATCAGTGTTTTATAGTTCTCAGAGTATAGGTCTTTCACCTTCTTGGTTAAGTTTATTCTTAGGTATTTTTTTCTTTTTGATGAATTTTTAAAAGTCCCATAAGTGGTTTGGAATGCTTCCAGTTGTCCTACTGCCAACCTTCTCCTCTCCCCGATTTTTGATTTGAAGATCTCTTGTAGTGGTTAGATGGATTGGAGAAATCTGTATTTGAGTCCTGTTCCTGCTCCTTAGAAGCCTGGTGACCTAAATAGACAAAACTTTAAAACTTTGTTTACTTTCCACTTGTTATCTTAAATCATCTCAAAGATGGGAAGGGGTCATTCAGCAAACATTTATTGAGCACCTTTTATATGCCTGACAGTGTTCAAACTTAAGGCCTAGAGCAGTGAACAATAGACAAGATCCCTACCCTCTTGTAAAAGTCCACCGATGTCAGGTAGTGACAAATGCCATGAAGACAGAGAAAGCAAGGGTAAGGAATACTGAGGCACAAGGCATGCTTGTATGCATAGGGGCATTAGGGAGGGCCTCTCTGAATAGGACACATTTCAGCAGAGACCTACTCAAGTGATGGAGTGAGCCATGAACCATGGGTATATGTTGGGAAAGTAGATTTGAAAGAGATGGAAGGGTGAGAGGTAGGGTCATGAGGTGGGAATAGGACTGAAGCCAGCTTAGTGGTGATTGACTGATGGGGTGTCAGGGGGCAGTCAGGGGAAGCCAGGGAAGATGAAGTGGGGAAGTTGCAGGGAGTGATGTGGTGTGACTTTCGTTATAAAGTGAATCATTCTGGCTGCCGTACTGAGAACATGCTGCTTGTGGGGGCAGGGGGCCAGGACAGAATCTGGGATATCAGTCAGGAGGCTGTTGCAGTGGTCTAAGATAGACAAGATAGTGGCTTGGGCTAGGATGTGAGTAGGAGAGGTGGTGAAAGCAGTTGTACCTTTAAGGTGGAGCTCAAGAAGATAATAAGATTATGGTTATTAAGTGATACTGAAAGCCAGACATATAGCAGGTGCTCCTAAATGTTACTTCCCTTTTACTTATACTTTCTCTTGGAAATGGGTCAGGATAGCACAGGCAAATGTACATTCACATCTGTAATGCTGTTTGTACGTTCTCTAAATATGTACTGCATATACATCATATACTATGTATAAACAAATAATTTGACTGGCATTTATTGACAGCTTATATGGGCTGGTCATCATCTTGGCAGATTTAATAGTTTATTATGGGATAATAAAAATAATTATAATGACAAATACTTGTTTAACATTTGCTGTGTGCCATTGGTGTTCTTGATGCTTTACAAAAGCTTTATGAAATAGGAACTATTATCACTCCTACTTTCCTGATGAAGAAACTGAGGCACAGAGAGGTTAAATACTGGGATTTGACCAAGATTGTCCAGCTCCAAAATCCTGGCTTTTGCACTGCACTATCCCACTTCTATAGGTTACTATGGAATGAATAGAATGTGATTCAATGCTAAGAAGTAAATGTGGTTGGAACACAGAGAAGAGAGTGTTTCTTGTTCACTAGAGACCTTGTGAAGGAAATAGCATTTGAGTTAGACTTCAAAGAATGGGAAAGATTTCAACTGTGGGAAGATAATGGCTTAGTGATGAAAATAATTATAATGAGGGACGTGAATATGTACTAAACACTCACCGAGGACTAAACACCATTTTAACACTTAAGGTGGATTATCTCATTTAATCTTCACCAGCACTGAGGTACCTTTGAGCATTTCCATTTTATGGGTAAGGAACCAGACACATACACACGTGCCTATGAGAGCGGAGGAGGGTGGGAATTGAATATGACTCCAGACTCCTGGGCTGTGTTTGGAAGGGCATCCATCCTAAGGGGGGAGAGTGATGGGCTTAGGCTCAGGTATGAGGAATTTAAAACCGAACCAAATTTTGTTGTGCATCCCAGTCATCTTTGGAATGTGTTACAAATATAGATTCTCGGGCGTGTTATCATCAGTTGTTGCTGTACAGCAGATCCACTGACCGGCACCTGGAGAGCCACAAACTTAAGAGCATGGCATGTGTGCCTGGTGCCCAAGTGGAGGTCAAAACATGGAGGGCTTTGATTTCATGTTAAGGAGTTTGCACCTGGTAGACTTTTATGGTTAGGCGTGCCCATCTATTTGCATCTGGTGACGTGCCTGGGGGCTTGAAGCCTCTGAAGTGGATCTGTGAACACCCTTGGGTGGTCAGACTGTTAAAAAGTCAGATGATTGGAGGATGCAGCCGACACAAAAGTGCAGAGAGGATTGTAAGGCCTGTGGCAGGGAGCTTCTCTGGGTCACGAAAAGGAATCTGGTTCATTAGCCCTATTCAGCATGTCCACCGATAGCAGAGAGAGGTGGTTTTGCTTAGAACATTTGGTATAGCCATCCCTGAGTCAGCCACTCAGGAAGTTTATGTGTAAGAGACAAAAAGGACTTGTGTATGAAAACACGAAGGCTCCCACACGCACACACACACCCCCAAAAAATTCACAAAATGGGCTTCCGAACCACTGCTACCATCCTTCCCTGCCGGCCTCCCATCTTTTAAACATGTCCCAAGCACTTTGCAAATTTCTAGAAACCTAGTTAGAGATGTATATGGAGAAGGGAGTGATTCATTCTATTTCAGGGGGTTGATAGGAAGCCTTCAGAGAGGAAGTAATACCTGCCTACTCAGAATTTAAAATAGTGCCGAGGATTTTGCAAAGTGTGTAGATTTGCAAGCAGTTGCAGCATACGCAAAAGGTGTGGGACCATTTAACAGTTTGCTGCCTGGGGGAAATGGTAATTAACAATAATGTGCTAAAGTCAGTGACGTGGCACAGGTTAAACCTGAGCCTGAAGTTAGTACATGGGAACACCCACCTTGCAGGAAATGTGTATGAGGTACGGTATCTGGAACACCATTGCCGTTTACATCAGTAGTAGCTGCTGCTGTTTTTATGGTTAGACTGAGACCAGACTGTTGTATGGCATCCCAAGGAGCTTAGACTGTCTTGTTCAGATGTGGAGTGACAGGCCAAATCTGGATTTTCAGTAGTTCAGTGGTACATGGAGACCGGGCTGAGGGGCTTGTTGAGATGGTTGCGGTAATTCAGGCAGGAGATGTAATGAGGGTCTGAACTGTCTTGAGGGGGGTGGAGGAGTGTATTAGTTCACGTTTGTTTTCACAGTTCTGGAGGCTGGGGAGTCCGAGATCAAAGTTCCAGCCGATTTGGCTATAACTATTTCCATTTTGTGATGGGCAAACAAAATTAGCGAATGCGTTTTTTTTAAACAAAATAATTTTGTGAACGAGAATAATATATCTGAGAATTAGGCTCATACGTGGTGTTGAGGTTTAACTTTCTACTTTTTTTCCCTGACATTTTGTCATTTTGAGTGTGACGGAGGGATACGTGTTTGACAAAGGCATTTCCTGCCTTTCATCTCTTGTTTGTACTTTTATTTCTCTGTTTCTGCAGTGCTGCCTGAATACGATATGTGCTTTCCCTTTTTTCGTATACTCACTTGTCAATGTTGGCTGATGTTTTTGAATAGTTAAAGCAAGAGCTTATGGGCATGTAACACATAGAGACTCTGAGTTATGTCTTTTGAGGAGCTACTTTGAGATGTGATTTCCAGAAATATTGTATCCTTGCTTGCTCAGATAAATATACCTTGTTTGGCTGTGTCTCGTTTTATTACTTCAGTGTGTGGTTGTTATGCATATTCTGTATTTGTTTCTTTTTCCTGATGCATAATATACAGACATTTTTGCATACCATACATTTTTACAAACTGAATGCAGCCATGTAAACAGCACCTGATAAATCAACTTTTTAAAAAATTAATGTTGTTTATGAGAAAAATGAACCTATGTGTATATGCTGTGTATGAAGGAAAATGTGACCTTCAAACTTTTTCCTTTTCCTTTCATATTAACTTCCTGTTATCTACTGTACAGTTGCTCAACTAGTCTTATCTTGTATAACAGTATTTACATACAATGCTGCTGCAATTTTGAAGTGAAAATTATTAACCTAAGAAGTATGTTCTAACTGTGCTTTTGGAGAGAGTCTTTGAAGAAGGTGTACTAAAGGGGGAGTCATTCATATCTAGTTAGGTTCTATTAAGAAAAATTATCTAAAATTTGGAAATCAAAAGAATGTACAGCATGTTCCTTCGATGCCTTGTTGGGGGTATTGTTTAACAGGCTCACATCAGGGATATTTAATTCTAATTCTTGTGCTCCACTTTCCATTTACTATTTGGTTAGAGCCCCGGACTGAGAAGTTACCTGTTAGCTTATAGATTTTTGTCTAGTAGAAAGATATCTCCAAAGGTTATGGTTTTATTGCCCTGTAGGGCACTAACCAGTTTTTTATCTAACCTACCCATTTTATTCGAGCACTGAAAAAAAAAAGAAAAAAAAAAGCCTTTTCTGATGGATTGTATAAATCTCTTCCACAAATGCTCTTGGAACTAGCCCTACCACCTTACTGGTTCCCTCATTAATTAGTGAATGAATTTTTTTGGATACATGTTCATTTTATATTTGAGAATCATTTTTTTTACCTTTTTGAAAATCATCATTTGATACTAGCATAACATTTCTGTCCTGTCCCTTCACACTCTACCTAGGAATTGACTTTCTAAGGCATACAAAGTAATGCACAAAGATTCCAAACTCTCAGCGAGCACAAGTAATGATCCTCATTTCTATTGTTTTTCTTCAGAGAACGTTTATAATGTAAAACTAGTTTTAATACCAAAAATGTCCTAATAAATTGCTTTTCTTTTTTTCTAGGCTTAAGCGCATAAAGCATTCACTGTGCAGAAAATAACATTTTGAGATAAGTGATAGAGGAAAATCCAATACAGAAGTGCACCCTCTTGTGTGCGTATTGCATTGTACCGCTTGTATCACATTGCCTAGTAATGAAGCCACCATTATGTCCTCAGTCAGTGAAGTGAATGTTGATATCAAAGATTTCCTAATGAGCATTAATTTGGAGCAGTACCTCTTACGCTTCCGCGAGTTTGGTTTTAATAATGTAAGGGACTGTGCAGAAATAAATGACAGCGTGCTCCTCAAAGTTGGAATATCACCTACAGGACACCGGAGGAGGATACTTAAACAGTTACAGATAATCCTGTCAAAAATGCAAGATATCTCAATATATGCAAATGTTCATAAAACAAAGAAGAATGATGAGACTTCAGAGGATCACCATGCTCCGTCTTCTGTTCAGAACACCTGCCTAGAACTTTCAGATTCACACAGTGTTCAGACACCCCCAACGCAGTTGGAGACTGTTACAAGAAGTCTTGATCAAAATGAGGTTAGTGTGGAAAATAGCCAGTCTTTTAAATCAGATGATAAGCTGACTCTTCCTACATACAACTTTCCCATTCCGGAAGAAGAACCACACCTGAATTCAGATTCTTTTCAAGGTTCTTTATTTGGTAGTGAAATTACTGACGTAGAATCTTTGACTGCACAAAAGACTATCGACTCTACAACCGGAGAAGAACAAACAAAAAAAGTTGATTTGATCTCAGAAAATGTGAGCAAGCTTCCTAGTGAAGACCCTGAATTCCTTTCTTCCCCTGACTGTTCAGTACCAGAAGCAAATTTTGGAAATGGAACTAATCGTTTATTAGAAAGCTCCCCACCATCCCCATTCTTTCAATTTCAAGGAGAAATGGTTGTAAATGATTTGTATGTTCCGTCATCGCCTGTCCTAACACCTATGAGAAGTCGTAGCAAGTTGGTTTCAAGACCATCTCGATCTTTTCTGCTAAGACATCGGCCTGTACCAGAGCTTCCAGGGTCAGCAAAAGGAATTTCAGGGAGGTAAGAATTTTTATGATAACTTTTGTGTATTCAATTTGGGGGAATTTAGTTATTTTTTAACAATTTTATTTTCAGTGTTCATTTCTAAATTTGACCCATTCAACCAACCTTTTCTTTCTTCTAAAATTTTTTGTCATGCCATCTCTCTTGTACACCACTGCCCAGAGTCTGTTTCCAACTTATGACTTCAGCTTTCTCCTATTTAATTGGGGGACTTCATTTCCCCTAATTCTGCCTGGACATTCCTTCCTGTATCTTCCTCCGTGCCTGGTATTATATTCTTCCGTGAGTGCCCTTTATATTTGAATTGCTGACTCTATCTCCCCACTAGGTTATGTGCTTTTTGGCAGGGGCCATGTTCCTAATGACTGTATCTCTACTACCTGACACGATTGGCACGAATTAATCATTCACCATGCATCTAGTGAGCACTTGCTTGGTACTGGTCACGGCACTAGATGCGGAGGAGGTAGAGAGATAAAAAGGGGCTTTAGTGTAGTGTAGAAGACATGTAAAAAGTAGTAGCAGTACAATATGAGACCACTTCAGCTGGAGACCAGAACTCTAAAGAGGGGGCCTACCGGCCTGTTGGGTCATTGGTACCCTGAGGTAACTGTGGAGTCTAAGAGGAGCTGACTTACAGCAGGGAGAGCTTTCAACCATTTCTCAAAGTTACACCTAAGATGTGGTTTTCTTCAGGGTTGCGGTGGGATTTTTTTTTTTTTTTTTTTTTTTAATTCACTAAAAGCTAACACTTGTCTCTGTTGGTAGTCATGAGGTTGTTTAAGTTCAACCCTTACTGCTATGGCACTAAATGCAATTACAGATTCCTGTAAACAGGCTCTAGGCTGGCATTTCTGCGAGATTCTCCTTCCCCCTTTGTCTCCCTGTGTATCCACTCTGTCCCTGGTGCTGGATCTTGGGTGTATTTACAAGAGAAAAATATGGAAATTTAGTATATGCAAGAGAAAACATGGCAATTTACAAGACCATGTTAAGTACCTCCCATTAGAGTGTAAACTCTTTGAGGGCAGAGGCCCTAATTAATTTGTCTTTATCATGGCATCCCTGGTGCCAATGGCAATATTGAGTATTTACTGAGAAATCAATTGGCAGTATCATTTATTAAACACCTAGAAGCTGGTTTGGTTTATAATTTTCCATGGGTTGTCTAATTCTCACATTGGCCCTCTGAAATAGGTATTATTCCTCCATTTTCTTATGAGGTAACTGAGCCTTAGGTTAATTTTTCTAGGATCACATGGGTAGTGAACTGGGATTTCATTCCAGTACATCTGACTCTATAACACACTTTCTTAACCACTCATTTAGTAAATATTCTTAAAAGTGTTGATTGCATATATAAGAAATGGAGTATTTCTTAGGAAAGTAGAAGATCACCAATTTTTGTATGACACCGTAGCTTTAGCATATTTTGCTAATTTTAAACAATTAAAAGAAAGTAAATGAGAAGGGTCTGCTATGTCTTTGCAGGAACAGAATCCTTTTGCGAGCCATAAGGATAACTTCAGATAAGAAACATTTGGCTCAAGTTTTAAATAAGTTGTGCTATTTTTCATAAATTTTTGAGAATCTTTTGATGTTCATTTACTTGTAAGTGTAAGCTTTGCACCATGTGAAAGACTTGTTATTCACATTGTGACTGAGTCTTTGAAAATGAGAATTAAAATAATGTTGAAATTAGTAGTAAAGAGCTTAGCAGGAGCTGCATCATAGCACTGCCAGAGAACCCACTGTCACCTCTCTTTTCTTCTTTGATTATGGCAGTAAATGGTAACTAGGCATTTCTGGTGATGAAATTATAAAATGAGAAAGTAAATTAAATTATTTTCAGACTTCACTGTCTGTTTTTCTTTGTGGTCCTTGCCTGAACTGCAAACAGTAATTGCAAACTAATTACAGTGTTATAATATGACTTTTAGAAAATGAAACCGTGGCTTATGTAATCCGAGATCCTCTCTAATCAAATAACATCTAAACGATATTTAGTACATTTCTTGCTGTACCATATAAATGTATTTCTTTGTGGTCAGTGATTTGGACATAATTTCTTTACTCCTTAAAGATTTCATAGAAGTGTTGACAGGAACATGATGCTGGATGTGTATTCCTGATGTGTGAGGTGCTTTGTTTCTATCTCCCTGGACATGTACCCTCACCCCCCCACCCCCTGCCAATTTATCTGATGCAATTAACTTGCCAGTCAAATGGGTTATCTTTGTCCTTGCCTTGGGCTTCTTCCCTGAATTCCTGTCTGCTCCTTTTGGGAAGGCTGGGCTGGGTGGGGCTATGCTGGACACTGGACCTCAGGATCTCTTTTTTTAAGTCCTATCTCTTGAGGGCCAGGTCAGATCTAGGCTTGAAGAGCCAGCTTCTTCCTTATCAGCTCATCTGGAGGTCTCCCACAGAGGTCTCCAAGCAGAAAGCAAGTCTCACCAGCTGCCCTTCCCTGGGAGTCGTAGGTGTGTCTTGTGATCCTTCCAGGAGGATCCTCCTTAGTGCTCAAAGCAGGAAGGAACAGGTATCTTTAGCTACTGAAGAGCTACCTGTCTTATCTTCCTCCCCAGTTTAATGATCTTCATCCATCTTTCATGTAACTGTTTTATCCTTGGCACAGTCAAAGCCCTGTCTTTTAGGTGTCATGCCTTTGAATGTTTGGGGGGACGGAAAAATAAGGAAACAGAGGTAAACGGGAGGAGGGTGGTATGCAAGGCTGCACGGTGACTGGAGTATCTGTTATAACTTGTTATAAGACTGAGGTACTATAGTGACTGAGGGCTTTTCAAAAATTTGAATTCTAAACCTGAAGTCTCCAGCCTCCTGTGAACTTTTTATTAAAAGTAAAAATCTTAGATATTTTTCTCTAGATGTATTAATACATAGATATTAAAAATGGATGCAACTATTTTAGACTTTAATGTTGAAATACATATGAACCAAAAACGTACAGAAAAATGGTAAGCAATTGTTTGCTACATTGAATTAGAAAAATACAGAAACTCATCCTGTCCTTTCCATGTTCAAGGAAAACTTTACATTTCACGTTACAGCAGAAAAATGGTTAGCATTCTAAAATTCAGACTTTTTCCTTTAAAATGACTTTTTATAAAATGGGTTGATTATTTCAGTATTTGCAAATTTTGACTTGAATATCTAAATAATGAATCAAAATTAATAGTTACCGTTTGATTTATTGTTAGAGGATAAAGGTATCTGTGTGATCCTTTTTACAAGTGAAAAGACATTAACATTTGTACTCTTTATTCATAATTTGAAAAGCCCTTTGTTTGAAAAAATATATTTTGAACTGAAGCTTCTGCTAGTTGATGAAAAAAGTTTCATGATAATGATGTAGACTTCTGTGCTGTAATCCTTCTGTAATTATTTATTCTTATCCTAAGGACATTTTTTGGAACTTTGTAGATTGAAACTTAATTATCTGTGCATTATACATTTCATATTTGTAGTCTGTGCTGTAATTAATGCACTCTTGTGTTTTCTGAATTCAGATTTGTGTGTTTTAGTTAGACATTATGTAACCTCAAGGCAGTTTTCAACTGCCGCCTAATGACTGTGGTGTTTTTCTTTTGAATTCAATCCTATAATGACCCGTAGTTCTTCTGTTATGAATTGTAAGAATTGCATTTTTTTAAAACATTCTGTGTAATGATAAGCACGGCTGCCTTGCTTAAGTAATAGGTAGGTGTAGATCATAAAGAGAGATCTTTAACGTTAATTTACCTTTATGCCTCTGCTTTTCTTGGCAATTTTAGTGATTAAAAAATATGTGAACACATAACATCTGTAAGCATGTTGAAGATTCACTTTGATAATCAGAGTTATTTTTTTGCAACTGGGTGTTTCCTTTAATATTATTTTTGAGATTTGTTCACATCCATGCACGTATTTTAGCAATAATTGCTGTATAGTATTTTATTAAATGACGGAAAACACAGTTTATTCCCCTACTAGGTCATTGGCTATTTTTTTTCACTATTACAGATGAAGAGTTCTCATACTTTTAAGAACTTTAAGAAACAATTGTGCATATTCAGTGTACCAGGAAGACCAACCATTCTTTTCACTAATAAAAAAAATAACAGTTGGCTCGTTCTACCTGAGTGTTTACATTGTGTAGGGCACACCGTATGCTCTTTAAAAACATCATCTCATTAATCCTCATAATATTCATAGGCAGCAGACCCTTTTTTTTATTCCCCTTCAATAAATGAGGAAAAGTAGGCTCAGGGCTGTTGAGTAACTTGACCAAGAACACCAAAGCATAATAACAAAAAATGATAATAGCTACTGCTTTTCTTAATGGGTTTAAAATTTTTGCTAATCAACCATGATTTATATTTCAAATTTAAAAGCAATCCGCAGTTTTTAGGATAATTGATGGGGAAATAATAGGGCAGAAAGAGGGAGAAAGGAAAGAACGTGCGCTTTGCACTCAAGACGGAATTGACCTTGAATGTTGGTTTTGTCTCCTATTAGCTGTGCGACTAGGGCTGGGAGAACCTCCTTTCCTTATTGGTAGGATTAGGACACTAGGTCCTACCTCAGTGGGCTATTAAGGGGATGAAATATGAGATGTAGATATATAAACCCCTAACAAAATGCTTTGGGCATAATAGATATTAGAATATAAAATAGCTTGTGATAATTTATTCATAGATAAATGAGAATCTAAGTTGCTAATCACCAGTTTTCGAAACAGCTTGTTTCCTGTATTGACCTAATTTTCATCTACAGTAGATCAAATGAACTTGGTTGATAGATTTGGTAATTGCTTGCAGGTGGATATTGAATAGCTCTATCAGTGAAAGTCATCGCAAACTTTTTTCTTTACATTTATCAGACTAAAAGTAAAACCAACAAAATATGCTTTAAAAATACCACTAATGGATGTACTTAAAATAATTCAAAAATCTTTTTTTTTTAAATTTCCTTTTTTTTTTTTAGTAAGTTAAGGTTGAGTTTTTTTTATTACACATGGTGGCTTAGAAAAGGGCTCATGGAGCTAGACTGTCTGAGTTTGAATCCCAGGTTAGTTACTTATGAGCTGTGTGACTGTGGAAAAGTAAGTTAACTGCTTTGTGTGCCAATTTTCTTCTTAAAAAAATGCAGATAATGATATTTCTTACTTCTTTTGGTGTTTGTGACTACACATACCACACATTATGAATGTGTGGGTATTTATAAAATTTTGAGACCTGTGTCTGACATATAGTAAATGCTTAATAAGAATTAGCAATATATATTATTAGCACAAGTTACCAAAGATGTAGAAAATTTGAGTGCTGCTCTACTCAGGGGTTCAGATTATTAATATGTATTTGTGTCAGTGACATACAAATTTGAGGAAATGATTATAGCCATGTAACAGTGTCAAGAATCTGGAGATAATGCACAAAGGGTGAATTATTTTGTAACACTTTGGTAAACTTGTGTGCCCTCCCCTGCCAAAGACAACTTCTATCCTGACTTTAAATAATGATGATTACTCTTATGATTTTAAAAATGTTTTATCTCTTAAGGATGTCCCAAACAATATACTGTAGTTTTTTTTTTTAACATCTTTATTGGAGTGTAATTGCTTTACAATGGTGTGTTAGTTTCTGCTTTATAACAAAGTGAATCAGCTATACATATACATCTATCCCCATATCTCTTCCCTCTTGTGTCTCCCTCCCACCCTCCCTATCCCACCCCTCTAGGTGGTCGCAAAGCACCGAGCTGATCTCAGTATTTGTTTTTCTCTTTCTGACTTACCTCACTCTGTATGACAGACTCTAGGTCCATCCACCTCACTACAAATAACTCAATTTCGTTTCTTTTTATGTCTGAATAATATTGCACTGTATATATGTGCCACATCTTCTTTATCCATTCATCTGTCGATGGACACTTAGGTTGCTTCCATGTCCTGGCTATTGTAAATAGAGCTGCAATGAACATTGTGGTACATGACTCTTTTGAATTATGGTTTTCTCAGGGTATATGCCCAGTAGTGGGATTGCTGGGTCATATGGTACTTCTAGTTTTAGTTTTTTAAGGAACCTCCATACTGTTCTCCATAGTGGCTGTATCAATGTACATTCCCACCAACAGTGCAAGAGGGTTCCCTTTTCTCCACACCCTCTCCAGCATTTATTCTTTGTTGATTTTTTGATGATGGCCATTCTGACCGATGTGAGATGATATCTCACTGTAGTTTTGATTTGCATTTCTCTAATGATTAATGATGTTGAGCATTCTTTCATGTGTTTGTTGGCAATCTGTATATCTTCTTTGGAGAAATGTCTATTTAGGTCTCCTGCCCATTTTTGGATTGGGTTGTTTGTTTTTTTGATATTGAGCTGCATGAGCTGCTTGTTAATTTTGGACATTGATCCCTTGTGAGTTGCTTCATTTGCAAATATTTTCTCCCATTCTGAAGGTTGTCTTTTCATCTTCTTTACGGTTTCCTTTGCTGTGCAAAAGCTTTTAAGTTTCATTAGGTCCCATTTGTTTATTTTTGTTTTTATTTCCATTTCCCTAGGAGTGGGTCAAAAAGGATCTTGCTGTGATTTATGTCATAGAGTGTTCTGCCTGTGTTTTCCTCTAAGAGTTTGATAGTGTCTGGCCTTACATTTAGGTCTTTAATCCATTTTGAGTTTATTTTTGTGTATGGTGTTAGGGAGTGTTCTAATTTCTTTCTTTTACATGTAACTGTCCAGTTTTCCCAGCAGCACTTATTGAAGAGCCTGTCTTTTCTCCATTGTATATTCTTGTCTCCTTTATCACAGGTAAGGTGACCATATTGGCGTGGGTTTATTTCTGGGCTTTCTATCTTGTTCCATTGATCTATATTTCTGTTTTTGTGCCAGTGCCATACTGTCTTGATTACTGTAGTTTTGTAGTATAGTCTGAAGTCAGGGAGCTTGAATCCTCCAGCTCTGTTTCTCTTTCTCAAGAGAGAAACTTTGACTATTCGGGGTCTTTTGTGTTTCCACACAAACTGTGAAATTTTTTGTTCTAGTTCTGTGAAAAATGCCAGTGGTAGTTTGATAGGGATTGCATTGAATCTGTAGATTGCTTTGGGTAGTAGAGTCATTTTCAAAATGTTGATTCTTCCAATCCAGGAACATGGTATATCTCTCCATCTATTTGTATCATTTTTAATTTCTTTCATCAGTGTCTTATAATTTTCTGCATACAGGTCTTTTGTCTCCTTAGGTAGGTTCATTCCTAGATATTTTATTCTTTTTGTTGCAATGGTAAATGGGAATGTTTTCTTAATTTCGCTTTCAGATTTTTCATCATTAGTGTATAGGAATGCAAGCGACTTCTGTGCATTAATTTTGTATCCTGCTACTTTACCAAATTCATTGATTAGCTCTAGTAGTTTTTTGGTAGCATCTTTAGAATTCCCTATGTATAGTATCATGTCATCTGCAAACAGTGACAGCTTTACGTCTTCTTTTCCAATTTGGCTTCCTTTTATTTCTTTTTCTTCTCTGATTGCTGCAGCTAAAACTTCCAAAACTGTGTTGAATAATAGTGGTGAGAGTGGGCAACCTTGTCTTTTTCCTGATTTTAGTGGAAATGGTTTCAGTTTTTCACCATTGAGGACGATGCTGGCTGTGGGTTTGTCATATATGGCCTTTATTATGTTGAGGTAACTTCCCTCTCTGCCTACTTTCTGGAGGGTTTTTATCATAAATGGGTGTTGAATTTGTCAAAAGCTTTCTCTGCAACGATTCAAATGATCATGTGGATTTTCTCCTTCAGTTTGTTAATATGGTGTATCACATTGATTGATTTGAGTATATTGAAGAATCCTTGCATTCCTGGAATAAACACCACTTGATCATGGTGTGTGATCCTTTTAATGTGCTTTTGGATTCTGTTTGTTAGTATTTTGTTGAGGATTTTTGCATCTATGTTCATCAGTGATATTGGCCTGTAGTTTTCTTTCTTTGTGACATCTTTGTCTGGTTTTGGTATCAGGGTGATGGTGGCCTCGTAGAATGAGTTTGGGAGTGTTCCTCCCTCTGCAATATTTTGGAAGAGTTTGAGAAGGATAGGTGTTAACTCTTCTCTAAATGTTTGAGAGAATTCACCTCTGAAGCCATCTGGTCTTGGGCTTTTGTTTATTGGAAGATTTTTAATCACAGTTTCAATTTCAGTGCTTGTGATTGGCCTCTTCATATTTTCTATTTCTTCCTGGTTCAGTCTTGGAAGGTTGTGTGTTTCTAAGAATTTGTCCATTTCTTCAAGGTTGTCCATTTTATTGGCATATAGTTGCTTGTAGTAATCTCTCATGATCCTTTGTATTTCTGCAGTGTCAGTTGTTACTTCTCCTTTTTCATTTCTAATTCTATTGATTTGAGTCTTCTCCCTTTTTTTCTTTATGATTCTGGCTAATGGTTTATCAGTTTTGTTTATCTTCTCAAAGAACCAGCTTTTAGTTTTATTGATCTTTGCTATTGTTTCCTTCATTTCTTTTCCTTTTATTTCTGATCTGATCTTTATGATTACTTTCCTTCTGGTAACTTTGTGGTTTTTTTGTTCTTCTTTCTCTAATTGTGTTAGGTGTAAGTTTATTTATTTATTTCAGATGTTTCTTGTTTCCTAAGGTAGGGTTGTATTGCTATAATCTTCCCTATTAGAACTGCTTTTGCTGCATCCCTTATGTTTTGGGTCATCGTGTTTTCATTGTCATTTGTTTCTAGGTATTTTTTGATTTCCTCTTTGATTTCTTCAGTGATCACTTCGTTATTAAGTAGTGTATTGTGTAGCCTCCATGTGTTTGTATTTTATACAGATATTTTCCTGTAATTGATATCTAGTCTCATAGCGTTGTGGTCGGAAAAGATACTTGATATGATTTCAGTTTTCTTAAATTTGCCAAGGCTAGATTTGTGACCCAAGATATGATCTCTCCTGAAGAATGTTCCTTGAGCACTTGAGAAGAATGTGTATTCTGTTGTTTTTGGATGGAATGTCCTATAAATATCAATTAAGTCCATCTTGTTTAATGTATCATTTAAAGCTTGTGTTTCCTTATTTATTTTCATTTTGGATGATCTGTCCATTGGTGAAAGTGGGGTGTTAAAGTGCCCTACTATGATTGTGTTACTGTCGATTTCCCCTTTTATGGCTGTTAGTATTTGCCTTATTGTATTGAGGTGCTCCTATGTTGGGTGCATAAGTATTTACAATTGTTATATCTTCTTCCTGGATTGATCCCTTGATCATTATATAGTGTCCTTCTTTGTCTCTTGTAATAGTCTTTGTTTTAAAGTCTATTTTGTCTGATGTGAGAAGTGCTACTCCAGCTTTCTTTTGATTTCCATTTGCATGGAATATCGTTTTCCATACCCTCACTTTCAGCCTGTATGTGTCCCTGTGTCTGAAGTGGGTCTCTTGTCGACAGCATATATATCGGTCTTGTTTTTGTCTCTATTCAGCCAGTCTATGTCTTTTGGTTGGAGCATTTAATCCATTTACACTTAAGGTAATTATTGATATGTATGTTCCTATTACCATTTTCTTAATTGTTTTGGGTTTGTTCTTGTAGGTCTTTTCCTTCTCTCGCGTTTCCTGCCTAGAGAAGTTCCTTTAGCATTTGCTGTAAAGCTGGTGTGGTGGTGCTGAATTCTCTTAGCTTTTGCTTGTCTGTAAAGGTTTTAATTTCTCCATCAAATCTGAATGAGATCCTTGCTGGGTAGAGTAATCTTGGTTGTAGGTTTTTGCCTTTCATCCCTTTAAATGTGTCCTGTCACTCCCTTCTGGCTTGCAGAGTTTCTGCTGAAAGATCAGCTGTTAACCGTATGGGGATTCCCTTGTATGTTATTTGTTGTTTTTCCCTTGCTGCTTTTAATATTTTTTCTTTGTATTTAATTTTTGATAGTTTGATCAATATGTGTCTTGGCGTGTTTCCCCTTGAATTTATCCTGTATGGGACTCTCTGTGCTTCCTGGACTTGATTAACTATTTCCTTTCCCATATTAGGGAAGTTTTCAACTATAATCTCTTCAAATATTTTCTCAGTCCCTTTCTTTTTCTCTTCTTCCTCTGGGACCTCTATATTTCGCATGTTGGTGCATTTAATGTTGTCCCAGAAGTCTCTGAGACCGTCCTCAATTCTTTTCATTCTTTTTTCTTTATTCTGCTCTACAGCAGTTATTTCCACTATTTTATGTTCCAGGTCACTTATCTGTTCTTCTGCCTCAGTTATTCTGCTACTGATCCTTTCTAGAGAATTTTTAATTTCATTTATTGTGTTCTTCATCATTGTTTGTTTGCTCTTTAGTTCTTCTAGGTCCTTGTTAAACGTTTCTTGTATTTTCTCCATTCTATTTCCAAGATTTTGGATCATCTTTACTATCATTATTCTGAATTCTTTTTCCGGTAGACTGCCTATTTCCTCTTCATTTTTTAGGTCTGTTGGGTTTTTACCTTGCTTCTTCATCTGCTGTGTGTTTCTGTGTCTTCTCATTGTGCTTAACTTACTGTATTTGGGGTCTCCTTTTTGCAGGCTGCCGGTTCGTAGTTCCTGTTGTTTTTGGTGTCTGCCCCAAGTGGCTAAGGTTGGTTCAGTGGGTTGTGTAGGCTTCCTGCTGGAGGGAACTAGTGCCTGTGTTCTGGTGGATGAGGCTGGTTCTTGTCTTTCTGGTGGGCAGGTCCACATCTGGTAGTGTGTTTTGGGGTGTCTGTGACCTTATTATGATTTTAGGCAGCCTCTCTGCTAATGCGTGGGGTTGTGTTCCTGTCTTGCTATTTGTTTGGCGTAGGTTGTCCAGCACTGTAGCTTGCTGGTCTTTGAGTGGAGCTGGGTCTTGGTGTTGAGATGGAGATCTCTGGGAGATTTTCGCCATTTGATATTACATGGAGCTGGGAGGTCTCTGGTGGACCAACGTCCTGAACTTGGCTCTCCCACCTCAGAGGCATAGCCGTGATGCCTGGCCAAAGCACCAACAGCCTGTTATCCACACGGCTCAGAATTATAGGGAGAAAAAAAGAAAGAAAGAAAGAAAAATATAAAATGAATGAAATGAAATAAAATAACGTTATTAAAATAAAAAATAATTATTATAAAAAATTTTTAAAGTAAGAAAAAAAGAAAGAAAGAAAAAGAGAGCAACCAAACCAAAAAACAAATCCACCAATGATAAGAAGCACTAAAAACTATACTAAAAAATGAAAAAAAAGAAATAAAAACGGACAGATAGAACCCTAGGACAACTGGTAAAAGCATATCTGTACAGACAAAATCGCACACAGAAGCATACACATACACACTCACAAAAAGAGAAAAAGGAGAAAAAGTATATACATATCGTTGCTTCCAAAGTCCACCTCCTCAATTTGGGATGATTTGTTGTCTCTTCAGGTATTCCACAGATGCAGGGTACATCAAGTTGATTGTGGAAATATAATCCGCTGCTCCTGAGGCTGCTCGGAGAGATTTCCCTTTCTCTTCTTTGTTCGCACTGCTCCTGGGGTTCAGCTTTGGATTTGGCCCCGCCTCTGCATGTAGGTCGCCTGAGGGCATCTGTTCTTCACTCAGACAGGACGGGGTTAAAGGAGCAGCTATTCGGGGGCTCTGGCTCACTGAGGCCAGGGGTAGGGAGGGGTACAGAATGCGGGGCAAGCCTGTGGCGGCAGAGGCCGGCATGACGTTTCACCAGCCTGAGGCGTGCCTTGTGTTCTCCTGGGGAAGTTGTCCATGGATCACGGGACCCTGGCAGTGGCGGGCTGCACAGGCTCCTGGGAGGGGAGGTGTGGATAGTGACCTGTGCTTGCACACAGGCTTCTTGGTGGCTGCAACAGCAGCCTTAGCGTCTCATGCCCGTCTCTGGGGTCCGCGCTGATAGCTGTGGCTCACGCCCGTCTCTGGAGCTCCTTTAAGTGTCGCTCTTAATCCCCTCTCCTTGCGCGCCCTGAAACAAAGTGGCAAGAAAAAGTGTCATGCCTCTTCGGCATCTCCAGACCTTTTCCTGGACTCCCTCCCGGCTAGCTGTGGCTCATTAGCCCTCTTCAGGCTCTGTTCATGCAGCCAGCCCCAGTCCTCTCCCTGGGATCCGACTGAAGCTGGCCTCAGCCCCCAGCCCCTCCCGCTCCAGCGTTTGAGCATACAAACCTCTTGGGCTGGGCAGTGCTGGTCGGCACTGATCCCCTGTGCGCGAATCTCTCCGCTTTGCCCTCTGCATCCCTGTTGCTGTGCTCTCCTCCGTGGCTCTGAAGCTTCCCCGCTCCGCCACCTGCAGTCTCCTCCCACGAAGGGTCTTCCTAGTGTGTGAAAACCTTTCCTCCTTCACAGCTCTCTCCCACTGGTGCAGGTCCCGTCCCTATTCTTTTGTCTCTGTTTTTTCTTTTTTCTTTTGCCCTACCCAGGTACATGGGGAGTTTCTTGCCTTTTTGGAGGTCTGAGGTCTTCTGCCAGCCTTCAGTAGATGTTCTTTAGGGGTTGTTCCACGTGTAGGTGTATTTCTGATGTATTTGTGGGGAGGAAGGTGATATCCACATCTTACTCTTCTGCCATCTTGAATCCCCTCTCTATACTGTAGTTTTGACTGTCTTGTGGATTTAAAAATGCAGCCATATAGTAAATCTTTTAGTTAAGCTCATTTTGCTTAACTTTGAGACTTAATCTATGTTGGTACCTATGGTTGTAGACTGTTCATTTTCACTGCTGTATAATACTTCACCGTATGGATATATCATGATATCCATTCTACTGTTATAGTTCACATTCTCAACATCATCTAGTATTTTACATGTAAGTGATATATGTTTACACACATGTGTAAACCAGCTTTATTTATATCAAACTTACATGTAAGAAGAAAGACTGATGTTCAATAGACAGGTTGATGAGTTTTGACAAATATATACAGCCATGTGACCACAATCAAGATATAGAACATTTCTATCATCCCTCAAAATTCGCCTTTGCACATTGGCAGTAAATTATCCTATCACCTGCATTGGGGAACCACTGATCTCACTGAATTAGTTTTGCCTATTCTAGAATTTCATATAAATGGAATCATACAGCAAGTAACATTTTGTGTCCGATATCTTTTATTCAACCTGATGTTTATGAGATGCGTCCATGTGGCTGCATGTCAGTTTGTTGTTTTGTCTGTTGAATGTTATTCTTTTGTGTGATTCTCCCACAGCTTCTTTAACTTTTGCATGTTGACATACATTTGGGTGGTTTTTCTTTTCATCTACATGTATGTCTGTTGAATATATACTTAGGAGTAGAGTTGCTGTCATAGTATATGCTTATCTTCCACTTTGGTAGGTAATGCAAAGTGGTTCTCATCGTTGAGTGGTTATGCTCACTTATGTTAACACTAGCAGTGTATGTGCATTTCTTTTGTCTCATAGCCTCAACAGCATTTCGTTATTTAAAAAAAATTTAGCCATACAGGTGGGCGGATAGTTATATTTCATTGAGTTTTTAATTTGTATTTTCTGATGACTAACGATATTGAGCACATTTTAATGCATTTATTGGTCATTGACCATGTTTCTATCTTCTTTTATGTGGTGCTTTTTGGAGTCATTTACCCATTTTGGGGGAGGGGGGTTGTTGTTTTGAATTGCATTTTCTGTGTTTTATAATGATTTTTAAGAGTTATTGATGCACCATGGGTATGAGCCCTTTGTCGAATATATATTTTCCTCTTCTACATACTGCTTTTTTATTCTTTGATGGTGACTTTTAATGAATGAAAGTTCTTTAATTTAGTCAAATTTACCATTACTTTCCTTTAGAGTTAGAATTTTTCATATCTTAAGACACAGAAGATATTCTGTTTTATCTTCTTCTAGCTTTATTGTTTGGCCTATCATGTTGGGATTTATAATCCACCTTGAATTGATTTCTAGGTATAGTTTGAGGTAGGAGTACATTTTTTTTTTTTAATACCAAGTGGATATCCAAGTCATCTTCTTATTAAAGACATGCTTTGCTCATTGCTCAAGATTGACATGTTTGTTTTAACTTAAATGAATACTGAGTGCCTTTATGCCCATTCTACTTCACTAATCTATATATCTGTCCTTTTATCAGTAATGTAGTATCTTCATTACCACAGCTTTAAAAATAAATCCTGATACCTAGCAGAGCAAGTCTTCTCACTTTATTCTTCAAGTGTCTTAGTTATTCTTGGTCTTTTGCTTTTTCATATAAATTTTAAAATCAACTTGTTAAATTCCACATAGATACCCACCCCTGTAACTCTTTTGATTGGGATTGCATTGATTCTACAAATGAACATAGGCAGTGTTGACATCTTTGCAGTATTCAGTCCTCCATATATTCCTCCATTTAATTAGATTTTCTTTAATTTTCTCAGGAATGATTTCTCAGGACTGAGTTCTTACAAATCTTTTGTTAGATTTAATACTGGGTTTTTATATTTTTCTGATACTCTTGTATGTGGTATCACTTTTAATATTTCATTTTGTTTGCTGATATTTGGGAATATAGTTTATATTTTATTTATCAACCCTATGAACAGTAGGTTTGCTAAATTCATTTTTAAACAACTCTTTGAGGTATAATATTTGCATAATAAACTGTACCAATTCAAAGCATATAATTTGATGAGTTTTGAAAGATGTGCAAACCTATTAAATTATCACCACAATTAAGAAGTGGCAGTTCCATCATCCCTAAGCATTTCTTAGTGTCCTTCTACAGTCCATCCGTCTTTCACACTCCCTTATAGAATCATATAGGATATACATCTTTGTGCCAGGCTTCTTTCGCTCAGCATGATGATTTTGAGAGTTATTCATATTATTATGTTTAGTATTAATTTGTATCCTTTTATTAGTTCTCCGCCCTCCCCAAGCTTGGTAGTAATCCCTGAGGTCTTTATACCACCATTTGTTTATCATTCACCTGTTGATGTACATTTAGTTTGTTTTAAGTTATTGATTACTGAGGGTAAAACTGCTATGAAGAAAGACCAGAAAAATTTATTTCCCTGGAAATATGTTTTCAATTCTTTTGAGTTTCTAGGATTGGATAGCTGGGAGCTTAAGTTAACTTTATCAGAAAATGTCAAGCAGTATTCCAAAATGGATGTACCCTTTTACATTCCTGCTGGCAGTATTTAAACCTTCTATTTATTCAACATACTCTCTAACACTTGGTATTTACAGCCTTAAGTTTATCCATTCTAATAAGTCTGTATTTATTATCACATTTGTGTATCCTCTTATAAAGTGTCTATTTAAATTTTTGTCCATTTTTAAATTGAATCATTCCTATTAATAGATTGTAAGTATTCTTTTTATATTTTGGAAACAAGTCATTTATCAGAAATATGTGACAGCATAAAGGTCCAACTTTTTTGGGGGGGTGGTGGTTTTTGTATCTTATTTAAGACATCTTTGCATACTTAAAGGTTGCAAAATTTTTCTTCTGTTGGTTTCCAGAAGGTTTAGAGTTTTAGTATTAACATTTAGGCCTAAACTGCATTTCAAGTTAATTTTTGTATATGGTATGAAGTAATGGTTGATATTCATTTCTTTTTTTAAATTGAGCTATCCAGTTATTCCAGCAACACTTGTTGAAAAGACTATCCTTTCCCCATTGAATTGCCATGACATAATTTTTCAAAAATCACTGGACCGTAGATGTGTGGGAGTATATGTGGACTTTCTGTTTAATTCCACTGATTTATATGTCTGCCCTTTCACCAGTACCGCACAAATTTGATTGCTGTAGTTTTAGTCTAAATATTGAAATCATATACTATAAATCTTCCAATTTTGTCTTTCTTTTAAATATTCTGACCATTCTAAATTGTTCTTATTTGCATGTAAATTTTAGCATCACCTTGTTAATTTCTATAAAAAAGATCACTGGAATTTTGTTTGGGATTATGTTGACGCTATATATCAATATGTGGAGAATTCACATCTTAACAATATTGAGTCTTCCAATCCATGAACATGATATATCTACTTATTTAGGTCTTCTTTAATTTTTCTCAGCAATGTTTTAGAATTTTCAGTGTGCAGATCTTGCCCATATTTTGATAAATTTACCCCTTAGTATTTCATGTTTCTTTATGCTATTGTAAAAGTTATATTTTCAAACTATTTTTCCAATTGTTCATTGCTAGTATTTAGAAATACTATTGATTTTTAAAAATATTTCCCCCATCCTGGTACCTTGCTAGACTGACTTAGCAGTTTGAGAAGCTTTTAGGTAGATTTTTAAGGATTGCCTGTTGATAAGATACAGACTTCTGCTTATAAGAGGCCTTCCTTTCCAATCTGAATGTTTTTTATTTCTTTCGCTTGTTGCACTGACTGCAACCTATGAACTAATGTGTATATAACTAGTGAGCACCCACCTCCTTGCCTTATTTCCAGTCTTAGGGAAAATGATTCAGTCTTTAATCTTTGATTATGATGTTGGTTTTTCATAAATGCCCTTTATTAGGTTGAGGAAGTTTTTTTTCTATTCCTAGTTTGCTGAGAGTTTTTGTCATGAATGGATTTTGAATTTTGTCAAGTGTTTTTTCTGAATCTATTGCTGTGAGAATGTGATTTTTCTCCTTTATTTTCTTAATTTGGTGAATTATTAATTTTTCCATGTTAAACCAACTTTGCTTTCTTGTGGTAAATCTCACCTGGTCATAATATATTATCATTTTTATGTATTGTTGGATTTGATTTGTTAATATTTTGTTAACGATTTTTGCATGTTAAGTTTATGAGGAATATTTGTCTAACATTTATCTGTTGTTTTGTTTTTGACTGGTTGTGTATTAGTAATACTGGCCTTGCTGAATGAACTAGAAGTAGTCCTTCCTTACCTATTTTCTGAAAAGGTTTGCATAGAATTGGTATTATTCCTTCCTTAAATGTTTGGTGGAGCTCACCAGTGCAGTATTTGGGCCTGGAGCTTTTTGTGGGTAGGTGATTAATTACTGAATTCAATTTTTCTAATAGATACAGGGATATTAAGATTTTCTATTTATTCTCGTGTCCTATTTGATCATTTGTATCTCAAGGAATTTTTCCATTTCATCTAAATTGTTGGATATATTGGCATAAAGTTTTTCTTAATAATCTGTAATTATCCCTTTAATGTTTGTAGGATTTGTAGTGATGTCCTCTCTTTCATTCCCGATATTGGTAATTTGTCTCTTCTGTCTCTCATTCTTATTTTCCTTCCCTGAGGTTTATAAATTTTATTGATCTTTTCAAAGAACCAGCTTTTGGTTACCATTATTTTTAAATTTTGTTTATATTCTATTTCATTGGTTTCTGTTCTTTTATATAGATATAAATAAATAAATAACTACAACTACATATATATAGTCTTTCCTATAGTTACTTGGGCATATTTATATTTAAGAGAAGTTAAGGACACTGTCCTGATCCTTATATTTAAATGGAAAAATAGAACTCTTTCATATGATGGTAGGTATTCATTACCTTCTGTTTCCACAGTGTTTTCCTCTGGCATTGCTGTTATGTTGTATTCTAATTAATTACCTGTAGTATTTCTCTCTCAAGGCTTTGAGATCTTTGAGAAAAGGTCTTATGTATTTTCAAATTATGTTCTTAGAGCCAGACAGATTTTTTATTCAATATTGTAAAGCTAAAGACAAAAAAAATCATAAATACTTGGGCAAATATGTTCATTTACTTTTGTGAATTATAAATGTAAAAAGCAAACACTTGTAAAATCCAATAAAATCTCTTCCTTTAAGGCTATTTAAAAAGACACATTTA
The DNA here is from genome assembly GCF_949987535.1 of Balaenoptera acutorostrata. Taxonomy (NCBI): domain Eukaryota; kingdom Metazoa; phylum Chordata; class Mammalia; order Artiodactyla; family Balaenopteridae; genus Balaenoptera; species Balaenoptera acutorostrata. The sequence continues at coordinate 81,854,396 of NC_080068.1, forward strand.
TGGAATTTGGCCATTGTATTTGTTCATTAAAATCAAACTTATTTTTGAATATTGGTTTTTCTAACAAAAAGAATATATGTGCCTACAATTAATCCTTTACTTAGGATGATAACATCTATTTTTACGTATTTTATCTATTTTTCCCTTTGCCTTAAGCTATTTCCGTGAGAGAAGAAATGTTCCTACCTCAACTGGAAAATCTATGACACAGCAAAGTGAGTCTCAGCTTTTAAAGTCTGTAAATTAGTTAGTACTCATTTGATACTCTTACATGTGTTAAAATCATGGTCAAGAAGGCAGCCTACCTGTGGAATAGGGAATAGTGGGAATAACTGTCTGCCAGGTTCATAGTACTCCAGACACTTTTAAAGGTGAGTGACTGAAAGACAGTAATATATACGCAGACTCCTGGAAATTTGCACATGCTAATGTAAAAAGATTTTTTTACCCAGGCTTCATTTATCATTAACCACAGTCGAAAGCATTTAACTAAATTATGTGGTTTCTGACAGTCTGAACTACAGGGCGTAGATTTATGGAAAGTAATTTTGCCATGGTAACAGGAAAGGGCTGACATTGCTCTGGTCAACTGCTCATTGACAGAGGCTTTTCTTTTTGAAAATTCTGCTTGTACAAGTTCAGGAACATTCTTCTCAATGCTGTTAGCAAACACTTGACTACTGAACCTTTAAAAAAATTTGCCACAGCAGAAAATGCAAGTGTTGAGAATTCTTTCTTGTAGATCAGTGTAATTCAGGGATTGTGGAAATTCTCTTGAAATAATTTACTTACAGGTGCATTAGTAGTTATGGTATTAGAGGGATTATATTAAGTGGATTCTGGCATTTTGAATGCTATAACATCTAGCTGTTATGTTAGTGAACTTTTAATGATCATTTGTTTAAAATTCCAATAGAATTAAGATTAATTTTCTGCCATTAAAACTAACCTCTTATTTAGGAATTAACATTATAAACACACCATGACAATTTCCATTGTATGGGGAAATGTGCTTACTTATATTAATGTGGATCCTATAGGTTAGCAAGGACAAATGTGACACATCACACTTCGAGAAACAGTGAGTAATGTGTTTTGGTTGTGAAGTGAGGGGTGTATACATTGAGAAAATCATGCTTAGAGTTGATTTGAGGGTAAGAATTATGAGCAGAATTTTGGACTCTCAGAGAATAAAGCTTAAGTTGTGATATTGCTATAAAATAATTAAACACATGCCTTTTTAAAACAATATTTCACATTATTCACATCTTTCCATTCTCATCCTATAATTCCCCCAAAAGATACGAATGAGGAGAATTCATCTTCCATTTTCCCTTATGGAGAGACCTTTCTCTTCCAGAGACTAGAAAATTCCAAGGTTAGTCCCATACATTTTAATTTTTTTCCATATTCAATTCTTTGCTTTTCTGCCTATATATGCCTCTTCATTTTCCTTTAAGCTGTTTGAAGAATGTGTTATATTGAAGAAAGAAATTTCCATTCAGCGAAATTCTGCTCAGTAAAATCATGGCAGATTTATATCTTTAAAAATATATCACAGAAATACATTTCAATTTGATTTTAGGAATACAGATCAGTGGGTTTTCAAAATTCACCACAAGTTACTTAAAAAAAAAAAAAGAATAAGACAAACCCCTGTAAAAAGGAAAGGCAAACTGACAAAAGCCACTAGATTTTACTTTGCCTTATACCCAAATATAGACAGACTTCTAACTATTTACAAATCTTAATTATTCAGTTTATCACTTAGTCTTTCCTCTCCACTATTTGTGCTCTTTTGGTATTTTATTTCTTGGTCATGACGAAAGAGAAGTTGGAAGACAAAAAGTAAGTGGGAAAGTAAAAGTAAATAAATTTTATTCTTAGCACCTTTTGTTCTTCTTAGTTGAAATGATGAGTTATTAATGATTTAAATAAAATATTGAAAAAGAGATCAAAAGGCTACCATTTAATGTAGTCACCCTAATTAAATTGTTTTTATTGAAAATTGATCTAAACAGACGTTTGTTTAATAAAGCTAAACCCGGATACTGTGAATCTTTGTAGAATATTGCTCCCCTAAAAAAACGTGTATTTTTTTTTTTATAGAAGAGATCCATAAGGAATGAATTTTGGACCCAGGAAGAAACACTCAAAAGGGTAACAACTACTGAAAGAAACTCATTTTTTGTCAAATCAAGGTATGAGGACATGATTGATGATGGTTAATTCTTTTGAATAAAATGTTATATAATATACAATGTTGAATTCTTGCTCATATTATATTTCTAAGAAAATAGTTTACATTGGTAAGTTCAAATCCTTTCTTTTGACAACAGCACTCATTTCAGTAATTGAATTTAGAGCCTGTAAATCGATTCTATAGTCTGTAGCACATTATTTTTGTCTTTTCCTGATTGAAACCGTTCTCCCTTTCCCAAAGTGGCAAATATGTGGTGACCATGTTTACACTTTAAAGATAGGAAGTTACCTTACTATGAAGAAGAAAGGGGCAGTGCCAAAAATGTCACTATGTGAGGTGCAGAATTTTTACAAATGTAATATATCCTTTTATTAGAAGTTCAGCATTGACAAGCAGCTTGAAAATTATCCAGTTATTTGGATCACACATGAGATTGAATAGAGTTTGTAAGGTACCAACTTAAATTTTATTTTTCTCTCAGCTTTATTAGCACTTGATGTAGTGCATCATTACCTAACATTTGTCTATTTTAACCTTTATTCTCCAAGGCTAACACTGTTGAGGGTTTCCTTAAGATGAGACTAAATAATTGAGAATCTTCAGTAGGCATTTGATATGAACTTACTACAGTGCAGAGTGTGGAAGGGGCCAAGTTAAGTCCTTTAAGGTGGCAATGATTTTTAGAATACCACGTCCAGAAGGATGTAATTTGACTCCTAGGCATATCTGTTTCATTGATTAGCAAAAACTTCTTTGTAATGAGTTTTATTATACATAAAGGGCTGAGCCAATCTGTTTTGTCATTCCTTAAATCTATAGGAATATACTTAGCAACTATGTGTTCCAGTAAATATTATATGTTATACAGCTTTTACCTTCTGAATGTACCCTGGCCCTTTGTTGTTTTCTAGTTAGCAATGTGGTGCAGTTTTTTTCTCATTAGTGATACAAAATAATACTAAAGTTCTCACCAGTCAGGTGTACTCTTTGTTTTATTACATTATGATGGAACATAGGGTCATTGAAGTCAATTAGTGGAGAGTCAGAGAAGGGGCAACATGTGGAAATAAGATCTCCAGTACCTCTCTCCACGAGGTAGTGGTTCATGATCTGGCCCATTAAGTGGCTGGCCACTTACTGGTGCTGGTGAAGACGTTTAAATTGTGATGCAGAGAATATGGCAGTCTCCATCCTCACCACTCTCACCCAACCCCCAAAATAAACAGGTCAGATTAAATGATACATAAGAAAAAATACACTGCTTCTAGTAGTATTCAAATATGTGTTAGTATAATGAGAGATTTCTATTTTTCAGGAAGTTTTAAAAATTATCAGATGCGTTAATTGAATTCCAAGATTTTTCCTGGCCTTAAATTTCTGTGATTGGTTGTTTATAAATAGAAAAAGTAACCAATGGCTTAAGTCACATAGAGCTGTGGGAAATATTAAAACCATTCTTTTTCCATTTAGCTTATATGATAACAGGATGGAGAATGTAAGTGAAGACAAAGTAGAAGATATTTGGATACCTCGAGAGGACAAAAACAATCTTCCTATAGACTCTGCTTCGGAATCAGAATATTCAACAGTAGAAGAATGCTTTCAGAGTTTAAGAAGAAAACATTCAAAGCCATCTAAATCTAGGACTCAAAAAGCAGTGAATTTGGCCTCTGTTAATAGGCACAGTTATCCACTAAGCTCAACAAGTGGAAAGGCTGATTCATCAATCATTTCCTCAAATGTAATATCTCCCTATGCCTGTTTTTATGGATCATCTGCAAGAAAGGTTAAATCGGGATGGCTTGACAAACTCTGTCCCCAAGGGTATGTATTTATTCGTCTTTGTTTTTTTTTCCTAAGTGGCATATTTTTAAAAATTCAAGCGTATCCATTTCTAAACCTGCTAGGTTGCTGTTGCGCCTCCCCACCCCCCAAGCATACAGAGACAGTTCATAGGGACTTTCAATACACTTTTGCAAATGCTGTTCTTTAGACGTAATGTGGGGCATGGGCCATGTGCTGAATGGAATTCTGGGTTAAGGTTCTGCATAGCAAATTAAAACTGGAAGTTTGATTTCACATCTAGATCCTTAATGTTAGTTTCTAACTTTGCACCAAAATGCAATATCTTGTGTCTCAATTTGTAGCAAAGGAAAACAACACTGATTGGGTTTGTATTACTCAACCCACACTGTTTGGCCTTCGCTCCTATTATAACAGTGTTCTGTTTGGGAATACAAGGCTTATTGTAGTTAGGGGAAAGTATGTCACTGTTACATTTTAGGCTTCACTGTTATTGATATATTGTTTTGAGTTTTGAATGTTGCACAAAAGGTCAGAGTTCCTTGAATATTATACTTTAAAAGCAGATTTATCATTTCAGTTGTTGACAAAGAAACTTCTGTCCTTAAGCATTTTGCAGTACTGAGAAATCTTTGGGGAGGGATTATGTTTAATTAGAATTATTTTCTGACATCCTGAATTTTGAATGTCCTTTTGAAATACTTACTGGAAATGTTCCTCATGAATTATTAAATTATTTAGGGATTAAATCTCTTATGTTTAAGTAGTTGTTGTGGTGAGTCTCTATGTTGTGCTGGTTTTCTCTACTCTTCCCCTGAAAAGGTGCATCATTTCTAGAAAGCCTTGTTTTCTCCTAAAATAAATTTTATTAGCAAAAAAATTGCCAGAAGAAGTATCAGTTGACTAGTGGGAGAAGGAATGATATTTCTTAAGAAATCGAGAAAAAAAAAAAGCTGAACCCTTTTGTGGTTAGTAATTACATGGTTAATACTTTATAGGATTGCATCCCTTTAGCAAATTAGATGTTGACTAAACTGAAGCAGAGAACTTCTAAGCATCATGTATTTTGTCTCACTCCTTTCTGGTTCCATTAGGATGACAAAGTAGTTAACTGTGTCTGCTTTTCATCAGTCATCGGTATTATTGGTAAATGCATAGTCAAATTGCAACGGTATGAGTCATTACTCAAACATACACACTGGTGGAATGAAACATTGTGCGGGAATAGTCTCAGGTCTTTCATTTCTGTAGAATTTAAATGATTAGGGAGATCCCAGTGCTCTCTCAAAGTATCACTGGAAGATTTAGCAGATTCTGTGGTTTCCTGAATGATCTCTGGTGGGTGGTACCTCGATCTTGACAGGATTAGTATGTTTATGTTGCAGGCACACTGAGAAAGCTTCACCATTACTGGCCACCTCTGGGATAGTTAGAACATTTTCTCTCTCTTTTTATCAGAACTCTGACTTTCCATCCTTTCTATTCTGAACCTGCCTAAGGTTAGAGGCTGTAATTTTTTGAGATTTTTATTTTTCCATTTTAGAGAAAATAATTGAGTTTTCTGACTTCAGAGTCTTTTTCCAGATTACCAGGATGCAGCTAGGAAAGTAAACAAAGGAGCTTGTTATATCACCAAGAAATTAAAAAGCTCTTCTCCATGATTATGTTGCCATGACTTAAAAGAAATATGTGTAACTGACCAAGAAGCATGTATTTATTAGACCACAAATGGAATCTCCATTTTTCCTTTTTCTAGTTAGACTCTGTAGGCTATGGTGAGGGTGTTTAAGATGCTCATTAATTAGACAAAATGATGCCTACCCATTCCTTATGCAGAGGTTACTGAGCTTTGTTTAACTCATGGTCACATGTCTCTTTGGTGCAGGTAGCACTGATGTTGATGGCATTCTGAATTCCATAGAGAAAGTATTAGCACACTTTTTCTGTAAAGGGTCAGATAATAAATACTTTAATCTTTACAGCCATATGGTGTCTGTGGGAGCTCAGCAACTCTGCAGTTGTAGCATGAAAGCTGCCACAGAGAATGTGTAAACTGATGAATGAGGCTGTGTTTCAATAAAACTTTATTTATAAACACATTTAATGGGCCAGGTTTGGCTTGTGGGCCATAGTAGCATAAAACAGACTTGAGGGTTGGCTGAAATCTTATACCAGCTTCCTCCATCTCCTTTGGGCCCCACATCAAAAATTATAACCTGATAGATTACAGAAAAAGGAAACTACTTTATTATTCTATCAAATCTAGACATAATAAGAAGCAGAATCTCTCTTCGGGTACCTTTGAACTTGTTCTTCTTTCTGCCCTGAATGCTCGTACCCAGAGAGCAGCATGACTTGTACCTTACCTCCCTCAAGTTCTTGCTCTAAAGTCTCCTTTGCACGAATCCCTGAACACCAAAGTTAATATTATCACTGCCCCTCCCTCACCACCCCATCACTCCCTTAATTATTTTTCTCATAGCTTATACGCTTGATGATTTATTTGTTGCATATATGCTCCATGGGGACAGTCATCTATATTGGTTTTTGTTTACTGTGGTATCCTCGGCAACTAGAAGGTTGCCTAGCATGTGGTAGATATTCTTAGTGTTTGTTGTTGAATGAATTATTATAAAAACCTAGTATTAGACATCGTTTTTTCTTTCAATCTTTCTAAAACAGCAATTTTTTAATTTATAGGGATCTTGTAGTAAAAACTAAACTCCAGACACTGTATTGGTTGGAAATCTGCTGGTGCTGTTGATAGTGCTGGTGTACATTAACAGAGCAGTGAACTCTCAGTGCGTTTAGTTAAATTCTGTTCCCCCCTATAGTCATATAGGAAACCCTTTTGACTTTTTAACCTGCTGTTTTCTGTATGTGAGTACATGTGTTGTCAAAACACAGTTTAAAAACAAATAGTGGGAATTCCCTGCTCTGTCCAGTATTTAGGACTCTGTGCTCTCACTGCTGTGGGCCCGGGTTCAATCCCTGGTCAGGAAACTAAGATCCCACAAGATACACCAAAAAAAAAAAAAAAAAAAAAAGCCAAACTTGGTTATCCTTCTCCAAATAGTGTTGGAAACTGTCCTCAGTCATGAGTGACATTAAACAAAGTAATCAAATTCATAATCTGGATTTATTTCATGTGATTGAGTGTCTGTTCGCTTTGAAATGGAAATGCCAGTTCTGAATCAATGCACAGTATGTGAAAACTGCCCAATATTTAGTAAGAAAATAATTGTATAACACCATGCAACTAGAGAAATATGGAAACATTTCCAGCTGAGCTTAAAGTATGAACATTTATTTAACTATTCGAATGATCTAATTATAATATAGCCTTATACTATTGGTTTAAAAAATTGTATGGAAAAAACTTGATAAAATGTTGAACTTGGATTTGTTGTTAGTGTTTCAAATAGGTGAGGCAGATGAGAAACTTAATAAATGGTCTTGTGTTAAAAAAACCTCACTGGGTTTTGAAGATAAAAAAAACAAGTCTCTTTCCTTCCCCTTTCCTATCTGCAACTAATGAGCTCAAGCTTTTCAGCAAGTCTGAGTAGATGCAAATATGGAAGACTGGATAGAATTTATTCCAGAATTTCCTGAATATGCAACTCAGAGGAAGAATCCTGTGAGTTTCTGTAAATCAAAGAGAACGTGGTTGAATGTGCCGCACCCCTTCTAGAGAACCACGTATTGAAATATCCAAGAATATCTGCAACTAGGAAATGCTTTTGACTCTTTCACCTGCTGTTTTCTAAAGATGTTTGTGTGTTTGGTATCATGCACTGAGCATAGTTATAAAAACTGCAATATATCTTGAGGAATTCATATTTTTACTTGACAAGATGTTTTAGAACTTTTTTTCTTACTCAGCTAAATTCCTCTTTTAAAAAATTAATGTTTTTAACCGTAGAGAAGCATCGTGTGGTAATGTGAGTCCGGGACAGCAGGAGCTGAACACTCAAGGTTAACTTAGAAATTTGTGTATATAATATGCTCAAGAATTTCTGGACAAATACAAGGATAAGCAAGATGTGTTCCTGGCCTTTTTTGTATCTTCCACTTTGGGCAGAAAAAAATACAAATAAAAATAAATTTGAAAGACAACATATAATAATTGGTACAGAAAGGTCCACAGAGTACAGAATCATGAGGTTACAGAGGGGTTGAGAAAACATTTCTTCAGAGATCTTCTAAGGAGGAATAGCAGCTCGACTGACCTTTGGAAAATGGATACTGTTTCAACTGGCGTTTTTAGATGAAATACTTTTCAGGCTAGAGGGAGTGAAAAGGCACTGATGTCGGTGATATCTGGATGTCCTGAAGTCTATGAGATAAGTAGAGGGGTTAGTTGAGGTTATTTTATGGAAGACGCAAGTTAGGCTCTAGGACCAGGAGGGAGAAACTGCCAGAGAATTACATGTCCAGGTTGAACACAGAACTAGGGAAAATGAAAAAGCCAGTGATCAACTACCAAAAAGAGGGTCAAATTCACAAACAGTGATTGAGAGATCACTTAGAAGCCACCCATGACTTGGAGGGAGATCAGGACTTATACTATTGGTAACTTTGTCAGTGGCTGACTTTCCAGTCTGTGCCCAGAATCTCCAAGGCCGCTTTAGTGGGGCAGTTTCCCACCTGCTCCATAAGTGTGTGAGGGCCTCAAGCCTCCTGGGAGAGCTGTCCTGCGGCCAGCCTTTCAGTGAAAAGCAGATGTAGTGGAAAGTTGACAAGTCTCTCTATCTGACCAGGGTGTTCTATATCAATCACCATGTTGAACTTGAAGTTGAATCTTAAATCTCTGATAAAAAGTATCTTTTTTATACTGGTGAACTAGTTGGCCTTTTCTCTCAAATCACACATAACTTGTGAAGACCATGCCAAGCAAATAAAAAGCTTCCATATTTTATTTGTAATTTGAGGAAAAAATTCTTAGTTTTAGTGTTTATTAAAATAACATGGCTAATTTCAGTCAGTCTAGCTGCAGAGAAGTGAATGAGGGTATTGGAATCAGACAGAAATTAGAATTGTCAAGCTATCGCTCATTTGCTGTGTGACTCAATGTCTCAGAACCGCTGTTTCCCACACATAAAAGTGTAAGGTCAAGGCTTCCTCTGTGGGATCAGTTGGAAAAGTAGGTAATATTGGGTCTGACTACAGAGCCCCTTAAGCAGGACTCAGTAAACCTCAGCTTGCTTTCTTTTCAGAAGAGCATCATTTCATTTCAGGTGACCTTTGATAATGTTACCAAAAGTAAGTTCTAGTCAGTTCTCACCTTGGCAATTATAAGGTAAAGAAATCATGTGTTCACATTAAACTTGCAAAATTAAGTTTTTTAGTGGTTATAAAAGCACATGGTTTAAAGCGTCTGAAAGTTCTGCATGGCTTATTAAGAAAAAATAGCTGGGGAGAGGGGAAGTTGGATAAAGACTGTCAAAAGGTCCAAACTTCCAGTTTATAAGATAAATAAGTACTTGTAATATATAACATGATAGATATAATGAATACTGCTGTATGTTCTATACGAAAGTTGTTAAGAGAGTAAAACCTGAGTTCCCATCACAAGGAGATTTTTTTTATATTTAATGTCGCATCTGTATGAGATGATGGATGATCACGAAACTTACTGTGATAATCATTTCATGATGTATGTAAGTCAGATCATTATGCTGTGCACCTTAAACTTATATGGTGCTGTATGTCAATTATATCTCAATAAAACTGGAGGAAAAAAAGCAGTTTTCCTCTTCTCCCACTTTATCACAAGAGGCAGCCACTTTCTGCTTTCTTTAGTAGTTTCTTTTGGTACTTACTTTATCTTTTTCTTTTTTAATACATCTTTATTGGAGTATAATGGCTTCACAATGCTGTGTTAGTTTCTGTTGTACACCAAAGTGAATCAGCCATATGCATACACATCCCCATATCCCCTCCCTCTTGAGCCTCCTTCCCACCCTCTCTATCCCACCCCTCCAGGTCATCACAAAGCGCCAAGCTGGTCTCCCTGTCCTATGCTGCTCCTTCCAACCAGCCAACTATTTTACATTTGGTAGTGTATATATGTCGATGCTACTCTCACTTCGCCCCAGCTTCCGCCTCCCACCTGTGTCCTCAAATCCATTCTCTACGTCTGCGTCTTTATTCCTGCCCAGCCACTAGGTTCATCAGTACCATTTTTTTTTTTTTTTTTAGATTCCATATATATGCGTTAGCATACGGTATTTGTTTTTCTCTTTCTGACTTACTTCACTCTGTGTGACAGACTCTAGGTCCATCCACCTCACTACAAATAACTCAATTTTGTTTCTTTTTATGGCTGAGTAATATTCCATTGTATATATGTGCCACATCTTCTTTATCCATTCATCTGTTGATGGCCACTTAGGTTGTTTCCATGTCCTGGCTATTGTAAATAGTGCTGCAGTGAACATTGTGGTCCATGTCTCTTTTTGAATTATGGTTTTCTCAGGGTATATGCCCAGTAGTGGGATTGCTGGGTCGTATGGTAGTTCTATTTTTAGTTTTTTAAGGAACCTCCATACTGTCCTCCATAGTGGTTGTATCAATTTACATTCCCACCAACAGTGCAGGAGGGTTTGCTTTTCACCACACCCTTTCCAGCATTAGTTTCTAGATTTTTTGATAATGGCCATTCTGATTGGCGTGAGGTGATACCTCATTGTAGTTTTGATTTGCATTTCTCTAATAATTAGTGATGTTGAGCATCTTTTCATGTGCCTCTTGGCCATCTGTATGTCTTCCTTGGTAAAATGTCTATTTAGGTCTTCTGCCCATTTTTAAATTGGGTTGTTTGTTTTTTTGACATTGAGCTTCATGAGCTGTTTGTATGTTTTGGAGATTAATCCTTTGTCTGTTGTTTCATTTGCAAATATTTTCTCCCATTCTGGGGGTTACTTTGTTTATCTTAATAATTTTTTCATACTGTTTCTTTCTGACTCTTCAGCGTTAGTAATTAGCTGTTGAGACACTACCGTGGAATATAATGTTTATTCATTTTCACCCACTGTCCCCCCTGCATAGACACAGTTCCCATGTAATCATTCTTTTAAAGTAGCCATATAAAATGTCTATGTTATACCTGTATTTAGTTTTATACTCTTAATATCTATATAAATGCTACTCATATTTGAGCTTTGCAACATATTGTTAATTTTTCTTTCATTTGCAACCTTTAGTTTTCCTTGGAGTTAATAATTATTGATTTTTTTTGGTTTGCTTAGTTTTTTATGTACTTAAAATTCATTTATCCACAAATTCTTCCTCAGGACTATGAATTTGTGAAGTAATCAAAATACATACACATATCAATTTCACCATCATACAGCCCCCTAAGAAAGCTTATTTAGCTTGTATTTTCTAACCCACTTTTGTTTTTTGTTGTCCTATATTTAATGTAGAAAGCACTTTCTTTCTTTTGACTGTTCGTCTTATAATGTACTGTTATTGTTCCATGGACATAATATATTCTCTTATCTTTCTATGGATATTAATAAGTGTTTTGAAGCTTTCTTTTCCTGTAGTGTCTGTTTCTTTCAATTTTTTGGAAGAGGGTTTCTTCCCCATCTTTTACCTTAGAGATGTTTTCCTCAAATGTTTTGTTAATCCTGGGCTTTTAATTTTTTTAATTAAAAAAAAATGTATTGCCAAAAAATGCTAACCATCATCTGAGCCTTCAACAAGTCATAACCTTTTTGCTAGTGGAGAGTCTTGCCTCAGTGTTGATGACTCCTCGCTGATCAGGGTGGTAGTTGCTGAATGCTGGGGCTGTTGTGGCTGTTTCTTAGAATAAGACAACAGTGAAGTTTGCCCTATCTATTGCCTCTTCCTTTCATGAATGATTCTCTGTTTGGGCTGTTCATTTAAAATGAGATCCTACAGAGCTGATTGGATCAGGCCCTGATGGGTCTCTCTGTCTATTTCTTGTAAGATGATCTTGCTAGGCTTTCCTAATGTGTTTCCTTGGAGACTCCTCATGCCAGTATCTTTTAAATGAATCTCCTTATTGAGGGTGGTAAGAGTGGTTAACGGCTTTTTGGGAGCTCAGTGGGGAACATGGACTTTGAGTATAAATATTTATGATATAGACGTGATTCTACTGTTTTTAGTGCTGTCCCCTACCTTTAGCCTTTTCTGAGTCTCCCAGTCCAGAGACCCCTGTTTGATCTTCTCCAGTGAATAAAACCCTATTATCCTGTTGAGGAAGAGGAGGGGCAGTTTTCCAGGTGAGAAGTAAGGGAGGGATTCTGGGATGGAGTGGTGAGGGGTGCAAGTTTATCTCTTTAATTGCCTTTCCACAACTCTTCTGTTCTCAGCACCCCCTCTCCTTCATAGTCACTTCCAGAGTTACTTGTGCCTGTATCTCCTGAGACCTTCTGAAATTTTGTGAGTAAATTGGTTTTCCTCTCAATTTGATCTCTTGGAGGCTTAGCAATCAGTTCTCTGAAACCTCCTGAGTTAGGTCCTATCCCTTCTTAGGCTTTCCTGATTTCTTGATACTGATGCTATCATTTACTTTTTCAGTCAGTGTTGGCTTGTAGTTATTTATTTTTATTTGCTTTTTAATCCTTTGAGGTTTTAGGAGGAGTAGAGATAAATGCAAACTTTTCATTGGTCGTCTTAACTAGAAGCTGGTTTCATGTTAGATTTTTTGTTTTTTAACAGAGTATAACTCCATAAAATAAAGAGGTCTGAGTCTTTTAACGTGGTTTTTCATATACCATGTCATATAAGCACAAAGCTCTTTGTGAATATTGTAAAAGTTGGAAGTCACACATTAAAATTTGTGCTTTATCATTGGCTTCTAAAACTCCTTTTAGCACTTGAGATTTTATCTTAAAATTTGTTTTTTCTCATTTAAAGCAGAAATGGAAGCTGGGATTTCAGAAAATTTTTGTTTTGTTTTTATTTTTTGGCCCCAACTCATTTTGGTTCATATAATCTTGGAAACAGTCATTTTGGTTTACTTAGAAGTGAGGAAATACAGTCTAGAAAAAAGGGCTGATATTTTCTAGAAATATTATAATTCCTTGGATATGTGTCTATAAAATACTTCATAACTAATACTGCAGCATTTACTATTTTTTTAAATTAAATTAAATTTATTTTTTATACAGCAGGTTCTTATTATTTATTTTATACATATAATATACATATACATATAATATGCATTGTTTTTCTCTTTCTGACTTACTTCACTCTGTGTGACAGTCTCTAGGTCCATCCACGTCTCTACAAATGACCCAATTTCATTCTTTTTTATGGCTGAGTAATACTCCATTGTATATATTTACCACATCTTCTTTATCCATTTGTCTGTTGATGGACATTTAGGTTGCTTCCATGTCCTGGCTATTGTAAATAGTGCTGCAATGAACATGGGGGTGCATGTGTCTTTTTGAATTATGGTTTTCTCTGGGTATATGCCCAGTAGTGGGATTGCTGGGTCATATAATACTGCAGCATTTAAAAGCCTCATACTTAAGAGTAATGAGATAAAATAACTAAATAAAAAATGAGTAATTAGATAAACAAACAAAAATCTATACTTTTGGAAATTGTAGTAGTTCTAAAAAATATTGAGTCTAGTTAGTGTTAGAGCAGAAAATAAGATAAAATATGCATATAATTCTTCAGGATTATGTAAACAAGGCAGGTGAATCTGGAACAGCATGTCTACGATATCGTTTTTCTTAGATATTGTTTAGAATAATTGAGAAGTATTTTTTGATGATTAAAATACCATGATTAATAAAAGCCATAAATTTGACTTAGTTACTTAGGTTCATTTCGGTTATGTGATGTTTGAAGATGACAGTTTGGTAGCCTCTGCCACTTTAAATTAATATCATTGGTTAGCATGCTTATCCAATTTTGTAGTTTTTTTAAAGCTAAAAGATGTAATCTTTTAAAAAAAAAACCCTTCTGGCACTTAGGATTGAAATTAAACAGGAGTGCCTTCATGTATATACTTCATAAATAGAGATGTAATTGTTTGTATATACACTGTTGTTAAAAAAGAATTTTTAAGACACAGTTTTTGAGACAACAAAAAACTGACACCAGATGGCGAGGCTGCATTTATGATAGCAGTTGAAACTTTACACAACCTGCCCTACTAGAGCTCAAGGGAAGTGCTTACAGAAATCCATTCAATAACACCACACATGCCTTATGAATTATTCTAAGAAAAGCTTCTCAAAGAAATGTTTTCCTTTAGAACCCTAAAAACAAAATAGGATAAAACCTAGGCTAATATTTTTCATGTCTACTTTACCTTTTTTTCCCGAAGGAATTCTGAAGCACTTTGCAGAACTGAACTCACATATTAAATGGGTAAAGGTCAAATGTTATTGCTACCTAAAGGGATATTGAGGGTGCTTTGCCATGAAATGTACCAGAGTCTGTTTTGTGTAGTTGTTAAGAGCATAGACTTTGGGACCAGACTGCCTGGATTTGACTCACAGAAATGATCTTTATCAGTTGTGTGACTTGGGCAAATTATTTAACCTGCCAGCTCCTCTGTGGCTTCATCTGTAAAATGGGAATAATAATATTACTTGCCTCATATGATTGTTTGGAGGATTGAATGAATTAATGTTTGTATATGGCTTGCAACAGTGCCTAGAACAAAGCACTATATAAGTGTTGTTTTTATTATCAAGATTATTGGGCCAAGTAAGTTCTTTATTGACAGGCTTTAAAATCTCTTCTCTGTATAATAATCCATTAGTCAGTTCTAATTTGTGTCATGTGATAGTAGGAACACAGACTAGAGTGACACTGTATTTTATACTTTGTCTTTTTTTTTAACATTTACTAAATAAATTGTTAATTGAAATTTAAGGGAAAGATATAACTTATGTCAGAGAAAGCGTTAAAAGTACTTTAGAAACCTCTAATTGTGTGTAATAGATTAATTTTACAGAATTACACTGGATTTAGTTGCCTGGTATCAAGTAGATTTTTATAAATATATGAGAAAAATATCTAACTCTGGTACAGAAAAGATAATTCTTAAAAATTTACTATTCACCAATACTTTAATTTAAAATTTTATTGGAATTTAGAAACAGTGCTTCTTAAGCTTTCCCTTTTATATATCAATAGTTGAAATTTTGATTAATTTATTGAGTTTAACAATTTAAATTCAAGTTTCCATTTGCTAGAAAGAGGAATTGTGAGAAAGGATCTAAGTATAAGTTCTTATCTTTAATTAACCAATTATTAGAATTCAGTATTGAAGTTCACATGCAGAAAATAACTAACTGAATGTTGACACATTTAATGAGCAAAATAGATTAAACATGTTTATATAAATTTAGTTTTAGAAACATTTAATTTATTAATTTGAATTTTTAAATAGGGAGGTACAAAATGCATACATCTTAAAGAATACATTTAAAAAATATTTAACTATAAAATGTATTTTAAAATTACATGGACACTAATGATGAATTACAAAGCTTTTGTCATATAAAAATTCTGATCTTTGTACTTGAAGAAGCAAAAAATGAAATTAATGGTGAAGTGGTTTTGTTAGTATTTGTTTTCTCTATACATAACATGAAAATTTGAGGAAGCATCTTGCAGTGAGAAATATATGTATTTGTTAGTTTATTCACTAGATATTCAGCATATTTTATATGCTAGAAACTGTGGTAGTTGTTGGTTTTACATTGATGAAAAAAACAAATGGTTTCTGCACTCAAGGATCTCAATATCTAGTATGGGAGGTGGAGGACACAAAACAAATATATAATTGCAAATTCTGCTAAGTGTCATTAAGTAAAGAAATGGAGCAAGAGACCAAAGGAACCTGAAGGATCTATGTGTTACTCAATGGTTGCCACTTGGGGGAATGACTTTTGAGCCAAGATCTCAAGGATAAGGAGCCAGCCAGGTCAGGAGCAGGCAGGGAGCATTCCAATGAAGAAAATGGCATATGGGAAGGCCACGAGGCACGAAAGCATCTAGACAGAAGGGGCAGTATGGCTGGAGGATAGTGTCCACAGAATAGTTACCCACAGATTTGATGGCCGACTGGATGAATGAATGGTAGCAGAAGTAATGTTTTAACGGCAGGATAGCAAAGTGGCTCTCTCCAACTACAGAACATTTGATTTTTCAGTTGCCACACTCTCATTCCATTTCAGCGTGGGCTGGGATTTGTCTTATTTACCTGTCCTTCCATAGATTATTAAACAGATTTAACCTTTCAAAATATTCAGTTAAAATGGCTGAACACATCTAAGAGTCACGTGGTAGCTGAGAAAATTAAAAAATAGTTGTGGGAATATCTTAGGAGTTGAGTCTCTCAGAGGCTGACGTTTTGGTTGGCTTTCTTCAGAAAGCCAAGCATCCAGTGTGTGGTTTCTAGTCAGTGCCTGAGAAATGTAGCTTGTCACATGGTAGCATCTCTGACTGATCTCTGAGCTGTCTGCCCTCTCTCCTCTCCTTCTCATTTTCCTGTGGACATGAATGTTAAGTTCCTGGATGATGCCTCAGACCTCAAATTGTCTATCTAGATGGTGATGGAATTCTAAGAAAACTTTGAGTCCAAGTGGCCGCAACTAAACCATCTTAAGTAAGACATGTTAAAGTAGGTTCTAGGGACCTCCCAGGTGATGCAGTGGTAAGAATCCGCCTGCCAATGCAGGGGACCATGGGTTCGAGCCCTGGTCTGGGAAGATCCCACATGCCACAGAGCAACTAAGCCCGTGCGCCACAGCTACTGAGCCTGCGCGCCACAACTACTGAGCCTGCGAGCCACAACTACTGAAGCCCGCGCGCCTAGAGCCCTTGATCTGCAACAAGAGAAGCCACCCCAATGAGAAGCCCGCGCACCACAACAAAGAGCAGCCCCCGCTCGCCACAACTAGAGAAAGCCCACAATGAAGACCAAACACAGCCAAAAAAAAAAAAAAAAAAAGTAGGTTCTAAACTTGTTTTCACTTCCAGCTTTGGCACATTTTGAAACTTCGAATCTAACTCTGAGGTTTCGGAAGTTTTCTCGCCTTCTGGCAGCCTTTCTTTTAAAATATGCTGGTTATTTGAGTGCTGGTCATTTGAGGTTTTATCTGTCTGTCATCTGGCTGTTTTTTGCTAAGGGGATATGTGCTTAATCACGTCACTCTTTCATTGAACAGATTCTTTTTTAGTGCCATGTGTGTCTCTGTGTTAGTTGCTGATCATAGAGTAGAGAGTGAAACATCCTTGGTGTGGGAGACATCAAGCAACTAAACAAACATGTAATTAGAGATTGTGTTAAGTGCCATGAGGAAAAGGAGAGGGTGCTTTGAGAGGACAGCTTTGTGACTTGCTTTGGATTGGCTCATCAGGGAAGGAGTGTCTGTAAAGGTGGTTTAGGTGGAACTCTGAAAGGTAAGCAGTAGTTAGCAAAGGAGTTAGAGGGGTAATGGAAGGTCCTAAGGCCGTTATCTCCCACAGACGTTGATTATTTTTATTCTAAAATGGACAATTATATGTACTACTGAGCTCTAGCTTACTGCTGTTCACCATGTAAGGTGGGCCTAAAGCAAAATCTTGATTTATAGAATTACTGTTGAGATTGTGTGGGAAGATGTCTGCTCACCTGCCTTTAAGTGTGACAGAGATCAGTATGAAATGAGTGCTAAGTGATTTTATTCAATGTATAATGACTGTGTGTTTGCTTAGTATTTCTTTACCTTGTAACTCTTAACGCTGGCAACTTGAAGAACCTTTGAGTCAGTGAAGGAAATGAAAACCGGCACTGTTGGATGTTGCAAGGTTAAGAGAACACATGACAGGCCAAGGGAAGTTAAAAAGAAGCAGAAGGATGAGGGAGTAAGATGGAAAGAGGGCTGGATCGTTAGTTGTAGTTATATAATTGTAAGGTCTTATGTTCTTATTACTTCATGATTAATTCAGTGCTTATATGTGAAAGTGTTGTCCATACCAATGAATTTTGAAACTTTTCTCAGTTTGATCAGGTTTGCTCTAATTTTATCTTAAGCAGAATAATTCGGCTAATGATCAATGTGGGCAGCTCGCTGTATTTCACTAGAGTAATAATAGGTGTGTGTGGCCCAGGAAAGAGCCCAGAAGACAAGTTCTCCACACTTTCTGAGGTGCTTTTTCTACCTTTAAGTCTTCTGAAAACCACAGAAAGCTATACCATTTCCTTATCTTAAACATGTTAGAAAACTGCAAAAGGAAGAGGTAGACGCGGTTATCTACCTATTTGTTTAGAGATGACTGGTTTTTTAAACGGGAAGTTAGTTTTCATATATTATCTGTGATAAAGGCTAAAAGTATCTAGACTGCATCAGTTCACACTGAGAGTCGTATAGAGAATAAGACATTCACAACCTTCAGGATTGTCTGACTTCGGGGAAGGGGACTGAAACAAAAAACAAAAACAAGCCCAACTAGAAATGGGTCTTCACTTTTCCCTTATATAGTCAGAAAATCTTTTTCTCCTTTATGCCTAAATAGGGAACATATGATGACATTATTTTGCTTTGTTTCTCATGTCAGTAACCATTTTAAACTGCATTTGCCTTTCATATGATTCTTTTTCTCAAAATGTTAATGTTTCAATGAATTTTGGATGATTGCAAATGATTCTCCATATTTAGTCAGGGCCTTTTCAGCTTATTTGATCAGAATTAAATAATATATCTATGTAAATCCAATTGACAAAGCTTTGTTATTTTAGCAAAATATTATGCATGCCCCGAAGCAAAAATTTTAAAAAATAAGATAAAATGTTATAAGCTTAATGAAGGATAAAAATTTATGTTAACTTCATTGAGGAATTATCTCCTGTAAGGGATATGGGTGCCATGATAGTGTTTCTGACCACACTTTGTTTTCCACTCAACGTTACCGATGTGGATAATGACACTGCAAGTTACATTTTAAAAAATGATGACACTGTTAGCAGTATCCTTTTTTAAAAACACCTAGGTCAACTGATTAGAAAGTGTCATTGTACGTATTTCCTTTCCTTTGTACCATTGCCAAAACTGTACGTTGTCATAGCCTACTGTTTTCTTCACTGCTTACTAGCAAATTGGAATGTACTCAACACAGTTCTATATTACAAATGTATTTAAAATCCAAGTGCATGGTTCTTAAATGTAAAATGACAATTTCATACGTTTTACAGAAAACGCATGTTTCAGAAGAGATGGGTGAAATTTGATGGCCTTAGCATTTCTTATTACAATAACGATAAGGTAAGTACGTTTTACAGTTTTCAAAGATTGTCCTATGCATGTTGAGTGTACTTCAATAAACTAAGCACGTGATTTGGTCTGTAAGAATAGGAGTTGGATTAAGAGCATGAAAAGAATTTGCATAGGATAAAACACTTAACTCTTTCCATAGTTTAACTTTTCCCAGACATACAAAATTGGGATTTTTTAAAACTTACATATCTAACAATTATTTATGGAATATCTCCTGCAAACTACAGGATTTGCTATAAGTGATATGCAGATACATAAGAAATTGCCTTTATCCTAGAGAGTGCTCAAAAATGTTTACAAAATGATGCCACAAGTAGAAAATGGCAAAGCAAGGAGAGGTTATTTTGTCCTCTGGAAGGGGTGTGGAAGAACCAAGGAATGCTTCTTGCATGAGATTTCTAATGGCCATGAATTTTGAAGAAAGAAGAATGTTTGTACGTAAAGAAACTAGAAAGAACAGGACTTGATAGCAGAGAGAACAATGAGATGCCCAGATTCTCTGATTGGAAAATAGAGTATGTTCAGGAGACTAGTGGGAGATGAAGCTGAGAAGGTTGTGTTTGGAGTTAGAGCACACCGAATATCTTGATGTGCAAGTGGCTACAATATATTCTTTAGGCAGTTGAGTCTTAACGGACATGATACTATTTTGATCATGTCCTTCACCTTAGGGATGAGAATGTCTTTATTCTTAGGAGATGTAGGCTGAAATATTTAGGGGTGAAGTGTCATTATATAAGCAAATGTCTTTCAGATGTTACCTATCTATATATACCCTCTATATGTGTATATTTATACATATGTGTGTGTATATATATATATGCACACATGCATAGCTAGGTAGAACAAAAAATAGCAATGTTAACAACTGTCCAATTGAGGTTATGAGTGTTCGTTGTACTAATCTTTCAACTTCTATGTGTTTGAAAATTTCCTTAATTAAAAAGTTGCAACTAATAAATAGACCGTATTTTTTGTTAGTTAAAATCATAAAATTTTACAATCTTAACTATATACATTCTTTTAGTATATTGATTTAACACTTAACCACATCCTCTTATTTATAGTTTATAATCTAATATTATCTTCTCATTGTTTAGCGATTTTTCACTGCCTAATATTGGTATTATTTGTGGCTCAAACAGAGATTTAGATTCCCTTTCATGTATTGATCAGTGCTACAAGGAAGAAGAGCGTATGCTTTTAGACAGAAAGTAATACACACTGCATGCTACAACACTAAGAATAATAGAAAGTTTAGAGAAGTATTAATTGCTTTCACTTTGCAGTGATCCCACTAAAGCATCAGATAGGTTTAAACACACCCCTTTGACATTTGCAAGATATGGGATGAACATTTTTAAGAGCTAGTTTTCTGCCATAGCTATTGTTTTTAGTTTGCTTGTTCATTTGAATCTTGAGACAATTTCTGTGACCTAGGGTGGGTAAAATGTAGTCTCTGTATCTGATGCAATCTGACCCCTGGTTTTCTTTAGCACCTGTGCCCTTCTCTGGTTTGCTTGAAATGAGGAAGAAAACTATTCAGGAGTGAGACAGGCTTCTGTGCCATCAGGCTCTGCTGGTGTTGATATCATTACCATTCAGGAGAGAGAATTTCTAGCGTCTCTGTCCAACCAGACTCACTCTGTTTGTCCTTTAAAAGCTCATCTCAACTGTAGTGAGGAGCTGAGCACCTATCCACACTGATGCAATAAAAACGATGCAGCCTTGGTTTTAAGTTGAGATAAAAAGTTTGTTAAGATGAATTATTACAAATTCTTTACCTTGACATTAAAATTAAAAAAAAAAAATCAAATTTTTGTTTCCTATGGCATTTCGTTCCTTTACTACTCAGATGAGTGGTTTCATGTTGGCAAATAAAACCAAAAACACTAGGATGGGTGTTTCCTAAAAGGAGACGTGGTTTCTGTTGTGACCCTTCTGGCAAAAGGGATGGATTGGTGGACTGGGAAGAGGGGATTTCAAGGCCAGTGAACAGAGAGCATAAGTGTGGCCATAGCTTCTGTCTCAGCTGGGTGTGCAGTTTTCGTGGTCCTGTGCACCAAGGAGTTGTGTCTTTCAGTGTTTAAATGTGCACTTGAGAAGTCTGTGCTTGGGCTTTCAGGAGGTAGTTTGCAGAGTTGCCTGTTCCCCTAGTTATCTTCTGCTTTCCTCAGTGCTGCTCAATCATGTCTCAGCAAGGCCATTTCATTGTATTACTGAAAATGACATCATCCCAACAGCCTTGATACCTCGTCACCTGCCAAGAGATCTCACTCACCCCCATTCTCACTCAGCTGTGGGCAGAATTGCCCTGTGGTCATTTCATTGTCTGAAAGTGGTAGATAAATGGCAAACTCGACCTAGATATCTGGGTATTATAGGCTCAAGGGATGCTTTAGAATTTCTTTCCTTAAGGAAAATTTCACACGCTGAAAAATGCAGTCATTTTGAGCCTAGTGTCATTTAGTTTGGTTTTTTTCTTTTCCTGTTTTGTCTTTATTGTGTGTTAGAATAGAAATGTAAAATCAACTCTACAGTGTTAAAAATTTTGAGATTTATCTTAGAATCTCAGAAAAGATTATAGATGAGTCATTAGAGAAACTACAACTTCCTGAGGTTAAAGTAGCAGAGTATTCCGCTTCTTAAGTACATTTTTATCACTTCTGGGGAATTTATTTTTCTATTACTCCTCCATAAGTACTAACGTTAAACAACATTATTATTGTAGGCATGTTGGTGAGTTGTTATGTTTTTAAGGAATTTTTTTTTTAATCTCTTTGAAGAGATCTAGAAGAAGGAAAAATCTCCTTTTTAAAATTCCTGTGTCTTTCTCTACAATGCTGCTTCATTTTTTTCTCTACTGAAAAATGGGTTAATGGTAACGTTTTATTCAACATATAGTTAATTATCTCACTAGAGATGTATTTTTGTAAGGTCCTCTAATTCTTAGGCAAACTACAGTTTGACAGTGGATCACCTGGGGGATAAAGAAAATAAATGTTTCTGGATATTCTGGATTTTTCACTATCTGGACTCAGCCACTACAAACTTACAGCCAGAGAGACTGTATCACTGTCCCCAAAGGTGCTGTGCCCCTTTGAATCTCTCAGGTTGCCTGACAATGGGGAGACATTCTCTCCTTCCTGTCAATTCCTAGAGCACTTCCTGGTCTGGTGTTGCCTAATATTGCCATTGTAACCCACTTGCATTTATTGGGTTTTCTTTGTTAAGCCAATCATGTCATGTGTTTCTTTGCAGTGACCTTTTTCAACAGTGTCTTGGTACAACTGTGGAGAACTTGTGTGTCTTTTCCTGTATTTTCACCTCCATGGTTTTGCTCTTCCCTCTGAATCTCATTAGCCATTACCATCCATGAAAATCCTGTGCAAACTTCAAGACCGATCCTGTTCTCCTCCTCCATGAATGTTTCCTTTATTCTCTTCAACTATGACATTTGAACAATAATATGTGGGAAAGGTGAGAGGGAAAACAAGCTGAAAGTAGGGAGGGAAATCAGGAGAGTGTGTAGTAAATCAGGCATTAATTTATCAGGGTGTAGGCTGTATAGGCCAGTGGAGGTGTTTAAAAAAATGAATTTCAAAAAATACTAAAAATGAGCTGTTGGAGTTTGTATAATTGTACTTGATTGGACATAGGATTCATTCATTCAGAAAATATGCAATACTGATTATGTGAAAGGTAATGGAGAAAATAGATGTAAGATGCACAGTCAGTTTGGAAAGACTGTACTGATCAGATGATCCCACGGTAAATATAAAGAATTATCATTTAAATTAGAATTAGTAATTGCTATAGAGGAAAAGTACAGGTTACTGTTAATTTAGGGTTATCTGGCTGGGTGAGGATGAAGGGCCTGAGAGAAGAGACTGGTCAGAGGGCTTTCTTCAGAGCATATATTCATGCTGAAATAGGAAAGATGTAGAGGCAGTAAGTACGTGAAAATGGGTATGAAAAATGTTTCCTTGCAGAACAGAGTATTTAGAGTCATGGGACTGAGCAGAACCACAATGTATTCATGGAACTTCAAGAAAGCTAATGTGACTAGAAAGAATCAGGAAGTGGTATGGAGCGAGTTGACCATGTAGATGTCGGAAGAGTCCCAGGTTATGTGGGTACAAAAGAGAAGCACAAGTCAAAGGCTACTCTTTTGAAGACTGATTGACCAGAAGAGTGATATTTTTTTGGACAGATATAGAGGGAGGGTATGTTTCCAGGAGGTAATTCAGTTTTAAAGTTTGAGGTGGTTATGGGACAGTTATATGTCCCATTGATGATTCAAAATATGGGAATGGAGTTGACAGAAATGGACAAGGAAGGAAGGAAGGGACAGATTTTAGAATTCTCCACATAAAGTTGGTAGTTGAAATAGTAAGAAGGGATTTTTTTTTTCCTTAGGGACAGAAGATAAAACCAAAAAAATGGAAAATAAGGGGGAGAAAAAGTTACTTTGTTAGTACTTATTCCTTGACCTCCCTCCCCTTTTTCCAGGAAGTTGCCACCTCATCTTCCTAAATCACAGTTCAAGTATCTTACTTGATTTTGGCTGCTTGAAAGGATAAAGGAAAGCCTTCATGGTGTTGTTATTGAAGATGGCATTAAAGAATGGATAGGATTTTGATGGATACATAAAGGCAGGAATGGGGTTTAGAGTAGAAGAAACTGTCAAATAACTGAGAGGGAATACCATGAGAGTATAGTGTATCTCTTCAACTGGCAGAGGAGAAACTTCCCAGTAGACTGCCATGTTGCTCGCAGCAACTGTCTTTTACTTATTTCCTATGTATGGCTGGGGTTTGCCGCTGGGAGGAATGTGAACTTGACACTTGTGATCTGCATGGAATGGTTTAGTGCATTCTTCTCCTAACCAGTTGTTTCAGATACTTGGGACCCGGGTCAAAAGTGATGGTTCCATGGATGATGGAAAGGAATTGTAGAAGAAACCCCATAAAGTTGTGTCTAAACTCTTTTGACACTAAGACCTTTCATGATGTGGCCTTGATTTATGTTTTTAGCCTCATCTCTTTTGACTCGACACTGCAGCTCCTCTTACTTCTCTACTTTACACCTCTGTTATTCAATCTTTCTGGCCAGGATACCCCCTGCCCCCTCACTTATTTTTTGGTTAACTTAAGGTTTCTTAAAGTCAGGTTCAAATGTCACTATTTCTGTGAAAATACCTCTGACCTCTTGTAAGCAGAATTGAGAATTCTCATCTTCATACTCTTACTTCCCATGTTTTGTACTCATTTTTAAACTTTTCTCTCATTTGGTTAGTTGGTTTTTCATTTTGAGGCCACTTGAATGTATAAATACTCTTGGAATTTTCTTTCCACACAGGGCCCAGTAAATGTTACACTCTTAGTAAATAGTTGAAATTATGGGGGCGATGATTATGCCAATTGGTTTAGGAGGGTCCAGGAAAATGCAGACAGAGAAAGTTATCAGGAGTCTTAAGAATGACTTTCTTGAGCAAAATTGTAATAGGCATATGCCAATTGCAAACAGCCGAATCCATGTTTTTTCACTGTTTAGTCACTGGAGAATAAAAAGTGATGCAGTGTGAGATTAAGATCTTCATTACCAGAGCATTGAGTAATATGGGTTAATTGATACAATCCAACAGTCTGGTTTCTTAGATAATATTCTTGTTCACAATATGTTACAGTGGTTTTGAAATGGTGTAGTTACAGTACCTGTAATGGCCAGCAGATGCCTGCAAACACCATCAAATCATTTTGACCAGATTGTTTCAAAGAACATACCGCTGTTTTTTGGAACTATGTATTGCTGGTCTGCTATGTTGTTTGTATGTGAGTCATTGTCTCTTAATTGCAGATGAAGAGAAAAGTGAAAAGACATCTCACTTGGAAGGGGCACTTAATATTTTCCTTTCTGGGGAATTAAGTGTATATAAGGATATATGCTATTTATATGTGATTTTAAAATTTTAGATTGAAATTATGAAAGAGAAGCACTTATAAATATCTTGCCATTTTATTTTTGATTATGGGAATTTTATTTTAATGTTTCTTCTTTATGGATCTTTTTCTCTGACCAATACAGGAGAAGTATTCAAAAGGAATAATTCCCCTTTCTGCTATATCTACGGTACGAGTTCAAGGAGACAACAAATTTGAAGTTGTTACAACACAAAGAACTTTTGTTTTTAGAGTAGAAAAAGAAGGTAAGATCCTTTCTTTATCCCTATAAAAAGAGAGACATTAATTTCTGACCAATCTTAAGATTTAATAAACCAGTTAAGCTAGAAATGTCAGGCAATCTTTAAATATGTTACTTTTAAATGATTTACATTTTATATTAATTTTTTGAATGCCATTATATTAAAACATAAACAAATTGACAGGTCATTGTTGTTTGTTCACTGTTCTTTCATGCAACAAATATTTAGTGCAAATCTACTAAGTGCCAAGGACTCTTCTAAATTTGGGGAATATAGCAGTGAAGAAAAGTAGACAAAAATCTCTGCTCTTATGGAGCTCACTTTTAGCTGTTGATAATGCAAAATAGTATTCAATGTGGAAAAATAATTTTTCTAACAATTAAAACATTGGTTTTATGAAGTTTATGTGTGGCCTATTTTTATGATCAAGCAGGCATGGTAATCATTTTAAGATAGATTTTGGAGTATCTTTTATATTTCTTGAGTTTTTTTCACCTGTATCATCTGCTGTGGGTCACTTGATGGTGAAAATTGATCTAAAGATGGCACATGGTTTGTGGATGGAGTCTAAACCTTTAAATCTTCTCTGACTCTTTTTTTGGGGGGTTGGGGAGATGGGGGAGGGAGAGACAGACAAATTAAAATTCTCTGTTGTAACTTCGATTGACTCTCAGTATATCAGTACTACTTTTAAATAATGTAAATAAGGCCATCTTCATTAACTAAAGAATTAGAATTTTAACTTAAAGCATCTTTTATTTTAGTAAAGATGATAACTTGATTTTAAAAAGTACTTCTTGGTACTTAATTATTTGAATAATAGTGGTATGGAAAAATTACTGAATATGTGATATTTGCTAAATGCTTCATTTTCCCAATAGTCTCATGAGGTTTGTAGGTAGTACAGTTATTATCCTATTTTACACATGTAAGTATTTACCTTTTATAAATTACAACAATATTAGGTATTATGGGGCAATTTTTTTTTTTTAATTGCTGGATTCCTGGAACATATGCCAATGCATGGCACATGGAAAGCATTCAATAAATACTGTATGTCACTGAAAAACTTCCATTATTACTTGGTATAATCAGTAAATGGATAAGTCCCAACTGCTGCTCACACTGCAGCAAATTTTTTTCAAACTGTGAGTCACTCACTGTCAATTTGTGAGATCAGCGTAGTGGTTTCTGATGGTTCCCCCAAAGTCCCGCAAAACAAAAACCAAACAAATATAAAATACAGTAGAATAAGGAATATCAAAGTGCACTGCCTACAGTAAGTGTAAGTCTCATAGTGTGAAACATACCTATGTATATACTGCCCAGGTGTAACGTAAAAAGTGTTTCTCACTTGACTTGCTATTTAAAAACAAATGTCAAGAACTGTAGCCTAGAGCTGGGGTTGGTAAACTGGCCTGTAACCTGAATCTGGCCCACTGCTTGTTTTCTAAGTACAATCTTATTAGACCCCAGCCACTCTCATTCATTTATGTTGCCTTATGGCTGCTTCTGTGCCTCAGTGGCAGTGCTGAGTAGTTGCTGCAGACTGTATGGCCAGGAAAGCCTGGGATATTTACTCTCTGGCCCTTTACAGAAAAGTTTGCCAACCCCTGTCCTAGAGTATTTGATATAGACATATGTATTATGAATCAAATGCCTGAAATTCAGAAAATTATCCACAGTTGTGATACTCAATATGAGACTCTTTTTTGAAATCACAGTTTCTCTTTTTCTGTATTTTCTTAAAACACACGGCATTGCTCCTCTCGACTGGCTATCAGAATGGTCAGTCCTTATGCTCTGGTCTCCACTGCCCGAGCTGATTGCCTATTTCTTTGAGGTGCTTATCCTCTTCCTGTTGGCTTCTCATAGGGAAATTCACATATGCCACAGAGTCTGCATTTTAGGATAGACATAATAAAGCTTCGACTTGTGTGAAAATCTGTTTAGCCATATTTACTTGTGGCAGTTACAAATTAAACAGACACATTTTATTTAAATAAAATGTATCAACCCACACATGTTTAAAAGTTACATGTCTGCAACGGACCAGTAAGTCCCTCGGGGGTATATAGTTCATCTTTATGATGTAAACTTAGTATATGGAGGGGGTGGAATCAAGATGGCGGTGTGGGAAGACATGGAGTTAGCATCTCCCCACAACTAGGGTGCCTGCCAGCCGCTGGTGGGGGACCCTGATGCCCAAGGAGATGGGAGGAACCCCCAAGTGAACCGGTAGGATGTGGGGTGAGTGAGGGGGGAGGAGAAGTGGAGGCCAGACAAGATCGGCACCCCTGAGGCCGCAGAGATCAGGAGACGCAGGCAGGAGGGGCCCTCCAGGAGGAGCAAGACAGGAGCCAAGGACGATCACCTGGCCCACTCGATCCCAGGGAGACCCACTTCAGACTTAGGGACACATACAGACTAAAAGTGAAGGGATGGGAAAAGATATTCCATGCAAATGGAAATCAAAAGAAAGCTGGAGTAGCAATACTTGTGTCTGAAAAAATAGACTTTAAAATAAAGACTGTTACAAGGGATAAGGAAGGACACTACATAATGATCAAAGGATCAATCCAAGAAGAAGATATAACAATTATAAATGTTTATGCACCCAACATAGGAGCACCTCAATACATAAGGCAAATGCTAACAACCATGAAAGGAGAAATCGACAGTAACACAATAATAGTAGGGGACTTTTAACACCCCACTTATACTAATGGACAGATCATCCAAACAGAAAATAAATAAGGAAACACAAGCTTTAAATGATACAATAGACCACATAGATTTAATTGATATTTATAGAACATTCCACCCAAAAGCAGCAGAATACACTTTCTTCTCAAGTGCACATGGAACATTCTCCAGGATAGATCACATCTTGTGTCACAAATAAAGCCTCGGAAAATTTAAGAAAATTGAAATCGTATCAAGCCTCTTTTCTGACCACAACGCTATGAGACTGGAGATCAATTACAGGGAAAAAACTAAAAAACATAAATACATGGAGACTAAACATTGCGCTACTAAATAACGAAGAGATCACTGAAGAAATCAAAAAAGTTAGAAAATACATAGGAACAAATGACAATGAAAACACGACAACCCAAAACCTATGGTATGCAGCAAAAGCAGTTCTAAGGGGGAAGTTTATAGCAATTCAATCTCACCTGAAGAAACAAGAAAAATCTCAAATAAACAATCTAACCCAACACTTAAAACAGCTAGAGAAAGAAGAACAAAGAAAACCCAAAGTCGGTAGAAGGAAGGAAATCATGATCAAGATCAGATCAGAAATAAATGAAATAGAAACAAAGAAAACCCAAATTCGGTAGAAGGAAGGAAATCATGATCAAGATCAGATCAGAAATAAATGAAATAGAAACAAAGAAAACAGTAGCAAAGATCAATAAAACTAAAAGCTGGTTCTTTGAGAAGATAAACAAAATTAATAAACCCTTGCACAGACTCATCAAGAAAAAAATAGGAGAGGATGCAAATCAATAAAATTAGAAATGAAAAGGAGAAATCACAACTGACACCACAGAAATACAAAGGATTATAAGAGAATACTGCAAAAAACTATATGCCAATAAAATGGACAACCATGAAGAAATGGACAAATTCTTAGAAAGGTACAATTTTCCAAGACTGAACCAGAAAGAATTAGAAAATATAAACACACCTATCACAATGAAATTGAAACCGTAATTAAAAATCTTCCAACAAACAAAAGTCCAGGACCAGATGGCTTCACAGGCGAATTCTATCAAACATTTAGAGAAGAGCTAACACCCATCCTTCTCAAACTCTTCCAAAAAATTACAGAGGGAGAAACACTCCTAAATTCATTCTATGAAGGCACTATCACCCTGATACAAAACCAGAAAAAGATATCATGAAAAAAGAAAATTATAGACCAATATCACTGATGAACATAGATACAAAAATCCTGAACAAAATACTAGCAAACAGAATCCAACAATACATTAAAAGGATCACACACCATAATCAAGTGAACTTATCCCAGGGATGCAAGCATCCTTCAATATACGCAAATCAAACAATGTGATACACCACATTAACAAATTAAGGAATAAATACCATATGATCATCTCAATAGATGCAGAAAAAGCTTCTGACAAAATTCAACATCCATTTATGATGGATGAAAACTCTCCAGAAAATGGGCACAGAGGGAAGCTACCTCAACATAATAAAGACCATATATGACAAACCCACAGCAAGCACCATACACAGCAGTGAAAAACTGAAAGCATTTCCACTAAGATCAGGAACAAGACAAGGATGTCCACTCTCGCCACTCTTATTCAACATAGTTTTGGAAGTCCTAGCCATGACAATCAGAGAAGAAAAAGAAATAAAAGGAATACAAATAGGAAAAGAAATAAAACTGTCACTGTTTGCAGATGACATGATACTATACATAGAAAATCCTAAAGATGCCACCAGAAAACTACTCGAACTAATCAATGAATTTGGTAAGGTTGCAGGATATAAAATTAATGCACAGAAATCTCTGTCATTCCTATACACCAAAAATGAAAAATCAGAAAGAGAAATCAAGGACACACTCCTGTTTACCACTGCAACAAAAAGAATAAAATACCTAGGAATAAACCTCCATAAGGAGACAAAAGTCTTGTACTCAGAAAATTATAAAATACTGATGAAAGAAATCAAAGATGACATAAACAGATGAAGAAATATACCATGTTCTTGGATTGGAAGAATCAATATTGAGAAAATGACTATATTACTCAAAGCAATCTACAGATTCAATACAATCCCTGTCAAACTACCAATGGCATTCTTCACAGAATTAGAACAAAAAATTTTGCAATTCGTATGGAAACACAAAAGACCCCGAATAACCAAAGCAATCCTGAAAAAGAAAAACGGAGTTGGAGGAATCAGGCTCCCCAACTTCAAACTACACCTCAAAGCTACAGTAATCCAGACAGTATGGTACTGGGACAAAAACAGAAATATAGATCAATGGTACAGGATAGACTGCCCAGAGATAAACCCATGCACATATTGTCACCAAATTTATGACAAAGGAGGATAGAACATACAATGCAGAAAAGACAGCCTCTTCAGTAAGTGGTGCTGGGAAAACTGGATAGCTACATGTAAAAGAATGAAATTAGAACACTACCTAACACCATACACAAAAATAAACTCCAAGTGGATTAAAGACCTAAATATAAGACCAGACACTATAAAAGTCTTAGAGGAAAACATAGGAAAAACACTCTTTGACATAAACCACGGCAAGATCTTTTTTTACCCACCTCCTAGAGAAATGGAAATAAAAACAAAAATAAACAAATGGGACCTAATTAAACTTAAAAGCTTTTGCACAGCAAAGAAACCATAAACAAGACAAAAAGACAACCCTCAGAATGGGAGAAACTATTTGCAAACGAATCAACAGACAAAGGATTAATCTCCAAAATATACAAATAGCTCATGGAGCTCAATAGCAAAAGAACAAACAATCCAGTTAAAAAATGGGCAGAAGACCTAAAGACATTTCACCAAGGAAGACATACAGATGGCCAAGAGGCACATGAAAAGATGCTCAACATCACTAATTATTAGAGAAATGCAAATCAAAACTACAATGAGGTATCACCTCATGCTGGTGAGAATGGCCATTATCAGAAAATCTAGAAACAATAAATACAAGAAAGGGTGTGGTGGAAAGAAAACCCCCCTGCACTGTTGGTGGGAATGTAAATTGATGCAACCACTATGGAAAACAGTATGGAGGTTCCTTAAAAAACTAAAAATAGAACTACCATATGACCCAGCAATCCCACTACTGGGCATATGCCCTGAGAAAACCATAATTCAAAAAGAGACACATACCACAGTGTTCATTGCAACACTGTTTACAATAGCCAGGACGTGGAAGCAACCTAAATGTCCATTGACAGATGAATGGATAAAGAAAATGTGGCACATATATACAATGGAATATTACTCAGCCATAAAAAGAAATGAAATTGAGTTATTTGTAGTGAGGTGGAAGGACCTAGAGTCTGTTATACAGAGTGAAGTAAGTCAGAAAGAGAAAAACAAATACCATGTGCTAACACATATATATGGAATCTAAGAAAAAAAAATGGTACTGATGAACCTAGTTGCAAGGCAGGAATAAAGAGGTAGACATAGAGAATGGACTTGATGACATAGGGTGGGAGGGCAAAGCTGAGGCGAAGTGAGAGTAGCATTGACATATATACACTACTGAGTGTAAAATAGTTGACTGGTGGGAAGCAGCAGCATAGCGCAGGGAGGTCAGGTCAGTGCTTTGTGGTGACCTAGAGGGGTGGGACAGGGAGGATGAGAGGGAGGCTCGAGAGGGAGGGGATACGGGAACATGTGTATGCATATAGCTGATTCACTTTGGTGTACAACAGAAACTAACAGTATTGTGAAGCAATTATACTCCAATAAAGATCTATTAAACAAAAAAAAAAAAACTTAGTATAAGAATTTCATGAACCTTAGTATGAATTATTGTTTGTTAAATAAGTCTTAGGTCTTTAATTTTTGAAACCATGAAAATACTGCTTCATTGAAAACTGAGACTGTTAACATAGAATTAATGAATATGTTGTTCTCATTGAAAGTCATTTTTACACAGTAACAACTCACATTTTTAAAGATAAGTGTATAAGGGTGTATGTGTGTGTGTATGTATGTGTATATGTATTTATATGTAAATGGCACGTGTCTATATATTTAGTATGGAACCTTCAACAAGATACTATATGTATTTTATTAAGTTTTTATTTTATTCCTCCTTCCATGTATACAAATGGTTGGTTAATTTTTATTTGGTGGACACTGAGAAATCAACCATAGTGGCTTATGAAAAACTTGACTTAATGAACTTTAAGCCTAATTAAACTTTGCTTCAATCTAATCAAGAAGCAAAATCAAAGTTTAGAACAGAAAGGGGCAGTAGTTTGACATCGTAACAGAGATGAATTCTTCATTTTTGGTGAAAAGGTTCTGAGTGACCTAAATACACAGCTCCCTTTGTCTCCCCTGAAACCAGTGTCAAGATTTCAAAAATGCTGCATTGTCCACTGGTGTTGCTAAAAGAAGATTACAATTTGGCGTCTTTTCCCCACAAATTTTCTAAGGCTTCAATTCCCCTGGATTTCCTTGTGAAAATATTGTTATTTTCTTACTTGAAAGTTAATTTTATTGAAATAATAACATCTTTAAAATTCTCTTCCTCAACTTGAAAATTTAATCTGATTCCTTTTGTCCTCAAGCAGAATTGCTGGAATTGCTCAGAGGGTTGTAACAGCCAATGATCCTTCAGTTAGTCTGTATGCCCTTGGCACCTGTAGTCACACAGGTGTTGTGTTACTTTAAAAAACAGGTGATGTCACATTTTCAGTGGGCAGTTCTCATAGTTAGAAGGCTTACGAATTCTGAGTGGTCCAAAAATAAACTCAAAATGGCTTAAAGACTTAAACATAAGGCATGACACCATAAAACTCCTAGAAGAGAACATAAGCAAAACATTCTCTGACATAAATTGTACCAATGTTTTCTTAGGTCAGTCTCCCAAGGCAATAGAAATAAAAACAAAAAAAAGCAAATGGCACCTATTCAAACCTGCAAGCAGAGCAAAGGAAACCATAAAACAAACCAAACCAAACCAAACCAAAAAAAACCCCTACAGAATGGGAGAAAATATTTGCAAATGATGCAACTGACAAAGGCTTAATCTCCAAAATACACAAACAGCTGATACAACTCAATGACAAAAAACAAAAAAAACCCATTCAAAAAATGGGCAGAAGACCTTGATAGACATTTTTCCAAAGAAGACATACAGATGGCCAGTAGGCACATGAAAAGATGCTCAACATCACTAATTATTAGAGAAATGCAAGTCAAAACTATAATGAGGTACACCTCACATTGGTCCGAATGGCCATCATTAAAAAGTCTATAGATAACAAATTCTGGCGAGGGTGTGGAGAAAAGGGTACCCTTCTACACTGTTGGTGGGAATGTAAGTTGGTGTAGACAGTATGCAAAACAGTATGGAGGTTCCTCAGAAAACTAAAAATAGAATTACCGTATGATGCAACAATCCCACTCCTGGGCATATACCTGGACAAAACTATAATTCAAAGAGATACATGCACCCTAATGTTCATAGCAGCACTATTCACAATGGCCAAAACACGGGAACAACCTAAATGTCCATCAACCAATGAATGCATAAAAAGATGTGGTACAAATATACAATGTAATACTACTCGGCCATAAAAATTAACAAAATAATGCCATTTGCAGCAACATGAATGCAACTAGAGATTATCATACTAAGTGAAGTAAGTCAGAAAGAGAAAGACAAATACCATATGATATCACTTATCTGTGGAATCTAAAATATGGCCCAAATGAACCTATCTATGAAACAGAAACAGACAGACATAGAGATCAAACTTGTGGTTGCCAAGGGTGAGGGGGTTGAGGGAGGGAAGGATTAGGAGTTTGGAATTAGCAACTGCAAACTATTATATATAGTATGGATGAACAACAAGGTCCTACTGTATAGAACAGGGAACTATATCTAATCTCCTGGGATAAACCATAATGGAAAAGAATATTAAAAAAAGAATGTATATATATGTATAACTGAATCACTTTGCTGTACAGCAGAGATTGGCACAGCATTGTAAATCAACTATACTTCAATTAAAAAAAAAAAAAAGAATTCTGAGTGGTCATTCCCTTTCGAGGGCCATTTTCAGTACCAGCCCTCAGCTGCAGATCCCATGTTTCTGTCCACCTTGCTAGTTCTAGAACCTGGGAGATAGGCAAGTGAGTTATTCTCTTAATTTTGTTTCTGTACAACATCATACAGCCCTCCAGTGACAGCTATGAAACTGCAAAGCTTTTTTCTTTTTTTTTTTTTTTAAGAACGCTTGGGAATTTGGGATAAGAAACATAAATTCCCCTTACTCCCTTACTTGTTTTGGGCAAACAGACTTGCCTGTTTTGAAATCTTCCTTGTTTTTAGAAGCTAGGGGACTTCCCTGGTGGTACAGTGGTTAAGAATCCGCCTGCCAGTGCAGGAGACACGGGTTCGATCCCTGGCCCGGGAAGATCCCACATGCTGTGGAGCAGCTAAGCCTGTGCGCCACAACTGTTGAGCCCACGTGCCACAACTACTGAAGCCTGCATGCCTAGAGCCCGTGCTCCGCAACAAGAGAAGCCACTGCAATGAGAAGCCCATGCACCACAACGAAGAGTAGCCCCTGCTCGCCCCAACTAGAGAAAGCCTGCACGCAGCAAGGAAGACCCAATGCAGCCAAAGATAAATAAATAAAATAAATAAATTTATTAAAAAAAAAAAAGGAGCAAGGCATGGAACATTTGCTATCTGGAGGAAGAGCCAGGGGAGTTGCAAGTTCTCTGTTGTGTACCTTGATTGCCTATCATAATTTAATAGGCCACAAACTTTGGCATCATCATCGAATCTTTTCCTACCTCGCTCACATCCAGGCCGTCAGCAAATCTTACCAGTTTGACTTTGGAAATATGTCGGGGTTCTGACAAACTGTCAGCACCTCCACCGCCGTCTCTCTCCTACAAGCCACCATTTCTATCTTTATGATTGTCACAACCTCCCTTGATCGACTGCAGGCATATTTTCAGTACGGTTGTCAGAGCGATCCTTCAACAAGAAAGTCAGGTCCTGTCAGTTTATTTCAGATGCTCTGTCATGTTTCCAGCTCACTGAGAGTGAAGTACTGTGATGTCCAGATTCCATGCATGATCTGGCCCTGGTCTCTCTGTCCTTGTTTCCTTCTGTGCTCTACCTCATTCACTGCATTGCAGCTACAGGGGTCTCTTGTCCCGTGAGCATGCCAAATCTGCTGTTGCCTTGGCCTTGGCACTTTCTGCTTTCTGTATCCCGGAAGGCTCTTCCTCCAGTCCTCCTCCTAACTTGCTCCATCACTTCCACTTCCTTTAGGCTTTTGCTTAACCATCACCTTCTTTCTGAGCCTTTTTCTATTACCCTATATAAAATAGCATTTTCTGTGCCCCTCATCCTGTGCTTTATTTTATCCCATTGCACTTGTCACCGTATAATATATGTCTACATTTTATTGCCTTTCTCCTTTCACAAGAGTGTAACTTTCTGGAGAGTAAGGCCATGATCTGTCTTGCTCACTGCTTCATTCCTGGTATTCAGAATAGGGCTTAGAACATAGTAGGCTCTCAGTAGACATTTGTATGAATGAATCATTATCAATTTCAAGAACAACACTGGTGTGTAACAATTCCTTCTCTAATATTGATCATGGGTTACACTGAGGAATCTTTAGTTAGGTTATATTATATCAAAAGTTAAGAGTACATCCAAACTTTGTTAGATTCTTTTATTAATGTTTTACATGGCACTTGTGTAGTAACCCCTCCTATAATCAATCCTTTTTTACTAATGAATTTGCCTAGTGCTAAATCCAGTAGTCCAGAGGATGTTAAGTCTCTCCTGTTCATTTTTTTTAACCTCTCTTTTTTGATTTGTACACTCTGAGTTGGCATTCCTGAAAACCTTAAGAAATAATTTGAGGTTTGAGGGGATTGCTAGCTCCTTTTTTTCTTTTTCCAACCTGGAATGCTCTACTCTGAGCAAAGATATATCAACATCAGAGCATATTCTCAGAGGGAATAGTGCTTAGCACAGTGCTAAGATCAAAAAATAGATGCTCAATAAACACTTGTTATTGGAAAGAATAAAAGTGTCTTGGTGTGAAGAGCAGGCAAAAGCCAGCTTAGTATCCAGCTTTGCCTTTGCCCAAGGGGAAATCATTATTTGTTTTGGAATATTGTGACTTGTCAGAGCATGTTCCCCATGTTCAAGTATGCACACTTTGCAAAGCCAAATACCAGTGACACTTGTAATCTCTTTCATTGTGTTTGAATTGTCTGTATCACGGTTTATCTCCATTGGTATGGGTAATTATAAACCGAATGTTACTATTCAATCCTGTTCTTCTTCATGACTGTTTACTTCCTATTAGTAAATGAGGCCCTCAGGAGCTAGAGAATTCTTCTAGGCTATAAGGGCACTATTTGTTGAGATGCAGCCATAATATACTTAAGTCCAACAGTTAACGCAATTGCCAGTTTCAAATTATTTCCTGACAAACTGAGATATACGCTAATAGTAGTCTGGAAACCACAATCACTTTGGCCCCGTTCATTAAATTATGACCTACATTTCAAAGTCAGTGATTTATATGGATTAACATAAACAAACAGAAAACATTATATACCATTTACTTGGCAGGAATATCTTGTGTGTACTTAATGATCACAAGTAATCACCAAGTAGAGTGGAAGGTCTTTTGCTGTTACTGAAAATGTAATAAATTATTACAGTGCAGTCTGTGTAGATGTAAAATGTAGAGTGGCTACTGTGTATTGACATAGGCTTAGTTACCTGAATACTTTCATGTCTTTTACTTTATAATGATGCTGGGGAAACTTGAGAAATATTTCATCCTGATATGTAGGAACAAACACTGTTATTGAGGATTATATAATCCCTGCAATAAAATATTGTTGAATGAATTTTTAATAAATACTTTGGCCTAGGTCATTAAAGACACAACTAACTGGTTTTAGTAGTTTTCAAGGTGAGAAAGAATGAAGATACTTTAAAAATTAAGACTTGTATTGTAAAATAACTCTGGATCCATGCTGGAATGTAAGCAAGTCTAATATGGAGACTTATTTCAATCCACAATGACGTTACCTCTAACCAGACCTGTCTTAGAAGGATCTGAGATACCAGGCAATTTCCCAAGCTTGGGTCCTGCTTACTCTTTCCTTCTCAAAAAAGTTTCCTACCTGGAATTTAGTCTGTTTTGTTTGTTTTTTCCTTTTTACCTTAATAATCACTTTTCCATTTGTTTTTTGCTGGCCCATTTTCTAGCCTCCTAGAATCAGTTATACCTCAGGTGTATACCATTTCTTCTCCTTTTACATTAAACATTTATCCACTGTCATGCGTCTTCCCTTGTATAGATTACCTTCATTCACATATTGCTATCAGTCTGCCTGGATGCTCATGCCAGGGAGCTGAAAACCTCAGGTGGTTCTGTTAATACAACCTTCTACCTTCTTTGGTCGATTCATGATACCCAGCTACCTTTTATTCTGAGTAATTAATTCATTTTTTGGTGAGCACCTGTCAAACATATTCAAAACCACAGCTATTTTTTACTCTCCTTAATATCTTGACTCTTCATATGTTTCCCTTTTCACTGTATACTTTAAGTCTCTATTGCCTTGTTCCTGGCCTCCAAGCTTCCAGTTTGGTCTGTCATCTGAATCATGTCCCTTTCTTGCCAAGAATTTTGAAATGGTTTTCTTTTGCCTCCATAATAAAGACCAAATTCCTCACCTAGGCACTGTAGGATCTCCAGCCATATTTCCCATTATTTCTTTGTGAGTTCAAAATTATAAATATGCTCATTCATAAATTAGTCCCTGAGCAGATGTTTGTTGTTTCCGCCTTTGGTCTTGTGTTTCCTCTGTTTAGAATTCTGTTTTGCTCATCCTCCTCCCAAACTCCAGTTTTGTCTTTTAAATTGCTCCTCATCCTCAAGAGCTCGCACAAATATCCTTTTTTTTTTTTTTTCTCATAGTGCCGAGGACAATTATCTGAGAATTAAAACATTTGATTCTTCTAATTTTAATACTAACGTGCTATATGACCTTCAGCAAATCACTTACCTCCATTGAATTGACTCATACATTATTTGATACCTTTTGCATGACATTTATAGTAATCTGTGTTCCATTATGTGTTCATATCAAACTTGACTTATAGCTTTGATTGCTCTTTGGGGACTGGATCGAATTCCTATGCCTGTAACACAATGTGTTGTACATAGTTGAAGGTCACTTTGTGGAAAGAGTGAGAGAACTAAGTTTTAATTCAACAGATCAAGATGCTATTGTTAGTGAATGGAATGGGTGAGTGAATATCAAGGCAAGCACACTCTTGAGTAGATTCCAAGTGCCTGTTAGAAAGTAAGCTTTTCTGGATATTTTAGTAACTGCATTGCTGGGTACAATCTGTTACCTGTTCAGTAGCCATATTACTTTCTTATATTAAAAGAGACAATCCAATCTCATGAATAATCTAACAGAATGCTACTTAGATGTTAACATGGATACACATCATCTGGAGATCTTCTTAAAAAGATTCTGATTCATCAAGTCTGGAGGGGGGTCTAGGATCTTGCATTTCTATTAGCTGCCAGGTGAAGCCAGTGATATTGGTTACAGGACATCTGAGTACAGTCGGCCCTCCATATCCTTGATTTCCACATCTGAGGACATTTTTGATCCCTGGTTGGTGGAACCCTCAGTTGATGAACCTGAGGATGCAGAGGGCTGACTGACTGTAAGGGACTTCAGCATCTGCAGAGTTTGGTATCCGCTGTGGGTCCTGGGACCAATCTCCTGTGGATGCCAAGGAATGACTAATAAGTGTTATTTCTTTTCCCTAACAAAATTGGGCCGTTTGCCCCGCCGACAGTAGCATTTAGATTGTGGTTCTGGGAAAGAATCTGTAAATGATCTGTTCCAGAGAAAGTCAATCTCTTTCCACATTTGTATGTGTTTATAACTTACTAAGCATATGTATTTTCTCCTGTCTGTTTTCAGAGGAGAGAAATGACTGGATCAGCGTACTGTTAAATGCACTGAAGTTACAGGCCCTTTCCTCGCAGTCTCAAGGAGCTGTTGCACCTGAGAAATGTGGATATCTTGAACTGAGAGGCTATAAAGCGAAAATTTTTACTGTGTTAAGTGGAAACAGTGTGTGGCTTTGCAAAAATGAACAGGTGAGCTATGTTACAGTGATTGCAAATTGTGGTTCCTTACACTACAAACATGACAAAACTACATTAACAACAGTGCTTTGTTTGTTAGACTGAATTTTCTCAGTTCCACCAGCATCAGGAAGGTAATCTACACAAAATTTGAGACTGGACATCACCCTTTGAAGGAACTGAGGAAATAGAATCATGAAAATTAATTTTTGAAAAGTATT
The DNA here is from genome assembly GCF_949987535.1 of Balaenoptera acutorostrata. Lineage (NCBI taxonomy): Eukaryota > Metazoa > Chordata > Mammalia > Artiodactyla > Balaenopteridae > Balaenoptera > Balaenoptera acutorostrata. The sequence continues at coordinate 81,894,025 of NC_080068.1, forward strand.
CTTAGCTGAAGTAACATTACAAACTACATGAGAGAATAATTAAGAACCAATTAACCATTACAGCCGTTGTTGAATAGACCTCGTTCTGCACCTGTTGTTATTTCTTTTGTTTTGTGACAGAAAATTATAGAGTAGGCACAGGTAACATATTTTCTTGAGTTTACAGGATTTGGGGTTTTTTTTGGTTTTGTTTTTGTTGGTTTTTTTGGAGTAGATATGTTGCTTGCCGAGGAGATAATTGACAAGAGGCAAGTGATTGATATACACACATACACATGCATGCATACACACACATATCACATATATAAATAAGATAGATTGTTGGGATATTAAATTTGTTGACATCAAAGGACTCAGTAGAGAATTTAAATGTTTTGAGGAGACTGATGTTAGTTTTAACAAATTCTGTTAACTACATTTGATTCTGTAGACTTCTTTTTCTCTAACATACCTGGTTTTTAATATGTATAAGAAAATTATTTTCTTACCGCTTTTTAGGAATGAATTTTTAATCTTTCAGCCTCGAATGTATTAGATACTTAGTCATTATTTGTGGAATTAAGCAGTGTGTTTTGGATATCCAATCTAACATGAACTTATTTTGTGATAAATTATAATGGGTTACGATAAAGTGAAATATAAATGCTGACATTTTTCATAACAGAAGATAGAGACAGCAACTCAAAACAAACAGTAGTTTCAAAAAAATTAACTATAGATCTTTATCCAAGTCATCCTCTGAACTTCAGTGTGGATTTATTAATTACATTTTTAAGGATAAGATTTCTTAGCCAATTAACTGTGGAAGGCATCATTGAGCACTGTTGGTATATTAATAACGTGGAGAGAGTTAGCATATTCCTCAAGAAGGGTGGTGATGTACAGCTTAATAATGTGTATGAATTGAATATGAACATTTTCAGTCTGTGAAGATGCTTAAAACTTAAAAAAAAATTGGAATAAGGTTAAAAATGCAAAATTTGCTTGTATCAGAATGGAAGTTACTCTGCCAAATTAATTGAGGTATTCATTTTTTACTTGCTCAGACCTGATGGACTTCCAATTACTAGTTTCATTATTTACATTAGCTAGATTGTCTGGGTTTATGTTATCCTCTAAAAGTATATGTTTTTAAAGTTTTATTACTACTTTCTGGTTAGCAAAAAATTATAAGAAATTCTTGCTTTAATAATAATTGAGCATGAAGAGCATAATAATGACCACCATATGTTGGGTACCAGGTACTGTGCTAATTCATTTATAAACATTCCCTTTTAATCTTCCCCACAAATGTAGGAGGAAGATATTCTCATCCATGTTTTATAGATGAGGAGAATGGCAATTAAGTAACTTGTTTAAGGATTACAGTTCATCCTGCAGAGTTTAATTTAAAACAAGATCTTTATAACTCTAAGCCTAGCTTCTTAGCCACTATATCAAAGTGTCTTTTTAAAGTGTATGTTGAAAAGAAAATTTCTGGCTTGTGACCTTTTAGAAATAGACTAAGAATTCTTTCCTTGAATAACTTAGTTGCCTAGGAGGTTCAGAGTGTGCATTCAGTAAACATTGTATACCATGTCAGGCACTCTAAAAATGATGTGTTTACTGAGGAGAACACAAGTCTTACCTTCCAGGAGGAAAAGTCAGACAAGTCAGCATTTATGGTGGATGGTGAGCTCCGTGCTTTATTAGACTTGTGCAGAAGTTACAGAGAAGGGCAAAAAGGGCATCTAATGTAGTCTGGGAATTAGAAACACTTCCATATACAACTAATCAATATTATCTCCTTAAAAATTAAAGCATTTATGCTGGACCCCTCCTCATCTTTTGAGAAGTAAACCTATGTTTGATGAATGTATATTTCAAGTCTGTTTTCAATGCTTTAACATGCCCGTATGTGCACCCTTAAAAAGTGCATACTATTGTTTGTATATGTGGTCTTAAAAAAAAAATTGCATCGTATTATATAGAGCCAGGTCTTAAGGCACTTGGTCTTGAGTCAAGTCTTAAAGAATTAGTTGGCTCAAGACCAGACGGATAAATTAAGGAAGGCCCTTCATGTTTAGGCCCTGACATACCATTCCAGTTTCATCTATTTTTACATCCTTGTATATGTCTTTCTCTCCAGAGAAAAGTTGCTCATGGGTTTTCTTACGTGGTTGAGCAGACTGTGGAAAGAACTTGGGTGACAGGCTAAATAAGGAGTCCTTCTGAATACAGAGGGCTTTAAGCTAGTGTTTTAGGAAAAGCACTAAAAGATAGTAAAATAGTTAGATGTAACTTCTAAAAGTTTTATACACACAACACATGAAGTAATCTTATGGTTTTTTTAAATGATAGAAAAAAAAACTAATCGTAAAAATGTAAGAGGTGTTAGATTTGAATCTCTGTATCCTAATTTGTATTGCATCTAATTTAAGTCCAAGAATCAAAGCTTAGTTTAAAAAAAATTAAAATAATGATTTTTATTGCCCACATAACTTACAGTATAAATAAAATAAAAAATAAAACTGACCTACATCCCCCTCACATATGAACTATTTTCATTTTTCTTGCCTCTATTTATACATAGTTTTACTAATTTACTTTGGAAGTTTCTCCAGAGGAAGTAAACAAACAGTGGATAGAGGTGGAAGGGTAACTGCTGCAGCATGTGTTGAAGAGTTATTAAAATGGAAGATTGGAAGCTTATTTAGAGCAAAGAAGATTGGACTGGGCTGTAGCCATTCTGGGTTTTCCTTCTTGCTCTGCTACTGATTGGCTCAGATAATTAAGCTAATCTCTTCTGGTTTGAATGGCATCATGTGAAGAAGAGAGTTGGATTACTATCTCTAAGGCCATTATTTAAGTTGCATGTTAAAATTCCAGATATCTGGGCTCATTCCAGACCCATTGACTTATTTCTGGGGACAGAGGTTTGAATCTGTATTCCTATAAAAAAGCATCCCAGTTGACTCAGTGACTGCTGATGCAAAAACCATACACAGTAAATCACTGCTTTATGGGTTTTTCTTCTTTAAAAATGATAAGCATCCAGCTAAAGAAACGAGATATTTCTGGAGATGGAAAATGTGTGAAGATCTCCTGTGACAGCACTGAGTGCTGCTTTTAGTTCATCATCCCTAATCTTGGGGTTGCTATACCTCTTTTTGAGGTTAACTTTCACTTGGAAGTGTGTCTTTTTCCTGATCACTTTGAAATGTGCAAATGTTTAAGTGGAAATTTAAGAAAATCATTTTTTAGTGGTAATAACTTTTAAAATAGTTTTGAAAAACTATTACTAATAACTTGTATATGGTTCTAAACTATAGCTACTGTTTTGGGGTTTTTTCCTACAATCTCAATTTTTATATAAAATTTAAATTTTTCAGCTTATAAATTATATGATAACTGCTTAATTCCTTTTTCTGCATACAAACTTTTGTGACCAGAGCGTGATCTATTGGAAAAATTAAAACTCCATTTGCAAAATCGGCATACAGGAAAGTGTTTGAAAAACAATTTGAAAATGTTATTTCCCATAAGTTCCTTTAACTCTGTGTGTATGTCTGGAAATTTACTCTAACTTTGTGGATTATTGTTTATCTTTTCTAGTGCTTTTCCTCTACTTCCAATAGGTGTCCTTAATATTCCATGTCAAGCATCTGTACTGATATATTTGCAGTAATTCTTTCATTTTTTTCTGGATCTATCCCTTCTACTAAATCAAGAACTTTTATTTTCTAAGTTAAAATAGCTATTAGCATAGACTATCATAACTGTGGTCTTATTTTTGAAATTCTTTATTTTTTAAGAAAAGTGGCATGATAACAGCAAGGAAGATGCCAGTCTGCACGTTCTCATCAACAGTACACTGCCAGGTCTAAACTCTATGCAATTAACATGGACTTTTCATTTTCTCAGTTGCCCAGTTCAAAGATTTACTTGTTTTAAATCTCTTTCTTTCCCTTTCATTTATTAGCGGATTGTTGAAACTAACTTGAAGTAGCTTCTGAGCAGGAGAAATGCCTTAGGGAATGTTAGAGGTTTTTGTTTTTTGTTTTTTTGTTTTTCCAGATGGGCTATAAGAGGCAGAATAGAACTATGAAGAGATATGTAAAAACATTTGTTAGAGAGGAAGATGGCAAAGTAAAAATAGACACTAAAATTCTTTACCTAATTACCCAGTTGAAGAACAGTGTGGTGCTATTATATAAATTAAATGTTATCCCTTTAAATGCTTACACCATCTCACAGCCCACTCCCCATGTGTTTAATTTTTGCATATTTTCTTCTATTCCTTGTTTCTGCTTATGTTTATATGCCTGCCGTATATTATAATTATGACAGTTTTTCCACATTGTTACTTCAACTCTGTATAAAATGAGTTGTGTAATAGAGTTTGATTACAGTTCACTGTGTTTCTGTATTTATTCATCTGTTTTACAGAAGTTTATTGGGTACCTCTTCATTCCTGGGTGCTGCTCCAGGCACTAGGGGCTCACTGGTAACCCACAAGGTCCCTCCCTGCTCTTTAGGATCTTACCTTCTGATGGGGGTAACACATCGTGATAAATAAATGAGATTTCTGAGAGCCTTCTGTTTGTAGCCTTTTCTTTCTTTTAGATTTGCTTTTTGGACAAGAATTCCTATGACCCTTTTCTAAAGAATTGTTTATATTTAAAATGCTGTTAGGTACATGAATAGGTACCAGTTTGATTTTAACTTTAAAAGTGTTATAATTTTTATATTCCCAAATTAAGGCTGTGACAATTTACTTTATTCACTGTTGTGCCCTTAGGAGTTCCAGGCAAGTAGCTGACACTCAGTAAACATTTGTAGAATGAAATGGTTGAATTAATAGTCATTTACAGCTGTTTTCATGACTAGAGAGTTTATATTTGAAAAAAATTTTTCTTTTAATATTATTTTCTTCTTTATGAATTCTCTTTTCATTTTTTCCTGTTTACTGGAATTATATTGTCACTTCTGACAATTTCTTTAAGCTCTTCATATAATATAGATATTTATCTTCGTGTCATATTTTCTGCAACTGTTTTTCTAAGCTGTTGCTTATTTTTCACTTTTCAGTTAATTTTTATTTACTTATTTATTTATTTTTGGCTGTGTTGGGTCTTTGTTGCTGTGTGCGGGCTTCTCATTGTTGTGGCTTATCTTGTTGCGGAGCACGGGTTCTAGGTGCGCAGGTTTCAGTAGTTGTGGCATGTGGGCTCAGTAGTTGTGGCTTGCTGGCTCTAGAGCTCAGGCTCAGTAGTTGTGGCACACGGGCTTACTTGCTCCGGCATGTGGGATCTTCCTGGGCCAGGGCTCGAACCCGTGTCCCTTGCATTGGCAGGCAGATTCTTAACCACTGCGCCACCAGGGAAGCCTTTTCAGTTAATTTTTGTTGCATAGAAATTTTGTTTATAGAAATAAATTGTGTGTTTTTTTCCAGTCAAAGCTAATAGACTTTCTGTATTCTGAAAAATAATTATTTTTATACATTTATTTATCTTGAAATGATGTGGGTGTAGTATATAAGCCAGTATTTTTAAAATTTTAGATAGGTAATGAAATATGAACATACCCTCAGGTATATATATGTAGTGTTATATATATGGTACTGCTACTTGAACGGAATTTCTGCAAATAGATATGAGGTGAATTTAAGATAATTGACTTTGGTTTCCATTTGTTATGTTGTCCTGACAGCCAGTCTCCCATCTTTTCCTGATGAGTTTTTGAATATCATGTTAATATTAGGGAATTCATTACAACCAGATGTCTTGCTTGGTGGGTTTGTATATCCATTTAATGATAATTGTGGCATTGAGGCTTTAACTACATTCATTTGGTTAAACATTCGCAAATTGGGGTATAGCAAGAGACTCATTCCCCCAACATAATGTTCCCTCGTGTCTTGCATGGAAATGAAACTCTAACAGAATTTAAATAGACCTCACAGGGCTCTGGCTTGTGTGGTGCAGAAAGAAGCAGCAGGATGGAGGTGGTGGCCTGCTGGTTCTCTGGTTCTATATTTGGCCAAACTCTGCATCTGGTGTTTCCCTGGAAATCTGGTGCCAATGTCATACAATGCCACATCTGTTTCCCACAAATGTCTAAGCACCGAGTTCTTAAATTCCTGGCATGGAAACCTGGCATCTGGTGTTTCCAAAAATAAGTTTGAGATTTCAGCGAATTTGGGGTTAACAAACCCTTCTTTAATTTTTCTGTTTAGGAATCAAACTGTTGCTTTCCTCTTTCACTTTGTAGTTTTAAAAGGTAGTTTGAGCCAGGTTCTGTTGCTACGCATTTGTACAAATAACCCATTTCAGTGTCGTGGTAAATATTTGCCATTAGTTCTAATCTGAATGTTGAATATGGAATCATTGGTGTGGATACTTTCAGTCACTGTAAATAAAATGGATATATTCTCATTGAAGACAAATTCTGTATTTAGAACCCTCAAATCAGGGGACTGTCTGGATGTATCAGACCCCCAATGTGTATTTCTTTTTTTTTTTTTTTTTTTTTTTTTTAAATATATTTATTTATTTATTTAATGTGTTGGGTCTTCGTTTCTGTGCGAGGGCTTTCTCCAGTTGCGGCGAGCGGGGGCCACTCTTCATCGCGGTGCGCGGGCCTCTCACCATCGCGGCCTCTCCCGCTGCGGAGCACAGGCTCCAGACGCGCAGGCTCAGTAGTTGTGGCTCACGGGCCTAGCCGCTCCGCGGCATGTGGGGTCTTCCCGGACCGGGACACGAACCCGTGTCCCCTGCATTGGCAGGTGGACTCCCAACCACTGCGCCACCAGGGAAGCCCAATGTGTATTTCTTTATTCAGTTTTTATAGCAATGCTATATAAGGTAGATAGTACTATCTTTTCATAAATGAGGAAATGGAGGTCTAGATGAATTAAGGACCTTGCCAGTAGTCATACAGCCAATAAATGGATCAGCCAAGATTCTCCCCCAATTCTGACTCTTGGTGCCCACATCATCGTTATCACCTTTGCAACATCAGACCTGCTCTGCCAAGTGTGGCCATTCATGCTCTTTGAGATCCTACATTGTATGACAGCAAATTAACTGTAAAATATAGTTTACTCCAGAATCTGTTTTTAGCTTTATGCTTTCTGTAACAATATATTTCTACCTATTGAATTTCTATGCTATTGTTTTTTTTCAATGCAGTTTATAGGGTTTTAAAGGTTGAAGTCTGGCATGTTACCGACTCGTGCCTATTTTCCAAAATGAGAATAGTGCTCACAATCAGATTGCAGTTAATGGGTAATTTAGTTTTAATTTTCTTGAAAGTTTAACACTCACATTCCATCCCATTTTACAAAATTTATATATGCCTGCTAGTTATTTTTAAGCATGCATTTTCTTGTAATTAACTTTTTAATAGGTAATATGTTCGGTTGCCTTCACATTCAAGAGGTATAAAATAACAATAATAATAACAATTAGTTAACTGGGAGTAGATAGCACGTTTTGTGCCAGGCATTCTTCTAAGCATTTTTTATGTGTTAATCCTCACACACTGATGCAATAGGTACTACTGTTAGCCCCATTTTGCAAACAAGTGAACTGAAGCGAGAGAGGTACGCTTGATCAAGCTGGTTTGGATTTTGTTGTTTGCCCAGTCAAGTGTCACCTCCTTTGGAAAAAATACGAACACAGCTCTCTCTTGTCTGGGTTGGATTCAGTGCTTACCCTACAGCCATGGATCGTTTTTTTTTTTTTTTTTTGCACTTATTACAATTCTCTCTCATTCCCTCCTTAGACTCTAAGCTTCCCCGAGGTGAGTACCCTGTCTTATGCTTTTGTGCAGACCCACAGCTTTGCACATTTCTGGCAGATGCTAGGTTCTTACCAAACACGGTTTTGCCAGGACAAATGTTTTCATTTAAAAATGGCTGTATCTGCTCTGCCTTCTTCGCAGAATTGTTAAGAAAATCAAATAAGAGTTCATAGCTGTTTGTAAGCTTCAGAGCACTGCACTAACAGATATTAAATCAGTTATGGAGTGTATATGCTTAATGAAGACCAATGCTTTTAAAGCCTTTGGACATTAGCAGAAGGGTTGGAATCCAGGACAAATAGGTTCTTGACAATCCAACGTGTCACTGTGTTCTGACCAGCCTATTTTTAACCACTAGTCTTAATAATTTCAAATGGTTTTTGTATAATCTGACTGCATGCTTTTTTTTTTGCTCTGCAGAAGGCAGAGAGAAATGTTTGTATCCTGATATTTAAGTGCTGTAGACTCATACTGTCTAGATCCTACAACTGGTTCTGCTGTCTAATTCATTGTTTCTCAGTATTTGCTACGTATGAGAATCATATGGTGGTAGTTTTGTTTTGCCTTTTTTTAACTGAAAATCCTTAGGCAAGCCCTCTGATTCGTGGGATCAGAATCTCAGGGTGGGAGGAAGAGATCAACACAGGTAATTCTGATGAGCATCTAGGAATGAGATATGTTCTAAACATGTTCTAAAGACTGTGTGAAAAGATGGCTTAATGTCACCACAAATATTTTTAGTAAGAAATGCAGTTGTTTCATATTTAATAGCTTTCAAGAGCACTGACATTTATTTTGTTATTCTGCTGTACATTTTACAGTCCATTTGTGCTGGTGAGTTCAGTGGATACTCTAATTACTCAAAACCATATGGCCATGGCAAGCAGCTGATAAATGGGTTACAGTTTCTTTCCAGGCGAAAAAATCATCTTTGCCTTGCTTGGGAGAAATCTGGGGCCTTGAGCCAACCCTCACTTGTTTTATTTTTAACAGAAGTCGCAGCTTTATATGTAGATACTTCACGACTTGCTTGTCGAAATGAGGCACCGTCTCTTCAGGCTGGAGCCTTGATGAGGCTCATCAGTTTCCATCCAAGGTTGTCAGTCTTACCATCTGCTAGTCTGATGGTCTGAGTCTGTATCTCTGCCCTTAGTAACACACAGTACCTGCAGGCCAGGCCCCCATCAGAGAATAATAAGCGGGAGTAGTCTGATAGCCAGGTCTTGTCAAAAGCTGCATCACAGAGAATTGTTTGAAGAAGATGCAGCCTGACTGTTTTATTCTAGAGGTACCCCCGTATCAAGCTGAGCCATCAGAAAGCTGTTTCTAAAATATCTTACCTGGCTACCCCTACTTTATTTTCTGATTTATAAAAGAGAGTTTGAATTTCTAATCACACGCCCTGGGAGTTTCTCCAATAGTTACATTATCCAGCAGGAGCATTGGTATAGATAACTGAGAATCTGTTTTGTTTAATTTGATAATTATAAGTTTAACTCTATACCAATATGCTAAAACTTATTAAAATGGGGCAGATTGGAAAAGTTTGATTCCCCTCCTCCCTATAGTACTGTTTTTTTGTTAGGTGGGCTTATGATACAAAGTGGAAGTATATCACCTTCTAAGTATTTCACAACACCTAGCATGTCTCTGCATCTTTTATATTTCTGACTCAATTTCTGGCTTGTTTCTCCCAACAAAATGAACCATTGTTCTTTCATCAGAAAAAATCATACTCAATTTACAAATGGGTCATTTCTTCATTCTCACTAAAAACTTGTACATTTTAAAAAATATGAAGTGAAACTTTTCTGCAGTTTGTGAATGGAAACCCTCTACGAATGGGGGAAATTTGTTATAATGTTGTTTTATTCCACTTATTTTATCAACCAGGAATGTATTAGTATCAGATGACAAAAACCTGAAGGATAGTTTAAATAGACAGGGATTTGTTTTAACAAATCTCTTGCTAATGCCATCAGAGAACAAGATTCTTCCTATTTTTTTTTCCCCACTCTGGCATCCTTACAGTACAAGAATTTGTCCTCAGGCTTTTCATCTCAAGGATGCTTACATTCTAAAATGGCTTTGTGCTTCTAGATGTTGTTTCCCGAGAAGATGGAAAGGAAAGGAATGAAATTCTTTTCTTTGAAGATTTGTCTTTCCACCCCCCTCCTCTTGCCCCCCAGGCCAGGAATTATTTATATTTTATTGACCATAAGTATGACATATGTTCACTCCTAGCTGCAAGGGAGATGGGAAAATAGTACTTTTGCTTTTAGCTTGTACAACAGGAGAGACAAAGAGAAGACCTGTGAATTGTTTCTTTCACGGTCTCTGCCAGAAGTGTCCTTCCTGAAAGTGGACCAATATTTTCTGCAGTCGTCTTTAGTATGGCTACTTTTTCCTAGTCATAATTTAATTTAGGAATTCAGAGCACATTTAATCTGAACCTGTTCACATAGATAATTCATTTTTCGAGGTACAGATTAATTGTATTTTTAAGGTGTGAGATGGTTTGAGAAATCAAATTCCAGAACCCTTATGGCTAGATAATATATTGCAAACTTTAATGCTTTTAGAAGGCAGACTTTGTAGCCTTTTGAACAGTTTCTAATTTTGGTAGATCAAGCTGAACATAGTGGCTGTAGGTGCTGAACCAATGGCAGTTTTCATACGAAAATAGCATTAGAGGAGCCTTTAAAGAATCTAATTGAAGGAAGAAGAAAGTAATGAAATATTGGAAATGAGATAAAATTGTAATATAAGTAATGCTTTTGGTTGAGAGCAAATGAGGAAAATGTGACAGAGCAGAGGTAACAACGTACAGCAGAACAAAGAGTGAGCAGTCAGATGGCTTGGATTTCAGTCCCTTTCTACCAGGTACAGCCAGCCGCGCTTTCCGCGTCACTTTACTTTTTGAGCCTCGGTTTTCCCTTCTTTTTATCTAATTAGTAATTATACCAACCTCATAGTATCATCTGGCTCCCCCAACTGGAAAACGGCTGGGCACATGGTAAGGGTTAGTTCACTGTTAGTTCCCTTTACTAAATGGCTAAAGGTGAAAAAGTGCCTGACTGTTAACAGGAAGGCATATGTAGTTCAAGATCTATGTCCTAGTCAACTTGTGTTTCATGTGAAAAGACCCTTGCTTTATTAATAGCCTGTCAAGCTTCAAATGCTATCGTGTTACCATGTATTGAAAGTGACTACCTAAAATAAAACCACTCTCAATCCATTTTTAATGAATTAATTCCATCTTTATATGTTGTAAAATTTGATGAGGTTTATTAAATTTTAGAGAATATAAATGTACTTTCAAAATCCATATTTTTGTTTCTTTATAATTTTTTGTTTTTCTCCAAACTAGGATTTTAAGAGTGGACTTGGTATTACCATAATTCCTATGAATGTAGCAAATGTAAAGCAAGTGGACCGAACTGTGAAACAGTCTTTTGAAATAATCACTCCCTATAGGAGTTTTAGGTAAGTTATATTTAAACATTTTTTGTTTGTACTACTACAGGAAAGCTTGAGTGATCCCCTTTTACATTGCCAGTGGTGATTTTACTTCTTATAGGACACTTAATAAAATTATGTTCTTACTTTTTCATATTGTATAATTTATTAGCCAGTATATAAAAATGTGCCAATAGGCACATGAAAAGATGCTCAATATCACTGATTATTAGAGGTACACAAATCAAAACTACAGTGAGGTATCACCTCACACCAGTCAGAATGGTCATCATTAAAAAGTCTACAAATAATAAATGCTGGAGAGGGTGTGGAGAAAAGGGAACCCTCCTGCACTGTTGTAGGAATGTAAATTGGTGCAGCCACTATGGAAAAGATCATGGAAGTTCCTTAAAAAACTGAAAATAGAGTTACCACATGATCCTACAATCTCACTCCTGGGCATATATCTGGAGAAAACTCTAATTTGAAAAGATACATGCACCCCGGTGTTCACTGCAGCACTATTTACAATAACCAAGACATGGAAGCAACCTAAATGTCCATGGACAGATGAGTGGGTAAAGAAGATGTGGTATATATATATACAATGGAATATTACTCAGCCATAAAAATAATGAAATCTTGCCATTTGCAGTAAAGTAGATGGACCTAGAGATTATCATACTAAGTGAAGACAAACAAAGACAAATATCATATGATATCACTTATATGTGGAATCTTAAAAAAATGATACAAATGAACTTACTTACAAAACAGAAACAGACTCACAGACATAGAAGACAGACTTATGGTTACCAAAGGGGATGGTAGGGAGGTAAATTCGGAATTTGGGATTAACATATACACACTACTATATACAGAATGGATAAACAACAAGTACCTACTGTATAGCACAGGAAACTATATTCAAGTACCTACGGTATAGCACAGGAAACTATATTCAATATTTTGTAATAACTTATAATGGAAAAGAATATGAAAAAAAAGATATATATAAAACTGAATCACTCTGCTGTACACCTGAAACAAAGAAAAAAATTATGTTTTTACTTTTTCATATCGTGTAATTTATTAGCCAGTGTATAATAACACCTTGCAAAAGTGATTTGAATAATCATACAACCTGAAAGATACTAACTTCATGAGATTTGTGTAGTTTCTTTTTGTAATACCTCTTTTCTTAGAAGGCTTGGTGATTTTTGATCCACAAATATGTGAAAAATTACTTTATTTTGAAGGTATAAAATAAAAAGAGATATTACATTGTCTTTAAGCTGTATTGTTATTTTGCCTCTTTTAGCCTAACCAAATACAGTCTGTCCTTTAAGAACAATCCCTAATTACAATTGCTCCATGATTTCCTAAAAGGAACCTCAGCTCAAAATGTTGCTGAATTTAATGGATCTCATAGCATGTATGATCAAATATCTTAGCATTTTGATACATGTCTTGTATTATGACACTCTGGTAATTGCTTTATTATGACAATGAAACAGAAAACTTAATGTGTGTTCTTAATATGTGTTAATAATCTGTAATGACTCTCTGGGTGCACCACTCTCCCAGCACCTCAAGGTGTTCATCACCCTGAAAGCTCTTCGAACCCTGTGGTTTGGGGGATTTTATGGAGGTTTCATTTCATAGGCAAGATTGATGAAATCCTGGGCCATTGGTGATTAACTCCACCAGCCTCTCTCTCCTTCCCAGAGGTCACGGGGTAGGGCTGGTTGAAAGTTCCAAGTCTCTAGTCACATCTTGGTCTTCTGCTGACCAGCTCCCATCCTGAAGCTGTCTAGCCTTCAGCCACAAGCTATCTCATTAGCGTATAAAGGACTTTTATCACTCAGGGTATTCCAAGGGTTTGGGGAACTATATACCAGGAACCAGGGACTAAGACCAAATATCTATTTTCCATTGTACCATATGGGCTCTGACCAATCTCTATAGAGAAGCAGAAACCACTAAGGAATTTATAAATATTATAGTGATGATGGAACCATGAAGTGATTCAAAAAATATAATCCATGTAGGCCACTCAATTTCTTTATAGATTATGTAGAAAATGTTAATCCTCTGTTGTTTTCATTGTATCTCAAAGCAGTTTCATCTTCAGAACAGACAGTTTCAGTGTAAAGCATCATTTTGGGGTCATTGACTGAGTTTGGAGCACTATATGCAGCACATTTTCTGGCACATTATAAGTACTCAGTAAATATTTCTTGAAAGAGTGAACTGATGTTTTAATGTTTTATTCCTTCACTCAGGCACCCAGTAAACACTAAGAATTACATGGCTAAAACTGAGTTAGAATTCTGTTAGAATAGTAATCACTTAAAACTTTTTCGATTTCTCAGTTTCTTAAAGCCATCTGGACATTCTTCTATTTTAAAAACAAGAATCTATTTTTAAGACAAAAAAATCAAAATTTCTCGTGGGTGTTTTTGATAACTTAGTTTCAGACTATGGCTTATTTTCTTGGCAAAATAAGCCAATAGTCCTGAAACTCTGCCAGCCTCTTATTGATTATTATGTAACCACTGCTTAGGAAGCATGACTTCTCTTTTAAGCTTTTGACCTAACAAGGTGATTTTTATATCCTGGTCAGAAAAATGTGTATGTTAATTTTGGTTCAAGATAGGTAAACCAAGTCATAAGCAATGTGGACAGTTAAAGGAAAAAAAATAGGTTTCTCAATGAGATGATTTTTAACAGAAAAGACTCCAGCCGCCTGGAAGGCATATTTTTCACCAGCTGTTTAATTTATGAGTGAAATGAATATGCAAACTGAACATACTGCTTAATTGGCCTTTACAAGGGAGATCGATAATGCAGAAACGTTAATTGTTTCAGCTTTACAGCCGAGTCTGAAAAAGAGAAACAAGAGTGGATTGAAGCTGTGCAGCAATCGATAGCAGAAACTCTCTCTGATTATGAAGTAGCTGAGAAGATTTGGTTCAATGAGTCCAACAGGAGCTGTGCAGATTGTAAAGCCCCAAATCCTGACTGGGCATCCATCAATCTCTGTGTTGTCATCTGTAAGAAGTGTGCAGGTAATTAGTGATAAGTTACGCGCATCACTGTTTGGTGGCAGATTGGCACTGAATGTTCTTTAGTGTCGTATATACTGTGTCCCAGCTAACGGCTATGAAAAATAAAAACAGAGAAAACTTATTACATTTAAATCAAATTTAGAAATATCATTCTAAACTTCTCTTATGCATGACTTAGATATAAAAATTGATTTTTAAGCATGTAATCATTTTTTTGTGCCTACTGGCCCATGTATGGATTTTAAAAAGACAATGCTGAAATTTTTAGGTTTTGGATGAATGTGTTTCAGAATGCACCCTGAACACGCTTGCTCTTCGTATGATTTGTCCCTTTTTCCTCAGTCATATTTTGTAAGATCTATTTTTCACATCAATCTGCTCTGCGCTCTAATCTTGGTTCACCAGATCTGGTATCTCTTATAATGAGAATTTTTATATAGAAGCATTTTCCAGGTGTATTGAAGTTTATGAAAGTAACCAGTACTGTGACTCATTTTTGTCTTGTGATCTTATACCTTACAAACTATTTGACAGCTCCTTGTATTTGGGAGGTAAGACAGCTGTCCAAGTGAGTAGAGGGAATGGACCCTAGCTTAGGTATGCGACCATGGAGGTCTTGGAAAAAGTTAGCTACAACCTAAACATTCCTTCAGCTTTTCAGCTCTACCAGGTACTGTGCTGGTCCTGGGAATTAAAATGATCTGTAAGACAAGACATGACATTTCCTGCACAAATATATAAATAGTAATTTCAATAGAGTGTGATAAGGGCAGGAATAGAGTTGAGCACAGGTTTCATTGAGAGAATGCAGAGGAAGAGCACCTCAGAGCAAAGACAGGACAGCTGCTTCAAGCCCTTCAGACTTTTCTAGAGCTCTGCGCTACCACATTTCTCATCACACTGAGGTAGATGTCCTCATGAGCTAATCACCTACATCAATAGCAACAATAAAAAGCATCATTTAACCCTCCTTGACTTTGTATTTTTTCCTCACCTCTTCTCCTCTCCAGTCTCATTGGAAGAGATAGCGTTTGTGTTGTCTAAGGCTGCTCTGTCTACGTATGTTCTCTTCCTTTCCTCTCTTCTCAGGATCCTCACCCTGTCACTTATTCACTCTCTGTGTAAGTACAGTTGGTCCTCCATATTCACGGTTCTACATCAAACAACTGGGGATCAATAATATTTGAAAAAAAAAATTTACAGGAAGTTCAAAAAAGCAAAATTTGAATTTGCATTTACCAGCAACTATTACATAACATTTTATTGTATTAGGTATTAAAAGTAATCTAGACATGAATTAAAGTATACGAGGATGTGTGTGGGTTATATGCAGATACTATGGCCATTTTATACAAGGGATTTGAACATCCTCGGATTTTGGTATCTGTGGGTGGTCCTGGTACCAATCCGAGATACCGAGGGGCAACTGTATTCAACTATGGTTTATTTGGTTCAGCATATAAACTTGCATAATTCTGTTAACACCAGCTTTCTGAAAACTTACTATTCTCTTACGTGTCATTCTCTCTTCCTTTTTCCTTTCATAGACAAGATACTTTCAAGCGTAGTGGTCTGCACAGGTTTTCTTCATTTCTTTAACTTCCTAGTGTATCTTCAGCATCCTGTAATCAGTCTTTGTTTCTCTCACCTCCAGTAAAAATATTTTAGCAGTGTATTTTACCTCTCAGTTTCTGTGTGGTCAGTTCCTATCTTCACTGCCTTCTCTGCAGTATTTGACACTCTTGACCAATCTGTCTCTCAGTGACTTTCCATCCTCCCACAACTTCTGACACACCATTTCCTCTTAGTGTGCTCTTACTACTCTGGTCATCCTTTTCCAGGTTACTTTTCCTTTGCCTGCTCCTAAAATATGTGTGTTCCCTTGGATTATATCCTAAGCTGTCTTTCACTCTGATGTTCCTCAGTGAGGTTGTCATTTGAATTCAATACTCATTTTTAAGCAGGGGATTCTCACTCTGTTGGAAACTCTACTCTTATAGCTCCTGCTAGATTCTCAACTTGGATTTGCCCAAGATACCTCAAAATTAACATGATAAAATGGAGCTCTCATTGCTGCCCAGCTCATTACATTAAACTGTATATTCTCCTATATTCCAAATCTTAGTCAGAAGCAATACTATCTACCCTACACTGAAGCCTAAACCTTGAGAGACCCTCTTGACCCTTCCTCTTTCCTTAAAGCCCACCAGGTCCCATCAGTTTTATCTTCTGAATATCTCTAAATCTGTTCTCCACATTGTTTCTTTTCCTGCTGCCTCAACTCAGATTCTTTCCTAGGCTACTCCAGCATCCCTTCTTCCTGCATGCTTTCGAGCTTGACTCCTTTTGGTATTGCCTTTCTGTAGTCTCCATAAGTGCAAACCTATGCAGATTCTTGCCATGGGAATTCTAGGGCTTTGTGCTCTGAGTAGTTTCCTTCTCAAAGAATGGAGGAAAGGAACCTATGTAATGTAGAGAGAGGAATGAGAGGAATGAGCTTTCTCATGCGCATTAGGCAAAAGGTCCTTAAGATCAAGGATGATGTCTTATATACCTTTTTTCTATCTCAGCTTAGAAAGAGTCTGACATACGCCTGAATGCCCAGTAATGGCTGAATGATGATTTATACAGCAGAATTAAATTGATTATGATAGAATGCTGGGCATTCTCTTCCAGGCATAATAGTAGAATAAAGAATCGACTTTAGATTTTTAAGTAGGCATTTATTACAGTTGTAGCTAGTTTTTTTTAAGAGTAAAGGGATGATATCTGTATTCACTCACATATGTGTAATTTACACAGACCCATTATAAAATGTTTTCAGTGACCTACAATTTCTAGTTAATTACCAATGAAAAAAATATATATACGTACATACATACATGCACACATACATGCATATGCATGCACACATATACACACATGTACATGTATACACACTTTTTAAAAGTGTAATTTTATACCAGTACAGGGTGGTGATGGTGATTTCTGTTATCTTCATTGTGGTTGGTTATGATTCCTGTATGATTACCACCACTACTGTAGGGTGGAAAGTAGGTATTGGTTTAAGTTCAAAAGATATATTAATCCACACATGCCTATACACGTACATATATACTTTTCTTTTTAAAGGTAAAATACGTTTACATACAAACTCAAATAGAAATAAATTGTTTTTTGACTTCAGGGCAACATAGATCTTTAGGACCAAAAGATTCCAAGGTTAGAAGTCTGAAAATGGATGCCAGCATTTGGAGCAATGAACTCATTGAGGTGAGTCCGACTTGACTGTGGTGGTGGTCAGCAGAGGTCCAGGAGGAGGTGTGCAGTGGGGTGGTGTGGTTGCTTTAAGAGCTCTCTGATCAAGTTCTCACCACATTATAAAAATGGCTTATAGCCTGTTTGATAGTAGTAACTTTCTACTTTAACTTTCCGAATGCTTCCTAAATGAGACAGTTATTTTAAGAATAAAAAATACAAGGAGCTTTAATAGTAATAACTACTCTTAAAGGCTTGGCAGCTTTTTCTTAAGCCAGAATTGACATTCTTTCTTTTTAACCCAGCATGGATAAAATATCAGAAAAGTGAATGAAAACATTTGGCAAAATCGACTATTCTTTATCTTGGCCATGCTCTGTCACTAACTGAGATCATGTCTAACTTGCTGTCTCCTGTATCCATTCTCTGCTCAGGTGTCTGTACCACTCTCAACCATGTTAGCCCACCTACTCAGCCATTTTAAATGAATCTGTCTCAATGTGAGCTACCTTCAAAAAGTAACATATATACTACCAAATGTAAAATAGATAGCTAGTGGGAAGCAGCCGCATAGCACAGGGAGATCAGCTCGGTGCTTTGTGACCACCTAGAGGGGTGGGATAGGGAGGGAGGGAGACGCAAGAGGGAGGGGATATGGGGATATACGTATATGTATAGCCGATTTACTTTGTTATAAAGCAGAAACTAACACACCATTGAAAAGCAATTATACTCCAATAAAGATGTTAAAAAAAAAAAGTAATAATGCTTTTGCTGCAATTTGCGTTGCTTGCAGTTTCTTTTCTAGCTAATCTTTTACCATTATTACGAGCAGCTAGACTATTTAAAATAGAAATAGTATCTGCTTTCACACTCCATCTTCTGGAAAAAGTTGGGTCTTGTATTTTGCATATTTTATACCAAGCTATGCTTTAATTTGTCATGTGAGTCAGTTTTCTGCAGATTCAAATACATTTTGTGAATTGATATGTTTTATAATTTCTTTTTGATAATTCAGCTTTTTATTGTCATTGGAAACAAAAGAGCTAATGACTTTTGGGCTGGTAGTCTTCAAAAAGATGAAGAATTACATGTGGACTCTCCAGTAGAAAAGAGAAAAAACTTTATCACTCAGAAATACAAAGAAGGAAGATTCAGAAAAACCCTTTGGGCATCTCTTACCAAGGAAGAATTAAATAAGGTAACCAATGAAATGTAACAAAAGACATGGATGTTAAGGTCTATTTAAATATATGCCAAGAGTTTTGAAAAAAAGTTTAAAAATTTTTTCGCTATTGCATAAAATTATTGTTTAATTTTATTTCCTCTTGTGAGATTGTGCCATTGGGTTTTTTCCCTTCATTTCACTTGAGGATTCGTTATCAATAGCGAATAAACTTCTGTCCCTAACTGAAGTTTCTATCTGACATAGGCCCACACCATTTAAAACTTTGACAACTTTCCCCATTTTAGGGACAGGATACTGAACATAACTTCAGCCGGTACATTGTTGACTTGGTATCACCAAAATTAACTTCATTTACTCAATTAATTTATTTTTAAAAGCAGTAGTTTGTTTAGTGCCATTGATTTGAAGTGTCGTTTGCCTTTGGTTGAGTCATTCCAGGTCTTCTTGTGACCATTTTATGTTGCCCTTTTGGCAAAGAATTTGTTAAGCATCCTGCCCCCCTTTCCTTTATTGATTTTTGTGTTTGTTGCTTGTGCTTTTGGTGTCATATCCAAAACATCATTGCCAATACTGCTGTCAGAGAGCTTACCACTTATGTTTTCTTCTAGAAGTTTTATGGTATCAGGTCTTATGTTTAAGTCTTTAATACATTTCAAATTAGAGTGGTGTAAGGTAGGGGTCCAATTTCATTTTTTTGTTTTTCACACCTAGTTACTCAGTTTCCCATCATTTGTTGAAGAGACTATCCTTTCTCCATTGAGTGTTCGTGGTGAATAGATATTTATTGCACACTCACTCATTGCTGAATTCATTTTTAGGTTCTGGGGTACAGTTGTAGTAAACAGTAGATGTGATTCTTTTATTCATGAGAGTGATCTGCACGCAGGGGAGACTGACCATAAACAGCTGCATGCCAATAAATATACCATAGCAAATGCAGCACACTGTGAAGGAAAAGAATAGGGTAATGAGAGAGAGAATAAGAGGAAATACACGGGATTAGATTGTGAGAGCAGTCAGAGGCTATATCCCAGTGGAGGGATGTTAGCTGTTTCACTTTCCAATATCCTCATTTTGCAGGTGCAGAAAAACTAAGACCTGGAGATGAGAAGGAATTGCCCAAAATCACCTAGCAAATTAGTACAGTCAGGTACAAGAATTTAGGCTTCTTGATTCTGATGTGAAGGAAATTGGAGAGGTTAGCTAGACCATGGTAGAAAAGATAAGTACTCTTTTAGTAGTAGACCCTCTAGGCTGGAGATGTGAATGTGTCCTGGGACTTCTTGGTTATACACTGTTCTCTGAGCTGCCCATTGGGATAATCAACGAGTGATTGTCCTGAAGTTGCATTACAGAGAGCATCTGTCCAGGTGCACCATGTCAGGAAGGAGGAATATGGTGAACCCAAGGCTAAGAAGTCAGACGGAATCAGGGTGCCAAATCAGAGAGTTCAGAAGCAAATGGAAAGCCAGTAAAGTGAGGAAGCAAGAAGAGGGGATGGGAAAAGTTGTGAAGGGAGCTTATTATTTCAAAGGAAAAAAAATCAGGTTCCAGGAGTTTTACTGTTTGTACAATGATGATGTATATCATGTCAATCATGTCTTATTGTGTCTTGCTTGCTGTTCCTCCTCCCTACCTATACCCCCTTCCAAAAGGAAATTTGTACACAAATCCTGAATTTGTACACATCTTTCAAATTCCCAAAGCATAACAGTAATTTAAAGATTCCTCACATCCCAATTGCTCTGGAAAATATAGACATATATGCATACAACATTCATATGACATAACAAAACATTTAGTGGATACTTTATTACTACATTTGAAATATTTTGAATTTTCTGAGCATCAGCCATTGTCATAGTATGTAAACATACAAAATATCTTCCATGGCAAATATGACGGATTTGAAGATTTGGAACATCACAGGAACAAAACAATGAATTGAGATTTGGACATCTTCGGTTGAAATTTAAATTCATGCAAAGCAGGCCATTTTTGTCTGTTGGTTAATTCAGGGCATAATGATTATTAGATTTATTAGTTAAAAAGGAATACAGGGGGCTTCCCTGGTGGCACAGTGATTAAGAATCCACCTGCCAATGCAGGGGACACGGGTTCGAGCCTTGCACCTGGAAGATCCCACATGCCACGGAGCAGCTTGAGCCCGCGTGCCGCAACTAATGAAGCCCATGCGCCTAGAGCCCGTGCTCCACAGCAAAAGAAGCCACCGCAATGAGAAGGCCGCGCACCACAACGAAGAGTAGCCCCCGCTCGCTGCAACTAAAGAAAGCCCACGCGCAGCAACGAAGACTCAACACAGCCAAAAATAATAAATAAAAAAAAAAAAAAAAAAAAGGAATACAGACTTCCTCTCATAAATGAATTGGCAGACTTTCACACATTTTAATAGCTAGAATCATATTTTCTTCACTTAAAAATTGTATTTTCTTTTATTGACCAGGCTCTGTGTGCTGCTGTGGTGAAACCAGATGTTCTGGAGACAATGGCTTTGCTGTTCAGTGGAGCAGATGTCATGTGTGCAACAGGCGACCCTGAGCATAGCACCCCCTATCTGCTGGCCAAGAAGGCGGGGCAGAGTCTGCAAATGGAATTTCTCTACCATAACAAATTCTCAGGTGAGTCCCTATCCCTTCACTGGCCTGATCTCTCCTTATATATCCCTGAGAGAACTGAAGCATGAATCTGTTTGTTTCCCAAATCAGAAAAACCATCAGAATGAAAAGAAAATGTAATTACCAAAAAGATGGACGATGCTTATTAAGACCCATGTTTTATTTCATTTAAGGGGAAGGTTTAGGAAATAAATCTTTTATGTGTTTTTAATTTTATAAATGGGAGATTAAAATAGTTAATCCCACATAATCATTTTCACCAAAATTAAATCTGATTTTCATGCATGAATAATAAATACAACTGAAGTGCTTATTTGCAAATTTTTGCAAAGTAAAATAAATACCTCTGTATATTTATTCTGTGGTATATTTGAAGTAGTTTTTCTTCTACCTCAAAACTCACCTACATATTTATAAGCAAAGGGAAAATTGTTTACACTTCAGATTTCAGCTGTGTTATTTCTGTAACTTTTCTAGATTTCCCTCAACATGACATACATTCTGAAGGTGGATTAAGTCAGGAGTCTTCCCAGTCCATGTTCCTCTGTGATTTTTTGTATCAGGCTCCTGCTGCAGCTTCCAAACTCTCTTCAGAAAAAAAACTGCTGGAAGGTATCTTTTCTTGCTCCTTTTAGATTTGTTACTGGGAAAACTTTATTTCATTATCAAAACAATTAGGTTTAAATTTTGATTGTTTTTTCCCCTTAAGATGTTAGATTTGATCTTGAGGTAGAGAAATATTTTTTTGAGGTTTTATAAATGCTTCCAGGCACAGATATTATTTCATGCACTGCAGCAAAGATTTACCACTGGTTTGGAATGCTGAGTGACTTCTCAGCAGAATTCAGTGACATCTACCTCAGGGCCAACCAATTCTGTTTCAGGATTTAAGGGTTATTCCAAAGAAATGTGAAACTTAGCCCCTTCCATTCGGGACAGAAACCCTAACTGGGGAGATAATATAGATAAATGTCAACATGTAGGAAGAACTGACAAGTTTTCAGTACATATTCTGTCAGTATTCTATGAGCATATTCTATCAGTAGTTCAGTTTGTTCTGATGATTAGTGTGTGTGTGTGTCTGTGTAAGTAAAATAAAGCTTAAGCATGGTTTCAAAAAAATGATGTGAATTAATTTGATTTAACAACCTATTCTAGGTTTGTGGCATTAATCTTAGCAGAATCATAGTAGGTATTTATCCATCTATCCATTCAGCTCCTTGAATCAGGCATGTGCTGGGCATTAGGCATACGAAAATGAGTAAGAAAGAGGTCTCATGCTCTTGTTACATACATTTGAACTAATTTTAGAAATGTAAGCATGAAAATATAATGATCTCTGTCTCACTGGAGCAAAGAGAATTTAAGAGAGATTAAGCTGTACAGGCCAGTTGATGATGGATGTTCAGAGGCTTGGGAGCCGGGTTAGTAATTCCCTAGGTGATAAAATCCAGCTATATTGCTCGATCAAAGGAACAATAGGATGAAAAACTCACTTTAGAATGTTAATCCTGATCCTCGTGCATTTGAAGTGATTATTTCAGTTAAAGGCTTTATTTCCAAAAAAAAATTGTAACCCTAAGCAGAATTGTACTGGGATTAAGTATACTTTATTAGATTTTCCTGTAAACAGTACCTCTCCTTTAGTGAGCATGTACTATGTGTAAGGCATCGCTTTTTTATGTTCATTGTAATCCTCATAAAAGCTCTGCAAGATAGTTGATATTATGCTGATTTCACATGAACAGTGGAGGAACTCGACATGAAGTGGAGTTTTACATCTGATTTGTGTTATAATTGTTATTGTAAAACTTTGGCTTTGGTGAGTGTGATGGCTGGGTGACACTAGATGGCAGAGCATTTTTATTCTTTGAGTTTAGGTTTTTTGTGGTTCTTTCAGCAAATGGTTTTTAATGTCTTCCTTTACTCAGTCTAACCAATAATAAATAACGAATTTTACAGAGATTTTCTCATCTTCCATTGCTCCTTATCTGTATTTAACCCTTAAGTAGTCGAAAGTTGAGTGATCAGGAGGGAAAAAGTATCAACAATCTGTGAATTGACGATAGTAATTATTAAAATAATTGAATAACAAGGCAATTAATGTACTTGTTAATAAGTGTACAAGCTTTCTAGAATGTTTCTTCTAAATTGTAGGATATCTTAGATCCACCCTTCAAACCACTTATACAAAGATGAAATAGGGAATTTGAAATATAAGCTTTTCTTCCTAAAGCTTCTCAATATATCATAAGTGCTCTGCAGGCTAAAAATAAGCTTTTATTTGTTTTTTGGCAATTCTGGTTATAATATTTATAGACTTACCAGTTTGTTTTAATATTTCATTGAAATAGATTGTTTTTCTTAATCACTTGAGGACTGAATTGATGTTTTAAACTTGTAACTAAATCATTCTTTCCTTTTTATCTTTTATAAGTTAACTATGGATTTTTGTTGTTAAAATTTATTTCAAAAAACAGAAACCAGTGCATTCTCCATATATGTAATTTAATTGGGGATGTTCTATCATTTTGGAGCATTCGGTTTTAAGTAATGGGAAACTGAACTTTTGTACTTTGACCATGCAGCATGCAGAAATGATTTCATTGGAAAATAATCTAATGACAAGGTATTCTTTGATGGTCTTCATTTCTTCCATCCAGTATGTCTCTCATTTCAAACTCAGGATAGACCATGAATCAGTTGGCTACCCTCCATCTTCACTAACATCATCCTAGCTCCAGCCATCATCCTGTCCTGCCTGGGCTGTAATACGCCCACCCCCATCCCATGCCCCAACCCCGCTTACTTGCCGATATCTGCCCTAGCTTCCCTCCAAACCATTCCCCAAAACAGGCTTAGTGATTGTTGAAAATGTAAATCAGATCATGTATTTCCATCATTCAAATACATTTAATGGCTTCCCATTACAGAGGATAACTCTCTTCCTTATTAAGACCTTAAAGACCTTCTCGTGCCTTCTCCCTTTCATCTCACATCCTTCCTTCCTATTCTGCAATGCCTGGCCACACTCGTTTCCTGTCTGTTCCTGCAACATGCCATGTTCTTTTCTGCCTCCTCTGGACCTTTGTGATTGCCGTTCACTCTGCAAGGAGCGCACTTCCCCCAGCCTGACTGCTTCTCATCTCTCGGGGGATCAATTCAGTGCTACCTGGCTGGAGAGACCTCTTTGGCAGCCCACTAAAGAGTGCACCCACTGTCAGCTCTTCTCTTTCATAGTGTGCTGCTTATTTCTATCATAGCACTCATCGCATGAAAATGATCCCTCCTTCTTTGATTTGTTTCTCTCCCCCTCTGGAGTGAAACTCATTGAGGCATCAGCATTTTCTGGTTTATTCAGGATTATCAAATCTCTGGTGCCTAAAACAGTGTCCACACATAGTAGTCATGTGATAAATATTTGTTGAATAAATAGGCATTTCTCTAATCACATTACTACCAGTGTAAAAGCACAGCTGACTTAATATAATTTTTATTGAAGTATAGTTTCTGTACAACATTGTATAAGTTACAGGTGTACCATATAGTGATTCACAATTTTTAAAGGTTATATTCCATTTATAGTTATTAGTTAATATCCTGAACAAAACACATTTTGTTCAGAAAAAGCCTACTTAAAAATGAAGAAGAAAAAGTCGAACTACCAAGAAACATAGAGTTCTGGTGGGTTTTTTTGTTTTTTTGTTTTTCTTTTATGTCAAGATTCTGCAGTGGTAGTACTCCTGTTGAGCACCAGCTTTATGGAAAAATTGAATTATTTGAAAGATTTAGAGACTAAAGTGTGGTTGTCACCTTTGCCTCTGAAAGCATCTGGACTGCATAACTCCATCAGGGCTTGTCAGGACGGCCATAGAATAGACTGATTAAAAACAGAAAAAAGTCAGGGAATAAAATGCATGCCAGTCCTTCAGAGAGTTACAGAGGCTTCAAATTGTCAGTTCAGGTTTTTAGGATTTGAAGTTCTTCTAGCCTCTGGTTATGAAGACTGATCTGTATTTTTCTTTTTCTTCCCAATTTAGTGTTCATGAAAGGAAAGATTGATAGCTCTTGTTAAACCTAAGTGTAGAGCTGAATAATAGCATCCTGATTTTGTTTTCTGTTTTCTCCCCTCAACTGTATTATTTTCCCTTGGTATCTTACCTTGATTTGTAGACACAGTGTTTGATTTTTAAAAAGAAAGTGGTTGATACGGTTTACTAGAAATTCTCTATTATCTGTTTATATTTTATTTTATAGATTAGCAGTGAGGAATTTTGAAGGTCTTTTGTTCTATGAATACCTAACTCATATAGTTTAAAAATGTTTCTCCAAGGCTGTAATACATTTATTTTAAATCGAAAGGATTCCTAGTGTGTATTCCTATTTTCTGTGAGCACTGAATGCCATCAGGTGAGGAAATTCTTCATCAGGAAACAACTTTATGGTTTCAAAAAATAATAGTTTCGCCTTAACTATCATACATTTATTGTGCATATATCTATTTGAAGGTATGACCTCTGCTGTACGCTGATACATTTAAAAAATGGACATACATGCTTCAAGCATGTAACAGGCACAGAGAGGCAGTTTGTGAAGTAGATAGAAGGGAAGCTTCCCTAGTTGAGTGCCTGGGTTTTACCCCCAGCTCTGATGCTAAGTACTTGTGTGATGTTGGGAAGGTCAGTCAACCAGCTTGTGCCTGTGGGCAGGGTATAAGGAAAGGGGCATGTAGTAATACAACTGACCCAACTGGGTTGTTCTGAGGATTCAGTGAGTTATTGTACATAAGATGTGCAGAACAGTGCATGCCACATGCATATGATGATAAGGGGATGAGGAGGAGGAGGAAGAGTAGCAGAGAGGCTATCCATGTACACAGCTGCTTCTGGTTTCCAGTGAGCCTTTGAGTTTAGGTATATCCTACAGGTGGTAGCTGACAACCACGTTACCTAGCTCTGTTATAGTATCTATATCACTTCATAGGAGTATTTCAGTAGGTCACCTCTGGAGTTCTTTAGTTGTGTGTGAGTAAATTCCAGTAGTGTTTTTCTTCCCTGATCTAAACGTCAAGGTTGAATAGAAACAAAGAACAACCCCTCCGGCCAGTCCAACCACCATACACACAAGCTTTTGTCTAGTAAATACCTTGTGTCCTCAGAGTTGACCATTCTGTGTACCATCTGGTGGACATCTTCTGGTAACTGACTAAGAAGTAAGACTTCTGTAGCAGAGAGGGTGTCCTGTCTGAATTTGCCCAAGCAGACCAATGCCATCCAACGTAATTTTGTTAAAGCTTTTCGTTGCTTCCCAGATGAATAGAAATGTCAGGATTTACTATCACAGCTTTGTTATTATAAATCCTCAAAGGTAATATCTGTGCCTGCTTTGTTTGACTTCTGGCCTGTTTTCACTTATAAAAATGAAGCTCATCAAGGGTTATGGTGATGATGCTACAGGATTAAATCTCCTCAAGCCCATATTTCTAATTTACAGTGAGCCTGTACTCACCTTTTAAAAGGGATCTGTCATTTGTTTCCCATTAGAATTAACATAATTAGATTCTGCATTTACATTTATTTTATGCATCATGCATTTGGCACTTTTTGTTTAAGACCTTCCAATGGCTCCCACTTGTCTACAGGTACAAACTCCTGAACACCTGTCATGTAAGACTCCCGGGGCCTGGCCTCTGCCTGGCCTCAGTCTCGTTTCCCAAGTCCTAACTTCACATGTAATCTCTTTCTTTGGCCAGGTAGGTTTTTGGCAGTTTCCCCTTTCTGTGACTTTCCTCCCACAGTTCTTTCTCAGAATTATGGAATGATTGTAGCTCAGAAAGCATTTTTTGCTGCTTTAGAAACATCCTTTTCAGTCATAAGTGACTATTTCAAAAGCTGTATTTTTGTTTGAAATTTTTTCTTACCACTCCAATTTGAAGGTAGCTTCCCTCCAAGAATGGGTCTAACCTTTGAAGGGTCTACCTCATGATGATGCTGAGAGAGACAGAACTCTCACTAAAGTATAGGCAGTTACATCCTTATTCTGAAGACCAACTGCTATTTTCTGCCCTTGTTTTATTGGATCTCTTTCTATATTTAATGTTGGTAATCATTCCTTTCTGAAATGCTCACCCCTTTCCTGTTTTATACACCGTCTCTTCTCATTTGCTTCATTGCTTTCGTGGACCCTTCTATATCCATTGTTCCCTAAGTTCCCTAAGATTTTATCCTTGGTTACTGTGTATTTTCAGCCACTAGCTGTATGCTAAAGACTTTCTGGTCATTGAGGCCTTTCCTTGCCCTGAAGATGCAAATTCATAGGGTGATCTGCCTAATAGGTGTTCCTACTTGGATTTCCAGGGGATAGCTCTCATTTAGTATATATCAAAGGAAACTCAGATTACATGCACTAAAACTGTTTCTATTTTATTTTCTTGTAGAAAAAAGTAAACATTTCTGCCCACCTTGTAATCAAAGCTAAAAATGATACAACCATTAATAAATTCTCCCTTACTCCCTACATCCCATCAATACATGTTGTATCCCTTTAAAACACACAGGTGCATGTATGCATTTCTCTCTCCCTTTCCTCCCTCTGTCTCCTGTCTCTCTCTATTGTCCCCCATTCTTTCCCGTTATTCCGTCTCCCCCCTCCCCGCCTCCATTATCCTTACTACCACTGTCCTGCTTTGGATGATCTTCATCTTTCACTTAGACTTCTTTTGACAGTGTCCTAACTGGTTTCCTGCCTCCAGCCTCACCTTCTCACATCCATTTTCCACAGAAAGGAAGTGTGTAAAATTTAAATCTGGAATTTTCTTCTGCTGAAACCATTTCAGTGGCTCACCATCAAGTGTAAAATCAAAGCTCAGCAAACTTTTCTGAAAAGGGCCAGATAGTAAATATTTCAAGCTTTGCAGGCCAGATGGTCTCTGCCACAAGTCATCTCTGCCCTTGTAGCAGGAAAGCAGCCCCAGAAAATCCATAAATGAATAGGTGTGGCTCTTTTTCAATAAAACTTTATTTACAAAAACAGATGTTGATCTGGATTTTGCCTGCAGGCCATAGTGTGCTGAATTCTTAACAAGATGAATTTCAAATCCCCTACACAGGGCATTAAGGGCATTGTAGGGTCTGACTCCTTCTTTCTTTGCTCACCTACCTCACATCAGCCACAGTCTTACTTTTTAACCCTACGTTTTTCCCTCCTAATACTCTGTACAGACATCAGTCTTTGCCATTTCAGAGTTGTTTTGCAGCGGTCTCTTTATGGATCTGCTTGTTTCTCTGGTCATCAGTGTCATAGCTGTTTTTGTCTTGTATGTCCCTGGCTACTAGATTGTAAATTTTTTGAGAGAAGGGAGTGTGACAACTTTTTATCCCATGCAGCAATATCATGCTCTTTACACAAAATAGGAAATTAATACATTTATTTATTTGAATGCAGTCATTATTTAAAACCACATATTTTAAAATTTGATGTATGGTATAGCTCAATTTATTATTTGTTTCGTTTTCAATTCCTAGAGACAAATAAAAAGTGGTGTGTTCTGGAAGGAGGCTTCTTGAGTTACTATGAAAATGATAAGTCTACCACACCTAATGGCACCATTAATATCAATGAAGTTATCTGCCTGGCTGTACACAAAGAAGACTTCTGTTTAAATACCGGGTAGGTCTATCATTAAATGGATAGGAGTTGAAAGTATTTTCTGGTATGTATCATACCAGGTAATAAGGATTTTATTATCATTTCACTTCAGTTGCTTCTTGTAGAAGAGTTTAATGGTTTCTTGAAGCCTACTCATTTTTCAGCTTCTGAAAGTTCCTTAGGGAATGCACTAAAAGTGGAAAAATTTAAATATTATATTAGGTAATATGAAAGGCTGACATGTTTGCATCTAATTTTAAGTAAGTTTATGTCATTCCATTCTTGAACATGTGGTCCCATAATTTTTATGACTTATTCATTATTTAAAATAGTGGACTAATGACAAAATTTATGCTTTCATTAAATGTATCATGGTTAAAAGAGATGACAAAAAATTCAGTGGTTTGTTCACAATAAAATAAACTATTAAGCATATTTAACAGCATATTGAAATACTAAATTCCTTAAAGATCTACTTTGGCATTTTTATGGTCTCAAAAAAGTTTTAATTAAAAGAGTAAGCATTTTTTATTTCATATGTTTGACTTACAAAATAGTTTAATAGGACTCTGTGAGGACTTTTGGAAATTGACCCTCTAAAATGTTTGGTGTGAAAGTTTCTTATCACATTTTGTCATGTAATTAATAAAAAAGTATGAATACTAAAATCTGCAAAAATCAGTTTTATAGGAGAATAGTATTTTAATAAAAAGTTTATGTGAGAAAAGGAAGAGATTTGTAAAGCTATGTTATTTATATAAAATTGCATGAAACATATTACTATTATCACATAATGACCAATATATACTAGTTGAAATGACTGTTGTTTTCTAGTAAATCTGATTTGATTCTTTTATGTGAACAAAACTGGTTATTAGTTGATTTGTTTTTGTTTTAATCTTAATAGTGCTTTTATTCTAAATGAATGATCAGTTTAACATGGCTTACCATGGAATATTAAGTGCATTCTATTTATTAAGTTGCTTAAATAATTTTATATTAGCATATAATCATATTCAAGAATAAAATATTCTTGATGGAATGTTACTGATACAAGTAGATATGCAGGAGAAAGCATCTATAATGAGATGTGGTTAAAAAAATAATTGCTACAGCCAGATTCTTAATCGCCTTCAATAGCATATTACAGAATTTTAAATCAGTAATGTAGCCACTGAAAAATCATACGGATTTGTATTTTAGGAAGAGAGCTGACTGAAGTGATAAAGAAGAGGTTGGAGGGAGAGAGACTGTAATTACTGAAAGTTTAGCTAGAGGAAGAAATAATTAAAAAGAAAAACAGTGGGTTGAGAGACTCTTAAGATTGAACTGATAACATTAAATGTCTGACTGAATGGATGAAGAGCTGATGTCAAGGGGAAGAATAAATTAGACTCCAAAGTTTTGATCTTGTTGATGAGGTAGATGGAGATGCCTCTAAATTGGAATATGAAGGAGATACAGTAGGTTGGGGGTGAGAAAGAGGAAGAAGGAAGATGAGTTTGGTGTAAGGTATTTTGAGTAATGGCAGAAGATATACTTAGTATGTTCCAAGAAATACTTGGAGCTGTGGATGAGGAACAGAAGGAAAAATTCAGGGCTTGGGATGTTACCCTAATTTTATCTATGGTAAGGAGATGAAATTTTGGCATAAGACAAGATGATGGAAGGAAAATTTGTGAAGTAAGACAAGAAGAGAACTAATTAGAGAACTGTTGGGACAATGTTTGCGTTGAATAGGGGGTCAGAGTAAATCAAGAAGGAGTGGTCTGAGAGGGAAGAGGAGACAGAAGACAGCCTTTGTCACATCAGGACATCGACAATGTCATGCTGTAGAGTGATTAGTTAGAATAATATTCCTTTTGTCTGATCCAGTGTGTTCCATTTAACTCATCTGAATAAAATATAAACCATCAACAGAAAAATATGGTAGGTAGGGGGTAGATAGATTTCACACCATTATTCCGTTTTCAAAATGAATTTAATTAAAAACTGGACCTTTGTGTTATTTTTCTCATAAAAGCCAAACATAACCAGTGGTATTGTTTTATTCTTGTGTGCTGTAGGCCCATCTTTACCTTCGAGATCTATTTACCCTCAGAACGTGCATTTTTATTTGGAGCTGAAACATCTCAAGCTCAAAGAAAATGGACAGAAGCAATAGCCAAGGTATTTAAATATTGTTTTATTACCTAAATCCAGAGAAGATTCTTAACCTTCAGAGGTCCATGAAAATTTTATACAGGATTCTGGGAAGAATGTCCATACTTCATTAGGTTTTCATATCTTGTAGTCAAAAGAGGTTAAGAGCTACCTTCCTAGAGCCTTAAGCAGAGAAGAAATTAATGTAGGATCTTGGACAAATCATTCTTCAAATTAAGGCCGTGCTTTGATGATGGAGATCTTTTCAATGTTGTAATGTCATTTTTATGTATGTCTTTTTATAGGTAGATATCTTATTCATGGTATACACAAAGGGGAAAAGAACAGATTCAGTAAAAGATACAAACGAAGACAAACATTGAAGGTTGACATTTTGAAAAATGCCACAAATCAACAAAGAGAATGTCTTCCTATTTCAAATCTATGTATAAGAAAAATGGCTTAAGATGCTGCCATTTGAAATTGCATTATAGCTCTTCAGTTTTAAGACTGATAGCAGGTTTAAATAATTGTTTTGCAATCTGGACTCCTTCTAAATCTTTAAAATAGAAAAACAAATTTTTCCAGTTTCCCTCATATCTGTAGCTATGTAAGGGATTTCCTATTTCCACTGTCTTTATTACTTTTTTGTATTTGTTTTAACAGCATTTTGTTCCCTTTGTTGCTGAAAACTTAACAGAAGCTGACTATGATTTGATTGGTCAACTCTACTACAAAGACTGCCACACCCTGGATCAGTGGAGAAAAGGCTGGTTTGCTATCGACAAATCTAGTTTGCATTTTTGCCTTCAAATGCAAGAAGGTCAGGAGGATAGAATGCACTTAAGAAGACTGCAAGAACTAAGTAAGTTTTTTTTTTTTTACTCTCTCTCACTTTATATTCTGCACACAATTCTTTATTGTACGTGGAAGTAGTAGATTTCACATAAAATTATGATGGCTCACTCCCAAACATCATATGACTGACTCAGTAGTCTTTAAGGGTATTTAGTGTAATGTTTTTTTAAAAAATATGTTCATGCTTTTCTTCTTTCCCTTCAGCAATTAGCACAATACTTCAAAATGGGGAAAAATTGGATGTCTTGCTCTTGGTAGAAAAAGGGAGGTAAGTGCATTTTTGATTTTTACTCTTTATCTCTACAGCTCTAGGGAGTTGGATATTCTGGTTATCCTCTTGGAGGAGAACCCATTATTTCGTAGCCTGTTGGGGATTTTCCGAATCATACGTGTGTGTGTGTGTGTGTGTGTGTGTGTGTGTGTGTGTGTGTATGTTCTCTTTAGTAGAAAGAGTACACCAATGAAGCTTGCATATTTTTGTATTCATTAGGAGAAACTGAGTGTGATCAGTTATTAGAGTTTTCTACAGACCTTGATCCCTTTGCAACATTCACATATAAGTATTTGGAAGCACTTTGGCAGTTGTAAATATGTTTTCAGTGTAGTTATATGATGGCTATAAATAATACCCTGAATCATGCATAACTAAAACCTGATTTCTCGAATTTATTCAGTTTTTCAATAAATATTAAGCTTCTACTGTATATCAGGAACTGTTATAGGTATTGGGGATACAGTGATGAATAAAACAGATATGGTCTCTGCCCTTATGAAGCATCTACACTAGTGGGGGAAACACAATATAAGCAGACCAAAAAAAAATGGCATAGTATTGTGTCCCTTAATTTTAAATGCTTGAAAAAAAATAAGGTAAAGAGGGCTTTCCTGGTGGCGCAGTGGTTGAGAATCTGCCTGCCGGTGCAGGGGACACGGGTTCGAGCCCTGGTCTGGGAAGATCCCACATGCCGCAGAGCAGCTAGGCCCATGAGCCGCAACTACTGAGCCTGCGCGTCTGGAGCCTGTGCTCCGCAACAAGAGAGGCTGCGATAGTGAGAGGCCCGCGCACCGCGATGAGGAATAACCCCCGCTTGCCACAACTAGAGAAAGCCCGCACGCAGAAACAAAGACCCAACGCAGCCAAAAATAAATTAATTAATTAATTTAAAATATATAAATAAATAAGGTAAAGAGAGTGCGCCTGACGGAGCAGTATTCTGTTCTCAATAGGGTGGTAAGAGAAGGTATCTTTGATCAGAGATTTGTATAAAGTGAAGAAACAAACCATACAGCCGTCTGAATAGAACGTACCAGGCACAAAGTCAAGGGTATTTTGAAGACCCCAAGGCTGTGTTGTGCTTGGAATGTTCAGGGTCTTCAAGGAAGCTGCTGTGGCTGGGGAAATTTGCATGAGTGACAGTGGGAGGAAATGATTGCGGAGATATCCCTGGGCCAGAACATATAGAGCCTTATAGGACATGATATGTAAAAAATGATTTGAATTTTATTCTAAGCGTGATGGGAAGCTGCTTGATTTGATAGCCAGGAAGTGGAATCATCTGACTTATGTTTTTTTTTTTTTTTAATTAATTAATTTATTTATTTATTTTTGGCTGTGTTGGGTCTTCGTTTCTGTGCGAGGGCTTTCTCTAGTTGCGGCGAGCGGGGGCCCCTCTTCATCGCGGTGCGCGGGCCCCTCACTATCACGGCCTCTCTTGTTGCGGAGCACAGGCTCTAGACGCGCAGGCTCAGTAGCTGTGGCTCACGGGCCTAGTTGCTCCGTGGCATGTGGGATCTTCCCAGACCAGGGCTCGAACTCGTGTCCCCTGCATTAGCAGGCAGACTCTCAACCACTGCGCCACCAGGGAAGCCCTTATGTTTTTAAATGACTACTGTGATTCAGATGAATAGCTTTTGGCGGACAGGAGTGAAACTGAGCATCCAGGTAGGGTGATGCAGCAGAGGCCAGGCAAAACGTGACTTCCTAATGACATAGTGTTGAGTGTAGGATCTACTGGGAGGGTGGAGGTGAGCAAGTCTGTTGATGGATTCAATGACTCTGAGAGTCAAGGATGACCCCAAAGTTTTTGGCCTGAGCATTTACATAAATGATGAATGGTGCTGTTTTTTTGAGATAAAAAGTACATGGAGAGTAGAGGCAGGATACTAGTAGGTTTAGAGTAGTAGATCAAGAATTTGGTTTTGGAAATGATAATTTTGAGATGTCTATTTGAAAGCAAAGTGGAGCTGGTGAGTGGGCATTTGGATATACAAGCCTGGAATTAAGTGGAGAGGTTGCAGCTGGAGATAAAGATTTGAGTCATCAGCATTTTGACTTATTTATTTAGCCAAGGAACTGGACAGATTCACCTAGAGAAGGACTGTAGATAGAAAAGAGACAAGGATGTAGCCCCAGGGCCTCCAATTTTAGAGGAGGAATGATCTAGCAAAAGAGCCTGAGAAGGAGCAGCTAGAGTCATATCACAACAATTAGGAAGAACAAATTGTTTTCTCTTGATGTTTCATTATTTGCTTTCAAATCCCTTAATTATATTAATTCAGAATGTTTAGTTCCACAAGAGTACAGGATCATTTGTAAAAATATATGTAATGATAATATAAAAATATAGCTAAATCAGCCTTCCCTCTGGTGAATTTACATGCTGGTGACAAGGATAATGACGTTGAGTAGTTATCTGAACCTGTCTTTTCTTGAACTTCATAGGGGAATATCAGCAGCTTTAGACAGCAAACATATTGCTGATTAGATACTTATGTCAGAGTATGTTTTTTAACTTACAAACATAATTAGGATTTTATGTTTTTGCTTATTTATATCTGGACTTACAATGGTCAATGATGCTTTAGATTCTGATTTTCAGTACCAGATGATAGTTATACTGTTCTCTCAGAATACTGTTACGTACATGTTCAGAAATGATAATGAGATAGTGGATAGTATTATGGCATTAATGTACTAGCACAAATGTACTTTTTATAGTCATCTATTAATGTTTATGGAATGCCTGCTGCCTGTTATAAACATGGCAGGAAAAAATGGTCAGCAATACACATTGCGTGTCTGAGCTCACAGAGCTTATGTTCTTAAACAAATAAGCAAGCAGAAACTTGCTAGTGGAATTTATTGTATTTATTATATGTATACATAATTTTTTCTAAATCAGGTTACTATAGCCAAGGTAGTTTTCTATCATTTTTAGTCTATAAAGGATTTGACCAGTTGTACATAGATTTTAATTAAAATGTACCAAATGTGGGTTAGTGATATTCGATTTTAATTTTTCTTTAGTGCTTACTGCATGCAGTGCACTCCCTCATGAATGCTAGATAAGGAAGCCAGAAGACTAAATGTTTTGTTACTTTGTGACATCTTGACCTTTCCCCTGGGCAACAGGAATCAGCAGGTGAATTCAGATACACTCTGAGTTCATGGAATAGTTAAAAACTAATAGAATTCCAAAATAATGGTCAAAGCTGTGTAATTTTGTTTTTGATAATAATTTAAAGTTTTTAATCTACATGTGTTATCACCTAGTTATGCTGAAAGCATTTTTATGAAAGGAAAGAACAGAGAATGTGTCAGGAGGAGAGTAGGAGAAACACAGGGACAAATATAAAACTAAGGTATCTTCCTTGGATCTCTTTGAATAGCTGCCATACAAAGGCACCATTTGAAAACAACTATGTTTATCACATGCTTATATCTTGGTTTCATTTGCTTTCCCTGTTTTCTTCAAGTCAATAATATTCAGATAACAGTAATACAATGACGCCAATGTATAGAGCTTACCATATACTAGCCACTATTTTAAGCACTTAGCCTTCCAGTACCTATATGATATTTGAGGACAGTAATCCATTTTGACATCAAGGTAAGGTCATTTTTTAGCTTAACAACCTAAATATTTCTTCTTTTTAAAACAAGTGTTAAGTATTAATTTACCAATACTTTTGTGTAGATCACTCTCAAGAGTTGTCAGCAAATGGGCTAGAAGCCTGGATAGATAATATAAGTCACTAGAACTTAAAATTTCAACATTTTATTAGAAAATAAAATTTTTATTAGAAAACTTAAAAAGTTATTTTATTAGAAAAATGTATCCATACAATGCTTACATAATTAAAGATGAAGCAGAAAGAAGAGAGGTTAGAAGTGTGAATAAAGAATCAACCTGGGAGATGGTTAGTGCACTAGGTTGTAATCTTTGATGGAGCAAAGAGCCTGCAGGTGTCCAGAGCACCTTGTGTGGTGCTGAACAGGGACCCATACGTCTATATATTTATACACACATTCACACGTGTGTGTACATATATGTGGATATGTATATACATATGTAAATAAAGGGACTTGAGATAAGGAAAAATGGAAAAAGAGCAGGTCTGGGAGAGAGCTGGGGAGATAATGAGTTTGATTTTCAACATGTTGAACATGAAATGCTTATAAACAGCTAAGGAGAAGTTGCTCGGAGGGAGTTATATTTATGGATCTGACAGTCCTGATTGGTTAATGGGGTGGGGATATAGATTTTGGAGTTACCTGCATATAGAAGAAAGAAAGTGAAATCACCTAGGGAGAATCTACAGAGTGAGAAGGGAAGAAGTAACGTGTGGGAGCCTTGGTAAATACAGGTCAGTTGGAGGTGGGGATGGTTGTCAGAGAGGAATAGCTATCGTGGGGTGTAAAGCTAGTTTATCCAGAGAGTGAAGCAGGAGACCAAGAGAGAATGCGGCACCAAGCCCGGGAAGAGAGTGTTTCAAGAAGGAAGGAATAGTCAAAACTGTCAGATGCTATCTGATGAGGACAGATACTCCATTGGTAAGTGATGGGGAGTCCATCTGGGGACTCTGTGGAGAACAGAAGTGATAAAGCAGAAACTGGATTAGAGTCAGGTTGGGAACGGGATCAGATTAGTTAACCAGTTGGTGAAGGATGTCTGGAGGTTAATAGGATTAATGAGGTAAAAGGGATTTGACCCAGGAAGGGAATGTATGTGCAATTTTGTTTTAGATGGCTTGAACTTGTGCCATCTAAAACATTTTGATGGAGCAGAGATTAAAAAAAAAAAAAAAAGGAGAAGAATGAAGGTATAAGAGAGAGGACAACAGGACAAGTCCCTCAATTCTAACAGGAAGAAAAGAGGAATTGATGGATGGTTTTGGATGTTGGTAGCTTTCTAGATTTGGTGGTGGGATGTTGAGAGAGAGACCAATCTGTTGGTTTTCAATCAATCTGCTGGTTTTCAGTTGTTTTGTGAAGTAGGAAATAAGGATGAGTCCTGAGCTTTTGGCCTGGGTGACTTTATGAATGGTTTTATCATTTACCAAAGTAGAGAATATGTACTGTACTTCTCTCCCAGTACTCAAACAAAGCCAGTTAGTTATAGATGTAATGGTTTAAGAGCTGTTTTAATATCATGTAAAAATAAGAGAATTTCATTGCATTGCCCTATTTTTCATCTGTCTTTTGACCTGTTAGCCCCTTGGGAAATAATGACTGTAAAGTACAGTCGATTGCGGTAGACTTGTCAATGACAGATAAAATTGTGGCTTTAAGAAATAAAACAACTTCTAATTATTCATGTTGGTGGCATATAAAGATAGTGAGAATAATTGAAAGAAAGAGAAACCAACTAGCTGTAAGTTTTAACCTTTATTTTTTTGCTAATAACAGCTTGAACCAGCGCTGCAAATCATAAATAAACTTAATGAATTAATTTCACATATTTTCTCTGCCCTTGTCTACCCTTGATTAAAATGTTAAAATATATTAATGTTTCTTAAAGGCAAGAGAATAAACCCCATGAACTAGTTCATAACTTGATAACCATCCACTGAATATAGTCACTAGATATATATTTTAATCTTCATGGTAATTTTCTCTATATACATAGCATGAGTGTCTTTAGACAGAAAAATATTGCAATAATATTTTCCACACACAGAGCATTTTTGCTCTGAAAAGCTCTAAGCAGAATGTGCTCCAGATGGTGTCGCTTTAATGTGTATTCTTTGTATACTTTAAAAATTATTATTTTGGAAAATGAAGCTTTCTTGATTACACTTAAGGCTTTCTGCCATGATATTTGATGCTGTCATTGGGACTTAGATTCTGTGCTTTTCTTGGTGCAGAAAAAAAAAAAAAAGAAAGAAAGAAATCATGTTTTTGAATACCCATTGTTAGTCAGTGAATGTCCTGGACCCTGCTGAGGTCAGAAGGCACTTTTCTGGACAGTAGGTTATATATCCACTGTGACTGAAGTATTCAATAGATTACAGCATCCTTTTCATAAAATTTAAAAACTATTTCTGCACTTGGCCCACATTCTCTGTGTATCTCTTTCTGACAAATAAGTTACTGTGTGCACCATCTCACATTCTGTAGCTTCATGCTCGTTTGTCAAAGACACCTATTATTAAGCTTTTACAGAAAGGCTGTTAGTTGTAATAAACACAGTATGAATAACTCAGCTGTGTTAATCAGAAACAGAACAGCCTAGCTTTCTTTTGTTGTTGTTTGTTTGGTTTTTGTTTTAATTTTTTTAAGATTGTTTAGTTGACCTATAGTAAAGCATAAAGCACTTGATGGCTCCCAAGCCTGACGACATTCAGTTTTTTTTTTTTTTTTTTTTCAAACATCTTTATTGAAGTATAATTGCCTTACAATAGTGTGTTAGCATCTGCTTTATAACAAAGTGAATCTGTTATACATATACAATATGTTCCCATTTCTCTTCCCTCTTGCATCTCCCTCCCTCCCACCCTCCCCATCCCACCCCTCTAGGTGGTCACAAAGCACCGAGCTGATCTCCCTGTGCTATGCGGCTGCTTCCCACTAGCTATCTATTTTACATTTGGTAGTGTATATATGTCCATGACACTCTCTTACCCTGTCACATCTCACCCCACCCCCTCCCCATATCCTCAAGTCCATTCTCTAGTAGGTCTGTGTCTTTATTCCCGTCTTGCCACTAGGTTCTTCATGGCCTTTTTTTTTTTTTTTTTTTTTTCCCTTAGATTCCGTATATATGTGTTAGCATACTGTATTTGTTTTTCTCTTTCTGACTTACTTCACTCTGTATGACAGACTCTAACTCCATCCACCTCATTACAAATACCTCCATTTCATTTCTTTTTATGGCTGAGTAATATTCCATTGTATATATGTGCCACATCTTCTTTATCCATTCATCTGTCGATGGACATTTAGGTTGCTTCCATGTCCTGGCTATTGTAAACAGAGCTGCAATGAACATTTTGGTACATGACTCTTTTTGACCTATGGTTTCCTCAGGGTATATGCCCAGTAGTGGGATTGCTGGGTCGTATGGTAGTTCTATTTGTAGTTTTTTAAGGAACCTCCATACTGTTCTCCATAGTGGCTGTATCAATTTACATTCCCACCAACAGTGCAAGAGTGTTCCCTTTCCTCCACACCCTCTCCAGCATTTATTGTTTCTAGATTTTTTGATGATGGCCATTCTGACCGGTGTGAGATGATATCTCATTGTAGTTTTGATTTGCATTTCTCTAATGATTAATGATGTTGAGCATTCTTTCATGTGTCTGTAGGCCATCTGTATATCTTCTTTGGAGAAATGTCTATTTAGATCTTCTGCCCATTTTTGGATTGGGTTGTTCGTTTTTTTGTTATTGAGCTGCATGAGCTGCTTGTAAATCTTGGAGATTAATCCTTTGTCAGTTGCTTCATTTGCAAATATTTTCTCCCATTCTGAGGGTTGTCTTTTGGTCTTGTTTATGGTTTCCTTTGCTGTGCAAAAGCTTTTCAGTTTCATTAGGTCCCATTTGTTTATTTGTGTACTTATTTCCATTTCTCTGGGAGCTGGGTCAAAAAGAATCTTGCTGTGATGTATGTCATAGAGTGTTCTGCCTATGTTTTCCTCTAAGAGTTTGATAGTGTCTGCCCTTACACTTAGGTCTTTAATCCATTTTGAGTTTATTTTTGTGCATGGTGTCAGGGAGTGTTCTAATTTCATACTTTTACATGTTCCTGTCCAATTTTCCCAGCACCACTTATTGAAGAGGCTGTCTTTTCTCCACTGTATATGCTTGCCTCCTTTATCAAAGATAAGTTGACCATATGTGTGTGGGTTTATCTCTGGGCTTTCTATCCTGTTCCATTGATCTATATTTCTGTTTTTGTGCCAATACCAAACTGTCTTGATTACTGAAGCTTTGTAATATAGTCTGAAGTCAGGGAGCCTGATTCCCCCAGCTCCATTTTTCGTTCTCAAGATTGCTTTGGCTATTCGGGGTCTTTTGTGTTTCCATACAAATTGTGAAATTTTTTGTTCTAGTTCTGTGAAAAATGCCAGTGGTAGTTTGATAGGGATTGCATTGAATCTGTAGATTGCTTTGGGTAGTAGAGACATTTTCACAATGTTGATTCTTCCAATCCAGGAACATGGTATATCTCTCCATCTATTTGTATCATCTTTAATTTCTTTCATCAGTGTCTTATAATTTTCTGCATACAGGTCTTTTGTCTCCTTAGGTAGGTTTATTCCTAGATATTTTATTCTTTTTGTTGCAATGGTAAATGGGAGTGTTTTCTTAATTTCACTTTCAGATTTTTCGTCATTAGTGTATAGAAATGCAAGAGATTTCTGTGCATTAATTTTGTATCCTGCTACTTTACCAAATTCATTGATTAGCTCTAGGAGTTTTCTGGTAGCATCTTTAGGATTCTCTATGTATAGTATCATGTCATCTGCAAATAGTGACAGCTTTACTTCTTCTTTTCCGATTTGGATTCCTTTTATTTCTTTGTCTTCTCTGATTGCTGTGGCTAGGACTTCCAGAACTATGTTGAATAATAGTGGTGAGAGTGGGCAACCTTGTCTTGTTCCTGATCTTAGTGGAAATGGTTTCAGTTTTTCACCATTGAGGACAATGTTGGCTGTGGGTTTGTCATATATGGCCTTTATTATGTTGAGGAAAGTTCCCTCTATGCCTACTTTCTGCAGGGCTTTTATCATAAATGGGTGTTGAATTTTGTCAAAAGCTTTCTCTGCATCTATTGAGATGATCATATGGTTTTTCTCCTTCAATTTGTTAATATGGTGTATCACATTGATTGATTTGTGTATATTGAAGAATCCTTGCATTCCTGGGATAAACCCCACTTGATCATGGTGTATGATCCTTTTAATGTGCTGTTGGATTCTGTTTGCTAGTATTTTGTTGAGGATTTTTGCATCTATGTTCATCAGTGATATTGGCCTGTAGTTTTCTTTCTTTGTGACATCTTTGTCTGGTTTTGGTATCAGGGTGATGGTGGCCTCGTAGAATGAGTTTGGGAGTGTTCCTCCCTCTGCAATATTTTGGAAGAGTTTGAGAAGGATAGGTGTTAGCTCTTCTCTAAAAGTTTGATAGAATTCGCCTGTGAAGCCATCTGGTCCTGGGCTTTTGTTTGTTGGAAGGTTTTTAATCACAGTTTCAATTTCAGTGCTTGTGATTGGTCTGTTCATATTTTCTATTTCTTCCTGGTTCAGTCTCGGCAGTTTGTGCATTTCTAAGAATCTGTCCATTTCTTCCAGGTTGTCCATTTTATTGGCATATAGTTGCTTGTAGTAATCTCTCATGATCTTTTGTATTTCTGCAGTGTCAGTGGTTACTTCTCCTTTTTCATTTCTAATTCTATTGATCTGAGTCTTCTCCCTTTTTCTCTTGATGAGTCTGGCTAATGGTTTATCAATTTTGTTTATCTTCTCAAAGAACCAGCTTTTAGTTTCATTGATTTTTGCTATTGTTTCCTTCATTTCTTTTTCATTTATTTCTGACCTGATCTTTATAATTTCTTTCCTTCTGCTGGCTTTGGGGTTTTTTTGTTCTTCTTTCTCTAATTGCTTTAGGTGCAAGGTTAGGTTGTTTATTCGAGATGTTTCCTGTTTCTTGAGGTAGGCTTGTATTGCTATAAACTTCCCTCTTAGCACTGCTTTTGCTGTGTCCCATAGGTTTTGGGTCGTCGTGTCTCCATTGTCATTTGTTTCTAGGTATTTTTTGATTTCCCCTTTGATTTCTTCAGTAATCACTTCGTTATTAAGTAATGTATTGTGTAGCCTCCATGTGTTTGTATTTTTTACAGATCTTTTCCTGTAATTGATATCTAGTCTCATAGCATTGTGGTCGGAAAAGATACTTGATACGATTTCAATTTTCTTAAATTTACCAAGGCTTGATTTGTGACCCAAGATATGATCTATCCTGGAGAATGTTCCATGAGCACTTGAGAAAAATGTGTATTCTGTTGTTTTTGGGTGGAATGTCCTATAAATATCAATTAAGTCCATATTGTTTAATGTATCATTTAAAGCTTGTGTTTCCTTATTTATTTTCATTTTGGATGATCTGTCCATTGGTGAAAGTGGGGTGTTAAAGTCCCCTACTATGATTGTGTTGCTGTCAATTTCCCCTTTCATGGCTGTTAGTATTTGCCTTATGTATTGAGGTGCTCCTATGTTGGGTGCATAAATATTTACAATTGTTATACCTTCCTCTTGGATCGATCCCTTGATCATTATATAGTGTCCTTCTTTGTCTCTTGTAATAGTCTTTATTTTAAAGTCTATTTTGTCTGATATGAGAATTGCTACTCCAGCTTTCTTTTGATTTCCATTTGCATGGAATATCTTTTTCCATCCCCTCACTTTCAGTCTGTATGTGTCCCTAGGTCTGAAGTGGGTCTCTTGTAGACAGCATATGTATGGGTCTTGTTTTTGTATCCATTCAGCCAGCCTGTGTCTTTTGGTGGGAGCATTTAATCCATTTACATTCAAGGTAATTATCGATATGTATGTTCCTATTCCCATTTTCTTAAATGTATTGGGTTTGTTATTGTAGGTGTTTTCCTTCTCTTGTGTTTCTTGCCTAGAGAATTTCCTTTAGCATTTGTTGTAAAGCTGGTTTGGTGGTGCTGAACTCTCTCAGCTTTTGCTTGTCTGTAAAGGTTTTAATTTCTCCATCGAATCTGAATGAGATCCT
The DNA here is from genome assembly GCF_949987535.1 of Balaenoptera acutorostrata. Lineage (NCBI taxonomy): Eukaryota > Metazoa > Chordata > Mammalia > Artiodactyla > Balaenopteridae > Balaenoptera > Balaenoptera acutorostrata. Next base: position 81,937,089 of record NC_080068.1, read on the forward strand.
TGCTGGGTAGAGTAATCTTGGTTGTAGGTTTTTCTCCTTCATGACTTTAAGTATATCCTGCCACTCCCTTCTGGCTTGCAGAGTTTCTGCTGAGAGATCAGATGTTAACCTTATGGGGATTCCCTTGTGTGTTATTTGTTTTTTTTCCCTTGCTGCCTTTAATATGTTTTCCTTATATTTAATTTTTGACAGTTTGATTAATATGTGTCTTGGCGTGTTCCTCCTTGGGTTTATCCTGTATGGGACTCTCTGTGCTTCCAGGACTTGATTAACTATTTCCTTTCCCATATTAGGGAAGTTTTCAACTATAATCTCTTCAAAAATTTTCTCAGTCCCTTTCTTTTTCTCTTCTTCTTCTGGTACCCCTATAATTCGAATGTTGGCACGTTTAATGTTGTCCCAGAGGTCCCTGAGACTGTCCTCAGTTCTTTTCATTCTTTTTTCTTTATCCTGCTCTGTAGTAGTTATTTCCACCATTTTATCTTCCAGGTCACTTATCCTTTCTTCTGCCTCAGTTATTCTACTATTGATCCCATCTAGAGTATTTTTAATTTCATTTATTGTGTTTTTCATCATTGCTTGGTTCCTCTTTAGTTCTTCTACATCCTTGTTAAATGTTTCTTGCATTTTGTCTATTCTATTTCCAAGATTTTGGATCATCCTTACTATCATTATTCTGAATTCTTTTTCAGGTAGACTACCTATTTCCTCTTCATTTGTTAAGTCCAGTGTGTTTTGAGCCTGCTCCTTCATCTGCTGTGTGTTTTTCTGTCGTCTCATTTTGCCTGTCTTACTGTGTTTGGGGTCTCCTTTTCACAGGCTGCAGGTTCGTAGTTCCCGTTGTTTTTGGTATCTGTCCCCAGCGGCTAAGGTTGGTTCAGTGGGTTGTGTAGGCTTCCTGGTGGAGGGAACTAGTGCCTGAGTTCTGGTGGATGAGGCTAGATCTTGTCTTTCTGGTGGGCACGTCCACGTCTGGTGGTGTATTTTGTGGTGTCTGTGGCCTTATTATGATTTTAGGCAGCCTCTCTGCCAATGGATGGGGTTGTGTTCCTGTCTAGCTAGTTGTTTGGCATAGGATGTCCAGCACTGTAGCTTGCTGGTCGTTGAGTGAAGCTGGGTCTTGATGTTGAGATGGAGATCTCTGGGAGATTTTTGCCGTTTGGTATTACGTGGAGCTGGGAGGTCTCTTGTGGACCAGTGTTCTGAAGTTGGCTCTCCCACCTCAGAGGCACGGCCCTGATGCCTGGCTGGAGCACCAAGAGCCTTTCGTCCACACGGCTCAGAGTAAAAGGGAGAAAAAATAGAAAGAAAGAAAGAGGCTATAATATAGTGAAGTAAAATAAAGCTATTGTAAAGCAAAGCTATACAGACAAAATCTCACCCAGAAGCATATACATATACACTCACAAAAAAAAAGGAAAAGGGGAAAAATTAATATCTCCTGCTCCCAGAGTCCACCTCCTGAATTTGGGATGATTCGTTGTCTATTCAGGTATTCAACAGTTGCAGGCACTTCAAGTTGTTTGTGGAGCTTTAATCCGCTGCTCCTGAGGCTGCTGGGAGAGATTTCCCCTTCTCTTCCCTGTTCGCACAGCTCCTGGGGTTCAGCTTTGGATTTGGACCCGCCTCTGCGTGTAGGTCGCCTGAGGGCGTCTGTTCCCCGCCCAGACAGGACGGGGTTAAAGGAGCAGCTGCTTCGGGGGCTCTGGCTCACCCAGGCCGCGGGGAGGGAGGGGTACAGAGGAGGCGGGGCGAGCCTGCGGCGGCCGAGGCCGGCGTGACGTTGCACCAGCTCGAGGCGCGCAGTGCGTTCTCCCGGGGATGTTTTCCCCGGATCCCGGGACCCTGGCAGTGGCGGGCTGCACAGGCTCCCGGGAGGGGAGGTGTGGCGAGTGACCTGTGCTCACACACAGGCTTTTTGGAGGCGGCAGCAGCAGCCCCAGCGTCTCACGCCCGTCTCTGGGGTCCGCGCTGATCGCCGTGGCTTGCGCCCTTCTCTGGAGTTCGTTTAGGCGGCGCTCTGAATCCCCTCTCCTTGCGCGCAGCGAAACAAAGAGGCAAGAAAAAGTCTCTTGCCTCTTCGGCAGCTGCAGACCTTTTCCCGGTCTCCCTCCCGGCTAGCTGTGGTGCGCCAACCCCTTCAGGCTGTGTTCACGCCGCCAGCCCCAGTCCTCTCCCTGCGATCCGACCGCAGCCCGAGCCTCAGCTCCCAGCCCTGCCCGCCCCGGCGGGGGAGCAGACAAGCCTCTCGGGCTGGTGAGCGCCGCTCGGCGCCGAGCCTCTGTGCGAGAGTCTCTCCGATTTTCCCTCTGCGCCCCTGTTGCTGTGGGATCCGCGCTGATAGCCGCGGCTCGCGCCCTTCTCTGGAGTTCGTTTAGGCGGCGCTCTGAATCCCCTCTCCTTGCCCGCCGCGAATCAAAGAGGCAAGAAAAAGTCTCTTGCCTCTTCGGCAGCTGCAGACTTTTTCCCGGACTCCCTCCGGGCTAGCTGTGGTGCGCTAACCCCTTCAGGCTGTGTTCACGCTGCCAGCCCCAGTCCTCTCCCTGCGATCCGACTGAAGCCGAGCCTCAGCTCCCAGCCCCGCCCGCCCCGGCGGCTAAGCAGACAAGCCTCTCGGGCTGGTGAGTGCTGCTCGGCGCCGAGCCTCTGTGCGGGAACCTCTCCGCTTTGCCCTCCGCACCTCTGTGGCTGCGCTCTCCTCCGTGGCTCTGAAGCTTCCCCCCTCCGCCCCCCGCAGTCTCCGCCCGCGAATGGGCTCCTAGTGCGTGGAAACCTTTCCTCCTTCACAGCTCCCTCCCACTGGTGCAGGTGCCGTCCCTATTCTTTTGTCTCTGTTATTTCTTTTTTCTTTTGCCCTACCCAAGTACGGGGGGAGTTTCTTGCCTTTTTGGAGGTCGGACGTTTTCTGCCAGCGTTCAGTGGGTGTTCTGTAGGAGCAGTTCCACGTGTAGGTGTATTTCTACTGTATCTGTGGGAAGGAATGTGATCTCCGCGTCTTACTCTTCCGCCATCTTCTCTCTGACCCCCGACATTCAGTTTTAACTGCAAATTCCAGACCTAAAGAAGCCGACACTGGGGAATAAACATTTTATCGATATGTTTCACAATTATGGGACAGACTACTTTTCTCAATTTGGGTGATTAATACCCTAAGTTGAAGATTCTTATTTCATATCAACTTATTGCATGTGATTTTTTTTTTCCCTCCTTGAATTGTGTTTTATAGCAGCTGATATGCTAGCAATACCCTCCAGGGTGAATTATCTTAAAGTGGATTCTAAATTGTGCATTTAATTGCAAATTAAACAGTAGCTGATTGCCCACAATATCAGCTTGACTGCTTTTGTAACTTTCTGATGATTTAATTTGCAGAGATGGTTTAATCTGAATGTTGCCAAAGCAAACCAGACACTCTTCTCTCACCACCCCCACAGGTTTTGCAGAAAGAAAGGGACTATTCAAACTTACATTATAAGGTGATTTTTTGTTTGTTTGTTAAAGAGAACCACGATAAAGGGAATGTGTGCCTATTTAATAAAAGGTGGATTTTAAAGTATATATTATTTTCTTCAAAAATGTATTTCATTCAGTTCAAGACACCTCCCATATAGTAGAATGTAAGCTTATGAACAAATAAATGCAATATGGTGTGAAAAAATACAAAAGAATGAGAAGATCCCTTCTAGATAAATGGGATCAAGATAATCATTTCTATTTTTTAAGAAAATTTATATTTAAGTGGCTCTGGAATCCTAGGTAGGATTAGAGTAGGAAAAAAATGAGGGGTTGAGACACTAAGATCTTCAAAGAGGTGGAAACGATAGTTTCAGAGAAATAGGATGGGCTAGGGTACATCTTTAGTCCAGCTCAGCCTTAACCTTCAGTTCTTAAGGAGGAAGGATGAAAGAGTGGGCCTGGAGAGATAGATCGATACCATATTAGTATTATCAATTAAATGTAATTAATAACTTGCCTTGTTCTGGAAAGGACTGCAGGCTCTTTACAAGGGTAAAGACAGCTTTTTTTTTTTTAAGCAGACTTGAAACAGGGCTGTTTCTCACATTCCTATAGGTGATTGCCTAATACTATACATAGATGAAGTTGAAAACTTGGAGACTTTGTCTTTCTCAGGGAATCGTGTGCCTTGACACTTTTTACTAAACTGTTCGCTTCACAGGAAACAAGCTATTTAAGCTAATATTTCTTTCTTCATTATTCTTGTGATACAGTCTCTGCATCTGCAGATTTTCTTAATAATTGTTTGCCTCTTTCTGGCTAAAATTCCATCACTGTGCAGCAGTTTCTTATCTGAAGGTATGGGGAAAAAAATACTGTTTCTCTATAAACTAAGATGAGGGTGATTTATGGATGCAATGACTAAATAAAATGTTCTGGACTCCCATTTCTGTCCGTGAAGAAATAACTGGTATGGAACATGCCCTCTCACTTTAAACAACTAGAAAACTGGACAAAACATATGAGATGAACTATTTTCAGACTTTAGGACAATAGGTATCCCAGGATTGTGATCATGGAGAGAAGGGAAACAAGTGACATAAGGGTTAAGATCAACTTGGCTTCTTATCAGTCCCTGGCACACGGAATGCGGGAACCCAAGCAGAATGTGGTGGTTTTGCTATATTGATTTTCCCTATAGAGATAGGGGAATCTGTGGTAGCTAAACACTGCAGGATACAGTACAGAGCAGACGGGGAGATGTGCAGAGCAAGAGCTTTGGAAATAAAAACAAAAATAAACAAATGGGACCTAATGAAACTTAAAAGCTTTTACGCAGCAAAGGAAACCATAAACAAGACCAAAAGACAACCCTCAGAATCGGAGAAAATATTTGCAAATGAAGCAACTGACAAAGGATTAATCTCCAAAATTTACAAGCAGCTCATGCAGCTCAATAACAAAAAAACAAACAACCCAATCCAAAAATGGGCAGAAGACCTAAATACACATTTCTCCAAAGAAGATATACAGATTGCCAACAAACACATGACAGAATGCTCAACATCATTAATCATTAGAGAAATGCAAATCAAAACTACAATGAGGTATCACCTCACACCGGTCAGAATGGCCATCATCAAAAAATCTAGAAACAGTAAATGCTGGAGAGGGTGTGGAGAAAAGGGAACCCTCTTGCACTGTTGGTGGGAATGTAAATTGATACAGCCACTATGGAGAACAGTATGGAGCTTCCTTAAAAAACTACAAATAGAACTACCATACGACCCAGCAATCCCACTACTGGGCATATACCTGAGAAAACCATAATTCAAAAAGAGTCATGTACCAAAATGTTCATTGCAGCTCTATTTACAATAGCCAGGACATGGAAGCAACCTAAGTGTCCATCATCGGATGAATGGATAAGGAAGATGTGGCACGTATATACAATGGAATATTACTCAGCCATAAAAAGAAATGAAATTGAGTTATTTGTAGTGAGGTGGATGGACCTAGAGTCTGTCATACAGAGTGAAGTAAGTCAGAAAGAGAAAAACAAATACAGTATGCTAACACATATATATGAAATCTAAGGAAAAAAAAAAAAAAAGGTCATGAAGAAACTAGTGGCAAGACGGGAATAAAGACACAGACCTACTAGAGAATGGACTTGAGGATATGGGGAAGGGGAGAGGTGAGATGTGACACGGTGAGAGAGTGGCATGGACATATATACACTACCAAATGTAAAATAGATAGCTAGTGGGAAGCAACCGCGTAGCACAGGGAGATCAGCTCGATGCTTTGTGACCACCTAGAGGGGTGGGATAGGGAGGGTGGGAGGGAGGGAGATGCAAGAGGGAAGAGAGATGGGAACATATGTCTATGTATAACTGATTCACTTTGTTATAAAGCAGAAACTAACACACCATTGTAAAGCAATTATCCTCCAATAAACATGTTTAAAAAAAAAAATCTTCAAAGGAGTTCCTTTCCATCTTCAGCTCAATACGAACCTGCGTATTTGCAGGTCGAAACTCCAGGTAGAAATATTCCCAGGGTGTGCTATGAGTTGAACAATTCCCAGAGTTTAGACACTGCTGGAGTGGGTTCAAATTTTATCTAGCCAAGTTAGACAGACTTCATTAACACACAGAGCATTTGTAAAGACTCCAGAAAGGTAATTCCAGAGTATTAAGGCTAAACCAGCCCTCAGGTAAAGGCTGCTCCATTTTTACCTTACTAAGCTTAAAAACAGACCTCTCCACAAGTCGCTTAGTTACCTGGGGTCAAATAGGCAAAAGATCCCAAAACAAACATCAACACCCTTTAAAGGAAGACACAATCCTGGCACTGAATGAAGTCTAGCATACAGTAAAAGTTACTAGCAAAGTGAAAAAGCTGTGAATCAGTTGATAAGAACAGACCCAGAAATGAGAAAGATAATGGAATTAGCAAAGAATGTAGACAGTAATTTTAAAATATTATAAATATTGTAAAAGATAACACTCTTTGACATAAATCACAGCAAGATCTTTTATGATCCACCTCCTAGAGTAATGAAAATAAAAACAAAAATAAGCGAATTGGACCTAATTAAACTTAAAATCTTTTGCATAGCAAAGGAAACCATAAACAAGCCGAAAAGACAACTCACAGAATGGGAGAAAATATTTGCAAACGAACCAATGGACAAAGGATTAATCTCCAAAATGTACAAACAGCTCATGCAACTCAATATCAAAAAAACAAACAACCCGATCAAAAAATGGGTGGAAGACCTAACTAGACATTTCAGCAAAGAAGATATACAGGTGGCCAAGAGGCACATGAAAAGATGCTCAACAGCACCAATTATTAGAGAAATGCAAGTCAAAACTACAATGAGGTATCACCTCACACCGGTCAGAATGGCCATCATCAGAAAATCTACAAGCAATAAATGCTGGAGAGAGTGCAGAGAAAAGGGAACCCTCTTGCACTGTTGGTGGGAATGTAAATTGATACAGCCACTGTGGAGAACAGTATGGAGGATCCTTAAAAAACTAAAAACAGAACTACCATATGACCCAGCAATCCCACTACTGGGCATGTACTCTGAGAAAACCATAATTCAAAAAGACACATGTACCCCAATGTTCATTGCAGCACTGTTTACAATAATCAGGACATGGAAACAACCTAAATGTCCATCGACAGATGAATGAATAAAGAAGATGTGGTACATATATATAATGGAATATTACTCAGCCATAAAAAGAAATTGGGTCATTTGTAGAGATGTGGATGGACCTAGAGTCTGTCATACAGAGTGAAGTAAATCAGAAAGGGAAAAACAAATATCGTATATTAACGCATATATGTGGAATCTAGAAAAATGGTACAGATGAAACTATTTGCAGGGCAGGTATAGACACAGAAATAGAGAACGGACGTGTGGACACAGTGGGGGAAAGGGAGGGTGGGATGAATTGAGAGATTAGGTTTGACATAAATACACTACCATGTGTAAAATAGATAGCTAGTGGGAACCTGCTGTATAGCACAGGGAGCTCAGCTCGGTGCTCTGTGAAGACCTAGATGGGTGGGATGGGGGGTGAGGTCTAAGAGGGAGGGGATATGTGTATACATATAGCTGATTCAGTTCAGTGTACTGCAGAAACTAACACAACATTGTAAAGCAATTATACTCCAATAAAAAAAGTAAAAAGACAATTATTTACACAGAGAAAAAAAGATGTAAAGGAAAACATAAACATAGAAAAATGGATCTAAAGAAGGAACCAGATGGAACTTCTAAAGCTGAAGAATACACTATCTGAAAAGAAAATCTCACTAGATCAGCTAAATGCAAGAATAGACTCTACATTAAAAAAAAAAAACTTGAACTTGAAGGCATGACAATAGAAATTATCAAAACTTAAGCACAGAGGGAAAAGACTGAATAAAATTAGCAGAGCCTTAGTGACCTGTGAGACAATATCATTCTTATGTAAGTATAATTAGAATTCCAAAATAAGAGAAGGATGGAGTAAAAAAATATATATATATTTGAAGAAATGTGGCCAGACTTTTTTCAAATTTGATAAAAACTGTAAACCCACAGATGTACTAAGATCAACATACCTCATGCATGATAAAGACAAACCACATTAAGACATATCGTAATCAAATTCCTGAAAACCAGTGTGAAGACAAAAAAAAATTTTTAAGTACCAGAGGAAAAAAGACACATTAAAAATAGGGGACAAAGATGAGAATGTCTTGTCAGAAGCAGTGCAAGCCAGGAGATAGTATAATGAAATCTTTTAATGTGCTGGGGGCAGGGGGGAAACAAAATAACCAAACCAGCAGCTATTAGCCTAAAATACTCTATCCAGCAAAAAGATCTTCCAGAAATGAAAGCAAAATAAGTATGTTTTGGTTAAACATGCTGACTTATACTACAAGATTCAGTTTTTTTTATTTCTGTATAAATGCCTAGGATATTATCTTCTTCAGTCATGTTTTTGGAATGTGTTGTCTTTGTTTTTTAGTTGTGTTTAAAATGTTCTTTATAAAGGTGAATTTATTTTTCATACAGCCATATCTATAGATCCTGTCATTTGTTCTGGTTCTTGTCAGTAGACCAAGCTCAAATATGATAGTCTATACTTTGTGGTTATTATATTACAGTTTTGAGAAAGTTGTTTTTATTAGTCTTGGGACTTGGTTTCTAGGTCTTATTGAACTGTCTTAACTCATTATAGGATATAGGGATTTTTTTTTATATGGCTTTGAAGTACCGTTTAAAATTTAGGCTTGGGGAATGAACAGTTAGGAAAATTTATTTTTCTATAATTAGAGTTCTTTAAAAGAACTTCCAGATTTTCAAGATATAAATTCCTATTTCTTTGGAATCATTATCCAGAAATGTAAAATTGTTGTTCGATAACACTTGAAATCACAAAGTTGACCAGCATTTGTGTTAAAAATATCTTTTGATGCTTTATTCAATGTGCACAGAGTTTAGATAACATCAGAGAGGAAAGTTGTTGAACTGATGCTATTAAATGTCAGACATCTACTGCACAAGATGATGTATTTTAGGATTCAGCCTTTGACAAGTGGACTCAGGAGTTAACTTATTACTCATTCTACCCTTCACTAGTTCACAAGCAGACAGCTAAACTTGTCATCAAAGGATTTCTTCTAGTTAGAAAGAAAATTTGAAGTTGGAAACATTTACAGTTAATGGCAGAATTATACTGCTATCATAGAGGGCCATTCCCTTTTGGATTTCTTTTACTGCTTGCTCAAATACTCATTGTCGTTTGTTTATAAGCACACCTTTTCAAAGATTTTTGTCTCATATTCAGAGCTTAATTATCAGATTAAAAAACCAAGACTCAAAAAAAGTTAAAATTTTTTCTTTACCTAAACTCCTTAATTTAGCAAGAGGTAATTTTGATTAAGTCTACATAATGTAGGGGCTTGATATTCCTCAAGGAAATTACCCGAGTTATATAGTTTCATTTAGACAAATATGCCCAGCAGTAGAATGTTTTTGAGCTAAAGATGATGTAAGGCTAAAGTATGTCAGGAGTATTAGAGCAAGTATCAGAATTCTTCAAAAAGAAAATTACAAGACCTGGAGGTCAAGGCTGTTGTGGTGGTGTGGAAAATAAAAACAATAGATAGAGATGCTGGGAGAAAAGATATGAAGATTACGGGCACCAGTGTCACTGAAGAAGTTACAGCAAGTTCAGAAGATGTTAGAAGTGAGTGGAGTGGGGTGCCAGTAGCTTTGTCTTGTTAGAGGAGCATTTCAAGAAAAGAAACCGAAGGACAGAAAGGAGTACTTTTGTTTTCTTTTTATTTTTTTAGAAAGTACTCGAACTGTGTTTTTTTTTTTTAATTTATTTTAATTTATTTATTATTTTTGGCCGTGTTGGGTCTTCGTTTCTGTGTGAGGGCTTTCTCTAGCTGCGGCGAGCAGGGGCCACTCTGCATCGCGGTGCGCAGGCCTCTCGCTATCGCGGCCTCTCTTGTTGCGGAGCACAGGCTCCAGACGCGCAGGCTCAGTAATTGTGGCTCACGGGCCCAGCTGCTCCGCGGCATGTGGGATCTTCCCAGACCAGGGCTCGAACCCGTGTCCCCTGCATTAGCAGGCAGATTCTCAACCACTGCGCCACCAGGGAAGCCCTGTTTTCTTTTTAAATTAGGGTCAGTGAATTATCAGGAATGTGAAACATTACCCGCCCCCCCCCCCCAAAAGAAACCAAAACAATCCAGGGTTCAAGCAGCTCATTCCTTTCTCTTTGGGTTGAATCCAAAGTAGCTGTCTCATAGTCTGAAATGAAAGTTAAATAGTTTTATACTTAAATACATCAACGATTACTTTGTGTTTCAAGTCAAATTTTATATCTAGTGATAGAACATTAAAACTTATTTACCCACTAAATACCTCGTGCTATGCTAAAGGCTATTGATGCTGAAATGCTTTCTTTGTTTGCTTGTACAAAGTTTGGGGTGTAGCGGCTAAAACATTCACACAGGTAGAGCAGGCGATATGATGGCGGGTAGAGTGGATGTTCAGGATTAAGAAGGGACGCCTTGTACACAATAAGCATTGGATGGAGAGAGATGGGGATGGAGTGTCAGCGAGGGTTACCTGGAATACACCGATGGGGGAGGAGCTGGAGTAACAGCCAAAGAGCCGGAAGTATTTATTATGAAGACAAGAACATGTTAATTCTTCCTTCCTTCCTTCCTCCCTCCCTCCCTCCCTCCCTTCCTTCCTTCCTTCCCGCCCTCCCTCCCCTCCCTTCCCTCCCCTCTCTTCCCTCCCTTTCTTCCCTTCCTCTCTCCCTCCCTTCCTTCCTTCCTTCCTTCCTCGAATGGCAAAATTGGAGGGGAAAATACGGGCCAGATCTTGAGGGCCTTTTAATCTTGAAAACTCCAGAGCTGCTGTGGAAGGACAGTGCTTAGGAGGTGATGTCATTAGCTTCGTATTTTAGAAAGATCATTGTGGCAGTCTTGGGGAACAGGGACTAGAGAGGTGGAGAATTGGGAAATGAATTTTGTTTGGAGGGGTTTTAGTGACATCAAGGAGCAGTACAAAGACCTGAAAGAAACCAATGTTCAAATAAAGAGGAGGCAGAACATATATGTCAGGGAACTGGAATGAACAGAATTTTGTGACTGAATTCATGTGGCAGTGATTGGGTGGGAGTGGGGTGGACCAATATACAGTTAATGAATCCTAAATTTCTGCTGAGATAAGTGGAGGAAGTAGTACTGGTTTGGTATGAGGAGGGATAAAGATTTGAGATGCTTGTGGCACCTTAAGGTGAAGATGTCCAAAAATCAACATTAATTAGTATTATGTTTTATTATTTACTAATATTACATTTACTGAGTGTTGAGGTGGATAATATTATTATCCTCATTTTGCCAGTGATGAAACTGAGAACCAAAGAAGGTTGATAACTTGTCCAAAGTCATAAAGGAAGTGAGTGCAGAGCTAAAACTTGAGTTTGGGAATTGATTGGATTTCCCACTCTCTTAGCTGCTTTATGCTCTTGCTTTTCAATCACATAGAGATCTGATTTGTGAGACAGTTACCGCCTGGAGATAGGGATTTGGGAGTTACCAGCTTATATATGGGGGATGAAACCACTGGCCTGAATGACATGTCCCTGGAGAGTCCTTGGAGTTCATGTGAGTGCACTGAGGTTACAACTTCATTTTCAGAAACAGGAAGTGAGCTTGGGAAAGAAATTGAGGCACCAGAAAGATAGGAGAACAAGCCAGGAAGGATTGTGCTACAAAAGCCGAATTGGGTGGTATTTTTTTTTCCTCTTTTTTTTTTTTAAAGGAATAAAGTCATCAAACAGTTCTAAAATCTTGAAAAATATAGCCCCAAATATCCATGAGAAGTCTTAGGTGATGCTTGCTAGAAGGGTTTCTCTTCAGTTATTCAGAAACAGAAAGAAAGGGGAAATGAAAGGAGGCAAGGAGGCGAGACTACAAGTTCAGGGAACTTCCTGGACTCTATGTAGAGAGAGACGTGACTGTATATGCAAAGAGGGATTGAGTGAGTGGAAGCTGGTGGTAGACAGAGGGGTTTTCTTTCTCTTTTTTAAAATATATTTATTTATTATTATTTATTTATTTATCTTTGGCTGTGTCAGGTCTTAGTTGCGGCATGCGGGATCTTTCATTGTGGCGCATGGGCTCTCTAGTTGTGGTGTGGGGGCTCAGTAGTTGCGGCGCGCAGGCTTAGTTGCCCTGTGGCATGTGGGGTCCTAGTTCCCTGACCAGGGATCAAACCAGCTTTCCCCACATTGCAAGATGGATTTTTAACCACTGGACCACCAGGGACATCCCCAGAGGGGTTTTCTTCTGATGGATGAGACAAGATCCCATTTATATGGATCTAAGGATAATCTGTGTAGAAGTAAGAATTTTTTAAAAGGCAAAATTATAATTTGAAATATTTTTGAAACCTTACAGAACATTATACATCCATGGGCATACCAAGTTGGATTTCACAGTCTGGCATACTGCAATTGAAAAAGCAGCAGGTACAGATGGGAATGCATTACAAGATCAGCAGCTCAGCAAAAATGACGTTCCCATTATCGTGAACAGCTGTATAGCATTTGTTACACAGTATGGTAAGTATCACAAAGTTTTTATTCAACCCACAGAACTCATAGTAACATATTTACAGTTTTTAAGTGGTACCTCCATTGGACTGAATTAGAGCCCTTTGTAAGTACATCAGTGAAAAATAAAATTGTCGTCACTCTTCAGCCTAAATGCCATTCTTTCTCACAATAAAGCTTATTTAAATTATATCATGTGCCTTTACCATTTCCTTCTTCCTTTACATGCATAAAAATTTTAAATGACATAATAGAAGAATCTATATTATAAAATGTATATTAAAAATTGATTACCATTGTACTTTTCAGAGGTTATAACTTTATAGTAAAGTCTAGGGGAATGCAGAGGTGCCTCAGTGTGTTTTTAGAAGTGGTATACTATGGGACAATGTGTAAAAGAATTTACTTTTTGTTGGCCTGTATACAAAGTGTATGTGTATTTATTCCATTCAATGTGCTATTGGTCATATGTTTATATTAAGAATCATGGTCATTAACTGTGATAGTTTGACTTAATTGTAACAAATATTTTTATTAATAGTTTGCAGGTTAAAACCAATTTGATTTATACCCACATGTGCAGCTTCATTTTAATTTAATATGCTATGGTAGTATTTTAGATATGCCTAAAATTAAATAAAGTATGCCTTTATTATTCATGTTTATTTTCAAATTACTATTCATTCTTAAAATTCCTTCTGTTACATATTTCCTTAATACTCTAAAAGGTAGAGTAAATTGTTTATATTTTTAATATAAAAATATGTTTTTTCTTTTAACCTGTTGATAAATGCCATTGATTTAGATTGTACGTGCAGAAAAGAGTAAAATGATTATCTGGTATTTTGGAAGCTATTGATATATTAACCTTTCATTGTTCTCCTAACATTAAAAGTATCTTTGGGTGTTTTTAATTTGAAAAGAAAATGTTATCATTGAAAGAGCTGTAGTAAAACATTGTGTTATGAGTTTTTTTTTTACTTATTTATCAAGTGTCTGTTGTGTGCTAGCTGCTGAGTTTGATACTGGAAATTGAACAGTGGGAGTAAAGAGTGAAACACAGAGCCATAAATCATGCCTTCCAGTCTGAGAACTAAAAGAGCTGATGTGAAACAAAATGTCAAAAATAACAAAGGCTATGAAGAAAATAATTTTGGGAAATTAAGTTTAGAATATGTGTATATTAATATATTTTCTCCTAGGGAGAGTGCCATTTTAAGTATTTTAGTTATTTCATATGTAATCCAAGTACAATTATCATTAGTATTCAGATTTATTGTATTTGAATTATATATCTATTGTAAATATGTATGTAATCACATTATGTGGGATTACTCTATGAAGTTCCTTCCCTTGATAGTATGTTTATATTTTTCTTATCAACTGTCATCATCTGTTTATTTGAAAATGGGGGAAGAAGAAGGTTATCATCTTCATTTATTAGTAATTCAGTATTAGTGCATTTACATTTTGTAGGTATAAATGAATTGCACATATATTCTGTTTTAGCAAGAGCATAACCTCATTGGGAATTTTCAAATCATGTTAATTTCATAATGGCATAAAGTGTTTCATAAGCTGACAAATGATTAAAATAACTTGACTAGCTTCAGCATATCCAATTTAATGTTTCTCTGGGGAAATCAGAAGTTTCTTTGTGGTGTTTATTTGAATTTAAAATCATTAAGCATTAGATTGTTTTCAACTAAATTTCATACATTATAACTACTTTGTAGCTCTAGCATAAGGTACATTAACTTGCATATTAAAATAATAAAGCCAATAAAAGACTTCATGTATTTTTAGCTTTTTTTTTTTTAATGAGCAGGACATGGAGAAAACCCCAATATTACCAGCATGTATACAAGGGAAGATTTGATATGAACTTAGAAAATGCCCAATGATTATAGGATGCAAGTGGTTGGCTCAGAGCCTTTATGGTCATAATTATTTTGAATTTCCTAATCTTTGGGTTAAAATCTAAGGCCAATTTTTTGTGCTCATGGTGTCAAGATCCGAATCTGACCAAGTTCACAGTATAATTCTTAGAGTTTTAATTTTTTTAATGAGTTACAGTAGTTAGTTCTTGGGGGAATATATTTAATTTATGTAAACAAAATTACCTTCAAATTCACATTCAGTTACCTTGTGTACCAGCTATTAGAAATTCACTCAACCAGCAACATAATCTCTCAGAAACTTAGTCTTTTTTTTTTGTTTTTTTGTAGAATTTGCTTATTATTCTGTTGTGGTCATTTACTAAGTACCTACTGAGTTCTTCTAGGAACTGTGTAGCTGCAGTGTACAGAAAATAAGACATGATCTTTGCCTTCTAGGAGTTTACAGATTGTGGATCAAAGGCAAACAAGTGGGCAATTACATCTCAAGTGTACAAAATTCTATGGTAGAGAGGTTCAGGGGTTGGTACAGGTGTCCATGGTTTAGGGGTGAATTTCACCCAGTGTAGAGGTGGTCATGGATGGCTTCATGGGTGAGGCATGGAACCTACTACAAGTCTTAAGAGAAAATGGGAACTAGTTAAGAGAAAGAGGGAATAGGAATTCCCGGAAGAGGAAACAATGTATGCCTAGGTGCAGCGTCATGAAGGAGGTTGTCTGTTCAGGGAACTTGGGGGTAGTTAAATGTGGCCAGAACTCAGTGTGAGAAGAGCGGACAAATACAAGAGGCAGGAGGGTTAGTTAGGGAAATTCATGTAGGATCTTACGTATCATAATAAAATCCTCAAACTTGCTCTCAAAGCAGTGGGAGGGCTGTATCCATATTTTTAAGCATGTTGGTAACACTAGCCAACCTGTGTCTCAGACCATGCTGCTGTCATTTTTGAGACAGACTGGAGGGCTGCACAGGAATAGGACAGGGAGTTGTGATAACATAGTGAGGAACTGGGTGCACAAAATAATAATCGCACATGGGATGGAAAAAGGGGACACTTTTGAGAGAGAAATCATGATGAAAAATATATGTGACATTTTTGTTTGGTGTGGTAAGTGAGAAAGCAATGCCAAATTCTGAGGTATAGGAAGAAGATAAATAAAGAACATGTTGGGATTGGGAGGTGAAGTAGTGAGTGGGGCAGGAGAATTAATTTGTTCATATGTATAAGTATAGTGTCTGTTGCATGTATTATGTATATAGTATATCTCTATTAAAGTGCATGTGTGCATTTGAAATTTTAGGAATTAAAACCTGAATGGAAATGTACATGTAGTAGTTGAAGTGATGAAGATGGATGAGTTCATCCAGAGAATTTTGTAGGGGAGCAGAGAAGAGAGTTGAGGATGGATTGCTGGGATCATCAGTAAATACTAGGTAGCAGAATAAATAGAAGACTAGAAGAGCAGTCATAGAGGAAGGGGCAAAAAAGATGAGATCATAACATCACGAAAACCTTGAGATTAACAGAATTTTAATAGGGATTCATTGGATTGTCAGACACTGCAAGGGATTCTTATTACATAAATACTGCAAAGCATCTAGAAAATAGATATTCTTGATGAAGATGGTCCTGATAGAGTGGAAATTGGGCACAGAAGCAAGATTATGTGGTTGAAGGATTAACAGGGATGTGAGATGGGAGAAAGAATAAATATAGGAAACTCAGATTAGTTTTGGAAGGAAGAGAGACAAGAGACCTGGGGGGAGGGGCAAAAAAGGATTTAAAAAATTTTTTGTGTGTGTATATCATCATCATCACTCCTCTTCCTCCAGTTAACCACTGCTACTCCTCTTATTTTATATGGGAAACTTGATGAATCTGTAACTTTGAAAAGGACATGACCCAACTCTTCATGTAGAAGAAGGTAAAGGTGGGAACAGACAGAATTAATATACTCACTCTGTGAGTGCAGAGACTTGAGGAAATTTATACCAGAGAGCCTCACTTTTGTTGGTGAAACTGGAGGCAAATTTGTAATCTGGGAGACTAAGCGAAGGGTACTTGTGGTAAAAGAACATTTGAAAAAGATGCTATGAAGGACTGGGGGAAGGGCTGTCCAGAGACTTACTAAAAGCTGAGGATGAAATAGTTGTTCATCAGGTTTACATTTTAAATATTAAAGTTGTGGGGGGAGGGGCTCTTTTTTTCTCATGCATGTTTATATCAGCTCTTGGATAATGATTTTGTCTTGTGCATTGTTCCAACACAAAAATTGGCTCTATTTTTAAGATATCAAAGTGGATTTTGACCTGAGACTTTTTTCATATAACCATTTTCTTTTTTTTTTAACAAAGGTTTAGGGTGCAAATATATCTATCAAAAGAATGGTGATCCTTTACATGTAAGTGAACTCCTGGAGAGTTTCAAAAAGGATGCAAGAAGCTTTAAATTGAGGGCTGGAAAACATCAGCTTGAAGATGTGACGGGCGTAGTGAAGAGTTTTCTCTCTGACATTGACGACGCACTTCTTACTAAGGAGCTCTATCCATATTGGATCTCTGCCTTAGGTAACACATATAATAAAGAACAGAATAATAAAGGCTTGCCTTCTCATTTGACAATAGATTTTTAAAATCTCCTTTGATAATCTGAACATTTAATTGAAAGGAACAATATACATAATGGTTCAGAACAGAAATTGTGCAAATATCAATAGTTGTTCATATCTGCCTCAAAAGAAATTTATGGTGATAATTGCTAAACAGTGTTTTACGGTAATACTTAGTTTTTGGTAGATTTCTTAGTGCTTACTTTGCCTTAACTTTGGAAGTGTTATAGTCAAGTCCATGTAGGCTGTTAATTTTCTCATTAAGATTAAAATGAAAGTTTTAATATAAGATTGGTTTTACACGGTTTTGCCATATGGCTGTTTGGCTTTCCTTTTTCATTTATTCTGCCTCTTTAGAGTTACATAACAATTTTTTTTTTACTCTTTATTTTTTCTAGATTCTGTCTAATGAAGCAAAAAAGCTTTGCTGCACTGTAAGAGAACTTATTTAAGAAATGACCCTAGAAAAGTTAATGGGTCACATTGATTTTAGTAAAACCTATATTTACATCCATTAACTCAAAATAACTTTTTATAGAAAGATTATGATAAATACTTTTAAATATAAACATTGCCTTTAATCCCAGATTTCTAATAGAGCTATTTTCATTTTTCACATTATTTTATAGTCTTTGTCCCCATGCCTATGATTTACATATAATCTTTATTTTATTAATAAACCAAAAATATTTCCCATATATCTACAATGCTTTCAAAATGACAATTTTGAATCTTCATTTTTTCCACAGTTTTTAAAATGTATCATTGAATTATACCATCATTTACTAATATATTTCTCTCTTGTACATTTAATGTGTTTTGAGAAATTTTTTTATAAAATGACCTTTGAGTTTAACTATATGACGTCCCTCTGTTGAGAAATAGTTTTTTTCATTGAAAGCATTTGTTTAATCTAAAACATAACTATGACATTTGAAGGGATTAATTTTGAAGTGTCATAAAACATCCACAGTTTGAAAAATTATTCCAAGAATGACCCTTATTTGTGTCAGCAAGAAGAGAGTAGTATTGTTATTAAAATAAAGCTTTTCACAATTTAACTGCCTAATTCAGAATTCTTATAGTTACTTCCTGATACTTCTAAAATCAATAGGTTTAACTCTAATCACAAGAAAAGTTGATTGTATAATTTTCTGGAATATAAAATATGGAATTAGATGATACATCTTTTAAGCCCAGTTACCCTGCCATCCTCATTTTTTGTTTTAAGATTTTATTATAATTTATAACCATGAAGTTATTTATAGTATCTCTATTTTATAAAGAATTACAATTTGTCTTCATTATAAAATCATTTATCAAAAATCTGTAACAAATATGCTTTTGCTGAAGTTGTCAAATTTCATGACAGAGAAGTCTTCATTGTTGTCAATCTACCAGGAGGAGGTAGTTGGGAAGTATTAGCATGTATCAGAAAGAAGTCTGTTCACCTTTCATTTGGATGTGAATCCTTGAGCATTTACTTGGAGGCTTCTACTTTGCTTTTAGATCCAATGTAGACCCAGTGTAGCTCACCCTGACCTGTCAGAAAAGTGCCCTTTGTTGGATCTGACAAGAATAAACTAGAACTCTCTGGGTGACCTCACAGGAGAGCTCTCTTGGGTCCTGTGAGCCCAAGGTGAAGAATGCCCTACAGTGGCATAGCACCTATTTATATGATATATGACCTCTTCTTCTAAGAATGCTATTAAACTGTCTGAAGTCTGTGGCTAGTTGAATAGATCGTTGTGTTTCCTGTATGACCTAAAATTTATCTTCAGTTTTCCTTTCCAATTACTTAAGCTTTATTTTGAAAATATCATCTCTTTTATTCTTATAAGATTTGTGAAAATATGCTGTATTAGCATGACTTGTTATAAGCGTAGTAGTATTAATTGCATTTTGTTGAATAAATACAATTACCTCTACAGTTAGAAACTGGATGACACAAGGGAAAATGTTTGGATTATACCAGGGATGACAGAAAGTTCTTAATTCACTTCTGGTATCATCTCTGAATGTCATTTGGGTGTCATCCCCTCTTGCTTTTAGAGAGTCATCTACCAGCACAGTTAAGTCAATATGACCATGTTTACTTTTATAGATCTCATGTGCAGGCAAAGTCAGTACTAAAGAGCTATCAGTTGCAGTTTTGAATAGGAGCATACTTCAAAAATGTGTCACAGAGTCTCTTACCTCCCCAGGGATCGGAATGCCCTTTACAAGTGACTGTGTACTTTCAAAGAATCATAAAGTGCTGCTGGCTTTCTGTTAATAGAATGTGTAGGGCTAAGCAGAAAATGAAAAAGCCTTGTTTCCAAAGGCAGTTGGGAATTGAGAGGGGATATATAAGTGCAATCCCCTTGAGTTACAGAGTCAGCACAAGTTATTTATTTGAAAAGAGGTCTCCTATTTCCCCTGTGAGGGAGTAGGTTAGACCAGACCACCACTGCACATCTTCTAGACTCCAGAACTTTGGAGGTTCCTGTGTAGTTGCTCTAAGTATTTGACTTCTTGGGGTTAGGAGGGTGGAGGAGAGTAATCCCTTCTCATCCTTCTCTCCATGACTAAGGCAGAGGGTCCATCCTCCTCTCAGTCTGTATCATCGTTTCTAGGGCCTACACATGACTTCTTCCACTGTCCCCTTACCTTCTCCAAAGAGTTGAAGGTTCCAGGGCTGGTGAAAGCCCCCTTACATGGATCTATGGGGTAAGGTACAGTTCATAGTTCTGGGATGGTTCATAGTTTGGGGAAGATTTTTATGATTCCACAAGGGAAAAAGGTCAGAAATGTCATTTTCAAATAACAAATAGTGAAATCTTTCCATAGCTACAGTTAAAATACTTTTGGCTTATCTTTTCAATTTGTACTCTAATTTGTTATTAATTGAAAAGATTCCTCTTAGTTGACATTCAGTAGTCTGTAAAGTTGAAGATAAAATACAATCCTGGGTTTTGAAAGTGCTTCATTTTTAATTACAAAGTATAAGAACTATGACATATAGCCCTGGAATGTTTTTGTAAATACTTTTCCAGAATTATAGAAGTTTGAATGTTTTTCTATTGAAACTTGATTGTGTCAGTGAAATAACAATTGTGAATATTGTTTTAAAATACTGATAAAAGGCAAATTGGTAATACAGACGATTAGTTAGGCCTCAAGTTTTACGTGTGTGTGTTTAACCTCTAGATACCCAAGATGACAAGGAAAGAATTCAAAAATATGGAGCATTTATACGTACTCTTCCTGGGGTCAACCGAGCAACGTTGGCAGCTATGATTGAACACCTTTATAGGTGGGTGGATTCATGAACTTTTCTAGACATTTCAAACGTGGCACTCAATAAGACATTATTTCTTAAATTTAAAGTACTGTGGTTAACCTTCTATTTGTGACTATGAATCTCTCACCATATCTTAAGAATACTTTCAAAATGGAATTCCCATGAACTATCACTTTAGTGTCTCTTAGTGGAATTAAGACATTTCAAATAAATAGCACTGGAGAATTTCTTAAATGGATTAGAAATAATCATGCACAGCAAATCAGATACATCCAGTACATAAGCAAGAATTTTAAAACATTTAAGAGGGTTGTCGGAGAAGGAAGTACAGGGACCAGAATTCTATAGCAGGAATCTGTGAGCACAGTATTTTCTCGTGGTGGACTCTTAATAAACCTTTATTTCTTTATTATGAGTTTGTATCTAACCTGACTCCAATATTTTGGTGTCAGACAGTTGATTAGATGAGGGAAATTTTAAAAATCAAAAACATTTTCTATGTTGGGGCATGTAGTCACCTGCATTTGGGAGGATAAGGGGAATAAAATGGTAGCTTGAGAAATGACATCTGAAGGATGACAATGTTTGGGAATAACATTTTAAGTCAACAAACTTAAGGTTTGTTTGTTTGTTTTGCTATGAGCAAGTTTTGTCATTACAAAAACTTAAATCCGTGTAAATATTGCTTAAGGAACATATTGTTTGCAGCTTCCTTTGTGGATACAATATTCCCTTGAATAAATTTCTATGAACCTGAATTCTACTGAAAGTACCTTATTTGGAGTTTAGATTCCTAAATCCTCCATAGTTGGTCTTTTCTCTTTATCTTTCTTTTCCAGCCACCACTTCTGATACTTGTGAACTCCATTCCTACTGTAAATCTGATTTTCTTATTGCATCATATAAATGTAGTCTATATATTTATAGTCCTATCTCTATGCCTATGAGACATTGGGACAGGTAATTTTTTTCTTCAGAAGTTATAATATGTCCCCAGGCTGCTACAATTATCACATTAACATTTTAAACATTGTTACACATAATTCTTAAACTTTACACTTGAATTTCAGATGAGTTCCTTCCAATCCTTTTCTTCAGTTGACACATATTTTAGCTCCTACTATGTACAATACAATGTCCATTAGGGTTCCATGTAACAAAAATAGTTGATAATAATACATGAATGACAAAACTAGTCTTAAGTCTCCAGTTTCTAAATAGCACCAAGGAGCCCTGGGACCTCACAGTGGGAACTCACAGGGATGCTGCAAGGCATTTTATATTTTTTAGGAAAACACAGCGCCCTCAGGACAGATTTTAATATGGAGAATTTTAGCATAAGACATGGAATTATAGAGGAGGGATTAAGTGGTTCATTGTGTGTTGAGGTCCAAGTGATGTTTCAGATTTAAATGGATAAATGAACGGGGCATGAAAGAAAAATAAGTACGAGACATGAGTGAAGGATATTTTCTAGGAAATAGGTGTACCAGGAGATGAGATGGTTTGTAGCTAGCTGGCAGGAGGCTGCGAAAGACACTGTTGGTCATGCAGAAACATTTGGATTTCATTCCCTTAAGTGATAAGAAGTGACTGATCCAGTCTGTTTTAGGATAATAACCCATGTCCTGCGATTGATTGGGAAGAGGTTAGAATGGAGGCAGAGAAACTATTTAAGAAACAATTTCCTTGGGCTTCTGATGAGAAGGGCTGAGTGGGAAGAGAGTGAGCTGGCTGAATGTGGGACACTTGGGGATGCTAGTGTGGGAGTGGGGAAATAAAGGAAGAAAAGGAAAATACATAGTGTACATGCTTTACGCCAGAAATTAAGGCAGCTATAGAAACTGAAGAGGTGACGAGCGCTGGAGGAGAAGGCTATTGCAGAAGGAGGTCTCAGGAGAGGTGGGAATGTTTGATAGTGTTGTCAAAAGTTTGAGAGGTCAGTTTGGATAAGGTCAGGTTGATTTAGCATTCACTTCCATCCCTGCCCTAGATAACAGACCATTTCCTCCATGACTAACTTTGACTTAATTCCATTCACCAGGTATTTATTACACACTACGGTGTGATTAACACAAAGTCTCTGACTGTGAGATGCTTAGATTCTAGTAACACAGGCAGATGTGCAGATAAATTTTCCAGATGTTTACAGTCCAGTGTGATAAAAAAAAAAGTACGGAAGTGGTTTTGAGAGGGATGCCCACAATTATGACATCTTCCTCTATTAACTTGCAATGCCTTTGGCATCTTATAGATCATATATGATGATCAAGCTTGCTCTGTCTCTGCTGTGCAATTTGGCATTTCCTTGTGAGTTTCTTACACTATCATATATATTCCTGTCGTGTTTCCTTATTTTTCCTCTACCTACTAGAATCTTTGCTCTTTATAGTCAGGTGTACTTACCTTAGTCTTGCTTTATTCCTTTGATAGACTTGGTCTCCCTTTTTTAGTATGTATTTTTTTTTTAGAAATTTACAAATGTAATTAGACAGGCAACTGAGCAGCTGCTATGTCTACAGTCAGTGACAGAGAGCATTAACAGATACTTCCATGGGCATCAGTTAGAGTTCTCCAGCATTTTTATCAGTGTAAATTTCCTTTTATTGGGGTGATGGCTGTATTTTGTTTTTAATCACTTTGAACTTACATTCGTGAGTACTTTAAATGCTCTTTGTAAAACTCAAGTGTTGTAGCCTACTGGTTGGGAGAATTGACTCCTCTGTTCATGTCTGTTCATTGTAAAAAGCCATTCTTAGTTCTAGCCAAGAAAAATGTAATGGTATTTCTTAATTAAGTGATTGTTTTTTGAGAGAAAATATCCTATTTTGAATAACCATCCAATCACATGCTGCCAGGCATTTTCTCACCCGATATGTACTTTCTGGGAAATTCAGCCTAGCCCTAAACCTTGAATTTGGAACTCTCTCCTATATGCCTCCCGATTTGCCATTCTTGCCTTATTTCCTGCTTACCTACTGCCCCTTTCTCCTCTTTTATTATGCTCCTACCCCACAAGTCATTTGACACCATTCTGCAAGCACACCTTTATCCCTTAGCTGCAGGTTGTCCCATTAGTGGAATTGTCTGGATATGGTGGGTGAGGAGTCCCTCTTCTAAAGCAGTGATCAAGTACTGCTTTGTAACTTGTAGTAATATCTTTAACAGTAGTCTTTCTTATGTTCTTAATTAAACTGTGAGCTACTTGGAAGAAAGAACTGTGTATTTTTCTTTAAATCACCACTGTACCTTTTATATCAGAGACTTTCAATATGTGTGTATTAAAAAAGAGAGAGAGAGAAAAAATAAATGAGTATGAAGACTTATAAGTTCTATGAAATTTTCAAATAGAAATACATTGTAATAAGCTCTGCTTTTCTCTCACAGGGTTCAGAAATGCTCAGAAATCAATCACATGAACGCCCACAATTTGGCCTTGGCTTTTTCCTCCTGTTTGTTTCAAACTAAGGGACAAACTAGTGAAGAAGTGAATGTAATTGAGGACTTAATTAATAATTATGTTGAAATATTTGAGGTAAATATTTTATATCCTGCCATTGTAAAAATAGTTTTGATGTTACTGTTTGCAAACAAAAATGTGTATTTTGGGATGTTTTTATTCAGGTCTTTATGAATATTTAAAGAAAATAACAGATAGTTATATGATCCTTAAATTTTTAGATATAACTAGCTTTTTAAGCTATAGCCATTCATTTAAATCTGGCTGCTTCTAAAGCTTTTTTACCATCTGGTGTCTTGGACAGAATATTTCTATTTATAGTGTTTCTATGTTTTTTTTCCTCAGTATATGTATGCATTAAGTATGTCTACTTAGAGGTATGAAATTTGTGAATTTCACAAATTCGGTAATATACATCAGGCTGATAAATTTTGCAGTTGAAAGCATTTTAGTGTTTTCTTTTAATTGCACATGAACTGGAAAAAAAGAAAATTCTGAATTAACAGTCTGTGGTTTTTATTAAGTCATCTCTGTTCTAATTATTTGACTTTTCAATTTGCTATATTATGAAGTTCATATTTTCATGTTTCATCAGAAAACTGTTAGAATAGGGATGATTTCTTAATTCAAAGGAGTAAAAATAGACGAAATAAGCCTAGGATTTGAATATGGGTGGAATATAAGGGATCTGGGTCAAAGGTCCAGCTCCATTGCTTAACTGCTTCTGCCATCTCAGGGTTGCCATTTAACCTTTTGGGGCATTCTGTTAAGCAGTCTTGTACAAGACCCCTTGTTTTCCAGGGCTATGTATATACCAGATGAAGTCAAATAGCTTAATGTAACAGGTCACCTTTTGTAGAGTTCGTACATTCTTACAATAACTGATAAAAAGATTCCTTAGCAAAGGGAAAGAAACTATATTTTAATAAAATAAAATAACAGAGTTTGTATCTTAATTTATATAGGAATAGACCAGAATTGTTGGATCCTCTTTGCTCTTTGATCTCCTTTTTACTTCTTCCTATACGTGTCCACTGTTTTTGATCAATAGCAACTTCTTTGCAATAGTTCTGATGCTGAGAAATGAAAGACCTAGAAAAAAAAATGTGTGGCTTTGCATGCTCTCTTTATTTTCTATTTTTGTACTGTTAAATTAATAAAAATGTTTATCTACATAGTTTTGTTAAATCCAACTTTAACCAAATGGCGAAAATTTCATAAGCACTTAATCAACATTTCTGTTTGAGAAATGAGTCTTGTCTGTTAACCTACATAAACTCTATCAAACACATCATCAGCCCCTTTGCTAATTAAATTGCCTCAGCAAAGGGGATTCCATTGATGGGACCTGCAGCCTGAAATGATATCATCATAAGATGTTCTGAACTTTATGAGGCTCTATCTAGTTGGCTTTATTTCTGCCCTAGCTTTGTGGGCCCACGCTGCTAAAGATGGCCATTCTCATTTATTTTTAATGTGTTGGTCTTTAAATTCCTGAAGAAAGTTATGTGAGGATGAGTACCATCACTCCTTGTGTTTTATTAGAATGTCCCAAATTATATTTTAAACAGGTTAAAGAAGACCAAGTCAAACAAATGGACATAGAGAATAGCTTTATTACCAAGTGGAAAGACACTCAAGTGAGTAGTAATAGTTAGATCTCTGATAAAAAAAAATTTTTTTTATACAACAAAAACCAAAAAACTTTCATTGTAAGTAAACATTTGTTGTGTTTATTTTCAAATTCCTATTTGAAGCAAGGTAAAAGTAATGGGGAAAAAGAACCTAGATAAAATAGTTGTGAAGTTCTGTAGCATTGCACATATGCAAAATGCCAAAGTATGCTAATATAAATTTTTTAAAACATAGGTGGAAAAATCAGTTTTAATCTTATCAAAATGTCCTTTTTAAAATCAGTTTTCATTTATAAAAGCACTATTGAAAATACTAGTGGATTTCAAAAGAAGCATTTGAAGTCAAAAGAAATACTAGAATAAATTGAAAATTCAGACTCCCTAATGATTCTTTCCATTATCCTTTTGAAATAAGTTATTTCTTATATGCTTTTGCTTTGCATGCTCTTGGATGATTGCACTAGTGGGAATGTTTCTATTGTGCTCTTTGTAACATATATTATTTATGTCTTAAGCTGACTTTTCTAGATCTTTTCTTGCTTTCCTTGGTTGCATCATACCGGATTTGTGTGTTCAGGTTGCACTATACTTTTCCAGAGTACCTTTCCTTGTTTGATGAATATTCACTGGACTTTCTTAAAGTTGGTCTTCTAATAACTAGGAATTGTAGTGGATTCAGGGTACCAATGCAAATAATAGAAGTGGGTCAAATATCAATAAATTCTCCATATAGATACACTCATAGGGTGAGGCCAGTGCTTCCTTCTTAGTCAAACCCTAAGTTCACCTCATTCCTGAAATACACACAACTAATTAGAGAAGTTGTCGGAGTTATCATTCCATATGAAGGAGATGAGGAAAGGCTTTCATCCTAGTGCCTAGCTCCCCGAGTACTAATACTATGACATTAATTCTCTAAGACAGTATGTCCTCCATTTTGACCCAAAGTAATTAATGCAGCCTCCAGACAAGTTAGCAGTAACACTAAAAACAGTGGCTCCTTATCAGTTAGTTCTCTTGGATTCTTGCTTTTCGGGGAGAGTTTCAGTTATGAAATAAAGGATTGTGTGAGCCCATGGGATAATCTTTGGCAGCACTGTCTATATCGTTGTTGGATAAAGTATGAGTACCATTCTGCAAGTTTAGCATTTATATTCATACTACAATAAAGAAATGAGCCTTGAATGCTTTCTGATTAAGTAGAAGTCAGTAAAACAAGAAAAGAATTGTCTATAAAATAGAGTAATTGGGAAAGAAAAGTAGAACAGTTTGGAAAAAATCTGTTGTTTTGCTGGAGCTTTTCTCTAGTCCATTCAAAACTCCTCTGAAGTAGTTTTCTGACAGTCTCTAAGTCTTATCCCTGTTTGAATTTCTTAGCTATTCTTGTTTTTGGCCGCATGCTATGAGTTCTTTGTATTTGCTTTTTAAATTTTTAAAATGTGTCCTTCCTGGAGAGTTGTTTATGCAAACATAGGGAAAAGTAAAAATGTCAACTGTATCTTTTCTTCCCTAGAATTTTTATGTAGCACCAAAAGTGAGGAAGAAAAATTGGAAATAAGCTTTTCTAAGCCTGTAGTGTCAGAATAACTAAGAGCAGTTCTTCAAAGTACATTTTTAATGTTTTTCCACTAAATTTACTCATCAGGTTGATTCTGAGGCAGATTTAACTGTGGAAAGATCATTCTTCCATTATGACCTTTTTTTAAAAATAAGTGATGGATATTATTTCCAAGTGTTTACATAACTTAAAGGAATTTCTGAAAAAAGCAACTCAAAATATTTTTCACAGATTGATTTCATTCTTTGTTAATCTTCTCCACATATGCTGTCAGTCTACATAGTGATATCTTATGCTTTTTATTTTCTGGCTTGTGTATTCTTCACTTAGTGTGTCTTCTTGGTTATAACAGTGACCCAAATAACCTAGCACTTGATGCTTGGCTAAAGGTAATTAAAATAAAAACTTAACTTTATTATCTCCTTATTCTATCACTTCACTTTTAATTTTATTTGCTAAATATACTTTTTCTATTTGTAATTTTAACACAGCTCTGACCTAATTTATCTTCAAATTTCAATTTTTGGACTTATCATCTCTTTATTTCCACTGTAGCCAGATTCATTATCTCAATAAGAATGTTAAGGGTATGTGAGGTCACTAAACTTTTGAGTAAGAGAGAAAAAACTGCATTGTGATTGTGTTTGCTAACTATGTCATTTGTGTAGATTCCTTGTCCTTAATCAACCACATCCAGAAAATGGGTATCATTATGCTGTTAACAGGGGGAATGATCTCATTTCTTTATTATAAAATCTTTAGAAATATGACTAGGGTTTTCTAACCATCTTAAGTGTCATGTGTGTGTTCTTGCAAGATACTTACATTTGCTCTCTTCACATTTGCCCTTTTCTAGGTTTCCCAGGCTGGAGATTTGTTAATTGAAGTATATGTAGAAAGGAAGGAAGCTGACTGCAGTATTATAATTCGGGTGAGCCCTAAAGATGGATGTAAAGAGTACTGTTGGAAGTCATAAGTGTTAGCATTAGTTTGCATATCTTGAATTTTCTATTTTTTCTTCTGTCTTATTTTACATGTCCAATTCAAGTCATGACAGGTTTGACTCTTCATGCCAATATCCTCCGGGAATTCCATGTTTTAATGATTTGGAAAGAGACCATCCTATGTTCTTTAGGTTATGGTTAGGATGTACGATAGGTTCTGGAGAACTGCATGAGCTCAATCACCTGCTCCTCTCCTTTCTTCCTTCTTAACTTTAGGCAACTTATATACTCCATCTGAGTCTCAATCTTCTGATCTGTAAAATGAGGGAGAATTACAGTATTTACATCATAGCATTGATGTGAGGACTCAATAAGATCCTGCCTATGAAACACTTAGCAAATGGCTTGGTACATAAGTGTTTAATAAATAACTACTACTAGTAGTACTATTATTATTAATCCCCCACCCTTGTATCCTAGACTTTAGCTTCCAGTCTTTCAATGTACTTGAATATTCAATAACTCTCTTCTTCCTTGAGACCATTAGTTAGCCATTTGTTCTGAATTAAAAAGATCCTTCTCGTGTAACCATATTCTGTACTTAGTCTGCCTTAGCGAGAGTGAGACTACTTTCTCTGTAGGCAGAATAGACGTGATGCCATCTAACAGTAGAAATTTAGCTTTAGCTTCTTATCATTTTTAAAGTCCAAGATTAAACAGGGTCTTAACATTAGATATTTCTGGACTTTACTTAGGTCAAAGATATTGTAATTATTATTTTATATGTTTTTAATGATTACACATTATGACTCTTTGGCACTGATTACTCGCTTAGTTGTGCAGTTGAACTACTACGAGCTGCCTTGCCCCTCCTCGTCCCCATCTATTTGTTATGCTGAACATGAGATGTTCATCACAGGGGACATGAGGAAGTAGTAGAGATTAATCAGCACAAGTCCATCACTAATGCTGGAAGAGGTAGTCAAAGCACATGACTTAACTCCACTTACACATAAACACTCTAGTAGCTCGTTTTAGTCTTATCTGACTAATAAAGCCATAACAGAAGTTATTACAGTTGAGCAAAGTTCTTATTTTAAGTATATTCACATAAAGGACTGTCCAGTTTCACCTACAGCAACTCTAAATTCTCTTGAAAAACATAACAAAAACTATACAAAAATAATCATTAACATTCGTTTAATGCTTAAAACTTTGCACGACTCTTACATTTATTTCGGCTGATCATTACCTCAACCCAAGGAGGTAGTTGAAGCAGGTGATGTCTCACATTTATATGAGTAGAAACTGGGAATTAATAGCATTCAGGCCAGGATGCAAACCTTAATCATCATATTCCAAACCTGATGATCATTATACTGATGTGTATATTGCTTAGAGTAATGATTCCCAAAATGTGCTTCGTGGAGTTCTAGGTGTTCTTAAGAGGGGCCTTGGGTGTCACCTGGGACAAGGAAATGAGTTCCAGTCTTACATTCCTAAGTCAACCTGAGGAACTCCCTGCTGACTATTTCACTAGTTTGGTTTCTCAGTTTTATTATTTATTTTAAGAAAGGGCTACACTTCTTAAAAAAGTGTAAAGCCATTCTGATGAGTGGTGTCACTGAAGTGACTCATCTACTGATGTTTCAGCTGCTTAACGTGCTCTACTTTTCCCATGCTAATGTTTTTTTTCTTTTAAGGTTGTATTACATTAGGCTTTTCTAAATAGCAAATAATGGACTTCACTGTATCATTAATATATTCCAAAGAAAGCTCTAAATTCCATGAACTCCAAAAGATAGACTATATGAATTACCTTTAAGAAAAATGTATGTTATTTATATATGTGCAGTATGCTTATGATTAATAATGGACAGGAGAAAGGGAAGTGAGCACATTTTCTAAGAAATTTTTGAATAGGTACATAGTTTTACTGAAAACGTGTATAATTAAGTTGCAGCTGCAATATTCTAATGCTTAAATCATCTTCTATTTGTTTAACATTATAACTAAATTCTAATTGGAGAAAGCCAACTTGCTTTTGGCCAGCATACCTGTAAGGCTGGCAAAACCAAAACCAGGAAGAAACAAATCAAAAATCCCCAAAGTCCCTGATGAAGGTGGCATGCTTATGCAATGGCCTGAGGCATTGGGACTCTTGTAGAGCTGGCCCCCAGGCTGACACTGCAGACTCTGCCCTGTGCCCTGAAAACCTGGCTCGAGCATACTTCGGTGTCCCACCATCTGTCACTTGGCATGGTGGGGCACACCACAGACCACTAAACCCCTGGGGCTTTTTGGCATGGCAGACAGCAGTCAACTGTGTATAATTTAGGGCCCAAGCTGAATACACCAAGCTCCTTGGAACTCCTAATTATAGAACTGAGTGAAAAGTTTTACCCCTAGTAGACCACTGGATCCAATGTCTGTGGAAGGTCTTAGTATGAGTAGGTATGTTCTTCCCTTTTTGAGTGATCTAACTGTTCACTAAGTGAGAAAAAAATATTCTCTCTGATTATGCCTATATGGTGATTTTTTTTTACACATGCATTAAAATGTATTACATTATATGGAGAAGATCTGAATAGGCTTTCTCCATGTGCTTAGAGAAGCTAGTTAAACATACTAAGAGGACATTTGGGGTATCATTAGGTGGTAGATGGGGGAGTATTACCCCCCTAGCAAAGGCCACTTCTGTGTCTGACATATATTCTGAGGAAATTTTGCTTCTCTTTTAGATATCTCCCGTGATGGAAGCAGAAGAATTAACTAATGACATATTAGCAATAAAAAATATAATTCCTACAAAAGATGATATCTGGGCCACATTTGAAGTCATAGAAAATGAAGAGCTTGGTAAGTGGTTCTCATGGTAGGGATTCTTAAATTGCTTAAAGTATGAAGAAATACTATTTTTGTGACAAGTCATTACTAACATTTTATGTTTTTCTAAAGCTTAACATCTCGTTATGACTTCCCTTCTACCTCATTGCCTGTGTTGATATATGTTAGTGCCACTTGAGGTTGCCCTCCTATGATTTTACTCATCAAAGTAATTAGATTATTTTATTGACCATAAACATATAGTATAAAGCATTAGGCATGTATGTTGCTGCCTCAGGAAATAAGGCCTTATTTATAAGAACAAGCAATTTGATTTGTAACAATATTCTAAATGTCACCACCACCATCCACCTTATTCTACCTTATTCCTGTATGCTACTTATTTAACAAGAACAAGAGTACTGATTTAAAAGGTTATTATTATTTTTTAAAATAATATTGTTTTAAGCCTAGCAGAAGCTTACTTTTCGTTTTTTCTTTTTCATCTTTAGTGGAGTGAATCAGGTATTTTGTCATCTTTTATCTCAGATGCAGAAGGATAAAGAGAACTTTTAAAACACCTTGACTTCCCCAAGAGTAATAAGCCTAACATTGTAATGACACCATTTGGTTTTAAAGACCTCTAGGAAAAAAAAATAAGATGCAGAACGTCTTTGTACCTTGACCATCTGTCTAGCTGATACCTGCTAAGGTCTTGGGACCCTTTCAAGTATAGATGTCAAACTGCCAAAAGTAAAATCTTGCCACCCACAAGCTCAAGATAAAAATTAAAACTGAACGTTAAAATACCTCATCATGTATTATTAGGAGTCTTGTAATCAGTGTTAGAATGAAATGGGATTATCAAATACTTTGTCTTTCATTATTCCATCTTGATGTTTTTATTCCTTTTTTTCTTTTTATTGTGCACAATTCTTTAAAAATATAATTTGTATTAAAACACTACTTTCCAATATTCATTGCCAAGATTCAGTGACACTGGTCCTTCGGTGTCAGTTGACACTGTCTCCCCCATAGTCGGGCTCAGTCTGCCCCACTCACAGAAGGTGCTTTGTCAAACGACTCCTGTGACCCCCAACTGCCAAGTCCAGTGGATTTGCTTCCGGCTTTACTTTGCTTGTCCTTACTGTGGCATTTATTGCTAATGACCATTCCCTTTTTCTTGGAAAGTGTTCACTCTATTTTCATTGCTGCCTGGATTCTCCTCCTGGTGCTCAAATCGTTTTATCTCATTTGTCAATTCTTCTTCCTCTGTCTGTTCCCTAAGCAGTGGGTTTCTGCTGCTCTGATCTTTTACCATCTTTTCTCATTTTACATTTCTCTATAGACGATCACTTCTACCCTTTGTGCTTGACTAACGTGCAAGCAGGTGTTTCCCAAGTGTGCCTTTATTCTTCCCCCTCTGGCCCACCCGTTTACCTCCTTTAAAACCCAGACTAAGGGTTCCATTGCACTTTGTCTTTATCTTTTTTTATAATGCCTATATGTGGGTTTATTTTTGTCTTTCTTGATGAGAACTCTTTAGAAGGAAGGAGGGACTCTCTTTTTTTCTATCTTTAGTACAGTCTGTGTCTCTGGCACAGTGCCTAGTACTAGCTGCCATACAATTAAAATCTTTTGCACAAGTGAAGCACACTTTTGTATTACTATATGGTTCAATGGTGGTAATGTCTTGATTTTTGTTTAATTTTAAGGGGAGGGGATAGGTTACCAGCTTCATCATACTTGTGAGTAAAAGATAACTGTCAGCATTACTGCCAGAATTATCTTTCTAAATCACAAATAGGATCATATTGTTTTATTTTTTTTCTTTTAATTTTCATCATTTTTGTTGTTGTGGTTGTGGTTTTAAACATCTTTATTGGAGTATAATTGCTTTACAATGGTGTGTTAGTTTCTGCTTTATAACAAAGTGAATCAGCTATACATATACATATATCCCCATATCTCCTCCCTCTTGTGTCTCCCTCCCTCCCACCCTCCCTATCCCACCCCTCTAGGTGGTCACAAAGCACTGAGCTGATCTCCCTGTGCTATGTGGCTGCTTCCCACTAGCTATCTATTTTACATTTGGTAGTTTATATTAGTCCATGCCACTCTCTCATATTGTTTTAAAACCATTTAAAAACTTTCATTATTGGAGAAAAGACAGACTTATCATTGTACTGGGAAAACTGGATAGCTACATGTAAAAGAATGAAATTAGAACATTTTCTCACACCGTATACAAAAATAAACTTAAAATGGACTAAAGACTTAAATATAAGACCTGAAACCATAAATACCCCCATATATCCTGGCTCTGCCTTATGTTCTTTAGGATTTACCATATCTTTTAGATCTTTATATCTCTTGGTACCTCTGGCATAGTGTATGATGTGGAACATATTTTCAATATCTTGTTAACTTAGGTGGAACAGGATAGGGGTGCATTCTGAACCTGAGTGACTGGGATTGTTGCTGCTTGGATAGATGTATCCAAATACGGAAGGCACAAAAAAAGTGATTTCTGCTTATAGATTAGGAACCACTAGGAGATATCAAAGCCCTGGTTAGCTCTTAGACAGCTGATGGTCTCCTGCATGCTTCTGTTGCTGTTTTTTTTTGTTTGTTTGTTTGTTTTTAGGAGAGCCACAGCAAAAAAATGAATCATGGATTTGGGGGTAAGCATCCTCTCCCTACCACCCTTGTTCTCTCAGGGGTTGAGTCAAAGCATATCCCTGTGTCACAGCTCTGGAGGTCTGTGCCTTTGGGCATTGGTCTTTCGGACTGAGAGGAGTAAGCAGAATGGATGAGGATAGGAAGAATTATGTACAGCTAGAAGAGAGATTGCAATATATCTGGAAACAGTCTTTTTAAATTTCACCTGGGAAAATGAAGGGAGGCTTACCCTGAAAATGACTAATTATCAACTTGCATGTGCCCGTTAGTACATCACAAATGGTAAGATTGGAGTCAAGTTTTTTTGTTGTTGTTGTTGTTGGTTCCTTCTCACTAATTAAAAAAAAGTTATTTTGATGAAGATATAAAAAGACTAGGAGACTTCAAGCTGTTTTGACTTGTGAATGTCCAAATATGTAATCAAAGGAACACCCCATGTACATCAAGAAAGAATACATCTGATGGAGTTAGGAATTCAAATTTGGCATGGTTTTAATGTCTGGTCAACCATTCAAGTCGAAATTGCCAGAAGGGAAAACTAAGATTATTTTCACTGCTTTTAGAGGAACAAAGCTAAGAAAGCAACAAAGGGGCCTGTGATTATGTTGGCTTACTGGAGCAGATGGGACCTGTGTGCTCCACCTGACCTTCTGAAATGTTAAGAGCTTTATTTCTAGTAACATGCAGGGAAGATAAAGTGAAATGTAAAAAGAAGATAAAAGTGAAGGCATTGGTAGTCACAAGATTGTAGTTGATAGGAAGAATGTCGGCAGGGAATTGGTGCTTTTTCTAATGTAAATATAAATCCTCCAAGTAACTGAAGCAACCATAAATAAATGAATGGATGAATGAATGAATGGATAAGTAAGTGAACCAGAAGTGCTGGATTTTATTTTAGGTACCTGTAACTTTTAAAACAATAGCTCTCTACCCTGTCTTTTCCAGTGCCCCCTTTGTATAATAGATATTTTGTTTGGTCCCTTTACTCTCCTGAGATACTCTATTATACCCATTAAAAAAATGTTATAACCTAATTATAGAGATAAGTAAAAGGAAAATATGTATTATAATACATAAATGCTCAGACATTCCTATATAGTCGAAGATAATGAAAATATATTCTTAAATTTATAAATGGAATTATCATGGATGTGACAGCTACAAATGCAGACTGATACAAGCATGTCAGTTTGTGACTCATGTATCATTAGCAGAATTGCCATCATT
Source organism: Balaenoptera acutorostrata (assembly GCF_949987535.1). Lineage (NCBI taxonomy): Eukaryota > Metazoa > Chordata > Mammalia > Artiodactyla > Balaenopteridae > Balaenoptera > Balaenoptera acutorostrata. The sequence continues at coordinate 81,971,819 of NC_080068.1, forward strand.
GGTGAAATGGCATCTTAGTCTGTTCAGCCTGCTAAAACAGAACTCCACAACAGAAATTTACTTCTCACAGTTCTGGAGGCTGGGAAGTCCAAGATCAAGGCACCAGCAGACTTGGTGTTTGGTGAGGGCCTGCTTCCTGGATCACAGATGTCCATGTTTTCACTGAGTCCTCACATGATAGAAGGGAGCTTGTGGGATCTCTTTTATAAGAGCACTAAACCCATTCAGGAGGGCTCTGCCTTCATGATTTAATCACCTTGCAAAGGGACCACCTCGTAATACCATCACATTGGGGATTAGTTTCAACATATGAACTGGGGAGGGGGCGTGTGAAGGGGGCAAACATTCAGACCATAGCAAATGGTAAACAACTCTTAGAAAAGTTCTGACAGACAAAGCACAGTCTTTTTTTTTTTTTTTTTTTTTTTGCTCATATAGTAGCTAGAGTCATGGGGAAAAAAACACCACATTAAAACCATATAAAATATTTTGAGAATTTATATGTAAAGCTGAGTTAGATTCTAAGCTGTTAGTTTATAAGTAGGTTTTCCTTTTAAATGAACGTCTGTGGGACATTTGAAATTTGTACTAGATGGAGAACAGGTCTTTCTCTGTTTCATTCTTTGAAAGATGCCAGGCAATCATCAGGACAAGCTGAAGCCCACCTTAGGAGAGGGTATCACTTTCACCATACTTATAAAGTACACTGTTATTTTAATGCTTCATCTTAAAAATGAACCTGTACCCTGCCAATGTAGTCCCATACCCCTTAGGTTCTTCATATGCTGAAAAAAATTAACTGCCAACGGGACCTCATTTAAGTGGGCTTCCTCACTGAGAGGTTCAAGTTTGTGAAGCAGTTACTTTCTACACAGCAATATCATAACAAAATGTTTTCTTCCTTCTCCTCATAGCTACTATGAAATGGAAGATCAGTTCATTTTTAATCAGGCTTTCTAGCTCTTCTCTTGATTAACACAAGTGCTGTCACCCTCTGAGTATGTGGATAGGGCAGAGAAAGACTTGCATGGCTCTAGGCTTGGCACTAAAAATTTAATTATTAAGGAAGTCATAATTGTCTCTGGAAATCCTGTGTCATTCCTGCCAGAAGTTTAAGGACAACACCTGTTATTTCAGGTGGAAATGAATAGTTCTCTATTTAACAAGGTAGGCCAGGTTTAATTCTGTGGACAAGATTTTAAACTATTGAGAACATGATTTACCTAGCAAAAGAACCACCTCCAGACCTGTTGTTAAATAACTACACTGAATTTTCAGCAATTTTAATGCTAGAGATAGTGTGCAAATGAGTTATTTCTAATAATGCCCTAATGCCAGCTGACTTACATAGCATAAAATCTATCATGACAGATGGTTGTAAATGTAACTATTAATAAAAACTTGTTTATTTGTAGGAATTTATATTCCAACAACGTTTGATGACTCAGTCCATTTTTCCTGCCTCTTACTTCTTTCTTTTATAGTTGTATCATTTGACAGTCTAGCGATTTAAAATATTTATCTTTTCAACCCATTTTTCAGCTCTGTCATTAAGCAGGAACTTGGATCTTCAGGATTTTCATTCTCCTGAAGTATTTCATACTATGAGACTGATGTGAAAAACATACTTGGCTAATTTTTTGCACATCTATATTTATCTCTATGTCTGCTGTGATATATTTCAGGATAACTAAGAGCACTTCAGAACTATCACTACTGTATCTACTTGTAATGGTGACCCTCTTTAATATAAATGTTCTGATATTTGGAAGTCTCATTGCAAATTTAATCTTGTAATAAAGGAGAGTATGCTTTTATTTCAATCCAGATAGTTTTGCAGTTAAGAGTATCATTCCCACTGCCAAGCCAACTGCAATATCATCAGTTTCTTTACATATGGGATGTTGAAACTACCTTATTTCCTTACCATCTTCTCACTAAGGATAGGAAAGTAAAGGAGAAAGTGTGAACTGAATTGTTTTTCACTTTGCTTATATTACCTTATTTAGTCCTCAGAAATATCTTGGTGAGTTGATACTTTTTCCCCAAAATTACATGTGTGAAAATCATCATGGGGAGGTTTACATATTTGTCCAAAATAAAACCAAGTGTAGTAGTTATGATTTGGGGCTGTAAAGTCAGATACATTTGAGAGTCAAATCTTTGTTCCTTACCAGCTGTTTGGCTTTAGGCAAGTAGTTGAACTTCTCTGGGAGACGAGTATTAAGGAGAATGTGATATATTTGGTCTTTTTCACTTGTGATTTTATTACCAATTAAAATAGCATGGGTCATATACAAGTGTGATGCTATTGACATACGCTTTGTTGTTTGTCATTAGCATTAATTACTACTTTAACCAAAAACAAAAAGCCAAGTACTATTCGTTTTACATATAGGAGGGTATGAAAGAGCTGAACTGACTTATAAAGGCTATGGTACCAGGAAAGTTACATCAACATCTTCATGTTAGAGCGTATGTTCTTCTATTTCAATTATGCTATTTTCAGTGTACTGTGAAAAGGCTTGAATTTCTTTTTTCCTCAGCATATGCTTCTGTCATAACATTTTATTAACTGACTGGCATATTTTGATCAGCAAAACACTTTCCTATGAAACTTTGATTGTAATTTTAAAAGCCTGTGATTTTTTTGTTAACTCTATGCTAAGAACTTGTGATGTATTTAAAAATATGCTTACATAAAACAGATGTATATGAATGAGTATTTATCAAGGAGAAATCTTTATTTTTTTTAATTTTTTAATTTTAATTATTTTTTTACACAGCAGCTTCTTATTAGTCCTCCATTTTATACACATCAGTGTATACATGTCAATTCCAATCACCCAATTCATCACACCACCATCCCCACCCCCCAAGGCTTTCCCCCCTTGGTGTCCATACGTTTGTTCTCTACATCTGTGTCTCAATTTCTGCCCTGCAAACCAGTTCATCTGTACCACTTTTCTAGGTTCCACATATATGCGTTAATATACCATATTTGTTTTTCTCTTTCTGACTTACTTCACTCTGTATGATAGCCTCTAGATCCATCCATGTCTCAAAAAATGACCTAATTTCGTTCCTTTTTATGGCTGAGTAATATTCCATTGTATATATGTACCACATCTGTTTTATCCATTCATCTGTTGATGGGCATTTAGGTTGCTTCCATGACCTGGCTATTGTAAATAGTGCTACAGTGAACATTGGAGTGCATGTGTCCTTTGAATTACAGTTTTCTCTGGGTATAAGCCCAGTAGTGAGATTGCTGGATCATATGGTAATTCTATTTTTAGTTTTTTAAGGAACCTCCATACTGTTCTCCACAGTGGCTGTATCAGTTTACATTCCCACCAAGAGTGCAAGAGGGTTCCCTTTTCTCCACACCCTCTCCAGCATTTGTTGTTTGTACATTTTCTGATGATGGCCATTCTGACCGGTGTGAGGTGATACCTCATTGTAGTTTTGGTTTGCATTTCTCTAATAATTAGTGATGTTGAGCAGCTTTTCATGTGCTTCTTGGCCATCTGTATGTCTTCTTTGGAGAAATGTCTATTTAGGTCTTCTGCCCATTTTGGGATTGGGTTGTTTGTTTTTTTAATATTGAGTTGAATGAGCTGTTTATATATTTTGGAGATTAATCCTTTGTCCATTGATTCGTTTGCAGATATTTTCTCCCATTCTGAGGGTTGTCTTTTCATCTTGTTTATGGTTTCCTTTGCTGTGGAAAAGCTTTGAAGCTTCATTAGGTCCCATTTGTTTATTTTCGTTTTTATTTCCGTTACTCTGGGAGGTGGATCAAACAAGATCTTGCTGTGATTTATGTCAAAGAGTGTTCTTCCTATGTTTTCCTCTAAGAGTTTTATGGTGTCCGGTCATACATTTAGGTCTCTAATCCATTTTGAGTTTATTTTTGTGTATGGTGTTAGGGAGTGTTCTAATTTCATTCTTTTACATGTACCTGTCCAGTTTTCCCAGCACCACTTATTGAAGAGGCTGTCTTTTCTCCACTGAATAGTCTTGTCTCATTTATCAAAGATAAGGTGACCATATGTGCATGGGTTTATCTCTGGGCTTTCTATCCTGTTCCATTGATCTATATTTCTGTTTTTGTGCCAGTACCATACTGTCTAGATTACTGTAGCTTTGTAGTATAATCTGAAGTCAGGGAGTCTGATTCCTCCAGCTCTACTTTTTTCCCTCAAAACTGCTTTGGCTATTCGGGGTCTTTTGTGTCTCCATACAAATGTTAAGATTTTTTGTTCTAGTTCCGTAAAAAAGGCCATTGGTAATTTGGTAGGGATTGCATTGAATCTGTAGATTGCTTTGGGTAGTATAGTCGTTTTCACAATATTGATTCTTCCAATCCAAGAACATGGGATATCTCTCCATCTGTTGGTATCATCTTTAATTTCTTTCATCAGTGTCTTATAGTTTTGTGCATACAGGTCTTTTGTCTCCCTAGGTAGGTTTATTCCTAGGTATTTTATTCTGTTTGTTGCAGTGGTAATTAGGAGTGTTTCCTTAATTTCTCTTTCAGATTTTTCATCATTAGTGTATAGGAATGCAAGAGATTTCTGTGCCTTAATTTTATATCCTGCAACTTTACCAAATTCATTGATTAGCTCTAGTAGTTTTCTGGTAGCATCTTTAAGATTATCTATGTATAGTATCATGTCATCCGCAAACAGTGACAGTTTTACTTCTTCTTTTCCAATTTCTATTCCTTTTATTTCTTTTTCTTCTCTGATTTCCGTGGCTAGGACTTCCAAAGCTATGTTGAATAATGGTGGTGAGAGTGGACATCCTTGTCTTGTTCCTAATCTTAGAGGAAATGCTTTCATTTTTTCACCATTGAGAATGTTGTTTGCTGTGGGTTTTTCGTATATGGCCTTTATTATGTTGAGGGAGGTTCCCTCTATGCCCACTTTCTGGAGAGTTTTTATCATAAATTTGTGTTGAATTTTGTCGAAAGCTTTTTCTGCATCTATTGAGATGATCATATGTTCTTTTTCTTCAATTTGTTAATATGGTGTATCACATTGATTGATTTGCGCATATCGAAGAATCCTTGCATCCCTGGGATAAATCCCACTTGATCATGGTGTATGATCCTTTTAATGTGCTGTTGGATTCTGTTTGCTTGTATTTTTTTGAGGATTTTTGCATCTATATTCATCAGTGATATTGGTCTGTAATTGTCTTTTTCTGTACTATCTTTGTCTGGTTTTGGTAACAGGGTGATGGTGGCCTCATAGAATGAGTTTGGGAGTGTTCCTTCCTCCGCAATTTTATGGAGGAGTTTGAGAAGGATGGGTGTTAGCTCTTCTCTAAATGTTTGATAGAATTCACCTGTGAAGCCATCTGGTCCTGGACTTTTGTTTGTTGGAAGATTTTTAATCACAGTTTCAATTTCATTACTTGTGATTGATCTGTTCATATTTTCTATTTCTTCCTGGTTCAGACTTGGAAGGTTATACCTTTCTAAGAATTTTTCCATTACTTCCAAGTTGTCCATTTTATTGGCATAGAGTTGCTTATAGTAGTCTCTTAGGAGGCTTTGTATTTCTGTGGTGTCTGTTGTAACTTCTATTTCATTTCTAATTTTATTGAGTCCTCTCCCTCTTTTTCTTGATGAGTGTGGCTAATGGTTTATCAATTTTATTTATCTCCTCAAAGAACCAGCTTTTAGTTTTATTGATCTTTGCTATTGTTTTCTTTGTTTCTTTTTCATTTATTTCTGCTCTGATCTTTATGATTTCTTTCCTTCTGCTAACTTTGGGTTTTGTTTGTTCTTCTTTCCCTAGTTCCTTTAGTTGTAAGGTTAGATTGTTTATTTGAGATTTTTCTTGTTTTTTGAGGTAGGCTTGTATAGCTATAAACTTCCCTCTTAGTACTGCTTTTGCTGCATCCCATAGGTTTTGGATCATTGTGTTTTCATTGTCACTTGTGTCTAGGTATTTTTTGATTTCCTCTTTGATTTCTTCAGTGATCTGTTGGTTATTTAGTAACGTATTGTTTAGCCTCCATGTGTTTGTGTTTTTTACGTTTATTTCCTTGTAATTCATTTCTAATCTCATAGCGTTGTGGTCAGAAAAGATGCTTGATATGATTTCAATTTTCCTAAATTTACTGAGGCTTGATTTGTGACCCAAGATGTGATCTATCCTGGAGAATGTTCCGTGTGCACTTGAGAAGAAAGTGTAATCTGCTGTTTTTAGATGGAATGTCCTATAAATATCTATTAAATCTATGTGGTCTATTGTGTCACTTAAAGCTTGTGTTTCCTTATTTATTTTCATTTTGGATGGTCTGTCCATTGGTATAAGTGAGGTGTTAAAGTCCTCCACTATTATTGTGTTACTGTTGATTTCCTTTTTACAGCTGTTAGCAGTTGCCTTATGTATTGAGGTGCTCCTATGTTGGGTGCATATTTATTTATAATTGTTATATCTTCTTTTTGGATTGATCCCATGATCATTATGTAGTGTCCTTCCTTGTCTCTTGTAACATTCTTTATTTTAAAGTCTAGTTTGTCTGATATGAGAATTGCTACTCCAGCTTTCTTTTTATTTCCATTTGCATGGAATATCTTTTGCCATCCCCTTACTTTCAGTCTGTATGTGTCCCTAGGTCTGAAGTGGGTCTCTTGTAGACAGCATATAGATGGGTCTTGTTCTTGTATCCATTCAGCAAGCCTGTGTCTTTTTTTTTTTAAACAAATAAATTTATTTAAAAAAAAACAGTAAAATAAACAGTATTCACTGAAGCAGTAAATTCATATTCTGTTTCTACTAAGTTTCAGGGAATTCTGTTTCTTTATTTTGTGCATTATTATTAATGATAACCATGGTATTTGTAAGTCATGATGTTATCTCATGGTATTGAATAAATGTGATGGTAACATCAGAAAAAACAAACTTATCCTGAAAAAAAGACATTTGGGCTATAGCAAGCCTGTTCATGGACTTAGGCATAATAACATTCTTAATTAAGTCTCTTAGCTCAAAGAGGTATGCTGAGCAACATACTTGCCCTTTAGAATGTACCAGGATGTCTTTATATCTCTATATTACTTTTATAAATAACATGAGAAAAAAATGAAGATATTTCCATTTTTATTTTTAAAAGGTACATAAAGGAGGGTCCAAAGGAAGTCTCCAAATGAGACCAACAAACTCCCAAATCTGTGTGTAACTATCAAAATTTCTGAGTCAGCAATTAAATATTTGCTTTAAACTTTCTATTAAAGTAGAATAAAAAAGAAACACAGCACAACTTCTATAGGGATATCAGGATAGTCATAACAATAAATCTGGCTTGGTGTAAACATGACTATTATTATATTTTCTCCCCTTCCTGGGAGACATAGCCAAAAATGCTTAAATTAACCCCAAGATGGTAACAGAAGTATAACCTGGGCTGTCAATTCAATTTGTACTAAACATTGATTTAGCTGCAACTAAATGTTAATTTCTTTCCTTCCAGTTCAGAAATACACCTTTAATAATTTTTCATTAGCTTGGAAGAAACCTGTGTCTTTTGGTTGGAGCATTTAATCCATTCACGTTTAAGTTAATTATCAATATGTATGTTCCTATTACCATTTTCTTAATTGTTTTGGTTTTGTTTTTGTAGGTCCTTTTCTTCTCTTGTGTTCCCCACTTAGAGAAGTTCCTTTAGCATTTGTTGTAGAGCTGGTTTGGTGGTGCTGAATTCTCTTAGCTTTTGCTTGTCTGTAAAAATTTGATTTCTCCATCGAATCTGAATGAGATCCTTGCTGGGTAGAGTAATCTTGGTTATAGGTTCTTCCCTTTCATCACTTTAAGTATATCATTCCACTCCCTTCTGGCTTGTAGAGTTTCTGCTGAGAAATCAGCAACCTTATGGGAGTTCCCTTGTATATTATTTGTCATTTTTCCCTTGCTGCTTTCAATAATTTTTCTTTGTCTTTAATTTTTGCCGATTTGATTACTATGTATCTCGGCATGTTTCTCCATGGGTTTATCCTGTATGGGACTCTCTGTGCTTCCTGGACTTGGGTGGCTATTTACTTTCCCATGTTAGGTAAGTTTTCGACTATAATCTCTTCAAATATTTCTTGGGTCCTTTCTCTCTCTCTGCTCCTTCTGGGACCCCTATAATGCGAATGTTCTTGTGTTTAATGTTATCCCAGAGGTCTCTTAACCTGTCTTCATTTCTTTTCATTCTTTTTTCTTTATTCTGTTCTGCAGCAGTGAATTCCACCATTCTGTCTTCCAGGTCACTTATCCGTTCTTCTGCCTCAGTTATTCTGCTATTGATTCCTTCTAGTGCAGTTTTCATTTCAGTTATTGTATTGTTCATCTCTGTTTGTTTGTTCTTTAATTCTTCTAGGTCTTTGTTAAACATTTCTTGCAACATCTCAATCTTTGCCTCCATTCTTTTTCCAAGGTCCTGGATCATCTTCACTATCATTATTCTGAATTCTTTTTCTGGAAGGTTGCCTATCTCCACTTCATTTAGCTGTTTTTCTGGGGTTTTATCTTGTTCCTTCATCTGGTACATAGCCTTGTGCCTTTTCATCTTGTCTATCTTTCTATGAATGTGGTTTTTGTTCCACAGGCTGCAGGATTGTAGTTCTTCTTGCTTCTGCTGTCTGCCCTCTTGTGGATGCAGCTATCTAAGAGGCTTATGCAAGTATCCTGATGGGAGGGACTGGTGGTGGGTAGAGCTGGCTGTTGCTCCGGTGGGCAGAGCTCAGTAAAACTTTAATCCTCTTGCCTGCTGATGGGTGGGGCTGGGTCCTCTCCCTGTTGGTTGTTTGGCCTGAGGGGACCAACACTGAAGCCTACCTGGGCTCTTTGGTGGGGCTAATGCCAGACTCTGGGAGGGCTCACACCAATGAGTACTTCCCAGAACTTCTGCTGCCAGTGTCATTGTCCTCACGGTGAGATAGAGCCACCCCCCGCCTCTGCAGGAGACCCTGCAACGCTAGCTGATAGGTCTGGTTCAGTCTCCCCTGGGATCACTGCTCCTTCCCCTGGGTCCCGACGCACACACTGCTTTGTGTGTGCCCTCCAAGAGTGCAGTCTCTGTTTCCCCCAGTCCTGTCGAATTTCTGCATTCAAATCCCGCTAGCCTTCAAAGTCTGATTCTCTAGGAATTCCTCCTCCTGCTGCCGGACCCCCAGGTTGGGAAGCCTGACGTGGGGCTCAGAACCTTCACTCCAGTGGGTGGACTTCTGTGTTACAAGTGTTCTCCAGTTTGTGAGTCACCCACCCAGCAGTTATGGGATTTGATTTTATTGTGATTGTGCCCCTCCTACTGTCTCATTGTGGCTTCTCCTTTGTCTTTGGATGTGGGGTATCTTTTTTGGTGAGTTCCAGTGTCTTCCTGTCAATGATTGTTCAGCAGTTAGTAGTGATTCTGGTGTTCTCACAAGAGTGAGTGAGATCACATCCTTCTACCAAGGAGAAATCTTTAAGATGTCATAAACTTCTTGCTTGTTGGCCTATTATATGAACAATTAATGTATAATATTGCTACATAATGTTTCTGATTGATATTTCCACTAATAGTTAAACATAGATTACTCAGTACTGTTTGATAATGATTATCTTATGTTCTCTGTTGAAGTTATCTTTTATAATTTCATGTAACTTGACTGTATCAGCTGCAAGTTGTTCACTAATGTTGATCACAAATTATGCTAGTCTTGTTGGGAGAAACAAAGGGTTTATTTATGTTATTACTTAGTACTGGACAAGACTAATTTTACTAGTCCTTTTATAATTATTATTTGCATATGCAAATACACAGCTTCCATAAGCAAACCAGAATGTTGTTTAAATTAAAAAGTAGAGTAATTAACTAATTTGTTGTATGAAAAGCTGGCTATATTTCTGAAATTTTATTTAAAGATTAGTATCTCTGAATTTTTTTTAAATAGTTGCATAACAAACAAATGTCCCTGCACAGATTTATTTATACAGTAAATTTTATTATGTGCTTAATGCTGTTCCAGGTCTTAGGGTTTCCTGTATGTAGTCCTAGCACTATTCTTGTGTACCGTAAGATACAGTCATGCTTATTGTCTTGTACAGAGCTTTCTAAAAGGACTTTTTAAATTTTATAATTAAAAACAGTTAAGATTTTTTTTGTAATTTGATTTGTTTTTGTTTGCAGAGCGCCCTCTTCACTACACAGAAAATGTGTTGGAACAGGTGCTTCGGTGGAGTTCATTAGCTGAACCTGGATCTGCTTATCTTGTGGTGAAGAGATTCTTAACCATTGACACAGTTAAACACTATAATGGTAGGTGCTGTTATTTCACATTGCAACTATGATTGAAAATTCAAGTGGTTAAAGGATAATTATTATGACACAAGTGTTTTTTGAAAATGTAAAAATGAGTAGCTAAATGAAAAATCTACTGCCATTATTGTTAGAAAGAAGAATATAGACCAAGTGCCAGGGTCATATTTTCCTGGTGGGTAGGACTGTGGTAATAGTTGGTTAATTTGACCATATCAAATTAAAGATTTAGCAGGAATGATTCATCTTTTTAAGATTTTGGGTTTATTTTATTTATTTGCCATGCTTAAGTGTTTTCCTAATTTTTAGATAGATGGTGAATCATCTTGAATTATAGTTACATTTGAAAGTTCTCTGAGCATTCAAGAATCGCAAGCTCTGAGATTGTGTGCTTGTTATAATTCTCACCTATTTTGCAGTAATATTGGAAAACAAATACAAAATAAATACTTCCAATAAGGATATTTGCCATCCAACTGGGAGAAGACATGTATACATGTAAGGTTAAATAAGAAGTTAGCTAGCACAGGGGATCCATATAAGACAGTCTCTGAACTTGTTTGAGGTATCAGAAAACTTTCATTTTGAAACTTAGATTTTTCTGTTATGTTGACATTATCTGACAGATTAGAAAAAGATTTCCTGCCACACTGTCTATAACCCAACCCCAAAAACAGAGGATTCAAGTTTTATAAGATGAAATTTACCACAACTTTTATAATTCATATTGATAATAACCATTACTATTTATTAATCGGGTATTATGAAATGAACTCTCTGCATACCAAAACTCATTTATAGTTTTTTTTAAAATTTCTCCATGAGTTATATTATCATTTGAATTTTACAACTGAGAAAAGGGAAGCTCAGAGAAATTAAGTAAGTTGCCTCCAGATCACACATTTATTAAGTACTAGATTTGAGTACAGATTGGTTTTACTTCTAATTATTAAAAAAAAAAGAAAAAAGATGGGGAGGTTGGTACAGTTCTTAAATGCGGTAAAGCTACTTGGTATGATTGCAGACTCTCTAGCTAGTAGCCATAAGTCAGCAAGTTCTTAATTGTACCAGGCTAATCTGATATGTTTCTGATTTCATGATAATCTGGCTACTATGACAGACTACAATAGACTAGTTGGCTCATAAACAACAGAAGTTTATTTCTCACAGTGTGGAGACTAGAAGTCTGACATCAGAGTGCCAGCCTGGCCAAGTTCTGGTGAGAGGCCTCTTCCAGGTTGCAGACTGGGGACTTCTTGTATCCTCCCAGCGCGGAGAGCAGAGAGAGGAAGCACACTCTCTGTGACTCTCACAAGGGCACTAAGCCCATTCCTGAGGATTCACCCTCGTGACCTCATCTAATCCTAATTACCTCATAAAGGCCCCACCTCCTAAAACCTGATACCGTGTAGGTAGGTTTCAACATATGAATTGGGGAAACATAAACATTCAGTCCATAACTCTGCCCTTCATATCTTACAATTACACAAAAGTATTTTTACAAAATGCAAGCAGTTTAACAGCTTCTATGTCATTCTGGTCTTACTAGCATCTAAATAAACAGAACATGTGTTCTTTTTGCTGTAGAAATTTAGCCTTTTAGACACCTTTATCTTGTTTAACTTCTTTCTTACTCCTACATATGATTTTGGCCACATCCTCTGTATACTGCTCAATGATTGCAATAGAAATTCTCTCTCATCATATGACTGCTACAAGCATCCCTGTCATAGAGCAGTGATTGTCAGGTGGGGGAGATTTTTGTCCCCCAGGGGGGCATTTGGCAATGTCTGGAGATATTTCTGACGGTCACACTGGGTAGGGTGGTGCTTCTGGTATTTAGTGGTTAGAGACCAGAGATGCTGTGAAACATGCTACAATACACAGGAAGGCTCTTTACAACAAAGCATAATCTGGCTCAAAATGTCAATGGTGTCATGTTGAGAATCTCTGATTTAGGTAACCTTTGAAATCTGGCCTAGCTCTTAAATTCTGTTATTCTTTCATTTTAACATTGAGATAAAGGAAACGTATTGAGTTCATGAACAAACTCCTGTCTGCATTATGAAATACATTATAGGTTCTCATGGCTTCTTTTCTTTTAGAAAATAAGTCATCTTTTCAGGTAAATTTGAATTTTTTTTGGTGAGAATTTTCCTTTTTCTACTATCCCTCTAAAATGTCTGTTAATTTTCCATGTTGCAAAAACTTAGCTCTTGTTTGAATGCTAGTAGACTGGCTATGTGAATAAAACGAGACAAGAATAAGATCTTAAAAGGCTATAATATAAAGGAAGGTTTTGTGCAGGTGGGCCTGAGGGATAACGCAAAGCAAGGATGGCATTAAGTGCTGTATCAGCGATGTTAGATTGAGTGGGTTTAGAGCAATCACATCTGAGTAAAATCTTTGTTGTTTAAGGGCAACAAGAAATGGTCGAGTGACAAACTATAAATTGCTCTACCCACAAACTTGGTAGGAAGATTGGGCATTAAAATGATGCGTCACCTATTGTACGCGTCCCCTTTTGGGGGTTGTGAGTGTGTCCTGTTGTGAAAGCATCAGGCTTCTGTAAGGTCTAGACAAAGCACCTTGCACAAAAACTGGGGAACCCGAGCAGTGGAAAGCAGGCTTACATGACAGTTTCTGAGATTTGGATGAAATATTCTCTAGAGTAAAATGTCAGTAAACTCTTGTGCTACTCTCCTATCTCCTGCATTCCTCTGACAGGGTGGGAGCTGTGAAACTTATCACTGCCCCTACACTCTACCCACCTCAGCTGGCCAAACCAATATGCAACTTGTTATGATATCAATAGTTCTTTCTACCAGGAAATTATGTCCCTCTGCATGAAAAAAAAGTCAGGTTTTAGAGTAACACCCTCAGGAAATACATTAATTAGACCATTTCATATTAGTAGTTATGTACTTTTGGTCAGAAATAGGAGTACCTATGAAGTAAATATTTAACTTTCTTTTTTAGTTTTCTAGCCAATAAAATTTTTATACATGTTTTTCATTAGAGCTTGATTTATATTCAGATTGTCAAAGTAAAATCTCTTTCATTATGGTTGGTTCTGCATCTGTGTGCATTTAGGATTGTCATTTTAAAGAAGGTTTGGCCTATTGTTTGTTTTTAAAATCAACTTCTAAAGTCATGATTTTTTCTTATAGTCGTGTCTTACAGTAACCTGGGGATTCTAAGTACTTCTTATGGGGTACCCTGTGTGATAGATTTTAGGTTGGTTAGGTATTCAGTCTACTTTGTCTCTGTCTTGGCAAATGTCTCCTAAATCAATCACAGTGACCACCTACTCCAGAATTATTGCTCCATTCGTTACATGCACTACTCCTTAAAATTGGGATCTAAAAGGAAAATAATGAAAGTAAATCAAATGTGATTTCTCTGTCAATTTGTTAGCAGAAAAACTGGAATCACTTCAGAAACACATGGCTCTTCACAGCAGAGACGCAACAATGTTAAGGATTTCTTTTCCTTTCTTAAGATTTTCTTATTCTAACCTGGGGGCCAAGTGGAAATTAGCACAGTTTGAAACAAGGCTGGTTGGTTACAACCATACTTTTCTCTCAGTAATGAATAGCTATTGTGTTAATATTTTCTTAAAACATAAAGTAGCACTGACACATCCTTCGCACCTGTCTCATCATACCTGATACCTAATTGCCACAAATCTTAGTGTCTGTCTACCTATCCCTATCTCTTCCTGTCTCTCCTTTATCTACACACACACACACACACACACACACACACACACACACGACTTGCATTTCATTAATTGCATGATGGTATTTCTGATTTTATGCAACAAATTATAGGCATATACTTTTGTTTGATACCACCTTCTTGCTTAATGAAGAATTTTTTTTTTTAGAAGGAATCCTTTTTTTTTTTTTAAACCAGATTTTATATTTTATTCAAATCACATTTATTTTAAATTTATTTATTTATTTATTTATGGCTGTGTTGGGTCTTTGTTTCTGTGCGAGGGCTTTCTCCAGTTGCGGCAAGCGGGGGCCACTCTTCATCGCGATGCGCGGGCCTCTCACTATCGCGGCCTCTCTCGTTGCGGAGCACAGGCTCCAGACGCGCAGGCTCAGTAATTGTGGCTCACGGGCCTAGTTGCTCCGCGGCATGTGGGATCCTCCCAGACGAGGACTCGAACCCGTGTCCCCTGCATTGGCAGGCAGATTCTCAACCACTGCGCCACCAGGGAAGCCCAAGAATTTTATCAAATAATAAGTTTAGGGGTTTGGGGTTGTTTAGGGGTTTTAATTTTCTCAATTTGCTCATTTTATCTCAATAGTTTAAAATATAGACATCACAAGAAGGAATAGACTTTAGAGTGAACCAGCACTTAATTTCTGCTCATTCATTTAAGGTAATGAGGAAGCATACTTTACTTTTATAGAAGTATGTAAGAGTAAATGAATTTTCTGTTGCCTCTACTTAAAAATCAATTCTGTGTTTTTCAAAAGCAGCATTGTATTTCTGAGAAGCATTTTGGGCTATTGTCATTATTGTAATGAGGAGTTAACTAACTTGAAAAGAAAAATAATAGTCTGAATTTCTTTTCTACCCCATGGATTATGGCTGAGACATTGAGATAGGGAGAATGAAACTTCATTTAAATTGCCATTTAGACTTTGTCATAGCTAATCATATTAGACCATCTAATATTATCATTATCTCATATTAAGTTTCAACATCTCTATCACAAGTTAGCCATAAATTTATAGCTTCTATAAGGCTCCAGAATACATAATTTTTTGTTGCAGAAGTCTTATTTTAAGCACTAAAGTTCTTTAATATTACCCCAATAGAATGTGATACAACAGAATCAAATTTTAGTGATCTCAATGGGGAAGAACTACTTTTAAGATAGAAGATGTAACTCAAATGAAGATGTGTGTGGGTTTCTAAATTTAGATTGCCACATATGACAGATGCTTTGGAATTAAATTTACATTAGAATAGAATAGTTCAAAATGCAACTGCTTCCAGCAAATTCAGACCTGGAAAGCTGAGCCATCCACTATCGACTGACTTAAGAAAATAAAGGAAAATTCCAGCAAAAATAGTGTGAGTTCATAAATCATAGTCTAGCTGAAATAATTTATATTCCACTCCCCATCATATCTTTTTAAATCCAAAGATGTGTAAAAGTTGAAGGTAAGACCCAGTCCACTTCAAGTGGAAGTATTTTCTCGGAAATTGATGATAGAATAGAAAAGTAGTGTTCTACTTTCTACAATTTGCTGCGTTGTCAGTAAAATGGCGTGGAATCTCTGGCACTTTTCTAGTCAATCCTCCAGTAGTATGTATATTTACAATTTTACTGCTTAAGGATAATCTAATTATAAAAGGATGTTATCAGGCTGCTAGTTCTATTAAGCATTGCTTCTTCAATACAAGTAACAAAGGAAATATACTGGGAATCAGGGCGGAGGGGGGAATATTTGACTTTTCCTAGATTACTTTCAAGCAGGTTTGGTTTCTACTCAGTCGTAGAACTAAATTTTACTAAATACATTTTGAGTGAATGTCATGCAGTGAGTGAACTATATCAAATTCTGCTTCCACCAAATTATAAAGAATATTGTGTTCTATATAATCAATATCAAACAAAGGAAAATATGGATAATTTTTAATTTGGAAGAAATTTCTAGATTTCAGGCTGCAAATATTGCCAAATATCACTTGGTTGTGGCACATTTTCAAGAGGGTGTCTCATGAAAACTGCTTGTCTCCTTCAGCACTTAGAGTACATGCACAGGGGTGGAACTTGGTTTTTCAGATAATGTACAGGCCTGAGAAAATAGTCTTTGCCAGCAAAAGAGGAAGGGAGACACATAGAGACCATGGAAAATAGACCCATTTGTTTTATATTCCCTTTTCATTGCTCAGATCATATATAAGAGATAAATTGTTCATAGTTACTATGCATTTACTGGGCGCCAGATGCTGGGCTGATGGATTTGCATACACCATGTCATTTAATCTTCCTAGCAGTCTTAAGGGGTTTTTCACTAGTACTCTCTAAGCCTTTTATAAATGGAGAAACTTGGACATGGAGACGTTACATAACTCCCTCAAGGTGACCTGCTGGCAAGTGGAGGAGCAGATTTTAGTTTTTAAAACTCTTGTAAATTCAGTCTATAAATCACCAGGCCTTTGGAAGGGTAATTTTTTCTATACTGTTTACTACAGACTCTGCAGTACAGGAAAAAAATGATGTCTGTCCTCCATTAGATAAATAAGCAATTACATTCTGCTTGCTATGTGCTAAGCACTCTTCTAAATACTTTACATACCAGATCTACTGGGTGATCACTGTATGAATCCCCATTTTGCAGGTGAGGAAACTGAGATTTAGAGATTACTACCTGGGATCCAGTGGAGGATGTGGTGGTCGTTCAAGCCCAGGTAGTCTAGCTCCAGAGCAAACTCTTAGTCACTGTGCTATGTTAGTTCTCACATAGGTTGGGGAGGAAAATTTAAACCCCACAATTTTTTAAAAAGCAAACATGAAATTATTATTTTTTTCAAGATCAGATGAGATTGGTTGCATTCAGGGTGGTATGGCCATAGACTGAAATTCTTATTTTTAAGAGCAAAATTATGAGACAAACATGACTTTTCATGTATTCAATGCCTAAATTTTATCTTAGAGTTTTAAAGACATGAATAACAAGTATGGATTGGAGTAGTTAGAAAAAATCTTCAAGGATGAGTTGGGTCCAGAAGTGGGGGTAGAATTTGTATAGAACCAAGGAGAATGGAATTTCCCTTAGGTTCACTCAGATGATCAACTTCAGTCATGCCACAGAGACACAGATTGGTTTTCCAAACAGTGTATTATGATCAACTGACTTATAAATAAATATCATATTTTAACTTAATAGCTTATGAAGATGAGTAGGAGGAGTCTAGTTTATTTAGTCCTTGAAAAGTCAGGGAAAGAAGTTTAGGCTTTTAATGTTAGGTAAGTAAGACTTCAAATAGTAAAAAAAAAAAAAAAAAAAAATAGAGTTTTGGAAAGGGGATTAACATGATAAAACAGTATTTGCATAGCACAAATCTGGAATTATATGGAGCCATTAGAAAAGCAGGACATGGAATTATAGAATCCTGGAGTCTAGGTATTAGGTAGAAAAGGCAGGGGTTAGGGAGATGATATTGGAAAAGAAGTGGAATTGAACCCCATAGAGAAACTTTGAGAGAACAATGGCTGAACTGCTAGCTGACTGGACATGAAGGATAAAGGGGGAATATGTATTCTAGAAATATCATTCTCAGTTTATGCCCCCCCCACTTCTCTCTCTTTGTGTCTCTCCCTATCTCTATCTCTGTCTCTCCTTCCCAAGACCCTCCAAGCTCCTCCACAGATCAGTTATTTTATTGGGATTAGGGGCCACTAGTTAGGAATTACTGTTTTTGTCTAAGAACTTGAGGTTTTTCAAATGATTTGGAAAATGTTTTTTTTTCTTTGAGTGGGGAGATCAGTTTCATAGTCTCAGTAATATGATGTCTGTTCTGTTTAAATAAATAAATTTGACCATTCTGCGTGGTTTCATACATGTACTTTTTAAGGGCTTTTCTAATTAATAACAAAATTACAGCACAATATAACAAAGAATACCAATCTGTTATCTTACCCAGTGTTAACTCTAAAGAACCCTCACTGAACTCAACTGAGCCTTCCTTCCTTGTCTGGGCAAACACCTGGAGGGGGAAAGGGGTTTATGATTCTCTAAAGATAACAGTATCTCTAGATCTTAAACTTTCTCCCCAGGATGAGGTAGAGGGAGTGAAAATATAAGTGTGAAGTACATAGCTTCATCTTGGCCCTTAAGCGATGGGTATTTTTCCTACTTATTTTAACATTGTGTGAGCTTTTAGAAATTCTTCTAAGTTCTCAGTATTTATCATGGAACTTAGTGTTTCAACGTTCTTTTTGGTCTTTCCTTCTCCTTAACATATATTCCTCTCAAAGCCTCCTCCCGAGTCCCTTAGTAATGTGTACACCAAGATTTAGCTAAGATACTCAATTACATACGATTTTTTAAAATAAATTTTAATAAATATGCAACCAAAGGTGTCAACAATATATTTTTTTTCCTAAGCCTGTTTTCTATTTGACCTGTGAGTGGTTTACTTTAACACTGGACATATGATTATTTCTTATTGGTAAAATTAGAAAGCTTTATTAAATTGAACAAAAATCTTAAAAAAGTATAATCAGAAGGTGTGAATGGAATTGGTTTGGCTTAAGAAATATATAATATCTTTATCTCACAACCTGACTGTAATTTAATGCTCTTAAAATACTTTACCTATTTCTAAATCAATAGTATTATAAATGCCTTTCTCCACTTTTCTGTTCTAAATCAGCTGAATCACTAAGCCCACCCAATGTTTTCTAAATTGCTTACCGTATTTCTCCTATCAGGATATATAAGCATTGTTTGTTAGTCCATGTTTACTCTGTCTCTTACACTGCACTGCAAGTCCAGAAATCATCTCTTTTGAGGTTACTGTATATTATTAGAACCAAGTGCATACTGGACTCTTAATACTTCATGAAGAATGAATTGATGTCATATGAATTTTGCTAAATACTACTTTTATATTTTTTCCTTGATCTTCCTATTGCATTAAAATACATCTTCTTTCAAGTCTTTTAATTGGAAAAGTGTTATTTTTAATTTAAATAGAAGTTATTTAGCTATAAAATATTTTTTAAAATATTTTTCTATGGAATTAAATATTAAGAGATTATACCAGAAGACAAATTTTAGCAGTGTATTTTTCAGAAATTATTTCAAGGTCACAGACCACCTAAAAAGAACCTATTTTAGTATAACATCGCAATTAAAAGAATGTTATCTGTGACCAGTATGCAGATCATGAAAACTATTGGGGCTTGTCAGTTACTTTTGTTTGCAGTTAGGATCAGTGATGCGATTAATCATGGGGATTTTTGCTTCCAGGTTGTCATCCCATGCTCATATTTGAGTTATAAGGCACTATTTCAATTTTTTCTAACTTTTGTCTTCTTATACTAACTATAATTGTGAACGTCTGTGTAGTATTTGCTGTATAAGTAAAGGTTTTCCCCAAACCAAGGGATGCTAGGTTTTAGATTAAGAGTTTTTCTTTCTAAAATCAAGTTATTTGTAAATTTTAGAAACTCTGCATGAATATTTAAAAATTGTGTCACCTTAATACCAGGAAATTGCTAAAAGCCCTCATCCTGATATAATGTCTCACGCTTCATCTTTTATGGACATGATCTAATGTGAGGACAGCAATCTGCAGGATAAGTGTCATTACTCCTGTTTTACAGGAAAAGCAGGAAATGACCCCAGAATGACCATGTCGTGGCTACTTGCCTTCAGGTTTCTTTTCTTTCCACTGTTCCTCAGTTCTCAAGTAGGCAGTTGAATACTGTTGGGATTTCAAGAAGAAAGCTGTAGACTAGAGATACAGTGATAAATTTATTCGTGATAAATTTACACAAATTCAACATTTTTTTTTTTTTTTTTTTACCAAAAGCGTGATTTTTAATAGAACTGTTGAAATGATTTCTAAGTGTGGGACACTGGCAGTATTGCACGAGCATTATTAGCAGTTTTGCCGTATTTACCCTTACCTGTTTCATAGGAATAGGAATTTCTCTAATGTCTCAAGAATTCCTGGATTCCTGAGACAGGATTCCAGAAGAGATTTCTCTTTTACCTGTGTATTTTGCATTGTTTATATGAGTGTTATTCAAAGAAATAAAATGCAAGCTGAGTATGTAATTTTAAATTGCCTAATAGCCACATTTTAAAATATATATATAAACATATATATAAAGAAATAGGTGAAATTAATTTTACTTGTATCTTCTATTTAAACTCACATATCCAAAATATTATCATCTCAACATGTAATCAGTGTTATAAAATTGTGATATATTTACATTTTTTTGGTACTAATCTTCAAAATATGGTATATATTTTATACTCATAGCACATCGCAGTTGAGACTAGCCATGTTTCAGATGCTCATTAGCCAGTAGCTAATTGGACAGCATGGGCAGGCCTATGTATTATAAATAGATACAAATAGATCTGGTTACTGGATCTATGACTTATCCAACACTCCCCTGACACAAGGTGTTCCCAGAAATTAACTAGAGGCTTCTTAATGGTAGGAAACAAGTTATTACTTTATATCATCAAAACTGAAAATACAAAAATGTTTTATATTCTATTCCAAATAAATGAAAATGTACCCAACTTACAAAAGTAAATGTTGTACTTTACAGAGAGGAAGGCCCTGGAAAGTATCAAAGAGGGAGTCTTGAAAATCAAAGAAGAACCATCTAAAATACTCTCTGGAAATAAGTTTCAAGACCGGTATTTTGTTTTACGAGATGGGTATCTCTTTCTTTACAAGGATATGAAGGTATTTAATATATGTAGTATTTGAATATGTATATACTTTTGTGTGAGTGTTAACATTCTTATTTCATGCCTCTCAGCCCTCTCTCTTGGAAGTCAAGGCCTCTGGTAAATAAAATGTATAGTAAGCTGATGATTACTTTCAGCCTCTGGGATATGACATTAATGCACCTAGTAACACAGTAAAGAACTCCATATATGGCCTTTCTGAGCACCTCATATTTTTTAGGGCAGAGATTGACTTAAGTTCTAAAGAAAAGTCTAATATGTGTTACATAAACTAGCATATAAATCAGCATCTCAGTCAATAAAATTAAGAGAATGTGTCATGCCTTAAGGGAAAAGTGGCTTGAGTTTAGCAAATGGAAATTAATAAAATGTAGAATAAAAAGGCAAAACTCAAATGTTAAATCTGATTAAAAATTAAATCTGATTAATATATTTCCTATACTCTTGAATGAAACTCATAATATTGTATTTATTAATTGAATCTTACTGATGTATCCCAATATGTTTGAATTCCCTAACAGCTTTTATTAATGAATTGAGGAATGGAGAGAGGACTTAGAGATGAAAAAGAGGGAGTAGGTATAAGAATATCGAACTTAGCATCAGAAAACCTCAAAACCGCCAAGTTGGTTGTGTGAATAAGAATCTTAAACTGTCATCCTCAATTTCTAGATCTGTAATATGATGATGATAGTATGAGTCCTGCATGGCAGATTGTTGTAATGCTTAAATAAGAATATATATAGAAGTTCCTTTTCAACTGTGAAACATATATATATATATATTAGCATGCTCATCAAAACAGCCCACTAAGAATATGAATAGGGAAGTTCCAGTCTGAGAAAAATATATTCATACTACATATATCTGAAAAGGGACTCATTTGCACAATATAAAGAACTCCTCCAAATCAATAATAAAAAGACAACCCAAGAAAAATTGGGGCAAAGTATTGGACAGACATTACAGGAAGGAAGACATAGGAATGGCCAATAAGTGGTTGAACCAAAAGTGCTCAGCATCATTAGTTATCAGGGAAAATGCAAATTAAAACCACAAGATATACCATTAGTACAACTAAAATCATAAGAGTGGCAACATCTAATGTTGACAAGGACGTTGATTAACTAAAACCCTCATCAATAACTGGTGGAAGGGTAAAATCACACAATTACTTTTAGAACTTTTTTGGCAGTTTTTAAAATTAAGTTATTCATACATCTACCCCATAATTCAGCAACTCTATTCCCAGGTATTATATCCACTAAAGCACTTGTTCAAGAATATTCATAAGCAGCTTTATTTATAAAAGCTAAAACCTGTAAACATTCTAAATGCCCATCAATAGGAGAATGATATATTCAGACAATGGAATAATATTCAGCAATAAAAATGAATGAATGCAACCACATGGGTGAATGTTCAAATCCTTGCTGAGCAAAAAAGTTTGACACAAAATAGTACCATATGAGTCTGTCTATAAAAGGTCTAAGAAGAGGCAAAATCATTTATGGTGATGGGAGTCAGAAAGTGTTTGCCTGTGGTGTGGAGAAGGTTTGCTACTGAAGCAAGGAGATAGGGTCAGTAGGGTACTTTCTAGGATGACAGAAATAAATGTTCTCTATCCAGTTTTGGGTGGTGCTTACATGGGTATATACAGTAACATTTCTACTTCCTTGAGATTCAAGCAATATCCAAGCAATTCTTTTAAATGTGGAATGACAGCAGGACCTAAAGATACTTTTTTCCATTGAATTCTAATATTCGCTTGAGTAAGCATTGCTTGCATATTTCACGTGTGTGATGCTTCACTATGTTGTGTTTTGGAGATCTATAAAGAAGGACCAGACTAGTAACATCTATTATTTAATACTGTATTGTTATGAAGGAAGAATTATTAAGCAGCTTTCCAAAGTTCTATAGCCCCACTTAGTTGTGGCTTCTACTGAGCTCTCCGCACACGGACCACTGTCCTGTATGTTCCTCCAGCGGGGAAGCCTCCAGGTGGGCATAAATAAATTTTAGTAGCATCCTACTTAGTGTATCCATTTCATGTTCATGTTCTTCAAGAACAGTGGAATGTCCAGGCAGGGAGCTAACAAAACAGCACTGAATTCCTCAGCCCTTATCCCTCTCTTCAGAGGGCTATATTATATACTGGAAGTCACACTTTGTTACTCCATCTGATAAGCCTAGCAGGGAATCCGTGTGGGTATCAAACGATTGTTATCGTTTATTATCATTTGATATCATTCTTTCTTCACTTTTTTCAGTGCAGGAAGAGTGGAGTTTGCAGAAATAGGCATTTAAGAATTTGGGATTATGAGAGCCAAACACATCACATTTTAAGGTTCATGAACTGTAGGTTTATGTTCATGAAAGGAAATGCTAAACTTCACAGCTGATTATTCTAGCCATCTAGAACTGAATCTGATTTAATTTTGTTTGGTTTTCTTCAATGTGTCACCCATGTTGATCTTCATTAGACTCACTTCCTTCATCCTTGTCCTTCCATTTACATGTTGGTTAATTGTCACTTGTGTAGTTGGATATCTGCTTAGGGTATTTTAAAATCATCATGGACTTTTTAGTCCCATTAAGGAACCTACGCTTCCATTATGTAGCAACAGAAGGTTGCTAGAAACAACTAGTAGCAATAGAAGTGCAGTCATAATGGCCCCAACTAATATATTCAACCCGTTAATCCATAAAAAGCGAGTTCTATACATTTCGCTTTGATTATCGCACTTTATCTTTACAATAATCCTATGAAACTAGTGCTATAGTTATTCCCCCTAGACAGATGAAGAAATGTAGTATACCAAGATATTACATAACTTGCCCAAGATCACTTAGCCTATAAGCGATAGAGTCAGAATTCATTCCCAGGTGTCTATTTCCAAAGATTTTATGCAGGGACTTACTAAAGAAACAATAATTTGTATTATTTTGGCTTGGTGTTATTGCTGATGGAATTTTATTTAAAGAGGATAAGTGTTTTTCATTTTAATAATACCAAATATTTTCAAATATGACACTTTACACAATTCAGGTTTTTTATAATGTTTTTCCCCAAGCTGATGTAAATTTTAAAACCTGCCACAAGGAAGCCTGTTCATGGAGAAGTTATTTTTTTTAAGATGAAATGATTTTGTAATTGAGCTAAAGAATCTCATCCCTTAACAGAATGTTTTTAAGAATTTGTATCTTTTTGAAAGGATCATCCTGCTTAATCTAAAATAATTCACACAAACTGGTAGACAGTAATAGTATCGAGAGCTTGCCTGAAAGACAGTTTCTTTTTTTTGACATTTGAAATTTTTTCCCCACGTTTATTGAAGTATAATTGACAAAAATTGTACTTATTTGTTATACAACGTGATGCTTTTGATATACGTATACACTGTGACATGATTACCACAATCTAAGCTAACATATTCATTACCTCACATAGTTTTGTGTGTGTGTGCACTTGTGGTGAGAACATTTAAGATCTACTCTCTTAGCAAGTTTCAAGTATACAATACAGTACTGTTAACTGTAGTCACCATGCTGTACTTTAGATTTCCAGGACCTATTCATTTTGCATAACTGAAACTTAGTACCCTTTGATCAACACCTTCCCATTTCCCCCACTCCCATCCCCTGGAAACCACCATTCTACTCTCTGCTTCTATGTGAGTTTGACTTTTTTAGATTCTGCGTATAAGTGAGATCATATAGTGTTTGTCAGAAAGATAGTGTTCTTTAAAGACAATGAAGACATTTTATTTTTATCACAGTGACCTCAGGTTATGGAATTATAGTCTAAGTGTTTGAAAGTTGTATTTATGCATCTGTCAGAATCAATTAATGCAACTGATATTTTAATTTGCACATTAAGGCAAGCAGATGAGAGACTTATGGTTTTCCTTTAAACTCAAACTACTGTTATTTTCAACACATGGTGTTATTTTGCTGGTTATTTCTTCATGTTGCTGGTCTTTCCCTTTTAATATTGATGGGCAAGTCACTGGCAATGTTTACTTTTCAAATGATTTTACAGTAAATAATCAATAGTAAAAATCTCCTAGCTTATTTGAATAAAGATTTGGCTCTGGTTTGACAGTTGCCCTTAATATATGTGTGCTTGTACATATTTAGAAAATGATTTACTGAGAAGGGAGTAGAAATTACAAATTGAAAAGTGTATTTAAAGAGACTGTGTGTTAATTAGAGATAATTTATGAGTGCTCATTAACAACAAATTAGGGTAATACACAGGGGAAGATATATTTTGTTTTGAGAGTTTTCCCTGCACAGAAAATGTTAATTAAAATGTTTTCAGACTTGATTTACATAAAAGGTGAGAAGTTTCAAAGAATATTATCATTACACTGTTAATGGTGTGAAAAAAGCAAATGGGGAGGCAGTGGTCGTTAAAAGTTGCATGCACTAATAAGCAAACTCTTCTTAGTAACAAGAATAATTTTTTTAAGCACACTAATTTAATTGGCTCAGTTAAAAATTTTACTTTGAAATATACTGCCTGTAGCAACATACTATACACTTCATAACATTTCAACTTTTTGAAGAAATACTCCAGAAAGTACACATACCAAAAGAGTTGTAATAAACCAACAGTAAAGTTATAATGCCAAAAGAGATTCCTTTTAATAGAACTTTGTATTAGGATCCTTACAGATCCTATTTATGCTTATTCAGTTTAAAGATTGAAACTGAAAAGGGTTTCTTTCCACCTTGGCTGAACTCATCTTAAATTATGGCATCTGTGTTCTCTTTGGACAGGATAGAATACAAAGTCATGAGCTGGCATGTCCAGAGTGGCTTGGGAATCAGTTGTATTACTTCAGGCTCTCTATGTATTGCCAACAGTATTTCAAAATATAGGCAGTCCTGGGCTTATCAATGCCGTGTATAAATAAGACTACTTAGATCAGGCACAGTGCTTCTCGTTCTTAAATGTGCAGGTCCCCTCTACCGGTACTACTGGAATTGCAGCCTCTCACCTGACCCTGCTGCTGCCTCCATTGGGACCAGCAGTCTAAGCTTTGAGGAGGGACATTAACCTCAGTTGTAATCCGATTGAACCTCTGACAAAGGTATCCAGGAGTCTGTGCTACTATATACACTCCTACGTTCTCCTCTCCTTGACTCTTTCCTATATGGAAAACTTACTGCATTACAAAGCTACCTCACTGTTCCATATCAGACTTCAAGTGTTATTCCTTAACATTCAGTAAAGCAGCAAGCTAAAAAATCAATACCCCAAAACCAAACACATAAACTACCAGAAAATGACCTTAAGAAGAAGAGGCTTACATGAAGAAAACTACAGAACTGCACTGATAGAAATGAAAGAAAATTAATGTAAAGTCTACTAATATTGATCTATGGACTTCCCTGGTGGTGCAGTGGTTAAGAATCCACCTGCCAATGCAGGGGACACAGGTTCGAGCCCTGGTCCAGGAAGATCCCACATGCCGCAGAGCAACTAAGCCCGTGCGCCACAACTACTGAGCCTGCGCGCTAGAGCCCTCGAGCCACAACTACTGAGCCAATGTGCCACAACTACTGAAGCCCGCCTGCCTAGAGCCCGTGCTCTGCAACAAGAGAAGCCACCGCAGTGAGAAGCCTGTGCACAGCAACGAGGAGTAGCCCCTGCTCACCGCAACTAGAGAAAGCCCACGCCCAGCAACGAAAACCCAACGCAGCCAAAAAATAAATTTATATATAAAAAACACAAAAAAACACAAAGTCTACTAATATTGATCCATAGGTTTAATGTAATTCTTTTCAAAATCGCAAAGGGAATTATTTTTAGAACTTGGAAAAAATGATTTGATAACTCACCTCAAAGGGTAAACAGATAAGAGTATTTGCAAACATTTTGGGGGACATAAAAAGTAAAATAATTGTCAGGAATTTCCCATCCAACAATTTATTCATACAGTAAAACTAAAATAGGTTAGATAATATCCTGGCATAAAAATGAACAGATAGCATTGGCAACATAAAGTGAGGTAAAAGATGTAACTGTTTATCATAATTTATTTTTGATAAATATGCCATCATAAATGCATGTCTAAAGAAAGATTTGTTTAATAAATAGGGCTGGGATAATTGTTAACAAAAGTTTTTCAACTTAAATTCTCATCTATACTGTATGTGAAATATATATTCCAGATGGATAAAAGAATTAAAACTTTTAAAATAGCAACCCTTCAAGCTGCATGACCAAGTAATTTAGTATTTATCAGCTATCTGGGAACCCTTTAAACTTGAAGCAATAGCTAAGAGAGTTCAAAAGGAAAGATCAATATATTTGACTTTATAAAAATAATAAAAGTAAACAGTGAGCAATTTGGGTAGACAATTTCATTTAAAAAGATAAGGCAATTGCCTATTTGCTATATAAAGAATGAATGTCAATAAGTAAATAAGTAAATTTTTGACCAAATCAAAACTGAAAATCACTAGTGAATACAGGAATATGTGTTTAACTGTAAGTAAATGTACCCTATCCATTTTGCCAAAATCTTAATCATGTTCCTAGCCTTTGACCCAGTGATTCCATTTCAAGAAATATAGCCATACAGGGGAAAAAATCCAAAATATTTTTAAAATTATGTACCATGATAATAGCAAAATTATTGATAAGGGTGATTTAGTAGTAAATTCACCATGTAAATTCCAGGCCTTATCATCACCACCACACAGAACACTGGTCACCAAAGCATGATTCCTGATCTTCCTGCTTGCTTTCTTCTCTATATTTCCTCTATATATTCTCCTAACCTGTTTTCTCCGTGGAAACCAATTTTTAATTTTATAAACATATTTTCCACCCTTTTCATCTTTGACTTCTTTCACAAAGAAAAGACTTATTGTAATAGTTTAACATTTATAGAACTTAGGACTTATTTGAGCTACATATTTGCTAAATGGGCTTTTGTGCATTGTCCTAGAGTTCTAATAAATTGTCTATCTTTCTATTTCTATGAAGCAATGTGCTCTAAATTTGTAATACTAATAATTGTAATTTGCTGTGCACTCAGTATATGGCCAATTATTGGACTAAACCCTTTAAAGGCACTTTTCTTGTTTAATCTCTACAATAACCCTTCACAGTAACCCTTTACTTTCTCATTTAATCTCCATAATAACCATGTGAGGTAGTTGATGTGTTTATTATCCCCATTTACAAACAAGAAATGAGAGCAGAGAGCAGTAATGTGAGGTCATGAGCTGGTAAGTAGCAAGTCAGATTTGCACCCAGGTCTCTGATCCCCTTAGTTATAACTGCTATCTGCCTACCAGATTGAAAAAAAGAGACTTCCTTGAAAATCTTTAGGATGTGGGGAAAGCTTGTTTTAATTATTATTTCCATGGCTATTATCTTTATAAAATCTATTGCAGTCTATCCAGGAATAAATAATAAAATGTTTATGGTTTGATATTAAAATTTTAAATTAGAGTATACTTAAGTTTTGCCTCTGTCAGATAACTTTCCTAATGGTTCAAGGATTTAAATTTTTTTAATATTAATCAGATAAATATGTTGGGATGTATATGGAGAATATATAATTGATCTAGAGCAAATGTAAATTCTTTTTTTATAGTCTACTTTCATGATTAGTGAAAATTTTCATTAATAGGGATATTTGAGATAGTTCAGTCTAGCCCTATATAGTTTTGTAGTTCTGAAATCCAAAAAGTACAGAAAATCATAACTCATTTGGTGGAAAAATCTGATCTAAACCAACATGAAGATATTTTAGTCCATTCAGGCTGCTATAACAAAGTGCCATAGACTGGGTGGCTTATAAATAACAGAAATTGATTTCTCACACTTCTGGAGGCTGGGAGTCTGAGATCAGGGTGCCAGTGTGGTCAGGTTCTAGTGAAGATCTTCTTCACTAGAAGAATTGTACTGCCTACTTCTCGTATCCTCCCATGGCAGAAAGAGGGTGAGCTAGCTTTCTCGCCTCTTTTAAAAGGGCACTAATCCTATTCATGAGGGCTCCAATCTCATGACCTAATTACCGCCCAAAGCTACTACCTCCAAATACTTTCACATTGGGGATTATATTTCAATTTGGGGGAATACAAACATTCAGTCCATAACAACATTTATGACCTTTACTTATTCATACTGTATGAAATGTCATGCATTTTTGTAGAGAAATATGAATATATTTGAATATAGGGTGCTGCCCCAGACAACACTGGTGGTATCATGGAGTTACAAAATATATTGCACATGTATTTTTTAAATATGAAAAATTGAAAAATTATCAGTTCTCATATACATCTGGTCCCAAGTGTTTTGAATAAGGAATTATTGTATGTGTGTGTTTGTATATACATATACACACATATGTAATCATACATATGTATCCAGATTTATTTAAATTTATAACATGGTAATCAAAACAATCTTCATTTACTAAAAATTTGGTATAACATTCATGAAACATTGGAGAAAGTAAACATTCTAAACTTTATTCTTAATACTTAAGGAAAATAGAAGGATACTGATAAAATCTGTTTAATTACAAATTATCTTGTTTTCCTTTACAGAGTAGTAAACCTGACAAAATGTTTCCTCTCAGTTCAATGAAGTTTTATCTTGGAGTAAAAAAGAAGATGAAGCCTCCAACAAGGTAAAGCTTGGAAGGGAAGAGTTGTTGAAAAAGTTACAGGAAAGTATGTCTGTTCAAGGACTTAGGGATCAGTGGCATTAGTCTAACTTGTTATAAGTTAAGCTTTAGAAAGATTCCGTAAGTTGCCACAGACATGTGTCAGGGGACCTATGGCAGATCAAGGGAACCTGTGTGGGTGGATAAGGAGGGATGATGATGTTCCCGCTCAAGTCAAGCTCCTGGGTGATTGCATCTCCTCTGTGTAGAACAAGAAATCCCCAGAAGGCCCTGTCTGCTGGGAAGCACATGGGTTTCTCCACGTCCCATTCCTTGCTCAGTCACAGCCTAGCAATTTAAGGAATGTTCCAAACAGGTCTACCCAAAGGAAGACAAATGCTGCCCTCCAGCCTCCGTGGCTTTTAGAACATCTTGGTCCCGGCTCTATAATTTGCCCCCTTCGTTTTGCTGAGTTTGGTAATAAACCCACAGCACACAGATGGTTGAGAGGAAGTGGACCCTTCTTAAATATTATGTTTCTCATTAGCACTTGAATCAACCCAACATTCGAGTTATACCACACTTTCTCATCACGGATTACTTTGATTAGCTAATTAATGTTTGCACTAATACTTTTAATATCATGAAGTGTCATTTTAATGAACTGCATATGATTCAGATTCTATCACTGAAAATGTCCTCACATTTGCCTCTGTGCTTAATTTCTAAGCCCAGCACATATATCTGTGTTGTGACTGGCACATTCTTTAAAATTTCTCACAGTATCAATAAGTAAATATATATATTATCTTATTTTGGCCATTTTCCTAGACATCTGTCCTTACTCAGCCCCAAATATCCTGTGAGAGATTTCCCCCACTGCCGCATAACATCACGAGACCCTTTCCCCCTGTGTCCTTCAGTGTATTTAAATTTGTAGCCAAATCCCTCAACATCTATCCTTTACCTCTAGATAAATCATACCCAGTGAATCATCACTTGTGGGTATCAATTCTGTTATGCATTCCCACCATTAAATATTACCCCTTAACATCTAATCCTGTGTATTATCTTGTAAAATGAATCATTTTTAATATGTATGCATTTTTTTTTTTCCCCATGCGATGCAGTTGGGGATTGACGGCATATTCTGAAAAACATCTCTGGTAAGTTAACAGCCAGCAGGTTTTGGATTTGATATATTGATGATACACGATTAGTAAACGAATAACGATATTATTTGGCAGATAGATCTAGAGACAGGAAATGTTTCTTCTAAGTGAAGTTAAAATCTTTTCTAAATACTTTGAGCCTAAGAAGAGGAAAGTAGATTTGCTTCAGGGTTTACATCTATTTCAGTCTCATGTATCCTATTTGCCAATGCCTCTAAAGAGAAGCTACACATGATTTCTTCCTACTTATTATGTAAATGCGGAATCTCTGGTTTTATGGGATAAGCAGGCAAAACGCAGTTTTAAATAAAGGATAATAAGTCACCAAAATGCAGAGTTAAAAAAAAAAAAATCTTAGTTTCAAACCTGTTCTTTCCATAGAGGTACTTTTTCCCATTGATGTCACCAGGATCTAGCCACTCTCCATAGAGATTGGACTAGATGTCGCCTTCTCCCTTACCAACCTGTGTCTAATCAATCCCTAAGCCATACCACACCTGCCTCTTAATTATCTCTCTGACCTGCCCTCTATCCTTAAAGCCTTAATTCATCTGCCTGGATTATTCCAGGAGTCCTAAGTGCTCTTCATGCCTCTGACTTTGCTTTTGGTTTCTGGTACATTCTCCACCCAGCACCAACGAGATTTTCTAAACTGTATCATGTTTCTCTTCTGCTTTAAAACTCTTCTGTGAATCCTAAACCTACAGGATAAAGTACAGGATTGCTGGCACAGCACACAAGGCCCTTTAACATGAAGCTCCATCAACTGCATCTCCCACGACTTTCCCTCGTTTACTTAATGATAAAATAATAATCTGTCTTAATTCATCATACATGCCTTGCTGCTTCATGTCATATATTTAATATATGGGGTCCCTTTATTGAACCTTCTTCCATAGTATGTGCTCCCCCTTCCCTCATCACTTTTATCTTCTTCCTGCTGATCTGGCAAACTCAGCTATCATTTATTATTCAAACCATAGCTAAAATGCTCCAAAAGTCTTATCAGATAACTCTCCCCTCTAATCATAGTTTGTTTCTTCTTTGCATCTTCAGTATTTCGTGCACATGGATGCAAAATTTAAATGATTTGTAGAGGGAACAGTTTTCTTGGACATGGTAATGGGAAGGGACACTGTCTTCATGAGAATCTAATGAAAGAAGCAAGGATTATTTTTAGAAGTTTCATTCTAACATTCTTCAAAATTATAGTACAGGAATATAAAAAAATATAATTACATTGAAATGTCCATTATGCCATTCTAACATCAGTTACAAAATTTTCCTCTTATACGAAACAACCTCACCTCATCCCCAAGTGTGTTGTTTCTGTTTTTTCTTTAAACATCATTATTGGAGTATAATTGCTTTACAATGGTATGTTAGTTTCTGTTTTATAACAAAGTGAATCAGTTATACATATACATATGTCCCCATATCTCTTCCTTCTTGCATCTCCCTCCCTCTCACCCTCCCTCTCCCACCCCTCTAGGTGGTCAAAAAGCACGGGGCTGACCTCCCTGGTCTATGCAGCTGCTTCCCACTAGCTATCTATTTTACGTTTGGTAGTGTATATATGTCCATGCCACTCTCTCACTTTGTGCCAGCTTACCCTTCCCCCTCCCCGTATCCTCAAGTCCATTCTCTGGTAGGTCGGTGTCTTTATTCCCGTCTTGCCCTTAGGTTCTTCATGACCATTTCTTTTTTCTTTTTTTTTTTTTTTTTAGATTCGATATATATGTGTTAGCATACGGTATTTGTTTTTCTCTTTCTGACTTACTTCACTCTGTATGACAGACTCTATGTTCATCCACCTCACTACAGATAACTCAATTTCGTTTCTTTTTATGGCTGAGTAATATTCCATTGTATATATGTGCCACATCTTCTTTATCCATTCATCTGTTGATGGACACTTAGGTTGCTTCCATGTCCTGGCTATTGTAAATAGAGCTGCAATGAACATTTTGGTACATGACTCTTTTTGAATTATGGTTTTCTCAGAGTATATGCCCAGTAGTGGGATTGCTGCATTGTATGGTAGTTCTATTTTTAGTTTTTTAAGGAACCTCCATACTGTTCTCCATAGTGGCTGTATGAATTTATATTCCCACCAACAGTGCAAGAGGGTTGGTTCCCTTTTCTCCACACCCTCTCCAGCACTTATTGTTTGTAGATTTTTTGATTATGGCCATTCTGACCCATATGAGATGATAGCTTATTGTAGTTTTGATTTGCATTTCTTTAATGATTAATGATGTTGAGCATTCTTTCATGTGTTTGTCGGCAATCTGTATATATTCTTTGGAGAAATGCCTATTTAGGTCTTCTGCCCATTTCTCGATTGGGTTGTTTCTTTTTTTGATATTGAGCTGCATGAGCTGCTTGTAAATTTTGGAGATTAATCCTTTGTCAGTTGCTTCATTTGCAAACATTTGCTCCCATCCTGAGGGTTGTCTTCTTGTCTTGTTTATGGTTTCCTTTGCTGTTTAAAAGGTGTTAAGTTTCATTAGGTCCCATTTGTTTATGTATGTTTTTATTTCCGTTTCTCTAAGAGGTGGGTCAAAAAGGATCTTGCTGTGATATATGTCATAGAGTGTTCTGCCTATGTTTTCCTCTGAGAGTTTGATAGTGTCCGGCCTTACATTAAGGTCTTTAATCCATTTTGAGTTTATTTTTGTGTATGGTGTTAGGGAGTGTTCTAATTTCATTCTTTAACATGGAGCTGTCTAGTTTTCCCAACACCACTTATTGAAGAGGCTGTCTTTTATCCACTGAATATGCTTGCCTCCTTTATCAAAGATAAGGTGACCATATGTGCGTGGGTTTATCTCTGAGCTTTCTATCCTGTTCCATTGATCTATATTTCTGTTTTTGTGCCAGTACCATACTGTCTTGATTAGTGTAGCTTTGTAGTATTGTCTGAAGTCAGGGAGCCTGATTCCTCCAGCTCCGATTTTCTTTCTCAAGATTGCTTTGACTATTCAGGGTCTTTCGTGTTTCCATACAAATTGTGAAATTTTTTGTTCTAGTTCTGTGAAAAATGCCAGTGGTAGTTTGATAGGGATTGCATTGAATCTGTAGATTGCTTTGGGTAGTATAATCATTTTCACAATGTAGATTCTTCCAAGCCAAGAACATGGTATATCTCTCCATCTATTTGTATCATCTTTAATTTCTTTCATCAGTGTCTTATAATTTTCTGCATACAGGTCTTTTGTCTCCCTAGGTAGGTTTACTCCTAGATATTTTATTCTTTGTATTGCAGTGGTAAATGGGAGTGTTTTCTTAATTTCACTTTCAGATTTTTCATCATTAGTGTATAAGAATGCAAGAGATTTCTGTGCATTAATTTCGTATCCTGCTACTTTACCAAATTCATTGATGAGCTCTAGTAGTTTTCTGGTAGCATCTTTAGGATTCTCTATGTATAGTATCATGTCATCTGCAAACAGTGACAGCTTTACTTCTTTTCCAATTTGTATTCCTGTTATTTATTTTTCCTCTATGATTGCTGCGGCTAGAACTTCCAAAACTATGTTGAATAATAGTGGTGAGAGTGGGCAACCTTGTCTTGTTCCTGATCTTAGTGGAATTGGTTTCAGTTTTTCACCATTGAGGACGATGTTGTCTGTGGGTTTGTCATATATGTCCTTTATTATGTTGAGGAAAGTTCCCTCTCTGCCTACTTTCTGGAGGGTTTTTATCATAAATGGGTGTTGACTTTTTTTGAAAGCTTTCTCTGCATCTATTGAGATGATCATATGGTTTTTCTCCTTCAATTTGTTAATATGGTATATCACATTGATTGATTTGCATATATTGAAGAATCCTTGCATTCCTGGGATAGACCCCACTTGATCATGGTGTATGATCCTTTAAATGTGCTGTTGGATTCTGTTTGCTAGTATTTTGTTGAGGATTTTTGCATCTATGTTCATCAGTGACATTGGTCTGTAATTTTCTTTTTTTGTAGTATCTTTGTCTGGTTTTGGTATCAGGGTGATGGTGGCCTCATAGAATGAGTTTGGGAGTGTTCCTTCCTCTGCAATTTTTTGGAAGAGTTTGAGAAGGATGGGTGTTAACTCTTCTCTAAATGTTTGATAGAATTCACCTGTGAAGCCATCTGGTCCTGGACTTTTGTTTGTTGGAAGATTTTTAATCACAGGTTCAATTTCATTACTTGAGATTGGTCTGTTCATATTTTCTGTTTCTTTCTGTTTCAGTCTTGGAAGGTTATACCTTTCTAAGAATTTGTCCATTTCTTCCAGGTTGTCCATTTTATTGGCATAGAGTTGCATGTAGTAGTCTCTTTGGATGCTTTGTATTTCTGCAGTGTCTGTTGTAACTTCTCCTTTTTCATTTCTAATTTTATTGATTTGAGTCCTGTCCCTCTTTTTCTTGATGAGTCTGGCTAATGGTTTATCAATTTTGTTTATCTTCTCAAAGAACCAGCTTTTAGTTTTATTAATCCTTGCTATTCTTTTCTTTGTTTCTATTTCAGTTATTTCTGCTCTGTTCTTTATGATTTCTTTCCTTCTGCTAACTTTGGGTTTGGTTTATTCTTCTTTCTCCAGTTCCTTTAGGTGTAAGGTTAGATTATTTATTTGAGATTTTTCTTGTTTCTTGAGATAGGCTTGTATAGCTATAAACTTCCCTCTTAGAACTGCTTTTGCTGCATCCCATAGGTTTTGGATTGTCGTGTTTTGTCATTTGTCTCTAGCTATTTTTCGATTTCCTTTTTGATTTCTTCAGCGATCTCTTGGTTATTTAGTAATGTAGTGTTTAGCCTCCATGTTTTTGTGTTTTTTACGTTTTTTTCCTTGTAATTCATTTCTAATCTCATAGCGTTGTGGTCAGAAAAGATGCTTGATATGATTTCAATTTTCCTAAATTTACTGAGGTTTGATTTGTGACCCAAGGTGTGATCTATCCTGGAGAATGTTCTGTGCACACTTGAGAAAAAGTGTAATCTGCTGCTTTGGGGTGGAATGTCCCATAAATATCAAATAAAGCTATCTAGTCTCTCATGTCATTTAAAGCTTCTCTTTCCTTATTTATTTTCATTTTGGATGGCCTGTCCATTGGTGTAAGTGAGGTGTTAAAGTCCCCCAATATTATTCTGTTATTGTCGATTTTCTCTTTTACAGCTGTTAGCAGTTGCCTTATGTATTGAGGTGCTCCTATGTTGGGTACATATATATTTATAATTGTTATATCTTCTTCTTGGATTGATCCCTTGATCATAATGTATTGTCCTTCCTTGTCTCTTGTAACATTCTTTATTTTAAAGTCTATTTTATCTGATATGAGTATTGCTAATCCAGCTTTCTTTTTATTTCCATTTGCATGGAATATCTTTTTCCATCCCCTCACTTTCAGTCTGTATGTGTCCCTAGGTCTGAAGTGGGTCTCTTGTAGACAGCATATAGATGGGTCTTGGTTTTGTATCCATTCAGAAAGCCTGTGTCTTTTGGTTGGAGCATTTAATCCATTTACGTTTAAGGTAATTATCGATATGTATGTTCCTATGACCGTTTTCTTAATTGTTCAGGGTGTGTTTTTGTAGGTCCTCTTCTTCTCTTGTGTTTCCCACTTAGAGAAGTTCCTTTGCCATTTGTTGTAGAGCTGGTTTGGTGGTCCTGAATTCTCTCAGCTTTTGCTTGTCTGTAAAACTTTTGATTTCTCCATCAAATCTGAGTGAGATCTTTGCCAGGTAGAGTAATCTTGGTTGTAGGTTCTTCCCTTTCATCCCTTTAAGTATATCATGCCACTCCCTTCTGGCTTGTAGAGTTTCTGCTGAGAAATCAGCTGTTAACCTTATGGGAGTTCCCTTGTATGTTATTTTTCATTTTTCCCTTGCTGCTTTCAATAATTTTTCTTTGTCTTTAATTTTTGCCACTTTACTATGTGTCTCGGCGTGTTTCTCCTTGGGTTTATCCTGTATGGGACTCGCTGTGCTTCCTGGACTTGGGTGGCTATTCCCTTTCCCATGTTAGGGAAGGTTTCGACTATAACCTCTTCAAATATTTTCTCATGTTCTTTCTCTCTCTCTTCTCCTTTTGGGACCCCAGAGGTCTCTTAGGCTGTCTTCATTTCTTTTCATTCTTTTTTCTTTATTCTATTCTGCAGCAGTGAATTCCACCATTCTGTCTTCCAGGTCATTTATCCATTCTTCTGCCTCAATTATTCTGCTATTGATTCCTTCTAGTGTAGTTTTCATTTCAGTTATTGTATTGTTCATCTCTATTTATTTGTTCTTTAATTCTTCTAGGTCTTTGTTAAACATTTCTTGCATCTTCTCGATCTTTGCCTCCATTTTTTTCCGAGGTCCTGGATCATCTTCACTATCATTATTCTGAATTCTTTTTCTGGAAGGTTGCCTATCTCCATTTCATTTAGTTGTTTTTCTGGGGTTTTATCTTGTTCCTTCATCTTGTACATAGTCCTCTGCCTTTTCATCTTGTCTGTCTTTCTGTGAATGTGGTTTTTGTTCCACAGGCTGCAGGATTGTAGTTCTTCTTGCTTCTGCTGTCTGCCCTCTGGTGGATGAGGCTATCTAAGAGGCTTGTGCAGGTTTACTGATGGGAGGGACTTGTGGTGGGTAGAACTGGGTGTTGCTCTGGTAGGCAGAGCTCAGTAACACTTTAATCCGCTTGACTGCTGACAGGCAGGGCTGGGTTCCCTCCCTGTTGGTTGTTTGGCCTGAGGCAACCCAACACTTGAGCCTACCTGGGCTCTTTGGTGGGGCTAATGGCCGACTCTGGGAGGGCTCACGCCAAGGAGTGTTTCCCAGAACTTATGCTGCCAGTGTCCTTGTCCCCATGGTGAGCCACAGCCACCCCCCGCCTCTGTGAGAGACCCTCCAACACTAGCTGGTAGGTCTGGTTCAGTCTCCCCTGGGGTCACTGCTCCTTCCCCTGGGTCCCAATGCGCACACTGCTTTGTGTGTGCCCTCCAAGAGTACAGTCTCTGTTTCCCCCAGTCCTGTCTAAGTCCTGCAATCAAATCCCACTAGCCTTCAAAGTTTGATTCTCTAGCAATTCCTCCTCCCGTTGCTAGAACCCCAGGTTGGGAAGCCTGACGTGGGGCTCAGAACCTTCACTCCAGTGGGTGGACTTCTGTGGTATAAGTGCTCTCCAGTCTCTGAGTCACCAACACAGCAGTTATGGGACTTGATTTTGCTGTGATAGCACCCCTCGTACCGTCTCATTGTGGCTTCTCCTTTGTCTTTGGATGAGGGGTATCTTTTTTGGTGAGTTCTGGTGTCTTCCTCTCTATGATTGTCCAGCAGCTAGTTGTGATTCTGGTGTTCTCACAAGAGGGAGTGAGAGTACTTCCTTCTACTCCGCCATCTTGGTTCAGGCTCCTTCCCTTTTTTTCTTGATGAGTCTGGCTAATGGTTTATCAATTTTGTTTATCGTCTCAGAGAACCAGCTTTTAGTTTTACTAATCTTTGCTATCGTTTCCTTCATTTCTTTTTCATTTATTTCTGATCTGATCTTTATGATTTCTTTCCTTTTGCTAACTTTGGCATTTTTTTGTTCTTCTTTCTCTAATTGCTTTACGTGTAAGGTTAGGTTGTTTATCTGAGATGTTTCTTGTTTCTTAAGGTAGGATTGTATTGCTATAAACTTCCCTCTTAGAACTGCTTTTTCTGCATCCCATAGTTTTTGGGCCGTCGTGTTTTCATTCTCATTTGTTTCTAGGTATTTTTTGATTTCCTCTTTGATTTCTTCAGTGATCTCTTGGTTATTAAGTAGTGTGTTGTTTAGCCTCCATGTGTTTGTATTTTTTACAGATTTTTTCCTGTAATTGATATCTAGTCTCACAGTGTTGTGGTCGGAAAAGATACTTGATATGATTTCAGTTTACTATAATTTACCAAGGGTTGATTTGTGACCCAAGATATGATCTATCCTGGAGAATGTTCCATGAGCACTTGAGAAGAATGTGTATTCTGTTGTTTTATGATGGGTTGTCCTATAAATATCAATTAAGTCCATCTTGTTTAATGTATCATTTAAAGCTTGTGTTCCCTTATTTTTTTTCATTTTGGATGATCTGTCCATTGGTAAAAGTGGGGTGTTAATGTTCCCTACTATGATTGTGTTAATATTGATTTCCCCTTTTACATCTGTTAGCAGTTGCCTAATGTATTGAGGTGCTGCTATGTTGGGTGCATAATTATTTACAATTGTTATATCTTCTTTTTGGATTCATCCCTTGATCATTATGTAGTGTTCTTCTTTGTCTCTTATAATAGTCTTTGTTTTCAAGGCTATTTTGTCTGATATGAGAATTGCTACTCCAGCTTTCTTTTGATTTCCATTTGCATGGAATATCTTTTCCATCCCCTCACTTTCAGTATGTATGTGTCCCTAAGTCTGAAGTGGGTCTCTTGTAGACAGCATATATATCGGTCTTGTTTTTGTATCCATTCAGCCAGTCTGTGTCTTTTGGTTGGAGCATTTAATCCATTTACATTTAAGGTAATTATCGATATGTATGTTCCTATTACCATTTTCTTAATTGTTTTGGGTTTGTTATTGTAGGTCTTTTCCTTCTCTTGTGTTTCCTGCCTAGAGAAGTTCCTTTAGCATTTGTTGTAAAGCTGGTTTGGTGGTCCTGAATTCTCTTAGCTTTTGCTTGTCTGTAAAGGTTTTAATTTCTCCATCAAATCTGAATGAGATCCTTGCTGGGTAGAGTAATCTTGGTTGTAGGTTTTTCTCCTTCATCACTTTAAATATGTCCTGCCACTCCCTTCTGGCTTGCAGAGTTTATGCTGAAAGATCAGCTGTTAACCTCATGGGGATTCCCTTGTGTGTTATTTGTTGTTTTTCCCTTGCTGCTTTTAATAATTTTTCGATAGTTTGATTAATATGTGTCTTGGTGTGTTTCTCCTTGGATTTATCCTATATGGGACTCTCTGTGCTTCCTGGACTTGATTAACTATTTCCTTTCCCATATTAGGGAAGTTTTCAACTATAATCTCTTCAAATATTTTCTCAGTCCCTTTCTTTTTCTCTTCTTCTTCTGGGACCCCTATAATTCGAATGTTGGTGCGTTTAATGTTGTCCCAGAGGTCTCTGAGACTGTCCTCAATCTTTTCATTCTTTTTTCTTTATTCTGCTCTACAGTAGTTATTTCCACTATTTTATCTTCCAGGTCACTTATCAATTCTTCTGCCTCAGGTATTCTGCTATTGACCCCTTCTAGAGAATTTTTAATTTCATTTATTGTGTTGTTCATGTTTGTTTGTTTGCGCTTTAGTTCTTCTATGTCCTTGTTAAATGTTTCTTGTATTCTCTCCATTCTATTTCCAAGATTTTGGATCATCTTTACTATCATTATTCTGAATTCTTTTTCAGGTAGGCTACCTATTTCCTCTTCATTTGTTTGGTCTGGTGGGTTTTTCCCTTGCTCTTTCATCTGCTGTGTGTTTCTCTGTCTTCTCATTTTGCTTAACTTACTGTGTTTGGGGGTCTCCTTTTCGCAGGCTGCAGGTTCGTAGTTCCTGTTGTTTTTGGTGTCTGTCCTCAGTGGCTAAGG
Source organism: Balaenoptera acutorostrata (assembly GCF_949987535.1). Classification (NCBI taxonomy): domain Eukaryota; kingdom Metazoa; phylum Chordata; class Mammalia; order Artiodactyla; family Balaenopteridae; genus Balaenoptera; species Balaenoptera acutorostrata. The sequence goes on from NC_080068.1 coordinate 82,011,959, forward strand.
TTGGTTCTGTGGGTTATGTAGGCTTCCTGGTGGAGGGGTCTAGTGCCTGTGTTCTGGTGGATGAGGCTGGATCTTGTCTTTCTCGTGGGCAGGTCCACATCTGGTGGTGTGTTTTGGGGTTTCTGTGGCCTTATTATGATTTTAGGCATCCTCTCTGCTAATGGATGGGTTTGTGTTTCTGTCTTGCTAGCTGTTTGGTATAGGGTGTCCAGCACTGTAGCTTGCTAATCGTTGAGTGGAGCTGGGTCTTGGAGTTGAGATGGAGATCTCTGGGAGATTTTCACCATTTGACATTACATGGAGCTGGGAGGTCTCTTGTGGACCAGTGTCCTGAACTTGGCTCTCCCACCTCAGAGACACAGCCGTTACGCCTGGCTGGAGCACCAACAGCCTGTCATCCACATGGCTCAGAATAAAATGTAGAAAAAAAAGAAGGAAAGAAGAAGATAAAATAAAATAAAATACAATAAAGTAAAATAAAATAAAATAAAGTTATTAAAATAAAAAATAATTATTAAAAAAACAATTTTGTAAGTAATAGAAAGAAAGAAGAGAGCAACAAACCAAAAAACATATCCACCAATGATAACAAGTGCTAAAAACTATACTTAAAAAAAAAAAAAAAAAAGGACAGACAGCACCCTAGGACAAATGGTAAAAGCGAAGCTATACAGACAAAATCACACACAGAAGCATACACATACACACTCACAAAAATAGAAACAGGGAAAAAATATATATATATCATTGCTCCCAAAGTCCACGTCCTCAGTTTGGGATGATTCTTTGTCTATTCAGGTATTCCACAGATTCAGGGTACATCAAGTTGACTGTGGAGATTTAATCCGCTGCTCCTGAGGCTGCTGGGAGAGATTTCCCTTTCTCTTTGTTCGCACATCTCCTGGGGTTCAGCTTTGGATTTGGCCTCACCTCTGCGTGTAGGTCACTGAGGGCGTCTGTTCTTCGCTCAGACAGGACGGGGTTAAAGGAGCAGCTGATTCGGGAGTTCTGGCTCACTCAGGCCTGGGGGAGTGAGGGGTACGGATTTCAGGGCAAGCCTGTGGCGGCAGAGGTTGGTGTGACGTTGCACCAGCCTTAGGCGCACTGTGTGTTCTCCTGGGGAAGTTGTCCCTGTATCACCGGACCCTGGCAGTGGCGGGCTGCACAGGCTCCCGGGAGGGGGGTTGTGTATAGTGACCTGTGCTTGCACACAGGCTCCTTGGTGGCTGCAGCAGCAGCCTTAGCGTCTCATGCTCGTCTCTGTGGTCCACGCTGATAGCCACAGCTTGCGCCCATCTCTGGAGCTCCTTTAAGCCACGCTCTTAATCCCCTCTCCTCGTGCACCAGGTAACAAAGAGGCAAGAAAAAGTCTCTTGCCTCTTAGACAGCTCCAGACTTTTTCCCGGACTCCCTCGCAGCTGGCTGTGGTGCACTAGCCCCCTTCAGGCTGTGTTCACACAGCCAACCTGTCCTCTCCGTTGGATCTGATGGAAGCCCGAGCCTCACCTCCCAGCCCCTGCCCGCCCCGGCGGGTGAGCAGACAAGCCTCTCGGGCTGGTGAGTGCTGGTCGGCACCGATCCTCTGTGCAGGAATCTCTCCGCTTTGCCCTCCGCACCCCTGTTGTTGCGCTGTCCTCCATGGCTCTGAAGCTTCCCCCCTCCGCCACCCACAGTCTCCGCCCACAAAGGGGCTTCCTAGTGTGTGGAAACCTTTCCTCTTTCACAGCTCCCTCCCACTGGTGCAGGTTCTGTCCCTATTCTTTTGTCTCTGTTTTTTCTTTTGCCCTACCCAGGTACGTGGGGAGTTTCCTGCCTTTTGGGAAGTCTGTGGTCTTCTGCCAGAGTTCAGTAGGTGTTCTGTAGGAGTTGTTCCACATGTAGTTGTATTTCTGATGTATTTGTGGGGAGGAAGGTGGTCTCCATGTCTTACTCTTCCACCATCTTGAAGCTCCCTCTGTTTCTATGTTTGTGTTCAACTGTACTTTCTCTTTTTCTCACTATCTTATAATTTATTTGTTTATATTCCTGGCTCCCCTAATAGACGATGTGAACCTAGAGGGCAACATCTCTGTCTTGTGTAGGTTTTCAATAAAAGGTTACTGAATCAGTGTTATTGGACATGCAGTGGTTTTTCATTTAGTTCATTTTTTATAAGCCTTGTGGGTATTAATGTTTATAATCATAATGAAGGTGGCTGATTAAGCCTTTTTCAAAAATCTGCTCTTATGTGCACATACTTTTTCTTCTTAGGCTCAGAGTTTCTGGGGAAAAAGCTGTTTTACAGTCACGTACCTGAGAAAGCAAGATATATTGACCTTTCTAAAAATACCACCGATCATTTTTCAGCAGTTACCAAAGCCTTTGGCTATATTTTGGTTAAACTAGCATATTTATACTATTATTTTGATACTGTACACTTAACAGAAGCCTGAAGCAACTTGTATTGAAATACTCCCATTTTGATTACATTAATGTCATTAAGAGGAGAAACCCCAAGAGGTTTCTGATCACTTACTTGCCAAATAAATGCACTGGAGAATTCCATTGTCTTCTTGAATATTATATTTTATAAACCTTGTTTTGCAGGCACCTGTGTTGTGATAGTTCACAAACTCAGATGGAGTGGATGGCCAATGTCTTTATCGCCCAGGTATCATATCTGTTTCAACTATCCAGTAAAGTATAACAACTGTTTATAGCAAATGCTAATGTGGTAGTAGTTTTCAAAGAATTTTTAATGAGTTTTATGTGTATACTTTTATTTTCTCATTCATGTTTTTTTAAATATATGAGAACCCAGATTTACCCATTACTCTTTGAAAGAGAGTCTACTCTTTGTTGCGTCTTTTTTTTTTTTTTTTGCCAGCCCAGCAGCTCCTCAGCTTGGGGAGGTGCTTCAAGATGGTGGTGTAAGAAATGGACTTGTCTAAGCTGTGGTCCTCCCAGAGTCCCACATTGATCTTTGTTTAGAAAATGTGCTCTTTTCCTTCTTGTTCTCCCCACGGCTTCCTGCTTTTTCCAGAAACAAGGACAGGAACCTACATTTCTTTAAATACATATTGTGTGCTAGATACTTCAAAAGAGTTAACTCATGTATTCCTTGCAACAAATTGCATGGCAGTGCTTATAGATGAGGGAACAAAGGTTACCAAAGGCTCCATGATTTGCTTAGGACCATACATTTAGTTAGTGGTTTAACACAGAGGCCCCAGAGGCCAACGTCTATACTCAGTTCCCCATTTAGTCTCCTCCCTATTGGAGGACTCACTCTTTCAGTGAAGGGTTAAATAGACCCATTAATAGGACTGGTTTCTTCCCCAACCTTGTCTGGCTGAATTCCCAGCAATGCTTCCCCACAAGAGCATTGAAATTCACTGGTAACAATTAAGTTGCCACTTTTTATTACTGAGGATGTGCTTCCCTGTTTCTCTCACAAGTGAGAAGTTAATTCACCCCCAAATCTTGTCTTTATTTGTTCTGAAAACCATTTTCTCTGTTCATTTAACTTATTAACCTTCCCAGTGGTTAATAAACACTGCTTTTCTCAGCCCGATTCTACTATTACTACCTGGGAATACATTTCCAGAAAAAGACCAGTGGCTAACTTTTTAGAGACTTTGCTTCTTTTTTGTGACTGTTTAAAAATCCAGATATTCAAGTCCTACTGTAAAAAGAGTAGGCTTGAAGTATTAGTAAAATTGGAACTATCGAGTCTAAAACTGTTACAGTGTCTGGTTATGGCACAACTAAATTGTTTTCATTTTTATAACTGAAGTCAGTAGACTCTGTAGTTGAAAATCAAGGTGTAAATAGCCAGGAAGCAGAGATTGCTCTTACCACCAAGTTATTTCTCCCTGACTCACCTGTCCCTCGTTGTGTTGGCCCCAGAGACTCAGCCCAATTACATTTCTTAAGTTCATTCCATTTCTTAGGATTAAGGTACACACACAAAATCCAACAGTGAGTGCCCCTTACAATGCATTCTTTCTGGTGCCCTGAATACTTTTCTAATATCCATCCCCATCCTTACCCCTGCCTCAAAAGTCTTTGGCTTACATGTCACATTCTCAGAGAAACCTTCCCTGACCTTCAGACCAATTAGACCTTCAGGCTGTAGGAACCCTTAGCATTCTGTACTTCAACACTGTCATACTAATTAAAAAGCATTTGTGTCTTTAGGTTTATGTCTGTCTTTCCTACTAAAATGTAAACTCCATGAGAGGAAGGACCTTGTCAGTCTTATTAGAACTAATTGTATATCTGCATCACAGAACCCAATATATCTTACAAAGTACATGCCTGATTAGTATTTCTAAAATAGTATAGAGGATAATCTGATAAAATTTCAAATAGATATTAGTGTGATAAAACAATAAATAAAATAAGCTAGGGAAAGGAAAGCCAGTGTGACTGATATAAGGAGGACATTGAGAAGGATTCTCAGGGAATACCTTTCTGAGTATCTGAAAGGTGTGCTGAGACCTGTCTGAAATGAGGGAGCCAGGTATGCAGGACAGACAGAGCATTCCAGGGCAGGGATAGGGGTCAGCAAGGTCCTGACATGTTATAATCTTGACTTATTCCATGACTATCATGAAGGCCTATCTGAGAGAGGATGTAAGAGATGAGGAAGGCAGGGGACAGATGATGTAGTCCCAGTTTAGGAGTTTCAGTGGGAAACAAGGGAAAGATATAATCAGCTTATATTACTGGAAAATAATAATTTTGGTTCCTTTGTTGAACTGCACTGTAGGAGGTCAAAGATGGAAGCAGGAAGAACAGCTCTGTGGAAGAAGATGGCAGCTCAGACTAGGGTGGTAACAGTGGGTCTGGTAAGACATATTCAGATCCAGGAATATTTGAAGGTAGAGGCAGTAAGGCTTACAGATTGATCAGCTATAGCAGTTTGAGAGGAGTAGAAATCAAGGAAGAGTCCTACTTGTTTGTTTGGCCTTGGGCAGCTGATGAGTGTAGGTGACATTATCAGAGATGCAGAAGAAAATTGAGAGTTCTGTTTTGGCCACATGAAATTTGAGATGCCTGTTAGACATACAAGGGGATATGATGAGCAGCAGTTTAGGTGTATAGATCAAAAACTCAGGCAAAAGTTTGGGGCTGAAATGTAAATTTTGTGGAAGTCAGCGTTTGGATTGTATTGAAAGGCCATGGGAGGATAGGGTGAGATGAGAGAGAGACTGTATGAATGAGAGAGAATTCGAACACAAAATTGGAGAGGGGAGGCTATAGGGAGAGAGAGAGAAAGAGAAGACAGACAAATAAGCCCTAGGACATTCCGAACGTTAAAGGTCAAACAGAAGCAAAAAATTGAGCAAAAGAAATAAGAAGCTTTGAGGAAGGATAACCAGGTGATACGTGTAGAGAATCCTATCAAGGAATTAGAGGATAGAATATTAAACCAGCCCTGAGCCAACAGGAAGCAATGTGAGCAAGTGCATGTGTTCAGCATTGTGAAAAAAAAATCATTGTACAACAGAGTGTGGGGCATATTTGTTCTCATATTATTGACTATATATTCTGGCCCACTGAGTGATTATAGATAGATTGGGGCAGAGTTATTTATAATCAGAGTAAATACTTATTGGAAGAGAAGGGAGCCTTGTTTATATGGCTATAGATGCAGAGAGACTGGTACCTTTCATGGTGGGAAAATGAAATTATTGGATGATTACTAATAATTTTTCAATTAAATCAGTGAGGTCGCCACATGTGAGTCAGGGGTGGGTATTAGAAGTGTAGGGGCAGAATAAAAGATGAGATATTACCTTCAGAGAGTGCGGGAGCCAGTTGTACTATACTAGAATATAAAGGGAAGGCTAAGTGCTCACTTGAAATTTAAGGGTAAATTTAAAGTGAGATGAATCTCCAGATTGATTTTCTATTTTTTATTTCCCCTCCATCAATTTGGAGGCACCCATGGAGTAAGTAGAAGTGGGTTTAACTAGGCTTGGGGCTTTGCCAAGCAACTGTGATAGAAGGAGAAGCAACACAGGACTTGATCTTATTTATAAGGAGGTGAGTATACTGATTGACCATGAAATCTAAGCCAGACTGTGAAGGAAGTGGGAAAAAATGTGAAAAGTAGAATGGTGGTAGAGAATGGACTGAAGGTCTCAAGGAGTCTAAAGAATGTTTAGGGTTAATGAAACTAAACTAGGTTACCTGGAAAGATGTCAAGGTCAGAATGTGAGAGGCAGAACCATGTTTATTGCAGGATTATTCATCATAGGCAAGGTATGGAAACAACCTTAAGTGTCTATTGATGGATGAATGGATAAATAAGATGTGTGTAGTGTGTGTGTATATACACACACACATATATATACAAACATGTATACAATGGAATATTGTTCAGCCCTAAAAAAGGAAATCTGTCATTTGGGACAACATGGATGAACTTGGAGGGCATTTTGCTAAGTGAATTAAGCCAGTCAAAGACAATTACTGCATGGTATCCCATATAAAAATCAAACTCATAGAAACAGAATGGAACAGTTGGTTGCCAGGGGCTGTGGGGGAAATAGTGAGAGGTTGGTAAAAGGGTACATACTTTCAGGTATAAGATGAATAAGGTCCAAGGATCTAATAGATGACATGGTGACTATAGTTCATAACACTGTATTATATAATTTAAATTTGCGAAGAGAGTAGAACTTAAATGTTCTCACCAAAAGAAACCCAGAAAGGTTAAATATGTGAGATGATAGATATGTTGATTAACTCGATGGGGGGAATCCTTTCACAATGTATGCATGTATCAAATCATCACGTTGTACACTTTAAATATCTTACCGTTTTGTCAATTATACCTCAGTAAAGCTGTGGGGGAAAAATTTGAAAAAGAAAGTGGGATGCAGAAATGAAGATTTGGGGATGTGATCACTGGTTATAATAATGAGAGTATGATCCTCAGCTATATGCTCCATGCAATATGACTTTTGAAGTCACTTATACATAACTATAAATGTTATCAGAACATATTACTTAGATCTAAAGATTTCTGTTATTGGGAAAAATACCTCTTGGATCAATCCAGTGACAACTAATTAGCTGGTATTCACAACACTGTATATCATGTCAGAAAAAAAATGTGTTTGAAAACTACATTTGCTCTTAGATTCCTCGAAATACCGTTTAACACATATATTATACATCAGTGAGTAAAAGTGTAGGCATAATTCATAGGATTACCTAATTCCTTCCCAGCCAGTAATTCTCCCAGCTTTACATGTTGGGAACATCCCAATTATGTAATATCAAAGTTTTTTTTTACCAAGTTTAAGACCATGACATAAAAATAATAATATGAAGCTTGTAACTTTCTCTCTGATTGAAATATTGTATAATTTACCATTGTAGATTTGCTGAACCAAAGTAAGCACTTCACTGAAATCCAAGGGTAGATCTGATGCCTCTGCACTAAATCTAGTAATAATAGGACCTGCACTGTAGGATCATTGAGGATTAAATGAGATAATATCTGTATATCGATAAGCACAAAGCCAAGCAGTCTGCCCCTCAATATAACTTAGCTGCTATTTTATAGTGAGTATATAGTCAACATTTGTTGAAATTAGTTCTTTGCTATAAAACACGACGTTAAACTACTAATTGCAACATAAGAATAAGAATCTGTTCATTCGTAAGAGTAGAGGAGAAGAATGAGTAGGCATTTAGCTATATAGTTTACCAAATGGTTTTCATTTCATCATAACATCTGTAAGCGTCTCATTGTGTGTAGTTGGTATTCTTTCACAGGTTGTTGTCTGAAAATCAATTTGTTTTTCCCAACTTCTGAAAAGTTAATCTACCCCGAAGAATAGAAAAATTCTTTAAAGATTTTTCTTTTATATGCATATCTTAAGGATTTATCATCCAAGAGCTTATATTTTTAACCTATGGATATTTCTCCCCTTTGCAAAATTACCTTTTCTCCAGTCATATCTATAATTGCTCAGTGCCCAGAATATGTAGTCAATAGTTTGAGAACAAATGTGCACCACTCTGTTGTAATGATTTTCAGTATAAATGTCTGTGTACAAGGTAACGTTTCTTTGGAATTCAATTAGATGAAAAAGTAACATTTTTCAAAAGGTCATAAAAAGATAATTTTTCCAATAGCTATGCCTTAGGTTGACTTGGGGTATATATAATGTCAAATTATTTTGACACTAAAGTTGTCTTTGCTGGTAAGGGAAAATGAATGTACAGTTGCTTTGATTACAGGGCCTAAACATGTAGACACGTATATTATTTTTCTTCCACAAAGAGATTTGCCAGTTTCCTTAAATATTTTTCCCCTTTTGGTTGAATAAGTAGTACAGAAGGCATGTATTTGAAGTTTAGAAATTGAACTGAGACCTCAAAGCTCAGTTCACTTAAGAGTTTTACATCCTCAAGCCATGCCACCATCAGAATGAACATCATAATTACAAACAGCCTTCTCATGGAAAGCAGATCATCTGACTTGGATATATGAGAAAGGAGCCAAGTGACTATATAATTTGGTGCACCACATAATAAAATCACACACCCACAGCAAGAAATTGTGTTTCCACAGCATGAAAATGATATATGGCCACCAGCTGGAAAGGAACGAAAACGTTCTATAACCAAAACTCCCAAAATTGGAGGTTTGCCTCTAATTCCCATCCAGCATGAGAAAAATGCAACCCAAGACTGGAGAGATATTGAGGTAAGGTTAGGATTTTATTTGTTTTTATATTAATCATAGCATTTGTTTTCTTATGTCTTAGTGTGATTAAATGCATTAATTACTTCATTGGTTTCAAAAGCATAGTAATAAGCACTTTGAAAAGCACAGTAAAAATCACATCCATCAAGAAAACTTTGTGAATAACCCTATGCCACTCTCTGAAGTTTTATATTTTATTAACTTCTCTTAAATGATCAATTTTAATAATGTCATTGACCACTCAATTAAATATGTACAATGCCACTTTTTTTTTTTTATTCCTAAAGTGGCCAAGAATGTTAAATATGTATATAGAAGTTCTGGTGGTAAAAACCACAGTCTCAAATTAGCCTTACAAGTTCACTTCTAACCTCCTTAGAATGAGCCCATGGCAGAATGTCTGGAGCCATGGTAACTAGACTTTCCAGTAACACAATCAAATTTCAGAGGCTGGGAACCGATGGGGTGTCTCAGTTAATATAAGGAACTGCAAGATGACCCCTGAGCATCAGTAAAGAAGATTTGGTATCTTTCATGAAAACTGTGTGCTTTCCTTCTCACCTTGAAGGGCAGGGTGACCATAAATAGCATCAGTCTTGATTCAGGAAAAGACATAGGCTGTTTGCACTCAAAACTCATTAGACAATTTGCAGCTAATGTGCATTTCAAGGCCTTAAATGAGTCCCTCAAAGCAAAAAGAAAAGCATGTAAAAGATACTGTTATTTCTTCTTGGAGCCTAGGTTTGGCCATTAAGCTGTGTGAGTTTCTTGCTTTCCAAACAGGAATAACTTTTGTTTTGTTTTTTAATTTTACTGGAGTATAGTTGATTTACTACGTTGTGTTAGTTTCAGGTGTAACAGGAATAACTTTTGAAAGACAAAAGCCATTTTAATTTAGTGATCAGATTTTTTTAAAATGTTTTTCCATGACTGTCTTTCCTTGAACATTTATCTCACTGTAATATGCTTCTTCTCTAGAAGATAAAAGCTTTGAAATAATGGTTTATTCCCTTTGTTGCCTGTTCAGTCCTTATGTGATCAAAAGGAGGAATAAGACAGCAAGAACTCAGGAGCTTGTCCCTCCTGCCATTCTGCGCTTACAGGTTTTTCTTCCTAATAAACTGCTTTGCAGAACTATGGATTCCTCAGCTAATCTGGAATCTTAAAATTTTAAGAGTCATGTTTCCCAAGAACCCAGATGAGGGAACACAGAAGCATAGGGAGTAGATATGTCCTGCTGTGACCCCAGCTTCTCCTGACCAGTGTCTCAGGATTGATTATGGAGCAAAGCAAAAAATAAATTATTAGGCTCAAAATACATTAACCAGTATCCAGTACAGAACTGAGGTGATGACTGAATATATAATAATTTCTTACTTAATCCCAAATCCAGAATTTCAGAGACAATTTTCTTTTTAGCATACTTGAGACCAGAAAACTGTACAAAAACTGTAACAAAATCGTTAAAGGCTTCGAAAGCAATTTTGTGAAATAGTAATTGCTAGAAAATTTGGTAGTAAACTAAACCAAGCTTTTTTTGTAAATCTAGTAAATGTGGTAATGCAACAAATTTTAAAATTTAATTCTTAAAAAGAATTAAGACAAAATTGCAAGTTTTCATATGAACCAATGAAATATTTGTTATTGAATTAGATTTATGTAAATATGTAATATATTAATAAAATGACAAAGTATTACTAAGATTAGATTCATAAGGAAAAAATATAGTCATATCAACAGATATATTCAAGAAGGGTTGCTTTTCAAACAAATTGTTGACAGATTGGTGAATTTGGTGACTTCCCATTCCGTGAGCTGTCTTGCTTTCATGAGGTTCAGTTGAAACTTGTATGAGAATACCTCCTCCAGGCAGGGAAGGCTTCCTGGAGAAAGTAACTTCCAAAATTAATTGAGTAAATTAGTAGTGAGCTAGTGAATAAGCCAGGGGAAGTAAGTTGTTGACAAAGGAAATCATACAAGAAGAGGCAAATAGTGCATAAGAATGTACAAGCTAGCTGCTACCTACGGCCCTCCTACTTCCTCTTAGGTACCTACTTCATCATGTTCATTGTGCTCAGCTTTTATCTGTAAGCTCCTAGGGATAATAAAAGCCCTTACTTCATAGCGGGGTGTTCTCTCTGCTGGGAGACACACTCCATTTCAGATCCTCATTTCCATTTAAACAAACAGTTGTCTCTAAATGCCCTCTGACACAAACTGGCATCGTCTGGACCAGCCTACCTTTTACTCTCCTAATTTCATACCTTATCAGTCTTTCTTTTTAAATTATTAAGACCTTAAGGATAGTGCAGCACATAAATGATGCCCTTCTTTCCACAGTACTGATGCCTTGGCTTTCTTTCCCCACAACATGCAAAGGCACTCCACACACCATATTGTTCATGCAAAGCACTCACTGCCATCTCTTCTTGATTTCTACCAGTTCACTTCATCATGCCTCCCCACCTTTGTATAAGGTTATGTCATTTAGGCTAATATTATAGTTTTACTTGAAATTTTAGCATTACCTGTATGAATATTTGGCCTCTAAATTCTGCATCTAAGAGCGTCCCAAAGTCTTTCTGCTGATAATTGAAAAGCAATGAGAACTGTATAATATATAAAACCACTCTATATTGATCCTTGATTTTCCCTAATATCATATGAAACTTTTTAATAAGATTCATATTTATAAACTCCCAGTCACATTCCTATGCTACATAGCCATAATTTTACTAATCTCTCATATTTTTTTTGTACTGTGATAAAATACACATAAAATTTTCCATTTTAACCATTTTAAGTGCATAGTACATTAATTACATTCACATGGTTGTGTAAGTATTACTACTATCTCTCTTAAACATATTCTAATTAAACTTTGGAATTCAACTAGATACTAAATAACTAAATATTTCTTCCTATCAGTTTTAAAGAAGAAATATTTATCTGAGATGTATAATCATGAGCTTATCAGAAAATTCTAAATTGCAAAATTATTTATAAATTATGTTGATTAAAATGTTTTTATTCAGCTTGAATTTGACTGTTATAAAATTTCATGTCCCGATCTGCTGAAATTTAGGAAAATAGAACAGAATATTAAACATCTGAATTTTTTTAAGCTTTCTTCATTTCCTATTCAGAAAATATTTATTGACCACTTCCTGTGTGCAGGCACTGTAATAGGTTTGCACATCAATGAACAAATCAAACAAAAGAATCCTTGCATTGCATTGACTTTCTAGCAGGGCATTCAGATAATCACAAGAGATATAAGTAGCTTGTCTAGTATATTAGAAAGTGATGAGCACTATAGAGAAAAATAAAGAGGTGAGGTGTTGCCCTTTAAACATTATATTAGACATCCTTAGTTACAGTACTGTTTATGCTACTCAGTTTCATTCTTTGTTTTTCAAAATAGTATTTAAAAAATTTTTTATTTTATATTGGAGTATAGTTGATTAACAATGTTGTGTTAGTTTCAGGTGTACAGCAAAGTGATTCAGTTATACATATACATGTATCTATTCTTTTTCAAATTCTTTTCCCATTAGGTTATTACAGAATATTGAGCAGAGTTCCCTGTTCTATCCAGGAGGACCTTGTTGGTTATCTATTTTAAATATAGCAGTGCTTTGGGTAGTATAGTCATTCTGACAATGTGGATTCTGACAATGCAAGAATATGGTATATCTCTCCATCGGTTTGTGTCATCTTCGATTTCTTTCCTCAGTGTCTTAGAGTTTTCAGAGTACAAGTCTTCTGCCTCCTTAGGTAGGTTTATTCCTAGGTATTTTATTCTTTTTGATGAGATGGTAAATGAGATTGTTTCTTTAATTTCTCTTTCTGATCTTTCATAGTTAGTGTGTAGAAATGCAACAGATTTCTGTGTAATAATTTTGTATCCTGCAACTTTACCGAATTCATTGATGAGCTCTAGTAGTTTTCTGGTAGCATCTTTAGGATTTTCTATGTATAGTATCATGTCATCTGCAAACAGTGACAGTTTTACTTCTTCTTTTCCAATTTGCATTCCTTTTATTTCTTTCTATTCTCTGATTGCCATGGCTAGGACTTCCAAAGCTATGTTGAATAAAAGTGGCGCAATTGAACACCCTTCTCTTGTCCCTGATCTTAGAGAAAATGCTTTTAGCTTTTCACTGTTGGATATAATGTTAGCTTTGGGTTTGTCATATATGGTCTTTATTATGTTGAGGTATGTTCCCTCTAGGTGCACTTTCTGGAGAGTTTTTATCATAAATGGATGTTGAATTTTGTCAAAAGCTTATTCTGCATGTATTGAGGTGATCATATGGTTTTTATTCTTCAATTTGTTGATGTGGTGTATCACACTGATTGATTTGCAGATACTGAAGAATCCTTGCATCCCTGGGATGAGTCCCACTTGATCATGGTGTATGATCCTCTTAATGTATTGTTGGATTCAGATTGCTAGTATTTTGTTGAGGATTTTTGCATCTACGTTCACCAGTGCTATTGGCCTGTAATTTTCTTTTTTTGTAGTATCTTTGTCAGGTTTTGGTACCAGGATGATGATGGCCTCATAGAATGAGTTTGGGAGTTTTCCTTCCTCTGCAATTTTTTGGAACACTTTCAAAAGGATAGGTGTTAGCTCTTCTCTAAATGTTTAACAGAATTCACCTGTGAAGCCATCTGGTCCTGGACTTTTGTTTGTTGGGAGTTTTTTAATCACAGTTTCAATTTCAGTACTCCTGACTGATCTGTTCATATTTTCTATTTCTTCCTGGTTCAGTCTTAGGAGATCATACCTTTCTAAGAATTTGTCCATTTCTTCCAGGTTTTCCACTTTATTAGCGTATAGTTGTTTGAAGTAGTTTCTTATGATCCTCTGTATTTCTGTGGTGTTGCTGTAACTTCTCCTCTTTCATTTCTAATTTTATTGATTTGAGCCTTCTCCCTTTTTTTCTTGATGAGTGTGGCTAAAGGTTTATTGATTTTATTTTTTCAAAGAACCAGCTTTTTAGTTTCATTGATATTCTGTTGTTTTCTTCATTTCTATTTCATTTATTTCTGCGCTGATCTTTATGATTTCTTTCCTTCTACTAACTTCGGGTTTTTGTTCTTCTTTCTCTAGTTGCTTTAAGTGTAAGGTTAGGTTATTTATTTGTAATTTTTCTTGTTTCCTGAGGTAAGATTACATTGCTATACACGTCCCTCTTAGAACTGCTTTTGCTGCATCCATAGGTTTTGGATCATTGTGCTTTCATTTTCATTTGTCTCTGGGTATCTTCTGATTTCCTCTTTGATTTCTTCAGTGATCCATTGGTTGTTTAATAGCATATTGTTTAGCCTTCACATGTTTGTGTTTTTTACGGGTTTTTTTCTTATAGTTGATTTCTAATCTCATATCGTTGTGGTCGGAAAAGATGCTTGATAATGATTTCAATTTTCTTAAATTTACCGAGGCTCACTTTATGGCCCTGCACGTGGCCTGGAGAATGTTCCATGTGCACATGAGAAGAATATGTATTCTGCTGCTTTGGGATGTAATGCTCTATAAATCTCAATTAAGTCCATCTGGTCTAATGTGTCATTTAAAGTGTGTTTTCTTACTGATTTTTTGTCTGGATGATCTGTCCATTGATGAAAATGGGGTGTTAAAAGTCCCTCACTATTATTGTGTTACTGTCGATTTCTCCTTATATGGCTGTTAGTATTTGCCCTATATATTGAGGCACCTATGTTGGGTGCTTATATATTTACAATTGTTGTATCTTCTTCTTGGATTGATCCCTTGATCATTATATGGTGTCCTTCTTTGTCTCTTGTAACAGTCTTTATTCTAAAGCCTATTTTGTCTGATATGAGTATTGCTACTCCAGCTTTCTTTTGATTTCCATTTGCATGGAACACCTTTTTGCATCCCCTCACTTTTAGTCTGTATGTGTCCCTAGATCTGAAATGCATCTCTTGTAGACAGAATATATATAGGGGTTTTGTTTTTGTATCCATTCAGCCAGTCTGTTTTTGGTGGGAGCATTCATTCCATTTAGCTTTAAGGTAATTATCAATATATATGTTCTTATTGCCATTTTGTTAATTGTTTTGGATTTGTTTTTGCAGCTCTTTTTTCTTCCCTTCCTCTTTTGTTCTCTTCTCTTGTGAATTGATGACTAACTTTAGTATTGTGTTTGGATTCCTTTTTCTTTTCTGTGAGTGTATCTATTGTAGATTTTCAGTTTGCAGTTACCATGAGGTTTTGATATAGCAGTCTATATACAAACAAGATTGTTTTAAGTTGTTGGTCTTTTCATTTCAAATGCATTTCCAATATCCTGCATTTGTGCTCTCCTCATCTCACAGTTGCTGGTTTTGGTAATCATATTTGTGTGCAGATGATTTCCTACCTTTACTGTACGTTTGCCTGTACCAGAAAACTTTTCTCTTTGTAATTTTCTTGTTTCTAGTTATGGCCTTTTCTTTTCTGATTTGAAAAGTTCCGTTAGCATTTGTTGCAAAGCTGGTCTGGTGGTGCTGAATTCTCTTAGCTTTTGCTTGTCTGTAAAACTTTTGATTTCTCCCTCAAATGTGAATGAGCACCTTGCTGGACAGAGTATTCTTGGTTGTAGGTTCTTCCCTTTCATCACTTTAAATATATCGTGCCACTCCCTTCTGGCTTGTAAAGTTTCTGCTGAGAAATCAGCTGTTAACCTTATGGGAGTTCCCTTGTATGTTATTTGTCTCTTTTCCCTTGTTGCTTTTAATGTTCTTTGTCTTTAATTTTTGTCAATTTGATTACTATGTGTCTCAGCATGTTCTTTTTGGGGTTATCCTGCCTGGGACTCTTTGCACTTCCTGGACTTGGGTGACTGTTTCCTTTCCCATGGTAGGGACGTTTTCAGCTACTATTTCTTCAATTATTTTCTCAGATCCTTTCTCTCTCTTTTCTCCTCCCGGGACTCCTGTAATGTGAATGTTGGGGCATTTAATGTTGTCCCAGAGGTCTCTTAGACTGTTTTCATTTCTTTTCATTCTTTTTTCTTTATTCTGTTTTGCAGCATTGATCTCCACCATTCTGTCTTGCAGCTCACTTATCCATTTTTCTGCCTCAGCTATTCTGCTATTGATTCCTTCTAGTGTATTTTTCATTTCAGTTATTGTGTTGTTCATCTGTTTGTTCTTTAGTTCTTCTAGGTCTTTGTTAAACTTTTCTTGTAACTTCTCAATCCATTCTTTTCCTGAGATCTTGGATCATCTTGCAGTATCATTACTCTGAATTCTTTTTCTGGTAGATTGCCTATCTCCACTTCACTTAGTTGTTCTTCTGGGGTTTCATCTTGTTCCTTCATCTGGGACATACTCCTCTGCCATCTCATTTCCACAGGCTGCAGGATTGTAGTTCTTGCTTCTGCTGTCTGCCCTCTGGTAGATGAGGCTAAGGGACTTGTGCAGGCTTCCTGGTGGGAGGGACTGGTTCCTGCCCAATGGTGCATGAAGCTAGGTCTTGTCCTTCTGGTGGGCAGGGCCATGCTCAGGAAGACTTTAAGCAGTCTGTCTGCTGATGGGTGGTGCCGTATTGGTTGTTTGGCCTGAGGCGTCCCACCACTGGAGCCTATAGGCCGTTGGGTGGGGCTAGGTCTTGGGGAGGAAATGGCAGCCTCCAGGAAGGCTCACACCAATGAGTACTCCCGAGAACTACTGCTGCCAGTGTCTTTGTCCCCCACAGTGAGCCACAGCCACCCCCCTGCCTCTGCAGGAGACCCTCCAATACTAGCAGGTAGGTCTGGCCCAGTCTTTTAGGAGTTCACTCCTTTTTTTTCCCTGGGTCCTGGTGTGCATGAGACCTTGTGTGTACCCTCCCAGAGTGGAGTTTCTATCTCCCCCAGTCCTGTGGAATTCCTGTGATCAAACTCTGCTGGTCTTCAAAGCCAGATTCTCTGGGGGCTCCTCCTCCTGTTGCCAGACCCCCAGGCTGGGAAGCCTCATGTGGGGCTCAGGACTTCCACTCCTGTGGGAGAACTTCTGTAGTATAATTATTTTCCAGTTTTGTGGGTCACCCACCTGGCAGATATGGGATTTGATTTTATCACACTTGTGCCCCTCCTGCCATCTCATTGTGGCTTCTTCTTTGTCTTTGGATGTAGGGTATCTTTTTTGGTAGGTTCTGGCTTTTTTTTTTTTTTTTTTTTTTTGGTTGATGGTTGTTCAGCAGTTAGTTGTGATTTTGGTGTCTTCCTAAGAAGGGGTGAGCTCACATCCTACTACTCTGCCATCTGCAAAATAGTCCCATTCTTAATATTATACTACCCCTTTCATTTCATCTTCTCTCTCTCAAACATTTGTAATATAATAAAAAAATTTTCTTTGGATTTCTCCGTTCTGTGCTTTGCAATTTTTACTAGGGAAATATTGAAGAAGTTCCTTCAATTCTTGTTTGTGAAAAGAAAAATGACTATGCCTTCCTGCCCCCACCTCCCCTGACCCAGCTTTTTGGGTAGCTTTTGCTGTGGCTCCGTATCCACTAGATGTTTGCTTCTCTGTTGTTCATTCTTTCATCTTACATTTGATGAGGTTGTAGTCACCTTTGAGAATCTCATGAGAGTTCTGGATGCCAGTACTTGCCCAGTCACAAGACACCTTGGATGCTAGTTAAGAAAGTGCACCTCTGTCCCAATGCAAGTTGTGTCTCAATGGAATTCTGGTACCTGTAGGCACTTCAAGTTCACTGAATGAATGTGTACTTTAATCCATTGATACAAAAGTGGGTTTTACTACATGACTATATATACCTTTCAGTATATTCAGAAGTATATCTATGGGTATATATTTCTGTGGCATTCTAATAGGGCATTATGTGGGGAAAAGATTTCACTAGTCAAATATTTGGGGACGAGAAAATAGAAAAAGTCAAACAGATTTTTCTGCTGTAATATTTCTTAGCTTCTTTAATATGCTAATATGTATTGTGAATCTCAAAGAGGGGTCTGTAGTACAGAGCCTTTCCTGGACTCATGGCCACGGAGACTCCCTTTTTCCTCTGTCCTTTGGGTATAACACTGTAGGAATTACAGATGCATGAATATGCGACACATCTAAGCAGCAGTGAATTGGAAGAGGCAAGTTTGAAATGAGAGTCAATTTGAATAACTAACTTGAAAGACATCTTTGAAGTAGTATGTTAAATGCTTGTTAAAATGAATTTCCGTGATCTCCATTTCAGTTGATTTTGTAGCTCTGAGATCAGTCTATAAATTCAGACATGCTGCTTGTGCCAAAGTCAAGTTAGTTAGAACCTAAATCATAGAAATAAATTCTAATACAAGAAGCATCAACTTTTATGTGCAGAGTATTCTTTAAACAAAGTGTGCCAGATCTTGCTTCCCTGTGAGATGTTTTGTTTTATTTTTAGAGTGCAAAAGCAGAACTTGAAAGGCTACGGCTCAGTGCAAAGCGTGACCAAGAGCCTGGGGATGGCACCTTAAAGGAGAGAGCCTCCATCGTGTCCCAGTGCCTGGAGCACAAGGATGAGAAAGTTCGAAATCGAACCAGAAAACATTGGAGTTTCAACTGTCTGGAGGACACAGAGGCTGAGGTCCTTCAAGGGCAACAGAAAGGCCAGAAAGGCCTAAAGACATTGAGGAAGACTGAGGACAGGAATGGCAAAGCTACTTTGGACTCTAATAATAAGTTACCACCAAAGGTCATCGAAGAGCTTAGTGTGGTTCTACAGCGGTCAAGAACCCTTTCAAAAGAGTTACAAGCTGAGCAGATGGTGCAAAAATAAATAAAATGACTTGTCTTGCAAATTATTTTTTTAAATATTGTATACAATGTATGTGTGCAAACCAGAAACCAAAATATATTTCATGGTTGGTGAGATTTGTCTAGCTATCCTTAACCATTTAAAGAGCATTTTAAACTATGTATGTATATATAAGTGTAAGATTCACTGTGTTTTGTTCTGAACAAAGCCTGTACAGTTCAGCTATATTAACCTTGTGTAGGAAGGCATTGGGTTACTGAGTGGCCAACCTTTTGAAGTACAGTTGACCCTTGAACAACATGGGGCAAGGGTTGGTGTGTTAATCCATGCATAATTTATAGTCAACCCCCTCCCCTGTATACGAAATTCCCCTGCATTTGTGGACTGAACTAATTGTGGATCATGTAGTGCTGTAGGAGTCACTGTCAAAAGATGTCCATGTATAAGTGGACCCATGCGGTTCAAACCCACATTGTTCAAGGGTCAACTGTAGTTATCTAAGTGGTGTAAATTTATGAACAGAAATCACAAACTGTACTGTATTGTATAGAATGCTCTGTATAAATGAAGCCTATGAAACTATATGTAACACATTTTGCACTTTGAGAAACCTTGTATATAAAGTTACCATATGTTTTTAGGTTTACATAGGGTCCACCTTAGGAGAAGAAAAGGAAGTAAGTTGCAAAGGGGGAGGATTTATTTTAGTGGCTGCCTATCAAAGCACACTTTAAAAAGAGGCAAAGAGTTGAAAATGTCCTAAAAGTCAAGGAGGTCAGGTTGAGATTCATTCTAGTTCACTGTTGTTGACCAGACCTTGTTCATGACAAACTGCTTGTTAAGAAAAAAGTCTAGTGACTAAGTATTTCCCAAGATTAGTATTCAGCCACTAAACATGAATAATGGCACTGGCCACTCTTCCTTACAGTGTCAGTGAATCAGCTGCAGTGCTAATCCATTCACTACACTTCAGTTCTTTGCAGGTGGCTGCTGAGAGGAAACTTACACTGCATTGAAGAGATTGTGTGCACAGGACCTGGCATGGATGACACTTGCACTGTTGCTGTATGCAAGCAATTTTTTTTTTTTAATTTAGAGTTCCTTACTATCATTTTGGTATGAGCAACATTCATCATCACAGGGTTTTATTGTTGGTTTTTTGTTATTGTTTTTCTTTGTATGTTCATTTCTTATTAAGACTGAGTCAGAGTTTACTGGAAGTGTACAACATATGGCCATCTGGGGGTAGGAGTTAGATTAACTATTGATACTATACTTGTGGGGGCTACCAGTTCACTTTTAACCTTGTCTTTTTTTTTCTTTTTTTTTTAATAAAGCAGCAGTCTCTTCCCTGTGCCTGACGAATAATGACAAAGCCCTCTATTTTTGTTTCCACATAAAGAGCACCTACTGAGTTGGTTATTTTCCTCAGACAGACAATACCATCTAGTTATAGGTGACATTAGGGGTGGCACTTTTTGTCAGTTTCTTTAGAATTTTATTAGGTCTGGTGAGTTTTGATCAAAATTATTTTAGGTAGCCAAGCTTTATTCCTAGCTTTATTCCCCTTGCACACAGTGCAAGTGGCATCCATGCGAGGTCGTGTGCACACAGTCTCTTCAATGCAGTGTATGTTTCCATTTCCTTTTCCCCCTGTTTTTCAGGTGTCTTATCAGAATTTGTATACAGAGGCCCATACTTCAGTCAGTCCAATCATAGTGCAGTATAACACTGTTTAACGCTATGAATTTCTTCATTGCAAAATACTGATCACTTATATCTGGTGGTGATAAAATAGTTTACCATGGGAGTGTGATATTTATTCTTTAAATCCACATAGATTGGAATTTTTTTAAAGAGAGAAACTGCTGGTCAGTTTATAGGTGGCACTACTGGGGAGCCTTCCTTTAAAAAGCAAGAAATCAAGGTATTTAGGAAAAAATCTAAAATAAACTATTATTTCTGGTAAATGATATTTATGTTTTATGAAATAAGGAGACATGAAAATTATGTTGGACAATGGGAAAGTATCTTTTTTTTTAACCTGCCTTATTTGAATACTTTTGAAACTTGAGCTTAAAATCTAATAACTTCTGTTTCCCTTCCCTTCCTGTACAATTGTCTCCATTTTTCAAGTGTAAGATAAGGACTAATGATGACCTCCCATATATTTTGAGTAAAAATTAAAATTGTTTTACAAGTCCACTTGAGTGTGACTGATTTTCAAAATAACCACTTTCAACTTTTCAAAATAGAGAAATAAATCAAATAGATTGCCTTTCCTTTTTGCCTTTTTAAAAAAATCTGAATTTAATATACACTTCAAACTAGCTGTCATTTTTTCAAACATGTCAGTATGAATATTGTTCTTTTTAAATGATGAATATATGCAGACATAACACAAACAGATTGATGATACTCTCATTTCTAGAGCCCTAAAGTTAATAAAACTAAGCAAAAGTAATTGAAGCAAAAATATGATGTGCACATAACTATATTAGCTGCTAATTTGCATTTACATTTGATAATTTTTAATCCTAAAATAAACAAACTATATTGTAAAAGGAAATATTTTTGAAAATGCACCAAATTTATTTGGATAGATGGTAGTATCCAGATATTTGCACATTTTCTCAAACTTTTGATAATCACTCTGGGGAGAAGAAGATGTAAACTTTCACTATCTCATCAAAATTTGCACCAAGACTTTCATATTACCAACAATGTGGATAGCCTATCATGTGTACAATCATCACATTTATTTCTAATCATTTGGAAATAGACATCACAGAAATGAATCTTGTAGATGACCAAAGTTTATCTGCTTTACATTTTATAGTTATTATTTTTAACAATTTTTTGTTAAATGTTTTAAATTATTTTGTATGTCCTTATCTTCTCTGCCATGGCTACTATATGTTGAATGTAACATTTTTTAAAATTGAGATACCTGTACAGATTTAAGACTTTTTGTGAATTATTAAAGTTCAGAATCTAAATGTCCTCATCCAAGAAGTGGGAATAACACTGATGTTGTAGTATGACTCATATACAGTTGGCCCTTGAACAACACAAGTTTGAACTGTGCCAGTTCACTTATACATGGATTTTTTTCAACAGTAAATACTACAGTACTACACGATCTACGGTTGGTTGATTCCACAGATAGGGAGAACCAACTCTAAGTTATATGAGGATTTTCAACTGGGCAGAGGTCAGCACCCTTAACCCCCAGATTGTTCAAGGGAAAGAACTGCACAGGTCCACTTATCTGTGGATTTTTTTCAATAAGTATTCAGTTGGCCTTCAGTATCCACACATTCCACATTCACAGATTCAGGCAACTGTGACTGCAAACTTAATACGCTATTCATGGTTGGCTGAATCTACAGATATGAAACCCATGAGTATGAAGAGCTGACTATGGGACTTGAGCATCCTCAGATTTTGGTATCTGTAGCAGGTCCTGGAACCAATCTCCTGCAGATACTGAGAGATGACTGTATACATATTTTTATATGTGTGTGTATATCACATACCTGACCCATAGTATAGGTGTAGTAAATGTTATTTATTAATTTATTAGTTTTTCTAGCTCTCATTTTCTAGCTCTCATAAGTTGATACTTCTTACTAATGTTTTTCAAATTGCTTATTTTTTTTCTCATCCCTTTAAAAATATGTTATACACTAATAGAACAGGTTACCACAGGTGGTAGGATGAATTGTGTTTCCCCAAAACCCATAAGCTGAAGCCCTAACCCCTAGTACCCCAAAATTTGGAGTATTTGGAAATAGAGCCTTTAAAGAGGTGATTAAGTCAAAATGAGGTTTTTGGGGTGGGCTCTCATAAATCTGACTGGTGTCCTTATAAGAAGAGGAAATTTGGACACACAACACACAGGGGAAAAAACGTGTGAGGACACTGCAAGAAGGCGGCCATCTGCAAGCCAAGGAGAAAAGCCAAATCTGCCAACATCTTGATCTCAGTCTTCTAGCCTCCAAAAAAAATTGAGAGAAAATAAATTCCTATTATTTCTGCCACCCAGTCTGGAATTTTGTTAATGGTAGCCCTACTACACTTTTATATTAATCCGTTAATATAGGTGTCAGATGAGCAGAATGCCCCCTGGTATTTTCAAGCACTAGTTCTTGCACTCTTGTTATTCCACATCTCAGAATAACTTTGTAATACTACATCAGAGTTACACCTATCATAATGATTAATGAAGGATAAGAAAGCATTTTGAGATGTAACTACTTAGAAGTCAGCTAGCTAAATAACTTGAATACTGAAATAATACAGCACAAACAATTCAAAATTGTTGCCCAGCAAAATTATAGTTTGGGGCTGCTTGTAAAGATCCAAGTTCTATGACATGAAGAACCACTATTCCAGAAGAGTGAAGATGCTGATGTTTCACAAAACTGGATTGATAGAAAATATTGTTAATCCTTTCAAAGAACAACACAGAGAGGTCTTCAGTTAAATAACTGAGCATTCACTAAACTAGGGAGACACAAAAAGTCATTTCAATCAACCCAGATAAGCCAAACCATGATCCTGAGATCGGATCAACACTGATATTGCTCAGATAAAAGTGACATATCTCATTGGAGGGAATCTCATCTTCCCCTCCAGCTAATGCTTCATTTGACTTCTGTTTGTAGCAAATCTCTTGGTAAAATTTGTCTCACTTCCTGCCTTCTATTTTTTCCCTCCCATTCTTTCTTTGAACCCTCTTCATTCAACATTTAGTTTCCCATTATTCTACCATAACTACTCCTCTCAAATTCAGAACAACCTCATTGCCAATCTAAATGGTCAGTTTTGAATCATCATACTTGACCCATCACTATCTGTAGCACTTTATGCAGTTTGTCTCCCCTCCTTTGTGCAATACATTCTAGGATTGGTCTCTAGGACACCATTATCTTGTAGTTTTCCTCCTTCACTAGTCAGTCTTCTCTGATCCTCTACTGGATACTCATCCAATCTCATAGCTTTAAATACAGTACATCTTCCAGCTATCCCATCTGTTTAACTACAGTCTGTACCTACTCACTGAGTTCAAGACTGAGTAATTTACATCTCCACTTGAGTGTCCAACTGTCATCTCAAATATACCATATCTAAAGCATCATCAAATGTCTCCTTACCACAGACTTCCTCTGAATATCTCATATAAAATGACATCATCACCTTCTATCCCCTTTATCTTATTTTTTTTTACATCATAGGACTCAACACCTGACAATTTACATATTTATTAGTATATGTGTTAATGGTCTAATTAGTTACACCAGAATGTAACTCAGCCAGTGCAGAATCTTAGGTTCACCACTATATTCCCAGTATCTAGAACAGTGCCTACAACATAGCCTATAGTCACTACTGAAGGATATGTTGAATAAATGAAGTCATGGTATAATAAAGTAGCTTGAAGGACAATGATCCCAACAAAAGATAGGAACTGCTCTAGGCTAGTCAGCCTGCCACAATACAAAGATCCATACAACCCTCATGGGGGGAAACCCTAGAGCATATAGCTCTGGCGAAGAGAGAGAATTGCACTGCTGGCATGCATAGGACTTCTCCTTTAAAATGTCATTCTCCAAGGTCAGGAAACGTAACCAACCTACCAGATACATAAAAATAAAAACAGCAAGTTAGGCAAAATGAAATGATAGAGGAACATATTCCAAAGGAAGGAACAAGATAAAACTCCAGAAGAACTAAGTGAAGTGGATACAGACAATGTACCTGAGAAAGAGTTCAGGGTAGTGATTGTAAAGATGATCAAAGAACAAGGGAGAAGAATGTATGCACAGAGCAAGAAGTTAAAAGTTTTTAACAGAGTTAGAAAATATAAAGAATAACCAAACAAGAAGACTAAAATAACTAAAATGAAAAATACACTAGAAGGAATCAATGATAGACTAAGTAATCCAGAGGAATGGATCAGCGAGCTGGAAGACAGAGTCATGGAAATCACTGATGCTGAACTAATAAAGGAAAGAAAGAATGAAAAGAAATGAGAACTGTATAGGAGACCACTGGGAAAACATCAGGTCCACTAATATTTTCATTATAGGGGTCCCAGAAGGAGAAGAGACAGGTAAAGGGGCTAAGAACATAATTAGAGCTAGAATAGCTAAAAACATCCCTAACCTGGGAAAGGAAGCAGACACCCAAGTTCAGGAGGCACAGAGAGTGTCACACAGAATTAACCCAAAGAAGACAGATCAAAACACATTGTAACTAAAATGGCAAAAATTAAGGATAAAGACAGCATATTTAAAGCAGCAAGGTAAAACCAACACATAACGTACAAGGTAACTCCCTTAAGGCTATCAGCTGACTTTTCAGCAGAAACTCTGTAGGCCAGAAGGGAATGGCACAATGTATTCAAAGTGAGAAAGGGAAAAACCTACAACCAAGAATACTCCACCCAGCAAGGCTCTTATTCAGATTTGATGGAGAGATCAAAAGCTTCACAGAGAAGCAAAAGCTACAAGGGTTCAATACCACCAAACAAGCTTTACAAGAAACGTTAAAGGAACTTCAC
Source organism: Balaenoptera acutorostrata (assembly GCF_949987535.1). Classification (NCBI taxonomy): domain Eukaryota; kingdom Metazoa; phylum Chordata; class Mammalia; order Artiodactyla; family Balaenopteridae; genus Balaenoptera; species Balaenoptera acutorostrata. Next base: position 82,036,988 of record NC_080068.1, read on the forward strand.
TAAGTAAAACAGAAAAAGACACAACAAGAAACATGACAATCACAAAAACTAAAAGCTTATCAGTAAAGGCAAACTTACAGTAAAGGTAGAAAATCATCCATGCACAAAGGTAGTAGGAAGGTTGACAAAAGCAGTAAAATCATATATGTCCACAATAAGCAGGTAAGGGATACACAAAACAATTAGACGTAAAATATATCAAAAAGAGTAATCATGAGGGAAGAGAGTACAAATGCAGGGTTTTTAAAATGCATTTGAAATTAAGAGATCAGCAACTTAAAACAATCGTGTATATATAGATTGCTAAACCTCATGGTAACCACAAACCAAAAATCTATAATAGATACACACACAAAAAAAGAAAAAGGAATCCAAACATAACACCAAAGGTAGTCATCAAACCTCAAGAGAATAGAATAAAAGAAGAAGAAAGGAACAAAAAGCACCTACAACAAAACAACCCAAAAATAGTTAACAAAATGGCTATAAAAATACACATATCAATAATTATTTTAAATGTATTTTAAATTATTTTAAATGTAAATGGACTAAAAGCTCCAATCAAAAGACACAGAGTGGCTGAATGGATAAAAACCAAGGCCTGTATATATATATGCTGCCTACAAGAAATTCACTTCAGATCTAAAGACACACACAGACTGAAAGTGAGGGAATGGAAAAGCTATTCCATGAATATGGAAACCTAAAGAAAGCTGGGGTAGCAATACTTACATTAGACTTTAAAATAAAGACTGTTATAAGAGACAAAGAAAGACATTACATAACGTAAAGGATCAATCCAAGAAGAAGATATAACAATTGTAAATATATATGCACTCAACATGGAGCACATAAATACATAAAGCAAATATTAACAGACATAAAGGTAGAAATCAACAGTAACACAATAATACTAGGGGTCTTTAACACCCACTTACATCAATGGACAGATCATCCATACAGAAAATCAATATGGAAACACTGGCATTATATGACACATTATACAAGATGCATTTTATATATATATATATATACACACACACACACACACATAGAACATTCCATCTGAAAGCAGCAAAAATACACAATCTTTTCAAGTGCACATAGGACATTTCCATGATAGATCACATGCTAGGCCACAAAACAAGTCTCAGTAAATTTAAGAAGACTGAAATAAAATCAAGCATCTTTTTCAATTATAACACTGTGAGAGCAGAAATCAACTACAAGAAGAAAAACTGCAAAACACACAAACACAGGGAAGCTAAACAATGTGCTACTAAACAACCAATGGATCACTGAAAAGAATCAAAAAGGAAATCAAAATGTACCTGGAGACAAATGAAAACACAATGATCCAAAATATACGGGATGCAGTAAAAGCAGTTTTAAGAGGGAAGTTTATAGCAATACCAGCTTACTTCAGGAAACAAGAAAAATCTCAAATAAACACCCTAAACTTATACCTAAAGGAGCTAGAAAAAGAAGAACAAACAAAACTCAAAGTTACTAGAAGGAAAGGAATCATAAAGATCAGGGCAAACTTAAATGAAATTTACAAAAGAAAAAGAGAAATTAAAAAAAAGAAAAGCTCAATGAAATTAAGAGCTGGTTCTTTGAAAAGATAAACAAAATTGATAAACCTTTACCCAGACTTTAAAAAAAAAAAAAAGAAAGAAAGAAAGAAAAAGGAGAGAGAGGGCCCAAATCAATATAATCAGAAATGAAAAAGGAGAAGTTACAACCAGCACAGAAATACAAAGAATCAGAAAAATCTATTAAGAGCAATTATACACCAAATAAATTGACAACCTAGAAGAAATGGACAAATTCCTAGACATGTACAACCTCCCAATACTGAACGAGGAAGAAATAGAAAATATGAATAGACCAATTACCAGTAATGAAAATGAAACAGTAATAAAATATATATAAATTAATAACAACAACAACAAAAAAACAACTCCCAACAAACAAAAGTCCAGGATCAGATGGCTTCACAGGTGAATTCTAATAAATATTTAGAGAAAAGTTAACAGCTACTCTTCTCAAACTATTCCAAAAATTTACAGAGGAAGGAACACTTCCAAACACATTCTGTGAGGTCAGCATCACCCTAATACCCAGGCCACACACAGACACTCCAGAAAAAAAATTACAGGCCAAAATCACTGATGAATATAGATGTAGAAATCCTCAACAAAACAGTAGCAAACTGAATTCAGTAATACATCAAAAGGATCATACACCATGATCAAGTGGGATTTATCCTAGGGATGCAAGAATTTTTCAATATCCACAGATCAATCAGTGTGATACACCACATTAACAAATTAAATATTAAAAACCATGTGATCATCTCAATACATGCAGAAAAAGCTTTTGACAAAATTCAACAACCTTTTATGATAAAAAACTCTCCAGAGAGTGGGCACAGCAGAAACATACCTTAACATAATAAAAGTCACATATGACAAGCCCACAGCTAACATTATACTCAATGGTGAAAAGCTGAAAGCATTTCCTCTAAGATTAGGAAAAAGACAGGATGCCTACTCACGCTGCTATTATTTAACATAGAATCAGAAATCCTAGTGACAGCAATCCAACAAGAAAAAGAAATAAAAGGAATCTAAATTGGAAAGGAAGAATAAAACTGACAGTGTTTGCAGATGACATTATACTATAAATAGAAAATCCTAAGAATGCCACCAAAAAACTACTAGAGCTAATCAATAAATTAGGTAAAGTTGCAGAACAGAACATTAATACACAAATGTGTTGCATTTCTATACAGTAACAATGAACTATCAGAAAGAGAAATTAAGGAAACAATCCCAATTACAATTGCATCAGAAAGAATAAAAAACCTAGGAATAAACCTACTAAAGGAGGTAAAAGACCTGTAGTCGGAAATCTATATAACACTGATGAAAGAAATTGAATATAACAGAAACAGATGGAAAGATATACTATGTTCATGGATTGGAAGAATTATCATTTTTAAAATGACCATACTACCCAAGGTAATCTACAGATTCAATGTAATCCCTATCAAAATACCAATTACATTTTTCACAGAACTACAACAAATAATTTTAAAATTTGTATGGAAACACAGAAGACCCCAAAGAGCCAAAGTGATCTTGAGAAATAAGAACAGAACTGGAGGAATCATGCTCCCTGACTTCAGACTACATTACAAAGCTAGAGTAATCAAACTGTATGGTACTGGCACAAAACCAAACATATAGGTCAATGGAACAGAAAAGAGAGCCCAGAAATACACCCACACATTTACGGTCAATTAATCTACAACAAAGGAAGCAAGAATATAAAATGGAGAAAAGGCAGTCTCTTCAATAACTAGTGCTGGGAATACTGGACAACTACATGTAAAAGAATAAAATTTGAAGTTTCTCTAACATCATATAGAAAACCTAAATATAAGACAGGACATCATAAAACTTCTGGAGAAAAACATAGGTGGAACAGTCTTTGACGTAAATCATAGCAATAATTTTTTGGATCTGTCTCCTAAAGCAAAGGGAATAAAAGCAAAAATAAACAAATGGGACCTAATTAAACTTTTTAAAATTGAAGTATAGTTGATTTACGATGTTGTGTTAGTTTCAGGTGTACAGCAAAGAAATTCAGTTATATATATAGAGATAGGTAGATAAATCTATCTATATATATATAACTATTCTCTTTCAGATTATTTTTCCATTATAGGCTATTTCAAGATATTGAGTATAGCACCCTGTGCTATACAGTAGGCCCTTGTTTGTTATATATTTCATATATAGTAGTGTGTATATGTTAATCCCAAACAGGACCTTTTGCACAGCAAAGGAAATCACTGACAAAACAAAAGGAAAACCTACTGATTAGGAGAAAATATTTGCAAATGATATGACCAGTAAGGAATTAATATCCAAAATATATAAACAGATCATACACTCAACATCAAAAAAACCCCTACACAACCTAATTTTAAAATGGGCAGAAAATATAAATAGATATTTTTCCAAAGAAGACATGCAGATTGCCAACAGGCACATGCAAAGATCCTCAACATAGTTAATCATCAGAGCAATGCAAATTAAATCCATGAAATATCATCTCACACCAAAAAGAACACAAATAATTAATGTTGGTGAGGATATGAGAAAATGGAATTCTAGTGGGAATGGTAGGAATGTAAATTGGTGGGAATGTAATTGGTGCAGCCACTGTGGAATGCATTATGAAAGTTTCCACAAAAAAAAACTAAAAAATAGAACTACCATATGACCCAGAAATTCCACTCCTCAGTATATGTCCAAAAAATGGAAACACTAATTAGAAAAGATAGGAATTGAGTATCAAGATGGTGGAGTAGTAGGACATGAAGTTCACCTTCTCCCACAAGTACTTCAAAAATACATCTACATGTGGAACGATTCTCACAGAATGCCTACTGAATGTGGGCAGAAAACCTCAGACAGCTGAAAGGGCAAGAAAATCCCCATGAAACCAGGTAGTACAACAACAAAAAAAAAAGTGAGAAAGCAATTGGGATGGACCTGCATCCCTGGGAGAGAGCTGTGAAAGAGGAAAGTTTCCTGACTCCCTCTTGCGAGAGCACCAGAATCACAACTGGCTGCTGGACAATCATTGACAGGAAGACCCTGGACTTCACCAAGGAGGATACCCCACGTCCAAGGACAGAGGAGAAGCCACAGTGAGACGGTAGGAGGGGCGCAATCAGAGTAAAATCAAATCCCATAACTGCTGGGTGGGTGACTCACAGACTGGAGAACACTTATACCACAGAAGTCCACCCACTGGAGTGAAGGTTTTGAGCCCCACGTCAGGCTTCCCAACCTGGGGGTCTGGCAACGGGAGGAGGAATTCCTAGAGAATCAGACTTTGAAGTCTAGTGGGAATTGATTGCAGGACTGTGACAGGACTGGGGGAAACAGAGACCCCACTCTTGGAGGGCACACACAAAGTAATGTGTGCATCGGGACCCAGGGGAAGGAGCAGTGACCCTGGGGGAGACTGAACCAGACGTACCTGCTGGTGTTGGGGGGTGTCCTGCAGAGGCAAGTGGTGTCTCTGTTTCACCGTGGGGATAAGGACACTGGCAGCAGAGGTCCTGGGAAGTTTTCCTTGGCGTGAGCCCTCCCAGAGTCTGCCATTAACTCCACCAAAGAGCACGGGTAGGCTCCAGTGTCAGGTTGCCTCAGGCAAAACAACGCAACAGGGAGGGAACCCAGCCCCACCCATCAACAGTCCAGTGGATTAAGGTTTTACTGAGCTCTGACCACCACAGCAACAGTCAGCTCTACCCACCACCAGAGCCTCCCATCAAGCCTCTTAGATAGCCTCAACCACCAGAGGGCAGACAACAGAAGCAAGAAAAACTACAATCCTGCAGCCTGTGGACCAAAAACCACAGTTACAGAAAGACAGAGAAGATGAAAAGGCAGAGGGCTGTGTACCAGATGAAGGAACAAGAAAAAACCCCAGAAAAACAACTAAATGAAGTGGAGATAGGCAACCTTCCAGAAAAAGAATTCAGAATAATGATAATGAAGATGATCCAGGACCTCGGAATAAGAATGGAGGCAAAGATTGAGAAGATGCAAGAAATGATTAACAAAGACCTAGAAGAATTAAAGAACAAACAAACAGAGATGACCAATACAATAACTGAAATGAAAACTACACTAGAAGGAATCAATAGCAGAATAACTGAGGCAGAAGAACGGATAAGTGACCTGGAAGACAGAATGGTGGAATTCACTGCTGCGGAAGAGACTAAAGAAAAAAGAATGAAAAGAAATGAAGACAGCCTAAGAGACCTCTGGGACAACATTAAACGCAACAACATTCGCATTATAGGGGTCCCAGAAGGAGAAGAGAGAGAGAAAGGACCAGAGAAAATATTTGAAGAGATTATAGTCGAAAACTTCCCTAACATGGGAAAGGAAATAGCCACCCAAGTCCAGGAAGCACAGAGAGTCCCATACAGAATAAACCCAAGGAGAAACACGCCGAGACACATAGTAATCAAAGTGGCAAAAATTAAAGACAAAGAAAAATTACTGAAAGCAGCAAGGGAAAAACGACAAATAACATACAAGGGAACTCCCATAAGGTTAACAGCTGATTTCTCAGCAGAAACTCTGCAAGCCAGAAGGGAGTGGCATGATATACTTAAAGTGATGAAAGGGAAGAACCTACAACCAAGATTACTCTACCCAGCAAGGATCTCATTTAGATTTGATGGAGAAATCAAAACCTTTACAGACAAGCAAAAGCTAAGAGAATTCAGCACCACCAAACCAGCGCTACAACAAATGCTAAAGGAACTTCTCTAAGTGGGAAACACAAGAGAAGAAAAGGACCTACAAAAACAAACCCAAAACAATTAAGAAAATGGTCATAGGAACATACATATCGATAATTACCTTAAACGTGAATGGATTAAATGCCCCAACCAAAAGACATAGACTGGCTGAATGGATACAAAAACAAGACCCATATATATGCTGTCTACAAGAGACCCACTTCAGACCTAGGGACACATACAGACTGAAAGTGAGGGGATGGAAAAAGATATTCCATGCAAATGGAAATCAAAAGAAAGCTGGAGTAGCTATACTCATATCAGATAAAATAGACTTTAAAATAAAGAATGTTACAAGAGACAAGGAAGGACACTACATAATGATCCAGGGATCAATCCAAGAAGAAGATATAACAATTATAAATATATATGTACCCAACATAGGAGCACCTCAATACATAAGGCAACTGCCAACAGCTATAAAAGAGGAAATCGACAGTAACACAATAATAGTGGGGGACTTTAACACCTCACTTACACCAATGGACAGATCATCCAAAATGAAAATAAATAAGGAAACAGAAGCTTTAAATGACACAATAGACCAGATAGATTTAATTGATATATATAGGACATTCCATCCAAAAACGGCAGATTACACGTTCTTCTCAAGTGCGCACGGAACATTCTCCAGGATAGATCACATCTTGGGTCACAAATCAAGCCTCAGTAAATTTAAGAAAATTGAAATCATATCAAGCATCTTTTCTGACCACAACGCTATGAGATTAGAAATGAATTACAGGGAAAAAAACGTAAAAAAGACAAACACATGGAGGCTAAACAATACATTACTAAATAACCAAGAGATCACTGAAGAAATCAAACAGGAAATAAAAAAATACCTAGAGACAAATGACAATGAAAACATGACGACCCAAAACCTAAGGGATGCAGCAAAAGCGGTTCTAAGAGGGAAGTTTATAGCTATACAAGCCTACCTAAAGAAACAAGAAAAATCTCAAGTAAACAATCTAACCTTACACCTAAAGAAACTAGAGAAAGAAGGACAAACAAAACCCAAAGTTAGCAGAAGGAAAGAAATCATAAAGATCAGAGCAGAAATAAATGAAATAGAAACAAAGAAAACAATAGCAAAGATCAATAAAACTAAAAGTTGGTTCTTTGAGAAGATAAACAAAATTGATAAGCCATTAGCCAGACTCATCAAGAAAAAGAGGGAGAGGACTCAAATCAATAAAATCAGAAATGAAAAAGGAGAAGTTACAACAGACACCGCAGAAATACAAAACATCCTAAGAGACTACTACAAGCAACTTTATGCCAATAAAATGGACAACCTGGAAGAAATGGACAAATTCTTAGAAAGGTATAACCTTCCAAGACTGAATCAGGAAGAAACAGAAAATATGAACAGACCAATCACAAGTAATGAAATTGAAACTGTGATTAAAAATCTTCCAACAAACAAAAGTCCAGGACCAGATGGCTTCACAGGTGAATTCTATCAAACATTTAGAGAAGAGCTAACACCCATACTTCTCAAACTCTTCCAAAATATTGCAGAGGAAGGAACTCTCCCAAACTCATTCTATGAGGCCACCATCACCCTGATACCAAAACCAGACAAAGACACTACAAAAAAAGAAAATTACAGACCAATATCACTGATGAATATAGATGCAAAAATCCTCAACAAAATACTAGCAAACAGAATCCAACAACACATTAAAAGGATCATACACCACGATCAAGTGGGATTTATCCCAGGGATGCAAGGATTCTTCAATATACGCAAATCAATCAATGTGATACACCATATTAACAAATTGAAGAATAAAAACCATATGATCATCTCATAGATGCAGAAAAAGCTTTTGACAAAATTCAACACCCATTTCTGATAAAAACTCTCCAGAAAGTGGGCATAGAGGGAACCTACCTCAACATAATAAAGGCCATATATGACAAACCCACAGCAAACATCATTCTCAATGGTGAAAAACTGAAAGCATTTCCTCTAAGATCAGGAACGAGACAAGGATGTCCACTCTCACCACTATTATTCAACATAGTTCTGGAAGTCCTAGCCATGGCAATCAGAGAAGAAAAAGAAATAAAAGGAATACAAATTGGAAAAGAAGAAGTAAAACTGTCACTGTTTGCGGATGACATGATACTATACATAGAGAATCCTAAAACTGCCACCAGAAAACTGCTAGAGCTAATTAATGAATATGGTAAAGTTGCAGGTTACAAAATGAATGCACAGAAATCTCTTGCATTCCTATACACTAATGATGAAAAATCTGAAAGAGAAATTATGGAAACACTCCCATTTACCATTGCAACAAAAAGAATAAAATACCTAGGAATAAACCTACCTAGGGAGACAAAAGACCTGTATGCAGAAAACTATAAGACACTGATGAAAGAAATTAAAGATGATACCAACAGATGGAGAGATATACCATGTTCTTGGATTGGAAGAATCAACATGGTGAAAATGAGTATACTACCCAAAGCAATCTACAGATTCAATGCAATCCCTATCAAATTACCAATGGCATTTTTTACGGAACTAGAACAAATCATCTTAAAATTTGTATGGAGACACAAAAGACCCCGAATAGCCAAAGCAGTCTTGAGGCAAAAAAATGGAGCTGGAGGAATCAGACTCCCTGACTTCAGACTATACTACAAAGCTACAGTAATCAAGACAATATGGTACTGGCACAAAAACAGAAACGTAGATCAATGGAATAAGATAGAAAGCCCAGAGATTAACCCACGCACCTATGGTCAACTAATCTATGACAAAGGAGGCAAAGATATACAATGGAGAAAAGACAGTCTCTTCAATAAGTGGTGCTGGGAAAACTGGACAGCTACATGTAAAAGAATGAAATTAGAATACTCCCTAACACCATACACAAAAATAAACTCAAAATGGATTAGAGACCTAAATATAAGACTGGACACTATAAAACTCTTAGAGGAAAACATAGGAAGAACACTCTTTGACATAAATCACAGCAAGATCTTTTTTGATCCACCTCCTAGAGTAATGGAAATAAAAACAAAAATAAACAAATGGGACCTAATGAAACTTCAAAGCTTTTGCACAGCAAAGGAAACCATAAACAAGACGAAAAGACAACCCTCAGAATGGGAGAAAATATTTGCAAATGAATCAACGGACAAAGGATTAATCTCCAAAATATATAAACAGCTCATTCAGCTCAATATCAAAGAAACAAACACCCCAATCCAAAAATGGGCAGAAGACCTAAATAGACATTTCTCCAAAGAAGACATACAGACGGCCACGAAGCACATGAAAAGATGCTCAACATCACTAATTATTAGAGAAATGCAAATCAAAACTACAATGAGGTATCACCTCACTCCTGTTAGAATGGGCATCATCAGAAAATCTACAAACAACAAATGCTGGAGAGGGTGTGGAGAAAAGGGAACCCTCTTGCACTGTTGGTGGGAATGTAAATTGATACAGCCACTATGGAGAACAATATGGAGGTTCCTTAAAAAACTAAAAATAGAATTACCATATGACCCAGCAATCCCACTACTGGGCATATACCCAGAGAAAACCGTAATTCAAAAAGACACATGCACCCGAATGTTCATTGCAGCACTATTTACAATAGCCAGGTCATGGAAGCAACCTAAATGCCCATCAACAGACGAATGGATAAAGAAGTTGTGGTACATATATACAATGGAATATTACTCAGCCATAAAAAGGAACGAAATTGAGTCATTTGTTGAGACGTGGATGGATCTAGAGACTGTCATACAGAGTGAAGTAAGTCAGAAAGAGAATAACAAATATCGTATATTAATGCATGTATGTGGAACCTAGAAAAATGGTACAGATGAGCCAGTTTGCAGGGCAGAAGTTGAGACACAGATGTAGAGAATGGACATATGGACACCAAGGGGGGAAAACTGTGGTGAGGTGGGGATGGTGGTGTGCTGAATTGGGCGATTGGGATTGACATGTATACACTGATGTGTATAAAACTGATGCCTAATAAGAACCTGCAGTATAAAAAAACAAACAAAACAACTAATACTAAACTTTCATTGGGTTATTTGTATGGAAATATGTTAATATAAATGTTTCAGACATTACATGAAATTTCTAAAAATCTTATATTTGTATTTGTATGGAAATATGTATGGAAATATGTTAATATAAATGTTTCAGACATTACATGAAATTTCTAAAAATCTTATATTTGTATTTGTATGGAAATATGTATGGAAATATGTTAATATAAATGTTTCAGACATTACAGGAAACTTCTAAAAATCTTATATGTTCTGGTATAATGTTATAAGTAATAATCCTAGTTATTACTTTAAAATGTATATCTCAGAAATAACTAATTTTCTTGTCAACTGCATTATTATGAACTTTCATCAAATCTTTAACCGTGGTCATTTTTAAGTCTTTTGTCATTTACAGACAGTTCTGGGTGTACTCTGATGATTTTGCAAATATGTTCCTATAAAAGGGTTTCATCTTCAAGAAATTCATGGAAAAGACTCTGACAAGTACAGGTTTCTGGTAACTGACTGTACTGCTGAACTGAATGAATAAGCATTTTCAGAACTCTAATGAAAAACTGATGAACTCATAAAAGTGCTAACAAAAGATCAAGATGAAAAAAAAAAATTAATTACATGGGACTGAGTGAACTGATGAGGATGAGTATAATTTTTGTGACTTTCTGTCTGAATTAAAAAAAAAAAATCCCACAAGGACTCAGAGGCAAAGAATATACAAATCAATTTTCACTGCAAAGTAAAGGAGCTGTTACAGTGGAGGATTACTGGACTGAATGTCAATATTATGACATAGTATGAGTGTGTTTCATGTTTGGTAATTGCAATCATTGTTGCTTTTGTTGTGGTCATCCATGTACAATGCTTGGTGTCAGTCTATTTATCTCTTGTAAAAATAAAATACAGTGTGTGTGTGTGTGTGTGTGTGTGTGTGGAAAAAAGAAAAAAAAAAAAAAGAATAATGCCAACCAAAAAAAAAAAAAGAATTCGCATGTGAGGGGCTAAACGAGATTATGTGAACACGTGTGTGCACACTCACGTATGTGTTCACGTGTGTATGGGAGAGGGCACACCGTGGCTTCAGTGCCATTAAAAAAGCACATGAAGTGGTGATAGTGACGACTGTTTTCCTCAGATTAGGCTGTCTGACGTAATGGGAGATCTTCAAGTGGTGAAAGGAAACAAATGTCACGGGAAGAAGGTTTAAAGTGCAGATTCAAAAGAATCCCAGCACAAGAAAGGCGAAGGAAACCTGCCCCGTGCCCGGCACATTGGGGGCATGCAAAAGCAGTTTCCCACGTGGGGAACGAAATCACAGTAGGGGAGGAAGAGGGAGTGGGGAGATGACATTTGAGGACATACTTATGGACGAATTCACAGTCCAGTCTGAACTGAGTCTTATGTGCATCAGCTGTGATTTGCCAAAGACTTCCTGGAGCAAGCAGATCTGTGATAATGCCTGTTAGCGACCAACCCTCGCAAGATCTTCTCCTTTACCTCTGGTAACCGCCACGTGGGATGCGGTGGAATGTGTCTGTGGAATGTGTTTGCAGACCGGAAAGGGCTGAGAGAGGAGGGCAGATGTGGGAAGAGGCAGTAGGAACCAAGAGTAGCCAGAGCACCGTCCTCAGAGAAGGGGAAATTGTGTGGAGTCAAGAGTCTGAGGATCTTAGCTCCCAGGCAAATGCAGGATGTGATGAGATAAGCAGGGCAAGGCATGGCGAGCTGCAGCCACGTTTTCGGAGGATAATTTGGCAGCACCCGGGGGTGGGGGTGGGAAAGCTAAGAGGGTAGTGGTTGCACCCAAGAAAGGAGGTGCATGAAGAATCAAGGGCCTTGGTCTTGGATTTGTTGGGGGAATTCCCAGGAATTCCTGGGAGGAGCATCCTGGGAGAAAACCGATGCAGAAGGGAAAGTCCAGTCATTCCTTAGGGGTCTGGAGCAGGGATGCACACAACATTTTGGCTCCTGGAAGACAATGGGCATTGGGAAGGGGAATGAGTAGGATTTGTGGGATGATGAGGAATTGAGTGAGGACATAAGAGTTCCATCTAAAATAGGGAGCAGCCCACAAATGAATGGTAAGAAGGGTGTAGGAAGGGAGTGAGGGGTTACAGGCTGAGAATGCTTTTAGGCACAACCTCTGGGTCATATTCATTTCAGTGGCCACCTTGCTGTCCTATTGTAGGATGTTATTTTATGTTTTCAACTCTTATAGAACATTTGGAAATAACACTTGGAAATTGGGAATTTTCCTCCCAACAGTGAAGTAACTCCCAGGTCGCCATAGTCTTTGTATAACATTGGATACGTTTCTAGAGGAGCCTAAAGTCTACAGGAAGAGTGGTGACGAGGGGGAGCTCTGTCTTAAGTGAACGTGAGACGTGGAGGGAGGGCAGGAGTGGAGGGACTGGCTGGGTGTGCATCTGCTTATTTTGCAAAAAGAAACACGGAAAGGAGAAACCGTAAAGTGACACCTCAGATCTTTTCTTAATTAAGGTAAAATATGCATAAAATAGACCTTTTAAGCCATTTTTAAGTGTACAGTTCACTAGCATTAAGTATCTTCACACTGTTGCGCCACTGTTGCTACCATCCATCTCCAGAACTGTTTTCATCCCCCAGACTGAAACTCCGCCCCCAATTAAACAACAACTCCCCATTCCCCCTTCCAGCCCTGACAGTCACCATTCTACTTTCCATCTCTATGAATTTGACTACTATAGGTATCTCAAATAAATGGAATTATATTATTAAAAAAAAAAAAAAAAAAAAGAAAGTTTCCTGCACCCTGGAAGTCCCCTCACCAGTGAGGAGATCAGCTGGGACAAAGGAGGAGCTTCAGAGCCTCAGAAGAGAATGCATGAACAAGTTTGCAGCAGCTGGATCTGAGAGACACCTGCACAGATGGTCAGTGCCACTGCCCTGCATTCCCCAGCCTGAGATGTGCATCCACCAGTACGGGGGGCGTGGCTGGGTTCTGAGGCTGTGGCTTTGGAGATCAGATCCAGGGAGAGGACTGGGGTGGGCTGCACGAAAACAGCCTGAATGTGCTGGGATCTTGTGAGACTGCAACTGAGGGTGTACGTGAAGGAAGCCCTGGTGCCTTAGAAACCAGTTGCCATTTGTTTTGGGGGATGTGGAGGGGGGCAGGATCTTCCATTGCAGTCTTTTTCCCTATGTGAGCTCTCAAGTGGCAGGACACCAACTACACGAGCTCCAGGAGCAATCACAAGCCACTGCCACTGCTGCTGTCAGCACCTGCTACAGAAGTGGTCGCAAGCCACCACCACCACCACCCTCCTGGATTCTGGGAGCAGTCGTGAGCTGCTGCCACCCTTGCAGACTCCAGGAGAGGTTGCAAGCCACCCTGGCGGATTCCAGGAGCAGTTGCAAGCTGCTGCTGCTGCCCTCCCAAAATCCAGGAGCAGTCATGAGGCACCTCCACTCCCATCATGTGCTCTGGGGGGGAACACGTGAGCTGCCATCACCACCAAGAACCCCAGGACCGGTCACCAGCCACCCCATCTGCACACCTCCTATCAAGGGGATAACAGCCAGCACACACTGAGGAAATAGGCAATAGGCATCCACACTATAAACAGCCCTTGCACCAAAAATATTAAACCCACACAAGCTACACAGGGAGGCTCCCACATATAAATAGCCCTCAAAGACCACAGTAGATAATTCTTTCTCCTAAACTCACAAAGTAAGAGAAATATAAGTACAGTGAAGAAGCAGAGGAACCACTCCCAGTTAAAAGACCAAGAGAATTCCCCTGAAAGAATAAACAATGAAACAGACCTCTTCAGTCTTATAGACACTGATTTCAAAAAGGATATAATGAAAATACTGAAGGCATTAAGAAAGGTGATTGAAAGAAATGCAGAGTACTATAAAAAGGAACAAGAAACTATAGAAAAATTAGAAAACTCATTTGTTGAGATGAAAGCCAAGCTAAAGGCAATGAATGGCAGAATGAATAATGTGGAAGAACGAATAAGTGACCTGGAAGATACAATAATGGAAATCACCCAATCAGGACAGCATACAGAAAGCCAAATAAAAGCAATATAAAAGACCTATGGGATAATGTAAAGCATGTCAATCTATGCATAATAGGGATTCCAAAAGGGGAAGAAAGAGAAAAAGGGATCAAGAATGTATATGAAGAAATTACGGCTGAAAACTTCCCCAAAAGATATCCAGGTACATGAAGTACAGAGGGTCCCAAACAAGATAAAACCAAACAGACCTACACCAAGACATATTATAAATAAAATGGCAAAAGTTAAAGAGATGATTCTAAAGGCAGCAAGAGAAAAACAAAGCATTAATTACAAGGGAACTGATGTAAGACTCTCAGCTGATTTCTCTACAGAAATGTTGCAGGCCAGAAGGCAGTGTCAAGATGTATTCAAAGTCCTGAAAGGGAAAAGTGTGCAACCTAGGATACTCTACCCAGAAAGATTATCATTTAGAATAGAAGGAAAGAGAAAGTATTTCTCAGACAAGCAAAAACTAAATGAATACAACAATACTAAACCTATCCTAAAAGAAATATTGAAAAGTCTTCTCTAAATAGAAGAGAAGTAAGAATCTATAGGAAAGAGAAAATCACAATTGGAAAGCAAATCACCTAAATAAACCAGTACACAGATTTAAAAAAATCAAAACATTTTTGTGAAACGGATGAGAACTACAATGAACAGCAAAAGGATGAACAGGAAGATGTATAAGAGGACATCAAAATCAGAAAATGTGGGTGAGGAGAGTAAAAAAGTGTAGATGTTTTCATTTCTTAGAATGTGTTTGAGCCTATATGACTACCAGTCTAAGGGAAATAGGTATAGGAAGGGAATAACATATTTGAAAAACAGGGTAACCACAAATCAAAAACCTACAGTAGATTCAGAAAACCCAAAAAGAAGAGAACATAAGTATAATACAACTGAAAAACATCAAACCACAAAAGGAAAACCAAAAAGAAAAAGTATGGGACAAAGAAAAAATGTAAAAATCAATGAGAAAACAAGGTTTAAAATGTCAACAAATACATATCAACCAATAATTACCTTAATGTCAATGGACTAAATGCTCCAATCAAAAGACACAGAGTGGTAGATTGGATTTAAAAAATAGGGCAAAGGACACACAGATTGAAAGTGAGGGCATGGAAAAATTATCTAAGGCAAATGGAAATGACAAGAAAGCACGTTCACAATACTCAGACAAAATAGACTTTAAAACAAAGTCCATAAAGAAAGACAAAGAAGGACAGTATATAATAATAAAAGGATAACACAAAAAGAGGATTTTACACTAGTCAATATATATGTACCTAATATAGGAGCACCCAAATACATAAATACTAACAGACATAAAGGGAGAAATTGACAGTAGTACAATAATAGTAGGAGACTTTAGCATCCCACTCACATCAATGGAAAGATCTTCTAGACAGAAAATCAATAAGGCAACAGAGATCCTAAATGATACAACAGTTAGACTTAATTGATATTTTCAGGACATTAAATCCAAACAGAATACACATTCTTTTCAAGTGCACATGGAACGTTCTCTAGGATGGACCACATACTAGGGTGCAAAACAAGCCTCCCAAATTTAAGAGTACAGAAATTATCTCAGGCATCTTCTCTGCCCACAATGGCATGAGACTAGAAATCAACCACAGAAAAAGAAATGAGAAAAAAATGATTACATGGAGACTAAACAATATGCTACTAAAAAACCAATGCGTCAACAATGAAATCAAAGAGGAAATTAAAAAATACCTTGAGACAAATGACAATGAAAACACAACCATACAAAGTATATGGAATGCAGCAAAAGCAGTTCTTTGAGGTAAGTTCATAGTGATACCCGCCTTCTTCAAAAAACAAGAAAAATGTTAAACAACCTAACCTACCACTTAAAAGAATTAGAAAAAGGAGAACAAACAAAACCTAAAGTCAGCAGAAGGAAGGAAATAATAAAGATCAGGGAGGAAACAAATAAAATAGAGATTAAAAAAATAGTAGAAAAAAATCAATAAAACCAAGAGCTGGTTCTTTGAAAGGGTAAACAAGATGGACAAAACTCTGGCCAGGCTCACCAAGAAAAAGAGGGAGAGAAGCCAAATAAACAAAATAAGATATAAAAAAGGAGACATAACAACCAATACCAAAATACAAAAAAACATAAGGGAATACTATGAACAATTATATGCTAACAAATTCAACAACCTAGAAGAAATGGACAACTTTCTAGAAACACACAGCCCACAAAATTGAATCAAGAAGAAATAGATAACTTGAAAAGACTGATTCACTAGAAATGAAATAGAATCTGTAATTAAAAAGCTCCCTACAAACAAAAGTCCAGGACAAGATGGCTTCACAGGTGAATTCTACTAAACATACAAAGAAGAACTTATACCAACACTTCTCAAACTCTTCTAAAATACTGAAGAGAAGGGAACACTCCCAAAGACATTCTATGAAGCCACCATCACTCTGATACCAAAACCAGACAAAGACACTAGCAAAAAAGAAAATTACAGGCCACTATCTTTGATGAATATAGATGCAAAATTTCTCAACAAAATATTAGCAAACTGAATTCAGCAACACATATAAAAGATCATACACCATGACCAAGTGCGATACATCCCAAGTTCATGTCTCATTCAACATACACAAATCAATCACTGCAATATACCACATTAACCAAAGAAAAGACAAAAACCACATGATCACCTCAATAGATGCAGAAAAAGCATCTGACAAAATTCAACATCCATTCATGAAAAAACTCTTACCAAAGTGGGTATAGAGGGAGCATATCTCAACATAATAAAAGCTATTTATGACAAACCCACAGCCAATATAATACTCAATGGTGAAAAGCTGAAAACCTGACCTCTAAAATCTGGAACAAGACAAGGATGCCCACTCTCACCTCTTCTATTCAACATAGTGTTGGAAGTCGTAGCCACAGCAATCAGACAAGAAAGAGAAATAAGTGTATCCAAGTTGGAAGGGAAGAGGTAAAATTGTAATTATATGCAGAAGACTTGATACTATTTATAGAAAATCCTTAAGATTCAACACAAAAACTACTAGAACTGAAAAACTATTTCAGCAAGATAGCAGGATACAAGATTAACATACAAAAATTGGTTGCATTTCTTTACATTAACAATGAAATATCTGAAAGGGAATGTAAAATAAAATAATAAAAAGTACTTTTTAAAATCACACCCCCAAAAATAAAATACTTAGGAATAAACCTGACCAAGGAGTTGAAAGACTTATATGCTGAGAACTATAAAACATTAATAAAGAAAACTGAAGATGATTCAAAGAAATAGATAGATATCCCATGCTCTTGGATAGGAAGAGTTAATATTGTTAAGATGGCCACAACTATCCAAAGCAATCTACAGATTTAATGCAACCCTTATTAACACATTATTGACCAGGGGATTTTGGCAGAAACTAACATCTGTGGTTGGCGATTTGTTATGTAAGTGAATATTGAAACACCCACATTTGAATAAATATCAAAAACCGTTTTTTTCATTTAATGTATTTATTTGAAACTTTGTACATGTATTACTAAAGCATTCTAATATTTTTAGAGTGTGATAGGCAGTATAGCAGGCACCTCTGTGCAGGGGAACAGAACATCTATTACATCTATACTGTGTTTCACCGCTCTTTCCCCTGGAAGAGCAGACTACACTTTCTAACAGCACTTTTTGTTTAGTCCTGTGGGTATTATTTCCTCTAGAATATATTCTTTTAGTTTACCTGATGGTCAACAAGGTGGATCTTTGCAGGGGGCTCTTTTAGAAACGCCACAAGAAGGACCAGGTGTGGGACTACCACTACATTCACCAGAATGGTCAGTTACCCATTCTCTAGCTACTGCTAACAAAAATTGCTTATAAGTCATTTTATTCTGCGCATTAAGGCTACAATATATTTTAAACACATTGAATAAACCGCAATTGCTCAAATAGAAACCCTCTTTCTTATACCATTTTCGAGTTTTCTGAAGGATATTGAAGTTTGCCAGATATTGATTGGATCGATCAACTCCTTTCATATATTTATTATACTCTAATATACAAGTGGGCTTAGTTATCTGATGGTCAGTCCTCCTGTCTTCCTTTCCTGTAGATGCTATGGTGGTGTCATGAATAGCTGTCACCATGTGGACTAGCTTCTTATCTTTCCATATAAGAAGAACCACTTCTCCCTTCTGTTAGAATGCCATTTCTCCCCTCTGTAGATTTTTATATTTCTCCTTTAATTGGTTTGGTAGACCACGATTCTCTCTTATAGTCCCACAAACTCTGGTTTTATTTTTCAACAATATTTCAGATGTGAACACACTGTTGTAATAATTGTCTTGGTAAATATGGTGCCATGAACCAAGATAAGGTGGTAGGACTGATAGTATTGTTTCTTGCAGTTTCTTTCCTTCACCCATGTAAATCTCAAGGTTGCATATATATCCAGTTTCACTTTTGCTAACCATCCTGACCAAAGTTCCATATTTTGTAAGTTTTCTTGGATTACAGGTTTTGAATCCGAGTCATCCTCTCCACTTTATCATTGCCTCATCAAGTGATAGCTCTCGTTTTTATATACAGATCAATTGAAATTTTGGTAGAAAATAATCCAAAAGAACTTTGAAATTCTGTCTACAGGAAGTGGAGTTTCTGAGTTATCGTTAAAGTGAAGAAATATCATTATTTGTTCAAACCTTCTTCTCATCATAACCTTTGGAAAGATAGGGGTTTCAAGTAAGGGATCAGTCCACCAATATTCTTTCCACTGTGACTTTCTTATCTGTCCCATCGAAGTTATTAATCCAAGAAACTTCTTCATGTCAGTATTGGTTACATCAGTCCATTTTAAAGCCTTATCATACTTTTTATATGATTTTTCATTCTGTTGGTGATGATACAAGTTTGTTTGAGAAGCGACCAACTCAAGAAAGTCATTACCAAAAATTAATTCTGTTATTTCACAAACACTTTGTGGGTTATTACATTCAATAATGACACCTGACACACGTGTAAAGTCCTCATTTTCGTGAAATGTTGTCTTCAATCCACTCTTCTGTAGAAACAAAGGAGCAATCTCCAGCTCTGTGAGTTTAATTTTCAATTTCTGTATCAGAATCAATCACTACTCTTTTTTGTCTTTTTGTTGGCCTCATGTTCACATTGTCTGAATCAGAACTATATTCTGAAGAACTATCATTTTCTGAGACCCTAGTATATATGTCACTCAGACAATAACAGAAATTATCTGCATAACATTCACCAAAAATTCTTCTTCACTCAAAATTTCACGATGTGTCATTTTTGAAAATTTTACATAATAAACTTGCATTTATAATATATGCAAGCTTGGAACAAAAACCTAATGGAGCAAAATGTATATGATAATGACAATCATAAGTTGTATAATGAACCCTTGATCAATTTTAAGCTCTAACAACTTCACACAGTGATGTTAGTTGTATCACTCTCTAAAAATGTATTGATATGTCTTTGGTCAATAATGTTTGGGTAACAAAAGACGTATTAATATGTCTCTGGTCAATAATGTGTTAAATTACTCATGACATTTTTCACAGAACTAGAAGAAATAACCCTAAAGTTTATATGGAACCATAAAAGACCCAGAATTTCCAAAGCAATCTGGAAGAAAATGAACAAAGCAGGAAGCATAACCCTCCCAGACTTCAGACAATTCTACAAAGCTACAGTAATCAAAACAGCATGGTATTGACACAAAACAGCCATACGGATCAATGGAACAGAATAGAGAGTCCAGAAATAAACCCATGTGCCTGTGATTAATCTTCAACAAAGGAGGGAAGAATATAAAATAGGAAAATGACCATCTCTTCAAGTGGTGCTGGGAAATTTGGACATTTGCATGTAAATCAATTAAGTTAGAATACACCCTCTCACCATACACAAAAATAAACTCAAGATGGCTTAAAGACTTAAACATGACACCATAAAACTCCTAGAAGAGATCATAGGCAAAACATTCTCTGACATAAGTCGTACCAATATTTTCTTAGGTCAGTCTCCTGAGGCATTAGAAATAAAAACAAAAATAAACAAATGAAACGTAATCAAACTTACAAGATTTTGCACAGCAAAGGAAACCATAAACAAAAAGACAATTGACAGAATGGGACAAAATATTTGCAAATGAAGTGAATGACAAGGGCTTAATTTCCAAAGTGTATAAACAGCTTATACAACTTAATAACAAAAAAAAGCAAACAACCCAATCAAGAAATGGGCAGAAGACCTAAGCAGACATTTCTCCAAAGAATACAGACAGAGAGCCAATATTCACATGAAAAGATGCTCAACATTGCTAATTATCAGAGAAATGCAAATCAAAACTACAACAAGGTACCACCTCACACCAGTGAGAATGGCCATCAATAAAAAGTCTACAAATAACAAATGCTGGAGAGGGTGTGGAGAAAAGGGAACCCTCCTACATTGTTGGTGGGAATGTAAGTTGGTACAGACACTATGCAAAACAGCATGGAGGTTCCTCAAAAAACAAAAAATAGAGTTGCCATGTGATCCAGTAATCCCACTCCTAGGCATATATCCAGACAAAACTGTAATTCAAAAAGAACACCCCTATGTTCATAGCAGCACTATTCACAATAGCCAAGACATGGAAACAACCTAAATGTCCATAGACAGATGAATGGATAAAGAAGATGTGGTACATATACACAATGGAATACTACTCAGCCATAAAAAAGAATGAAATAATGCCATTTGTAGCAACATGGATGCAACTAGAGATTATCATACTAAGTGAAGTAAGTCAGAAAGAGAATGACAAATAGCATATGATATCACTTATATGTGGAATCTAAAATAGGACACAAATGAACCTATCTACAAAACTGACTCATGGACATAGAGAACAGATTTGTGGTTGCCAGTGGGGAGGGTGTTGGGGGAGGGATGGAGTGGGAAGCTGGGTTTAGGAGATGTAGGCTATTATATATAGAATGGATAAACAACAAGGTCCTACTATATAGCAGAGAGAACTACATTCAATATCCTATGATAAACCATAATGAAAAATTAAAAATAATGTATATATTGTATAGCTGAATCACTTTGTTGTACAGCAGAAATTAACACAACATTGTAAATCAAGTATACTTCAATTAAAAAAAAGAGAAAAAGTAAAGATTCATGCACCCCAATGTTCATAGCAGCATCATTTACAATAGTCAAGAAATTCAAGCAATCTAAGTGGCCAATAGATGAATGGATCAAGATGTATGTATGTATATGTACATATGTGTGTGTGTGTGTGTGTGTATGTATATACAGACACACACACACTCATACACAATGGAATACTACTCAGCCATAAAAATGAATGAAATTTTGGCATTTGCAACATGGATGGACTTGGAGGGTATTATGCTAAGTGAAATAAGTTAGGCAGAGAAATACTGTATGATACCTCTTATATGTGGAATCTAAAAAATAAAACAGACTAGTGAATATAACAAAAAAGAAACAGACTCACAGATATAGAAAACAAACTAGTGATTACCAGTGAGGAGAAGGAAGGAGGGAAGGGGCAAGATAGTAGTAGGGGATCAAGAGGTACAAACTACTATGCATAAAGTAAATAAGCAACAATGATATGTTGTATAACATGGGGAATATAGCCAATATTTTATAGTAACTATAAATGGAATATAACCTTTAAAAATTGTGAATCACTCTTGTACACCTGAAACTTATACAATATTGTACATCAACCATACCTTAATAGAAATGAAAAGATGATAAAATAAATACTACTTCAGATAAATATATATGCTTCCCTAGAGATCTATACTGAAAGGAATACAAAAGAGAGTTTAGGCAAAAAGAAGTTGGTCCCAGATAAAGTGCCAAAATGCAGGAAAACTAAAGAACAAAAGAAGGGGAAAAATGCAGATAAACATAAATCAATATCAACTGTACAAAATAATGATATACTGTCTTGGTTGATATACGTAGAATAAGTAATAACTATACCAAAGATGTGTTAGGGGCTACATGGACTTAAAGTTCCACGCATATGAGAGAAGTGAATGTAATAAATTTTAATAAATTAAGTATGCGTGTTGTAATCTCTAGAGTACCTAATAAGAGAATAGTAAAAGAATGTATGACTCATGTTTATAGAGAAGAAAAACAGAAAAGTAAAATCTATTTAAATTATCCAAAAGAACAAAAAGAAAAATGAGCATAACAGAACAAGCCAAAAACAAATACTAAGGTGGTAGCTATAAGGCCAAATATATCAGTAACTACCTCAAATTTAAAATAACTAAATTTTGATTAAAAGCAAACAGCAACAAAACCTATATGC
The DNA here is from genome assembly GCF_949987535.1 of Balaenoptera acutorostrata. NCBI lineage: Eukaryota > Metazoa > Chordata > Mammalia > Artiodactyla > Balaenopteridae > Balaenoptera > Balaenoptera acutorostrata. Next base: position 82,059,896 of record NC_080068.1, read on the forward strand.
TGCTTCTAAGAAACACCTTAAATATAAACACAGATACTGAAAGTAAATGTTGAAGAAAAAATATACTCTGCAGACACTAATCCAAAGAAAGCTAGTGCCCCCATACTAATACAGAACAAATTTGACTTTAAAGGAGGAAGCATTACTTCAGATAAAAAGAGACATTTCTTATACAGGAGAATATAAATGAATAAAATCTTTATATCTACCATATATTTGTAATCTTCAAGGTTCACAGTCCAAGATCACATTTCCCTGGAAGGTGCTATCTGGATAGCTAAGAGCTCCATACACCTATTGCATGTAACTGTTACATGACTGAAGACACTGCAGTAAGTCTACAAATTTTCTCCTCTTGGCACTTGCTCTCACAAAAGTCTCTTTGGATCAACTCATAAACAAGGACAAGAGATTACAATGATAAAGAAAGTATCAATAGTTGTACTGTTAACCTCTCCACTGACAGAAAATGTCTTAGAAACACTTTCCTAACAGTTATACAAGATTTTACTAGGGACCCACCTGAATAAAGACAGAACAATTAAGCAAATTAACTCTCTTCTTTTGAGGAAAAGACTTACCACCTAACAACTATTGAGATCATCCATCATTGCAATAACCAATGACCTCAGTGGTTGACACACACTTCTTCCCAAACACACACTTGCCTTTAGAGGCTAAGCATGATTTCCCACTCCAGAAACATGAAAATTTCCATTCCCAAAATGGAAAGGACTTGTTGCAACACTCAAAGCTATAAACCATCACCAAAACCATGGACCTTCAGCTCATTTCTGTTGAATTCCTTTTATTTACCAAATCCCAGCAACATAAGGCAACACTATTCAGCAGTCCACTTAGACTTCATTCTAAATGTTGGCTCCTTTATCAGGTCTCATAGCTCCTATGGGGGAGTATCCATGGCTCTTGTTCCTGCAAGTGCTGACTACAACACAAGTCAAGCTCTGCAAATGTGCCCTGGCTCCAGTGCAAGCATTTGTACCTACACATACTTTCTACAAATGGTTACACCAATGAAAATATTTTTATATTTATATTTTTATATTGAAAATGGTACCTATAACCAGTATGCTTGAGTAAATTTGTATTATTCCTAATATTTCTTAATCATTTTCTGCCCAACTGCTCAGTTACTTAATAAAAAGACTAAGAATCCTTTAGTGAGATACATTTCTTCCTCAGCAGATGAACCTAGCCTTTGCTTCCAAGGGATTTGTCTGGCTTGTGTTTTCTTATGCATTATTCTAACTATACACCAATTCTTGTCTGCTCATGAAATAGAACTGTGAAATTACACAAGTAAATGAAATAGAATGATTTAATCAGTAATCTTTCAACTATATAGAATTACCCAGTTGAATAAGGAAATTAGACATCTAACTAGTACTGTATTTTAGAACAAGTTAGAAATTATACATTTGACATGCTAGATCAAATTTCTAAAGATGTGATGGTTATTATAAGTCTGATTTTACAAAACATAATGACCTTCTATTTTACTCCATCTCATGAAGAATAGTGCATGCACACAGAGAATGCTATACACTCATTCCAGGTACCTAAGATTTTAAAATCATCTTACAAAATTACCAGAATTGAGGCTTCTTTATAGGATTTTAGTGGAATAATAAGACTAATTTAGTGGCAGATGTTGTACTCATGTCTGGAGAGGGATTCAATCACTTTAAATATTTTGAATGTGGTCGTATACAATTAATACAATTTAAATACCAGAAACATTTAAATCATTTATATCAGTTGACTGTTCAAACGACAAAATCAACACCAGGAGTTATTGCATATTTTAAAAGGTATAACCTGTCAATCAGCTAAAGTCATTAAACTTGAATACTAAATTCCTGGCAATATACATTTTAAATTACTACTGCAAAACAAACTCCTGTCCTCATCGGTAATCAACAATCATTATAAAATATCCTATAAGTAGCCTATAGGCCCTTGGGAGATTTCCTATTTTGCCGCAGGACAAAGTGTTTAATAAATATTTCTTGGATGACTGCACAGATAAGAGTAGTAATCAGCCTTAGACTTGGTGAAAATTATTTCCAGATTTTGTTAGATGTTTATCTAACAGTTTGTGGTAATGGTGTAATGATTTTTTGGTTAGTGTTATTTGCCCATTCATTTGCTTATTTTGCCTTTTTGTTTGCTTTTTTCCTCCTTTTGTTAATGGTATTTAAATAGAAATTTTCATTTGTTTTATATAAATGTCATTTTATACTGGAAGTCTAGATCTGGTCTCAGTTTCGATTAAAATTCACTTTCCAGCTTGGTTTTTGAAGATATATATCCTTATAAATTCCTGTTGTACTTCTGAAATAGATTAAATTGCCTTTAGCATGGAGTATTTAAATTTCCCACTTATCAGAAATTCTGTGGCTTTTTCTACTTACCAACTGTAATAGAAAAAATTTGACCCTGAAATAAAGTTGCTAATTTTTCCAGTTTTTAGAATAATAGAGCAATAACTGATTATGAATATAAACCACTGGCATTTGATATACAATTTACTGAGCTACTCCTTTCTGGTCCAGACAAAGAGAATTTGGGAATATGAAAAGGTTAGTGTTAAGCCTATTGCAGGTGAGTAATCCAGTTGTTGCTCTGATGTTCCTGGGGATTAAAACCCCTTAGTAAATTAGAGCCTGCACATTTCAGCAGTTACAGTGATGCATACTAGCAGTTATAGTGATGTATTGAGCATTTACCATGTACAAAGCATTAGCAAAGTGTACCTAACTTGCATGATTGCTTTAAGAAAACACAAGATAATATATTTAAAACGTGTAGCATTTTGCTAGTCATGTTCCCAAATACTTGGCCAATGCTAGTTCCCTCCTCATTCATTGTTTTCTTTCACTCTTTTATTCCACTTAACAACGATTTATTGCGTACCTTCTTTATGGCTGGTATTGAGCTAGTTAGCAATTTCATAATTGGATCTAAATGTGTAAGATAATCAACCAGGTGAAGAACAAGAAATGGGACCAAGGTTCATCCACAGTGCTTATAACTTGCCAGCTCTCTGAGATTTAATGGAAGTTGCCTAATGCTTCACTCAGTCTCCCTTTAAATAATTTTTACTTTAAATAGTCTTCAAGTTTTACTCAACTATTTGAAAGGTGCATAAGTATTTTACGAGTAAAATTTGAAATATTTTTCTTTTCAAGAGAGAGACACTATTGTTAATGTCTTTGAAAAATGGACACCCAGGTAGTTGAATGTATGGTAATTCCTTTTTAATTGGTGGATCAGTTTTAGAAATATACAGCATTGTAGTGGAAAAACATCATAAATCAAATGGGTTCTGAGTGCCAATTTCCAATGTGTGTGTGTGTTGGGGGGCTTTCCCCCACACCAACAGGCAATTCTCCAACACCAGCTGGGTGTCCTGCAATTCAACTCAATTATGACACTATCTAGCCAAAGAAGATATCATCAGACCCCATACATTGAGTCCCACAAGACTGCTCCCCACTCTCCGCTTCAGATGCCAGTCGCAAGTTCAGATTATCACCTGTGCTTCTGCGTTATCACCATGGGCTAAAGATTCAAAGTTCAAATGACCCCCTTTCCTGGGTTCCATTAATTTACTAGAGTGCCTCACCAAACTCAGACATATTTTACTTACTAAATCACTAGTAATCTAGATTACTTATTTACTAGATTAGGTTTATTATAAAATGATATAACCCAGGAAGATCCATATGGAAGAGATGCCTAGGACAAGGTATGGAAAAAGGGCACAGAGCTTCCATGCTCTCTGGGAGCACTGCTCTCCCCAAATCTGCATATGTTCACCAACCTGGAAGCTCTCCTTTGTGATTTTTACAGAGGTTTCTTTATACAGGTATGACTGATTAAATCATTGGCTACTGGTGACTGAACTCAATCTCTAGCCCCTCTTTCCTCCCCAGAGGTCAGAAGGATGGGACTGAGATTTCCAACCCTCTAATCACATGGTCATCTCCATGCTTAGGCACTTCCAAAAGTCACCTTCTTTACGTAACAAAAAATACCGTTATTTCTTCATCAGAAAAATCTCCAAGGGTTTTAGGAGCTTTGTGCCAGAAATGGGGACAAATATCAAATATATATTTATTATAAATCATAATATTACAGTAGTTGTGTTGGGTGGGGACAGCAATTGACTGGACTGATAATGAGGTAACTTTCTGGAATGGATGAATCATAATGTTCGGTAGTCTTGATAGAGGTTTGGGCCACACAGGCGTATGCATTTATCAGAACTCAGGGAAGATATACTTAATATATGTGCATTCCATTTTATGTAAATTTTATATAAAAGTGCATGCTAAAGTATTTGAGGAAGTTGTTGTGATGTCTGCAACATTCTTTAAATGGGTGGAAACTAGTATGAATTAATGGATGAATAGAGAGGTGCAGATAGGATAGTTGAGCAAGTACAGTAAAATGTAAAGGGTAGAATCTAGGTGGTAGATTTCAGGGGGTTCAGTGAAACATTTTTTTCAACTCTGCTGCATGTTCATGTGGTTTCATAATAAAGTATTGGAAAATGCAGCATAAAAGGCACATATAATTTTTCACTCTGTCTAGCATTTTTAATGTTAATAAAAGTATTTGGGACTGAATTAAATTGTATTTAATTTCAATTCTGCCTTTTCATATGTACCCACAGTTCGTAATAGTGAAAGCTGCTTCCTGCATGTTTTCCTTTTAGAACTCAATTAACATTGATTTGTCCATTGCTGCAGACTATATTAACACTAACGACTTAGAATTAGTGTTTGCTCTTTATGAATAAGTTCAATCACATGCTCCTTTCATTCCTACTTCCTTTCCAATGTGTTCTAATTAAAAGCTATTAATGTTTGTATTTCCTGGCAATTTTATTTTTACATTCATATTCAAATTACCATATTACTGAAATGTATATATTTCCTAATAAATGTGAGATTTTATCATTTGTTATTTCTGTTTAAGAGTTTAATGACTCTACTTGGATGTTCAACATTTAACTTTTTTTAAAAAATTCATAGTTCATAAGTCTAACATGCCCTATTTTTCAGATATGAACTGTTCTAATAGGATGCACTAGGTAATGGTCCAGAAAATGGTTAGGTTCATTGAAGGTGTCCAAAGAACATATGAAAACTACTACCTGAATTTTATTTAAAAACTTTATTCATATTTAATCTACAGATTGACCAGGACATGCTCACTTGGTCTTCAAGAAAGAGTGATATGCAATGTGGGAGAGTTAGCAGTTATGTTCTTTGTCTTATATTGTAGTTCATACTTGACTGTGTACGTGGATTTGTAAATATTTACTAATTTTAATTAAGAAAACTCTTAGACAAGGACACTTGGTTTAAAAGATTTTTTAAAAAGCAGGCAAGAAATGAAGAAAGAAAGGAAAAATGATATGTGAAATGAAAGTAATACTAATAATGTGAACATAAGAGAAAATGACAAAACCAACTTATCTTCCTGACCACAAAATTGGAGCATTTCAGAGCCTCATTATGCAATAAAGATGATGCCCTAAAGTGATCTGACCAAAAGTCACCTAAAACTGTAGTTATCAAGAAGAAGACTATTAGAAATTATATTCACTACCATTAATGATGAATTTAGACCTAAGGGAATTTTCATGTCTTGAGATATTAACTAATGATAGTATAAAGTCTTCATGGGAACAAGACTTTTTAAACATGGAGAAAATTAAGACAAATCGCTGCAATTTTTAAATGGGATTTTAAAAGTCATTTGATACTTAATATTGTACTTTACAAAATTTTACTAACATAAATTATAAATTTTTAGAAGTCTTTTTTGAGTGAAAGACATGAAAACCAAAAAGAATTGAACAAAGACTTGTTCTTCCTGTAGTAGAGGGCTGGAGTAATACATGACAAACAAACATAAATGCATTTAATTGGCAGACAAAAATAAATTGCCAGAAGATCTGAACAAACAAGTGCAGAAGGTACAGTATTCAGTTGGATGAAAATACCCATATTTCAATTGTGTCCCAATTTACGGTTTTTCTAGATTTCACTTCAGTAATGAAATACATAAAGAACTACTTTTTTGTGATCCTCTAAAGAAAAATATAGAGGATAAGCAGATCTTAAATAATAACTAATAAAATCATTGTTTCTTGAAACACCTGTAAGTGCTCATGGAGCAGCATCTGATTAGAATGAAGAGAGAATTCCAGGATGAGAGAGTATCACATGCGAACTCATACCATCCTTATTCAGAGACAAGGAATATTCCATATTCCATATGTTGTTTTAGGTTCATGTGCTTCATCTGGAAGTGCCCTCATTTTGTGAGGGAATTAGAAAGAACTACTGCAAAATTACCTTCACACTAATTTTATATCAGTTGGCTAAACCTAAAAGAAAAAAAAATCCTGACAAACATTACCAGACATGAGTTTCAGGTGATGCGGTACTGACTTTCTGACTGGAGCAACATCCCTAGAGTCTGGCTGCAGATACTCTGTGTCAGAACATTTGTGAACACAGTCCTATGTGTTCACAACACAAAGCAGTTGGATGATTACATTGTTGTGGTGAAAGTTATAAGTGAGGGACTTCTAAAATATAGCAATTCTATCAATCTACAGAACCAAGTGAAAGAGGTTCCTTTCTAGGCGTGGAAAACAACTCTCAGGTCATCTCCTTTAAAGCTTTTATAAAATACACACTGAATAAATCCGTGTTAAATAAAAAAATGAACTAACAAATAACTTACAGTTTCAAATATAATCCAAAAATGCTATTATCTCCTCGCCATTAACTTTGTTTTAATTATGCATAATTAATTCTAAGAAAAGTGTGAAAAGTTTTGAAGATAAACTCTATAATAAGTCAAGATATTTTATTCACATATCTGTCTGCATGCAAATGAAATGTCAAGCATTATATTTCATGTTCATTGGCTCCTTGTAGCCATTTTTTTTTTTTACACTGAAAAGAGTTTTCCTTTTCCTTTCAACTCTCTTTAATGGACATTTCTTGAGCTCCTAGTGTATACTAGGCTAGGCATTATGTAGTTTCACATATCCTATCTCATTTTATTTAGAGCTGAATACCAATCTATGAGGCAAAGAAAACTTCAAAATTTTAAAATTTAACCATCAAGCAATGTATTTTGAAATAGCTGAATGCGTGAATTCTGAAGTGGGGACTTACTTAAAACAACTGTAGGAACTCGATAACAATCAGCTATTAGCTCTCTTCAAGAAAATGGCCTAATAACAAGAAGCAAAGGCAACCTCTTATTAGATGCCTGTGGCAGTCATTTTCCATAAGGCCTAGAATTCAGATCATGAAGGCAGTTTCTAGAGTAAGGATAGCAGTTTGCCAACTGCTTCAGAGTTCTTCAGAAGGGGTTTACTCCACATTAAAAGGATCATACACCATGATCAAGTGGGATTTATCCCAGGGATGCAAGGATTCTTCAATATACACAGATCAATCAATGTGATACACCATATTAACAAATTGAAGAATAAAAACCATATGATCATCTCAATAGATGCAGAAAAAGCTTTTGACAAAATTCAACACCCATTTATGATAAAAAACTCTCCAGAAAGTGGGCATAGAGGGAACCTACCTCAACATATTAAAGGTCATATATGACAAACTCACAGCAAACATCATTCTCAACGGTGAAATACTGAAAGCATTTCCTCTAAGATCAGGAACGAGACAAGGATGTCCACTCTCACCACTATTATTCAACATAGTTCTGGAAGTCCTAGCCATGGCAATCAGAGAAGAAAAAGAAATAAAAGGAATACAAATTGGAAAAGAAGAAGTAAAACTGTCACTGTTTGCAGATGACATGATACTATACATAGAGAATCCTAAAGATGTCACCAGAAAACTACTAGGGCCAATCAATGAATTTGGTAAAGTAGCATGATACAAAATTAATGCACAGAAATCTTTTGCATTCGTATACACTAATGATGAAAAATCTGAAAGAGAAATTAAGGAAACACTCCCATTTACCACTGCAACAAACAGAATAAAATACCTAGGAATAAACCTACCTAGGGAGACAAAAGACCTGTATGCACAAAACTATAAGACACTGATGAAAGAAATTAAAGATGATACCAACAGATGGAGAGATATACCATGTTCTTGGATTGGAAGAATCAATATTGTGAAAATGACTATACTACCCAAAGCAATCTACAGATTCAATGCAATCCCTATCAAATTACCAATGGCATTTTTTACGGAACTAGAACAAATCATCTTAAAATTTGTATGGAGACACAAAAGACCCCAAATAGCCAAAGCAGTCTTGAGGCAAAAAAATGGAGCTGGAGGAATCAGACTCCCTGACTTCAGACTATAGTACAAAGCTACAGTAATCAAGACAATATGGTACTGGCACAAAAACAGAGACACAGATCAATGGAACAGGATAGAAAGCCTGGAGAAAAACCCACGCACCTATAGTCAACTAATCTATGACAAAGGAGGCAAAGATATACAATGGAGAAAAGACAGTTTCTTCAATAAGTGGTGCTGGGAAAACTGGACAGCTACATGTAAAAGAATGAAATTAGAATACTCCCTAACACCATATACAAAAATAAACTCAAAATGGATTTGAGACCTAAATGTAAGACCAGACACTATAAAACTCTTAGAGGAAAACATAGGAAGAACACTCTTTGACATAAATCACAGCAAGATCTTTTTTGACCCACCTCCTAGAGTAATGGAAATAAAAACAAAAATAAACAAATGGGACCTAATGAAACTTCAAAGCTTTTGCACAGCAATGGAAACCATAAACAAGATGAAAAGACAACCCTCAGAATGGGAGAAAATATTTGCAAACGAATCAATGGACAAAGGATTAATCTCCAAAATATATAAACAGCTCATTTAGCTCAATATTAAAGAAACAAAGAACCCAATCCAAAAATGGGCAGAAGACCTAAATAGACATTTCTCCAAAGAAGACATACAGATGGCCAAGAAGCACATGAAAAGCTGCTCAACATCACTAATTATTAGAGAAATGCAAATCAAAACTACAATGAGGTATCACCTCACACCAGTTAGAATGGGCATCATCAGAAAATCTACAAACAACAAATGCTGGAGAGTGTGTGGAGAAAAGGGAACCCTCTTGCACTGTTTGTGGGAATGTAAACTGATACAGCCACTATGGAGAACAATATGGAGGTTCCTTAAAAAACTAAAAATAGAATTACCATATGATCCAGCAATCCCACTACTGGGCATATACCCAGAGAAAACCATAATTCAAAAAGAAACATGCACCCCAATGTTCACTGCAGCACTATTTACAATAGGCAGGACATGGAAGCAACCTAAATGCCCATCGACAGATAAATGGATAAAGAAGTTGTGGTACATATATACAATGGAATATTACTCAGCCATAAAAAGGAACGAAATTGAGTCATTTGTTGAGACGTGAATGGATTTAGAGACTGTCATACAGAGTGAAGTAAGTCAGAAAGAGAAAAACAAATATCGTATATTAATGCATGTACGTGGAACCTAGAAAAATGGTACAGATGAACTGGTTTGCAGGGCAGAAGTTGAGACACAGATGTAGAGAACAAACGTATGGACACCAAGGGGGGAAAACCGCAGTGGGGTGGGGATAGTGGTGTGCTGAATTGGGCGATTGGGATTGACATGTATACACTGATGTGTATAAAATTGATGACTGATTTAAAAAAATAATAATAAGGTGACCATATGTGTGTGGGTTTATCTCTGGGCTTTCTATCCTGTTCCATTGACCTATGTTTCTGTTTAAAAAAAAAAAAAAAAAAAAAAAAAAAAAAAAAAAAAATGAAGGGGTTTACTCCAAAGGACTTAATATATTAAAGAATGATAGAAAACATTTTTTTTTGGAAAAACAAACATTTTAATCATATTAGAAAAGTCAGGAAAAACTGTTTGTCAACTAAGTCTTAATTAAACATAAGATTAATTTATCACTATTAAAAACACAATATGCAAACAATCAAAATTAAAAAGAAAACCAAGGTGTTTTATAATTGTGATTTCTTGGACATAGTTCTCTCTGGACATTACCCTCATGTGTCCAGGTGACTATTTTTGCAAAATAGAATAGCTAGTATATAGTTTATTATGTTTAAAAAGTGTGAGGCAATGAGATAACTGGTTAAAGGTCACAGTTACTAAATATATAAGATGTACACCAGAGTTAACTTCTAGTTTTAGATCCTAAAGTTAAGCTGGTGATACGAAGTGTGGTCTTACAGTTTGTCCCAGTGGTAGACTGTTTATTTTATGCATTTTTCAGTGTTTTGAGAGTCTGTGAAGTGGCTCACAAGAAGTTAGATAAGACAGAGACAGAATTATGAAATTAAAACATAACGGATCAAAGGAGAGATAAAGAAAGAAATCTTACAGGGACAAAGCACCATTCACGGAACCTGGGTTGAGTAACTGAGCAAGGTCCTAGTTAGCCAGCTGGGATTCAGTGATAAGCAAAATAGATCCTCTTAACCGTCAAGAAATTTAGTGCTTAACAAGGAAGATTACATAATACTCACTAAATAAATAGACTTATACACTCTGATAAATGCTTTGAAGAAAAGATATAGAAAGCATATAACAGAGGGACCAAATTTTATTAGGGAGTTATTTCCATTTTCTGTAAATGACAATAAAAGAATCACAAGCAACCTGTTAACCTGATGAAAAATTAGGCAAAGCATATTCCAGGTAGAGAATAACAAGTTCAAAATCTCAGAAGTAGGAAACAGTTTGCAGCATTAGGATAATGTCCTTCAAATTTGTTTGATTTTACACTTCTACCAGTAAAATATTTGTGAGCATACATTGCCAACAGCTAGCTAGCTTCATTCCTCTCCTTTCCTCCCCTCCCCTCCCTTCCTTCCTTTCTTTCTTTTCTTCTGTTCTTCTTAGTTTCATATATATATTTATTAATGAAACAGATATTATATTTCAACAAAAATAGGTACTAATAAAGGATGAGATATATGTTTTGCATGTTTTCTTTTCATATACCAATATAGTAGCTGTCATAACCCAAAGATTAATGCCTCCTGAAAGGGAAATTGTTTCATTAGAGAATCTGAAATATCAATGTGTCTGAAGCCTAGGAAGCCATGATGAGCGTTACAAAAGCTGAGGCAAAGGTAGGCAATGGCTAGATCATGAAGGATCCTGACATACACATTTAAAGCTTTTGAATTTTTTCTCTAGGTTAACTGAACACCAATGAAGGATTTAGAGCACCCCATTTCAGGATATACTACTGAAGCTGCTAGGTGGAGAATGGATTGAATAGGGATGGGAGAAAAATAAAGGGAGCATATTATGGTAATCTAGGAAAGAAATGATGCAGAGTTGGATTAGATTATTGCAGTGGCAGTGAAAAAAATTAATACGATTAGAGGTATATTTTAGAGGTAGATCTGTCAAGCCTTAATTGTGGTATGAAAAAATGTATTATAGGGCTGAGGATCAAGATGGTGGAGTATTACAACGTGAAGCTCACCTCCTCCCACAAATATGTTCAAAATACAACTACATGTGGAATGATTCTCCAAGAATATCTACTGAACACTGGCAAAAGACCTCAGACTTCTAAAAGGGCAAGAAAATCTTCATATAACTGGGTAGGACAAAATAAAAAATAAAGAAAAAAGAAAGAGAGAAAAACTGGGATGTGACCTGTGCCCCTGGGAGGGAGCTATGAAAGAGGAAAAGGTTCCTGCACCATGACAAACCCCTCACTAGCAGGGAGAACAGCTGGGACAGGGTGAAGCTTCGGAGCATTGGAGGAGAGTGCAGCAACCAGTTTGCAGCAGCCAGAATGGAGGGAAACCTGCAAGACGATCAGTTCCACCCTCCTGTGCTCCCCAGCCTGAGATGTGTGTCCATTAGTGTGGGCAGGGGCTGGATGCTGAAGCTTCAGCTTTGGAGATCAGACCCAAGGAGAGGACTGTGGTTGGCGGCACAGAAACAGCCTGAACAGGCTAGAGTCTGCTGTGACCGCAACTAAGGGTGTACGTGGAGGAAGCCTGGCCTGCCTTAGAGGCTAGGAGCCATTGTTTGGGAGGTGAGTAAGGGGAGGGGTGGGACCTGCCATTGCAGCCGTTTTCCCTGCATGCTCTGAGGTGACAGGACATCACCTACACAAGCTCTGGGTCACCATCACAGACTCCAGGAGTGGTCATGAGCCACCATTACTGCCCTCCTGGGCTGCAGAAGCAGTTGTGAGCCCCTCTCACTAGGCTCCTGGGCTCCAGGGGTGAGTGCAAGCTGCCTGTGCTGCCATCGTGGGCTTCAGGGGCACATGTGAGCTGCTAACACCACCAAGAACCCCAGGAGTAGGCACCAGCTGCTGAATCTTCACACCCCCTATCAAGGTGATAATGGCCAGTACACTCTGAGGAAAGAGGCAGCAGGGATCCATACAAAAAACAGCCCTTGAACCAAAAATATTAAACTCACACAAGCTACACAGGGATGCTCCCACATATAAATAGCCCTCAAAGACCACAGTGGATAACTGTTTCCCCTAAACTCACAGAGTAAGAGAAATATAAATAAAACAAAGAAGCAGAGGAACCACCCCCAGTTAAAAGACCAAGAGAATTCCCCTGAAAGAACAAACAATGAAACAGACCACTTCACTCTAATAGACACTAGTTTCAAAAATGAGATAATGAAAATATTGAAGGAAATAAGAAAGGCTATCAACAGAAATGCAGAGTACTGTAAAAAGGAAACAAACTATAAAGAGGAGCCAAGAAAAATTAGATAACTTATTTGCTGAGAAAAAAACTGAGCTAAAGGCAATGACTAGCAGAATGAATAATGGAGAAGAATGAATAGGTGATCTGGAAGATAGAATAATGAAAATCATTCAGTCAGAAGATTGAGGAGACTTTAACACCCCATCAATGGACATATCTTCTAGACAGAAAATCAATAAGGCAACAGAGGTCCTAAATGATACAACAGTTAGAGTTAACTGATATTTTCAGGACATTACATCCAAAACAAACAAAATACACATTCTTTTCAAGTGCACATGGAACATTCTCTAGGATGGACCACATACTAGGGCACAAAACAAGCACCCCCAAATTTAACAGTATAGAAATTATCTCAGGCTTCTTTTCTGACCACAGTGGCATGAAACTAGAAATCAACCACAGAAGAAGAAATGCGAAAAAAATGATTACATGGAGACTAAACAACTTGCTACTAAAAAAACAATTGGTCAACAATGAAATCAAAGAGGAAATTAAAAAATACCTTGAGACAAATGACAATGAAAACACAATTATACAAAATCTATGGGATGCAGCAAAAGCAGTTCTTACAGGGAAGTTCACAGCAATACAGGTCTTCAAAAAACAAGAAAAATCTCAAATAAACAACCTAACCTACCACTTAAAAGAAATAGAAAAAGAAGAACAAATGAAACCTAAAGTCAGTAGAAGGAAGGAAATAATAAAGATCAGGGAGGAAATAAATAAAATAGAGATTTAAAAAAGAAGAGAAAAAAAATCAATAAGACCAAGAGCTGGTTCTTTGAAAGGGTAAACAAAATTGACAACCCTCTGGCCAGGTTTATCAAGAAGAAAAGAGAGAATTCAAATAAACAAAATAAGTAATGAAAACAAAGACATAACAACCAATTCCGCAAAAATACAGAACCATAAGGGAACTATGAACAATTATATGCCAACAAATTTGACAACCTAGAAGAAATGGACAAGTTTCTGCAAACATAGAGCACACCAAAATTGAATCAAGAAGAAATAGATAATTTGAACAGACCGGTCACTAGAAGTGAAATAGAATCTTTAATTTAAAAAAACCCTCTACAAACAAAAGTCCAGGATCAGATAGCTTCACAGGTGAATTCTACCAAACATACAAAGAAGAACTTATAATGACCCTTCTCAAACTCTTTCAAAAGATTGAAGAGGAGGGAACATGCCCAAAGACATTCTATGAAGTCACCATCACCCTGATATCAAAACCAGAAAAAGACAACATCAAAAAACAAAATTAAAACCAATATCTTTGATGAATATAAATGCAAAAATTCTCAACAAAATATTAGCAAACTGAATCTAACAACACATAAAAAAGATCATACACCACAATCAAGTGGGATTCATCCCAAGTTCACAAGGGTGATTCAAAATATGCAAATCAATCAATGTGATATACCACATCAACAAAAGACAAAAACCATATGATCATCTCAATAGATGCAGAAAAAGTACTTGACAAAATTCAACATCCATCCATGATAAAAACTCTTACCAAATTGGGCATAAAGGGAATATATATCAACATAATAAAAGCTATTTATGACAAACCCACAACCAATCTAATGTTTAACTGTGAAAAACTGAAAATCTTCCTGCTAAAATCTGGAACAAGACAAAGACGCCCCCTCTCACCTCTTCTATTCAACATAGTTTTGGAAGTCATAGCCACAGCAGTCAGACAAGAAAAAGAAATAAAAGGAATCCAAATTGGAAGGGAAGATGTAAAATTGTCACTATATGCAGATGACATGATACTATATATAGAAAACCCTAAAGACTCCACACAAAAACTACTAGGACTGATAAACGAATTCAGCAAGGTAGCAGGATATAAGATTAACATACAGAAATTGGTTGCATTTCTTTAACAATGAACTATCAGAAAGGGAATGTAAAAAGACAATACCTTTTAAAACTACAACCCCAAAAATAAAGTACTTAGGAATAAACCTGACCAAGGAGATAACTTATATGCTAAGAATGATAAATCATTAATAAAGGAAATTGACAAGGATTGAAAGAAATGGAAAGATATCCCATGCTCTGGGATTGGAAGAATTAATATTGTTAAAATGGCCACACTATGCAAAGCAATCTACAGGTTTAATGTGATCCCTATTGAATTACCCATGACATTTTTCACAGACCTAGAAAAATTAATCCTAAAATTTATATATAACCATGAAAGACCCAGAATTGCTAAAGCAATCCTGTAGAAAAAGAACAAAGCAGGAGGCATAACCCTCCCAGACTTCAGACAATACTACAGAGCTACAGTAACCAAAACAGTATTGTATTGGCACAAAAACAGACATATGGATCAATGGAACAGAATAGAGAGCTGAGAAATAAACCCACATACCTATGGTCAATTAATCCTCAACAAAGGAATCAAAAATATACAATAGGAAAAAGACAGTCTTTTCTGGAAATGGTGTTGGGAATGTTGGACAGTCACACACCCTCACACCATACACAAAAATAAACTCAAAATGGCTTAAAGGCTTAAACATAAGACATGACACCATAAAACTCCTAAAGAGGTCATAGGTAAAACATTCTCTGACATAATTCGTACCAATGTTTTCTTAGGTCAGTCTCCCAAGGCAATAGAAATTAAAAAAAAATAAACAAATGGGACCTATTCAAACTTACAAGCTTTTGCACAGAAAAGAAAACCATAAACAAAACAAAAAGACAACCTACAGAATGGGAGAAAATATTTGCAAACGATGCGACCAACAAGGGATTAATTTCCAAAATATACAAACAGCTCAAACAACTCAAAAACAACAAAAAACCCCCCAAAACCCAATTGAAAAATGGGCAGAAGACCTAAATAGGTATTTCTCCAAAGAAGACATACAGACGGCCAATAGGTATACGAAAAGATGCTGAACATTACTATTAGAGAAATGCAAATCAAAACTACAATGAAGTACCACCTCATAGAGGTCAGAATGACCATCATCAAAAAGTCTACAAATAACAAATGCTGGAGAAGGTGCGGAGAAAAGGGAACCCTCCTACACTATTGGTGGGAATGTAAGTTGGGGCAGACACTATGGAGAACAGTGTGGAGATTCCTTAAAACAACTAAAAGTAGAGTTACCATATTATCCTCCAATGGTAATAATGGTAACTCTCAATAATTACCATATTATCCTACAATCTCACTCCTGGGCATATATCTGCAGAAAATCATGGTTTGAAATGATACATGTACCCCAATGTTCATTGCCATGTGTTGGCTATGTTTTACAATAGCCAAGACATGGAAGCAACCTAAATGTCCATCGACAGAGGAATGGATAAAGAAGATGTGGTACATATATACAATGGAATATCACTCAGCCATTTAAAAGAATGAAATAATGCCATTTGCAGCAACATGGATGGACTTGAAGATTATCATACCAAGTGATGTAAGTCAGACAGAGAAAGACAAATATCATATGATAACGCTTTTATGCAGAATCTAAAAAATGAACTTATTTACAAAACAGAAACAGACTCACAGACTTAGAAAACAAACATCGTTACCAAAGGGGAAACATGGTGGGGGAGGGATAAATTGGGAGTTTGGGATTGACATATACACACTACCATATTTAAAATAGATAACCAACAAGGACCTACTATATAGCACAGGGAACTCTGCTCAATATTCTGTAACCTAAATGGGAAAAGAGTTTGAAAAAGAATAGATACATGTATAACTGAATCACTTTTTTGTACACCTGAAACTAACACAACATTGTTAATCAACTATACTCCAATATAAAATTTAAAAAAAAAGTATATATATGTATAACTGAATCACTTTGCTATACAGCAGAAATAAAACAACATTGTAAATCAACTATACTTCAATTTAAAAAAAGAAAAAAATGTATTTTATGTATCTAACAAAGAATGTGTGAGTCAATGTAAGGGTTAGTCTATCATGAAAGTAGAGAAAAGGGGGAGGTGAGACCTGGCCCAAGAACCTAGCCCCTATTTGGAAATGGATGTTTTCCTAGTGTGGTATTTTTGAATTAGATAGATAGATAAAGAGATAGATAGATACAGATATATATATATATATTTGGTTAAACTCTGATTAAAGTTTACTTTCACGTATGTTATGTATATCAGATAGACACAGCATTATCCAGAAAAATGCACTGTCTTATCCACTTTGCACTGAGTTTTCAGGGGCATCTTTAATGTAATATATATTCCAATGTAGTCTGTATAAAAGGGAAGAACATGTTGAAGAAGATTCTGACTGCACACTAGGATTGGTCTCAGGCACTTTGAGCCTTTTGGTCCCATAATTTACCATTTGTTTGGCTTCTGCAAATTTACTTCATGTCTGCTTCCATTTTCTCATCTGAAAATTGAGAATCAAAATACTGATAGGATTACATGAGAAAATTGTCATAAAATGTATCACATTGTGTGCTCATTAAACATTAATTGTTATTATTATCTGGGTCTTAAGCTATGTATTCATAGAGAATTAGCAGTGCCCACTTGAGGAAGATGGAGAGAAACTGGTATCCACAAGAATGAGATGGACTTCAGTTACGCCAACAGGGAGAGAAATAGTCAATAGATATTGAGGAGTAAAGGAGCCAGTCACAGAATTGAGGTACCTGATAGAACAATGGAAATTTCAATAAGTTAGTATTGGAGAAACTATAAAACTAAAATTGGTACAAAACAGGATGCTTGTATTGAAGAGACTAGATGACTAGAATGGTTTATAATTTGGATTATTACCAAAGCTATGAGGATGGAAAATGCATTCGTTTTTATATAGTCACTAGAATGAGTTTAGGCCTGTCAAGTGTAAGCTATGTCCAGAATAGATTGTGCCTCCTTAGAAGTCTTATATTTTCTTGGATGAGAGACACCTTGTCCCCTAATGAAAGGCTGCTTTGCTTGTGCAGTCACTGGGGAGCTATTTCTGGCTGGAGAGTGCGTAAACATAGTGTGGAGGGGAACAGCTGAAGACCTGACCTCCACATGCTGATCTGGGAGGCAGACACCCTGGTGGAAGGAAACATGATCTATAGGTGATAAACACTAGCACATCCCAAGTCAAGTCCTATAGATCCACATCACCTGGAAGGCATGAGATTCCCAGCATGTATCTCTGAAGTCACACAAGACTCTGAAGGTGCTGCCTGCTTGGATAGATTTGCCAGAGGTGGGCTCCTGAATGATCTGCTTCTTGACTATTCATGTGAAAGTGAAATACGTTTGTATTCTGTAGGTTTACTTATATGTTAATATAATCAGAACATATTTTGTTCACATATTTCTATCTAATGAAAGTCATCCTACTGACCTAATGGCATTATGAACTACATGCCTCACAGTCACTGTTTTTGGATTTTTGCTGAACTTGATGAATTAGTTCTGCTTTGTCCTGGACAGAAAGCTTAAACTTTCTGGTTTCCTTGTTCTGTATTATTGTGATTAGTGAGGGTTTTTCTTATGCCTGTGGGGAAGGCCTGTGGTTAGGTCTTTTGCTATTGTTGCTTACTTCTTTCACACACTACCTTTGGGGATAATGGCCTATACATTCCCACAAAACTTCAAAAACATTTTTTTTTCTGTGGTCTACATGAGAATGTTTTCTAAAGTCCACATAGGAATTCTCTCCTCACTGAGGTTTATAAAATAACATATTATTAGTTAGGAACTCCCTTACTTTTAGGCTGCTAGGATGTGTTTTGGGGCATACACCCAGTTTACAGTGAGGTGATTAATCATTCCCTCCCCTCCACAGGGAGAGGCAACATAGAGTAGAACTGAAGTGGAGAATCTCTGCAGTGAGGCATCCTGAGATTTTATTCTAGGTCTGCCACTTACTAAGAGTGAAACTGGGGGCAAATTTCTCAACATTTCATATCTCAGTTTCCTCATCTGTAAATTGTTCTGACAACTGTCCCCTCTCCCTTGCTTTATAATTTTTCTGTCTCTGCATTTTTATTATCACCAACATTGTTAGAGGAGGCCATCAAGAGGACATGATTGCCAGTTGACCCATGGGCTGGACCCGGACAATCAGGGGCTCCTCATCCCCTCCTCTGTCCTTGGAATGCTTGTTCTGCACACCATTCCCACTGTGAGAGCTATTTTCAAGGATGCAGCCTTGAGAGAGCACGTGTTGTTGAAACCATCTGGACAGTATACATGACTTAACCCAGTTAAGGTTTCTATATAAACTTCTAGGATTCTCGTGGGTGGGTGCAGAGATCCACTCACCTTTTGGTGGTACAAGATAAGCCTTGCATGGATGTTCCCTTGTTTTTTAAACTGGCCACTTACCAATCTGGATTGATCTGCCTCTTTCTTTGGTCTCTCCTTGCCCTCTATGTATGCGGTGGAGTGGGGGGGCAGTTTCAGATTTCACTCAGGAAACTCTGGCAGTTGTGAACCAGCAACTTGTGAGCCATTCAGTAGGAAAAAAAAATATGGGTCTTGGAAAAGAGGCATCCATGGGGGAAATCCTGATTGGCCAATGACCTCTATGTGGGGAGGGATAGGCTGTATGTGAGATGCTTATGGACCACTGAATGAATATGGGGATGTCCCCCAAGTGGGGACTTGTCTGATGCACTTGCTTGATGAACTGTGCAGAGTGCACTGTGGCAAAGAAAGGAGACCAAGGGTTGTGTAGTGGATGGGCCTCGTGGGCAGATTGGCTGGACACTGATGCCTAACTAGAGACTAAAGCTTGAGGTAGAAAGTTGAAAGAAGGGGTGAGGTTAGAGAAGAATGTGCAAGTATCCATGACTGCTAGCTTTGGGGCTGGCAGACGAGGTGGGAGAGTAGGATAATAAGTTGGAGACCTTGGCATGCCATTTTGCAAAGCTAGGAGGACACAAATTACCACAGATTAAAGCCCGGACACTTTTGGCAAAGCCTGATTGAGTCACTAAGATGTGGAACCCCTAGCAAAGTGAGGAGAGAAAGGGGAGGATGTTGTAGTGATTGACAAAGAAAAAGATGAAGCACCACATGCTGTCCAACCACTAATACAGAAGAAAAATTTAAATAGTAATTACCCTAGACTTCTGATAATAAACAAATATACCCCAAAACTCCTTAGGAAAAGCTTACATTCTTTCTATGTCCCTTGAAGAAAGAAATCTTACATCTTTGAAATCTAAACACCCCAGGAGATACCTAAAACACTGCTTATGACTGCTTGAGATTATTTAAAAAATGAGAAAGAAAAAAGAGGCTTTTTAAAATATAGACTGCTACAGAAACTTCCTTGCCCAAAATCTAGTCCACAGTCTCCATAAGATTACTCAAAGGCAAATACAAATCTTAAAATCTTTCCCACAGATATTAGTAAAAATCGTTAGCCATGTGAGCAGGTAACCTTAACTTGTTCTGTCTGCCAGACACAATTTGGATTCAAATGTTATTTATAAACTAGTTAGTTTTGCATTGTTGTACCTGATTCATGATTAACATTTTGGGATGAGAGCCATAGGTTCTCTGCATCTGTATGTTTGTGTGTGTCTATAAATGTTATATATATATGTGGTATTTTTATACCATCAGATGGTATTTTTAAAATAATTTGTAAAAGAGCTCTGCTTAATTGGCTTAAAGAAAAATAAACTTTGATATCAATAGTGTACTTATATTAGGGTGAAAAGATGGAGGAGTAAGAGGACGTGGAGCTTACCTTCCCCCACAAACATATCAAAAATACATCTAAATGTGGAACAGTTCTCATGGAAAACTAACTGGAAACTGGCAAAAGAACTCTTATACAACCAAGACTGCAAGAGATACCCATGTAATCAGGTAGAACAGGAAGAAAAGCATCGGGTCAGGATCTGGGCCCCTGGGAGGGGACTGAGAGGAAAAGGGAAATTGCACCAGTGGACACTTGCCCTGGGGAGTGACCAGGATGAGCCACAGACTGGGCGTCCCAGCCCTAGGGACCTACATGGAGGAGATAAGCCCCCTTAGCTGCTCGGAGAACCACTAGGACAGACAGAAAGGCTGGAGTAGCATAAACTCCAGTTGTGAGGAGTGCACAGGTGCTGGTGTGCCACAGTCAGGGCAGAAAGAGGTCTCCCCTAGCAGCTGCCATTTCACTCCCCAAACTGAACAGAGCAAACACCCCAGACCTGCTCGCTCCACACCACTGCCTGGCACTGGATCTAGGGCAGCCAGGACCTGGGAAGATACTTGATCTAGGGATGCAGAGGCAACCTGGGTTCTGGGAAGTTGTCCAGGTAGTACAGCAGTGGCCACTGTTGGCACTTACTCAAATAGCTCCCCCAAAGCAGCCCAGACTTCTGACAGTAGCTCAGCTGCTTGAACTCCCACAACCAACATGCTGCAATCCTCAGTGCCACCTGAGCAATCACTCTAGCCCTACACACACCATGTCAAAACATAGCACTAGATCTGGGATGACCACAACAGAGGAAAAGATGCAACCTTGGGCTGCTTCTGAGTGGAGCTGCAGACACCTACACAAGCAGCACATCAGACCTCTGTAAAGGCACAGGATCCACTTAATTCAACACTCCACTCCTTTGGGGCAAAGGCCCCAGTGTAGGGAGAAGTAATACACACACTTAAAGGGAACAGTGCCAGCTTGAGCTTGACCTTCAGGGCTTCTGCTCTAGCAACTTGGAAGCAGAACCCATTCCTGACAGGTAGGCAACTGCCACTGAGCAGAAAGGAAGTCCCATCTCACACAATGCACAGGCTCTAGCTATTCCAACACTAGCCACACCCCCTACTAAGGTGAGAGTGGCCAGCACACCCTGAGGAAAGACGTGTATGGCATCCTTACCATACCTCACACCAAAGAGGTTGGGCACATGTTGTCTACATAGGAATGCTCCCACATAAAAACACCCCCTTCAAGACCACAATAGATTACTGTTTTACCTAAATTCATAGAGACAGAGAAAGTTAAGTAAGATGAGAGTAGTTCCTCTGCCTTTTCAATTAAAAGAGCAAGAGACAACCCCTGAAAAAAACAAATTAAACAGAGATAATCTGTCTCCCAGACAATGAATTCAAAGAGTTGGTAACAACAACAACAAAAAAAGTTGCTAACTAAATTAGGAAAGAGAATTGATCTATGCATAGCTCATTTTAACAAGGAACTAGAAACAATAAAGACGACCCCCCAAAATAGGTAATTCAATTTCTGAGATAAAAAGCACTCTAGAAGCAAAGAATAGCAGACTAAATGACACAGAAGAATGCATAAGTGACCTGGAAGATAGAATAATGGAAATCACCCAATCAGAACAGCAGAAAGACATATAAAAAAATGAAAGCAACATATAAGATTTATGGGAAAACACAAAACATCCCAACATAGACATTATAGGGGTTCCAGAAGGAGAAGAGAGAGAGAAGGGGAGCAAAAATGTATTTGAATAAATTATGGATAAAAATTTCCCAAATCTAAAGAAGGAAACATATCCAGGTACAGGACACACAGAGGGTCCCAAACAAGATGAACCCAGACAGACCCACACCAAGACATTATAATTAAAATGGCAAAGCTAAAGATAAGGGGAGAATTCTAAAGACAGCAAGAGAGAAACAAAGAGTCACATACAAGAGAATCCTGATAAGGCTATCAGCTGATTTCTCTACAGAAACTTTGCAGGCTAGAAGAGAGTGACATGATATATTCATAGACCAGAAAGAAAAAAAAATCTTCAACTTAGGATACTCTACCCAGTAAGATTATTATTTAGAATAGGAGAGATAAAGAACTTGTCAGACAAGCACAAACTAAAAGAATACAATACTAATCCTACCCTAAAAGAAATGTTGAAGGGTCTCCTCTAAATGGAAAAAAAGGAAGAATCTTTAGAAAAGGGAAAATTCCAATAAGGAAGGCAAATATATAGTAAGGATTGAAGATCACTTAAGCCAGTACATAGATTAAAGAATGAAAAAACTGTAAAAGTAATTATAACTACAATAAACAGTAAAGGGATAGCATAGAGGTATAAAATATGACATCAAAAATATAAAATGTAGGGGAGGGGAGTAGAAAGGAATAAGATTTCAATAAGTATATACCTATCAATAATTACATTCAATATCAATGGACTAGATAACCCAATCAAAAGACATAGGGTAGCTGGTTGAATAAAAAATAAAATCCTTCAATATGCTGCAACTCACTTCAGGGTGAAAGGCATACAGAGACTGAAAGTGAGAGGATAGAAAAAGATACTTCATGCAAATGGAAACAAGAAAGTAGCAATACTTTCAGGTGGAGCAATACTCATATTAGACAAAATAGAATTTAAAACAAAGTCTATAATGAAAGACAAAAGAGGACATTATATAATAATAAAGGGATCAATACAAGTAGAGGGCATTACACTCATTAACATACACACACCCAATACAGGGGCATCTAATTATACAAAGCAAATATTAACAGAAATAAATGGAGAAATTGACAATAATACAACAGTAGTAGGAGACGTTAACATCCCACTGACATCAATGGACAGACCATCCAGACAGAAAATCAAAAAGGCAACAGAGGTCTTCAATGACACAATAGACTAGTTGGACTTAATTGACATCTACAGAACATTACACCCCAAAAAAGCAGAATACACATTCTTTTTCAAGTGCACATGAAATGTTCTCCAGGATAGATTACATACCAGGTCAAAAAACAAGCCTCAAGAAATGTAACAGGATAGAAATAACATTAAGCATCTTTTCTAACCATGAGGTTATGAAACTAGAAATCAACTACAGAAACAAAAATGGGAAAAGAACAAACGTGTGAAGAATAAAGAACAATTTACTAAAAAGCAGTTAGTCAACAAAATCAAAGAGGAAATCAGAAAATACCTCCAGACAAAGGAAGATGAAAACACAGCTTTCCAAAATCTAGGGGATTCAGCAAAAGCATTTCTAAGAGTAAAGTTCATAGCAATGCAGGCCTTACTCAAGAAACAAGAAAAATTTCAAATAACACCTAACCTACCACCTAAAAGAATTAGAAAAAGAAGAACAAACAAAGCAGAAATTCAATAGAAGGAAGGAAATGATAAAGATCAGAGAAGAAACAGAGATAAAAATCCCCAACAGAACAGATCAATAAAACCAAAAGCTGTTTTTAGAAAAGAAGAAAAGTTGATAAGGGGGAGGGATAAATTAGTATTTTGGAATTAACATATACACACTACTCTATATAAAATAGATAATCAACAAGGACCTACTGTATAGCACAGGGAACTCTACTCAATAGCCTGTAATAACCTATATGGGAAAAGAATCTTTAAAAGAACAGATATATGTATATGTACAATGGAATCACTTTTCTGTACACCTGAAACACAATATTGTAAATCAACTATACTCCAATACAAAATAAAAAATTAAATTTAAAAAGTTGATAAACCTTTAGCTAGGCTCACCAAGAAAAAGAGAGAGAAGACCCAAATAAACAAAATAAGAAATGAATGAGGAGAAATAAACATACCACAGAAATACAGAAAATTATAAGAGAATACTATGAGCAGTTATATGCCAACAAATTGAACAGATTTCTGGCTTATAACATACAGCCTTCCAAGACTGAGTCAAGAAGAATCAGACAATTTGCACATACTGATCACTAGAAGTGAAATTGAATTTGTAATAAAAATACTCCCAGCAAACAAAAGTCCAGCTTCGCAGAGGAATCCTACCAAACTAACACCTATCCTTCTCAAATTATTCCAAAATTATTCCAAATTATTCTCAAACTATTCCAAAAAATTGAAGAGAAGGGAACACTCCCAAATTCATTCTACGAAGCCATTACCCTGATACCAAAACCAAACAAAGACACTAAAAAAAAGAAAAATTACAGGCCAAATCTTCAATGAATATAGATGCAAAAATCCTCAACAATATATTAGCAAACTGAATCTGGCAATGCATAAAAAGAATCATACACCATGATCAAATTGGATTTGTTCCAGAGTCACAAGAATGGTACAACATATGCAAATCAATCAGTGAAATACAGTGACTTGGTTAATGCAATAACAGCATGTCCTGCGTGTTCCAAACAATCCCCAGGGAAAATGCCAAAGGAGTCTGGGGCCATTCACTGGAGTTCCCAGCTGGTGTGGAATTGAAAAACTTATATCGGCCCCCTCCCTCCAAGTGAGGGCTCTAAATATGCCTTGGTTTGTGTGGACACTGTGTCTGGCCTAACACAAGTTACTGTGTCACTGTGTAAACCAGGCTGCCACCGTTAGGAGATTAGAGAAGCTGAGTACAATGTACAGGTACCCTCATCAAATACACAGTGATTAAGGGCCATATTTCAAAGGTCATGATATGCAAGAATGCACAACAGAACATGACACTGAATGGAGGTTCTATCTCCCCTATGACCCACAAGGAACAGGGCTGACAGAAAGGAAGAACGGAATATCAAAGCAGCATATTGAATTACTAACAGTTAAAACCAGATTGACTGTGTGAACTAAGGTACTATCCCAGCATTTAATACATTTGAATGATTAACCATTAGGGTTTGTTGCCCCATATGCCACACTGGGGACCCCTGCTGAGACACACAACATCATAAAGGTATAGAAGTCTCAGGGGAAAGACATTGCCCTGGCTCTCACCATGGGTCAATGTGCTATGCTGCTGAGAACACCAAGCCTCATCGGTCCTGGGAAAGGCATTATCTACTGGAATTTGCAATTGGATGTCCCACAAGGATGGGTGAATGAATTTGCACCCCTGGGTGAGGGGAAACTACTCAATCTCCACTGGGATCCCTTTGTTCTACTGCAAGCTGGACCTGTGGAAATGCACTATATCTGGACTAGAATACTTACCACCAAAAGAAGGCAGAAGGTGGGGGTTCTGACCTGGCATATCCCCAATCCATCCGCTCACTCCTGACAGTGGTGCCTCTCCTGGCCGACATGAATGTTATGCACAACCAGGTCAAGTTCCTAAAGCTGCTAACCTCCCTCTCCTCAGGCCAGGTGGGCACATTCCGTTTTCCATTGGTTTGATCATTTGGATGCCATCTTTCTTCCCTCCACTGGCTTGGAAGACATTAGAGCACACAGAGAAGTCCTCACTAAATTTGCCCAACAAACCTTACATAATAGTCTGGAAAGCTTTTCTTTACGGAACACTGAAATGTCTAATGAGAAAAGCTGTCCTCCAAAGTAGGATAGCCTTAGACATTATTACTGACCCACAAAAAGGTACTTGTGCCATTTTCCAAACAGAATTTGTGTATTTATACCTGACGAGTCTGCTAA
Source organism: Balaenoptera acutorostrata (assembly GCF_949987535.1). Taxonomy (NCBI): domain Eukaryota; kingdom Metazoa; phylum Chordata; class Mammalia; order Artiodactyla; family Balaenopteridae; genus Balaenoptera; species Balaenoptera acutorostrata. Next base: position 82,086,104 of record NC_080068.1, read on the forward strand.
TGTGTCATCTTTATTAAATCACATAAGCATACGAGTAAATGCCCTGGGTGATCTGACCCTCAACATAGGGGACTTAGTAAATCAATGGTTTGGATCATGTGGCTCTTGGTGAAAAGAAAATTACTTATTTTGGGAATCGCTGGCTTAATCTGTGTTTCTCTTACATGTACCTGCATTGTTGCTGTGGCCTCTGCCTTCAACATTGTCTGAAAGTCACCTAACGAGCCATGTTCATGCTAACAAAACTTCTTACACAGCTCAGGGCACACTGTGGAAGAGAGGGCATGTGTAATATTGTAAGAGCTAGTAATGAGGGGGAGGGTGTTGAAGGAGGTCAGCAAGAGAACCTGTCAGTTGAAATGCAAGCTGGACCCAGACAACCAGAAGCTCCTTACCTCCTCCTCTGTCCTTGGAATGTATGTTCCACCTCCCATTCCCTCACTAGGTGCTGTTTTCAACAACGCGGCCTTCAGAGAGAGCAATGTGTTACTGAGACCCTCTGGACGGTATGCATGACTGAACCCCGTTAGGCCGCTATGTAAACTTTTAGGATTTCAGTGGGCAGGTGCAGAGATCTACTCATCTTGTGACTGCCCAAGACAAGCCTTGTATGTAAGTTCCCTGGCTCATGAAAACTGCCATCTCCCAACCTGCAGTGGTCTGCCTCTTTCTTCAATCTCTCTTTGCCCTCTGTTTGTTGGGCCAGTTTCAGATTTCACCAGGGGAATTCCTGAGATTGCAAACCAACAAATATACCAACAATCCTATAAGAACTTTCATCTTAACTATAAAAAAGAAAAAAGAAAAGCCCCTCTTGATACCCTATACTCCTCCTGCTACTTCCCAATAGCAAACTACCTCAAATGACCCTCTTTTACAGTGTCCTGTTTACTCCTATTCTCGCTTGAACTCTCTGTGATCAGGCTTTCCTCCCCACCAGATTCCCCACTCTTCAACAAAACCTGAAACTACTTCTGGACAAGATCATGAATGACCTCCACTTTGCCAAATGAATTGATTAATTCCCATATCTCTGATAACTTCAGTGGTCTTTGACACAGTTGATCACTCCCTTTCCAAATCCTTCCTCACTTGGTAAAGAGGACACCACATTCTAATGAATGTACACAGAAACCTCAAAGTGTTGGCATGCTTAGTGCTCTTACCTCTTCTCTTCCATATTGGTGCTCATTCTTGACTTCTTTCATTCGGTATCATGGCCTTAAATACCACACATTCACTAATTACTACAAATGTGTATCTCACACAGTTTTCTTCCTCCTTGAATTTCATACCTTTAGGGTCTGGGAAGTATATGAGACTTACTATAAATTTCTAAAAAGGTTTCTATTACTTGCAACACCAAAGTCCTATTATCATTTTGTAGTTAGACTTCCGGGAATGATGTTTCTGATATGTGGACTAAAATTCCTCTATATTGAAACACAGGGCAATTTTCAGCAGAAAACTCTAGCTAAAGCATAGAAGTGAAATATGGAAAGAAAAATGCAATTCTCCAAGATTTCCTTTAGATTTTTCGTATTATCAAAGATTAGTTGATAAAATCATTGATTATTTTATTGAATACAGAGACCCAAACATTGAAGATGTGTCAGGGGATGTTTGGCAGCATGGTGAAGCTACTTAATCATGGGTATGACTGCACTTCAAAATCAGGAAGGGACAGTGTCAGCACACTGCACTCCATAAAAACTTTTAAGAGAGAGGAGCTTCAAAATGGTGGAAGAGTAAGAGGTAAAGATCACCTTCCTCCCCACAAATATAACAGAAATACATCTACATGTGGAATAACTCCTACAGAACACCTACTGAATGCTGGCAGAAGACCTCAGACCTCCCAAAAGGCAACAAACTTCCCACGTACCGGGATAGGGCAAAAGAAAAAAGAAAAAACAGAGACAAAAGAATAGGGACGGGACCTGCACCAGTGGGAGGGAGCTGTGAAGGAGGAAAGGTTTCCACACACTAGGAAGCCCCTTTGTGGGGGGAGACTGCAGGTGGCTGAGGGGGGAAGCTTTGGAGCCAGGGAAGAGAGCGCAGCAACAGGGGTGTGGAGGGCAAAGCGGAGAGATTCCCGCACAGAGGATCGGTGCCGACCAGCACTCACCAGCTGGAGAGGCTTGTCTGCTCACCCACCAGGACGGGTGGGGGCTGGGAGCTGAGCTTGCGGCTTCCGTGGGATCTCAGGGAGAGGACTGGGGTTGGCGGTGTGAACACAGCCTGAAGGGGTTATTGCGCTATAGCTAGCCGGGAGGGAGTCCAGGAAAAGGTGTGGAACTGCCAAAGAGGTAAAAGACTTTTTCTTGCCTCTTTGTTTCCTGGTTCAAGAGGAGAGGGGATTAAGAGCACTGCTTAAAGGAGCTCCAGAGACAGGCGCGAACTGCAGCTATCAGCGCGGACCCCAGGGACGGGCATGAGACGCTAAGGCTGCTGCTGCAGCCACCAAGAAGCCTGTGTGCAAGCACAGGTCACTCTCCACACCTCTCCTCCCGGGAGCCTGTGCAGCCCGCCACTGCCAGGGTCCTGTGATCCAGGGACAACTTACCTGGGAGAACACACAGCGCACCTCAGGCTGTTGCAAGATCACTCCGGCCTCTGCCGCTGCAGGCTCACCCTGCATTCCGTACCCCTCCCACCCCCAGCCTGAGTGAGCCAGAACCCCCTAATCAGCTGCTCCTTTAACCCCGTCCCATCTGAGCGAAGAACAGAGGCCCGCAGACGACCTACACACAGAGGCGGGGCCAAATCTAAAGCTAAACCTCAGGACCTGTGCGAACAAAGAAGAGAAGGGGAAATCTCTCCCAGCAGCCTCAGGAGCAGCGGATTAAATCTCCACAGTCAACATGATGTACCCTGCATCTGTGGAATACCTGAATAGACAACGAATCATCCCAAATTGAGGAGGTACACATTGGGAACAATGATATATATATATTTTTTCCCTTTTTCTCTTTTTGTGAGTGTGTATGCATATGCTTCTGTGTGTGATTTTGTCTGTGTAGCTTTGCTTTTACAATTTATCCTAGGGTTCTATCTGCCCGTTTTTTTCTTTCCTTTTTTTTTTTTTTTAGTATAGTTTTCAGTGCTTGTTATCATTGGTGGAATTGTTTTTTGGTTTGGTTGTTCTCTTCTTTCTCTCTTTCTATTTAATTATTTAAAACAATTTTTTAATAATTATTTTTTGTTTTTTATTTTAATAACTTTTTAATTTAATTCAATTTTATTTTACTTCTTGCTCTCTTTCTTCCTTCCTTCCTTCCTTGCTTCCTTCCTTCCTTGCTTCCTTCCTTCCTTTCTCTCTTTATTTCTTTCTCCCTTTTATTCTGAGCTGTGTGGATGACAGGCTCTTGGTGCTCCAGCCAGGTGTCAGGGCTGTGCCTCTGACGTGGGAGAGCCAAGTTCAGGACGCTGGTCCACAAGAGACCTCCCAGCTCCATGTAACATCAAATGGTGAAAATCTCCCAGAGATCTCCATCTCAGCACCAAGACCCAGCTCCACTCAATGACCAGCAAGCTACAGTGCTGGACACCTTATGCCAAAAAACTAGCAAGACAGGAACACAGCCCCACCCATTAGCAGAGAGGCTGCCTAAAATCATAATAAGGTCACAGACACCCCAAAACACACCACCAGACTCGGTCCTGACCACCAGAAAGGCAGGATCCAGCCTCATCCACCAGAACACAGGCAATAGTCCCCTGCACCAAGAAGACTACACAACCCGCTGAGCCAACCTTAGCCACTGTGGACAGTCACCAAAAACAACGGGAATTACGAACATGCAACCTGAGAAAAGAAGACCCCAAACACAGTAAGTTAAGCAAAATGAGAAGACAGAGAAACACACAGCAGATGAAGGAGCAAGGCAAAAACCCACCAGACCTAACAAATGAAGAGGAAATAGGCAGTCTACCTGAAAAAGAATTCAAAATAATGATAGTAAAGATGATCCAAAATCTTGGAAATAGAATGGAGAGAATACAAGAAACGTTTAACAAGGACCTAGAAGAACTAAAGCGCAAACAAACAAACATGAACAACACAATAAATGAAATTAAAAATTCTCTAGAAGGGGTCAATAGCAGAATACCTGAGGCAGAAGAATTGATAAGTGACCTGGAAGATAAAATAGTGGAAATAACTACTGTAGAGCAGAATAAAGAAAAAAGAATGAAAACAATTGAGGACACTCTCAGACACCTCTGGGACAATATTAAAAGCACCAACATTCGAATTATAGGGGTCCCAGAAGAAGAAGAGAAAAAGAAAGGGACTGAGAAAATATTTGAAGAGATTATAGTTGAAAACTTCCCTAATATGGGAAAGGAAATAGTTAATCAAGTCCACGAAGCACAGAGAGTCCCATACAGGATAAATCCAAGGAAAAACACGTCAAGACACATATTAATCAAACTATCAAAAATTAAATACAAAGAACAAATATTAAAAGCAGCAAGGGAAAAACAACAAATAACATACAAGGGAATCCCCATAAAGTTAACAGCTGATCTTTCAGCAGAAACTCTGCAAGCCAGAAGGGAGTGGCAGGACATATTTAAAGTGATGAAAGGGAAAAACCAACAACCAAGATTACTCTATCCAGCAAGGATCTCATTCAGATTTGATGGAGAAATTAAAACATTTACAGACAAGCAAAAGCTAAGAGAATTCAGCACAACAAAACCAGCTCTACAACAAAGGCTAAAGGAACTTCCCTAGGCAGGAAACACAAGAGAAGGAAAACACCTACAATAACAAACCCAAAACAATTAAGAAAATGGTAATAGGAACATACATGTCGATAATTAGCTTAAATGTAAATGGATTAAATGCTCCAACCAAAAGACATAGACTGCCTGAGTGGACACAAAACCAAGACCGGTCTATATGCTGTCAACAAGAGACCCACTTCAGACCAACGGACACATACAGACTGAAAGTGAGGGGATGGAAAAAGATATTCCATGCAAAGGTAAATCAAAAGAAAGCTGCACTAGCAATTCTCATATCAGACAAAATAGTCTTTAAAACAAAGACTATTACAAGAGAAAAAGAAGTACACTACATAATGATCAAGGGATCAATCCAAGAAGAAGATAAAACAATTGTAAATATTTATTCACCCAACATAAGAGCACCTCAATACAATAAGGCGAATATGAACAGCCATAAAACGGAAAATCGACAGTAACACAATCATAGTAGGGGACTTTAAAACCCCACTTTCACCAATGGACAGATCATCCAAAATGAAAATAAATAAGGAAACACAAGTTTTAAATGATACATTAAAGAAGATGGACTTAATTGATATTTATAGGACATTCCATCCCAAAACAACAGGATACATTTCCTTCTCAAGTGCTCATGGAACATTCTCCAGGATAGACCATATCTTGGGTCACAAGTCAAGCATTGGTAAATTTAAGTAAATTGAAATCGTATCAAGTATCTTTTCTGAACACAACGCAATGAGACTAGATATCAATTACCGGAAAAAATCTGTAAAAAATACAAACACATGGAGGCTAAACAATACACTACTTAATAACCAAGAGATCACTAAAGAAATCAAAGAGGAAATTAAAAAAATACCTAGAAACAAATGAAAATGAAAACACAATGACCCAAAACCTATGGGATGCAGCAAAATCAGTACTAAGAGGGAAGTTTATAGTAATACAATCTTAACTTAAGAAACAAGAAACACCTCAAATAAAAACCTAACCTTACACCTAAAGCAATTAGAGAAAGAAGAACAAATAAACCCCAAAGTTGGCAGAAGGAAAGAAATCATAAATATCAGATCAGAAATAAATGAAAAAGAAATGAAGGAAACGATAGCAAAGATCAATAAAACTAAAAGCTGGTTCTTTGAGAAGAGAAACAAAATTGATAAACCATTAGCCAGACTCATCAAGAAAAGAAGGGAGAAGACTCAAATCAATAGAATTAGAAATGAAAAAGGGGAAGTAACAACTGACACAGCAGAAATACAAAAGATCATAAGAGATTACTAAAAGCAACTATATGCCAATAAAATGGACAACCTGGAAGAAATGGACAAATTCTTAGAAATGTACAACCTTCCGAGACTGAACCAGGAATAGAAAATATGAACAGACCAATCACAAGCACTGAAATTGAGATTAAAAATCTTCCAACAAACCTAGGGGCAAGACGGGAATAAAGATGCAGACCTACTAGAGAATGGACTTGAGGATATGGAGAGGGGGGAGGGTAAGCTGGGACAAAGTGAGAGAGTGGCACGGACATATATACACTACCAAACGTAAAATAGATAGCTAGTGGGAAGCAGCCGCATAGCACAGGGAGATCAGCTCGGTGCTTTGTGACCACCTAGAGGGGTGGGATAGGGAGGGTGGGAGGGAGGGAGACGCAAGAGGGAAGAGATATGGGAACATATGTATATGTATAACTGATTCACTTTGTTATAAAGAAGAAAATGACACACCATGGTAAAGCAATTACACTCTAATAAAGATGTTAAAAAAAAAATCTTCCAACAAACAAAAGCCCAGGACCAGATGACTTCACAGGTGAATTCTATCAAACATTTAGAGAAGAGCTAACACCTATCCTTCTCAAACACTTCCAAAACATTGCAGAGGGAGGAACACTCCCAAACTCATTCTACGAGGCCACCACCACCCTGATACCAACACCAGACAAAGATGTCACAAAAAAAGAAAACTACAGGCCAATATCACTGATGAACATAGATGCAAAAATCCTCAACAAAATACTAGCAAACAGAATCCAACAGCACATTAAAAGGATCACACACCATGATCAACTGGGGTTTATCCCAGGAATGCAAGGATTCTGCACTATACGCAAATCAATCAATGTGATATACCATATTAACAAATTGAAGGAGAAAAACCATATGATCATCTCAATAGATGCAGAGAAAGCTTTTGACAAAATTCAACACCCATTTAAGATAAAAACCCTCCAGAAATAGGCACAGAGGGAACTTTCCTCAACATAATACAGGCCATATATGACAAACCCACAGCCAACATCATCTTCAATGGTGAAACACTGAAACCATTTCCACTAAGATCAGGAACAAGACGAGGTTGCCCACTCTCACCACTATTATTCAACATAGTTTTGGAAGTTTTAGCCCCAGCAATCAGAGAAGAAAAAGAAATAAAAGGAATACAAATCAGAAAAGAAGAAGTAAAGCTGTTATTGTTTGCAGATGACATGATATTATACATAGAGAATCCTAAAGATGCTACCAGAAAACTACTAGAGCTAATCAATGAATTTGGTAAAGTAGCAGGATACAAAATTAATGCACAGAAATCTCTTGCATTCTTATACACTAATGATGAAAAATCTGAAAGTGAAATTAAGGAAACACTCCCATTTACCACTGCAACAAAAAGAGTAAAATACCTAGGAATAAACCTACCTAAGGAGACAAAAACCTGTATGCAGAAAATTATAAGACACTGATGAAAGAAAATAGATGATACAAATATATGGAGAGATATACTATGTTCTTGGATTGGAAGAATCAACATTGTGGAAATGACTATACTACCCAAAGCACTCTACAGATTCAATGTAATCCCTTTCAAACTACCACTGGCATTTTTCACAGAATAAGAACAAAAAATTTCACAATTTGAATGGAAACACAAAAGACTCTGAATAGCCAAAGCAGTCTTGAGAAAGAAAAACAGAGCTGGAGGAATCAGGCTCCCTGACTTCAGACTATATTACAAAGCTACAGTAATCAAGAGAGTATGGTACTGGCACAAAAACAGTAATATAGATCAATGGAACAGGAGAGAAAGCCCAGAAATAAACCCACGCAAATATGGTCACCTTATCTTTGATAAAGGAGGCAAGTATATACAGTGGAGAAAAGACAGCCTCTTCAATAAGTGCTGCTGGGAAAACTGGACAGCTACATGTAAAAGAATGAAATTAGAACACTCTCTAACACCATACACAAAAATAAACTCAAAATGGATTAAAGACCTAAATGTAAGGCCAGGCACTATCAAACTCTTAGGGGAAAACATAGGCAGAACACTCCATGACATAAATCACAGAAAGATCCTTTTTGGCCCACCTCCTAGTGAAATGGAAATAAAAACAAAAATAAACAAATGGGACCTAATGAAACTTCAAAGCTTTTGCACAGCAAAGGAAACCATAAACAAGACGAAAAGACAACCCACAGAATGGGAGAAAATATTTGCAAATGAAGCAACTGACAAAGGATTAATCTCCAAAAATTACAAGCAGCTCATGCAGCTTAATATCAAAAAAACAAACAACCCAATCAAAAAATGGGCAGAAGATCTAAATAGACATTTCTCCAAAGAAGATATACAGATTGCCAACAAACACATGAAAGAATGCTCAACATCATTAATCCTTAGAGAAATGCAAATCAAAACTACAATGCAATATCATCTCACACTGGTCAGAATGGCCATCATCAAAAAATCTATAAACATTAAGTGCTGGAGAGGGTGTGGAGAAAAGGGAACCCTCATACACTGTTGGTTGGAATGTAAATTGATACAGCCACTATGGAGAACAGTATGGAGGTTCTTTAAAAAACTAAAAATAGAACTACCATATGACCGAGGAATCCCACTACTGGGCATATACCCTGAGAAAACCATAATTCAAAAAGAGTCATGTACCACAATGTTCATTGCAGCTCTATTTACAGCAGCCAGCAGCCAGGATATGGAAGCAACCTAAGTGTCCATCAACAGATGAATGGATAAAGAAGATGTGGCACATACATACAATGGAATATTACTCAGTCATAAAAAGAAATGAAACTGAGTTATTTGTAGTGAGATGGATGGACCTAGAGTCTGTCATACAGAGTGAAATAAGTCAGAAAGGGAAAAACAAATACCATATGCTAACACATATATATGGAATCTAAAAAAAAAAAAAGTGTTCATGAAGAACCTAGGGGCAAGACAGGAATAAAAATGCAGACCTACTAGAGAATGGACTTGAGGACACAGGGAGGGGGAAGGCTAAGCAGGGAGAAAGTGAGAGAGTGGTCGTGTATATATGGATATATATAAACTACCAAATGTAAAATAGATAGCTAGTGGGAAGCAGCTGCATAGTACAGGGAGATCAGCTCAGTGCTTTCTGACCACCTAGATGCGTGGGATAGGGAGCGTGGGAGGGAGGGAGATCCAAGAGGGAAGGGATATGGGGATATATGTATATGTATAACGTACTCACTTTGTTATAAAGCAGAAACTAACACACCATTGTAAAGCAATCATACTCCAATAAAAACGTTAAAAAATAAAAACTTTTAAGAGAGAAGGATGAAATGAAGACCATGCATTATTAAGTGGTCAATGAATTCTTGAACAGAGGGAGCCATTAGCATGATATTCTAATATGAGACATTGAATAGGCATCTACTGAACCATATTTAAAAGTCATACTTGAAGGGTTGTTTTTCCCAGCAAAATAAATAGTTCTCATTATTTGAGGTAATCTTGTCATGTATCTAAGGAATAGAAAGAGTATAGGAAGTGGAAGAGAGACATTATGAAATATTTGAGAGCCAAGAATGATCCAAAAGAGTTACAAATACCTAATCTTATGAGAAAATAAACGCAAGAGAGAAAGGTACATTGGAAAAGTCCCATAATTGTGTTAAGTCCCTTAGGGTTCATGTCCAGCACATTAGCCATGTTATAATTGAACTGTTGAGAAACAAATTAAAAATTTAATGACCTCTCTTCCCTTTGGAAGTAAACTTAGTTCCCTATTACCAATGCTGCCCAAACTCATAATATCATTATCTAATCAGCACTTAATGGCCCACTCTTAGTGTGTCTAATTTTAGATAATTAATGTGCATGTAAAAAGTCTCATAAATGTTTTATTTTCATATGCTACATGCTGGAAAAATATGAGCAATCTACTACTACATCTTTATTTTGGAGTCTCCCAAGATCTTGGTATTTTTGCAAGGATGAGCATCTTGTGTGTTTTGTGTCTACATGGACAAATTTGTGCAACACAACTATTTTCTTCTGCTCAACCTCTAATCTCCCCCTACTCTGTTGGCCATCTCTTTGAATGTCACTGGAAAGAATAAGAAAGTAAACAAATAGAACAAATATCTATTTTATAAGCACAATAGGATTCAACTTGCAAATGCTAAAATTACTCACCAATTTTAACTAAATGGTTCTTTTTTCATCCAAGGGTAATTACAGGAGTACATTTGTACATTTTGTCTCATCCATTTTCTCATAAAAAAATCCTTCTAGCTATGAGTATAAAACTTCTTAAAAAACTTTCCCTAAATGGAGAGTCTATTACCTCTTTCATAATTCAGTTTCCTTTTCTTCCTTGTTCATCTCTTGGCTGCCTAGTTTTTCCCCTACACAAACTTCTCCTGAGTTAATATGTTTTAAGGTGTAAAGTTCATACTCAGAGTTGTTCCATCCTTATCTGCTTCTTGGCATCCATGCCCTTCTTTAAGGCACCTCTCTCAAGGCCTTCCAATCTCTTTTTTCATAGTGACTTGCTGAGTCAAGAATATTTGGGAAGACTCAGAATAATTTCATTCCAAAGGCCTCAGACAAAGGGGTCATGTTACAAAATAAAGTTGTTTTAAGGGAAAGGGGACAAAGGGTTGTCACAAAGCATGGAAATGAAGCATGGTTAAGAGTATGGTGAGGGGGTGGAGTCAAGATGGCGGTGTGGGAAGACACGGAGTTCACGTCTCCCCACAACTAGAGCACCTGCAGGACACTGGTGGGGGACCTAAACACCCAAGGAGATGGGAGGAACCCACAAGCAAACCAGTAGGATGTGGGGGGATTGAAGGGGGAGAAAAAGTGGAGGTCAGACAGGACCAGCATCCCTGAGGGGTGGCTAAGAGGGAGGAGGGGTTCGCATGCCAGGAGGGACCCTTGGGGGCTCAGATCAGGGAGGAGTGTGCCCAGCGTATCCCCTGCCCAGTGGTCCGGGGAAGTCTGCTTGGCTCTCAGGCTGGGTCCTACATCCTCAGAAGTGCCCTCCAGGCCACGTTGGTCCTGGGAGCGTAGAAGGGAGGCCGGGGGAGAAAAGGAGAGGGAGGTGGGAGGTGAACCCCAGGACCAGAGGAGCAGGAGAAGGAGCAGAGGGCATGTGCCCCGCCACATGGGCCCAGGAAGCCTGCTGAGCTCCCAGGCCAGGTCCCCCTCCTTCCAAAGACCCCTACGGCCACATGGGTACTTGGGGCATTGGAGGGAGGTGGGGGAGGTCAGGAGAGGCAAGCGGGAGGGGCTCTCTGGGAGCAGGAGAGGAGTGGAGGACATTTGCCCCACCCACCCGCTGCACTCCCAGGTGGGGTCTCCCACCCTCTGAGACCAGAGGCATACCTGGGCTCCCTCTGTTCCGTTGAGCATAAGCCCCACCCCCCACCCCCGTTTCCAGCTTTCTGGGTCCGAAGCATAGGCCCCATCCACCACCCAAAACCCACCCTTGCTTAGGCCTTGCCCTCCACAACTTTCCTTTTTTTCTTCCTCCTCTTTTTGCCACTGTGGTTCTATTTTACCTTCTGGTTGTTGTTTCATCTACATTTTTACTTTTATATTATTTCTAACATATCTGTTAGTTTCCTAGTGTCATTTTATTTTATACCTTGTTATTGTTCCTTTTTTTTTTTTTGCCACCCCACACGACTTGCGGAATCTTAGCTCATGAGCCAGGGGTCGGGCTGAAGCTCTTGCAGTGGGAGCTCCGAGTCCGAACCACTGGACTAACAGAGAACCTTAGACTACAGGGAATATTCATTGGAGTGAGGCTTCCTGGAGGTACTCATCTCAGCACGAAGACCCAACTCTACGCAATAGCCTACAAACTCCAGTGTTGGAAGCCTCAGGTCAAACAACCAGTAAGGTAGGGACACAATCCCAATCAAAAAAACAAAAAAAAACTGAGAGAGCAAAATATATGTCACAGATGAAGAAGCGATGTAAAAACCTACAAGACCAAATAAATTAAGAGGAAAAAGGCAATCTACCTGAAAAAGAATTCAGAGTGATGATAGTAAAGATGATCCAGAATCTCAGAAATAAAATGGAAGCATGGATTGAGAAAATAAAAGAAATGTCTAACAAAGATCTGGAAGAACTAAAGAACAAACAGAGATGAACAACGCAATAACTGAAATGAAAAATACCCTAGAAGGAATGAATAGCAGAGTAACTGAGGCAGAAGAATGGATAAGTGACCTGGAAGACAAAATGGTGGAAATAACGGCCGAGGAGCAGAATAAAGTAAAAAGAATGAAGAGAATTGAAGATAATCTCAGAGACCTCTGGGACAACACTAAATGCACCAATATTCAAATTATAGGGGTCCCAGAAGAAGAAAAGAAAAAGAAAGTGTCTGAGAAAATATTTGAAGAGATTACAGTGGAAATCTTCCCTAACATGGGAAAGGAAATAGTCACCCAAGTCCAGGAAGCACAGAGAGTCCCATACAGGATAAACGCTAGGAGAAACACACCAAGACACATATTGATGAAACTAACAAAAACTAAATTCAAAGAAAAAATATTAAAAGCAGCAAGGGAAAAACAACAAATAACATACAAAGGAACCCCCATAAGGTTATCAGCTGATTTTTCAGCAGAAACTCTGCAGGGCAGAAGGAAGTGGCAGGATATATTTAAAGTGATGAAAGAGAAAAACATACAACCAAGATTACTATACACAGCAAGGATCTCATTCAGATTCGATGGAGAAATCAAGAGCTTTTCAGACAACCAAAAGCTAAGAGAATTCAGCACCACCAAAGCAGCTTTACAACAAATGCTAAAGAAACTTCTCTAAGCAGGAAACACAACAGAAGAGAAAGACCAATAAAACAAACCCAAAACAATTAAGAAAAAGGTAATAGGAACATACATATTGATAATAACTTTGAATGTAAATTGATTAAATGACCCAACCAAAAGACACAGACTGGCTGAATGGATATAAAAACAAGAGCCATATATATGTTGTCTATAAGAAACCCACTTCAGACCTACGGACACATACAGACTGAAAGTGAAGGGATGGAAAAAGATATTCCATGCCAATGGAAATCAAAAGAAAAGTAGAGTAGCAATACTCCTATCAGATAAAATAGACTTTAAAAGAAAGACTGTTACAAGAGATAAGGAGGGACACTACATAATGATCAGAGGATCAATCCAAGAAGAAGATATGACAAATATAAATGTTTATGCACCCAACATAGGAGCACCTCAATACATAAGGCAAATGCTAACAATGATGAAAGGAGAAATCGACAGTAACACAATAATAGTAGGGGACTTTAACACCCCACTTGCACCAATGGACAGATCATCCAAACAGAAAACAAATAAGGAAACACAAGCTTTAAATGACACAATAGACCACACAGATTTAATTGATATTTATAGAACACTCCACCTGAAAGTGGCAGAAAACACTTTCTTCTCAAGTGCACATGGAACATTCTCTAGGATAGATCACATCTTGGGTCACAAATCAAGCCTTGGAAAATTTAAGAAAATTGAAATTGTATCAAGCCTCTTTTCTGACCACAATGCTATGAGACTGGAAATCAATTACAGGAAAAAAAAAACTGTAAAAAACCCACAAATACATGGAGGCTACACAGTGCACTACTAAATAACCAAGAGATCACTGAAGAAATTAAAGAAGAAATACAAAAATACATAGAAACAAATGACAATGAATACACGACGAACCAAAACCTTTGGGATGCAGCAAAAGCAGTTCTAAGAGGGAAGTTTATGGCAATTCAATCTCACCTCAAGGAACAAGAAAAATCTCAAATAAACAATCTAACCCTACACCTAAAGCAGCTAGAGAAAGAAAAACAGTGAAAACCCAAAGTCAGTAGAAGGCAAGCAATCTTAAAAATCAGAGCAGACATATATGCAATAGAAATGAAGAAAACAATACGAAAGATCAATAAAACTAAAAGCTGGTTCTTTGAGAAGATAAACAAAATTGATAAACCCTACATCAAGAAAAAAAGGGAGAGCACACAAATCAATAAAATTAGAAATGAAAAAGGAGAAATCACAACTGATACCACAGAAATACAAAGGATTACAAGAGAATACTACAAACAACTATGTGCCAATAAAATGGACACCCATGAAGAAATGGACAAATTTTTGGAAAGGTACAATTTTCTAAGACTGAACCAGGAAGAATTAGAAAATATAAACAGACCTATCACAAGTAATGAAATTGAAACTGTAATTAAAAATCTTCCAACAAACAAAAGTCCAGGACCAGATGTCTTCACAGGCGAATTCTATCAAACATTTAGAGAAGAGCTAACACTGATCCTTCTCAAACTCTTCTCAAAAAATTGCAGAGGGAGGAACCCTCCCAAAATCATTCTATGAAGTCACCATCACTCTGATACCAAAACGAGAAAAAGATATCACAAAAAGGGAAAATTATAGACCAATATCACTGATGAATATAGATGCAAAATTGTGAACAAAACATTAGCAAACAGAATCCAACAGCACACTGAAAGGATCATACACCACAATCAAGCAGGATTTAACCCAGGGATGCAAGGATTCTTCAATATACGCAAATCAAATGTGATACATCACATTAACAAATTAAGGAATAAAAACCATATGATCATCTCAGTAGATGCAGAAAACGCTTTTGGCAAAATTCAACACCCATTTATGATAAAAACACTCCAGAAAATGGGCATAGAAGGAACCTACCTCAACATAATAAAGACCATATATGACAAACCCACAGCAAACATCATACTCAATGGTGAAAAACTGAAAGCATTTCTAAGATCAAGAACAAGACAAGGATGTCCACTCTTATTCAACATAATGTTGGAAGTCCTAACCACCTCAATCAGAGGAAAAAAATAAATAAAAAGACTACAAATTGGAAAAGAAAAAGTAAAACTGTCACTGTCTGCAGATGACATGATACTATACATAGAAAATCCTAAAGATGCCACCAGAAAACTACTAGAACTAATCAATGAATTTGGTAAGGTTGCAGGATACAAAGCTAATGCACAGAAATCTCTGGCATTCCTATATATTAACAACGAAAAGTCGGAAAGAGAAATTAAGGAAACAATTCTATTTATCATCGCAACAAAATGAATAAAATACCTAGGAATAAACCTACCTAAGGAGGAGAAAGACTTTTACTCAGAAAACTATAAAATACTGATGAAAGAAATCAAAGATGACATAAACAGATGGAAATTTATACCATGTTCTTGGATTGGAAGAATCAGTATTGTTAAAATGACTATACTACCCAAAGCAATCTACCAATTCAATGCGATCCCTATCAAACTACCAATGGCATTCTTCACAGAATTAGAACAAAAAATTTTACAATTTCTATAGAAACACAAAAGAACCCAAAGAGCCAAAGCAATCCTGAGAAAGAAAAATGGAGCTGGAGGAATCAGGCTCCCTGACTTCAGATTATACTACCAAGCTACAGTAATCCAGACAGTATGGTACTGGCACAAAAACAGAAATATAGATCAATGGAACAGGATAGAAAGCCTAGAGATAAACCCATGCACATATGGTCACCAAATTTATGACAAAGGAGGCAAGAACATACAATGGAGAAAAGACAGCCTCTTCAATAAATGGTGCTGGGAAAACTGAACAGCTACATGCAAAAGAATGAAATTAGAACATTACCTAACACCATACACAAAAATAAACTCAAAATGGATTAGAGACCTAAATGTAAGACCAGACACTATAAAACTCTTAGAGAAAAACACAGGAAAAACACTCTTTGACATAAACCACAGCAAGATCTTTTGTGACCCACCTCCTAGAGTAATGAAAAAAAACCCAAAATAAACAAATGGGACCTAATTAAACTTAAAAGCTTTTGCACAGCAAAGGAAACCATAAACAAGATGAACCATAAACAAATTTCCAAAATATACAAACAGCTCATGGAGCTCAATATCAAAAAACAAACAATCCAATTAAGAAATGGGTGGAAGACCTAAATAGACATTTCACTGAAGAAGACATACAGATGGCCAAGAAGCACATGAAAAGATGCTCAACATCACTAATTATTAGAGAGATACAAATCAAAAGTACAATGAGGTATCACCTCACGCCTATCAGAATGGCCATTAACAAAAAATCTAGAAACAATAAATGCTGGAAAGGGTGTGGTGAAAAGGGAACCCTCCTGCACTGTTGGTGGGAATGTAAATTGTTACAACCACTATGGAGAACAGTATGGAGGTTCCTTAAAATCTAAAAACAGAACTACCATATGACCCAACAATCCCACTACCGGGCATATCCCCAGAGAAAACCGTAATTCAAAAAGAGACATAGGGACTTCCCTGGTGGCGCAGTGGATACGAATTCGCCTGCCAATGCAGGGGACGCTGGTTCAAGCCCTGTTCCAGGAAGATCCCACATGCCGCAGAGCAACTAAGCCCGTGTGCCACAACTACTGAGCCTGTGCTCTAGAGCCCGCGAGCCACAACTACTGAGCCCACACACCTAGAGCCCATGCTCCACCACAGGAGAAGCCACTGCAATGAGAAGCGTGTGCGCCACAACGGAGAGTAGCCCCTGCTCGCCACAACTAGAGAAAGCCCACACGCAGCAACAAAGACCCAATGCAGCCAAAAAAATAAAAAAATAAAATTAAATCTTAAAAAAAAAAGACCTCATTAGTTTAAAAAAAAAAAAAAAAAAAAAAGAGACATGGACCACAATGTTCATTGCAGCACTATTTACAATAGCCAGGACATGGAACCAACCTGAAAGTCCATTGACAGATGAATGGATAAAGATGTGGTACATATATACAATGGAATATTACCCCACCATAAAAAGAAATGAAATTGAGTTATTTGTAATGAGGTGGATGGAGCTAGAGTCTGTCATACAGAGTGAAGTAAGTCAGAAAGAGAAAAACAAATACCGTATGCTAATGCATATACATGGATTCTAGAAAAAAAAAAAAAGGTACTGATGAACCTAGTGGCAAGGCAGGAATAAAGACGTAGATGTAGAGAATGGACTTGAGGACACGGGGTTGGGAGGGGGAAGCTGGGGCAAAGTGAGAGTAGCATCAACATATATATACTGTCAAATGTAAAATAGCTAGTGGGAAGCAGCAGCATAGCATAGGGAGATCAGCTCCATGCTTTGTGACTTCCTAGAGGGGTGGGATAGGGAGGGTGGGAGGGAGGCTCAAGAGGGAGAGGATATGGGGATATATGTATGCATATGGCTGATTCACTTTGTTGTACAACAGAAACTAACACAGTATTGTGAAGCAGTTATACTCCAATAAAGATCTATTTAAAAAAAAAAGAGTATGGTGAGAGGGTTCTGGCTCAAGATGGCATCACAGGAAGATTCTGGGCTCACCTCCTCCCATGAACACACTGAATCTGCAGCTACATATGGCACAACTTCCTCTGAAAAAACCCTAAAAACTGAGCAATTCCTACGCATCTGGTGAATGAGAAAAGACCACATCAAAGTGGATAGGAGAGGTTGGGACCCAATCTCACCAATAAACCCCACCCTCAGTGTGGCAACCCACAATTGGGAAGGAACTCAAAACCCAGAGCTTCTCCATAAAGAGCAAAGGGTTTGAACTTTTTGAATCAGGTAACCCAACTTTTACGACCTGCATTTGGGAGATGAGCCACCAAAACATCTAGCTTTGAAAACCAACAATTCAAGTCCATGAGACCCTCAGCCTCTAGCAATCTGAGGAACAGCTCTTAAAGGGCTTGTGTGCTTGAATTCAGTTGCCCCAGGGTCCAGTGCAGAAACAGCCAATCAAGAGGTACCCATACTTTATGTGAATGAGGCTCATTTGTTAATTTTAAAGTGCTGACCTGAGGGACAGGCATCTAATTTAGAACACATCTAGGGGCCTGCTAGCTGGCGGGCACCATCTTCACATTCTCACTCTGCCTCATACTAGCCAGCAGGTTCCATATTTTTTCTTCTTTCAGATGACATCTACACACTCTCCCTCTGCCTTGTTCAAGCTGGCAGGTGCCATCCTTTTTTCTCTTTTCCTGTGGGCACCACGCATA
This sequence comes from Balaenoptera acutorostrata, assembly GCF_949987535.1. NCBI lineage: Eukaryota > Metazoa > Chordata > Mammalia > Artiodactyla > Balaenopteridae > Balaenoptera > Balaenoptera acutorostrata. The sequence continues at coordinate 82,104,288 of NC_080068.1, forward strand.
TGTTCTCCATCTGCTATGGGCACCATCTTCATGCTTTCCCTCTGCCGTGATCCAGAGCACCAGAATCTCACAGAGGAGAGCTTTTACATGTGTCTGGTGCCTGAGTTTTTGAGGCTGCCCCTGGGATACCTTTTAATCATCTGGCTCTGGAGGCCAAGAGGGCTTGTGATCCTAATCCCCATGGAACTATAACATTCAGAGAGACAGTTCTTGGCTGACTACCACTTCCAAGGCACTGCATAGACAGAAGACTTAAATACACCCCCATTCTTTCTGTGAAAGAAGTCTGTTTACTTGTCCTGGCACTTCAGTCTGAGGGGCAGTCTTCTGGTTTGTCACACAACTAGGGTCCTTTGGAAATGTTCTCAGGGAACGGAGCCTCGTGAACTCAACCTTTGCACTCACCCTCTGCCTTGCAATAGATCACCAGTATCTCTCAGAAAGGAACTTATACTCTTGTCTGCCACTCTGATTTCTGCATCTGCAAACACCTAACATCACCTAATTCTGATGGCCAGTGGGACTTATGCTCATGGGTCCTACAGGACTGTAATCAATGGAGAAAGAGTTCTTAAACAGCTATTCCCCCACCCTGAACCCCACCCCTGGCACAGCAAGGGGCAATAGATCCAGGAGCTCAGTCTTTCTGTGAAAGTGATCAGTTAGCTTACTATCACAGCTGCAGTCTGAGGGGTAGGCTTGTAATTAAACGCACATCTAAGGGTTCACCATAATCCTTGTAAGAGAAATTGGAGGGCAGGCACTATCTTCACACTTTCCCTTAGCTGTACTCCAGAGTGTTAGTATCTCCTGGGGGGAGCTTATACATGCATCTAGTGTCACAGTTTTTATATCTGTGCCTTACTTTTTGTGACTGTCACCCATGAGATCCCTTGACTGCCTGACTCTGGTGGTCGGGGGGACTTGTATTCTTGAGCCCGATGGGATTTGTAACAATTGCAGAGAGAGTTATTGGCAGGCTGCCATCCTTAGGGCATAGTAAAAACAGCAGACTGGAAAACACCTCCAGTCTTTCTGTGAAAGAGGCCTATTTGCTTGTCCTAGACCTTTGGCCTGGGGGCAGGCTTCTGATTTGACACACAACTAGGGACCTATGGAGGTCCTTTCAGGGACCATAGCCCAGGGGATACAATCTTTGTGCTCTTTCTCTGCCTCACTACAGCTCACCAGTAGCTCCCAGAGAGTAGCTTGTACCCTTATCTGGAATCCTGATTTTTGCGACTGACACCCAGGAGATACCTACAGATCACCTGGCTCTGGTGGCCAGCAGGGTTATGTTTGTGGTCCCATAAGATGGTGTATATTTACATACTTAAAAAGCTGCTGCCTGAGGGTCTGGTTTCCAATCAGCCTGAATCTAGGTGTTGACTGAGATCTTCCCCTTTAGGACACTGACAGGTCTTAGTACAACCTCAACCTGAGAGCCATTAAAAATAAAATGGGCTGCTTGGGCAATCAAAAAACAATCAAGAGTTACCGCAAGATTGAAAGATAAGTTTCATCTCCTACACAAGGCTACTCCTTCAAGACTGGGAGAGGTCACTATTTATCTGATGCATAGAAACCAGCACAGAGAATCAAGAAATATGAAGAAACAGAGAAATATGTTCCAAATGAAAGACAAAATAAAACCTCAGAACAAAACTTTAATGAAATGGAGGTAAGTATTTTACCTTATAAAGAGTTCAAAGTAACGGTCATAAAGATGCTCAGAGAACTCAGGAAAAGTATGAACACACTAAGAACTTTACCAAGAGACAGAAAATATTAAAAAATGCCAAATAGAATTCACAGAGCTGGGGACTGGAGACAAAGTGGCAGATTAGAAGGAACTTGAGCTAACCTCTTTTCATGAACACACCAAAATCACAACTAACTGCTGAACAACCATGGATAAAAAAGATTGGAACCTACCAAAAAAAGATATTCTACATCCAAAGACATAAAGATGAAACCACAATAAGACGGTAGGAGGGGACACTTGTGATATAATTAAATCCCATACCATCCAGTGGACAACCCACAAACTGGAGAATAATTACATCACAGAAGTTCCCCCACAGGAGTGGGAGCTCTGAGCCCCACATCAGGCTCCCCAGCCTAGGGGTTTGGCATTAGGAGGAGCCCCCAGAGCATCTGGCTTTGAAGGCGAGTGGGGCATGATTGCAGGAGTTCCACAGGACTGAAGAAAACAGAAACTCCACTCTTTGAGGGTGCACATAAGGTCTCTTGCACACAAGGATACAGGGCAAAAGCAGTGACTTCATAGGAGCCTGGGCCTGACCTACCTGCTGGTCTTAGAGGGTCTCCTGGGGAGAGTGGTGGCTCTCTTTGGGGTCATAAAAGATGGCGACAGACATATTGAGGACTGTGCATCTATGTGAACTCTTGCTGGAGGCAGACACAAGGACCCTTGCTTGGGTCATTAGCACCAAGACATGGCCTGCAGTGTTCAGGGCTGGGATGCTTCAGGCCAAACAACCAACAGGGCAGGAACACAGCCCCACCCATCAGCAGACAGGCTGTCTAAAGACTTCCTGAGCCCACAGCCACCTCTAGACACACCACTTGACACAGTCCTGCCCACCAGAGGGCCAAGACACAGTTCCACCCACCAGTGGGCACGCACCAGCCCCTCCAACTAGTAAGCCTGCACAAGCCTCTAGACCAGCCTCATCCACCAGGGGGCAGACACCAGAAGCAAGAAAACTACAATCCTACAGCCTGTGGAACAGTCTGCAAACACAGGTCAGAACCTACCCTGGGACCAGCTAGTCCCTGGCCCCTGGGTGACGAGAGGGGAAGGAATTGCTGGGACACATAGGACATCCCCTACAGAGGGCTACTTCTCCAAGTCAAGAAAAGTAACAAACCTACTACAAACATAAAAACATAAATAGAAATTTAAACAAAATGAGATGGCAAAGGAATATGTTCCTTCCAGATGAAGGAACAAGATAAAACCCCAGAAGAACAACTAAGTGAAGTGGAGATAAGCAATCTACCTGAAAGAGTTCAGAGTAATAAGCATAAAGATGATCCAAGAACTTGGAAAAAGAATGGATGCACACACTGAGAAGTTACACGTTTTTAACAAAGAGTTAGAAAATATAAAGAACAACAAAACAGAGTTGAAGAATACAAAAACTGAAATATACACTTGAAGGAATCAATAGTAGAATAATTGAGGTAAAAGGAAAGATCAGTGAACTGGAAGACAGAGTGGTTGAAATCACTGCCACAGAACAAAATATAGAAAAAAGAATAAAAAGAAATGAGGACAACTTAAGAGACATTTAGGACAAGGTCAAATGCATTAATATTCGCAATATAGGGATCCCAGAAGGAGAAGAGGGCAAGAAAGAGCCTGAGAAAATATTTGAAGAGATAATAGCTGAAAACTTCCCTAACATGGGAAAGAAAACAGTCACCTAAGTCCAGGAAGTGCAGAGAGTCCCAGGCAGGATTAACCCAAGGATGAACATGCCAAAACACACAGTAATCAAATTGACAAAAATTTAAAACAAGAAGAAAATATTAAAAGCAATAAGGGAAAAGCAACAACATACAAGGGAATCCCCATAAGACTATCAGTTGATTTTTCAGCAGAAACACTGAAGGCCAGAAAGGAGTTGCACGATATATTTAAAGTTTTGAAAGGGAAGAAACCACAACCAAGAATACTCTATCCAGCAAAGTGCTCATTTAGATTTGATGGAGAAATCAAAAGCTTTACAGACAAGCAAAAGCTAAGATAACTCAGCACCACCAGACCAGTCTTGCAAAAAATGCTAAAGGAACTTCTCTAAGTGGAAGAGAAAAGGTCACAACTAGAAATAAGAAAATTATGAAATGTGAAAGCTCACAGGTAAAGGGAAACATACAGTAAAGGAAGGAAACCATCCACATACAAATATGATACCAAAACCAGTGACTGAGGAGAGTACAAATCCAGGATATTTGAAATGCATTTTAAATTAAGAGATCAGAAACCTAAACCAACCATGTTTATATACAAAGTGCTATACCAAAACCTCATGGTAACTGCAAAACAAAAATGTATAATAGATATACACACAAAAAAGAAAAAGGTATCCAAACAACACTAAAGATAGTCATCAAATCACAACAGAACAGAAGAAAAAAACCCTATAAAAACAAGTCCATAACAATTAACAAAGTGGCAATAAGAACATACATATTGATAATTACCTTAAATGTAAATGGATTAAATGCTCCAACCAAAAGACACAGACTGACTAAATGCATCAAAAACAAGACCCATGTATATGGTGTGTACAAGAGACCCACTTCAGACCTAGGGACACATACAGACTGAAAGTGAGGGGATGGAAAAAGATGTTCCATGCAAATGGAAATCAAAAGAAAGCTGGAGCAGGAATACTTACATCAAACAAAACAGACTTTAAAATAAAGACTGTTACAAGAGACAAAGAAGGACACTACTTAATGATCAAAGGATCAATCCAAGAAGAAGATAAAACAATTGTAAATATATATACACCCAACATAGGAGCACCTCAATATATAAAGCAAATGTTAACAGACATAACATTTGGATCACTGAATGCCAAACAGGAAATAAAAAAAAAAACCTAGAGACAAATGAAAATGCAAACACAACAATCCAAAATGTACAGGATGCAACAAAAGCAGATCTAAGAGTGAAATTTATAGTGATACAAGGTTACCTCAGGAAACAAGAAAAATCTCAAATAAAAAAACCTAACCTTACATCTAAAGCAACTAGAGAAAGAAGAACAAACAAAACCCAAAGTTAGTAGAAGAAAACAATCATAAAGATCAGAGCAGAAATAAGTGAAATAGAAACAAAGAAAACAATAAAAAAATTAATGGAACTAGTTCTTTAAAAAGATAAACAAAATTGAGAAATCTTTAGGCAGACTCATCAAGAAAAAAGGAGAGGGCCCAAATCAATAAAATTAGAAATGAAAAAGGAGAACTTAGAATCGACACCACAGAAATACAAAGGACGATAAGAGATTGCTACAAGCAACTATATGCCAATAAAATGAACAACCTAGAAGAAACAGACAAGTTCTTAGAAAGGTACAATCTCCTAAGACTGGACCAGGAAGAAATAGAAAATATGAACAAATTACAAATACTGAAATTGAATCTGTGATTAAAAAGCTCCCCCCAAAAAGAACTCCAGGACCAGATGGCTTCACAGGCAAATTCTATCAAGTATTTAGAAAAGAGATAACCCCTATCCTTCTGAAACTACTCCAAAAAAATTGCAAAGGAACACTTCTGAACACATTCTATGAGGCCACCATCACCCTCATACCAAAACTAGATAAAGATACCACAAAAAAGGAAAATTACAGGCCAATATCATTGATGAACATAGACATAAAAATCCTCAACAAAAGACTAGCAACCGAATTAGTCAATTCGGATCATACACCATGATCAAGAGTAATTTATCCCAGGGATGCAAGGATTTTTCAATATCAATCAGTGTGATACACCACATCAACATATTGAAAAATAAAAACCATATGATCATCTCAATAGATGCAGAAAAAGTTTTGACAAAATTCAACACTCATTTATCATAAAAATCCTCCAGAAAGTGGGCACAGAGGGAATGTACCTCAACATAATAAAGGCCATATATGACAAACCAACAGCTAACATCACTCTCAACAGTGAAAATCTGAAAGCATTTCTTCTACGATCAGGAGCAAGAGAAGGATGTCCACTCTCACCATTTTTATTCAACATAGTTTTGGAAGACCTAGCCACAGCAATCAGAGAAGAAAAAAGAAATAAAAGGAATTCAAATTGGAAAAGAAGTAAAATTGTCACTGTTTGCAGATGACATGATACTATACATAGAAAATCCTAAAGATGCCACCAGAAAACTACTAGAGCTAATCAATAAACTTAGTAAAGTCACAGGATACAAAATTAATACACAGAAATCTCTTGCATTCTTATACACTAACAACAAAAGATCAGAAAGAGAAATTAAGGAAACAATCACATTTACCACTGCAACAAAAAGAATAAAATACCTAGGAATAAACCTATGTAAGGAGGCAAAAGACCCATATGCAGAAAACTGTAAGATACTGATGAAAGAAATCAAAGACGACACAAACAGATGGAGAGATATACCATGTTCTTGAATTAGAAGACTCAATATTGTAAAAATGACTATACTACCCAAAGCAATCTACAGGTTCAATGCAATCCTTATCAAATTACCAATGGCATTTTTCACAGAACTAGAATAAAAAATTTTACAATTTGTATGGTAACACAAAAGACCTCGAATAGCAAAAGAGAAAGAGAAACAGCTGGAGGAATCAGGCTCCATAACTTCAGACTATACTACAGGGCTACAGTAATCAAGACAGTATGGTACTCACAAAAAAACAGCAATATCGATCAATGGAACAGGATGGAAAGCCCAGAGAGAAACCCACACACCTATGGTCACCTAATCTATGACAAAGAGGCCAGAATATACACTGGAGCAAAGACAGCCTCTTCCATAAGTGGTTCTGAGAAAACTGGACAGCTACATGTATAAGAAAGAAATTAGAACACACCCTAACACCATAAAATAAACTCAAAATGGACTAAAGACCTAAATGTAAGTCTGGATACTATAGAACTCCTGGAAGAAAACATAGGCAGAACACTTTTTGACATAAATCAGAGCTATTTTTTTTGATCCATCTTATATAGTAATGAAAACAAAAACAAACAAATGGGACCTAATTAAACTTAAAAGGTTTTGCACAGCAAAGGAAAACATAAACAAAACAACAAGACAACCTATGGAATGGGAGAAAATATTTGCAAACAATGAGAACAAGAAGGAATTAATTTCCAAAATATACAAACAGCTTGTACAGCTCAATATAAAAAAACCAAACAACCCAAGCAAAAAATGGACAGAGGACCTAAATAGACACTTCTTCAAAGAACAAATACAGATGGCTAATTGGAACATGAAAAGATGCTCAATATTGTTAATTGTTAGAGAAATGCCAATCAAAACTAAACTGAGGTATAACCTCATTCTGGTCAGAATGGCCATCATCAAAATGTCTATAAATATCAAATGCTGAAGAAGGTGTGGAGAAAAAAGAACTCTCCTACACTGTCGATGGGAATGTAAATTGGGGCAGACATTATGGAGAATCATATGTAGGTTCCTTAAAAAACTAAAAGTAGAGTTACCATATGATCCTGTAATCCCATATATATCTGAAGAAAACTCTAATTAGAAAAGATATATTCACCCTGATGTTCAGAGCAGCATTAATCACAATAGGCAAGATATGGAAGCATCCTAAATATCCATTGACAGATGAATGGATAAAGAAGATGTGAGTGTGTGTATATGTATGTATATATATATATATATATATATATATATATATATATGTATGTATAAAATATATATTATATATACACACACAAACACAATGGAATATTAGTCATAAAAAAGAATTAAATAATGCCATTTGTAGCAACATGGATGGACCTAGAGATTATCATACTAAGTGAAGTAAGCAAAAGATGAATACCGTATGTTATCACTTACGTGGAATCTAAAAAAAAAAAAAGATAGAAATGAACTTATTTACAAAACAGAAATAGACCCACAGACAGAGAAAACAAACTTATCATTACCAAAGCGAAAAGGGGTGGGGGAGGGATAAATTAGGAGTTTGGGATTAACATGTACACACTACTATATATAAAATAGATAACAGGTCACTGAACTACCCCGGAGCCTGAGCAGAGGGCAGCCTCACTGAGGCTGCCAGCTCTGGAGGGGCCACAGCAGTCAAAGCAGCAACAGTCCTGGGTACTGCGGGCCGGAGTGAGTAAGGAAGAGCTTCAAGATGACGGAAGAGTAAGATGTGGAGATCACCTTCCTACCCACAACTACATCAGAAATACATCTACATGTGGAACAACTCATACAGAACACCCACTGAACGCTGGCAGAAGACCTCACACCTCCCAAAAGGCAAGAAACTCCCCATGTACCTGGGTAGGGCAAAAGACAAAAGAAAAAATAGACAAAAGAATAGGGATGGGACCTGCACCAGTGGGAGGGAGCTGTGAAGGAAGAAAGATTTCCACACACTAGGAAGCCCCTTCCTGGGCAGAGACTGTGGGTGGCAAAGGGGGGAAGCTTCAGAGCCACGGAGGAGAGCACAGGGGTGCGGAGGGCAAAGTGGAGAGATTCCCGCACAGAGGATCAGTGCCAACCAGCACTCACCAGCTCGAGAGGCTTGTCTGCTCACCAGCCTGGACAGGTGGGGGCTGGAAGCTGAGGCTCGGGCCTCGGAGGTCGCATCCCAGGGAGAGGACTGGGGTTGGCGGCGTGAACACAGCCTGAAGGGGCTAGTGCACCACAGCTAGACGGGAGGGAGTCTGGGAAAAAGTCTGGAGCTGCTGAAGAGACAAGAGACTTTTTCTTGCCTCTTTGTTTCCTGGTGCACGAGGAGAGGGGATTAAGAGCGCCACTTAATGGAGCTCCAGAGACGGGCGTGAGCCGCAGCTATCAGCGCAGACCCCAGAGATGGGTATGAAATGCTAAGGCTGCTGCAGCCACCAAGAAGCCTGTGTGCAAGCACAGGTCACTATCCACACCTCCCTTCCCGGGAGCCTGTGCAGCTCGCCACTGCCAGGGTCCCGTGATCCAGGGACAATTTCCCTGGGAGAACACACGGCGCACCTCAGGCTGGTGCAAAGTCATGCTGGCCTCTGCCGCCACAGGTTTGCATGGCATCGGTACCCCTTCCTCCCCCCGGCCTGACTGAGCCAGAGCTCCCGAATCAGCTGCTCCATTAACCCCGTCCTGTCTGAGCAAAGAACAGACGTCCTCAGGCGACCTACACTCAGAGACGGGTCAAAATCCAAAGCTGAAGCCCGGGAGCAGTGCAAACAAAGAAGACAAAGGGAAATTTTTCCAGCAGCCGCAGGAGCAGCAGATGAAATCTCCACAATCAACGATATACCCTGCATCTGTGGAATACCGGAATAGACAACGAATCATCTGAAATTGAGGAGGTGGACTTTGGGAGCAACGATATATATATATTTTTCGCTTTTTCTCTTTTTGTGAGTGTGTATGTGTATGCTTCTGTGTGTGATTTTGTCTGTATAGCTCTGGTTTTACCATTTGTCCTAGGGTTCTCTCTGTCTAGTTTTCATTTTTATTTTTATTTTATTTTTAGTATAATTTTTAGCACTTGTTATAATTGGTGGATTTGTTTTTTGGTTTGGTTGCTCTCTTTTTTCTTTCCTTTTATTTTTTTAATTACTTTGTAAAAATTTTTTTAATAATTATTTTTTATTTTAATAACTATATTATTTTATTTTACTTTATTATATTCTATTTTACGTTATCTTCTTTCTTTCTTTTTGTTCTCCCTTTTACTCTGAGCTGTGTGGATGACAGGCTTGTGGTCCTCCAGCCAGGTGTCTGTCAGGGCTGTGCCTCTGAGGTGCGAGAGCCAGGTTCAGGACACTGGTCCACAAGAGACCTCCCAGCTCCATGTAATATCAAACAGCGAAAATCTCCCAGAGATCTCCATCTTAATGCCAAGACCCAGCTCCACTCAAAGACCAGCAAGCTACAGTGCTGGACACCCTATGCCAAACAACTAGCAAGAGAGGAACACAACCTCATCCATTAGCAGAGAGGATGACTAAAATCATAATGAGGACACAGAAACCCCAAAACACACCACCAGACGTGGACCTGTCCACCAGAAAGACAAGATCCAGCCTCATCCACCAAAACACAGGCACTATTCCCTCCACCAGGAGGTGTACACAACCCACTGGGCCAACCTTAGCCACTGGGACAGACACCAAAAACAATGGGAACTACGACCCTGCAGCCTGCGAAAAGGAGATCCCAAACACAGTAAGTTAAACAAAATGAGAAGACAGAGAAACACAAAGCAGATGAAGGAGCAAGGCAAAAACCCAGCAGACCTAACAAATGAAGAGGAGATAGGCAGTCTACCTGAAGAAGAATTCAGAACAATGATACTAAAGATGATCCAAAATCACAGAAATAGAATGGAAAAAATACAAGAAACGTTTAACAAGGACCTAGAAGAACTAAAGAGCAAACAAACAGTGATGAAGAACAAAATACATGAAATTAAAAATTCTCTAGAAGGGATCAATAGCAGAATAACTGAGGCAGAAGAACAGATAAGTGACCTGGAAGATACAATAGTGGAAATAACTACTGTACAGCAGAATAAAGAAAGAAGAATAAAAAGAATTGAGGACACTCTCAGAGACCTCTGGGACAACATTAAAGGCAACAATATTTGAATTATAGGGGTCCCAGAAGAAGAAGAGAAAAAGAAAGGGACTGAGAAAATATTTGAAGAGATTATAGTTGAAAACTTCCCTAATACGGGAAAGGAAATAGTTAATCAAGTCCGGGAAGCACAGAGAGTCCCATACAGGATAAATCCAAAGAGAAACACGCCAAGACACATATTAATCAAACTATCAAAAAATAAATACAAAGAAAAAATATTAAAAGCAGCAAGGGGAAAACAACAAATAACACACAAGGGAATCCGCATAAGGTTAACAGCTGATCTTTCATCAGAAATTCTGCAAGCCAAAAGGGAGTGGCAGGACATATTTAAAGTGATGAAGGTGAAAAACCTACAACCAAGATTACTCTACCCAGCAAGGATCTCATTCATATCTGATGGAGAAATAAACCTTTACAGACAAGGAAAAGCTAAGAGAATTCAGCTCCACCAAACCAGGTTTACAATAAATGCTAAAGGAACTTCTCTAGCCAGGAAACAAAAGAGAAGGAAAAGACCTACAATGCCAAACCCAAAACAATTAAGAAAATGGTAATAGGAACATACATATCGATAATTACCTTGTAATACCTCGATAATAAATGTAAATGGATTAAATGCTCCAACCAAAAGACATAGATTGGCTGAATAGATACAAAAAAAGGATCCATATATATGCTGCTAACAAGAGTCCCACTTCAACCTAGGGACACATACAGACTGAAAGGGAGGAAATGGAAAAAGATATTCCATGCAATTGGAAATCAAAAGAAAGCTGGAGTAGCAATTCTCATATCAGACAAAATAGACTTTAAAACAAAGACTATTATAAGAGACAAAGAAGGACACTACATAATGATCAAGGGATCAATCCAAGAAGAAGATAAAACAATTGTAAATATTTATGCACCCAACATAGGAGCACCTCAATACATAAGGCAAATACTAACAGCCATAAAAGGGGAAATCGACAGGAACACAATCATAGTAGGGGATTTTAACACCCCCACTTTCACCAAAGGACAGATCATCCAAAATGAAAATAAATAAGGAAACACAAGCTTTAAATGATACATTAATCAAGATGGATTTAATTGATATTTATAGGACATTCCATCCAAAAACAACAGAATACCCATTCTTCTCAGGTGCTCATGGAACATTCTCCAGGACAGATCATTCCTTGGGTCACAAATCAAGCCCTGATAAATTTAAGAAAACTGAAATCGTTTCAAGTATCTTTTCTGACCACAACAATATAAGACTAGATATCAATCACAGGAAAAAATCTGTAAAAAATACAAACACATGGAGGCTAAACAACGTACTACTTAATAATCAAGAGATCACTGAAGAAATCAAAGAGTAAGTAAAAAAATACCTAGAAACAAATGAAAATGAAAAAACGACGACCCAAAACCTATGGGATGGAGCAAAAGCAGTTCTAATAGGGAAGTTTATAGTAATACAATCCTACCTTAAGAAACACCTCAAATAAACAACCTAACCTTACACCTAAAGCAATTAGAGAAAGAAGAAAAAAATCCCAAAGTTAGCAGAAGGAAAGAAATCATAAATATCAGATAAGAAATAAATGTAAAAGAAATGAAGGAAATTATAGCAAAGATCAATAAAACTAAAAGCTGGGTCTTTGAGAAGAGAAACAAAACTGATAAACCATTACCCAGACTCATCAAGAAAAAAAGGGAGAAGACTCAAATCAATAGAATTAGAAACGAAAAAGGGGAAGTAACCACTGACACTGCAGAAATACAAAGGATTATGAGACATTACTGCAAGCAACTCTATGCCAATAAAATGGACAACCTGGAAGAAATGGACAAATTCTTAGAAATGCACAACCTTCCGAGACTGAACCAGGAAGAAATAGAAAATATGAACAGACCAATCACAAGCACTGAAATTGAAACTCTGATTAAAAATCTTCCAACAAAACTAGGTGCAAGATGGGAATAAAGATGCAGACCTACTAGAGAATGGACTTGAGGATACAGGGAGGGGGGAGGGTAAGCTGGGACAAAGTGAGAGAGTGGCATGGACATATATACACTACCAAACGTAAAATAGATAGCTAGTGGGAATCATCCGCATAGCTGCTAGACCACCTAGAATGGTGGGATAAGGAGGGTGGGAGGGAGGGAGACGCAAGAGGGAAGAGATATGGAAAACATATGTATATGTATAACTGATTCACTTTGTTATAAAGCAGAAAATGACACACCATTGTAAAGCAATTATACTCTAATAAAGATGTTAAAAAAAAAATCTTCCAACAAACAAAAGGCCAGGACCAGATGACTTCACAGGTGAATTCTATCAAACATTTAGAGAAGAGCTAACACCTATCCTTCTCAAACACTTCCAAAACATTGCAGAGGAAGGAACACTCCCAAACTCATTCTACAAGGCCACCATCACCCTGATACCAAAACAAGACAAAGATGGCACAAAAAAAGAAAACTACAGGCCAATATCACTGATGAACATAGAAGCAAAAATCCTCAACAAAATACTAGCAAACAGAATCCAACAGCACATTAAAAGGATCACACACCATGATCAAGTGGGGTTTATCCCAGGAATGCAAGGATTCTTCACTATACGCAAATCAATCAATGTGATACACCATATTAACAAATTGAAGAATAAAACCATATGATCATCTCAATAGATGTAGAAAAAGCTTTGGACAAAATTCAACACCCGTGTATGATAAAAACTCTCCAGAAAGTGGGCATAGAGGGAACTTTCGTCAACATAATAAAGGCAATATATGACAAACCCACAGCCAACATCATCTTCAATGGTGAAACACTGAAACCATTTCCACTAAGATCAGGAACAACACAAGGCTGCCCACTCTCACCACTATTATTCAACATAGTTTTGGAAGTTTTAGCCCCATCAATCAGAGAAGAAAAAGAAATAAATGGACTCCAAATCGGAGAAGAAGAAATAAAGCTGTCACTGTTTGCAGATGACATGATACTATACATAGAGAATCCTAAAGATGCTACCAGAAAACTACTAGAGCTAATTAATGAACTTGGTAAAGTAGCAGGATACAAAATTAATGCACAGAAATCTCTTGCATTCCTGTACACTAATGATGAAAAATCTGAAAGTGAAATTAAGAAAACCCTCCCATTTATCATTGCAACAAAAAGAATAAAATATCTAGGAATAAACCTACCTAAGGAGACAAAAGACCTGTATGCAGAAAATTATAAGACACTGGTGAAAGAAATTAAAGATGGTACAAATAGATGGAGAGATATACCATGTTATTGGATTGGAAGAATTAACATTGTGAAAATGACTCTACTACCCAAAGCAATCTACAGATTCAATGCAATCCCTATCAAACTACCACTGGCATTTTTCGCAGAACTAGAACAAAAAATTTCACAATTTGTATGGAAACACGAAAGACCCTGAATAGCCAAAGCAATTTTGAGAAAGAAAAACGGAGCTAGAGCAATCAGGCTCCCTGACTTCAGACTATATTACAAAGCTACAGTAATCAAGACTGTATGGTACTGGCACAAGAACAGAAATATAGATCAATGGAACAGGAGAGAAAGCCCAGAGATACACCCACGCACATATGGTCACCTCATCTTTGATAAAGGAGGCAAGCATATACAGTGGAGAAAAGACAGCCTCTTCAATAAGTGCTGCTGGGAAAACTGGACAGCTAAATGTAAAAGAATGAAATTAGAACACTCCTTAACACCATACACAAAAATAAACTCAAAATTGCTTAAAGACCTAAATGTAAGGCCAGACACTATCAAACTCTTAGAGGAAAACATAGGCAGAACACTCTATGACATATCAGAGCAAGATCCTTTTTGACCCACCTCCTAGAGAAATGGAAATAAAAATAAAAATAAACAAATGGGACCTAATGAAACTTAAAAGCTTTTGCACAGCAAAGGAAACCATAAACAAGACCAAAAGACAACCCACAGAATGGGAGAAAATATTTGCAAATGAAGCAACTGACAAAGGATTAATCTCCAAGATTTACAAGCAGCCCATGCAGCTCAATAACAAAAAAACAAACAACCCAATCCAAAAATGGGCAGAAGACCTAAATAGACATTTCTCCAAAGAAGATATACAGATTGCCAACAAACACATGAAAGAATGCTCAACATCATTAATCATTAGAGAAATGCAAATCAAAACTACAATGAGATATCGTCTCACACCGGTCAGAATGGCCATCATCAAAAAATCTAGAAACAATAAATGCTGGAGAGGGTGTGGAGAAAAGGGAACACTCTTGCACTGTTGGTGGGAATGTAAATTGATACAGCCACTATGGAGAACAGTATGGAGGTTCCTTAAAAAACTACAAATAGAACTACCATACGACCCAGCAATCCCACTACTGGGCATATACCCTGAGAAAACCATAATTCAAAAAGAGTCATGTACCAAAATGTTCATTGCAGCTCTATTTACAATAGCCAGGACATGGAAGCAACCTAAGTGTCCATCATCGGATGAATGGATAAAGAAGATGTGGCACATATATACAATGGAATGTTACTCAGCCATAAAAAGAAACTAAATTGAGTTACTTGTAGTGAGGTGGATGGACCTAGAGTCTGTCATACAGAATGAAGTAAGTCAGAAAGAGAAAAACAAATACAGTATGCTAACACATATATATGGAATCTAAGGGAAAAAAAAAAAGGTCATGAAGAACCTAGGGTCAAGACAGGAATAAAGACGCAGACCTACTAGAGAATGGACTTGAGGATATGGGGAGGGTGAAGGGTAAGGTGGGACAAAGTGACAGAGTGGCATGGACATATATACACTACCAAACATAAAATAGATAGCTAGTGGGAAGCAGCCGCATAGCACAGGGAGATCAGCTCAGTGCTTTGTGACCACCTAGTGGGGTGGGATAGGGAGGGTGGGAGGGAGGGAGATGCAAGAGGGAAGAGATATGAGGACATATGTATATGTATAACTGATTCCTTTGTTATAAAGCAGAAACTAACACACCATTGTAAAGCAATTATACTCCAATAAAGATGTTAAAACAAATAAGAAGTAAAAGAAAAAATAAAAGAGTTAGTTAGTAAAACTTAAAAAAAAAAAGATAACCAGCAAGGACCTGTTGTATAGCAGAAGGAACTATACTCAATATTTTGTAATAACCTATGAGTGAAAAGAATCTGAAAAAGTAAATATATATATAACTGAATCACTGTTTTGTACACCTGAAACTAACACAATATAGTAAGTCAACTATACTTCAATTATATATATATATATGAATCTTACTGTCTGGTAGGGGAACAAATGTGAAAGCAACAATAATTGCAATAAAAATGAGGTGAATAACAAAAAGAAGTCATAGAGTTGAAGAATACAATAACTGAACTGAAAAATACAATACAGGGATTCAACAGCAGACTAGATAAACCAGGAGAGATCAATGAACTGAAGGACAGGGCAGTGGAACTCACTCAACCAGAGTGAGGAAATAGAAAAAAAATTTTTTTAAGTTAAGATAGCTTAAGGGACTTATGGAACAACATCAAGTGAACTAACATTCACAGTATAGGAGTTCCATAAAGAGATGAGACAAAGGGACAGAAAACTTATTTGAGAAATAATGGCTGAAAAGTTCTCTTAACTTGGGGACCCACACCAAGACGCATTATAATTAAAATCTCTAAAGTTAAACAAGAGAATCTTAAAAGCAGCAAGAAAAAAAAAAGATAATTTGTTACATACAAGGGTATCCCCATAAGACTTTCATATTTTTCAATAGAAACTCTAGAAACCACAAGGTAGGAGCACAGTATATTCAATGTGCTGAAAGAAAAGAAAAACTTCCAACCAAGAATACTCTACCCTGCAAAATTATCTTTCAGAACTGAAGAACAGATAAACAGTTTTCAAGACAATCTAAAGTTAAAGGAGTTCATCACCATTAAATCTGCTTACAAGAAATGTTAAAGGGACTTATTTAAGCTAAAAAGAAAGGGCTCTAAATAGTAGCAAGGGAACATAGGAAAGTATAAATCTTCCTGGTAAAGGTAAACATATAGTAAAAGTAGTGGATTAAGCACTTATAAAGCTAGTATGAAGGTTAAAATACAAAAGCAGTAAACATTACTATAACCACAATAATTATTTAAGGGAAACAGGATAAATAGATGTAAAATGTAACAACAAAACCTAAAACATATGCAGTGGAGAGTAAAAATACAGAGCTTTAGAATGTGTTCAAAGTTAAGTTGTTATCAACCTAAAATAGATTGTTATAAATTAGTGGTTGTATGTAAGTCTCATGGCAACCACAAAGCAAAAACCCATCATAAATACACAAAAGATAAAGTGAAAGGAACTAAGCATACCACAGAAGAATGTCATCAAACCACAAAGAAAGAGAGCAAGAGAAGAACTACAAAACAGCCAGAAAACAAT
The DNA here is from genome assembly GCF_949987535.1 of Balaenoptera acutorostrata. Taxonomy (NCBI): domain Eukaryota; kingdom Metazoa; phylum Chordata; class Mammalia; order Artiodactyla; family Balaenopteridae; genus Balaenoptera; species Balaenoptera acutorostrata. The sequence continues at coordinate 82,121,156 of NC_080068.1, forward strand.
TAACAAAATGGCAATAAGTACATATCTATCAATAATTACTCTAATTGTAAATGGATTAAATGTTCCAATCAAGAGACACAGAATGGCTGAATGGATTTTAAAAAAACAAACAAAAACAAGACTCATCTATATGCTGCCTACAAGAGATTCACTTCAGATGTAAGGACACACACTGACTGAAGTGAAGAGATTAAAAAAAAATTTTATGCAAATAGAAATCAAAAGAAAGCTGTGGTAGCTATACTTATATCAGACAAACTAGACTTTAAAACAAAGACTGTAATAAGAGACAAAAAAGGACATTACATAATGATAAAGGGGTCAATCCAAAAAGAGGATATAACATTTGTACATATTTCTGCACCCAACATAAGAGTACCTAAATATATAAAGCAAATACTAACAGACTTAAAGGGAGAAATAGCAATAGGGGACTTTAACATTCTACTTACATCAATAGGTCAAGCAGATAGAAAATCAGTAAGGAAAACATTTACCTTAAACAACACATTATAGCCAATAGAATTAACAGATATATACAGAATATGCCTTCTAAAAGCAACAGAATACATATTTTTCTCAAGTGCACAAGGAATATTTTCTAGGGTAGGTCATATATTAGGCCACAAAACAAGTCTTAGTAAATTTGACATTGACAGTATCACTTATCTTCTCTGACCACAATAGTTTGAAACTAGAAATCAATTACAAGAAGAAACTGGAAAATTCACAACTATGTAGAGATTAACATCCTACTGAACAAATAATGAGTCAAAGAAGAAGATCAAAAGAGAAATAAAAAAAATACTGAGAGACAAATAAAAATGGAAATATAACAAACCAAAACTTACGGGATATAGCAGAAGCTGTTGTAAGAAGGAAGTTCATAGAGATAAATGCCTATCTCATAAAACAAAAATCTCAAATAAAGCACCTAACTTTACATTTCAATGACTTACATACAGAAGAACAAATGAAGCCCAAAGTTAGTAGAGGATAGAAAGTAACAAAAATTAGAGCAGAAATAAATGAAATAGAGACTTAAAAGACAAACGAAAAGATCAATGAAACTAAGATCTGGTTCTTTGAAGACAAAATTGACAAAACTTTAGCCAGACACATTAAGAAAAAAAGAGAGCACACAAATAAATAAACTTAGAAATTAAAGAGGAGACATTATAACTGAAATCACAGAAATACAAAGGATTGTAAGAGACTACTATGAATACTTACATGCCAACAAATTTGACAAGCTAGAAGAAAAAATTCCTAGCAGCATGTAACCTACCAAGACTGAACCATGAAGAAATAGAACATCTGAACACACTTATTACTAGTAATGAGGTTGAATGAATAACGAAAAATCTCCCTAAAAAGAAAATTCCAGCCCAGGTGGCTTTACTGGTGAATTCTACCAAACATTCAAAGAAGAATTAATAATAATCCTTTTCAAACTCTTTCAAAAAATAGTATAGAAGGAAAGACTTACAAACTCATTTTATGAGGCTAATATTATCCTGATCTTAAAACCAGATAAGGGTGACACAAGAAAAGAAAATTACAGGCCAATATTCCTGATGAACATAGATGCAAAAGTCCTCAACAAATTATTAGCAAACTAATTTCAACAATAAATTAAAAGGATTATACACCATGATCAAGTGGGATTTATTCCAGGGATGCAAGGATAGTACAGCATCCACAAATCACTCAATTTAATACACCACATTAACAAAATGAGGGGTAAAAATCATATGATCATCTCAATAGATGCAGAAAAAGCATCTGACAGAACTCAACCTCCATTTATGATAAAAACTCTCAGCAAAGTTGGTATAGAGGGAACATAATTCAATATGATAAAGGCCATACATGACAAGCCCACAGCTAACATCATACTCAACAGTGAAATGCTGAAAGCTTTTCCTCTAAGATCAGAATCAAGAGAAGTATGTGCACTCTTGCTACTTTTAAAAAATATACTATTGGAAGTCCTAGTGAGAACATTTAGTCAAAAAATAAAAGACACCCAAATTGGAAAGAAAGAAGTAAAACTGTCACTTTTTGCAGATCATCTGATATTATGTATAGAAAATCCTAAAGACACCACCAAAAACTGTTAGAACTAATCAACATATTCAGTAAAGCTGAAGGATACTAAATATTCAAAATTCTGTGTCATTTCTATATGCTGATAATAAACTATCTAAAAGAGAAATTAAGTAAACAATTCCATTTATGATTACATCAAAAAGAATAAAATACCTTGAAATAAATTTAACCATGGAGGTAAATGATCTGTACAGTGAAAACTATAAGACATTAATGAAAGCAATGAAGAGGCAAATAAATGAAATGATATTCCATGCTCATGGATTAGAAGAATTAATACTGTTAAAATGTTTATAGTACCCAAAACAATCTACAGATTCATTGTAATCCTTATTAAAATTCCAATGGCATTTTTCACAGTAATAGAACAAACAATTCTGAAGTTTGTATGAACCACAAAAGACCCTAATTTGCCAAAGCCATCGTTAGAATGAAGAACCAAGCTGGAGGCATGCTGCTCCCTGGTTTCAAACTATATTACAAAGCAATATGAATCAAAACAGCATGGTTTGGCATAAAAAACAGATATATAGATCAATGGAACAAAGTAAAGAGCCCAGAAGTATACCCACACATATTTGGTCAATTAATTTACAACAAAGGAGCCAAGAATATACAGTGGGGAAAGGAAAGGTTCTTCAATATACGGTGTTGGGAAAACTGTATGCCCCATGCAAATGAATGAAACTGGATCATTGTCTTACATCATACACAAAAATTAAATTAAACTGGATCAAAGACTTGAATATAAGACCTGAAACCATAAAAATCCTACAAGAAAACATTGGTGGTATGCTTCTTGACACTGGTCTTGGTGATGATTTTTTGGATTTGATACCAAAAGCAAAAATAAACAAGTGTGACTACATCTAATTAATAGCTTCTGCACAAAAAAAGGAAATAATCAACAAAATGAAAAGGCAACATACAAAAGGGAAGAAAATATTTACAAATTACATATCTGATAATGGGTTAATATCAAAACTATATAAAGAACTCATACAACTCAATAGCAAAAAACCCCAAACAATCTGATTGAAAAATGGGCAGAAGGTCTGAATAGACATTTTTTCAAAGGAGACATACAGATGGCCTACAGGTATGTGAAAAGATGCTCAACATCACCAATCATCATGGAAACTTAAGTCAAAACCATAATGAGATATCACTTCACAACTGTTAGAATGGCTACTGTTTTCAAAAAGATAAGAAATAAGTGTTGATAAAGATGTGGAGAAAAGAGAAGCATTGTGCCCTGTTGGTGGGAATGTTAATTGGTGCATCCATGGAGTTTCCTCAAAAAAAATTAGAAGTAGAGCTACCATGTGATTCAGCAATTCCTCATTTCTGGGTATTAATTTGAAAAAAAACAAAGACACAAATTCGAACTGATAGAGGCACCCTCATGTTCATCAAAGCATTATTACAATAACCAAGACATAAAAGCAACCTAAAGGTTTGTTGATAGATGAATGGATAAAGAAAATGTGGAATATATATAAACACACAACAGAATACTATTCAGCCATAAAAAAAAGAATGAAAATTTTCCATTTGCAACAACATGGATGGACCTTGAGGACATTATGCTAAGTGAAACGTCAGATAAAAGATAAATACCATATGATCTCACTTATATGTGGAATCTAAAAACAAAACAAAACCAAAAAAATCAATAACAAAAAAACCCCACGAGCTTATGGAAAATTGAACACATTACTTGTTGTCTGAGGCAGGGGGTGAGGAGTGGATGAAATGGGTAAATGCAGTTAAAAAGTACAAGTTTCCAGTTACAAAATGACTAAGTCATGGGGATGTAATGTACAGCATGGTAAATATATTTAACAATACTATATCAAATACTTGAAAGTATCTAGGAGAATGGATCTTGAAAGCTCTCATCACACAAAAAAGTTTTATAACTTCATATGGTGAAGGATGTTAACTGGACTTATTGTGGTTATTATTTTGAAATATAAACAAATATCAAATCATTACACTGTTCACCTGAAACTAATACAATGTTATGTCAATTATACCTCAATTAAAAAAAAAAGATTATGGGCATGAGGAGAGCCTGAAAATATGAGCAGGATTTTCAGGCTCAGCCTTCAGGCCAGGCATTACTTCCAAACATTCAAGCCAGCCAGGACACATAAGCAGAAGTAAATGAAAGTTGTACAGGCCAGTTCTTTACAGATGTAAAGAGGTTAACCTCCAGAGCCCAAGTTGAGAAAGAAGCCTTAAGCAGAAACAGCCCAGTAACACAGGCACCAACCCAGCATTCAAACTAGGTCTGAGGAAACTATAGGAAGTGTATTCTTAAACTAGATGACTAGAAATAGCTGTTCAAAATCTGGAAGAGATGTGCAGATTTATATAGTGTGGGGCTAGTACAATAACTCCAGAACAGGAAGTGTTTTATTCTTTGCCATTATTATAGTCACCTTTCTGAGTGTGTGTTGGAGCAGGTGGGTGAGTGATTAAAGGATGGAAGGTGCAAGATGCTTCCAGAGAGAGGCAGAGCTCTGCAAGCACTGCTGTTCAGAGCAAAGGCTGAATTCCTCACTGAGCCACTGTTTTCCTCTTTATCTTCCTATCCTTGACAAATATCTTGAATACCTCTTTTACTCCTTCATCTGATCTTTCCTTGTCTGTAACTCTACTTAAAAAGACAATAATTCTTTAAATACTATGACTATTTGTCAAAGGCATTTAGCCACTGTATTTTTCCCCTTTAATGAGGTGGGAGTGATATTGAGGAAATTTTACATTTAGTTGGCATAAATGTTCTTAGAAAATTAAAATAAATGCAAAATATGACATTTTACAAGATTGCTTTCCATTCTTAACATAATGAACAATTCAGTCACTGTTGACTGAATTTCTTTTATTTTATTTCTTTGAACAAATCTATTTTATTTCTTTGAACAGATTTCACGGTAAGAGCCAATCACCCATTTGCTTCCAAAGCAGAAAGTAATTGTCATCACAATTAGCTTTTACAAAGATGAACGTTTTCCTTATGGCATTGCTTCTCATCTTCACCTTCCTCCCCAATTTGTATTCATATCTCCAAAGTGGCTGAATAAAGAAGATTACTTCTTTTGAATCTACTTATATAGATCTGTTGAGAAACTTTGTAGAGACATTAAAATATAGATAACTGTTGCTGGAGTCACCAAAGTTATATTTTAGCCAATATGTAAGGTCAAGGCATATTGTCAGGGTCTTTTGAGATTCTGAAGCAATTTCAGAGATATGGATGTTACTTCACTGAGGACAAAGTATTCAAAAGTGTTTCTCTTTGGATATTTATGGAAAACACAAGGCTTTTAAATTGCTACTCTGACCTCCATTATTCCCTGATCATTCATAGTCTTTTGAGGGAGTCAAATGCTTTTAACTATAATTGGATACGCTTTAGAAAAGATAGGAAGCAAATGGAAAGTTGGATAGATGAGACTTCTTGCCTTCACTATAAAGCTGTGCAGGCAGGGAGGGTACAATCAGAGATCTTAGTGGCCCTCTAAGATATGCAAGGAAGATTGATATCCAAAGGGCTAATTTTAATTGCTTAACTCTCTTAGTCAAACTGTCCAGAATCTGCTAGAACTCCCACTAAATGGCACAAAGGGAGAAGGCAGGAAAAGAACAGAAAAGTTCTTATATATGTGGTTAAATTTTTATTAGTTATTTGGGCATATATATTCATATGGGTAATAGTGAGGAGCTCTCTCAGAATTGGGAAAACAGGGAAAGAAAATTGTTCTCTAACAATTATAAAATCCACCCAAAATGATGAGAGATTCAAAGTCATCTTGAAGAGAGAAGTTGGCCTCCTGGGCAGAACAAGATGAAAGAAGATATTAATGAATCTAAAAAAGAATTATTTATTAGAAACAGGGATTAATTAGCATAAAATATAGAAAAGCAAGACCATTAGGCAATGAATGGCAGCAGTTCCTCCTCCTAGCTTGTCCTGGGGAGACAGCACATTGATAAAAGATTCACCATGCTTGGTTTTGGTAGCAGGTACCTCTTGATTCTGATGAGAGATGTAATAATTAAAATCCTGATGCAATTAAATATTGAAATGCTGAACTAATTCCCTTTGCCCTGATTTTATGTTCACCAATCAACATTAGGATTATAAATTTATATTGCAGGAGATAGTTTTCCTTCAGGGAGAGAAGGTCAGCTAGACTACACGTATGTCCAATCTTCTCTTGTAGTGTGATTACATCTCTGAAGTATAGGTCCCTACTGCTGCCAAAATCACCAGGAAGGCAAAGCTAAGGAATGATAAAGGTGAAATCAATAAGGTGAATGTCAATTTGGAAAGTCTCTTCCTCCCTGCCAGTCAGTTTCTTTGGTGACACCACAATTTCAGTGCATTGATTGAAGTAGAGAATCTAGTTCAGGTTTTTTTGTTGTTGTTGGTTTTTGTTTTGTTTTGTTTTGTTTTTTGAGTATTAGCTGCCCACACTCCTTGCTTGGCACCTGTAATAAACTCTGCATTTTCCTTCATCACAACCTGCTGTCAGTAGATTGGCTTTACTGTGCACAGGCTAGCGGACCCAAATTTGGTTAGGTAACAAACTCCCCTGTACAATCATTTAGGTAAGTTCTGTTTTTGGGGGTGGTGGTGATGATTTTAAACTATCTATTTATTTTCTTTAGTAGTTATAGATTTATTTAGATTTTTAAAGAACTTTTTCTTGATTATTTAAAAAATGTAAGTGGACTAAAATTGTCAATATAGAAATTATCACTTGTAAAAATATTTAAATTTCAGATATATATTGTTTATAATAAAATTAGATAAAGTAAACACATATGCAGAGGTTGAAAGTTAACTAGTGGCAAAGGATATATCAAGCAAATAATAACCAAGGATGAAGACTGCATATCTATATTGATATCAAACCAAATAGACTTTTAAAAAAGAAGCTTATTGGGGGAGCATAAGTATATAGTAAAAGAACATTCTATTTATATATTCTATTTATGAAAAGCTATAGCAATTCTAAATATGCATGCCTCTAGTAAACTAGCCTCAGCTTTAAGAAGCCAAATTAATAGAATTATATGGAGAAATTGATACATTTTCCATTATAAGGGGAGAATTCAATAAACCTCTTTAAATTAGTGATAGCACAAGTATAATACAAAGCCAGAAAGAATATATAAGAGCTGAACAATTAGCACGTTTTACTTAGTATAAGCCTATAGAATTCTGCACATCAAAGTTAGCAAATACATATTTTTCTCTGTACACATGGGTCAGTTAAAAATTAATCAAACACTCAACATATTAGAAAGTGAAGATAATCGCATACTGTGTTTTCTGACAGTACAATTAAAAAATAAGTTCATTTTTTAAAATAGCTAAAAACCCTATAAATGTTTAGAAAATCAAATACTTTGTTAAATAATTCAAGAAGAAAAAATCGTAATAAAAATTTAAGAACATTTAAAACTAATGAGTAATGAAAAACCTAAATATCAGGACATATGGAATTCAGCTAAAATAGGGCTTCAGTGGAAATTTATATCCTTAGGTATTTTAAAAAGTTATAAAGAAAATTATTATTTATTTTTGTTGTTTTTAGAAGGCAGTTTTATTAAGGTATAATTTATACAATATAGCATTCACCAATTTTAAATACAGTGACCCTCACAACCCACTTTTAGAACATTTTCATCACCCAAAATGATCCCTAATGACTGTTGTAGTTACTCAATCCCTGCCCCCACCCACAAAGGCAGACAACAAATAATCTGCTTTCTGTCACTATAGATTTGCCTCTTCTAGACACTTAATATAAACAGAATTGTACAATATGTAGTCCTTTTTTTGGTTTGGTGTCTTTCACTTAGCATAATGAGATTCATAAATGTTGTTTCATGTAGTAGTTCCTTCTTTTTGTTGCTGAATAGTATTCATTTGTATAAAACATTTTCATTATCCATTCATCAATGAATGAGGTTTCCAGTTTCTCCACATCCTTGCCAACAATTGTCACTGTCTGACTTTTAATTACAGCAATCCTAATGGGTTAGAGGTAGTATTTTATTCATTTTAATTTGCATTTTTCAGACATTTAATGATATTGATCAACTAGAGAAAATTATTTTAAAAAAACTTTTTTTGGAAAAATAGAAAAGCATGAAAACTAATCTGTTGTGTCTATCTGAAGCTTGAAAAATAACAAAATAAATCCAAAGACATTAAAAGATATAATAAAAGTAGGAGTGTTAACTAATGACAGAAAATAAATATATAATAAGGAAGATTAAGTCTAAAAAAATGCTTTATAAAAATATATCAAAAGTCATACCTTTGGTGATATATCTGGAAAAATAAAAGATATATAATAACAATTTTTAAAGTGAAAATAAGAGAGAAAAAGTAGTTTAAAAAATAAGTGCACAACTATTTGCCAACATTTTAGTGAACTTCAATGAAATGTACAAACTCATGAAAAAAGGTAGCATATTAAAACTTTAAGTTATATAACATAATTTACACCTGTATTCTCCTTCTGACTGAGTAAATACAAAACTATAGCTTTTAATAGTTGAAACAGTCTTATATCCTTAGTTAACCATGTACATGGACAATGTTTCTTGGTAAACTGAGTTTTTGCTACAGCTTTGTTTAAAAAAATTCCTATTTAAAGAGCTAGATTTTAAATAGTAAATGTAGTTGTGTGCACTGGCTCTTCTAACAAAATTAACTTTTCATAGAAAAATGAAAATCTGACCTAAGAGAATGTCAACAAATAACAATGCTAATGTTATAATTTCATGATAATTTTAAGAGAAATTAAACTCTTTTAATAACAAATTGATTCTTGTACTATTTAAACCCTTTAGATGAGTTCAATTTTTCATCCTGATGATTATAACTCTGTTCTATTTTTGCTTGTAATATGTATCCATTAAGATGTTATTTGCCTATGGCATCTTGTTTCTGCACACAATTTCTTCAGTCATCTTCTAGGAATAATGAAAATGTGACATTGTCTTAATGAGTAGAAATTAAAGTTTTTTGATGGTTTTGACAAGACTCCCTCTTTGACCAAGCTTTATTTTTTTCAGCTTTGAGATATAATTGACATATAAAATTGTGTAAGTTTAAGGTGTACAACATGTTTATTTTATACCCATATACTGCAAAATGACTACCATCATAGCATTAGCTAACACCTCCATCACATAAAATAATTACCATTTCTTTATTTGTGGTGAGAACATTTAAGATCTACTCTCTTAGCAACTTTCAAATATATAATACGACATTATTAACTATAATCACCATGTCATACATTAGATCCCCAGAACTTACTCCATTTATAACTGGAAGTTTGTACCATTTGATTAACATCTCCCAATTTCCCCGACTCCCCAGCCTCTGGTAACCATCATGTGAGTCTGTTTCTGAGTTTGAATTTTCTATATTCCACATATGAGTGAGATCATCAGTATTTGTCTTTCTCTGACTTATTTTACTTAACACAATACCCTCAAATTTCACTCATGTTTTTGCAAATGGCAGGGTTTCCTTTTTTCTCATGGCTGAATAATTCCATTGTGTGTATATATATGTACACAACATCTTCTTTGTCAATTCATTTGTTGATGGACATTTAGGTTGTTTCCATATTTTGATTATTGTCAATAATGCTTCAATGAACATGGGAGGGCAGACAGCTCTTTGAGATCCTGTTTTCATTTCCTTCAGCTATATACCCAGAATTAGGATTGCTGGATCATATGGTAGTTCTATTTCTGATTTTTAAAGGAATCTCCATATCATTTTCCATAGTGGCTGTACCAACTTACATTCCCACCAACAGTGCACAAAGGTTCCTTTTTCTCCACATCCTCACCAACACTTGTTATCTCTTGTCTTTTTGATGAAACAATTCTAACAAATGTGAGGTAATGTTGTGGTTTTGATTTACATTTCCCTGATTAGTGATGGTGTATCTTTTTTGTGTACCTGTTGGTCATCTGTATGTCTTCTTTGGAAAAATTGAGTTCCTCTGTCCATTTTTAAAATCAGATTGTGTGTGTGTGGCTGTTTTTTCTTATTGAGTTATATGAGTTTTTATATTGACATATTTTGGCCATTAACCCTTATCAGATATATGACTTGTAAATATTTTCTCCCATTATGTAGGTTGCCTTTTCATTTTTTTGATGATTTCCTTTGCTGTGCAGAAGCTTTTTAGTTTGACAATTCCATTTATTAATTTTTGCTTTTGGTGTCAGATCCAAAAAATCATTACCAAGACTAATGTCAAGGAGATTTTTTCCCTATGCTTTCTTCTAGTAGTTTTATAGTTCTAGTTCTCATTTTTAGGTCTTTAATTCATTGAATTAATTTTTGTGAGTAGTTTAGACAGGAGTCCTTTTCATTCTTCTGTATGTGATTATCCAGTTTTCCCAACATCATTTATTGAAGAGACTACCCTTGTCTCATTAAGTATTCTTGGCTCCCTTGTAAAAGATTAGTTGCCAAATATGTGAGGGTTTATTTTTAGGTTCTTGATTCTGCTCCATTGCTTTATGTGTCCATTTTTATACCTCTACCACACTGTTTTGATTATGATAGCTTTGTAGCATAGTTTGAGATTAGGAAGTGTGATGTCTCCAGCTTTGTTCTTCACTCTCAAGATTGCTTTGGCAATGGGTCTTTTGCAGTTCCTTACAAGTTTTAGGATTGCTTTTTCTATTTCTGTGAAAAATGCCATTGGAATTTTGATAGGGATTGTGCTGAGTCTACAGATGGCTTTGGGTATTATGGAGATTTTAAAAATATTAACTCTTCCAATTCATAAACATGGGATATCTTTCCATTTGTTTGTCTCCATGACCAAACTTTAGTTAGGTTCTTCTGAGCTCTCTTGACTATGCCTTGAAATTGGCCTGCCTTTAGCAAGAATCCTGTTGAGTCCAGTTTAGTGAGAATTACCCACCCCTGATATATGATCAAGTTCCTCATACTCCCCCCTTGATGCCCTTATTATTCACTTTTCCTTGTTGTATTTGGAGTTAAGTTCAATCTCTTTACCCTTTTGAACTAGTCTTGGATCAAATCTTCTGTACTGTTTTAACAAATGACAGAATAATTTAAAAAAAATTTTTAGGAGAAAATACTAATTATCAGTATAAAAATTTGATTTTATATCTAATTATGAGAACAGGCTAGAGAAAGATTTTTTTTTTTTTTTAATGTATGTCAGATTCCTTTCCATTTACCAAGTGTGAGAGCTGATTCAGCACATCAGTGAAGAAACCTGATACAGGTACTAGCTATGTTAATTAACTATATGACCTTGGACAAGTTTTCAAACCTTTAATGACTTTCATTTGAAATAAAACAAGAAAATATCCTATTTCCCCAGTCCAGTTATAAGAGGAGTGAGGGGGTTGGGTTGATTACTAGGGAAGGGCTTTTTAGTACAGGAAGCCCTTCTATTGCTATAAATGAAGTGCAGTTTTATTTATCTGTGGTACCGTATTTATTGGGTGAAGGGTTGTATATAAGAAAAATAGAATATTTTCAAATAAACAGAAAATGGCAGACAATATCCATACAAGGGAAACATAAGAAAAATTTATAAATTGAGATTAATTTATTTTGGGTGAAAATTCATCTTCAAAATCAACCATCATGCAGACGAAAACACCTTGAACCAGATATTCAAACACACAGAATATACACACAGTCCTCTGGGGTCACTCATGGCCAGGAAGAATCTGTGTCCCTAGAAGCCAGAGTGTAAAAAACCCTATCCAAAGGGATTCAAATACAGTGCTCAGAAGGGTATTGCCTCAGTAGAGGGGCCAAAATATCCATCAACTGAAGGTCCCAGCTACCAAAGATTTAAAACAAGCCTTCAAAGCATCACTATGATTCCAAATAACTTAATGGCAACCCAGAACAAAGCTCAACATTATTTATAGAAACAAAAATATCCAGTACCCCACAATGTAAAACGCAAATTCCTGGTCTCCTACCTAGAGTTACCAGGTGTGCAATGATACAGAGAAATACAATTCATCACTAGTAGATAAATCAATCAGTAGACCCAGAAATGACACAGATGGTAGAACTGGTACAGAAAGACTTAAAAACAGGCATGAGAATTGGACTCCCTATGGTCAAGCATGGAGGGGAAGCAGAAACATAAGTGCTAGGAAGACACAAACAACCTAAATGGAACTACTAGAGACTAAAAATGCAGTTAACTAACATAAAATATCAAAGCAGACACACAATCCCGTTAAAATCAGGAATCTGAGAAGGGATACGCCATCAAGCAGTTGAGAGGCAGCAGAGAATAGCTTTAAGGTCATGGACTCAGGAGCCACAATGCCAGGTTCTCATTCCCAGCTCTGAAGTTACAACTGTGGATCCCTGTTTAAGGTAATTACCAGGCTGTGCCTAAGTTTCCTTCTCTGTAAAATGAGAACAGTAATAACACCTTCCAACAGGCTTGCTATGTGTATTAAAATACTTACTATTTGTAAAGAACAGAGAAGTGTGCAGGGCACACATTTTAAAGGCTCCAAAAATACTTATGAAATAAAATGAAAGACAACCCGTCTATCCTCCCACAAACACACAGGAAACTGGTTCCCTCTCAACTTACCTTCGCTTTTATTCTTGAGTATTTTCTGCAGAGAGTAGGCCTAATCCAGGGCCTGCAGAGAGCCGGCATTTCCTCTGCCCTGCTGCAGTTCACGAGAGTCAGGAGCTCCCGGAGTGTAGAAAGGTGTCCGCTCCTCACCGCTTCCAGCATTCTCTGAAGCCCGTGGGAGGTCCGCCCACTATTAAAGGTCCTGGGTGTGATTGGTCCTCTCCAATCACCCAGTAACGCTATACGTCAAGCCGGCTAATAGTCTTCAGGCACTTCTAAGGTTGTCACTCAGTGCATAGAGGTCTTTCCAGACAACGATATGCCTGAGAGGTATTTCCCTGTTATTCTGCCCTCGACCTTGACTAACACTTTGTGCAGTTCAACGTAACTTCCAGGTCAAGTGTAGCTCTCCCAGTAGTCTGTAAACTCAGGGAAATTGTAGAGCCTGTCTGCAAGTGAATTCAGCTGTGAAACAGCTTCCCAGTCCTCATTCTACAATGAAATCAGCTGGAAGGCATTTCGAAGGCCACCCCCCGTGATTCAGACTTAATTATTTTGGGCTGGGTCCCAGGCATTTGTGTTTGTGAAAAACCCCCTTGGCGATTCTCATATGCAGCGTGGGATGAAATCTGCTGTTCTCGAGAAACATCGTGCACTTTTCCATGAGCTGCACCTGATTGTAGGGGCCTCCTGGGTCCATTCCCACTTCTTTGTGCTCCAGGGAGGCAGGGACTTTAGTAACTGTGAGTTGCACCCAGGCTGCAGATTAGAACTACCTGGAGAGGGTTTAACTATCCCAGTGAGGGTCCCTTTCCAGAGATTCTCACATAATGATAAAATCTGAAGCCTGAGCACGGGAGTTCTTGAAGATCTCAGGTGGTTCTAATGCACGATGAATGTGGCGAAGCTTCTCTTAAAAGGGTCTGATGGCTGGAGGCCTTTGTTTTACCTCCTGACAAAAATATGGTGTCTTTCAGAGAATCTCTGGGGCCTGGGGTAGAAGTCGAGGGCCTGACCTAGGAGAGACTTCCTGTGAGATGTGAGATTTTAAGAGGGGCATGTGGATTTAAAGAAAGTGATTTCATTCGATTTTAGGGCTGCTTGTCTTTCTCAGGATGAGAAAATATGGGTATTGAGTTTTAAACCATAGGGAAATTTTTCTAATTTAGGGGAAATCATTTTAATATGTTACTGTAAAACATTAATTTATGAAATTTCTTGGATGAATTTTTGAAGTGAGAAGGGCAACAAGAGAGAATTTTGGAAGGAAAAGTGGTTGAAGTTGATGAAAGTAGAAGATGATCCTGGGTGTTCCTGTGTGAAGGAAGGTCTCCAGAGGTCAAAAACAGGGCTGACTGCTCCAGGCAGCAGTATTTTCTGACGTGCCAATGAAGTGACTAGGAAGTATTTTATTTTCCAAGATAAAACGGGGTCTTTTCAGATTTCTGAGTGACAAAAGGAAATTTTAAAAGAGATCAAGTATCATGAAATAAGGGAGATCGAGCAAATGAGAAGTGTTACAATCCATAGCAATTTCTCTCTAATTCGTGTTGCGAGAAGCTGAAGTAGTGAGAAAGGCACCAAGCCCTCCCAGGCTGAAGACAATCAGTGAGCAAGAGAAAGGGGGGTGGGGAGCACACCAGATATTGCCAGAGAGGCCTCTCCGTAAACAAGGAGCAAAGCTTCCCACCCTGGCCCATGATTTTTCTCCTTAAGGGTCAATATGAGGCTTGTAAAGGGAAGTGCATTTCACCATGATTTAGAGCTATTTGTATTCTCAAGGCTATGAGAGGAAACTTGCAAGCTGACAGAAAAATCACCAATTTAAAAAGTTTCGAATACCAACATGAAATACAGCTTAGGAAAAAGTTCACACGGTGAATTTTGGGAGTAAAGTGAATCTGGAGGAACAGAGAGGGACGTGGGTAACAGTGATTGAGGTTTCAGTGGTTATGGAGTGGTATCAGTGTTTCTGGGTGGAAATAGTTGTCAAACATGAAAAGAGGTTTGAGGAGAAGTCAGAAATCATGGGTGTGAGTGGGATCCAAGGGGAGTTTCTGCTGAGCCCTGGCATTAGAAGACTTGTATCTGTAGATAATAGGGAGCCCTTTCAGGCTCTTTAATACCAAAAGAAACATTTTAAGATGGACATCATGTTGTCCGGAAACATGAATTTGGACCCGAGAGAGAGAATGTCATTTGGAAAGGGAGTTTGACAGTCTTACCCAAACTGTGAAAGGAGAGCTGATGGAGAGGATAAGAGAGAGAACAGAGGGGTCATTGACAGACTTCCTGGCAGTGAATATCATGGTGCAGGGGGTCCTGGAGGCCCTTGGGGCAGTAACTGGCCCCAGTACCCAGGAACTGACTACCACCCACAGTGGACACTGGGCATCAAGGCCCTGATTTTCAAAGGAAGTGCTGAGTTCCATTTGTTCTGAGATCTCAGACACATCCTTTGTTCTCTTTGATTCCTGGTATCTTCCACTGAAAAGGTGGGCAGGGGGGTGGGTGACTTAAATCTTACATGTAGTTGAGTCAGGCTAATCCTGGGCCTCATCCCTTTTTATTAATTTAAGGACTAGGACTTTGATTGCAGCTGGCAAATCCCTTCAGCTGTACCTAAACTGCATTTGATTGGATAACTGGGAGAGAGTATGCCTGACTTCAGCTATAGGGCAGTGATTCTAAAGGATTCTGGGCCCTACACCCACAACTACAAAATAAGAGACTGTCTCATCTCTACAAATGCACTCTCCTGATTTCTAAATTATTTTTTTTTAAACATCACTGAGAGCTTCCTGTCAAACAGGAAGTGCTGAAACCCCAGCCTCTATAGAACTGTGGAATTAGCTGGGTTTTCTTCACTCTGGGATCAAATCAGTTTGGGCACTAAAGGTCTTTCCCATGGACAAGAGCAATAGCATCCTCAGGGGCAACCCTGCTTGTATTGTCCTTGGTGTTCGGACCAGAGCTCCTTACAGGGGTTTACTGGAAGAGGACATTGCCCTGGGGGGTGGGGTGGGTAGGGGAAGGGCCTCTGAGCCTATGGTGGTGGTGCTCCAGTCCGATGCCTGACCCATGCCTGTTGGTGAAGGTTGGGTTGGATTTCCCACACCTGTGGGTCCTAGCTGTAACCCTCTGCCTGAGATTTAAAACACAAGTAGTGGTTCTAAACCAACCCTGCCCCCAGCTGCAAATGTTCATTTCCATCCCATGGGTGAGATAATGGGGGTCCTCTAGTGACCCATCAGCCAACTGAGTTCTCACAAAACTTGTATTCTCTATGGGTAAGCAATATTATGCAAGGAACCACAATAGTAGCTATTTTGCCTTATTTTAGTCATTGTTAGAAAAGTGAAAAAATAAGGTTGTGTGTGTGTGTATGTGTAAATGACAGTAAAAGTTGTTCAAGAGAAGAGATTTATGAAATTGGAATCTCCACAAAAGAGAGGTAAAATAATGTTTATAAACTTGATCCATGAAATGTGGAGAAACAAGTTTAAGACACAATATAATTATATACTTAAAACAGTTTACATTTATATGCCATGTATGCACATTATCCAAAAGTGAGTGCTGAAGTAAGAAGCATCAGCTGCAGCTTCACAAAGAGTGAACTGAGGTCCAGGAACATTAAATATTAGGACTCTGCTCACTCACACAGCCAGAAAATGCTGACAGTAGCATTCCAACCCATTGATTCCCTTAGCCACAAGTGGTCTCTGATGGTTAATGACCCTCCATGCAGCAAGAAAATTAGAAGAGAGTGAGAGGGATGACAAATCCCATGTCACCAGGAAGCTGGGCTCCCTCCCTGACCTTTGGCCTCTTTGCATTTTTGAGTCCCATCCAAGCCCTGGATACATGGCAGAACTAGAGGCTCCTCCAGTCCAATCTCACATTTACTTTTCATTCCATTGGGATTGAGGAAGAGAAGGACTCATCAATTCCCCTGTTGCTCAAGTGGAATTTGGGTCCCGGTTCAAATTTTAAGTTCGGGATTTGGATCAGAGACAGGGGAATTTGATGACTGCTTCTGGGGTGGGGTTTGCTGGGAAAAAGGTAGGAACCGGGCATGGAATTGCATGGAGGGCTCAGGATTCCAAGTTCCCATCTGGGGGAGGGCAAAGAAAAAAAGAAATAGTTAAAAAAACAGGGAGATGTCAAACAAGAGTTACTGGACATAAAAAAAAGTATTGAAGGATAAGACAGAATAATCTTAGCAATTAATACTAAATTAGAAGTTGATCAACCGAAAATATAATAAATGGATTTAGGCAAGTTACGAATATATGTATGAGAACGAAAGAGAACAAAACCTTAAAAATAGCTAGAAAGGATTACAGAGAGTAGTAATTTTTAAAGAAGTAAAAAATACATCAAACATATGCCTACTTGAATTCTATGCAGAAAAACCAAACAGTGCAACAGAATTAATACTTAAAGTGATTTTCCAAGACAACTCTATGGAAATAAAAAACTTACATATTAAAAGGATACCTGGTGTATCTGGAAAGATTGATTAAGGTTTGTCATCTCAAAACACATAGTAAAAGTATTTGATTTTAAAGATAACAAATTCCCCTGGAAAATCAATAAAATATAAAACAAAACAAAAACCAAGTCACTTACATAGAAAAATCATTTGACATCAGATTTTTTGACAAGAACAGACAAATAAAGACAACCTTATAGTAGAAATAAACAAACAAACAAAAAAAAAGGGCTTCCCTGGTGGCGCAGTGGTTGAGAATCTGCCTGCCAAGGACACGGGTTCGAGCCCTGGTCTGGGAGGATCCCACATGCCGCAGAGCAGCTAGGCCCGTGAGCCACAATTACTGAGCCTGCGCGTCTGGAGCCTGTGCTCCGCAACAAGAGAAGCCGTGATAGTGAGAGGCCCGCGCATCGCGATGAAGAGTGGCCCCCACTTGCCGCAACTGGAGAAAGCCCTCGCACAGAAACGAAAACCCAGCACAGCCATATATAAATAAATAAATAAAAATAAATAATTAAAAAAAAAAAACGCTTAAGGATAGGCATATGTGGGCCAAGGATTTTATTTCCAACCAAACTGTCCTTCAATTATCATGGTAATAAAAACAGATTTAAACATGCCAAAACTCAGGGAATACTGTATCCAAAAGCTCTTTCTGAGTAATATACAAAAAAATTGAGCATCATACAACCAAGAATTGACTGTGATATTTTTGGCAAAATAATTTAGAGTGACCACTGAATATATTTAATTGTATACTTAAGAGAGTCAAGGGTAGAGGAATAGAATATAATTGTTATCTGCCCTGACATTAAAAAGTAATAACACTAGAAAAAGGAGAAAGAGAAGGTGAAGAAGGAATTAGAATAAGCTCAGCAATGGTCATTTAAAAAATACGTGGAGTCAGTGTGTATCACTGTAAACTGATAAATCAAATACAGGTTTCGCCAGTATCTGAAAGTAGAACATTTCTATGAAACTTTCGTAGGCTGAAATGGCATAAAGCAAGAAGCAATTACCTCAGGACATATCTTGCTAACAGATGCAAAAAGAAACTGAGATCAAGCACAGATGCTCATGGACACAGTTCAAAGCTATGGTGGCTTGGTGCTGAGATGCTGAGTGCAGTTCCCGGGGAAGGAGCTTGCTGTGCCTTTCTCACTGCTCTGGGTGTGTGCTGCCTCGATAACTGTAGCTGCAAAGCAAATGCTGAATGCTATTTTCACTTTTCACCTTTTTTCTTAAAAATGCAAGTCCCCTTCAGATTTCTTCCGGTTAGTGAAAACAGGTACTAATGTAGGTCTTTCGTAAAAGGGAGGTAGCATAAAGCAAATTTTTAAAAAGCAGGGAATAACTGTAGTACAAATCTAAGTAAGGTAAAGTGGACCAAGCACATTATTAAAGGTGTTATTAAAAAGGTAATCTCTGGAAGAAAACCCCAAACCTTTATAAATAACAAAAGAAACAGGAAAGGAGAAAATAGAACATATTCAGAAAGGAAAAGTATGTATAAAATATTATACTCAGTTAAGAAGAAATATATCAATCATATCAATAAGCACAAGTGTGCTTAACTTATCTATTAAAAGAAAGAACATTTCAAATTGCCTTACTGACCAAGAATCAACTCTGTTTTAGATAAGAGACACACTAAAATAAAATTATTCAATAAGACTAAAAATAGAAGGGTAAGCAAATATATATGGGAAATCCTTACATCAAAAAATGAAACTACCTAGAAACCAAGAGTTCTAATCTGAATACAGATAAGGTGGAATTCAGGCCAAAAACCATTAAGCATGACAATGATGAACAACTCAAAATATTACAGAACAAAATGTACAATGTTGATAGAAATAATTATGACTATGCAGCAAATTACACAACAATTACTTAAAACAGAAGCTGCAGGTAATACAAGGAGGAATAAACAGAAATGCATAAATAATAAAATACTTTAACCTTTAACACCTTTAATACACTATGTTTAGTCCAAGAAAGGCTACACAAACAAATAAATAAGGATATAGGAGATCTAAATAATGTAATTAATAAGGTAAGTTTTATTGATATGTTTTGTTATGTATTTATCCATGAAACTTTATATGCTTATAGCACAGAATATACCTTATTCTCAGGCATTCATTTAGTTTCCACAAAAATTGATTTTATATTAAGTATCAATGAATGCTTCATTAAAATCCTTAAAGTAGAAATAACATAAACAATATTCTTTGATCACTACACAATAAAACTAGAATTAATAATAAGAAAAAAAGTAACACTTTCATCTGGTGGGAAATCTGTCATACAATTGCAGGAGAAAAGATAAAATAGAAAAAAAAATTTTTAAATGTCTAAAAAATAAAAATGAAGAGAATTAAGGAGATAAAGCACTAAGTAAATCCAAACTTAAAAGACAGTAAGAGAAAACTAAAATAAAAGTAAAATCATAGATTTAAGAAAAAAATGTTCGTACAGGATTAGAGAGAGAAAACAGGACAAAATTAGAATTAGTAAATAAAAGACTGATTCTCCGAAAAAAAATAGACAAACACTAAGTAACCTAATAAAAACAGAAAAAGAAAAAGTGCAAATTTATAAGTTAAAAATGATAAAGGGAAAGAACCATTGAAACAGAAAAATATTAGAAAAATTACGAGATTACCCTATATAAATCCATACAAATTGTATTTGGAAACGTAGATGAAGAGAAAGTATACAGTGAAAATAAAATTTACCAAATTTTATTACTGTAGAGATAGAATGGTTAAAACCAAGTTATTTTCATGAAGGAAATAATGTTTTTAAAGACACACTACTCAAAATAGCCCCATATGTAGGTGCTTTCATGGAGAAATTCTTAATACATTGCAGAGACTAGATAATCATAATCATAATGATACACAGATATTTCTAGAAGGGAAAAATAATTTTTGAATGCTTTTAATGAAGCATATATAACTTTAATATTTACATTGGTAATAATAGCATGAAGAAATATAAATGTAAAATTATAAATAAAACATTACCAAGTAAAATCCAGTACCACCATAAAAATAAATACATCACAGACCAGTAAGATTTATTCTGGAAATGCAAGAATAGTTCAACATTAGCATATCCATTTGTGTACCTCAGTCTTAAAGTCGGTAACATACCCAGGAATTTAATGAGTAAATATTTAGTGGCATTCCCACTGGTTCCTGCCAAGGATGGCTTAATGGCTATGCATTCAGTGCAGTCACACAGGTACTCATGTTTAAAAGAGCCCACATTTGGGTCAACACTCTGCTGTAGCCATCTTAAAATCTTAATTTTTTCACAAATGGTCCCACATTTGGTACAGGCCGATCTGGATTTGGATCCAAGCTCTGTAACTCATTATCTGCCTGACCTTGGGCAAGTCACTTAACTTCTCTGTGTCATGCTATTGTTCAGTGCTATGGTGGAGACTGAAGTTGGTATATGACAATGCCAAGCACATAGTAAGTGCCATAGTAAGTGATAGATACATGGTAATTATTATTGCTGTTGTTGTGGAGCTGGTGGTTGTAGCTGTGGTTGTTGCTAGTTTTTACCAAGGTCTAGTATCAATATAAAAAAGAGAGAGAGAGTAGGTAACTCCATTTGAAATACCAGAGATAGCTTCATAGGGAAAGAAATTCCTTAGCTGAGTCTTGAAAGTTGGAGCTCAGTCAGCTATAAAGGAGAAAGGCATTCAAGATGGAGGGAATAGCAAATGCAAAGGTAAAGAGGTTTTCTTGGGCATCTACAGTGGTAGCATGGTGGCCAAGTGCATGGATCTGGGTGGATTTGGGTTAGAATCTCACTTCTAACGTTGGGTAAATCACCTCCCCTCTCTGTGCCTTAGTTTCTCCATCTGTAAAAAGTTGAAATAGTACCTATCTCATAGGGTTATTTGAGAATTGAGAGTTTATGTATGTGAAGTACATAAAAGAGCACCTAGCAAACTGTAAATGCCGAATAGGTGATTTATTGTTATCCAAGGAAATCTGAGTCAGACAAGAAATTTAAAAGGAGCAGGCCAGAGACAGTTCACAGAGGATTTGTCTGTCATGCTAAGGACCCTGAATGTGATTTCGCAGGCAGTGGAAAGTCATTAAAGTGTTTAAGCAGAATTGTGACAGGATGTGACCTGCCTTCTAGAAAATTGCTGTGACAGCATTATGGAGAAATGAAGAATTGTGGAATAAAAATTGACTTCCAGTTGCTGTTTCTTTCCCTACTGGCACACCTGACAAAGACAATTTCAGTTTCTAGTGTAAGCAATAGTCAGCATTGAGCAGGTAAATTTTCAGCTCAAGAAAGTGCCTTCCGGCTACAACATCTGTCCTGGGAGGCATCCTGGTGAAGACTCAGCCATAATTCACATCCTAAACACTGCTTACATCCTGCACCCAAGAAGGAGTCAGAATATGCTCTAGATTGCCACCTCTCATGACATCTTTTCCAACCCAATTCCACGCTTGTGGAGTCAGAGCCAGTCCCTTGCTGAGGGCTTGAACCCTTCAGTCCCATGTTACCAGTACATAGCTTCACCATTTGCTAGAGCTGTCAGAGGATCCTTGGATACACTCACCATCGTTCACAGCAGATGTAATGGCAGCCAATAAACAATGTTTATTGAGCACCCACTGTGCTTAGAGCACAGGAATATGGCTACAGAAAACCGCCACAGCAAAGAAAGTAGTGGGAGATGGTTGTACCCCTGATGCAGTAGTGTCTGACACCTCTGTCAATAGCATAAGCTCTTCCAGGCTATTAAGAATTACTCAGTTCAGCTGAAATGGTGACATGTAGACTTCCCCTCCACCAATTTCTAAGGTGTCTGACAGGTAGGGATTTGCCAGGCATTGGGCAATTCTGAGAGAATATTCTGAATTCTCTTTATGAATCAAAGAAAAAATGTCAGTTTGTCATGCATGATTAATCATCTCTGGATTTCAGTTTGATTTGTTTACTCAGTTTTGAGCAGCAACAACTGTTTAAAATAGTCAAAAACACATTTTGAGTATTATATTTCATTTAAAAATTTTTGATAGCATCAATACTAAATATGTTATTTCCTCCAGCAGTTTGGGAGATTTTGTTGTTTTGTAAAATAAACCATTTTGAACTCTCCTAGAGGGAAAAACATGATGAATACAAGAAAACTGCATTTTGAAAGTTTATTTCTCTATGACGTATCTTGGCATCACCCATTTCATTATTTAAGATATTCTTAAGCACAAAAGTCATTAACATTAAAATTAAGCTTCTTTGTTATATGTAGAAATATAACTATTTTGGGGGAATGATATTTTTCCTGGGTATATAAAAACCATTTTACATAGTACCATTATCTCATTGTCAATCACTAAGTAATATTGAGCTGTTGTTTGTGGTTACATTCTGCATTTCAAGGTTTCTTTTTTCTGCAAAATATAATTCCCCACAGCCATGCCATAATTATATTTGCAAAGACAGATGAAGGACCTTGTTACAGGTATCGACCTTGTCCAAAAAATGAGATTGAATGGGCTGTCAGATTGTTCAACCCTTCTGAAAGAAAAACATGCTGGAGATCCAGTCTGTGTGACAACAACATGCATTTAACAAAACAAAAAATAATCAATTTCATGCCAGTGACAGGAGGTGATTCAGCTAGCTGGCTGGCAGTAAAGGTTGTTTAGCTGGTTTCAGATTCCTAATTGGGTATCTAGCTTGTTAAGTAGCATCTGGTCTTTAATTAGTTGAAAAATTATTACCACTAAGAGTTCCTTTAAAAAGAAAAAGAACAGAATAATTAAAATGTTAGAATCCATATGGTGGGTGCTTAGCCTCTCTAGTCAACAGCTCTTTCCCTTCTTTATCACTAATATGTTTAAAAATATTCCCATGTCACTTACTTTTTAAAGTTTACGTCACGTAAATGTAAAACCCCCAAAGACTCCCAGAATGGAATAACAGAAAAAAAGCTGCTTGCAGTTTAATAATTATTTTTGAGCATGAAATTATCTCCAACACCCACACCTCATGGGTGGAATATATAACTGATAAGTGAGTCTTACAATTGGTCTCGTTATTGAAGGGATTAGTAAATTCCCTGACTCGATTTGTTTTAAATACAGTGATACTGGTGAAAATATCAGTACTTTACAGAGGACAGAGAAAAATTGCCTTTGCACACAGATTCCATTTAATGATTAGCAGGAAGTTAATATTGCCTATCATTAGAGGAAACCCAAATTTGCCATGGTTTTGTAATTATATTTCTACTTTACTTAGAGATAAAGTTTAAAAAATGTTATGTAGTAATAAACCAGTCTACCTACACACTGTACATGCCATGAAACTCTATAGTTAATTATACACATTTGACAATGCTCTCAGCTCCAGTATTGACAAAGCTGTGCTGAGTAGGCCAAATATTTCAAAAAAACATTTTGCTTTTTACCTTTAATATTTTCAGTAGGGGGTGGTGGTATAATAGAAAGTGTATGCATTTTGGTGCTAGCAGACTGAATTCAAATTTTTTTTCTTTCCCTTTTTCTAACCTAATGTACCTTAACTTTGGCTGTCTTTTTTCTTCTATGATGTAAGAATCATAAAATTCAACCTGCTAGATTATAGTGAACTCTACAAAGTACACAGCATTGTTTCTAGAATGTATTACCCACTCCACAAATACTTTTCTTATACTGATTTCTAAATACATGTAATGCATTTCAGTACTGGGAAAATCAATTTTGGGGTCCATTTCATGATTTTATGACATGATACCAGTGAGGAGTGATTTACATAGGATCCAATGTCATTTTGAATAAATATATCATTTATTCACCAATCTTTGAGACTTGGTTACTTTTTGGAACAAGAAGGTCATCTGATTTTTATGCCACTCCCCCCATGGTTACTGAAGATAATGAGACTGATTTGAATGGACCTTTTGATGTAATATTTATTCCTCATCCTTCTGAAGTTTCCAACTTGTATGAAGAGGAAGAGTTCTCATATAGGTATCCAAGTCAATTCTTTAAATGTATCTATATTTTAACTTGCATGTGCTTAATAAGCAGAATCACAGTCATGCCCAACACTGTGGTCCTTTGTGGTCACTCCAGGACAATATGTCTTCCCTCTGGACAGAATGAGAACCCATCTATTTTTTTTTTTTTTTTTTAGTGTTTAAATTCTTCTCTAAACCATTTCTTTTCTGTATTTTAATATTAGTTCTTCGAAATTTATTGCAGAACAATAAAATGAAATCCTTTCTAATTAAATGTTTTGTATCAACATTTGTCCCCACTTTTCTGCTTACTTTTCAGCCCTCTCTAAAGTCTCTGTCCATGAAATGTCTCCATCGTTATCTTCTGCATGTTGCTGAGTTCACTGCTGATGTACCATAGATATCACATTGTCATGATCAGGCAATGCCAATCGGGAGAAACACTGATATGTGGTATAGTAAGATGCAAACCAGGCAAAATAGACTAATAGCAAACATTTGGTTGACATCTCTAATTCCGCTTGGGTTGAAACTAAAACTTGATTGCACGCCTCTGTGGTCTGCCATACTGCCAGCTGCCTTTTCTACAGATGTTCTCAACATACGAAGGGGAGTCTGAGCATTAACCCCCTGCTGCATATCAACAAGATGCCAACGATCATGCAAGAATTTGCTGTCTTTTCAAGAGCTGATTGTTGATATGACATGATGGAAAACCTCATTGTTATACACGGTTACAAATGTCTGTAATTACTGCTGCTATACAACTAAATGATTCAGCTCATCCATTCCATTCTGCTCAGAGGATACCCAAGTGACATTTTACTTTTCCGTGTCCTTGGTTTTCCCCAATCATGGCAGCTGGAAAGCTCTTTGGCTTAATAGTGACCAGCCTACCTAGAATATTTAAAGTTCCACTACTCTGGTCTATGGGGAGACAGTGACTGTTTTTGAGCTAGTTAAGGACAAGATATAAACAATAATGGAGGATTCCCTGTGTCCTGGATGGACTGGAGAGGGGAAGAGACTGATGCTAGTCTGCACAGGCTCTAGGAAAAACACAAACCTAAGAAAATCATAGAGAAAGGAGGCTTGCTCAGGGAATTTTGTATAGTTTCTTGTTTTTTCTCCTAAATGTATTCTTTGATTTTGCCTAAAGACATCAATCCTACAACAAGTTCTGAGATTTTTTCTCTTACAACCTTGAAGTAAGTTTAATACAACATGCCAAATCTCTGTTAACCTTGCTCAACAATCAAAATAGATTGTCTTGGGCTGTCTACTCTTTCTCCTGTCCCCTTTTATCTGAAAATAATATTTTTTCTTAACCTTTCATTGTTCCTCTTTAGTACCACCTTTCTGTTATGCCCTCTGGAACTTGACTCTCCTCTTAAGATAATGCTTCCTGTGACTTTCTTGAGACAAGATTATTCTTCTGGAAACCATCTTGAGATGCAGTTGGTGTCCTTGTAGCTCTTCACTATTAATCTAAATCATTACTTCCTCACTTTCAAGTAAGTATATCTGCTTTTTTTGGCATCAGCCTTAACCCCTCACTAAGCTGCCATCAATTGGCTGCTCACTCCCCACTTATTGAAAGTCTACGTATCTGGGGACCTCGCTGGTGGCGCAGTGGTTAAGAATCCCCCTGCCAATGCAGGGGACACAGGTTCGAACCCTGGTCTGGGAAGATCCCACATGCCGTGGAGCAACTAAGCCTGTGCGCCACAACTACTGAGCCTGCGTGCCACAACTACTGAGACCCGCGTGCCTAGAGCCTGTGCTCGGCGACAAGAGAAGCCACTGCAATGAGAAGCCTACACACTGCAATGAAGAGTAATCCCAGCTCGCCGCAACTAGAGAAAGCGCACGTGCAGCAACAAAGACCCAATGCAGTCAAAAATAAATAAATAAATAAATAAATTTATTTATTTTTAAAAAATACATTCGGTTTAAAGAAAAAAAAGTATACGTATCTGGCTTACAGTCCTCCTTTTCCTGGCAAGTTCCAACGTCATCCTGGATAAGATTTATCCAACATCCTAGTCTCTTATTTTTAATCTCCTCATGTCAAATGATCTTTTATCTTCCACTTTACAATGGCCACCTACATGTAGGACTATAATCCTTAAACATCCATTTAGGTGGAATTATAAGCCTAGTTTCAGATAATAGTTTAGTCTCCTTCATACACTCCCTCTGAACTATTTCCAACATCAACTCATCAGCCTCATTGATGTGTTTACACAAAGGTCTCTTGTTTCTCCTTATCTACGTGCAATCACCAGTCTTGGTTTCCTTTTCAATAGATCATATATCCTGTTTTTTCATTTCGATCCTTTGTTTTTCAGTGCCTTCAACACTCTTGCCCTATTAAACTGTTTCACTTGACTGGAAAACACAAAACATGGTTACATTTATCTGATTGGCTGCTCCTCATGTGCACCTAGATGCTGAATATTGCTGAAAAAAGTGATAAAAAACATGAAAAGAAAGTGAACATTGAGCTCCTTTCTGAGTAGCACCATAGCATGGTTCACAGGCACCTGTAACTCAAAGTGTCCAAGGGAACACACCATCTTTCCTCGCAAACTATTCCTGTTTTCCTTATCTAACTGGATGACGCTAGCGTTCATCCAGTTTCTCAAACATCTGAATTCTCTCTTTCCTCACATCATCAATCAATCATCAGTTGCCTCCTCACTGGTGTTCCTGCTTCCACCCTTTCTTCTCTACACTCTATTCCTCTGCCCAGAAAAAATCCTCATTCAACATAATAGCTAAAGTACTGACAATGGCCTTTTTAAAATGTCTTACAAGGTCCCAGTGTGAACTCTTACTACTTTTTGACCTTTCCCCTACGTTTTTCCTTCACTCTCTACACAGCAGTCATGTGATTCTTTGGGTACACCAAACATATTTCTTCCCAAGTCCTTTGCACATACTGTTCCTTCTGCCTTGGAACATTCCATAGAAAGCTCTTATCACTTTCCTAGGTCTCTGTTTAAATATTGGTATATAAAGTAGACATTCTGTGACAACCAATTTCTATTAAAGAGTAGCACCTCCCACCTCCCTGCTCCTCTTATCTTCCTCATCCTGGTTTGTTTTACTCCATATTTCTATCACAGTCTGACATGTATAGTGGTTTGGCTGTTGTCTGTCTCTCCCCAACAGTGTAAGATGCATGTGGGAAAGAAATTAGTTTCGTCCACTACTATATCTATCCCTAGCACCTAGAACAATGCTTGGCATACAGGAGAGTCTCTACAGTATTTGCTAAATGCACAAATGAATGACTCTATCTCATTTGAAATGCACCAAAATTAATGATTTGATAAGAAGCATATCAATTTTTCATTTTTAATTTGATGCTGAATTGAATATATATTCAAAAATGAGTTTCATAAAAATTATAATTTTTTTATTCAAGTTTTTAACTGTTACTTTATATTCTGGGCTTCAGGCTTTTCAGGCTTGTGTGATTTCAAATAACATATGGTAGGACAAATGAGCATAGATTTGACACAACCTGACCTTTAAATGACAATGAGAGCAAAAGGGCAGAATAAATGTGGCCTTGTCAGACTCTTATGAGAATAGAAAATTTCCAGCGAAGGTCAAAAAGTGTTCCTTAAATGGAATGGGGAACCAGCTGAAAGTTTTTCATCGAATGAGGGTGACAGACAGAGGTCTCTTAAAGAATATGTAATAAGGATCATCCAACTTACTCAAACTGAAAAATGGCCAAGAGGTTGTGTGATTTATCTCACATTTTCAAGCATGACATGATCATTATGGAGAAATAATATATTTTTAAAGGTAGCACATGATCATGTTATAAAAATTTATAGAGTATCAAAGGTATAAAGTTCCAGGTCTTCTTTACCCTGTGTACCTCTTAGCTCTCTGATTCCCTTCCTCAAAGACGTCCACTGGTACTAATTAGGTTTATAAATTTCTAAAGATATTCTATGAAAACACAACATGGATTATATTTTATTTAAAATTCTCTTAACTCTGAAAGATTTCAAGCAGGCAAGAACTGTAAAAGATAATAGAACAGTCACCAATGTACACACAAAACAGATTTTATGAATATTAATATTTGCCCAAATAGCTTTAGATAGATGTTAAAAACCAACATATTACAGATACAGTTGAAACCATTCTTACCCTCCCAGTCCCAGAGATAAGCACTATCCTGAGATTGATCTGCATCTTTCCTAATAATTTTTCTCATACTCTTACTTACATATACCTCTGTAACAATATATACTATCATATTACTTTTTTTTTTTAAACATCTTTATAGGAGTATAATTGCTTTACAATGGTGTGTTAGTTTCTGCTTTATAACAAAGTGAATCAGTTATACATATACATATGTTCCCATATCTCTTCCCTCTTGCATCTCCCTCCCTCCCACCCTCCCTATCCCACCCCTCTAGGTGGTCACAAAGCACCGAGCTGATCTCCCTGTGCTATGCAGCTGCTTCCCACTAGCTATCTATTTTACATTTGGTAGTGTATATATGTCAATGCTACTCTCTCACTTAGTCCCAGCTTACCCTTCCCCCTCCCTGTGTCCTCAAGTCCATTCTCTACATCTGTGTCTTTATTCCTGTCCTGATCCTAGGTTCATCAGAACCATTTTTTTTTTAGATTCCATATATATGTGTTAGCATTGCTGTGAAGAGTCTAGACATTGGAGCCAGAAATCCTGGCTTCAATTGTTGGTTCCACTCTATGCTAACCACGTGACCTTAGGCTAGTTTCTTAACCTCACTTCTTACCTGTAAAATTACATAATGATTCTATCAATCCATGAGTCAGTGCTCTTTAAGTGTTTAGGACAGTGGTAACATTCACTAAGCCCTCACTAAATACTCATTATAAATATTATAATGAAAATGATTATTATAAATATTATTTAATTTATTATTATTATTATTATTATTATTATTATTAAGGACACTAGTTCCTAAAATCAAGAGAGTGCAAACTTCCTTCTAAATAGTTCAGTTTTCTGTTAGAGCGGGCTCAAAATTATTTTGTAAGAAACCACTAGCTCTACAGGAGGTATTAACCTGGTTTCACTCTCAGAGGAATAGAATAAAATAGTCTTCTACTTAGAATAGTCTTCTACTGACGACAGATTCACGGTGGGCTGCTCAGGTCCGTACCATTCTCCATTGTCATCCAGTTGTCTCCATTGTCAGTTAAGGCTTTGCACTTAACCAATAACATAGAAGAGCTACATTGTAGAAACTCATGAGTGAATACAGAATCAAACTCCCTGCCACATCCTAGGTCTCAAAAGATTACAAAAGAGAAACAATTGGAAGGAAGTGTTTCCTGGAAGCTTGCTGCATCAAATGGTTCCTTATTAAGAATGGTAGTAAGAATTACACTTACATTTAATGCCACGGTGCTACTTTGAGAGAATCTCTGAGAGAAAAAAGGATCCTGAAGTTCTGAAGATGTTGTTCACTCCATTACACATTACACATTACAGGCTCTTTATTTTGAGAAACTTAGGAGACATTGTTTTCTGAGATAAATATCAGGAATAGTTGTGATTTTTCTGTGCAGCTGGCTTGGTGTGTTTATCTTAAAGAGAGATTGAAACATATAATTTACTAGATTTTGCTCCCTATGTTGTCTGTTAAGAGCTTAGAGGCAAAATTGTGGTTAGCTCATGGCAAATGTATAGAACTTCACAGTATATAATTTTGATTAGTCTTATTTGTGGGTTGATTTTTTAAATTAATTTTTATTGGAGTATAGTTGCTTTACAATGTTGTGTTAGTTTCTGCTGTACAGCAAAGTGAATCAGCTATACATACATATATATCCCCTCTTTTTTGGATTTCCTCTTTTTTGGATTTCCTTCCCATTTAGGTCATCACATAGCAGTGAGTAGAGTTCCCTGTGCTATACAGCAGGTTCTCATTAGTTATCTATTTTATATATAGTAGTGTATATACGTCCATCCCAATCTCCCAAGCCATCCCACCTCCCTTTCCCCTCCCCCCCGCCACCGCGGTATCCATACGTCCATTCTTTACTGTAAGTTGATTTTTATCTTTTGCTTTGTCTTGTGTTTGCCCAATTATTCTCACTTTATAAAATTTATTCTCTTTAACTGTACTGTGTATTTCTTTTAAAGTCACCTGAAATTGTTTTTGGAACAAAGTGGGTTGGTAATTAATAACTGTATCATTTATAGGGGAAATCGTAAGTCCTCTTTATATCTTCATAGATCCTTCAAACATCATGGTATGTGAATCATAAACTGATAATTAACAGAAATATTTAAATGACAAACTGAGAAAGTTTAAGGTACGTTGGGGAAAGATACAACTCTAATTTAAAGGCTATTATAAAAACAGTGAAAGATGCTGACTTTTTTGTTTATCAAATGTTAAATATTTATAGATGTTTAAAAGTTATTCATATGAAACACCTTAAACTGCTTTGAAATAAGATGAAAGAACAAAATCTACATATTAGTGACGTTTGGGTTTTCCTTTCATAAAATTTTATTTCTTCAAAGCATAGAAATCGTTGCCATACACTGAAAATTCTTTTATAGATGATTACTTAGGAAAGAAATTCTACATGCCAAATGGTAAAAATATATAGGGTAAAACAAACAATCTGTTAGAGACATTACTTTTCTTTTATGAAGTATGTCTCTTCAATTAAATTTTGTGGTGCACGATTTAGGATTTAGGTTAGTACAGGAGATAGGTTAAAATTTGCATGATAACAAGAATATTTTATGAAAAACCAGTGAGTATAGAGTTATGTTTTCTTCTTTTCTATTTTGACAAAATGCTAAATTAAAAAACTCAAGAAGATGTGCCTTATCAGATCCGTAATTATATAAAGTGGCCATGATAGTCTTCCTCCATAAATTATGGGTGGATATTACTTCTAAAAAAATACATGACAAGTTAATCATTAGAGAAAAAGGTAGTTTCTCGTGTTAATGTACATTTCTCAAAAGAAATGATCTTTTAGATCTTGCTCTTTGAGCGCTCAGAAGTGACAAGCATTTGTTACATATGCCCAGCTGACAATGAGGCTGTCTCTCATGAAAGACAAATGAAAAGAATTGGATTAATTTAGTTATAAAGAGATTTACATTTTGCGGTTTCTAACATGTCTTTTGGAGATTGATGAATAAGAAATGAGATAAGAAAGCCCTTCAGCAGCAACTATTGCTGAATATGGTAGAAAAATTGCGCTTGTCTGGAAGATGAATCAAGTTTCTGTCAGGTAAAGCCAGGGAAAATTCTCTTGTGTTATCAACTAATGTTACCCGAGAGGGAATATTATGCAAGATGTATGATATTGCTTTCTCCTTCTCCCAGAAGCCAGGTGGTTGTGCACTAAAGCAATGTAACAAGATTTCTATACCTTCACTTTATTTATTTACTAGTTTGCCATGATTCTAAAAAAAATATTGTCTGATCTTGCCTGTCCACAAAGCTTCTTCTAGAAAGTTTTCACTATTTAAAATTGGTTATTAAATCTTTTATAACAATGATAAAATTCAACTTACTGAAGTTATTTGCTTTACTCTATTTTTTTCTGATTAAAATATATACTAGTGAGCAAAATATAACTAATCTAAATTCAAGGAATATGTATTTTGTTATTTTGTCTGCTTACCACCTTTTAAGTACGTACTCTTCTGTCAACCAAAATCTTAATTTCTCTTTCTTCAATAGCCTTTATATTCAGCATATATTACCACAAAATCACAAAACTGTAATTCTGTCTAATTCTAAAGCTATATGGGGATTTCACTAATATTTTGCCAAGCACAACAGTTGCAATAAAAATCAACTTAGTGTGAAAACTCATCCCAAGAAAAATATTTAAGTTGCCTAGACTTAAGTATTCTAGAATGCACAAGCGTGAGAAAGCAAGCACCCATTACGAACAGCTAGGAAATTTTTCAGTCCTTACCAGAGCAATGTAATATGCTCCTTCAGTGTTCTGAAATGAAACTCCTTGAGAAAATCTGGAAGACCTTTGGTTACTTGTAATAGCTGATACAATAGTGGTGCTTCAGGAGAAAAAAAGAGGAAATGCAGGATTCAAGCACCTTTTACTGTCAAAACAGATAAAATTGATTACAATTAGGTCGTCTCATTTTTGCCTAAAGCCCTGGAATGGCATCCCACTGCACTTCCAATAAAACTTCCAACAGAACCCGTGTTGTTTACAAGGTTTTCTACCCTGCTGCGTGCCTTCCACTAACCTTCCATTCAGTCCTCATTGTGGAACCCTCCCCCTTACACTCGCTCAGTTTTGTTCAGGTCATCCTGGGCTTCTTTCTATTCCTCTACTGCAGGTGGATTTTTAATCAAATCTCAATTTTATTTTAGATATGGAAAGCCTTAGAATTAAGAATATTTTAATGCCAATCTATTTCTTCCTTTCTCCTGGTGTTTCATAAGTACTTATGTCGAATTAAATTCTTTATATTAAATAATACAAGAAGTAAATAAGTCCTTAAAAATGTGAGTCAAGGAGTAAAGAGTGGGGTAATATGGCTGAAACCTAATCATATGCTGTTTATGTTCTAAAGCTGAATTTATGAGCATGAGTTTTCCTTTGTTTCCGGGAGGTAGCTGATAGAGACTCAGATGTTTTTCTTAAAACTGTTTACAGCCATAGCAACCACTGGGATATGATTTCTCATATACTTTCCCCACATAGCACTGTCACCCGTGACTTCTTTCCTACTGATGCTGTTTTAGATTGTTTTTCTTAATAGAGTGACTTCTCCCTTGAGCTAAGAAAAACTTTTGAAACCATATAAACAAGCATTTCAGTTTGTAAATACTGAAGGAACTATGTTTGACAAGACTCCACAAAAACTATGGCTTAATATTCTCTCTACAGTGGGCATCATAATTATAGAAAATCTCTCTCTCCCCAGTATTCAAAAATTTTCATTTGTAGCCCAAAATACTTATAGCATAGAAAATAAAATATTGTTTTCCATGGAATTATTACATCTATTTTCATGCTAATATAATTAAAATATAACTGGATTCATTATAAATGTATAGTTTAAAGTGATTTGCTTATGGAAGTGAGATGTCTTATTTGTCAATGAGTAAACTCTGTATTTCTGAGTTGGTAATTTCTTTTTATATTTTAGCATGTGACAAAGAAAGAGTTTATGTATCCAGAGAGGTAAAATTAAATAAGACAAGTATGAAAACAGATTTGTTTTGTTCCACAGTGAAAAATAAGTTAGAAAGATTTATTCTAGCATTGGATGTCTTTTTACATATATTATAATTCAATATAAGCTTATTTAGATCATTTGAGGATTTGTTTTTGCCTGTTTCATACCAGCCATGTTATCTTTGAGCAGTGGTTCTCAAATTGAGTGCACATCAGAATCACCAGAAAGGCTTATTAAAACATGGATCTCTGGGGTCCACCTCCAGAGTTTCTGAATCTCCGGGTCTAGGGTAGGGCTCAAGAATTGCATTTCCAACAGCTTCTCAGGAGACATTGCTGCTGCTGGTCCAGAGACCACAGTTGGAGAAAGTCATCATGCATCAACCACTTAATTTCTTTTCCTCATCTATTTCATCTATGAAATAATGGTGTTAAACTAAATGGCCATTCAACAAACATGTATTACATGACTTAAATGTGTCGAACGTTTGCTGGTCATGGTCCCTGCCTTTGAGGAGAACATGGAGAAGAAAGTGACTGATCCTGCCTGTGGTAGAAAAATCTGGGGACACTTGATAGAGGAGATGAATTCAAAACCCATAAAACCTGTTGTAAAAAGTTAAAACATACAGAAATACATACATTTAGAAAAATATTACCTCTTGTCCTCCATCCTCACTCCAACCCCACCTAATTCCCACTTCATAGATATAACAATGTTAATAATTTGATGTGAATCTGCCAAAATGTCTCCAAGTTATCCAGCCTTCTGGGATGATTCATTAAATATTCATATACAACAGAGCAAATATTTCCACATATTTTCTAAGATCCTCAAATATATAGGGAATGCTTTACTATCACCTCAAGCTCTAAGTTCCTGATATGGATTCCATTCTTATTCTTCACTCTTAGTTCCCCATCCTTGACTGCAGTCTTCTTCACCCTGCATTGCTTAATGCACAGACACCTTTATACCATCCTCCCCAAAAGCACCACACATCCAAGGCTGTTGTGTATAACCGACTTATACTAAACATTTTGAGTTCACAGAGGTTAATTATAGCACTGAAAAGAAGATTGTATTCAAGATATCAGAGATCTGTAGTGACACCAACCCATCCAGTACTGCAACAAGTATGTGAAGACACACAGGAATTGACAACAAAGTATAACTAGGGTCAATGAAAAAGTTGTGGTTTGCTCTCTAGATTAAAGAAAAATTAAGAACATAAGCTGTTAGAGGTTAGTTCTTAATTTTATCTAATTCACATCTCTGAGTTTTGTTGTCATTTTGTTTTGTTTCATTTTGGCTGAGGAAAATACGGGTCAGAATTTTTAAGTGACTTGTGATGGATTAAAGTTCAAAATTGCAGGAAAAATATAAGAATAAAATGGTATTATAAAGCAGCAGTTCTTAACTGTTGGGGTGTTCTCTTCTGCTGAACTATGGTTTTCCTCAAAGTAATCCAATATGTAGATAGACATATAGATTTGAAAGCTCCTCAAAAATTGCTGCTTTAACAGGGCTTATTTCTGACTATGTGTACTAATAATACACTATAGAAATAATTAGGCACTGGAACATCATAGAAATAATTATAACCTGCAGCTAAGGTGGTTCATCACATGATGAAAGAAAAAGATCACCTTGAATTTTGCAAGGCATTTTTTTGGTTATAAAAATAGACCATTTCTAATACCTGCACATAATGTGATGAGAAGACTGCTATGCTTTGGGGTAAGTCTCCACAGATTCAAATGCTTCAAAAAGGTTTAGGATTCTCTGGATTCAATTTTATACTCTAAAATCCAATCTCTTCAGAATATTTCCCCTTTCATGAGACTGATCCCTCAAAGTTGCTGTTAGCCTGGAAGAATCTATAGAGATTTTTACAAAAATGGACTTCACTTTGGCTAGCACATAATATTTCTTCTAAGGTGTCAGACCAATACATTATTTCCGTTGCCAAAAATACATATGTTTTTCGTTTTTATAAATTTATTTATTTATTTTTGGCTGTGTTGGGTCTTCTTTGCTGCACTGGGGCTTTCTCTAGCTGCAGCGAGTGGGGGCTACTCTTCGTTGTGGTGTGTGGGCTTCTCATTGCAGTGGCTTCTCTTGTCTTGGAGCATGGGCTTTAGGTGCCCAGGCTTCAGTAGTTGTGGCACGTGGGCTCAGTAGTTGTGGCTCATGGCTCTAGAGTGCAGGCTCAGTAGTTGTGGCGCACGGGTTTAGTTGCTCTGTGGCATGGGGCATCTTCCAGACCAGGGCTCAAACCCGTGTTCCCTGCATTGGCAGGCAGATTCTTAACCACTGCACCACCAGGGAAGCCCAAAAATTACATATGTTTTTGTTTCTGATTATTTCTTAAATCATTTGTGTAAAAAGAATTCAATTATGAAAATAAAAATCTTGTTTACCCTAAGGCTTTATTTCTCCTCATATTACATTTTATTTCACTTTTAAAACATCTTTATTGAGATACAATTTACATGCCATAAAATTCACCAAAGTGTACAGTTTAATGGATTTTAGTATATTCAGAGTTGTGCTATCATCAACACAATCTAAGTTTAAAACATTTTCATCACTCAAAAAAGAAACCCCATACTCATTAGCTGTCACTCTCTATTGTCACCCTCTCCCCCTTCCTTCCTCTCCAGCCATAAGCAAACATTAATCTACATTCTGTCCCTATGGATTTGCCTATTGAGGATATAACTACAAACATACAATGCGTGACTGGCTTGTTTCATTTAGCAGAGCGTTTCCAAATTTCATCAATGTTGTAGCATATATCAATATATTATTCCTTTTATTGAAGATAATGTTTAATTTACCCATTCATCAGTTGATGTACATTTGAGTTGCTTTTACTTTTTGACATTATGAATAATGCTGCTTTGAACATTTGTGTACAAGCTTTCTTGCGTTAAAATGTTTTTATTTCTCTTGCATATGTACGTAAACGTAGAATTGTTGGGTCATATACTAACTTTGTGTTTAGGCTTTGTAGGAACTGCCAAACTGTTTTCCAAAGTGTCTGCGCAATTTTACATTCCCATAAACAATGTATAAAGATTCCATTTTATTCACACACTCACCAACACTTGTTATCGTGTCTCTTTTTGATTATGGGCACCCTAGTGGATGTGAAGTGGTAACTCATTGTGGTTTTGATTTGCATCTCTCTAACATGCTTACAGGTCATTTGTATATCTTCTTTGGAGAAATTTCATTTAGATACTTTGCTCATTTTCTAATTGGGTTGAATTTTTATTTTTAATTCATAATATTTCTTTATATAGTATACATACAAGTCCCTTATCACATATATGATTTGTATAAGTTTATCTCATTCTGTGGGCTGTCTTTTCACTTTATTGATAGTATCATCTGAAGCACAATATTTTAGTTTTGATTTAGTCAAATTTATTTATTTTTTATTTCTTGTGCTTTGATGTCATATATAAGACACCGTTGCCTAATCCAGCATCATGAATATTCACTCATGTTTTTATATAAGAGCTGTACTGTTTTAGCTCTTACAATTAGGTTTGTGATTCATTTTGAGTTAATATTTTAGTATTTTTTATGGTGTGAGACAGGAATTCAACTTTATTGCATGTGGATATTCAGCAACATTTGTTGAAAGCACTTCTTTTCCTGTTGAATTGTCTTGGCACCGTTAATGTATGGGTTTATATCTAGACTCTCAGCTCTATTCTATTGATCTATAGTTTTATTCTTATATAAGTACCATGCTGTATTAATTACTGTAGTTGTGTAGCAAGTTTTAAAATTATAAAGTGTAAGTCCTTCAACTTTATTCTTCTTTTTCAAGATTTTTTTTCTTGGTATTCTAGGTTTTTTACATTTTCATATGAATTTTAGTACCACCTTGTCAGTTTTTGGAAAAAAGGCAGTTGGTAATTTGATAGGGATTGTGTTGAGCCTATAAATTAATTTGTAGGGTATTGCCATCTTAACAACATGTGGCAAGTTGTTAATTACTAACTCAATCTTTACTTTGTTATAGTCTATTCTGGTTTTTCTGTTTCTTATTGACTCAGTTTTGGTAGTGTGAGTATTTACAAGAATTTTTCCATTTTATCTAGGTTATCTAATTTATTGGAATACATTTTTTCCATAGTATTCCCTTCTTATTTCTGTAAGGTTGGTAGTGATGTTTCCTATCTTATTCTTGATTTTAATGATTTGAGTGTTCTTTTTTTTTTTATGGTCAGCCTAGTTAAATGTTTGTCATTCTGTTGATTTTTTCAAAGAACAAACTTTGCTTTGATTTTTTTTCTATCCATTTTCACTTCTCTATTTTATTTATTTCCTTTCCTCTAAATGCTTTAGATTTAATTTGGTCTTCTTTTCCAAGTTTCTTAAAGTATGAGTTTAGGTTATTGAATTGAGTTCTTTCTTCTTTTTTAATATAGGCATTTACAGCTACAAATATCCCTCTGTGTAGCTACATCCCATAACGTTTTATATGTTGTGTTTTCATTTTCCTTCTTCTAAAGGTATTTTTTAGAAATTTCACATATGATTTTTTCTTTGACCCAGTGGTTATTTAGGAATAGTGTGTTGTTTATTTTCCATACATTTATGAATTTCCAAACTTCCTTTTGGTATTGATTTATAATTTAATTCAATTTTGTTGGAAAATATACACTGCATGATATTTCAATCCAGTTAAATTTATTGAGGCTTGTTTTATGTCCTAGTGTATTGTGTATCCTGAGACTGTTCCATGGGCACTTGAGAAGAATCTTTATTTTGCTTTTTTGGGGTGAAGTATCATATAGATATTGGCTAAGTGTAGTTAGTTTACAGTGTTGTACATGTCTTCTATTTACTTATTAATCTTCTACATAATTTATCTATTATTTAAAGTGTGGTGTTGAAGTCTTTAATTATTATTGTTGAATTATTCTTCCTTTACTTCTATCAGTTTTTGCTTCTTATATTTAGATACTCTGTTAAATGCATATATGTTTAAAATTTTTATATATTCCTAGTGAATTGACTCTCTATTCATTATGAAATGCCATTCTTTTTCCTTTTGCCACTTTTTTTTGTTTTAAAGTTTACTTTTCTGTATGATCATTCCTATTCCATTACGGTTGTTATTTGCATGGTATATCTTCTATCCTTTTACTTTCAAACTTTTTATTTATTTGACTCTAAAGTGGGTCTCCTGTTAACAGCATATGGGTGGATCTTGTTTGTTTATCAAATCTGATAACTTCTGACGTTTGATTGGATTGTTTAACTCATTCACATTTAATATTATTATTGACATGGTTGGATTTACATATGCCATTTCTTTTGGTATTCTATATGTCTCATATCTTTTTTATTTTAATATTCCTGTAGTTGTCTTCTTTATTCTTAAGTAGATATTTTCTAGCATAATATATTAATTTCTTGAATAATTTTTATTATGTTTTTGAACTTTTTTGTGGCTATTCTAGGGCTTACAATATACACATCAATGTCTCAAAATCTACTTCATATTTAAAATACCTTTATTCTAATGAAAGAAACTTTTGTATACCTCCATTTCTTTTCCCTCTTTTGTTTGGTACTATTGTTGTTATACATGGTGTGCTAACTTAAAAACCCAACAATAAATTGTTATTATTGCTTTATATAATCCTATGTCTTGTAAAGAAGCTGAGAGAAGAAAGGAGAAAAAGTATGTATTTATAGAATTTGTTATATTAACATTTTTATTTACTGTTTCTGGTTCTCTTTATTTCTTTCTGTGGATTATAGTTACTGTCTTGTTTTATTTTCTTACTCTTTGCAGCTTTGTTCCCACCCAACTCTTTCTGCATTTAATCAAATATATTTCATTTTTGTATTTTGTAAGTCTAACAATACAATTATATTTATATTGTTTTATTCAATTACTTTAAAAAACAATTAAGAGAACAATAGAGAAAAATATGTAATTGTACTCTCTTATAATTACCTATACAATTATCTTTACTGACACTTTTTTTTTTTAATGTGGATTCTAATTACTGCTCAATGTTATTTGCTTTCAGTTGGGATAATTTCCTTTAGTATTTCTTGGAAGGCAAGTCTGCTAGCAACATAGTCTTTCAGCTTTGGTTTATCTGGGAATTATTTTATTTCACTTTCTTTTCTTTTCTTTTTTTTTTTTTTGATCATGCTATGTAGCATGTGGGCTTTTAGTTCCCTGGCCAGGGATTGAACCTGAGCCCTGGCAGTGAAAACACTGGGTCCTATTCACTGGACCACCAGGGAATTTCCTCACTTTCATTCTTAAGAGACAGTTTGGCCCTATGTATATTTCTTGGTTAACAAAATTTTGCTTTCAGTACTTGGAACAAGTCGTCACACTGGCTTCTGTCCTCTGCTGTATCTAAAGAAAAATCAGCTGTATATCTTATTGAAGGGGGAGTCTCATAATTGATGAAGCAACTTTTTAAAGGAAAAAAACTGATTCTAAGGTTTTCTCTTTATCTTTTGCTTTCAACATTTTGGCTATGATATGTCTGGGTGTGGGTATCTTTGAGTTTATTCTACTTATAGTTCATTGGGCTTCTTGGATATATAGATCAGTGTTTTTATTCAGTTTGGGGGAGTTTTCAGTCATTATTTCTTTACATAATTTTTCTCCCCCTTTCTCTCCTCTCCTAACAATCCCATTATATTTATGGTGATGCATTTAATAGTGTGCTACATTTCTTTGAGGCTCTGTTCATTTTTCATCTTTATTTTTACTCACTGTTCTTCAGATTGCATCATCTCTATCTTCAAGTTTGCTGATTCTTTCTATTTTTTTTTTTTATGTTTTGGGCAACTGTGTGGATTTTTTAATTGAAGTATAGTTTGATTTAAATATTGTGTCAGTTTCACGTGTACAGCAAAGTGATTCAGTTTTATATCTATATCTAAATAGATCTATAGATAGATCTATAGATATATATTCTTTTTCAGATTCTTTTCCATTATAGGTTATTATGAGCTATGGAATATAGTTCCCTGTGCTATACAGTAAGTCCTTGTTGTCTATATATTTTATATACAATAGTGTGTATCAATCAATCCCAAACTCCTTATTTATCCCTCCCTCCCCTTTCCCTTTGGTAACCATAAGTTTGTTTTCTATGTCTGCGAGTCTATTTCTGTTTTTCTAATTTTTAAAATGTTGCTGATTCTTTCTTTTGATACCTCAAATCTACTGTTGAGTTTCTGTAATAGATTTTTTATTTTAATTATTGTACTTTTTCACTCTAGAATTTCTACATAAATGGAAGTTGACCAACTGAAAACTTGACATTATATATACTTATTTCCATTCAGGAAATTATTCATATTTGATAAGAAATGGCATTTTAATTTACATGACCATATATATAGAAAATGTTTTCAGTTAAGCAAAAATATTTGGAATAATGAAACAATATTGTAGTTTGTACTCTGATTTCTAACGGTAATCTTTTCTGAATTATTCATAGCTTCTCCTGAAATTCATAAAATATTTAACTGATATGTCTAGGGAAATGTTAATAGCCAACTGGATAATTTAGAATACAATGTCAAAATAACCATGTATTTAATTGTTTTATTGACATTCTCAGATATTGAAAATATAAATGTCTACAATTAATTGTGAGATTTACCTCCAGGAGCTCAACCATGTCCCCACATTAAGTATTAGAGAAAAAAAAAATATCCCCTTTTGCTTCCAGCAGGAGAAAAGAGAAGTAACCATTCCTGAGATCTACAATTAATATTTATAAAAGCATACTTAATAAACATAAAATAAATGTCTTCTTTAAGCTGGAAAATGTTCAACTTTTCATATTTTTTTCTATACTTCTTTCCTTTCTAGTCTACTATGATATCTGAAATTTTAACTCCCCTCAAAATAAATGTTTATTAGAAACTAACTCTCTAATTAATATCAAATAATTGGTACAAAAACCAAGAGGAAGATTCTTACAGCTTTCTTCTCCAAGGCCATGTAACAGGTAGTAAGTGAAATAAAAAATGGACTGGCTATCAGAAGGTCAGTTTTCTGCTTTAAACCATATCAGTAATAACAGTGTGACCTTGGAAATGGGCAACATCCTTAGAATTATCCTATCCCCATCTGAAAAAGAAGGTAGAGGTCTTGATTTGATAATCTCCAGTAGCCTCTTCACTTCTCACATAAAAGGTATATCGACACGCTACTCAGTTGTGGGTTTGCATGTGTGTCTGACTTTGTTGTGTCTACATTTACATGCATAAGTAGACACAATAAAATCAATGATTACAGTGCAAGATAACTGTACTCAAAATTGTTCTTGTTTCTGTGTAAGCATTTATTATAATCATATGCTAAGGGGCTTGAAGGGAAAAGAAAGAAAGAATATACTGCTGGAGATAGAGATGTAAATTTAAATCCCCTCACTAAGTGCCAGCACATTATGGATACTTTACTGTGCTGCATCACTGAATGTCACAGAAAACCTAAGAGGAAATTTTCCTAATCCCCATCTGGATGATGGAATTGAGTTTCACAGAGATCAAGTAACTTGACCAAAGTCACATAATTAAGTGATAGAGAACAAGTGAGGAGGGGAATACAGGATGATAGATAAGAGAGGCATCACAAGAAAGTCAAAGAGGTGATGCGGAAATAGAAGGAAACAAATCAGAGTGACCTAATCAGGATTTTAATTAAAATCTAATTTGTTGAAAAAGTTTAATCCATCAATATGAAAGTACCCCTGTGGTCTATAACTTTTCCATTTCTAACTGCAAATCAAGGGGTTCTGGCAGGCATATACTAATGGAAAAAAAGAAAAAGAAAAAACAAATGATACTGGTGTCCTGGCCTTGGTTCTGTACTTATTAATAACATCCACAAATTCTCTAGAGACTGACATCTCTATCACCATGCAAGACTCCCTCCTTCTATCTGTGTGTAATAAGATAGATCTGTTTCTGTTGTTGCTTTAGTCCAGTAAATGAACTTCCAGATACTCTTTTTTTTTAAATGAAGTATAGTTTGTTTACAACATTGCGCTAGTTTCAGGTGTATAGCAAAGTGATTTCGTTATATATAACGAAATATATATTCGTATATATTTGTATATATCTATGTTCTTTTTAAAAATTCTTTTCCATTATAGTTTATTACAAGATATTGAATATAGTTCCCTGTATTATACTGTAAATCCTGTTGTTTATTTTATATATGGTAGTGTGTATATGTTAATCCCATACTCCCTATTTATCCCCTTCGCCTCCCCTTTGGTAACCATAAGTCTGTTTTCTATGTCTCAGTCTGTTTCTGTTTTGTAAATATGTTCTTTTGTACTATTTTTTAGATTACACATATCAGTGATATCATATAACATTTGTCTTTCTCTGTCTGACTTACTTCACTTACTACGATAATCTCTAGGTCCATCCATGTTGCTGCAAATGGCATTAATTCATTCTTTTTATGGCTGAGTAATATTCCATTGTGTGTATATATATATATATATATATATATATATATATATATGTGTATATATATATATATATACCATTTGTCTGTTGGAGAACACTTAAGTTGCTTCCATGTCTTGGTAGAAGTGAGATGGTACAAACTTTTAGCTCTGCAAATGGAAGGTAACTGGGCCCTCTTGGAGCTAGAGCTTGTCTAAAAATGTAATAGTTTAGCAAAAGCTTCTTGATTGAGACACAAAGTTAGCCACTAGATAGAGAGTTAATAAATTTGCACAAAGAACTCAGGGCATTTTGGGAAGAAAGGATCCAATATCCCAACTTCAAAACTATTGGAGTCTAAATTAGAGAGTTATTTGGGTTGAAACAAAATGGTAAATATCATGGCCTATAGTAGGGAGAATAAAGCCCTGAAATTAAATGACCTTGAGGAATGGGGAAGACTAAACTCATGAAGAGAACTAAGATCTTGTGTAAGACTGTTTTTGGCACAGGCTATTGCTGAGGCTAAAGATGCCTTAAAATGTGGCTAATTTTGAGAGGCCCTGGGAGACAATGGATTAAGAAGTGAACAAGAGTAAACAGCTGTGTTTTTGCTCCCCAATGTAGGGACCACTGCAATATCAGCAGGGAGATGGAGGAGAAAGGCTTCATTCGAGATACCAAGCATTTGCATCTGTTCCTCAATGGCGGTGGGATTGTGTGGCAAGAAGAAACAAGAGCGGTAGTGAACTGAACAGATTTAGTGTACTCTCTGCTCCAGTTTTTGACTCAGTCCCTGAGGCTTCCGGTTATTTTTGAAGGGAGGTCTCAGCTGGTGGTCCGATCACCTCCTGTTCACCCTGTTGATGAGGGAGGGATCCCGCACCCTAAATCGTACAAGAAGACTGAACATGTAGTACCTGACACCGGATAGATGGGATAGAGAGCAGTTTAATAGACACATATACTCTCAACCCAGGGGAGGAGGATACTGCATGCCCTGCAGGGCCAAATAGTGATTGCATTTAGGAACAGTGAACAAAGAACAGCAGTGGGAGGCAGATTTTGTAGTAACAAAAG
Organism: Balaenoptera acutorostrata; assembly: GCF_949987535.1. Lineage (NCBI taxonomy): Eukaryota > Metazoa > Chordata > Mammalia > Artiodactyla > Balaenopteridae > Balaenoptera > Balaenoptera acutorostrata. The sequence goes on from NC_080068.1 coordinate 82,165,210, forward strand.
GATGAGGTAAGTGTCCCTTGGTCCATGCAGAAAGATGCAATTGGCTTATTTGAATAAATTCCAGGGCTGGCAGGAAAGTCAAAGCTGTTGTTGAGGACCAAGTGGGGGTACAGCTGGTCCATTTGATAAAGGAACTGGCCTTTCCTTCTGGGTGGGTGACATATCTGGTCAGAGCAGTGGAACTCACAATTAGGCTTTTGGGTCCCTGTGAGGGCCAAAGATGTCAGGTCAGGACATGAAATCTTGGGCTTTGTAATACAGCTGGAAAGTTTTGGATTTCTGTGATTGACCAGGTGAGCACCTGAGCAATTAATTGGAAAATGTATGAGCTGTGACTGTATTTATACTCTTGAACATAAATACTTGGGAAAGAGTTCTATTTTCTACAGTATGAGGTAATTTTCCATTTTGCTCTAGAGTATATGAGAAAGCTTAAGAAATCACAATGTGCTGAACAATTGTATTTTTGTAAAGAAATGTGCTGGAATGCCATTTTGGATTCTTTCCATTGGAATTGTTCAAGCTTGAAATGGTATTCCAGAATCTCATTTTAAAATAAAAGTAAATTCGTATGTTGTGTAAAGCAATAGATGCTATTTTAAAATGAAGGTTATTATTTGAATCAAATACAATGTTTATATGCGTTTGCAAAGTTTATCTTCCTCATTTACTTAAGGAGCATTTGGTTCCCAAAACGAACTCACTCAAATTAGTTTATGTAAAAGAGAATTTTATTGGAAGAAAACAAGGATATTTTATCAAAATGATGAGTTAAGAAGTATAATGCAGCCCAGTGAAGTAATGGAACTGGGATCTGATACATACAAACCTCTGATAAAGTGGCAATTTAGCAGAAACTTGAAGAATGTGAAAGAGGATTAAGATTTATTCCCTAATTGTTTACTTCCATGATAATTTGTGCTTTCCTTTTCTAGCAATGGACCTTAGAGTTATTTAATTATTTGAGTTAAAAAAATGTCTATTTTAGTGCAGAGTTAAAGCTCCATGAGAGCAAGAATCATGCTTATCTTTTCATCACTACAGCAGCTCCACCATCTACATTGGGGCCAGGCATAGGGTAGGTGCATCAAATATTGCTTATTGTTGTTTATTATTGAAGGTGCGGTATTTCTTGCAGGTGCTAATTAACGATGTTCTCTTTTATTTTATAAGAAATTATAGATATCATGTTGTATTGTTAGGGAATAGGCTAAAATGTTCCAATAGAAACCTAAAAATTCAGTGGCTTAAACAAGATTTGTTTATTTCCAGGAAGGCAGGTGGCTCAGTAGAAGGAGGACATCCAGAGATGCTCTCTGCCGGGTGATTCTGCATGTCTCATCATATTGCCTCTACATCTGGTTAGAAGGTGTCTGTGCACATCGACATGACTTCTGAGCTAGAGAGAAAAAGAAAAGGAAATTCCAGTGCAGGGTGCTTCCTTTTTAAGGAGATGACCTGGAAGTCACATACATCACTTCTCTTTGCATCCTTTTAGACCAAAATTAGTCATGTGGCAACATCCACTGCACAGAACACTGGGAAGTGTGCCCATCTCTAGGGGTGCTGTTATTAAAGGGGCGAAAGATAGAAGGGACACCGAGAGACAATATATGTATATACACACACATACATATAAGAAAATATAGTTATTGTGTTTGTATTGTTTAAAGGATAAGCTAAGCTGTTTTAGCACACACACACTCACACACACACACACACACATGCTTGTACACACACAAAAATCTCCACTGTCCAGTGTATGGAGATGAGAAAATTTATTTGTTTATTCGTTCCCCTACAGGTGGATATTTCATTGTAATTTATGTGCTTTGAAATTTCTTAGGTAATTTTTAAGCAGCTGATCTGACATCTTTTCATGAAATAGCAATTGAGATGAATTTAGAGGATAATTGAGAATAGAGAAAGGTAAAGAAAGAGAAGATGCAAGGGCAATTAAAGCCAAGGGGTAAGGGAGAGGTAGGCTGAATTGGGAGATTGGAATTGAAATATATACACTATTGATACTATGTATAAAATAGATAACTAATGAGAACCTACTGTGTAGCACAGGGAACTCTACTCAGTGCTCTGTGGTGACCTAAATGAGAAGGAAATCCAAGAAAGAGGGAATATATATATATACATATAGCTGATTCACTTTGCTGTGCAGTAGAAACTAACACAACATTGTAAAGCAACTACATTCCAATACAAATTTTTTTTTAAAAAAGGGCAATTAAAGGATCAGATGGAAGGTGATGTAGTTACCACGTCTTACCTTTGTCTATTGTAGTGCAGTGTTAAAAGTGTTGTCAACATACACTTATGAAGTGCCGACTCTGTATCAAGCCAAGTGTTAGGTGTAACAGAAAACAGTGAAGAAAGGAGAAGAGATGGTACCTCCTTAGAACACAGAGTTTTTTAGGTTCTGCTGACTTTGCAGCAGGGTGGTCAAAGCAGGTATTTTTACTGCTATTTAACAAGATAAAAAACTAACAAATTAATAGCCTGTGAGCACGTTTAGAGTGCAGCCCTCCTGACTCTTAGTACAGGGTCTTCTTTACGGTAAACTGCCTTGCAGGGGACTGTAGACGGGCAGCATCACTTGTATGCACACAGTCAGCCATGTGTTTAACCTCCAGACCAATGAAACTGAGTCAGTATCAATGATAGTTTATTTTGATAGTATATGTTCAGTTGAGGAGAGTCCTAAGAAGAAACAAGTGGGGAGCTTGAGTTTCTCTGCAGAAAAAGGCTTACTGTACTCCATAGCTGCCCACCAAATATGACCCCTTGACTAGCCCTCCTGTTGGAGCAACTGTTGTAATCTTGATGAAATATTAAGAATGAAACCACAAGTAACAGCAGCTGGGAATTCCATGCTGGGATGTTTACTGTCATTAAAGGTCAAACACAAGGACCAACATTATTGTGAGCATTAGGTGATGGCCTCCAGGGAAGAGATCCACTAGTTTTAAACTCTGAAAAATTTCTTCCACCCTATCGAATTATTTGAGAATTCAGTTCAGAATCTAAGGTCACTTCTAAGATAAGAGAACTTTGGAGAAACTGAAGAAATTCAATACTGAAATTATATATTTTATGCTGGTATAAACTCATTGATATATTTAGTGGTTTATCTAGCTCAGTATGTACCTTTGGTCTGATGACATTTACAAGATATTGGTAAAATTAAGTTGCCTTTGTCTAGATTTGTCTTGAAACATGGCAGCTAATGTAAAGAAGACTTTTTTTTCTGTAAATCATTTAATACTAACATTTTTTCTTCCTATTTGTATAGATTGTATCCTTTCAAATAGTTCTCATCGATTTCTATCTTAAGCTAGTCTCATACTTTCCTCCTGTGGTTGGTTAAACAGGTATTGTTATCCTGGTTTTACAAATAAGGTAAGTGGGTATCAGAGAAGTTGAAACACTTTGAATAAGTGATTCTATAAGAGTGGAGAAGGTAAGAGGCAAACACCGGATCTGTCTCTCCAGTAGGTAATCTCTCCTCTCTTCTACTCTACTCATGAACTCTTGCTATCCTGTTCTAAGTCCTAATGCTGCATGGCAATGTGGTGCAAGTGTTTGAAAATTCAGCTTGCTAAGAAATGGCCATTTGTTGAGTCCTTTTTATGTGCTAGGCAGAATGCCAAGCACATTAAAGGCATAATTAATGCTCACAAACACTCTATAACCTAAATGTTCTTATACCCATTTTACAGATAAAGAAAATTGAGGCTTGGAGAAATGAAGTAAATGAGGCTACATGGCTGCCCTCAAGGGAATACTGGAAAATTTCCAGCCTCTCTGGAAAGTAAGACTAAGACCTCACAATACTCTTTAAGAGTGAGGCCAATTTTTAGTATTTATTTCTTCTGATATTTGGAGAATGGGAATCATGGACAGGAAGAAGGAAAAGAAAGAAGTCTGAGAGTTAAAGCCATACTGTCTACCTAACACCTCTTTAACTAGGCTGTTAGCTCATTGAATGAAAAAGCCATGCCTGATTCATCTTTTAATTCCTAATAGTTTAATGATTTGAGAAGAGTAAATGCTTATTAACTATTTTTGGAAAGAATACTCTCCAAAGCCGAATTCTGAACAAGTTGCATATGTGTAATTGACCCCTTCAGGGATCTGCCCATATCCTCTTGGCTCTCATCCACCTTGTGTACACCTTTGTCTTCCTGTTACAAAGTCCTGCAGCTTTCTGCCTTAGGGCTTTCTCCTGCCACAGGCCTGGCCCTGTGCAAGGCAAGCTGAGTATACTGGAGAGTTAAGATCTTCCAGAGCAATAACAGATACCAGTTGTTGGAAAAATACCCTACTGTCTCATGGCCTAGGTGAGACGGCTCTGAGGAACTCTAGTGTTATTTAGTCCCCAGCTGGATTGAGTCCCAGGTGCCAACATTGGTAACCCCCTCATTAACAGATTTAGTCTGGCTTCCATTTCTTCCCTGTCTCAATTCTCCACAGCCTACCTGTGCTTCTCAGAATTAACTGCCCAAGAAACTCCTTGCACTATAATCCTAGTTTGGGGGTTTGCTTCCAGGGGAACTCGAACTAAGACATCTTTCTCAAAGTTTTAAAATAAGCCATACAAAAGGCTGCATGCAGTAGATGAGCATTTGCTGTATGAAAGGCCTAAATCTTTTATGTCTTACAGTCCTACCAGGTACAGACTACTAAATATTGCCATTTTACAGATGAGGATACTGAGGCACCATGAGATCAAGGAACATGCTCAAAATCACAGCCATTCATCATCAACGTTAAGATTGCAACCTAATAACCCAATCAGCTTTTCAGTTTTAGAAAATGTCTTGGCTTGATCATGACCAAGCATAATTGATTTACTATCAGAATACTAGCTGAAAATAATACTTGGAAGACTTGATTATACTCTTTTGCTTAAGTGATGCAAATAAGTATATTTATTTTTCAATATAGGTGATTGTAACATTTATTATAAAAGCAACTTGTGTGTAGGAGTGCTGCGAAGTATCTGGCAAACCTAGTCTTTGAACTAGTTTGTGTACTTTCAGCTTCCCCAAAAAGCACAATGGATGTGAATTATTATAGTTGATTCCCTATAGTCTTTTCGGTTCTATAATTACTAGTTTTCTTCTCTTTTATTCTTTCTCTTCCCCTTCTTTTTCTCCTGCTCCTCATTCTTCCCTAATTTTCTTCTCTCTCTCCTCCTCTTATTCCTCCCCTTTCTTTCTCTCTCTCTCTTTCTTTTTTTTTTTTTTGCTCTCATTTCTTAATGGCCCCAAAGAACTTAGCATTGTTTTCTTTAATTTGAAGTATTAAGATTTTAATAGTTAAAATCCAACAATTAATTATAAAACCAAGGAAAGAAAACCAATAAAAGACAGCTATTAATCATCACTGATTCAAATTCCAAAAAAGACTGCTGTACATATTAGGTTTTATTGAATGATGTGCCTGAATTGGTTTTCTTTGATTTTGCCAAAGTAAGTGGAAAGAAAATGTATCATTAGCTAAAAGAAAATCATATAAGCACAAAATGATAAACTAGCCAACTGTGGACAAACACTGCACATTTAAAATATTACATTTTCAGAACCAGTGACAGAGATGTTTCTGTAAATGCCAGAGTGTCAAATGTGAATATAAGTCAAATAAGTGTAAAAAATGTAGTTTGAGGGGAGGAGGGGGAATGTGGAAGCCCTTTTAAAACAGTGAATATCTATTCCTAGAAACAAATGTTTCAAAATTTGAGTGAGTATACTATTAAATAAAAATTATTACTTGGAAATAGTAGTTATTTAAATATTATAAATAATTTTTAGACAAAGAGGTTATACATTTATTTCTAGACTTAAAGTCTACCTCAGAATTAAAGTATATAAGAGAACCCATCATAGAATTTCAGGAACATAGAATCCTGGTCTAAATCTGGCCTATTAAACTTTCTCTAAGTATATGAGGATTACTAAAAGTATTTCTTTACTGCTTCTCCATTCAATAACCATTCTTACGTTAATGAACCGTGAGATATTTTTTTTGAGGTAGCATTTTACAAGGAATTCTTTAGCAAGAAGCAGCAAAATTATGGAGTTAAATGTTTTTGGCAACTCAAGGTTAATTTTTAGCTGCATATATATTTTGGAAGCGTGTTTCTAGTTATCTTTCTGTATTGCTTTTTGTAGCTCAACTATATCTTCTTGTTACCAAAATCTTACTTTCGAGTTTCACAATATAGACATGGATATGTCACATTCTGTGGTTTGTAAGGGATCCAGATTCATCCTTGTGGTGTTTTCAGCCTAATTGATTTAATTTCTATGGAGATGGGGTAGAGTGGCTTAAAAGATACCCTCTAATTACAAGAGAGGGAAATAACCTCCCACCACATAATCAAGCATGGTTGGTATCCTACAAGTCCTGGTTGGGAGATTGACTCTGAGATCCCTAGTTGAGGTTTTGCTAGGAAAGGGATAATACATGTTTTTAATATATATTATATATGCACATTAAAGAACATAGTGTATACTTCATGTCCAGAGGAATACAGTCTGTTCTTTTTCATTCAGATGTATGCTTTATGGAGTCTACTATGTTTTCAGTTTGTATAGTTTTTCAAACAGTTTTCCAACAGGTTTTTTCCTTTGTGCCTTTATTGTTCTCTAATTTCTCCTCTCCTTCTCCACAATAACATCCTCTTAATACCCTTCGCATTTTTTTTTACCTGGTATTAGATTTATTTGTGAACTTGTATCAATTTCTCTACTAGACACGATTTGTCCTCATATATTCCACAATATATTAGCATAGTTTCTTGAAATATTAGACAATATGTGTTGAAATAATGAATAAGCAAAAGATATGATGACTGGGTCACCTGTTTCAGAGTAAGTAGAGTGGGTCCTAGTCCTTACTCTGCCACTTAGTTCCTGTTGACTGATAGCAATCCCAGCATTTCTCTGGGCTAGACTTTCCTCATTTATAAAATAAAGGTCTGGGACTAGCTCCCCTCCAAGGCCCCTTTCAGCCTTGACTTCCTTCAATTTATAAGATAGGGAGAACCAGAATAATGAAAGTGCAGGGGAGGGGAGCTTTGATTATTGTAAGAATTCTGGGATCCTGATAAACAAGCCTTTGCTCTTACTAGATTTCACTGGAGCAAGTGCCATTTTTGCTGAGATGGTAATCATCATGACATAGAAATTATTTTCCCTGATTTATTTATTGCTTTCTTATTTTAAGGACTTCTTTGATTATAACAGAAATATAATATGTATGTTCATTATCTTAAATATGAAGAAAAAAGGAACAAAAAAATAAATTATTCACAATTTTATCACCAGATATAACAGCTATTAATATTTTGGAGAATTCTACCTTTATAGTATGACTCTATATAGTTCTTTATAAAGTCAGGCTCATACTCTATACATTTATCTATCTATCTATCTATCTATATATTTATACATCTATTTTCCTATCAATACAAGTAAGTATGTTATATATAGACATGTATGGTACAGTATCTTATTTATTAATTTAAATATATCACAATTTCCCAATATCAGTTAAAAGTCTTTGAAGACATTATTTTAATAGCCACTGTAGTGCATTGGGGTGGCTAGAATATTTATCTGTCAGCATCCTTTAACTTCCTCTCTCTCCTTCTTTGGGTAGTAGAGACTGTCTTATGAGGAATCTGTTTCCAGGTAGTCCATAGCCATTATCATAAGTCTGGGCACATGACCAAGCCATGGCCAATCAGAACACTGCATTCCACAGTAGTTTAGGGGAAAGAAAATGAACCAAGACATCTGGGATGGATGAGTATTTCTCTGGGGCTTTTGATGGAAACACTAAAAGAAAGGTACCATAATTTTATTGAATTAGTGGCTGCAAGACTGATGTAAGCCTGTTTACTGGTGCCATTTTTGCTGGAGAATGAAGTCCACACAGGAAATAACATAGCTGAAAGATAGTATAAAGTCAGTGAGAGTTTTGACGATATCGTCTGATTCTCTGATTCAGTCAATGCCTAAAGCCAGTGTGTTTGAACTTCTGACTTATGTGAGTCAATGGAATCCCCTGTCACTTCCTTTCTTGAATTAGGTTTTCATGTCTTAAAAAAAAATGCTTTAACTCATACATTTAGAGATGTTTCATATGGAATTTAACAACTTTTTTCTATTTGTAATATTGGAATCATTTAGCATTTTCCTAAAATAAACAACATAATAATGCATATTGCAAAATAATTTTTGCCCATATCTCTGGAGGAGGAGATAGGATAGTCTAGGATAGTTTTCTTTTTTTTAATTAATTAATTTATTTATTTATTTTTGGCTGTGTTGGCTCTTCGTTTTTGTGCGAGGGCTTTCTCTAGCTGCAGCGCGCAGGGGCCACTCTTCATCACGGTGCGCGGGCCTCTCACTATCGTGGCCTCTCTTGTTGCAGAGCACAGGCTCCAGACGTGCAGGCTCAGTAGTTGTGGCTCACGGGCCCAGTTGGTCTGCAGCATGTGGGATCTTCCCAGACCAGGGTTTGAATCCGTGTCCCCTGCATTGGCAGGCAGATTCTCAACCACTGCGCCACCAGGGAAGCCCATAGGATAGTTTTTCCAAAAGAGAAATTTAAGGAATGAGGTGTCTGTTAAGACTATGTATATTATGAAAATACTATCCAGAAAATGTGAAAGGTTGATTGGCATCAACAATCATCTTTGAGATATATACATCAGGGCTAATGGGCTGTGACATAAAACCTCTTTCTGTCATCCATTATCTCTTCAAATCAGTTAAGAGGGCTAAATCATCCCTTGTCTCTGGATCGGGCAATCCTATGATTTTTGTGCTTACTCTGTCATCATACAAAGCCATTCAGTCAGTAATTAAAATGTCCAGGCCCCTGTGATAGTCAAAGCATCCTCCCCTACTCCAGCTTGCTTGATATAGACAAGGAGCCTTCAAAGTCAGTGAAGGATGCATGAATGGCTTCTTCTCTTTCTCCACCTTAATATTTAACTCTTTTGTTCTCCATCATATAAACTAAAGATTCTAAATAGCACTCTCCCCCTCCCCCAGGATGAAGCAAGAGTAGGAAGAAAAAATAAAAAAGAGCAGGGAGGTTCTTATGTTACTGCTCCTTTTTTGAGCTGGTGTTGAGCTCTCCAGGCCTGAAAGCTTAAACACTCTCTTGGGAGCTGTTGTGGGTTCTTTGGATTCCCCTCCAAACACCAACCCCACCACTGTTACTGAACATTCCTCCTCTGTAGTTGCATTGATAATGGCCAATACACTCTGTTACTGCTGGTTGCTTATGCCTCCCACAGTCATCTGTGGATAGGGTCTGTTTTGCTAAAAGGAATGGTTCTGTAACATATATTAGGTTATACATGACTGGTAAACAGCAGAATGATATCAGTATAACACAGAAGTCTCAGGGGGTCATATGCAATTTTGTTTTCTAGCATGTTAATAGTTTGGACCACCAGTACCTGCAGTTGAATGCAAAATATACTAAAAAATTAATCACAGCAAGTGACAGAAATGTGCGTTCCTGGATGTGATGACCAATCACCTCACGTTTTCCCTCTTGGCCTACGTTGGCCATATGCTCCGCCTACAAAGTGCTTATTGCATTATTCTCTCTGTTCTGTGTTCATTTTGCCCCTTTCTCCATAACTTAGCAGGCTCAACCCTTCCTTATGCACCCTTACATTGAGCTACCTTAATTTTTAAGATAAAACCCTTCATTTACTATACTATTTATTTGTCCAGAATTTAACATGTCTTTTGGTATGTTAGAATTACCCAGCTCTTGGAATTGTGTGTGTGAGTGTGTGTGTGTGTGTGTGTGTGTATGGATGGATTTTAAAAAATAAGATTATAAAGTTGCCTAGGTTTTGTGTGTTCTGCCCCTAACATTATTATCCCATAAGCTCAGGTAATTTTTGCAGGTTTATCAGGATCTCATATATCTTTATTTGAAGATGCCTATGTTCTAACTTCTCTCTTTTGATACCTGTTCTACCTTCCAGGTAACACTTTTGGACAGAACCCAAGATAAGTTCATGTTGATTCTCTAATCTCCCACATCTCACCCACAGGAAGAGTGATGGCATTCTTTTTTCCACAAAACCTGGGGAGAAATTTTCAGAGTGTAAATAGTCACAAATTGAGAAATCTGCTTGTTTTGCTTTGCCATCAAAGTGGCCAGTAATCCCATATCTGGCCTATAATCTCCCAGCTAGGTGGCAGACACAAGTCCATTATATTTCCCAGTGGCGATGCATATTAAGCATTCTAAGTGGGATCCCTAGTGCCTGTCTTTGCTTACTTGGAGTTAGGAGATAGTACGACTGGTACATCCTCCTTGGGAGTGTATGCCTCTCAGCACAGTTCTCTCCAATGAATCTTCCCCAACATTACTTTCTTTTGCTCTCTGATCTCCTGACTCTATTTATTATATTCTTGATCTGACATGGGGTTTTAAAATCCTCTAATCCATTCTTACCCATGTACTTTGTTACATCTAGACCACTTTGGAAATTGCTTGTTAATGTATATTCTGAAACTTCCATTTTAAAATTCCTGTTGCATATATCTCTGTATTGACACATGTCTATAACTATTTTGAACCATATTGCAGAACAAGCTGGCAAATTAGTGCATTTCAGTTAACTCAAGAAACATATAAAGCCCATATTTCTTTCCATTTTAAGATTGCATTTATTTTTAAGATACAGAAGGACTTAGTTTAATCAGCCAGACTTTTAGTTTATTTGAGAAAGTGTTATTGCTCTGAAAACAAACAGAGATACCTTAAATGGCTCCGTGAGTTATGAACACGGGGCACAGCCTTGCAGAGTGATTGGAAAGGAATGCGTCACATCCTTCAGAGTGTACGCACTTCTTGGTCACTTTGGTCAGGATAAATGTTGCCAGTAATCATGGACTGTCTTTCTAAATATTTACCATGTGGTGTTTTTTTTCACATTTTTCTTCTTGCTGGGGCATGCGTCTCCTGGAATCCATGGCTTCAGCTCATCATTCTCAGTTTCTGAAGGAGCAAATGCTGAAAAGCACCCATCAATAACAGCATATGAAGCCCATGCAGGTTCTGAATCACTCTCTTAAAATATAAGTAACATCAGTAGACAGAAATACCCTGATTTAATGTTCCTTTATTCACTGGTTGAAGGATATTTTTCTTTTAAAAGGGATAAAATCATGACTCTCCTACAGATATAAAATGAACACATGTCAAAGAATTTATTTGACTTATTAGTTAATGAGGAAACCAGTGGTTCAAAAGATAACTTAGAGAGCCTCACATTAATAGTCAGATAAGGAAAGCTGAAACAAATTTACAAATGGATACAAACTGGCAGAGCTCTTGAATATCTATAGGGCCATAATCAATTGTATTTCACGGGACATAATTTTCATTTATATGGATAGGAATTATTTACATCAGTATCAGTTTACAATAACTTAACTTCTATCTGTTCAGAGTAGTAAAATAGCCTATTCAGAGACAAACAAAGATGATGACAACCTGGATGAATAAGCTATCTAGAACAACCACTAAATTTCAAAGCTTTTTACAATTTTTTCTTAGGAAAGTATATCTCAGATACTTTTTAGGCACTACTTCATATATTTGGTGGGAATGCTAAATGCTTTATATTTACGTATACACTATTAGTCAAAGCTCTGTGATAAACCACAGCCTCTGTAGAGGGTCATCTGAACTGGCTCTGCAGCTTGCTTTGTCAACAATAGTTCCCCTTTATCTGCAGGGGATACTTGCAAGACCCCCAGTGGATGCCTGAAACTGGGGACAGTACCAAACTCTATACATGTGTTTTTTCACATGTATATGATCTATCTATATATATATATATATGATAAAGTTTAATTTATAAGTTAGGCACAGTAAGAGATTAACAACAATACAGTAGAACAATTATAACAATATACTGTGACAAAAGTTACGTGAATGTGGTCTCTCCCTTTCTCCCAAAATATCTTATTGTATAAATTTAATGCCTTTTCCATATTGACTAAGCACTTATCATGACTGTGGCCATAACTTTTGCAGTTTGAGGTGTGACAGCAAAACTAGCACAAATTTCTTTCTCTTTCACAGTTTCATGGATAAAAGATTTGTTCTTACTGTAGATCTTAGCAATCTCAGTATACAATTTTTTTTTTCCTCATTAAGTTGAGAACTCTTACCTTTTTACTTAAAGGAAGCTTTTTATGCCTTGTCTTTGGCATATTCAAATTGCCAGTATCACTACTCTTGCACTTTGAGACTGTTACTAAGTAAAGTAAGGGTGACTTGAACACAAGTGCCGTCATAGGGTGACAGTTGATATGATAATGGGGATGGCTACTAAGTAACTAAAGGTGGGATATGCTGGACAAAGGAATGGTTCATGTCCTGGTTGGGAAGGATTTGGGAGAGTGTGAGCTTTCATCACACTACTCGGAATAGCATAAAATTTAAAACTCATGAATTATTTCTGGAATTCTCCATTTAATATTTTTGGACCATAGTTGACCAGTTTCAGAAAGCAAAACCATGGATAAGGGGAGGATTAATGTATAGCTGAGTTCTGATGTTGTCTTGACTGGTGTCTCATTAAAGTAAGGGCTCTTAGAGGCGAATGACGGTGCTTTGTGTGCGTCGCCCAGTGATCCCTGGTTGACTCAAGTACTTAGTTAGTGTTGAATGAAGGCATGAAAGGTTTGAGAGACGATTATTCTGAGGTTATTTCTTTCTCCCTCCCGTTAAAGATTTAGTTATTCAAATGCAAGTACCAGAAAAAGAACCTCAAGACATTATGCTTCTTTATAGGACAAGTAAGTGTTCAGTTCATTTTTTGTTTTCATAAACATTTTTGCTTAAGAAAATATTATTTGGAGACAATTGGGCATATTTCTTTATTTGTCACATTTCTTGTAGGATTCAAAGTATTCTTTGTCCTTATCTTGGAGCATTTGGCATTTATGCTCCAAGGAGTGGCTCTGGTAATGAGAGAATATGTTTTGTGCCCTCTTGGTGCTGCCAGTAAGGCTTTCAAACTAAAAATTAATTTTTAAACAGTAGGCTTCTGTGACCATGACACTGTTATTAAAATCTCTTTTTGGCACAATATGCAGCTTTCTTTAGTCATTGTTGATGCTTTTATTTTAAAAAGCTATATTTTATATTACATTGGTACCTTTTCCTCACAATTAATATTTAATCCAAAGTATATTGGAAAATAAAATAGAAATGCGTTAACATTACATAAGCCTGAAGTTAATAGGGTCTTAAACTTTTATTTAGCATGTTGGAACAGGGCACCTTTTTTTCCCTTTTCTGGAAACAAAAACTATGGGAAAAGAGTGTGCTAAGGACAAATAGATCAGGACATTCTACAATATTTGGATTCAAAAGTAAAATAATAACTTTTAAAAGTATAAATCCATACATTCTGTAGTCAAAATAGACTAAATATCTTAGGAATCGGCATTTATATTATTTTTGTATATAATTATAATTTATGTTTTAGAAATGTTAACATTTTAAAAGAGAGGAGAATATCAGAATCGTTTCTGTGAGTTACCATGAAATGATTCCTTATTGAAACTGTTTCTCATTTTTAGTTTTAGAATAGTAATACTTGACTTTTAAAAAGCAATAGTAAGAGCATTTAGTTGTAGATGGTAAGTCCTTTAAATAATAAAGTCAGATTTGTCGGGGGCATTTGCTGCTACTGCTTTGAATTAATTTGACTCTCAGTCTCCAAATGGATTCATTCTCTTTTGGGAAAAATAGAACCTCTGTCTAAGTCTGCTTCTTCCAGAAAAAAACTGCTGGCCAGTTCCATTCAGGTCAGTTTATTAAGTATCTCTTGACAGTCTATTATGTGTCAGACCTTATTTTTAATTACAGGGGTACAAAAATGAATAGCACTTTCAGAATAGTGCGAGAGATAAACAAAAACGTAATTTCTTGTTCAAGGGCATAGGATGCTAAGGAATCACTTTAAATTCCCACAAATTCAAGGAAATCTTCTTGGAGTATATGGACCCCTGGGCTGAGGGTTGAACAAGTTAACAAGGTGGAAAGGTGTGTGTATGTGTGTATACTTTTATTGGAGGAACTGTTAGAAGTTTGTTTGGTGTTTTGGGGTTATGTTGTGTACAGAGAGGAACTGGAAAGATATGAGGCTGGAAAGGTACATGGGTCCTTCATATACATACATACATATGTACACATTGGGCCTATATACCTATACATAATTTTTAAAGTAACTTTTTATTTTAGAACAGTTATACACTTACAGAATTATTGTGAAGAGAGTACAGAGAGTACTCCATACCTCACATTTGTTTTCCCCTATTATTAACATCTTATGTATTAGCATGGTGCATTTGTTACAATTAATGAACCAATTTGATACGTCATTATTAACTAAAGTCCATACTCTATTCAGATTTCCTTGGTTTCTGCCTAATACTCTTTTCTGTCCCAGGGTCCCATTCAGGATATATCACACTTAGTCCTCATGTCTCCTTAAGCTCCCCTTGACTGTGACTTTCTCAGACTTGTTTTTGATGACTTTGACAATTTTGAGTAGTACTGGTGAGGTATTTTGTAGAATGTCCCTCAGTTGCAATTTGTATAATGTTTTTCTCATGATTAGGCTGGGACAATGCATTTTGGGGAAGAATACCAAATTGCCTTTCTGGTCACTTGGTATGAAAAACACATACTACCAATATAATTTATCACCGTTGATGTTAACCTTGATCACCTGACTTGATGTAGTGTCCGTTTTCTCCACTGTAAGTTTACCCTTTTTTGTTGTCCCTTTTCTTACTATGCTGTTTGGAAGGAGGTCACTATGCACAGCTCACAAGTAAGGAGTCAGAGTTGTCTTCCAGCTCCTTGAGAGAGGAGTGTCTACATAAGTTATTTGGAATTTTTCTGTATGGAATATTTGTTGATTCAACCCCATTTATTTACCCAAGCATTTATTCTAATAACTATGACTATTTGTAAATTTGCTTTATCCTTTGGGTTATAATCCGGTTCTACCTTATTTATTTCATTGTTGGAATTATCCCAGTTTTGTCTATTAGGAGCTCTTTCAATCATCTCCTATGTCCTTTTGAAAACCCCCCAGAGTTGTGGGTTTATTTATTTATTTTTGACCACTTTCTTTATGGCACTACAGATTCTCCAGGTTCATCTTGTATACTTTCGGCCCCGGTCCTGGGATCAGCTGATTCCTTTTATTGGAGAATGCTATTAAAACCAAGATCTGAGTACCAGATGGGCTCATTGCCACTGGGGCGTGTTTGCTTTTAGGCCCTTCCAGATGACACTAAAAGGAAATCTTTCTTGTGGCTTCTGTCCCATAGAGTGAGATAAAATAATCTCACGACTCAAACAGTGCCAAAGCACAGAGGAGATCTCTTATGGGTGGTTTCTTATTCTTACAGGGCCCACTTTGAGGAGCCTACTTGATACTGAGCAGGGCCCTGTGGGGCTCCTGGGCACAAAGACTCTCTGTGTCCCCCATTTCTTTGATTACAGAAAATAGCCTTCATCCAGCCTCCATGACCTTCCCTACGTTCCAACGGGGAGGTTTAAACAGTTCTTAATTAGGGAAGGGAGGGGATATGAAACAAGGGAGAAACAAAATGAAGAAAAACAATAATTCAGCCTTAGGGCAAGGTCCCGGTGCCGCATCAATCCCTACACACAACAATATCTTTGAGCTGTTTTGCAGAAGCTAAAACCCCCCTCCAGGCAGGAGAAGTTAACAATTAATGATGGTATGCTGCCCACAAGCATGGAGACCCCAGACCAGCTGGAACCAGAAGGTTGACGATGCTGACTCCCACTTACCTCACCACCAACTAATCAGAAGAATGTCCACGAGCTGCTCACACCCTCTTTGAACCATTACGATAAAACTTCTCACTACCCTCTCAAAGGGAGGCACAGGGGTGCTAGCCTACTGTGTTCCCTCTTTGCCTGGCAAAAAATAAAGCTATTCTTTCTTTTTCTCCAAAACTCTGTCTCTGTATTTCTGTTTGGCATCAGTGCACAGAGAGCCAAGATTTTTGGCAGCATACTTTCCTGTTCTGCAGAGAGCATTGGTGCTGCTCCCGTTCCCCTTGGGGAACAAAAGTCTTGGGAAGGTGAGTAGTCCATATACCCCAGGATCAGATGCATTGCTGTGCTTCCTTATTAGAGGGGGGATACAGAGTGTAGGGCACAGATCATTGTTGGGCATAGGACACACAAACCTCCATCTTTTCCTCATCTCTACGCATCTCAGCCCTGCTGCTTTTTCCAGCCATTCTTTGTTCTCACCTTTCCTCTCCCTTTTCTCGTAGGAAATGCTCTTCATTATGGTTTCAACATATTAAATGTTTAAATATCTCTTCAATATATTAAATATCTTTGAGAAAATGAAAGCCAGAAAGAGAAGTGTGTTCCTGAAGAAAACCTAAATTTCCCCTGGGCTGTATCTTTAAATTCAACAGATCTGATATTTTCTCAATATCATATGTGCCCTAACACCAGTAGCTTTGTGTGCTTGTGTGTGAAGACATACATGAAAATACATGTATGTAGGAGGAGAAGCAATGAAAATGGGAAGAATACTGGGAAATATTGACATGTAACAGTAGTCACTGGTGGATTCCCCCCCCCATTACATTAACATCTTTAATCTAGATTCAAAAAGTGGGAGGGAAATATCTCCAAATGTTCTCTTATTTTTATATTTCAGCACACAGAGACTTCTAATGACTGCAGCCCTGATATATTCTAAGAATTCAAACTCCAATTCAGTTTGATCTACAGATTAAAATGCCAAGATTTCAATGTTCTTCCTTCATTATTTCCTGTATGGATTTTTAAAATGAAACTTCTACAATTGCATTAAATAATAAATTCTTAAAGCATTACCCTACTCCTATAGTATTTAAAATAGACATATTTTAAAAACTGCTCTGATTAAGAATACAATACAGAATCTAGAGTATATCTAAGTGATTTACTTGTAATCTATGAAGCTTGAAAATACTTTATTTCTGGAACAGAGAGAAATTAGCTGCAAAAATGTTGGGAAAAGAGAGTATCAAAAAACCACAAATTGTAGCACAATGATTGCTGCTGATACTGGGAAATGAACCCCAAGCCTCTGCTTCCAGAAGGTCTTTTCACAATAACTCTTTGTTTCCAAATAATCCCCATGGTACTTTTATTTGAAAATTGTGTACATAAGTTTGGGAAAGAGCATGTTTGTGTTTGAGTATGTGTGCAGACATACAATTTAAAAGCAAACTTTTTTTTTTTTTTACCATTGTAACATATTTGGTGTTTTTTTTGTTTTGTTTTGTTTTGTTTTGTTTTTAAAACAAATCCTTCAGTGCTTCACAATCTGTTGTTTTCTTTTCTTAATTTATTTATTTATTTTTGGCTGTGTTGGGTCCTCGTTTCTGCGCGAGGGCTCTCTCCAGTTGTGGCAAGCGGGGGCCACTCTTCATCGTCTTGCACGGGCCTCTCACTGTCGCGGCCTCTCCTGCTGCGGAGCACAGGCTCCAGATGCGCAGGCTCAGTAATTGTGGCTCACGGGTCCAGTTGCTCCACGGCATGTGGGATCCTCCTGGACCAGGGCTCGAACCCGTGTCCCCTGCACTGGCAGGCAGACTCTCAACCACTGCACCACCAGGGAAGCCCTTTGGTGTGTTTTTAAGTGCATTGCACGTATTTACTTATTGTAATTTTATAATAATCCTTGCAATGTAACTACCATTATCATTCCATTTTTACAGAATGGACACTTGAAGTAAGTAACTTGCCAAAGCTTACTTAGAAGTAAAAACCTCAATGCTAGTTAAATCCAGGATTTAAATCTAGTTAATCTGGCTCCAGAGTCCATGTTCTTAACTTCTTCTCTCTGTGGCTTACCATGCTGGGCTCACTGTGTTATTTTATTAGCAACTATATGAGTAATAGCACAAAATGAATATAATATTTTATGTTCCAATCCATCAATGTTTTTCATAGTGAAGTAGTGATCTAAGATAGAAAGACACAAGGTTGTTTTGCTTTCCTTTCAAAATACTTTTCTGTACCCTGTTTTAATTTCAGTTTCTCAAAGCTATGGAATAATAAAGATATCAGAATAAGGCATCAATGGGACTTCCCTGGCGGTCTAGTGGTTAAGACTTTGCCTTCTAATTCAGGGGGTGCGAGTTTGATCCCTGGTCAGGGAACTAAGATCCCACATGCCTTGCGGCCAAAAAGCCAGAACAAAAAACAGAAGCAATATTGTAATAACTTCAATAAAGACTTAAAAAAAATGGTCCACATCAAAAAAAATCTTAAAAAAAAGAATAGAGCATCAATATAATACTAATATTCAGTTTGATTAATATATTTTATATTAATATACATTATCTTAAATGTAATATGTTGTTATAATATATAATGAACATTATATACTATTATTATCTATTGAGAGAGAACATACAGGGATAAAAGTATTAATAACAGGTTAGATTGATTTGAGTAACATGTTATTGTGCTTCATTCACCTGCACAACCTCAAGATGCCTTCTCATAGTTTCTGTTAATTCATCATTCAAATTGCAATCAAAAAGCTAAACTCCAAAGGAGTCAACAATTATTCACAATGGATGGAATGTGAGAAGAAACCATATTTCTTAATTCCAGGATGTCAGGGTGTCTTCTGGGATAAATGGTATTTTGAATATATTCCCTATTAACTTCCCTTCAGTACACAGATTGGGTTTGTTATCGGTTATATTGATGGGGTGTCCTCAGATGGCTGATGGCTGGGGCTGCAGGAATGATTGAAAACTGTAGGCGAAGGAGACAACTGCAGTCCCTGGAGGTGTTAGAAGTCTGCAGCGTTTTGGAGGTCTGGTGCTGCCATTTATACTTCTCTTCCCTGGAACTCTTTCTTCATAACAGATTTTGAACTAAAAATAAAGAAAATATCCCATACTCTGCTGGAAGTTTAGTGTTTTCAAAGAAATCTTGCCACCTCCTTTGGGAAAATTTCTAACGGATTTTATACCCTTTCCTCCTTTCATTATTTCTACCAAGCTGGCTATGTTTTTCTTTTAAAATAAAAACATTAAGGTCAACATTGCTTTTTATTTTCAATTAATTTATTAGTTTTATTTCTACCAATTCTCTAGACACTTTGAGTTCTTGGGGCGAATCTTCATTAACTTTATGCTATCATTTAACTCGATTTCTATTTGATATTCAGTAAAAACTCAAGTTTAATCACTCAGTATATTACATTGTGGTGTGTATTGTGTGTGTGTGTGTGTGTGTGTGTAAGGCACAAACAGTTGAGGTTTTTTGTTGTAAATAATGTAAACCGTTGAGCTACAAATAAGAAATGCTTATATTTATTTTGCCTGACACAAGTTCAGGCGCTTTTTGATGGTTCTGTATTTTCTCACTGGAATTGCATATCAAATACCTGCAAAAGGGTGGAATTGTAAACACTTTTTCAGAAAGGGGGCAGACCTATATTAAAACTACTTCTGAGAATCCATCAGGTTATATGCAAAAATTGTTTGATTAGAAAATATCCATATTATCAGAGCCTTATTGTGATGATATATGATTACTATATAGTTTTAACATAATCCAAGTCCATAGTTTCAGGGCTCTGTACCCAGATTTTCTGCAAGTTGGAGATTCATATTAACAAGCAGAAGAGTTAGATGAAAAAGACATGCTAATGAGATATGCCCTGCTTCTGGTTTTAAAAGGATAAATTCTAGATTAATTTGGGCATTTTGAACATTATTAGTAGGTTTTTGAACGTCAACATAATATCTTTTGAAATAACAGACACTCTACAACTGTTTCTAAAGAGGCTACACTGGGCTTTAGATGTAATTTCCTGTGCAAAACATTTTTTGAGACAGAAGATTATATTACCATCAAGAGGAAATCACAGAATCTTAAGTTGCAAAGGATCTTGGAAGTCACGTGGTAAACTTTCACTCAAGGTGGAAATTAACTTTATCAAATGCCTGACCACATGGTGGCCAATCAGTTGCTCTTTGGACACATCTATGAAGGGTGTTTTGACCCCTCTTCAGAGTGGTTCTAATTGGTACTGAGCTGAAACTTGCCTTAGAGTAATTTTATTTATAAAATTACTATAAATTTATAAAAATTTAATTTATAGTAAATTAAATAATAATATAGTAATTTATACTATTATAAATTATAGTAATTTATAATAAAATTAAATTTATTAAATTATTTAATTTAATTTATTAATTTATAAAAATTCTACTCCTCAGTTCTGTTCTTCCTTTTGAACTTAGCAGAATAAGTCTCACTCCTCACTGACCTACTGTCTTTTTATTGAGGGTAGCCAACTTGTCCCCATTATCTTTTCTTTCTACCCTAAATCAGCTCAGCTTTGTCATTCAGATAAAAGGATACTGGAGAGAAAATTAATTTCTACTATTCAGAGTTCTGGTTCTCACTTGTCTCTTTAGGCCCTTCTCTCCCTCATCTCCTTTCTTCTCTCAATTCTGTGAGTTACTACGTCTTATTCTGTAAGTTCCTTTTTCTGCTGAAATTAGCTAGAATTGAACTTTGTTGTTTGTGACCAATGAACTCTAGAGTAGAAGAGTTATCATGTGTTAAAAAAAGTGTAAAAATGTATACATATTTTGCGTCTCACTCTTTATTGATTTTTTCTTTTTAAAATATTGTTTTGGATTTCTTTACATTGTAAATTGAGAAAAATGACACATTCTTCTAAATGTTTGACTGCCCCATGGCCCAGCATTGTTACTTTTAGGAATAAGAATACCACCGTTTGATAAACAGTCATGACCTCTTTGGTAAGAGGCAAGGGAAAGGCAGTACAGAGTTAGAATTTTTTTTTATATATTTTATTTTATTTATTTTTGGCTGCGTTGGGTCTTCGTTGCTGCACACGGGCTTTCTCTAGTTGTGGCAAGCGGGGGCTACTGTTCATTGCAGTGTGCAGGCTTCTCATTGTGGTGGCTTCTCTTATTGCAGAGCATGGGCTCTAGGCCTGTGGGCTTCAATAGTTGTGGCACGTGGGCTTCAGTAGTTGTGGCTCACAGGCTCTAGAGTGCAAGCTCAGTAGTTGTGGCACGCGGGCTTAGTTGCTTCATGGCATGTGGGATCTTCCCGGACCAGGGCTCGAACCCATGTCCCCTGCATTGGCAGGGGATTCTTAACCACTGCACCACCAGGGAAGCCCACAGAGTCAGATTTTGACAAGTAGTCAGAGACGGTAGATTTGATTTCACTCCTATTTTGATGATTTAACTGTTAGTAAAAAATAATATCTTAGATTTTAGTAGTTAAATCATGGCTCTGTTTTTGTCTTATATGTTTTTCTTAACTAGAAAACACATTACTATTTGAGGTACTCATCAGTAAAATTCATTAGGTAATTCATTCAGGCAATGTACTTGACAGATAGCTTAGATGAATGACAGCTTCAGTATTTATAATTATTGACAGAGCGCCTCATCTTCAGAAATACCACATGCTGGCTTACACCTGAGAAAGGATGGTCTTAATTCATATACATCAACAATTTTAATACAGTAACCTTTTCAGTATCCTCTAAGCATATAAGAAATAGTTAAGCCTGCCCAGCAGGCACATTCAACCTTGCAAGCCTGACTGAGCTTAGCTGGGTTCCAGTAGGATGATTCAAAGCAGGATATGAAAAACAGAAAAAAAAAAAAAAAGATTTTGTTAGAAATGACATGATCATCAACATTTGGACACTGCTGAGTATGGACAATCCTTTTATCAGTTTTTCTCTTTATTTCCCAAAGAAAGGGCACCTAAGGCACCTAACAGTGAATATTTTACCCATCTGGAAGGAGTTATGAACAGCTTTATCATTATAGCTCTGGTTTTGTTTTGTTTTGTTTTCTCTTAACAAGTTCAGTGATATTCACTTTAGTGAAGCAAGTATAATTGACCATGCAAATGCAGTTATCAATACAATTTTCTCTTCTAATTTTAATGTTGATGCAGATTACATAGCAAACAGATAGATATTTATTGGGATCATATGTCTTCCATATTCTCAATGGGCCAATAACCGTATGCAATTTATTTTATGTTTTTGTTAAATGTTTTCAACAGGTTCAAAAGAAGGGAGTTGAGCATTGTCTTTAAAGTAGATGTTCTCCCAGGTATGTATTCATTATATATATATAAATGTGTATATGTATTTATATGTATATAAATATATATATATGCGTACACATATACATATATATAACTGACAGAGAGGACGACAAAAGATGTGGCAAAATGTTAACCATGAATATCTCTGTGCAAAGGAGGTACAGGAGATCCTTGTATTATTTTTGTAACTCCTCGGAAAGTTTAATATTCTTTAAAATAACAGGTTAAAAATAAAACAATGTACTTCAAATGTGTAACAAAAAAAGAGGTGCTAATTCTCATAATTTTTATTAAATTATCCTAAATTCAAGAGTTTCAAAACGACTTAACTCTTTAAAGAGGACACATCTGAGAATAGTTTACATACATCGTGGCGTTTTGTCCCTTAATATTTTCATACGTCTTTCCTAGGAACAAGCATATTGTTGTATGTGACCACTGTAAAGTTGTCCAATGTAAATAATTTAACATTGATACTTTATTCTATGAATCATATTCTGATTTTGTCCCAGGAATGTCCTTCATGGCACTTTTTTTTCCCAGAGAGGGTAGGGTGTTGGATCACATATTATTTACATTTACTTGTCAAGTCTCCTTATTCTCCTTCAACCTGGAAAAGTCCCTTAGTCTTTCATTGCCTTTCATGACACTGACATTTTTGAAGAATCCAGGCCAGTTACTTAATAGAATGTTTCTCAGTTTGGGTTTGTCTGATGTTTCCTCATGATTAGATTCAGGTTATGTATTCCTGATTGAAAGATAACGAAAGTGATGAGTCCTTTTCAGGATAACAGAACTGCTGGGAACACTATCTAACACTCGATTTTATTTTTACTGTTTTCTATCATGGTACATACATTTCTGCCCCCCACCAAAACCCAGTGGAATTTAAAAAAGTAAACACAAGGGGTGAGGCAGCTGAAACTGGATTGTTAATGGTGCCTCATTGGAAGTATTCCTAATGGAAAAGGTATTTTTGTCTTGGATGCTGATTGGTGAATCACTTTCCCTGCAGAGAATATTGAAAGTACATCTCCACCCAGTTGTACACCTTTTTCCTAGCAGTGATACAACATTGATCAAATGATGCAGAAAGCCTGAACACTGAGACGGCTGACCAGTATGATCAGAGCAGAGAGAGACCATGAGGATAGGTTCATGCAATGTCCAGGGCTGGGTCTCAGAGAGATGCACCTTTTCTACAGCGGCAAGTAATGCGCAGGAGGGCTGGTTTTCAGAAATAAATATACTGGTGTTTAAAATCTGAATGGTGACCAGTAATGCACTGAAAAGGGAGATGTGGATATAGTTTTAATTTAATCTACACTGTCTTAATTAGAGACTGGGTGCTTCTGACTTGTGGTTTTTCCCAGTCTCTGGCATCTGAAAGTGAACTGAAGCAGGGCAGAGTTGACCTAGAACTTTAATTAACTTTCTATGAACTCTCTCTAACCATACTCTTTTTAGCTCTATTTCCATTCAAACTCTAATTCAATCTAACTCAAAATTCTTCTTATTTTTGACTTCTCTTACTCTTCTGATTAAAAGATGGCAAGTCAATCCATAGTTCTTGAACTCTCTCTCTATTTCTCCACAAGTTCTGGATGCCTGTAAATTTTTTTCCTAACATTTTTTCAGCTTAACTCCTTCATGCCTTCCTGCCTCCTTCTCTAGATTTCACCACTGTCATTAATTCCCACTGAGCACACCATAGCCTACTATTTTCTGCCATGCATGGAAAACGGCCTTCATTAATTCTTTAATGAGATGATAAATGAAAATACATTATCAGAAAACATATTGCTCACCATCTATAGTTCGTGGTAAATAGTTCTGCAGTGTGCCAATCCTTTATGTTATCTTCGGAGCATCTCTAGGTAAAGAATATGCTAGAATTAGACAGGTATCTGAAAGGAGATGGATTCTCTGGTGCTTACCATTTGCACAACAGGATAAACAGACCTCTTTCAACAATATCCTAATTTTTGTTCAGTTGTGACATGTTACAGTTAAATATGGGTGACATGAAAGCAAGTCACCTTTATGGTTCAGGTGCTTAAATTGGACAGAAATAAGGGTTATCTAACATACACGAGACCAAAATAGTGAAGTGACACTATATATCTATACCATAAGGCTGTCAAGTCTTATTGGGGCTGACCCATCACATTTTACTATTACTATTAATATTTTTCCTCCTAAATCTTACACTGTCAAAGAACCTTTAGAATAAGACAAAGAGATAGAGTAGTTTAAAATGTCAGAGACTTTACAGGAAATGGAAGATTATGATAACTTGAAAACGAAAGTTGGCAATATTTATGACAGTTGGGTTATTTATTCTTGAACTGAGTATTGCAATATATTGATAGATTTTAGGGCACAGGCTGTAGGCAAAGGTGACTTGGATAATGGTGAATCTGTAGCCCACATGAAGATCTCCTGTATAATGCCAGAACTTAGGAAGCAAAATGCATCCTTTTAATATGCAATGAGGAAAAGTCCTTCTTCACTCATCCTTGTTTTTAATGGCTTCAGCATCTTATGTCAATGACTTTAGAGGGAACAGGATAGGAAGGTGGTTTGATCAGGAGTTGGACTTGAAATAAGAAATTGATGCTCTTACTTTGTTGCAACAACCTGGGTGGCCTTGATAAAGGCATTTAAAAACACCAAAAATCTGTCCTTGAATCTCCTCATCTGTAGCGTAGGGAAGTTGGGCTGGGAACACAGGCTCTGCTGTAATATGATCCAGGGAAACACTTTGTAAAAGCAGTTGCATCTGTCCCATTCCTCAGATTCTCTTGTTGAAACTGATCATGGTGGAGTGAAAGTGGAGTGATATTTTTTATTGAAGGGTCATCATTGTGGTCATCCGATGTCTTGAATTCAGTCATTTGTCAGAAATTCTGCCATACACATGCACTGCAAAAATGAAATGCATATCTATCACCTTACAAACTGAAAATAGAACAATTGCTCCTAAAAGACACTTTCTATCTAATCCTACAATTCTGAGGCAATTTTCTTCTTTTGATCTATTATATTCTGCAAGGCTAATATGCTTAAAAAGTTTCACTGCCTGAGAATATTAAATGATGTTTATATCAGCTCTGTGCACCTTCCTGCCATCTGGGGGAGGTAATTATGACCATCAAGTTAGTGATGATAGTGACAAAACTTGGGCACATTTCAAAATGCGTCATCAAATGCTCATTTCGGTTTCTTATGAAGCTGCATTTTTCATTTTGGACTGTTAAATCAGGAAAAGAATTTATCATAGTGTAGACTTGCTTTATCTTCTGTAGATTGGTCCTGTAATGGAAACCTCAAGTGCTACTGAGGTGAAAAGTGTGACTCAGTGGAAAGGGCAGGGAGGACACATAAAAAGAGAAAATGAAAAGAGTGTGAATGATTAATAAATGAGCCTGAGTGACTTTGAATCAGAATCACTGACATTCGAGCTTCAATCTGTGTTCCTATTTCTTGGTATTGCAGCCCGTTCCTACCACAGTTTCTCCATCTCTCTCTTACTTGAATTCTTTGAAATTAACAAAGGCAACCTGACATAAAGATTCATGAAAAAAATGTCTAATACTTAAAAATTAGTATATATTTTGATGATTGTATTATCTCCCTAGGTTGCCTGTAACAAAGTACCACAAATGGCATGGTTTCAAAAACAGATGCTTACTTTCTCACGGTTCTGGAGGCTAGGAGTTCAAGATTAAGCTGTCTGCAGGGTTGGTTCCTTCTGAGGGCTGGGAAGGAGAATCTGTTTCTTACCTCTTTAGCTCCTGGTTTTTAACTGATGCTCTTTGGCTTTCCTTGGCTTCTGCTGCATCTCCCTGATCTCTGCCTTCATATTCACATGGCCTACTCCCTGTGCACCTGTCTGTATCCAAATTTCCCCTTCTTACAAACTCTACAGTCATGTAAGATTAGTGGCCCACCCTACTCCAGTATGACCTCATCCTAATTTAACTAATTATATCTGCGCAATGACCCTATTTCCAAATAAGGTCTCATTCTGAGGTACTGGCGTATAGGACTTGAAATTTAGTGGGGGACGCGATTCAACTCCAACAATTATATATTAGAAAATAATCACAAAATTGGCCAACACCTTTGCTGTGTCTTGTCTCCAAGATGAAGTGACACCTCACATTTCTGATTGTGCTGTTCGCTTTTGCAGTCCTAGTTTTTCTGTTTTTCCTCTTTTATTGTTGTTATTAATCTCTAGTATCTAGCACAGTTGCTGACACATAGTATGCCTGTGAAATTGAACTGAACTAGTTCATACTACTGAAATATATCTTTCTATTTCCTCTATTTTCCCCTCTGTTTCAAAGACCATCCTGCCTGGCTCCTGGTCTAGTAATCCTTTGCCTCTCTTCCAGGAGACTTATTTCCATTTCGGTGAATGTAAAGCCTATATTATTGCCAGAACCAGCATCTAAATATTCAAAAGTCAGGGTAACTTCTTAAAAGCATGTGAAATGACATAATTAATTCCCATTTCCTGATGTAATTCCCATTTCCCTAAACATTTATAAATCAAGACTAAATATTCCTTCTGACATGAATAATTCCATGACCCCATTGATCATAGCAAATAGACTTACTTTATATTAAAGTATTTTAAGTTTGAAATAGAGTTTTCATTTAACCTTGTGATTTAGAGAAAGAATTTTGTAGAATATTAGTTCTTCATGGATTCTTCTTGTCAATCGCTCATTTGGTGTGAAATAGCATAGAAATAATTGCAACGCTCATCCGGTTGTGAGTACTAGTATTTTATATGACATCTCAATTTGAAATCAATATACTATTGATGCTTTGCAAAGTCATGGTTTGTAGAGATCCTAAACTGGAAGGTTAAATGTAATATCCATTGACGATGACAATGAACTGAAGTCGCTCTTTATTTACTGAGGTGGCCAAAGCAATATAAAGACAATTCACCCAAAAAATAAACTCGATATTGTGGTCAGTAGTAGTATGTTTTCAATTACGTAATTTCAAATGGTCAGGGCAGTGTTGGAGATACTTTTAAATGAAATGAGGTGCTTTGTTTGTCTTCCAAATGGCTGTACCACGTGCGGCTAGTCTATGCCGGTTTAGAGTTACCTTCTCTTGGCAGCAAACTAACAAGCCCATGAATATCTCGGCGTTAGACACACAGGGCAGGTGTGTGCTTGGTCTGTCACATCACTCAGGAGACCAACACTAGCTAGTACTATTTTTATCTCTGAAGCAGCTTTTATTTAAGAAACCTGGAAAGGATAATGATTTCAATGAATGTACTAAAAATGTGAGTATTGCTGTTCATACTCTTAGAGAGAGGATATATGAAACCCAGGTATTTTCTCTAATTCCTGATAATTATTTTATATTTTATTTATATGCTAACCACTTAATAAGGATCTTCTATGTTTAAAAGATTGATGATATAACTCTTACCTCATTAATACTACAGAGATCCTATACCTATGTAAACGAACAAATCTAAAACAAAACAAGAAACACAGAAAACTGAACTTAACTATTTGTCAAATTTCAACAGAAGTTTGTAATCTTAGGATGTGTCCTAAGCCCCAATTCATTTCTGATTTTGGAACTCATACTCAATTTGTCTGACATTTATTCATCATCAGAATATTTTCATTTGTCCCACTTATACCTCATAATATTTTCAATTCTGTAGGAGACACACAATTTCAAGTTATTTATGTGTGAACCTCAATTCCTCATCTTTACAAATGAGAATCATGGTGTTTCATACTCTATGGGGTTGTTTGAGGATAAAACAGAAAACTATACAAAAAGTGCCCAATGTCTATAAACTAATAGTTAGATTCACCAAACATATATTAAGTACCTACCATTTTCTGGGCAGTCTGAAAACAGAAATATATTAATTATTTTATTTTCTGAAAAACTATTTCTTTATGTGCCGCCTACCAACTTGGAGAAAAAAAAAAACTGTGAAAATAAGTAAAGGACAATGACTCTAGTGCTTTACTGTATAAATTGTAACCACTAATAATCACACAAATGATTCACTTCAGCCATTTAGTGCAACCAAAACCTCGAAATCAAGCAAGACTTAGTTGTCATTTCTTCTCCCTGGTTTCCTACTTGATTAAAACTGGCATTTGGAATTACTCCCTGATTCACCAAAGCAGAGCAGTTTGAAATGCTTTTAGTTCTTTTCTCCAAATTTATCATCTACATTATACCATAATATATCTTGGGGGAGTTAAAACAATGACTATATAATCTCTGAGTCTCAATCCTAAATCTGTCTCTTCCTTACTGTCACTCATATTTAGTCTTCTGCCATGTAGGATTATCAACAAAATCAGAAACATTAAATCTGAAAGAGACTTAAGAAATCATGCTGTCTTCCCACCTCATTAAAGAGGGGGCAGCTTAGGCCAAGAAAGGTTAAATGACTTTCACAAAGTTATATTCTTAGGAATGGCAAAGTCATGTCAGGAATCCATATTTCTCAAGTCCAGGCTCAATTCCTTCTCCCTGTTTTTTTGGAATTTTTAAATATGAAGGAATGTTTGAAAACTCTACTAAAATCATCTAAACAATATAACATCACTTCAGGTGAATTATAGACCTTCAACTTATATTTTTCTTATTAACACACAAAAAATTCGTCAGTCTGTTTGTTAACCTTGAAAAAGGGGAAAGAAATCCTAAGATTTCTTAGGATTGCCCTTGAAAAATTAGAGGGACTATAGATATGTAAACAAGACTATAGGGACTATAGATATCTATACTATAGATATGTGGGGGGAAAATTCTGTGTAATAAAGACAATTGCAAAGAATTTTGGGAGAAATGAAAGTAACATATGAAATAATAATGGAAAATGATAAGAACCATTCTGTAAAGTTCTCAAATAGAATGAGTCTGGGCTTAGTCAATCTCTTAATATGGGTTATATTAGTTAGAAATAAATTAAGGAGAAGGAAGCTTTCAAAATTTTAAATTGTGACTCATGGTAGCAAATGCATTTTATATCATGATCCAAGAACACATTTGCATGTGTATATGTATATCTGAAAGAAGTTTCATGAACAAAAATTGTCCTTATTTTGTATTACATACTCTGATCCATTTCATTCCATTCTGATGACCTGATCGTGAACAATAATATTGACTTCATTACTTGCAGTCTGAGATACTCTGAACTGTCGTGTATCAACATCTGTTCTATATCAGCTTCTTGGCTGGGCATTTCACACATGCTACCGCACATGATTTTCCCGGGGCTTGGTAAGGTAAATATTATCACATCTTTTTAGAAGTGAGTGAGCCGAGTTACCTCCCAATTATATTCCCATTACTTTATCTGGGGCTCCCAAACAGAGTAGATTCTAAGCTATGACGACAGGGGAAAAGCACATAGTGGTGCAGAAACCTGGAAGAAGCATAATCTGTTATCCCGTCCAGGTCCTAGTCCAAGAAGACTTAGATCAACAGAAGCAACTACCAATGACAGCTCAGCCTTTGGGGGCTCTTGTGAAAGAAATTGATGGTGTCTCATCTAATTAGCTGGAAAAATAAATGTTAAAAGGGCTGTTATTTAAATGATGAAGCTGTGTATACAAAGAAGTACTAGAAAGAAACTCTAAGAAACAGAAAGTGGCTGATAATGAGGCAAGTAGAGAGAGTGGCTTTGTCATTCAGATACTTTAATAGTTGACAGTGAACTAATAAGTTCTCCTCTTCCATATTACCCAAAAACACATTTTATGAAATAGCTTCTAATTATGGAAATCATTCTTTTCATGCTCACTATCAGTTGGATGACAGCTAAGCACTAACTATCTGATAATTCCTCCATTTATTTCTCATAACCATCCATTGTGATAGGTATTACTATCCCCATTGAAAAGATGAGGAGACTGAGGCTTACCGAGGTGAAGCAACTTGCCCAGTGAAAGTTGTATAGGTATACTTGGGGTTAGGATATTAATGTATGGGGTTGAGCCATGTGAAACTGGATATTTCACCTCTTTTGATTTATGAAAAAAAAACCCCACCATTTCATATGATTCCACCTACAAATACAAATTCAAAGTTCATGATTTTAATCACTTGAAGGAAAAAAGAATGGAATTTCAGAATCACTGGAAAGAGTTTTACATTCATTTTAATTTTTCTGATTCTTCTGTTTCTCTCTTCCCATTTCTCTTAAGGAATTTGACCTAGATGCTGACAAGACTTTGGAAACTACTGGAAAATCTAATTCTAAAAGTGGTCTTTAGTCCTGTGATGTCTGCAGTAGTCTTCCACAAGATGCCGATTGACTGGAATGTTACATATTTCCCCTTTTCTTTAATGGGAAAAAGATGAAATTATGTGCAATTCTTTCAGCTTGTAAAAGTGTCATTTTCCCCATGTTTTTTCTTATTTGCAGCTTATACTCTAAAGCAACTTGTATAACTTTAAAAAGTCAGAAAGACCCTGAAAATTTATTTGTGACTCATAATTATAGTAATTTACAGTGGCACTATGATTTGTCAGTTTTAGGGTGACCTAGATTAAAAAATATTACTGAAATAATTTTGACTCTAAATTCTACTTTCACTAACTTTCGTTTCCTTCACAATATTTTCCAGGAACTGTGCACTTCTAAATTTTATCCTTACAGCCAGCAACTCTTAAAATTGATCTGTTTTAGAAACTGTTCCCATTGTACACTGCACACAATTTATGCATAAAAGTAAATTTCAAGAAGTTAAAAAAGGATAGGTTAATTTTTTTAAGTATATTTTTCAAACTAGGCTTTTAAAGATCTCATCTTTGCTGGCAAAAACACAAGGAAAAACTGGGTCGGGTTGTAGAAAATATAATTTTGTCAGATAAATGTATGATTCCACTAGGTGGCACTGTTGACTTATTTACTCACGGTTTACCCTCACATTTTTATCTTCCTGAAAGCAGTAAGAGTCTGTTTTTTCTTTTTCTTTTTTTTTCCAATCTAATGAAAATTCCTGCATAGGAAAAAGCTGATTTGGGCAATTCTGAACTTGAAAAATGGGTGCTTCTTGCCATTAGAAACCTTGTAAATAAGCCTCTACCAAATAGGTTAGTTCTTTTGGCATACAAACAAGTAGGTTGATGATATATGTAACTTCCATCTGGATTCAATAGGTGTAGAAACTGTTGTTATTTTATCTATATGTCACTATTTGGGGAATATTTTAAATAGGAATTATGTCATTGAAATATCTTCCTCCTTATCTGCTTTCTTTGGTAATCAGAGACCTTGGCATGCCCAAGAAATCCAGATTTTCAATGGTTTTGCAGCCCATGTTGAGAGAGGCAATTTACCATGGGCCTGAGTGACCCTACACATTCTCTCTGGATATTCCAAGAATGCAAAACCTTGGCTATCTGGGCCGTCTCTCAGTGTTGTGTTTGCAGGGAGCAACCTTGAGTGATGCAGTAATGTCTTCCTCTAGAAAAGAGTGGGCTTGCTTTTATTTACTATAAAAGTGATGATTTCCCCCAAGCTCCATGTTCCTCCTCTGTAATCAAGCATCCATCATGGGTCCTTGGCATTGCCCCCATGGGACTTGGGGAAAATGGAGGAGTTGATACAAACAAACATGAAGCGCTGGCTACTGCTTTTGCTATGAGTAATAAAGCCTTTTTCTCTGATCCAGGAGTCTCTTTTTTTTTTTTTTTTTTCTGCCAGCATCCATGAAATAGTAAATCCCAGATCCTCCACAGTTTCTGACAGTATCTCCTGTTTTCCATCCTCCTTACAGCATAGAAGATTTTGATTCAGAATCAAATCTGATTCAGATGAGTAACAAGCTGTCTAGTGGAGTCCAGCTTTCTAATCTAATGTAAGAAGACTTTCTACTACTTCTCTGAGTAGTAAATGGCCCATTCTCAGGTTTAAGCTTTCAGTGACAGGGAGTTACTATGCGTGAAGTAGCTTAGTACATTTTGGAGTAGCTCTATTAAAAAGTTTGCCTTGTGCTGAGACTGATTTTTCACCCCATGTCTTTCTCCCAATGGAACTAGTTCCACCTCTGAAAGCTATCCAGATATTTGTGGCCACTTTTCATGTGAGAACACTTCAGACTTCCCTCTTCTCCAGGCTAACTGGTTCCTGTTGTTTTGACCATTTCTTTGATGTGTTGGTTCTTAATTCTCTTCTATTGTGGCTGTTCTCCATTTGTTATTTACCAATGTGTTGATTTCTTTAAAAAAAATAAGGTCCTCGAATATGGCAAAAATATATTTTTTAGATGTAATTTGATTCTTCTTCACCCCGTGTATCTCTCCTTATCATTTTCCCTCCTGATCAAATTAATGAAGTTGATGATTCACTCTAACTCATCTTCGAATCATGGGTACCAAGTGCAATCTCTAACACTTGGTGTGTTCTCATAAACATTTCTTTAAAGAATTAATGAATGAATGACCTGTATAGATTGGATTACCATTACTGCCACCATTCTGGGTATTAGGTTTCTGGTAATATGGCCTGAGATTTGTATTCATGGAGTTTCATTACTCTATTGAGTTATATCAAGGAGATGGGAAGGTAAAAAAACAAACATATTCTGCCTCTTCTAGTTACTAGACGTGTGACACTGAGCAAGTTATCATTCACTCTGCTTCAGTCTCCTCACTTGCAAAATGACAAAAAGAGAGCATCTACCTCATCGGGTTTTTGTGAAGGTTAAATGAATTAATATAAATCATGTAAAATGTGTAGATGTGTATGACAAAGAGTAGGTACTATGCAAGTGTTGGCTATATAATTATAAGCTGGCATGGAAGCAAACAATATCTCATATACATCTAAGTGTAGTAGAGGCAATGTGAAGAGTAGCACGTACATGTCCAATGAAAAGTAGACCCTACCAGGGAAAGCTTCACAGAGAAGTCACTGAGGTTTGATAGAAGGAAAAAGATTTCCAGGCTGAGAGATCTCAATAAGCACAGGTCTGTAATCGGGAAACTTTTTTTCTTCTCTACCACTATTACTAATTACCATAATATAGGAAATCTATACTGTCAAAATAATGTTAAGAAGACAAAAATATCACCACTCACAGATGGAAAACTGTCATTTGTATAACACTTTGGCTTATAAAACAGCTTTCCTACATCATTTCATTTGATTCTCAAAACAAACAAACAAAACCAAAAGAACTAATCAGTACTATGTATAAGGTAAGCTCTATTCTTTTTCTCCTCTATGAGAAGAAATAGAATTCAAGGTGATTGCTAGATAAACAATAACATTCCTATTAGCTGCATTGATAGTGCAGTTAAAAACCAATCTCCATTTTCAACAGTAAAGTCACTAGACAACATAGAATGTACCAGACTTCCACACTTAAAAGCCCAACAAAGATTGATGGAAAAAACTAAGAACACTTGAATAAATTTGGAAACAATTCTAATTCCTAGATGGGAGCAATAGAAGTAAACACTAGAAATGGCATTGTTTTCCCTAGACAGATTTATATATTTACTTCAATACCAATAAGAAGATGAACAGTACTTGTGTTCATATAGCTGTGTTAGTTCCACACTGCTAAATATGGTGATATTTTTTCTAGAATCACTCAGTCAACAGGTGTTGAGAACCTATTATGTGCCAAGCACTGTACTACATACTGGGAAGTAGCTATGAAGAAGGCAGGGCCCTTGTTCTCAAGGAACTTAGGTTTAGCAGAGGAAGACAAAAAAGCTAACACGTAAACAATAAATTAGGTAATATCAGATATTGATAACTATGTAGAAGATAGAATAGTCTATTATGTAAGAGAGCAATATAAAGGGACTTGCTTTATCTAGAACTGGTGAAGATCTTTCTAAGGAAGGATTTTCTAAGGGAAGATATTTGAATTGAGACATCAGTGATAAAAAGGGGAAAGACTGTGGAGTTCAGTGACATGAGTGGTCTAAAAAAAAAAGGAACAGAAAATGAAAACACTAGGGAATAAAAATAAGCATGCAGAGTTTAAGGAAACACAAATTTTAAATATGAATTGAGTGATTATAAACAAGGGTGGAGCAGAGGCAGATGAGGTCGCAGATATAGCGAGATTATTAAGAACTTGTAGAGCAAGTAAAGAATAGTTCACCTTTTTAAAGTAAAAATTTAAAAAAAAATGGGTGTAATGTGATTTGGTTCATTCTGACTTCTAGATGAAGGATGGAGCTTGGGAAGTGGTCGGGGGCGGTTACAGTGCTGTTAGACCAGTTATAAGTTGATTGTAATCTCTCAAGGGGAAAAAGATGATTGGGGTTTTAGGAGAGGGAACAGTGATGGGATTAGGGTTATATAATAGAGGAAAAACTGACAGACATTACGCATGGGAAGGTTAGGGATGCTATGAAAAGGGAAGAATCAATCTGAAAAAGAATGAATGTATTTATTTGTGTAACTGAATCACTTTGCTCTACACCTGAAACTAACACAATGTTGTAAATCAACTATACTCCAATAATTTTTTTTTAAAAAAGGAAGCAACAAAAAAATTCCATGCTCCAGAATTTCATGTGACCATCACCACCATCCTGCGAAGTGAGTATAATTAGTGCCTCCATGGGAGGAGGAAACCTGAGGACCAGAAGGTTAGACAATGAGGCACCTGTGACCTGTCAACTAGACTGACAGTGGCCATCAGTTCACAACATGCGCAAATATGGAATCACTGTGCTGTGCACCTGAAACTAATAGAATGTTATATGTCGATTACATCTCCATGAAAAATTAAAATACAAACAAGCAAACAAACAAAAAAGAATGCTGCCAGGTTTTTGTTCTGCATAATTGTAGAGAACGTGATATCATTTCTCAGAGAAATCTTCCAGGAGGGAATTTAGAGTGAATTTGAATAGAGCCGAGTAGAAATGTCATATTGGCAGCTGGATATACCAGCATAGAGTTCAGAGGAGGCATCTGGTAGAGACATACATTTCAGGGTTAGCAAGGTATTGATGGTATTGGAAATAATAGAAACATATGAGCTTCCCCAGGGAGAGAGTGTAAATAGAGAAGAAAAAATGAGCGTGGGATCAAGTTCTGGACTACGTGGTATTATATTGTTCAAGAGGAAGATCCAGTAAAGGAGAGCAAGAAGATAGACCCTATAAGGGAAGATGTGGCTGGTTTGGTTGAAGTATCCCAGAGGCATAGTTGAAGGTTCAACCTTGTCAAATGCTGCTCAGAGTTTATATATATTGAGGACAAGAATTGACCACAGAATCTGATCTGTGATAAAACCAGAGTTCTTCATGGCTGAGAGTCTTAATTTTGAATAGAATATACTAATACATTGAATTCCATAATCTATAACTGTTTTGGATCATAACTTGCTTTCAGTACTGATTCTTAAGTAATTTGTAATAACCTTTTCCAAAAATATTTGCCATTATTAATTTTATGATGAACAAGATCCAATATTTATCATTCCTCATTTCTAAATTACCTTTGATTTAAAAAGTGTTGCCATTGGATCATAAAGAATAAATAACCCCAATATATGTTCAATTCAAATTAAAACAGATTCTTGGCAAGCTATTTGTGCTTTCCTGCGTTTCATCATCTACCTTTTTTTTTTCTCCTCCACTTCCCCCATTTTTCTTTTCAGTTAAGGTGTTTCTGGCAGCATTTTTTTCTTTGAATATTTCCTTCTAGTTTTCACTTTCTGAAAGCAATGGGAAAACTGAATATACACATGCACACACAAACATACAAACACACACAACTTTTAATAATCTAAGAAGCACTTAAGAAAAAGACAAGTCACACACATACCCATACACAGACATGCCACTAAAGAAGCATCTTGAACAAAATGGAAATATTTTGAACTGCATCTGCTAAGTCAGTAAACAGAAGTAGTACTTTAGTAAGAGAAGAGACATGTTTAGAGTATAGGCAAATACTTCAGAGAAAATAGTCACTTTTTTCGTTATCTAGGTGGGGGATATCTAGTTCAATGATCATTCTCAATCCTGTTAATGTTGTTAATAGTGGTTTGGAATTTCCAAAATAATCAAGGTCTTAAAATAATATGAGGGTTTAGAAATGAATGAATTACCCAGAATATGCTCTGATGAAAAATGTTCACATCTGACAGCCTGAGTATCTATGTTGCCCAGCGTTCTCTGAGGTTCTCTTCAACACAGAATTCTTTTCTCTGGCTTCTCACACACTTATTTTCTCTTGCCTTTTCAGTGCTTTTAAAAATAATAGATCCTTTTACTGTTAGGCTTCTCTTTGCTCTCCTGCAAAAGGAGTGAGATCACACTTCTCCCACTCATGTTCTTTTCATCATAATTCCCCACTAATTTTTTGGCAATGTCAGGACAGAAAAAAATGTCATGCTCTAACAATGAACCACAGGATAGTGATTGTGATTTTCTCTAAGTGTGTAGTCTCAGCCTCCTTTCCTATAAAATAGGAAAAATAGTAATTCCTACTCATTCTTCCTCAAGGTTTGGGTGAGAATCAACTGGTATAGTGAATGTGAAAGTGTTTCACACATGGGAGAATAACATGAATGTGTGTCATGTGAGTCATCTTTAGTATCCCAGATTTACGTAAAAATGGATTGAAATAAAGTACATGTTGACTTCACCAAGTTAATTTCTACAATGACGTCACAGTCACACCGTTTATTTGTTTCATGCATTCAGAATATGTTTGAATGAAAATGCACATGGATGTCGTGTTAGAGATCTTTAACTCTCTAGGTCAATGGTATGGAACTTTAAGATGAATGACAATTTTCTAAATTCTTTGTTAAAAGTAGGTTCTTCAACCCAACGTGCAACGATTTTTAATTCAGTAACTCCAGATGGAGTCAAGGAAAATGCATTTTCAGCAAGGCCTACAGGTAGTTCTGCTGAGGTCATCTGGAA
Organism: Balaenoptera acutorostrata; assembly: GCF_949987535.1. NCBI lineage: Eukaryota > Metazoa > Chordata > Mammalia > Artiodactyla > Balaenopteridae > Balaenoptera > Balaenoptera acutorostrata. The sequence goes on from NC_080068.1 coordinate 82,202,410, forward strand.
CCCTGCTTTGACCAAATGCTGCTGCAGTCTTGGTGCATGGAAATTTCTGCCAGTGTTGTCCCAGATGTCCACGAGCTTTGGAATCAGTGGACTGGGTTTGGAACTCTGCTTGGTCATCTTCTACCTGAATGACACAGTAGACTGCTGAAACGCTCTCTTTGAGCCTCTGTGTCTGTATTAGTTTCCTAGCGCTGTCATAACAAATTACTACAAATTGGGTTGGCTGAAAACAAGAGAAATTTATTCTCTCATAGAGCTCAAGGATAGAAGTCTGAAATCAAAGTTTTGTCAGGGCCATGTTCCCTCTGAATACGCTCTGTAAAAACCTTTGCTTGCCTCTTCTAGCTCCTGGAGGCTCTGGGCAATTCTTAACCGTCCCTGGTTTGTAGCTGCATTACTCCAATATCTGCCTCCATCTTCACAAGGTATTTGTCTGTTTCTCTGTGTGTTTTCTTCCCTTCTTTTACAAACCCAGTGATTGGATTTAGGGCCCACCCTAAGTGAGTATGGCCTCATTTTAATTTAATTACAACTGCAAAGACTCTATTTTCTAAAATGGTTACATTCAGAGGTTCTGGGAGGACATGAATATTGAGGGGACATTATTCAACCCACTACAGTGTGCTTGTATTAAGAAGATGCATTATGATAACATTTGGAAGCATCTAGTTGGTACCTTATAGTGGATGCTCAGTAAACAATAGTTTTTGTTCTTTTTGTATGTATGGCTTAAACACTGGGTCTCAAACACTAGTCTGAAGACCAGGGCTAACTACTTTAGATTCACCATAGGAACATTTGAAAAATACAAATTCTAGGCCACTCACTGTAGATAATTGCTATTCAGTAAGTCTCGGGTGAGGCCCAAGAAGCTGTATTTTTCAAAAGTTACCCAGGTGATTCTGATGTGCATTCAGGCTTTGGAACAACATTCTCTTGACTAAGAATTTATTACCTTATCTATAGAACTGGAACTCAAGGATACCTCACTTATAGAAAATTTGCATAGAGTGTAAAAATATATACTTCTTATAGCACACATGTATTTACAAATGATGATGCTAAAATTAAACAAAAAATATTAAGGAAAATGCAAAGATATTAAGCTGGTGTATTTGGGAGTCAAATTTTAACTTTCTGATTCCAGTTTTAGAATCTCAAGGAAAACTTTTCTTTTGTCTATTATGAGCTTAAAAAGAATTAGTATTATTAGAAGAAAATTACGATAAGGACCAAATATTGTGAGTCACACTCTCTCAAAGCACTATTTTCTTCTGCATGTTCTGGCTGTTTTTCAGTTGAGTTTATGAAGTCTTCCATTCATTTCTTCCACATCCTTTCTAATGAAGTCCTTTTAAAATTAATGTTGAATATCTTTTTTTAGAGTTTCAGTAGTTTACAATTTATCTTTCTTTGGAAATTCTCCACTTGATTTCTGAGTCTCACAAATTTTCTTATTGCTGAAGAACACTGAGCACAGTGGTTTACTCACGGCTTAGTGGGACAATTGACATCAGAAGTCTTCAGCTTTATAGCCAGTGAAAATCATAGTGACAGTGAATTTACTGTGAATGAAATTTATTTTGCTGATTTCAACACTCCTCCACTCCTGGGGTACCCTGTCCTCTTGTCACCATCAGTTGTCATACTTACTCTGAAAGGAATGTGAAATAGTTATGTGAAAAGAAGAAATTAGTCTCATGTAATAATTCACATCTTTAAAATACTTAGAAAAGAATATTCAGCTACCTTTTCTGTCACCTTTGTGTATTAGCCTTGGCAACTGGATCTGATGCATTAGAACAGCATGTGGATATCTGCTCTTTCAGCAAGACAATACACATTTCATTCAAAGACTTGACTAGATTCTTTATGCTGAACTCTGGGGGATAAGCTAACTCTCCTGGAGTTGCCAAGGGCAACTCAATTGCACAAGAAATTAGGAGCTACTCTGAAAAAATAATGTCTAGACACATTCTTATATTTCATTTCAGGGAAATATTCACCTAATATCTGTTATCTCCTGCTGTCAAAACACTGCTGATGAATTCCGACTATCCCTTGAATCACGTATCTGAGCTCTATGAAAGTGTGAGCATAATAGAAGTGATAATATTTCTGTGTAGCAGGAAACTTCATTTCAGCATAGAATTGTCAAGTAGCACTAACACATTTGACTTTTATATATTTTTTATGTTTGAAATTGTTGACATATGTTCAGGTTATGCCTCCACTTATTGCCTCAGAAATGTCGTTCCATTGAAGATTTCCTTCTCTGCTTTCTCCCTCCTATTTTTGTTATGTATTCAATTCCTCAAGTTATAAGTTACAGCTGTGGCTTTTTTCATAATAGATGTTAATTTATATCATTTATTGTATTCTCTATACTTAACTATGAAGAATCATAGTTGCAATGTGAATCTTCATGTATATAAGTGTGACTCTGCCTGGGAAAGTTAGAGAGAAATAAAGTGTCACAGATGGAGATTTGTGAGCCTCCCAGGCAGGCCCTTTTGACGTAGCCATATCTTGGCAGTTACACCACCTCTCAACTTTTGGCACAGAGATGCAGAGCCATTTACATTCAGGGTGAGTCAGAAACTAGAGATGACCCATTAAAATGAACTTATGAAAGATTGATACATAAACCACACGCTGATGGAGTCATTTCTTGTGAAAAATAGCTGACAAGAAGTCCCGGTACATACACTAGCTCTTCAGTGCAGAATCCAAATCCACCTAATGGAAAATCTATGCCAGAAATCAAGTTATACTCTGAAAGTTGGTAGGTGGATCTGAATTAGAGCAAAGGAGCAGATCACAGGTGAATGACTCTTCAGGCTCCATGTGGGAAGTTCTTGCTGACCCTAGAAGCGGGATCAGGAAAGTACTTTCCACATAGGCAGAGTTGGAAATACATTGACAATTGTCTTTTTTTTGGTTCTGTTTTGAATTTTTCTTTGCTTTCGACTTCAGACAGACCATCCTTCTAATGTTAATAATTTATTTCTTGGATACCAAAGGATATGTTAGAGTTTGACTTTATATATCATGAGGTAGATATAGACTAGATTTCCAGATCCTTTCCTCCTGTATTGGGTCTTAGAGACATTCTAGTTTTTAAGATATTGTCTGTAGACAGTGTTTCTCAGTGACTAACTGTTGCCACTTTAATAACTTTACCTTATTTCCAAGTTTCCAAGTTCTAGTGATACTTAATGGTAGCCCTCTTTGTGTCTATTCAGTCTCATGTGACTGTCACATACAGCTTTTGATACCTGGTCTATGAGTAGTGAAACCTTATAGCGACCTATGGGCTAAAGAAAATAAGGCCTTGCCACTTAATATCTTATGTCGCCCAACACTTACACACACAGACTGCCTGTTACAATGAGGCGCAAACTGCATTTTAACCTTGATAGTAGCATGATATAATTAATAGAACAGTTGTGGTTGAGAGTAGAGCTGGAAGAACTGGGCATGGCAACTTCTTCCTCAGTAGCTGGGTCAAAGGGAAATGATGATGAGGATGCAGAAAAAAATTAAAATTCCATGGTAAAAAAAAAAAGTAAGTGTGTTCAAATAATATTCCCAAAATGTTTTCAGTCAGGTGTTGATGATTAGGTGGGGGATGAGAACCCTTAAGGAAAGAGGGAAAACTTTGGGAAAATTTCTGTGAGAAATGTGATGGGGGAGGGGTGTAAGGAAATGTCACTTTCTTTAAGTGACATTAAATCCAGAGTTTCACAGATAACTACATGAAGGGACTCTCTGGATCAGGATAACCGACCAGAGGTCATCAGTCCTTTTTTGGAGTTTTCCAGAATTGCTTCACCTTAAACAACAGGATTTTTTTTTTTTTTTCCTCATGGCTTTCAACAAAGCCAAAAGATGTTGGCCATTCCAAACAAGTTTAACTAAATAGCACATAATAATATGAAGATATTAAATACTGAAATAATTAGAAAATAAAAAATTAAATTTACAAGCAAGAAGTTTGCACTCCCAAACTTATTGTCTCCACCTTTTTACACACGGAACCTCTACAAAGAGCCAGGTCATGCCAGTGTCTCTTACTTTTTTGCTCTTGGCAATTGCCATATTTAATTTCTAGGGTGTAGGAACACCATCTTACCTACACTTTAAGAGTAGATTAACTACACTTTAAGAGAGATTAACCTATTATCTAATGTTTGTTGTTCCCCTTTAATTTTTCTACTATGAATGGCAACCACTTCTTGAGGTATTGTTTGAAATGAACCCAGATTTCAGGTCAATCTTTATTTTTATAGATACATAACTATATAAGCTATAATATAGAGACTATAGATTTATCGTCTGTAGATTGATAGTAGTCAATAACATTCATGTGGGAAGAATTACATCTAAGCTTTTCTTCATCGGGTGTCATTAAGGAGTTATGAAAACAGTGCTCGCCTAGGAAACCAGAAACACTTCAAAATACAGAATTTGTTGACATACTGTATAAGATATAACAAACATGATGTGCTGGTTAAAATGTAACAAAACCATCTAATAAAGTGCAGAGCTGAGGAACTGAAAAATAAGGGAGATTTAAAGAGGCCCAAAATGGGGAAAATGGAAAACCAGAATAGAAAGCATGAACTGAAGATTCGTCTGCCTGTGAGCATTTGAGGAGGTTGGTAACAAGGGACTTGGGTTTGAATGGCTGGGTGGGAACAGCAAACAGGGCTCCAGTGAGTAGATGATTTGGAATGGACTGTATGGATATTGCCTATACTGCTGTTTCCATTATGTTCATTTCTGTGCAATGCTGTTCAACCCATTTAAAATGTGTTGACAAAGATAAATGCCTAATAGAAGGAAAGGAAAAAACGAAAGAAAGGAGGTATAAATGAAGGTACATTTGTGTATGTACCTATTTATATGAAACAAATAGTATTTAAAGTACTTTTTGTGTACTTACTTATACTGTAAATTGTTCTCTTTTTTTAAAACTGAGGATGTAATCTTAGTTTTCATTTAATAAGATCCTCAAACTATCATTCAACTATTTTCCTTCTAAAAATGACATTTGAAGAACATGATTTATAACTTTTTCAATTAATATATATTGCTTCAGGCACTTTAAAATATGAAATATGAAGTGATTTGTAAGAAATCACTTAGGGCTCAAATTCTAGCTCAAAAAATATTTTCAAAGAGGGTGAAAGAAACAATGAATTACTTTTGGCCGTTCCAATAAAAAATTCAGAAATAGAAACAAAGAATAAAAACACTGAAAATCGCCGAATATTACTCGGCCCATCTCTGATTTTGTTTTTGACCTTGTGAAAGTTCCCTCTATCTTTAAACTCTCTGCTCTTCAAAAATGGAATTTTTTTTCCAGAACTTTTTCAAAGAGGATATATCTAATGCACTGCCTCTAACAGTTTGTGGAATGAAGCAGAATATGAATTATTAAATAAATAACATCTAATGTTTTTAGTCTGGAATAAAAATATTATGGGTGTAAGAAGAAAAGTCTTTCTGTTCTGTTTCGAATCCCTGAGATGAAATTTTCTCTTCTGTGATGCCATTCTCCTCCTAACCCTAAGAATTGCAAGGAGATTTCATCAGGATGAAACTTTACGATTATCTGCTCTTAATAAGGGAGGATCAGGGTGAGGGTGTGAGGAACACCACAGGAAAACATTAACAATTCTTTTCTTTTTTTTGCCTTTCCTTGAGAGGCCCAATTAAAATGTTACTTAAATTTTATTGCAACAGTTGTTTATACTTTTGTTGAGTGAGCATTTTAAGCTACACAAGTAGGAACTGAGAAATAGACTGATTATTCTACCCACTCTTAAACCTATAAACATGTCGAGACTTGTCTCAATTAAAAATAATCTAAGAGGAATGTCTGTATTGGGCACAGTTTTATCTAGCAGTTAACACCAAAGGAAAAAGCAACGTAAAAAATTAAATTACCCAGTAATTATGTCATTTATTTTAGAAAGCCATATTTTTTTTACATAAGGGATTAGCAATATCTATATCTGTGTCTATATCTATATCTACATTTACATATATATCTATATCTAGTTTTTTACTTTATAACCTCATATTCTAGTTGTATTAGAGTGTCTGCTTTACTCACTATAAATTAGAAAACATACAAAAAGACAGTTTTAAAAAAAATTTTTTCACCTGGCCTTGTACAATATGAGTTCCAGGACTTTTATCAGGGCAGTTGTTTTTTAACTTTCCTCATTTCTCTTTCCTCGGGGCCACATCTTCAAGACTTGTGCTTAAAGTTATCACAGGACTTTCCAGCTTCATCCTCTGAACACTTTGGGAAGACCCAGAATCCAAGGAACTGGATGTGTCTTGAGTTTCTTCGTTTCCTGAACAGAGAAACTCATAGTCACCTTCAGAATTTTATTTGTTTATTTATTTATTTACTCTGATTCATTAAAATGTGTTTCTCCTGGTGAATGTTAAAGAAAGTGATGTTATTTTTAAAATAAAATTTTAAATCAAAAAGAACATTCTTTTACAATTTCTGATTACAATTTTCTCTTTGAATCAGTTGTCATATACCTTCTCTTGTCTTCCCCTGAGTGTTAGAGGTCCCTGAGACATTTTCTTCAGTTATATTTCAGGTGGTTCTTAGCACTTTGTGTGACACTCAGAGGAGGTAGCACATCCTTCAGTCAGTGATCTATCATTAAGTGAGAATTTTTTGGCACTTCCCTGGTGGTCCAGTGGTTTAGACTCCACGCTTCCAGTGCAGGCTGAGGGGGTTCCATCCCTGGTCAGGGAATTAAGATCCCACATGCTGAGTGGCCAAAACAAAAAAAAAGGGAGAACTTTTCTTCAAGAAAGGCACGAATGGAGCATGAAACCTTTTCTTTGTGTGAGTTTCACATATAAGTTTCATTGACCAGCCCCCTCCCTGCATTTTCTTTCTTTCTTTAAGCTAAAGCATTTTAAAGAAAACCTCACGTATCATTTCTCCCATAAGTTCATCAGCATGTGCATCTAACTGATAAGAACCTTTGAAAAAAAGACCACATTGCAGCATTACCCAAAGTTAAAACTAATTTTTAAATTTCATTAATAGCCATCCACTTGAATCTAATTGTCTTAAAGATATCCTTTAGAGTTCATTTGCTAAAATCAGGATCCAAATAAGGTCCACATATTGCTTTTTTTAATTCCTGTTTTTCCCTGTCATTGATTTGTTGGAGAAATCAGGTTGTTTTTCCTTGTAGCTTGTCTTAAATTTGGCTTATTGCTTCCAGTGATGTCATTTTTCTTATCCTACTATAACCCATGTATCCTGCATTCTGGTAGTTAGATCTAAAGGTTTAATTAGATTTAGATTCAATTTGTGGGAAGGGTAAGAATGTTTTATAGAACATCATATCAGGAATTACATGATTTATGGTTGTCTCATTTTTAGTGATGCTTAAGCTCATTAGTGGGTTGAGATAATGCCAAAGTGATCCTCTTTCATAAATTCTTTGTCAAATTTCATTTGGTGTTTTTAGTAGATCATGATTATCAAGCTCCGTTATTTCATTAGGTGGTATGAGATGATAATTTTACAATTCTATCAGCCCTTTGCATGTATTAATTGGAATACTTCTTTAAAGAAGAATTTTCACACATCAACTATTTTCTTATCTTGAAATACAATTTATTCAGGGAAGGCAGTAAAAATGATTGATTCATTCACTTTATTACTGAACTTTCAAAATAAGTTTATATCTTGGTAACTTTCAATGGAGACCCATGTGTTGTGTGTGTGTGTGTGTGTTTGTGTGTGTTTAGAGGAAGGTAGCGTGTTGAATTCATGGATTTTACATGTTTAACGTGTTTTATTTTTTTCAGTTCAGTATTTTAACATTTCTTGCAGGGTAAGTTTGATGGTAATAAATTCCCTCAGTTTTTGTTGGAACAAATTTTTATTTCTCCTTCACCTTTGAAGATAATTTTGCTAGATACAGAATTCTAGGTTGGTGTGTGTGTGTGTGTGTGTGTGTTTTCCTTCAGCACTTTAAGTATTTCATTCAACTTTCTTCTTGCTTGCATAATTTCCTCTATAGATAAGATTACCCTCTACCTGGCTTTTTTCAATATTTTCTCTTTGTCTTTGTTTGTCTACAGATTGAATAGGATATACTTAGGTGTGTTTTGTTGGCATTTACCTTGCTTGGTGTTTCCTGAGCTTCTTGGATCCATGATTTGGTGCCTGTCATTAATTTTGAAAAGTTCTTAACCATTACCACTTAAAACATTTCTTCTATATTCTCTCTGTTTTTATTCTCCTCTGAGATTCCAGTTATGATTACGTTGCACCTTATGAAATTGCCCCAAAGTTCTTGATGTTCCAGGGTTTTTTGTTTATTTTTCTTTTTTTTTTCCTTTTTGCATTTCTGTTTGGGAAGTTTATATTGATATATCTTTAAGCTCACTGAATCTTTCCTTGGACATGTCCAGTCTACTGATAAGCCTATCAAAACACTCTTCATTTTTGTCACAATTTTTAAAATTTCTAGCATTTCCTTATGATCCTTTTTAGATTTGCTATCTCTATAATTAGATTACCTTTCTGTTCTTGCATGTTGTCTACTTTTTCCATTAACCCATAACATATCAATCATAGTTATATTAAATTCCCTGTCTCATAGTTCCAACATCTGTGTCATATCTGAGTCTGGTTCTAATGCTTGCTTTGTCTATTCAAACTATATTTTTACTTGCCTTTTGTTGTGCCTTATAATTTTTGTTGAAACTTGGACATGTTATATCATGTAATAGGAACTGAGGTATTGATACATCGGCCTTTAGTGTGAGGATTTATGTTAACTTAGTTAAGAACTAGGCTAGGTTTAAAGTTTTCTGTCATATAGGTGCCAGAGGTTTCAAATCCCCTAGTGTCATAGTATATGCTGTTCCTCTTAATGTTGGGCTTCTCTACATACTCCTCCTGAGAGATGGTTTGTGTCTTGCAGCTCTTCCAGCTACAATCCACTGCAATTATACTGGAACTCTGTTGGTGCATGAGTGAGATGTTAAGGGGAAGAATTCTATAGTCTTATGATTATAGACACATGTCTTTTTGTAGATATGTGTCTCTGGGTTGTGATCTTTATAAGTGTTTCTCCAGTAGCTTATTTTCTCTCCTCTTCTTTACTCTTTCCCCTGGATCAACTCTTATTCTCAATTTCCTTAGAGACTTGATCTCTATTTATTGAGATTTTCCCTGCTGATATGAGAAAGGAAGTCTAAAAGAGACTGGAGTGGGGGGAATGCCCTTCCTCTACTAGGATGAAATTCTGGTAAAGTCTTTTTCCCTAAAAAGTCAGTCCTTGTTATGGAGAAGGCTCTACGCATATTTCACAATGATTCCTCTCCCCCTCCCCTTCCAGAACCAGGAAGGGGACATTTCTTAGTTCTTCACCCTAAGAACCTGTTGGGTTTCCCAAAGTTAATGTCCATAAAAGTGTGGAGTCCTTCCTAAGACTGTGGCTCCCAGGAACTTTTAACTCTCACACTAGTCCACACTCAGCTTCCAACAATTTGTCAAAATTACCATTTAAGTCTTCCTACCAGTTCATGTTCCAGAAGCTTTTGTACAGGTAAGAAGATCTTAGCTGAGACTGTCCAATTCATCTGTCTCTACAGATTTCAGCGTTGTAGTTTGTTCTGAAACCTCAGTTCTCTGAGAGGTTCAAGAAAAGTCATTGATTTTCAGTTTGTGTAGCTTTTTCTTATAAGAATTGAAGGATGACTTCCAAGTTCTTTCCAAGTCAGAGTGAAGACTAGAAGTCAAAGACAGTATTTTTCTTGAATCCTCAAATTAGTCCATCCTAGAATCATGGAAGCCACCAGAAACTGGATTGCATATCATTTAGATATAATCCAATTTGTATTTTATTGATTCCTTGCTTTCAGATAAAAGATATCCCAAGTCATCTTGTACGTTGTCTTTGCCAAACCTGCAATGAACAGTTTCTTCAAGAAGCCTTGAAAATAATCATTAAAGAGCAAAACAAATAAAAAAAGAAAATATGCTTGATGAAATTTAGCTAAGCTATTCTATGATATTGCTCCCTTTGGATCCATTTGGTTATGCCAAGCGGCCTGAGTGAACCTTAAACTGATACTAGCTCTTCATGCGAGTAAATACCTTGGTTAACAACCCACAGAGACACAAGCAAATATAAGTCCTTGATATGAGTTTCCCAACAGCCCTTGTGATCAACAGCCTCCTTTGTCTCCCAATACCTGTATACCTTATATGCCCCTTAGACAAGACTCCCATGAGGCTTACCAAAACCCTGATCTTTTAGTTTGAATTGACCAATCTGGCACTAGCCCAGGATCCCCAAAACACTGCACCCATGGGCCCTAATAAACCCATATGCCCCAGGTTCTACCTCTCTTTCTGTCTGCACTCTGCCTTGACTTCCTTATGTGGCCCCTCAAGGTGTGCCATTTACTTTTTCCAGGACTAGTGAATAATACACTTCTCTCTTTTAATTTCTTTTGTGGTCTGTTGTGGAACCACGGCTTGCACCCAGCACCTGTGCTCCACTTAACAAATGTTTATTTGACAGATTCGTAATGGTCTTTTTGATAATTTGCCTATTTGATATTTATATTTTTGTAGTGCATAATCTACTGATGATTATTAAGCTTAGTTAGTATTTCTTCAATAATTCAATAATGTTTATTGAGCACCTACTCAGTGCCAGGCACTGTTCTAGGTGCCTGAAGGTGTAACAGTGAACAAAACAAAACTTTTGCATTCATTGCACTTCATTATAGAAAGAACAGGCAAAACACAGTAAACTCTAATAAGGAAGCAAAGTATATAGGGTGTTATAAATTGCTAGGTACCATGGAAAAGAAGAAAAAATAGAGCAGAATAAGAAGGACCAAGACGGTGTACATATGTATGGTATGTTGCAATTTTAAAAAGAGTGATCTGGGTGGTCTTATTGAGTGAAATTGGGTTAAACTTAAAATGGGTTAGGGGGTTTGCTATGCTGATATCTAGGGAAGAGTGTTCTAGATATATTCTACTGTCCCATAGCCAACCAATTACCACATGTCCTGTTAAACGATGATGATAATATTTCTCCACCTTGGGATTTAGGTAACAGTGAGGAATAACACTAGAGATATATGTAATCTTTTGGAGCTGTGAAGTACTAAGAAATTGAGAAATTTTGGTATTTTCTGCTTAGAACAGAAAGAGACCCTAATCTGTCTAAGAAGGAAAATAATTACATTATATAAAAGTAGTTCTCTAACATTTAAGGAGGATTTTAGAAAACATTTCCAAATAATAATTTTTACTAAATGTATTTACAATGCACTGAAAGTGATACCATGCCTTGGACCATCAGTTTCTGACATTTTCTTCTCAGCCATATTTAATTAAAGAAAATGTTCTTGTAACACAAAATCTTTCATGTGCATAAAGAGGACTAGGAAAGATCACTAATTATGGTCTCTAATGCAAGAAAATAATTAAGACTTAATTATTAAACCAAAAATGAAGTTGCTATACACACACACATATTTTTTTTGTAAAAGAGAATAAGTAAAATAAAATCAAGTCTCTTGGCATAACCTTGGAAAAGGTGAGATGATCCTGGGAAACCAGAAGGATAAGACAATCTAAGGAACATCGTGAATCAAAAAAAATTTTTTTGAACTGGAAACAATAAGACAAAAGCATCAAGAGTACATCATAGTTAACATTTTCTCATATACTTTTCCACTTGGACATTTTAACGTATCTTTTGAAGCTGCATGTGTTAATTTACAATGTTTGAAATTGGAATTTTAATGAATCCAGTCATAATACTCCTTCATACATAAAAGTCAAAAGACCTTAATATACATTACCTTGTTAATTAGCTACAATTCTGAGTTTTAGAAAAGGGAGAGCTTATTATCCAAACAAGAATCAGAGAGGTTAAAAGATTGATTCACACTTATAATAAAGCTAAAAGTAGAAACCATATCTTATTGCTCCTAGTCTAGAGAACTCTTTTGCCAATCTTTTCTTACGTAAAATGGATCTTTTCCAAAAAGTCAGCAAAGTACTGGGTCACTGGTACTTTTAAAACAGATGGCCATGGTTTGGGAAGTTATGGGATAATAAAGGTGAGTGGGAAAAAGATTGACTGAAACAAGGAAAAAAAGAACAGTTAAAATGCCCATTTAAAGCTGATTATTAAATTAGGAATTCTTCCTACTGGCTTCTTAAAAAGAACAAAAGCAACAATAAAACAGTAATTTTTCTGAAGCCTGTGATTTCCCAATGATGAGATAAGATACTATTAAAACTCCTCCCTACAGTTAAAGACAGTTAAAGATAACCAAAAATTCTTTGAGATTTCTCCTAGCAAGGGATGGAATCTATCATTTCTTCCTTTTGAATTTGGTTAGGCTGTGTGAGGATTTGACCTTTAGGATTAAGTGGGAATAACGCCAGCCTATTTTGGGGGCATAGGCCTTAAGACACTGAAAGCTATCATGGAATTTGTCCAACCACCTATTTGGAAAGACCATGTGCGGAATTTCTAAGATAACATGGAGAGAGAGAGGCCTGGTGAGCTCAACCTTCCAGCCATCCCAGCAATATTAACTTGCCAGCCTCACCCAGGAAACTGAGTGTCCTAGTGGATGCCAAACAAAACTGTAGAATCACCCAGCCAAGCCCTACCCAACTCCTGATTTACAAAGCAATGAGAGATAATAAATGGTCTTGTTTCAGACACTACATTATGGAATAGGTCACTGTGCGGCAGTAGGTAAATGGAACACCTCCTTCCCTTGCCTTCCCTCTTACTGGGCTATAGGACTCTCTCAGATATTTCTATATAAAGTGCTCACACAGTCTAAAAAGGGAGAAATTTCTCCTTAAGATACGAACACAATGTTCCCAAGTATTCCTCATGCCTCAGTATAATCGTCTTCCTTCTTTCTCAGTCATTGACTCAAATATCAAATCTCACTTCTATAAAATGTATTCCTTTGTCATTTATCAGCTTATGCACCCTGGGCATCCATCCTCATTCCCCCTCCCATCTGCTCTCAAAGTAAGAGACATAATCAGAACCTGTAAATCTCATTTTTTTGTTCGTCTCTGTGGCTCCCTTTTATTGACAAATTATGCCTATAAGGTCCCTCTACATATGACCAGAACAAGAGACCATTGTGATGTGCAGATGCTACCTGTTCCTTGTCTTACTTTGCTTCCCATTCTTTACACTAGCTGTAAACAATCTATTTTAACCAGTTCAAGTCCCAGTTATCATTAAGAAAGTGATCTCTGCAGCAAAGGCACTGCTTCCACAAGACTGCTCTTAAAATGTATACATCATAACTGAGAGAATAGAAATAACTGAAGCTCTGGCTCAAAAGTGGTGAATAGCCTTTCTCTTGTGTGTAAATCTCTGATTGTTGGTTGTGGCTATATGCTGTGCTTTGTTTTGAAGAACTTTGACACTGAGCTCAGAGAGAATGAGTTCTAGGGTCATTTACTGATATCTTCCATGAGTATAAAAGGAGGAATTTGCTATTGCTGATTGAGTCTTTTTCCAGAGGTAAGAAAGACTTCAAGGTGAAGACAGATATGCAGTGAACGGGCAGAGAACAATGAAAAATTTGGTCTACTTAGACAACAGCTCCAGCACTGAGGCATTGGTGGTACACTGGGCCATGACCATGGGTCCCTTATAGTCAAGAAGAAGTTTAATTCTGGATTGGTTCAAGATGGCAGAGTAGAAGGACATTCGCTCACTCCCTCTTGTGAGAGCACTGGAATCAAAACTAACTGCTGAACAACCATTGACAAGAAGACACTGGACTCACCAAAAAAGATACTCCACATCCAAAGACAAAGGAGAAGCTGCAATGAGATGGTAGGAGGGCCACAATCACAATAAAATCAAATCCCATAACTGCTGGGTGGGTGACTCACAAACTGGAGAATAATTTTACCACAGAAGTCCACCCACTGAAGTGAAGGTTCTGAGCCCTATGTCAGGCTTCCCAACCTGGGGGTCTGGCAATGAGAGGGAGAATTCTCAGGGAATCAGACTTTGAAGGCTAGTGGGATTTGATTGCAGGACTTTGACAGGACTGGGAGAAACAGAGACTCCACTCTTGGAGGGCACACACAAAGTAGTGTGTGCATTGGGACCCAGGGGAAGGATCAGTGAACCCAGGGGAGACTGAACCACACCTACCTGCTAGTGTTGGAGGGTCTCCTGCAGAGGCGGGGTGTGGCTGTTGCTCACCGTGGGGACAAGAACACTGGCAGCAGAAGTTCTGGGAAGTACTCCTTGGCATGAGCCTGCATGGAGTCTATCATTAGTCCCACCAAAGGGCCTGTAGCCTCCAGTGCTGGGTCGCCTCAGGCCAAACAACCAACAGGGAGGGAACCCAACCCCATCCATAAGCAGATAAGTGGATTAAAGTTTTACTGAGTTCTGCCAACCAGAGCAACACCCAGCTCTACCCACCACCAGTCCCTCCTATCAGGAAGCATGAACAAGCCTCTTAGACAGCTTCATCCACCAGAGGGCAGACAGAAGAAGCAAGAAGAACTACAATCCTGCAGCCTGTGGAACACAAACCACATTCACAGAAAGATAAACAAAATGAAAAGGCAGAGGGCTATGTACCAGATGAAGGAACAAAATAAAACCCCAGAAAAACAACTAAATGAAGTGAAGATAGGTAACCTTCCAGAAAAGAATTCAGAATATTGATAGTGATGATGATCCAGGACCTCGGAAAAAGAATGGAGGCAAAGATAGAGAAGATGCAAGAAATGTTTAACAAAGACCTAGAAGAATTAAAGAACAAACAAACAGAGAAGAACAATACAATAACTGAAATTAAAAATACACTGGAAAGAATCAGTAGCAGAATAACTGAGGCAGAAAAATAGATAAGTGACCTGGAAGACAGAATGGTGGAATTCACTGCAGTGGAACAGAATAAAGAAAGAAGAATGAAAAGAAATGAAGACAGTCTAAGAGACTTCTGGGACAACATTAAATGCATCAACATTTGCATTATAGGGGTTCCAGAAGGAGAAGAGAGAGAGAAAGGACCCAAGAAAACATTTGAAGAGATTATAGTCAAACACTTCCCTAACATGGGAAAGGAAATAACCACCCAAGTCCAGGAAGTGCAGAGAGTCCCAGGCAGGATAAACCCAAAGAGAAACACACAGAGACACACAGTAACCAAAATGACTAAAAATTAAAGGCAAATAAAAATTATTAAAAGCAACAAGTGAAAAACGACAAATAATATACAAGGGAACTTCCATAAGGTTAACAGCTGATTTCTCAGCAGAAATGCTACAAGCCAAAAGGGAGTGGCATGATATATTTAAAGTGATAAAAGGGAAGAAACTACAACCAAGATTACTCTACCCAGCAAGGATCTCATTCAGATTCGATGGAGAAATCAAACGCTTTACAGACAAGAAAAGCTAAGAGAATTCAGCACCACCAAACCAGCTCTACAACAAATGCTAAAGGAACTTCTCTAAGTGGGAAAAATAAGAGAAGAAAAGGACCTAGAAAAACAAACCCAAAACAATTAAGAAAATGGTAAAAGGAACATACATATCAATAATTACCTTAAATGTGAATGGATTAAATGCTCCAACCAAAAGACTCAGGTTTGCTGAATGGATACAAAAACAAGACCCATATATATGCTGTCTACAAGAGACCCACTTCAGACCTAGAGACACATACAGACTGAAATTGAGGGGATGGAAAAAGATATTCCATGCAAATGGAAATCAAAAGAAAGCTGGAGTAGCAATAGTCATATCAGATAAAATAGACTTTAAAAATAAAGAATGTTACAAGAGACAAGGAAGGACACTACATAATGATCAAGGGATCAATCCAAGAAGAAGATATAACAATTATAAATATATCTGTACCCAACATAGGAGCACCTCAATACATAAGGCAAATGTTAACAGCTATAAAAGAGGAACTCGACAGTAACACAATAATAGTGGAGGACACCTCACTTACACCAATGGACAGATCATCCAAACAGAAAATTAATAAGGAAACAGAAGCTTTAAATGACACAATAGACCAGATAGATTTAATTGATATTTATAGGACATTCCATAGGAAAACAGCAGATTACACTTTCTTCTCAAGTGCACATGAAACATTCTCCTGGATAGGTCACAACTTGGGTCACAAATCAAGTCTCGGTAAATTTAAGAAAATTGAAATCGTATCAAGCATATTTCTGACCACAACGCTGTGAGATTAGAAATAAATTACAGGGGAAAAAACGTAAAAAACACAAAAACATGGAGGCTAAATGGTATGTTACTAAATAACCAAGAGATCACTGAAGAAATCAAAGATGAAATCAAAAACACTTAGAGACAAATGCCAATGAAAACAGACGATCCAAAACCTGTGGGATGCAACAAAAGCAGTTCTAAGAGGAAAATTTAGAGCAATACAATCCTACCTCAAGAAACAAGAAAAATCTCAAATAAATAATCTAACCTTACACCTAAAGGAACTAGAAAAGGAAGAAAAAACAAAACCCAAAGTTAGTAGAAGGAAAGAAATCATAAAGATCTGAGCAGAAATAAATGAAATAGAAACAAAGAAAACAATAGCAAAGATCAATAAAACTAAAAGCTGGTTCTTTGAAAAGATAAACAAAACTGATAAACCTTTGGTCAGACTCATCAAGAAAAAGAGGGAGAGGACTCAATAAAATTAGAAATGAAAAAGGAGAAGTTACAATGGACACCGCAGAAATACAAAGCATCATAAGAGACTACTACAAGCAACTCTATGCCAATAAAATGGACAACCTGGAAGAAATGGGCAAATTCTTAGAAAGGTATAACCTTCCAAGACTGAACCAGGAAGAAATAGAAAATATGAACAGACCAATCACAAGTAATGAAATTGAAACTGTGATTAAAATCCTTCCAAGAAACAAAAGTCCATGACCTGATGGCTTCACAGATGAATTCTATCAAACATTTAGAGAAGAGCTAACACCTATCCTTCTCAAACTCTTCCAAAAAATTGCAGAGGAAAGAACACTCCCAAACTCATTCTACGAGGCCACAATCACCCTGATACCGGACACCAGAGAAAGATACTACAAAAAAAGAAAATTGCAGACCAACATCACTGATGAATATAGATGCAAAAATCCTCAACAAAATACTAGCAAACAAATTCCAACAACACACATTTAAAGGATCATACACCATAATCGAGTGAGATTTATCCCAGGGATGTAAGGATTCTCCAGTATATGCAAAACAATCAACGAGATACACCATATTAACAAATTAAAGAATAAAAACCATATGATCAGCTCAATAGATGCAGAAAAAGCTTTTGACAAAATTCAACACTGATTTATGATAAAAACTCTCCAGAAAGTGGGCACAGAGGTAACCTACCTCAACGTAATAAAGGCCATATATGACAAACCCATAGCATACATCATACTCAGTGGTGAAAAACTGAAAGCATGTTCTCTAAAATCAGGAACAAGACAAGGATGTCCATTCTCACCACTATTATTCAACATAGTTTGGAAGTCCTAGCCATGGCAATCAGAGAAGAAAAAGAAATAAAAGGAATACAAATTGGGAAAGAAGAATTAAAACTGTCACTGTTTGCAGATGACATGATACTATATGTAGATAATCCTAAAGATGCCACCAGAAAACTACTAGAGCTAATCAATGAATTTGGTAAAGTTGCAGGATACAAAATTAATGCACAGAAATCTCTTGCATTCCTATACACTAACAACGAAAGATCAGAAAGAGAAATTAAGAAAACACTCCCATTAACCACTGCAACAGAAAGAATAAAATACTTAGGAATAAACCTACCTAAGTAGGTAAAAGCCCTGTACTCAGAAAACTATAAGACACTGATGAAAGAAGTCAAAGATGACACAAACAAATGGAGAGATATACCATGTTCTTGGATTGGAAGAATCAATATTGTGAAAATGACTATACTACCCAAAGCAATCTACAGATTCAATGCAATCTCTATCAAATTTCCAATGGCATTTTTTACAGAACTAGAACAAAAAATCTTAAAATTTGTATGGAGACACAAAAGACCCTGAATAGAGAAAGCAATGTTGAGGGAAAAAATGCAGCTGGAGGAATCAGACTCCCTGACTTCAGACTATACTACAAAGCTACAGTAATCAAGACAACATGGTAATGGCACAAAAACAGAAATATAGATCAATGGAACAGGATAGAAAACCCAGAGTTTAACCTATGCACATATGGTCAACTAATCTATGACAAAGGAGGCAAGGATATACAATGGAGAAAAGACAGTCTCTTCAATAAGTGGGGCTGGGAAAACTGGACAGCTACATGTAAAAGAATGAAATTAGAACACTCCCTAACACCATACACAAAAAGAAACTCAAAATGGATTAAAGATCTAAATGTAAGACTGAACACTGTAAAACTCTTAGAGAAAAACATAGGAAGAACACTCTCTGACATAAATCACAGAAAGACCGTTTTTGACCCACCTCCTAGAGTAATGGAAATAAAAACAAAAATAAACAAATGGGACCTAATGAGACTTAAAAGCTTTTGCACAGCAAAGGAAACTATAAACAAGACAAAAAGACATCCCTCAGTATGGGAGAAAATGTTTGCAAACGAATCAATGACAAAGGATTAATCTTCAAAATATATAAACAGCTCATGCAACTCAATATTAAAAAAAACAAACAACCCAATCAAAAAATGGGCAGAAGACCTAAATAGACATTTCTCCAAAGAAGATATACAGATGGCAAAGAGGCACATGAAAAGCTGCTCAACATCACTAATTATTAGAGAAATGCAAATCAAAACTACAATGAGGTATCACCTCCCACCGGTGAGAATGGCCATCAACAGAAAATCTACAAATAAGAAATGCTGCAGAGGGTGTGGAGAAAAGGGATCCCTCTTGCACTGTTGGTGCGAATGTAAATTGATACAGCCACTATGGAGAACAGTATGGAGGTTCTTTAAAAAACTAAAAATAGAATTATCATATTATCCAGCAATCCCACTATTGGCATTAACTCAGAGAAAACCATAATTCAAAAAGACACGTGCAACCCAATGTTCATTGCAGCACTATTTACAGTAGCCAGGTCATGGAAGCAACCTAAATTCCTATCAACAGACGAATGGATAAAGATGATGTGGTACATATATGCAATGAATATTCCTCAGCCATAAAAAGGAACGAAATTGGGTCATTTGTAGAGACGTGGATGGACCTAGAGACTGTCCGACAGAGTGAAGTAAGTCAGAAAGAGAAAAACAAATATTGTATATTAATGCATATATGTGGAATCTAGAAAAATGGTACAGATGAACCGGACTGCAAGGCCACAATAGAGACACAGATGTAGAGAACAAACGTATTGACACCAAGGGAGGAAGTGGGGGAGTGGGGGTGGCTGTGGGATGAATTGGGAGATTGGGATTGACATATATACCCTAATATATATAAAATAGATAACTGGTGAGGACTTGCTATACTAAAAAAAATAAAATAATATTAAAAAATATATAATTCTAACTACACATTTTGCCGAGAGCTAGTCTTCTCTGTAGCTTCTCTTAGATTATCCGGCATTAGGGTGAGTGGATTTTTAAAAATTGCAATAACTTTGTGTTAGTTTTTTAAAAAAAATACATTTACTAATAACTCATATGCATTTTACCACAACCCAGTGGCCAGACCAGGCAAGGATTGATATACATTCTTTTCATCAAAGAGGGAATAAACCTAAAAGAGTCAAACATCTTGCCCCCAAACGGATACATCAGGAGAAGAAACATGATTTCTTAATACTGGATTATTGTGTGTTTTTCCCCACTGTGAAATCTTCGATCTTGATATCTTGTCAGGACACCCAAAATATTGTGCTAGTTGATACTTTGCTCTAAAGTATGCATAATCTCTTTGCAGTGAAACAGAAGATTTAAAATGGAATACTCATCTTTTATTAAAAATTTCCAACATATTTGATGTGACAAAATAGGAAATTGAAAAGTTTTAAAAGGACAAAATCTGTTAGGTCTTCAAAGATTGCAAAAATAAATTGCCACAAACTACTGAAAATACAAAATAGAAAGTATAATATCTATAAAAATATGGGCATACATATATGAACCAGACTTCACTTCCACTGAAACCTGTTCAATAGTTGAAAAACATTCATTGAAAAAATTAATGTTATAACTGTCAAAATGAAACATAATTCACCTTTATAAAGAAAATCTGAATGTCAGCTTCCAAATGACACCAGTTTACAGTTAAAATTGAGTGGATATTTTCCAACAGAAATAATATCCCAAAGACCTTGTTTCCTAATGGAACATTAATATACTGTAATTCTTTCTTACTCTTTCCTGGTGTCTCTTTATTCTAAGTTCATGAGTCTCTATAGTCAATTCTTGATCAATGGTCCCAATTCCAGACTTTAGCCAATGAGGAATTAATAAGGAGGTAATATTAGTTATCCTCTATGGTTCAAAATTCAGTACTATAGGGAAGATAACTGTTTCTTCTCTTTAAGATTTCTCTCTTGCTGCCTATTTCTACCCCCTTCTAGGAGTCTTGCTTTTTTGGTTTCTTACCTTGGTTTGGCCATGTTTCTTCCCAAGGATCAAAACCTGACTCCAATTTAACAACAAACTGTTGATTTTGACTCTATAGTTATGGACATATTTATTGTTGCAATTATGAATTCCATTATGAAGCTGGTCAACAACTTTTGTTTATATTTTATAGAATTAAAATCATTTTTAATGAATAGAAAAGAGCAGGAATTTGATCTTCCTTAAGAATAAATTAGAGGTAATTCCCTGGTGGTCCAGTGGATAGGACTCAGTGCTTTCATTGCCGAGGGCACAGGTTCAATCCCTCGTGGGGGAAGTAAGATCCTGCAAACCGCCAGGAACGGCCAAAATAAAGAAAAAAAAAAAAAGAATAAATTAGAAAGGTTGCTCTAAATTAAAGCAGGGGACCAAAAGAAAATATTTCAATGAAAGATCAAAAGAGATGGTTGATATTCTATCCTGGTGGAGAAAATGGACAATTCTCTGTCCTGGATTAATTAGATATTTGTGCCAGCAAAAATGCTTCTTAATATCTTTAAGTGTATATTAATAAAAAGTTGTTTGTTTTTCTCAAAAATATCTATGTAGGACAGTTAGATATCTTGCTCCACCTCCTACTCAAAATCATGAGATGATCTTTTTGGGGAAATACAATTAGAAACAAAACCTACTCCCAACCCAGAAAACCTCTCCACACAATTTTATTATTGAATAAGCATTAAACCAAAATGTGACACACATCACAGGAAATCCACTCGAAGATTGCAAAGACAGAAAGAAGTCTCACCCTTTTATATAGTCAAGCAGATATAACCCATTACATACATGTTTCAAGATAAACAATAATTGGTCCTCAGGTAAGAGGACTTCACAATACCATTTGTAACACATCTTAAATGTAGTTGGTAAGTGAGATTGATCATCTGTGTTTGCTAATTGCCTTTACTTGGAGAAAAAAACAAACTCTCATATCTTATGGCAGGAGGTAGTATTGCAACTTGGAGCAAGGAACACACAGAAGTTAGGCTCCTACACTCATATAGAAACTGGAATGTAGAGGTGCTATATTTAATTGTTACAGTCAAAGAGATAGGTCCCAGGGCCTCCAGAGAGACCTAAGTCAAAAGCTGACAAAAGGCCTATCTAGTCTTCAGAGAGATTTATATACATTTCAAAGAGAGCAGAAAGTACACACAAGTTTTCTAAGGTAAATACTCTTAAGAAAAACAAAGAAGAGGGATCTCTTTCCTTATTTTCAAGAGGAGAATTAAGCCTCTTATTTTTAATTTTTCTCTGTCCTTACAGCCTCTAGACTCTCTGATACAGATATCTACTTTCTCTACAGTGCTTGCATCACAAAGGAGTCTGGCACTTTAAAACCATTGAATCTCCTTCCATTTTAGAGAAAAAGGATATTAACATAGTGTGATAAGGTTATTTTTGCAGAGCATTAGGAGTTCATCACTATAGTATACTGATTTTAGCTAGTGGGAAAAAAAAAGGCAACCAGGTTGTTATATGTTGAAGAGAAAATGAAGAAAGAAAAATTATACAGTCACTTTCAATTACTTCACACAGCTAGGAGGTTGACATGAACTGGAATCAACCCCCAAGATTTCAGATGATTGTCACCTCTTCTTTTCTTTTTTTTTAAAACATTTTTATTTATTTACTTATTTTTAAAATTTATTTATTTATTTTTGGCTGCATTGCGTCTTCATTGCTGTGTGCGGGCTTCTCATTGCAGTGGCTTCTCTTCTTGTGGAGCATGGACTCTAGGCATGCGGGCTTCAGTAGTTGTGGCACGCAGGCTCACTAGTTGTGGTTCACGGGCTCTAGAGTACAGGCTAAGTAGTTATGGGTGCATGGGCTTAGTTGCTCTGCGGCATGTGGGATCTTCCCGGACCAGGGCTCAAACCCTTGTCCCCTGCATTGGCAGGCAGATTCTTAACTACTGCACCACCAGGGAAGTCCCTCTTCTTTTCATTTTTGATGCAATTTCAAGTCTCTTAAAATCAGCTTTCAAATTGACAGGTTTTTAAGGTTTACTCTCTAAAGCCCACACATCAGATTATTTGGTACTTTGTGGCCTGATTTATTAGATTAAAATACATGGAAATCATTACTCCAATTTCTACTTGATTCTTTTTTGTGTAGTCCTGGCTTTGGGGTCTGCTTTTAAGTAGTTCTAGTCCCTCTCTCTCTCTCTCTCTCTCTCTCTGTGATTTCCACCTTCACTTTGGATAAAATGTCAAAACACTGCCTACCTTAATTCTATGCACCACGTAGGCATTCAAATCCCTCTCAAATTCCTGAGATAAATAATCAACCTACGGGTTAACTACAGTTTATTTACAATTTAATGAATTTTTCAAGCAACAATTGTATTTTTTCATTGCAGCAATGGTATACATAATTTATACTTTGTTTCTAAGCCTAACAAATGTGTTTTCTAGAGATAAGAGGTCTATTTTCACTATGTTTGTTCTCTGAACAGTCAAACTTTTTGAAAAGGTTTATGAACGTTACTTATGACACATATGTTAATCATTTCCCCTTTTAATTGTGGATTTAGACTCAGTTTTGCACGCTGAAATTTCTGTCTCTCTTTTGTTACTTTGGTAATTTAATGTGATCAGATTTGACTTACAGTAATGTATTAACCTAATGTAAAATTAATCTTGCCTTCCTCCAAACACCATGTATATTAACACCACATATTGAGAATTTAAAATGTTATATGCAAAATTTCATTGTTGATGGGAAATGAAACTAAGCACAATGTTAATTTGATTCTATGACCTTTTGGAATCTTATTCTTGAGAATGTCTTATTTTGGGATTTAGGTTCTATTTCTCTATTTATTAGTAAACCTCAGAAACAAAATTGATGAAAAACTTTCTTTAAATTCAATAGAGCTTAATCATCGAGAGGTTGCACAGATTTAAGTAAAATTTCCCATGAGGTACTGAAACATAATAGCAGTGGTAATCCCATATATGTTTTTTTTATCATATTTTAGAATCGATATGAAATAACTCCTTTGGAAAGTAAGTCTTTATAGAGTAAAATATCAGAGTAACTGTCTTATAATTTTTCCATATTTATCTAGTATTTTAATGTATATGTATTCTCAATATATTTTTGCTAATAATTAATTGTTTATGTTATTTCTTAAGCTAGTATAACAAGGAGGGCCTCACTACTAATATTTGTTATAATAAAAGATATCACTTGTTCAACCCTTCCTATATACTACACATTTTGTCAAGTGCTTCCATGCGTTATCTCATAAATCTTTATGACACTCTATGAAGGACAAGCACTCATTACTTTTACAGATGAGGAAACTGAGGCTCAGGAGGGTTAGGTGGCTGCACAAGCCGAGGCACAAGTAAGTGCTGGGGCTTGAACACCAATCCAGGTCTGCCTGCATAAACACCACTGTTCTTAACCGGTATACTAACTGCCTCATTTAGAAATTGCCCAGCTCAGTAATTTAAAACTATTTAGGTGAGAGAGTAAATTGGAAACTCTAGAGAATCAATGAATATTATGTTTTCCTTCCTGATTCTTCTGCCATATCCTCCAGACATCAACTTGTATCTTTTCTTCTTTTTTGTGTCACAGGAAACATTTCTGACTCTGGTTATTTACCCATTTCTGGCTTGCATTCTGTGCTTCACTGTGCCGTGTTATTTCATCCTCATGACCACTTAATGGTTATGAGGATGAAATAAGTATATGGCAGTATATGAAGTATATGGCAACTCAAATTGGTTAAATAAATTGATTAAGATCTCTGGACTCCATTTAATGATTTTTTTCTTTATGACACTGTGAGGGTTAATTTTATGTGCGAACTTGGATTATGTTTTAGATGTGATTAACATTTAAATGGGTGAATTTTGAGTAAAGCAGATTGCCCTCCATGATGGGTGTGGGCCTCATCCAGTCAGCTGAAGGAAAGCCTAAATAGATAAAAGACTGACCTACTGGAACAAGGGGCAATTCTCCAGCAGCCTGCCTTCAATCTTTATTTGCATGATCAGTCCTTCTGGGTATCCAGGTTGCCAGCCCACATTATAGATTTGGGTCTTATCAGACTCTAAATTCATGTGAGCCAATTTTTATAAAACCTTTTAATATAAGTACATGTCCTATTGGTTGTGTTTCTCTGGAAACCCTGACTAATAACACACACTGGGTTTCTGGCATGCATAATTAATGTTAGAAAACTTGGTTATAGGTGGCAAGTCATATACTACTCACTGTTGACCACTCCTGGAGATTTCCATTCAGGGATCTACTTGGCTCTTCTAAATGTGACCTTTGGTTTAAAAGGAATTTAATAGCAGTAAATGTTTAGAGGAAAATATTACTTGAAGAGTAATCATTATTCAATTACAAAGGCAAACAAACAAATTATATGTAAGCAACATCCTTTATACAAAGTCTAAAGATCATTATTTAGGAGAGCTGGTACTTATAGTATATTGATTTTTTTTTAAAGTATTTGAATTAGGTGCCAGGTAACTGAGCATAGCAAATTCTGTAGTAGCTAGCTGTTTATCTCGGTCTATCAAATTTTACCCATAGTGCCTTGGTCTTTTACTATCAGAAATTCAAAGAAGTTTCTCAAAGATTCTTACTAAATGTTATATTTATTGGAAAGTTTATCAAAATGATCAATATGAGCATGTAAAAGAGTAGTTTACCTGCTTCCTTTATGAAAATAGAGTGGCAGTTTCCAGTAGTTCTTCACTTAGATTTGGCATGGACAAAAGCCACACATGTATGCACTTGACTATTATTGAGGACAAATTTGTAAATTATAAAAGGGGCAGCACATCTGTTAAATTCATTATCCAAAAACAGGGGATAGAAATTAAACTTGAATACAATATATATACATAATGTGACCTTAGAAAGACTGAGTAGCACAAAAGCTGGGTGTAAATATATTGAAACTCGGGAGCTATGGAGTAGATTCACAAAACAGAATAGGAGGAACCAAATAAAAGATCTAATTTTTAATTACAATAAAATCTAGAGTATTGGAATTTAAAAAGAGGAAATCTAAGATCAGAAAAGAATGTATTCATGTAAAAATAATTATGATAAAATTTTTAAAAAGAGGTAATTATTTGATTGGATTTTGCAGGAAAAAGTATCCATTTGGATACTAAGATTTGAAATATATTGGGTAAGGATTAGAAGAACCACTATACTGCTATTTGAAATTAGAATAAAAGAGAACAGAAAAAGGTGGTGGACAGATGATCATCAAATAAACATTTTTAAAAGTTTCCTGATCTGAGGAAAGACTTGAGACATCAGATCAAAAGAGGTCAGAGAGTACCAAGAAAATGTAGTGAAAATAGACACCCTGCATATCCAACAGAAAAGATGGGTTGCTTTCAAAAGATATAATGAGGTTGGTATTAGATTTTTTTTTCTCCTGATCACTGAGGGGCAGAAATCAATACTAAACATCAGCAGCTTTGAAAGAAAAGAATATTAAGGCCTAAGAATTCTATACCCTGAGAAGCCATCGTTTATTTGGAAGGAGAGGAGAAAGAGATTCTCTGACATGCAAGGACATGAAAATTATACCACCTAAGCAGTCATCCTGAAAAAATTACTTGAAGATATATCCAGCTAATGGTAACATGCATCAAAATAAATTTTTCTAGAAGGGAAGTGCATGGTATAAAAAAAGAAAGTGTGACAAGCCATGAAACCAGGAAAAAGTAACATAGAAACAACTCCTGTTAATATGATAAAAACAGTGAGAATAATGAAGCAAAAACATGATTATTAATTTGTAACAAAATTAAGTGATTTCAATAAAACCAACAGGAAAGAAGCAGTAAAAAGTGGGCAATTTTCAGTTAACAGTAGAAGTCAGTAATTTATAAGTAATCACTTGATACTAACTTTTCAAAACAATGAAGCACATTTTTCCAAGGCTAAATGCAATCTGAATCATCTGGACAAGTAATTAAGCATATGTATCACCAAGACTCATCCCGGATCTTCGGAAACAGAATGTGAGACCTGGGAATCAAAGCCATTAAAAAGCTCACCCCAGGGGAGGAGCTTCAAGATGGCGGAAGAGTAAGACGCGGAGATCACCTTCCTCTCCACAAATACATTAGAAATACATCTACATGTGGAAAAACTCCTACAGAACACCTACTGAATGCTGGCAGAAGACCTCAGACCTCCCAAAAGGCAAGAAACTCCCCACGTACCTGGGTAGGGCAAAAGAAAAAAGAAATAACAGAGACAAAAGAATAGGGACGGGACCTGCACCAGTGGGAGGGAGCCGTGAAGGAGGAAAGGTTTCCACACAATAGGAAGCCCCTTCGTGGGCGGAGACGGCGGGTGGCGGAGGGGGGAGCTTTGGAGCCATGGAGGAGAGCGCAGCCACAGGGGTGTGGAGGGCAAAGCAGAGAGATTCCCGCACAGAGGCTCGGTGCAGAGCAGCACTCACCAGCCAGAGAGGCTTGTCTGCTCACCCGCCGGGATGGGTGGGGGATGGGAGCTGAGGCTTGGGCCTCGGAGGTCGGATCCCAGGGAGAGGCCTGGGTTTGGCGGCGTGAACACAGCCTGAAGGGGTTAGTGCACTACAGCTAGCCGGGAGGGAGTCCGGGAAAAAGTCTGCAGCTGCAGAAAAGGCAAGAGACTTTTTCTTGCCTCTGTTTCTTGGTGCGCGAGAACAGGGGATTAAGAGCGCTGCTTAAAGGAGCTCCAGAAACGGGTGTGAGCCGCGGCTATCAGCGCGGACCCGAGAGACAGGCATGAGACGCTAAGGCTGCTGCTGCAGCCACCAAGAAGCCTGTGTGCAAGCACAGGTCACTCTCCACACCTCCCCTCCTGGGAGCCTGTGCAGCCCGCCACTGCCAGGGTCCCGTGATCCACAGACCACTTCCCCAGGAGAACACACAGGCGCACCTCAGGCTGCTGCAACGTCATGCCGGCCTCTGCCGCCGCAGGCTCGCCCCGCACTCCGTACCCTTCCCTCCCCCGCGGCCGGAGTGAGCCAGAGCCTCCGAATCATCTGCTCCTTTAACCCCATCCTGTCTGAGCGAAGAACAGACGCCCTCAGGCGACCTACACACAGAGGCGGGTCCAAATCCAAAGCTGAACCCCAGGAGCTGTGTGAACAAAGAAGAGAAAGGGAAATGTCTCCCAGCAGCCTCAGGAGCAGCAGATTAAATCTCCTCAATTAACTTGATGTACCTGCATCTGTAGAATACCTGAATAGGCAATGAATCATCCCAAATTGAAGAGGTGGACTTTGGGAGCAATGATATATATGTATTTTTTCCCTTTTTCTCTTTTTGTGAGTGTGTAAGTGTATGCTTCTGTGTGTGATTTTGTCTGTATAGCTTTGCTTTTACCACTTGACCCAGGGTGCTGTCAGTTTTTTTTTTGTTTTTTTTTTTACTTAAAAAAATTTTTTTTCTTAATAATTATTTTTTATTTTAATTATTTTATTTTACATTTTAATTATTTTATTTTACTTCATTTTATTTTATTTCATCTTCTTCTTTCTTTCTTTTTTTCTCCCTTTTATTCTGAGCCGTGTGGATAAAAGGCTCTTGGTGCTCCAGCCAGGCGTCAAGGCTGTGCCACTGAGGTGGGAGAGCCAAGTTCAGGACACTGGTCCACAAGAGACCTCCCAGCTCCATGTAATATCAAATAGCAGAAATCTCCCAGAGATCTCCAACTCAACGCCAAATCCCAGCTCCTTTCAACAACCAGCAAGCTACAGTGCAGGATGCCCCTTGCCAAACAACTAGCAAGACAGGAACACAGCCCCATCCATTAGCACAGAGGCTGCCTAAAATCATAATAAGGCCACAGACACTCCAAAACACACCACCAGACGTGGACGTGCCCACCAGAAAGACAAGATCCAGCCTCATCCACCAGAACACAGGCATCAGTCCCCTCCACCAGGAAGCCTACACAGCCCACTGAACCAAGCTTAGCCACTGGGGACAGACACCAAAAACAACGGGAACTACGAACCTTCAGCCTGCAAAAAGAAGACCCCAAACACAGTAAGTTAAACAAAATGAGAAGACAGAGAAACACACAGCAGATGAAGGAGCAAGGCAAAAACCCACCAGACCTAAAAAATGAAGAGGAAATAGGCAGTCTACCTGAAAAAGAATTCAAAATAAGGATAGTAAAGTTGATCCAATATCTTGGAAATAGAATGGAGAAAATACAAGAAACATTTAACAATGACCTAGAAGAACTAAAGAGCAAACAAACAGTGATGAACAACATAATACATGAAATTAAAAATTCTCTAGAATGGATCAATAGCAGAATAACTGAGGCAGAAGAACGAATAAGTGACCTGGAAGACAAAATAGTGGAAATAACTACTGCAGAGCAGAATAAAGAAAAAAGAATGAAAAGAATTGAGGATAGAGACCTCTGGGACAACATTAAACATACCAACATTCGAATTATAGGGGTCCCAGAAGAAGAAGAGAAAAAGAAAGGGACTGAGAAAATATTTGAAGAGATTATAGTTGAAAACTTCTCTATTATGGGAAAGGAAATAGTTAATCAAGTCCAAGAAGCACAGAGAGTCACATACAAGATAAATCCAAGGAGAAACACGCCAAGACACATATTAATCAAACTACCAAAAATTAAATACAAAGAACAAATATTAAAAGCATCAAGGGAAAAACAACAAATAACACATAAGGGAATCCCCATAAGGTTAACAGCTGAACTTTCAGCAGAAACTCTGTAAGCCAGAAGGGAGTGGCAGGACATATTTAAAGTGATTAAGGAGAAAAACCTACAACCAAGATTACCCAGCAAGGATCACATTCAGATTTGATGGAGAAATTAAAAGTTTCACAGACAAGCAAAAGCTAAGAGAATTCAGCAGCACCAAACCAGCTTTACAACAAATGCTAAAGGAACTTCTCTAAGTGGGAAACAAGAGAAGAAAAAGACTTACAATAATAAACCCAAAACAATTAAGAAAATGGTAATAGGAACATACATATCGATAATTACCTTAAACGTGAATGGATTAAATGCCCCAACCAAAAGACATAGACTGGCTGAATGGATACAAAAACAAGACCCATATATATGCTGTCTACAAGAGACCCACTTCAGACCTAGGGACACATACAGACTGAAAGTGAGGGGATGGAAAAAGATATTCCATGCAAATGGAAATCAAAAGAAAGCTGGAGTAGCAATTCTCACATCAGACAAAATAGAGTTTAAAATAAAGACTATTACAAGAGACAGAGAAGGACACTACATAATGATCAAGGGATCAATCCAAGAAGAAGATATAACAATTGTAAATATTTATGCACCCAACATAGGAGCACCTCATTACATAAGGCAAATACTAACAGCCATACAAGGGGAAATCGACAGTAACACAGTCATAGTAAGGGATATAAAACTCTTAGACTGGACTCATCTTTTTCAACATCCTGAAACTCCATCTAATTACACTTAAAAGAGTCTAAATTAATCCTAGCTCTCTGAAAGGTGTAACCCCAATAAATGTAGACTAAAATATTAAAAAATTAAAAAAGAAGAGCATGAATACTTTAACTGAAAAATGAGCAAAGGACCCAAATTTACAAAAAAAGAATAAAAATGGAACATAAGAAAAATTATATTCAATTTCACTAAAACCACAACAGGCAATGACTCCTCCTTCAAACTAACATAATGTTTAAGCTACTAATATCCAATGCCAATTAGGTTGTATTATCCATTCTTATCTATTGCTGTGGGTTTTTTTTAAGAAGGTAGACTTTTTTTTTTGCTTACTGAAAAATAACAAGAAATATATATCTACAGTCTTAAAGTAATGTGTACACTTTGACTCAGTAAATTCACTTCCAGCCACCTACCCTAGGGAAATCAACAGAGATATGAATCATGATTTATGAATGAGGGTATTCAATGCAGTATTATTTATAATAGTGAAAAATTGGTGAAAAATCTCAGTTATAGTAAAATAACTAAATAAATTTTGTTACAGCCATATTGTGGGTGTCACTCACTCATGCAATAATGTATTTCAAAGCAGCTATGTATGAAAAAATGCTCACTATATAACATTAACTGGAAAAGGTAAACTGTAAACATGTATATATGAGCTGTGTTGTATACATGTATGTAGTATATGCATACAATATATATGATATATAGAATATCAATTTTATAATAGAAAGTAAAAACAAAAATGAATATTTGAAATTAAAACAATACATATAGAAGAAAAATATCTAGTAAGATTTATGCTAAAATATTAATGGTTTTCTTTTTTAGGTTTTAATATTAGTAGTGATAAATCTTTTTTCTTTTATGTGCTTCTATATTTCCAGAATTTCTATTGCTAACATATATCACTTTATCATTTAAGATATTCTGTTAAAGAATAAAATATAACACTTTATAGAGTCATAAAAACTTAAGTTTGGAATAGAGTTTAGATGTTAAGTATTCTGAACTTCTACTCAATGCAGTAATCCTTTCCATACTAAAATCATTACTGACTGGTGCTAGTCACCAAAAATAGTTTCTTTAAAGTCTGATAAGCATTTCTGTATATGAGAGCAGTTGAGAAATCAGTAGATAGAACCAGGGCTCTAGAAATTTATTTTATATTTATTTATTTAAAATTATTCTTTTTATTAGTTCAAATGATTATAATGTTTTTTTAACCAAAGAAATATTTGAATAAAAATCGAATATAATGTATAATTCATAATTAACATTTCCCTTCGCAGTTTAAATGCTTATAAACAGATTTAAGCCCCCCCCCACCCCTTTCTCCCTCTCTGTTTATCTATCTCTCTGCAAAATGAAAACTTGATACCTATAGACAAGAGCATCTCCTCCTCACTTTTGGAGATGTTGATTTTTAAAAAAAACATTTTCTAGATAGAATTTCAGAAGATGCTTTTAGATAACTCTATTCTATTTGTTTTGAAAAAGTGCCTCTAAAGTAATCTATTATAAAGTATGCAGTTTTCCAAAAGCCATAGCTAGTTGCCTAGCAACACATTTGGTTATGTCATATAATGAAAGCAATATGATAACATGCTATTTTTCAGGTATTAATTTTCAAACACTTTTATAACTGAAAGAATATATTTTACAGATGGGAATTTTTGAAAGATGGGCCTTGTAAAAACAAAATAAGAGAGAGTAAATACCACACTAATTGAGAGTCATTTTCTTAATGACACAATATTAAAATTCAAGCCCAACCATAAGGATTTGAAAACTTTTTGTCAGGTCCCCAGGCTCTAATTTGTACTCCCTGAAGCACTCACTGCATTAAGAGCCTGCAGTAAGAGGATAAAATCGTATGTCTGTGAAGGCAACTTAATGACATTATGACATTTTCTGAACACAGAGTGCCTTAAATGCAACAGGAAATATCTAACTTTGTAAAAGTTCTTTATTTTTTTAAATGTCAAAACTGTTAGAGCAGAACAATTTAAAAGCTAAATTTAAATCATAGTGTGAAAATCAGAACAATCACCCACCTCTTTTTTTTTAATTCATTGCTATTTTTTTTCCATTTCAAAGAGTTAATTGAAAAATCCCACACCTCTTCTTTTTTGCTTAAACATCTTCCTGATGTTCACTAATATTAGAGATTAGCCAGAACTCCTATTTCTTCTCTGTTTCCTTTTCAAAATTTCTTCTGCCTTTTCTATTTTCCACAAAGCTCAAATTCTTTCTTCTAGTGTCTTTTTTTCTGCGTGTGTGTATGTGTGTGTGGGTGCGTGTGTGTGTGTGTGTGTGTATGTGGTTGTGTGGTGGTGGTATGGTGGGAGAGTTCATAAAACATGGAGATCCTTTCATATGAAAATAAGTTTAATGAGTAACTGAATATATGGCCTTCCTGTCAAATTTGTTGAGGGCTTAGAATTTAAACCTAGACTACTGTTCAGAATTTTTCATTTTTATCTGATTTTTATTCTTTTGACATTTAATAGTTATAGACATACTGCTGTCCATTATACTCTCATATTCCAAGACGTTGTTATTATCAGAGAAGGGTGGGAAAGGCAGGCAAGGCAAATGCCTGACCATCAGACATTTTAATGCTTCATTCATGGGCAAACTAGCTTTTAGTTTGATGTTACAGCTGCTATTAGGAAAGCTTATTTTAATTAAAGTCTCTACCCTCCCCTTTCTGTCCTACAAACAGTTGGTCATAAAAATCATGGGGTAGTGATAAATCTATGCTTTCACCAAAGAATTTCAACACAAAAGACTACATGTTTCAGCCCCTTAATCTAGGTGAGCCACATAAGGAATTGGATCCAATGGCATTAGGGTGCAAGAAAGGTTGCCACTTGCAGATTAAGGACAATAAATATCCTTGTGCTATGCAGTGACATTGTAGCCTGTGTATTGAGGATGGTGCGTGGCATCCAAGGTGAGAGCATCCCAGATCCCTGAAGTTGAGTGACTGTTGGGAAACAAGCCACCAGGAAAACTGCCCAATCAGAAACATCCACATTTTATTTTGATTACATGAGAAATGACTTTCATTGTGTCGTCATTAAGATTTGAGAATTTTGGGTCATAGTAGCTGGTGTTACTCATACTGGCTAATATAAGCTCGTTCACTTTGTGTTCACATAGCTGATTCAGTCTCATGTTTAGGCCTGCATACTATAATCTGCAGCCACGTAAGACCTGTCTACCACTCTTGCATAATATTTTATCCTTCCTATATGATCCTCTTATTATATAAATTGTTTATTTCTTTCCTGAGGAAAAGTAGGCTATTGATATCCATTTTCACATTAGTATGACTTTTTTTTAAAAGAATTCAGCATTTTTTTTAAAGAATTCAGTACCATGGAGATTCCTAACTAGGTGTGCGGATGGGGTGGGGTGGCAAGGAGGGCACTGATTATATGAGGAACTAATATTTAGGGAGAGTCTGGGGTATCAAGAAACCATGTATCACCGACAAATGTTGCACACTCCTCTATGTGACAAAATAATGCATTTTTCCCATTTTTTTATTATGATAAAATACATATAAAATTTACCATCTTAACATTGTTCTTATTGCACTTCTGTCTTAGTGTGTCCCCATACCTAACTTAACAAGCAGGCTTAAGGACTATAATGTCATCCATGGGGAAAGAGAAAGAGGGCAGCCTCAGATCCTCAAGCTTCCCTCACCTTCCCAACCTCTGGCATGTCCACGGTTACAACTTCTTACCTTTACTTTTGGACACTGTCCCAAGTTGTGCCAACCTCTAAGGAAGGATAACTCCTTAGGTTTCCATGCCATTGGCAGACTAAGTGTGACTAAAAATCAGAGGCGTGGTTTTATGGAAGGGAGGGATCCTGGGAGTAAAGTGACAAAGCTCCAAGACTACGTAGAAGGGGCAGTGAGTGTTAACCTGGGGATCACAGTGAAATATTTTGCATTATACAGTTTTAAGTTCCATTTGCTCCTGCTAACGTGTTTTTGACATCCTTGCCTTTTTCAGATCCACCTCTTGCTAACATTTTTATTCAAATTTAAATACCCAAACACACACATCTTAACCATTTTAAGTGTACAGTTCAGTGGTATTAAATACATCCATAATGTTGTGCAACCATCACCACCATCCATCTCCACAACTTTTTTCATCTTGTAAAACTAAAATGCTGTACCCATTAAACATTAACTTCTCATTTCCCTTTCCCCTCAGCCCCTGGCCACCACCATTCTACTTTCTGTCTCTATGGTTTTGACTACTGTAAGTTTTAAAATCATTATTTCTATTCCTTGCTTTTGTTCCTTGTATTTTCTTTTACCATTTGCCACCTTCTCCAATCTGTCTCTTTGACCATTTTATGATAGTACTTACTGTTTCAAGGAAGAAAAGCATGGAACTTTTTAGAAAAGGGTGAAAGTGGAAAGAATGGGGAGAAATAGAAAGGATTCCAGGCAAATACAACATATATTGGGGGAAACCTGGTAAAAACGATGACTTTCAAGCAAGACTTACAGTCCCTGAGATTTGTAAAAGTTTTTGGTCTGGGAGTTGGGAAAGAGTTGTAGGTGAAACAAGGAGAATTTTGTAAATCCTAAAGGATTTTTGGATGTAAGAGCAGAGAGTAGGGTCCCAAAGAATATATGATTTTGTAATATACTTAAGGAGACAGGATTTTAGACAGCTTCAAGGAATTCCCAGAAAAGTACAGAAACAGCAAAACAAGTCTCCTGCAAACAAGAGTGGCAAGAATGTTGTGAAACGCAGTGCATCTGAGTAAACCACAGTGTAAAGTGTTCTGTACTTGGCAAATAAACTCCATTTGTTTAAGAACAGCAAGGAAGTGGGTGTGGAAACGAACTGTGCACAACCCTCTAAAATTTTTACTAAAGCAGAAAAATGTTACCTGGTTACCAGATTTATTAAAGAACTGCAAGACCTAAAAAGCTGCAATTGATAGAAAACTGAGAGGTGGCCATACAGGAAGATCTAACTCTTAGTGAATGCCCTCAGTGGCAGATTACATTGAATAAATGTAATAAATTCAATTGATAACTTGAATTCCATCTCCATCCCATACCTTGCCATTATATAAAGACTCCAGATTTCAGAATCAGTTTCAAGGAAGAGGATACAGAACATCAAAAAAAAAAAGAATGAGATTAATTTCTGCCCAGTGGTAAAAGGGGGCTTCATATTGAAGTTAAATTCAAAGATAATAATGAAGTTATACTTATTGTTCACTTGAGTATCTTATGTAGAATTATAATTGCTGTTGTAAGTATGCTTACATAGATCCACCTTCGCAAACCTTACTTCTTGGTTTACATTGGAGCTTCAGGGATGCTGAGGGTTGGTTGTGACCTTTCTGTTTTCAGTAGTTCACTGTGAAGTAGTTTCTTAGGCATTTGGAGTCTATCCATCATTTAGCTATATGCTCCCAGATGAGTTATAACGCGTCAAGCATTTACTCTGAACTGTCACACTAACTGTGATCTCATAACTCATCCTGTCTTACTAATCGTCAAAAATAGTTCTTGGGTGGCTGTGAAGCTCCATGAAGACAATTATGCCATTTGGAGCTAGTGGAAGCCCAAGAGTGTCAAAAATCTGGGGGAGAGATTTTTAAATGAGAATAATCAAGAGAATTTTGTCAGAATTTTCCTCCACTCAAAGGATCTGATATAATATTCAAGTGTAATTGGAGAAAGATAAAAATTTGGATGAATTTTGACAAAGCTCCATTGATAAATTCAGTACTCTCCACTCATGTTTATTAATACTATTTCTAATGTGGTCATAAAGTGTTTGGA
This sequence comes from Balaenoptera acutorostrata, assembly GCF_949987535.1. Taxonomy (NCBI): domain Eukaryota; kingdom Metazoa; phylum Chordata; class Mammalia; order Artiodactyla; family Balaenopteridae; genus Balaenoptera; species Balaenoptera acutorostrata. Next base: position 82,238,463 of record NC_080068.1, read on the forward strand.
GGATTGTTAATTCAGTCGATAGATAGATATTTATTTCGAATCTCCTCTGTGTAAGACATTGTTCGAAGGGTTGAAAATTACAAGAATGAAGAGAGTTTTCAGAATCCTTGCTGACATGAGTCTTTTTTTTAAAAAATTTATTCTTTATTCTTTTTTTAAAAAATTAATTAATTAATTAATTTTTGGCTGTGTTGGGTCTTCGTTTTCTATGCGAGGGCTTCCTCTAGTTGCGGCGAGCGGGGGCCACTCTTCATCGCGGTGCGTGGGCCTCTCACAATTGCAGCCTCTCTTGTTGTGGAGCACGGGTTCCAGACGCACAGGCTCAGTAGTTGTGGCTCACGGGTCTAGCTCTGTGGCATGTGGGATCTTCCCAGACCAGGGCTCGAACCCGTGTCCCCTGCATTGGCAGGCAGACTCTCAACCACTGCGCCACCAGGGAAGCCCCCGACATGAGTCTTATAAAGTAGTGTGGGAAGAATAAAAATGAAAGAAATGAATGTTACATGGCAATAGTGGTATTTAAAGAAAAGCAAAGAAGGACAAAGTGAAAGCAAGTGAAGAGGATTCTTTTTATAGAATGGTCACGGGAAGTATCTTTGAGAGCTGGCGCTTTATCAACACTTGTAGGAAACTGGGGAGCAAGCCACGTAAATATCCTGGGAAAAGCATTCTAGGAGGAAAACACAGGGAGTGTAAAGTCCCAGGCATGGCAATGTGCCTAAGTATGTTGGAGGAATGGCAATAACACCAAAGACTAGAGTTAAATTGTTGAGGAGGAGTGATGTAGGCAACAAAGTCATAGTGGTAATGAGGGCTTGATCACACAGAGCTTTTAAGAAATTAAGCTTTTACTATGAGTTGGGAAGCCCTAGAGAGTTTTAAGCAAGGAAAGAGCATGATCTGATTTATGTTTTGACAGTATTATTTGTGGTATAAAGGAGGCAACACACTGGGGGAAAGATGATGCTGTCTTGGGTGGTAGCAGTGGTAGTGGTGAGAAGTATTCTGTTTTGAATTTATCTTAAGGTAAAGCTAACAAAATTTTCTGGTATCATGGAGTTTGGATGTGACAAAAAGAGAAGAATTTGACAACATAATACAAAAAGTTGCCATATACTGGGAAGGGAAAGTCTGAAGGAGGGATAGATTGTAGCAAAGCTTGAATTGTATTGTGCATATATACTAACTTGAGATTTATAATGAGATTTATATCATTATAATATAACAAAATTTATATTCATATTATATATTAAAGAGAAAATGTTGAACAGGAAGCAGAAGTTCTGGAGACAGATCTTATTTGGAGACATAAATTTGAGTATTTCTAAGTATCAAATTGGTGATTTAGTCATAGGACTAAATCAGATCACCTAAGAATCTAGTGTAGATAGAGAAGATGTCTAAAGACTAATACCTAAACTAATATTTAAAATAAGAGTAGTGATGAGGGTACAGGAAAGGAAAATAAGAAGCAGCAGCCAGTGAGATAAAGAAAACATGATGGAAGATTAGACTCAGATGGCAAAAAAAGCATTTAAAAAATATTGGAATGATTAAATATTGATGCTAGATTAAGGGAGAAGTGGGTAAAAAATTGACCGTTGGATTTAGCCATTGGGGATGTCATCAGTGACCCTGGAAACAGCAATTCTAGAAGTTGGAGATAAAAATCTTAATTAGTGTAGGTTCAAGAAAGAATGGAAAGAATAGAATAGGAAGAGTTTTAGTATAAAAAAGAATAGAGGATTAAAGAAGTAGGTGAAAGAGAAGAAGGTTTATCCTTGGTTCATTTTTAAGATGTGAAATAATTCATAAATATATTTAATAAGTATATGTTATTACATTAAAAACAATCATACAATATATAATTAGTATATATTAAATAATTATGTATAATATATAGTAAATAAGTATATATAAGATAATACTTATCATATATACTTATTTTAAATATATTAATTATATATAAAGAAGTAATATTTTATATATTATATATATACTCATTTTATATATATATATATATATATATATATATATATATATATATATATATATATATATACTTATTTAATATATACTTACTAGTAGGTCAGGTTGAAGGGGAATAGTATGATTCATAATCCATGAGTGACCTTGAGTCAGAGAAGAGTCTGGCTGAGTTGGGGAGTTTGCTTAGGTAGGAGAATAAAAGTTTCAATAGGAAAGGAAGGCAGGGAGAAAATCTGGGCACAGATGCAAGTAAGCTGATGGATTTGGTAGTGGGAGTATGTGGCCGCTCTTTGCTGATGGCTTCATTTTCTCAGTGAAATAACTTAAAAGATCATCAGGTGAAAGTTAGAAAAAGGGAAGAGGTCTTGGAAGCTGAGAAGAGAGAGAGTATGAGATAGTCATCTTAATAAGTAGGAGAATGTACTGATGAGAAAAATGTAGTAGCATTTTGGGCTAGCACTGAAACTGAGAACTCATTTGGTATTTGATTTCACAAATATAAAGAGATACCAGGTAACATCGTGTGTTTTTTCTTTCATTAATTTTTTTTTCCCTTGAGGTCTGCTCAATTTCTCAGTTCCAGTAATGAGTAAGTGGAGAGGTGGCCTGAACCAGCAAAATCAGTATGTCTCAGGGAGAGATGGGCAAGGAATTCAGGTGTGTATTAGTTAGGATAGTCTAAATTGCTGTAAAAATAGATTTTTAATGTAGTGATTCAACACAAAATAAATTTATTTCTCACCCACATATCAGGTTGGTTGGCATCTTTCTCCCATTCGGTGATTCAGGGACCCATCATTCCTTTGTGTGACTTTGCTACTCCCTAAGGCCTTAACTCAAAGATTTTTCTAGAAAATCTAGAAAAGGAAGACCAATTTTTAAAAATCATTCTGGTAGTAGCACACATCACATCCACTCACATTCTATTGGACAGAACTAATCATACGACCACAGTTACTTCAAATATGCCTGGGGAAATCATTCAGCTACACATTTATCACTACAGAAGGGTAGAGTAAGTTTTGATGGACTTCTAGAGACTTCTAGTCTCTGACATACTGGTTATAATGATGAATATGGAACTTAACTAGGTATGGAGTGTTGGGGAAGCTAGTAAAGTAGTCTTGTTCAGGCTTCAGAGGCGGCACTAGGCCTCTCTCTGACTGGACAATGACGCTAAAGCTGGCTGCATGCCAAACTGCTGAGCTACACCCAGGCCAGCAGGGGTGGTGCTGGCACACACTGTAAACCACTAGATAATATAGAGAGTAAGTCATGGGACTTCTGGCACCCTGAGGGTCTGGCCAGCCCCCCAGGGATCAAGAACATTCCAAGACTTACGAGTTAAGACCAAGGCATTTATGACAACAACCAGAGCTGCAAACTTGCACGTTGGTTGATTGTTATTAGCCTGAGGCCTGGTGCTAAAAGCTGGGCTCCTTCGAGTGGCAAACTGACGTCTCACCTGTGGGGTGGATGCAGTTGGGACTCCAGTCCCAAATGGGACTCCAGATTGCTGTTCAAGGGACTTCCCAGCGCTGCTTGGATCTGGATGTAGGTGCTTCCCCAATTCGGTGATGTATAAACCCCTGTCTTTACTATTCTTTCTTAGTTAGTTATACTATATTTTTCTTAATTAGTGTACTGTAATCTTTGTTAATTCAATAAACTCTCTCTAAACTCTTGTTTAAATGAGTGTACAGTGGTTATTTTGCCAGTGAATCCTAAGAACCTTGAAACCGAAAGTAAGGCTTTTGGTAAAACAGGAGGGAAGTGGGACTAAGAAGGTTTATTGAACAGAGTTAAATGGATTAGAGATCCTAATGCTCGTGGAGGAACTGCTGGAATTGGACTACTAGAGATGTTGACTCAGAAAGATAGGAGGTGACGGTCAGTAAGTAGGATACTTGGAAGAGTGAAGAAAATTGGTTCGTTGCTAATCTGTATGAGTTGCAAAGCCAATGTTGAGTAAACCTAAGGCAACTCAACATCAGAGCAGATATCAATTCCCATCCTAATTCTTCCCCTGATAATGTGTGTTATAGAATAAATTTATCATTTTCCCTGAATTTTAATTTTATCTTGTTAAATATAAATACTAAAACATCCCACTGGATTACTGGAAAATTAAATGACAGTATGCAGACGATATGGGCTATAAAATGTATACATTCTGATTATTTAGTTATTCATATTTCTAGCTAAATTTCAGGATGCTGCTGATTCCTGTGAATTTGGAATACTTGTAAGCACTAGGGAGAAATAAAGGTTGCTTCTAACGTGTCATGATTCTTCACTGACCTATCAAAAATACAAAATGACTTTTCAAAAAAAAAAGGAATCAGAATATTAACATAGTAAATGGGGAATGTAGGTTGGGGTAGAATAGAATTACATGGTTACAATGCAAAACCCTGTCCACTTTCTCAGAGTAATTCATTTGTGTGGTCTGGATTCTCTCGTCAGGTCTGCCATACCAATAATATATTCAAGTGAAGGTTAAAATATTTTGTTGTAATAAAACATGTTTTCACCATTTGTCATAAAATAAAACTGGTAAGCTTATTCTAAATTAGAATATTTTTCCAACTCATGATATGTGGGAAAAGATAGGAGCCTAAATTTGAGCCACAGTAAGAAATAAAACTATGAAATATATAATTATATCCTCCCCACTTTAAAGGGGAAAGAAAATACGTAAAAGATATTTGACATTTATCCTTCCTTTTCCTTCTCCATTATCCCCACAAGGAATTTTGTACATCCCTGACAATAAAACCAAACCAAACCAAACCAACCAACAAACAAAACAAAGCAAGAACACCTGGAGATTTTGGAAGCTCGAGAGGCTATCAAGACTTCCATTATAAAAGAAAGGAGAATTTAAGGCAGAAGACAAGAAAATTTGCAGAGGAAATGAGAAAAGAGAAAGTTAAGTCTACAAGGAGTTGACTGGATTTTGAGAAGAGATTCTAGAGGTGTTTTGTAAGAGGTAAGAGAGATTTTGATAATACCTAAATGTTGGTAGCCTGCTGTCTTAGTGAGTCTGGGCTGCTAAAACAAAGTACCATAGACCAGGTGGCTCAGAATATGATTTCTCACAGTTCTGGAGTCTGGAAGTCTGAGATCAGGGTGCCGGCTTGGTTGAATTTTGGTGACAGCCCTCTTCCAGGTTGCAGATTGTTGACTTCTTCTTGTTGTATCCTCCCATGGATCAGAGTAGAGATAGGAAGCAAACTCTCCTGTAACTCTTATACAGATAGTGATTCCATTCATGAGGGCTTCACCCTCATGATTTCATCTAATCCTAATTAACTCCCAAAGGCTCCAACTCCTAATACTATTGCACTGCGGGTAGGTAGGGCTTCAACATATGAATTTTGGGGGGCACAGACATACAGTCCATAACATCTGTACATTAGGGTGTTGATAAAATAATAGAAGCAAGTGAGAAGTGTTAGTGGAAATTGAGAATGGTGAAATCTGATATTTAGGAGAGAGAATTAGCCTGGAGTTTCATGATTTGGGGTCTGATTAGAAGTGGGGAAGAGGGCACTTGATCTTTTCTCTGTTTTGAAATGCCCTCCCCACTGAACACTCTTACCCTTCATACTCTTTTCTCAGTCTTTAGATTTAAGCTCTGTCATCACTTCCCCAGGTCATCAGTTCCCAGGTGACACAGTCATAAATTCTGTCACAGAATCCCACTGATGTCCTTGGGACTAGCCATTATCCTTATTTCATGTATCTCTCCTATTAGACAGTAAGCTACCTGAGATCAGGACCTGTTTGTGTTCTGCTCAATGCCTCACATACTGCTTGGCATATATAGTGTACACTCAATAAAAATCTATTCAATAAATTAATGATTAGGAAGTCTCAAGGACATCTTGATATGTTCTCAGTAAGATATGGGTATGACAACAAATTGGAGAGTGTTGTCATTCACTAGGGTAGAGTAGGAACAGATATAGGAGGTGGGAGAATGCGCTTATGTTCACTATTTTTGGTGTTGAGTTTCAGATGCCTGTGGGTCACGTAAGTGGAGGTGGTGAGTCAGCTCTAGAGTATTGTGGACAATGTGCTTTAAATGCCAAGATAAAGGGTTTAAACTTTATTCAGCTGGAGCAGGATCTAGAAAAAAGACTGAAAAGGAGTGAGTGGGCCGAGAAGACATTTTCACAGAAGCAAAACTGACAAAGGGAGAGAAAATGTAACTGACATTCCTTCTCTCATGGAAGGAGCAGAGGATTAGGCTGTTGCATGTTGTAGGTTCTTAGCACCTCAGCTGTTGCTTAGCTGTATAACAATGTTAATGCTTGATCAGAGGCTCCAGCACACAGAGAAATTACTTCTCCTTTTTTTATTCGTATTTATGAGAATCTGTACCTTATAATTCTGCCAGATATGAAATAGCCAGAGGCCTTAGTGACCAATCATTTAAATGTATATTTGAGCCAAATGAAACCTTGAGAAATTCAGACTTTACAAAATGTTTCCTTAGAATATTTTTGCATACATTATTGGAAGAAACGGTTTTAGGCTAATTTGTATAACTTATCAGTGCAATACAATGTAATTTGTTAGGTTGAAAACCAGTAAATTTTCTTTTTCTATCAGAAACCTATAAATGACAAAGTAATGACTTAGATAATGTATTTGTTAACTTGTTGTAGCTAACCTTTTTATTTTTGATAAAGTATTGAGAATTGTATTTTCCTTTTTTTCCTAATTGAGATATAATTGGCATGTGACATTGTGTAAATTCAAGGTGTAAGCTCTCTTTCAAAACTAACTAAATAGTATGTCTTTGCTATTGTCCAAGCACAATTTTATTTCTTCTCATGCAGCATTTTAGATGTTAGAGAAAAAGCTAGTTCTGGCCAGGAAAGGCTATGCTTTAGAAACTAACATTTACACTGCACTTTTTACTTGAAAAGCCACTTAAGAACATAAATTAATCTTTACAACACTGTTGAGAAGTAGTTAATGACAGGAAGGATGATCATTACCCCCATATTACAGATGGGTAAAACTGCACTGCAAGTTTAGAGACCAAATTAAAATTATTACTCACGTGGCAAAACATTTATGACTATCCCCATCTGATATTTCACGCTTCAAGTTCTTTTTAATGCATAATCATCCCTTGGATGAATAATTGTATTGCTCTGAGGTCTTTAAGAGAAAAAATACTGAAGTAATAAGACAAGGCACATGGAGTTTGGTCAGTACACGATGGAATATCTTTACCCTCTACTGCACACCCAGTGGGAGAGAAAACTTATACATTACTGACATACTTCATCACTTCCCATACAGGCATCATATTCAATTAAGTAGAGAGCTCTCTGTCAACAAACTTGACAAGCTCACCTAGGGAATGTCACAACCTTCCCCAAAATCAATATTCAAGTTATGACGGACTGACAGCTTCACAGATGATGGAGTGTCCCTTGATTTTTACCTACTTCTGCTGCAGAACAGAGAAAAGTGTTCAAGGCATGAAAAAACAAACTTAATTAAGCTTAAGGGATATGGTTGAGTAATGTAAATCCGGAGCAAACAAAGTCATGGAGCATTAAAGAACAGCTTAATGAAATTCTGATCAACAGGAAAGAAATGAAGCACTGCTTCAACTGATTCAATAACGTTGGTTCTTGGTGATTTAGGAAGGTAAATGTTCACTTTTAAGTGGTTACTTTTGAGAAGTAATTTCCTAGACTCTTTAGACTGATGCATATCTTGAGAATTTCTATACTTTCTAATATATTTGACAAACTGCTGATAGTTTTCTCTTTCTGCTTTGATCTGTAAAATGATTCATAACAGGCTCCAGAAATGAAAAAAAGAGGATTTAAAAATTTTAGTGGGAAAGCACAAAGACTAGGGTTATCAGAAAACCAAGTGCCCAGCCTCAGAAGTTTTGACAGATATCATTCTCTGGGACAACTTTTCTTAGGTGGGAAGATAGTGATAACACTTCTAATAGTGTTGGGTTCATCTAACTTACCTCCTTTCTAATCCCTTGTTCTACTCTCTGACTTTTCCTCTTAGACTCCAATCTTCTTGGGTATGTCACATTAACAACTTCTTTGAGCAAAGGTTAAGGCATCCATGAAATAATTTAAATTATAAATGATATCATTAATCTACAACTTAGTGCACGCTGACACATGAATCAGCTGGCAAAGCCCTTCTGAACAGGGTGAGTGCAAGAAAAATTTACTGGGAGAGAGAAAGGAGTGAGCAAGTGTACCATGACACATAAAGGCATAAAGTTCCAGAGGAAGCCTTTTTTTTTTTTTTTCTGTTCAGAAATTGTTGTGTCTCTAACTTTAGATTACAAACTAGACCTGACTTTATGAAAACAAAAAAAATGGAGAGAGAGAGAGAAACAGAGACAGAGAAATGTAGAGATCCATTTCTACAACTGAACCACAGTTGTCTCCATAAGAAAAAAATGTAAATAATAAACAATGAAATTATGTTCACATTCAACTACAAATATTACACTTTTTCTCCTTTGGATGACTTCACTTTTTAGAAGGGAAATATAGGATAGCCAATGACCTTTGATATTAATATATAAATTGGAGGGAAAAAAACCCTAGAAAACCACAGAAAAAAACTCAGCCATCGGGATTCAGTTCCTCTAATATAATTCAAAGTCAGGAAGTTAAAAGAAAAAAAGGCAGCAGTGAGTTGTCTAAGTAATGTCACAAAAGTTCATGCTGAATGACATGCATTTACGTATAAATACTCTTGTTTTTTGTGTGGATATAGTTCTATGAAGTTTGGTTAAAATTTTCCAAGACAATATCAGTTAGATACAGACAACTGGAGGGAAAAGCATAATGGGGATAATGATGATTCTATGTTATCAACAAAAGCATAAACCTTTCTTCCATATTTTTCTCTTATTCTTTCTTTTTCTTCCTTTTAGTTCTTCAATGATGCAATAAATATTATGTGCATACAATATAGCAGGTGCAGTGCTGGACACTGAGGTTATACATTTCTATTACACAGGGGCAGGGCAGTTTCCTAGGTTATAATTAAGGCAGATTTCTTTTTAAAAATACTGGAATGAATCTTTTTGTTATTTTGCATTTTCATTTGTTCATAACTTTGGATATTTGGACAACTTAACATTTTTGATGCTTAGTTCTTTCTTCCACAAAATAAGGGGATAAGAGGAAATTCTTAAGCACCTGGTCAGTGCCTGGCACATAATAGGCATGTGATACAGATTAGTGCCATTTAGTATTAAAGGCAAAAATTTCAGCCATTCTGAAAATATACCTACTTAAGCCCAGTTTACCCCCAATATTTTTGCATACCTAAATTTTACTATTTTTGTCAATATTCATTTTATTTCTGTGTTCTTTCCTCCTTGAGAGAGGTTTCAAATATAAGGCACTCAGGGACTTCCCTCGTGGTGCAGTGGTTAAGAATCTGCCTGCCAGTGCAAGGGACACTGGCTCGATCCCTGGTCTGGGAAGATCCCACATGCCGTGGAGCAATTAAGCCCATGCGCCACAACTACTGAGCCTGTGCTCTAGAGCCTTCGAGCCACAACTACTGAAGCCCGTGTGCCTAGAGCCCGTGCTCCACAACAAGAGAAACCACTGCAATGAGAAGCCCGTGCACTGCAACGAAGAGTAGCCCCCACTCGCTGCAACTAGAGAAAGCCCATGTGCAGCAATGAAGACCCAGCACAGCCAAAAATAAATCAATAAATTAAAAAATATATATATAAGGCACTCAGAAACTCAAAGTAGGGAGTTTGATTTAAAAATGGGCAGAGGATCTGAATAGACATTTTCCCAAAAAAGACAAGCTGATAGCCAACAGGGACATGAAAAAAACGTTCAACATCACTAATTGTTAGGGAAATGCAAAACAAAACCATAATGAGATTGTTACCAAATGCAATCCATGTGCCTGACGCACAGTGAGGCCAAACAATACCAAAACGTCGAAGTTTGGAGCAGAAAAAGTTTTATTACAGGGCCATGGATGGAGACAGGTGGCTCATGCCTTAAAAACCCTGAACTTCCCAAAAGCTTTCAGCAAAGCCCCTTTATAGGAAAGGTGAGGGAGGGGCATGGTTAGTTTTTGCAAACTTCTAGGTGTCAGATCCTTTATTCTTGAGGTCGGGTCATGGTCAGTCATGATGTTGCTGCAAACCTCCACAAAAACAAATGTTATTCTCTGTCCTGACAAGAAAGGGCAAGGTCCAGAGGCTCAACTTTTACCCTCTGAGGTCCAGGCCCTGGCTAAGAGGAGGGGGTCCCTGCATGGGCTGGTTACCCTGCCTGGGAGCATTTGTCCAGCACCCAGTCTGGGTCCTCCCACCAGTGCCCAGGCCTGGCTGAGGAAGCAGATCTCAGCTGGCAGCAGGGATGACCCTGCCCAGCCATCATCACTCAGGGAGCCGGGCGCCCAGGACCCAGCTGGCCCTCAGGCTCCTCAGGCTGCGCAAAATGGGGGCGGGTCCGGCAGCCCGTGACCCATGAAGACTGCCACCACGGCCATTAGGTTGTGGAGGAGGGGAGGGGGGAGAGGTTCGCTGCTGCTTCAAGGCCTGGGCCTGGCCAGTGGGAGGCCAGGGAGAGGGCTCTGGAGCTCTGCAGGACACAGCCCTCAGCCTGTCCTTGGGCCCCCCAGCTCACCTACTGGCCCCAGGCTGGGGGCCCGGAGGGCCCAGAGGGCCCAGAGGGCCCAGGGGAGAAGGCTGTGATCCGCCTCTCACTGCACTCTCTGCTGCCAGGACCATTGCCCGGCTGACTGCTAGTAGAGCGGGATATCTAGGGTCTTGCACTAACGGCCTCGTACCTGCCCTGCCCCTATTACAATTCCCCTCTTTTCCTGCAGGACAGAAACAAAAGGGTAAAGTCCAACGATTTCCTCAACTTTTTCACAGCCACTACAGAAAACAGTATGGAGGATCCTCAAAAAATAAAGAATAGAACTAAATTATGACCCAGCTATTCCATTTCTGGGTATTTATATGAAGAACATGAAAGCACTAATTTGAAAATATATATGCACTGCTATGTTCATTGCAACATTATTTACAATAGCCAAGATATGGAAACAACCTAAGGGTCCACTGATGGATGAATGGGTAAAGAAAATATGGTATATATATACAATGGAATACTACTCAGCCATTAAACAGAATGAAATCCTGCTATTTGTGACATCATGGATAAACCTCGAAGGTATTATGTTAAGTGAAATAAGTCAGGCAAAGACAAATAGCATATTATTTCACTCATATGTGGAATCTAATTTAAAAAAAAAACAAACTCATAGGTACAGAGAACAAATTAGTAGTTACCAGAGGGAAAGTGGGTTGGGGGTAGGTGAAATGTGTGGAGGGAGTCTACTCTACGGTGATGAATGGTAACTAGACTTATAGGGGTGATCATTTTGTAGTGTACACAGATGTCAGATTATAATGCTGTACACCTGAAACATATAATTAAAAAAAAAGATAAGTAGGGCGCTCAAGTAGAAGTTGTATTTCAGGCTGTTTGAATGTCTGGACAAGCGAAGCTATTTTCTATAAGTGAAGAATTCACTGCATAGTTTCTCAAATTCTGTATTTTCTATTATCTTTAGAAATAACCTATGTATTTAGAATTTCCAGCTCTTGTGCAAACGTTAGCTGTTTATCCCAATTCTGATTTTTTTAACTTAGAAAAGAAAGCAGCAGCAAACACATCAACTTCTACCATAAAAATATTGATTTGGGTTCTTTATGATACACATTGTTGCCTCTAGAATCATTACATTCACTCACTAATTCCCAGAAGCAAACTTTCCTACCTTTTTAGAAACATAGTAAGCCATCCACAATGTCACCCAGAGCTGTAATTGTAATTATGGCTAAAAAAATTCATGGCTTCAAACCAGTTAGATATATTTGAAGATAAACACAAACATAAACGTGGCACAGTATTAGCGCAATGCCCTGTCTCTTGAGTGCCACCAAACATCTGTGTTGGAAAGAAAGAAGCAAATGCACAAGCAAGCTCTGGCTTCTCCATCTCTGAATGTGTGTTCTGAGATGACACACTAGGGTGTATGTGAACAAATAATGAGAATGTTGTGATCAACACAACTCATTACCCACATCTCATGAGAATTCCTGTTGGTAGTTTGTTGTCAATTTGTGCCTCACTAATTCTGTGATCCTGAACAGAAAACAAACTCAAACCAGAGTTAAAGGTAATAATATTAGTTCATTTCTCGGTATTTGAATGAACTTGTCAGGCTGTTTATAGTTACAATTCCCCTGAAATAGGGAAAGATTGATATCAATCACATTGGTAATGGAGTCCACTTCTTTGTTACTTCCAGCTACATAACATGATGGTTCTAAATATCTTCCCCCGTTGGCACTGTTTTGTGTACCATGGATTCCAGTTATACAAAGCTTTGCACTTAACTGCTCCACAAATATGTGCTGATCATGTGATGGGGAGAATGAGTTTATTCACCAAGTCACACTCCTAGGATTGGGGTGAATCAGTTTGAGCATAATGACCTTGGTTAGTTAAAGTAAACATTTATTAATTCACATTTATTATATAATAAACTGTGTTTAATGCTGGGATATACCGAAGAGCAAACATCAACAAGATTCCTGCTGGATGCAGGTGAAGGAAGATCTTGTGGGAAAGAAAATTTTAATTATATAATCAAAACTACAGCTTTAGTAATGGCTAAGAAATGAGAGGTGTCAGAACTAGTTAACAGCAAAGAGGAGAGGGAAGAAGCAGTTTATGCTGAAGAATCAGCCCTTGCAAAGTTCTTATGATAAAGGGATTAAAGAAGGATTGCATGACTGCAGTGGAGAAACTGGAGTGGAGTATGACTCAAAATGAGGCTGGGGAAATAGGAACACGACTTTTTGTTCCTGTTTTGTTAATATTTTGCTGTGGGACCAACAGGAAATTGTGAAGGGCACGTCATTGTGGCTGTGGGATATATAAAGAGCAGACTGACAAGAAGGAGTCAAGTGTGGATGAAAATGAATAATGAGGAATTATTAATTAATTATTATTAATAGTGAGGAATTTAGCCCCACCCAAAGAAAGGTCTGGCTTTTGTTCCTGGCTCCTGTCAGGTAACTTCTAAATCCTTGGAATTTCCTGAGTGATAGGAGTGTCTTTGTTACTTACAGCAGGCCCCAGGGATGATACCTGATAGTTCATGCTAGTGGCATGACCTGTGATGGGCTCCTTGGCCCGCATAATATTGGCTTGACCTCCAGAGAGGAGTGAGATTGAGTTCAAACACATGGGCAATTGATCAGTCTGTCATGTCTACATAATGAATTCCCAATACAAACTTTGGACACTGAAGTTTGGGTGAGCTTCCTGGGTTGTCAGTACTCTGTGCAGATTGTCACACATGAAAACTGAGAGGGTAACACATTCTGAGGAGACTCGGAGATTCTTCCCTGTCTCTTCTTTTGGCTGAATTTCTGTTTCCTTTCCCTGTAATAAACATAACCGTGAGTATGATAGGTTTTCATTAGCTCTGTGAATTTTTCTAGCAAATTGTCAAACCTGAGGATGGTTTTGGGAAACCCTCTCTGATAGTTAATTTCATGTTTCAATGTGGTTGGGCTAGGATGCCCAGATATTTAGTTAAACATTATTCTGTATGTTTCGGTGAAGGTGTTTTTTAGATGAAATGAACATTTAAATCAGTGGATTTTGAGTAAAAAAGATTAACCTCTATTATGTGGGTGGACTTTATCCAATCAGTTGAAGATCTTAATAGAACAAAGACTGACCTCCCCTGAGCAAGAAGGAATTCTGCCAAAAGAATGCCTTTGGACCTCCACCTGCAACTTTTCTCTAGCCCTCCAGCCTGCTAGCCTACCTACAAATTTTGGACTGGACAAAGCTCTGCAATTGCATGAGTCAGTTCCTTAAAATCTCTCTCTCTCTCTCTCTCTCTCTCTCTCTCTCTGTACATATACGTACCATTGGTTCCGCTTCTCTGGAAAACCCTGACTAATACACCCTCTAAATTTGAGGTTAGTGTCAGGTAGGGCGATTTTGTGTGGACTCTTCCCTCTAACTTTGTAATTGGACCCTAACTTCTTGCAGTATGGGTCAAAAGTCTTGGGCAGACTTGGAAGTCAGGTGCACTTAACCTCATGGCTTGGCTAACTCTGGGTAACAAGTTATGAGGAACTTCTATAGTCCTGGAGAAGATACAGTTTTAGAACAGATAAAAATAGAGCTGAGAGATATATGTTAAATAAAATCAACAGGAATTAGTGAGAGGGGTGAAGAAGGACAGGATGTAATGTTGATCAGGGAGTGTGCAAATGTTCTCATTGGATCATTAAGAGGGTATACTAGTATGCAAGGAATTAACTGTTTGGATAAATGGAGTATGAAAATTATTTACAGTGGTCACATACAGATCTTTGGAAGAAACAAATCCTTTTGGTGGAGAGATGACTCTAATATCGAGAATATATGTGGAGAACAAATTATGCAAGAACAAACTAAAGCCAACAGTTAACCCCCTTGTCATCTCCCCTGCCCTGTGTTCTCCTTCCCATTCTCCCCAGCAAGCTTGAGGAGCAGCTTATTTCAGTTGATTCAGGATGAGCCAATCATCACAAGAACAGACTCTACACTTTTAGGCAGTTCCAAAAGGTGCTGGCTAGAGGAAAAGCACCAAGAACAAGCAATGGGTCTGTAAAATTTGTGAGACATTTGAAAGAACAAACACTGACATTTGCATTTTCCTCCGGGAGACCAAAAGCAGAGATGTTTCAAGAGAAAGGACTTGAAGAATAAGGGGAGAAAGAATGGTGACTAAAAAACAAACAAACAAAACTTGTAAAACATCTTCTGAGAATGTAGGGACCGTCTGTTACCTTTCTCTCTATTATTAATAAGTGACGGAGTTTGTGCAGAGTGTAGCTGGTGGACCAGACACACACTCTGATTCTCCCCTTTAGTAGTACCTGTCCCTCTCCTTATAAACCCCAGATGCTCTACTTTGCTCTGTGTACTAACCATCACATTCTTGAGAGAAGAACTGATTAAATCCTCCTTGAAGTACTCAGATCACTGGTGATATTTGGGATAAGTGGAAAAGTGATGGTCCCTTCTTCCCTGGACTGAGGCAGGCTCTGGTAACATCATTTCCACAGACTGTGTGTTACAGAACATCTTCCTTTCCATGTTCCTTTTTGGAACATTCTAATTAGAGAAGTAGTATGGTAAGTTATTTAATCTTGCTCTCCCCACAAGTTCTGAATGTGTGGTGTCATGTTTTGTGGGTCAAGAAAAGAATGGGCCTACCACATTCATTACAATCTCTTTTTCCATGTTTCAATTTAGATTTCCTTTTAGTTCTTCAAGTCCTTTGATGATAAAACACAATAAGAGGATTCTGATTCTACTGTAGTTAGACAAGAAGCTATTGTTTTCCTGAGGTGATATACTCACTCACTTTTCAGAGGGAGGAGCAGGGAGGGGTGTCAAGACATACACAATTCCAGGTGGAGAGAGAATAACTGTCTATTAGCAATAATGTGAAAAGGGCTCCAAAATAAGGCTCAAGACTCAGTTCCAAGATAATTTGTTTACACCTTCCAACAATAACACTAGTAACCAGTCCAACTACAGAAAATTCTATGATCTGGCCTCCAGCCTCAGGCCATGATGCTTGACTTGACATAGGCATGTCTGAGCCCCGCTCCAAAGCATTCAGAACATTCTCACAAAACAGGCCCACCCTTAGTTCACTGGGAAATGGCTAGAAAGAATGATTTCTGTGAGAAAATTGAATCCAAATAGTGGTAAATGTATAATCCTTGTTCTAAATAACCGTAATGGTGGGAGGAGGTTTTGTGAAAGTTAGGTTTGAGAAACATTTCTGAAGCACAAATTCTACTGATGCATATATTAATCAGATGTATTTATGGCAAAGGTTGAATGCATAGAGACTTTAAAATGTGTCTGAATTTAGTGATAAAATATTGTATACATTTTAGTATTTTAAATTGTTTATCAGTTGAAGATTACATAAGCTATATTGTTTATACTGTTTAATGCATATTTCCAAAGTCTCACAGACACATGAATCCCTGGACTCATAAAACTCTGTCTGTTGCATATTCCAATAATGCAGCATATATATTTCTGGGCTTTTTGTGGAAAATTACAGAGCCTCAGGTGTCTACAGTAAATACCAAATGATGTTTAAAGCTGTCTTTATCCTTATTTTTGAAGTAGATTTCTGATGAGAAAATACTGCAATGACACAACCTTGCTTCTTTAAACTTAATATGTTTCATGTGAAAGTAAGAGATCAGTTGTGATTTTACCAGGGAGATCAAGACATTTGATCATCTTAAGGACTGCTTTAAGAAGGAAATATCTTTCTTGCATTATTTTGGGAGTCTGGTAAATTAATAGCTTAAAAGTATTACATGCTCTGCAGAAATGGAGGTGTATATACTCAGAAAACCTTAGGAACATGTAATTGAGAACATTTTGAACTTGGCTTAGGCTTTTTAAAATTCAAAATATACCAATATAAGTCAATTATTTAGACTGTTCTAAGGCTAGCTTTCCTCCAATATGAAAATAATAAGGTGACATTGTCATTAAATCAGAGGCTTACATTTGACCACTGTGAATTTGCCAGGCTTGAAGGAAATGTGAGGGAATGATAGTAACTGTGTAAGGGTTTTTGAAGACAGGAGTCTCTCTTGCTCTTCGTGTATACACCACGATCTCCACCTGTACAAGCTGGCAACCAGCTGGCATCAGGGGATTGGCTCATTAAATGAAAATAAACCTAACCCATTTAGGCTAGCTTGTACTTTATGAAACTGGGGCACACAATATTAGTATATTAATATTCAATAGAATACAGGGAAATATCAAAGCAGATGTGTTAAGTTCAAACTTCGAAGGTACTGGCAAACACAGTCAACAATTCTGCCTCTCCCTTCATTTATAAAAGCATTTAGTAAGCTGAAACGTTTAAACAGATGTTAGTTACTGTTATTTATAGATCTTAAATTCTAGAATGTCATCAACATCACAGACTGCTCACAGATATTCTGTGAGTTAGTTGTAACGTTAGCATTCTAGCCTAATACCTTCATCTACTAGATGAAGAAAACAGGCCCAGAGAGCTTATGAGACTTCCTGAATGAAGTTCACACTGTAAGTCAATAGGAAGTGAGCTTAGAATCAGGCTTTCTGATTCTTATATTGGCACTATTTTCACATTATCACCGACACTGACTTTTTTGAAATATTAGTTTTTTAACTAAATCTCTGTTCTTATTTAAAAAGCAGTTTCAACTTGATATTTTCCAACTTTGTCCGCGTTTCACAATGACAATGACAAAAGTGACAATGATATTTTGAAGTCAAACCGTCATAACAGGTGCGGGGTGGGCGTGCAGCGTTAACGCTGAGGTTAGATGCCTGGCTCCGCCAACAGTCAGGTGGGCAGTGGTCCTGGCGGCAGAGAGTGCGATGACAGGTGGATTGCGGCCTTCTCCCCGGGGACCTCCAGGCCCTCCAGGCTTGGGGCCGGCAGGTGAGCTTGGGGGCCCAGGGACAGGCTGAGGGCTGTGTCCTGCAAAGCTCCAGAGCCCTCGCCAGGGCCTCCCACTGGCCGGGCCCAGGCCTTGAAGCAGCGGCAAACCTCTCCCCCACGTCCCCATCTCCGCGACCTAACGGCGGTGGCAGTCTCCATGGTCAGAGTCCACGGAGGCCTCGGCAACTGGAGTATATGGACACTGCCATTAAGGTAACAGCTTCAGCCAGCTTCAGTCTCTCCATTCAACTTTCAAAAACTGGTACAGCTTAGATCAGTTGTCTACCCCTAGGAGATGGCCAGAGGTCAGGGTTAAGTGGCAAGGACATTGCACATCATTACTCCTGGTCCACCTCTGTGGTTGGGACTATTCTCAAAGGAGAACAGTTGTTGTGAGCTGGGAATTAACCTGACTGGTGTAGGCTACAACATGTATTCCTACTGATCCTATACAAATGATTCTCTCCAGTTTAAATGAAAAGCCTAAGGGCTGGCTGGGTCCTGGGCGCCTTGCTCATTCAGTGATGACAGCTGGGCAGGGTCTGGGGACCCTGAGATCTGCCTCCTCATCCAGGCCAGGGCACTAGTGGGAGGACCCAGCCTGGGTGCTGGACAAATGCTCCGGGGCAGGGTAACCGGCCCACCCAGGGACCCCCTCCTCTTAGCCAGGGCCTGGACCTCGGAGGGCAAAAGTTGAGTCTTGGGGCCTTGTTCTTTCTTGTCAGGACAGTGAATAACATTTTGTTTTAGTGGAGGTTTACAGGAACATCCTGACCTGACCATGACCTGACCTCAAGAACAAAGGATCTGGCTCCTAGAAGTTTGTAAAAACTAACCAAGCCCCTCCCTCACCTTTCCTATAAAGGGGCTTTGCTGAAAGATTTCAGGGAGTTTGGGATTTTTAAGGCACGAGTCACCTGTCAACTTGCATGGCCCTGCAATAAGCCTTTCTCTGCACTTAACTCCGAAGTTTTGGTATTGTTTGGCCTCACTGAGTGTCAGGCACATGGACTTGCATTCAGTAACACCATGTCTCAATTAGCAACGAGCAAACCCAGACAGAGAGAGGCAGCGAGAAACTACGTGATTCCTAAGGTCATGGGTGACAAAGACAGGACTAGAATGGATTTTGTTGACTTTTCAATTATGATAAAAGTTAGAGTTGAGCCTAAACAGCATCAGAACTGTAGGAAGAGAAGGAGAATTGGGAGGTGTTGTCAAGTACTGGAAGGGTACAGTGAGACTCTGATCCTGAGGACTTAACTTGGAAGTAAGGGAACATGGTGGTTGCCTTTTCTTGTTGAGACTTTTTCTTGCCTCACTTTTGCTGTTATCATCTAGGCAGCCTCTTCATAAAGGAAAGAGGCACCTGACCCATGAGATGAATAATTAATTTAAAACAATCATGATGATTCCATTTCCCTTTGCCACTGATTGGATTAGTGGTGGCCATGCGACCTAGACCTAGCCAATAAGATATAAGGGGAAGTCTTCCAGGAAAAATGACCATATTAGCAAAATAGAACAAAAAGAGAAAGCTCTCTTGGCTTTGAGCTTACTTGTGTAATTATGTGATGTTTGGAAATGCAGAAATCTTTTTTCACCATGCAAGAAAATTAGGAGACTCTTGAAGAAGTTTAGTGTCCTGACATCATTGAACTGGTGAACCAACTCTAAAACTTATATCATCAGATATTTTTTTAAATGAAACAAATAATTACATTTTGCTTAAGCCACTTTTAGTCAGGAAATTTGTTATTCATAGCCAACAGCATCATAAAGGACTCTGGTTCCCATTAGTCTTCCTTTGCCTGCAGGTCCATTCTCTGCCCTTCTCTGTCTTGCTTTGTGCCTGGAAGACTGAACCCTATAGGGACTGTATCACCTAGACTTCTTTGCCTTCTGGTTTCTGGTTGGTATTACCTAATGAGAGGCTCCTATAGATCAGAGTATTTTTTTCCTACTGTATCTCTGTTTCAATGTGGTTCTGACTGTGCTGTGCTCCTAAGGGGGTGGCTTCCCTCTGGTAGCCTTTATTTCATGGCTGCAGCTCTCAACTAGGCTTAATGATTTACATTTTTTCCCCTTTTTCCTTCAGGTCAAGGGGGACAGTATTAGATTCTTGCTGTTGATTCCTCCCCAGTGTCTCAACATCTTGTGGATTCCTTTAGCCTTACCTATACCTCTATAGATAGTCCCTTCATTAAAAATTCTCAGCTGAGGCTGTTGACTGTTTTCTACTGAAAATCTGACGGATACATACACTGTCTAAAGGCTTTTAAAAATGAATCAGAGCAGAGATATGTCATTTATTTAAAGAGTAGAGTAATTCTAGGCCAACACAAGTTGTTTGTATTGAATAATTAAGGTGGAAGTCTTAACCTGTGTATTAGTTTGCTAGGACTGCCATAACAAAGTAACACAAAAGAGTTGGTTAAACAACATAAATTTGTTGTCTCCCAGTTCTGGAAGCTAAAGTCCAAAATCAAGGTGTTGGCAGGGTTTGTTTCTTCTGAGGTCTGCGAAAAAGAATCTTTTCCATTCCTCTCTCCTAGTTTCTGGTGATTTGCTGGCAGTCTTTGGTGTTCCTTGGCTTCTGAAGCATCACCACAATCTCTGCCTTCATCTTCACACAGTGTTCTCCCTGTGTGCTTGTCTGTGTCCATTTTCCCCTTTTATAAGAAATCAGTCATAGTGAATCAGGGTTCCACTCTACCCCCAATATTACCTCAACTTTACTAATTATATCTGCAATGACCTTATTTCTAAATAAGGTTACATTCTGAGGTGCTGAGGGTTAAGACTTCAACATATAAATTTTGGGAAGACACAATTTGATCCATAACACCCTGTCTGAAGAAACCAGTATGGGTTAGTTGTTCTGCCTTGGAACAGAAAAAGGACTTAGAAAAGCCTGTCAAACACTAGTTATGGTTGATGATACCCTGGACCAGGAATATCAACTCTCCACATAAACTCTCTAGTCTGAATAGTAGATACTCTGTCATCTTGGAAATGGTTATCTCACATAACTTTAACCATATTTACCAAGAAACAGTTTGACTGTAATTTACCCATCCATTTTAAGATTTAAACATTTATTTAAATACTTTACATGTTTTATTTAATTTAATATTTACAACAGCCTTATAAATTAATACTAGCCTTATCATTTTTCAGATAAGCTTGAAGTCACTTGACTAAGGTCTCCCAGCTTGAACAAGCCAGAATGGTGAAGCCAGAATTAAAATCTAAGATTTGACACAGTGAGAGAAGGTCATAGCTAGGGATCATAGTGTTGTGTCATCTTGACTTTCTAATTTTTTTGTTGGTTTGTTTAAGTTATGAAACTGAAAATCTCATGTGCACATCAGTATCACTAACTTGTTAAATGTTAGGTTGTCCTGGGACTGATTGATGTCCTATGTTGTCAACTCTGTTTTCCAGCTCTTAAGTCTGAGTTTCACCTATGACCCTATCTCTGCTTGTTTTCTTTAAACTTTCACAAGAGCTAATAGACAGTAGAGTTACTCCAAGTGAGATTTAGCTAAAAAATTCTTCTCCTTCCTATATATAATTTTTCATATTTTTATTTATTTATTTATCTATTTATTTTACGGCTTGCGGGATCTTCCCTGACCCAGGATCGAACCTGGGCCCTGGCAATGATAGTGCCAAGTCTTAACCACTGGACCACCAGGGAATTCCAGTGTGCTTTTATTTTTAAAAAAGCATTCCTATGTGATGAATATAAAGAGGATATTCCTTAAAACCACTCACACACAACTATGTAAGAAATGATAACTGTCCCAAATTGGCATGGGAAGCTGACGAGAAGCTGTGTAAGACTGCAGTAGGAATTAGTATATTTATTCTTCAGCACTGCCTGAGAAAACCATACATTGGAAAGAACATCCTTCCCCTTCATTCACTGGGAAATAAACAGGCGGCAAACAGGACTGCATTCTAAAGCAGATGGAGTTGGAGGCCTGAAAGATTAGCATAGCTCCAACAATCAGAAATTGCAAACTAAATTGTTTTTCTTTTCACAGATTACTTACTAATGGATGTAATTCCTTACATTTAGTCAGACAAAAATTTCTTTATTGGACCAGGTAGACTTCCCAGGTAAATCTTGTTATCTTTAAGGACAATTGGATGCCTGTGGTCAGAGTGGGTGTATTTTTGCTGCTGTTTTATCATTTATAATGTAGTTTAAAAGGTTTGATTACATTTCAAGCCAATATACTCATCTCTCGTCCCTCTATAATTGGGCTTCAGAGACTTGAGATTCAAATTGGCTTACATATAAAGTTATAAATGCGAATTTTATGGATGTCAAATAAAACAAGAAGTTTTAGATGCTCAGTATTATGGAGAAATGGAAAGATGAGTTTCTATGGTGTGCCAGCTGATCTCACATAGATGAGTTCCCTTGATTCCTTCCACAGTGTTTGAAGTGGATATGCTTACATTTATCACATTTATGAGAATACCAGCATTCGGAGACATTAAATTGTCTAAGGTCTCATAGGTAGGAACAGAAGACCTGGGAATATAGATATCATAATTTTAATCTTAAACTCTTTATAGGATAGCACACTCCCTTACATAGCAAATTAAATTCCTTACCAGACATGTTATAACACAATAGTTACAAAAATTCTGTTTTGTAATAACTGACTCTGCCAATTCATTAAGTACATTCCCATCCTTCTCTCCCTTCTTACTTCTTTCCTTCCATCTCTCCTTCCTTCCCTTCCTTCTCTCTTTCCTTCCAACATTTTTTATTGGGCACCACAATGAACCAGATCATGTTTCATTTTAAAGGGGACATAGATTCATTGAGCTGTAATTCTCAGGTAATGACAGTTGTCTCAAGGAGTCCCAGGCTTCAGAGATGGAGACATGGGCCTATACTGGCTGAGCTAGGAAATCACGTCCTCATGAGCCTGGCAAGATGGTATAAATCTGGTGGGAGAAAAGGAAAGTTCAGAGTATGGCGCATAGTGTAGCCACCTCTAAACAGAGCAACATGGCCAGTCCTACTTTTCATGTGAGAATTTTATTACCCTAATTTTAGCTAACAGCAAACTTAAGTCTTATATATAAAGTAACATTGACCATTTAATCTACGCTCCTTGGTCAAGTAGTTCTATCTTTAGAAATCAGACTGGGAATGACAGAGATTGAATTTGGGGATGTGGCCGCTGGACAGTCCTTTGCCGCATGTCTCTGGAGTCAGATTTAACACAGTTTTGAATACTGCCTACCTTTGAATGTTAATTAAAAATCAGTTTCCCTGGACTTTTCATATGTTCATGATATACTTTTAATTAATTACAGTTCTTTACTTTTGTTCATTCATTTCTTTCTCTATAAACCAAATATAAATTAAGGTTTAATATTTTTTCCTAGCCCAGTGGTAGGCTCTGCAGTTAGAGGAAAGAAAAATAAAGATCTCTGTTCTCTGAACTCCATTCAAATTGTGGCTGGTGTATGTTTGCTGTATTTTTACATTCTCTATTCGGCTTTCACCAACAAGCATACCGATGGGTATTATCAGAATACAAGTATCAGTGTATTAAATAGAAGTAAACATTTTAACATGTTTATCATCTCTTAGAATTTGGATATTGAATTGTTTCATCGATGTAATGTATTACATAATAACAGTACTTGTGATTTAAAAATACACAACAGTCTACCATTCAGATTTAAGTTTTGGACCCAAAAACTTTTTATGGGAAAGTCCCAAGACATCGCTTAAAACACCTTGAGAGGAATCTGAGATGAGTTGATTGCCACCTTGAGACAAAGCAGTGCTGAACCTTATCAAGATTCAAGCCCATCCAACTACCTTTCAACTTTTCACTTTGAGAACTTGATTTTGCATTCAACACAATCTCTCGGCATCTGAAGCTCTGTCAAACTTAACAGCTCTGCTTTACATACATGTTTTGAAAAGCCTCACAGATTCTCTGTTTGCACATACAGTGTACCTTTTAAATAATATAAACTTGAAGCAGCATTGAACGATTATTTTCATAAAAGGAAAACTAGAAACCAGTGAAGCTTACATATTTGCTGTCTTCACAGGAAAAAGAAATGCACTCCTTGCCTTATTTTCACTCTGTAGCAGAGCTCTGCCATTTTGAGACTGTAAGCACAATTCTTTTTTTCAAATAATTCAGAGCCAAGATATGGGGTTGCTTCATTTCTCACTAAACCTAAGAGCTTTTCCAATCATAAAGTAAATGTTTTCTCAAAGAACTGGAACTCTGGGACACACATTTTACCTATTCTTTGTAGCCCAGAATTCCAGTGAATATTATTGGTAACCTATAAACTCAAAGACTGGTAACAACACAGAGCCTACTACAGAGTTTGATTGTGCTTA
This sequence comes from Balaenoptera acutorostrata, assembly GCF_949987535.1. Classification (NCBI taxonomy): domain Eukaryota; kingdom Metazoa; phylum Chordata; class Mammalia; order Artiodactyla; family Balaenopteridae; genus Balaenoptera; species Balaenoptera acutorostrata. The sequence continues at coordinate 82,262,464 of NC_080068.1, forward strand.
AAATACAGAGTGTAGACCATGGGGGGGGGGTAATAATTCTTTCATGATTTTCTTTTTGTTATGTCATGATCTTATCTACATTTGTATCTTATTCTTAAACTCTTTATAGGAGAGCATATATCTTGTATATTAATCAAAGTTTCTTTATTTACAAATTTACATGTACAAATTACTATTTATAAAAAGCATGCTTTATAAATATGCTGATTGATCCAACCAATTCATATATGTACATTTCCTTCCTTCCCTCTTTCTTCCCATTTTCATCCTCCTCCCTCCTTCAATTAATCCCTTTCCCCTTCCCTGACTCCCTCCTCCCTTCCTTCTTTTTTTCCATCCAACACGTGTATCGTGCACCACAATGAACCAGGTTATGTTTCAGTTCCACGGAAAATGGGTCCATTGATCTGTAATCATAATGCTTGCAGGATGATTGTTGACTCATCCCAGGGGTCCCAGGGCTTCAGAGATCAGAGACCTGGTACTATATAAACTTGTAAAGGTTTAGAAATCTCATTTTTATTCTCTACTCTTTTCTATAATGGATTTCCTTATAGAGAAATAAATGTCTCTTAGTCTGTTCTATCCTCTGGACTTAGTAATCATGTATAGATATGAATTCTATAGGTGCTACATGGAATTCTGAATCTGATGCCTTCATGCCTGCATTAGAAATTTGATCAAAGGAAGAACATTATAAGGGATGAGATTGTGGGCCTGGAAGGGTTTGGTGCTTACATTTTGCACATTCCATTTTAACCCTGGTGATGCCACATGTTTCTAGTTAACATCCAACAGAGATGAGCACTTTACTAGGCTCAGCAGTAATTCATGCTGTGAGCTCATAAATAATACTACAGGTGTTGCTTAATAATAAATAATGTTATCAGGAATAAAAAAGATCAACACAGAAGAAGGGGCAAAGAAAAATAGCAACCTAAAATGTGACATTTTCCATGGTTCTTACCAAAATCTTAAGAGGTTACTCCTGATAAGTAAATTTTCTGTGTTTATTTAGCTCATAGATAACCAGGCTGGTATTCATAACCTTAAAAGTTTAGAAATCTGGCTACAAGTCTATATGCATTCCAGTCTACTGTGATTCCTCTCCTATTGATACAAACCTCCCATTTGCTGCATGCTGAGACAAACTTTTATTTTATTATGTATGTATGCATTTATTTAGTCATTTGATACTTATTATCTACTATGCTAGACATGGATTTATAAGAGATGCAAAAGAATGAGGCAACATGATATAGTTGAATAAGTATTGGAATCAGGCAGATTTGGATTGAATTCTCATTACTGTCATGGAGACTCAAGCTGGTAGTGGCATTAAGTCATGCCCACAATGAAATGTAATATAATGTCAAAAGTAGCATATTTTTAGTACTATATGAATATGATAGCAAATAAATGCTTAGAATTCATTGGAAGAAGACCTTACAGTGTGTGAGGGTGTTCATATTTAGTTACTTTTCATCTATATACATAAATCTATCTAGTACAATCAGCCTGAGAAAGACACCCATGTCTTTTAAAGTCCACTTGGAATTATCAAGTTATATAGAACATTTTACAATTTTGCTATATTTTAAATAAAACTTCTAAAATGTTTAATAACATAGAGTAATCCTACTACAACATAATTTCTTTAGCTTTACTTCCTAGAATGGAGTACACATTTAAAACATGTATCTAAGTGGGACATAAATATTCCTGATTTATTAAATAGTCTATTGAACAAAGTTTATATTCTCCTTTTAAAGATACTAACCTTCATGTTTTGCATCCTGTCTGTCGAATAACTGTAAGAGGAAGAAGAGGAATACACTCATTTTGAAACATTTTACTGATTTATCCCATTCCTGACTCTCTCAGTTTCCTGTACTGTTTGCCCTTAACAAATCTGAGTGCAATACAATCAGAGGTTGTAAACTGGCAGCTGGAGGACCCCAGATGGTTCACAGATGCATTTTGTTTGACTCATACAGTGTTGGCTTACACAGTATTTGTATTTTATTCTCAATTATAACTGGGGGATTTCACTTCATTTGTGAATAATTGACTTCCCTTGAAAAAATACCAGAAAATTTCATACCAGTGGATCTTTTTTCAAACATTGTGATTATTGGCTGTGTTGAGGTCACCTTCCCTCTAGTTCACCACAGTCCCCACCATTCCATATTTCATCCTAACACTGAGACCCAATGTCAATTTCTATGTAGCAGAGCACTTGTGCTATTGTTTTTCTTATTGTTGAATGAGAAGAAAAGTTAAATATTTTTAATACCTGCCTCTATCTTATACAAGGCCAGCATTGCATATTTATATAGTCATCTGTTGAAATCCATGGTGGATTGGTTCCAGGAAACCTACAGATACCAAAATTCATGGATGCTTATGTCCCTTATATAAAATGTGTAGTCAGCCCTCTGAATCCACAGGTTTTGCATCTGCAGATACAGAAGGCAACTCTAGTGTATGCCTTTCTCTAAAATTATATGATTTTAGGACTCCTATATCAATCATTGGATAGTTGACCCAGTACAGTGAAAAGAATCAAGCAGATTTAGATTCTGACAGATCTGGGTTCAAATCCAAGTTTGCCACTCACTGATGGCATAATAGTACAGTCAGCCCTTGAGCAACAGGAGTTTGAACTGTGGAGGTCCGTTATACATGGATTTTTTTTTCCAGTAAGTACATATTACTGTATTACACCATCCACAGTTGGTTGAATCTGCAGATGCAGAGCCATGGATATAGAGTATGTGTGGACTGTACTGGGTAGAATGAGAGTTGGCACTAATAACCCCTGTATTGTTTAAGGGTTAACCATATACAAATTAAGTCAAGTGACTTAACCTTGCCAGGCCTTTGAGGTATCTAAAAGAAAGTACTAAAAGTATTTTTATACTTCTAAAGAAATTGAAATGTATTTAAAATATTTATAGAAATTAAATACATTTCAAAATTATTTTTATGAGAAATACGTAATACAATGCTTGTATGATACCTTTGGTGCAGAGCAGACATTACATATACATGCAACCTCCATGCAGTGATGAGACAGATTTCTTTGTGGACTCCTGTATTTTGGTGCTTCTCAGTATCATAAGGAAGTGTTAGTCTTGCTTCTCCCTCCTCAGGTCTTAGCAGGGAACTAAGGAGTCATTAATAGAGAGTCATTAATAGGGAGTCATTAAACACAACTACAAACATTGCTGCTTCTAAATTCCTTAGGAAACATAGAAGTTGCCTCTGTGACATGCCATCTATTCTTTTTTTAAATCTGTCTTCTGATTAGAGCAGAGCATCTAAAAATCTAAACCCTGTATTGTTATCTATGCCCCCTCCTTGTCAAGTTTAATTAATAACTTGTATTTTGGCCTTATTTCTTCTGCCTACACTGAAGGAAAATCCCTATGCCACTATGGTGATCATTACTATAAATATGTTGTGAAGAATACTCTATTTCCTTACCATTTTTTTAATGTATAAAAAGCCATTGCAGGAATTTATCCTTAATTACATTAATCATTTTTAGAAATACATGTTCTTCAGTGGGGGGTAATCCTGTTTTTTAACAGTATGTGCAGGTCCATTTATACACGGATTTTTTTCCAGTAAGTACTAAACTCATAGTGAACAACATAATGAAACATCCTACCCTCTGACACCCTAAGAGGGTCTGAAGGTTCCTCTCAGCCTGTCAAAACTTCAGACAGACTTCGTCCTGACTCTAGGGCCCTGTCTTCCCTTTTCTTGGAGCATTTACTTTAGAAAACTTGCAATTGTAAATTCTTTCTCTGCCCCTTTGAAATGTATGTAACTCTTTCCCTAGCTTCCTGCCAGTTTTATAGCCTGGGAAACGTCTTTTTTCAAGGACCTGGGAATCATCTCTTTAAAATGAAAACATATAAGGAGATAACATCTCTATCTTCTGGTCTCTGTAGAAGGTTGGAGCCTAATTTCTATGCCAATTAGCAAACACAGATGTCCTACTCACAGAGAAAAACATTTGTAAACTTAGGAATAATTCAATATGCTCCACTCATCCCATTGATCAACTTGTCCCCTAATGTTCTCCAGTTCTTTCTATTAGGTCTAGCCCTTAAAAATTCTCCCACCCTTTGTTTCAGCAGAGCTGAGTTCAGTCTCTCTCTCCTATTGCAATAACTTGAATAAAGTCTTCCTTGCTTGTTTAACTTTGTCCAGTGTAACTTTTTCCTTGATACGTTTTTGAACTACTCTTAATAACTCAGTCAAATTTATACCTGCTTCTAAGAATACTGTATGTTGTGTACCATTTCTCAATTATATATTTATAATATTTTGTTTTGAAAGTCTTTTTAAAATTTCCTTATTTTAACCTTTTAATTTTAACTTTATTATGTTTTATTGTATTTATTTGCTAAAGAGAAAATTAAATATGTTTTGGAAGATGGAAGGAAGAAAAATCAGTTTCTTTTTTTTATTTGCTACTGTTACAGTGGGATGGTAATGGCATTATGGAGTCATGCAGACATAGTGAGAAAGATTTTTACAGAAGGTTACAGAAATTTATGTATATGGTTAGTAATATAGGTGGTAACACAGAACACTCCCAGAAAGGATCAACTTCCCAGAGTTTCCTACAGATGTAAGCAGTTGTGGATAATCCCTGTTATTCAGAGGAGAGAATGTGGAAAGTCCCTTTGGACCTTCATTCTTTCAGTGTTTTTTTTTTTTTTTTTTTCTTTTTAATCTTCCTGACATTTCTCTAACTCCTGACTGTTCCGTGACAATGGGCTCATATGTGCTCACTCTTTAGGGGAAAAAAAACTGTTGCAAAAAGCCCTTCACTTTCCTTACAAGATTAAGTGAAGTAAAATTTAATTTCCTTAAAGTGTCTCTTAGCAGATCAATGATTCAGTCAGTCCAAAGTCCATTCCTGCATCTCAGACCATATTCTTGCCATTGTGGAATAAAACTGAAAAAGCCTATGATTTTGTGCATCCAAGTTTGATAAAACATAATTTATTTGATGAGTGTGTCTTATAAAATATATTTGTCAAAGAAAGGTATTCTTAATGGAGGCAAATAAAATCAACTGTGAATATTTTGGGGGTAAAATGTTTACACATTTTAATATAAAAGTTGCATTTAGAATCTTTTCCATTGAGTATATTGGCTCTCTGTGGACAGGTGCTTCAGCAGGAAGAGTCGTGGCTGCTCATATCTTCCTTTAAGAGAAATTGCTGCAAGGAGTACGGCTGTCTCACAGCCTCCAGCTGCCACACCTAGGGATCTGGTGTGGCATTCATGCTGAGGCATATTCTCTCTGAGATCAATCCATATGCAATATATTGAATTATGTTCCTTAAATTCCTATTTTGAAGCCCTAACCCCTCACCCCCCACCCAAATGTGACTGCGTTTTGAGATAGGGCCTATAAGGAGGTATTAAGGTTAAATGAGGTCATGAGGATGGGGCCCTGGTCCCATAGGATTAGGGTGCTTTTGAGAAGACATACCAGAGAGCTTGGTTTTTCTCTTCCTTTGTCATGTGGGGAAACAGCAAGATGGCGGCTGTCTGCAAGCCAGGAAGTAGTCTCAGTAGAAATCAAATTGGCTGGCACATTGATCTTGGACTTCCCAGCTTCCAGAACTGTGAGAAACAAATGTTCATTGTTTAAGCCACCCAGTTTGTAGTATTATAACAGTGGGAACAGACTAAGACACCAGCCAATAATTGAGCCTCGGGGTGGGGTACTAAAGCTGGGTCCTTTCCACTCAATGCAGTCTTTGTTGGAGACTCCTCAGAAGCCTGGCCTAGATTTTACCAGAGCTGTGCTCTTTCTACACTATTTTTCTTCCTTTGATCTCTCCTTTCACAGGTATTAGACCTGCATCATGGTCTAGAGACTCTCCCTGCCTACTCCTGGTCTTTTTCTTCTTTATCCTCCATCAATCTCTTGCACATGTGAATTCATCCTGGCATCTTATTTCAGGAGGACTGAACTGACACAAAACTCAACTTAAAATGATAGCAATTTCAAAATTTTTAGTCTTAAGTTTCAACTGTGAAGTAGGTTCCAGGCAATTTTGTGAAAACCAAAAAGGATATTAAGACCATATTTAAAAATACATTCTTCTGAAAAACACAGTGTTAGAAAAATAAAGCTAAGAAGCTTATTAAAGTGTGTAATTATCTACCAAGAATAATTGTCGGTTCTGTTTTTATTTTAATGTATAATAAGATATAAATATATAGTTGTTTGTTTTTATATTCACTGACATACTTTAATGTTTGGAAATAACTAGATTTTTAAAAACAATTTTTAAGCAGGAGTATATATAAGTTTACAAATATAATACAACACATTTTCAGTCAAAAAATAAATATTTCAAAAAGTATGTAATTTTAATTATTTCAGCACTCTGTTTTAGAACTCAAATGTGTCATGGTTAAATAATATAGTCACACTACCTGTAGGGTACTAATCGTGATCACATTGACCATTTATGTAAAAAGGCTAGCAAAACTTTAAGGTGATGTATCAGTCAGGATTAGCTAGGTTACTCTGTGGCAAAAAAATAACTCTAATATTGCAGCAGCAACAAGCAGTGGCATGTTTTCTAATTCAGAATAAGTTCTTCCTATCCTTCCTTTCCTCCTCAATTTCATTTTTCTCTTACATTCTCCAAATATGAATTGATCATCTATTTTCTTCATTGCCTGAACTCTGAGCTATAGAGCTACATAATCAGCAATCTACAAGAAACTTCCCACAACAAATCTCTAAAAATAAAAACATAAAAAAGCTTCTAAGGCAGTATCTGACTTAGTACCAAATGGTATTAGAGGGAAATAATTATATATTTATTCACAAAATATGTATTGACAAGCTACCATATGCCAGATGTTATTCTGGCACTAAGATAGAGAAGGAGAAAAACAGGAATTTTTTTTCCCCTCATGGAGCTTACATTCTAGTTGGGAGAGGTCAATAACAAACAAATAAACAAGTAAAATTTTAATTTTTTCAGACATAATAATTGTATGTGTCAAGGAAAGTTTCACTTAAGCATGACATTTAAGCACAGACTTTGTGAAGATAAAGGGCCAAACCATGAATGTATCTGGATGAACATTCAAAACAGAGTTAGTAGCTATATTTAGAATATAGAACTAACATGGTTTGCTAAGAGATGGGATTATCAAAGAATGAAATTCCCATTTATCGACTTTGGGATAGACTGTGGGAAGAGCAAGTTTGGGGGTAGGTCAGGAAATCAGGAATTTGAACATCTAAGGATTGATGTTGGCAGTTGGATTTATGTGCTTGAAGTTCAGGGATAATGTTCTGGCCCTAGATATAAATGTTGTAGTCATTAGCATATAGATGATATCTAATGTCAAGGGGCTAGATGACATTACCTAGAGAGTAAGTGTAGAAAAAGAATAAATGTGTTTGCTGAGTGGGCCCAAGCTCAAGTCAGCATTTAGTTGTTGAGACAATTGGGAAACACCAACAGAGGAGCCTGAGAAGGGAAGAGCATGACAAAGGGGAAAAAAAAAAAAAAAGAGAATGATGTCCAAGAAGCCAAGAATGTATCTCAAGGATTGACCCTTAAAATAAAACAGCCAGTTACTTTACCAGCAAAATGGGTTTATTCAGGAATAGCAAAGGAATTGCAATTTGGGACATGCAAGCTATGGTAAACCGAATGCAAGTCTGGCAAACAAAGGAGAGGAACACTACATAGAAAAAAGAAGAAAGTTGGGAGGGGCTACTTTGAAGGAAAGTCCATTGGAGTAAAGTGAGCGATCACAGTGGTGATGGTTTCTCATTGTCTGAGTGGTGGTAGTTTCTCATTGGCTGAGGCTGTTGCTGGGCAAGGAGAAAATCTTCCTTCTTCCTGCTGGAGTAGTAGTGACCTTCTTCCTGCTGGTGATGCAAGGTACATCTCTTCCTGCTTGGGGTTTTCAGAAAGCAATGAGTGATAGTGCGTGAGAGCTCCCCGTTCAGGGCTTCCCGACTCCATTTTAAATGAGGTCACCCTTTATTAATTTTTACCCTTAATTAATTTTTATTAATTAAAATTCTACTGATAGGTCAAGTAGGATAACTAAAAATTGACAGTTGGAATTAGCAACATAGAGCCATTGTTGACCTTGGTTTTTGTAGTTTCAGTGGCATATTGGGGACAATGGTTTTATACTCTAGGGTTCAAGACAAAATGGGTATAGAAAAATTAAAAACAGTGACTAATGACAAGCATCAGAAGGAGTGCAGAAGGAGTCAGTAGCTGGAGGTGGGGATTGTGACTGAAGATTATATGTTTTTTAAGAGGGAATGAAGGAAAGCATTTTTGTTTTTAAAAAAGAAAAGCACTTTTGCTTCTGGGAGTGAGTCACTGGAGAGGGAGAAATTGAAAGAGACAGTGATAAAGAGTCAGGTAGTATGGAGGCTGTGGAGGTAGGAATCTGTGCTCTAGGAAGGATAGAGAACCTGCACCATCTCCTAGGAACTGAGATATTTTTGTTTCCTAAACATGCGAGAAGTTTGTCAAAAAGGTACATTTCTTGCTTTGATTTAAACACATTTGTTTTCTTGTACATATACCTGTAGCCAGAGAAAGCAGCTGATGAGATTCCCATCATAAAAAATCCTGATCAGAAATGGAGATTGGTAGCTTCTTTGCCTTTTTTCCTTCTTCACTGCTCAGCCTTTTATTCAGTCGAGGGGTTGATATGTATCTGTCTACATTTCCTTGCTCCTAAGTGGAAAACTACATAATAAAATTTAATATATAATCTAAGAACAGTGATATACAAGTGATTCATTCTTCATCTATTATTTTTATGTTCTTGCTCTATCTTCCTAATCGTAAATATTTTAGAGTGTATATTTTAGATCCTGCTTTTTTATGCATGCTCTTGTATCCAATATAATAGATTAGAAAGAGACCTAGATTTATAATATCTGTATTTGTGCTCTTCTGCTCCCACTTTTAGTTGTGTGAATTTTGGCAAGTCACTTAGTCACACTAAACCACAGTTTCTTCAAGTGTAGATGGGCGTGACATTTTTTGATTCACTACATTAATGTGAAAATTTATTAATTAATTCAAAAATAAATATTCAGTTAATGATTTTTTGCCAGGTATATTTATATAAAGCTGAATTTTAAAAGTGTCTTTATTAGTGATGTGATCACAGTTATGGGAGAGATTATCTCCTACATTATCATTGTCATCATTATTGTAAAGTAATACTTTCAAATCCTGAAGCCTGAAGTCCAGTTTAATCATGGCTCTGAGGTAGTTTTTACTATTTAAAATATCATTATGGGTTGAGGATAATAATAACTTATATGAAACTAAATGTAGGATCTATGTAAGGAAATGATCAGAGTTTTGGTTTTTTGTAGAGGTCATTGTGATTTTCTCCCCAACATTTGTTCTTATGAGTGAACTGAGCCCCAGTTTAGGGTTGGTTTTTAATTTGTACAGATTAACCGTCGAGAATTCCATTCCCAATGAAGCACTCCTATGGTGTACCCTCATGCACAAGTATCAGTCAAAGGATAGTATAATCAGTTTAACTTCATTTGATTTGATGAGGAGAGTACTGTGGTGGTACATATATCGTGCCTGAAAATACACAATAATTTTGGTGTAATGACAGAAGTCTGCTTGAGAATGAACCCTACATTTAGAATAGGGCAGAGAAAAGAGAATTACAGGGGAAAGGAGCAGGAGACTGAAACAAACCATACTTGGAACTAACTCTGCTTCCGGATTTTTCAGTAATATAGAAAAACGTATGTATTTCTTTTTGTTTTGTTTTGTTTTTTGTTTTTTTTTTTAAATCTTTATTGGAGTATAATTGCTTTACAATGGTGTGTTAGTTTCTGCTCTACAACAAAACGAATCAGTTATACATATATATATGTTCCCATATCTCTTCCCTCTTGCATCTCCCTCCCTCCCACCCTCCCCATCCCACCCCTCTAGGTGGTCACAAAGCACAGAGCTGATCTCCCTGTGCTATGCGGCTGCTTCCCACTAGCTATCTATTTTACATTTGGTAGTGTATATATGTCCATGACACTCTCTCACCCTGTCACATCTCACCCCTCCCCCTCCCAATCTCCTCAAGTCCATTCTCTAGTAGGTCTGTGTCTTCATTCCCGTCTTGCCACTAGGTTCTTCATGACCTTTTTTTTTTTTTCCCTTAGATTCCATATATATGTGTTAGCATACTGTATTTGTTTTTCTCTTTCTGACTTACTTCACTCTGTATGACAGACTCTAACTCCATCCACCTCATTACAAATACCACCATTTCATTTCTTTTTATGGCTGAGTAATATTCCATTGTATATATGTGCCACATCTTCTTCATCCATTCATCCGATGATGGACACTTTGGTTGCTTCCATGTCCTGGCTACTGTAAATAGAGCTGCAATGAACATTTTGGTACATGACTCTTTTTGAATTATGGTTTTCTCAGGGTATATGCCCAGTAGTGGGATTGATGGGTCGTATGGTAGTTCTATTTTTAGTTTTTTAAGGAACCTCCATACTGTTCTCCATAGTGGCTGTATCAATTTACATTCCCACCAACAGGGCAAGAGTGTTCCCTTTTCTCCACACCCTCTCCAGCATTTATTGTTTCTAGATTTTTTGATGATGGCCATTCTGACGGGTATGAGATGATACCTCATTGTAGTTTTGATTTGCATTTCTCTAATGATTAATGATGTTGAGCATTCTTTCATGTGTCTGTTGGCCATCTGTATATCTTCTTTGGAGAAATGTCTATTTAGGTCTTCTGCCCATTTTTGGATTGGGTTGTTCATTTTTTTGTTATTGAGCTGCATGAGCTGCTTGTAAATCTTGGAGATTAATCCTTTGTCAGTTGCTTCATTTGCAAATATTTTCTCCCATTCTGAGGGTTGTCTTTTGGTCTTGTTTATGGTTTCCTTTGCTGTGCAAAAGCTTTTAAGTTTCATTAGGTCCCATTTGTTTCTTTGTGTTTTTATTTCCATTTCTCTAGGAGCTGGGTCAAAAAGGATCTTGTTGCAATTTATGTCATAGAGTGTTCTGCCTGTGTTTTCCTCTAAGAGTTTGATAGTGTCTGGCTTTACACTTAGGTCTTTAATCCATTTTGAGTTTATTTTTGTGTATGGTGTCAGGGAGTGTTCTAATTTCATACTTTTACATGTACCTGTCCAATTTTCCCAGCACCACTTATTGAAGAGGCTGTCTTTTCTCCACTGTATATGCTTGCCTCCTTTATCAAAGATAAGGTGACCATATGTGCGAGGGTTTATCTCTGGGCTTTCTATCCTGTTCCATTGATCTATATTTCTGTTTTTGTGCCAGTACCAAACTGTCTTGATTACGGTAGCTTTGTAATATAGTCTGAAGTCAGGGAGCCTGATTCCTCCAGCTCCATTTTTTGTTCTCAAGATTGCTTTGGCTATTCGGGGTCTTTTGTGTCTCCATACAAACTGTGAGGTTTTTTGTTCTAGTTCTGTGAAAAATGCCAGTGGTAGTTTGATAGGGATTGCATTGAATCTGTAGATTGCTTTGGGTAGTATAGTCATTTTCACAATGTTGATTCTTCCAATCCAAGAACATGGTATATCTCTCCATCTATTTGTAACATCTTTAATTTCTTTCATCAGTGTCCTATAATTTTCTGCATACAGGTCTTTTGTCTCCTTAGGTAGGTTTATTCCTAGGTATTTTATTCTTTTTGTTGCAATGGTAAACGGGAGTGTTTTCTTAATTTCACTTTCAGATTTTTCATCATTAGTATATAGGAATGCAAGAGATTTCTGTGCATTAATTTTGTATCCTGCTACTTTACCAAATTCCTTGATTAGCTCTAGTAGTTTTCTGGTGGCAGTTTTAGGATTCTCTATGTATAGTATCATGTCATCTGCAAACAGTGACAGCTTTACTTCTTCTTTTCCGATTTGGATTCCTTTTATTTCTTTTTCTTCTCTGATTGCTGTGGCTAACACTTCCAAAACTATGTTGAATAATAGTGGTGAGAGTGGGCAACCTTGTCTTGTTCCTGATCTTAGTGGAAATGGTTTCAGTTTTTCACCATTGAGGACAGTGTTGGCTGTGGGTTTGTCATATATGGCCTTTATTACGTTGAGGAAAGTTCCCTCTATGCCTACTTTCTGCAGGGCTTTTATCATAAATGGGTGTTGAATTTTGTCGAAAGCTTTCTCTGCATCTATTGAGATGATCATATGGTTTTTCTCCTTCAATTTGTTAATATGATGTATCACGTTGATTGATTTGTGTATATCGAAGAATCCTTGCATTCCTAGAATAAACCCCACTTGATCATGGTGTATAATCCTTTTAATGTGCTGTTAGATTCTGTTTGCTAGTATTTTGTTGAGGATTTTTGCATCTATGTTCATCAGTGATATTGGCCTGTAGTTTTCTTTCTTTGTGACATCTTTGTCTGGTTTTGGTATCAGGGTGATGGTGGCCTCATAGAATGAGTTGGGGAGTGTTCCTCCCTCTGCAATATTTTGGAAGAGTTTGAGAAGGATAGGTGTTAGCTCTTCTCTAAAAGTTTGATAGAATTCGCCAGTGAAGCCATCTGGTCCTGGGCTTTTGTTTGTTGGAAGATTTTTAAGCACAGTTTCAATTTCAGTGCTTGTGATTGGTCTGTTCATATTTTCTATTTCTTCCTGGTTCAGTCTCGGCAGGTTGTGCATTTCTAAGAATGTGTCCATTTCTTCCAGGTTGTCCATTTTATTGGCATAGAGTTGCTTGTAGTAATCTCTCATGATCGTTTGTATTTCTGCAGTGTCAGTGGTTACTTCTCCTTTTTCATTTCTAATTCTATTGATTTGAGTCTTCTCCCTTTTTCTCTTGATGAGTCTGGCTAATGGTTTATCAATTTTGTTTATCTTCTCGAAGAACCAGCTTTTAGTTTCAATGATTTTTGCTATTGTTTCCTTCATTTCTTTTTCATTTATTTCTGATCTGATCTTCATGATTTCTTTCCTTCTGCTGGCTTTGGGGTTTTTTTGCTCTTCTTTCTCTAATTGCTTTAGGTGCAAGGTTAGGTTGTTTATTCGAGATGTTTTCTGTTTCTTGATGTAGGCTTGTATTGCTATAAACTTCCCTCTTAGAACTGCTTTTGCTGCATCCCATAGGTTTTGGGTCGTTGTGTCTCCATTGTCATTTGTTTCTAGGTATTTTTTGATTTCCCCTTTGATTTCTTCAGTGATCACTTCGTTATTAAGTAGTGTATTGTGTAGCCTCCATGTGTTTGTATTTTTTACAGACCTTTTCCTGTAATTGATATCTAGTCTCATAGCGTTGTGGTTGGAAAAGATACTTGATACGATTTCAATTTTCTTAAATTTACCAAGGCTTGATTTGTGACCCAAGATATGATCTATCCTGGAGAATGTTCCATGAGCACTTGAGAAAAATGTGTATTCTGTTGTTTTTGGGTGGAATGTCCTATAAATATCAATTAAGTCCATCTTGTTTAATGTATCATTTAAAGCTTGTGTTTCCTTATTTATTTTCATTTTGGATGATCTGTCCATTGGTGAAAGTGGGGTGTTAAAGTCCCCTACTATGATTGTGTTACTGTCGATTTCCCCTTTTATGGCTGTTAGTATTTGCCTTATGTATTGAGGTGCTTCTATGTTGGGTGCATAAATATTTACAATTGTTATACCTTCCTCTTGGATCAATCCCTTGATCATTATATAGTGTCCTTCTTTGTCTCTTGTAATAGTCTTTATTTTAAAGTCTGTTTTGTCTGATATGAGAATTGCTACTCCAACTTTCTTTTGATTTCCATTGGCATGGAATATCTTTTTTCCATCCCCTCACTTTCAGTCTGTATGTGTCTCTAGGTCTGAAGTGGGTCTCTTGTAGACAGCATATATATGGGTCCTGTTTTTGTATCCATTCAGCCAGTCTGTGTCTTTTGGTGGGAGCATTTAATCCATTTACATTTAAGGTAATTATCGATATGTATGTTCCTATTCCCATTTTCTTAAATATTTTGGGTTTGTTATTGTAGGTGTTTTCCTTCTCTTGTGTTTCTTGCCTAGAGAAGTTCCTTTAGCATTTGTTGTAAGGCTGGTTTGGCAGTGCTGAAGTCTCTCAGCTTTTCCTTGTCTGTTAAGGTTTTAATTTCTCCATCAAATCTGAATGAGATCCTTGCTGGGTAGAGTAACCTTGGTTGTAGGTTTTTCTCCTTCATCACTTTAAGTATATCCTGCCCCTCCCTTCTGGCTTGCAGAGTTTCTGCTGAAAGATCAGCTGTTAACCTTATGGGGATTCCCTTGTGTGTTATTTGTTGTTTTTCCCTTGCTGCTTTTAATATGTTTTCTTTATATTTAATTTTTGATAGTTTGATTAATATGTGTCTTGGCATGTTTCTCCTTGGATTTATCCTGTATGGGACTCTCTGTGTTTCCAGGACTTGATTAACTATTTCCTTTCCCATATTAGGGAAGTTTTCAACTATAATCTCTTCAAATATATTCTCAGTCCCTTTCTTTTTCTCTTCTTCTTCTGGGACCTCTATAATTCGAATGTTGGTGCGTTTAATGTTGTCCCAGAGGTCTCTGAGACTGTCCTCAGTTCTTTTCATTCATTTTTCTTTATTCTGCTCTGCAGTAGTTATTTCCACTATTTTATCTTCCAGGTCACTTATCCGTTCTTCTGCCTCAGTTATTCTGCTATTGATCCCGTCTAGAGTATTTTTAATTTCATTTATTGTGTTTTTCATTGTTGCTTGATTCCTCTTTAGTTCTTCTACATCCTTGTTAAATGTTTCTTGCATTTTGTCTATTCTATTTCCAAGATTTTGGATCATCTTTACTATCATTATTCTGAATTCTTTTTCAGGTAGACTGCCTATTTCCTCTTCATTTGTTAGGTCTGGTGTGTTTTGACCCTGCTCCTTCATCTGCTGTGTGGTTTTTTGTCCTCTCATTTTGCTTATCTTACTGTGTTTGGGGTTTCCTTTTCACAGGCTGCAGGTTCGTAGTTCCCGTTGTTTTTGGTATCTGTCCCCAGTGGCTAAGGTTGGTTCAGTGGGTTGTGTAGGTTTCCTGGTGGAGGGGACTAGTGCCTGTGTTCTGGTGGATGAGGTTGGATCTTGTCTTTCTGGTGGGCACGTCCACGTCTGGTGGTGTGTTTTGGGGTGTCTGTGGCCTTATTATGATTTTAGGCAGCCTCTCTGCTAATGGATGGGGCTGTGTTCCTGTCTTGCTAGTTGTTTGGCATAGGGTGTCCAGCACTGTAGCTTGCTGGTCATTGAATGAAGCTGGGTCTTGATGTTGTGATGGAGATCTGAGAGATTTTCGCTGTTTGGTATTACGTGGAGCTGGAAGGTCTCTTGTGGACCAGTGTTCTGAAGTTGGCTCTCCCACCTCAGAGGCACAGCCCTGATGCCTGGCTGGAGCACCAAAACCCTTTCGTCCATATGGCTCAGAATAAAAGGGAGAAAAAAATAGGAAGAAAGAAAGAAAGTGGATAAAATAAAATAAAATAAAACTATTATAATAAAAAATAAGAAAAAAATTAAGAATAAATTTATTAAGAAAAAAAATTTTTTAATTTTTAAAAATATATTTATTAATTTTTTATAATAAAAAATAAGAAAAAAATTGAGAAAAAATTTATTAAGAAAAAAATTTTAATTTTTAAAAATAAAAAATATGAAAAAACTTATTAAAAATTTTTTTTTAATTTCTAAAAATAGGAAATAAAGAAAAAATTATTAAGAAAACATTTATTAGGAAAAAATTTTTTTGAGTAAAAAAAGAAAAAAAAAACAAAAAAACAAAAATGGACGGACCTAACCCTAGGACTAATGGTGAAAGCAAAGCTATACAGACAAAATCTCACCCAGAAGCATAGACATATACACTCACAAAAAAAGGAAAAGGGGAAAAATTAATATATCCTTCTCCCAAAGTCCACCTCCTGAATTTGGGATGATTCGTTGTCTATTCAGGTGTTCAGCAGATGCAGGCACATCAAGTTGTTTGTGGAGCTTTAA
This sequence comes from Balaenoptera acutorostrata, assembly GCF_949987535.1. Classification (NCBI taxonomy): domain Eukaryota; kingdom Metazoa; phylum Chordata; class Mammalia; order Artiodactyla; family Balaenopteridae; genus Balaenoptera; species Balaenoptera acutorostrata. Next base: position 82,278,537 of record NC_080068.1, read on the forward strand.
TCCGCTGCTTCTGAGGCTGCTGGGAGAGATTTCCCTTTCTCTTCTTTGTTCACACAGCTCCCAGGGTTCAGCTTTGGATTTGGACCCACCTCTGCATGTAGGTCGCCTGAGGGCGTCTGTTCCCCGCCCAGACAGAACGGGGTTAAAGGAGCAGCTGCTTCGGGGGCTCTGGCTCACTCAGGATGGTGGGAGGGAGTGGTACAGATGAGGTGGGGTGAGCATGCGGCCGGCCGCAGAGGCCGGCGTGACGTTGCACCAGCCTGAGGGCGCCGTGCGTTCTCCTGGGGAAGTTGTCCGTGGATCACGGGAGCCTGGCAGTGGCGGGCTGCACAGGCTCCCAGGTGGGGCGGTGTGGAGAGTGACCTGTGCTCGCACACAGGCTTCCTGGTGGCGGCAGCAGCAGCCCTAGCATCTCCTGCTCGTCTCTGGGGTCCGCGCTGATAGCCGCGGCTCGCACCCGTCTCTGGAGTTCGTTTAGGCGGTGCTCTGAATCCCCTCTCCTTGCGCGCCGTGAAACAAAGAGGCAAGAAAAAGTCTCTTGCCTCTTTGGCAGCTGCAGACTTTTCCCAGACTCCCTCCTGGCTAGCACTGAAGCCCGAGCCTCGGCTCCCAGCCCCCGCCCGCCCCGGCGGGTGAGCAGACAAGCCTCTCGGGCTGGTGAGTGCTGCTCAGCGCCGAGCCTCTGTGTGGGAATCTCTCCGTTTTTCCCTCTGCGCCCCTGTTGCTGTGGGATCCGCGCTGATAGCCGCGGCTCACGCCCGTCTCTGGAGTTCGTTTAGGCGGCGCTCTGAATCCCCTCTCCTTGCGCGCCGCGAAACAAAGAGGCAAGAAAAAGTCTCTTGCCTCTTCGGCAGCTGCAGACTTTTCCCCGGACTCCCTCCTGGCTAGCACTGAAGCCCGAGCCTCGGTTCCCAGCCCCCGCCCGCCCCGGCGGGTGAGCAGACAAGCCTCTCGGGCTGGTGAGTGCTGCTCGGCACTGATCCTCCGTGCGGGAATCTCTCCGCTTTGCCCTCCGCACCCCTGTGGCTGCGCTGTCCTCCGTGGTTCCGAAGCTTCCCCCCTCTGCCACCCGCAGTCTCTGCACGTGAAGGGGCTTCCTAGTGTGTGGAAACCTTTCGTCCTTCACAGCTCCCTCCCACTGGTGCAGGTCCCATCCCTATTCTTTTGTCTCTGTTATTTCTTTTTTCTTTTTCCCTACCCAAGTACGTGGGGATTTTCTTGCCTTTTGGGAGGTCTGACGTCTTCTGCCAGCGTTCAGTGGGTGTTCTGTAGGGGCAATTCCACGTGTATATGTATTTCTACTGTATCTGTGGGAAGGAAGGTGATCTCCGCCTCTTACTCCTCTGCCATCTTGCCTCCGTCCCAAACTTACGTATTTCTTATAGCAGTTTGAGTTGTGTGTTCCATAACTTGCAACAAGCATCCTAATTGATTCAGTTTAGCAATCAGCAATGAAGTAAAAAAAGCAGACTCACTTTCCCTGGCATCATTCTTTTTGAACACAGCCACTTTCAAACTTCCATATGAAATTTAAATTCCTATTTGTTCCACAACAGATTTGTTGCAGAATTTTCTCTACAAGTGTACCAGGTATGCATTTTCATTATGAGACTGATTTCTCATGCAATAGAGAGAAATAGAGAAAACAAGTTTATATCAAGTTATAATTCCACGTTAATAGGACTTCCTCTATAAAATATTTTATTGTAGGATGGACCATATACGTTTGCAGAATATAGTCAGCTATGAATTGAATGACAAAAAATTAGAAATCAAGGAGTCTGACTTTAACAGCTCGTACTTTATCATGTTTATGATAATTTACAAAAAAAATCATTAAAGAAAATTTTTCTATTGTAATCTGATAAAGTATAAATATTTACGCAGCCCCTAATATGTACAAGGACCTACGCTAAATATCTCCAGAATTCTAAGGAAGAGTTTGTGGAGATGTCTTCTCCCAAGAGACCTAAAATTTACTTAGAGAGATAAGATGCTCATGAATCACAAGTGAGAAATCAGACCACATCTAATTGGCAGTTAAACTAGGCCTTAACCTCTAATTCAGAGCAGAAAAATATCAGTAAAGACTGAAGAAATCAGTGAAAGCCTTCCTGATTTTTATTGGGTTATGGCCAAGGATTTTTTTTTTTTAATTTTTATTTTTTTATTGAAGTATAGTTGATTTATAATGTTTCAGGTTTACAGCAAGGTGATTCTGCTATACATATATATATATGTATTCTTTTTCAGATTATTTTCCATTATAGGTTATTACAAGATATTGAATATATTTCCCTGTGCTATACAGTAAACCCTTGTTGTTTATCTATTTTATATATTGTAGTGTGTATCTGTTAATCATACTCCTAGTTTATCCGTTTCCCCCTTCCCCTTTGGTAACCGTAAGTTTGTTTTCTATCTGTGAGTCTATTTCTGTTTTGTAAATAAGTTTATTTGTATCATTTTTTTAGATTCCACATATAAGTGATATTATATGATATTTGTCTTTCTCTGTCTGACTTACTTCACTTAGTATGATAATCTCCAAGAATGTTTTTATATGAAAGTATTAGATAGAACAATATTCAATATCTTCATGAATGAGGACCCTCATGGTCTGTAACCAAGACTCCCACTCTTAAGTGTTTTTGTACTTATGATTGAATTTAGAAGTTCTCTTCATTAACGGACTATTCTCTGTACATTTTATAGATTGTGGATATAAATCTAGCACATATTCATAGACACTAACAGTGTTTAAATAATGAACCACCAATTGGGATTTAATATGTTGTAAGAAAGGCATTTTACATAGGTAAATTGAGTTCTAGAAAGGCTTATTGTTGGATTGAAAAGAGTTAAAAACTTGGGCTCAAAAACTTTGGACTGTTTCCCAGCTTTCCAATTTAGTGGTTTTGTGGACTTGCCTGGTTTTGTTCTGAGCTTTAGCTTTCTTGTACGTAAAATGGGAATAGTAATAACATATATAGCACCAAAATACTGGTGATAATTGTGTTTCCATACAAAATGTGGAATATCAAAGTACTTGTACGTTGCATGTATTTATATGGATTTTAGTTATTATTGCTGTTTGTCCTAGGATATTTCTAGATTTCTATTTTAATAGCTGGTGTGAAAACTTATAAAACTACTTTCTGGTGAAAGATAGATATAATAGAATCAAAAACTATAAGAAACTTGGTCACTGATGACTAACTTTTGTCCAAATTTGCAACGAATTTTTTTTAATACTATAAAGAAAATAAATTCCTTCGTCATCTAGTATAAAGGAAAAAGCCTCACACAAAGCTGCTTCTAAAATATCAGCAGATCTTAAAGTTCACTGGTTGGAGCTGTGAAGATTATATGCAGGAAAAACTTCACAAATTACCAAAGGAACCAAGTCTAACTGTATGGAAGGATACAGTACAAGCTGTACTCTTCTCGTTTCTGATTTTTATAGTCAGTTTTGTTTAGTACAATTGTCAGGCAATGCAACCCAATACTTAGATCTATCAGAAAAGGTGTTGTAAGAACAAGATGAGAATAGAGCCTCTGATCAGATATCTCCTCAAACTGAATAATTTTGATATGTGTGCAATTTTGAAAACTGGGTTTAGAAGGATGAATCAAAAGCCATATTCTGTTTATTATGCACATTTTGTAAATGGAGATTTCGAAGCATGAATTAAACAACTAAACAAAAATTTGAAATCCTGATAATATGAGCAATCAAGTTCAAGAACAGTATAACTCTGCTAAAGAGGTGTAGAAAATCACATGTGTGTCTTTCTGCTTATGGTCGTTAAATCTAAATCTAAGAACCAAATAGTGCTCTTACAAAATTATGATGCATGCTAACTTTAGTCTCCTCTTATTTTCATGCAAGCTATTTTCACACATAGAAGAAAGAAGGCAAAGTGGAGATGAGAGCAGATTTTCTTTTATTCACACATCATGAACTATTGCTCTTTTTATAATAAAACATGTTAGTAAAGGAAAATTGATTTTCTTCAGAAAGAAGATACTTACTGTAATATTTCACTTAAACTGCAAAGAACAGTGAATGATGAATAATTCACTGAGAACTATTTTAAGGAATTTAAAGGACTAGTTTACCTGTTGTGTTATTATCTAATTCATTCTCCATTGATTTATATTAGTCATTTTTTAAAACATGCTCATATGGCTAACGGGAAGGGCTTATCACAGTGCTGATGGATCATGCGATTCTGGATAACATTGAAATATGTTAAAATAAGTACAAAAAGAAGGATTCCAGACACATTTCCATCACAGTAGCAGCAAGGAAAGCATGCATATCATTTTTTTCTGCTGAAGAAAATATCTCTTTGTCCTATTTTCATTCTGCCAAAGTGGCACAGGGTCCACATTTTAATGATGACCAGAATCTTCCAAGTAGAGAAATATTTCCCTGAAGAAAGGTAGTATTATTAAGGTAGAATTTCTAACTGAAGTTAAACTGAATATTTTCTAAATATGTAATGTTTCTTCCAGCTTCCTGATTAATTATTGGTGCTTATGAAGTTTATTATTGAAGTTGAGTTTGAGATTGGAGGAAGATTGGTGGAATATTTCACAAACGTTGTCAGAGTACAGAATGAGAAGAATGTCGTAGCCACCACTCCATTTCATTGACTACTGGAGAGATGGGGAAACGTGCAATCGTTTTGCTGGTAAGGAAATTTCTAACCCTCTAACAGACACTTACAACTGATGCTCATGTTTCAGTATCCATGCCATAATCATTAATTGAGGATCTTCTACGTGTCTATCACTTTGCTAAAAGTTATGCAGACAATGCAAAATAAGAATAAGAGGTGGAAGGGGCAAGGAAATCATCATGCTACAATTGTGCATAATGAGATAAAGTCAGTGTTTTTCTTCTTCTGAAGCTTTTCATGAGTGTTATAACTGAGCATGCCTATAGTTCTCCCAAATGGCAAAATTTAGCATTTGTACTGTTTATATTGTTTACCATATTTTCACTTTGTAGCATTTTTACCCCAAGATGCAGACTCCCTGAAAATCCCATTTTCACTCCTTTGCAAACCCCATTACACTTAGCACAGTGCTGAGTGTGTGTTCAGCAAATTGTTGTTTGTTAGGTTAAATGTGACATGTGTCACCCCAACCCCCCAGTTTACAGACTATAGAGGTCTTCTAACATGCTCTTTTTGACAGATGTCATTGAGATGCTTCAGTCTGGAAGAAGCCTTTACCAAGCTTTAGACTGGCACAGAACAGAGTTCAGTTATACAGAAATCAAAGAATAAGTAGGACTGGAACATTTAAAGCAAAGAATTTCTCAGGATTCTTTGGACCCAGGCTGACAGAAAACAAAAATAAAACAAAATTTAAAAAAATGCGTTATGTTAGTATAGATTTTGATGTAGCAGTTACTTAATAATTTCTAAAAAAGAGGGGTACAAATCTGTGTTCTGATTAGAAGGAGTTGGGGGCTTAACACCAAATGTGCATAGCACTTTACTTGAGATCGGCACTGAAATCAATTTTTCCCATCAAAGATGGAGTCTTTAAACCTGGTCCACCCAGCCCCACTTGGAATTGTCTCTTAGGCTTGCACCTTGCTGGTAAGACAAGGGGAAGGAGGCTCTTTTTTTCTAGGTTTTAAAGATATTCATTACCAAAACAGTTCATAATTTCCTGAACCTCACAGTATTGACTTCTTTAGGCAAAGATAACAAATTAGGTAAGTAAGCACTCTTTATTATTTTCATTTTGTTTTAAACAAAACATCATGTATAACTTAGAAAAGTCCTTAATTACTATTTTCTATGTAGTACCAATAAATATATAAATGTTGTGTTGTTCTATTTAAATTCAAGTAAGGTAAAAATTTTCTAATTATTAAAATTTAATCAGTCACTGATAAGAGGTAACATTTCTTGATTGAGAAGTTTAAATGGCTGTACAAAATCTGAGTAAATGCACTAAAATTTTGTTGGCAAATTCGAAAGTATATTTTCCTAAACATGTGAAAAAAGTAGTGGTTAATATGTCATCTCATTTGGTCTTTGTGTGATTCACTCTCTGAAATTGCGTCTCTAATTAAATTTTGGATGAAAATCAGTAACTACCCGATTTCCATAGGTATTTTGATGTCTTCCAGAAACATAGATTAATTTCTTACAAAGGAATTGTTTGATTAACTTACAGGGGAAGGGTTACATTTTTAAAAATACATCCCTAGATAGCAATGTCTACTCTTTACATGAACCATGTATATTTTAATGATTCCACTGAAATCACTTTGGTTGTTTCACTTACTCTACCCTTTTATTTTTAAGCTTTTATCAATTTACAAATTTGTTATTTTTAATCCTTGCATTCTCCTCAAATGAAGAAGATAAGTTTTGTTCCTGCATGTGTATCCATGTCATATTTTTTCATCTTCAAAATCCCCATTTGTGACTAATAGACCCTTGTAACTTGAGGGAAGCTAATTCCATTCCTACTTTCAGGGGTAGAGCACATGACCTAGGATGAACCCTAGCAGTGCATTTCACTATCTGGCCAATGTGATTAGTAAATGGAGCACATATGACTTAACCTGATTGGAGTACATCTCAGAATTTGCTGGGTGTTTTGGGCAAAAGATACTCTAGCACATCTGTAGAATATGAAAGAGGACCTATGCAGCCAAGTATCTAGAGAAATAATTTAAGACCATAAGAGGAATCCTCTGCAGGAGAAGACAGAGTAGGAAACATTGTAGAGACAAGGAAAAAAATAATGTGGCCTGGCTTGGTAATAACACTGTGTTCCTGGCTCTCAAGCCTCAGGACATGTATTTGAATTGGGTTTGCTGTTGTTGAAACTAAAAACATCCAAATGGAAATATCAGTACTGAATTTTTTATTCATGGATGAATACAATTAAAAGTCTGTTTTAATTGGAACTGAAAGCATGTGGTATGTCCTTCCATAATTGTGTGAATTCCTAAGTCCTAGAGCTACCTAGCTAAGATCAGAAATGAGCTCGCTTTGATTTCTAGTACAAATCCATTTTACCTATCTCAGCACTTCCCCAGCCAATGTCCCTCAAAACACCTCTACAAGTTAATAGGTTTTAATGGAATAGGTTTAATAGGTTTTCCATGGAAATATTCCTTTTTGCTTGAATAAATTTGAAACTTTTATTTTGTACTTTAAACACATTCAAAGTAGTGTCCTTTCTGTGTAACATCTCAGGGACTTCTCAATACACTAACATACTAGTGTGAATCCACAGGAGAGAGATTTAAGTTCAACATTTCCTAGTCTTATGTAAATATCACATTTTCGAAGCACTCTTAATAATGTTTTCTAGATTAGGTCTCTGATGAACAGAACCTTGGTGACCCCAGTCCTATTGTATTCTTAATACTTTATATTATTTTATAAAGAATAGGCAATTTACCTTGTAAACTCTTTGTCTTTAATAATTTTATTCTATGTGATTTTGACATTTCAAGGAACATTGTTTTGTGATATGATCTTCATGTCATAATGAGCTGTGTTATAGTGGCGTTCTATTTATGTTTTTATATTTTATAATATAATATATTTTATTTAATTATCCTTTTTGATAGGCAAATATTAGAGGTGTTTGTGCAAAGACAGCATTGGAAAATGGATACTGTTATTAGATGTGTTAAATTATTATTATTATCACTACTGGTAGATTGGACACTAGAGGAATAAAAATAATAATACCACAAGAGATCTAGAGACAATTCACCCTCAGTATTGAACCAATTACAGTGAGAAGGATGAGGCTGGAAATTTGAAGGTGCTTTTATGGTAGAACACATAATTTTAAACAGTAACAATTTTTATCACATTCTTTGTACATGTCATTTAGTTTAGCAATGAAGCAATGGACATTTTGGTGAATTTTTTTTCAGTCAGTTAGTTTTCATTAATTACTTATCCTGTGCTCCAACCTCTGTGGGATATAAAGAATTATGCTGATTTTACTATGTTCTTGAGAAATCTGAATTATACTGGCAAGAGGAGATTGATATTAAAGACCAATAGCTAGTCAATAAGGGCTCTGAAAATACAAAAATAAAAACAAAAATTACTATGAACTTGTGTAGTTGGAAAGTCTTGCCACCTACAAATTGGCACCTGCCATCTACTTCTACAAGGATTAAATCATGAGCTACTGCAGCTGCTGACCTTCAACACTCCCTGAAAATAGTTCAGGGTGGAGATCAGGAATGAGGCACTCTGTGCTCTGGGAAAAACTGGCAGAACAGGTCTTTAGATAGCTAGATATTTTCAGAAGATTTTATGAGCCTGATTCTTGCATCTTCTCATATCTAGAAAAGCACTAAAATCATTAACGGTGACATCTGCTCCTCGTGACGAGCAGCAAGCCTCTGCCAAAATGTGTGCTTGACTGCACATACCCCCCCTCACTAAAATCATATATAGCACCGACCTTCCCTCCTACCTCTTTGGAGCAGTTTCTCAGAGCTATCTGAAATGCTGTCTCCCGGGCTATATTCCTCATTTTGCCCCAAATAAAGCTTAACTCACAACTCGCAGGTTGTGCATTTTTTTTTCAGTTGACAGTCTTCCCAGGAGGACAGCATGGACTGAGGGATAAAAAATTAATAGCATATGGAAAGATGGAGGAAATGATCACATGTCAAAGGAGAGAAAATTTTAAATATTCTGAAACACTGTGGATATCATTAACTCATTAGACATTCATTTATGTATATTAACTATGAAGGATGCATATATGATGTACGTTCTTCACTTATAAGCTGTTACTGTTGATTCATATCAGACACATTTCAGTAAAATTTGACTTCCTTAAGCTCTTTTATAATTATCTTCACTAATTGTTTAGGCTTTGCTCATCAATCTTATGATTAATTCTAAGCCATAAAATACAAGAGAAAAAAATAATTCTAGTGCCAAGAAGATACACACATACCATAAAAATTCTTCATTGAACTTCTAGTAGCTTCTGATCATAGTTTGGAGAATTCAGCATTGATAATTATCTTCATATAAGGTAAAATTCACAGACCATATTTTAAAATATGGAACTTGCAGCCAGTTCACTCAAGATTAGAATTCTTTTCTTCAAACAAGCATTTTTAGGCTTACAATATGACAGCTGCTTAAGCAAAGAAAAGCCTGGTTTACTAACAGAGAGGAGGAGTAAAAATCACCACTGCCATGCCCCTGTTAAAATAACTTGAAGTTTTCTTGGCACTGGAATATGTTGAGATTTCAGAGACTGCTGCCCTGTATCTCTCTAGACCTGTGCTTGAGTAATCACTTTTCACTCTGGGTGCCATAGATTTATCCCTGAAAGTATGATTATTAGGTTATTTTGGCATCATTCAATGTAAAGCATCTTTCAGGAACTAAGGCAGGGATCCCCAACCACTGGGCATGGACCGGTACCCATCCATGGCCTCTTAGGAACCAGGCTGCACAGCAGGAGGTGAGAGGTGGGTGAGCTAGTGAAGCTTCATCTGTATTTACAGCTGCTCCCCGTCACTCACATTACCGCCTGAGCTCCGCTTCCTGTCAGATCAGAGGCAGCATTAGATTCTCACAGGAGCACAAACCCTACTGTGAACTGCGCGTGCGAGGAATCTAGATTGCGTGCTCCTTATGAGAAGCTAATGCCTGGTGATCTGAGGTGGAGCTGAGGCAGTGATGCTAGCACTGGGGAGTGGCTGCAAATACAGGTTATCATTAGCAGAGAGGTTTGGCTGCGCAGAGACCATAATAAATCAATTGCTTGCAGGCTTATATTAAAACCCTATCAGTGAGTGGCAAGTGAAAACAAGCTCAGGGCTCCCACTGATTCTGCATTATGGTGAGTTGTATAATTATTTCATTATATATTACAATGTAATAATAATAGAAATAAAGTGCACAATAAATGTAATGCGCTTGAAACATCCCAAAACATCCCCTCTGTACCACCGCCCCCCACACCCCCAGTCCATGGAAAAATTGTCTTCCACAAAACCGGTCCCTGGTACCAAAAAGGTTGGGGACCGCTGAACTAGGGGGAACACATTCAAGCTGGTCATCTAAAATGCAACAGACTTCCCTCTCACTAGTGATACAAGATAAACACAGGGCTCGGCTTATTGAATAGCTGGCTCTACTCTATCAGTGCATTCATTTGCAGTGGGAAATACACATGACAAAATTATTGGGCATGGAGATTGTTGTAGATAGGGTGGCCTTGGTGACTCTTTTGAGTGGGAATTATGGTGAGAAAAACAAAAACAAAACAGTCCAGTAGAAACAAAAACAAATTCCTCCCTCCAAAGAGCCAGGAGTAGAGTGTTGGACATAATGGAGATAGTATGTAGAGTGTGTACAAATATCATGGAACTTAAGCAGCTGGTCTTATTAGAAGTATCAGAAGGTCATGTGACAATATGACGAGAGGGATGGAATAGAATCTGAAAAATATATATACATATGTGTATATATGCATGTGTAATTGAATCACTGTGCTGCACACCTGAAACTAACATGACATTGTAAATCAACTATACTTCAATTTATAAAAAAGAAAGAAAGAAATGAGAAGAGAGAGGCACAATTATGAAAGTCTAATAATGAAAGAAATGTAGAATTTGGTAAACATTGTGATTGGTTTCTCAACACTCATCCCTCCCCTGCTTATTGATTAGCAACCTGAGAAGCAGTTGGAGGGCTTGATACAAGACAATAGGCCAATCAAGTTACTTTTATCCCTTGACAATCATTGTTTCAGGAACTCTGGTCTAAGCCAAAGAATGAATCAAATTCCTGGGACAGCAGGGATTGATTTTGGAAGGGGCGTGTGCTATCCCAATCAAATAATGAAATGCAAGAAGAACTGCCAGCAAAGGAAGCCAGAGCTGTGGGACTGAGTCATCTCTGAGGCCTGCCCTAAACTGTACTCCCAGGGTTTCCTTTCTACTTAAGAATAGTGGAGGTGAATTTTCCCATTATTTTCCTCTGAAAACATCTTAACTGATATAAAGTCTGTATAGGAAGATTTTGCCTATTCTCTGAAGCTTAATGCTAGCACTCACAGACTAAAGAGACAAATTATTTAGCCTAGATTACATTATTCACAACAATCCTAATTTAAGGAAACATTTAAACTGGAATAAAATTACTTTTTTTCAGAGAAGTGCAATCCCTTTGGAACTGTCATCAACCAATTATTTCCTTTTTGTTACCAAAAGCAGTGCTTTTCAAATTTTAACATGCATACAAAGCAATTGGGTGGGACTTGAGATTCAGCATTTCCAATAAGCTTTAGATGATGTTGATGCAGTTGGTCCATGGGCCACACTTTGAGTAGCAAGAACCAAGTGGACGTCAGACTTCCGCAGTAGTAAGGTCAACAAAAGTGAGTAATCACTGGACTCTGACCATGTATTGTATTATATTCAAAAAGATCCAGTGAATATTTCTACATAGAATTCAATCCCAAACAGAGCTGTATATTTCACATTCATCATCACCTCAAATATATATTAAAAAAAAAATGGGAAGGATAGAGTGCTGGGGCAGAAACTTCTTGATTAAATTTTCTTTTCCCACTTAATTTGATTTTACTGAAATAAATTCACTGACTATGCAAAAATGGGAAAAACCATTGACACATAAATTAGGCAAAATAATCCCAAGATACTTACACAGATTTATACGAAGAAGCAATGTGCATAACATGGTTACTCAAATAGCTTAGTGTAGTTTACTTGGATAGTTTTAACTGGGCCTTCATCCAAATCCTTCATTGCCCTAATTAGTTATCAACATATTCTAGATTCTCTTTAATTACTTGTATTGTTCTTTTTTATTTCTTGAGCGAAACAGTACTTTCAATTGTGTGCTAAAGTGAAAAAAATATTAAAATGAAGAAATTTTATAAAGATGCAAATTTTGTGATGTGTTCCCAATTAATATTTTACAATTTCTTTTTAAATAAATTTATTTTATTTATTTATTTTTGGCTGCAGTGAGTCTTTGTTGCTGGGTGTGGGTTTTCTCTAGTTGTGGTGAGTGAGGACTACTCTTTTGTGGTGTGCGGACTTCTCATTGCGGTGGCTTCTCTTGTTGTGGAGCATGGGCTCTAGGCATGCAGGCTTCAGTAGTTGTGGCATGCAGGCTCAGTAGTTGTGGCTCACGGGCTCTAGAGTGCAGGCTCAGTAGTTGTGGCACATGGGCTTAGTTGCTCCGCAGCATGTGGGATCTTCCCAGACCAGGGCTTGAACCTGTGTCCCCTGCATTGGCAGGCAGATTCTTAACCACTGCACCACCAGGGAAGCCCTACAATGTTTTTTTTCCCTCTATATTTGAAAGAAGTGACATATAATGATCATTATACTGTAACCACATTTGGGGAAATCCAAGAGAGGAATGCTTTTCTTTTTTGCTGCCTTCATCCATTTATGCAAATATGTAATATGCAGGTACATTATGAACATTAATTTCAAAATACTTTTCTATCTACTTACATTAATTGGGGGTACTTAGCAACTGTAACACCTTAAGGAAATATGTCTTAATACAATAGAAACTTATTCTCACTCATGTTTCCCAGTGAGGGTCCTTTTGGCAAGTGGGTAGCTTGCCTCCAGGTCATGCTTTGGGGACTCAGGCTTTTTTCATCTGTTGGTTTCTCCTTCCACCAAAGCCTTGGAACTCTCTACATTCAGTTAGTGAAAGGCAAATGGGAGAGTAGAATTTACCAAGCTGTTAAAAGCCCTGGCCTCGAAGCAATATATCACTTCTTCTAAAATTTCACTGTTGAGAACCAGTCATGTACATTATTAGGGAGCTGGCAAATTTAGTCCACAGGTGGGAAGTTGTTTCCCAGCAACAACTAAAAATATGAAAGGAGAAGCACACATTTTGGTAGAAAGATTGCCTATCTCTCCTTTATTATTTCTATATTATTATACATATTTTGTACAAAATTTGTATATATAATTATTTGTATTATTAGTTCATTATCTGTGCATTGGACCAGGTCAGGAGTGTCAGTAGAAAGGTGAGTGAGACATTGAGCATTACTATCTAATGATGTAAGCAGGAATGCAAACTTTTTAGAAATGTAGTATAGTGTGGTAAGTACTAGGAGTTGAAAACACCAGAAAACAATGTTTAATCAGAACATTTGCTTTTTGTGTAGTTTATTATGATGACATTAGAAGACACACAGTAGAGAGAGAAGACTCAGGAAGAAGTTGCAATTGCTTGTGTAAGTCGTGACAAGAGCTTAAAGTTAGATATTGACAACGTGAAGAGAGGGAAGATTCAAGAGTCATTTATTCAGTAATATTAAAAGAATGTGTACAATAAAATAAGAAGTTAAAGTTTCAATATAACATGATTTAGCGCAGACCTTGAGAAATTGGATGAATGATGATACTGATATAGGGAATTAAGAAGTTACAATAGAATTTCAGTGGGTGAATGTCAATCGATTCATTTAGAAACGCCTAGTGAGTGTATATGAAAAGTTATGCTTTGGTTCTTATAGCTCAGGAAAGTGATGAGAGATTGAAATAGAATCCAACAGCATAAACATGGTAGCTAAAGCCAAGGATGTAGCTGAAATTGTGAGGAAGAACATGTATAATTAGAAGAGACAAAACCAAAATTGACTAAGGACAAAACCAAAATTTAGGCTGCAAAAGTAAATGAAATAGAATCCAAAAGAAATTAGATTTACTGCCAGATTTTTGCTCAAAGAAGACAGGTTAAGTAACTCGGTCTTTAGTGAAGTAAGTATACTTGAATGAATTTTCAATGATTCTTAGTAGTTTTGCACTCATAGATATTGCAATATGACAAATAATTTTCTGTGTCAACTTGATTTGGCCAAGAGATGCCCACATAGCTGGTAAAGCATATATCTGGGTGTGTCTGTGAAGGTGTTTCTGGAAGAGATTAGCCTTTGGATTGGTGTCTGATAAAGCAATATTAGTGGTCATCATCCCATCTGCTTAAGGCTTGAATAAAACAAAAAGGCAGAGAAAGGTTGAATTCCTTCTGCCTGTTTGAGCTAGGACATAATTCTTCTCCGGTCATTGGATTGGGGCCATCAGCCTGCTAGTCATCAGGCATTTGGACTTGGACTAAGCTACACCACTAACTTCCTGAGTCTTCAGCTTGCAGATGGCAGATTGTGAAATTTCTCAGTCTTCATAATCATATGAGTCAATTCTTCATATTTATATATATCTCCTATTGGCTCTGTTTTTCTGGAGAACCCTAATACAGACATATTTAATAATCAATGAAATTCTTATCTTTTCTCTTAAAATATGCACATATGCATATGCACATGAATCATTCCAACTAATTTCGGACTCTCATAGGCTTCTGGAAACCCATACATGGCGTGTAAAATCCAGGTTAAGAATTCTAGCACTGTGTACCTAGAGGTCTTAAACTGTAAAATAAGTTTAAATAACTTTGGTGACATTTCTTTTAAGGCAAACAAAGTCCTGAATATGTTTCTATCAAGTGAAAAAATTTAAAGGAGATACTATGTTCTCATTGCATTGATACAAAATCTTTTATAAAATCAAAGACATAATGGAATTCAGATTTTTAAATTTCGCTCACTTTGATTTTCTCTTTTGTAGGGAAACCCGGAAATATAAAAAAACAAAAATACATTTTATTTTGGTGTTTTATAACCAGACATGTTATCTGCTACTTCTTTTAATTGTCAGCTTCATTATTGTTTTCATTTCATGGTTGGTTTATTTATAAAATTCTTCATAGAAGATACTGATTTTTCTTCCTGCACATTTTCTATTAGAAAGATTTGACTTCTGCTTCTAGTTTTCTGATTATTTCTAATGGATTTGAAAATGATATTAGAATGGATTGTTTATTATGCTCATTAAAAAAAAATTACCATAAAAAATGATGTCAACAGTACCCAACATAAACAAAGATAAAATATATTAATGACTGAATCAGCTAGAGGAAAACTGAAAGATAATCAGAAAAATTAGACTGATTTCAGTTAGGCTGATAGAACATTTTCTGTAGTTTGTTTTATAGTGTTCTGTCCATTTTGCTTTTAGACAATTGAAGTAATCCATATTTTTCAGTTTTATACAGGGATGTATTCCTTTGATTGATTTTTACTTCTAAATTTGTATCACTCCTCCATTGCTACAAATTACGAGATATAATGTTCTTTTTTATAAATTTATTTTACTTATTTATTTTTGGCTGCTTTGTGTCTTTGTTGCTGTGTGCGGGCTTTGTCTAGCTGTGGCGAGCAGGGGCTACTCTTCGTTGCAGTGAGTGGGCTTCTCATTGTGGTGGCTTTTCTTGTTGTGGAGCATGGACTCTAGGCGTGCGGGCTTCAGTAGTTGAGGCACGGTCTCTAGAGGGCAGGCTCAGTAGTTGTGGTGCATGGGCTTAGTTGCTCTGCAGCATGTGGGATTTTCCCAGACCAGGGCTCGAACCCGTATCCCTTGCATTGGCAGGTGGATTCTTAACCACTGCGCCACCAGGGAAGCCCTATTATGAGATAGAAATTGATGTAGTTTAGTCATTTCTTGAAGCTAGCTTAATTCATTTTCTGTAGATTTTAGACTGTTATAATTAATTAGTAAGAACATCAGCTTTTAAACATCACCTATTTCCAATTCTCAGTCATTTTTCACATCTTAGCAAGTAGTTTTTTAGGGTTTTTTTGTTTGTTTATTTTATTTTGCTTTTGTTTCTTAGTAATATTTACCCTATTTGAACGAGTTATCTCTGTGTGCCTTAACTTGAGAGTGGCAGGCACTGGGAGACACTGAAAGAGAGAACTGGTCAAAATACTCCAAGAAGAGTTTAGTATTCCATGCTTAATCACCAAAGGCAACATCTCATTTCTACTGCACCCACAAGTAGGACAAATGAATTCCTGATGTCAATAGTCATTCACATAGACATTGTTTTATTTAGCTCATTTTCATTAAGTGCTAATCATATGTTGGGCACTGTTTTGGGAGCTGAAGAATAACTAGTCAAGGATACATATATTAAGTACTAAAAAGTATAAAGAAATTCCTACTCCCTCATTATAATACAAACTAACATTTCAGTATCCATTCATTTGACCAGTAGTTAACACATTTTACTAGAAGTGCCTAACCTCTCCATGAGCCCACTCAATCAACATTCTCTGGTTTTCCTTGGTTTAAGCAGACTGGATCCCTCTTCATAGAGGCAGTCTTGTGCTTTGAAAGAATTAACTTTTTTTTTAAGACTGTATTTTTTTAGAGCAGTTTATGTTCACAACAAAATTGAGAGGAAGGTACAAGGATATTTCATATTCTTTCTGCCCCCACACATACGTAGTCTCCTCCACCACCAGCAGATTTGTAACCATAGATGAACCTATATTGACATATCATATTCACCCAAAGTCCTTAGGGTTCACTCTTGTACATTCTATGGGTTTGGACAATTGTATAATGATGTATACTCATTATTATGGCATCATACAGAATATTTTCACTGCCCTAAAAAGCCTCTGTGCTCTACCTATTTGTCTCTTCCCATCTCCTTCATAACTATCAACCGCTGACTTTTTTATTGTCTCCATAGTTTTGTCTTTTCCAGAGTGTCATATAGTCAGAATTGTACAGTATACAGCATTTCAGATTGGCTTCTTCCACTTAGTAATATGCATTTAAGTTTCCTCCATTTCTTCATGTCTTGATAGGTCACTTCTTACTGCTGAATAATATTCCATTCTCTGGATGTACCAAAGTTTATTTATCTAGTCACCTACTCAGGGACATCTTGGTTGCTTACAAGTTTTGGCAATTATGAGTAAAAGTGCAGTAAACATCTGTGTGCAGGTTTTGGTGTGTACAAACTTTTCAACTCCTTTGGGTAAATAAGAAGGAATGTGGTTGCTGGATGCTAGAGTAGGAGTATGTTTAGTTATGTAAGAAACCACCAAACTGTCTCCTAAAGTGGATATACCATTTTGCATTCCCACCAGCAAGGCATGAGAGTTCCTATTGTTCTACATTCTCACCAGTTTTTGGTGTTGTCAGTGTTCCAGATTTCGGCCTTTCTAATAGGTGTGATGTCGAATCTCCTTGTTTTAATTTGCATTTCCCTGATGACATATGATGTGGAACATCCTTTCACATGCTTATTTGACATCTGTAAATCTTCTTTAGTGAGGTATTTTTAAGGTCCTTGGCTCACTTTTATTTATTATTATTGTTTTTTGCTGCACCACATGGCATGTGGGATCTTAGTTCCCTGACCGGGGATCGAATCCTCGCCCCCTGCATTGGAAGCGCAGAGTCTTAACCACTGGACCGCCTGGGAAGTCCCTCTTGGCTCATTTTTAAATTGAGCTTTTTGTTTTCTATAGTTGAATTTTAAGAGTTCTTTATATATTTTGGATAACAGCCCTTTATCAGATGTGTTTTTTGCAAATATTTTCTTCCAGTCTGTGGCTTGTCTTTTAGTTCTCTTGACATTTTTTTTTTTTCAGCACACAATTTTTTTAGTTTTAATGAAGTCAAGCTTATCAATTATTTCTTCCTTGGATTGTGTCTTTGGTGTTATATCTAAAAAGGCATCAACATACCCAAAGTAATACTGGTTTTCTCCTGTATTATCTTCTAGGAGGTTTATAGATTTTGTCTTTTACATTTAGTTCCATGATCTATTTTGAGTTAATTTTTGTGAAGGGTGTAAGGTCTGTGTTTAGATTCACTTTTTGCATGTAGATGTCAAGTTGTTCCTGCATCATTTGTTGAAGAGACTATCTCTACTGCATTGTGCTGTCTTTGCTCCTTTGTCAAGGATCTGTTGACTATACTTGTGTGAGTCTACTTTTGGGCTCTCTATTCTAGTCTATTGATCCATTTATCTATTCTTTTGTGAATACCACACTTTAGACTATGTCTTGATATCAGGTACTATCAGTCCTCCAACTTTATTCTTCTTCAATAATGTGTTGGCTATACTGGGTCTTATGCCTCTCCATATAAACTTTAGAATCAGTTTGTCAATATCAATAAAATAATTTGCTGGGATTTGGATTTGGATTTAAACATGTTACAGAGCACGTTGGATAGAAACTGACATATTGACAATATTAAACCTTCCCATCCATGAACATGGACAATCTCTCCATTTGCTTTTTTTTAAATCAGTTTTCTAGTTTTCTTCACATAAATCTTATACATATTTTGTTATTTTTATACCTACGTATTTCATTTTGGGGGTACTAATGTAAATTATATTGTGTTTTTAATTTCAAATTCCACTTGTTCATTATTCCTATATAGAAAGGTAATTAACTTTTTCATGTCAACATTGTATCCTGCAAACTCGCTATAATTGCTTATCGGTTTCATAAGTTTTTTTTCAACTCTTTCAGATTTTCTACATAGATGATCACACCATCTGTGAACACACACATTTTTGTATCTTTTGTATCTTCCTTTCAAATATGTATAACTTTTCTTTCCTTTTCTTGCCTTATGGCATTAGCAAGCACTTCCAATACAATGCGGAAAAGGAGTGGAAAAGCTTCAATGTTCTCATCATTAAGTATGATATTATTTGTGGGCTTTTTGTACATATGCTTTATCGAGTTGAAGAAATTTCCCTTGATTCTTAGTTTACTGAGAGTTTTTATTCTGAATAGTTGTTGGGAGAGCAATTACTTTTAATGGTAGAATGGCAAGGGGCCATTTGAAAATACAAAAGGACTTCTTTCTACATAAATGGATTGATGACAATCCCTCATCCTCAGAAAGCATACTACACATATTGAACAATGGGATTGGAAAGGGAGAGGTAATGAGATTTTTAAGTCCTTCAAACTTTAAAGAAAAGTTTCAGAGATTTAAAGGAAAGGCTGAGAAGCACACCACCTGTGGGAGACCAGTGGGAGTCTTTCTCTTTCTCTGACTCCATATCCCACCCCCACCCCCAATACACACTCCCCCTGTGGAGGAAGGCTACTGATAGGGATCTGTCAAAGACAAGAAAAGAAGTTGACCATGTTTTGAAAGAGTCAAAGAAGTGCTTTATGTGTGAAGAAGAGGATAACAGCTCTGAATTTTCCATAGCATTTTCTTTTAGGATTTGTTTTCTCTAGTGGATGCTGGGTAATGGCTATCTAAGTGTCCATTCCATTATCCTTTTACTGCATATGCTGAAAAACTAAAATCATCTACATTAGCAGCTAAAATTCTGAATGTACATTTGGTTTCATCAATTACATTATATGCATTCAAGTGAGATTTGAAAATAGGAATAGGAGTTATGTTGCTGATCTTTTGATTGTCTTTTCTTGGTCATGGAGTAGTGAATGTGTAGTTTATTTCTCCTAGGTCTGCTTAGTGTAGGCAGAAATTATCCTTGCAGCTCCCTGTGGTTCAAAACTTCACCAGAATCAAGAGTTCCATAGGGGAGCTTGAGAGGTAGGTAAAACTTCTTAGTAGTAACCTGGCATTGCACTGGACACATATCTTCTTCAAGTACTGAGTAGAACTGACCGCAGTTATACCAGGTGGATGAGCAAAACATATTTGATTTGGTGTAGGGATCCAGCACACCTCCCTCTTTTTGTACCCGGAGAAACATCTCCCTCTTTTGTGCCATTACTTTTCTTCATACATATTGTTTTTCTTCTTTGTACAAGTCGTTGGCTAACAGACTAGACTCTGAGCTCATTGAAGGCATAGGTGCAAGACTTTTTACATATTTGTGTCCAAGGTGCTGTGCAGGACACTTCATAGAGCTCACAAATAATTACTGAGTTAGTGAATAAGCAAATTCATAAATAATAGGCACCAGAAATTTTAGATTAGACCATTCTTCAAACTACTTGCAGTTCTGTCTTCAAGAACAAGTATTAAGTTTTTTATTTGTCATTGCTAAATGAGTATAGAACTCCAAATGTTCTAAGAGTAGAAAAAGTACTTTTAAATATTACAGCATATTATTACACTATTACAGTATTAACTACTTAGCCAAACAGAAGAGCAATAAGAAATGTAGTAATTTTTTTCAGCTCTTGTCCATTAATTTGTTAAGGGGTTGAAGAAAAGTGTGGGTCACTACCAGAAAAGAGACTAAGGCCCTGGAAATCCAGATTCATGATTAGTTTTTAGTTCTGAACTTGTATATTTTTACCTACCTGGATGAGTTTTATTTACTTTTTGACTAAGTATTTAATGCAGCACTTCTGTACTTACTTAATATTTCCTATTTTCAAAGGTGATTTAAATTCAGAATTGAAGGTTGAAATAGGCCAAAGGATTACAGATTCATGTGACTCATCACTACTTTCTTGTTTATGATATATTTCCCCTTCACAGCCTATGAACAAGAACTTATACAGGCTATAGCATAAAAGCTGAATAATATTTAGGAAGTATTTGATCTCTGTTGGTCTCATTTTGTGGCTCAAGAAACTGAAGCAGTTAAGCTATGTATTCTGCACAGAGACCAGAAAGCATAACACCTTCAATGGAATATACATATACATGTATATATATATGTTCCTTCTCTAAAAGCATTCTTTATTACATGAGAGTAATCCCATCACTTTCCACATCGGAAAATAACCCAGGGCTTACTGATTTCTGTTGAAATAAACAATAGAAATTAATACCCCATTTGGGGGCATCTTTCCTAGAGGACAACAGGAAAACTTGGATGTACAGGTTATATCTCCTGTTTTGGTTTTTTTTTTCCTTCCAAGTATAACCAATGTTTCACCAGTCCCAACCAGCCTGGACAGAAACAAGTTTACATTATTGATAATAAGAGACCATCTCTGTCTCCATTTGTAATTGCAAATCAGTAGAAATCCAGAAACTCTAATTTGTTCCTAACCAATTTCAGAACATCTCAGGGAGATTGTCACATTTATTTCCAATACTCTGTCCACTTACACATTTTTGTATGCTGTTCAAAATGACCTAAAATTAGCTGCTCTGAAGTGGACAGTTCAATATTATTCTCCTCTTCCTGTATTACACATTTTAAAAAGCATATTTTGGCAACATAGAGAAAGACACAAGTTTGTTCTTTTATCTTGTACCTGAATTTGAGCTGAGTTCCTGGGGATGCATAGGGCCTTAGGCCAGAGGTTAGTCTTTACACCAATCTCTCTGCTGATCATTTGTTTTTGGACAAAATGTGCAGATTCTGAACCTCTTTTCTCTTTTGGTGAAAACATCACGGTCCCTCCTGCAAACCAATGCCCAAGGAGCCTGCTTCAAGGGCATCTAAATTGGGGATGAGTTTTTTTGTGGGGATACAACTGACACCAAGATTGTGTGCCTCCATTTCATCTGAAAATGCATTTAGTCTATAAATTACTCATGTAAAAAGTGACCTTTATTTTTGTCCAGATAATTGTTTGCAATCTCTTTCTAGTTCACTGGAATACTAATGAAAAAATATTCTGATATAAATACTTTCATTTTGTTATCCTTAATGTTGTTTTACTCACATGATGATCGTGTGTTTCATGACTTCCTCAGTCTTCACAAATCTGTCTAGCTCAATGGAAGATTGTTTTCCCCTTTCAAACATGCTTAACAATAACTCCTTATTGTGGCTCCCAGAAATTTAGCTAAGGTTTAAGAAGGTATAATGGATATTAACAGTCTATGTGCTACACAACTTTAGCTCAGTAAGTAAAATACACATGAAAAGGATTGGGATTAATAAGACTCTAGGGCTTAATAGAGATGTAGTATAGATATTTCACTAAGTGGAACAGAGCTCCTGCTTTCCAAATGAAATTCTTACATGAAATCGAGAAAGTGATTTTTTAATGACCAGATGATTTGGTAGGTAAAATACACCTGCCATCTCTAAAGAAGAAGGGCAACTTGCTTTTAACTAGAAAGTAAAGTTCAAAGTCACAAGATGCCTTGTCTTAACTATGGCAAGAATGCTTGAACATATTTTTTGTCTTGAATGAGATGCTTATTGATTTTCTGATTTTTAACTCAGATGGCAACTGTGTTTAAAAGTGCTTTTTCCCCAGACATGTGGAAAGCTTAAATTCATCCACATTTCATTTGCATATGTGCTGAGATTCTGGGTACATGATACTGGGCACAGAGCATGGCACTTTTGAGCTATGTGAACTCTTAGCAGTCGTTTGACTTGATGTCAACATTTTACAACTCAAAAAATTGATGCCGAGATAGAGTATGATATATCCTTAAAGTTACACGGTAAGGTTTGTAGCAGAACCTAAATTTGAACTTAGATCTATGATACCCAAATAGTCCATACCCTTTCTTGTGCTCTTTTCTACCCAAAATAATGCAAATATGTCAGTTTGTATAACTAAATGAATAATGGTAAGTCATTTTTATTAGATTTGATGCAAATCTACCTCACTGGCATTTTTGCTTCTCTTTTACCTTATAGTTTTAGTATGTGGGCCCAGTTGAATATTTTAGGATGTGGACACAGTTGATGACTGAGTCCAAAACAAAAAGAAAAAATAACACTTATTGCATGTTTTTATAACATGTAGTTATTTGGGATAATATGATACTTATTGAAAGGTTCCAAAACATGTGAACCTTAAATATTTTCTGCTTCAGGTTGATCAATTTATTATTTCTGCATACAAAAATAAGCTACTCAACTCATTCTTTGCCCTATTGATTTATTTTTGATTTTTACCTTTTTTTTTTCCCCAGAACATTTTTGCTTCAGTACCTTTTTGCTGTAAAAGACACTAATCAAATATATGGAGTACTTTAAATGATTAACAGAAAAGGAAATTATCTGTCTAGAAACAAATGTTGCCATCTTTTGTATGCAAAGAAGACAGTGCGCTGACTATAGGATTTACCCAATACTAGGAAACTAAGAGATGAATATAATTCTCCCAACTCAGCATGGACCATAGTTGTATAATTTAATGTAATATTTCTTTGCTTAACTAATGATTACTGGTGGTGATGTTGGAAATTAAGTTTTCAATTTGTGTGTGTTCTATCTGCTAAAGATTGGATATAAGCTAATGTCATGTGATTACAGGAGCCCTATTAGCATATCCACTTTGGTTCTGCTTGCTCCTCTACCACTGACAGCTACACATTGGACATCCTGAGACATGTCATTCTTCAGAAATGTTTGCTGAAGATGACCTACTGGTAGGAAATGCCAAAAGAGGGCACTTCACACACAACTGTTGAACTTCAAGTCTTTATCTCATCTTGAAATGTATAATGAGTATAATACAGTAAGTAATTCTAAATTTTTAGACAACTGAATTTGTCAATGCATGAATAATTATGATCTGACCTTGCCAATGATTATTCCCTTTTAAACATTTCAATACTTCTTGAGACCTGAGTATGAAAAGGAGTTCTGAGAAATAGGTGTATGAGTTTATCCATCTTTGAAGATTTATTTCCAATCTATAGATGCAAAGGAACTAACATCAGGCTATTGCTATTAAATTTTTAGAAACACTACCCATGCAGTAAGATTTCCTGACCTTGCAGTCTAATAAAATGTTTTAATGTATCAGAATCAGCAGAGCATATGGGCGGGTAAGTCACTGAGCTAATTAGTCACCCCTCTCCCAAGAGCTGTGTATGACTTAGTGGAGTGTGCTTAGCATTACAAGTAAATCAACATTGTTGCGGCAGGAAAGTATCATTTCGGAGTTATTTCCATAACTCTGCCACCTTGACTTTCCAATAAAATCTTCCAGGTTTATGATGCTTACAACTTGTAAAAAGCAGATGTAGCAGGAAGGAAAATTAATGCCATGCATAATCTTATGATAGCCAGAGTACACTAATTTTAAGAAACAGAATGGATTATGAGTAATGGAAATGAAGATATAAATATGCCAGTTCCTATACATAAATGAACAATGATGAGTAAGTTATTTTCGTTAGAAATGACCCACTGCTATTTCACTGGCATTTTTGCTTATTTTCCTCCATTATAGTTTTAGGATGTAGACACAGTTGAATAGAAAATCAACAAGCTTGGATCTATAGCTAGAAACAGTTGAGGCTGAGTTTCAGGCAGATCCTTTTATGAGAGTAGTGAAGGGAACTCTCATGGCTCTCCTTGGAATTCTTCCAAGGAGCAGGAAACAACCAATAAAAATAACACAATTTTAAGCTTTCTATATAATTATATTTTAGTTTTTAATCTTTACGTGTACATTTCATAATCTGTTTTGCAAATACTTCTAGTTTGGACTCTCTGAGTGAGTAAACCCATAAGTTAGGCCAGACAAAGACTATTGTTTTTATTCTAATTTTATAGATGGAAAATGAGATACAGAGAGACAAAGTTTATTGCTAAAGCTTACCTGCTTGAAAGTGGCAAAACTCAACATACTTAATACATTAATACAATGAAAAATGGATCAAAAATTGCGATAAGGAGAGTGCAAGAAACAGTTTCCCATAATTAATGCTTTCTGTCTTTCTCTCCTCATCAACTCTTTCTGTCCCTTTATCTTTTAAATAGGCAAACCTCTCTGATCTTAAGACTCATTTCCTTGGCTCTATATTTTCCACAATTCTATTCGTTCCTCCTCTCAATTCCAACATCTGAAAAGAATGAACAACCATCACTTTCTTACCAAAAGTTCCCTTTGTAAACATTTGCAATCTGGCTCTTGCCTCTCACTACAATGAAATTGCTCTCTTGACAGACACCAATGTGTATCCTTAACTTCAATATTTTGTTCTCAGTAATTCCTCATCCCTCCTTGAACTCTGCAACATTTAGAACTCTTGAAAATTTGCTTACTTAACCTCACTCCTCTCTGGAGTTAAATGACACTGCAAGCCTCTGGAAGAAAGAACGTTTTTCAGACCCCACTTCTGCCTCCTCTTCATCCAGGTCTTGAAAAAGGCCCTGGTTAAGTCTTTCCTTTGGCTGTCTTCCCTGTATGTCAATCTCATGCATTCCTATCAAATATCATCTTACTGGGTTCTTCCAAATTTCTTTCCTCAGCTTCCACTTTGCTCTTAAGCAACTGACCCATACTTCTAATTACCTGTTAGATATCTTCATTTAAACTCAATTTAACTACACTTATTATCTTATCCCTCAAGACCATCTCAGTTAACATTCCACAATGTACCTAATTCCCTAGATCAAAAACAAAGCAAAACAAAAACAAAACAAAAATAGGAAAGCAAACTTGATGTAAAATCTTTTCTTGAATCTAAGGCTTCATTATTTCCTTTTGATCCTATTTCCCCTCTGTCTCTTTCATGCGTTCTTTCCATTTTATTTTTCACTATCATTTCCCTATGTCAGTTCTAATACTCGAGTACTGAATTTCTCTGTTGCCTAAATTTTTCAACTATAAAAAGGGTTTTGTATTAGTATAGTATCTTATCACTGTTATGAGGTTAAATAAATTGATGCACACAGGACACTTAAACCAGAGCCTGGCCCAGAGCAATTGCTTAATAAATGCTAGCTTTCGCTGCCACCACTACTACTATTACTATTTTTACTACTACACCAGGACCACCTACATAAATTGTGGAGCCCATTAAAAATAAAAGTGTGGGGCCTCAGTGTCAACAAGCAGGAAAAAAAAAAGCTTAAATCAGTTTGTATTACCTTTTATGTTTCTAACTACATTTCCAAAGTCAGTTTCTATTCTACAGAGTGATAAAATAGTGTCAAAGAGAAATTATTCACCAGACACTGGTTAAAAATTACAATGCAATGGGACTTCCCTGGTGGTGCAGTGGTTAAGAATATGCCTGCCAATGCAGGAGATACGGGTTCGAGCCTTGGTCCGGGGAGATCCCACATGCCACGGAGCAACTACTGAGCCTGCGCTCTAGAGCCCGCGAGCCACAGCTGCTGAGCTGGCGTGCCACAACTACTGAATACTGTGCGCCTAGAGCCCATGCAAGCCACCGCAATGAGAAGCCCACACAACACAACAAAATGTAGCCCCTGCTCGCTGCAACTAGAGAAAGCCCGCGTGCAGCAGCGAAGACCCAACCCAGCCGAAAATTTTTAAATAAATTAATTAAAAAAAAATTACAAGGCAGATTTTATTCCGACTACTGCAGTAAGGAAGAGAGAGATTTCAGTATACAATGTGCTCAACTCCACCAAAACAAAAGACAGGAGGCTTTTAAAATGCTGGGCAAGCTACAAGAAATGTGCTGAAGGGCATTAAGGGAGTTAATGACTAGGCCAGTTAATGTGACTAGGCCATCAGGGCTTGTTAATTAACACTTATCTGGAGGAGAAACAAACTTTTAATAATTTTAGGACATGAGTTAGTTTTGTAAATTGGATAAGGCACCCACCAAAGTTAGGCTCCTACCCTCCCACAGGAACTGGGGGACAGGAGAGCTATCTCTCTGGATGTTCTCATTTCAAAGAGCTGTTTCCCAGGTTCTGAAGGAGACATTTCTGCATGGTAGAAGATTTACATCTTGAAGGGACAGAGAAAGGATTTATAATTACAAGTTTGCTAAGGTAACTGCTCTAAAAAAAAGGAAGGTCAGGGGCCTATAGTCAGGTTTTGGCTGGAATAAAGAGTAAATTCTTTTGTCAGTTATAATAGTCAATGCTCTCTAGTGATACACACACTCAAAAGGGATACACGCACACGATTTATTCTGAGGAATTGACTCACACCATTACAGAGGCTGAGAAGGCCCAAGGTCTGCAGTCTGCACGCTGGAGAACCAGGAGACCCAGGTGTGGTTCCAGTTTGAATCCAAAGGCCTGAGAACCAGGAGAATTGATAGTATAATTTCCCGCCTGAAAGCCAGCAGGCTCAAGACCCAAGAAGAGCCAACATTTCAGTTTGAGTCAAAGTCAGGAAAGAACTGTTGTTACAGCTCAAGGCAGTCAGACAGGAAGAATTCCCTGTTTTCCATGGAGGGTGAGCCTTTTTGTTCTATTCAGTTTATTGGATGAGGGCCACCCACATTAGGGAAAGCAATCTTCTTTGTTCAGTCTGTTGGCTCAAATGTTAATCTCATCCAGAAACACTCCCACAGACACACCCAGAATAATGCTTCACTAAATATTTGGGAACTCCATGGCCTAGTCAAGATGACACATAAAATTAGCCAAAATTAACCATTACAGCAGTGTTGAGCTTTCTCAAGTAGACATCTTAACGGGGATGGCAGGCTGTGATCATCCAAGGAACATGGCCTTGGGCCAATAGAAGCTATTGTAGAGTTTGGTTAATTCTCATAGCATGAGAAGATTGCACAGTGTTGTTTGTGCCAAGAATTTTACAGTTTTCAGCAATCAAGTGGCATTATTATTACATAATCTCCCTTATAATGAGTTTCATGTGATTTAATTGGTCAATGTTTTAAGCCGGTTTAGAATTTTAAGAACATTTTAAATGAAATTTGTCATGATAAAAATTATAAGATAAAGATAAATGATTCATGTATCCATTGTAGAACTGTGCAGTTTTGAATTGAACTAATTTCTATATTTTGAAGGGCTACAAATTCAGCTCTTATTATTATGTTCAAATTGCTGCCTCATGATGTCCTTACTCACAGCTTGATGTGTACATGATCTTAGGTATTTTGAAAATATGGAAGCAATGAGCTCAGTCACACAGGCTTGAAATTTCAGAAAATATTCTCTGGCGAAATAAATAGAGCCAGTTTTATATCATTACTCTTTCCCCTTTAAAGATCAATGTTCTTCAGTTTACTATTATTACATACCAGGATCTTGTTATGGAATTTTATCACTATAATTAAATGAATAATGAGTATAGCAAATATTTAGTAAGTATGTACATAGTAGCAGGTTCTGTGGAAAACAAGTTATGTTTTTTTTTTTTTTTCTCAGTTTACATACACACCTCCTAACCAAGGAGCTCTTCTTAATTTGAAAGCCCTTTTTTCCAAGTATGCATGCTTCTCCCTCTTCTGAAAGAGACTTCAGAGCTTAGTCAAAGTCCTTAACCTGTGTATTTAACATTTATTTCCCCCTTTGTGAATTCCCTGAAGTATCTATTGGTGAAACCTTTAAAAGTGTCTTCCATGATAAGAAGCAGTTAGCCCAGTACACCCTCCAAAGAAAGTCTTCCTCAGTATTTTGTTTTCTTTTTTCTCTTCTAGATATCCAGTCCTCTTAATATTTTAACCTGTGTCCATAGTATCAGGGTAATTTATAATACAGACTATGTTCCTATTTACAGGGGAAAATTACTAGTACCATGGCAAATAGACCAATTTCCAGTATTTTAGATATATTTTAAAGTTTTTATTTTCTTGATCCCACTTTAGATATTCAACAAATATTTATTGAGTTCCTATTATGTGCTATAAGTATATACTGAGTGCCTCCGGGAAGCTGAGACTACACTAGCTAATGAAAGAGAGCATGGCCTCAGTCACACAGAGCTTTTAATCTGGGAAGACAAGTAGTCAAATAAATAAAACACATGATGAGTGATAAGTGTTATGAAAAGAAAACAGGAGTATTGATAGATATGGAAGCCTTGGTTAAGTGACCATTTTTAACAGGTGAATAGGAAGGTTTCACTCCTAAGGTGACATTTCAGAAAAGAAGCATGAGAAATGGAAGTGTAATCTAGAAGAGGATTCCAAACACAACTTAGGGCAAGTGTGAGTGTCCTGAGGCAGAAGTGAACTTACCGTATTAGAGGAATAGCAAGGAGGTCAGTGTGACTGGAACAGAATGAACAATTGTAGAGTGGTAAGAAATGAGCTCTTAGAGAAGTAGTAGGGGGGTCAGATCACATAGGGCTTTGCTTATCAGTATTTGGATACTGTCTTTCACTCTGAATGTAAAGCTATTTAAGGGTTTTGTGTAGGCTAGTGATGGGTATATGACCTACATTTTGGAAAAATTCCCCTCACTGCTGTTGTTGAAGATAGATTAAAGGAGGATGAATTTGCAAGTAGAAAAATGAATCAGATGCTATTGAGATAATGATGGCTTGGATGAGGGTGTAAACTACAGAGGTGATGAGAAGTGGCTTGATGCTGATTTTATTTTGAGGCTAGAACTAACAAGGATGATATCCAGAAGTTTGAGAAATAGGACGGTCTAAGATGAATCTAAGATTTTTGGCCTGGAAAACTGGAAAAATATAGCTGCCATCATCTAAGAAGTGTAGAAGAGGCAATATCAGGAGTTCTATGTTGAAGGTGATACTTTTGAAACTCAATTATTAATCTGAGTGGAAATGTAGACTAGATAGTTGGTTACATGAGCCCACAAAATTCTGGCTAGATATATATATTTAGTAGTTGTCCACATATCACTGGTATATAGAACAAAGAGGCTGGATGAGCCACCAAAAAAGTAGTGTAGATAGAAAAGAGGAGGTTCAAGGACTAATCTCTGGGAGCCCTCACGGTGTTTACAGGTTGAAGATTTAAGTAGAATCTGGCACAGTGGACTGCAGATAGGAAATAAGGAGGTTGTCCTGAGAGCCTAGTGAAGAAATTCAAGGATGACTAAATGACCAATAGTAATTATCTGTTGGATTTAGATATATAGTGATCATTGGTGACTTTGACAGAAACAGGTTCAATGGAATGGCAGCTTAAAAGTCTGAATAGAATTGGTTCCAAAAAAAACCCAGGAAGATAGTCATGAGATCCAGCAAATATCAAAAACTCCTGAGGTGTTGAAGTATATTACTGTTAATAAAAGGAACCTGAGATGGGGGATCAAGAGAGAATTTATTAAAGATAGAGAAATTGTAGCAGATCAATTGAATGGCTGCGGGAAGAATTTTCAATTCTGTTTATATCTGTAAAAAGAGAGTCCCATAAGAATCTCAATGTCATTTAGGAACCTATTCAGATAACAAAATTTGATCATGATCAGAGTTAGCTAGAGAACACAAAACAGACAGTAACCATAGAGAAATTGGTACATAGGGCTGAGAGGTAATGGAGACGGAATATCAGTATTTCTGGAAAGTCTGAATATTAAGGCTTAAATTTATATGGTCATTTTCTAAGCATATGTATATGAATCATCTTGTTTTATACTCTCAGCAACACTGGTAATAAGTGGAAGTTATTACACCCTCATACTGAGGCAAGAATGAACTGTCTCCAAAGTTAAGGGCTTGACTTAACTAACCTCTCTAGCAATTTTTACTTTCTCATGATATATTAGTGTCACAGCATAGATCAGGGTCCTCAGCTTTCCACTTTAAGAAGATACATATTCTAGGAATATGACTAGTAAAAAAAAAAAAAAAAAAGATAACCAGTCATTTGAAACATATGCAAGCATTGGAGGTCATTGAGAGGACGTGACCGCAGGTTGACCTGTGAGCTGGACCTGGGCAGTCTAAGGTTTCTCACCCCTCCCCTGTCCTTGGAACGTGCATTCTATTTGCTTTCCCTGCAATAGAAGCTGCCTCAAGGACAAAGCCCTGAGATAATAATGTGTTATTGAGACCATCAATAACAGTGTATGTGACTGAACCCACTTAAGACCTCTATTTAAACTTTTAAGATTCTGGTGGGCGGGTTCGGAGATCTACTCATGCTGCCATAGCTGCCCAAGACAAGCCTGGGATGTCAATTCCCTTGCTTATTAAAACTCCAGGGGCTTCCCCGGTGGTGCAGTGGTTAAGAATCCGCCTGCCAATGCAGGGGATACGGGTTTGAGCCCTGGTCTGGGAAGATCCCACATGCTGTGGAGCAACTAAGCCCATGTGCCACAACTACTGAGCCTGCGCTCTAGAGCCCGCAAGCCACAACTACTGAGCCCGTGTGCCACAACTACTGAAGGCCGCACACCTAGAGCCTGTGCTCCGCAACAAGAGAAGCCACTGCAATGAGAAGCACGCACACTGTAACGAAGAGTAGCCCCCGCTCGCCACAACTAGAGAATGCCTGTGCACAGCAATGAAGACCCAATGCAGCCAAAAATAAATTAAATAAATTAAAACAAACAAACAAACACAGCAAAAACCCCCAAAACTCCACTACCCAGCTGGAGTGACCTGCTCCTTTCTTTGGTCTCTCTTTGGCATCCCAGTACAGGGGCCTGTTTCAGATTTCACCATGGAAGTTCTTAAGGTTTTGAACCAACAGCAAGAGGTAAGTTGAAAAATATAGTAAAATATATTTACAGTAATGCAAAATGTAGTTTACTTTTATGTTGGAAAATGACATCATAAATGTAGAAATCAAGGAAGATTTGTACCAAATGGTTTCTACAGCCATAGATAGAGCCAAAGCTTCTCAGAAAAGAACCTGAGATAAAACTAGCTTTAAGAATTTTGACAGGGAGTTAATTGTAGAGTAAATTCTGTGTTTTCTGTTGTAGAGAGGGAATTTGCTGTCCTTGTTGAACAGATTTTTAATTAATAAGGAGTTATCACATACACCATACATGGGGATTACCAATTTTCCAAAGAATTAGAAAACAGTAGAATATACTTAACACTAAATTAAATCAAACACAATTTAATCATGTTAATGACTCCAAAGTTTGCTAGAAATACTTTACATTAGTAAATGAGATTCAGCAGGTGTCGAGTGTGACACAAATACAAGTGTATGCAGTAAGAAATCAGGTTACTAAGTAGATTATATCAATGTTTTGGAGGTGCTAATAACACTAAAGTTCAGATCATAGAAACGTATAGACATGGTGTTTGTTATGTAATACAAGAGGATTAGTCATGACTTCATTCATTCATTTATTCATCCTACATTTGTTGAAAGCATGTAGGAAGCTTGGCTTCAGTTGTAGTAACTATTGTTATCAGTAGGAGTTGTATTAACAAAACTTTGTATTTTCAGGAAGTTGACCAAACAGTTCAGAGAGCAGAAAAGTAACGTATAGGAGTATATGCTTGATAGTATGGAAGCACAGGAGAGAGTTTCTCAACCTAGTCCTAGTGTTACCGACCCTCTAGTGTTGGTGGACCCCAACTAGGTCCTTTCCTTGCCTGGTACCGCTAGCAACAATTGCAGGAGAGGCCAGGTTCAGCAAAGCAGAGCAGAAGCTTTGTTGACCAAGGAATGGGGAAGGGAGAGCTCCTGCTCTAAAGACCCCTTCTCCAGGGGTGGGGTGGGGTGGGGGGATGGTGAGGGGAAGCGGGAAACTTTTAAGGGGTAAGAGATGAGTATGCAATCAGAACTCGAGAAAGGAGAGGCGAGTTCCAGAAAGAGACGGAGCATGCGCAGTCCTCTGGTCTCCTTTGCATGCGGCACTAATCCAGCCTAACAAAGTGCAATCCTCTGGTTGGGCGGAGATCCTAGCACGGTAAAGACGCAAAGGCAATTTTCTGTCTCATCTGTGCAGGCGCTGCCATCCTGGTCAGGCTGGAGCCAGTTCAGGGCAGTTGACTGTCGCCCTCTTGGTCCTTTTTGGCTTCAGAGTGGTTCTATGGTTTTGCCTATGTGGCATCTGCCTTAGTTTCTGTTAAACAAGTACAGCTGTGGGCACAGACTGACAGATTTTGGTGTTGGGGAAAAAAAGTAGGTTAGCCTCTGTGCAGGATGGGTCTCTTCCCTGTGACATTAGGTTGGAAAAAGGAAAAGAATTTTTGGGGAAACTCGCCTCTTTATGTTTGAAATCCTGAGGTTTGTTGCCAATGTATCCATTGTGCATATGAGAGCATATTTAATGGGAAGAAAGATAAGTGCGTGTAGTGGGGTAAAGAATTCGAGGTGAAAGTCTTGGGTATTGCTGGTTTAGACTGCTTGAATATGTAAGACAAGGCAGTCCTTTCTGCAAACCTGTTGATGACGACTGAGAAGGTATTGGAAACCATTTTTCACTGAGTTAGTAATGCTGGCCCATTTTTTTCTAAAAAAGCATAGCGTTTAAATGCAACTCTGGTTTCTTTATCAATGGCCTTTAGGGATTAAAGTTCAGCTGAAAAATTCATAAGAATTTACACACTGATTTCATAAACAAATACATGTAGGCAAAAGGATCATTTGTTAATCTGTAATTAGGACATATGTATCATTTAGGGTCCAGTCGGGAGATAGAACTATAGCAGTTTTCATTGTTGTTTTTTTTCTGATTTTGGTTTTGATCAGGAGTATTTAATATAAAGATGTGATACTAGTCATTGGAGGATTGGAAAGGCAGAAAGGGTATAGTAATGCCTCAGCGATAGTAGCTACTGGAAGGTGATTCCATCCTAAGGCTGGGGCATTTGAAAGGTTGAAATTATTAAAACATTGGAGATGGAGTAGGGAATCTGCAGAGCCTGAAAGTCAGGTGGATGAAACTCAGATGTCCAAGGAGGAACCACTGCTCACTCTGTGAAGCTGACATCTCTGAGGAGGTGTGATAAGGTTGGTCCTGAAAGTGTTTGGAAAGTGCAAACTGAAACCAATTGCTGTTACTAAAATGGAATTGTTAGGGTGAAAATTTGTTGCTATGGTAAGAGCAGCAAGAAGCAAAAACAGGAACAGGAAACACACAGGAAGGAATGTGTCCCTTCTTTTTCCTTAATTTTTCCAGTACTTTTCTAGTACCTAATACTGGTAGAGACTTACAGAAGCCAGAGGACAAAGTAGTCCCAGTCCCAGAATCACAGACTGAGTATAAAGCACAGGGTTAACTGGGACAACAGAACTTATAACTGATACATAAGCAATAAGCATACTTGAGTATAATTTTGCATTAGCCCTGTATAATTTAAGTTTAAGGTTGGAAGTGGAACTTTGTGAAGAATTTGCTTTTGCTTCCATAGAATTGGAAGTTGATTACTAGTCAATGCATTTCTACTTTTAAAAAGCTTAGTTAGATAAGTTGTAGAATATTGTCATAAGTTCAACATGCTTCAAAACAGAAAGCTCAATGAGTGGATGGATCCCTCTTGAAGTCATTTTATTCTTCTTTGATGTTTTTATTAAAGATTGGTATTTAATTTTGTTTCTGGAATCCAGTATGAAAATTCGGACTGAATTAAGGATAGCTGAACATAAATACAAAATTTGCATCAAGGCAATAAACTAGTTTTGTATTTCTTTTCTTTTTCATGTTACTAAAAGAAAAAATGCTTTATTTTAATTCTGAAATACTCTCATTTCAGCTTTATCATGTTTTATCATTTTCTCAAATATCAATCCACAATTAACAATGGGAAGAAGTGAAAGAATCTGGTCTTCTGATTATTCATGTAAAAATCTAAAAAGAGCTCAAGATTAGAACAGCCATGAGCTAAACTATTGGAACTCTTACAACAGCTATAGAAATTGCTCAACACAGGAATTCACTCAAAGATGAAATAACATTTAGAGGAAATTATTTATTTTCCTTTATTAATGTTGGTGTTAAATTGTTAAATTGGGCATCATGTCAAAACTGAGCATTTTGTTTCTTAAGGGGAAAAAGGTAGGCAGAAAGTTGATCAAGCAAAACAATAAGAAATGAGATTTTGTAAAATAAGTAGATTTTAATTGCATCAGTTGCTAAAGTGTTATTTTTCCCTCAAATATTCTAAGTCAATTTTTCATATGCATCATCGCATAGCACCAAAGTTGCTTATTGTCTCCCATTTAGATTTTGCTTCTAATCATAAGTCTTTTGAGCAAATTAGTAAGTCTATATATTTTACCTGACTCTCAAGATGATTTTCTTTTAATTCAGCAACTAAACTACTGTGGGTTTCTTAAAAGTATTATAGCATTATATAGTTCTGTGAGTTTTCTGATTTATTCTTTGCTAATAATTATGCATTGTGGGAAATCTAACATCAAGTTTGAAGTTTATACCTAAGATAAATTGTAATACATATATTTTTGATATAAAAGACTAAAAAAGACATGGATCTCTTTAGTCTTCAAGAAAGAGATGCCTTTGCAAGCCCTTTTGAAAATTATTTCTTTATCTTTATCAAACTAGGTATATAAATATTAACATAATTATATTTTTGATTCAATTAATTAAATTAATAAACATATTAGGCTTGGTTTAAAAGGGAGAAAAATATTATCAAATGCTAAGATTATAATCTCATTATAATCTCAATTTTTAAAAATCTCGACAAAATATTTTTAAATTCTTATGTAAAGCAAACAATAAACTATGGCATTTCAAGATGTTCAGGTATGCTTATGTATATAGAATAGAATGTTTTTACTTTTGAATGATAGTTTACCACAAAGTCATAGGTAATAATGAGAGTAGTATCAGTATTAGTTATCATTTATTAAAAGAATACTCTGTGTTCAGCACTGTGCTAGACTTTATTTATGCTTTTATTCAACAGATTTCTTGATTGAGTTTTGTGTATTAGACATTAGGTGAGACAACTGAGACCTCAAAGATTAATAAGGAAAGTCTTCTGCCTTTAAGATGACAATACAATATGATAAGCATTGGAGATATAAATATGTTTTTAACTTTTTCATTCCTTTATTTATTCATGCACTCATTTAACAATTATCTATTTTGGCAGGCATTGTGCTAAATGGTGATAATTCAGAGGTGAACAGATGTAGACCAAATACTTTCCAAAAAGGAGTTTATAGTATGGCGTAGGAGGTAGAAATTAATGGAAGTAGTACATAAGTAAATTTAAAACTGAACTGTTATAAAAATTACATGGGAGCTACATGGTCCTATGAGAGGGTATGATAGGAGTGTCTACCCTAATCAAGGAAGATAGGAAAATATGTCCTGAGATCTGAAGAATGAAAAAAAAAAAAAAAAGGAGGAGCCAGCCAGCATCTTGGCAGAAAGACCACCATGTACTAAGGTCCTGTGACAGGGAGAGGAATATTTTAGAAAGTGAAAAGGGACAAATGTGACTACTTTGGTAGATAAAATTCAAACAGTGTAGAGCCTTCAAGTTAAGAATTTTGATATTTATCCTAAAAATTAAGAGAATATTAATATTATTTACTCAATCAGATGTACTGGTGGTATTATTGAACCAATGCAGTTTTCAGTTTTAAAAATTGCTCTGGCTCTAGTGAAAAACTTGAAGAAAGAACGAGATAAAGACAAGTGCTTCTCTAGGAGACAATGTAAGAAGCTATACTTAACAATATTTGCATTCATTTCAGTGAGCTCATAGATCTCTTGGAGCTAATCCATAAAAAAAGATCTGCTGTTCTAGAGATTTAGTAATTAAAATAAAATTTTGTAAAAGAGTTAGTAAGACTAGTTCTGAGATCTGAAGTTTATTTTATCATGGAGGAAAGAACTAGAACAAACCCATGGATTTTGAACTCTTTTTATATATGGTACTTTTTAATACAATAGTCCAAGATTGACAATATGAGACTATTCTGCTTTGTAGACATTTGTTTATGTTAAGCCCATGGGATTAAGAAACATATCTATACAGCTACGCATCTCAGGTTTTTAGTTATCATTGATTTTGCATTTATTTCTTGTGATTTAGAATTCTTCTGTGAAAGGGAGTGTGACTTCAGTATTCATTTTGAATCAGTAACAATGATGATGAAAGCAATAAAAACAAAATGATAGGTAATATTTGGTTTGTGTATACAATAAAATAAACACTGCTCTAAGAATCACCATCTCAAGAAACAAAACTCTGAGGTGAAACTTTTTATTATTATTATCCTAAGGATATGAGGAAATTGAAGCTTGGAAGAGTAACTCACATAAAATTATATAGTTAACAAGAAGAAATTGAATTCAAGCCACTGTCTGTTTGACTCCAAAAACCATACTCTCCTTTATTAGGAAGCAGGTAGGGAAGGTCAGTTGTAAATAGTAAGTAAAATCATCCCCTACATTGCCACTTTTCAGCCAACTAGTTTATGGAGGTATTAAGTGCAATAAACAAGGGTTTTTTGAGATAGAGAATAAAAACAAGTAAAATAGAACTTTAATGAATACCGCATAATCGTAAGAAAATAGACATTCTAGATTTAACACAAAGATAACTATTTTTAACTTCCTGTTTCAAATTGCCAGAAAATATGTAAAACGATAGAGATAAAATTTTAGAAAAAACTCTCCCCTTCTTTTCTCATAAGAGATAAATAGGAATGTGATGTATACCTTTTGTTGTATCCTGCTTAATACTTTCTACAGAATATTTTGTTTCTCTGTAAATAAATGAAAGAATTTCACGATAATTTAATTATACTGTTTTGTTAAGCCTTCCTGGCACATTGAAAGAAGTAATAAAAATGAAACTGGGTTTGTTCGGATAGTACAATGATGGTAGTGGAATATTTTAATCTCTTTCTCTAGAGTGCATTCAAGGCATCACAATTTCTCCTCATTATAACCAGAGTTGGAAGGAGCCTGTAGTGGAAGTTGAATAACCCTCTCTGGGTTTATAAAACATACTGTGAAGAGAATACAACATGCTTAGTTGTGAATATGAAAGACTAATTCTGTACAGAATGTTTTTAATTTTTTTTTTTTTTAATTAAATTTATTTATTTTATTTACTTATTTTTGGCTACACTGGGTCTTTGTTGCTGTGTGCGGGCTCTCTCTAGTTTTGGTGAGCGGGGGCTACTCTTCGTTGCAGTGCGGGCTTCTCATTGTGGTGGCTTCTCTTGTTGTGGAGCACAGGCTCTAGGGTGCATGGGCTTCAGTAGTAGCAGCACACGGGCTCAGTAGTTGTGGCTCACAGACTCTAGAGCGCAGGCTCAGTAGTTGTGGCACACGAGCTTAGTCGCTCCGTGGCATGTGGGATCTTCCCGGACCAGGGCTCGAACCCGTGTCCCCTGCATTGGCAGGCGGATTCTTAACCACTGCACCGCCAGGGAAGCCCTGTTTTTAATTTTTAAAAATAACTTCATGCAGTTTGATTTTAGTAAGATTTAACTTTTTTAACATTAGATCCTCTGACTTTATTCATCATTTTTTGTTTTAATTAAAGTATAATTGATTTACTATATTATACTAGTTTCAGGTGTACAGCATAGTGATTCAATATTTTTTATAGATTATACTCCATTTAAAATGATAAAGTATTGGCTCTTTTCCCTGTGCTATACATTACATCTTTGTATCTTATCTATTTTTACATAGTAGTTTGTATCTCTTAATCCCATACCCTTATCTTGCTTCTCCTCCCCTCCTTCTCCCCACTGGTAACCGCTAGTTTGTTTTCTAGATTTATGAGCCTGTTTCTGTTTTGTTATATACATTCATTTGTTTTATTTTTTAGATTCCACACATAAGTGATAACATACAGCAGTGATCCCCAACCCACCCCTGGGCCACACAGCAGGAGGTGAGAGGTGGGTGAGCGAGTGAAGCTTCATCTGTATTTATAGCTGCTCCCCGTCACTCGCATTACCGCCTGAGCTCCGCTTCCTATCAGATCAGCGGCAGCATTAGATTCTTACAGGAGCGCGAACCCTACTGTGAACTGCGCATGCGAGGGATCTAGGTTGCGTGCTCCTTATGAGAATCCAATGCCTGGCGATCTGAGGTGGAGCTGAGGCAGTGACGCTAGCGCTGGGGAGTGGCTGCAAATACAGATTATCATTAGCAGAGAGGTTTGACTGCACAGAAACCATAATCAATCAATTGCTTGAAGAGTTATATGAAAACCCTATCAGTGAGTGGCAAGTGAAAACAAGCTCAGGGCTCCCACTGATTCTGCATTATGGTGAATTGTAAAATTATTTCATTATATGTTACAATGTAATAATAATAGAAATAAAGTGCACAATAAATGTAATGAGCTTGAATCATCCCGAAACCATCCCCCCACCACCCGGGTCCATGGAAAAATTGTCTTCCACAAAACCTGTCCCTGGTGCCAAAAATGTTGGGGACCGCTGACATACAGTATTTGTCTTTTTCTGTCTGACTTAGTTCAGTAAGCATAATAATCTCTCTAGGTCCATCCACATTGTTGTGAATGGCAGAATTTCATTCTTTTTATGGCTGAGTAATATTTCATTGTGTATGTATATATGTATATATATATATAGAATGTTGTGTATATATATATTTTTTCAAATTAACAAACTGTAATTGTTTTCCCAAAGATACATTTTTTTCATACACATCCATCATACACTGTAACCAAAAAAAGCAGTGTACGTGAAATAAGAGAAAATAAGTAAAAATCCATAGCATAAGTAAGGAGGCTCTAGTCTGGAGCACAGCTGAGTTTCCAGCAATATAAGGAGGCTCAAAAGTTTCTTTTATAAGAATGCCTGCTAACAAGGGTTCCAGCCACATGGTTGGTTGGTCTGTAGGTCAGTCATGAGTACTTGAAACAGTTCTGTTCGTTTTTTTTCCTTAGCATTTAGAATAGCCATCATTGTCCTGCAATACGCAGAGCTATCCGGGAAAAATGAGGGAGGGAACCACAGAGGCAGTGTGAGATCCAAATACAGCTCAAAGGTAATTGGTCCAGTGGTCCCTAGGGAAGGAAGAAGGGGATGGCACTCCAGAGTTAGCCATCTTCCTGCAGGGGAGTGTACCAGCTGTTTTTGTCGTGGATCTGCACCGAGAACATGTAGGACTGCTGTGCTCTTGTCAGGCTGTATTGAGATTTGTTGGCTCCAAACTGCACACGTGCTTTTCCCTTCACCAGTGTGGCACTGATCTGCCTGATCACTGACTCTACTGAGTAGGCACTGCTCCAGCCCTGCTTGGTGAGAAGTTCCGTGCAGATGGCACCTCCATCTGTTGATGGACACTTAGGTTGCTTCCATATCTTCTTGGCTATTGTAAATAATGCTGCTATGAATAATGAGTTTCCATGTATCTTTTCAAGTGAGTGTTTGGTTTTTTTAAAAATATATGCCAAGGAGTGGAATTTCTGAGTCACATGATAGTTCTATTTTTAGTTTTTTGAGGAACCTCCATACTGTTTTCCACAGTGGCTGCACCAGTTTACATTCCCACCAACAGTGTACTTGGGTTCCCTTTTCTTCACATCCTCGCCAACAATTTTTATTTGTAGACTTTTTGATGTTAGCCATTCTAACAGATGTGAGGTGATATCTCATTGTGATATCTCATTTGCATTTCAATAATAATTATTGATGTTGGCCTTTTCATGTGTCTGCTAGCTATCTATATGTTTTCTTTGGAAAAATATCCAGTCAGGTCTTCTGCCCATTTTTTAATTGAGTTGTTTGGGGTTTCTTTTGCTGTTGAGTTGTATGAGCTCTTTATATACTTTGGATATTAATCCTTTATCTGGCATATCATTTGCAAATATTTTCTCTCATTCAGTAGGTTGTCTTTTTGTTTCTTGGGTGGTTGCCTTTGCTATACAAAAGTAGGTCCCATTTGTTTATTTTTCCTTTTATTTCTTTTGCCTTAGGGACAGATTCAAAAATATATTGCTACAATTTATGTCAAAGAGTGTTCTGCCTATGTTCTCTTCTAGGAGTTTTACGGTTTCCAGTGTTATATTTAGGTCTTTAATCCATTTTGAGTTTATTTCTATATATAGTATGAGAAAATGTTCTAATTTCATTCTTTTACATGTAGCTGCCCAATTTTCCCAGAACCAGGAGATTTAACTTTTTTTCCTCTCTTTCTTTACCACTGCTCTCTGTCTTTAGTTAGTCTTAAAAGTTAGGTTTTACAGGAAAAGTAAAAAACAAATCTGAATTTATCTTTTTAACTTCCCCCCCAAAAGTCTACTCAGATTAAAGGGTATTAATGCCATCCCTTCTCTTTTT
Organism: Balaenoptera acutorostrata; assembly: GCF_949987535.1. Lineage (NCBI taxonomy): Eukaryota > Metazoa > Chordata > Mammalia > Artiodactyla > Balaenopteridae > Balaenoptera > Balaenoptera acutorostrata. Next base: position 82,319,212 of record NC_080068.1, read on the forward strand.
AATGATAGGTTTCAACCACTGGAAATATCTAAACTATGTTCAAAGTGTATTTTAAGTTATGGAGATAATGTGCAAGATAATGACATAGCTCATTTAAGGTTTGCAGAGTACATTCCTGTCACTGGATGCTAGTTATGTACAATACCTAGCATTTTGTTTACATTCTAGTACATCCCCCATCCATGGTATGAAGACACAAAGTTCCATTTTCCTATTCACACATTCTTAAAGCACCCTAAAAAGAAAAATAACATGCCAAAATTGTTTTGTTCTTTGTGCTACTCAGGTTTAGGTTAAATCCAAATCTTCGTAATTTCTTCCATGGTTTGATAATTCCATCTGCTTATTGTAAACCCAATGAAGCTTCTCTACAGGAGAAAGCCTAGCTTTGGGGAAAGCAGTTTCAGAAGGCTGCGAAAGAGAGTGAAATGAACAATGCTAACCTCAATTTGTTAATTGAAGTCATTGGTTAGCTTTAGAGAATACTGTATACACGATTAAGCAAGCATTTCACACTGATCTTCCTCATTAACTGGTTTTGAGATATTCGGTTGAACAGAAAATTGATGGGCAGGGTAAACACACTCTAGTTGCCTCATTAGCTCATGTAGTATAATTACTGGTGTTCAATATCTATCAACAAAGCAAAGGTGCTTTAAATGTCATATAAACACTAGAAATAAAAATACAGCACAAAGGAATTTCACACAGTCAGCCATCTGAATGAAAGTCAACTTCTTATTAATTCTGTCTTGTAATGTAGAAAACTCAACTTAGGGAAAGAAAGATAAAAAGAAAAAAAACCTTATTTAATTTAAAATTCCCACTTCTGAGCATTAGAGAGGCATTTAAGAGGGTGTTTACTAGCTTTATAAAACCTCACATTAACTTGGAATACTAATATAGCTACCTAAAAAAGTCAGACTAAATGATACCAGCAGAAATTCTCCCATTCTGTAGTCTCTCCCACTATGCAGAATAGGCCACCGGGAGGATTAAGGATTCCATCCTACAGAATGCAATAAAGTCTCTACAAGTGCAAACATGTCGGTGTGGTAGACTGAACTTACATTCAGGTATAAATTTTTAGAATGTTGTTTTCTTCTAATATCATTTTTACCAATTTTTAGATGTAGCTTTACTATCATGCCTGCCATTTATCCATTTGATTATTGAGCTGGTACTTTTTAAGTAACCACTTTGTGCTAGGACTATAGTAGCATATACTTGAAATTCTTTGTACATAAAGAATGTCTCAGGGTAGTGGACAGGCTGTAATGGACAGCCCAGGTTGACTTTTCAGTGTTCATCCCCACTTCCTTTATTTCTAGGAGGACCTCTCTCCATACAGCCTTGTGACTCAGGGAAACCTGAGTCTACCCTCAGCTCCAGGTGGTGAGTGAGCTAAGGGTAATTCTGGTCCCCTTCCAAGAGATTGATTTAGTAGTGAGCTCCTCACCTTGAGCAATTGAGTCATTATTAGAAATTTGCTGGAGATTTGGGGAAAGTTATTCCATACTTTTAAATTCTTATGAGAGAGTTTCCAAAACTCTTTTCCTCTGGATTCTGTAAATAATAAATGTCAACACAGAAAATGTTTCAATCATTTTTCACATGAAGGAAACAGCCCGTAGAAGAAGGGATCACAGAGAGGAAGGCACATTCAAGGCAACAGCACTACAAAGAAAGCAGAAACATGGGATTAAGCTGACCCTCAGGAAACCCACTTTACCTCTGACTTTATTATTTTTATGTCAGTGTATGTTGCTTTTAATGGTACTTGGAGTCATAGTACATTAGTTTATAAATCAGAGAAATCCCTTTATCAAAAAAATTATTCAGAACCATTTTGTTTTATTTCTTATTGTTTTCTCATCTTTCTGTCACAACTTATCATAAAAAATGTAACAAGTCAAGACTACCTGATTATTGGTATATTATACAAAAGGAATTTCTTAATTAGTTTATCATCTTTGTTAATGTAATGCTCATAGTTTATAAATCAAATAGTTCTGAAATGCTTGTATATATTATTTAGATGCAATATCTAAACTGTGAGAACACCAACTGATTTTTCTGAGGACTTCTGGTATTATCTGGATGTGCTCTATTTTCTCCCTTTTTCTGTTTAGTTTAGTATTTCTCTCTTAATTGGAGACTTTCATCAAATATCTGGTGATCCTTGGCTATTTGTTAATGGTTAAAATTAAGAACTGAGATAATTAAAAGTCCTAAAAAAACAACATTTATATACTTTCACCAAGTAACTTTTGATTTCCTTATTTCCCTCCTACATCACAAGTTTCTGTATCCTAATCTCCTCAGCTGGCTTCTCCTCCTGTGTCTGAATTTTAAATTCCATTCTCTCCTGAAATACCCCATCTTCAGAGAATTCCCTGAGCAAACTTATTGAAAATGCTACTCCCCACCAGCCTCTCACTAATCCTTATAGTCAGTGCTCCAAAGCACTGATTTTTATTTCAAAATATATTACACAGCTCTATGCTCTAGTTTATGGTCTGTCTGTCCCCTCCTCCTTGTGCCTAAGCTCCATGAGGCTGCAGATAAAATCTTGTTTGAATCTGTATTGCCGTGTAATATGGTGCCTGGCACATAATAGATTCTCATTAAATATTCATTGGGTAAATGTATTACCCTTAAATGAGTACTAAGTTCAGCGTGTCTATTCTTAAGGGCAGATTGTTCTTTATTAAACTTTTTTTGGGGGAGAGGGGTTGCAAGTATAAATAGAAAGATTGTTTCAGAAGTCCAGAGAAGTCACTACAGTTTAAGACCTCTTAAGTTATATATTCAATGTATGCATGGCAGGCAGTGCTAACCGTTGTGCCAAAAATCACAAGGAAAGTCTGGCATTTTTGTAAACTAATTTCAGTGCAAGTATCTTTAGCTTTAGAACCTAGGTGACTGGGAAACTGAAATAATTTCCCACTAAAAAAACAGTGATGCTCTCTGTGAATCTATCATTCTGTCACATAAAGGACTAAGGGACTCTTCTTGATTTACTCTAGAGAATTTTTTAAAGTAGTTCCTTTGGAAAAGTGTTCATCTTGCTTAAAGCTACACCTGGTAAATGATGCTCAACAAGGCAAACAGTTTAATTTCATCTAAATTATTCCATGTGTTAATAGACAAATCACTAAGAGAGGAGAGAGCACTAGATACCATTTTTAAAGAAATATTGGGAAGTACACATTCCACGTATTTGGAAATTTTATTAATGAGGGAAAGACGAGGACTGAAAGCCTTTGTTATTGTTCTTTTTTTCCCTGTGAATTCAGATATTAGACTTCAACTAAATGCAGCAAATGTTAATTGACTGGCTTCTGCATGGAAGGTGTTCTTGGATTTAGATACTGGAGATACATAGATAATTAATCTGGGTAACCTTTTTCACAGGATGAGCTCAATGTAAGCAAATGTTGGCAACACATATAGCAAAGTGGTATGTGCCAAGTCATACAGAATGGAGTGAAAAAGAAGGATCGATTATCTCTGGTTTGGAGGATATGTGACTGAGGACATTCTAGGAAACCTGAAGTAAACTCTGAAGGCTTGTTGGGGCTTTAGGAACCATAAGGAGTAATTCAGATCAGACTGTTCCAACTTCGATAGAGTTTTAATAGCCTTGAAATTTTGAGGGGTGAGTTTGCTGGGAACCACAGGGGTAAGTGTGTGCATGTGTGTAAGTCTGTGTTAGGGAGAGACAGAGAGAACCACTTTAGTGACATTTATGCAAAAGACTCTCAGTTATATTTTAAAATGACTTAAAGCATATAAAGTTTGAATCAAATTGGAGTTCGATTTTGGCAACTATAATTCAGGCTTATACAGCAGGAAGCTAAGAAGTTTTTTCAATATAGTACTCCTATGCTTTAAATAATCAACAGGGTTGCAATGTCTTTATAATTTATATATTTTTAAATAGAAAAACAAGATCCTCAGTAAGCAACCCAAACTATTTGTGACACAGATGCTTATCCTCCTTGATTATATTTATATTTTCTATAAAAGGGAGGTTTACAGAATTAAAAAAAAAAAAAAAAAGATGCAAAGCACCAGCAATTACTTTGTATTTGAGGTAAGGGAGGAGAGACAGGAGTCATATCCATGTCACTTCTTACAAGTGCAGTAGTAAATTTTTCCATATTGGTCTTCATTTCTCTGTCTCCTTTAACCTTGAAACATGTTAGATTTTACTCCTCTGTGGCTTACAAGGAATAACATTTATTAGCTGGATATTATGCACAGTTGTTACCATTAATTACTTTGATACTAAATCAGGATAATACTACTCAGCTTAAGATAAATTAAAAGTTGCTTTGTATTCTGGAGTCTGACTTGTCAAGAGAAAAAAAAAACCTCTCCTATGCTTAAAGAAAACAAACATCTAAACTGAGAATAATCTAATATTGAAGCAAGACAAAACACTAAAATGTTATTTTTGGTCTCAATTCAATAGCTTAGATTAGAAAGAACTTATTTTTTACAATAAAGCAAAATAATTTATTTTGTACTATCTATATATTTAGGTATGTCAGCTGCCCATATCTCATGAAATATTAGTATCCCCATGAGACAAAAGAAAATAACACGGAAAATGAATGTGTCAGTACTTGGGTTATATATTATTAGTTTAAAAGTTATATCATTTATTTTTTGTAATTGCTAGGTTAGGACAAGATTTTAACTTTAGCCTTCAAGGACGTTAATTCTGAACATAAAAGGAAAAAAAAACTATGTGTCTCTGTGAGTGCGTATCATTTTGGGAGCTGTCAGACTTTTCTGAAAAGGTAATTAATAATTCATGAAAAATAGAAAACTCTCTCATCCGTGGGTGTTTGGTCTCAGAGGTGTAGACTGAGGTGTAAGACCAAAAGAAATCTATGGAAACGTATACAGCTACAGGCAGCCTTCCTGCTGATCTGGTAACTAACCTGCAGCCCTGAAAAAGACAGGCTTCCTGCCTGCCAGTAACAGGAGACAAAAACCCAAAAGGCAAACAGTTTGTGTGGAAAATAAAGACATGGCATTTGAAAATGTTTCTCCTTGTAGGAAGAAATGCTGCATTAAAGGTTAAGTACCTCATAAGACTTGGTATCTCTTATGAATAGAGTCTATATATTTTTCTGAACTACATCTGTGGGTTATAAAAATTCTATTTGTTTTTACATAATTACCATTTCTTTTTCCCCTTGTCATCCTCACAGTGAAGCATTTAAATAATATAAATAATAATAATAATTAAATACATAATCCAAAACATATTCTACCACACCAATAATATTTTAGAATTCACATTTCATATGTTTTCTATGGATAGACATATATATCACATCATATTATCATCTATTTTATGAATATAATCAATTTTGTAGATTTTAAAGATTTTCTTTTCTTTGAACTTTCTCCCAAACTCCTCTCTAAGATAACAATCTTTATAAATATTTTTGTAGCCTTCTCTCGTCTCCTATCATACAGACCATAGAAAATTTTGGTCATTTTATTCTATGTGAGGTCACGTTATATGCACTGCCTCCTTGCTTTCTGCCTTCAGCCATGCATCTTTAAATCAACAGATACAGAGATAACCAATTTCATGTAATGATGTTGCTGAACCTCAATTTGTTCAACCATTCCACAATTGATGGGATATGCTTAGCTTCTAATGTTTTGTAACTCTACAAAAGATGTTACAATAAAGCTTCTGCAGCAAATATCCTAAGGTACATGTGCTTATAATTCTGTGGAAGAGACATGACATTTTTAATTGAAATGCATATTGCCAGTTTGCTTTCCAAAAAGACTAAATTTATTAACAAAAATTTTCTATGAAATACTAGCTTCTATTTCATCTCAAACATCAGTAGTTATTATTACTCTTTTTAGTTTTTATTAATCTGATAGATGATTAATAGATTATTTTTGTTAAGTGTTGTTTTCCGTATAGGCTATTGAGTTTGAACCTGATTTCAGTTATTCATTGGTCATTGACTTGGCTCTTTTGTGATGTTCACTCAGTCTTGTACCTATTTTCATTAGGTTTTTTTTGACCTTTAGTCATCAATTTATAACCAATGTACTATACTATAGATAATTTATCTTATTTGCCTTGTTATTTTCCCCATTCTCTCAGATGCATTTGATATTGTCTATGATATATTAAAGCACACCACATAATTAATTTCATAGCCAAATATACTTCTTTCTGATTTATTTCTGACATAGAACAGATATGCTTATCCTTAGCTTGTTTTGGCCTAAACGCATACAAATCTTTTATTTATTTATTTTATTGATTTACTATTGGTGTTTATAATTTATTTTGTAGTAATAGCCAACATTATTTTATTCTAGATAGCCAGTTTTAGTAACATTATTTATTAAATCAACATTCATTTGTCTCACTGAATTGAAGTTCAAACTTTTTAATAAAATGAATTCACAAAAATATTTGCTTCTTTTCTGGATTTTCTACTCTGTTCTACTAATTTAGTTGATTATTTCTATAATAATCTCATACTTTTTTTTAATTAATTTTTTTGGAGTATAGTTGATTTACAATGTTGTGTTAGTTTCTGCTGTACAGCAAAGTGAATCAGTTACAACCTCATACTCTTGATTACAGTAACTTTATAGTATATTTTAACAATTGGTAAGGCAAAGTACTTATGATTATTTTATTTTTATAATGTTCTTATCTATATTTAAACATTTATTTTGTTCACATTTACTTTATGTTGATTTTATCCAATTCCCCATTTCCTTTTCTACCATAAATATTGAGACTCAATTATAATCATATTAAAATTCTATATTAATTTTGGGAGGATTGTCACTTGTCTTTCTGTCAAGAATAGGACAGGTCTTTCTATTTTCAATGTTTATGTTTTCTAGTAGTAAAGAATATCTGACATCAAAGATCCTGTTTGTTCTTTCTAATTAATTTAGACTTTTACATCATTTGGTTATGGACTATTTGTAAAAATTGATATATGTTTTGGAAGCCAGATGAAATGCTAAAATCTTTTTTATTGTCACCTACAATTCTTTCACATTTCATTCAGGACTTTTGCAATTTTTACATTATCAATTCTTGGATATATCATCAAACTACAGAAGATTTCCTGTATTGAAGTAGCTTTTTGGTATGTGATGTCGACTTGAAACTCATTTCTTCATCAAAAACATAAACACACACACACTCTTTTTTTTTTTCCTTTCTGGTAGATTTTAGATGTTAATTTTTTCCTTTAATAGTTTTTCTCCTTATTTAACCTCCTTGACTCTCTGCGATCCCATTTAGTTTGTAATATAGGAAATGTTAGTTGCAAGATAATTTTTTTCCCTAAAATTTCAACCTAAAGGGTATTGATCTTTTCAAATCCAAGAGTGGAGAATTCCACGCTGACTTAGAGGATCTGAGCTTTGTAGGTCATGTTGTCTTCCCACTCATATTTAGTTTTGTTCTAGCTCTCTGCATCTCCAGTCCAGGTTTACTTCTGGAGCTCATGGTTTTCACAGCAAACACAGCAGACCCAACTTCGCACATTTATCTTAATGCTGTAACTTCCAAAGAAACAGGCTATTGAAGGTAAACTTGATGCTAACCTTGTGCTCAGAATTCTTCCCCTTTGTTTATATCTAATCAAAATGGTGCTCCATTTACATTTAACATAAAGTCCACACTTCTTCCCAATGCTGTAACAGCCCTGCTTCTTTGTTTAGCAAGAAAACTATATTTGCTGGCCATTCTTCCTTGTCCAAGTAAGAAATAAATTTAATTTGTGTTTTTTTCAGATGGGTGTGAATTATGATTACTTTGAACAAAGCTAATAACCTCAAATACAGCCCTCCACTCTAAATCCCATGGACTTTTTGGAATTCTTAAACTTTATTAAACTTTGCAACAGTTTTCAGAACCATATTGTCTAAATATATTACTTTTTAATTGTCTTGAGCAAAATTTTTAAATGGGAAGAGTGCAATTTTAGTAAAATCTTTGGATTTTGTTCTCTCTTTCCCTATTCTCCTATTGACACATTTACTGCTCACACTGTCTCTATCGGCTCTGTTCACATCCTCAAATGTACCAAAATGTTTCAATAAAGTCTGCTGCTTTTCCCATAAGCTCAACTCCTCCACACTCCATGCTCTCCAAAATAAATCTATGTCCTGTGCTCTGCTCCAGTAAAGCTCTTGAAAGCAACACAAGATAATCTGACAAACATTCGAACCAGGACATATTAAACAAACAAGGATAAATACTAGAAATACCCTATGGAAATTAAAAGCTAAATGACTGACTCTGAATATCAAATAAAAAATTCATATACTTCTTCATGTTGAGTAAAATGTAGTTAATTGCACAGAGATCATTATTTGTGATGTGTGTGTGTGTGTGTGAAGAATCCTGTATAAAGTGGCTTAAAGCATATTTGTTTTGTTTAGTAAATTTAAATCTTCAAAAGAAAAGCTGTCTATCCCTTAAATATCATAATTATACAGTGGAAAGAGGAGAACTGGATCATTAAGTTATGAGTCAGCCATGGACACAGAGATTTTTTTCATTGCATTTATTGGGGAAGAGAATTCAGTCAACTCCTTGTGAGAGAGAGAGATATAATACAGCTCACTAAGACAAGCCATGAGTAGGGTGGGAGTACGTGGAATAGAAAAAGCTAGTACATCAAAATGCTAAGAAGAAAATTATACTCTTTTCTCTGTGTGGCTGGAAAGCATAAATAATGATTAAAGCATCATTAATTTCCTCCAAACATTAAGTGTTAAAAAGATATTAAACTTTGGAGGCAGTAAATGGTTTTCTTTGTTTCCTGTAGTTAAATCTATTTTGATGAGTTTGAGGAAGCCAATCTTTGACAGTGCATTTCCCAGTAAAGCAAAGTGGTAAATTGGAGAACTGGAATTACTATTAGAAAACTAGTGTTGAGATTCCAGCTCTGTTAATTACAGATTATGTGATCTTGAGTGTAGATAATTGCTCAGCGCTTCTATTTCCTCAGGCATAAAATAGTTAGGTTGCTGCTGCTACTGCTTACCTCACTATGTTGTTCAAAATTACATTAAATGAAGTATGACAACAGCCCTACCTCAATAGTGGTATCTTACAATTGCTATATTTATTGAAAATAGTATATGTGATGAAGACCTTTAGCACAACATTTACCATGTATGAAAGATTACTCTGAAAGCACAGAGCTTAAAAAGTACTGTGGTGGACAGATTTTAAGATGTCCTTCATGATCATTAACTCCTAATATCCACAGTCTTCTGTAATTCCCTCCCTGAAACATGGTGGGCAAGGTCTGTGACTTGCTTCTAACTGATGGGATATGACAAAGGTGATGGTATGTCACTTTCATAATTATTTTATGTCAAAGAAAACTCTGTCTAGCTAACAGACTCACTCTAGAATCTATGCCTCCATTGCTGGCTTCAAAGAAGCAAATTACCATGAATTCTCCAGCCTCAAGGTAGTGAACTTTGCCAACAACCTGACCCATCCCTACTTGAACCTTCAGATAAGTACCACTCCTGACCATCACCTTTGCTTGCAGCCTTGCAGGGAACTCAGTTAAACCATGCTCAGAATTCCTACCCTCAGGAACTGAGGGTGTAAATGTGTGTTATTTTAAGCCATTAAATTTGTGGGAATTTGTTATGCAGCATAGAAAACTAACATTGGGAGCACTTCTCTCCAATGGGCTAGAGAACATCTCTTAACAATTGTTTTAGTTGTGCTTTAGCTCTGTGTCAGTCGTGAACATTCACACTAAAGGAGTGGTATATTTATCTATTAGCTAGAAAATATACCAAAAAAATCAACAAAAGTAACTGAGTGCAGGCTCTTGGCTGGGGAGTTAAATAGGAAAAATTGATTTTAGTTTTGAGGGTATACTTTGTAGAATATAGACAGTAGCAGTAAAAGAAAATTCAGCAGTGTCTGGGAGTGGAAATGAGGGTCACTACTTATATTTCATAAGATGGACAACCAAAAGTAGGTCATGCTGGCATTCTTCTCCCTATGATTACAGTTTTAATAACTAGTAAAAAGTTATTTCACTATTGAGATATAATTCTTTATCTCCTCACCTAGATTAGTGACAGAAAGCTACAAGGGGCTATCAGGATTTTAAGTGATTTATAAATATTTGATTAAATCTAATACACAATTATCAAGCAGCTACTAACATTATAAACTACCACAATACATTAGGAGCTTAGAGATTACATGTTAATAACAGCTTAATGTCACCCCCTCGGTGAAGCTGTATGTGGCTATCCAATGCGATCTGTTCTCTATCAAGGACAATATTCTATGTTTTATTTGTATGGATTATATAAGCACTTTTCCATCATCACCTGAACTTTGACATTTTCTTATTAAAGTTTTATTTTTCTGCCCTTCATTCCCCATTATAAGAATGAAATCTCCATGAAAGAAGAGACCTAGTCTACCCGGCTCAAGTAGATGAATAAAGAAATAATCACACAGATAAATGGAGCATGGAATCTGCCCCAAAGTGAATTACAAATAGACAGGGACGGTGGTTTAAAGGATGGAGTGATTACAACCAGTGTTATTAGTGGGAAAAGCACTAAGGTTTTCTGACATTTTGGAAACACTGTCCACACTTCTCACACGTCCAGACCCTGTATGTTAACTAAGTTCTAGCATACATTCCAACTTTATACAAAAGTTTTATGAAGACACTTCCACTCCTCTCCTCACCTTTCCACTGATATGTTTCTTTTATTGTTTATTCTGCAAATATTTATGGGATGCCTTCTTTGTCCTAGGCATTGTTTTAGGTTCTGGAGACATATCAATAAGCATGGGGCAAAGACGTACTGCATGACACCACACAAATGAACATGTAACTGTGAACAGTGATGAACATTAAGAAAAAAAGATCCTAGGAGTTCACAACCTGGGAATAGGGGGAATTAAGTGACTCTTAGGCTAGGATGTCAAGAAAGACTTTTTTGATGAAATTGGGCATTTGAGCCAACATCTGAAGGATGAGCTGGAGTTAATGGAGGTAAAGGCTGGGAGCAGGATTTAATGGACATTCTGGGCAATGAGATCAGCACATCCAGAGGTTGGGATGTGGGTGTGAACTTGAAGAACTAAGAGGAAAGTTGGCATGGGGAGGGGATAAATAGCAGAAATATACTTTTCTGTCGTTTATCATGTCCTTTGTGCTTTCTGTGTTTCAATTAACACATTTTTCCTTACTCTGATATTAGAAATACTTCAGTGTTTTATTCTAAAAAAAGTTTCACACTTTTTTTTTTGAAACATATAGGTCATTTTACTCCTCCGAAATGGATTTTAAATCTGGCACGAAGAAGTAACTTTTTTTTTTTTTTATTAACTTGAGATGGAATTTATTCTAAGCTACACATTTCCAGGTGTCTTGAAGTCCTCCCCTCCCCAAAGCAAGGCAACGTGTTCTTTTTTGGTGATTACTGGATTCATAAAATTCAAAATCAGGGCACTTACTTACCCTCAGTCCTGGCTTTCCCAGATCAACTTTGCTCAGCCACAGCCTACACCAGGTGGTCCTTTGGGGCCACTACAATGCAGTCTGTTTTCTTGAGTCAAAGACAATGACAGTCTTCCAGCCAGGGTGGTGGTGGGTTTTTAAAAATTTTTTTTTGATAAGGGACACTAGTTTTTCCAGTGTCATTTATTGATGAGTACATCTTTTATCCTGATTTGCAATGCCATCTCTGACATATATGTACATATATATGTATATATATAAACATCTATATTTAGATATGTTTCTAGAGTTTCTGTTTAATTCCAATGGCCATTCCATTGTACACAATTGTTCTAAAACTACTTCTTATTTATTTAAGTTTAGACTGAATCTTGATATTTTGTTAGACAGATTTTCTCATTTATTCTTTTTCAAAATTGCCTTGACTGAGAAGATCTTCACAAGTACATTTAAGAATAATTTGTCTCTAGTAGTTTTGTCACTTAGGGACTGCATTGTTCATCTTCCTGTGGGCCCAGTGAGTCTGGAATTGGACTCCATCCTTAAAACAACAGCTTACTTTGCCATAAAAAGCTCTATTTAAATGATAAACAATTTATATTGCAGAGACAAAACATGTATGCTTTTAAAATACGTGGTGATTTTTAACAAAAATAACTTATACACTGATATACAAAGAAACCTCAATAATTACCAAAAACTATACATTTTAGAAGTCATATTCCTGATTAAAATTAAGAGGATAGGTTTAAGCATTTTGGATCTTTACTTTTTTATATAGATAACTGAATCAGAGCTTCATGTTATATAGATGATCTTTTTGTGATTTTGATGGGACAACTTTGAATTTATGGAGAAAAATAGACATTCTTATGATATTGAAAATTCCCCTATATATTATAAAAGCAATGTATCTCTACATTTCTCTGTTTATTTTTAAATCTTTCAATTACGTTTTGTATTATTCTCCATGGAAGGTCTTTATACATGTTTTGCTACTTTTATTCCTTAGTACTTCATATTTTTGGTTGATATATCTAAGAACATTTTACTGACTAATTATTTCTTGCTAATGTGTTAGGAATGCAGTTGAATTTTTTCGGTTCATCTTGTTCATTTAACTTGCTGAACACTTTTGTTCATTCTAATTAGGGTATATATAAGACTTCATTGATCAAATTTGCTGGGATTTTGTCTATTACAATAATCTTTTAATGTTTTGTTTTATACATTGTGGTACTTTGTTCTTACTTCTTATGATTTCAATTGCTAGTAAACTCTTTTTGTTCACTGACCTTCTTAATCTTCATATATGTATATATTTTTTCTTCATATATATATATCTTTAGTTCATTTTATCAATGGTCTATAACTTCAGGGTTTTTTAAAAATTTATTATTTGCTTTGAGTAACTTTTCTCTTTCTTTTGCTTCCAGTTGGTTTGCTTTCTTATGTCTTTTCTAAACACTATTCAACTGAATTTTGGTTTTTGTTCAGCTTAATAATCGTGCAGTGATTTTTCACACATTTGTATTTGGTTTGTTTTAAAAATCTGATTGGGTTGACCATTTTACATTTATTATTCTTTTTATTACTATTATTATTATTATTACAGATTTTGCTTTATCTTAATTTCATTGGATTTTTGGAAATATTTTAAGTTCAAATTTATTTTTATTTTCTGGATTGAATGTGATGCATCCAACTTTCGTCAGTTTTGTGTGCATTTGTTGTGTGTGTGTGGTTAGCCTTAGAATTTTAACTTTACACTTGGCCTAAAAAAATTTAAACTAACTAAAATTTATATCCTGAAGTTTTTATAAAGCAACATAGATTTTTTTTTTTAATTATTTATTTATTTATTTTTGGCTGTGTTGGGTCTTCGTTTCTGTACGAGGGCTTTCTCCAGTTGCGGCAAGTGGGGGCCACTCTTCATCGCGGTGCGCGGGCCTCTCACTATCGCGGCCTCTCTTGTTGCGGAGCACAGGATCCAGACGCGCAGGCTCAGTAGTTGTGGCTCAGGGGCCTAGTTGCTCCGCGGCATGTGGGATCTTCCCAGATCAGGGCTCGAACCCGTGTCCCCTGCATTGGCAGGCAGATTCTCAACCACTGCGCCACCAGGGAAGCCCCATAGATGGTTTTTAATCGTTACCTCCTGTGCAGAGCTGCATTGTGAAAGGGCAATGGTGGCTCTGAATCCATGAGCTGGAGGATACCTCAACTTGACCTGAATAAGTTTCTCTAGGGTAAACTTGGGCTCTGATGATATGGCCATGTTCTTGATTTTTTAAAGGCAGTAATTTTGAGAGCACAGACAATGGTCATGCATGGCAGTGAGGGATGACCTATCCTTCTTCACTCCTTGAATGACCTGAACAGATTCTACTGCATTAGGTCCAATACAGACCAGAGGTGCAGCAGCAGCCAGATGTCCTGACTCCAGTGTTGTATTTTAGCACCATAACAGTGGCAAATGGAAGATCTTCCTCAGATTGGAATTGATAAAAGAGTTGGCCATCACTAATGGGTCATTGTCCAGGCACAAAGTGAGAGCTGCCAGAAATCACTCTCAGTATAAATAACTATCAAAAAAATAGGCATTTTTGCTAGTTGAATCAGGATGGCAGAGTGGGAAACTTAATCCATTTTAATTAGAAAATTCCAAGGTTATTTCTTACTACAAGATGATAAAGTGAGACAAACTGCTGCACGCTTCCTTGTCTCCTATAAGAAATCTCAAATACTGGCCTAGCATTTTCAAAACTGGTGACTAACAATCTAACTGAAGGTTACTCTTTATTGGGCTCCATTCTCAAATAGCTTAAATGCCTTTCCTCTTGACCCTCACTACTCTAATCATTACTATTGGCATTAAAGTTTTATACCAGACTAGATTCTTGCAATACAGTCTGGTGTGTTCTTTGATACTCTTTTTCTGTGCCATATCATCATGCAGATTTGCTTCCTTGAATTTCCTTTTACTGTCTTTTGATGTTCCTTATGAAAATATTTTTCTTCCTCGGCCATGCCATAAATCTAAAATTATTACTCCCTCTGTTATTGTTTAATGTTTAACACTAATAAAAATGCTACTTAACATTTACACAAAAGTTCATATTTTTAAAGTGCTTTATAAAGACTATTACTCAGGTGTTTTTTAATTAGAGTATTTTTAGAGGCAATTTATATGAATATTCAGATGTTATGAACGTGAAGCTAAAGCCCTGCTCCTGTGATGATTTGGAATTTAGATATGTAATACACAGAAATAGGAAAGTGCTGATCTGGCAATCACAAATAAAAAAGAAGGATTTATAGTACTTTATTGAAGTCAGTAAAATGCTCATATCTATAATTTACTTATTTATTTATAATTTGGATAGATTATTTTTATAGAGGACAATGTCTCTAAAATAGGTTTTTAAACCACTTGAGTCTCTCCTTATTAATATAACATTCATTAAACTGAGACTTTTTTTTAAAATTGAGAGCAAGCTTCAGTTTGATTTAAAGCCAGAATTTGTTACTTAAGGTTTCAGGCTGTTGTTGTGTTTTAGCTTAGTTCATTATGGGTGTGTTTTAATTTAAATTACTCTGGTAGAGAAAATGTTCTATTGTCCTATTCAGATATTCTTAGGTATTCTGAAAATAAAATTCATTGCCTTACACAATGCACTCCAATTCTCATCAATAAATGCAAAGAATATGTTTGAGCTGTTAATAATTCTATCTTTGGTTTTGCCATCACAGCTCTCAAGAATTAGTAATCCTATGCATCTTCCGAAAGCTTTTGTACCACAAGAGAATTTCTGTATAGGGAATAAATATAAAGTAAAATTATTTCTTCATGCCTGTACTGAGAGTAGGGATGATGTCTCATTATTCTTTGATTCCCTGATGATTAAATAGTCATTGGCATATATTAGGTACTCAGTAAATGTCTGTGGGCTGCTAGTTACTGATCATATGTAGAGGAACATCATTTCAAACAATACTAATAGCTTGTGTGGGAGAATTCTGCTGAGGCCAATGCTGATTTCATGGATTTATTGGCTGTGCATCACTTGGAACCGTGCAGAAGCTTTCCATCCCACTCAACATTAAACTTAAGTTGCAGACCACAGCCTGCGTAACTTTCTCTCATCCTATGTGGTACCATTCCTTGTCCTCCTTATCACACAGGACTTTGTTTTATTCTTTGACTCATTTTGTTTCCTTCATAGAGCTGTCTTCATTTCCATAGACTGTATCACGGTTGTTTACTTCTTGTCATCCAGATCTCATCTTGAACATAACCTCCCAAGAGAGGACTTCCTGACCATTCAAGTCCCACAACTCTCCATCATGTTATTGTAATGTGTGATGGTTAATTTTATGTGTCAACCTGGCTGGGCCATGGGATGACTAGATATTTGGTTAAATATTATTCTAGGTGTTTCTGTGAGGGTGTTTTTGAAAGATTAACATTTAAATTGGAGAACTTTGAGTAAAGCAGTTTATCTTCCATAACGTGGGTGGGCCTTGTCCAATCAGCTTTTTTTAAAAAGGCTGACATTTCCCTACCCCAGCAAGAGGAATTCTCCAGTGGATGTCTTTTAGACTTGAACTGAAACATCAGCTCTTCCTAGTTCTTTAGCCTGATGGTCTTTGACCTGGAACTGAAGCACTGGCTCCTCCTGAGTCTCTAGGCTGCCAGCCCACCCTGCATATTTTGGACTTGCCAGCCTCCGTCATTGCATGAGCCAGTTCCTTACAATAAATCTCTTTATCTATCTATCTATCCATCCATCTATTGATTTAATCTATCTGTTTAATCTATCTATATATCTAATCTAACTATCTATCATCTATCCATCTAATTTATCATCTATCTTACTGGTTTCTGTGAAGAACACTGATTAATGCAGTGTATTTGCTTATTATATTTTCCTTCCCCATTAGAGGTATGTTTGATGAGAACTGTGACCTTACTTTCCTTGTTCTTGGCTATATCCCCAGGGCCTAGAATGGTCTTACCATGAATAATTTATTACTATATATAGTAATAAACTATTGTTGAATGTTATAACCAATGACTTAATCCATAGATACCAATTTGTAAGGACACTTAAAAGAATAAATAATAGTTGGGTGCTTCTGATTATCATGTATTCTCTGGTGTGAGCTATAAAAATATATGAATACATATGAATATATACACATAATATAATTACAAACAAATCTATTAAATAAAAATATATATTTTGAAATAATTGTGCATTTTAATTACTTTGTTACATTATTATAGTAGCCAAAAGAGCTATCACTTATTGCATGACAGACAATTTATACTTGATGTGACTTATTAGATTATTAATATTAGATATCTATATATCTATATTTAATAATACAAGAATACAAATGATTAGGCTTTATCATTCTCATTTACTTCTCTTTACCTCACTTTCCTCATATGTAAAAATAATAACAGTGCCTATGGCACAGAAGTTTTATAAAAATTAAATGAGTTAGAACAGTGCTTGCAGATTATATTAACTATTATTGTTGTTACTATAATTGGCATTGACAAATGCACACTGTCTTATAGGTTAATGTAAGATTTCATTAATTATATTAATGGAATAAAAGCAACTAAAGTGGAAATTATGTTTTTTAATGAAATTATAATATTTTCAGGTAACATAAGGAATTCCTTTTTGACATTATTCTATTTTATTATATCATATTCCTGTGAGCTATACTAAATAATTGCTTTTATTTCTTCCTCTTCACACCTTTCAAATATTTATAAAGTTTTTTTCTTGCTAAGTTATACATATTTAGCTCCTCTAATTTTTTCACTTAAGACATTGTGTTGACTTCTTTAGTTATTTAAATTTCTCTGTTCTGGATGTTCTCCAAATTTCTTAAGTTATTTGGAAAAGATAAGCTAAAAATACATATTATGAACATTTTAAATATATAATCTCAACCAAAATGATTTCAAAATAATATTTTTGGACATCCAGTGAAAATATGTTCATTACGTTCTTTTCTGAAGTGCATGATGTGTTTTGGTCACATTGGATCTTATTCATTTCTCTAAATATGTCAGTACTAAACTAGTATATACAAAAACACACACACAGAGACATACATCTACATTTACACAGTTGAAAACACAAACACACAGAGGTGCATATGAATTATTTCTATGATTAGATTGGCAAAGGTTTCTGATAAAGAATTTCTTTTGACCCTTAATAGGAAGTCACAATTATCCCCAGTTTCCAAATATAAATACTAAGAGGTCAAATCATGGGCCTTGAGAAAAGTCTTATTTACACTTTCTTTTGCTTTAAGCTAGTGGATTTATTGCTACAAATTCTTTAGAGAAAATGAAAGAGACCTTGCATTTGCATCAGTTTTAGGCTCTGTTGTCTATATTTGCATGCCCCTAACCTTAGAACTCAGCTCTCAAAACATTTCCATGGGGACTTAAAAAATGCAGCAAACTTGCTAGAAGTAATAATGAATTCAGTAAAAAGAATTACCATGGCTCCTTTACTGCTACATCATCAGTCAAGCTTCAGTGGAATGTTTTCTAGCTGAGTACCCAACATTGAAGCAAATCGGTCTAATGACTTCCTTCTGGGTTACATAGGATTGAAGGAATGACCCTCTGTCTAAGCAGAATGAATATCTATATGACAAAGTTAAACATGGGGTTATCACACAATCTCAATTTTCTCCAGAACCACACACCATTCCTTCGTCTCTAAAGAGGGTCTGTTTAGTTTTTCCCATTTGAAGAAAACCTGTCTGATACCCATATGTGTATGTTGTTTAAGTGCCTCATAGTCTGTCTGTGGAAACCCTAGAAGCTGTAATCGTGACTCCCAAGGTAATAAAAAGCATTCTGGGGCCTGGCAGCCAGACATCCCAGGACCTGGCTCTGCCCACAGATGGAAAGATACACCGTGCTCATGAATTGAAATAATTTATATTGTTAAAATGACCATACTACCCAAGGCAATGTATAGATTCAATGCAATTCCTCTCAAAATACCAATGACATTTTTCACAGAACCAGAACTAATAATTCTAAAATTTGTATGGAAACACAAAAGATGAATAACCAATCAATCTTAAGAAAGAACAAGGCAGGGGGTATAATGCTCCCTGATTTCAAATTGTACTACAAAGCTACAGTAATCAAAGCAATATGGTACTGGCACAAAAACAGACACTAGATCAATGGAACAGAATAGAGAGCCCAGAAATAAACTCGTGCTTAAATGGTCAATTAATCTATGACAAAGGAGGCTAGAAAATAAAATGGGGAAAATACAGCATCTTCAGTAAATGATGTTGGGAAAACCAGACAGCTACATCAAAAAGAATCAAACTGGACTAATTTCTCATGCCATGTACAAAAGAAAACTAAAATGAATTAAATATTTAAGTGTAAGACCTGAAGCCATAAAACTCCTAGGAAAAAACCATAGAAACACAGGCAGTATGCTCTTTGGCATTGGTCTTAGCAATATTTTTTTTGGATCTGTCTCCTCAGGCAAGGGAAATAAAAGCAAAAATAAACAAATGGAACTATGTCAAACTAAAAAGCTTTTGCACAGCAAATGAAACTATCAACAACAACAAAAAAGTCTGCCTACTGAATGGGAGAAGATATTTGCAAATGATATATCTGATGAAGGGTTAATATCATAAATATACAAAGAAATCATACAACTCAACATTTTGAAAAAACAAACCTGATTAAGCAATAGGCAGAGGACTTGAATAGACATTTTTACAAAGAAGACATACAAACCCTGAAAAGATGCTCAACATCACTAATCATCAGGGAAATGCAAATCAAAACCACAATGATATATCCCCTCACACCTGTCAGCATGACTCTTGTCAAAAAGACAACAAATAACAAGTGTTGGCCAGGATGTGGAGAAAGAGAACCCTAGTACAATGTTGGTGGGAATGTAATAATAATAAATTGGTAGAGCCACTATGGAAAAGAGTATGGAAGTTCCTTAAAAAATTAAAAGTCAAACCACCATAAGATCCAGCTATTCCATCTATGTATTTTAATAAAGAAAAAAAAAACATTAATTCAATAAGACATAACACCTCATATTCATTGCAACATTATTTATGACAGCTAAGATATGGAAGCAGGTAAGTGCCCATTGATAGCTGAATACGTAAAGAAGATGTGAGCTATATATATATATATATATATATATATATATATATATATACTCACACACACACACACACACACACACACACATACACAATGGAATATTAGCCATAAAAAAGAATGAAATCTTGCCATTTGCAAAAACATGGATGGACCTATAGGGTATTATGCTAAGTGAAATAAATCAGACAGAGAAAGAAAAATACTTCATGATTTTACTTATTTGTGAATCTAAAAAACAAAACAAATGAACAGTCATAACAAAACAGAAACAGAATCATGTATACAGAGAACAAGCTAGTGGTTGCCAGAAGGGAGGTTGGGGGAATGAGTGAAGTAGGTTAAAAAGATTAAGAGGTACAAACTTCCAGTTATAAAATGAATGTCACTGGGATGTAATGTATAGCTTAGGGAATATAATTAATAATGTAATAATTTTGTATGGAGACACAGATGGTAACTAGACTCATAGTGATGATCATTTTGTAATGAGCAGTTTCATAGTCTTGATGTGAAAATTAAATGAAATAATTGAGATACATTCAATCATAAATTGGTAATGTGTCCATTGTAATGGCAATGTTAGTGTTTCTCATACATTTTCTTCATGCTAAATGCATACCTAATACTGTAGGAATGTGTTTTTATTTATTTATTTATTTATTTATTTATTTATTTATTTATTTATTTATTTATTTATGGCTGTGTTGGGTCTTCGTTTCTGTGCGAGGGCTTTCTCTAGTTGCGGCAAGTGGGGGCCACTCTTCATCACGGTGCGCGGGCCTCTCACTATCGTGGCCTCTCTTGTTGCGGAGCACAGGCTCCAGACGCGCAGGCTCAGCAATTGTGGCTCACGGGCCAAGTCGCTCCACGGCATGTGGGATCCTCCCAGACCAGGGCTCGAACCCGTGTCCCCTGCATTAACAGGCAGATTCTCAACCACTGCGCCACCAGGGAAGCCCAGGAATGTGTTTTTTTAAGCACCATTTTTACCTTCTAAATGATCTGACATTTCCTCATTTTCTCATTATATGCATATCACTTCTATTTTTGTTTCACCACTTTTAATTAATCAATCATTTCTATTTATGAAGATTTCTCCACATCCCCTAGTCTTTTGATATCAGTCTAACACTCCCAGCATTTGTCAAAATAATTAGAAATGTTTAATGAGTTTACAAGATAATTATCTTAATTCCATATGCTAACTGCCATGGAGTTCAGTTGATATGCTTTCTTCTGAGTATTCTTTTATCTTTGTGCAAAGCTTTAGATCTTTTGAGAAGCCTTTCACTAGCTGGTGGCATTAACTCTAAAAGTTTCAGCTTAAAAATGAAAATCTATATTTAATCATTATTTTTGTTTCTAGTACTTAAAGCAATATCTTTATATTTTTTAAATTGCAGATTACTCTAGTTATATGGAGAAAAGGTAAAATTACTGTATTAAATAATTTTTTTCTTCATTTGTTTTCTATAAATCAGCATTCTCTTATTTGTACAAATAAAATATGCTTGATTTTTCCATCTTATACTTAGTATATATTTGGCACCTTTAGCAGGTCACTATTTATTCAACAAATACTGGATTTTAATTGCCCTTTTACTGTGTTACCCTAAATGCATTAGCTAATTACTCAATTTTTAAACTTTTCTGATTCTTCTCCTCATAATAATTATATGCCCCTTTTGAAGAGAAAATCAAGCAAGTTTACAAGAGAAGAAATGTTTGCTTCTCACCCTGGGAAATTTCCGATCTTGAACAACCTTACTTCCTACCCCTCTGGTTGAATAAATTAAGTTGGCATCCAAATCTAGTTGTTCCTTGTAAACTAAGAAATATAGACCATAAATGTGACTGAGTACCAGGTATTAGAGTAACCACACTTTTCTCCAAAACCTGGAAGTAAATCAACAAATATTTAGGCAGAAAAATCCTCTGATACTATAAGAGTTGACCTATTCTGTTTCTTGCCGTGCATGTAGATTAAGGGAAAAAGGAATTCTTTATATAAATTCATTTCCTTGGTAAAATGAAACTGGTGGAAAATAGTTTCTAGTGGAATGAATGGATGAAGAATTAAATGCCTATGGACATTATCATTGTGTCCATTTGCTTCTTACCTTTGAGTCAAATAATTATTAACAGTGAATTTGTGAGATCACAGCATTAAACAGACACTATATTTTAGATATTGACCAAATGGCCATTTGCTTCTGTGATGTCAATTTCAAGGTGATTTTTATTTTATCTAGATATGTCTATTGAAAAACCAAGAGCAGGTTTGACACAGCTCCATGTTTCTACATTACTTATTGTCGAGAATTAGTTGAAACTTGTTAGTTAAAGCACAACTACTAAAGATTTTTGGATTTTGTTGTTGTTGTTTTCTTTTTTGTTTGTTTGTTTGCTTGTTGGGTAGTGATAAAGTTAATTCATATATCAGGATCCACAAAATGGAGGACACCACCTTGGTCCAGCCCACATCACAAATCTAAGTCAGCCTTAAACTTAAGTCAGACTGAACTTACTGAAATGCCTGTCAAGGAAATCTAACTGTCTATCAATCACAATCCTCCAACTCAGCTTTAGCTAGCTCACCTTACCCCAGGAAATAGAACCTGCTATTCCTATAAGGACATTCCAGACCTTCTAGCCAACCATCGCCTATTTTCATGTTGCCTCTAACGCTCTTTAAAACTCGCTTTTGCCCAAAATTCCTTATACAGAGTGCTCCACTGCTTGTGAGGCACTGTACTCCTCCAATTCGTGGATTGTTTTCCCTTGAATAATGAACATAAAACTTCTCACTAAATCATTTTAGTTTTGTCACTTGACAGTTTGTGATGGTAAAGTCTATAATCAGTGGTAGGTGACAGTTAGCTATTCTTTAGAAAGTTCACTACCAGATTGTGATGAAAGTCCTAAACCAAATTAAATTGCACAGATGTACACTTCTTAGCAAGCAGGCACTAAACAGTGGCACAGCCTGTTCTGTGAGCTCAAAGAAATGTATCTTTTAGTCTTTTTGGTGCTATAATTCCACCTTGCATAAAAGGGTCCTCTTAAGCAAATGCAATAATATCCTAACACAACATTTGTCTAATCATCTAAAAAACTAGATTGATTCTAAATCAATCAAGAATCTTCAGAACCAATGATGGAACAGAGCATCTGCTGTTATAGATATATAGGTATATAAGTCTGCTCCTCTAGGTGTAGGATGAAGAATCAGATAAAAGTTTTACATTTGGTTAGGAAAATCTCTGACATATTTAATCCACCCACTTAAAAATATAAATATAAATATATATATATTTCACCAAGGAGAGTCTTTTGAAGCATCCATTCTGCTCATAAACAAGATACTAATTTCACTCATGAAAACCCATTTCGAATGCTTATTTTGCTAATTAACATTTCTGGCATTGTTCAAGATAAGAAGAACTGAAGTTGTAGAGACTGACTCTAGAGTGGCCTTTCTGATTAAATGATAGAAGACCACCCTTGGAGTGTGACTTACTGATTAGAAACTGACTGTCCCTGGAGTACAGCTTAAACTACCCAACACCTACACAATATCACACCTTCTATATAGAAGTTATTTTAAAATAATTTACAAACATGATAACGTTGATCTTCTCTGAACAGGATCAGAAAGTACCATTCTTTTTTCATGCCAATCAACCACAATGTGTGGCATGGGGCCAGTGTTGAAGAGGGATAGATTAAATTGAATTTTGTGGGGACAGGAATAAATGAGAAAGATGAGGAATTAGCCATGAATGACTCATCCTATCAATTTTGCTCCTGATATATGTGGGATTTGGCTCAATCTCCTTGAAAACACTCTGTGTTTGACCAGTCTATCATTCTTAACAATTCAATGTTTTTTTTTTTAATCAAAAGGTATGCAGATTATTTAATAACCTAAACATTTTAAAGTTTGTTTTGAATATTCAAAAATATTTATTATAGAATTTTTACCATTTTACATCTTTGTATGAGATGTATAATGATGTGACACTAGGGGCATTGAACATAAATTTAAGGCAATCATATTGCTAAAACCAAAACAGTAATTGCTATTTAATAGATATATTTCATTATAGGAAATTATGATAGCTTTTCCTAATTCTACTGGATTTTAGTATTTTCTTCCCATGCAATCTGTATGTATCTCATCTCTAGTTTTCATACCATTTTATTTGTAATTCATTTTACTCTTTAGATAATTGTTTTTCATATTTCATATTTTAAATCATTCTATTATACTTACTATAGGTGAACATTGCCTCTTCCAAATTTATTTTCTTTTGCAAAGTGTTCTTTTAAATTTTATATGAGTAGAAACTGATAGATAATTTACAGATGCATTTTTCTTAGTCTGTAATATAACTTTTTAACTTTGGAAACAATGAATGTGATTTAGACTGTAAGATTTTTATAAGAATAAATAAACTTTTTCGAAGAGCTATATAAAGTGATTTGTGCATGCAAAAAATGTTCTGGAAAAAATACAGTAGTCTAACTTTCAGTTTGAGATTACTATGATAGCATCTTTATTTTATAGAAAAAATTAGAATATATGAGTGTTCTAGATTTCTCAAAAGTGGAAGGAGTGTGTGTTTTTGTATGTAAAAAGTGCATACAAATAATTATAACCAAGAATTAAAGAGCTTTCTTTTTCTTTAACTATTTATTTTATTCATTCATTTTTGGCTGTGTTGGGTCTTCGTTGCTGCGTGCGGGCTTTTCTCTAGTGGCGGCAAGTGGGAGCTACTCTTCTTGCGGTGCGTGGGCTTCTTATTGCAGTGGCTTCTCTTGTTGCGGAGCACAAGGCTCTAGGCGCGCAGGTTTAGCTGCTCTGTGGCATGTGGGATCTTCCCAGACCAGGGCTCAAACCCATGTCCCCTGCATTGGCAGGCAGACCCTTAACCACTGAGCCACCAGGGAAGCCCAAGAGTTTTCTTAATAGCCAATAATGAAGTAAATTGTACAAAGCTGTCTGGCAATAAAACAAATACCAATTTCAAGTGAACATTTTATATTTTAACCTTAATTTTAAACTTGTTAACTACTAACAAGCAAGGACCTAATAGTGTTGTAAAAATAGCTATATTTCTGTTTGAAAAGATACATTGTTGTAGAACCCAAGTTCATGTGCCTGATGCACAGTGAGGTCAAATAAACCAAAACATCAGAGTTTGGGGTAGAGAAAGGTTTACTGCAAGGGCCAGGCAAGGAGAACTGGTGGCTCATGCTCAAAAAAGTCTTAACTCTCCAATGGGTTTCAGGGAAGAGTTTCTATAGGCAAAATGTGGGGGGAGGTCTGCAGGGTGTGTGACCTTCCTCTGGTTGGTTGGTGGTGAGGTAACAGGGTGGTATTCCAGGAATCTCAATCATAAACCATCTGGTTCCAACCAGTCTGGGGATCACATGCTTGTGTTCACTGAAGTTATCATCCTCTGCCTGGGTGGAGGCTTTAGTTCCTGTAGAACTCAGATTGTTATGTATCAGATTGTTATTTATATCCCGTGAGGAGGAACAAAGACCTGCCCCATTGCTGCACTATTTTCTTTTCTTTTTTTTTTGACAGTGAAGTGTTAGGTTGTTTTTTTTAATTTTTAAATTTTAAAATTTTTCTGTGGGTTCATATTTTATTTATTTATTTTTAATTGAAGTATAGTGATTTACAGCGTTGTGTTAGTTTCAGGTGTACAGCAGCAATATGATACTTTTAGAAATATGTTGATTATTCTCTTCAAACATCTGGTTTGATACTAAAGGAATTATAGTTTGCATTCTTGCTCTTTAAAAAATTTAATTCAGCAAAGAATTCACAAATCTATTTATCTAGGTTCATTGTAGCCACATTTAATATAGCAAACATTTTGAAAAAAATAACAACAACAACACAAATGTTCATGGGAAGGATAGTAGATAACTAATGATATGAGTACAGAATAAATATTATTATAAAACTGTTAAAATGAATGTACCAAAATGACACATAATAATAAGGATGAATCTTAGTAATAAAATATTAACTGAAAAAGTAAATTAAAATGATCATGTAGAACATCAGTACATTTTTATAAAACTAAAAACATTTAAGATATATATATGTGCATATACATTTAATAGTCCCATATATGTATTCTATATTATATACATATCTTTTTTAGTAATGCATATAAATGTAATTTGAGATTGATTATGTGATGATGAATGTGGAAACCAGGATGATTTTTTATTGATTTGGAGAGGGACAGGAGGTTTGATTGATAGGAGGAGGGAAACCACATGGTTGAATGTGGTTTGTCAAGATCTTAGATTTTCTTTTGGGTGGAGGGCCAAGGTTGTCCATTGCAGTATTAAAAACAACTAATTAATAACTAACTAAATAAGTAAAAAGAAGTGAACTGTTCATGGACTAATTATCAATGAGAATATATCTTGAATCAAACTCTCTGGAGTTTTCTTAGATTCTAGTTTTATTACTAGCTCTTTTTGCTAGTTTGTCTTTCTTTTTCAGGCTTTTCAGTTTTCAGCTCTTCAGACAGTTTTTGGCCTGTCTTCTATATATCCCTTTCTTTTTGATCTTTTAAAATTCTATCTTTATTTGATTTCTTTTGACCATTTTTATTTTGTTAAGGAGAGAAAATTTTTACCTTCATCCCTTCTCAATTCTTTGTCTTAATAATTAAATTGACATAAGATGGATTAACAGGAGAAAAATCCCCACAAATTTAATTTTGCACATCTGGGAAATCATAGAAATATGGGACTAAAAGAAGTGACCTAAGCAGAAAGCTTTTATACCTTTTCAACAAAGAAATAATTATTTGCGAAGAATTGATAAAGGGTTTTGGTCTTGTGGTGCCAATCACTGGAGAAGTAACGAAATTTGTTTACACAGCCTTCTTGGCATGAATTCTCTATCTCTGTGGTAAGGATGCATTCTACCCTCCAAGCACAGCGAGGGTACCCTTCACATGGGAATTTATTTCCTGTTTTCAGGGGGACAAAGGACAGTCAGAGTGTCCTTCTCATACCAGTTGTTTCTTAAGTAACTTTAATTCAAAATAGTCAATGTGCCAAAGTGGCATATTTTGAGATGGCCTGCCCTAAATCCTATCAATTCCTTCCTCTGAAATTTCTCTGTAAGTTTCACATATTAAAAACTGAGCTGATGGCTGTACAGAGGAGAATCAGGTTAGCAGCTGAATGGCAAGAGATCTGCAAAGGGGGAAAAGAACCTAGATTAGAATGAGAATGAACAAACAGAAAAGAATAAATCAAAGAACATGCCCCTATAACTTATTAAACCTGCCTCCCAATCCTGGGAATAGATCAGTCCAGTAAAATGGCTGTGCCTCATTTATGTGATGGGAATTGTTGATCCTTTCTTTTACTAGATATAAGTTAAACACTATTTGTCCTGTTTGATTTATATATAAGCAGCATTTTTCCCCCAGTGATTACACAAATTCCTCTTTGCTGGGCAGTCAGGGTCCCTAGGGCATGATGATTTTGGAGTACAACAGAAGCTGGATTAGTTCCAAAGTTCACATAGTGGTATTGAACTCTTGTTCTATCGCCATGAAATGATTTAAGATTGCCCTTTACAATTTATAAATTGTAAAGTTTGGGAATAAGGTCCTCAACATTGAAAAGAACTTATTAGAATTGTGTTCACAAACAGATTTTCTATGATTTCTTGTCCAACATGTTTGTACAACATGACTTTACAAACAAAGGAGCCCAAGTTTGTAATTTGGCTGGCATTTAAGGTAGAATATCTGGTGACAGAAGGAGCCAGGTATCCAAATCCATACTGTCCCAACCATTTAGATGAGAACCCTTTGTATACCTTGTCACCATGTAAGATAAAAAATCCAAGGTGATTCAAAGTCAAGGTCAGAGTGGAGTCTGTAATTTCTCAGATCTGGGGCATTCATTATCTTTGCTACTAGTAATGTTAGCAACCATATATTTCCACTTTCCAAGTACTCTGTCAATTTGTAAGAGCAGAATAGGTTTTGAAATATCTGATATAGAAAACTTGCAGTCTGGCTTTGACAGCTACAGAGCTTAGTTTTGTCACATAAGTTAGTCCAGATTTTTGGTCCACCCATATATAGTTTAAAGTATTGAGCAGTCTAATCAGAGGAGCAGCTGAGATACCCCAGTCGTACAAGAGTGGCCAATGAACTATTCAAAATATTTGGTGATTTGGCAAGCATCTGTGCCAGAGTAGTTAGTACCAGAGTCACTTTTACTTTCTTTGACAGCTTTGAAGATGCCATTTATGGAAGCAAACTGCAGGGTTTGATTGCAATAGTTTCCTGGTATGTCACCCAGGAAAGGTCCAGTAGTATACCTGTTTTTAATACAAAGGGAAAAGTTTTCACTTATTGTCTTTATCTGGGCAACAGACAGCCCTTGAGCTTCTATAGAAATTTTCCTGGACCTAATCACTCACCAGAAGAGACAGAATGATGTTTCTCTAGTCGTGGATACAATGTCTGTTGTTTATCTCTCTTCAATACTTAGTCCAGCAGCTGCTAACATTGGCAGGAATGAAAACTAGTTCAGGTTCTTTTATACTGTCTAGAGTTTGACACAACCAACAGTCAGATTGGTTAGTGAACGTGGCCAAGGTTTGTTAAACTGGCACAAGAGAGTGTTTGTTTGGTTTGTGCCTGACCTGCTGAAAAGCTAAGCAAGACACAGGTTGAAAGAGAGCCTATAATCAAAACTCAGGAGGGGAGTAGGACAGATTGAAACAAGCAATCTCCAATCAGCCTTTTAATAAAGATTAATAAATGTGAAAGAAAAGAAATATTTAATAAAAAGGGGTTTTTCTGTTTGTTGGTTTTTGGGGTGTGTGTGTGTGTGTGTGTGTGGTGTGTAGGGATTCTTAAAATGGGGGGTTGGGACAGGTGAGAGCAAAGTTTCTTGATCTGTGCTCTACGGAAAAGTTGTCTACTTCATGATGCTGTCTGCTTCTGGAGCCTGAGCACTGGTTCCGGAAATCCCTATTTTAGGGTCATTTGTAGGGAATGTCTTCCATGTCTACATTTTTACATTCCACTTGCCCTGATAATAGAGGATGGTATGGGTATGAAATTTTAATGAGTACTACTGAGTTTTTGTAAGCAAGTTTATCTCTGTTGTAAAATGAGTTCCTTGGTCAGATTAAATCCATAAAGAAATGGGAAAATACAGAATGTTCTCAGTTATTAATTTCTCTACCCCTGTTGTGGTATCAGCATGTCTAGTTGGATATCATTCAGTCCATCCACTAAACCTGCAGACAATACCCTGACAGTGAGAATAGCCTAAAGCTGGAGGTAACTCTGAAAAAATCCATTTGGAGTGTGGCAAGGTTCAGTGTGGGCTTTGCAGGACTTCGAGGGGTAAATTGATTTCTTCCACAAATTTGGTGAGATTTACAAGTGGTGCACTGGGAAATAATTTGTTCAGAAATTTTGTGGATACCAGAGAAGAACCAATGGTCTTTTAGTTCCTTAATTTCCCCCCACCTGCACTCATGTCCCATTTAATAGGAGATAAGTGCAAGCCTAAAGGTCAAAATAAAAGAAGGCTACAGGAAGTCTGTTTGGACCAATGTATAATCCGCTTGATAGGAGATTGGAACCAAGATGGCAGAGTAGAAGGACGTGCTCTCACTCCCTCTTGTGAGAACACCAGAATCACAACTAGCTGCTGGGCAATCATCAACAGGGAGACACTGGAACTCACCAAAAAAGATACCCCACATCCAAAGACAAAGGAGAAGCCACAATGAGATGGTAGGAAGGGGGCAATCACAGTAAAATCAAATCCCATAACTACTGGGTGGGTGACTCACAGACTGGAGAACACTTATACCACAGAAGTCCACCCACTGGAGTGAAGGTGCTGAGCTCCACATCAGGCTTCCCAACCTGGGGGTCTGGTAACGGGAGGAGGAATTCCTAAAGAATCAGACTTTGAAGGCTAGTGGGATTTGATTGCAGGACTTCAACAGGACTGGGGGAAACAGAGACTCCACTCTTGGAGAGCACACACAAAGTAGTGTGCGCATCGGGACCCAGGGGAAGGAGCAGTGAACCCAGGGGAGACTGAACCAGACCTACCTGCTAGTGTTGGAAGGTCTCCTGCAGAGGTGGGGGGTGGCTGTGGCTCACCGTGGGGACAAGAACACTGGCAGCAGAAGTTCTGGGAAGTACTCCTTGGCGTGAGCCCTTCCAGGGTCTGCCATTAGCCCCACCAAAGAGCCCAGGTAGGGTCCAGGGTTGGGTTGCCTCAGGCCAAACAACCAACAGGGAGGGAACCCAGCCCCATCCATAAGCAGATAAGTGGATTAAAGTTTTACTGAGCTCTGCCCACCAGAGCAACACCCAGGTATACCCACCACCAGTCCCTCCCATCAGGAAACCTCCACAATCTTCTTAGATAGCCTCATCCACCAGAGGGCAGACAGCAGAAGCAAGAAGAACTACAATCCTGCAACCTGTGGAACAAAAACCACATTCACAGAAAGATAGACAAGATGAAAAGGCAGAGGGCTATGTACCAGATGAAGGAACAAGATAAAACCCCATAAAAACAACTAAATGAAGTGGAGATAGGCAACCTTCCAGAAAAAGAATTCAGAATAATGATAGTGAAGATAATCCAGGACCTCAGAAAAAGAATGGAGGCAAAGATCGAGAAGATGCAATAAATGTTTAACAAAGACCTAGAAGAATTAAAGAACAAACAAACAGAGATGAACAATACAATAACTGAAATGAAAACTGCACTAGAAGGAATCAATAGCAGAATAACTGAGGCAGAAGAACGGATAAGTGACCTGGAAGACAGAATGGTGGAATTCACTGCTGCAGAACAGAATAAAGAAAAAAGAATGAAAGAAATGAAGACAGCCTAAGCGACCTCTGGGGCAACATTAAACTCAGCAACATTCACGTTATAGGGGTCCCAGAAGGAGAAGAGAGAGAGAAAGGACAAGAGAAAATATTTGAAGAGATTATAATCGAAAACTTCCCTAACATGGGAAAGGAAATAGCCACCCAAGTCCAGGAAGCGCAGCGAGTCCCATACAGGATAAACCCAAGGAGAAACACGCCGAGACACATAGTAATCAAATTGGCAAAAATTAAAGACAAAGAAAAATTATTGAAAGCAGCAAGGGAAAAACGACAAATAACATACAAGGGAACTCCCATAAGGTTAACAGCTGATTTCTCAGCAGAAACTCTACAAGCCAGAAGGGAGTGGCATGATATACTTAAAGGGATGAAAGGGAAGAACCTACAACCAAGATTACTCTACCGGGCAAGGATCTCATTCAGATTCGATGGAGAAATCAAAAGCTTTACAGACTAGCAAAGCTAAGAGAATTCAGCACCACCAAACCAGCTCTACAACAAATGCTAAAGGAACTTCTCTAAGTGGGAAAAATAAGAGAAGAAAAGGACCTACAAAAACAAACCCAAAACAATTAAGAAAATGGTCACAGGAACATGCATATCGATAATTACCTTAAACGTGAATGGATTAAATGCTCCAACCAAAAGACACAGGCTTGCTGAATGGATAGAAAAACAAGACCCTTGTATATGCTGTCTACAAGAGACCCACTTCAGACCTAGGGACACATACAGATTGAAAGTGAGGGGATGGAAAAAGATATTCCATGCAAATGGAAATCAAAAGAAAGCTGGAGTAGCAATGCTCATATCAGATAAAATAGACTTTAAAATAAAGAATGTTACAAGAGATAAGGAAGGACACTACATAATGACCAAGGGATCAGTCCAAGAAGTAGATGTAACAATTATAAATATATCTGTACCCAACATAGCAGCACCTCAATACATAAGGCAACTGCTAACAGCTGTAAAAGAGGAAATTGACAGTAACACAATAATAGTGGGGGACTTTAACACCTCACTTACACCAGTGGACAGATCATCCAAAATGAAAATAAATAAGGAAACAGAAGCTTTAAATGACACAATAGACCAGATAGATTTAATTGATATTTATAGGACATTACATCCAAAAACAGCAGATTACACTTTCTTCTCAAGTGCACACGGAACATTCTCCAGGATAGATCACATCTTGGGTCACAAATCAAGCCTCAGTAAATTTAAGAACATTGAAATCATATCAAGCATCTTTTCTGACCACAACACTATGAGATTGGAAATGAATTACAGGGGAAAAAAACGTAAAAAACACAATCACGTGGAGTCTAAACAATACGTTACTAAATAACCAACAGATCACTGAAGAAATCAAAGAGGAAATCAAAAAA
This sequence comes from Balaenoptera acutorostrata, assembly GCF_949987535.1. NCBI lineage: Eukaryota > Metazoa > Chordata > Mammalia > Artiodactyla > Balaenopteridae > Balaenoptera > Balaenoptera acutorostrata. Next base: position 82,351,301 of record NC_080068.1, read on the forward strand.
TACCTAGACACAAGTGACAATGAAAACATGACAACACAAAACCTATGTGATGCAGCAAAAGCAGTTCTGAGAGGGAAGCTGTACAAGCCTACCTCAAGAAACAAGGAAAATCTCAAATAAATAATCTAACCTTACACCTAAAGGAACTAGAGAAAGAAGAACAAACAAAACCCAAAGTTAGCAGAAGGAAAGAAATCATAAAGATCAGAGCAGAAATTAATGAAATAGAAACAAAGAAAACAATAGCAAAGATCAATATAACTAAAAGCTGGTTCTTTGAGAAGATAAACAAAATTGATAGACCATTAGCCAGACTCATCAAGAAAAAGAGGGAGATGACTCAAATCAATAAAATTAGAAATGAAAAAGGAGAAGTTACAACAGACACTGCAGAAATACAAAGCATCCTAAGAGACTACTACATGCAACTCTATGCCAATAAAATGGACAACTTGGAAGAAATGGACAAAGTCTTAGAAAGATAACCTTCTAAGGCTGAACCAGAAAGACATAGAAAATATGAACAGACCAATCACAGGTAATGAAATTGAAACTGTGATTAAAAATCTTCCAACAAACAAAAGTCCAGGACCAGATGGTTTCACAGGTGAATTCTATGAAACATTTAGAGAAGAGCTAACACCCATCCCTCTCAAACTCTTCCAAAAAATTGCAGGGGAAGGAACACTCCCAAACTCATTCTATGAGGCCACCATCACCCTGATAACAAAACCAGACAAAGATACTACAAAAAAAGAAAATTACAGACCAATATCACTGATGAATATAGATGCAAAAATCCTCAAGAAAATACTAGCAAACAGAATCCAACAACACATTAAAGGGATCATACACCATGATCAAGTGGGATTTATCCCAGGGATGCAAGGATTCTTCAATATATGCAAATCAATCAATGTGACACACCATATTAACAAACTGAAGAATAAAATCCATATGATCATCTCAATAGATGCAGAAAAAGCTTTTGACAAAATTCAACACCCATTTATGATAAAAACTCTCCAGAAAGTGGGCATAGAGGGAAACTACATCAACATAATAAAGGCCATATACCACAAACCCACAGGAAACATCATTCTCAATGGTGAAAAACTGAAAGCATTTCCTCTAAGATCAGGAACAGGACAAGGATGTCCACTGTCACTGCTCGTATTCAACATAGTTGTGGAAGTCCTAGCCTCAGCAATCATAGAAGAAAAAGAAATAAAAGGAATACAAATTGGAAAAGAAGAAGTAAAGCTGTCACTGTTTGCAGATGACATGATACTATACGTAGAGAATCCTAAAGATGCCACCAGAAAACTACTAGAGCTAATTAATGAATTTGGTAAAGTTGCAGGATACAAAATTAATGCACAGAAATCTCTTGCATTCCTACACACTAATGATGAAAAATCTGAAAGAGAAATTAAGGAAACACTCCCTTTTACCACTGCAACAAAAAGAATAAAATACCTGGGAATAAACCTGCCTAGGGAGACAAAAGGCCTGTATGCAGAAAACTATAAGACACTGATGAAAGAAATTAAAGATGATACCAACAGGTGGAGAGATATACCATGTTCTTGGATTGGAAGAATCAATATTGTGAAAATGACTATACTATCCAAAGCAATCTACAGATTCAATGCAATCCCTATCAAATTACCAATGGCATTTTTTACAGAACTAGAACAAAAAGTCTTAAAATTTATATGGAGACACAAACGACCCCGAATAGCCAAAGCAGTCTTGAGGGAAATAACGGAGCTGGAGGAATCAGACTCCCTGACTTCAGACTATACTACAAAGCTACAGTAATCAAGACAATATGGTACTGGCACAAAAACAGAAACATATATCAATGGAACAAGATAGAAAGCCCAGAGGTAAACCCACGCACCTATGTTCAACTAATCTATTACAAAGGAGGCAAGAATATACAATGGAGAAAAGACAGTCTCTTCAATAAGTGGTGCTGGGAAAACTGGACAGCTACATGTAAAAGAATGAAATTAGAACACTCCCTAACATCATACGCAAAGATAAACTCAAAATGGATTCAAGACCTAAATGTAAGACCGGACACTATAAAGCTCTTAGAGGAAAACATAGGAAGAACACTCTTTGACATAAATCACAGCAAGATCTTTTTTGATCCACCTCCTAGAGTAATGGAAATAAAAACAAAAATAAACAAATGGGACCTAATGAAACTTCAAAGCTTTTGCACAGCAAAGGAAACCATAAACAAGACGAAAAGACAACCCTTAGAATGGGGGAAAATATTTGCAAACGAATCAACAGACAAAGGATTAATATCCAAAATATATAAACAGCACATGCAGCTCAATATTAAAAGAACAAAGAACCCAATCCAAAAATGGGCAGAAGACCTAAACAGACATTTCTCCAAAGAAGACATACAGATGGCCAAGACACACATGAAAAGCTGCTCAACATCACTAATTATTAGAGAAATGCAAATCAACACTACAATGAGGTATCACCTCACGCCAGTTAGAGTGGGCTTCGTCAGAAAATCTACAAACAAATGCTGGAGAGGGTGTGGAGAAAGGGAACCCTCTTGCACTGTTGGTGGGAATGTAAATTGATACAGCCACTATGGAGAACAGTATGGAGGTTCCTTAAGAAATGAAAAATAGAATTACCATATGATACAGCAATCCCACTACTGGGCATATACCCAGAGAAAACCACAATTCAAAAAGACACATGCACCCCAATGTTCATTGCAGCACTATTTACAATAGCCAGGTCATGGAAGCAACCTAAATGCCTATCGACAGATGAATAGATAAAGAAGATGTGGTACATATATACAATGGAATATTACTCAATGATAAAAAGGAACGAAATTGGGTCATTTGTTGAGACGTGCATGGATCTAGAGACTGTCATACAGATTGAAGTAAGTCAGATAGAGAAAAACAAATATCATATACTAACACATATATGTGGAACCTAGAAAAATGTTAAAGATGAACCGGTTTACAGGGCAGAAATAGAGACACAGATGTCGAGAACAAATGTATGGACACCAAGGGAGGAAAGCGGTGGGGGAAGTGGTGGTGGTGTGATGAATTGGGAGATTGGGATTGACATGTATACACTGACGTGTATAAATTTGATGACTAATAAGAACCTGCTGTAAAAAAAAAAAAATGGAAAAAAACCTATTTATTAAAAAAATTTAAAAATAAGGCTTTTTCAAAAAAAAAAAAAAAAACCTTCACAGCAGCACCTAGATTGGCACTTGATTAAATCACTGGGTACTACAACCTAGCCAAACTACCATAGAAAAAGAACCACAACAGAAGCTAATGGAATTAATTTCTCCTTATTACCATTTTTTCTCTATTACTTTTCCAAAACCTTTGAATGAAAAGACAAAATGGCATGGACATAAGGGGAGATTGCTACTTCTGAAAAGCTGCTACACTTAAACGGTTGTTAAAATGAAATTACTTCCCTTAAAGAATGGAAAAAAAATTCGCTTGATAACTGGCATCTTTTAGTATCCATTTGTCTTTTTCAGATTGTGGGGCATTTTCCTGATAGTTACGGAAAAAAGGTAGGTTTAGAATTGGTTGGAGAAAGGACAGGGGTGTCCATTTGGGGCTTCATCTTTAGCAGCCTTGTTAGCCCTATCGTTTCTTAAAGATACTGCATTTCCTTACTATGGGCTGAACAGTGAACAATGGCAATTTTAGAAGGGAGGTAATTAGCTTGTAATAGAGCAGCAATTATATGCCCTTTAGCAACAGGAGTGCCAGCAGAGGTTAAGAATCCACATGATTTTTAAATCGTGCCAACAATATGGCAGACTCTAAAAGCACATCTGCAGTCAGTGTAAATAGTGACAATTTTCCCTTTTGTTAATGCGTAAGCCCTAGTAAGAGCTATGAATTCAGCAGCCTGGCCTGATTTTACAGTGGGCAGAGTATGTCTCAAGCGGTTCATGTGGGGAAAAGCTGGCACAACATGTTATTAATAGTGTTTACAGGAACCATCACAAAATAGAAGTAAGCCTAAAGAAGTGTCTAGGAGGTTCTTTTGTGGCTTTGAGAGCATTTCTGTGGAATAAAGTAGGGCTCTCCATCATCAGCAAGGGGTAGTAAAGAGCTGGGTTCAAAGTGTTACTATGACATAAGATGATGGAAAGTTTAAACAGTCCTGTTTGTAAAATAAAGAATGTTGCCCACCATTCCAGTTCAAGCCATTAGCCACTGTAGCTGCTCACAAACAGTGCACCTTGAGGGGAATTCAGGATGGAGAAAATAGCACTCATTCTGTGCTTTGCCCCTGGATAGTTAAGATGAAATTTCTGTGAAATTTCATATGTAAATTTCAATGACTCCAGATTCTTGCATCTTCCCATACATAGAAAAGCACTAAAATCATTAACTTGAGATGTCTGTTTTTTGTGATTACCAGTGATCTTTTTAAGTTTGATTACATATTCTTTTCTAGCAAAAAGATCATGTATATCCTGGCTCCTTCCTTACCTCTTTGGATCAGTTGGTCAGAGCTACCTGAGAAGCTGTCCCCCAGGCTATAGTTGTCAGTAATTTCCCCCAATAAAACCTAACTCACAACTTTTATGTGTGCTTTTTTCTTTCATTCTACATGTTCATAGGTGATCTGCCACCATGCAGACAGGTGTTGTCTCATGAACTTGTGAGAGGGCAGATGTAGCATGGGGAACATAAAGGCAAATGCGGGAGTCTAATGTAAGAGTACTGACTTTGTTAATTTAGGTGGCTGTTGGACACAAGCATGGGGGTCTATTTGAGAGGCAAAAGCTTGTCCTAGAATACCTGCAGCAATTCCATTATTTGTGTGGCAGTATAGATGAAAAGGTTTGTCAAAATTAGGTAAGCTGAGAGCTGGGCGGGAGTGAAATGTTAATTTTAAAGCTTCAAAGGAGATTAATGCCTTTGAAGGTCAGGAAATGAGCTCTGGAATAGTGTCTGGGAGGAGGGCATAGCAAGGGCAGCAAAGTTAGCAACTGGTGGCAGCAGCTAGTTGCCCTGAGAAATTTATGTAACTGTTTTTTCATTTTGGGGATAGGAATGCACAAAATTGACTCAATGCATTTTTGGGTGAGTTTTGAATGCCCTGAAATATCTCCTGTCCTAAGTTTATGAGTTGTTTGTACCCATTGAAGTTTGGTTCTGGAGAATTTATGGTCTTGTTCAGCTAGTGCCTTTAGGAGAGTGAAGGAGTATATAAGTGCAGCCTGCTTAGTTTGGTTACAGAGCAAACGGTCGTTAACATACTGAATAAGAGTGGAGCCTTGGGGAAAGGCTACAGAATGTAAGTGAGATAAAAGGATTTGGGAAAATATTGAAGGAGACTTGTAATATCCCTAAGGCAGATGAGTCCACATTAACTGTCTCCCTCTCCATGTAAATGTGAAGAGAGTCAAGATGCATTGGGATTGAAAAGAAAGCTGAGCAGAGGTCAGTCACTGTAAAGCAGGCTGCATCAGCAGGAATTGAGGTAAGAATAGTGTCTGGATTAGGGACTACGTGATGGTGAGGAATTACAAAAGAGTTTATGGCTCTTAGGTCTGCACAAATCAATAGATTTGTTCCCATCTGAGTCAAATTTACCTTCTTTCTTCATTGGCAAGATTGGAGTGTTACAGGGTGAGGAAGTAAAGACAAATACACCCTGCTGTAAGGGAGAGTCTATTATAGGTTCATTTCCTTACTCTGCATCTCTGGAGAGGGGGTACTGGGTTACTGATGGAAACAGTTTATTTATTTTTTTTGAGTAATGCACATGGGCTCTGCACTTAGTAACAATCCAATTCCATTTGCATGTGTGGCCCAGAGACCAACTGGGATATCTTTAAAGATGCATCCTTTTCAGAACAATTTAAATCAAGAGGAGTTTCCAGTAAGGAAAGTAGGAAACTTACGGTTTGGTCTGAGGGCAAGGAAACAAAAACACCTTTCTCATTTATAGTGGCATTACATTTATATAACAAATCTCTACCAAAAATTTTCCTGGTAAGGAGCTGTAAACTAGTGTCTACTGAAAACAAACACAACATAAAAGCTGTGGGTCTAATTTATTCAGTGTCTTACTGAGGACTATGGCTTGGGAAACAGCCTCTCATACAGCTCTGAGAAACTGTTCTGAAGAGGTGGGAAGGAGGTCAGTATAGTTATGATTTTGGCAAAGGGAGTACATGAAATCAAGCACACATCTCAGTAGAAGGTTGTTGCTAGTCACAAGGGACAGGTGTCTCCATTAATGATTTTAGTGATTTTCTAGGTGTGAGAAGATGCAAGAAATTGGGTTCATAAAATTTTCTCCTGAAAATACCGATCTGAAGCCCTGTTCTGTCAGTTTGATGTTTTGTTTTGTTTTTTTCCAGAACACAGAGTGCTTCATTCCTGATCTCCACCCTGAATTCCTTTCAGGGTGTGTTGGAGGTCAGCGACTGCAGTGGCTAATAACTTAATCCTCGTAGAGATGGATGGCAAGCCACATTCTTTAGTTGGCTTTAGAAAGGTTTGATGAGTATTAAGAGGACCTAAGGATATTAGGATGAGCTGAGATATGGGCAATGAAATAGGTTGTCTGAAAATTCCAACCTTGAATAGAATCAGAGGTGACAGGTAGAGATAAATCTTCTGAATGGATGGTAGAGAATTGTACCAGTGTCAAGTTAAAATTCCAGTTCTTGATCCTCTATTTTAAGTTTAATGGTGGGCTCTGGAGTGTAACTGAGGGTTGGCGGACCCCATCAATTGATGGAGAATTGTCCCATCAGAAGAGAAAAACATACCCTCTCGGGGTGCTGGGGCCTATGCGGATTATTTATTTTTTAAATGTCTCCTTTCCCTTAACTGCGGGATAATTATTCTTCCAGTGGCCTTTTTTTTTTTTTTTTTTTTTTTTTTTTTGAGAAGGGGAATTTAGAGCCAGGATCCAGAGATCCAAAAGATCTTCTGGAGGGTCAGAAACAGAGAGGTGCATAAAAAGGTGGAGAAGGGGAATTTATGCTGGATGTGGTGTTTAATTTCTGTTCCAAATCTAATTTTTGTCCTTTCGTCTTGTGAAGGGAATCCCTAAGGCTAGGCATTATAATTTTTGTATCCTCTTCCCAGAGATACCAATAAGACAATAGTTCAGGATGAGAGCTGTGTAAAAAATTTTTCAAATACAGAAGTTTTTCCAATGCAACCTATCCATCAGTTGGCCATTGATGAGTGGGATCTCTATTTATATATTTATTCCAATAGCGATTTAATCCAATAAGCCTTTTTTATGGAAAGACCTGGAGGTAAATTCCCAGGCTTAGAATAAATCTTTACTATAGACACAAGCAGAGTCTTTGAAGTGGGTACAGAAGATGCAACCCCCATGATCCAAGAGTTCATTTCCAGAGTTAGCAAAGTAAGAAAGCAGAGACTTTTGCCATTATGGGCAGTAAGAATGGCGTAGCAGAACCCATGTCTTCATGTTCTCATAGGAATATGAGAGTCCCCCAGTTATAGACCCAATAATCTGTGACACCAGGCAGGTGCTACTACAATGGGACTTTTCCAGCACTAGCCAGACAATGAAGGTTGAGATGACAAAGGTTCCTTCTGACAAATATCCCTGAAAGCTGACATGACCAGACAAACAGCATGCTGCTTGTGATGGTGTCTCAGAATCTCAGTCTATTCAACTGTCCATCAGATACACGGCAGTACATGAACCTTCCAGGTGGTGAAGGCCAGAGGGAAGACCATTTGTCCTAAAGCCAAGCTCTCGGGATGTAGAGCAAGACAAAGGGAAAGCTTCATCCAGTTTTTATACAGAGGACCCACAGCAAACTTTGTCTAAACAGATGTCAGTCTGGTGAGAACCGTGAACTTGCCAGTCTGTGAGCCGGCTTGAACAGCAGACCTATGCCTGCCTTTTACACTATAGTTTTCCTCCTTATGACAAATGACACAAAACACAGAGACAAAAGAAAACAATGACCATCTCTGGGAGGAATGAGATCCATAGAAAACAAGAGTAGTCATAACAAATCTTTATTAGAGTTGCTATACCCAAGGCATGAGTTCACCCAAATATTTTCTCCTGTCAATCTAAATTTCGAAAAAGAAAAGACTTTCCCTACTCTGTTTCCACCGGATCCTGCAGGCAGAGATCCAAGAGATGGATGTGATAAGAATTCTTACCTTCTGCCAGCTCTTGTCAGAGGTCCCTGGATCTCTCCCCTGTGGTAGCCCCAGAGCAGCAGTGTCCAGCCAGTGAAGTGTCCCACATTGGGCATCAAAAGTATAGTAAAGAGGCAATTTTTTCCTTCATCCCTTCTAAGTTCTTTGGCTGGACTAATAATTAAATTGACATAAGACATATTAACTGGAAAAAAATAATTTGGTACATATGGGAGCTCATAAAAATATGAGACTCAAAAAAGTGACCAAAGCAGGCAGTTTTCATACATTTTAAACAAAGAAATAGTATTTGTGAAGAATAGACAAGGGGGTTTGGGTGTGAGTGGCTAATCACTGAAAAAAGTAACAACATTGTGAATTCCCTATCTCTGGTAATAAGGATGCCTTCTACCCTCCAGGTGCAGGGAGGGTACATTTCATATGGAAATTTATTATTTTGGGGGAACAAAGGAGGGTCAGAGTGTCCTTCTTGTGCCAGCTGTTTCTTAAGTAATTTTAATTCAAAATAATCAATATGCCAAAGTGGCATATTTGGGAATGGCCTGCCCTGAACCCCTTCAATTCCTTCTAAATATCCCTTATCATATTTTCAGGTAAATATATCTCCATTTTTATCTTGCTCTTTTGTCTTTAATTATGTGATATTTTGTCTGTTTTAAAATTTCTTTCCTAAACTCACCTGATCTTTTACATGTTTCTGCTTTTGTCTATTTTTTTTCTGAGTTTCTGAATTTCTGATTAGAGTTATTCCTTTATATATGCAAGTGCTTGCTTCAAATTTTTTTCAAATGTGAATACTATACTACATTTTTTCTCTGCTCACGTTTTGTTTCTGTGAGTGTTTTTGTGTATTTCAATGTTTTGATTCGTATTTTCTATGACAGCTTTGTATGAAATATTGCCTGCCTTTTTTGGCTTATTTTAAACTTTTCACATTCTCATCTAGCAGTAACAGTATTTCTGTTTATTTATGGTGAGAGATTTTTATAGTTCACACAGTCATGTAGTTCATAAGTAGCCTATTTGGGAAGACAATGTAGTGGGATATTAGTAGGTTGAGACCTTGTTTTGGGAGAAGATATGATTCTGCTTTTGAGATAGCTCCTTTTTCTTTCCTTGTAATACCCTGATTTCCCCCATGTGTCTTCTTTCCTTCAACAAGTCTCCAATAAACATGCCTTCTCCATTCCCACCAGCAAATAGTATCTTCAGGAGACTCTTACTCTTGTCATGCAAATATTCACAACCCTTCTTTCAATTCCTTAGAAGCCCTGTTCTGACTCACTATGTTGCAGCCATGTTTTGAGCATTTCCACTACATCAGGCAGGCACTTCTCTTTTTTGGAGGGGGTGGTGATTTTATGTGTTTTCTGCCACCACTGGCCTTTGGTAGTTCCCTCTTTTCCCTGCTGTTTCTACCTGGCTCTGCTTAGGTATTGAGTCTGGAGATGGCTCTGCAAGATTTGAATGTTTATTTCTTGACTTACATATACACTTAAGTTTGTAGTATTCTCCATCCCCAAGTTATTTTTGAGAATAGTGTGATTTGCTCTTGGATCTTCCATCTGTATGGTTTTGGGGAAATGTGTGAAGAGATTCGGATTTAGGCAGCCTCCATACCTCCTTGGGAGCCCTGAAGCCCGTATAGTTTTTAAGCATGAGTCTTTATTGACTGGTGCCTCATTGAGAGGCTCTTATACTCTCCTGTATATTTTTCAGCTCTGGCTGTGCTTGTGTTTTACACAGGCTGTCTATCTCTTTGAGCATTCTGTGGTTGCTTCCTCTCTGTAGCCTTGGTGTTCTTCCATTTACTGTTACCGGGGCGGAGATTTTAAGCACTTTTTATTGGAACACAAAACATGACAAGCTACCTGCACAATGTCAGTTCATTTCTGCACACAACATCAAACAATGTAATAAAAGCTCCCTTTCCCCAAACTGCTTGTGTGAATAAGAATAAGGGAACCCATCCTTCCGGATGACTCTTCTCTGAGCCAGAAGACTCAGCTTTGCATGTGAAGCTGCAGTGGACTTCAGACTATTTTTATCCTCTCAGCTTTGGCAGAGCCCATCCTGCAAAACCTTACATAGCAGTTCCCTGTGTCTACTCCCCATGGAACCACAGGAACCAGAATCATCTTTTGACATGCAATATACCTTTATTTAATAATAAAACTGTCACTTCCATAAGCAGTTGGCAAGGAAAAAGAGCACAAGTTGAAAGATAGAAAGTACAGCAGTAAAGCTGGACTTACTAATAATGCTGAGGATGGGCAAAGTCAGATTAGATATCAGAATGAAGGGCTCTGAGATTTGCTTCTAATGGATGGGATGTGATAGAAACACATATTTGAGAGGAAGCTCTCTATCTTTCTCTAAGCTTTGGGCTGCTGTAAAATATCATGACTTTGGGAAAGAAGTTACATTTTGTACTGTCTGGGTACTTAAAAGTGTAGAACAGAAGCGAGAGTTGGCTCCCACAATCATTAATTGACAGAATGATTTAATATTAAGTGACTATTTCAGCAATAATTTTCAAAACTTGCAGAAGAAAATGCTCTGGAAAATGTGGCTAAGGGCTGAATCCCTGTGAAAGCACTGTTTCAGTAAGTGACACTAATTGCAAAGTAATGGCCATAGACTTTGCAATCAGACTATTCTGATCAATGTTTTATTATTTTTTAATTTACCACCTTATAAATCCAGTTGGCCTGCCAGAACTCCTTCTTGAATTCTTTTGGAAATGAGCCTGGACATTTTTAGCTGGTTTCTGCTTGATACATGCCAAACATGGGTTCTTAATTTAAACTCTTATTATGGCAGTACCAGCTACCCTTCCTAAAATCTTAAAGATCTATCAAGATATCTTCCGAATCTTGGTTTCCAGTGAGTCTTAACTAAGCTGTAAAAATATGATTTCTCTTGACACTTGGGATGTCACATTTCCAGGGTAAAAGTAGCTCTTTTTCAATATCTTTCCATTTCTATCCTTTTCAGATATTTAAAGAATAAAGTGTTGCTCAACATAAGTTATGTATTGGGAAAATATTTTTGTCATTAATGCTAATGGTTAAAAATTGAAATGTTGTCTTTGACAAAGTTTATATTGCTAGTGTTACATTTCATTTTATTTATTCTGAGCACAAACAAGCATCTCCTTTAATGCATGCTTGACTGTGATGTTTGATTCGGGGACAAGGTAGTCCCTGGAGAATTCTGGAGCTAATTCTGGCAAAGCAAGGCCTATGGAGCTAAGTTCAAAAAAAGAGTACAGCTGAGTGTCTTGATTTTGTCTCTTAATAGTAGCTCATTATTTTTCCATTTATTAATATTCATGGAATTTCAATAAATATTTTTTCTTATGTTTCCTAAGTCTTTCAGTGTCACTTTTCCAAAGATTTTGTTTGCAACTTGTCCTTGTGCCCTTGCAAATTACTGTGAAAAAGAAAAAGAAAAAGAAAAAAAGCCATCAATGCAGCTGTCAAATGTATGTAAAGTGCCCCTTATTACAAATGATTTCCAAAGGTCTTTGACTCATGTGCAAGGTGTAGTGGAAAGAGCATGGCACTTCCAATGGGGCAGAAATAGATTCCATAGAATCTACAGTCACTTTCCAATCTACGTAGTCACTTTCTAAAACATAAAGTAGAACTTTCAATGCCTCCTCTTTGTCTCAAGCATTTTAATTTCTCTGTTTAAAAGAATCTTTATTGTTATTATTATTATTATCATGTTAACAATGATAAAGCTCATATCTTTTGAGAGCTTATTATGTTGTAGATATTATAATCATTTTAGTGGAGTTGGCATATAATACCTATATCATTGAATCTATTCGTAATGATATTATGATATAATGTAGAGGAAGTTATTAATTAGTCTAAGCCTCCAGTTTTTCATTTGAAATATCAAAACAATTTCTTAGGGTTGTTTTTCAGATTTAAGAAAGCAACAAATTAAAAATAACTAGCATAATGTCTGACACATTATAATCTTTAATAAATGTTAATTTCCTTCCCTTGTTTACTGACCAAAGAGAATGGATGCTGTATTTTTTTCTAATATTGAATATTATATATATATATTAATTGAGGTATAGTTGATTTACAATGTTGTGTTAATTACTGCTGTATAGCAAAGTGATTCGGTTATACATATATACATTTTTTTTTTTAGATTCTTTTCCATTATGATTTATCATGGGTTATTGAACATAGTTCTCTGTGCTATACAGTAGGACCTTGTTGTTTATCCATTCTATATATAAATGCTTACATCAGCTAACCACCACCTCCCACTCCAACTCTCCCTCAACCTCCTCCCCCTCGGCAACCACCAGTCTGTTCTTTTTTCTAGTATTATATTTTATTTGAGAAAATCACTATATAGTTTAAAATTTGCTTTCTTACACATCATCTTAATTTGTTTCTTATTGAAACAGTTTTATTCATGCCATGTACCTAATGGAGAAACAGAGGCCCAGAAAATTCAGTAACTGTTCTCAGACTAACACCAGACTCCTAAAAGTCTTAGTCTGCACTTCATCTATTCTTCTTGAAGCCTCATATTTTTACTTGTGTGCTTTCAGGAAAACTTAAGTCACTTTTACAGACCATTGTTTTGTCATCTAGTTTTTGACTGATTTGGTAAATATTATATTGAAGTAGGAAGCACAAGTACTTTCAGAACCACGTAGATCAACTTGTAACAATGTACTCTTGCCACATCTCAAGTTCTTAGCAAAGATAATAAATTTAGAAGCTTGTTTGTAGATGTGGAAATGACAACTGGGTCAGGACTCTTTATTTGCTATCATGAGGTTGAATGGGAATGACATGGAGGAGCATGGGAATGGTTGCAGAAAGAACGAATCAAACAGAAGTGTGAGAATACACATCTTTGCCTTTTCCCCAATTTTATAGGGAAAGTATTAAATACTTCATCATTATGTGTGATGTGAGCTGTAGGTTTTTAGCAGATTGAGGAAGCCCCTTTCCAGCCGTAGTTTGCTGAGATTTTGTCATTTTATCATGATTTAAGGTTGAATTTGTTAATTTTTTTTCTGTACCTATCGACATGATGATATGCTAATTTTCTTCTTTATTCTGCTAAACTGGTGAATTATATTACTTGATTGTAAAGGAGTAAACCAACTTGCCATCCTAGAATAAAACCCACTTGACCATGATTTATTTTCTTTTTCTTTTTCTCATTATTTTTTTAAAATAAATTTATTTATTTATTTTTATTTTGGCTGCGTTGGGTCTTCATTGCTATGCATGGGCTTTCTCTAGCTGCAGCGAGCAGGGGCTACTCTTTGTTGCAGAGCATGGGCTCTAGGCATGTGGACTTCAGTAGTTGTGGCACATGGGCTCAGTAGTTGTGGCTCGCTGGCTCTAGAGTTCAGGCTCAGTAGTTGCGACGCACAGGCTTAGTTGCTCTGCAGCATGTGGGATCCTCCCAGACCAGGGTTTGAACCTGTGTCCCCTGCATTGGCAGGCTGACTCCTAACCACTGTGCCACCAGAGAAATCCCTGTTTTCTTTTTATATATTACTAGAATCTATTTGCTAATACACGTAGAATTTTTCGCATCTATGTTCATGTGGTCATCGGCTTAAAATTGTCTCTCCTCATGATGTATTTGTCTGGTTTTATTATCAGGGTAATTCTGGTCTCTGCAAAATAAAGTTGAGAATATTTTCTGTACCTTACTTTTGGAAAAAGACTGTGTAAGATTTGTGCATTCTATCAAATTTGATAAGATGCACAAGTGAGAAGTTACCAGTGAAGTCATCTAAGCTTGAATTATTCTTTATGGGGAGATTTTTTATTATAATTTCAGGTTTTTAATAGATATTGAGCTATTCTGATATGTAAGTTTAGTTTTTTACAGAATTTGTCTATTTCATCTTAGTTGTTAAATTCATTAGCTAAAAGAGTTTGATAATGCTGTTCATAATATTTTATTACCATTTCAATGACTTGATGTAGTTTTATCCTCTTTTATCCTGTTATTGATAAATTTGTATTTTATTTCATATTCAGACTTGCTAGGGGTTTATCAATTTTATTAATTATTTCAAATAAGCAAATTCAGGCTTTGGTAATTTTCTCGACTGTTTGTTTTGTATTTATTGACTTTTGTTTTCATCTTTTTATTTTCTTTTACTAATTTTTGGCTTAATTTGCTCTTTTATTAGCCACATAAATTAGACACTCAGGCCATTGATTTTAATCCTTCTTGCTTTTTGAATGTAAGCATTTAAGCTATACATTTTCCTATAAGTGCTGTTTTAGTAGCCTCTCAAAAATTTGGAAAAGACATTTTTATTAAAGTTCAGTTCAAAAATTTATTTTTGGCTTATGATTTCTTACTTGACAATTTGGTTATTTAGCAGTGTGTTGACTAATTTTGAAGTATTTGGAGATTTTTGAGATATCAAAATTATTGATTTTTAATTTAATTCCATATTGGTTGAGAGGACATATTCTGTAAGATGTCAAAGTTTTGAAAATTTTTAGACTTATTTTATGGCCCAGGATATGATTTATTATGGGTTATGTTCCAGGTGTACTGGGAAAGAATGTATATTCTGCAACTGTTTGTAGAATGCTTTATAAATATCAATAGTTCAAGTGGATATACAGTGTCATTTCAGACCTTCAGTATCCCTATTGATTTATCCATTTAGTTGTTTAATCAATGACTGAGAGATTTCCAGATCTGGCTGTGGGTTTGTTGATTTCTTCTTTATTTGTAAGTTTGGTTTATGTATTTAGAAGCTCTGTTACTATGTACATGCACATTTAGGATTTTTATGTTTCCTTGATCAATTAATCCTTTTTCATTGTGCAATGTCCCTCTTCATTTTTAATAATACTCTTTGATTTTACTTTGCCTGCAATTAATATAGCCATACCAGTTTACTTATGCTTAGTATATGCATGATACAACATTGTATACCTTTACTTTTGAACTGTCTCTTTGTATTTAAAGGGCATCTTTCTTAAATAGCATGTAATTTTTTTATTCACTAGTCTGAAAATTTTCTGTCTTATAATTGGAGTGTTAACTTCATTTACATTTAATACAATTTTGATATATTTGGTTAAGTCTACCAGAAACTGGAATGATATATCTACAAGCCAAGGAATGCCAAAGGTGGCCAGCAAACCACCAGAATGTAGGAGTGCAGCATGCAGCAGCTTCTCCTTCATAGCACTGGAAAAAAACAACCCTACCAACACCTTGATTCCAGAACTATGAGCCAATAAATTTCTATTGTTGAAGCCACCTAGTTTGTGGTACTTTGTTGGAGCAGTCCTAGGACACTAGTTTACCAGGTACATGTAGAATTTATACTGAGGGTCTGTTTGAGATGATATTACTTAGAAAGATAAAGATTGTCAAGCAGGTATCAATTTAAATTCTGGAATTTTTCTTTTCCAATACTGTTGTGTTTTTCTCCTCTTAGGAAGTAGCACCAAAAGTCATAGTTGCCTGATCAATGTTTACAAAGTGATTATATCTTAGAAAAATGTGCCATAGATCAAAGACCACTTTGAAATAGTCAGCATAACTAGTTCACAATAATATACATATTTATTGTTTTAAAATATACTTAACATAAAATTCACCATTTTAACCATTTTAAGTGTACAGTTCAATGGCATTAAGAACATTTGCATTGTTGTACAACTATCATTACCATCACAATATATTTTGACATCTAAACTTAGCTTGTTATGAAGAATTGAGCATTTAAACCAATTTAGGCTCTCACTCCTTTGACTGAGACTTAGGAGTAAATAAGCCAGTGAAAATAAGCCCATCATTTCTAATGTCATTAAGAAGATTATTCACTTGATCCCTTGTGACTTCTTCAACAGCCCACACTTCTTTCACAAGGACAAGTTAAAGACAAAACAAAAAGCAGGAGAACAGGAGACCTAGCAAAGCTGAGTTCTAGTCCAAAGTGGTCATTAGTTTTTTCTATCATCAGTCATATCAATTCATACCCACTCTGAAAAATTACACTCATATCATGATAACTTCTTATCTTGGGTTAAGATGTGAGATGTCAGGGGGATAAAGAATTGCTACTGTTTCATTTTTTTTCCTTTTTATCAAAATAAACAGGCCTTTCTATGTTTAATTACATGATATACAAAGGTATATTTAGTATAATGAGAAAGGCCAATGGAGTAGATTGAAAAGAAATATTACTACCAATTACATAAGCCAACCCAGAAGACTTGAAGTGATGGCAGCATTCTTGGTATAGATCAACATTTCCTGATTCATGTATTAACATCACTCACTCAGTGTATTCCAGAGAGATCAGGGCTCTTTTCTACTCCATGAGAAAGTTATATGTATGTTGGCTGGTTTATAGGGACAAATAGATATGAAATGGGGACCCCAACTTTCCTTCCTATTGGAAGAAGAACTGGGATTTTATCAACAGGAGAAAAAGATATATAGGTCAGTCCTTGAAAAGTAAAATGGATAGAACTAGGATGATTTTGATAAGCATGGCACTACATTGATTGTTGTATTTCTCTGATCCTGACTTTTAGGCACAATAAGGCATGGAAAAGCCTTATCCGAAAGGAATGTTCTTGTTTCCTCTGACTTCCCTTTGCTTCCTTGCTCAAAACAGCACTCTCACCCTCTGAAAATCTGAGAAGTGATATATTTATATATGAGTTATAAGTCTATTAAGCAATTTTAATGGCATTCAATAATGTGTATATATATATATTCTAAAAATGGCTTACATAATGCTTATTATTTAAATAGGATATATGTATAAGTTACTGAACTTTATGGGGTTGATGGCATGAATGTAGCTTTTCAAAATATAAAAAGAGAGAGAGAGCATTCAGGAACCCCAGGAGTTAGTGTTCTTATGGTAAAAACACTAGTACCAATTCCCTATCACTCTTTGCCAACTCAGCACATGGCTCTAGTTTATTCACACCTCACATGTCTATCCCATACACACACAGTACCAGATTAGTGACTCATTTGAAATCTGCACTACCTGGATCATTGAGAAAGTCTTATTATATAGTACTTCAATAAAAGCTAATGAAAAATTTTTTCAGACTTTATAAACCTATACTGACTTTATAATTTAGTCATCTTGGTATACATAGAAGACAGAACCTTTTTTTCTAGTTTTCTCTGAGTTTATTACAATGTTCCTTGCAGCCATTACCCCTTGCTTGTGATTATTTTCAATGGTTTGATGTTTAAGGATGCAATCTAGCCTTTAACTGACAAATTGCCTTCTTAGCAAAACAATAAAAAGCTGTGATGTTATTTACCCTTCGTGATCAAGTGCATGGCTGGGAAGAAAATAGTTCTTTACTTCCTTCAGGTTGCTTTCCTATATTACAGCCCCTGTGAAGACTACGACTTTCAGTACAGCATTTATAGCAGGACGATAATTTCCTCTCCAAAAGTCAGTACAGCATAGAGTCAAGGTAAATTAGAATAGTTGTTTGCCTGTTTGTTTGTTCTTCCTTGAAAATACACTTTCCTAAAAAGTATATTAAACCAAGAAAATTAAATCCCTCAGTTATTTTTGAAAGAGAGCCTTTTATTTTTTATAAATTAATTAGTTAATGGAAGAGGGAATGACTTGAAAACAGGAAGGGACAAAATCTCTTCTCAATTATTCCAATTTTCATTTTCAAATTCAAATCTTAAAGTTCTAACATTTTGGAATGCTTGTTGAACAATACTGCACTTTAGATGCTATCTTCAAAGAGGGCAGGACGTGCATATCTATACCATAATATCCCTTATATCTTTGTTATCAGTACTGACATCTCATAAATATTAACTAGAAACAACTTTCTCATCATCTTCTCTTAATCTCACCTGTCCTTCCTCTACTATCCTCTTCTTCCCTCCTTCCTGGGACAAAATATGTTTGCTGAATTTATTTGAATATCAAGTATTAAAACATATTAATAACAAAATTATTTATCCAAAGCCACAATAGTACATACATACACATGCACCATTCCTGCCGTAACAGTTGCAATTTTTATAATCAATCCAGATCCTAGCACTGGACTATCAGAGGAAGCTGAGGGCACCAAGAGTGACACAGTTTTGTTAAGAAAAGGTCATTTTGGTGAAGAAAAAAACCCATAGGATTACAACCTAATGATTAAAAACTTAGATGAACACCATTTCTGGCATTTCAGAGTTGCATGATCAAGTTACTTAATCATTCACTCCAAACTCAAACTTCTTAATTCATAATGTGGGGAATGATAACCTGTCTTATATACTTATTGTTATGCTTAAATAAGATAATGTGTAGAAAATGCTTAGCGTGGTGCCCGCACAAGATGGCTTCTAAAACAATAACTTCCTTGATGATGTTGGGTTACAATTAATTTTAGTTCTCAGCCAATTGTTAACATGCAATAATTTTTGCATGAAAAACAATAATTCAGGAATTGGAAAACACATTTCTCCCTTTTGCTGTTCTTTATTAATCAGTTTGGGAAAGGAATAACCAGATATGTGTGATATGCTTAAGTTGTAAATGGTTGTTGTTTAAATTATTATTAATACCTCCTCTCACAGTTTTCTCAAATTACACAGGTTTAAACCACTGCTCAGTGATGATCTGTAATATTTATTTTAACACAAAGCCCACTTCTTTTTGGACTTAATTTTGGAAATGTACTTTGAGGTCAGGATTTAAGAGGACTCTGAGAACTTTTAGGCAATGGGGAGCTATGGAAGCCTTCTGATTGGAAGGATGGATTATTAGGTGTTATTTTAGGAAGATTATTTTGATATTCTGACTAGATTGAAGTGGGAAGGTAAGGAGTTCTGTTAAAACTGGCATTTTATGTGTAAGTGAAATAATCAGGAACTCAATAAGGGGCAACTATAAATTAGTAGGTCTATAGAAAGAACTTCTAGAGGACTTGGGGGCAAATGGACTTTGCAGTGTTTACAAAATAAATACCTGATTATGCTACTCCTTTGTTTAAAATCTTTTGGTAATTTCACAATGCTCTGAGAATAATTTCCCACATCCTTAACATCATTAGACTGTTTTAGCCTCAGATAAAATCAAATCTAACTAAATGCAGCTGAAGTGAAAAGGAGTTTATTATTGTAAAAGGAAGAAATCCACAAAAACATCTGATTCCAAAAAGCCACCATATCTTCTAGGCTGTGATCCACCCTCTGTTCTGCCATTCTCTATATGTAGATTTTATGGGATGAATTGCATCCCATAAATATATATGTTAAAGTCTTAACTCTTGGTACTTGTGAATGTGACTTCATTTGGAAAATGAGTCTTTGTAGATGTAATCAAGATAAGATGAAGTCATACTGAATGAGTGTGGGTCCTGACCCAATATAACTAGCATCCTTATAAAAAGATGAGAAGAGACACATACGCACACATAGAGGAGAATGCCACGTGAAGACACAGACGTAGGGGTACAGGGTAATCCTTTTCCTGACTCTAGGGTTAGTCCCCCAGAGCTGCCATAACAAAATACCACAGATTGGATGACTTAAAGGATATTTATTTCTCACAGTTCTGGAGGCTGGAAGTCTGAAATCACAGTGTCAGCATATTTAGTTTCTCCTGAGGTCTTTCTCCTTGGTTTGCAGATGGCCATCTCCTTGTCATTTCCTCACGTGGCCTTTTCTTTCTGCACACACTTCCCTGGTGTCTCTTCTTCTTATAAAAACATCAGTTCTATTGGATTACAGCCCCACCCTTATGACCTCATTTAATTACTGATTTAATGGTCCTATCTCCAAATACAGTCCCATTGGGGGTTAGAACTTCAACAAATGAATTTCAAGGCAGGGAATTCCATCCATAACAACTCCCCAAATAGGTTTTCTTTCGTGTTCAATTGGCCAGGGTTTAATATTATGCCTAATCCTAATCGCGGGAGAGAGAAAAGAGAATTGCATGGTTAGTTTATTCCAAATAAGATTTATCTCTTAGATCGGGAAGGGGATTAGCTATTTTAGACTCATTGAGGGTGTATATTTTAATGAAATTGGAGTTCTGCCTGCATGGAAGAAGGGAGGATAGCCTTGTAATGACAATAAACCATCATCACACAGTGTCTTCAAGGACTTTTGTAATCATGTTCCCTACTTTCTCTTTAGAATCATATATTTCCACTTCTTGCCTTGCTCTCCACACTCTAGCCAAAAAGATTTTTTTTTCTTCTTTTGAGCTCATCATACTCTTCTAATTGTAATGCTTTCATGTTGGTTGTTCCATATAATTGGAATCTTGTCCTTTATGTCCTCATATAACTCACCTATTCTTATGCTTTAGGTCTCAACTTAAGTGATATATCTTTGGAAAGGCCTGACTTTTCATATAGCACATATGTTGGTCGCATAGCAATCTGCATTTTTAAAAATGTTTATCACACATATTATTTAGATGATATTATCTTCCATACTCGACCTAAAAAAAAAATCCATAACAAGAATGTCCTTATCGGTCTTATTGATTTCTTCAACATGATTGCTTGACACTCAGTAAGTGTTTGTTGATTGGTATAATGCATACAAATGAGAAACAAGAATATTAAAAGACAATTTAGATATTGAACTTAACTCTTTGAAAATGGTTCAGTCCATTAGCTGAATTATGGAAGACAAGAAGCAAAGATTATTTACAGAAACAGATTATTTACAGAAAGTGTCACCTTTAGTAAACTAGTCATATTTGGGTAGAGATACATTTTAATGACTTAAGTACATAAAGTAACATACAAGAGTATTTTTCAATACTCTGCATCTATATTATGTTTAAATTTAGTAGATATGCCAAATTTAGATGGTTAAAATTTATTAAACTGGTCATTTATTTTCATGGAGCTAGGTAAATTATTTTAGTGAATTTGATTATTTTCTTCTCTCTTCATGTTGCAAAAACATGGTGCCAATTGTGCCACATCTTTTATGAATTCCCTGATTTTTAAATTAGACCAGGGACTTCCCTGGCAGTCCAGTGGTTAGGACTCCATGCTTCCACTGCAGAGGCACAGGTTTGATCCCTGGTCAGGGAACTAAGATCCCACAAGCTGTGCAGTGAGGCCAGATAAATAAATAAATACATAAATTAATAAATAAATAATAAATTAGACCACATTTTTTATATAAAATTAAAATCTGCAGTGTGATATATGCTAGTGAATATATAAAAATTGGTAGCATTTCAGACTAGCTAGCTTTCCGTATGCTTAATCAGATTTCATTGTTGTTGTTTCAAGATGTAAGGACATGACAGTGCATCATAAATACAATTATAAAGCATTTATAATAACCTGCTAATGTTTGAAAGATATTATTTTCTCTTGTTAGGGCAAGCAGTTTCCAAACATTCAGAGTTTAATGTAATGATCCCTAATGGATGGGACATTTTCTGGATTTAAACTTTAATTTTCAGCTGTTTCATAGAAAGAAAAGTTTATTCTTTGTTTTTCCAAGTTGTAAAAGATTCAGGAAGGTTGTCTTTCAATGATTTCTTCACCAAGGTCTTAGAAGACTTTTTACTTATGGGGACCTTCAAAGAACATAACAACAGCTAAGGTTTCAAGCCAGATTTTATGGCTTCCATGATCTTTAACTCTTGTCATAGTAGCTTAAAATGTTGAAAGAATGAAGGTGAGATGAAGCAGAGGAGACAGGTGGTACATGGGGAGAAAAGAGCACAAGGCACAAAGCTACTGCGAGAAAGTAAATGACTGAAAAAATTGCTGAGAAATTTATGTGGTGCTGCGTGAACTTTTATCTTAACTCTTAATGTGAGAAGTCATTGGCTTCAGTCGCATTGACTTTGAACTTGTAGACAGCATGTGTTCTAAATTTGTATTTATACAGTAACAACTGTATTTTCATTTTTAGTCACAAAGACACAATTTTAATGACATTTTGGGCCAAAATGAAAATAAAAACAGGCATAAAAAAGATTTATATCTGTAACTGATTGGTTTTCAGTATTTTTTGGTGGTTGGAAAAAAGCCATTTAAAAGTTGCTACAAATTTTCTATTTTTAAAAGTGAAAATGTTTGCAGCAGAATTTGTGTATTTTGAGAAAGCCCTAGGCTAGGCTAAAGTTCCACATGTTTTTGAAGAACTGTAAAGAGGTTCCAAGTGCTAAAAGTTTCATTTTTAATGTAAACAGAGTTATGTCATTACTAGAAGTACCTTTGCCCTTGCATAATTGGAGAATAACTCCCTTCCGTGTGATTGTGTTCTGTGTGCTTGTGTGTGTGTCAGTGTGTTTGTGTTTATAGTTCAAGCAAGAGTTGTTTACAGGAAATGGACCAGAGAGCTCAGGGGGCAGATCTTTCCCTGAGACTGATGTAGATTTATAAGAGAAACGGCAGGCAGTGCCAAGGTCCATTTGAGTGGAACTTAGTGCACAAATAAGCCAGATTTGGGAAATGAACTATTGACTATTATCTTTACCTTGTTTAGGATATGGGGGTCCAGCTCAAATTTTGATAAAATACTATAAGAAGAGGAGGAGCACTGACAAGAAACTAGTTCTGAGATGACAAAATGCTCCCCAGACGTCCGGGGCAGCAGCATTGTGCTGTGAGGACAAGCGAATGAGTTAACAAGAGGTCAGTAGGATTGAACTGTAGAACATGCCAGAATTCCTCATGAGTTTCCCAGAATTTGCTAGAGAAGAGAATTGAATTTAAATATTTGATTTTGTGTGGTCATTTGATGAAGTCTCTGACTATTGTTACCAAATAGACTTGGTTACCAAAGAGAACCATATATACTGGGGGTAAATGGGAGACTTATGTTTATGGCTGCCTCTTTCTCTATCTCTGTCTCTACCTCTTTAGAAAATGATCTATTTAGAGCAAACTTGTAATGATATAGATTTTTATAGAGGCATCAAATTTCAGGGCCAAAATGGAATTTAAAGACCAAATAGTCGGGCTTCCCTGGTGGCGCAGTGGTTGAGAATCTGCCTGCTAATGCAGGGGACACGGGTTCGAGCCCTGGTCTGGGAAGATCCCACATGCCGCGGAGCAACTGGGCCCGTGAGCCACAATTACTGAGCCTGCGCATCTGGAGCCTGTGCTCCGCAACAAGAGAGGCCGCGATAGTGAGAGGCCCGCGCGCCGTGATGAAGAGTGGCCCCCGCTTGCCACAACTAGAGAAAGCCCTCGCACAGAAACGAAGACCCAAGACAGCCAAAAATAAATAAAATAAATAAATTAAAAAAAAAAAAAAAAAAAAAAGACCAAATAGTCCAATCAGCTCTCTGATGTTTGATTGAATCCCTTCTCATGCTTGGTCAAGTGGTTATTTACACCCACATTGTCAGGGATCTCGTTACCTACTGAGGAAATATATTCAATCAACTGATGACACTGAATATTATACATTGACCTCAGATTTATCTTCTTGGACTTCCACCTACTTGTCCTACCACCTAGGGCCATGTAAAGACATTGTTTGATGTTATTCAAAATGACCTATCTTGACCCACTTCACTTGAATAGACTACTTATCTTGAATGTCTCAAACTATTCCTCATGGCACAGGTTACTCTCTTCATTTCTTATTTTACAACATCACACTTTTACCTGATTATTGAATTCCTCTTTTTGAATGCTGGAGCTAGCAAGACAAAAGAAATCATTCAGAAACAAAACTATGTTAACCTCATCATGGCTTTTATACTCACATTTTGATTAAAATAATGCAATATGGTGATAACCTATTCAGAAACATTTGTGATGAACAATTTGAAGGACTCTGACTCTCTTTACTCTTATGTATTTGTCAAATTTTGATTGCTATGTGCCAGGAACTGTGCTGTTTTATCTGCATTGACAATCAATTCTATGACTTTAGTATTATTATTTAAGGCTAAGTGGAGTTACATAGCTTTCTCAAATTTATACAGCTACAGCATAAGCCAGGTTTCAAAACCTAACCTTTGTTGCCAGTGGAGATAATTTGACTCTTGGTCAGTTTGTAGTTCTTTCCCATCAACCTCATGTTCAAAGTACCAGCAACCTCATGTTCAAAATTCACAAACTTGTAATGATGGTGGCAATACTATATGTTCTCTTGGTCAGGATATTTATAACAGTCTTCAGAGTCACAGAGAGTATAATATAGGCAGTAGGTAGATGAGTAATGACTTAGAGGTCATAGAAAATACAGCCTGAGCCAGACTTAGACCTCATATAAAGACACAGCAAAAACCAGACTGCCACTGGGACTTATTACAGCACCAATTCGATTGCCAGGAACTCACTGCACTTTGTCAACAATGACAGCTACTGTCTGTATTGTTTCTGTTTGTTTGTCGAGGGCTCTAGTTGATTTAGAAATCCATTTAAGTGATCTTCTAGAACACTTCACAGTACATTTTGAGAGAGTGGTACTTTTAGGAATGGGGCAGGGGTCTCATTCTCTTTGGCTCCCCCACCCCATCCCCACTTTTAGTTCAATATTATCAACATATATTTGTTTCTGTATCTATTCATACAATGAACGCTTATTTAGTGACAAATAATATCCTTAGCTAATATGCTAAATGAGTTAGTCCCTAACCTCAAGAAAATTACAGTCAACTATAGGAGAAAGACAAATGTATTTTAGGGGCACTTTTAATTACCATCAACAAATTCAGTTTTTATATTTCATTTGGTATTTCTAATGGAATTCAAGATTAAAGATGTTGCTGAACCTCAGGAATAATAGGAATTAGACACTGTCAGAGTTCAATGTCTCTTGACTTTTCTCTGCATATATGCTTTGTTTGTCTCCATTCCTCCTTCTCTCTCACTTGGTCTTCTCACTGGCTCTTCCTTCTCTCTTACTCGTTCTATCTCTCCAGTTTGTCTTATTACTTTACATAAGGGGTCACCAAAAAATTTCTGTAAAAGCTAAATAGGCAATATTTAATGCTTTGTGGACCATAAAATCTCTGTTGCAACTACTCAAGTCTGCTGTAGCATGAAAGCAACCATGGAAACTATATAAACAAATAAAGGTAGCTGTGTTCTAATGAAACTTTATTTATGGACACTGCCATTCTAATTTCATATAATTTTTACTTGACATGAAATAGTTTTTTCTTTTGATTTTCAACAATGTTCTTAGATTTTCAACAATTCAAACACGTACAAACCATTCTAGTTCACGGCGCATGCACAAATAGGCTCATGGACCATAGTCTTCCCACTCCTGCTCGGTAGAGCAAAATTTGTGGCAGCTGCCAGTTCCTGAGCCTTCTATCTTACAACTTAGATCAAAATCTTTTCTAAAATTCTTAACTAAAAATTCTTACTTTTTATGGGCCAGAGGTTCAGGCACATGTACAAAATGATCTCACTTAGAACAAACATACAAAACGGGATGTGAGTGTGTGGGTTATTAGTGGGAAATATCAGGAGAGTTTCTAGTCAAGTGGAAAGACTGCCAAGGAGAATATTGTGTCTGGTTCAAAAATGAAATAGGCTATTTCAATACAGAGACTTGGAGAGATCACAGTTAGGGTGGCACATGAAAATCATTTTTTTTTTTTTTTTTTACTGGTTGTAAACAGCCAAAAAACTAAAGACATTACCATAGAATGTGATGTATAACCAGGGAAATTACAGTGTTACCTGTTCAATAATCTGGAGTATATATTGAGATGTGGAGTATGCTAAAGATGAGACTAAAGGGAAAAGCAGAGAGCAGATTATAGCAGCTCTCTTCTGCTGCACCTAGGAGTTTGGGCTTTCTCCAAACTCATGATGGTTATGGGTTGAATTGTGTCTCCACCAAAGATGTTGAAGTCCTAACCCTCAGTACATGAATATGAACTTGTTTGGAAGTAAGGTTTTTGCAGATGATCAAGTTAAGATGAGGTCATTAAGGTGGGCCCTGATCCAGTGTGACTGGGTATACTTATAAAAAGGGAAAATTGAAACACAGAGATAGATATGTATAGAGAGAAGACAGTGTGAAGACACAGGGAGAAACAATGCATTCTATAAGCTAAGGAACATCATAGACTGCCAAAAGCTAGGAGATAGTCTTGGACCTGATTTTTCCTTACAGCTTTCAGAAGGAAACAACCCTGCCGACACCTTGATTTCAGCCTTCTAGCCTCCAGAATTGTGAAACAATAAATTTCTATTGTTTTAGCCCCGTAGTTTGTGGTAGTTTGTTGTTTGGCAGCCCCAGTAAACTAATACAGAGAGGAATAAAACAGAGGATACTATCTCTTGAATGTTTGCTTTGTATAGGTCACTGATGTTGACAACGGGAAGAGTGATATGGAGTTCCAAGTTTGAGATTAGAGACAGCTATTTAAAATACTTAAAGATAGAAAAGAAACGATTTAGCCCCAAGAATCTGGGACAGGTATCAGAGGACCAGGCAGCAGAACTCAAAATTAATCACTTCATTTTCTTCCCGTTAGAACGTGCTGGATTCTTGACTTTACTGGAAGCAGCAAGAACAGCATTACTGTCAAGCTGTGTATCAGATTCACCACACAGTCTATTATTAATTCTATAATCAAAGAAAATGTGACTATAGGAGCCTTCAATATTTGTTTGTGGTTTTCTTCACTGTTTTTGTTGTTTTGCCTTCAGGGGCTCTGCTGTTTTGGTGCCGATCTCTCTTAATTTTCTTAAAAAAATAATTGTGAACTTCAAAGTTATGAAGACAGATTTTAAAATAATACCTGTTATACACATACAATATGGATGTCAACCTTTTCCTGAAGTCTGTCCCTCTGTGTGGCACACACTGGGATTGCTTTCAAGTTAGTCTTGACTAAGTTCTAAGCACCAGAATTATGTTTACTTAATGACTGCCAACTTGAATCCGTTAATAAAATAATTCAGAAATGAACTGTATATCCTAAGGAGGTAACAGTGATTACAGCACCATCTTAAGAATTAAGAACTGAAAAATATTAAAATTGTAGACTTTCAATCTAGTTCCCAATAAATGTGTTCCTAAAAACACAAAACCTATTCATTTGTAATTATTACCTTAAAAGATAATATGGTATGTTTAAATAAAATATTTTTTGTTTTTCTAAAATAATCTATTGAGTAAGTTAGTTTCAGCTGAAATGTCAAAATTTAAGATGGAGTGCCATATCCATCTCAGTGGATGAGGGAAAGGAGATAAAGAATTGCTCTCAAAGAGTGGTCTGGCACCCACTTTCCAGCTCCAGAGAGCAAATGGAATTAATTTAGAATACTGGATAAAGCAAAGGAGTCAGGGAAGGGAAGCCTGGATGCAGAAGAATCAGAGGCAATGTATTGCTTATAAGAATAGCTATCTTAGGGCTGGGAAGGAAAGTGCATTAGGTGTCACTTGTAATCATGGGGAAATTCCTTTGCAGTTTACAATAACTAGTCTGCATATTGGTGGTCAATAATTTATGCTATCTCTTTGCATATCTTCCACAGAGAGGTAGAGTGTATTTCCCTTTCTTGTGACTTGCATTTATCAATAGAATGTGACAGAAGTGACATCTTGCAAGTAGCTTTGGGTTCAGCCCTTAAAAGACCTGTAAGTTTCTACTCTTTCTCCTTCAATCTAGTTGCAAAGAAAAATCAGGCCTTTCTTCTGGAAAAAGAGACTGTGTTGAAAGGCCCCAGAGGCTAAGGCACATGCTCTTAGAGAGAGACCAAGTGGAGGAGAATAGTGGCACCTTAGTCAACCACTGGCACTAAGGCTCCAGATATGTGAAAGCGGTCTCCTTAGAACTTTCAGCCAAGCCTGTCCAGCTTGGGTGACCTCACCTAATTCTTTGGGAATTAGATTTGCCCAGTCAACTTTGAGAATAGTAAGAAATAGCAAATCATTTTTGATTTAAGCGACTAAGGTTTGGAATGTTTTTTTATGCAGCAAATCATATTTCCTGTGCTAGGTTGAAGAAGTATGAGTAACAGCTTTCTGGCAGAGAAAGTATTAACAAAAGTGTAGATGGCTAGAATAGTGATGGATAATGCAAAAACATATTTTCTTCCTTCCAAGGGTACTTCAACAGCATGAACATTCTGACTCTTTATGCCCTCTTTACTTATTCTGCCTAAAAGGAGGTGAAATGAATTCTGTTTTAAGTGAGTGTGGCAGGAGAAACAAAGCCATTTGTAGGCTAGTTTTTCCCTTTCTTTTGCCTTGCAATGAATCCTCTGTACCCATTTTCCTCTGTTCACCCATCTCTATTACTTAAAAGGGATAATTCCCACCTGGCATGGCCTATCCTTTCTTGTATTGCTCTAAAATTGGGTGAGTACATCTATCTAATTCTGAGATTTGGTGTCAGGAGTACAACTCTCTTAAATATATAAACCATACTCTACAACATCAGCCGCATCAGTGCTATCTGAGGACAGTGAATCTGGTACTGAAGGAAGAATTAAGTTTGCGCTTCCAGCTTAATGTTTGGGCTTTGGCCAACAACTTTGTTGTATAGACTAGAAATTCGGTCCTAGATAACTGGACATTTAAGAACACTCCTATTTGGAGAATGCAATTATGGAAATCTTTGTGGGAATTCTGAGGGTAAATTGAGGTAGGCCCATTCTTTTTTTCAATTTCTCAGTCATTTAGAAGTTCTGTGGGGAAGAGGCATATCACTTATTGGGCGTTGCTTAAGGCCTGATGCTATTAACCTCAACTCTAAGAGTGATGTTTTAAAACTCATTTTATAAACAAAAGTTTTGTAACTTGATTATTAATTCTTAACTACCTAATCAAGAATGTATTTAGTTTTATAAAATATTGCTATCCCGGTATTTGAAAATGACCTGCAGTGACTAAATAAATGAGTTTTGTACCTTAACTTTGAAATGCATTTAAAATCACTCTCTTCGATTACATAGAAGGTCTTTGTTGTTTAGAAAAGTGTAAACTATGGCAAGCTACATATTATTAAAAAGCAGATAATTTTTCAAGAAAGAAAGGTTTTGTGGTATAATTGGATGCAAGCACATGGAGTAAGAATCAGAACACCTAACTCTTTTATTGATTTTTCTCTTTTCATTCCTCAATTTACTCAGCTAACCAGTATATATCTGTCTAACTCTCCAGGTGGTTGTAAACATGAAATGAATAATGAATAAGTATACAGAAAACACTTTGAAAACAATCACAAATATTAAAATATAAGGGTTTATTTAATATATTCTCACAGATATGTATTATTACGCCTTTCTGGGAGTTAGGTGTTTTTGTATACACTCTAGGCTAAGTGAAACTTTGAAAGGTTTTCTATTTGGGACCCAAGTAAACAATTACTACAGTTCCATCTGGAGTTAAAATGAAAGTTGAATCATGATCATGACCAAGTGCAATAGACCTTTCTGTAGTTGTTTTGCTGTCAGTTCAAAATTTTAAGTACTATATATATACACTCCTCTCTTAGACTTTATAGCTGCATGGTTGACCACTATTCCCTGATTAAAGTTAAAAACCACAGCACCCTTAACTAACAGGTCATAAATCATCTCATTCATAAAGGTGCAGATTACAACAGGGGTACAACCTCATCACTTTTATGGATGACTGTTTCTGATTAGGCAAAACATACAACAGGTATATTTTCTAAGCCTGACAGAAGACTCTGGCTCACAATGGTGCAGGGAACATCTATCATTTTGCCTCTCAAGCATCCATCAGGCAAAATTATTAAATCAACATGCATCATTTTGTATAATAGAACTAAAAATCACTGTTATAGAACATAATTCCTGTATTGATTTTTCCTGCTTTGAAAATAAACAACTTGGCTTCACGTTCATGGTTATGTAACAGTGGGAGATCATAATCTTGTGACAAAACTCTATATTATTGACATTATCTCTAAATGATCCCTTGATAGGATATATAAAATTTAATATACATTCAATTTAGAAAGATTCCATTCACATCACACTGACATCTATCTATTTTCTATTTATTTTACAGCCAACATTTGAATCCAAGCACAATATTTATTTCTGTGATGTTTACTTCTTGCTTAAGTCTCTCAGCAAATATAATCCTGATGAAAATCTTGATCTAATGAACAGACTTTGACACCAAATGCTTAAGGATGCATCCTGACCCCAGTAGTGTGACCTTGGACAGGATACTTGCTCTCTGATGAAGTTTACTAATCTATGAAATAGGCAGAATAATAATAATAAGGTGTAATTCATATAATATTGCCTGGAATAAATAGGTTCATACATTTAATATTCTTAAAGCATTGTCTGGTATATAGTAAGAGAAATATGATGAACATTCATTTTATAGCATTCACCGTTTCATTCATTTTTTTATTCCTTTCTTGGTTCTGTGGCTTAGAGCAACATGTTTCAATTCTCTGAGCCACTGTGTGCTAAAAAGACCTTCTGCCTTTCAGCTGTTTGGCATATTAGATAAGGCAACATTTGCAAATTATATTTTTAAATAGCATAGAAAAATATCTCTTTCATAAATGATTCAGGGCAATTTGGAAATTAACTCTTTACAAAAGTTGGAATTATGATACTATAAAAAATTTTGTTTTGCAAACATTACTTGAAAGTTGTTTTAAATTGACTATGTATTGCTCTGAGTATTTTACTTTTCCTCCTCTAATTCCATTCTTTATCCTTAATTCTTCTCTGTGCCACAGAAAGCTGGCATCTATAGACTGTGTCAGTCTGCACCTTTGCCCTATGGCTTCCTAGTGGATTTGATCTAAGTGGGGCATCAGCTGAAGAGGAGAAGTCAAAAGTGAGGGAAGTGAGAGTGTGTATAATCTTGATTCTCTCTCTACTAGGTCACAGGGAATTAAGTGTGTCTCTTTACTGAAGGCCACACCCCGGTTTGGAGGTGACCCCCTCCAAACAACTCTCACCGTTTTTGTTCTGATAACCGCTTCTTATTCTTGCCCATTTAGACCTAGAGGTAGTAAGGCTCCAGCTCTTGCCAGCCCAGGAAACTGTATTGTCCCTTCGTAGTTTTCCCAATTTCTGCTTGTGAAGACCGCCTTTATTAAACTATCTTGAATTACCCAGTTTGAGTGTGCCATCTGTTTTCTGTCTAGACCCTCACTGGTACATAAATCCAAATTTGAACTGTACAGTAAGCAGGCGTACCTGAGGCATATGAAAATGTTAAGTGCTTCAGAGAGATGAATTTTATGGTTGCTGAAATTCTTTAGTGTGTCCAGGGTGTGGTAGTTGAAGTGCTTGTTTTATGTATAATCGTTTTGAAGATGTTAGAGTGTTTGTCATCCTCAGTAATACAAGTTTTTTAGAAAGTGTTAAAAAGTATAGTGCCTTTTGGAAACATAAGGTCAGATTAGCATTCATTTGGATTTCACAAGGTAACTGAACACAGATTTGAATTGCAAAGTAGCTGTAATTTTCTTTTTAACAGACACAGTAACTCTTCTTGGCAACCAGCACTATAATTATAGACATTGTGTTCAGTACAAACTTCCATGTTTTTGACAGGCTAGAAGATGAAAAGATACACAAGGACTTCCTGTTTTTAGTCTCACTTTTTGTCTCTTCACATCTCTTTACATCTGAAACTATGACCCAAATGGGAATTACACTTCATTATTCATGACATATTGTCCTCTTTAGAGGAATAAAGAAACTATGCGTTCATGGAATAAAGCTGATGTTAGGGCTAGAATGAAATTTATTGTTTGCGTGATGATGATAACCTTTCTAAAGAATAAAATGTGCCTAGATATTGTGATATTTGTATAAGGCAAATAAATACTACTACAATATAATAATAGTAAAAGTGAAATAATTCTTAATAATAATATATAACACATCAGAGATAGTGGGAATAACAAAGCACGTCAGAAAACTCAGGAAAAATGCTAGAGCAGAAATGTAAAAATGCATTTCTGTTTGGAACGTCATTTGGGGGCTTATGATACATTAAAATGGTCACCAGAGCAATTTTTGGTTTTTCAAGCAACTCTGCCCAAATTAGGGGCAGACATATTCACACCCAAGAAAGCTTCAAACCCCAGAAACAAACCGCATATCCCCAATTTCACACCTCACCTTTCTAGCTGCTCTCATACTTATAGTGCCTCTCTACCAATTTGGTTGATAAGTGCTAATGTGTTTATAGATATCAGGGAAAGATTTTGCTTAATCTTTGGAGAATGAAAATCACACTTTTAAAATGAGTATCTCTATAAACTTCTTTTCTATTCTGACTTGAGGTGAAAATATTTATTGTAACAATTAGCTGAGTGATTAGGCAATGGTATGGATATACCAAGGAAATGAAATAAACCATAATTGTCTCAGAAAAACAATTTAAAAAAAAAAGTAGGACTTCCCTGGTGGCGCAGTGGTTGAGAATCTGCCTGCTAATGCAGAGGACACGGGTTCGAGCCCTGATCTGGGAAGATCCCACATGCTGCAGAGCAACTGGGCCCGTGAGCCACAACTACTGAGCCTGCGCGTCTGGAGCCTGTGCTCCGCAACAAGAGAGGCCGCGATAGTGAGAGGCCCGCGCACCGCGATGAAGAGTGGCCCCCGCTCGCCGCAACTAGAGAAAGCCCTCGCACAGAAACAAAGACCCAACACAGCCAAAAATAAATAAATAAATTTAGAAGCAAAAAACCAAAAAAAAAAAAAAGTAATGGGAAAATTGGTTTAGCATTTTCAAGGAGAAAGTTTAGTGGGAGGTAAAGGACGAGTCCATGACGTTCCAGACACTTGTATTTTGTGATTTATTATATAGTATGTATAATAAAAATTATTTATAGAAAACACTATTATTATTATCTCATCTTCCATCCCATCTACTTTCACACAGGGAAACAGCCTCAAGTTTTAAAGAGATAAAACAAAACCTTGCTCAGATTCATAACCTGCAACCATTGCAACTCAACACACAGTCATCTCAGGGAGTGGCTAAGTCAACTCAGGCTGCCGTAAGAGTATCCCATGGACCGGGTGGCTTAAAAGATAGAAATTCCTTTCTCACAGTTCTGGAAGTTGGGAAGTCCAAGATCAAGGTGATGGCAAGGCAGGTTTCACACTGAGGCCTCTGGGCTTGTAGGTAGCCACCATCTCACTTTGTGCTCACGTGATCTCTTCTTTGTGTGTGAGCAGAAAAAGAGAGCTCTGGTCTCTTTTCTTCTTTTTTTTTATAACTATTTTTTTATTTAATTTAATTTATTTATTTATTTATGGCTGTGTTGGGTCTTCGTTTCTGTGCGAGGGCTTTTCTCTAGTTGCGGCAAGCGGGGGCCACTCTTCATCGCGGTGCGCGGGCCTCTCACTATCGCGGCCTCTCTTGTTGCGGAGCACAGGCTCCAGACGCACAGGCTCAGTAGTTGTGGCTCACGGGCCCAGTTGCTCCGCGGCATGTGGGATCTTCCCAGACCAGGGCTCGAACCCGTGTCCCCTGCATTGGCAGGCAGATTCTCAACCACTGCGCCACCAGGGAAGCCCTCTTCTTTTTATAAGAAGAAATCTCATCAGTAATCTCATCATGGGGGCTTCACCCTTGTGCCATCCTCTAATCCTATATACCCCCTCAAGGTGTTACCTGCAAATACCACATTGGGGGTAAAGCTTCAACATGTGAATTTTGGAGGAACAGACACGTTTGGTCTATAACGGAGAGGGTACATCTTTATACCTGTTGATCCATTGGTATTCTGAATTGGGTGATAAAGGAAGTTATCCCATAGGTGATTTTCTTGCTTTTCTTTCTTCTTTCCTTTTTTCCTTCCTTCTTTCCCTGCTTCCTTCCTTCCTTCCTTCTTTGAGGTTTATACATGACTATGAATAAATATGAGTAGATGATGTGTTCCTAACCAGTTTTTTCCTTAGGAAGTATATGGCCATTCCTCATTTAATTTACAATTTGATTCACAATTACATTACTATTTTTCCAAAGAATGCAAAGAATTTATACATATTTTCATAGTGTACACTTTAACAGTATATAAAGATTTTTCAAAATAATAAAGAAAATTAAAATTTCAGCTCCAATTACCTGGCTCTCAGAACTCATCTCACTTGTTTGCAGCCTCTGGTGTAAGAGTTGTTTTTTTTTTAATGCTGGTTTTAGACATATCGTCTGATCACTTCTTTTTTTATTGTAACTTTAAGCTTGAACACATGTGCGTGTAAGTTTATTATTTTATAAGAATGTATATATTGAGAAAATTATGTAATCCCAATCCTTCCTATCATTCAGGAAATGATAAAAGTGATTTTTAAAAAAAATAGGACTGTGACTTTTAGTGATACAGGTAAAGAAAAGTATAATTGGAAAAAGGAGAACAATTAGATACAAGAATAATTTGCATTTTTAGGAGTAGACATGAAATTAATCAAAAACATTTGAAAAGAAGGTGGTAGATACAGTGGTAGATATTTGATGATTATAATTGTCAAATGTAATTTCAGAGAGCATAATTTTGAATGGAACAGACAGAGAAAGAATCCAATATTCTGCCTATAGTGTTTTATGTTTTAGTCCTAGTCTTTCTCTCAAACATCCCACCTTATTATTATGTTTTTAAGCAAATTAAATGAACAAGGCTGTTTGATTTGAATAAAGTAGCCTCTGTATGTCATATACAGTGTTGGTCTTCAGGAAGTCTAACAAGTTAAAGTCAACTCTATTGTCGTGTTTTCAGAGACTTGGTCAAGCCTTTCTTTCCACGTCAGTCTTAGAAGAAAGCCAGCATGCATTGATCATCCTCCTATTAGGATACTCAGGCATATGTCACAACCTAGTGAGATGAAGTATAGATTTGGCCAATGGCAAAAGTAAGCTGATTCATTGCATTGATTGAAATCATGATAGTTCTTCTCTCAGAGGAAGAAGTCATAAACTATTTAAGAATTGTGGTGATGTATATGACTAGATGAGGCTAAAGACAGGGCCCAACCCAATCAGTTAAATTTGTGAATAACTTGGTCTGTGGCCATATGTGACATTCTATGACATTCCTCAGAAATTATAGAATACACTACAGCCCGTACCAGACCCTACTCATAAGAAAAATGCATAATTTATTATCAAGCCATTTGGATTTAGTTGGACCCATCAAAAATCCTGATATTTTGTTTTCTCAAGCTTCCTGTTAGCCTTGATACATGAAATTACACATTGAAATGGTCCAGAGCACATATAGACTTGCAGCAGATTGAACTCAAACAGCATCATTAATCAGCATCAATAATATATGATGTTATTATACAAATGATTTTGAAAGTAACTGCTATGCAGACAAATAGAGGATGCAGTCTATTGTAGAAATCTAACATTTTGCCACCGTAGTGATTATTGAAATTTTGGGCTCATAGGTTACCTGATGCAGTGGATAGATATAGCTCCTTTGAGGGACATACAACAACCTGCTAATGAGTTTTGGTGAAACATCCCCGCTGAAAGACATCAAGTGATCTGAGAACTGAAATATCTTTTCTGTCATAGGTGTATTAGAGAGACATTGCAATAAGGATAGACCATTTCAGCAAACCTCATTAATAATATGGAAATAGATTACAGGAATATGCCACCTATATATCCTATAGGTCGCATCACATCTTTGCTTTGGGATAGGTAATAGAATCCCCAGAAAAATGGTCAATAAGTATTGATGAATAGTACAAGTTCTAAATATTCTCCATGAATTCAGTATGAAGCAAGCTGTCTGGCTGACTGATAGTCTCATAATGAAGGATGCAATGTCATTTGGAAGTCTGCTGCTATTTGCCTTGGTTGAGGAAGAAAAAGATGAAACTGCACAATGAGTAGAAATGAGGACAGTGCATCTGCTACTGAAGGAAGAATTGGGCTCTCACTTCCAGGTTAATGTTTGGGTTTTGGCCAAAAGCTTTGTTGTGTAGTCTGGAAATTGGGTCCTAGATAACTGGACATTTAAGAACACTCCCATTTGGAGAATGCAATTGTGGAAACCTTTGTGGGAATTCTGAGGATAAATTAAGGTAGACTTTTATGATGTCTACCAATTGCTAGCTCAGAAGGCAATTGTAATGCCAAGGCTGATAACCTGATTTGGTCTCTGGAGATGGCTACTTGGGAATATGAAGTCAGCAGACACAGAAGTGTTTAAGCTGTGCAGTTTTGGATAAAATGATGATATATTCCTTTGTCAATGACTGATGTTGCAAATGGGGTTAAAGATGTACAGAATGCCAGTAGAAAAGAAATCATCAAATATGATTATGGTAGACAGTTTTCAAAGAAGATATCTGATGAATCATACCTGCCAGTATTTAGCCCTCATACGGTCTTCTCGCACCTTGAAAGTGGACTGACCTGTGACTCATGTTGACCAATAGACTATAGAGGGAGTCACTGCACCAGTTACACCTCTAGACTTCAAGATGACAGGTAGCTTCTGCTTCCTCTCTCTTGGAATGCTCACTTTCATAAGCTTTGAAATAATATGTAAGAGGTATAACTACTGTGCTGAAGATATGAAAAAATCCTGTAGAGAAGCCACTTGGAAAGGAGAGGTCTTGAGATTACATGAAGATGGGTAAAGTTATAACAGTCCCACCATCACAGTTGAGACTCCAGTGACTCCAGCACCAGCCACCCTCTGCCTGCAATTTTATGAGACACTCCAAGTGAAACCAGTGGAACAACCTCCCAGCACATCCCAGTGAATTCACAAAACTAGGAAAGATTAAAAAAATTAAAAAGTTATTTTAAGCTACTAAGTTTTGACATGGTTTGTTATTTAGCAATCAACAATCAAAATAATGACTCTGGATGAGATTCCCAAAGCTATATGATTTGGTAAAGAATTTATAAGTTTACTTATAGGGGTAAGTGAAAATAAAGCTTACGTAGGTAGTGAACCCAGGATGAAAAATATTTTGTAAATTGTCCTAAAAGCCTCAATTGATATAATGTCCGTGAAGACTGATGAGCTAAAAGAAAAAAAATGAATGTAGTTTTGGAGTGTGGTATGCCTCTACTAATACCTATAAAATGTATAAGTGGGATAAAGGGGAGATGGGAGAATAGTTTAACTGGTAACCAAATATTTTAAAAAGTAAGCATATATGATCACAATAAACATATTTTATTTTTTTCTAACTCATTGACTGATAGAAATGATAATGATTGGGTGAACTTGGGGAAGTAGGGGGGTAAACAGATGATTCTTTTTTCTTTCATCTACCTTCTGAAATGCCAAAAGACCTCTGGTCAAATACATCTTGTAATATTGACTTAAGAAAAGTATAGGAGGATACAGGATCCAAGGTAAATGAGAATCTGCCCAACAGCTGAGTACTAGAGCAAACATCTGTACTTCAATATCAATATTGGCTAATAAGTAATGACTAAGTGGTATTGATGGGATGCACCTAAACCAGAGAATGGGAGCTATCCATGTATTCCTGAATCTACTAATTAGGAGTAAAAGCTGAAAGAAGCCTAGATCTGATAACTTCCCTAAGCTGAGGTTGAACATACCTAACCATCATCACTGTGACCATGCACATCTCAAGGACAGAATGATTTCAAGATTTTCAGATGCTGGACTTGTTTATATGCCATTCTTATAATCTATGTTGTTACTTGTTTAATTTCTTAAAGCTAAGTAAATTTATTGCAGGAAGAATTTACTATGTCTGATAAATTTGGTTGAAAAACTGAACCCAGGATTACTGCACCTAAGAAAGTAGAATATTCTTTGCTGCTAAGAATCAGGGATTCTTGTGGCAATAGGTAAAAGGAGTCTCAAGGTTATGTGATTGTGTCAGTGCCTTACTCTGATAAGGAGGGACTTGTCTTCTCCTGCCTTTGAGCATCTAATGATGACTAATCCCTATCTTCTTTTGGGCAACGTACTGACATCCACTGCCGAAGTCTGTAACTAATCAAATTCATGGTTTTCTTTCTGTTGGCTCCAGTTCTTAGTGAGCTCACCTTGTATGATTTTTGACACTATTGGACTCAGTGCTGCAAGATCTATCATGTGTCACATTTAATAGTCCTCATTTGCTCTACTGGGAATTCCTCTTTTGCCTCATGACATCTGGGATGCAACAAAGGACTCTGCATGTTTCTAAAATGTATGAAAATTTCCAATTTTTTGTCCTTGTAACTGATAAACAATCCCCAATTGTATCTGGTTATTTCTAGCTTCTGCTGGCTTCAGAGTTTCTGCCCAGACAGGGATCTAGGACATATTTCTCACTTCCTGTTCTCTTCCTTCTAATTCTCCCTCAGATCATTTAATTATTACTTCCTGCTTGGAAGAAAATTCCCCTAAGTCCTATGGTTTTCTTTTTCAAAGTACCACTCGTTTTCTCCTTTACTTCAGACTATACTTGAATACTGAAGCTAAAGAATTCATTCATTGTACATCAAGCAAAATCAACATCTACCATGAGCCACACTTTGTTCTAGATGCTCGGGTTAGAGTTGTGAACAAGTGAGATAAGATCACTGATCTCATGCAACATATTTTAGTGAGGAAAAACAGAAAAAAGCAAAAAGTATAGAGATAAGAAAGGTGATAAATGTTAGACATACAATAAAACAATATGATTTGGGTGATAACTTAGGTTGGGTGGTCAGAATAGGTCTTAATGAGGAGGTACA
Source organism: Balaenoptera acutorostrata (assembly GCF_949987535.1). Taxonomy (NCBI): domain Eukaryota; kingdom Metazoa; phylum Chordata; class Mammalia; order Artiodactyla; family Balaenopteridae; genus Balaenoptera; species Balaenoptera acutorostrata. The sequence continues at coordinate 82,390,168 of NC_080068.1, forward strand.
TTTGAGCAGAGACATGAATGAAAGAATAATAGAGCGAGACCTGCAGGGATGACAGGCCAGATCATTCAAGTGAGGAAACAGTGAGGGCAAAATCTCTTGATAAAAAATAGTTTGAAGGCCCATGAAGCAAGAGAATAAAGAATCACTGAGAGAAGAGTAGATTAGGTCAAAGAGCTCAGTAGGCAGCAAGTCATGTAGAAGTTTTTACCATGATGAAACATTTAGATTTGAGTCCATTTGCAAAGAGAAAGTTTTGGAAGATTCTAAGCAGAGATGTGACATTATCTGATTTATATTTTTCAAATATCACTCTGGGCTTGTTTGGAATTCTATGCAGAAACTGTAGCAGGGTAAAGAGAGCAAGCAAAAAGATCTGTTATGAAGCTATTGCTGAAATCTACATGAAAAATGGTGATGTATATAGAGAAAAGGATATCCAAGGAACATCTTTTTGTGGTAGGGCCTATAGGACTCACAAGTGGATTGGTTGCAATACATAAGGAAAAATAAGAAAATAAGAATGATTCTACATTTTTGGTTTGAACAAGTAGGTGGATGGTGACTCTATTTAGAGAGATGAGTAAGATTAAGAAAATAACAATTTAGGTAGGGGTGGGAGAAGAAAAGGGGGATTCTATTTTCTTTATATTAAACCTGAGATTTCCTCTTGGACATTTAGCCAGTGAAGATGTCAAGAAGTAGGTTTATTATATTAGTTTGAATCCTAATGAAAAGTTCCATGTTGGAGTTATAAACTACAAGGTACCAATAACTTTAGTACTTAAAGATCTCATAAAATAAGGTTATGTGGAAAGAGAAGGCCTAAGATTTACCTTGGAATAATACAACACTTAAAATTTGAGTTGAAGAGGAGATGGAGAAGAACAGTCGTTAGTTACTTAAGAGGAAACCAAGAAGGATGTGTTGGCATGGAAGACAAGTGAAGAAGGCGTTTAGGAAATAAGGAGTGGTCAACTGTGCAGAACACTCCTGAGAGGTAGAGTAAGATGAGGCAGTGGATATAAGTATGTTTTCTCTTTAACCTTCCAGATCCACTCTCTGTCCTTCATGTGCCTGCGTTCTATCCCAAAAGGCTGAGATGTGCAGAATAATCAAGAGTTTCCTTGATCTCCGAATTCTGTCAACTCAGGTAACTGGGATCTCCAGCATGACATCTGGAAAGAGAGAGGAGAGTAAAGTCAGGATGTTTATTCCTTACCTCATTTCTTGGAGGCTTGCTTTGTTCTGGCTATGTTCCTCTACTGGAAGACATAGCTCCTCTCCAGGGGGCCCCCTCTTCATGACTTTTTTCTTCCTGATTAGCAAATGCATTCTTCCATCATCATTCCAAGATTAGGGTCAATTACAGCTCTGCTGTTAGTCGACCTTGGGTGCTATTTTATCTCTGTGGTATTTCTAGAGTCTTCCTACATTTTGTAAATAAACCATGTATTCAACCTTCCTTGAATTATGCTAATTGTATTATGTAATCTGTTTCCTGTTGCAACTCTGAGTGTGACAGTGCATAAAAATGACATTGGATTGCAGTGTGGATGTTGCAGCAGTCCTTAACAAGAACAGTTTCATCTTATGAGGGGAGTTGAAACCTAATTAGAGTAGTGCATAGGGAAAATGATGTGAGGAATTAGAAACAGCAACAGTAGAACAAATTTTCAGGATGTTTTGCTGTAAAGGAAATAGGGCATTGGGGTGGTTCTGAAGAAGGGGGCATGTGGTAAAGAAAACATTACTGAGAATGAAAAAAACTGAAATGAATTTCAAAAATATCCTTATAGTGAGAATTTTTTCATATATGGTATCCAGTTATGTTGCCATCATATAGAAAAACACTGTGACTCTGAAGCTCTAAGAGGGATTAAGAGGATGTCCTACATGGACATTGGGGAGAGAGCATAAACTCTATTCCTTAGTTCAACTCTGCTGCTTCACCTGAGAAAAAATAGAAAACAAAGGAAGAGGAAGGGATCTTTGAGACTCTGTAATTTTCCAAGATTTTTTATGGTAGGAAAGAAAGCAGGGGTTAAGGGGAGAAGATCTGTTCACTGATTTCTCTTTTAGAAAGTTGTGTTTTGCTAAGCTGTTCAAATGTTATACATCTTTGGAACATAAGCAAAAGGATAACATGCATTTGAATAGTTCTACACACATTTTATCAAGTATTTTATAAATAATACCCTTTAGCTTTTAACATAAAATTAATTATACTTGAAAATAACAGCTAATTTCAGACTTTAAAAGTTCTCTGTTTCTTAAAATCTGTGCTTACAGCAATTTACAGTTTGTCTCATAAGGAAAGGTGTTGGTGTAAGATACATCTGTGGGAAAAATGAGAAAAATGGAATTGCTGTGAGATCAACACTGCCTGGGAAAATAGGGTCATGGAGATATAATTGCTGAGACTCACCCCTTAGGTCTCATTTATTTCCCCAGGAAAAACATAAGAAGCTTTAGAGAGGAGAGAACACATCTGAGAGTAAAGAAACTAAGCAGATCTAAAGTGTAGTTGATAAAAAAGTACAACCCCCTAAAGCTTTTTCTTTGCCAAACAATGATCAAAGAGATCCTGACCCTCTTCACAGGATCTTCTCTTGTGACTAGATCAGTTTTGTGAGATGCCTCATTAGTTCAAGAGAGCTGGAAATGGCAAGCTACTACATTTGTATTACATTCAAAGGCACCACTCATTTTTATGATATACACTTGATTCATTTGAGTAATTACATTGGTTTAGAGCACAGCAAAAATCAAGTTTTGGCAATATATTTATTTCACTAACCTATTAAATGAGGTTTTCCCTGTAAAAAAAATCATATAATAAAATAAAGTAACAAATGCAATCTATCTAGGTCAAATACTGAAGCTATAATGGTATAAAATTCTAAAGGTTGGCCAACAAAGTTTTTAATAATATATTCATATATCTCCAAGATGATGAGAGGCTAGAATTTGAAAAAAGTATTGGAAAACTTCCAAAATTATATTCTGTTCTACAAATATTAAGGTATTATTATTTATAAATATGTATTTAAGTTGGCTTTAATTATTTGTCCAATGGTTGTGGCTTCCTTTTGAACCTACAATAACAAAAAATCAGAACAAAGAGTTCATAATAATGTAGTTTTAAAAATGTGTGTCAGTTGTCAATTATGTTGTGACCTCTGATAGGCTTGCTGACCATAACAAATATTCAACAACAGTAATATTTGCTTAAAAAGGCAGAGTAGTATTCCAGCTTAGTAGGCTTATTTATTTCCTTTCCAAGGGGAAGGCACAATAATGATAGGATAGCAATGATCACTGCACACAGGAAACTGCAGTTTTATAACAAGCAGAAGCACACAGATAAGCATAAAAGGCAAAATGCAATATATCAAAGTTAACTGATTAGAATTAATATTAATTAATATTAAAACCTCATTACCCTAAACTCATCATTCTGTTAGGGTCTGAGGAAAATCAGTGGTTGGTATCTCTGTTTACTTCACTTAAGTTCAAAATCTGTTAAGAAAAAAAAAGGTTATGGCAGATAAAAATCAAAGTAGAATATTTATTACCAATAAAGCTGATACTAAAGAATGTAAATTAGGTGTACTATAACAGTGTTTTAACACTGAACTTCAGTGTTAGACCTGCCCATCTACTAGGATAGAAGATCTGTGCACCACATGTTTGTGTTCCTCCAGGACAATCAAACAAACTTCACAATCATATTTTTAAAAAGTTGTTCAAGGTACTTATTGTAATTTTTTTGTTTTCCTCAGGCTTTCTAAATTACAGCCAATATCTCTCCTCTCCTTTCTTTTTTTTGACAAAACACTTCAAAATTTCCCTATGGGTATGGTGTGTGCATGCACTTGTATCGCGTATTTGTGCATGTGTATGTGTATGTGTCAAAGTCCACCTTATCAACAACAAAATATTTTTTAAAATTGTGGTTAGATTTGATAGACAGTAGAAAATATTAAAGTTTTTGGACAAATATCAATTTAAGATTAAAAATTTATGATTACAAACTGAAATTGTGAAAGTGATCATGTTTTAGAACTTCCGCCTTTCACTACAACTACATTTCATTAAGTGAAGGCATTAAAGGGCAGCATTTATAAAAGTTAAAGCAAGTGGCTCATCCACAGCTGACTCTCAGTAAATGACAGTTCCCCTTCTCCCTTCACTTCCTTACTCTGGACCCTTGGAGGGAAAGGATGTGAATTCTGAATTTCTAGTCGAATTTTATAATCAAGTAGAATTGGTAGTTTCTGAAATTATCGCCATTGATTTTTTTGTATCATTTAAAAATAGAATTGTGAAGTGTTATGAGAAGAAATAGGCCTGTTATAATTTGGGAACAGGGACAGGAAAACCACAGTTTTCCAAAATTTCTTTGTGCTTTTCAGAATTCACCAAGTCAACATATTTGTTCTTGATGTTATCACTACACTTTCAGTTTCATTTTTCAATTTTACGGTCCTTTTGAAAGAAAGTCTGTAGCATAAGCTTTATAAATGTTTAAGCTGCTGCCAGATAGAGTAGAAATCTGAAGCCAAGTGGAAAGAAGGAAACGTATTTGAGGAAAAAAGACAAAACATTAGGAAAACCTCAAACAGTGTCTGGAGAACTTTGTAGGAAAATAAATGTGTTGACAGACAAAATCATCTACTTTGGAGCTAATTTTAAAATACCCAAAAGCTGAAAAAGTACACAAAAATTCTTGCATGTTCCATTGTAATAATTTGTTTATAGGACTAGTATTAATATAATCAAATTCCCTTCTATAGGTTTGGGCTTAGAACTAGGATCTTAGTAAGAATAGATAGCGTTAAACAGCTAGTATAAACCTGTTTATTCTATTTATTCTAAAAATAAATTGTGATTACTCATAAAGCACATATTTAATAATTATAGCAATAATAAAAAGTTCAAAATACTTCTAAGTAGTAGGTATGATAGTAAGTGCTGCAGAATTATCCTCTCATGTAGTCATCCTCATGAAGTAGATCTTATTATTCATACTTTATGTATGAAGGAATTGACATTTACAGAAGTGAAGTGACGTCAGATTCACAAAGCTAACAACCAACAGAACGAGGACTCTTAGCCAAGTCTGTTCTACCCCAAAGTCGATGATCCTAACCACAAAAAACACAATTATTATTATCATCACTTGGTGCAGTAGGCAGACTTTAGAGAGAGCCCCATGATACCTGTTCCTGGGTGTTCATGCCTGGTATAATCTCTTCCCCCTGAGTGTGGGAAGACCTCTGAGTTGCTTTGAGACAATAGAGTGCAGGAAAAGTGAAGAACTTTTGCAAATATAATTACAACCCAAATCAGACTCTCTGTGCAGGTTTGGTGAAATAAGAGGCCATGTAGGGAAAGCCCATGTGGCAAGGAACTGTGGGCAGGCTCTACAAACAGTGGGCAGCCTCCAGGAACTGTGGGAAGACTCTAGGACCTGAACCAGGTTCTAGGAATTGTGGGCAGGCTCTAGGAACTGCGGAAAGGCTCTAGAAACTGTTGGAAGCATCTAGGAACTGTGGACAGGCTCTAGGAACTGTGAGAAGACTCTATAAACTGTGAGCAGGCTCTATAAACTGTGGGCAGGCTCTAGAAACTGTGTGCAGGCTCCAGAAACTGTGGGCAGGCTCCAGAAAATGTGGGCAGGCTCTAGAAACAGTGAGCAGGCTCTAGAAACTGTGAGCAGGCTCTAGAAACTGTGGGCAGGATCTAGAAACTGTGAGCAGGCTCTAGAAACAGTGGGCAGGATCTAGAAAATGCGGGCAGGCTCTAGAAACGGTGAACAGGCACTAGAAAATGTGGGCAGGCACTAGAATCTGTGGGCAGGCTCTAGAAACTGTGGGAAGCCTCTAGAAACTGTGGGCAGGATCTAGAAAATGTGGACAAGTTCTAGAAACTGTGGGCAGGCTCTAGAAACTGTTCGCAGGCTCCAGAAACAGTGGACAGTCTCCAGAAACTGTGGGCAGGCTCTAGAAACTATGGGAAGGATTCAGAAACTGGGGGCAGGCTCTAGAAACTGTGGGCAGGCTCTACAAACTGTGAGAAGGCTCTAGAAACTGTGGGCGGGCTCTAGAAACTGTGGGTAGGCTTTAGAAACTGTAAGCAGTCTCTAGAAACTGTGGGGAGGATCTAAAAAATGTGGGCATGCTCTAGAAACTGTGGGCAGTCTCTAGAAAATGTGAGCAGGATCTAGAAACTGTGAGCAGGCTCTAGAAAACGTGGGCAGGCTCCAGAAACGGTGGGCAGGGTCTAGAAACTGTGGGGAGGCTCTAGAAACTGTGGGGGAGCCTCTAGAAACTGTGGGAAGGATCTAGAAACAGTGAGCAGGCTCTACAAACTGTGAATAGGCTCTAGAAACTGTGGGAATCCTCTAGAAATTGTGAGCAGGCTCTAGAAACTGTGAGCAGGGTCTAGAAACAGTGAGCAGGCTCCAGAAACTGTGGGTAGGCTCTAGAAACTGTGAGCAGGCTCTAGAAAATTTGGGGAGGCTCTAGAAACTGTGGGAAGCCTCTAGAATCTGTGGACAGGCTCTAGAAACTGTGAGCAGACTCTAGAAACTGTGAGCAGGCTCTAGAAACTGTGGGAAGGCTCTAGAATCTGTGAGCAGGATCTAGAAACAGTGAGCAGGCTCTAGAAACTGTGAGAAGGCTCTAGAAACTGTGGGCATGATCTAGAAACGGTCGGCAGGCTCTAGAAACTGTGGGCAGGATCTAGAAGATGTGGGGAGGCTCTAGAAACTGTGAACACGGTCTAGAAACTGACGGCAGGCTCTAGAAACTGTGGGCAGGCTCTAGAATCTCTGGGAAGGCTCTAGAAACTGTGAGGAGGCTCTAGAAAGTGTGAAAAGGCTCTAGAAACTGGGAGAAAGTTCTAGAAACTGTGGGTGGGCTCCAGAAACTGTGGGGAGCCTCTAGAAACTGTGGGAAGGATCTAGAAACTGTGAGCAGGCTCTAGAAACTGTGCGCAGGCTCCAGAAACTGTGGGCAGGCTCTAGAATATGTGAGCAGGCTCTAGAAACTGTGAGGAACCTCTAGAAACTCTGGGGAGCCTCTAGAATCTGTGAGAAGGATCTAGAAACTGTGAGCAGGCTCTAGAAACTGTGGGGAGCCTCTAGAAACTGTGGGGAGCCTCTAGAATCTGTGAGAAGGATCTAGAAACTGTGAGCAGGCTCTAGAAACTGTGGGAATCCTCTAGAAACTGTGGGAATCCTCGAGAAACTGTGAACAGGCTCTAGAAATTGTGGGAGGCTCTAGAAACTGTGGGCAGGCTCTAGAAACTGTGGGGAGGCTATAGAAACTGTGGGCAGGCTCTAGAAACTGTGGCAAGCCTCTAGAAACTGTGGGTAGCATCTAGACAATGTGGGCTGGCTCTAGAAACTGTGGGCAGGCTCAAGAAACTGTGAGCAGGCTCTAGAAACTGTGCTTAGGCTCCAGAAACGGTGGGCAGCCTTTAGAAACAGTGAGCAGGCTCTAGAAACAGTGGGGAGGCTCTAGAAACTGTGGGGAACCTCTAGAATCTGTGAAAAGGATCTAGAAACTGTGAGCAGGCTTTAGAAACTGTGAGCAGGCTCTAGAAACTGTGGCAGGATCTAGAAACTGTGAGCAGGCGCTAGAAACTATGGGAAGGTTGTAGAAACTGCAGACATGCTCTAGCAACTGGGAATCCTCTAAAACCTGTGAGCAGGCTCTAGAAACTGTGGGAAGCCTCTAGAAACTGTGGGCAGTATCTAGAAAATGTGGGCAGGCTCTAGAAACTGTGGGCAGGCTCTAGAAACTGTGAGCAGGGTCTAGCAACTGTGAGCAGGCTCTAGAAAACGTGGGCAGGCTCTAGAAACAGTGGGCAGACTCTGGAAACTGGGGGCAGGCTCTAGAAACTGTGAGCAGGCCCTAGAAACTGTGGGCAGGCTCTAGAAACTGTGAACAGGATCTAGAAACTGTGAGCAGGCTCTAGAAAACGTGGGCAGGCTCCAGAAACTGTGGGAAGGATCTAGAAACTGTGAGCAGGCTCTAGAAACTGTGGGGAACCTCTAGAAACTGTGGGAAGGATCTAGAAACTATTTTCAGGCTCTAGAAACTGTGGGAATACTCTAGAAACTGTGAGCAGGCTCTAAAAACTGTGAGCAGGGCCTAGAAACTGTGATCAGGCTCCAGAAACTGTGGGTAGGCTCTAGAATCTGTGGGCAGGCTCTAGAAACTGTGAGTAGGCTCTAGAAACTGTGGGCAGTCTCTAGAATCTGTGAGCAGTCTCTAGAAACTCGGGGCAGGATCTAGAAACTGTGGGCAGGATCTAGAAACTGTGGGTAGGCTCTAGAAACGGAGGGAAGCCTCTAGAAACTGTGGGCAGGATCTAGAAACTGTGGGCAGGCTCTAGAAACTGTGGGCAGGCTCTAGAAACTGTGAGCAGTGTCTAGAAACTGAGGGCAGGATCTAGAGACTGTGAGCAGGCTCTAGAAATGGTGGGCATGCTCTAGAAACTGTGCGCAGGCTCCAGAAACTTTGGGCACTCTCCAGAAACTGTGGGCAGGCTCTAGAAAATGTGGGCAGGCTCTAGAAACTGTGGGCAGGCTCTAGAATATGTAGGCCGGCACCAGAAACTGTGGACAGGCTCTGGAAACATTTAGCAGGCGCCAGAATCTGTTAGCAGGATCTAGAAACTGTGAGCAGGCTGTAGAAACTGTGGGCAGGCTCTAGAAAATGTAGGCCGGCTCCAGAAATTGTGGACAGGCTCTGGAAACATTTAGCAGGCTCCAGAATCAGTTAGCAGGATCTAGAAACTGTGAGCAGGCTGTAGAAACTGTGGGCAGGCTCTAGAAACTGTTAGCAGGTTCTAGAATCTGTTAGCACGATCTAGAAACTGTGAGCAGGCTCTAGAATCTGTGGGTAGGCTGTAGAAACTGTGGGAAGGCTCTAGAAACTGTGGGGAACCTCTAGAAAGTGTGGGAAGGATCTAGAAACTATTTGCAGGCTCTAGAAACTGTGAGCAGGCTCTAGAAACTGTGGGAATACTCTAGAAACTGTGAGCAGGCTCTAAAAACTGTGAGCAGGGACTAGAAACTGTGATCAGCCTCCAGAAACTGTGGGTAGGCTCTAGAAACTGTGAGCATGCTCTAGAAAATGTGGGGAGGCTCTAGAAACTGTGGGAAGCCTCTAGAATCTGTGGGCAGGCTCTAGAAACTGTGAGTAGGCTCTAGAAACTGTGGGCAGGCTCTAGAATCTGTGAGCAGTCTCTAGAAACTCGGGGCAGGATCTAGAAACTGTGGGCAGGATCTAGAAACTGTGTGCAGGCTCTAGAAACTGTGGGTAGGCTCTAGAAACGGAGGGAAACCTCTAGACACTGTGGGCAGGATCTAGAAACTGTGGGCAGGCTCTAGAAACTGTGAGCAGTGTCTAGAAACTGAGGGCAGGATCTAGAGACTGTGAGCAGGCTCTAGAAATGGTGGGCATGCTCTAGAAACTGTGGGCAGGCTCTAGAAAATGTAGGCCGGCTCCAGAAACTGTGGACAGGCTCCAGAAACATTTAGCAGGCTCCAGAATCTGTTAGCAGGATCTAGAAACTGTGAGCAGGCTGTAGATACTGTGGGAAGGCTCTAGAAACTGTTAGCAGGGTCTAGAATCTGTTAGCACGATCTAGAACCTGTGAGCAGGGTCTAGAAACTGTGGGCAGACTCTAGAATCTTTGAGTAGGCTCTAGAAACTGTGGGCAGTCGATAAAATATGTGAGCAGTCTCTAGAAACTGTGAGCAGGCTTTAGAAACTGTGGGCAGGTTCTGGAAACTGTGAGCAGGCTCTAGAATATGTGGGAAGCCTCTACAAACATTGGGAAGCCTCTAGAAACTGTAGGCAGGATCTAGAAACTGTGGGCAGAAAATAGGAACTGTGGGCAGGCTCTAGAAACTGCGAGCAGGCTCTAGAAACTGTGGGCAGGCTCTAGAAACTGTGGGAATCATCTAGAAACTGTGATTAGGGTCTAGAAACTATGGGCATGCTCTAGAAACTGTGGGAAGCCTCTAGAAACTGTGGGCAGGATCTAGAAAATGTGGGCAGGCTCTAGAAACTGTGAGCACGGCCTGGAAACTGTGAGCAGGCACCAGAAACTGTGGGTAGGCTCTAGAAACTGTGAGCAGGCTCTAGAAAATATAGAGAGGCTCTAGAAACTGTGGGAACCCTCTAGAATCTGTGGGCAGGCTCTAGAAACTGTGGGTAGGCTCCAGAAAATGTGGGCAGGCTCTAGAATCTGTGGGCATGCTCTAGAATCTGTGAGCAGTCTCTAGAGACTGTGGGCAGGATCTAGGAACTGTGAGCAGGCACCAGAAACTGTGGGCAGGCTCTAGAAACTGTGAGTATGCTCCAGAAAATGTGGGCAGGCTCTAGAATCTGGGGGCAGGCTCTAGAATCTGTGGGCAGGCTCTAGAAACTGTGGGCAGGATCTAGGAACTCTATGGCCAGGATCTAGAAACTGTGAGTAGGCTCTAGAAACTGTGGGCAGGCTCTAGAATCTGTGAGCAGTCTCTAGAAACTGTGGGCATGATCTAGAAACTGTGGGTAGGATCTAGAAACTGGGCAGGCTCTAGAAACTGTGAGCAGGCTCTAGAAACTGTGGGCAGTATCTAGAAAATGTGGGCAGGCTCTAGAAACTGTGAGTAGGGTCTAGAAACTGAGGGCAGGCTCTAGGAAATGTGAGCAGGCTCTAGGAACTGTGAGCAGGGCCTATAAACTGTGAGCAGGCTCCAGAAGCTGTGAGCAGGGCCTATAAACTGTGAGCAGGCTCCAGAAACTGTGGGTAGGCTCTAGAAACTGTGAGCAGGCTCTAGAAAGTGTGAGGAGGCTCTAGAAACTGTGGGAAGCCTCTAGAATCTGTGGGCAGGCTCTAGAATCTGTGAGCAGTCTCTAGAAACTGTGGGCAGGCTCCAGAAACTGTGAGTACACTCTAGAAATTGTGGAAAGGCTCTAGAAACTGTGGGGAGCCTCTAAAAACTGTGGGAAGGATCTAGAAACTGTCAGCAGTCTCTAGAAACTGTGGGCAGGTTGTACAAACTGCGGGCATGCTCTTGAAACTGTGGGAACCCTCTAGAAATTGTCAGCAGGCTCTAGAAACTGTGGGCAGTCCCTAGAAACTGCAGGCCGGCTCTAGAAACTATGGGAAGGCTCTAGAAACTGTGAGCAGGGCCTAGAAACTGTGAGCACCAGAAACTGTGGGTAGGCTCTAGAAACTGTGAGAAGGCTCCAGAAACTGTGGGCAGGCTCTAGAATATGTGGGCAGGTTCTAGAACCTGTGGGCAGGCTCTAGAATCTATGGGCAGGCTCTAGAATCTGTGAGCAGGCTCTAGAATCTGTGGGCAGGCTCTAGAATCTGTGGGCAGGATCTAGAATCTATGGGCAGGCTCTAGAATCTGTGAGCAGTCTCTAGAAACTGTGGGCAGGGCAGGATCTAGAAACTGTGGGCAGGCTCTAGAAACTGTGAGCAGGCTCTATAAACTATGGGCCGGGTCTAGAAAATGTGAACAGGCTCTAGAAACTGTGGGGAGGCTGTAGAAACTGTGGGGAATCTCTAGAAACTGTGGGAAGGATCTAGAAACTATTTGCAGGCTCTTGAAACTGTGAGAAGGCTCCAGAAACTGTGGGCAGGCTCTAGAATCTGTGGGCAGGCTCTAGAATCTGTGAGCAGGCTCTAGAATCTGTGGGCAGGCTCTAGAATCTGTGAGCAGTCTCTAGAAACTCTGGGCAGGATCTAGAAACTGTGGGCAGGATCTAGAAACTGTGTGCAGGCTCCAGGAACTGTTAGCAGGATCTAGAAACTGTGAGCAGGCTGTAGAAACTGTGGGCAGGCTCTAGAAACCGTTAGCAGGTTCTAGAATCTGTTAGCACGATCTAGAAACTGTGAGCAGGCTCTAGAAACTGTGGGCAGACTCTAGAATCTTTGAGTAGGCTCTAGACACTGTGGGCAGTCTATAAAATATGTGAGCAGTCTCTAGAAACTGTGAGCAGGCTTTAGAAACTGTGGGCAGGTTCTGGAAACTGTGAGCAGGCTCTAGAATATGTGGGAAGCCTCTACAAACATTGGGAAGCCTCTAGAAACTGTAGGCAGGATCTAGAAACTGTGGGCAGAAAATAGGAACTGTGGGCAGGCTCTAGAAACTGAGAGCAGGCTCTAGAAGCTGTGGGCAGGCTCTAGAAACTGTGGGAATCATCTAGAAACTGTGATTAGGGTCTAGAAACTATGGGCATGCTCTAGAAACTGTGGGAAGCCTCTAGAAACTGTGGGCAGGATCTAGAAAATGTGGGCAGGCTCTAGAAACTGTGAGCAGGGCCTAGAAACTGTGAGCAGGCACCAGAAACTGTGGGTAGGCTCTAGAAACTGTGAGCAGGCTCTAGAAAATATAGAGAGGCTCTAGAAACTGTGGGAACCCTCTAGAATCTGTGGGCAGGCTCTAGAAACTGTGAGTAGGCTCCAGAAAATGTGGGCAGGCTCTAGAATCTGTGGGCAGGCTCTAGAATCTGTGGGAAGGCTCTAGAATCTGTGGGAAGGCTCTAGAATCTGTGGGCAGGCTCTAGAATCTGTGGGCAGGCTCTAGAAACTATGGGCAGGGTCTAGAATCTATGGGGAGGCTCTAGAAACTGTGAGTAGGCTCTAGAAACTGTGGGCAGGCTCTAGAATCTGTGAGCAGTCTCTAGAAACTGTGGGCAGGATCTAGAAACTGTGAGCAGGGCCTAGAAACTGTGAGCAGGCACCAGAAACTGTGGGTAGGCTCTAGAAACTGTGAGCAAGCTCTAGAAAATATAGAGAGGCTCTAGAAACTGTGGAAAGCCTCTAGAATCTGTGGGCAGGCTCTAGAAACTGTGAGTATGCTCTAGAAAATGTAGGCAGGCTCTAGAATCTGTGGGCACTCTCTAGAATCTGTGGGCAGGCTCTAGAATCTGTGGGCAGGCTCTAGAAACTGTGACCAGTATCTAGGAACTCTATGGCCAGGCTCTAGAAACTGTGAGTAGGCTCTAGAAACTGTGGGCAGGCTCTAGAATCTGTGAGCAGTCTCTAGAAACTGTGGGCAGGCTCTAGAATCTGTGGGCAGGGTCTAGAAACTATGGGCAGGGTCTAGAATCTATGGGGAGGCTCTAGAAACTGTGAGTAGGCTCCAGAAACTGTGGGCAGGCTCTAGAATCTGTGAGCAGTCTCTAGAAACTGTGAGCAGGCTCTAGAAACTGTGGGCCAGGTCTAGGAAATGTGAGCAGGCTCTAGAAGCTGTGAGCAGGGCCTATAAACTGTGAGCAGGCTCCAGAAACTGTGGGTAGGCTCTAGAAACTGTGAGCAGGCTCTAGAAAGTGTGAGGAGGCTCTAGAAACTGTGGGAAGCCTCTAGAATCTGTGGGCAGGCTCTAGAATCTGTGAGCAGTCTCTAGAAACTGTGGGCAGGCTCCAGAAACTGTGAGTACACTCTAGAAATTGTGGAAAGGCTCTAGAAACTGTGGGGAGCCTCTAAAAACTGTGGGAAGGATCTAGAAACTGCAAGCAGTCTCTAGAAACTGTGGGCAGTCTCTAGAAACTGCAGGCCGGCTCTAGAAACTGTGGGAAGGCTCTAGAAACTGTGAGCAGGGCCTAGAAACAGTGAGCACCAGAAACTGTGGGTAGGCTCTAGAAACTGTGAGAAGGCTCCAGAAACTGGGCCGGCTCTAGAATATGTGGGCAGGTTCTAGAATCTGTGAGCAGTCTCTAGAATCTGTGGGCAGGCTCTAGAATCTGTGGGCAGGCTCTAGAATCTATAGGCAGGCTCTAGAATCTGTGAGCAGTCTCTAGAAACTGTGGGCAGGTTCTAGAAACTGTGGGCAGGATCTAGAAACTGTGGGCAGGCTCTAGAAACTGTGAGCAGGCTCTATAAACTATGGGCCGGGTCTAGAAAATGTGAACAGGCTCTAGAAACTGTGGGGAGGCTGTAGAAACTGTGGGGAATCTCTAGAAACTGTGGGAAGGATCTAGAAACTATTTGCAGGATCTAGAAACTGTGGGCAGGATCTAGAAACTGTGTGCAGGCTCTAGAAACTGTGGGTAGGCTCTAGAAACGGAGGGAAGCCTCTAGAAACTGTGGGCAGGATCTAGAAACTGTGGGCAGGCTCTAGAAACTGTGATCAGTGTCTAGAAACTGAGGGCAGGATCTAGAGACTGTGAGCAGGCTCTAGAAATGGTGGGCATGCTCTAGAAACTGTGCGCAGGCTCCAGAAACTTTGGGCCCGCTCCAGAAACTGTGGGCAGGCTCTAGAAAATGTGGGCCGGCTCCAGAAACTGTGGACAGTCTCTGGAAACATTTAGCAGGCTCCAGAATCTGTAAGCAGGCTCTAGAAACTGTGAGCAGGCTCTAGAAACTGTGGGCAGGCTCTAGAAACTGTTAGCAGGTTCTAGAATCTGTTAGCACGATCTAGGAACTGTGAGCAGGCTCTAGAAACTGTGGGCAGACTCTAGAATCTGTTAGCACGATCTAGGAACTGTGAGCAGGCTCTAGAAACTGTGGGCAGACTCTAGAATCTGTGGGCAGGCTCTAGAAACTGTGAGTATGCTCCAGAAAATGTGAGCAGGCTCTAGAAACTGTGGGCAGTCTATAAAATATGTGAGCAGTCTCTAGAAACTGTGAGCAGGCTTTAGAAACTGTGGGCAGGTTCTGGAAACTGTGAGCAGGCTCTAGAATATGTGGGAAGCCTCTACAAATATTGGGAAGCCTCTAGAAACTGTAGGCAGGATCTAGAAACTGTGGGCAGAAAATAGGAACTGTGGACAGGCTCTAGAAACTGCGAGCAGGCTCTAGAAACTGTGGGCAGGCTCTAGAAACTGTGGGAATCATCTAGAAACTGTGATTAGGGTCTAGAAACTATGGGCATGCTCTAGAAACTGTGGGAAGCTTCTAGAAACTGTGGGCAGGATCTAGAAAATGTGGGCAGGCTCTAGAAACTGTGAGCAGGGCCTAGAAACTGTGAGCAGGCACGAGAAACTGTGGGTAGGCTCTAGAAACTGTGAGCAGGCTCTAGAAAATATAGAGAGGCTCTAGAAACTGTGGGAACCCTCTAGAATCTGTGGGCAGGCTCTAGAAACTGTGAGTAGGCTCCAGAAAATGTGGGCAGGCTCTAGAATCTGTGGGCAGGCTCTAGAATCTGTGGGAAGGCTCTAGAATCTGTGGGAAGGCTCTAGAATCTGTGGGCAGGCTCTAGAATCTGTGGGCAGGCTCTAGAAACTATGGGCAGGGTCTAGAATCTATGGGGAGGCTCTAGAAACTGTGAGTAGGCTCTAGAAACTGTGGGCAGGCTCTAGAATCTGTGAGCAGTCTCTAGAAACTGTGGGCAGGATCTAGAAACTGTGAGCAGGGCCTAGAAACTGTGAGCAGGCACCAGAAACTGTGGGTAGGCTCTAGAAACTGTGAGCAAGCTCTAGAAAATATAGAGAGGCTCTAGAAACTGTGGAAAGCCTCTAGAATCTGTGGGCAGGCTCTAGAAACTGTGAGTATGCTCCAGAAAATGTAGGCAGGCTCTAGAATCTGTGGGCACTCTCTAGAATCTGTGGGCAGGCTCTAGAATCTGTGGGCAGGCTCTAGAAACTGTGACCAGTATCTAGGAACACTATGGCCAGGCTCTAGAAACTGTGAGTAGGCTCTAGAAACTGTGGGCAGGCTCTAGAATCTGTGAGCAGTCTCTAGAAACTGTGGGCAGGATCTAGAAACTGTGGGCAGGCTCTAGAAACTGTGAGCAGGCTCTAGAAACTGTGGGCCAGGTCTAGGAAATGTGAGCAGGCTCTAGAAGCTGTGAGCAGGGCCTATAAACTGTGAGCAGGCTCCAGAAACTGTGGGTAGGCTCTAGAAACTGTGAGCAGGCTCTAGAAACTGTGAGTAGGCTCTAGAAACTGTGGGCAGGCTGTAGAATGTGTGAGCAGTCTCTAGAAACTGTGGGCAGGATCTAGAAACTGTGAGCAGGGCCTAGAAACTGTGAGCAGGCACCAGAAACTGTGGGTAGGCTCTAGAAACTGTGAGCAAGCTCTAGAAAATATAGAGAGGCTCTAGAAACTGTGGAAAGCCTCTAGAATCTGTGGGCAGGCTCTAGAAACTGTGAGTATGCTCCAGAAAATGTAGGCAGGCTCTAGAGTCTGTGGGCACTCTCTAGAATCTGTGGGCAGGCTCTAGAATCTGTGGGCAGGCTCTAGAATCTGTGAGCAGTCTCTAGAAACTGTGGGCAGGTTCTAGAAACTGTGGGCAGGCTCTAGAAACTGTGAGCAGTGTCTAGAAACTGAGGGCAGGATCTAGAGACTGTGAGCAGGCTCTAGAAATGGTGGGCATGCTCTAGAAACTGTGGGCAGGCTCTAGAAAATGTAGGCCGGCTCCAGAAACTGTGGACAGGCTCCAGAAACATTTAGCAGGCTCCAGAATCTGTTAGCAGGATCTAGAAACTGTGAGCAGGCTGTAGATACTGTGGGAAGGCTCTAGAAACTGTTAGCAGGGTCTAGAATCTGTTAGCACGATCTAGAACCTGTGAGCAGGGTCTAGAAACTGTGGGCAGTCTCTAGAATCTTTGAGTAGGCTCTAGAAACTGTGAGCAAGCTCTAGAAAATATAGAGAGGCTCTAGAAACTGTGGAAAGCCTCTAGAATCTGTGGGCAGGCTCTAGAAACTGTGAGTATGCTCTAGAAAATGTAGGCAGGCTCTAGAATCTGTGGGCACTCTCTAGAATCTGTGGGCAGGCTCTAGAATCTGTGGGCAGGCTCTAGAAACTGTGACCAGTATCTAGGAACTCTATGGCCAGGCTCTAGAAACTGTGAGTAGGCTCTAGAAACTGTGGGCAGGCTCTAGAATCTGTGAGCAGTCTCTAGAAACTGTGGGCAGGCTCTAGAATCTGTGGGCAGGGTCTAGAAACTATGGGCAGGGTCTAGAATCTATGGGGAGGCTCTAGAAACTGTGAGTAGGCTCCAGAAACTGTGGGCAGGCTCTAGAATCTGTGAGCAGTCTCTAGAAACTGTGAGCAGGCCCTAGAAACTGTGGGCCAGGTCTAGGAAATGTGAGCAGGCTCTAGAAGCTGTGAGCAGGGCCTATAAACTGTGAGCAGGCTCCAGAAACTGTGGGTAGGCTCTAGAAACTGTGAGCAGGCTCTAGAAAGTGTGAGGAGGCTCTAGAAACTGTGGGAAGCCTCTAGAATCTGTGGGCAGGCTCTAGAATCTGTGAGCAGTCTCTAGAAACTGTGGGCAGGCTCCAGAAACTGTGAGTACACTCTAGAAATTGTGGAAAGGCTCTAGAAACTGTGGGGAGCCTCTAAAAACTGTGGGAAGGATCTAGAAACTGACAGCAGTCTCTAGAAACTGTGGGCAGTCTCTAGAAACTGCAGGCCGGCTCTAGAAACTGTGGGAAGGCTCTAGAAACTGTGAGCAGGGCCTAGAAAAAGTGAGCACCAGAAACTGTGGGTAGGCTCTAGAAACTGTGAGAAGGCTCCAGAAACTGGGCCGGCTCTAGAATATGTGGGCAGGTTCTAGAATCTGTGAGCAGTCTCTAGAAACTGTGGGCAGGCTCTAGAATCTGTGGGCAGGCTCTAGAATCTATAGGCAGGCTCTAGAATCTGTGAGCAGTCTCTAGAAACTGTGGGCAGGTTCTAGAAACTGTGGGCAGGATCTAGAAACTGTGGGCAGGCTCTAGAAACTGTGAGCAGGCTCTATAAACTATGGGCCGGGTCTAGAAAATGTGAACAGGCTCTAGAAACTGTGGGGAGGCTGTAGAAACTGTGGGGAATCTCTAGAAACTGTGGGAAGGATCTAGAAACTATTTGCAGGATCTAGAAACTGTGGGCAGGATCTAGAAACTGTGTGCAGGCTCTAGAAACTGTGGGTAGGCTCTAGAAACGGAGGGAAGCCTCTAGAAACTGTGGGCAGGATCTAGAAACTGTGGGCAGGCTCTAGAAACTGTGATCAGTGTCTAGAAACTGAGGGCAGGATCTAGAGACTGTGAGCAGGCTCTAGAAATGGTGGGCATGCTCTAGAAACTGTGCGCAGGCTCCAGAAACTTTGGGCCCGCTCCAGAAACTGTGGGCAGGCTCTAGAAAATGTGGGCCGGCTCCAGAAACTGTGGACAGTCTCTGGAAACATTTAGCAGGCTCCAGAATCTGTAAGCAGGCTCTAGAAAATGTGAGCAGGCTCTAGAAACTGTGGGCAGGCTCTAGAAACTGTTAGCAGGTTCTAGAATCTGTTAGCACGATCTAGGAACTGTGAGCAGGCTCTAGAAACTGTGGGCAGACTCTAGAATCTGTTAGCACGATCTAGGAACTGTGAGCAGGCTCTAGAAACTGTGGGCAGACTCTAGAATCTGTGGGCAGGCTCTAGAAACTGTGAGTATGCTCCAGAAAATGTGAGCAGGCTCTAGAAACTGTGGGCAGTCTATAAAATATGTGAGCAGTCTCTAGAAACTGTGAGCAGGCTTTAGAAACTGTGGGCAGGTTCTGGAAACTGTGAGCAGGCTCTAGAATATGTGGGAAGCCTCTACAAATATTGGGAAGCCTCTAGAAACTGTAGGCAGGATCTAGAAACTGTGGGCAGAAAATAGGAACTGTGGACAGGCTCTAGAAACTGCGAGCAGGCTCTAGAAACTGTGGGCAGGCTCTAGAAACTGTGGGAATCATCTAGAAACTGTGATTAGGGTCTAGAAACTATGGGCATGCTCTAGAAACTGTGGGAAGCTTCTAGAAACTGTGGGCAGGATCTAGAAAATGTGGGCAGGCTCTAGAAACTGTGAGCAGGGCCTAGAAACTGTGAGCAGGCACGAGAAACTGTGGGTAGGCTCTAGAAACTGTGAGCAGGCTCTAGAAAATATAGAGAGGCTCTAGAAACTGTGGGAACCCTCTAGAATCTGTGGGCAGGCTCTAGAAACTGTGAGTAGGCTCCAGAAAATGTGGGCAGGCTCTAGAATCTGTGGGCAGGCTCTAGAATCTGTGGGAAGGCTCTAGAATCTGTGGGAAGGCTCTAGAATCTGTGGGCAGGCTCTAGAATCTGTGGGCAGGCTCTAGAAACTATGGGCAGGGTCTAGAATCTATGGGGAGGCTCTAGAAACTGTGAGTAGGCTCTAGAAACTGTGGGCAGGCTCTAGAATCTGTGAGCAGTCTCTAGAAACTGTGGGCAGGATCTAGAAACTGTGAGCAGGGCCTAGAAACTGTGAGCAGGCACCAGAAACTGTGGGTAGGCTCTAGAAACTGTGAGCAAGCTCTAGAAAATATAGAGAGGCTCTAGAAACTGTGGAAAGCCTCTAGAATCTGTGGGCAGGGTCTAGAAACTGTGAGTATGCTCCAGAAAATGTAGGCAGGCTCTAGAATCTGTGGGCACTCTCTAGAATCTGTGGGCAGGCTCTAGAATCTGTGGGCAGGCTCTAGAAACTGTGACCAGTATCTAGGAACACTATGGCCAGGCTCTAGAAACTGTGAGTAGGCTCTAGAAACTGTGGGCAGGCTCTAGAATCTGTGAGCAGTCTCTAGAAACTGTGGGCAGGATCTAGAAACTGTGGGCAGGCTCTAGAAACTGTGAGCAGGCTCTAGAAACTGTGGGCCAGGTCTAGGAAATGTGAGCAGGCTCTAGAAGCTGTGAGCAGGGCCTATAAACTGTGAGCAGGCTCCAGAAACTGTGGGTAGGCTCTAGAAACTGTGAGCAGGCTCTAGAAACTGTGAGTAGGCTCTAGAAACTGTGGGCAGGCTGTAGAATTATGTGAGCAGTCTCTAGAAACTGTGGGCAGGATCTAGAAACTGTGAGCAGGGCCTAGAAACTGTGAGCAGGCACCAGAAACTGTGGGTAGGCTCTAGAAACTGTGAGCAAGCTCTAGAAAATATAGAGAGGCTCTAGAAACTGTGGAAAGCCTCTAGAATCTGTGGGCAGGCTCTAGAAACTGTGAGTATGCTCCAGAAAATGTAGGCAGGCTCTAGAGTCTGTGGGCACTCTCTAGAATCTGTGGGCAGGCTCTAGAATCTGTGGGCAGGCTCTAGAATCTGTGAGCAGTCTCTAGAAACTGTGGGCAGGTTCTAGAAACTGTGGGCAGGCTCTAGAAACTGTGAGCAGTGTCTAGAAACTGAGGGCAGGATCTAGAGACTGTGAGCAGGCTCTAGAAATGGTGGGCATGCTCTAGAAACTGTGGGCAGGCTCTAGAAAATGTAGGCCGGCTCCAGAAACTGTGGACAGGCTCCAGAAACATTTAGCAGGCTCCAGAATCTGTTAGCAGGATCTAGAAACTGTGAGCAGGCTGTAGATACTGTGGGAAGGCTCTAGAAACTGTTAGCAGGGTCTAGAATCTGTTAGCACGATCTAGAACCTGTGAGCAGGGTCTAGAAACTGTGGGCAGTCTCTAGAATCTTTGAGTAGGCTCTAGAAACTGTGGGCAGTCGATAAAATATGTGAGCAGTCTCTAGAAACTGTGAGCAGGCTTTAGAAACTGTGGGCAGGTTCTGGAAACTGTGAGCAGGCTCTAGAATATGTGGGAAGCCTCTACAAACATTGGGAAGCCTCTAGAAACTGTAGGCAGGATCTAGAAACTGTGGGCAGAAAATAGGAACTGTGGGCAGGCTCTAGAAACTGCGAGCAGGCTCTAGAAACTGTGGGCAGGCTCTAGAAACTGTGGGAATCATCTAGAAACTGTGATTAGGGTCTAGAAACTATGGGCATGCTCTAGAAACTGTGGGAAGCCTCTAGAAACTGTGGGCAGGATCTAGAAAATGTGGGCAGGCTCTAGAAACTGTGAGCACGGCCTGGAAACTGTGAGCAGGCACCAGAAACTGTGGGTAGGCTCTAGAAACTGTGAGCAGGCTCTAGAAAATATAGAGAGGCTCTAGAAACTGTGGGAACCCTCTAGAATCTGTGGGCAGGCTCTAGAAACTGTGGGTAGGCTCCAGAAAATGTGGGCAGGCTCTAGAATCTGTGGGCATGCTCTAGAATCTGTGAGCAGTCTCTAGAGACTGTGGGCAGGATCTAGAAACTGTGAGCAGGCACCAGAAACTGTGGGCAGGCTCTAGAAACTGTGAGTATGCTCCAGAAAATGTGGGCAGGCTCTAGAATCTGGGGGCAGGCTCTAGAATCTGTGGGCAGGCTCTAGAAACTGTGGGCAGGATCTAGGAACTCTATGGCCAGGATCTAGAAACTGTGAGTAGGCTCTAGAAACTGTGGGCAGGCTCTAGAATCTGTGAGCAGTCTCTAGAAACTGTGGGCATGATCTAGAAACTGTGGGCAGGATCTAGAAACTGTGGGCAGGCTCTAGAAACTGTGAGCAGGCTCTAGAAACTGTGGGCAGTATCTAGAAAATGTGGGCAGGCTCTAGAAACTGTGAGTAGGGTCTAGAAACTGAGGGCAGGCTCTAGGAAATGTGAGCAGGCTCTAGGAACTGTGAGCAGGGCCTATAAACTGTGAGCAGGCTCCAGAAGCTGTGAGCAGGGCCTATAAACTGTGAGCAGGCTCCAGAAACTGTGGGTAGGCTCTAGAAACTGTGAGCAGGCTCTAGAAAGTGTGAGGAGGCTCTAGAAACTGTGGGAAGCCTCTAGAATCTGTGGGCAGGCTCTAGAATCTGTGAGCAGTCTCTAGAAACTGTGGGCAGGCTCCAGAAACTGTGAGTACACTCTAGAAATTGTGGAAAGGCTCTAGAAACTGTGGGGAGCCTCTAAAAACTGTGGGAAGGATCTAGAAACTGTCAGCAGTCTCTAGAAACTGTGGGCAGGTTGTACAAACTGCGGGCATGCTCTTGAAACTGTGGGAACCCTCTAGAAATTGTCAGCAGGCTCTAGAAACTGTGGGCAGTCCCTAGAAACTGCAGGCCGGCTCTAGAAACTATGGGAAGGCTCTAGAAACTGTGAGCAGGGCCTAGAAACTGTGAGCACCAGAAACTGTGGGTAGGCTCTAGAAACTGTGAGAAGGCTCCAGAAACTGTGGGCAGGCTCTAGAATATGTGGGCAGGTTCTAGAACCTGTGGGCAGGCTCTAGAATCTATGGGCAGGCTCTAGAATCTGTGAGCAGGCTCTAGAATCTGTGGGCAGGCTCTAGAATCTGTGGGCAGGATCTAGAATCTATGGGCAGGCTCTAGAATCTGTGAGCAGTCTCTAGAAACTGTGGGCAGGGCAGGATCTAGAAACTGTGGGCAGGCTCTAGAAACTGTGAGCAGGCTCTATAAACTATGGGCCGGGTCTAGAAAATGTGAACAGGCTCTAGAAACTGTGGGGAGGCTGTAGAAACTGTGGGGAATCTCTAGAAACTGTGGGAAGGATCTAGAAACTATTTGCAGGCTCTTGAAACTGTGAGAAGGCTCCAGAAACTGTGGGCAGGCTCTAGAATCTGTGGGCAGGCTCTAGAATCTGTGGGCAGGCTCTAGAATCTGTGGGCAGGCTCTAGAATCTGTGGGCAGGATCTAGAATCTATGGGCAGGCTCTAGAATCTGTGAGCAGTCTCTAGAAACTGTGGGCAGGTTCTAGAAACTGTGGGCAGGCTCTAGAATCTGTGGGCAGGCTCTAGAATCTGTGAGCAGGCTCTAGAATCTGTGGGCAGGCTCTAGAATCTGTGAGCAGTCTCTAGAAACTCTGGGCAGGATCTAGAAACTGTGGGCAGGATCTAGAAACTGTGTGCAGGCTCCAGAAACTGTTAGCAGGATCTAGAAACTGTGAGCAGGCTGTAGAAACTGTGGGCAGTCTCTAGAAACCGTTAGCAGGTTCTAGAATCTGTTAGCACGATCTAGAAACTGTGAGCAGGCTCTAGAAACTGTGGGCAGACTCTAGAATCTTTGAGTAGGCTCTAGACACTGTGGGCAGTCTATAAAATATGTGAGCAGTCTCTAGAAACTGTGAGCAGGCTTTAGAAACTGTGGGCAGGTTCTGGAAACTGTGAGCAGGCTCTAGAATATGTGGGAAGCCTCTACAAACATTGGGAAGCCTCTAGAAACTGTAGGCAGGATCTAGAAACTGTGGGCAGAAAATAGGAACTGTGGGCAGGCTCTAGAAACTGCGAGCAGGCTCTAGAAGCTGTGGGCAGGCTCTAGAAACTGTGGGAATCATCTAGAAACTGTGATTAGGGTCTAGAAACTATGGGCATGCTCTAGAAACTGTGGGAAGCCTCTAGAAACTGTGGGCAGGATCTAGAAAATGTGGGCAGGCTCTAGAAACTGTGAGCAGGGCCTAGAAACTGTGAGCAGGCACGAGAAACTGTGGGTAGGCTCTAGAAACTGTGAGCAGGCTCTAGAAAATATAGAGAGGCTCTAGAAACTGTGGGAACCCTCTAGAATCTGTGGGCAGGCTCTAGAAACTGTGAGTAGGCTCCAGAAAATGTGGGCAGGCTCTAGAATCTGTGGGCAGGCTCTAGAATCTGTGGGAAGGCTCTAGAATCTGTGGGAAGGCTCTAGAATCTGTGGGCAGGCTCTAGAATCTGTGGGCAGGCTCTAGAAACTATGGGCAGGGTCTAGAATCTATGGGGAGGCTCTAGAAACTGTGAGTAGGCTCTAGAAACTGTGGGCAGGCTCTAGAATCTGTGAGCAGTCTCTAGAAACTGTGGGCAGGATCTAGAAACTGTGAGCAGGGCCTAGAAACTGTGAGCAGGCACCAGAAACTGTGGGTAGGCTCTAGAAACTGTGAGCAAGCTCTAGAAAATATAGAAAGGCTCTAGAAACTGTGGAAAGCCTCTAGAATCTGTGGGCAGGCTCTAGAAACTGTGAGTATGCTCCAGAAAATGTAGGCAGGCTCTAGAATCTGTGGGCACTCTCTAGAATCTGTGGGCAGGCTCTAGAATCTGTGGGCAGGCTCTAGAAACTGTGACCAGTATCTAGGAACTCTATGGCCAGGCTCTAGAAACTGTGAGTAGGCTCTAGAAACTGTGGGCAGGCTCTAGAATCTGTGAGCAGTCTCTAGAAACTGTGGGCAGGCTCTAGAATCTGTGGGCAGGGTCTAGAAACTATGGGCAGGGTCTAGAATCTATGGGGAGGCTCTAGAAACTGTGAGTAGGCTCCAGAAACTGTGGGCAGGCTCTAGAATCTGTGAGCAGTCTCTAGAAACTGTGAGCAGGCTCTAGAAACTGTGGGCCAGGTCTAGGAAATGTGAGCAGGCTCTAGAAGCTGTGAGCAGGGCCTATAAACTGTGAGCAGGCTCCAGAAACTGTGGGTAGGCTCTAGAAACTGTGAGCAGGCTCTAGAAAGTGTGAGGAGGCTCTAGAAACTGTGGGAAGCCTCTAGAATCTGTGGGCAGGCTCTAGAATCTGTGAGCAGTCTCTAGAAACTGTGGGCAGGCTCCAGAAACTGTGAGTACACTCTAGAAATTGTGGAAAGGCTCTAGAAACTGTGGGGAGCCTCTAAAAACTGTGGGAAGGATCTAGAAACTGACAGCAGTCTCTAGAAACTGTGGGCAGTCTCTAGAAACTGCAGGCCGGCTCTAGAAACTGTGGGAAGGCTCTAGAAACTGTGAGCAGGGCCTAGAAAAAGTGAGCACCAGAAACTGTGGGTAGGCTCTAGAAACTGTGAGAAGGCTCCAGAAACTGGGCCGGCTCTAGAATATGTGGGCAGGTTCTAGAATCTGTGAGCAGTCTCTAGAAACTGTGGGCAGGCTCTAGAATCTGTGGGCAGGCTCTAGAATCTATAGGCAGGCTCTAGAATCTGTGAGCAGTCTCTAGAAACTGTGGGCAGGTTCTAGAAACTGTGGGCAGGATCTAGAAACTGTGGGCAGGCTCTAGAAACTGTGAGCAGGCTCTATAAACTATGGGCCGGGTCTAGAAAATGTGAACAGGCTCTAGAAACTGTGGGGAGGCTGTAGAAACTGTGGGGAATCTCTAGAAACTGTGGGAAGGATCTAGAAACTATTTGCAGGATCTAGAAACTGTGGGCAGGATCTAGAAACTGTGTGCAGGCTCTAGAAACTGTGGGTAGGCTCTAGAAACGGAGGGAAGCCTCTAGAAACTGTGGGCAGGATCTAGAAACTGTGGGCAGGCTCTAGAAACTGTGATCAGTGTCTAGAAACTGAGGGCAGGATCTAGAGACTGTGAGCAGGCTCTAGAAATGGTGGGCATGCTCTAGAAACTGTGCGCAGGCTCCAGAAACTTTGGGCCCGCTCCAGAAACTGTGGGCAGGCTCTAGAAAATGTGGGCCGGCTCCAGAAACTGTGGACAGTCTCTGGAAACATTTAGCAGGCTCCAGAATCTGTAAGCAGGCTCTAGAAACTGTGAGCAGGCTCTAGAAACTGTGGGCAGGCTCTAGAAACTGTTAGCAGGTTCTAGAATCTGTTAGCACGATCTAGGAACTGTGAGCAGGCTCTAGAAACTGTGGGCAGACTCTAGAATCTGTTAGCACGATCTAGGAACTGTGAGCAGGCTCTAGAAACTGTGGGCAGACTCTAGAATCTGTGGGCAGGCTCTAGAAACTGTGAGTATGCTCCAGAAAATGTGAGCAGGCTCTAGAAACTGTGGGCAGTCTATAAAATATGTGAGCAGTCTCTAGAAACTGTGAGCAGGCTTTAGAAACTGTGGGCAGGTTCTGGAAACTGTGAGCAGGCTCTAGAATATGTGGGAAGCCTCTACAAATATTGGGAAGCCTCTAGAAACTGTAGGCAGGATCTAGAAACTGTGGGCAGAAAATAGGAACTGTGGACAGGCTCTAGAAACTGCGAGCAGGCTCTAGAAACTGTGGGCAGGCTCTAGAAACTGTGGGAATCATCTAGAAACTGTGATTAGGGTCTAGAAACTATGGGCATGCTCTAGAAACTGTGGGAAGCTTCTAGAAACTGTGGGCAGGATCTAGAAAATGTGGGCAGGCTCTAGAAACTGTGAGCAGGGCCTAGAAACTGTGAGCAGGCACGAGAAACTGTGGGTAGGCTCTAGAAACTGTGAGCAGGCTCTAGAAAATATAGAGAGGCTCTAGAAACTGTGGGAACCCTCTAGAATCTGTGGGCAGGCTCTAGAAACTGTGAGTAGGCTCCAGAAAATGTGGGCAGGCTCTAGAATCTGTGGGCAGGCTCTAGAATCTGTGGGAAGGCTCTAGAATCTGTGGGAAGGCTCTAGAATCTGTGGGCAGGCTCTAGAATCTGTGGGCAGGCTCTAGAAACTATGGGCAGGGTCTAGAATCTATGGGGAGGCTCTAGAAACTGTGAGTAGGCTCTAGAAACTGTGGGCAGGCTCTAGAATCTGTGAGCAGTCTCTAGAAACTGTGGGCAGGATCTAGAAACTGTGAGCAGGGCCTAGAAACTGTGAGCAGGCACCAGAAACTGTGGGTAGGCTCTAGAAACTGTGAGCAAGCTCTAGAAAATATAGAGAGGCTCTAGAAACTGTGGAAGGCCTCTAGAATCTGTGGGCAGGCTCTAGAAACTGTGAGTATGCTCCAGAAAATGTAGGCAGGCTCTAGAATCTGTGGGCACTCTCTAGAATCTGTGGGCAGGCTCTAGAATCTGTGGGCAGGCTCTAGAAACTGTGACCAGTATCTAGGAACACTATGGCCAGGCTCTAGAAACTGTGAGTAGGCTCTAGAAACTGTGGGCAGGCTCTAGAATCTGTGAGCAGTCTCTAGAAACTGTGGGCAGGATCTAGAAACTGTGGGCAGGCTCTAGAAACTGTGAGCAGGCTCTAGAAACTGTGGGCCAGGTCTAGGAAATGTGAGCAGGCTCTAGAAGCTGTGAGCAGGGCCTATAAACTGTGAGCAGGCTCCAGAAACTGTGGGTAGGCTCTAGAAACTGTGAGCAGGCTCTAGAAACTGTGAGTAGGCTCTAGAAACTGTGGGCAGGCTGTAGAATGTGTGAGCAGTCTCTAGAAACTGTGGGCAGGATCTAGAAACTGTGAGCAGGGCCTAGAAACTGTGAGCAGGCACCAGAAACTGTGGGTAGGCTCTAGAAACTGTGAGCAAGCTCTAGAAAATATAGAGAGGCTCTAGAAACTGTGGAAAGCCTCTAGAATCTGTGGGCAGGCTCTAGAAACTGTGAGTATGCTCCAGAAAATGTAGGCAGGCTCTAGAGTCTGTGGGCACTCTCTAGAATCTGTGGGCAGGCTCTAGAATCTGTGGGCAGGCTCTAGAATCTGTGAGCAGTCTCTAGAAACTGTGGGCAGTTTCTAGAAACTGTGGGCAGGCTCTAGAAACTGTGAGCAGTGTCTAGAAACTGAGGGCAGGATCTAGAGACTGTGAGCAGGCTCTAGAAATGGTGGGCATGCTCTAGAAACTGTGGGCAGGCTCTAGAAAATGTAGGCCGGCTCCAGAAACTGTGGACAGGCTCCAGAAACATTTAGCAGGCTCCAGAATCTGTTAGCAGGATCTAGAAACTGTGAGCAGGCTGTAGATACTGTGGGAAGGCTCTAGAAACTGTTAGCAGGGTCTAGAATCTGTTAGCACGATCTAGAACCTGTGAGCAGGGTCTAGAAACTGTGGGCAGACTCTAGAATCTTTGAGTAGGCTCTAGAAACTGTGGGCAGTCGATAAAATATGTGAGCAGTCTCTAGAAACTGTGAGCAGGCTTTAGAAACTGTGGGCAGGTTCTGGAAACTGTGAGCAGGCTCTAGAATATGTGGGAAGCCTCTACAAACATTGGGAAGCCTCTAGAAACTGTAGGCAGGATCTAGAAACTGTGGGCAGAAAATAGGAACTGTGGGCAGGCTCTAGAAACTGCGAGCAGGCTCTAGAAACTGTGGGCAGGCTCTAGAAACTGTGGGAATCATCTAGAAACTGTGATTAGGGTCTAGAAACTATGGGCATGCTCTAGAAACTGTGGGAAGCCTCTAGAAACTGTGGGCAGGATCTAGAAAATGTGGGCAGGCTCTAGAAACTGTGAGCACGGCCTGGAAACTGTGAGCAGGCACCAGAAACTGTGGGTAGGCTCTAGAAACTGTGAGCAGGCTCTAGAAAATATAGAGAGGCTCTAGAAACTGTGGGAACCCTCTAGAATCTGTGGGCAGGCTCTAGAAACTGTGGGTAGGCTCCAGAAAATGTGGGCAGGCTCTAGAATCTGTGGGCATGCTCTAGAATCTGTGAGCAGTCTCTAGAGACTGTGGGCAGGATCTAGAAACTGTGAGCAGGCACCAGAAACTGTGGGCAGGCTCTAGAAACTGTGAGTATGCTCCAGAAAATGTGGGCAGGCTCTAGAATCTGGGGGCAGGCTCTAGAATCTGTGGGCAGGCTCTAGAAACTGTGGGCAGGATCTAGGAACTCTATGGCCAGGATCTAGAAACTGTGAGTAGGCTCTAGAAACTGTGGGCAGGCTCTAGAATCTGTGAGCAGTCTCTAGAAACTGTGGGCATGATCTAGAAACTGTGGGCAGGATCTAGAAACTGTGGGCAGGCTCTAGAAACTGTGAGCAGGCTCTAGAAACTGTGGGCAGTATCTAGAAAATGTGGGCAGGCTCTAGAAACTGTGAGTAGGGTCTAGAAACTGAGGGCAGGCTCTAGGAAATGTGAGCAGGCTCTAGGAACTGTGAGCAGGGCCTATAAACTGTGAGCAGGCTCCAGAAGCTGTGAGCAGGGCCTATAAACTGTGAGCAGGCTCCAGAAACTGTGGGTAGGCTCTAGAAACTGTGAGCAGGCTCTAGAAAGTGTGAGGAGGCTCTAGAAACTGTGGGAAGCCTCTAGAATCTGTGGGCAGGCTCTAGAATCTGTGAGCAGTCTCTAGAAACTGTGGGCAGGCTCCAGAAACTGTGAGTACACTCTAGAAATTGTGGAAAGGCTCTAGAAACTGTGGGGAGCCTCTAAAAACTGTGGGAAGGATCTAGAAACTGCAAGCAGTCTCTAGAAACTGTGGGCAGGTTGTACAAACTGCGGGCATGCTCTTGAAACTGTGGGAACCCTCTAGAAATTGTCAGCAGGCTCTAGAAACTGTGGGCAGTCCCTAGAAACTGCAGGCCGGCTCTAGAAACTATGGGAAGGCTCTAGAAACTGTGAGCAGGGCCTAGAAACTGTGAGCACCAGAAACTGTGGGTAGGCTCTAGAAACTGTGAGAAGGCTCCAGAAACTGTGGGCAGGCTCTAGAATATGTGGGCAGGTTCTAGAACCTGTGGGCAGGCTCTAGAATCTATGGGCAGGCTCTAGAATCTGTGAGCAGGCTCTAGAATCTGTGGGCAGGCTCTAGAATCTGTGGGCAGGATCTAGAATCTATGGGCAGGCTCTAGAATCTGTGAGCAGTCTCTAGAAACTGTGGGCAGGGCAGGATCTAGAAACTGTGGGCAGGATCTAGAAACTGTGAGCAGGCTCTATAAACTATGGGCCGGGTCTAGAAAATGTGAACAGGCTCTAGAAACTGTGGGGAGGCTGTAGAAACTGTGGGGAATCTCTAGAAACTGTGGGAAGGATCTAGAAATTATTTGCAGGCTCTTGAAACTGTGAGAAGGCTCCAGAAACTGTGGGCAGGCTCTAGAATCTGTGGGCAGGCTCTAGAATCTGTGAGCAGGCTCTAGAATCTGTGGGCAGGCTCTAGAATCTGTGAGCAGTCTCTAGAAACTCTGGGCAGGATCTAGAAACTGTGGGCAGGATCTAGAAACTGTGTGCAGGCTCCAGGAACTGTTAGCAGGATCTAGAAACTGTGAGCAGGCTGTAGAAACTGTGGGCAGGCTCTAGAAACCGTTAGCAGGTTCTAGAATCTGTTAGCACGATCTAGAAACTGTGAGCAGGCTCTAGAAACTGTGGGCAGACTCTAGAATCTTTGAGTAGGCTCTAGACACTGTGGGCAGTCTATAAAATATGTGAGCAGTCTCTAGAAACTGTGAGCAGGCTTTAGAAACTGTGGGCAGGTTCTGGAAACTGTGAGCAGGCTCTAGAATATGTGGGAAGCCTCTACAAACATTGGGAAGCCTCTAGAAACTGTAGGCAGGATCTAGAAACTGTGGGCAGAAAATAGGAACTGTGGGCAGGCTCTAGAAACTGAGAGCAGGCTCTAGAAGCTGTGGGCAGGCTCTAGAAACTGTGGGAATCATCTAGAAACTGTGATTAGGGTCTAGAAACTATGGGCATGCTCTAGAAACTGTGGGAAGCCTCTAGAAACTGTGGGCAGGATCTAGAAAATGTGGGCAGGCTCTAGAAACTGTGAGCAGGGCCTAGAAACTGTGAGCAGGCACCAGAAACTGTGGGTAGGCTCTAGAAACTGTGAGCAGGCTCTAGAAAATATAGAGAGGCTCTAGAAACTGTGGGAACCCTCTAGAATCTGTGGGCAGGCTCTAGAAACTGTGAGTAGGCTCCAGAAAATGTGGGCAGGCTCTAGAATCTGTGGGCAGGCTCTAGAATCTGTGGGAAGGCTCTAGAATCTGTGGGAAGGCTCTAGAATCTGTGGGCAGGCTCTAGAATCTGTGGGCAGGCTCTAGAAACTATGGGCAGGGTCTAGAATCTATGGGGAGGCTCTAGAAACTGTGAGTAGGCTCTAGAAACTGTGGGCAGGCTCTAGAATCTGTGAGCAGTCTCTAGAAACTGTGGGCAGGATCTAGAAACTGTGAGCAGGGCCTAGAAACTGTGAGCAGGCACCAGAAACTGTGGGTAGGCTCTAGAAACTGTGAGCAAGCTCTAGAAAATATAGAGAGGCTCTAGAAACTGTGGAAAGCCTCTAGAATCTGTGGGCAGGCTCTAGAAACTGTGAGTATGCTCCAGAAAATGTAGGCAGGCTCTAGAATCTGTGGGCACTCTCTAGAATCTGTGGGCAGGCTCTAGAATCTGTGGGCAGGCTCTAGAAACTGTGACCAGTATCTAGGAACTCTATGGCCAGGCTCTAGAAACTGTGAGTAGGCTCTAGAAACTGTGGGCAGGCTCTAGAATCTGTGAGCAGTCTCTAGAAACTGTGGGCAGGCTCTAGAATCTGTGGGCAGGGTCTAGAAACTATGGGCAGGGTCTAGAATCTATGGGGAGGCTCTAGAAACTGTGAGTAGGCTCCAGAAACTGTGGGCAGGCTCTAGAATCTGTGAGCAGTCTCTAGAAACTGTGAGCAGGCTCTAGAAACTGTGGGCCAGGTCTAGGAAATGTGAGCAGGCTCTAGAAGCTGTGAGCAGGGCCTATAAAATGTGAGCAGGCTCCAGAAACTGTGGGTAGGCTCTAGAAACTGTGAGCAGGCTCTAGAAAGTGTGAGGAGGCTCTAGAAACTGTGGGAAGCCTCTAGAATCTGTGGGCAGGCTCTAGAATCTGTGAGCAGTCTCTAGAAACTGTGGGCAGGCTCCAGAAACTGTGAGTACACTCTAGAAATTGTGGAAAGGCTCTAGAAACTGTGGGGAGCCTCTAAAAACTGTGGGAAGGATCTAGAAACTGACAGCAGTCTCTAGAAACTGTGGGCAGTCTCTAGAAACTGCAGGCCGGCTCTAGAAACTGTGGGAAGGCTCTAGAAACTGTGAGCAGGGCCTAGAAAAAGTGAGCACCAGAAACTGTGGGTAGGCTCTAGAAACTGTGAGAAGGCTCCAGAAACTGGGCCGGCTCTAGAATATGTGGGCAGGTTCTAGAATCTGTGAGCAGTCTCTAGAAACTGTGGGCAGGCTCTAGAATCTGTGGGCAGGCTCTAGAATCTATAGGCAGGCTCTAGAATCTGTGAGCAGTCTCTAGAAACTGTGGGCAGGTTCTAGAAACTGTGGGCAGGATCTAGAAACTGTGGGCAGGCTCTAGAAACTGTGAGCAGGCTCTATAAACTATGGGCCGGGTCTAGAAAATGTGAACAGGCTCTAGAAACTGTGGGGAGGCTGTAGAAACTGTGGGGAATCTCTAGAAACTGTGGGAAGGATCTAGAAACTATTTGCAGGATCTAGAAACTGTGGGCAGGATCTAGAAACTGTGTGCAGGCTCTAGAAACTGTGGGTAGGCTCTAGAAACGGAGGGAAGCCTCTAGAAACTGTGGGCAGGATCTAGAAACTGTGGGCAGGCTCTAGAAACTGTGATCAGTGTCTAGAAACTGAGGGCAGGATCTAGAGACTGTGAGCAGGCTCTAGAAATGGTGGGCATGCTCTAGAAACTGTGCGCAGGCTCCAGAAACTTTGGGCCCGCTCCAGAAACTGTGGGCAGGCTCTAGAAAATGTGGGCCGGCTCCAGAAACTGTGGACAGTCTCTGGAAACATTTAGCAGGCTCCAGAATCTGTAAGCAGGCTCTAGAAACTGTGAGCAGGCTCTAGAAACTGTGGGCAGGCTCTAGAAACTGTTAGCAGGTTCTAGAATCTGTTAGCACGATCTAGGAACTGTGAGCAGGCTCTAGAAACTGTGGGCAGACTCTAGAATCTGTTAGCACGATCTAGGAACTGTGAGCAGGCTCTAGAAACTGTGGGCAGACTCTAGAATCTGTGGGCAGGCTCTAGAAACTGTGAGTATGCTCCAGAAAATGTGAGCAGGCTCTAGAAACTGTGGGCAGTCTATAAAATATGTGAGCAGTCTCTAGAAACTGTGAGCAGGCTTTAGAAACTGTGGGCAGGTTCTGGAAACTGTGAGCAGGCTCTAGAATATGTGGGAAGCCTCTACAAATATTGGGAAGCCTCTAGAAACTGTAGGCAGGATCTAGAAACTGTGGGCAGAAAATAGGAACTGTGGACAGGCTCTAGAAACTGCGAGCAGGCTCTAGAAACTGTGGGCAGGCTCTAGAAACTGTGGGAATCATCTAGAAACTGTGATTAGGGTCTAGAAACTATGGGCATGCTCTAGAAACTGTGGGAAGCTTCTAGAAACTGTGGGCAGGATCTAGAAAATGTGGGCAGGCTCTAGAAACTGTGAGCAGGGCCTAGAAACTGTGAGCAGGCACGAGAAACTGTGGGTAGGCTCTAGAAACTGTGAGCAGGCTCTAGAAAATATAGAGAGGCTCTAGAAACTGTGGGAACCCTCTAGAATCTGTGGGCAGGCTCTAGAAACTGTGAGTAGGCTCCAGAAAATGTGGGCAGGCTCTAGAATCTGTGGGCAGGCTCTAGAATCTGTGGGAAGGCTCTAGAATCTGTGGGAAGGCTCTAGAATCTGTGGGCAGGCTCTAGAATCTGTGGGCAGGCTCTAGAAACTATGGGCAGGGTCTAGAATCTATGGGGAGGCTCTAGAAACTGTGAGTAGGCTCTAGAAACTGTGGGCAGGCTCTAGAATCTGTGAGCAGTCTCTAGAAACTGTGGGCAGGATCTAGAAACTGTGAGCAGGGCCTAGAAACTGTGAGCAGGCACCAGAAACTGTGGGTAGGCTCTAGAAACTGTGAGCAAGCTCTAGAAAATATAGAGAGGCTCTAGAAACTGTGGAAAGCCTCTAGAATCTGTGGGCAGGCTCTAGAAACTGTGAGTATGCTCCAGAAAATGTAGGCAGGCTCTAGAATCTGTGGGCACTCTCTAGAATCTGTGGGCAGGCTCTAGAATCTGTGGGCAGGCTCTAGAAACTGTGACCAGTATCTAGGAACACTATGGCCAGGCTCTAGAAACTGTGAGTAGGCTCTAGAAACTGTGGGCAGGCTCTAGAATCTGTGAGCAGTCTCTAGAAACTGTGGGCAGGATCTAGAAACTGTGGGCAGGCTCTAGAAACTGTGAGCAGGCTCTAGAAACTGTGGGCCAGGTCTAGGAAATGTGAGCAGGCTCTAGAAGCTGTGAGCAGGGCCTATAAACTGTGAGCAGGCTCCAGAAACTGTGGGTAGGCTCTAGAAACTGTGAGCAGGCTCTAGAAACTGTGAGTAGGCTCTAGAAACTGTGGGCAGGCTGTAGAATGTGTGAGCAGTCTCTAGAAACTGTGGGCAGGATCTAGAAACTGTGAGCAGGGCCTAGAAACTGTGAGCAGGCACCAGAAACTGTGGGTAGGCTCTAGAAACTGTGAGCAAGCTCTAGAAAATATAGAGAGGCTCTAGAAACTGTGGAAAGCCTCTAGAATCTGTGGGCAGGCTCTAGAAACTGTGAGTATGCTCCAGAAAATGTAGGCAGGCTCTAGAGTCTGTGGGCACTCTCTAGAATCTGTGGGCAGGCTCTAGAATCTGTGGGCAGGCTCTAGAATCTGTGAGCAGTCTCTAGAAACTGTGGGCAGGTTCTAGAAACTGTGGGCAGGCTCTAGAAACTGTGAGCAGTGTCTAGAAACTGAGGGCAGGATCTAGAGACTGTGAGCAGGCTCTAGAAATGGTGGGCATGCTCTAGAAACTGTGGGCAGGCTCTAGAAAATGTAGGCCGGCTCCAGAAACTGTGGACAGGCTCCAGAAACATTTAGCAGGCTCCAGAATCTGTTAGCAGGATCTAGAAACTGTGAGCAGGCTGTAGATACTGTGGGAAGGCTCTAGAAACTGTTAGCAGGGTCTAGAATCTGTTAGCACGATCTAGAACCTGTGAGCAGGGTCTAGAAACTGTGGGCAGTCTCTAGAATCTTTGAGTAGGCTCTAGAAACTGTGAGCAAGCTCTAGAAAATATAGAGAGGCTCTAGAAACTGTGGAAAGCCTCTAGAATCTGTGGGCAGGCTCTAGAAACTGTGAGTATGCTCTAGAAAATGTAGGCAGGCTCTAGAATCTGTGGGCACTCTCTAGAATCTGTGGGCAGGCTCTAGAATCTGTGGGCAGGCTCTAGAAACTGTGACCAGTATCTAGGAACTCTATGGCCAGGCTCTAGAAACTGTGAGTAGGCTCTAGAAACTGTGGGCAGGCTCTAGAATCTGTGAGCAGTCTCTAGAAACTGTGGGCAGGCTCTAGAATCTGTGGGCAGGGTCTAGAAACTATGGGCAGGGTCTAGAATCTATGGGGAGGCTCTAGAAACTGTGAGTAGGCTCCAGAAACTGTGGGCAGGCTCTAGAATCTGTGAGCAGTCTCTAGAAACTGTGAGCAGGCCCTAGAAACTGTGGGCCAGGTCTAGGAAATGTGAGCAGGCTCTAGAAGCTGTGAGCAGGGCCTATAAACTGTGAGCAGGCTCCAGAAACTGTGGGTAGGCTCTAGAAACTGTGAGCAGGCTCTAGAAAGTGTGAGGAGGCTCTAGAAACTGTGGGAAGCCTCTAGAATCTGTGGGCAGGCTCTAGAATCTGTGAGCAGTCTCTAGAAACTGTGGGCAGGCTCCAGAAACTGTGAGTACACTCTAGAAATTGTGGAAAGGCTCTAGAAACTGTGGGGAGCCTCTAAAAACTGTGGGAAGGATCTAGAAACTGACAGCAGTCTCTAGAAACTGTGGGCAGTCTCTAGAAACTGCAGGCCGGCTCTAGAAACTGTGGGAAGGCTCTAGAAACTGTGAGCAGGGCCTAGAAAAAGTGAGCACCAGAAACTGTGGGTAGGCTCTAGAAACTGTGAGAAGGCTCCAGAAACTGGGCCGGCTCTAGAATATGTGGGCAGGTTCTAGAATCTGTGAGCAGTCTCTAGAAACTGTGGGCAGGCTCTAGAATCTGTGGGCAGGCTCTAGAATCTATAGGCAGGCTCTAGAATCTGTGAGCAGTCTCTAGAAACTGTGGGCAGGTTCTAGAAACTGTGGGCAGGATCTAGAAACTGTGGGCAGGCTCTAGAAACTGTGAGCAGGCTCTATAAACTATGGGCCGGGTCTAGAAAATGTGAACAGGCTCTAGAAACTGTGGGGAGGCTGTAGAAACTGTGGGGAATCTCTAGAAACTGTGGGAAGGATCTAGAAACTATTTGCAGGATCTAGAAACTGTGGGCAGGATCTAGAAACTGTGTGCAGGCTCTAGAAACTGTGGGTAGGCTCTAGAAACGGAGGGAAGCCTCTAGAAACTGTGGGCAGGATCTAGAAACTGTGGGCAGGCTCTAGAAACTGTGATCAGTGTCTAGAAACTGAGGGCAGGATCTAGAGACTGTGAGCAGGCTCTAGAAATGGTGGGCATGCTCTAGAAACTGTGCGCAGGCTCCAGAAACTTTGGGCCCGCTCCAGAAACTGTGGGCAGGCTCTAGAAAATGTGGGCCGGCTCCAGAAACTGTGGACAGTCTCTGGAAACATTTAGCAGGCTCCAGAATCTGTAAGCAGGCTCTAGAAAATGTGAGCAGGCTCTAGAAACTGTGGGCAGGCTCTAGAAACTGTTAGCAGGTTCTAGAATCTGTTAGCACGATCTAGGAACTGTGAGCAGGCTCTAGAAACTGTGGGCAGACTCTAGAATCTGTTAGCACGATCTAGGAACTGTGAGCAGGCTCTAGAAACTGTGGGCAGACTCTAGAATCTGTGGGCAGGCTCTAGAAACTGTGAGTATGCTCCAGAAAATGTGAGCAGGCTCTAGAAACTGTGGGCAGTCTATAAAATATGTGAGCAGTCTCTAGAAACTGTGAGCAGGCTTTAGAAACTGTGGGCAGGTTCTGGAAACTGTGAGCAGGCTCTAGAATATGTGGGAAGCCTCTACAAATATTGGGAAGCCTCTAGAAACTGTAGGCAGGATCTAGAAACTGTGGGCAGAAAATAGGAACTGTGGACAGGCTCTAGAAACTGCGAGCAGGCTCTAGAAACTGTGGGCAGGCTCTAGAAACTGTGGGAATCATCTAGAAACTGTGATTAGGGTCTAGAAACTATGGGCATGCTCTAGAAACTGTGGGAAGCTTCTAGAAACTGTGGGCAGGATCTAGAAAATGTGGGCAGGCTCTAGAAACTGTGAGCAGGGCCTAGAAACTGTGAGCAGGCACGAGAAACTGTGGGTAGGCTCTAGAAACTGTGAGCAGGCTCTAGAAAATATAGAGAGGCTCTAGAAACTGTGGGAACCCTCTAGAATCTGTGGGCAGGCTCTAGAAACTGTGAGTAGGCTCCAGAAAATGTGGGCAGGCTCTAGAATCTGTGGGCAGGCTCTAGAATCTGTGGGAAGGCTCTAGAATCTGTGGGAAGGCTCTAGAATCTGTGGGCAGGCTCTAGAATCTGTGGGCAGGCTCTAGAAACTATGGGCAGGGTCTAGAATCTATGGGGAGGCTCTAGAAACTGTGAGTAGGCTCTAGAAACTGTGGGCAGGCTCTAGAATCTGTGAGCAGTCTCTAGAAACTGTGGGCAGGATCTAGAAACTGTGAGCAGGGCCTAGAAACTGTGAGCAGGCACCAGAAACTGTGGGTAGGCTCTAGAAACTGTGAGCAAGCTCTAGAAAATATAGAGAGGCTCTAGAAACTGTGGAAAGCCTCTAGAATCTGTGGGCAGGGTCTAGAAACTGTGAGTATGCTCCAGAAAATGTAGGCAGGCTCTAGAATCTGTGGGCACTCTCTAGAATCTGTGGGCAGGCTCTAGAATCTGTGGGCAGGCTCTAGAAACTGTGACCAGTATCTAGGAACACTATGGCCAGGCTCTAGAAACTGTGAGTAGGCTCTAGAAACTGTGGGCAGGCTCTAGAATCTGTGAGCAGTCTCTAGAAACTGTGGGCAGGATCTAGAAACTGTGGGCAGGCTCTAGAAACTGTGAGCAGGCTCTAGAAACTGTGGGCCAGGTCTAGGAAATGTGAGCAGGCTCTAGAAGCTGTGAGCAGGGCCTATAAACTGTGAGCAGGCTCCAGAAACTGTGGGTAGGCTCTAGAAACTGTGAGCAGGCTCTAGAAACTGTGAGTAGGCTCTAGAAACTGTGGGCAGGCTGTAGAATGTGTGAGCAGTCTCTAGAAACTGTGGGCAGGATCTAGAAACTGTGAGCAGGGCCTAGAAACTGTGAGCAGGCACCAGAAACTGTGGGTAGGCTCTAGAAACTGTGAGCAAGCTCTAGAAAATATAGAGAGGCTCTAGAAACTGTGGAAAGCCTCTAGAATCTGTGGGCAGGCTCTAGAAACTGTGAGTATGCTCCAGAAAATGTAGGCAGGCTCTAGAGTCTGTGGGCACTCTCTAGAATCTGTGGGCAGGCTCTAGAATCTGTGGGCAGGCTCCAGAAACTGTGAGTACACTCTAGAAATTGTGGAAAGGCTCTAGAAACTGTGGGGAGCCTCTAAAAACTGTGGGAAGGATCTAGAAACTGACAGCAGTCTCTAGAAACTGTGGGCAGTCTCTAGAAACTGCAGGCCGGCTCTAGAAACTGTGGGAAGGCTCTAGAAACTGTGAGCAGGGCCTAGAAACAGTGAGCACCAGAAACTGTGGGTAGGCTCTAGAAACTGTGAGAAGGCTCCAGAAACTGGGCAGGCTCTAGAATATGTGGGCAGGTTCTAGAATCTGTGAGCAGTCTCTAGAATCTGTGGGCAGGCTCTAGAATCTGTGGGCAGGCTCTAGAATCTGTGAGCAGTCTCTAGAAACTGTGGGCAGGTTCTAGAAACTGTGGGCAGGATCTAGAAACTGTGGGCAGGCTCTAGAAACTGTGAGCAGGCTCTATAAACTATGGGCCGGGTCTAGAAAATGTGAACAGGCTCTAGAAACTGTGGGGAGGCTGTAGAAACTGTGGGGAATCTCTAGAAACTGTGGGAAGGATCTAGAAACTATTTGCAGGATCTAGAAACTGTGGGCAGGATCTAGAAACTGTGTGCAGGCTCTAGAAACTGTGGGTAGGCTCTAGAAACGGAGGGAAGCCTCTAGAAACTGTGGGCAGGATCTAGAAACTGTGGGCAGGCTCTAGAAACTGTGGGCAGTATCTAGAAAATGTGGGCAGGCTCTAGAAACTGTGAGCAGAGCCTAGAAACTGTGAGCAGGCACCAGAAACTGTGGGTAGGCTCTAGAAACTGTGAGCAGGCTCTAGAAAATATAGAGAGGCTCTAGAAACTGTGGGAACCCTCTAGAATCTGTGGGCAGGCTCTAGAATCTGTGAGCAGTCTCTAGAAACTGTGGGCAGGATCTAGAAACTGTGGGCAGGATCTAGAAACTGTGGGCAGGCTCTAGAAACTGTGAGCAGGCTCTAGAAACTGTGGGCAGTATCTAGAAAATGTGGGCAGGCTCTAGAAACTGTGAGTAGGGTCTAGAAACTGAGGGCAGTCTCTAGGAAATGTGAGCAGGCTCTAGGAACTGTGAGCAGGGCCTATAAACTGTGAGCAGGCTCCAGAAACTGTGGGTAGGTTCTAGAAACTGTGAGCAGGCTCTAGAAAGTGTGAGGAGGCTCTAGAAACTGTGGGAAGCCTCTAGAATCTGTGGGCAGGCTCTAGAATCTGTGAGCAGTCTCTAGAAACTGTGGGCAGGCTCCAGAAACTGTGAGTACACTCTAGAAATTGTGGAAAGGCTCTAGAAACTGTGGGGAGCCTCTAAAAACTGTGGGAAGGATCTAGAAACTGTCAGCAGTCTCTAGAAACTGTGGGCAGGATCTAGAAACTGTGTGCAGGCTCCAGAAACTGTGAGCAGGATCTAGAAACTGTGAGCAGGCTGTAGAAACTGTGGGCAGGCTCTAGAAATCGTTAGCAGGTTCTAGAATCTGTTAGCACGATCTAGAAACTGTGAGCAGGCTCTAGAAACTGTGGGCAGACTCTAGAATCTTTGAGTAGGCTCTAGACACTGTGGGCAGTCTATAAAATATGTGAGCAGTCTCTAGAAACTGTGAGCAGGCTTTAGAAACTGTGGGCAGGTTCTGGAAACTGTGAGCAGGCTCTAGAATATGTGGGAAGCCTCTACAAACATTGGGAAGCCTCTAGAAACTGTAGGCAGGATCTAGAAACTGTGGACAGAAAATAGGAACTGTGGGCAGGCTCTAGGAACTGCGAGCAGGCTCTAGAAACTGTGGGCAGGCTCTAGAAACTGTGGGAATCATCTAGAAACTGTGATTAGGGTCTAGAAACTATGGGCATGCTCTAGAAACTGTGGGAAGCCTCTAGAAACTGTGGGCAGGATCTAGAAAATGTGGGCAGGCTCTAGAAACTGTGACCAGGGCCTAGAAACTGTGAGCAGGCACCAGAAACTTTGGGTAGGCTCTAGAAACTGTGAGCAGGCTCTAGAAAATATAGAGAGGCTCTAGAAACTGTGGGAACCCTCTAGAATCTGTGGGCAGGCTCTAGAAACTGTGAGTAGGCTCCAGAATATGTGGACAGGCTCTAGAAACTGTGAGCAGGGCCTAGAAACTGTGAGCAGGCACCAGAAACTGTGGGTAGGCTCTAGAAACTGTGAGCAGGCTCTAGAAAATATAGAGAGGCTCTAGAAACTGTGGGAACCCTCTAGAATCTGTGGGCAGGCTCTAGAAACTGTGAGTAGGCTCCAGAAAATGTGGGCAGGCTCTAGAATCTGTGGGCAGGCTCTAGAATCTGTGGGAAGGCTCTAGAATCTGTGGGCAGGCTCTAGAATCTGTGGGCAGGCTCTAGAAACTATGGGCAGGGTCTAGAATCTATGGGGAGGCTCTAGAAACTGTGAGTAGGCTCTAGAAACTGTGGGCAGGCTCTAGAATCTGTGAGCAGTCTCTAGAAACTGTGGGCAGGATCTAGAAACTGTGAGCAGGGCCTAGAAACTGTGAGCAGGCACCAGAAACTGTGGGTAGGCTCTAGAAACTGTGAGCAAGCTCTAGAAAATATAGAAAGGCTCTAGAAACTGTGGAAAGCCTCTAGAATCTGTGGGCAGGCTCTAGAAACTGTGAGTATGCTCCAGAAAATGTAGGCAGGCTCTAGAATCTGTGGGCACTCTCTAGAATCTGTGGGCAGGCTCTAGAATCTGTGGGCAGGCTCTAGAAACTGTGACCAGTATCTAGGAACTCTATGGCCAGGCTCTAGAAACTGTGAGTAGGCTCTAGAAACTGTGGGCAGGCTCTAGAATCTGTGAGCAGTCTCTAGAAACTGTGGGCAGGCTCTAGAATCTGTGGGCAGGGTCTAGAAACTATGGGCAGGGTCTAGAATCTATGGGGAGGCTCTAGAAACTGTGAGTAGGCTCCAGAAACTGTGGGCAGGCTCTAGAATCTGTGAGCAGTCTCTAGAAACTGTGAGCAGGCTCTAGAAACTGTGGGCCAGGTCTAGGAAATGTGAGCAGGCTCTAGAAGCTGTGAGCAGGGCCTATAAAATGTGAGCAGGCTCCAGAAACTGTGGGTAGGCTCTAGAAACTGTGAGCAGGCTCTAGAAAGTGTGAGGAGGCTCTAGAAACTGTGGGAAGCCTCTAGAATCTGTGGGCAGGCTCTAGAATCTGTGAGCAGTCTCTAGAAACTGTGGGCAGGCTCCAGAAACTGTGAGTACACTCTAGAAATTGTGGAAAGGCTCTAGAAACTGTGGGGAGCCTCTAAAAACTGTGGGAAGGATCTAGAAACTGACAGCAGTCTCTAGAAACTGTGGGCAGTCTCTAGAAACTGCAGGCCGGCTCTAGAAACTGTGGGAAGGCTCTAGAAACTGTGAGCAGGGCCTAGAAAAAGTGAGCACCAGAAACTGTGGGTAGGCTCTAGAAACTGTGAGAAGGCTCCAGAAACTGGGCCGGCTCTAGAATATGTGGGCAGGTTCTAGAATCTGTGAGCAGTCTCTAGAAACTGTGGGCAGGCTCTAGAATCTGTGGGCAGGCTCTAGAATCTATAGGCAGGCTCTAGAATCTGTGAGCAGTCTCTAGAAACTGTGGGCAGGTTCTAGAAACTGTGGGCAGGATCTAGAAACTGTGGGCAGGCTCTAGAAACTGTGAGCAGGCTCTATAAACTATGGGCCGGGTCTAGAAAATGTGAACAGGCTCTAGAAACTGTGGGGAGGCTGTAGAAACTGTGGGGAATCTCTAGAAACTGTGGGAAGGATCTAGAAACTATTTGCAGGATCTAGAAACTGTGGGCAGGATCTAGAAACTGTGTGCAGGCTCTAGAAACTGTGGGTAGGCTCTAGAAACGGAGGGAAGCCTCTAGAAACTGTGGGCAGGATCTAGAAACTGTGGGCAGGCTCTAGAAACTGTGATCAGTGTCTAGAAACTGAGGGCAGGATCTAGAGACTGTGAGCAGGCTCTAGAAATGGTGGGCATGCTCTAGAAACTGTGCGCAGGCTCCAGAAACTTTGGGCCCGCTCCAGAAACTGTGGGCAGGCTCTAGAAAATGTGGGCCGGCTCCAGAAACTGTGGACAGTCTCTGGAAACATTTAGCAGGCTCCAGAATCTGTAAGCAGGCTCTAGAAACTGTGAGCAGGCTCTAGAAACTGTGGGCAGGCTCTAGAAACTGTTAGCAGGTTCTAGAATCTGTTAGCACGATCTAGGAACTGTGAGCAGGCTCTAGAAACTGTGGGCAGACTCTAGAATCTGTTAGCACGATCTAGGAACTGTGAGCAGGCTCTAGAAACTGTGGGCAGACTCTAGAATCTGTGGGCAGGCTCTAGAAACTGTGAGTATGCTCCAGAAAATGTGAGCAGGCTCTAGAAACTGTGGGCAGTCTATAAAATATGTGAGCAGTCTCTAGAAACTGTGAGCAGGCTTTAGAAACTGTGGGCAGGTTCTGGAAACTGTGAGCAGGCTCTAGAATATGTGGGAAGCCTCTACAAATATTGGGAAGCCTCTAGAAACTGTAGGCAGGATCTAGAAACTGTGGGCAGAAAATAGGAACTGTGGACAGGCTCTAGAAACTGCGAGCAGGGTCTAGAAACTGTGGGCAGGCTCTAGAAACTGTGGGAATCATCTAGAAACTGTGATTAGGGTCTAGAAACTATGGGCATGCTCTAGAAACTGTGGGAAGCTTCTAGAAACTGTGGGCAGGATCTAGAAAATGTGGGCAGGCTCTAGAAACTGTGAGCAGGGCCTAGAAACTGTGAGCAGGCACGAGAAACTGTGGGTAGGCTCTAGAAACTGTGAGCAGGCTCTAGAAAATATAGAGAGGCTCTAGAAACTATGGGAACCCTCTAGAATCTGTGAGCAGTCTCTAGAAACTGTGGGCAGGTTCTAGAAACTGTGGGCAGGATCTAGAAACTGTGGGCAGGCTCTAGAAACTGTGAGCAGGCTCTATAAACTATGGGCCGGGTCTAGAAAATGTGAACAGGCTCTAGAAACTGTGGGGAGGCTGTAGAAACTGTGGGGAATCTCTAGAAACTGTGGGAAGGATCTAGAAACTATTTGCAGGATCTAGAAACTGTGGGCAGGATCTAGAAACTGTGTGCAGGCTCTAGAAACTGTGGGTAGGCTCTAGAAACGGAGGGAAGCCTCTAGAAACTGTGGGCAGGATCTAGAAACTGTGGGCAGGCTCTAGAAACTGTGGGCAGTATCTAGAAAATGTGGGCAGGCTCTAGAAACTGTGAGCAGAGCCTAGAAACTGTGAGCAGGCACCAGAAACTGTGGGTAGGCTCTAGAAACTGTGAGCAGGCTCTAGAAAATATAGAGAGGCTCTAGAAACTGTGGGAACCCTCTAGAATCTGTGGGCAGGCTCTAGAATCTGTGAGCAGTCTCTAGAAACTGTGGGCAGGATCTAGAAACTGTGGGCAGGATCTAGAAACTGTGGGCAGGCTCTAGAAACTGTGAGCAGGCTCTAGAAACTGTGGGCAGTATCTAGAAAATGTGGGCAGGCTCTAGAAACTGTGAGTAGGGTCTAGAAACTGAGGGCAGTCTCTAGGAAATGTGAGCAGGCTCTAGGAACTGTGAGCAGGGCCTATAAACTGTGAGCAGGCTCCAGAAACTGTGGGTAGGTTCTAGAAACTGTGAGCAGGCTCTAGAAAGTGTGAGGAGGCTCTAGAAACTGTGGGAAGCCTCTAGAATCTGTGGGCAGGCTCTAGAATCTGTGAGCAGTCTCTAGAAACTGTGGGCAGGCTCCAGAAACTGTGAGTACACTCTAGAAATTGTGGAAAGGCTCTAGAAACTGTGGGGAGCCTCTAAAAACTGTGGGAAGGATCTAGAAACTGTCAGCAGTCTCTAGAAACTGTGGGCAGGATCTAGAAACTGTGTGCAGGCTCCAGAAACTGTGAGCAGGATCTAGAAACTGTGAGCAGGCTGTAGAAACTGTGGGCAGGCTCTAGAAATCGTTAGCAGGTTCTAGAATCTGTTAGCACGATCTAGAAACTGTGAGCAGGCTCTAGAAACTGTGGGCAGACTCTAGAATCTTTGAGTAGGCTCTAGACACTGTGGGCAGTCTATAAAATATGTGAGCAGTCTCAAGAAACTGTGAGCAGGCTTTAGAAACTGTGGGCAGGTTCTGGAAACTGTGAGCAGGCTCTAGAATATGTGGGAAGCCTCTACAAACATTGGGAAGCCTCTAGAAACTGTAGGCAGGATCTAGAAACTGTGGACAGAAAATAGGAACTGTGGGCAGGCTCTAGGAACTGCGAGCAGGCTCTAGAAACTGTGGGCAGGCTCTAGAAACTGTGGGAATCATCTAGAAACTGTGATTAGGGTCTAGAAACTATGGGCATGCTCTAGAAACTGTGGGAAGCCTCTAGAAACTGTGGGCAGGATCTAGAAAATGTGGGCAGGCTCTAGAAACTGTGACCAGGGCCTAGAAACTGTGAGCAGGCACCAGAAACTTTGGGTAGGCTCTAGAAACTGTGAGCAGGCTCTAGAAAATATAGAGAGGCTCTAGAAACTGTGGGAACCCTCTAGAATCTGTGGGCAGGCTCTAGAAACTGTGAGTAGGCTCCAGAATATGTGGACAGGCTCTAGAAACTGTGAGCAGGGCCTAGAAACTGTGAGCAGGCACCAGAAACTGTGGGTAGGCTCTAGAAACTGTGAGCAGGCTCTAGAAAATATAGAGAGGCTCTAGAAACTGTGGGAACCCTCTAGAATCTGTGGGCAGGCTCTAGAAACTGTGAGTAGGCTCCAGAAAATGTGGGCAGGCTCTAGAATCTGTGGGCAGGCTCTAGAATCTGTGGGAAGGCTCTAGAATCTGTGGGCAGGCTCTAGAATCTGTGGGCAGGCTCTAGAAACTATGGGCAGGGTCTAGAATCTATGGGGAGGCTCTAGAAACTGTGAGTAGGCTCTAGAAACTGTGGGCAGGCTCTAGAATCTGTGAGCAGTCTCTAGAAACTGTGGGCAGGATCTAGAAACTGTGAGCAGGGCCTAGAAACTGTGAGC
Organism: Balaenoptera acutorostrata; assembly: GCF_949987535.1. Taxonomy (NCBI): domain Eukaryota; kingdom Metazoa; phylum Chordata; class Mammalia; order Artiodactyla; family Balaenopteridae; genus Balaenoptera; species Balaenoptera acutorostrata. Next base: position 82,434,813 of record NC_080068.1, read on the forward strand.
AGGCACCAGAAACTGTGGGTAGGCTCTAGAAACTGTGAGCAAGCTCTAGAAAATATAGAGAGGCTCTAGAAACTGTGGAAAGCCTCTAGAATCTGTGGGCAGGCTCTAGAAACTGTGAGTATGCTCCAGAAAATGTAGGCAGGCTCTAGAATCTGTGGGCACTCTCTAGAATCTGTGGGCAGGCTCTAGAATCTGTGGGCAGGCTCTAGAAACTGTGACCAGTATCTAGGAACACTATGGCCAGGCTCTAGAAACTGTGAGTAGGCTCTAGAAACTGTGGGCAGGCTCTAGAATCTGTGAGCAGTCTCTAGAAACTGTGGGCAGGATCTAGAAACTGTGGGCAGGCTCTAGAAACTGTGAGCAGGGCCTATAAACTGTGAGCAGGCTCCAGAAACTGTGGGTAGGCTCTAGAAACTGTGAGCAGGCTCTAGAAAGTGTGAGGAGGCTCTAGAAACTGTGGGAAGCCTCTAGAATCTGTGGGCAGGCTCTAGAATTTGGGAGCAGTCTCTAGAAACTGTGGGCAGGCTCTAGAAACTGTGGGAATCATCTAGAAACTGTGATTAGGGTCTAGAAACTATGGGCATGCTCTAGAAACTGTGGGAAGCTTCTAGAAACTGTGGGCAGGATCTAGAAAATGTGGGCAGGCTCTAGAAACTGTGAGCAGGGCCTAGAAACTGTGAGCAGGCACGAGAAACTGTGGGTAGGCTCTAGAAACTGTGAGCAGGCTCTAGAAAATATAGAGAGGCTCTAGAAACTATGGGAACCCTCTAGAATCTGTGAGCAGTCTCTAGAAACTGTGGGCAGGTTCTAGAAACTGTGGGCAGGATCTAGAAACTGTGGGCAGGCTCTAGAAACTGTGAGCAGGCTCTATAAACTATGGGCCGGGTCTAGAAAATGTGAACAGGCTCTAGAAACTGTGGGGAGGCTGTAGAAACTGTGGGGAATCTCTAGAAACTGTGGGAAGGATCTAGAAACTATTTGCAGGATCTAGAAACTGTGGGCAGGATCTAGAAACTGTGTGCAGGCTCTAGAAACTGTGGGTAGGCTCTAGAAACGGAGGGAAGCCTCTAGAAACTGTGGGCAGGATCTAGAAACTGTGGGCAGGCTCTAGAAACTGTGGGCAGTATCTAGAAAATGTGGGCAGGCTCTAGAAACTGTGAGCAGAGCCTAGAAACTGTGAGCAGGCACCAGAAACTGTGGGTAGGCTCTAGAAACTGTGAGCAGGCTCTAGAAAATATAGAGAGGCTCTAGAAACTGTGGGAACCCTCTAGAATCTGTGGGCAGGCTCTAGAATCTGTGAGCAGTCTCTAGAAACTGTGGGCAGGATCTAGAAACTGTGGGCAGGATCTAGAAACTGTGGGCAGGCTCTAGAAACTGTGAGCAGGCTCTAGAAACTGTGGGCAGTATCTAGAAAATGTGGGCAGGCTCTAGAAACTGTGAGTAGGGTCTAGAAACTGAGGGCAGTCTCTAGGAAATGTGAGCAGGCTCTAGGAACTGTGAGCAGGGCCTATAAACTGTGAGCAGGCTCCAGAAACTGTGGGTAGGTTCTAGAAACTGTGAGCAGGCTCTAGAAAGTGTGAGGAGGCTCTAGAAACTGTGGGAAGCCTCTAGAATCTGTGGGCAGGCTCTAGAATCTGTGAGCAGTCTCTAGAAACTGTGGGCAGGCTCCAGAAACTGTGAGTACACTCTAGAAATTGTGGAAAGGCTCTAGAAACTGTGGGGAGCCTCTAAAAACTGTGGGAAGGATCTAGAAACTGTCAGCAGTCTCTAGAAACTGTGGGCAGGATCTAGAAACTGTGTGCAGGCTCCAGAAACTGTGAGCAGGATCTAGAAACTGTGAGCAGGCTGTAGAAACTGTGGGCAGGCTCTAGAAATCGTTAGCAGGTTCTAGAATCTGTTAGCACGATCTAGAAACTGTGAGCAGGCTCTAGAAACTGTGGGCAGACTCTAGAATCTTTGAGTAGGCTCTAGACACTGTGGGCAGTCTATAAAATATGTGAGCAGTCTCTAGAAACTGTGAGCAGGCTTTAGAAACTGTGGGCAGGTTCTGGAAACTGTGAGCAGGCTCTAGAATATGTGGGAAGCCTCTACAAACATTGGGAAGCCTCTAGAAACTGTAGGCAGGATCTAGAAACTGTGGACAGAAAATAGGAACTGTGGGCAGGCTCTAGGAACTGCGAGCAGGCTCTAGAAACTGTGGGCAGACTCTAGAAACTGTGGGAATCATCTAGAAACTGTGATTAGGGTCTAGAAACTATGGGCATGCTCTAGAAACTGTGGGAAGCCTCTAGAAACTGTGGGCAGGATCTAGAAAATGTGGGCAGGCTCTAGAAACTGTGACCAGGGCCTAGAAACTGTGAGCAGGCACCAGAAACTTTGGGTAGGCTCTAGAAACTGTGAGCAGGCTCTAGAAAATATAGAGAGGCTCTAGAAACTGTGGGAACCCTCTAGAATCTGTGGGCAGGCTCTAGAAACTGTGAGTAGGCTCCAGAATATGTGGACAGGCTCTAGAAACTGTGAGCAGGGCCTAGAAACTGTGAGCAGGCACCAGAAACTGTGGGTAGGCTCTAGAAACTGTGAGCAGGCTCTAGAAAATATAGAGAGGCTCTAGAAACTGTGGGAACCCTCTAGAATCTGTGGGCAGGCTCTAGAAACTGTGAGTAGGCTCCAGAAAATGTGGGCAGGCTCTAGAATCTGTGGGCAGGCTCTAGAATCTGTGGGAAGGCTCTAGAATCTGTGGGCAGGCTCTAGAATCTGTGGGCAGGCTCTAGAAACTATGGGCAGGGTCTAGAATCTATGGGGAGGCTCTAGAAACTGTGAGTAGGCTCTAGAAACTGTGGGCAGGCTCTAGAATCTGTGAGCAGTCTCTAGAAACTGTGGGCAGGATCTAGAAACTGTGAGCAGGGCCTAGAAACTGTGAGCAGGCACCAGAAACTGTGGGTAGGCTCTAGAAACTGTGAGCAAGCTCTAGAAAATATAGAGAGGCTCTAGAAACTGTGGAAAGCCTCTAGAATCTGTGGGCAGGCTCTAGAAACTGTGAGTATGCTCCAGAAAATGTAGGCAGGCTCTAGAATCTGTGGGCACTCTCTAGAATCTGTGGGCAGGCTCTAGAATCTGTGGGCAGGCTCTAGAAACTGTGACCAGTATCTAGGAACACTATGGCCAGGCTCTAGAAACTGTGAGTAGGCTCTAGAAACTGTGGGCAGGCTCTAGAATCTGTGAGCAGTCTCTAGAAACTGTGGGCAGGATCTAGAAACTGTGGGCAGGCTCTAGAAACTGTGAGCAGGCTCTAGAAACTGTGGGCCAGGTCTAGGAAATGTGAGCAGGCTCTAGAAGCTGTGAGCAGGGCCTATAAACTGTGAGCAGGCTCCAGAAACTGTGGGTAGGCTCTAGAAACTGTGAGCAGGCTCTAGAAAGTGTGAGGAGGCTCTAGAAACTGTGGGAAGCCTCTAGAATCTGTGGGCAGGCTCTAGAATTTGGGAGCAGTCTCTAGAAACTGTGGGCAGGCTCTAGAAACTGTGGGAATCATCTAGAAACTGTGATTAGGGTCTAGAAACTATGGGCATGCTCTAGAAACTGTGGGAAGCTTCTAGAAACTGTGGGCAGGATCTAGAAAATGTGGGCAGGCTCTAGAAACTGTGAGCAGGGCCTAGAAACTGTGAGCAGGCACGAGAAACTGTGGGTAGGCTCTAGAAACTGTGAGCAGGCTCTAGAAAATATAGAGAGGCTCTAGAAACTATGGGAACCCTCTAGAATCTGTGAGCAGTCTCTAGAAACTGTGGGCAGGTTCTAGAAACTGTGGGCAGGATCTAGAAACTGTGGGCAGGCTCTAGAAACTGTGAGCAGGCTCTATAAACTATGGGCCGGGTCTAGAAAATGTGAACAGGCTCTAGAAACTGTGGGGAGGCTGTAGAAACTGTGGGGAATCTCTAGAAACTGTGGGAAGGATCTAGAAACTATTTGCAGGATCTAGAAACTGTGGGCAGGATCTAGAAACTGTGTGCAGGCTCTAGAAACTGTGGGTAGGCTCTAGAAACGGAGGGAAGCCTCTAGAAACTGTGGGCAGGATCTAGAAACTGTGGGCAGGCTCTAGAAACTGTGGGCAGTATCTAGAAAATGTGGGCAGGCTCTAGAAACTGTGAGCAGAGCCTAGAAACTGTGAGCAGGCACCAGAAACTGTGGGTAGGCTCTAGAAACTGTGAGCAGGCTCTAGAAAATATAGAGAGGCTCTAGAAACTGTGGGAACCCTCTAGAATCTGTGGGCAGGCTCTAGAATCTGTGAGCAGTCTCTAGAAACTGTGGGCAGGATCTAGAAACTGTGGGCAGGATCTAGAAACTGTGGGCAGGCTCTAGAAACTGTGAGCAGGCTCTAGAAACTGTGGGCAGTATCTAGAAAATGTGGGCAGGCTCTAGAAACTGTGAGTAGGGTCTAGAAACTGAGGGCAGTCTCTAGGAAATGTGAGCAGGCTCTAGGAACTGTGAGCAGGGCCTATAAACTGTGAGCAGGCTCCAGAAACTGTGGGTAGGTTCTAGAAACTGTGAGCAGGCTCTAGAAAGTGTGAGGAGGCTCTAGAAACTGTGGGAAGCCTCTAGAATCTGTGGGCAGGCTCTAGAATCTGTGAGCAGTCTCTAGAAACTGTGGGCAGGCTCCAGAAACTGTGAGTACACTCTAGAAATTGTGGAAAGGCTCTAGAAACTGTGGGGAGCCTCTAAAAACTGTGGGAAGGATCTAGAAAGTGTCAGCAGTCTCTAGAAACTGTGGGCAGGATCTAGAAACTGTGTGCAGGCTCCAGAAACTGTGAGCAGGATCTAGAAACTGTGAGCAGGCTGTAGAAACTGTGGGCAGGCTCTAGAAATCGTTAGCAGGTTCTAGAATCTGTTAGCACGATCTAGAAACTGTGAGCAGGCTCTAGAAACTGTGGGCAGACTCTAGAATCTTTGAGTAGGCTCTAGACACTGTGGGCAGTCTATAAAATATGTGAGCAGTCTCTAGAAACTGTGAGCAGGCTTTAGAAACTGTGGGCAGGTTCTGGAAACTGTGAGCAGGCTCTAGAATATGTGGGAAGCCTCTACAAACATTGGGAAGCCTCTAGAAACTGTAGGCAGGATCTAGAAACTGTGGACAGAAAATAGGAACTGTGGGCAGGCTCTAGGAACTGCGAGCAGGCTCTAGAAACTGTGGGCAGGCTCTAGAAACTGTGGGAATCATCTAGAAACTGTGATTAGGGTCTAGAAACTATGGGCATGCTCTAGAAACTGTGGGAAGCCTCTAGAAACTGTGGGCAGGATCTAGAAAATGTGGGCAGGCTCTAGAAACTGTGACCAGGGCCTAGAAACTGTGAGCAGGCACCAGAAACTTTGGGTAGGCTCTAGAAACTGTGAGCAGGCTCTAGAAAATATAGAGAGGCTCTAGAAACTGTGGGAACCCTCTAGAATCTGTGGGCAGGCTCTAGAAACTGTGAGTAGGCTCCAGAATATGTGGACAGGCTCTAGAAACTGTGAGCAGGGCCTAGAAACTGTGAGCAGGCACCAGAAACTGTGGGTAGGCTCTAGAAACTGTGAGCAGGCTCTAGAAAATATAGAGAGGCTCTAGAAACTGTGGGAACCCTCTAGAATCTGTGGGCAGGCTCTAGAAACTGTGAGTAGGCTCCAGAAAATGTGGGCAGGCTCTAGAATCTGTGGGCAGGCTCTAGAATCTGTGGGAAGGCTCTAGAATCTGTGGGCAGGCTCTAGAATCTGTGGGCAGGCTCTAGAAACTATGGGCAGGGTCTAGAATCTATGGGGAGGCTCTAGAAACTGTGAGTAGGCTCTAGAAACTGTGGGCAGGCTCTAGAATCTGTGAGCAGTCTCTAGAAACTGTGGGCAGGATCTAGAAACTGTGAGCAGGGCCTAGAAACTGTGAGCAGGCACCAGAAACTGTGGGTAGGCTCTAGAAACTGTGAGCAAGCTCTAGAAAATATAGAGAGGCTCTAGAAACTGTGGAAAGCCTCTAGAATCTGTGGGCAGGCTCTAGAAACTGTGAGTATGCTCCAGAAAATGTAGGCAGGCTCTAGAATCTGTGGGCACTCTCTAGAATCTGTGGGCAGGCTCTAGAATCTGTGGGCAGGCTCTAGAAACTGTGACCAGTATCTAGGAACACTATGGCCAGGCTCTAGAAACTGTGAGTAGGCTCTAGAAACTGTGGGCAGGCTCTAGAATCTGTGAGCAGTCTCTAGAAACTGTGGGCAGGATCTAGAAACTGTGGGCAGGCTCTAGAAACTGTGAGCAGGGCCTATAAACTGTGAGCAGGCTCCAGAAACTGTGGGTAGGCTCTAGAAACTGTGAGCAGGCTCTAGAAAGTGTGAGGAGGCTCTAGAAACTGTGGGAAGCCTCTAGAATCTGTGGGCAGGCTCTAGAATTTGGGAGCAGTCTCTAGAAACTGTGGGCAGGCTCTAGAAACTGTGGGAATCATCTAGAAACTGTGATTAGGGTCTAGAAACTATGGGCATGCTCTAGAAACTGTGGGAAGCTTCTAGAAACTGTGGGCAGGATCTAGAAAATGTGGGCAGGCTCTAGAAACTGTGAGCAGGGCCTAGAAACTGTGAGCAGGCACGAGAAACTGTGGGTAGGCTCTAGAAACTGTGAGCAGGCTCTAGAAAATATAGAGAGGCTCTAGAAACTATGGGAACCCTCTAGAATCTGTGAGCAGTCTCTAGAAACTGTGGGCAGGTTCTAGAAACTGTGGGCAGGATCTAGAAACTGTGGGCAGGCTCTAGAAACTGTGAGCAGGCTCTATAAACTATGGGCCGGGTCTAGAAAATGTGAACAGGCTCTAGAAACTGTGGGGAGGCTGTAGAAACTGTGGGGAATCTCTAGAAACTGTGGGAAGGATCTAGAAACTATTTGCAGGATCTAGAAACTGTGGGCAGGATCTAGAAACTGTGTGCAGGCTCTAGAAACTGTGGGTAGGCTCTAGAAACGGAGGGAAGCCTCTAGAAACTGTGGGCAGGATCTAGAAACTGTGGGCAGGCTCTAGAAACTGTGGGCAGTATCTAGAAAATGTGGGCAGGCTCTAGAAACTGTGAGCAGAGCCTAGAAACTGTGAGCAGGCACCAGAAACTGTGGGTAGGCTCTAGAAACTGTGAGCAGGCTCTAGAAAATATAGAGAGGCTCTAGAAACTGTGGGAACCCTCTAGAATCTGTGGGCAGGCTCTAGAATCTGTGAGCAGTCTCTAGAAACTGTGGGCAGGATCTAGAAACTGTGGGCAGGATCTAGAAACTGTGGGCAGGCTCTAGAAACTGTGAGCAGGCTCTAGAAACTGTGGGCAGTATCTAGAAAATGTGGGCAGGCTCTAGAAACTGTGAGTAGGGTCTAGAAACTGAGGGCAGTCTCTAGGAAATGTGAGCAGGCTCTAGGAACTGTGAGCAGGGCCTATAAACTGTGAGCAGGCTCCAGAAACTGTGGGTAGGTTCTAGAAACTGTGAGCAGGCTCTAGAAAGTGTGAGGAGGCTCTAGAAACTGTGGGAAGCCTCTAGAATCTGTGGGCAGGCTCTAGAATCTGTGAGCAGTCTCTAGAAACTGTGGGCAGGCTCCAGAAACTGTGAGTACACTCTAGAAATTGTGGAAAGGCTCTAGAAACTGTGGGGAGCCTCTAAAAACTGTGGGAAGGATCTAGAAACTGTCAGCAGTCTCTAGAAACTGTGGGCAGGATCTAGAAACTGTGTGCAGGCTCCAGAAACTGTGAGCAGGATCTAGAAACTGTGAGCAGGCTGTAGAAACTGTGGGCAGGCTCTAGAAATCGTTAGCAGGTTCTAGAATCTGTTAGCACGATCTAGAAACTGTGAGCAGGCTCTAGAAACTGTGGGCAGACTCTAGAATCTTTGAGTAGGCTCTAGACACTGTGGGCAGTCTATAAAATATGTGAGCAGTCTCTAGAAACTGTGAGCAGGCTTTAGAAACTGTGGGCAGGTTCTGGAAACTGTGAGCAGGCTCTAGAATATGTGGGAAGCCTCTACAAACATTGGGAAGCCTCTAGAAACTGTAGGCAGGATCTAGAAACTGTGGACAGAAAATAGGAACTGTGGGCAGGCTCTAGGAACTGCGAGCAGGCTCTAGAAACTGTGGGCAGACTCTAGAAACTGTGGGAATCATCTAGAAACTGTGATTAGGGTCTAGAAACTATGGGCATGCTCTAGAAACTGTGGGAAGCCTCTAGAAACTGTGGGCAGGATCTAGAAAATGTGGGCAGGCTCTAGAAACTGTGACCAGGGCCTAGAAACTGTGAGCAGGCACCAGAAACTTTGGGTAGGCTCTAGAAACTGTGAGCAGGCTCTAGAAAATATAGAGAGGCTCTAGAAACTGTGGGAACCCTCTAGAATCTGTGGGCAGGCTCTAGAAACTGTGAGTAGGCTCCAGAAAATGTGGGCAGGCTCTAGAATCTGTGGGCAGGCTCTAGAATCTGTGGGAAGGCTCTAGAATCTGTGGGCAGGCTCTAGAATCTGTGGGCAGGCTCTAGAAACTATGGGCAGGGTCTAGAATCTATGGGGAGGCTCTAGAAACTGTGAGTAGGCTCTAGAAACTGTGGGCAGGCTCTAGAATCTGTGAGCAGTCTCTAGAAACTGTGGGCAGGATCTAGAAACTGTGAGCAGGGCCTAGAAACTGTGAGCAGGCACCAGAAACTGTGGGTAGGCTCTAGAAACTGTGAGCAAGCTCTAGAAAATATAGAGAGGCTCTAGAAACTGTGGAAAGCCTCTAGAATCTGTGGGCAGGCTCTAGAAACTGTGAGTATGCTCCAGAAAATGTAGGCAGGCTCTAGAATCTGTGGGCACTCTCTAGAATCTGTGGGCAGGCTCTAGAATCTGTGGGCAGGCTCTAGAAACTGTGACCAGTATCTAGGAACACTATGGCCAGGCTCTAGAAACTGTGAGTAGGCTCTAGAAACTGTGGGCAGGCTCTAGAATCTGTGAGCAGTCTCTAGAAACTGTGGGCAGGATCTAGAAACTGTGGGCAGGCTCTAGAAACTGTGAGCAGGCTCTAGAAACTGTGGGCCAGGTCTAGGAAATGTGAGCAGGCTCTAGAAGCTGTGAGCAGGGCCTATAAACTGTGAGCAGGCTCCAGAAACTGTGGGTAGGCTCTAGAAACTGTGAGCAGGCTCTAGAAAGTGTGAGGAGGCTCTAGAAACTGTGGGAAGCCTCTAGAATCTGTGGGCAGGCTCTAGAATTTGGGAGCAGTCTCTAGAAACTGTGGGCAGGCTCTAGAAACTGTGGGAATCATCTAGAAACTGTGATTAGGGTCTAGAAACTATGGGCATGCTCTAGAAACTGTGGGAAGCTTCTAGAAACTGTGGGCAGGATCTAGAAAATGTGGGCAGGCTCTAGAAACTGTGAGCAGGGCCTAGAAACTGTGAGCAGGCACGAGAAACTGTGGGTAGGCTCTAGAAACTGTGAGCAGGCTCTAGAAAATATAGAGAGGCTCTAGAAACTATGGGAACCCTCTAGAATCTGTGAGCAGTCTCTAGAAACTGTGGGCAGGTTCTAGAAACTGTGGGCAGGATCTAGAAACTGTGGGCAGGCTCTAGAAACTGTGAGCAGGCTCTATAAACTATGGGCCGGGTCTAGAAAATGTGAACAGGCTCTAGAAACTGTGGGGAGGCTGTAGAAACTGTGGGGAATCTCTAGAAACTGTGGGAAGGATCTAGAAACTATTTGCAGGATCTAGAAACTGTGGGCAGGATCTAGAAACTGTGTGCAGGCTCTAGAAACTGTGGGTAGGCTCTAGAAACGGAGGGAAGCCTCTAGAAACTGTGGGCAGGATCTAGAAACTGTGGGCAGGCTCTAGAAACTGTGGGCAGTATCTAGAAAATGTGGGCAGGCTCTAGAAACTGTGAGCAGAGCCTAGAAACTGTGAGCAGGCACCAGAAACTGTGGGTAGGCTCTAGAAACTGTGAGCAGGCTCTAGAAAATATAGAGAGGCTCTAGAAACTGTGGGAACCCTCTAGAATCTGTGGGCAGGCTCTAGAATCTGTGAGCAGTCTCTAGAAACTGTGGGCAGGATCTAGAAACTGTGGGCAGGATCTAGAAACTGTGGGCAGGCTCTAGAAACTGTGAGCAGGCTCTAGAAACTGTGGGCAGTATCTAGAAAATGTGGGCAGGCTCTAGAAACTGTGAGTAGGGTCTAGAAACTGAGGGCAGTCTCTAGGAAATGTGAGCAGGCTCTAGGAACTGTGAGCAGGGCCTATAAACTGTGAGCAGGCTCCAGAAACTGTGGGTAGGTTCTAGAAACTGTGAGCAGGCTCTAGAAAGTGTGAGGAGGCTCTAGAAACTGTGGGAAGCCTCTAGAATCTGTGGGCAGGCTCTAGAATCTGTGAGCAGTCTCTAGAAACTGTGGGCAGGCTCCAGAAACTGTGAGTACACTCTAGAAATTGTGGAAAGGCTCTAGAAACTGTGGGGAGCCTCTAAAAACTGTGGGAAGGATCTAGAAAGTGTCAGCAGTCTCTAGAAACTGTGGGCAGGATCTAGAAACTGTGTGCAGGCTCCAGAAACTGTGAGCAGGATCTAGAAACTGTGAGCAGGCTGTAGAAACTGTGGGCAGGCTCTAGAAATCGTTAGCAGGTTCTAGAATCTGTTAGCACGATCTAGAAACTGTGAGCAGGCTCTAGAAACTGTGGGCAGACTCTAGAATCTTTGAGTAGGCTCTAGACACTGTGGGCAGTCTATAAAATATGTGAGCAGTCTCTAGAAACTGTGAGCAGGCTTTAGAAACTGTGGGCAGGTTCTGGAAACTGTGAGCAGGCTCTAGAATATGTGGGAAGCCTCTACAAACATTGGGAAGCCTCTAGAAACTGTAGGCAGGATCTAGAAACTGTGGACAGAAAATAGGAACTGTGGGCAGGCTCTAGGAACTGCGAGCAGGCTCTAGAAACTGTGGGCAGGCTCTAGAAACTGTGGGAATCATCTAGAAACTGTGATTAGGGTCTAGAAACTATGGGCATGCTCTAGAAACTGTGGGAAGCCTCTAGAAACTGTGGGCAGGATCTAGAAAATGTGGGCAGGCTCTAGAAACTGTGACCAGGGCCTAGAAACTGTGAGCAGGCACCAGAAACTTTGGGTAGGCTCTAGAAACTGTGAGCAGGCTCTAGAAAATATAGAGAGGCTCTAGAAACTGTGGGAACCCTCTAGAATCTGTGGGCAGGCTCTAGAAACTGTGAGTAGGCTCCAGAATATGTGGACAGGCTCTAGAAACTGTGAGCAGGGCCTAGAAACTGTGAGCAGGCACCAGAAACTGTGGGTAGGCTCTAGAAACTGTGAGCAGGCTCTAGAAAATATAGAGAGGCTCTAGAAACTGTGGGAACCCTCTAGAATCTGTGGGCAGGCTCTAGAAACTGTGAGTAGGCTCCAGAAAATGTGGGCAGGCTCTAGAATCTGTGGGCAGGCTCTAGAATCTGTGGGAAGGCTCTAGAATCTGTGGGCAGGCTCTAGAATCTGTGGGCAGGCTCTAGAAACTATGGGCAGGGTCTAGAATCTATGGGGAGGCTCTAGAAACTGTGAGTAGGCTCTAGAAACTGTGGGCAGGCTCTAGAATCTGTGAGCAGTCTCTAGAAACTGTGGGCAGGATCTAGAAACTGTGAGCAGGGCCTAGAAACTGTGAGCAGGCACCAGAAACTGTGGGTAGGCTCTAGAAACTGTGAGCAAGCTCTAGAAAATATAGAGAGGCTCTAGAAACTGTGGAAAGCCTCTAGAATCTGTGGGCAGGCTCTAGAAACTGTGAGTATGCTCCAGAAAATGTAGGCAGGCTCTAGAATCTGTGGGCACTCTCTAGAATCTGTGGGCAGGCTCTAGAATCTGTGGGCAGGCTCTAGAAACTGTGACCAGTATCTAGGAACACTATGGCCAGGCTCTAGAAACTGTGAGTAGGCTCTAGAAACTGTGGGCAGGCTCTAGAATCTGTGAGCAGTCTCTAGAAACTGTGGGCAGGATCTAGAAACTGTGGGCAGGCTCTAGAAACTGTGAGCAGGCTCTAGAAACTGTGGGCCAGGTCTAGGAAATGTGAGCAGGCTCTAGAAGCTGTGAGCAGGGCCTATAAACTGTGAGCAGGCTCCAGAAACTGTGGGTAGGCTCTAGAAACTGTGAGCAGGCTCTAGAAAGTGTGAGGAGGCTCTAGAAACTGTGGGAAGCCTCTAGAATCTGTGGGCAGGCTCTAGAATTTGGGAGCAGTCTCTAGAAACTGTGGGCATGCTCCAGAAACTGTGAGTACACTCTAGAAATTGTGGAAAGGCTCTAGAAACTGTGGGGAGCCTCTAAAAACTGTGGGAAGGATCTAGAAACTGACAGCAGTCTCTAGAAACTGTGAGCAGTCTCTAGAAACTGCAGGCTGGCTCTAGAAACTGTGGGAAGGCTCTAGAAACTGTGAGCAGGGCCTAGAAACAGTGAGCACCAGAAACTGTGGGTAGGCTCTAGAAACTGTGAGAAGGCTCCAGAAACTGGGCCGGCTCTAGAATATGTGGGCAGGTTCTAGAATCTGTGAGCAGTCTCTAGAATCTGTGGGCAGTCTCTAGAATCTGTGGGCAGGCTCTAGAATCTATGGGCAGGCTCTAGAATCTGTGAGCAGTCTCTAGAAACTGTGGGCAGGTTCTAGAAACTGTGGGCAGGATCTAGAAACTGTGGGCAGGTTCTAGAAACTGTGAGCAGGCTCTATAAACTATGGGCCGGGTCTAGAAAATGTGAACAGGCTCTAGAAACGGTGGGGAGGCTGTAGAAACTGTGGGGAATCTCTAGAAACTGTGGGAAGGATCTAGAAACTATTTGCAGGATCTAGAAACTGTGGGCAGGATCTAGAAACTGTGGGCAGGCTCTAGAAACTGCGAGCAGGCTCTAGAAACTGTGGGCAGGCTCTAGAAACTGTGGGAATCATCTAGAAACTGTGATTAGGGTCTAGAAACTATGGGCATGCTCTAGAAACTGTGGGAAGCCTCTAGAAACTGTGGACAGGATCTAGAAAATGTGGGCAGGCTCTAGAAACTGTGAGCAGGGCCTAGAAACTGTGAGCAGGCACCAGAAACTGTGGGTAGGCTCTAGAAACTGTGAGCAGGCTCTAGAAAATATAGAGAGGCTCTAGAAACTGTGGGAACACTCTAGAATCTGTGGGCAGGCTCTAGAATCTGTGAGCAGTCTCTAGAAACTGTGGGCAGGATCTAGAAACTGTGGGCAGGATCTAGAAACTGTGGGCAGGCTCTAGAAACTGTGAGCAGGCTCTAGAAACTGTGGGCAGTATCTAGAAAATGTGGGCAGGCTCTAGAAACTGTGAGTAGGGTCTAGAAACTGAGGGCAGTCTCTAGGAAATGTGAGCAGGCTCTAGGAACTGTGAGCAGGGCCTATAAACTGTGAGCAGGCTCCAGAAACTGTGGGTAGGCTCTAGAAACTGTGAGCAAGCTCTAGAAAGTGTGAGGAGGCTCTAGAAACTGTGGGAAGCCTCTAGAATCTGTGGGCAGGCTCTAGAATCTGTGAGCAGTCTCTAGAAACTGTGGGCAGGCTCCAGAAACTGTGAGTACACTCTAGAAATTGTGGAAAGGCTCTAGAAACTGTGGGGAGCCTCTAAAAACTGTGGGAAGGATCTAGAAACTGTCCGCAGTCTCTAGAAACTGTGGGCAGGTTGTACAAACTGCGGGCATGCTCTTGAAACTGTGGGAACCCTCTAGAAATTGTCAGCAGGCTCTAGAAACTGTGGGCAGTCCCTAGAAACTGCAGGCCGGCTCTAGAAACTATGGGAAGGCTCTAGAAACTGTGAGCAGGGCCTAGAAACTGTGAGCACCAGAAACTGTGGGTAGGCTCTAGAAACTGTGAGAAGGCTCCAGAAACTGTGGGCAGGCTCTAGAATATGTGGGCAGGTTCTAGAACCTGTGGGCAGGCTCTAGAATCTATGGGCAGGCTCTAGAATCTGTGAGCAGGCTCTAGAATCTGTGGGCAGGCTCTAGAATCTGTGGGCAGGATCTAGAATCTATGGGCAGGCTCTAGAATCTGTGAGCAGTCTCTAGAAACTGTGGGCAGGGCAGGATCTAGAAACTGTGGGCAGGCTCTAGAAACTGTGAGCAGGCTCTATAAACTATGGGCCGGGTCTAGAAAATGTGAACAGGCTCTAGAAACTGTGGGGAGGCTGTAGAAACTGTGGGGAATCTCTAGAAACTGTGGGAAGGATCTAGAAACTATTTGCAGGCTCTTGAAACTGTGAGAAGGCTCCAGAAACTGTGGGCAGGCTCTAGAATCTGTGGGCAGGCTCTAGAATCTGTGAGCAGGCTCTAGAATCTGTGGGCAGGCTCTAGAATCTGTGAGCAGTCTCTAGAAACTCTGGGCAGGATCTAGAAACTGTGGGCAGGATCTAGAAACTGTGTGCAGGCTGCAGAAACTGTTAGCAGGATCTAGAAACTGTGAGCAGGCTGTAGAAACTGTGGGCAGGCTCTAGAAACCGTTAGCAGGTTCTAGAATCTGTTAGCACGATCTAGAAACTGTGAGCAGGCTCTAGAAACTGTGGGCAGACTCTAGAATCTTTGAGTAGGCTCTAGACACTGTGGGCAGTCTATAAAATATGTGAGCAGTCTCTAGAAACTGTGAGCAGGCTTTAGAAACTGTGGGCAGGTTCTCGAAACTGTGAGCAGGCTCTAGAATATGTGGGAAGCCTCTACAAACATTGGGAAGCCTCTAGAAACTGTAGGCAGGATCTAGAAACTGTGGGCAGAAAATAGGAACTGTGGGCAGGCTCTAGAAACTGCGAGCAGGCTCTAGAAGCTGTGGGCAGGCTCTAGAAACTGTGGGAATCATCTAGAAACTGTGATTAGGGTCTAGAAACTATGGGCATGCTCTAGAAACTGTGGGAAGCCTCTAGAAACTGTGGGCAGGATCTAGAAAATGTGGGCAGGCTCTAGAAACTGTGAGCAGGGCCTAGAAACTGTGAGCAGGCACCAGAAACTGTGGGTAGGCTCTAGAAACTGTGAGCAGGCTCTAGGAAATATAGAGAGGCTCTAGAAACTGTTGGAACCCTCTAGAATCTGTGGGCAGGCTCTAGAAACTGTGAGTAGGCTCCAGAAAATGTGGGCAGGCTCTAGAATCTGTGGGCAGGCTCTAGAAACTGTGAGTAGGCTCCAGAAAATGTGGGCAGGCTCTAGAATCTGTGGGCAGGCTCTAGAATCTGTGGGAAGGCTCTAGAATCTGTGGGAAGGCTCTAGAATCTGTGGGCAGGCTCTAGAATCTGTGGGCAGGCTCTAGAAACTATGGGCAGGGTCTAGAATCTATGGGGAGGCTCTAGAAACTGTGAGTAGGCTCTAGAAACTGTGGGCAGGCTCTAGAATCTGTGAGCAGTCTCTAGAAACTGTGGGCAGGATCTAGAAACTGTGAGCAGGGCCTAGAAACTGTGAGCAGGCACCAGAAACTGTGGGTAGGCTCTAGAAACTGTGAGCAAGCTCTAGAAAATATAGAGAGGCTCTAGAAACTGTGGGAAGCCTCTAGAATCTGTGGGCAGGCTCTAGAATCTGTGAGCAGTCTCTAGAAACTGTGGGCAGGCTCCAGAAACTGTAAGTACACTCTAGAAATTGTGGAAAGGCTCTAGAAACTGTGGGGAGCCTCTAAAAACTGTGGGAAGGATCTAGAAACTGACAGCAGTCTCTAGAAACTGTGGGCAGTCTCTAGAAACTGCAGGCCGGCTCTAGAAACTGTGGGAAGGCTCTAGAAACTGTGAGCAGGGCCTAGAAACAGTGAGCACCAGAAACTGTGGGTAGGCTCTAGAAACTGTGAGAAGGCTCCAGAAACTGGGCCGGCTCTAGAATATGTGGGCAGGTTCTAGAATCTGTGAGCAGTCTCTAGAATCTGTGGGCAGGCTCTAGAATCTGTGGGCAGGCTCTAGAATCTATAGGCAGGCTCTAGAATCTGTGAGCAGTCTCTAGAAACTGTGGGCAGGTTCTAGAAACTGTGGGCAGGATCTAGAAACTGTGGGCAGGCTCTATAAACTATGGGCCGGGTCTAGAAAATGTGAACAGGCTCTAGAAACTGTGGGGAGGCTGTCGAAACTGTGGGAAGGATCTAGAAACTATTTGCGGGATCTAGAAACTGTGGGCAGGATCTAGAAACTGTGTGCAGGCTCTAGAAACTGTGGGTAGGCTCTAGAAACGGAGGGAAGCCTCTAGAAACTGTGGGCAGGATCTAGAAACTGTGGGCAGGCTCTAGAAACTGTGATCAGTGTCTAGAAACTGAGGGCAGGATCTAGAGACTGTGAGCAGGCTCTAGAAATGGTGGGCATGCTCTAGAAACTGTGCGCAGGCTCCAGAAACTTTGGGCCCGCTCCAGAAACTGTGGGCAGGCTCTAGAAAATGTGGGCCGGCTCCAGAAACTGTGGACAGTCTCTGGAAACATTTAGCAGGCTCCAGAATCTGTAAGCAGGCTCTAGAAACTGTGAGCAGGCTCTAGAAACTGTGGGCAGGCTCTAGAAACTGTTAGCAGGTTCTAGAATCTGTTAGCACGATCTAGGAACTGTGAGCAGGCTCTAGAAACTGTGGGCAGACTCTAGAATCTGTTAGCACGATCTAGGAACTGTGAGCAGGCTCTAGAAACTGTGGGCAGACTCTAGAATCTGTGGGCAGGCTCTAGAAACTGTGAGTATGCTCCAGAAAATGTGAGCAGGCTCTAGAAACTGTGGGCAGTCTATAAAATATGTGAGCAGTCTCTAGAAACTGTGAGCAGGCTTTAGAAACTGTGGGCAGGTTCTGGAAACTGTGAGCAGGCTCTAGAATATGTGGGAAGCCTCTACAAACATTGGGAAGCCTCTAGAAACTGTAGGCAGGATCTAGAAACTGTGGACAGAAAATAGGAACTGTGGGCAGGCTCTAGAAACTGTGACCAGGGCCTAGAAACTGTGAGCAGGCACCAGAAACTTTGGGTAGGCTCTAGAAACTGTGAGCAGGCTCTAGAAAATATAGAGAGGCTCTAGAAACTGTGGGAACCCTCTAGAATCTGTGGGCAGGCTCTAGAAACTGTGAGTAGGCTCCAGAATATGTGGACAGGCTCTAGAAACTGTGAGCAGGGCCTAGAAACTGTGAGCAGGCACCAGAAACTGTGGGTAGGCTCTAGAAACTGTGAGCAGGCTCTAGAAAATATAGAGAGGCTCTAGAAACTGTGGGAACCCTCTAGAATCTGTGGGCAGGCTCTAGAAACTGTGAGTAGGCTCCAGAAAATGTGGGCAGGCTCTAGAATCTGTGGGCAGGCTCTAGAATCTGTGGGAAGGCTCTAGAATCTGTGGGCAGGCTCTAGAATCTGTGGGCAGGCTCTAGAAACTATGGGCAGGGTCTAGAATCTATGGGGAGGCTCTAGAAACTGTGAGTAGGCTCTAGAAACTGTGGGCAGGCTCTAGAATCTGTGAGCAGTCTCTAGAAACTGTGGGCAGGATCTAGAAACTGTGAGCAGGGCCTAGAAACTGTGAGCAGGCACCAGAAACTGTGGGTAGGCTCTAGAAACTGTGAGCAAGCTCTAGAAAATATAGAGAGGCTCTAGAAACTGTGGAAAGCCTCTAGAATCTGTGGGCAGGCTCTAGAAACTGTGAGTATGCTCCAGAAAATGTAGGCAGGCTCTAGAATCTGTGGGCACTCTCTAGAATCTGTGGGCAGGCTCTAGAATCTGTGGGCAGGCTCTAGAAACTGTGACCAGTATCTAGGAACACTATGGCCAGGCTCTAGAAACTGTGAGTAGGCTCTAGAAACTGTGGGCAGGCTCTAGAATCTGTGAGCAGTCTCTAGAAACTGTGGGCAGGATCTAGAAACTGTGGGCAGGCTCTAGAAACTGTGAGCAGGCTCTAGAAACTGTGGGCCAGGTCTAGGAAATGTGAGCAGGCTCTAGAAGCTGTGAGCAGGGCCTATAAACTGTGAGCAGGCTCCAGAAACTGTGGGTAGGCTCTAGAAACTGTGAGCAGGCTCTAGAAAGTGTGAGGAGGCTCTAGAAACTGTGGGAAGCCTCTAGAATCTGTGGGCAGGCTCTAGAATTTGGGAGCAGTCTCTAGAAACTGTGGGCATGCTCCAGAAACTGTGAGTACACTCTAGAAATTGTGGAAAGGCTCTAGAAACTGTGGGGAGCCTCTAAAAACTGTGGGAAGGATCTAGAAACTGACAGCAGTCTCTAGAAACTGTGAGCAGTCTCTAGAAACTGCAGGCTGGCTCTAGAAACTGTGGGAAGGCTCTAGAAACTGTGAGCAGGGCCTAGAAACAGTGAGCACCAGAAACTGTGGGTAGGCTCTAGAAACTGTGAGAAGGCTCCAGAAACTGGGCCGGCTCTAGAATATGTGGGCAGGTTCTAGAATCTGTGAGCAGTCTCTAGAATCTGTGGGCAGTCTCTAGAATCTGTGGGCAGGCTCTAGAATCTATGGGCAGGCTCTAGAATCTGTGAGCAGTCTCTAGAAACTGTGGGCAGGTTCTAGAAACTGTGGGCAGGATCTAGAAACTGTGGGCAGGTTCTAGAAACTGTGAGCAGGCTCTATAAACTATGGGCCGGGTCTAGAAAATGTGAACAGGCTCTAGAAACGGTGGGGAGGCTGTAGAAACTGTGGGGAATCTCTAGAAACTGTGGGAAGGATCTAGAAACTATTTGCAGGATCTAGAAACTGTGGGCAGGATCTAGAAACTGTGGGCAGGCTCTAGAAACTGCGAGCAGGCTCTAGAAACTGTGGGCAGGCTCTAGAAACTGTGGGAATCATCTAGAAACTGTGATTAGGGTCTAGAAACTATGGGCATGCTCTAGAAACTGTGGGAAGCCTCTAGAAACTGTGGACAGGATCTAGAAAATGTGGGCAGGCTCTAGAAACTGTGAGCAGGGCCTAGAAACTGTGAGCAGGCACCAGAAACTGTGGGTAGGCTCTAGAAACTGTGAGCAGGCTCTAGAAAATATAGAGAGGCTCTAGAAACTGTGGGAACACTCTAGAATCTGTGGGCAGGCTCTAGAATCTGTGAGCAGTCTCTAGAAACTGTGGGCAGGATCTAGAAACTGTGGGCAGGATCTAGAAACTGTGGGCAGGCTCTAGAAACTGTGAGCAGGCTCTAGAAACTGTGGGCAGTATCTAGAAAATGTGGGCAGGCTCTAGAAACTGTGAGTAGGGTCTAGAAACTGAGGGCAGTCTCTAGGAAATGTGAGCAGGCTCTAGGAACTGTGAGCAGGGCCTATAAACTGTGAGCAGGCTCCAGAAACTGTGGGTAGGCTCTAGAAACTGTGAGCAAGCTCTAGAAAGTGTGAGGAGGCTCTAGAAACTGTGGGAAGCCTCTAGAATCTGTGGGCAGGCTCTAGAATCTGTGAGCAGTCTCTAGAAACTGTGGGCAGGCTCCAGAAACTGTGAGTACACTCTAGAAATTGTGGAAAGGCTCTAGAAACTGTGGGGAGCCTCTAAAAACTGTGGGAAGGATCTAGAAACTGTCCGCAGTCTCTAGAAACTGTGGGCAGGTTGTACAAACTGCGGGCATGCTCTTGAAACTGTGGGAACCCTCTAGAAATTGTCAGCAGGCTCTAGAAACTGTGGGCAGTCCCTAGAAACTGCAGGCCGGCTCTAGAAACTATGGGAAGGCTCTAGAAACTGTGAGCAGGGCCTAGAAACTGTGAGCACCAGAAACTGTGGGTAGGCTCTAGAAACTGTGAGAAGGCTCCAGAAACTGTGGGCAGGCTCTAGAATATGTGGGCAGGTTCTAGAACCTGTGGGCAGGCTCTAGAATCTATGGGCAGGCTCTAGAATCTGTGAGCAGGCTCTAGAATCTGTGGGCAGGCTCTAGAATCTGTGGGCAGGATCTAGAATCTATGGGCAGGCTCTAGAATCTGTGAGCAGTCTCTAGAAACTGTGGGCAGGGCAGGATCTAGAAACTGTGGGCAGGCTCTAGAAACTGTGAGCAGGCTCTATAAACTATGGGCCGGGTCTAGAAAATGTGAACAGGCTCTAGAAACTGTGGGGAGGCTGTAGAAACTGTGGGGAATCTCTAGAAACTGTGGGAAGGATCTAGAAACTATTTGCAGGCTCTTGAAACTGTGAGAAGGCTCCAGAAACTGTGGGCAGGCTCTAGAATCTGTGGGCAGGCTCTAGAATCTGTGAGCAGGCTCTAGAATCTGTGGGCAGGCTCTAGAATCTGTGAGCAGTCTCTAGAAACTCTGGGCAGGATCTAGAAACTGTGGGCAGGATCTAGAAACTGTGTGCAGGCTGCAGAAACTGTTAGCAGGATCTAGAAACTGTGAGCAGGCTGTAGAAACTGTGGGCAGGCTCTAGAAACCGTTAGCAGGTTCTAGAATCTGTTAGCACGATCTAGAAACTGTGAGCAGGCTCTAGAAACTGTGGGCAGACTCTAGAATCTTTGAGTAGGCTCTAGACACTGTGGGCAGTCTATAAAATATGTGAGCAGTCTCTAGAAACTGTGAGCAGGCTTTAGAAACTGTGGGCAGGTTCTCGAAACTGTGAGCAGGCTCTAGAATATGTGGGAAGCCTCTACAAACATTGGGAAGCCTCTAGAAACTGTAGGCAGGATCTAGAAACTGTGGGCAGAAAATAGGAACTGTGGGCAGGCTCTAGAAACTGCGAGCAGGCTCTAGAAGCTGTGGGCAGGCTCTAGAAACTGTGGGAATCATCTAGAAACTGTGATTAGGGTCTAGAAACTATGGGCATGCTCTAGAAACTGTGGGAAGCCTCTAGAAACTGTGGGCAGGATCTAGAAAATGTGGGCAGGCTCTAGAAACTGTGAGCAGGGCCTAGAAACTGTGAGCAGGCACCAGAAACTGTGGGTAGGCTCTAGAAACTGTGAGCAGGCTCTAGGAAATATAGAGAGGCTCTAGAAACTGTTGGAACCCTCTAGAATCTGTGGGCAGGCTCTAGAAACTGTGAGTAGGCTCCAGAAAATGTGGGCAGGCTCTAGAATCTGTGGGCAGGCTCTAGAAACTGTGAGTAGGCTCCAGAAAATGTGGGCAGGCTCTAGAATCTGTGGGCAGGCTCTAGAATCTGTGGGAAGGCTCTAGAATCTGTGGGAAGGCTCTAGAATCTGTGGGCAGGCTCTAGAATCTGTGGGCAGGCTCTAGAAACTATGGGCAGGGTCTAGAATCTATGGGGAGGCTCTAGAAACTGTGAGTAGGCTCTAGAAACTGTGGGCAGGCTCTAGAATCTGTGAGCAGTCTCTAGAAACTGTGGGCAGGATCTAGAAACTGTGAGCAGGGCCTAGAAACTGTGAGCAGGCACCAGAAACTGTGGGTAGGCTCTAGAAACTGTGAGCAAGCTCTAGAAAATATAGAGAGGCTCTAGAAACTGTGGGAAGCCTCTAGAATCTGTGGGCAGGCTCTAGAATCTGTGAGCAGTCTCTAGAAACTGTGGGCAGGCTCCAGAAACTGTGAGTACACTCTAGAAATTGTGGAAAGGCTCTAGAAACTGTGGGGAGCCTCTAAAAACTGTGGGAAGGATCTAGAAACTGACAGCAGTCTCTAGAAACTGTGGGCAGTCTCTAGAAACTGCAGGCCGGCTCTAGAAACTGTGGGAAGGCTCTAGAAACTGTGAGCAGGGCCTAGAAACAGTGAGCACCAGAAACTGTGGGTAGGCTCTAGAAACTGTGAGAAGGCTCCAGAAACTGGGCCGGCTCTAGAATATGTGGGCAGGTTCTAGAATCTGTGAGCAGTCTCTAGAATCTGTGGGCAGGCTCTAGAATCTGTGGGCAGGCTCTAGAATCTATAGGCAGGCTCTAGAATCTGTGAGCAGTCTCTAGAAACTGTGGGCAGGTTCTAGAAACTGTGGGCAGGATCTAGAAACTGTGGGCAGGCTCTATAAACTATGGGCCGGGTCTAGAAAATGTGAACAGGCTCTAGAAACTGTGGGGAGGCTGTCGAAACTGTGGGAAGGATCTAGAAACTATTTGCGGGATCTAGAAACTGTGGGCAGGATCTAGAAACTGTGTGCAGGCTCTAGAAACTGTGGGTAGGCTCTAGAAACGGAGGGAAGCCTCTAGAAACTGTGGGCAGGATCTAGAAACTGTGGGCAGGCTCTAGAAACTGTGATCAGTGTCTAGAAACTGAGGGCAGGATCTAGAGACTGTGAGCAGGCTCTAGAAATGGTGGGCATGCTCTAGAAACTGTGCGCAGGCTCCAGAAACTTTGGGCCCGCTCCAGAAACTGTGGGCAGGCTCTAGAAAATGTGGGCCGGCTCCAGAAACTGTGGACAGTCTCTGGAAACATTTAGCAGGCTCCAGAATCTGTAAGCAGGCTCTAGAAACTGTGAGCAGGCTCTAGAAACTGTGGGCAGGCTCTAGAAACTGTTAGCAGGTTCTAGAATCTGTTAGCACGATCTAGGAACTGTGAGCAGGCTCTAGAAACTGTGGGCAGACTCTAGAATCTGTTAGCACGATCTAGGAACTGTGAGCAGGCTCTAGAAACTGTGGGCAGACTCTAGAATCTGTGGGCAGGCTCTAGAAACTGTGAGTATGCTCCAGAAAATGTGAGCAGGCTCTAGAAACTGTGGGCAGTCTATAAAATATGTGAGCAGTCTCTAGAAACTGTGAGCAGGCTTTAGAAACTGTGGGCAGGTTCTGGAAACTGTGAGCAGGCTCTAGAATATGTGGGAAGCCTCTACAAACATTGGGAAGCCTCTAGAAACTGTAGGCAGGATCTAGAAACTGTGGACAGAAAATAGGAACTGTGGGCAGGCTCTAGAAACTGTGACCAGGGCCTAGAAACTGTGAGCAGGCACCAGAAACTTTGGGTAGGCTCTAGAAACTGTGAGCAGGCTCTAGAAAATATAGAGAGGCTCTAGAAACTGTGGGAACCCTCTAGAATCTGTGGGCAGGCTCTAGAAACTGTGAGTAGGCTCCAGAATATGTGGACAGGCTCTAGAAACTGTGAGCAGGGCCTAGAAACTGTGAGCAGGCACCAGAAACTGTGGGTAGGCTCTAGAAACTGTGAGCAGGCTCTAGAAAATATAGAGAGGCTCTAGAAACTGTGGGAACCCTCTAGAATCTGTGGGCAGGCTCTAGAAACTGTGAGTAGGCTCCAGAAAATGTGGGCAGGCTCTAGAATCTGTGGGCAGGCTCTAGAATCTGTGGGAAGGCTCTAGAATCTGTGGGCAGGCTCTAGAATCTGTGGGCAGGCTCTAGAAACTATGGGCAGGGTCTAGAATCTATGGGGAGGCTCTAGAAACTGTGAGTAGGCTCTAGAAACTGTGGGCAGGCTCTAGAATCTGTGAGCAGTCTCTAGAAACTGTGGGCAGGATCTAGAAACTGTGAGCAGGGCCTAGAAACTGTGAGCAGGCACCAGAAACTGTGGGTAGGCTCTAGAAACTGTGAGCAAGCTCTAGAAAATATAGAGAGGCTCTAGAAACTGTGGAAAGCCTCTAGAATCTGTGGGCAGGCTCTAGAAACTGTGAGTATGCTCCAGAAAATGTAGGCAGGCTCTAGAATCTGTGGGCACTCTCTAGAATCTGTGGGCAGGCTCTAGAATCTGTGGGCAGGCTCTAGAAACTGTGACCAGTATCTAGGAACACTATGGCCAGGCTCTAGAAACTGTGAGTAGGCTCTAGAAACTGTGGGCAGGCTCTAGAATCTGTGAGCAGTCTCTAGAAACTGTGGGCAGGATCTAGAAACTGTGGGCAGGCTCTAGAAACTGTGAGCAGGCTCTAGAAACTGTGGGCCAGGTCTAGGAAATGTGAGCAGGCTCTAGAAGCTGTGAGCAGGGCCTATAAACTGTGAGCAGGCTCCAGAAACTGTGGGTAGGCTCTAGAAACTGTGAGCAGGCTCTAGAAAGTGTGAGGAGGCTCTAGAAACTGTGGGAAGCCTCTAGAATCTGTGGGCAGGCTCTAGAATTTGGGAGCAGTCTCTAGAAACTGTGGGCATGCTCCAGAAACTGTGAGTACACTCTAGAAATTGTGGAAAGGCTCTAGAAACTGTGGGGAGCCTCTAAAAACTGTGGGAAGGATCTAGAAACTGACAGCAGTCTCTAGAAACTGTGAGCAGTCTCTAGAAACTGCAGGCTGGCTCTAGAAACTGTGGGAAGGCTCTAGAAACTGTGAGCAGGGCCTAGAAACAGTGAGCACCAGAAACTGTGGGTAGGCTCTAGAAACTGTGAGAAGGCTCCAGAAACTGGGCCGGCTCTAGAATATGTGGGCAGGTTCTAGAATCTGTGAGCAGTCTCTAGAATCTGTGGGCAGTCTCTAGAATCTGTGGGCAGGCTCTAGAATCTATGGGCAGGCTCTAGAATCTGTGAGCAGTCTCTAGAAACTGTGGGCAGGTTCTAGAAACTGTGGGCAGGATCTAGAAACTGTGGGCAGGTTCTAGAAACTGTGAGCAGGCTCTATAAACTATGGGCCGGGTCTAGAAAATGTGAACAGGCTCTAGAAACGGTGGGGAGGCTGTAGAAACTGTGGGGAATCTCTAGAAACTGTGGGAAGGATCTAGAAACTATTTGCAGGATCTAGAAACTGTGGGCAGGATCTAGAAACTGTGGGCAGGCTCTAGAAACTGCGAGCAGGCTCTAGAAACTGTGGGCAGGCTCTAGAAACTGTGGGAATCATCTAGAAACTGTGATTAGGGTCTAGAAACTATGGGCATGCTCTAGAAACTGTGGGAAGCCTCTAGAAACTGTGGACAGGATCTAGAAAATGTGGGCAGGCTCTAGAAACTGTGAGCAGGGCCTAGAAACTGTGAGCAGGCACCAGAAACTGTGGGTAGGCTCTAGAAACTGTGAGCAGGCTCTAGAAAATATAGAGAGGCTCTAGAAACTGTGGGAACACTCTAGAATCTGTGGGCAGGCTCTAGAATCTGTGAGCAGTCTCTAGAAACTGTGGGCAGGATCTAGAAACTGTGGGCAGGATCTAGAAACTGTGGGCAGGCTCTAGAAACTGTGAGCAGGCTCTAGAAACTGTGGGCAGTATCTAGAAAATGTGGGCAGGCTCTAGAAACTGTGAGTAGGGTCTAGAAACTGAGGGCAGTCTCTAGGAAATGTGAGCAGGCTCTAGGAACTGTGAGCAGGGCCTATAAACTGTGAGCAGGCTCCAGAAACTGTGGGTAGGCTCTAGAAACTGTGAGCAAGCTCTAGAAAGTGTGAGGAGGCTCTAGAAACTGTGGGAAGCCTCTAGAATCTGTGGGCAGGCTCTAGAATCTGTGAGCAGTCTCTAGAAACTGTGGGCAGGCTCCAGAAACTGTGAGTACACTCTAGAAATTGTGGAAAGGCTCTAGAAACTGTGGGGAGCCTCTAAAAACTGTGGGAAGGATCTAGAAACTGTCCGCAGTCTCTAGAAACTGTGGGCAGGTTGTACAAACTGCGGGCATGCTCTTGAAACTGTGGGAACCCTCTAGAAATTGTCAGCAGGCTCTAGAAACTGTGGGCAGTCCCTAGAAACTGCAGGCCGGCTCTAGAAACTATGGGAAGGCTCTAGAAACTGTGAGCAGGGCCTAGAAACTGTGAGCACCAGAAACTGTGGGTAGGCTCTAGAAACTGTGAGAAGGCTCCAGAAACTGTGGGCAGGCTCTAGAATATGTGGGCAGGTTCTAGAACCTGTGGGCAGGCTCTAGAATCTATGGGCAGGCTCTAGAATCTGTGAGCAGGCTCTAGAATCTGTGGGCAGGCTCTAGAATCTGTGGGCAGGATCTAGAATCTATGGGCAGGCTCTAGAATCTGTGAGCAGTCTCTAGAAACTGTGGGCAGGGCAGGATCTAGAAACTGTGGGCAGGCTCTAGAAACTGTGAGCAGGCTCTATAAACTATGGGCCGGGTCTAGAAAATGTGAACAGGCTCTAGAAACTGTGGGGAGGCTGTAGAAACTGTGGGGAATCTCTAGAAACTGTGGGAAGGATCTAGAAACTATTTGCAGGCTCTTGAAACTGTGAGAAGGCTCCAGAAACTGTGGGCAGGCTCTAGAATCTGTGGGCAGGCTCTAGAATCTGTGAGCAGGCTCTAGAATCTGTGGGCAGGCTCTAGAATCTGTGAGCAGTCTCTAGAAACTCTGGGCAGGATCTAGAAACTGTGGGCAGGATCTAGAAACTGTGTGCAGGCTGCAGAAACTGTTAGCAGGATCTAGAAACTGTGAGCAGGCTGTAGAAACTGTGGGCAGGCTCTAGAAACCGTTAGCAGGTTCTAGAATCTGTTAGCACGATCTAGAAACTGTGAGCAGGCTCTAGAAACTGTGGGCAGACTCTAGAATCTTTGAGTAGGCTCTAGACACTGTGGGCAGTCTATAAAATATGTGAGCAGTCTCTAGAAACTGTGAGCAGGCTTTAGAAACTGTGGGCAGGTTCTCGAAACTGTGAGCAGGCTCTAGAATATGTGGGAAGCCTCTACAAACATTGGGAAGCCTCTAGAAACTGTAGGCAGGATCTAGAAACTGTGGGCAGAAAATAGGAACTGTGGGCAGGCTCTAGAAACTGCGAGCAGGCTCTAGAAGCTGTGGGCAGGCTCTAGAAACTGTGGGAATCATCTAGAAACTGTGATTAGGGTCTAGAAACTATGGGCATGCTCTAGAAACTGTGGGAAGCCTCTAGAAACTGTGGGCAGGATCTAGAAAATGTGGGCAGGCTCTAGAAACTGTGAGCAGGGCCTAGAAACTGTGAGCAGGCACCAGAAACTGTGGGTAGGCTCTAGAAACTGTGAGCAGGCTCTAGGAAATATAGAGAGGCCCTAGAAACTGTTGGAACCCTCTAGAATCTGTGGGCAGGCTCTAGAAACTGTGAGTAGGCTCCAGAAAATGTGGGCAGGCTCTAGAATCTGTGGGCAGGCTCTAGAAACTGTGAGTAGGCTCCAGAAAATGTGGGCAGGCTCTAGAATCTGTGGGCAGGCTCTAGAATCTGTGGGAAGGCTCTAGAATCTGTGGGAAGGCTCTAGAATCTGTGGGCAGGCTCTAGAATCTGTGGGCAGGCTCTAGAAACTATGGGCAGGGTCTAGAATCTATGGGGAGGCTCTAGAAACTGTGAGTAGGCTCTAGAAACTGTGGGCAGGCTCTAGAATCTGTGAGCAGTCTCTAGAAACTGTGGGCAGGATCTAGAAACTGTGAGCAGGGCCTAGAAACTGTGAGCAGGCACCAGAAACTGTGGGTAGGCTCTAGAAACTGTGAGCAAGCTCTAGAAAATATAGAGAGGCTCTAGAAACTGTGGGAAGCCTCTAGAATCTGTGGGCAGGCTCTAGAATCTGTGAGCAGTCTCTAGAAACTGTGGGCAGGCTCCAGAAACTGTGAGTACACTCTAGAAATTGTGGAAAGGCTCTAGAAACTGTGGGGAGCCTCTAAAAACTGTGGGAAGGATCTAGAAACTGACAGCAGTCTCTAGAAACTGTGGGCAGTCTCTAGAAACTGCAGGCCGGCTCTAGAAACTGTGGGAAGGCTCTAGAAACTGTGAGCAGGGCCTAGAAACAGTGAGCACCAGAAACTGTGGGTAGGCTCTAGAAACTGTGAGAAGGCTCCAGAAACTGGGCCGGCTCTAGAATATGTGGGCAGGTTCTAGAATCTGTGAGCAGTCTCTAGAATCTGTGGGCAGGCTCTAGAATCTGTGGGCAGGCTCTAGAATCTATAGGCAGGCTCTAGAATCTGTGAGCAGTCTCTAGAAACTGTGGGCAGGTTCTAGAAACTGTGGGCAGGATCTAGAAACTGTGGGCAGGCTCTATAAACTATGGGCCGGGTCTAGAAAATGTGAACAGGCTCTAGAAACTGTGGGGAGGCTGTCGAAACTGTGGGAAGGATCTAGAAACTATTTGCGGGATCTAGAAACTGTGGGCAGGATCTAGAAACTGTGTGCAGGCTCTAGAAACTGTGGGTAGGCTCTAGAAACGGAGGGAAGCCTCTAGAAACTGTGGGCAGGATCTAGAAACTGTGGGCAGGCTCTAGAAACTGTGATCAGTGTCTAGAAACTGAGGGCAGGATCTAGAGACTGTGAGCAGGCTCTAGAAATGGTGGGCATGCTCTAGAAACTGTGCGCAGGCTCCAGAAACTTTGGGCCCGCTCCAGAAACTGTGGGCAGGCTCTAGAAAATGTGGGCCGGCTCCAGAAACTGTGGACAGTCTCTGGAAACATTTAGCAGGCTCCAGAATCTGTAAGCAGGCTCTAGAAACTGTGAGCAGGCTCTAGAAACTGTGGGCAGGCTCTAGAAACTGTTAGCAGGTTCTAGAATCTGTTAGCACGATCTAGGAACTGTGAGCAGGCTCTAGAAACTGTGGGCAGACTCTAGAATCTGTTAGCACGATCTAGGAACTGTGAGCAGGCTCTAGAAACTGTGGGCAGACTCTAGAATCTGTGGGCAGGCTCTAGAAACTGTGAGTATGCTCCAGAAAATGTGAGCAGGCTCTAGAAACTGTGGGCAGTCTATAAAATATGTGAGCAGTCTCTAGAAACTGTGAGCAGGCTTTAGAAACTGTGGGCAGGTTCTGGAAACTGTGAGCAGGCTCTAGAATATGTGGGAAGCCTCTACAAACATTGGGAAGCCTCTAGAAACTGTAGGCAGGATCTAGAAACTGTGGACAGAAAATAGGAACTGTGGGCAGGCTCTAGAAACTGCGAGCAGGCTCTAGAAACTGTGGGCAGGCTCTAGAAACTGTGGGAATCATCTAGAAACTGTGATTAGGGTCTAGAAACTATGGGCATGCTCTAGAAACTGTGGGAAGCCTCTAGAAACTGTGGGCAGGATCTAGAAAATGTGGGCAGGCTCTAGAAACTGTGAGCAGGGCCTAGAAACTGTGAGCAGGCACCAGAAACTGTGGATAGGCTCTAGAAACTGTGAGCAGGCTCTAGAAAATATAGAGAGGCTCTAGAAACTGTGGGAACCCTCTAGAATCTGTGGGCAGGCTCAAGAAACTGTGAGTAGGCTCCAGAAAATGTGGGCAGGCTCTAGAAACTGTGAGCAGGGCCTAGAAACTGTGAGCAGGCACGAGAAACTGTGGGTAGGCTCTAGAAACTGTGAGCAGGCTCTAGAAAATATAGAGAGGCTGTAGAAACTGTGGGAACCCTCTAGAATCTGTGGGCAGGCTCTAGAAACTGTGAGTAGGCTCCAGAAAATGTGGGCAGGCTCTAGAATCTGTGGGCAGGCTCTAGAATCTGTGGGAAGGCTCTAGAATCTGTGGGAAGGCTCTAGAATCTGTGGGCAGGCTCTAGAATCTGTGGGCAGGCTCTAGAAACTATGGGCAGGGTCTAGAATCTATGGGGAGGCTCTAGAAACTGTGAGTAGGCTCTAGAAACTGTGGGCAGGCTCTAGAATCTGTGAGCAGTCTCTAGAAACTGTGGGCAGGATCTAGAAACTGTGAGCAGGGCCTAGAAACTGTGAGCAGGCACCAGAAACTGTGGGTAGGCTCTAGAAACTGTGAGCAAGCTCTAGAAAATATAGAGAGGCTCTAGAAACTGTGGAAAGCCTCTAGCATCTGTGGGCAGGCTCTAGAAACTGTGAGTATGCTCCAGAAAATGTAGGCAGGCTCTAGAATCTGTGGGCACTCTCTAGAATCTGTGGGCAGGCTCTAGAATCTGTGGGCAGGCTCTAGAAACTGTGACCAGTATCTAGGAACACTATGGCCAGGCTCTAGAAACTGTGAGTAGGCTCTAGAAACTGTGGGCAGGCTCTAGAATCTGTGAGCAGTCTCTAGAAACTGTGGGCAGGATCTAGAAACTGTGGGCAGGCTCTAGAAACTGTGAGCAGGCTCTAGAAACTGTGGGCCAGGTCTAGGAAATGTGAGCAGGCTCTAGAAGCTGTGAGCAGGGCCTATAAACTGTGAGCAGGCTCCAGAAACTGTGGGTAGGCTCTAGAAACTGTGAGCAGGCTCTAGAAAGTGTGAGGAGGCTCTAGAAACTGTGGGAAGCCTCTAGAATCTGTGGGCAGGCTCTAGAATCTGTGAGCAGTCTCTAGAAACTGTGGGCATGCTCCAGAAACTGTGAGTACACTCTAGAAATTGTGGAAAGGCTCTAGAAACTGTGGGGAGCCTCTAAAAACTGTGGGAAGGATCTAGAAACTGACAGCAGTCTCTAGAAACTGTGGGCAGTCTCTAGAAACTGCAGGCCGGCTCTAGAAACTGTGGGAAGGCTCTAGAAACTGTGAGCAGGGCCTAGAAACAGTGAGCACCAGAAACTGTGGGTAGGCTCTAGAAACTGTGAGAAGGCTCCAGAAACTGGGCAGGCTCTAGAATATGTGGGCAGGTTCTAGAATCTGTGAGCAGTCTCTAGAATCTGTGGGCAGGCTCTAGAATCTGTGGGCAGGCTCTAGAATCTATGGGCAGGCTCTAGAATCTGTGAGCAGTCTCTAGAAACTGTGGGCAGGTTCTAGAAACTGTGGGCAGGATCTAGAAACTGTGGGCAGGCTCTAGAAACTGTGAGCAGGCTCTATAAACTATGCGCCGGGTCTAGAAAATGTGAACAGGCTCTAGAAACGGTGGGGAGGCTGTAGAAACTGTGGGGAATCTCTAGAAACTGTGGGAAGGATCTAGAAACTATTTGCAGGATCTAGAAACTGTGGGCAGGATCTAGAAACTGTGTGCAGGCTCTAGAAACTGTGGGTAGGTTCTAGAAACGGAGGGAAGCCTCTAGAAACTGTGGGCAGGATCTAGAAACTGTGGGCAGGCTCTAGAAACTGTGGGCAGTATCTAGAAAATGTGGGCAGGCTCTAGAAACTGTGAGCAGAGCCTAGAAACTGTGAGCAGGCACCAGAAACTGTGGGTAGGCTCTAGAAACTGTGAGCAGGCTCTAGAAAATATAGAGAGGCTCTAGAAACTGTGGGAACCCTCTAGAATCTGTGGGCAGGCTCTAGAATCTGTGAGCAGTCTCTAGAAACTGTGGGCAGGATCTAGAAACTGTGGGCGGGATCTAGAAACTGTGGGCAGGCTCTAGAAACTGTGAGCAGGCTCTAGAAACTGTGGGCAGTATCTAGAAAATGTGGGCAGGCTCTAGAAACTGTGAGTAGGGTCTAGAAACTGAGGGCAGTCTCTAGGAAATGTGAGCAGGCTCTAGGAACTGTGAGCAGGGCCTATAAACTGTGAGCAGGCTCCAGAAACTGTGGGTAGGCTCTAGAATCTGTGGGAAGGCTCTAGAATCTGTGGGAAGGCTCTAGAATCTGTGGGCAGGCTCTAGAATCTGTGGGCAGGTTCTAGAAACTATGGGCAGGGTCTAGAATCTATGGGGAGGCTCTAGAAACTGTGAGTAGGCTCTAGAATCTGTGGGCAGGCTCTAGAATCTGTGAGCAGTCTCTAAAATCTGTGGGCAGGCTCTAGAAACTCTGAGTAGGCTCCAGAAAATGTGGGCAGGCTCTAGAATCTGTGGGCAGGTTCTAGAATCTGTGGGAAGGCTCTAGAATCTGTGGGAAGGCTCTAGAATCTGTGGGCAGGCTCTAGAATCTGTGGGCAGGCTCTAGAAACTATGGGCAGGGTCTAGAATCTATGGGGAGGCTCTAGAAACTGTGAGTAGGCTCTAGAAACTGTGGGCAGGCTCTAGAATCTGTGAACAGTCTCTAGAAACTGTGGGCAGGATCTAGAAACTGTGAGCAGGGCCTAGAAATTGTGAGCAGGCACCAGAAACTGTGGGTAGGCTCTAGAAACTGTGAGCAAGCTCTAGAAAATATAGAGAGGCTCTAGAAACTGTGGAAAGCCTCTAGAATCTGTGGGCAGGCTCTAGAAACTGTGAGTATGCTCCAGAAAATGTAGGCAGGCTCTAGAATCTGTGGGCACTCTCTAGAATCTGTGGGCAGGCTCTAGAATCTGTGGGCAGGCTCTATAAACTGTGACCAGTATCTAGGAACTCTATGGCCAGGCTCTAGAAATTGTGAGTAGGCTCTAGAAACTGTGGGCAGGCTCTAGAATCTGTGAGCAGTCTCTAGAAACTGTGAGCAGGCTCTAGAAACTGTGGGCCAGGTCTAGGAAATGTGAGCAGGCTCTAGAAGCTGTGAGCAGGGCCTATAAACTGTGAGCAGGCTCCAGAAACTGTGGGTAGGCTCTAGAAACTGTGAACAGGCTCTAGAAAGTGTGAGGAGGCTCTAGAAACTGTGGGAAGCCTCTAGAATCTGTGGGCAGGCTCTAGAATCTGTGAGCAGTCTCTAGAAACTGTGGGCAGGCTCCAGAAACTGTGAGTACACTCTAGAAATTGTGGAAAGGCTCTAGAAACTGTGGGGAGCCTCTAAAAACTGTGGGAAGGATCTAGAAACTGACAGCAGTCTCTAGAAACTGTGGGCAGTCTCTAGAAACTGCAGGCCGGCTCTAGAAACTGTGGGAAGGCTCTAGAAACTGTGAGCAGGGCCTAGAAACAGTGAGCACCAGAAACTGTGGGTAGGCTCTAGAAACTGTGAGAAGGCTCCAGAAACTGGGCCGGCTCTAGAATATGTGGGCAGGTTCTAGAATCTGTGAGCAGTCTCTAGAATCTGTGGGCAGGCTCTAGAATCTGTGGGCAGGCTCTAGAATCTATAGGCAGGCTCTAGAATCTGTGAGCAGTCTCTAGAAACTGTGGGCAGGTTCTAGAAACTGTGGGCAGGATCTAGAAACTGTGGGCAGGCTCTAGAAACTGTGAGCAGGCTCTATAAACTATGGGCCGGGTCTAGAAAATGTGAACAGGCTCTAGAAACTGTGGGGAGGCTGTAGAAACTGTGGGGAATCTCTAGAAACTGTGGGAAGGATCTAGAAACTATTTGCAGGATCTAGAAACTGTGGGCAGGATCTAGAAACTGTGTGCAGGCTCTAGAAACTGTGGGTAGGCTCTAGAAACGGAGGGAAGCCTCTAGAAACTGTGGGCAGGATCTAGAAACTGTGGGCAGGCTCTAGAAACTGTGATCAGTGTCTAGAAACTGAGGGCAGGATCTAGAGACTGTGAGCAGGCTCTAGAAATGGTGGGCATGCTCTAGAAACTGTGCGCAGGCTCCAGAAACTTTGGGCCCGCTCCAGAAACTGTGGGCAGGCTCTAGAAAATGTGGGCCGGCTCCAGAAACTGTGGACAGTCTCTGGAAACATTTAGCAGGCTCCAGAATCTGTAAGCAGGCTCTAGAAACTGTGAGCAGGCTCTAGAAACTGTGGGCAGGCTCTAGAAACTGTTAGCAGGTTCTAGAATCTGTTAGCACGATCTAGGAACTGTGAGCAGGCTCTAGAAACTGTGGGCAGACTCTAGAATCTGTTAGCACGATCTAGGAACTGTGAGCAGGCTCTAGAAACTGTGGGCAGACTCTAGAATCTGTGGGCAGGCTCTAGAAACTGTGAGTATGCTCCAGAAAATGTGAGCAGGCTCTAGAAACTGTGGGCAGTCTATAAAATATGTGAGCAGTCTCTAGAAACTGTGAGCAGGCTTTAGAAACTGTGGGCAGGTTCTGGAAACTGTGGGCAGGCTCTAGAATCTGTGGGAAGCCTCTACAAACATTGGGAAGCCTCTAGAAACTGTAGGCAGGATCTAGAAACTGTGGGCAGAAAATAGGAACTGTGGATAGGCTCTAGAAACTGCGAGCAGGCTCTAGAAACTGTGGGCAGGCTCTAGAAACTGTGGGAATCATCTAGAAACTGTGATTAGGGTCTAGAAACTATGGGCATGCTCTAGAAACTGTGGGAAGCTTCTAGAAACTGTGGGCAGGATCTAGAAAATGTGGGCAGGCTCTAGAAACTGTGAGCAGGGCCTAGAAACTGTGAGCAGGCACAAGAAACTGTGGGTAGGCTCTAGAAACTGTGAGCAGGCTCTAGAAAATATAGAGAGGCTCTAGAAACTGTGGGAACCCTCTAGAATCTGTGGGCAGGCTCTAGAAACTGTGAGTAGGCTCCAGAAAATGTGGGCAGGCTCTAGAATCTGTGGGCAGTCTCTAGAAACTGTGAGTAGGCTCCAGAAAATGTGGGCAGGCTCTAGAATCTGTGGGAAGCCTCTAGAATCTGTGGGCAGGCTCTAGAATCTGTGGGCAGGCTCTAGAAACTATGGGCAGGGTCTAGAATCTATGGGGAGGCTCTAGAAACTGTGAGTAGGCTCTAGAAACTGTGGGCAGGCTCTAGAATGTGTGAGCAGTCTCTAGAAACTGTGGGCAGGATCTAGAAACTGTGAGCAGGGCCTAGAAACTGTGAGCAGGCACCAGAAACTGTGGGTAGGCTCTAGAAAATGTGAGCAAGCTCTAGAAAATATAGAGAGGCTCTAGAAACTGTGGAAAGCCTCTAGAATCTGTGGGCAGGCTCTAGAAACTGTGAGTATGCTCCAGAAAATGTAGGCAGGCTCTAGAATCTGTGGGCACTCTCTAGAATCTGTGGGCAGGCTCTAGAATCTGTGGGCAGGCTCTAGAAACTGTGACCAGTATCTAGGAACACTATGGCCAGGCTCTAGAAACTGTGAGTAGGCTCTAGAAACTGTGGGCAGGCTCTAGAATCTGTGAGCAGTCTCTAGAAACTGTGGGCAGGATCTAGAAACTGTGGGCAGGCTCTAGAAACTGTGAGCAGGCTCTAGAAACTGTGGGCCAGGTCTAGGAAATGTGAGCAGGCTCTAGAAGCTGTGAGCAGGGCCTATAAACTGTGAGCAGGCTCCAGAAACTGTGGGTAGGCTCTAGAAACTGTGAGCAGGCTCTAGAAAGTGTGAGGAGGCTCTAGAAACTGTGGGAAGCCTCTAGAATCTGTGGGCAGGCTCTAGAATCTGTGAGCAGTCTCTAGAAACTGTGGGCATGCTCCAGAAACTGTGAGTACACTCTAGAAATTGTGGAAAGGCTCTAGAAACTGTGGGGAGCCTCTAAAAACTGTGGGAAGGATCTAGAAACTGACAGCAGTCTCTAGAAACTGTGGGCAGTCTCTAGAAACTGCAGGCCGGCTCTAGAAACTGTGGGAAGGCTCTAGAAACTGTGAGCAGGGCCTAGAAACAGTGAGCACCAGAAACTGTGGGTAGGCTCTAGAAACTGTGAGAAGGCTCCAGAAACTGGGCAGGCTCTAGAATATGTGGGCAGGTTCTAGAATCTGTGAGCAGTCTCTAGAATCTGTGGGCAGGCTCTAGAATCTGTGAGCAGTCTCTAGAAACTGTGGGCAGGTTCTAGAAACTGTGGGCAGGATCTAGAAACTGTGGGCAGGCTCTAGAAACTGTGAGCAGGCTCTATAAACTATGGGCCGGGTCTAGAAAATGTGAACAGGCTCTAGAAACTGTGGGGAGGCTGTAGAAACTGTGGGGAATCTCTAGAAACTGTGGGAAGGATCTAGAAACTATTTGCAGGATCTAGAAACTGTGGGCAGGATCTAGAAACTGTGTGCAGGCTCTAGAAACTGTGGGTAGGCTCTAGAAACGGAGGGAAGCCTCTAGAAACTGTGGGCAGGATCTAGAAACTGTGGGCAGGCTCTAGAAACTGTGGGCAGTATCTAGAAAATGTGGGCAGGCTCTAGAAACTGTGAGCAGAGCCTAGAAACTGTGAGCAGGCACCAGAAACTGTGGGTAGGCTCTAGAAACTGTGAGCAGGCTCTAGAAAGTGTGAGGAGGCTCTAGAAACTGTGGGAAGCCTCTAGAATCTGTGGGCAGGCTCTAGAATCTGTGAGCAGTCTCTAGAAACTGTGGGCAGGCTCCAGAAACTGTGAGTACACTCTAGAAATTGTGGAAAGGCTCTAGAAACTGTGGGGAGCCTCTAAAAACTGTGGGAAGGATCTAGAAACTGACAGCAGTCTCTAGAAACTGTGGGCAGTCTCTAGAAACTGCAGGCCGGCTCTAGAAACTGTGGGAAGGCTCTAGAAACTGTGAGCAGGGCCTAGAAACAGTGAGCACCAGAAACTGTGGGTAGGCTCTAGAAACTGTGAGAAGGCTCCAGAAACTGGGCCGGCTCTAGAATATGTGGGCAGGTTCTAGAATCTGTGAGCAGTCTCTAGAAACTGTGGGCAGGCTCTAGAATCTGTGGGCAGGCTCTAGAATCTATAGGCAGGCTCTAGAATCTGTGAGCAGTCTCTAGAAACTGTGGGCAGGTTCTAGAAACTGTGGGCAGGATCTAGAAACTGTGGGCAGGCTCTAGAAACTGTGAGCAGGCTCTATAAACTATGGGCCGGGTCTAGAAAATGTGAACAGGCTCTAGAAACTGTGGGGAGGCTGTAGAAACTGTGGGGAATCTCTAGAAACTGTGGGAAGGATCTAGAAACTATTTGCAGGATCTAGAAACTGTGGGCAGGATCTAGAAACTGTGTGCAGGCTCTAGAAACTGTGGGTAGGCTCTAGAAACGGAGGGAAGCCTCTAGAAACTGTGGGCAGGATCTAGAAACTGTGGGCAGGCTCTAGAAACTGTGATCAGTGTCTAGAAACTGAGGGCAGGATCTAGAGACTGTGAGCAGGCTCTAGAAATGGTGGGCATGCTCTAGAAACTGTGCGCAGGCTCCAGAAACTTTGGGCCCGCTCCAGAAACTGTGGGCAGGCTCTAGAAAATGTGGGCCGGCTCCAGAAACTGTGGACAGTCTCTGGAAACATTTAGCAGGCTCCAGAATCTGTAAGCAGGCTCTAGAAACTGTGAGCAGGCTCTAGAAACTGTGGGCAGGCTCTAGAAACTGTTAGCAGGTTCTAGAATCTGTTAGCACGATCTAGGAACTGTGAGCAGGCTCTAGAAACTGTGGGCAGACTCTAGAATCTGTTAGCACGATCTAGGAACTGTGAGCAGGCTCTAGAAACTGTGGGCAGACTCTAGAATCTGTGGGCAGGCTCTAGAAACTGTGAGTATGCTCCAGAAAATGTGAGCAGGCTCTAGAAACTGTGGGCAGTCTATAAAATATGTGAGCAGTCTCTAGAAACTGTGAGCAGGCTTTAGAAACTGTGGGCAGGTTCTGGAAACTGTGGGCAGGCTCTAGAATCTGTGGGAAGCCTCTACAAACATTGGGAAGCCTCTAGAAACTGTAGGCAGGATCTAGAAACTGTGGGCAGAAAATAGGAACTGTGGACAGGCTCTAGAAACTGCGAGCAGGCTCTAGAAACTGTGGGCAGGCTCTAGAAACTGTGGGAATCATCTAGAAACTGTGATTAGGGTCTAGAAACTATGGGCATGCTCTAGAAACTGTGGGAAGCTTCTAGAAACTGTGGGCAGGATCTAGAAAATGTGGGCAGGCTCTAGAAACTGTGAGCAGGGCCTAGAAACTGTGAGCAGGCACGAGAAACTGTGGGTAGGCTCTAGAAACTGTGAGCAGGCTCTAGAAAATATAGAGAGGCTCTAGAAACTGTGGGAACCCTCTAGAATATGTGGGCAGGCTCTAGAAACTGTGAGTAGGCTCCAGAAAATGTGGGCAGGCTCTAGAATCTGTGGGCAGGCTCTAGAAACTGTGAGTAGGCTCCAGAAAATGTGGGCAGGCTCTAGAATCTGTGGGAAGGCTCTAGAATCTGTGGGCAGGCTCTAGAATCTGTGGGCAGGCTCTAGAAACTATGGGCAGGGTCTAGAATCTATGGGGAGGCTCTAGAAACTGTGAGTAGGCTCTAGAAACTGTGGGCAGGCTCTAGAATGTGTGAGCAGTCTCTAGAAACTGTGGGCAGGATCTAGAAACTGTGAGCAGGGCCTAGAAACTGTGAGCAGGCACCAGAAACTGTGGGTAGGCTCTAGAAACTGTGAGCAAGCTCTAGAAAATATAGAGAGGCTCTAGAATCTGTGGGCACTCTCTAGAATCTGTGGGCAGGCTCTAGAATCTGTGGGCAGGCTCTAGAAACTGTGACCAGTATCTAGGAACACTATGGCCAGGCTCTAGAAACTGTGAGTAGGCTCTAGAAACTGTGGGCAGGCTCTAGAATCTGTGAGCAGTCTCTAGAAACTGTGGGCAGGATCTAGAAACTGTGGGCAGGCTCTAGAAACTGTGAGCAGGCTCTAGAAACTGTGGGCCAGGTCTAGGAAATGTGAGCAGGCTCTAGAAGCTGTGAGCAGGGCCTATAAACTGTGAGCAGGCTCCAGAAACTGTGGGTAGGCTCTAGAAACTGTGAGCAGGCTCTAGAAAGTGTGAGGAGGCTCTAGAAACTGTGGGAAGCCTCTAGAATCTGTGGGCAGGCTCTAGAATCTGTGAGCAGTCTCTAGAAACTGTGGGCATGCTCCAGAAACTGTGAGTACACTCTAGAAATTGTGGAAAGGCTCTAGAAACTGTGGGGAGCCTCTAAAAACTGTGGGAAGGATCTAGAAACTGACAGCAGTCTCTAGAAACTGTGGGCAGTCTCTAGAAACTGCAGGCCGGCTCTAGAAACTGTGGGAAGGCTCTAGAAACTGTGAGCAGGGCCTAGAAACAGTGAGCACCAGAAACTGTGGGTAGGCTCTAGAAACTGTGAGAAGGCTCCAGAAACTGGGCAGGCTCTAGAATATGTGGGCAGGTTCTAGAATCTGTGAGCAGTCTCTAGAAACTGTGGGCAGGCTCTAGAATCTGTGGGCAGGCTCTAGAATCTGTGAGCAGTCTCTAGAAACTGTGGGCAGGTTCTAGAAACTGTGGGCAGGATCTAGAAACTGTGGGCAGGCTCTAGAAACTGTGAGCAGGCTCTATAAACTATGGGCCGGGTCTAGAAAATGTGAACAGGCTCTAGAAACTGTGGGGAGGCTGTAGAAACTGTGGGGAATCTCTAGAAACTGTGGGAAGGATCTAGAAACTATTTGCAGGATCTAGAAACTGTGGGCAGGATCTAGAAACTGTGTGCAGGCTCTAGAAACTGTGGGTAGGCTCTAGAAACGGAGGGAAGCCTCTAGAAACTGTGGGCAGGATCTAGAAACTGTGGGCAGGCTCTAGAAACTGTGGGCAGTATCTAGAAAATGTGGGCAGGCTCTAGAAACTGTGAGCAGAGCCTAGAAACTGTGAGCAGGCACCAGAAACTGTGGGTAGGCTCTAGAAACTGTGATCAGGCTCTAGAAAATATAGAGAGGCTCTAGAAACTGTGGAAAGCCTCTAGAATCTGTGGGCAGGCTCTAGAAACTGTGAGTATGCTCCAGAAAATGTAGGCAGGCTCTAGAATCTGTGGGCACTCTCTAGAATCTGTGGGCAGGCTCTAGAATCTGTGGGCAGGCTCTAGAAACTGTGACCAGTATCTAGGAACACTATGGCCAGGCTCTAGAAACTGTGAGTAGGCTCTAGAAACTGTGGGCAGGCTCTAGAATGTGTGAGCAGTCTCTAGAAACTGTGGGCAGGATCTAGAAACTGTGGGCAGGCTCTAGAAACTGTGAGCAGGCTCTAGAAACTGTGGGCCAGGTCTAGGAAATGTGAGCAGGCTCTAGAAGCTGTGAGCAGGGCCTATAAACTGTGAGCAGGCTCCAGAAACTGTGGGTAGGCTCTAGAAACTGTGAACAGGCTCTAGAAAGTGTGAGGAGGCTCTAGAAACTGTGGGAAGCCTCTAGAATCTGTGGGCAGGCTCTAGAATCTGTGAGCAGTCTCTAGAAACTGTGGGCATGCTCCAGAAACTGTGAGTACACTCTAGAAATTGTGGAAAGGCTCTAGAAACTGTGGGGAGCCTCTAAAAACTGTGGGAAGGATCTAGAAACTGACAGCAGTCTCTAGAAACTGTGGGCAGTCTCTAGAAACTGCAGGCCGGCTCTAGAAACTGTGGGAAGGCTCTAGAAACTGTGAGCAGGGCCTAGAAACAGTGAGCACCAGAAACTGTGGGTAGGCTCTAGAAACTGTGAGAAGGCTCCAGAAACTGGGCAGGCTCTAGAATATGTGGGCAGGTTCTAGAATCTGTGAGCAGTCTCTAGAATCTGTGGGCAGGCTCTAGAATCTGTGGGCAGGCTCTAGAATCTGTGAGCAGTCTCTAGAAACTGTGGGCAGGTTCTAGAAACTGTGGGCAGGATCTAGAAACTGTGGGCAGGCTCTAGAAACTGTGAGCAGGCTCTATAAACTATGGGCCGGGTCTAGAAAATGTGAACAGGCTCTAGAAACTGTGGGGAGGCTGTAGAAACTGTGGGGAATCTCTAGAAACTGTGGGAAGGATCTAGAAACTATTTGCAGGATCTAGAAACTGTGGGCAGGATCTAGAAACTGTGTGCAGGCTCTAGAAACTGTGGGTAGGCTCTAGAAACGGAGGGAAGCCTCTAGAAACTGTGGGCAGGATCTAGAAACTGTGGGCAGGCTCTAGAAACTGTGGGCAGTATCTAGAAAATGTGGGCAGGCTCTAGAAACTGTGAGCAGAGCCTAGAAACTGTGAGCAGGCACCAGAAACTGTGGGTAGGCTCTAGAAACTGTGAGCAGGCTCTAGAAAATATAGAGAGGCTCTAGAAACTGTGGGAACCCTCTAGAATCTGTGGGCAGGCTCTAGAATCTGTGAGCAGTCTCTAGAAACTGTGGGCAGGATCTAGAAACTGTGGGCAGGATCTAGAAACTGTGGGCAGGCTCTAGAAACTGTGAGCAGGCTCTAGAAACTGTGGGCAGTATCTAGAAAATGTGGGCAGGCTCTAGAAACTGTGAGTAGGGTCTAGAAACTGAGGGCAGTCTCTAGGAAATGTGAGCAGGCTCTAGGAACTGTGAGCAGGGCCTATAAACTGTGAGCAGGCTCCAGAAACTGTGGGTAGGCTCTAGAAACTGTGAGCAGGCTCTAGAAAGTGTGAGGAGGCTCTAGAAACTGTGGGAAGCCTCTAGAATCTGTGGGCAGGCTCTAGAATCTGTGAGCAGTCTCTAGAAACTGTGGGCAGGCTCCAGAAACTGTGAGTACACTCTAGAAATTGTGGAAAGGCTCTAGAAACTGTGGGGAGCCTCTAAAAACTGTGGGAAGGATCTAGAAACTGTCAGCAGTCTCTAGAAACTGTGGGCAGGCTCTAGAAACTGTGAGCAGGCTCTATAAACTATGGGCCGGGTCTAGAAAATGTGAACAGGCTCTAGAAACTGTGGGGAGGCTGTAGAAACTGTGGGGAATCTCTAGAAACTGTGGGAAGGATCTAGAAACTATTTGCAGGCTCTTGAAACTGTGAGAAGGCTCCAGAAACTGTGGGCAGGCTCTAGAATCTGTGGGCAGGCTCTAGAATCTGTGAGCAGGCTCTAGAATCTGTGGGCAGGCTCTAGAATCTGTGAGCAGTCTCTAGAAACTCTGGGCAGGATCTAGAAACTGTGGGCAGGATCTAGAAACTGTGTGCAGGCTGCAGAAACTGTTAGCAGGATCTAGAAACTGTGAGCAGGCTGTAGAAACTGTGGGCAGGCTCTAGAAACCGTTAGCAGGTTCTAGAATCTGTTAGCACGATCTAGAAACTGTGAGCAGGCTCTAGAAACTGTGGGCAGACTCTAGAATCTTTGAGTAGGCTCTAGACACTGTGGGCAGTCTATAAAATATGTGAGCAGTCTCTAGAAACTGTGAGCAGGCTTTAGAAACTGTGGGCAGGTTCTCGAAACTGTGAGCAGGCTCTAGAATATGTGGGAAGCCTCTACAAACATTGGGAAGCCTCTAGAAACTGTAGGCAGGATCTAGAAACTGTGGGCAGAAAATAGGAACTGTGGGCAGGCTCTAGAAACTGCGAGCAGGCTCTAGAAGCTGTGGGCAGGCTCTAGAAACTGTGGGAATCATCTAGAAACTGTGATTAGGGTCTAGAAACTATGGGCATGCTCTAGAAACTGTGGGAAGCCTCTAGAAACTGTGGGCAGGATCTAGAAAATGTGGGCAGGCTCTAGAAACTGTGAGCAGGGCCTAGAAACTGTGAGCAGGCACCAGAAACTGTGGGTAGGCTCTAGAAACTGTGAGCAGGCTCTAGGAAATATAGAGAGGCTCTAGAAACTGTTGGAACCCTCTAGAATCTGTGGGCAGGCTCTAGAAACTGTGAGTAGGCTCCAGAAAATGTGGGCAGGCTCTAGAATCTGTGGGCAGGCTCTAGAAACTGTGAGTAGGCTCCAGAAAATGTGGGCAGGCTCTAGAATCTGTGGGCAGGCTCTAGAATCTGTGGGAAGGCTCTAGAATCTGTGGGAAGGCTCTAGAATCTGTGGGCAGGCTCTAGAATCTGTGGGCAGGCTCTAGAAACTATGGGCAGGGTCTAGAATCTATGGGGAGGCTCTAGAAACTGTGAGTAGGCTCTAGAAACTGTGGGCAGGCTCTAGAATCTGTGAGCAGTCTCTAGAAACTGTGGGCAGGATCTAGAAACTGTGAGCAGGGCCTAGAAACTGTGAGCAGGCACCAGAAACTGTGGGTAGGCTCTAGAAACTGTGAGCAAGCTCTAGAAAATATAGAGAGGCTCTAGAAACTGTGGGAAGCCTCTAGAATCTGTGGGCAGGCTCTAGAATCTGTGAGCAGTCTCTAGAAACTGTGGGCAGGCTCCAGAAACTGTAAGTACACTCTAGAAATTGTGGAAAGGCTCTAGAAACTGTGGGGAGCCTCTAAAAACTGTGGGAAGGATCTAGAAACTGACAGCAGTCTCTAGAAACTGTGGGCAGTCTCTAGAAACTGCAGGCCGGCTCTAGAAACTGTGGGAAGGCTCTAGAAACTGTGAGCAGGGCCTAGAAACAGTGAGCACCAGAAACTGTGGGTAGGCTCTAGAAACTGTGAGAAGGCTCCAGAAACTGGGCCGGCTCTAGAATATGTGGGCAGGTTCTAGAATCTGTGAGCAGTCTCTAGAATCTGTGGGCAGGCTCTAGAATCTGTGGGCAGGCTCTAGAATCTATAGGCAGGCTCTAGAATCTGTGAGCAGTCTCTAGAAACTGTGGGCAGGTTCTAGAAACTGTGGGCAGGATCTAGAAACTGTGGGCAGGCTCTATAAACTATGGGCCGGGTCTAGAAAATGTGAACAGGCTCTAGAAACTGTGGGGAGGCTGTCGAAACTGTGGGAAGGATCTAGAAACTATTTGCGGGATCTAGAAACTGTGGGCAGGATCTAGAAACTGTGTGCAGGCTCTAGAAACTGTGGGTAGGCTCTAGAAACGGAGGGAAGCCTCTAGAAACTGTGGGCAGGATCTAGAAACTGTGGGCAGGCTCTAGAAACTGTGATCAGTGTCTAGAAACTGAGGGCAGGATCTAGAGACTGTGAGCAGGCTCTAGAAATGGTGGGCATGCTCTAGAAACTGTGCGCAGGCTCCAGAAACTTTGGGCCCGCTCCAGAAACTGTGGGCAGGCTCTAGAAAATGTGGGCCGGCTCCAGAAACTGTGGACAGTCTCTGGAAACATTTAGCAGGCTCCAGAATCTGTAAGCAGGCTCTAGAAACTGTGAGCAGGCTCTAGAAACTGTGGGCAGGCTCTAGAAACTGTTAGCAGGTTCTAGAATCTGTTAGCACGATCTAGGAACTGTGAGCAGGCTCTAGAAACTGTGGGCAGACTCTAGAATCTGTTAGCACGATCTAGGAACTGTGAGCAGGCTCTAGAAACTGTGGGCAGACTCTAGAATCTGTGGGCAGGCTCTAGAAACTGTGAGTATGCTCCAGAAAATGTGAGCAGGCTCTAGAAACTGTGGGCAGTCTATAAAATATGTGAGCAGTCTCTAGAAACTGTGAGCAGGCTTTAGAAACTGTGGGCAGGTTCTGGAAACTGTGAGCAGGCTCTAGAATATGTGGGAAGCCTCTACAAACATTGGGAAGCCTCTAGAAACTGTAGGCAGGATCTAGAAACTGTGGACAGAAAATAGGAACTGTGGGCAGGCTCTAGAAACTGTGACCAGGGCCTAGAAACTGTGAGCAGGCACCAGAAACTTTGGGTAGGCTCTAGAAACTGTGAGCAGGCTCTAGAAAATATAGAGAGGCTCTAGAAACTGTGGGAACCCTCTAGAATCTGTGGGCAGGCTCTAGAAACTGTGAGTAGGCTCCAGAATATGTGGACAGGCTCTAGAAACTGTGAGCAGGGCCTAGAAACTGTGAGCAGGCACCAGAAACTGTGGGTAGGCTCTAGAAACTGTGAGCAGGCTCTAGAAAATATAGAGAGGCTCTAGAAACTGTGGGAACCCTCTAGAATCTGTGGGCAGGCTCTAGAAACTGTGAGTAGGCTCCAGAAAATGTGGGCAGGCTCTAGAATCTGTGGGCAGGCTCTAGAATCTGTGGGAAGGCTCTAGAATCTGTGGGCAGGCTCTAGAATCTGTGGGCAGGCTCTAGAAACTATGGGCAGGGTCTAGAATCTATGGGGAGGCTCTAGAAACTGTGAGTAGGCTCTAGAAACTGTGGGCAGGCTCTAGAATCTGTGAGCAGTCTCTAGAAACTGTGGGCAGGATCTAGAAACTGTGAGCAGGGCCTAGAAACTGTGAGCAGGCACCAGAAACTGTGGGTAGGCTCTAGAAACTGTGAGCAAGCTCTAGAAAATATAGAGAGGCTCTAGAAACTGTGGAAAGCCTCTAGAATCTGTGGGCAGGCTCTAGAAACTGTGAGTATGCTCCAGAAAATGTAGGCAGGCTCTAGAATCTGTGGGCACTCTCTAGAATCTGTGGGCAGGCTCTAGAATCTGTGGGCAGG
The DNA here is from genome assembly GCF_949987535.1 of Balaenoptera acutorostrata. NCBI lineage: Eukaryota > Metazoa > Chordata > Mammalia > Artiodactyla > Balaenopteridae > Balaenoptera > Balaenoptera acutorostrata. The sequence continues at coordinate 82,479,005 of NC_080068.1, forward strand.
CTCTAGAAACTGTGACCAGTATCTAGGAACACTATGGCCAGGCTCTAGAAACTGTGAGTAGGCTCTAGAAACTGTGGGCAGGCTCTAGAATCTGTGAGCAGTCTCTAGAAACTGTGGGCAGGATCTAGAAACTGTGGGCAGGCTCTAGAAACTGTGAGCAGGCTCTAGAAACTGTGGGCCAGGTCTAGGAAATGTGAGCAGGCTCTAGAAGCTGTGAGCAGGGCCTATAAACTGTGAGCAGGCTCCAGAAACTGTGGGTAGGCTCTAGAAACTGTGAGCAGGCTCTAGAAAGTGTGAGGAGGCTCTAGAAACTGTGGGAAGCCTCTAGAATCTGTGGGCAGGCTCTAGAATTTGGGAGCAGTCTCTAGAAACTGTGGGCATGCTCCAGAAACTGTGAGTACACTCTAGAAATTGTGGAAAGGCTCTAGAAACTGTGGGGAGCCTCTAAAAACTGTGGGAAGGATCTAGAAACTGACAGCAGTCTCTAGAAACTGTGAGCAGTCTCTAGAAACTGCAGGCTGGCTCTAGAAACTGTGGGAAGGCTCTAGAAACTGTGAGCAGGGCCTAGAAACAGTGAGCACCAGAAACTGTGGGTAGGCTCTAGAAACTGTGAGAAGGCTCCAGAAACTGGGCCGGCTCTAGAATATGTGGGCAGGTTCTAGAATCTGTGAGCAGTCTCTAGAATCTGTGGGCAGTCTCTAGAATCTGTGGGCAGGCTCTAGAATCTATGGGCAGGCTCTAGAATCTGTGAGCAGTCTCTAGAAACTGTGGGCAGGTTCTAGAAACTGTGGGCAGGATCTAGAAACTGTGGGCAGGTTCTAGAAACTGTGAGCAGGCTCTATAAACTATGGGCCGGGTCTAGAAAATGTGAACAGGCTCTAGAAACGGTGGGGAGGCTGTAGAAACTGTGGGGAATCTCTAGAAACTGTGGGAAGGATCTAGAAACTATTTGCAGGATCTAGAAACTGTGGGCAGGATCTAGAAACTGTGGGCAGGCTCTAGAAACTGCGAGCAGGCTCTAGAAACTGTGGGCAGGCTCTAGAAACTGTGGGAATCATCTAGAAACTGTGATTAGGGTCTAGAAACTATGGGCATGCTCTAGAAACTGTGGGAAGCCTCTAGAAACTGTGGACAGGATCTAGAAAATGTGGGCAGGCTCTAGAAACTGTGAGCAGGGCCTAGAAACTGTGAGCAGGCACCAGAAACTGTGGGTAGGCTCTAGAAACTGTGAGCAGGCTCTAGAAAATATAGAGAGGCTCTAGAAACTGTGGGAACACTCTAGAATCTGTGGGCAGGCTCTAGAATCTGTGAGCAGTCTCTAGAAACTGTGGGCAGGATCTAGAAACTGTGGGCAGGATCTAGAAACTGTGGGCAGGCTCTAGAAACTGTGAGCAGGCTCTAGAAACTGTGGGCAGTATCTAGAAAATGTGGGCAGGCTCTAGAAACTGTGAGTAGGGTCTAGAAACTGAGGGCAGTCTCTAGGAAATGTGAGCAGGCTCTAGGAACTGTGAGCAGGGCCTATAAACTGTGAGCAGGCTCCAGAAACTGTGGGTAGGCTCTAGAAACTGTGAGCAAGCTCTAGAAAGTGTGAGGAGGCTCTAGAAACTGTGGGAAGCCTCTAGAATCTGTGGGCAGGCTCTAGAATCTGTGAGCAGTCTCTAGAAACTGTGGGCAGGCTCCAGAAACTGTGAGTACACTCTAGAAATTGTGGAAAGGCTCTAGAAACTGTGGGGAGCCTCTAAAAACTGTGGGAAGGATCTAGAAACTGTCCGCAGTCTCTAGAAACTGTGGGCAGGTTGTACAAACTGCGGGCATGCTCTTGAAACTGTGGGAACCCTCTAGAAATTGTCAGCAGGCTCTAGAAACTGTGGGCAGTCCCTAGAAACTGCAGGCCGGCTCTAGAAACTATGGGAAGGCTCTAGAAACTGTGAGCAGGGCCTAGAAACTGTGAGCACCAGAAACTGTGGGTAGGCTCTAGAAACTGTGAGAAGGCTCCAGAAACTGTGGGGAGGCTCTAGAATATGTGGGCAGGTTCTAGAACCTGTGGGCAGGCTCTAGAATCTATGGGCAGGCTCTAGAATCTGTGAGCAGGCTCTAGAATCTGTGGGCAGGCTCTAGAATCTGTGGGCAGGATCTAGAATCTATGGGCAGGCTCTAGAATCTGTGAGCAGTCTCTAGAAACTGTGGGCAGGGCAGGATCTAGAAACTGTGGGCAGGCTCTAGAAACTGTGAGCAGGCTCTATAAACTATGGGCCGGGTCTAGAAAATGTGAACAGGCTCTAGAAACTGTGGGGAGGCTGTAGAAACTGTGGGGAATCTCTAGAAACTGTGGGAAGGATCTAGAAACTATTTGCAGGCTCTTGAAACTGTGAGAAGGCTCCAGAAACTGTGGGCAGGCTCTAGAATCTGTGGGCAGGCTCTAGAATCTGTGAGCAGGCTCTAGAATCTGTGGGCAGGCTCTAGAATCTGTGAGCAGTCTCTAGAAACTCTGGGCAGGATCTAGAAACTGTGGGCAGGATCTAGAAACTGTGTGCAGGCTGCAGAAACTGTTAGCAGGATCTAGAAACTGTGAGCAGGCTGTAGAAACTGTGGGCAGGCTCTAGAAACCGTTAGCAGGTTCTAGAATCTGTTAGCACGATCTAGAAACTGTGAGCAGGCTCTAGAAACTGTGGGCAGACTCTAGAATCTTTGAGTAGGCTCTAGACACTGTGGGCAGTCTATAAAATATGTGAGCAGTCTCTAGAAACTGTGAGCAGGCTTTAGAAACTGTGGGCAGGTTCTCGAAACTGTGAGCAGGCTCTAGAATATGTGGGAAGCCTCTACAAACATTGGGAAGCCTCTAGAAACTGTAGGCAGGATCTAGAAACTGTGGGCAGAAAATAGGAACTGTGGGCAGGCTCTAGAAACTGCGAGCAGGCTCTAGAAGCTGTGGGCAGGCTCTAGAAACTGTGGGAATCATCTAGAAACTGTGATTAGGGTCTAGAAACTATGGGCATGCTCTAGAAACTGTGGGAAGCCTCTAGAAACTGTGGGCAGGATCTAGAAAATGTGGGCAGGCTCTAGAAACTGTGAGCAGGGCCTAGAAACTGTGAGCAGGCACCAGAAACTGTGGGTAGGCTCTAGAATCTGTGAGCAGTCTCTAGAAACTGTGGGCAGGTTCTAGAAACTGTGGGCAGGATCTAGAAACTGTGGGCAGGCTCTATAAACTATGGGCCGGGTCTAGAAAATGTGAACAGGCTCTAGAAACTGTGGGGAGGCTGTCGAAACTGTGGGAAGGATCTAGAAACTATTTGCGGGATCTAGAAACTGTGGGCAGGATCTAGAAACTGTGTGCAGGCTCTAGAAACTGTGGGTAGGCTCTAGAAACGGAGGGAAGCCTCTAGAAACTGTGGGCAGGATCTAGAAACTGTGGGCAGGCTCTAGAAACTGTGATCAGTGTCTAGAAACTGAGGGCAGGATCTAGAGACTGTGAGCAGGCTCTAGAAATGGTGGGCATGCTCTAGAAACTGTGCGCAGGCTCCAGAAACTTTGGGCCCGCTCCAGAAACTGTGGGCAGGCTCTAGAAAATGTGGGCCGGCTCCAGAAACTGTGGACAGTCTCTGGAAACATTTAGCAGGCTCCAGAATCTGTAAGCAGGCTCTAGAAACTGTGAGCAGGCTCTAGAAACTGTGGGCAGGCTCTAGAAACTGTTAGCAGGTTCTAGAATCTGTTAGCACGATCTAGGAACTGTGAGCAGGCTCTAGAAACTGTGGGCAGACTCTAGAATCTGTTAGCACGATCTAGGAACTGTGAGCAGGCTCTAGAAACTGTGGGCAGACTCTAGAATCTGTGGGCAGGCTCTAGAAACTGTGAGTATGCTCCAGAAAATGTGAGCAGGCTCTAGAAACTGTGGGCAGTCTATAAAATATGTGAGCAGTCTCTAGAAACTGTGAGCAGGCTTTAGAAACTGTGGGCAGGTTCTGGAAACTGTGAGCAGGCTCTAGAATATGTGGGAAGCCTCTACAAACATTGGGAAGCCTCTAGAAACTGTAGGCAGGATCTAGAAACTGTGGACAGAAAATAGGAACTGTGGGCAGGCTCTAGAAACTGTGACCAGGGCCTAGAAACTGTGAGCAGGCACCAGAAACTTTGGGTAGGCTCTAGAAACTGTGAGCAGGCTCTAGAAAATATAGAGAGGCTCTAGAAACTGTGGGAACCCTCTAGAATCTGTGGGCAGGCTCTAGAAACTGTGAGTAGGCTCCAGAATATGTGGACAGGCTCTAGAAACTGTGAGCAGGGCCTAGAAACTGTGAGCAGGCACCAGAAACTGTGGGTAGGCTCTAGAAACTGTGAGCAGGCTCTAGAAAATATAGAGAGGCTCTAGAAACTGTGGGAACCCTCTAGAATCTGTGGGCAGGCTCTAGAAACTGTGAGTAGGCTCCAGAAAATGTGGGCAGGCTCTAGAATCTGTGGGCAGGCTCTAGAATCTGTGGGAAGGCTCTAGAATCTGTGGGCAGGCTCTAGAATCTGTGGGCAGGCTCTAGAAACTATGGGCAGGGTCTAGAATCTATGGGGAGGCTCTAGAAACTGTGAGTAGGCTCTAGAAACTGTGGGCAGGCTCTAGAATCTGTGAGCAGTCTCTAGAAACTGTGGGCAGGATCTAGAAACTGTGAGCAGGGCCTAGAAACTGTGAGCAGGCACCAGAAACTGTGGGTAGGCTCTAGAAACTGTGAGCAAGCTCTAGAAAATATAGAGAGGCTCTAGAAACTGTGGAAAGCCTCTAGAATCTGTGGGCAGGCTCTAGAAACTGTGAGTATGCTCCAGAAAATGTAGGCAGGCTCTAGAATCTGTGGGCACTCTCTAGAATCTGTGGGCAGGCTCTAGAATCTGTGGGCAGGCTCTAGAAACTGTGACCAGTATCTAGGAACACTATGGCCAGGCTCTAGAAACTGTGAGTAGGCTCTAGAAACTGTGGGCAGGCTCTAGAATCTGTGAGCAGTCTCTAGAAACTGTGGGCAGGATCTAGAAACTGTGGGCAGGCTCTAGAAACTGTGAGCAGGCTCTAGAAACTGTGGGCCAGGTCTAGGAAATGTGAGCAGGCTCTAGAAGCTGTGAGCAGGGCCTATAAACTGTGAGCAGGCTCCAGAAACTGTGGGTAGGCTCTAGAAACTGTGAGCAGGCTCTAGAAAGTGTGAGGAGGCTCTAGAAACTGTGGGAAGCCTCTAGAATCTGTGGGCAGGCTCTAGAATTTGGGAGCAGTCTCTAGAAACTGTGGGCATGCTCCAGAAACTGTGAGTACACTCTAGAAATTGTGGAAAGGCTCTAGAAACTGTGGGGAGCCTCTAAAAACTGTGGGAAGGATCTAGAAACTGACAGCAGTCTCTAGAAACTGTGAGCAGTCTCTAGAAACTGCAGGCTGGCTCTAGAAACTGTGGGAAGGCTCTAGAAACTGTGAGCAGGGCCTAGAAACAGTGAGCACCAGAAACTGTGGGTAGGCTCTAGAAACTGTGAGAAGGCTCCAGAAACTGGGCCGGCTCTAGAATATGTGGGCAGGTTCTAGAATCTGTGAGCAGTCTCTAGAATCTGTGGGCAGTCTCTAGAATCTGTGGGCAGGCTCTAGAATCTATGGGCAGGCTCTAGAATCTGTGAGCAGTCTCTAGAAACTGTGGGCAGGTTCTAGAAACTGTGGGCAGGATCTAGAAACTGTGGGCAGGTTCTAGAAACTGTGAGCAGGCTCTATAAACTATGGGCCGGGTCTAGAAAATGTGAACAGGCTCTAGAAACGGTGGGGAGGCTGTAGAAACTGTGGGGAATCTCTAGAAACTGTGGGAAGGATCTAGAAACTATTTGCAGGATCTAGAAACTGTGGGCAGGATCTAGAAACTGTGGGCAGGCTCTAGAAACTGCGAGCAGGCTCTAGAAACTGTGGGCAGGCTCTAGAAACTGTGGGAATCATCTAGAAACTGTGATTAGGGTCTAGAAACTATGGGCATGCTCTAGAAACTGTGGGAAGCCTCTAGAAACTGTGGACAGGATCTAGAAAATGTGGGCAGGCTCTAGAAACTGTGAGCAGGGCCTAGAAACTGTGAGCAGGCACCAGAAACTGTGGGTAGGCTCTAGAAACTGTGAGCAGGCTCTAGAAAATATAGAGAGGCTCTAGAAACTGTGGGAACACTCTAGAATCTGTGGGCAGGCTCTAGAATCTGTGAGCAGTCTCTAGAAACTGTGGGCAGGATCTAGAAACTGTGGGCAGGATCTAGAAACTGTGGGCAGGCTCTAGAAACTGTGAGCAGGCTCTAGAAACTGTGGGCAGTATCTAGAAAATGTGGGCAGGCTCTAGAAACTGTGAGTAGGGTCTAGAAACTGAGGGCAGTCTCTAGGAAATGTGAGCAGGCTCTAGGAACTGTGAGCAGGGCCTATAAACTGTGAGCAGGCTCCAGAAACTGTGGGTAGGCTCTAGAAACTGTGAGCAAGCTCTAGAAAGTGTGAGGAGGCTCTAGAAACTGTGGGAAGCCTCTAGAATCTGTGGGCAGGCTCTAGAATCTGTGAGCAGTCTCTAGAAACTGTGGGCAGGCTCCAGAAACTGTGAGTACACTCTAGAAATTGTGGAAAGGCTCTAGAAACTGTGGGGAGCCTCTAAAAACTGTGGGAAGGATCTAGAAACTGTCCGCAGTCTCTAGAAACTGTGGGCAGGTTGTACAAACTGCGGGCATGCTCTTGAAACTGTGGGAACCCTCTAGAAATTGTCAGCAGGCTCTAGAAACTGTGGGCAGTCCCTAGAAACTGCAGGCCGGCTCTAGAAACTATGGGAAGGCTCTAGAAACTGTGAGCAGGGCCTAGAAACTGTGAGCACCAGAAACTGTGGGTAGGCTCTAGAAACTGTGAGAAGGCTCCAGAAACTGTGGGCAGGCTCTAGAATATGTGGGCAGGTTCTAGAACCTGTGGGCAGGCTCTAGAATCTATGGGCAGGCTCTAGAATCTGTGAGCAGGCTCTAGAATCTGTGGGCAGGCTCTAGAATCTGTGGGCAGGATCTAGAATCTATGGGCAGGCTCTAGAATCTGTGAGCAGTCTCTAGAAACTGTGGGCAGGGCAGGATCTAGAAACTGTGGGCAGGCTCTAGAAACTGTGAGCAGGCTCTATAAACTATGGGCCGGGTCTAGAAAATGTGAACAGGCTCTAGAAACTGTGGGGAGGCTGTAGAAACTGTGGGGAATCTCTAGAAACTGTGGGAAGGATCTAGAAACTATTTGCAGGCTCTTGAAACTGTGAGAAGGCTCCAGAAACTGTGGGCAGGCTCTAGAATCTGTGGGCAGGCTCTAGAATCTGTGAGCAGGCTCTAGAATCTGTGGGCAGGCTCTAGAATCTGTGAGCAGTCTCTAGAAACTCTGGGCAGGATCTAGAAACTGTGGGCAGGATCTAGAAACTGTGTGCAGGCTGCAGAAACTGTTAGCAGGATCTAGAAACTGTGAGCAGGCTGTAGAAACTGTGGGCAGGCTCTAGAAACCGTTAGCAGGTTCTAGAATCTGTTAGCACGATCTAGAAACTGTGAGCAGGCTCTAGAAACTGTGGGCAGACTCTAGAATCTTTGAGTAGGCTCTAGACACTGTGGGCAGTCTATAAAATATGTGAGCAGTCTCTAGAAACTGTGAGCAGGCTTTAGAAACTGTGGGCAGGTTCTCGAAACTGTGAGCAGGCTCTAGAATATGTGGGAAGCCTCTACAAACATTGGGAAGCCTCTAGAAACTGTAGGCAGGATCTAGAAACTGTGGGCAGAAAATAGGAACTGTGGGCAGGCTCTAGAAACTGCGAGCAGGCTCTAGAAGCTGTGGGCAGGCTCTAGAAACTGTGGGAATCATCTAGAAACTGTGATTAGGGTCTAGAAACTATGGGCATGCTCTAGAAACTGTGGGAAGCCTCTAGAAACTGTGGGCAGGATCTAGAAAATGTGGGCAGGCTCTAGAAACTGTGAGCAGGGCCTAGAAACTGTGAGCAGGCACCAGAAACTGTGGGTAGGCTCTAGAAACTGTGAGCAGGCTCTAGGAAATATAGAGAGGCCCTAGAAACTGTTGGAACCCTCTAGAATCTGTGGGCAGGCTCTAGAAACTGTGAGTAGGCTCCAGAAAATGTGGGCAGGCTCTAGAATCTGTGGGCAGGCTCTAGAAACTGTGAGTAGGCTCCAGAAAATGTGGGCAGGCTCTAGAATCTGTGGGCAGGCTCTAGAATCTGTGGGAAGGCTCTAGAATCTGTGGGAAGGCTCTAGAATCTGTGGGCAGGCTCTAGAATCTGTGGGCAGGCTCTAGAAACTATGGGCAGGGTCTAGAATCTATGGGGAGGCTCTAGAAACTGTGAGTAGGCTCTAGAAACTGTGGGCAGGCTCTAGAATCTGTGAGCAGTCTCTAGAAACTGTGGGCAGGATCTAGAAACTGTGAGCAGGGCCTAGAAACTGTGAGCAGGCACCAGAAACTGTGGGTAGGCTCTAGAAACTGTGAGCAAGCTCTAGAAAATATAGAGAGGCTCTAGAAACTGTGGGAAGCCTCTAGAATCTGTGGGCAGGCTCTAGAATCTGTGAGCAGTCTCTAGAAACTGTGGGCAGGCTCCAGAAACTGTGAGTACACTCTAGAAATTGTGGAAAGGCTCTAGAAACTGTGGGGAGCCTCTAAAAACTGTGGGAAGGATCTAGAAACTGACAGCAGTCTCTAGAAACTGTGGGCAGTCTCTAGAAACTGCAGGCCGGCTCTAGAAACTGTGGGAAGGCTCTAGAAACTGTGAGCAGGGCCTAGAAACAGTGAGCACCAGAAACTGTGGGTAGGCTCTAGAAACTGTGAGAAGGCTCCAGAAACTGGGCCGGCTCTAGAATATGTGGGCAGGTTCTAGAATCTGTGAGCAGTCTCTAGAATCTGTGGGCAGGCTCTAGAATCTGTGGGCAGGCTCTAGAATCTATAGGCAGGCTCTAGAATCTGTGAGCAGTCTCTAGAAACTGTGGGCAGGTTCTAGAAACTGTGGGCAGGATCTAGAAACTGTGGGCAGGCTCTATAAACTATGGGCCGGGTCTAGAAAATGTGAACAGGCTCTAGAAACTGTGGGGAGGCTGTCGAAACTGTGGGAAGGATCTAGAAACTATTTGCGGGATCTAGAAACTGTGGGCAGGATCTAGAAACTGTGTGCAGGCTCTAGAAACTGTGGGTAGGCTCTAGAAACGGAGGGAAGCCTCTAGAAACTGTGGGCAGGATCTAGAAACTGTGGGCAGGCTCTAGAAACTGTGATCAGTGTCTAGAAACTGAGGGCAGGATCTAGAGACTGTGAGCAGGCTCTAGAAATGGTGGGCATGCTCTAGAAACTGTGCGCAGGCTCCAGAAACTTTGGGCCCGCTCCAGAAACTGTGGGCAGGCTCTAGAAAATGTGGGCCGGCTCCAGAAACTGTGGACAGTCTCTGGAAACATTTAGCAGGCTCCAGAATCTGTAAGCAGGCTCTAGAAACTGTGAGCAGGCTCTAGAAACTGTGGGCAGGCTCTAGAAACTGTTAGCAGGTTCTAGAATCTGTTAGCACGATCTAGGAACTGTGAGCAGGCTCTAGAAACTGTGGGCAGACTCTAGAATCTGTTAGCACGATCTAGGAACTGTGAGCAGGCTCTAGAAACTGTGGGCAGACTCTAGAATCTGTGGGCAGGCTCTAGAAACTGTGAGTATGCTCCAGAAAATGTGAGCAGGCTCTAGAAACTGTGGGCAGTCTATAAAATATGTGAGCAGTCTCTAGAAACTGTGAGCAGGCTTTAGAAACTGTGGGCAGGTTCTGGAAACTGTGAGCAGGCTCTAGAATATGTGGGAAGCCTCTACAAACATTGGGAAGCCTCTAGAAACTGTAGGCAGGATCTAGAAACTGTGGACAGAAAATAGGAACTGTGGGCAGGCTCTAGAAACTGCGAGCAGGCTCTAGAAACTGTGGGCAGGCTCTAGAAACTGTGGGAATCATCTAGAAACTGTGATTAGGGTCTAGAAACTATGGGCATGCTCTAGAAACTGTGGGAAGCCTCTAGAAACTGTGGGCAGGATCTAGAAAATGTGGGCAGGCTCTAGAAACTGTGAGCAGGGCCTAGAAACTGTGAGCAGGCACCAGAAACTGTGGATAGGCTCTAGAAACTGTGAGCAGGCTCTAGAAAATATAGAGAGGCTCTAGAAACTGTGGGAACCCTCTAGAATCTGTGGGCAGGCTCAAGAAACTGTGAGTAGGCTCCAGAAAATGTGGGCAGGCTCTAGAAACTGTGAGCAGGGCCTAGAAACTGTGAGCAGGCACGAGAAACTGTGGGTAGGCTCTAGAAACTGTGAGCAGGCTCTAGAAAATATAGAGAGGCTGTAGAAACTGTGGGAACCCTCTAGAATCTGTGGGCAGGCTCTAGAAACTGTGAGTAGGCTCCAGAAAATGTGGGCAGGCTCTAGAATCTGTGGGCAGGCTCTAGAATCTGTGGGAAGGCTCTAGAATCTGTGGGAAGGCTCTAGAATCTGTGGGCAGGCTCTAGAATCTGTGGGCAGGCTCTAGAAACTATGGGCAGGGTCTAGAATCTATGGGGAGGCTCTAGAAACTGTGAGTAGGCTCTAGAAACTGTGGGCAGGCTCTAGAATCTGTGAGCAGTCTCTAGAAACTGTGGGCAGGATCTAGAAACTGTGAGCAGGGCCTAGAAACTGTGAGCAGGCACCAGAAACTGTGGGTAGGCTCTAGAAACTGTGAGCAAGCTCTAGAAAATATAGAGAGGCTCTAGAAACTGTGGAAAGCCTCTAGCATCTGTGGGCAGGCTCTAGAAACTGTGAGTATGCTCCAGAAAATGTAGGCAGGCTCTAGAATCTGTGGGCACTCTCTAGAATCTGTGGGCAGGCTCTAGAATCTGTGGGCAGGCTCTAGAAACTGTGACCAGTATCTAGGAACACTATGGCCAGGCTCTAGAAACTGTGAGTAGGCTCTAGAAACTGTGGGCAGGCTCTAGAATCTGTGAGCAGTCTCTAGAAACTGTGGGCAGGATCTAGAAACTGTGGGCAGGCTCTAGAAACTGTGAGCAGGCTCTAGAAACTGTGGGCCAGGTCTAGGAAATGTGAGCAGGCTCTAGAAGCTGTGAGCAGGGCCTATAAACTGTGAGCAGGCTCCAGAAACTGTGGGTAGGCTCTAGAAACTGTGAGCAGGCTCTAGAAAGTGTGAGGAGGCTCTAGAAACTGTGGGAAGCCTCTAGAATCTGTGGGCAGGCTCTAGAATCTGTGAGCAGTCTCTAGAAACTGTGGGCATGCTCCAGAAACTGTGAGTACACTCTAGAAATTGTGGAAAGGCTCTAGAAACTGTGGGGAGCCTCTAAAAACTGTGGGAAGGATCTAGAAACTGACAGCAGTCTCTAGAAACTGTGGGCAGTCTCTAGAAACTGCAGGCCGGCTCTAGAAACTGTGGGAAGGCTCTAGAAACTGTGAGCAGGGCCTAGAAACAGTGAGCACCAGAAACTGTGGGTAGGCTCTAGAAACTGTGAGAAGGCTCCAGAAACTGGGCAGGCTCTAGAATATGTGGGCAGGTTCTAGAATCTGTGAGCAGTCTCTAGAATCTGTGGGCAGGCTCTAGAATCTGTGGGCAGGCTCTAGAATCTATGGGCAGGCTCTAGAATCTGTGAGCAGTCTCTAGAAACTGTGGGCAGGTTCTAGAAACTGTGGGCAGGATCTAGAAACTGTGGGCAGGCTCTAGAAACTGTGAGCAGGCTCTATAAACTATGCGCCGGGTCTAGAAAATGTGAACAGGCTCTAGAAACGGTGGGGAGGCTGTAGAAACTGTGGGGAATCTCTAGAAACTGTGGGAAGGATCTAGAAACTATTTGCAGGATCTAGAAACTGTGGGCAGGATCTAGAAACTGTGTGCAGGCTCTAGAAACTGTGGGTAGGTTCTAGAAACGGAGGGAAGCCTCTAGAAACTGTGGGCAGGATCTAGAAACTGTGGGCAGGCTCTAGAAACTGTGGGCAGTATCTAGAAAATGTGGGCAGGCTCTAGAAACTGTGAGCAGAGCCTAGAAACTGTGAGCAGGCACCAGAAACTGTGGGTAGGCTCTAGAAACTGTGAGCAGGCTCTAGAAAATATAGAGAGGCTCTAGAAACTGTGGGAACCCTCTAGAATCTGTGGGCAGGCTCTAGAATCTGTGAGCAGTCTCTAGAAACTGTGGGCAGGATCTAGAAACTGTGGGCGGGATCTAGAAACTGTGGGCAGGCTCTAGAAACTGTGAGCAGGCTCTAGAAACTGTGGGCAGTATCTAGAAAATGTGGGCAGGCTCTAGAAACTGTGAGTAGGGTCTAGAAACTGAGGGCAGTCTCTAGGAAATGTGAGCAGGCTCTAGGAACTGTGAGCAGGGCCTATAAACTGTGAGCAGGCTCCAGAAACTGTGGGTAGGCTCTAGAATCTGTGGGAAGGCTCTAGAATCTGTGGGAAGGCTCTAGAATCTGTGGGCAGGCTCTAGAATCTGTGGGCAGGTTCTAGAAACTATGGGCAGGGTCTAGAATCTATGGGGAGGCTCTAGAAACTGTGAGTAGGCTCTAGAATCTGTGGGCAGGCTCTAGAATCTGTGAGCAGTCTCTAAAATCTGTGGGCAGGCTCTAGAAACTCTGAGTAGGCTCCAGAAAATGTGGGCAGGCTCTAGAATCTGTGGGCAGGTTCTAGAATCTGTGGGAAGGCTCTAGAATCTGTGGGAAGGCTCTAGAATCTGTGGGCAGGCTCTAGAATCTGTGGGCAGGCTCTAGAAACTATGGGCAGGGTCTAGAATCTATGGGGAGGCTCTAGAAACTGTGAGTAGGCTCTAGAAACTGTGGGCAGGCTCTAGAATCTGTGAACAGTCTCTAGAAACTGTGGGCAGGATCTAGAAACTGTGAGCAGGGCCTAGAAATTGTGAGCAGGCACCAGAAACTGTGGGTAGGCTCTAGAAACTGTGAGCAAGCTCTAGAAAATATAGAGAGGCTCTAGAAACTGTGGAAAGCCTCTAGAATCTGTGGGCAGGCTCTAGAAACTGTGAGTATGCTCCAGAAAATGTAGGCAGGCTCTAGAATCTGTGGGCACTCTCTAGAATCTGTGGGCAGGCTCTAGAATCTGTGGGCAGGCTCTATAAACTGTGACCAGTATCTAGGAACTCTATGGCCAGGCTCTAGAAATTGTGAGTAGGCTCTAGAAACTGTGGGCAGGCTCTAGAATCTGTGAGCAGTCTCTAGAAACTGTGAGCAGGCTCTAGAAACTGTGGGCCAGGTCTAGGAAATGTGAGCAGGCTCTAGAAGCTGTGAGCAGGGCCTATAAACTGTGAGCAGGCTCCAGAAACTGTGGGTAGGCTCTAGAAACTGTGAACAGGCTCTAGAAAGTGTGAGGAGGCTCTAGAAACTGTGGGAAGCCTCTAGAATCTGTGGGCAGGCTCTAGAATCTGTGAGCAGTCTCTAGAAACTGTGGGCAGGCTCCAGAAACTGTGAGTACACTCTAGAAATTGTGGAAAGGCTCTAGAAACTGTGGGGAGCCTCTAAAAACTGTGGGAAGGATCTAGAAACTGACAGCAGTCTCTAGAAACTGTGGGCAGTCTCTAGAAACTGCAGGCCGGCTCTAGAAACTGTGGGAAGGCTCTAGAAACTGTGAGCAGGGCCTAGAAACAGTGAGCACCAGAAACTGTGGGTAGGCTCTAGAAACTGTGAGAAGGCTCCAGAAACTGGGCCGGCTCTAGAATATGTGGGCAGGTTCTAGAATCTGTGAGCAGTCTCTAGAATCTGTGGGCAGGCTCTAGAATCTGTGGGCAGGCTCTAGAATCTATAGGCAGGCTCTAGAATCTGTGAGCAGTCTCTAGAAACTGTGGGCAGGTTCTAGAAACTGTGGGCAGGATCTAGAAACTGTGGGCAGGCTCTAGAAACTGTGAGCAGGCTCTATAAACTATGGGCCGGGTCTAGAAAATGTGAACAGGCTCTAGAAACTGTGGGGAGGCTGTAGAAACTGTGGGGAATCTCTAGAAACTGTGGGAAGGATCTAGAAACTATTTGCAGGATCTAGAAACTGTGGGCAGGATCTAGAAACTGTGTGCAGGCTCTAGAAACTGTGGGTAGGCTCTAGAAACGGAGGGAAGCCTCTAGAAACTGTGGGCAGGATCTAGAAACTGTGGGCAGGCTCTAGAAACTGTGATCAGTGTCTAGAAACTGAGGGCAGGATCTAGAGACTGTGAGCAGGCTCTAGAAATGGTGGGCATGCTCTAGAAACTGTGCGCAGGCTCCAGAAACTTTGGGCCCGCTCCAGAAACTGTGGGCAGGCTCTAGAAAATGTGGGCCGGCTCCAGAAACTGTGGACAGTCTCTGGAAACATTTAGCAGGCTCCAGAATCTGTAAGCAGGCTCTAGAAACTGTGAGCAGGCTCTAGAAACTGTGGGCAGGCTCTAGAAACTGTTAGCAGGTTCTAGAATCTGTTAGCACGATCTAGGAACTGTGAGCAGGCTCTAGAAACTGTGGGCAGACTCTAGAATCTGTTAGCACGATCTAGGAACTGTGAGCAGGCTCTAGAAACTGTGGGCAGACTCTAGAATCTGTGGGCAGGCTCTAGAAACTGTGAGTATGCTCCAGAAAATGTGAGCAGGCTCTAGAAACTGTGGGCAGTCTATAAAATATGTGAGCAGTCTCTAGAAACTGTGAGCAGGCTTTAGAAACTGTGGGCAGGTTCTGGAAACTGTGGGCAGGCTCTAGAATCTGTGGGAAGCCTCTACAAACATTGGGAAGCCTCTAGAAACTGTAGGCAGGATCTAGAAACTGTGGGCAGAAAATAGGAACTGTGGATAGGCTCTAGAAACTGCGAGCAGGCTCTAGAAACTGTGGGCAGGCTCTAGAAACTGTGGGAATCATCTAGAAACTGTGATTAGGGTCTAGAAACTATGGGCATGCTCTAGAAACTGTGGGAAGCTTCTAGAAACTGTGGGCAGGATCTAGAAAATGTGGGCAGGCTCTAGAAACTGTGAGCAGGGCCTAGAAACTGTGAGCAGGCACAAGAAACTGTGGGTAGGCTCTAGAAACTGTGAGCAGGCTCTAGAAAATATAGAGAGGCTCTAGAAACTGTGGGAACCCTCTAGAATCTGTGGGCAGGCTCTAGAAACTGTGAGTAGGCTCCAGAAAATGTGGGCAGGCTCTAGAATCTGTGGGCAGTCTCTAGAAACTGTGAGTAGGCTCCAGAAAATGTGGGCAGGCTCTAGAATCTGTGGGAAGCCTCTAGAATCTGTGGGCAGGCTCTAGAATCTGTGGGCAGGCTCTAGAAACTATGGGCAGGGTCTAGAATCTATGGGGAGGCTCTAGAAACTGTGAGTAGGCTCTAGAAACTGTGGGCAGGCTCTAGAATGTGTGAGCAGTCTCTAGAAACTGTGGGCAGGATCTAGAAACTGTGAGCAGGGCCTAGAAACTGTGAGCAGGCACCAGAAACTGTGGGTAGGCTCTAGAAACTGTGAGCAAGCTCTAGAAAATATAGAGAGGCTCTAGAAACTGTGGAAAGCCTCTAGAATCTGTGGGCAGGCTCTAGAAACTGTGAGTATGCTCCAGAAAATGTAGGCAGGCTCTAGAATCTGTGGGCACTCTCTAGAATCTGTGGGCAGGCTCTAGAATCTGTGGGCAGGCTCTAGAAACTGTGACCAGTATCTAGGAACACTATGGCCAGGCTCTAGAAACTGTGAGTAGGCTCTAGAAACTGTGGGCAGGCTCTAGAATCTGTGAGCAGTCTCTAGAAACTGTGGGCAGGATCTAGAAACTGTGGGCAGGCTCTAGAAACTGTGAGCAGGCTCTAGAAACTGTGGGCCAGGTCTAGGAAATGTGAGCAGGCTCTAGAAGCTGTGAGCAGGGCCTATAAACTGTGAGCAGGCTCCAGAAACTGTGGGTAGGCTCTAGAAACTGTGAGCAGGCTCTAGAAAGTGTGAGGAGGCTCTAGAAACTGTGGGAAGCCTCTAGAATCTGTGGGCAGGCTCTAGAATCTGTGAGCAGTCTCTAGAAACTGTGGGCATGCTCCAGAAACTGTGAGTACACTCTAGAAATTGTGGAAAGGCTCTAGAAACTGTGGGGAGCCTCTAAAAACTGTGGGAAGGATCTAGAAACTGACAGCAGTCTCTAGAAACTGTGGGCAGTCTCTAGAAACTGCAGGCCGGCTCTAGAAACTGTGGGAAGGCTCTAGAAACTGTGAGCAGGGCCTAGAAACAGTGAGCACCAGAAACTGTGGGTAGGCTCTAGAAACTGTGAGAAGGCTCCAGAAACTGGGCAGGCTCTAGAATATGTGGGCAGGTTCTAGAATCTGTGAGCAGTCTCTAGAATCTGTGGGCAGGCTCTAGAATCTGTGAGCAGTCTCTAGAAACTGTGGGCAGGTTCTAGAAACTGTGGGCAGGATCTAGAAACTGTGGGCAGGCTCTAGAAACTGTGAGCAGGCTCTATAAACTATGGGCCGGGTCTAGAAAATGTGAACAGGCTCTAGAAACTGTGGGGAGGCTGTAGAAACTGTGGGGAATCTCTAGAAACTGTGGGAAGGATCTAGAAACTATTTGCAGGATCTAGAAACTGTGGGCAGGATCTAGAAACTGTGTGCAGGCTCTAGAAACTGTGGGTAGGCTCTAGAAACGGAGGGAAGCCTCTAGAAACTGTGGGCAGGATCTAGAAACTGTGGGCAGGCTCTAGAAACTGTGGGCAGTATCTAGAAAATGTGGGCAGGCTCTAGAAACTGTGAGCAGAGCCTAGAAACTGTGAGCAGGCACCAGAAACTGTGGGTAGGCTCTAGAAACTGTGAGCAGGCTCTAGAAAGTGTGAGGAGGCTCTAGAAACTGTGGGAAGCCTCTAGAATCTGTGGGCAGGCTCTAGAATCTGTGAGCAGTCTCTAGAAACTGTGGGCAGGCTCCAGAAACTGTGAGTACACTCTAGAAATTGTGGAAAGGCTCTAGAAACTGTGGGGAGCCTCTAAAAACTGTGGGAAGGATCTAGAAACTGACAGCAGTCTCTAGAAACTGTGGGCAGTCTCTAGAAACTGCAGGCCGGCTCTAGAAACTGTGGGAAGGCTCTAGAAACTGTGAGCAGGGCCTAGAAACAGTGAGCACCAGAAACTGTGGGTAGGCTCTAGAAACTGTGAGAAGGCTCCAGAAACTGGGCCGGCTCTAGAATATGTGGGCAGGTTCTAGAATCTGTGAGCAGTCTCTAGAAACTGTGGGCAGGCTCTAGAATCTGTGGGCAGGCTCTAGAATCTATAGGCAGGCTCTAGAATCTGTGAGCAGTCTCTAGAAACTGTGGGCAGGTTCTAGAAACTGTGGGCAGGATCTAGAAACTGTGGGCAGGCTCTAGAAACTGTGAGCAGGCTCTATAAACTATGGGCCGGGTCTAGAAAATGTGAACAGGCTCTAGAAACTGTGGGGAGGCTGTAGAAACTGTGGGGAATCTCTAGAAACTGTGGGAAGGATCTAGAAACTATTTGCAGGATCTAGAAACTGTGGGCAGGATCTAGAAACTGTGTGCAGGCTCTAGAAACTGTGGGTAGGCTCTAGAAACGGAGGGAAGCCTCTAGAAACTGTGGGCAGGATCTAGAAACTGTGGGCAGGCTCTAGAAACTGTGATCAGTGTCTAGAAACTGAGGGCAGGATCTAGAGACTGTGAGCAGGCTCTAGAAATGGTGGGCATGCTCTAGAAACTGTGCGCAGGCTCCAGAAACTTTGGGCCCGCTCCAGAAACTGTGGGCAGGCTCTAGAAAATGTGGGCCGGCTCCAGAAACTGTGGACAGTCTCTGGAAACATTTAGCAGGCTCCAGAATCTGTAAGCAGGCTCTAGAAACTGTGAGCAGGCTCTAGAAACTGTGGGCAGGCTCTAGAAACTGTTAGCAGGTTCTAGAATCTGTTAGCACGATCTAGGAACTGTGAGCAGGCTCTAGAAACTGTGGGCAGACTCTAGAATCTGTTAGCACGATCTAGGAACTGTGAGCAGGCTCTAGAAACTGTGGGCAGACTCTAGAATCTGTGGGCAGGCTCTAGAAACTGTGAGTATGCTCCAGAAAATGTGAGCAGGCTCTAGAAACTGTGGGCAGTCTATAAAATATGTGAGCAGTCTCTAGAAACTGTGAGCAGGCTTTAGAAACTGTGGGCAGGTTCTGGAAACTGTGGGCAGGCTCTAGAATCTGTGGGAAGCCTCTACAAACATTGGGAAGCCTCTAGAAACTGTAGGCAGGATCTAGAAACTGTGGGCAGAAAATAGGAACTGTGGACAGGCTCTAGAAACTGCGAGCAGGCTCTAGAAACTGTGGGCAGGCTCTAGAAACTGTGGGAATCATCTAGAAACTGTGATTAGGGTCTAGAAACTATGGGCATGCTCTAGAAACTGTGGGAAGCTTCTAGAAACTGTGGGCAGGATCTAGAAAATGTGGGCAGGCTCTAGAAACTGTGAGCAGGGCCTAGAAACTGTGAGCAGGCACGAGAAACTGTGGGTAGGCTCTAGAAACTGTGAGCAGGCTCTAGAAAATATAGAGAGGCTCTAGAAACTGTGGGAACCCTCTAGAATCTGTGGGCAGGCTCTAGAAACTGTGAGTAGGCTCCAGAAAATGTGGGCAGGCTCTAGAATCTGTGGGCAGTCTCTAGAAACTGTGAGTAGGCTCCAGAAAATGTGGGCAGGCTCTAGAATCTGTGGGAAGCCTCTAGAATCTGTGGGCAGGCTCTAGAATCTGTGGGCAGGCTCTAGAAACTATGGGCAGGGTCTAGAATCTATGGGGAGGCTCTAGAAACTGTGAGTAGGCTCTAGAAACTGTGGGCAGGCTCTAGAATGTGTGAGCAGTCTCTAGAAACTGTGGGCAGGATCTAGAAACTGTGAGCAGGGCCTAGAAACTGTGAGCAGGCACCAGAAACTGTGGGTAGGCTCTAGAAACTGTGAGCAAGCTCTAGAAAATATAGAGAGGCTCTAGAAACTGTGGAAAGCCTCTAGAATCTGTGGGCAGGCTCTAGAAACTGTGAGTATGCTCCAGAAAATGTAGGCAGGCTCTAGAATCTGTGGGCACTCTCTAGAATCTGTGGGCAGGCTCTAGAATCTGTGGGCAGGCTCTAGAAACTGTGACCAGTATCTAGGAACACTATGGCCAGGCTCTAGAAACTGTGAGTAGGCTCTAGAAACTGTGGGCAGGCTCTAGAATCTGTGAGCAGTCTCTAGAAACTGTGGGCAGGATCTAGAAACTGTGGGCAGGCTCTAGAAACTGTGAGCAGGCTCTAGAAACTGTGGGCCAGGTCTAGGAAATGTGAGCAGGCTCTAGAAGCTGTGAGCAGGGCCTATAAACTGTGAGCAGGCTCCAGAAACTGTGGGTAGGCTCTAGAAACTGTGAGCAGGCTCTAGAAAGTGTGAGGAGGCTCTAGAAACTGTGGGAAGCCTCTAGAATCTGTGGGCAGGCTCTAGAATCTGTGAGCAGTCTCTAGAAACTGTGGGCATGCTCCAGAAACTGTGAGTACACTCTAGAAATTGTGGAAAGGCTCTAGAAACTGTGGGGAGCCTCTAAAAACTGTGGGAAGGATCTAGAAACTGACAGCAGTCTCTAGAAACTGTGGGCAGTCTCTAGAAACTGCAGGCCGGCTCTAGAAACTGTGGGAAGGCTCTAGAAACTGTGAGCAGGGCCTAGAAACAGTGAGCACCAGAAACTGTGGGTAGGCTCTAGAAACTGTGAGAAGGCTCCAGAAACTGGGCAGGCTCTAGAATATGTGGGCAGGTTCTAGAATCTGTGAGCAGTCTCTAGAATCTGTGGGCAGGCTCTAGAATCTGTGAGCAGTCTCTAGAAACTGTGGGCAGGTTCTAGAAACTGTGGGCAGGATCTAGAAACTGTGGGCAGGCTCTAGAAACTGTGAGCAGGCTCTATAAACTATGGGCCGGGTCTAGAAAATGTGAACAGGCTCTAGAAACTGTGGGGAGGCTGTAGAAACTGTGGGGAATCTCTAGAAACTGTGGGAAGGATCTAGAAACTATTTGCAGGATCTAGAAACTGTGGGCAGGATCTAGAAACTGTGTGCAGGCTCTAGAAACTGTGGGTAGGCTCTAGAAACGGAGGGAAGCCTCTAGAAACTGTGGGCAGGATCTAGAAACTGTGGGCAGGCTCTAGAAACTGTGGGCAGTATCTAGAAAATGTGGGCAGGCTCTAGAAACTGTGAGCAGAGCCTAGAAACTGTGAGCAGGCACCAGAAACTGTGGGTAGGCTCTAGAAACTGTGAGCAGGCTCTAGAAAGTGTGAGGAGGCTCTAGAAACTGTGGGAAGCCTCTAGAATCTGTGGGCAGGCTCTAGAATCTGTGAGCAGTCTCTAGAAACTGTGGGCAGGCTCCAGAAACTGTGAGTACACTCTAGAAATTGTGGAAAGGCTCTAGAAACTGTGGGGAGCCTCTAAAAACTGTGGGAAGGATCTAGAAACTGACAGCAGTCTCTAGAAACTGTGGGCAGTCTCTAGAAACTGCAGGCCGGCTCTAGAAACTGTGGGAAGGCTCTAGAAACTGTGAGCAGGGCCTAGAAACAGTGAGCACCAGAAACTGTGGGTAGGCTCTAGAAACTGTGAGAAGGCTCCAGAAACTGGGCCGGCTCTAGAATATGTGGGCAGGTTCTAGAATCTGTGAGCAGTCTCTAGAAACTGTGGGCAGGCTCTAGAATCTGTGGGCAGGCTCTAGAATCTATAGGCAGGCTCTAGAATCTGTGAGCAGTCTCTAGAAACTGTGGGCAGGTTCTAGAAACTGTGGGCAGGATCTAGAAACTGTGGGCAGGCTCTAGAAACTGTGAGCAGGCTCTATAAACTATGGGCCGGGTCTAGAAAATGTGAACAGGCTCTAGAAACTGTGGGGAGGCTGTAGAAACTGTGGGGAATCTCTAGAAACTGTGGGAAGGATCTAGAAACTATTTGCAGGATCTAGAAACTGTGGGCAGGATCTAGAAACTGTGTGCAGGCTCTAGAAACTGTGGGTAGGCTCTAGAAACGGAGGGAAGCCTCTAGAAACTGTGGGCAGGATCTAGAAACTGTGGGCAGGCTCTAGAAACTGTGATCAGTGTCTAGAAACTGAGGGCAGGATCTAGAGACTGTGAGCAGGCTCTAGAAATGGTGGGCATGCTCTAGAAACTGTGCGCAGGCTCCAGAAACTTTGGGCCCGCTCCAGAAACTGTGGGCAGGCTCTAGAAAATGTGGGCCGGCTCCAGAAACTGTGGACAGTCTCTGGAAACATTTAGCAGGCTCCAGAATCTGTAAGCAGGCTCTAGAAACTGTGAGCAGGCTCTAGAAACTGTGGGCAGGCTCTAGAAACTGTTAGCAGGTTCTAGAATCTGTTAGCACGATCTAGGAACTGTGAGCAGGCTCTAGAAACTGTGGGCAGACTCTAGAATCTGTTAGCACGATCTAGGAACTGTGAGCAGGCTCTAGAAACTGTGGGCAGACTCTAGAATCTGTGGGCAGGCTCTAGAAACTGTGAGTATGCTCCAGAAAATGTGAGCAGGCTCTAGAAACTGTGGGCAGTCTATAAAATATGTGAGCAGTCTCTAGAAACTGTGAGCAGGCTTTAGAAACTGTGGGCAGGTTCTGGAAACTGTGGGCAGGCTCTAGAATCTGTGGGAAGCCTCTACAAACATTGGGAAGCCTCTAGAAACTGTAGGCAGGATCTAGAAACTGTGGGCAGAAAATAGGAACTGTGGACAGGCTCTAGAAACTGCGAGCAGGCTCTAGAAACTGTGGGCAGGCTCTAGAAACTGTGGGAATCATCTAGAAACTGTGATTAGGGTCTAGAAACTATGGGCATGCTCTAGAAACTGTGGGAAGCTTCTAGAAACTGTGGGCAGGATCTAGAAAATGTGGGCAGGCTCTAGAAACTGTGAGCAGGGCCTAGAAACTGTGAGCAGGCACGAGAAACTGTGGGTAGGCTCTAGAAACTGTGAGCAGGCTCTAGAAAATATAGAGAGGCTCTAGAAACTGTGGGAACCCTCTAGAATATGTGGGCAGGCTCTAGAAACTGTGAGTAGGCTCCAGAAAATGTGGGCAGGCTCTAGAATCTGTGGGCAGGCTCTAGAAACTGTGAGTAGGCTCCAGAAAATGTGGGCAGGCTCTAGAATCTGTGGGAAGGCTCTAGAATCTGTGGGCAGGCTCTAGAATCTGTGGGCAGGCTCTAGAAACTATGGGCAGGGTCTAGAATCTATGGGGAGGCTCTAGAAACTGTGAGTAGGCTCTAGAAACTGTGGGCAGGCTCTAGAATGTGTGAGCAGTCTCTAGAAACTGTGGGCAGGATCTAGAAACTGTGAGCAGGGCCTAGAAACTGTGAGCAGGCACCAGAAACTGTGGGTAGGCTCTAGAAACTGTGAGCAAGCTCTAGAAAATATAGAGAGGCTCTAGAATCTGTGGGCACTCTCTAGAATCTGTGGGCAGGCTCTAGAATCTGTGGGCAGGCTCTAGAAACTGTGACCAGTATCTAGGAACACTATGGCCAGGCTCTAGAAACTGTGAGTAGGCTCTAGAAACTGTGGGCAGGCTCTAGAATCTGTGAGCAGTCTCTAGAAACTGTGGGCAGGATCTAGAAACTGTGGGCAGGCTCTAGAAACTGTGAGCAGGCTCTAGAAACTGTGGGCCAGGTCTAGGAAATGTGAGCAGGCTCTAGAAGCTGTGAGCAGGGCCTATAAACTGTGAGCAGGCTCCAGAAACTGTGGGTAGGCTCTAGAAACTGTGAGCAGGCTCTAGAAAGTGTGAGGAGGCTCTAGAAACTGTGGGAAGCCTCTAGAATCTGTGGGCAGGCTCTAGAATCTGTGAGCAGTCTCTAGAAACTGTGGGCATGCTCCAGAAACTGTGAGTACACTCTAGAAATTGTGGAAAGGCTCTAGAAACTGTGGGGAGCCTCTAAAAACTGTGGGAAGGATCTAGAAACTGACAGCAGTCTCTAGAAACTGTGGGCAGTCTCTAGAAACTGCAGGCCGGCTCTAGAAACTGTGGGAAGGCTCTAGAAACTGTGAGCAGGGCCTAGAAACAGTGAGCACCAGAAACTGTGGGTAGGCTCTAGAAACTGTGAGAAGGCTCCAGAAACTGGGCAGGCTCTAGAATATGTGGGCAGGTTCTAGAATCTGTGAGCAGTCTCTAGAAACTGTGGGCAGGCTCTAGAATCTGTGGGCAGGCTCTAGAATCTGTGAGCAGTCTCTAGAAACTGTGGGCAGGTTCTAGAAACTGTGGGCAGGATCTAGAAACTGTGGGCAGGCTCTAGAAACTGTGAGCAGGCTCTATAAACTATGGGCCGGGTCTAGAAAATGTGAACAGGCTCTAGAAACTGTGGGGAGGCTGTAGAAACTGTGGGGAATCTCTAGAAACTGTGGGAAGGATCTAGAAACTATTTGCAGGATCTAGAAACTGTGGGCAGGATCTAGAAACTGTGTGCAGGCTCTAGAAACTGTGGGTAGGCTCTAGAAACGGAGGGAAGCCTCTAGAAACTGTGGGCAGGATCTAGAAACTGTGGGCAGGCTCTAGAAACTGTGGGCAGTATCTAGAAAATGTGGGCAGGCTCTAGAAACTGTGAGCAGAGCCTAGAAACTGTGAGCAGGCACCAGAAACTGTGGGTAGGCTCTAGAAACTGTGATCAGGCTCTAGAAAATATAGAGAGGCTCTAGAAACTGTGGAAAGCCTCTAGAATCTGTGGGCAGGCTCTAGAAACTGTGAGTATGCTCCAGAAAATGTAGGCAGGCTCTAGAATCTGTGGGCACTCTCTAGAATCTGTGGGCAGGCTCTAGAATCTGTGGGCAGGCTCTAGAAACTGTGACCAGTATCTAGGAACACTATGGCCAGGCTCTAGAAACTGTGAGTAGGCTCTAGAAACTGTGGGCAGGCTCTAGAATGTGTGAGCAGTCTCTAGAAACTGTGGGCAGGATCTAGAAACTGTGGGCAGGCTCTAGAAACTGTGAGCAGGCTCTAGAAACTGTGGGCCAGGTCTAGGAAATGTGAGCAGGCTCTAGAAGCTGTGAGCAGGCCCTATAAACTGTGAGCAGGCTCCAGAAACTGTGGGTAGGCTCTAGAAACTGTGAACAGGCTCTAGAAAGTGTGAGGAGGCTCTAGAAACTGTGGGAAGCCTCTAGAATCTGTGGGCAGGCTCTAGAATCTGTGAGCAGTCTCTAGAAACTGTGGGCATGCTCCAGAAACTGTGAGTACACTCTAGAAATTGTGGAAAGGCTCTAGAAACTGTGGGGAGCCTCTAAAAACTGTGGGAAGGATCTAGAAACTGACAGCAGTCTCTAGAAACTGTGGGCAGTCTCTAGAAACTGCAGGCCGGCTCTAGAAACTGTGGGAAGGCTCTAGAAACTGTGAGCAGGGCCTAGAAACAGTGAGCACCAGAAACTGTGGGTAGGCTCTAGAAACTGTGAGAAGGCTCCAGAAACTGGGCAGGCTCTAGAATATGTGGGCAGGTTCTAGAATCTGTGAGCAGTCTCTAGAATCTGTGGGCAGGCTCTAGAATCTGTGGGCAGGCTCTAGAATCTGTGAGCAGTCTCTAGAAACTGTGGGCAGGTTCTAGAAACTGTGGGCAGGATCTAGAAACTGTGGGCAGGCTCTAGAAACTGTGAGCAGGCTCTATAAACTATGGGCCGGGTCTAGAAAATGTGAACAGGCTCTAGAAACTGTGGGGAGGCTGTAGAAACTGTGGGGAATCTCTAGAAACTGTGGGAAGGATCTAGAAACTATTTGCAGGATCTAGAAACTGTGGGCAGGATCTAGAAACTGTGTGCAGGCTCTAGAAACTGTGGGTAGGCTCTAGAAACGGAGGGAAGCCTCTAGAAACTGTGGGCAGGATCTAGAAACTGTGGGCAGGCTCTAGAAACTGTGGGCAGTATCTAGAAAATGTGGGCAGGCTCTAGAAACTGTGAGCAGAGCCTAGAAACTGTGAGCAGGCACCAGAAACTGTGGGTAGGCTCTAGAAACTGTGAGCAGGCTCTAGAAAATATAGAGAGGCTCTAGAAACTGTGGGAACCCTCTAGAATCTGTGGGCAGGCTCTAGAATCTGTGAGCAGTCTCTAGAAACTGTGGGCAGGATCTAGAAACTGTGGGCAGGATCTAGAAACTGTGGGCAGGCTCTAGAAACTGTGAGCAGGCTCTAGAAACTGTGGGCAGTATCTAGAAAATGTGGGCAGGCTCTAGAAACTGTGAGTAGGGTCTAGAAACTGAGGGCAGTCTCTAGGAAATGTGAGCAGGCTCTAGGAACTGTGAGCAGGGCCTATAAACTGTGAGCAGGCTCCAGAAACTGTGGGTAGGCTCTAGAAACTGTGAGCAGGCTCTAGAAAGTGTGAGGAGGCTCTAGAAACTGTGGGAAGCCTCTAGAATCTGTGGGCAGGCTCTAGAATCTGTGAGCAGTCTCTAGAAACTGTGGGCAGGCTCCAGAAACTGTGAGTACACTCTAGAAATTGTGGAAAGGCTCTAGAAACTGTGGGGAGCCTCTAAAAACTGTGGGAAGGATCTAGAAACTGTCAGCAGTCTCTAGAAACTGTGGGCAGGTTGTACAAACTGCGGGCATGCTCTTGAAACTGTGGGAACCCTCTAGAAATTGTCAGCAGGCTCTAGAAACTGTGGGCAGTCCCTAGAAACTGCAGGCCGGCTCTAGAAACTATGGGAAGGCTCTAGAAACTGTGAGAAGGCTCCAGAAACTGTGGGCAGGCTCTAGAATATGTGGGCAGGTTCTAGAACCTGTGGGCAGGCTCTAGAATCTATGGGCAGGCTCTAGAATCTGTGAGCAGGCTCTAGAATCGGTGGGCAGGCTCTAGAAACTGTGAGCAGGCTCTAGAAACTGTGGGCCAGGTCTAGGAAATGTTAGCAGGCTCTAGAAGCTGTGAGCAGGGCCTATAAACTGTGAGCAGGCTCCAGAAACTGTGGGTAGGCTCTAGAAACTGTGAACAGGCTCTAGAAAGTGTGAGGAGGCTCTAGAAACTGTGGGAAGCCTCTAGAATCTGTGGGCAGGCTCTAGAATCTGTGAGCAGTCTCTAGAAACTGTGGGCATGCTCCAGAAACTGTGAGTACACTCTAGAAATTGTGGAAAGGCTCTAGAAACTGTGGGGAGCCTCTAAAAACTGTGGGAAGGATCTAGAAACTGACAGCAGGCTCTAGAATCTATGGGCAGGCTCTAGAATCTGTGAGCAGTCTCTAGAAACTGTGGGCAGGTTCTAGAAACTGTGGGCAGGATCTAGAAACTGTGGGCAGGCTCTAGAAACTGTGAGCAGGCTCTAGAAACTATGGGCCGGGTCTAGAAAATGTGAACAGGCTCTAGAAACTGTGGGGAGGCTGTAGAAACTGTGGGGAATCTCTAGAAACTGTGGGAAGGATCTAGAAACTATTTGCAGGATCTAGAAACTGTGGGCAGTATCTAGAAAATGTGGGCAGGCTCTAGAAACTGTGAGCAGAGCCTAGAAACTGTGAGCAGGCACCAGAAACTGTGGGTAGGCTCTAGAAACTGTGAGCAGGCTCTAGAAAATATAGAGAGGCTCTAGAAACTGTGGGAACCCTCTAGAATCTGTGGGCAGGCTCTAGAATCTGTGAGCAGTCTCTAGAAACTGTGGGCAGGATCTAGAAACTGTGGGCAGGATCTAGAAACTGTGGGCAGGCTCTAGAAACTGTGAGCAGGCTCTAGAAACTGTGGGCAGTATCTAGAAAATGTGGGCAGGCTCTAGAAACTGTGAGTAGAGTCTAGAAACTGAGGGCAGTCTCTAGGAAATGTGAGCAGGCTCTAGGAACTGTGAGCAGGGCCTATAAACTGTGAGCAGGCTCCAGAAACTGTGGGTAGGCTCTAGAAACTGTGAGCAGGCTCTAGAAAGTGTGAGGAGGCTCTAGAAACTGTGGGAAGCCTCTAGAATCTGTGGGCAGGCTCTAGAATCTGTGAGCAGTCTCTAGAAACTGTGGGCAGGCTCCAGAAACTGTGAGTACACTCTAGAAATTGTGGAAAGGCTCTAGAAACTGTGGGGAGCCTCTAAAAACTGTGGGAAGGATCTAGAAACTGTCAGCAGTCTCTAGAAACTGTGGGCAGGATCTAGAAACTGTGTGCAGGCTCCAGAAACTGTTAGCAGGATCTAGAAACTGTGAGCAGGCTGTAGAAACTGTGGGCAGGCTCTAGAAACCGTTAGCAGGTTCTAGAATCTGTTAGCACGATCTAGAAACTGTGAGCAGGCTCTAGAAACTGTGGGCAGACTCTAGAATCTTTGAGTAGGCTCTAGACACTGTGGGCAGTCTATAAAATATGTGAGCAGTCTCAAGAAACTGTGAGCAGGCTTTAGAAACTGTGGGCAGGTTCTGGAAACTGTGAGCAGGCTCTAGAATATGTGGGAAGCCTCTACAAACATTGGGAAGCCTCTAGAAACTGTAGGCAGGATCTAGAAACTGTGGACAGAAAATAGGAACTGTGGGCAGGCTCTAGGAACTGCGAGCAGGCTCTAGAAACTGTGGGCAGGCTCTAGAAATTGTGGGAATCATCTAGAAACTGTGATTAGGGTCTAGAAACTATGGGCATGCTCTAGAAACTGTGGGAAGCCTCTAGAAACTGTGGGCAGGATCTAGAAAATGTGGGCAGGCTCTAGAAACTGTGAGCAGGGCCTAGAAACTGTGAGCAGGCACCAGAAACTGTGGGTAGGCTCTAGAAACTGTGAGCAAGCTCTAGAAAATATAGAGAGGCTCTAGAAACTGTGGAAAGCCTCTAGAATCTGTGGGCAGGCTCTAGAAACTGTGAGTATGCTCCAGAAAATGTAGGCAGGCTCTAGAATCTGTGGGCACTCTCTAGAATCTGTGGGCAGGCTCTAGAATCTGTGGGCAGGCTCTAGAAACTGTGACCAGTATCTAGGAACACTATGGCCAGGCTC
Source organism: Balaenoptera acutorostrata (assembly GCF_949987535.1). Taxonomy (NCBI): domain Eukaryota; kingdom Metazoa; phylum Chordata; class Mammalia; order Artiodactyla; family Balaenopteridae; genus Balaenoptera; species Balaenoptera acutorostrata. The sequence continues at coordinate 82,506,802 of NC_080068.1, forward strand.
TAGAAACTGTGAGTAGGCTCTAGAAACTGTGGGCAGGCTCTAGAATCTGTGAGCAGTCTCTAGAAACTGTGGGCAGGATCTAGAAACTGTGGGCAGGCTCTAGAAACTGTGAGCAGGCTCTAGAAACTGTGGGCCAGGTCTAGGAAATGTGAGCAGGCTCTAGAAGCTGTGAGCAGGGCCTATAAACTGTGAGCAGGCTCCAGAAACTGTGGGTAGGCTCTAGAAACTGTGAACAGGCTCTAGAAAGTGTGAGGAGGCTCTAGAAACTGTGGGAAGCCTCTAGAATCTGTGGGCAGGCTCTAGAATCTGTGAGCAGTCTCTAGAAACTGTGGGCATGCTCCAGAAACTGTGAGTACACTCTAGAAATTGTGGAAAGGCTCTAGAAACTGTGGGGAGCCTCTAAAAACTGTGGGAAGGATCTAGAAACTGACAGCAGGCTCTAGAATCTATGGGCAGGCTCTAGAATCTGTGAGCAGTCTCTAGAAACTGTGGGCAGGTTCTAGAAACTGTGGGCAGGATCTAGAAACTGTGGGCAGGCTCTAGAAACTGCGAGCAGGCTCTATAAACTATGGGCCGGGTCTAGAAAATGCGAACAGGCTCTAGAAACTGTGGGGAGGCTGTAGAAACTGTGGGGAATCTCTAGAAACTGTGGGAAGGATCTAGAAACTATTTGCAGGATCTAGAAACTGTGGGCAGTATCTAGAAAATGTGGGCAGGCTCTAGAATCTGTGAGCAGAGCCTAGAAACTGTGAGCAGGCACCAGAAACTGTAGGTAGGCTCTAGAAACTGTGAGCAGGCTCTAGAAAATATAGAGAGGCTCTAGAAACTGTGGGAACCCTCTAGAATCTGTGGGCAGGCTCTAGAATCTGTGAGCAGTCTCTAGAAACTGTGGGCAGGATCTAGAAACTGTGGGCAGGATCTAGAAACTGTGGGCAGGCTCTAGAAACTGTGAGCAGGCTCTAGAAACTGTGGGCAGTATCTAGAAAATGTGGGCAGGCTCTAGAAACTGTGAGTAGGGTCTAGAAACTGAGGGCAGTCTCTAGGAAATCTGAGCAGGCTCTAGGAACTGTGAGCAGGGCCTATAAACTGTGAGCAGGCTCCAGAAACTGTGGGTAGGTTCTAGAAACTGTGAGCAGGCTCTAGAAAGTGTGAGGAGGCTCTAGAAACTGTGGGAAGCCTCTAGAATCTGTGGGCAGGCTCTAGAATCTGTGAGCAGTCTCTAGAAACTGTGGGCAGGCTCCAGAAACTGTGAGTACACTCTAGAAATTGTGGAAAGGCTCTAGAAACTGTGGGGAGCCTCTAAAAACTGTGGGAAGGATCTAGAAACTGTCAGCAGTCTCTAGAAACTGTGGGCAGGATCTAGAAACTGTGTGCAGGCTGCAGAAACTGTTAGCAGGATCTAGAAACTGTGAGCAGGCTGTAGAAACTGTGGGCAGGCTCTAGAAACCGTTAGCAGGTTCTAGAATCTGTTAGCACGATCTAGAAACTGTGAGCAGGCTCTAGAAACTGTGGGCAGACTCTAGAATCTTTGAGTAGGCTCTAGAAACTGTGGGCAGTCTATAAAATATGTGAGCAGTCTCTAGAAACTGTGAGCAGGCTTTAGAAACTGTGGGCAGGTTCTGGAAACTGTGAGCAGGCTCTAGAATATGTGGGAAGCCTCTACAAACATTGGGAAGCCTCTAGAAACTGTAGGCAGGATCTAGAAACTGTGGACAGAAAATAGGAACTGTGGGCAGGCTCTAGGAACTGCGAGCAGGCTCTAGAAACTGTGGGCAGGCTCTAGAAACTGTGGGAATCATCTAGAAACTGTGATTAGGGTCTAGAAACTATGGGCATGCTCTAGAAACTGTGGGAAGCCTCTAGAAACTGTGGGCAGGATCTAGAAAATGTGGGCAGGCTCTAGAAACTGTGAGCAGGGCCTAGAAACTGTGAGCAGGCACCAGAAACTGTGGGTAGGCTCTAGAAACTGTGAGCAGGCTCTAGAAAATATAGAGAGGCTCTAGAAACTGTGGGAACCCTCTAGAATCTGTGGGCAGGCTCTAGAAACTGTGAGTAGGCTCCAGAATATGTGGGCAGGCTCTAGAAACTGTGAGCAGGGCCTAGAAACTGTGAGCAGGCACCAGAAACTGTGGGTAGGCTCTAGAAACTGTGAGCAGGCTCTAGAAAATATAGAGAGGCTCTAGAAACTGTGGGAACCCTCTAGAATCTGTGGGCAGGCTCTAGAAACTGTGAGTAGGCTCCAGAAACTGTGGGCAGGCTCTAGAATCTGTGGGCAGGCTCTAGAATCTGTGGGAAGGCTCTAGAATCTGTGGGCAGGTTCTAGAATCTGTGGGCAGGCTCTAGAAACTATGGGCAGGGTCTAGAATCTATGGGGAGGCTCTAGAAACTGTGAGTAGGCTCTAGAAACTGTGGGCAGGCTCTAGAATCTGTGGGAAGCCTCTACAAACATTGGGAAGCCTCTAGAAACTGTAGGCAGGATCTAGAAACTGTGGGCAGAAAATAGGAACTGTGGACAGGCTCTAGAAACTGCGAGCAGGCTCTAGAAACTGTGGGCAGGCTCTAGAAACTGTGGGAATCATCTAGAAACTGTGATTAGGGTCTAGAAACTATGGGCATGCTCTAGAAACTGTGGGAAGCTTCTAGAAACTGTGGGCAGGATCTAGAAAATGTGGGCAGGCTCTAGAAACTGTGAGCAGGGCCTAGAAACTGTGAGCAGGCACGAGAAACTGTGGGTAGGCTCTAGAAACTGTGAGCAGGCTCTAGAAAATATAGAGAGGCTCTAGAAACTGTGGGAACCCTCTAGAATCTGTGGGCAGGCTCTAGAAACTGTGAGTAGGCTCCAGAAAATGTGGGCAGGCTCTAGAATCTGTGGGCAGGCTCTAGAAACTGTGAGTAGGCTCCAGAAAATGTGGGCAGGCTCTAGAATCTGTGGGAAGGCTCTAGAATCTGTGGGCAGGCTCTAGAATCTGTGGGCAGGCTCTAGAAACTATGGGCAGGGTCTAGAATCTATGGGGAGGCTCTAGAAACTGTGAGTAGGCTCTAGAAACTGTGGGCAGGCTCTAGAATCTGTGAGCAGTCTCTAGAAACTGTGGGCAGGCTCTAGAAGCTGTGAGCAGGGCCTAGAAACTGTGAGCAGGCACCAGAAACTGTGGGAAGGCTCTAGAATCTGTGGGAAGGCTCTAGAATCTGTGGGCAGGCTCTAGAATCTGTGGGCAGGCTCTAGAAACTATGGGCAGGGTCTAGAATCTATGGGGAGGCTCTAGAAACTGTGAGTAGGCTCTAGAAACTGTGGGCAGGCTCTAGAATCTGTGAGCAGTCTCTAGAAACTGTGGGCAGGATCTAGAAACTGTGAGCAGGGCCTAGAAACTGTGAGCAGGCACCAGAAACTGTGGGTAGGCTCTAGAAACTGTGAGCAAGCTCTAGAAAATATAGAGAGGCTCTAGAAACTGTGGAAAGCCTCTAGAATCTGTGGGCAGGCTCTAGAAACTGTGAGTATGCTCCAGAAAATGTAGGCAGGCTCTAGAATCTGTGGGCACTCTCTAGAATCTGTGGGCAGGCTCTAGAATCTGTGGGCAGGCTCTAGAAACTGTGACCAGTATCTAGGAACACTATGGCCAGGCTCTAGAAACTGTGAGTAGGCTCTAGAAACTGTGGGCAGGCTCTAGAATCTGTGAGCAGTCTTTAGAAACTGTGGGCAGGATGTAGAAACTGTGGGCAGGCTCTAGAAACTGTGAGCAGGCTCTAGAAACTGTGGGCCAGGTCTAGGAAATGTGAGCAGGCTCTAGAAGCTGTGAGCAGGGCCTATAAACTGTGAGCAGGCTCCAGAAACTGTGGGTAGGCTCTAGAAACTGTGAGCAGGCTCTAGAAAGTGTGAGGAGGCTCTAGAAACTGTGGGAAGCCTCTAGAATCTGTGGGCAGGCTCTAGAATCTGTGAGCAGTCTCTAGAAACTGTGGGCATGCTCCAGAAACTGTGAGTACACTCTAGAAATTGTGGAAAGGCTCTAGAAACTGTGGGGAGCCTCTAAAAACTGTGGGAAGGATCTAGAAACTGACAGCAGTCTCTAGAAACTGTGGGCAGTCTCTAGAAACTGCAGGCCGGCTCTAGAAACTGTGGGAAGGCTCTAGAAACTGTGAGCAGGGCCTAGAAACAGTGAGCACCAGAAACTGTGGGTAGGCTCTAGAAACTGTGAGAAGGCTCCAGAAACTGGGCAGGCTCTAGAATATGTGGGCAGGTTCTAGAATCTGTGAGCAGTCTCTAGAATCTGTGGGCAGGCTCTAGAATCTGTGGGCAGGCTCTAGAATCTGTGAGCAGTCTCTAGAAACTGTGGGCAGGTTCTAGAAACTGTGGGCAGGATCTAGAAACTGTGGGCAGTCTCTAGAAACTGTGAGCAGGCTCTATAAACTATGGGCCGGGTCTAGAAAATGTGAACAGGCTCTAGAAACGGTGGGGAGGCTGTAGAAACTGTGGGGAATCTCTAGAAACTGTGGGAAGGATCTAGAAACTATTTGCAGGATCTAGAAACTGTGTGCAGGCTCTAGAAACTGTGGGTAGGCTCTAGAAACGGAGGGAAGCCTCTAGAAACTGTGGGCAGGATCTAGAAACTGTGGGCAGGCTCTAGAAACTGTGGGCAGTATCTAGAAAATGTGGGCAGGCTCTAGAAACTGTGAGCAGAGCCTAGAAACTGTGAGCAGGCACCAGAAACTGTGGGTAGGCTCTAGAAACTGTGAGCAGGCTCTAGAAAATATAGAGAGGCTCTAGAAACTGTGGGAACCCTCTAGAATCTGTGGGCAGGCTCTAGAATCTGTGAGCAGTCTCTAGAAACTGTGGGCAGGATCTAGAAACTGTGGGCAGGATCTAGAAACTGTGGGCAGGCTCTAGAAACTGTGAGCAGGCTCTAGAAACTGTGGGCAGTATCTAGAAAATGTGGGCAGGCTCTAGAAACTGTGAGTAGGGTCTAGAAACTGAGGGCAGTCTCTAGGAAATGTGAGCAGGCTCTAGGAACTGTGAGCAGGGCCTATAAACTGTGAGCAGGCTCCAGAAACTGTGGGTAGGCTCTAGAAACTGTGAGCAGGCTCTAGAAAGTGTGAGGAGGCTCTAGAAACTGTGGGAAGCCTCTAGAATCTGTGGGCAGGCTCTAGAATCTGTGAGCAGTCTCTAGAAACTGTGGGCAGGCTCCAGAAACTGTGAGTACACTCTAGAAATTGTGGAAAGGCTCTAGAAACTGTGGGGAGCCTCTAAAAACTGTGGGAAGGATCTAGAAACTGTCAGCAGTCTCTAGAAACTGTGGGCAGGTTGTACAAACTGCGGGCATGCTCTTGAAACTGTGGGAACCCTCTAGAAATTGTCAGCAGGCTCTAGAAACTGTGGGCAGTCCCTAGAAACTGCAGGCCGGCTCTAGAAACTATGGGAAGGCTCTAAAAACTGTGAGAAGGCTCCAGAAACTGTGGGCAGGCTCTAGAATATGTGGGCAGGTTCTAGAACCTGTGGGCAGGCTCTAGAATCTATGGGCAGGCTCTAGAATCTGTGAGCAGGCTCTAGAATCGGTGGGCAGGCTCTAGAATCTGTGGGCAGGATCTAGAATCTATGGGCAGGCTCTAGAATCTGTGAGCAGTCTCTAGAAACTGTGGGCAGGTTCTAGAAACTGTGGGCAGGATCTAGAAACTGTGGGCAGGCTCTAGAAACTGTGAGCAGGCTCTATAAACTATGGGCCGGGTCTAGAAAATGTGAACAGGCTCTAGAAACTGTGGGGAGGCTGTAGAAACTGTGGGGAATCTCTAGAAACTGTGGGAAGGATCTAGAAACTATTTGCAGGCTCTTGAAACTGTGAGAAGGCTCCAGAAACTGTGGGCAGGCTCTAGAATCTGTGGGCAGGCTCTAGAATCTGTGAGCAGGCTCTAGAATCTGTGGGCAGGCTCTAGAATCTGTGAGCAGTCTCTAGAAACTCTGGGCAGGATCTAGAAACTGTGGGCAGGATCTAGAAACTGTTAGCAGGATCTAGAAACTGTGAGCAGGCTGTAGAAACTGTGGGCAGGCTCTAGAAACCGTTAGCAGGTTCTAGAATCTGTTAGCACGATCTAGAAACTGTGAGCAGGCTCTAGAAACTGTGGGCAGACTCTAGAATCTTTGAGTAGGCTCTAGAAACTGTGGGCAGTCTATAAAATATGTGAGCAGTCTCTAGAAACTGTGAGCAGGCTTTAGAAACTGTGGGCAGGTTCTGGAAACTGTGAGCAGGCTCTAGAATATGTGGGAAGCCTCTACAAACATTGGGAAGCCTCTAGAAACTGTAGGCAGGATCTAGAAACTGTGGGCAGAAAATAGGAACTGTGGGCAGGCTCTAGAAACTGCGAGCAGGCTCTAGAAACTGTGGGCAGGCTCTAGAAACTGTGGGAATCATCTAGAAACTGTGATTAGGGTCTAGAAACTATGGGCATGCTCTAGAAACTGTGGGAAGCCTCTAGAAACTGTGGACAGGATCTAGAAAATGTGGGCAGGCTCTAGAAACTGTGAGCAGGGCCTAGAAACTGTGAGCAGGCACCAGAAACTGTGGGTAGGCTCTAGAAACTGTGAGCAGGCTCTAGAAAATATAGAGAGGCTCTAGAAACTGTGGGAACCCTCTAGAATCTCTGGGCAGGCTCTAGAATCTGTGAGCAGTCTCTAGAAACTGTGGGCAGGATCTAGAAACTGTGGGCAGGATCTAGAAACTGTGGGCAGGCTCTAGAAAGTGTGAGGAAGCTCTAGAAACTGTGGGAAGCCTCTAGAATCTGTGGGCAGGCTCTAGAATCTGTGAGCAGTCTCTAGAAACTGTGGGCAGGCTCCAGAAACTGTGAGTACACTCTAGAAATTGTGGAAAGGCTCTAGAAACTGTGGGGAGCCTCTAAAAACTGTGGGAAGGATCTAGAAACTGTCAGCAGTCTCTAGAAACTGTGGGCAGGTTGTACAAACTGCGGGCATGCTCTTGAAACTGTGGGAACCCTCTAGAAATTGTCAGCAGGCTCTAGAAACTGTGGGCAGTCCCTAGAAACTGCAGGCCGGCTCTAGAAACTATGGGAAGGCTCTAGAAACTGTGAGCAGGGCCTAGAAACTGTGAGCACCAGAAACTGTGGGTAGGCTCTAGAAACTGTGAGAAGGCTCCAGAAACTGTGGGCAGGCTCTAGAATATGTGGGAGGTTCTAGAACCTGTGGGCAGGCTCTAGAATCTATGGGCAGGCTCTAGAATCTGTCAGCAGACTCTAGAATCTGTGGGCAGGCTCTAGAATCTGTGAGCAGGCTCTAGAATCTGTGGGCAGGCTCTAGAATCTGTGAGCAGTCTCTAGAAACTCTGGGCAGGATCTAGAAACTGTGGGCAGGATCTAGAAACTGTGTGCAGGCTCCAGAAACTGTTAGCAGGATCTAGAAACTGTGAGCAGGCTGTAGAAACTGTGGGCAGGCTCTAGAAACCGTTAGCAGGTTCTAGAATCTGTTAGCACGATCTAGAAACTGTGAGCAGGCTCTAGAAACTGTGGGCAGACTCTAGAATCTTTGAGTAGGCTCTAGACACTGTGGGCAGTCTATAAAATATGTGAGCAGTCTCTAGAAACTGTGAGCAGGCTTTAGAAACTGTGGGCAGGTTCTGGAAACTGTGAGCAGGCTCTAGAATATGTGGGAAGCCTCTACAAACATTGGGAAGCCTCTAGAAACTGTAGGCAGGATCTAGAAACTGTGGGCAGAAAATAGGGACTGTGGGCTGGCTCTAGAAACTGGGAGCAGGCTCTAGAAGCTGTGGGCAGGCTCTAGAAACTGTGGGAATCATCTAGAAACTGTGATTAGGGTCTAGAAACTATGGGCATGCTCTAGAAACTGTGGGAAGCCTCTAGAAACTGTGGGCAGGATCTAGAAAATGTGGGCAGGCTCTAGAAACTGTGAGCAGGGCCTAGAAACTGTGAGCAGGCACCAGAAACTGTGGGTAGGCTCTAGAAACTGTGAGCAGGCTCTAGAAAATATAGAGAGGCTCTAGAAACTGTGGGAACCCTCTAGAATCTGTGGGCAGGCTCTAGAAACTGTGAGTAGGCTCCAGAAAATGTGGGCAGGCTCTAGAATCTGTGGGCAGGCTCTAGAATCTGTGGGAAGGCTCTAGAATCTGTGGGCAGGCTCTAGAATCTGTGGGCAGGCTCTAGAATCTGTGGGCAGGCTCTAGAAACTATGGGCAGGGTCTAGAATCTATGGGGAGGCTCTAGAAACTGTGAGTAGGCTCTAGAAACTGTGGGCAGGCTCTAGAATCTGTAAGCAGTCTCTAGAAACTGTGGGCAGGATCTAGAAACTGTGAGCAGGGCCTAGAAACTGTGAGCAGGCACCAGAAACTGTGGGTAGGCTCTAGAAACTGTGAACAGGCTCTAGAAAGTGTGAGGAGGCTCTAGAAACTGTGGGAAGCCTCTAGAATCTGTGGGCAGGCTCTAGAATCTGTGAGCAGTCTCTAAAAACTGTGGGCATGCTCCAGAAACTGTGAGTACACTCTAGAAAATATGGAAAGGCTCTAGAAACTGTGGGGAGCCTCTAAAAACTGTGGGAAGGATCTAGAAACTGACAGCAGGCTCTAGAAACTATGGGCAGGCTCTAGAATCTGTGAGCAGTCTCTAGAAACTGTGGGCAGGTTCTAGAAACTGTGGGCAGGATCTAGAAACTGTGGGCAGGCTCTAGAAACTGCGAGCAGGCTCTATAAACTATGGGCCGGGTCTAGAAAATGTGAACAGGCTCTAGAAACTGTGGGGAGGCTGTAGAAACTGTGGGGAATCTCTAGAAACTGTGGGAAGGATCTAGAAACTATTTGCAGGATCTAGAAACTGTGGGCAGTATCTAGAAAATGTGGGCAGGCTCTAGAAACTGTGAGCAGAGCCTAGAAACTGTGAGCAGGCACCAGAAACTGTGGGTAGGCTCTAGAAACTGTGAGCAGGCTCTAGAAAATATAGAGAGGCTCTAGAAACTGTGGGAACCCTCTAGAATCTGTGGGCAGGCTCTAGAATCTGTGAGCAGTCTCTAGAAACTGTGGGCAGGATCTAGAAACTGTGGGCAGGATCTAGAAACTGTGGGCAGGCTCTAGAAACTGTGAGCAGGCTCTAGAAACTGTGGGCAGTATCTAGAAAATGTGGGCAGGCTCTAGAAACTGTGAGTAGGGTCTAGAAACTGAGGGCAGTCTCTAGGAAATGTGAGCAGGCTCTAGGAACTGTGAGCAGGGCCTATAAACTGTGAGCAGGCTCCAGAAACTGTGGGTAGGTTCTAGAAACTGTGAGCAGGCTCTAGAAAGTGTGAGGAGGCTCTAGAAACTGTGGGAAGCCTCTAGAATCTGTGGGCAGGCTCTAGAATCTGTGAGCAGTCTCTAGAAACTGTGGGCAGGCTCCAGAAACTGTGAGTACACTCTAGAAATTGTGGAAAGGCTCTAGAAACTGTGGGGAGCCTCTAAAAACTGTGGGAAGGATCTAGAAACTGTCAGCAGTCTCTAGAAACTGTGGGCAGGATCTAGAAACTGTGTGCAGGCTCCAGAAACTGTTAGCAGGATCTAGAAACTGTGAGCAGGCTGTAGAAACTGTGGGCAGGCTCTAGAAACCGTTAGCAGGTTCTAGAATCTGTTAGCACGATCTAGAAACTGTGAGCAGGCTCTAGAAACTGTGGGCAGACTCTAGAATCTTTGAGTAGGCTCTAGACACTGTGGGCAGTCTATAAAATATGTGAGCAGTCTCTAGAAACTGTGAGCAGGCTTTAGAAACTGTGGGCAGGTTCTGGAAACTGTGAGCAGGCTCTAGAATATGTGGGAAGCCTCTACAAACATTGGGAAGCCTCTAGAAACTGTAGGCAGGATCTAGAAACTGTGGACAGAAAATAGGAACTGTGGGCAGGCTCTAGGAACTGCGAGCAGGCTCTAGAAACTGTGGGCAGGCTCTAGAAACTGTGGGAATCATCTAGAAACTGTGATTAGGGTCTAGAAACTATGGGCATGCTCTAGAAACTGTGGGAAGCCTCTAGAAACTGTGGGCAGGATCTAGAAAATGTGGGCAGGCTCTAGAAACTGTGAGCAGGGCCTAGAAACTGTGAGCAGGCACCAGAAACTGTGGGTAGGCTCTAGAAACTGTGAGCAAGCTCTAGAAAATATAGAGAGGCTCTAGAAACTGTGGAAAGCCTCTAGCATCTGTGGGCAGGCTCTAGAAACTGTGAGTATGCTCCAGAAAATGTAGGCAGGCTCTAGAATCTGTGGGCACTCTCTAGAATCTGTGGGCAGGCTCTAGAATCTGTGGGCAGGCTCTAGAAACTGTGACCAGTATCTAGGAACTCTATGGCCAGGCTCTAGAAACTGTGAGTAGGCTCTAGAAACTGTGGGCAGGCTCTAGAAACTGTGACCAGTCTCTAGGAACTCTATGGCCAGGCTCTAGAACCTGTGAGTAGGCTCTAGAAACTGTGGGCAGGCTCTAGAATCTGTGAGCAGTCTCTAGAAACTGTGGGCAGGATCTAGAAACTGTGGGCAGGCTCTAGAAACTGTGAGCAGGCTCTAGAAACTGTGGGCCAGGTCTAGGAAATGTGAGCAGGCTCTAGAAGCTGTGAGCAGGGCCTATAAACTGTGAGCAGGCTCCAGAAACTGTGGGTAGGCTCTAGAAACTGTGAGCAGGCTCTAGAAAGTGTGAGGAGGCTCTAGAAACTGTGGGAAGCCTCTAGAATCTGTGGGCAGGCTCTAGAATCTGTGAGCAGTCTCTAGAAACTGTGGGCAGGCTCCAGAAACTGTGAGTACACTCTAGAAATTGTGGAAAGGCTCTAGAAACTGTGGGGAGCCTCTAAAAACTGTGGGAAGGATCTAGAAACTGACAGCAGTCTCTAGAAACTGTGGGCAGTCTCTAGAAACTGCAGGCCGGCTCTAGAAACTGTGGGAAGGCTCTAGAAACTGTGAGCAGGGCCTAGAAACAGTGAGCACCAGAAACTGTGGGTAGGCTCTAGAAACTGTGAGAAGGCTCCAGAAACTGGGCAGGCTCTAGAATATGTGGGCAGGTTCTAGAATCTGTGAGCAGTCTCTAGAATCTGTGGGCAGGCTCTAGAATCTGTGAGCAGTCTCTAGAAACTGTGGGCAGGTTCTAGAAACTGTGGGCAGGATCTAGAAACTGTGGGCAGGCTCTAGAAACTGTGAGCAGGCTCTATAAACTATGGGCCGGGTCTAGAAAATGTGAACAGGCTCTAGAAACTGTGGGGAGGCTGTAGAAACTGTGGGGAATCTCTAGAAACTGTGGGAAGGATCTAGAAACTATTTGCAGGATCTAGAAACTGTGGGCAGGATCTAGAAACTGTGTGCAGGCTCTAGAAACTGTGGGTAGGCTCTAGAAACGGAGGGAAGCCTCTAGAAACTGTGGGCAGGATCTAGAAACTGTGGGCAGGCTCTAGAAACTGTGGGCAGTATCTAGAAAATGTGGGCAGGCTCTAGAAACTGTGAGCAGAGCCTAGAAACTGTGAGCAGGCACCAGAAACTGTGGGTAGGCTCTAGAAACTGTGAGCAGGCTCTAGAAAGTGTGAGGAGGCTCTAGAAACTGTGGGAAGCCTCTAGAATCTGTGGGCAGGCTCTAGAATCTGTGAGCAGTCTCTAGAAACTGTGGGCAGGCTCCAGAAACTGTGAGTACACTCTAGAAATTGTGGAAAGGCTCTAGAAACTGTGGGGAGCCTCTAAAAACTGTGGGAAGGATCTAGAAACTGACAGCAGTCTCTAGAAACTGTGGGCAGTCTCTAGAAACTGCAGGCCGGCTCTAGAAACTGTGGGAAGGCTCTAGAAACTGTGAGCAGGGCCTAGAAACAGTGAGCACCAGAAACTGTGGGTAGGCTCTAGAAACTGTGAGAAGGCTCCAGAAACTGGGCAGGCTCTAGAATATGTGGGCAGGTTCTAGAATCTGTGAGCAGTCTCTAGAATCTGTGGGCAGGCTCTAGAATCTGTGGGCAGGCTCTAGAATCTGTGAGCAGTCTCTAGAAACTGTGGGCAGGTTCTAGAAACTGTGGGCAGGATCTAGAAACTGTGGGCAGTCTCTAGAAACTGTGAGCAGGCTCTATAAACTATGGGCCGGGTCTAGAAAATGTGAACAGGCTCTAGAAACGGTGGGGAGGCTGTAGAAACTGTGGGGAATCTCTAGAAACTGTGGGAAGGATCTAGAAACTATTTGCAGGATCTAGAAACTGTGTGCAGGCTCTAGAAACTGTGGGTAGGCTCTAGAAACGGAGGGAAGCCTCTAGAAACTGTGGGCAGGATCTAGAAACTGTGGGCAGGCTCTAGAAACTGTGGGCAGTATCTAGAAAATGTGGGCAGGCTCTAGAAACTGTGAGCAGAGCCTAGAAACTGTGAGCAGGCACCAGAAACTGTGGGTAGGCTCTAGAAACTGTGAGCAGGCTCTAGAAAATATAGAGAGGCTCTAGAAACTGTGGGAACCCTCTAGAATCTGTGGGCAGGCTCTAGAATCTGTGAGCAGTCTCTAGAAACTGTGGGCAGGATCTAGAAACTGTGGGCAGGATCTAGAAACTGTGGGCAGGCTCTAGAAACTGTGAGCAGGCTCTAGAAACTGTGGGCAGTATCTAGAAAATGTGGGCAGGCTCTAGAAACTGTGAGTAGGGTCTAGAAACTGAGGGCAGTCTCTAGGAAATGTGAGCAGGCTCTAGGAACTGTGAGCAGGGCCTATAAACTGTGAGCAGGCTCCAGAAACTGTGGGTAGGCTCTAGAAACTGTGAGCAGGCTCTAGAAAGTGTGAGGAGGCTCTAGAAACTGTGGGAAGCCTCTAGAATCTGTGGGCAGGCTCTAGAATCTGTGAGCAGTCTCTAGAAACTGTGGGCAGGCTCCAGAAACTGTGAGTACACTCTAGAAATTGTGGAAAGGCTCTAGAAACTGTGGGGAGCCTCTAAAAACTGTGGGAAGGATCTAGAAACTGTCAGCAGTCTCTAGAAACTGTGGGCAGGTTGTACAAACTGCGGGCATGCTCTTGAAACTGTGGGAACCCTCTAGAAATTGTCAGCAGGCTCTAGAAACTGTGGGCAGTCCCTAGAAACTGCAGGCCGGCTCTAGAAACTATGGGAAGGCTCTAAAAACTGTGAGAAGGCTCCAGAAACTGTGGGCAGGCTCTAGAATATGTGGGCAGGTTCTAGAACCTGTGGGCAGGCTCTAGAATCTATGGGCAGGCTCTAGAATCTGTGAGCAGGCTCTAGAATCGGTGGGCAGGCTCTAGAATCTGTGGGCAGGATCTAGAATCTATGGGCAGGCTCTAGAATCTGTGAGCAGTCTCTAGAAACTGTGGGCAGGTTCTAGAAACTGTGGGCAGGATCTAGAAACTGTGGGCAGGCTCTAGAAACTGTGAGCAGGCTCTATAAACTATGGGCCGGGTCTAGAAAATGTGAACAGGCTCTAGAAACTGTGGGGAGGCTGTAGAAACTGTGGGGAATCTCTAGAAACTGTGGGAAGGATCTAGAAACTATTTGCAGGCTCTTGAAACTGTGAGAAGGCTCCAGAAACTGTGGGCAGGCTCTAGAATCTGTGGGCAGGCTCTAGAATCTGTGAGCAGGCTCTAGAATCTGTGGGCAGGCTCTAGAATCTGTGAGCAGTCTCTAGAAACTCTGGGCAGGATCTAGAAACTGTGGGCAGGATCTAGAAACTGTTAGCAGGATCTAGAAACTGTGAGCAGGCTGTAGAAACTGTGGGCAGGCTCTAGAAACCGTTAGCAGGTTCTAGAATCTGTTAGCACGATCTAGAAACTGTGAGCAGGCTCTAGAAACTGTGGGCAGACTCTAGAATCTTTGAGTAGGCTCTAGAAACTGTGGGCAGTCTATAAAATATGTGAGCAGTCTCTAGAAACTGTGAGCAGGCTTTAGAAACTGTGGGCAGGTTCTGGAAACTGTGAGCAGGCTCTAGAATATGTGGGAAGCCTCTACAAACATTGGGAAGCCTCTAGAAACTGTAGGCAGGATCTAGAAACTGTGGGCAGAAAATAGGAACTGTGGGCAGGCTCTAGAAACTGCGAGCAGGCTCTAGAAACTGTGGGCAGGCTCTAGAAACTGTGGGAATCATCTAGAAACTGTGATTAGGGTCTAGAAACTATGGGCATGCTCTAGAAACTGTGGGAAGCCTCTAGAAACTGTGGACAGGATCTAGAAAATGTGGGCAGGCTCTAGAAACTGTGAGCAGGGCCTAGAAACTGTGAGCAGGCACCAGAAACTGTGGGTAGGCTCTAGAAACTGTGAGCAGGCTCTAGAAAATATAGAGAGGCTCTAGAAACTGTGGGAACCCTCTAGAATCTCTGGGCAGGCTCTAGAATCTGTGAGCAGTCTCTAGAAACTGTGGGCAGGATCTAGAAACTGTGGGCAGGATCTAGAAACTGTGGGCAGGCTCTAGAAAGTGTGAGGAAGCTCTAGAAACTGTGGGAAGCCTCTAGAATCTGTGGGCAGGCTCTAGAATCTGTGAGCAGTCTCTAGAAACTGTGGGCAGGCTCCAGAAACTGTGAGTACACTCTAGAAATTGTGGAAAGGCTCTAGAAACTGTGGGGAGCCTCTAAAAACTGTGGGAAGGATCTAGAAACTGTCAGCAGTCTCTAGAAACTGTGGGCAGGTTGTACAAACTGCGGGCATGCTCTTGAAACTGTGGGAACCCTCTAGAAATTGTCAGCAGGCTCTAGAAACTGTGGGCAGTCCCTAGAAACTGCAGGCCGGCTCTAGAAACTATGGGAAGGCTCTAGAAACTGTGAGCAGGGCCTAGAAACTGTGAGCACCAGAAACTGTGGGTAGGCTCTAGAAACTGTGAGAAGGCTCCAGAAACTGTGGGCAGGCTCTAGAATATGTGGGAGGTTCTAGAACCTGTGGGCAGGCTCTAGAATCTATGGGCAGGCTCTAGAATCTGTCAGCAGACTCTAGAATCTGTGGGCAGGCTCTAGAATCTGTGAGCAGGCTCTAGAATCTGTGGGCAGGCTCTAGAATCTGTGAGCAGTCTCTAGAAACTCTGGGCAGGATCTAGAAACTGTGGGCAGGATCTAGAAACTGTGTGCAGGCTCCAGAAACTGTTAGCAGGATCTAGAAACTGTGAGCAGGCTGTAGAAACTGTGGGCAGGCTCTAGAAACCGTTAGCAGGTTCTAGAATCTGTTAGCACGATCTAGAAACTGTGAGCAGGCTCTAGAAACTGTGGGCAGACTCTAGAATCTTTGAGTAGGCTCTAGACACTGTGGGCAGTCTATAAAATATGTGAGCAGTCTCTAGAAACTGTGAGCAGGCTTTAGAAACTGTGGGCAGGTTCTGGAAACTGTGAGCAGGCTCTAGAATATGTGGGAAGCCTCTACAAACATTGGGAAGCCTCTAGAAACTGTAGGCAGGATCTAGAAACTGTGGGCAGAAAATAGGGACTGTGGGCTGGCTCTAGAAACTGGGAGCAGGCTCTAGAAGCTGTGGGCAGGCTCTAGAAACTGTGGGAATCATCTAGAAACTGTGATTAGGGTCTAGAAACTATGGGCATGCTCTAGAAACTGTGGGAAGCCTCTAGAAACTGTGGGCAGGATCTAGAAAATGTGGGCAGGCTCTAGAAACTGTGAGCAGGGCCTAGAAACTGTGAGCAGGCACCAGAAACTGTGGGTAGGCTCTAGAAACTGTGAGCAGGCTCTAGAAAATATAGAGAGGCTCTAGAAACTGTGGGAACCCTCTAGAATCTGTGGGCAGGCTCTAGAAACTGTGAGTAGGCTCCAGAAAATGTGGGCAGGCTCTAGAATCTGTGGGCAGGCTCTAGAATCTGTGGGAAGGCTCTAGAATCTGTGGGCAGGCTCTAGAATCTGTGGGCAGGCTCTAGAATCTGTGGGCAGGCTCTAGAAACTATGGGCAGGGTCTAGAATCTATGGGGAGGCTCTAGAAACTGTGAGTAGGCTCTAGAAACTGTGGGCAGGCTCTAGAATCTGTAAGCAGTCTCTAGAAACTGTGGGCAGGATCTAGAAACTGTGAGCAGGGCCTAGAAACTGTGAGCAGGCACCAGAAACTGTGGGTAGGCTCTAGAAACTGTGAACAGGCTCTAGAAAGTGTGAGGAGGCTCTAGAAACTGTGGGAAGCCTCTAGAATCTGTGGGCAGGCTCTAGAATCTGTGAGCAGTCTCTAAAAACTGTGGGCATGCTCCAGAAACTGTGAGTACACTCTAGAAAATATGGAAAGGCTCTAGAAACTGTGGGGAGCCTCTAAAAACTGTGGGAAGGATCTAGAAACTGACAGCAGGCTCTAGAAACTATGGGCAGGCTCTAGAATCTGTGAGCAGTCTCTAGAAACTGTGGGCAGGTTCTAGAAACTGTGGGCAGGATCTAGAAACTGTGGGCAGGCTCTAGAAACTGCGAGCAGGCTCTATAAACTATGGGCCGGGTCTAGAAAATGTGAACAGGCTCTAGAAACTGTGGGGAGGCTGTAGAAACTGTGGGGAATCTCTAGAAACTGTGGGAAGGATCTAGAAACTATTTGCAGGATCTAGAAACTGTGGGCAGTATCTAGAAAATGTGGGCAGGCTCTAGAAACTGTGAGCAGAGCCTAGAAACTGTGAGCAGGCACCAGAAACTGTGGGTAGGCTCTAGAAACTGTGAGCAGGCTCTAGAAAATATAGAGAGGCTCTAGAAACTGTGGGAACCCTCTAGAATCTGTGGGCAGGCTCTAGAATCTGTGAGCAGTCTCTAGAAACTGTGGGCAGGATCTAGAAACTGTGGGCAGGATCTAGAAACTGTGGGCAGGCTCTAGAAACTGTGAGCAGGCTCTAGAAACTGTGGGCAGTATCTAGAAAATGTGGGCAGGCTCTAGAAACTGTGAGTAGGGTCTAGAAACTGAGGGCAGTCTCTAGGAAATGTGAGCAGGCTCTAGGAACTGTGAGCAGGGCCTATAAACTGTGAGCAGGCTCCAGAAACTGTGGGTAGGTTCTAGAAACTGTGAGCAGGCTCTAGAAAGTGTGAGGAGGCTCTAGAAACTGTGGGAAGCCTCTAGAATCTGTGGGCAGGCTCTAGAATCTGTGAGCAGTCTCTAGAAACTGTGGGCAGGCTCCAGAAACTGTGAGTACACTCTAGAAATTGTGGAAAGGCTCTAGAAACTGTGGGGAGCCTCTAAAAACTGTGGGAAGGATCTAGAAACTGTCAGCAGTCTCTAGAAACTGTGGGCAGGATCTAGAAACTGTGTGCAGGCTCCAGAAACTGTTAGCAGGATCTAGAAACTGTGAGCAGGCTGTAGAAACTGTGGGCAGGCTCTAGAAACCGTTAGCAGGTTCTAGAATCTGTTAGCACGATCTAGAAACTGTGAGCAGGCTCTAGAAACTGTGGGCAGACTCTAGAATCTTTGAGTAGGCTCTAGACACTGTGGGCAGTCTATAAAATATGTGAGCAGTCTCTAGAAACTGTGAGCAGGCTTTAGAAACTGTGGGCAGGTTCTGGAAACTGTGAGCAGGCTCTAGAATATGTGGGAAGCCTCTACAAACATTGGGAAGCCTCTAGAAACTGTAGGCAGGATCTAGAAACTGTGGACAGAAAATAGGAACTGTGGGCAGGCTCTAGGAACTGCGAGCAGGCTCTAGAAACTGTGGGCAGGCTCTAGAAACTGTGGGAATCATCTAGAAACTGTGATTAGGGTCTAGAAACTATGGGCATGCTCTAGAAACTGTGGGAAGCCTCTAGAAACTGTGGGCAGGATCTAGAAAATGTGGGCAGGCTCTAGAAACTGTGAGCAGGGCCTAGAAACTGTGAGCAGGCACCAGAAACTGTGGGTAGGCTCTAGAAACTGTGAGCAAGCTCTAGAAAATATAGAGAGGCTCTAGAAACTGTGGAAAGCCTCTAGCATCTGTGGGCAGGCTCTAGAAACTGTGAGTATGCTCCAGAAAATGTAGGCAGGCTCTAGAATCTGTGGGCACTCTCTAGAATCTGTGGGCAGGCTCTAGAATCTGTGGGCAGGCTCTAGAAACTGTGACCAGTATCTAGGAACTCTATGGCCAGGCTCTAGAAACTGTGAGTAGGCTCTAGAAACTGTGGGCAGGCTCTAGAAACTGTGACCAGTCTCTAGGAACTCTATGGCCAGGCTCTAGAACCTGTGAGTAGGCTCTAGAAACTGTGGGCAGGCTCTAGAATCTGTGAGCAGTCTCTAGAAACTGTGGGCAGGATCTAGAAACTGTGGGCAGGCTCTAGAAACTGTGAGCAGGCTCTAGAAACTGTGGGCCAGGTCTAGGAAATGTGAGCAGGCTCTAGAAGCTGTGAGCAGGGCCTATAAACTGTGAGCAGGCTCCAGAAACTGTGGGTAGGCTCTAGAAACTGTGAGCAGGCTCTAGAAAGTGTGAGGAGGCTCTAGAAACTGTGGGAAGCCTCTAGAATCTGTGGGCAGGCTCTAGAATCTGTGAGCAGTCTCTAGAAACTGTGGGCAGGCTCCAGAAACTGTGAGTACACTCTAGAAATTGTGGAAAGGCTCTAGAAACTGTGGGGAGCCTCTAAAAACTGTGGGAAGGATCTAGAAACTGACAGCAGTCTCTAGAAACTGTGGGCAGTCTCTAGAAACTGCAGGCCGGCTCTAGAAACTGTGGGAAGGCTCTAGAAACTGTGAGCAGGGCCTAGAAACAGTGAGCACCAGAAACTGTGGGTAGGCTCTAGAAACTGTGAGAAGGCTCCAGAAACTGGGCAGGCTCTAGAATATGTGGGCAGGTTCTAGAATCTGTGAGCAGTCTCTAGAATCTGTGGGCAGGCTCTAGAATCTGTGAGCAGTCTCTAGAAACTGTGGGCAGGTTCTAGAAACTGTGGGCAGGATCTAGAAACTGTGGGCAGGCTCTAGAAACTGTGAGCAGGCTCTATAAACTATGGGCCGGGTCTAGAAAATGTGAACAGGCTCTAGAAACTGTGGGGAGGCTGTAGAAACTGTGGGGAATCTCTAGAAACTGTGGGAAGGATCTAGAAACTATTTGCAGGATCTAGAAACTGTGGGCAGGATCTAGAAACTGTGTGCAGGCTCTAGAAACTGTGGGTAGGCTCTAGAAACGGAGGGAAGCCTCTAGAAACTGTGGGCAGGATCTAGAAACTGTGGGCAGGCTCTAGAAACTGTGGGCAGTATCTAGAAAATGTGGGCAGGCTCTAGAAACTGTGAGCAGAGCCTAGAAACTGTGAGCAGGCACCAGAAACTGTGGGTAGGCTCTAGAAACTGTGAGCAGGCTCTAGAAAGTGTGAGGAGGCTCTAGAAACTGTGGGAAGCCTCTAGAATCTGTGGGCAGGCTCTAGAATCTGTGAGCAGTCTCTAGAAACTGTGGGCAGGCTCCAGAAACTGTGAGTACACTCTAGAAATTGTGGAAAGGCTCTAGAAACTGTGGGGAGCCTCTAAAAACTGTGGGAAGGATCTAGAAACTGACAGCAGTCTCTAGAAACTGTGGGCAGTCTCTAGAAACTGCAGGCCGGCTCTAGAAACTGTGGGAAGGCTCTAGAAACTGTGAGCAGGGCCTAGAAACAGTGAGCACCAGAAACTGTGGGTAGGCTCTAGAAACTGTGAGAAGGCTCCAGAAACTGGGCCGGCTCTAGAATATGTGGGCAGGTTCTAGAATCTGTGAGCAGTCTCTAGAAACTGTGGGCAGGCTCTAGAATCTGTGGGCAGGCTCTAGAATCTATAGGCAGGCTCTAGAATCTGTGAGCAGTCTCTAGAAACTGTGGGCAGGTTCTAGAAACTGTGGGCAGGATCTAGAAACTGTGGGCAGGCTCTAGAAACTGTGAGCAGGCTCTATAAACTATGGGCCGGGTCTAGAAAATGTGAACAGGCTCTAGAAACTGTGGGGAGGCTGTAGAAACTGTGGGGAATCTCTAGAAACTGTGGGAAGGATCTAGAAACTATTTGCAGGATCTAGAAACTGTGGGCAGGATCTAGAAACTGTGTGCAGGCTCTAGAAACTGTGGGTAGGCTCTAGAAACGGAGGGAAGCCTCTAGAAACTGTGGGCAGGATCTAGAAACTGTGGGCAGGCTCTAGAAACTGTGATCAGTGTCTAGAAACTGAGGGAAGGATCTAGAGACTGTGAGCAGGCTCTAGAAATGGTGGGCATGCTCTAGAAACTGTGCGCAGGCTCCAGAAACTTTGGGCCCGCTCCAGAAACTGTGGGCAGGCACTAGAAAATGTGGGCCGGCTCCAGAAACTGTGGACAGTCTCTGGAAACATTTAGCAGGCTCCAGAATCTGTAAGCAGGCTCTAGAAACTGTGAGCAGGCTCTAGAAACTGTGGGCAGGCTCTAGAAACTGTTAGCAGGTTCTAGAATCTGTTAGCACGATCTAGGAACTGTGAGCAGGCTCTAGAAACTGTGGGCAGACTCTAGAATCTGTTAGCACGATCTAGGAACTGTGAGCAGGCTCTAGAAACTGTGGGCAGACTCTAGAATCTGTGGGCAGGCTCTAGAAACTGTGAGTATGCTCCAGAAAATGTGAGCAGGCTCTAGAAACTGTGGGCAGTCTATAAAATATGTGAGCAGTCTCTAGAAACTGTGAGCAGGCTTTAGAAACTGTGGGCAGGTTCTGGAAACTGTGGGCAGGCTCTAGAATCTGTGGGAAGCCTCTACAAACATTGGGAAGCCTCTAGAAACTGTAGGCAGGATCTAGAAACTGTGGGCAGAAAATAGGAACTGTGGACAGGCTCTAGAAACTGCGAGCAGGCTCTAGAAACTGTGGGCAGGCTCTAGAAACTGTGGGAATCATCTAGAAACTGTGATTAGGGTCTAGAAACTATGGGCATGCTCTAGAAACTGTGGGAAGCTTCTAGAAACTGTGGGCAGGATCTAGAAAATGTGGGCAGGCTCTAGAAACTGTGAGCAGGGCCTAGAAACTGTGAGCAGGCACGAGAAACTGTGGGTAGGCTCTAGAAACTGTGAGCAGGCTCTAGAAAATATAGAGAGGCTCTAGAAACTGTGGGAACCCTCTAGAATCTGTGGGCAGGCTCTAGAAACTGTGAGTAGGCTCCAGAAAATGTGGGCAGGCTCTAGAATCTGTGGGCAGGCTCTAGAAACTGTGAGTAGGCTCCAGAAAATGTGGGCAGGCTCTAGAATCTGTGGGAAGGCTCTAGAATCTGTGGGCAGGCTCTAGAATCTGTGGGCAGGCTCTAGAAACTATGGGCAGGGTCTAGAATCTATGGGGAGGCTCTAGAAACTGTGAGTAGGCTCTAGAAACTGTGGGCAGGCTCTAGAATGTGTGAGCAGTCTCTAGAAACTGTGGGCAGGATCTAGAAACTGTGAGCAGGGCCTAGAAACTGTGAGCAGGCACCAGAAACTGTGGGTAGGCTCTAGAAACTGTGAGCAAGCTCTAGAAAATATAGAGAGGCTCTAGAATCTGTGGGCACTCTCTAGAATCTGTGGGCAGGCTCTAGAATCTGTGGGCAGGCTCTAGAAACTGTGACCAGTATCTAGGAACACTATGGCCAGGCTCTAGAAACTGTGAGTAGGCTCTAGAAACTGTGGGCAGGCTCTAGAATCTGTGAGCAGTCTCTAGAAACTGTGGGCAGGATCTAGAAACTGTGGGCAGGCTCTAGAAACTGTGAGCAGGCTCTAGAAACTGTGGGCCAGGTCTAGGAAATGTGAGCAGGCTCTAGAAGCTGTGAGCAGGGCCTATAAACTGTGAGCAGGCTCCAGAAACTGTGGGTAGGCTCTAGAAACTGTGAGCAGGCTCTAGAAAGTGTGAGGAGGCTCTAGAAACTGTGGGAAGCCTCTAGAATCTGTGGGCAGGCTCTAGAATCTGTGAGCAGTCTCTAGAAACTGTGGGCAGGCTCCAGAAACTGTGAGTACACTCTAGAAATTGTGGAAAGGCTCTAGAAACTGTGGGGAGCCTCTAAAAACTGTGGGAAGGATCTAGAAACTGACAGCAGTCTCTAGAAACTGTGGGCAGTCTCTAGAAACTGCAGGCCGGCTCTAGAAACTGTGGGAAGGCTCTAGAAACTGTGAGCAGGGCCTAGAAACAGTGAGCACCAGAAACTGTGGGTAGGCTCTAGAAACTGTGAGAAGGCTCCAGAAACTGGGCAGGCTCTAGAATATGTGGGCAGGTTCTAGAATCTGTGAGCAGTCTCTAGAATCTGTGGGCAGGCTCTAGAATCTGTGAGCAGTCTCTAGAAACTGTGGGCAGGTTCTAGAAACTGTGGGCAGGATCTAGAAACTGTGGGCAGGCTCTAGAAACTGTGAGCAGGCTCTATAAACTATGGGCCGGGTCTAGAAAATGTGAACAGGCTCTAGAAACTGTGGGGAGGCTGTAGAAACTGTGGGGAATCTCTAGAAACTGTGGGAAGGATCTAGAAACTATTTGCAGGATCTAGAAACTGTGGGCAGGATCTAGAAACTGTGTGCAGGCTCTAGAAACTGTGGGTAGGCTCTAGAAACGGAGGGAAGCCTCTAGAAACTGTGGGCAGGATCTAGAAACTGTGGGCAGGCTCTAGAAACTGTGGGCAGTATCTAGAAAATGTGGGCAGGCTCTAGAAACTGTGAGCAGAGCCTAGAAACTGTGAGCAGGCACCAGAAACTGTGGGTAGGCTCTAGAAACTGTGAGCAGGCTCTAGAAAGTGTGAGGAGGCTCTAGAAACTGTGGGAAGCCTCTAGAATCTGTGGGCAGGCTCTAGAATCTGTGAGCAGTCTCTAGAAACTGTGGGCAGGCTCCAGAAACTGTGAGTACACTCTAGAAATTGTGGAAAGGCTCTAGAAACTGTGGGGAGCCTCTAAAAACTGTGGGAAGGATCTAGAAACTGACAGCAGTCTCTAGAAACTGTGGGCAGTCTCTAGAAACTGCAGGCCGGCTCTAGAAACTGTGGGAAGGCTCTAGAAACTGTGAGCAGGGCCTAGAAACAGTGAGCACCAGAAACTGTGGGTAGGCTCTAGAAACTGTGAGAAGGCTCCAGAAACTGGGCCGGCTCTAGAATATGTGGGCAGGTTCTAGAATCTGTGAGCAGTCTCTAGAAACTGTGGGCAGGCTCTAGAATCTGTGGGCAGGCTCTAGAATCTATAGGCAGGCTCTAGAATCTGTGAGCAGTCTCTAGAAACTGTGGGCAGGTTCTAGAAACTGTGGGCAGGATCTAGAAACTGTGGGCAGGCTCTAGAAACTGTGAGCAGGCTCTATAAACTATGGGCCGGGTCTAGAAAATGTGAACAGGCTCTAGAAACTGTGGGGAGGCTGTAGAAACTGTGGGGAATCTCTAGAAACTGTGGGAAGGATCTAGAAACTATTTGCAGGATCTAGAAACTGTGGGCAGGATCTAGAAACTGTGTGCAGGCTCTAGAAACTGTGGGTAGGCTCTAGAAACGGAGGGAAGCCTCTAGAAACTGTGGGCAGGATCTAGAAACTGTGGGCAGGCTCTAGAAACTGTGATCAGTGTCTAGAAACTGAGGGCAGGATCTAGAGACTGTGAGCAGGCTCTAGAAATGGTGGGCATGCTCTAGAAACTGTGCGCAGGCTCCAGAAACTTTGGGCCCGCTCCAGAAACTGTGGGCAGGCACTAGAAAATGTGGGCCGGCTCCAGAAACTGTGGACAGTCTCTGGAAACATTTAGCAGGCTCCAGAATCTGTAAGCAGGCTCTAGAAACTGTGAGCAGGCTCTAGAAACTGTGGGCAGGCTCTAGAAACTGTTAGCAGGTTCTAGAATCTGTTAGCACGATCTAGGAACTGTGAGCAGGCTCTAGAAACTGTGGGCAGACTCTAGAATCTGTTAGCACGATCTAGGAACTGTGAGCAGGCTCTAGAAACTGTGGGCAGACTCTAGAATCTGTGGGCAGGCTCTAGAAACTGTGAGTATGCTCCAGAAAATGTGAGCAGGCTCTAGAAACTGTGGGCAGTCTATAAAATATGTGAGCAGTCTCTAGAAACTGTGAGCAGGCTTTAGAAACTGTGGGCAGGTTCTGGAAACTGTGGGCAGGCTCTAGAATCTGTGGGAAGCCTCTACAAACATTGGGAAGCCTCTAGAAACTGTAGGCAGGATCTAGAAACTGTGGGCAGAAAATAGGAACTGTGGACAGGCTCTAGAAACTGCGAGCAGGCTCTAGAAACTGTGGGCAGGCTCTAGAAACTGTGGGAATCATCTAGAAACTGTGATTAGGGTCTAGAAACTATGGGCATGCTCTAGAAACTGTGGGAAGCTTCTAGAAACTGTGGGCAGGATCTAGAAAATGTGGGCAGGCTCTAGAAACTGTGAGCAGGGCCTAGAAACTGTGAGCAGGCACGAGAAACTGTGGGTAGGCTCTAGAAACTGTGAGCAGGCTCTAGAAAATATAGAGAGGCTCTAGAAACTGTGGGAACCCTCTAGAATCTGTGGGCAGGCTCTAGAAACTGTGAGTAGGCTCCAGAAAATGTGGGCAGGCTCTAGAATCTGTGGGCAGGCTCTAGAAACTGTGAGTAGGCTCCAGAAAATGTGGGCAGGCTCTAGAATCTGTGGGAAGGCTCTAGAATCTGTGGGCAGGCTCTAGAATCTGTGGGCAGGCTCTAGAAACTATGGGCAGGGTCTAGAATCTATGGGGAGGCTCTAGAAACTGTGAGTAGGCTCTAGAAACTGTGGGCAGGCTCTAGAATGTGTGAGCAGTCTCTAGAAACTGTGGGCAGGATCTAGAAACTGTGAGCAGGGCCTAGAAACTGTGAGCAGGCACCAGAAACTGTGGGTAGGCTCTAGAAACTGTGAGCAAGCTCTAGAAAATATAGAGAGGCTCTAGAATCTGTGGGCACTCTCTAGAATCTGTGGGCAGGCTCTAGAATCTGTGGGCAGGCTCTAGAAACTGTGACCAGTATCTAGGAACACTATGGCCAGGCTCTAGAAACTGTGAGTAGGCTCTAGAAACTGTGGGCAGGCTCTAGAATCTGTGAGCAGTCTCTAGAAACTGTGGGCAGGATCTAGAAACTGTGGGCAGGCTCTAGAAACTGTGAGCAGGCTCTAGAAACTGTGGGCCAGGTCTAGGAAATGTGAGCAGGCTCTAGAAGCTGTGAGCAGGGCCTATAAACTGTGAGCAGGCTCCAGAAACTGTGGGTAGGCTCTAGAAACTGTGAGCAGGCTCTAGAAAGTGTGAGGAGGCTCTAGAAACTGTGGGAAGCCTCTAGAATCTGTGGGCAGGCTCTAGAATCTGTGAGCAGTCTCTAGAAACTGTGGGCATGCTCCAGAAACTGTGAGTACACTCTAGAAATTGTGGAAAGGCTCTAGAAACTGTGGGGAGCCTCTAAAAACTGTGGGAAGGATCTAGAAACTGACAGCAGTCTCTAGAAACTGTGGGCAGTCTCTAGAAACTGCAGGCCGGCTCTAGAAACTGTGGGAAGGCTCTAGAAACTGTGAGCAGGGCCTAGAAACAGTGAGCACCAGAAACTGTGGGTAGGCTCTAGAAACTGTGAGAAGGCTCCAGAAACTGGGCAGGCTCTAGAATATGTGGGCAGGTTCTAGAATCTGTGAGCAGTCTCTAGAATCTGTGGGCAGGCTCTAGAATCTGTGGGCAGGCTCTAGAATCTGTGAGCAGTCTCTAGAAACTGTGGGCAGGTTCTAGAAACTGTGGGCAGGATCTAGAAACTGTGGGCAGGCTCTAGAAACTGTGAGCAGGCTCTATAAACTATGGGCCGGGTCTAGAAAATGTGAACAGGCTCTAGAAACTGTGGGGAGGCTGTAGAAACTGTGGGGAATCTCTAGAAACTGTGGGAAGGATCTAGAAACTATTTGCAGGATCTAGAAACTGTGGGCAGGATCTAGAAACTGTGTGCAGGCTCTAGAAACTGTGGGTAGGCTCTAGAAACGGAGGGAAGCCTCTAGAAACTGTGGGCAGGATCTAGAAACTGTGGGCAGGCTCTAGAAACTGTGGGCAGTATCTAGAAAATGTGGGCAGGCTCTAGAAACTGTGAGCAGAGCCTAGAAACTGTGAGCAGGCACCAGAAACTGTGGGTAGGCTCTAGAAACTGTGAGCAGGCTCTAGAAAATATAGAGAGGCTCTAGAAACTGTGGAAAGCCTCTAGAATCTGTGGGCAGGCTCTAGAAACTGTGAGTATGCTCCAGAAAATGTAGGCAGGCTCTAGAATCTGTGGGCACTCTCTAGAATCTGTGGGCAGGCTCTAGAATCTGTGGGCAGGCTCTAGAAACTGTGACCAGTATCTAGGAACACTATGGCCAGGCTCTAGAAACTGTGAGTAGGCTCTAGAAACTGTGGGCAGGCTCTAGAATGTGTGAGCAGTCTCTAGAAACTGTGGGCAGGATCTAGAAACTGTGGGCAGGCTCTAGAAACTGTGAGCAGGCTCTAGAAACTGTGGGCCAGGTCTAGGAAATGTGAGCAGGCTCTAGAAGCTGTGAGCAGGGCCTATAAACTGTGAGCAGGCTCCAGAAACTGTGGGTAGGCTCTAGAAACTGTGAACAGGCTCTAGAAAGTGTGAGGAGGCTCTAGAAACTGTGGGAAGCCTCTAGAATCTGTGGGCAGGCTCTAGAATCTGTGAGCAGTCTCTAGAAACTGTGGGCATGCTCCAGAAACTGTGAGTACACTCTAGAAATTGTGGAAAGGCTCTAGAAACTGTGGGGAGCCTCTAAAAACTGTGGGAAGGATCTAGAAACTGACAGCAGTCTCTAGAAACTGTGGGCAGTCTCTAGAAACTGCAGGCCGGCTCTAGAAACTGTGGGAAGGCTCTAGAAACTGTGAGCAGGGCCTAGAAACAGTGAGCACCAGAAACTGTGGGTAGGCTCTAGAAACTGTGAGAAGGCTCCAGAAACTGGGCAGGCTCTAGAATATGTGGGCAGGTTCTAGAATCTGTGAGCAGTCTCTAGAATCTGTGGGCAGTCTCTAGAATCTGTGGGCAGGCTCTAGAATCTATGGGCAGGCTCTAGAATCTGTGAGCAGTCTCTAGAAACTGTGGGCAGGTTCTAGAAACTGTGGGCAGGATCTAGAAACTGTGGGCAGGCTCTAGAAACTGTGAGCAGGCTCTATAAACTATGGGCCGGGTCTAGAAAATGTGAACAGGCTCTAGAAACGGTGGGGAGGCTGTAGAAACTGTGGGGAATCTCTAGAAACTGTGGGAAGGATCTAGAAACTATTTGCAGGATCTAGAAACTGTGGGCAGGATCTAGAAACTGTGTGCAGGCTCTAGAAACTGTGGGTAGGCTCTAGAAACGGAGGGAAGCCTCTAGAAACTGTGGGCAGGATCTAGAAACTGTGGGCAGGCTCTAGAAACTGTGGGCAGTATCTAGAAAATGTGGGCAGGCTCTAGAAACTGTGAGCAGAGCCTAGAAACTGTGAGCAGGCACCAGAAACTGTGGGTAGGCTCTAGAAACTGTGAGCAGGCTCTAGAAAATATAGAGAGGCTCTAGAAACTGTGGGAACCCTCTAGAATCTGTGGGCAGGCTCTAGAATCTGTGAGCAGTCTCTAGAAACTGTGGGCAGGATCTAGAAACTGTGGGCAGGATCTAGAAACTGTGGGCAGGCTCTAGAAACTGTGAGCAGGCTCTAGAAACTGTGGGCAGTATCTAGAAAATGTGGGCAGGCTCTAGAAACTGTGAGTAGGGTCTAGAAACTGAGGGCAGTCTCTAGGAAATGTGAGCAGGCTCTAGGAACTGTGAGCAGGGCCTATAAACTGTGAGCAGGCTCCAGAAACTGTGGGTAGGCTCTAGAAACTGTGAGCAGGCTCTAGAAAGTGTGAGGAGGCTCTAGAAACTGTGGGAAGCCTCTAGAATCTGTGGGCAGGCTCTAGAATCTGTGAGCAGTCTCTAGAAACTGTGGGCATGCTCCAGAAACTGTGAGTACACTCTAGAAATTGTGGAAAGGCTCTAGAAACTGTGGGGAGCCTCTAAAAACTGTGGGAAGGATCTAGAAACTGACAGCAGTCTCTAGAAACTGTGGGCAGTCTCTAGAAACTGCAGGCCGGCTCTAGAAACTGTGGGAAGGCTCTAGAAACTGTGAGCAGGGCCTAGAAACAGTGAGCACCAGAAACTGTGGGTAGGCTCTAGAAACTGTGAGAAGGCTCCAGAAACTGGGCAGGCTCTAGAATATGTGGGCAGGTTCTAGAATCTGTGAGCAGTCTCTAGAATCTGTGGGCAGGCTCTAGAATCTGTGGGCAGGCTCTAGAATCTGTGAGCAGTCTCTAGAAACTGTGGGCAGGTTCTAGAAACTGTGGGCAGGATCTAGAAACTGTGGGCAGGCTCTAGAAACTGTGAGCAGGCTCTATAAACTATGGGCCGGGTCTAGAAAATGTGAACAGGCTCTAGAAACTGTGGGGAGGCTGTAGAAACTGTGGGGAATCTCTAGAAACTGTGGGAAGGATCTAGAAACTATTTGCAGGATCTAGAAACTGTGGGCAGGATCTAGAAACTGTGTGCAGGCTCTAGAAACTGTGGGTAGGCTCTAGAAACGGAGGGAAGCCTCTAGAAACTGTGGGCAGGATCTAGAAACTGTGGGCAGGCTCTAGAAACTGTGGGCAGTATCTAGAAAATGTGGGCAGGCTCTAGAAACTGTGAGCAGAGCCTAGAAACTGTGAGCAGGCACCAGAAACTGTGGGTAGGCTCTAGAAACTGTGATCAGGCTCTAGAAAATATAGAGAGGCTCTAGAAACTGTGGAAAGCCTCTAGAATCTGTGGGCAGGCTCTAGAAACTGTGAGTATGCTCCAGAAAATGTAGGCAGGCTCTAGAATCTGTGGGCACTCTCTAGAATCTGTGGGCAGGCTCTAGAATCTGTGGGCAGGCTCTAGAAACTGTGACCAGTATCTAGGAACACTATGGCCAGGCTCTAGAAACTGTGAGTAGGCTCTAGAAACTGTGGGCAGGCTCTAGAATCTGTGAGCAGTCTCTAGAAACTGTGGGCAGGATCTAGAAACTGTGGGCAGGCTCTAGAAACTGTGAGCAGGCTCTAGAAACTGTGGGCCAGGTCTAGGAAATGTGAGCAGGCTCTAGAAGCTGTGAGCAGGGCCTATAAACTGTGAGCAGGCTCCAGAAACTGTGGGTAGGCTCTAGAAACTGTGAACAGGCTCTAGAAAGTGTGAGGAGGCTCTAGAAACTGTGGGAAGCCTCTAGAATCTGTGGGCAGGCTCTAGAATCTGTGAGCAGTCTCTAGAAACTGTGGGCATGCTCCAGAAACTGTGAGTACACTCTAGAAATTGTGGAAAGGCTCTAGAAACTGTGGGGAGCCTCTAAAAACTGTGGGAAGGATCTAGAAACTGACAGCAGTCTCTAGAAACTGTGGGCAGTCTCTAGAAACTGCAGGCCGGCTCTAGAAACTGTGGGAAGGCTCTAGAAACTGTGAGCAGGGCCTAGAAACAGTGAGCACCAGAAACTGTGGGTAGGCTCTAGAAACTGTGAGAAGGCTCCAGAAACTGGGCAGGCTCTAGAATATGTGGGCAGGTTCTAGAATCTGTGAGCAGTCTCTAGAATCTGTGGGCAGGCTCTAGAATCTGTGGGCAGGCTCTAGAATCTGTGAGCAGTCTCTAGAAACTGTGGGCAGGTTCTAGAAACTGTGGGCAGGATCTAGAAACTGTGGGCAGGCTCTAGAAACTGTGAGCAGGCTCTATAAACTATGGGCCGGGTCTAGAAAATGTGAACAGGCTCTAGAAACTGTGGGGAGGCTGTAGAAACTGTGGGGAATCTCTAGAAACTGTGGGAAGGATCTAGAAACTATTTGCAGGATCTAGAAACTGTGGGCAGGATCTAGAAACTGTGTGCAGGCTCTAGAAACTGTGGGTAGGCTCTAGAAACGGAGGGAAGCCTCTAGAAACTGTGGGCAGGATCTAGAAACTGTGGGCAGGCTCTAGAAACTGTGGGCAGTATCTAGAAAATGTGGGCAGGCTCTAGAAACTGTGAGCAGAGCCTAGAAACTGTGAGCAGGCACCAGAAACTGTGGGTAGGCTCTAGAAACTGTGAGCAGGCTCTAGAAAATATAGAGAGGCTCTAGAAACTGTGGGAACCCTCTAGAATCTGTGGGCAGGCTCTAGAATCTGTGAGCAGTCTCTAGAAACTGTGGGCAGGATCTAGAAACTGTGGGCAGGATCTAGAAACTGTGGGCAGGCTCTAGAAACTGTGAGCAGGCTCTAGAAACTGTGGGCAGTATCTAGAAAATGTGGGCAGGCTCTAGAAACTGTGAGTAGGGTCTAGAAACTGAGGGCAGTCTCTAGGAAATGTGAGCAGGCTCTAGGAACTGTGAGCAGGGCCTATAAACTGTGAGCAGGCTCCAGAAACTGTGGGTAGGCTCTAGAAACTGTGAGCAGGCTCTAGAAAGTGTGAGGAGGCTCTAGAAACTGTGGGAAGCCTCTAGAATCTGTGGGCAGGCTCTAGAATCTGTGAGCAGTCTCTAGAAACTGTGGGCAGGCTCCAGAAACTGTGAGTACACTCTAGAAATTGTGGAAAGGCTCTAGAAACTGTGGGGAGCCTCTAAAAACTGTGGGAAGGATCTAGAAACTGTCAGCAGTCTCTAGAAACTGTGGGCAGGTTGTACAAACTGCGGGCATGCTCTTGAAACTGTGGGAACCCTCTAGAAATTGTCAGCAGGCTCTAGAAACTGTGGGCAGTCCCTAGAAACTGCAGGCCGGCTCTAGAAACTATGGGAAGGCTCTAGAAACTGTGAGAAGGCTCCAGAAACTGTGGGCAGGCTCTAGAATATGTGGGCAGGTTCTAGAACCTGTGGGCAGGCTCTAGAATCTATGGGCAGGCTCTAGAATCTGTGAGCAGGCTCTAGAATCGGTGGGCAGGCTCTAGAAACTGTGAGCAGGCTCTAGAAACTGTGGGCCAGGTCTAGGAAATGTTAGCAGGCTCTAGAAGCTGTGAGCAGGGCCTATAAACTGTGAGCAGGCTCCAGAAACTGTGGGTAGGCTCTAGAAACTGTGAACAGGCTCTAGAAAGTGTGAGGAGGCTCTAGAAACTGTGGGAAGCCTCTAGAATCTGTGGGCAGGCTCTAGAATCTGTGAGCAGTCTCTAGAAACTGTGGGCATGCTCCAGAAACTGTGAGTACACTCTAGAAATTGTGGAAAGGCTCTAGAAACTGTGGGGAGCCTCTAAAAACTGTGGGAAGGATCTAGAAACTGACAGCAGGCTCTAGAATCTATGGGCAGGCTCTAGAATCTGTGAGCAGTCTCTAGAAACTGTGGGCAGGTTCTAGAAACTGTGGGCAGGATCTAGAAACTGTGGGCAGGCTCTAGAAACTGTGAGCAGGCTCTAGAAACTATGGGCCGGGTCTAGAAAATGTGAACAGGCTCTAGAAACTGTGGGGAGGCTGTAGAAACTGTGGGGAATCTCTAGAAACTGTGGGAAGGATCTAGAAACTATTTGCAGGATCTAGAAACTGTGGGCAGTATCTAGAAAATGTGGGCAGGCTCTAGAAACTGTGAGCAGAGCCTAGAAACTGTGAGCAGGCACCAGAAACTGTGGGTAGGCTCTAGAAACTGTGAGCAGGCTCTAGAAAATATAGAGAGGCTCTAGAAACTGTGGGAACCCTCTAGAATCTGTGGGCAGGCTCTAGAATCTGTGAGCAGTCTCTAGAAACTGTGGGCAGGATCTAGAAACTGTGGGCAGGATCTAGAAACTGTGGGTAGGCTCTAGAAACTGTGAGCAGGCTCTAGAAACTGTGGGCAGTATCTAGAAAATGTGGGCAGGCTCTAGAAACTGTGAGTAGAGTCTAGAAACTGAGGGCAGTCTCTAGGAAATGTGAGCAGGCTCTAGGAACTGTGAGCAGGGCCTATAAACTGTGAGCAGGCTCCAGAAACTGTGGGTAGGCTCTAGAAACTGTGAGCAGGCTCTAGAAAGTGTGAGGAGGCTCTAGAAACTGTGGGAAGCCTCTAGAATCTGTGGGCAGGCTCTAGAATCTGTGAGCAGTCTCTAGAAACTGTGGGCAGGCTCCAGAAACTGTGAGTACACTCTAGAAATTGTGGAAAGGCTCTAGAAACTGTGGGGAGCCTCTAAAAACTGTGGGAAGGATCTAGAAACTGTCAGCAGTCTCTAGAAACTGTGGGCAGGATCTAGAAACTGTGTGCAGGCTCCAGAAACTGTTAGCAGGATCTAGAAACTGTGAGCAGGCTGTAGAAACTGTGGGCAGGCTCTAGAAACCGTTAGCAGGTTCTAGAATCTGTTAGCACGATCTAGAAACTGTGAGCAGGCTCTAGAAACTGTGGGCAGACTCTAGAATCTTTGAGTAGGCTCTAGACACTGTGGGCAGTCTATAAAATATGTGAGCAGTCTCTAGAAACTGTGAGCAGGCTTTAGAAACTGTGGGCAGGTTCTGGAAACTGTGAGCAGGCTCTAGAATATGTGGGAAGCCTCTACAAACATTGGGAAGCCTCTAGAAACTGTAGGCAGGATCTAGAAACTGTGGACAGAAAATAGGAACTGTGGGCAGGCTCTAGGAACTGCGAGCAGGCTCTAGAAACTGTGGGCAGGCTCTAGAAACTGTGGGAATCATCTAGAAACTGTGATTAGGGTCTAGAAACTATGGGCATGCTCTAGAAACTGTGGGAAGCCTCTAGAAACTGTGGGCAGGATCTAGAAAATGTGGGCAGGCTCTAGAAACTGTGAGCAGGGCCTAGAAACTGTGAGCAGGCACCAGAAACTGTGGGTAGGCTCTAGAAACTGTGAGCAAGCTCTAGAAAATATAGAGAGGCTCTAGAAACTGTGGAAAGCCTCTAGAATCTGTGGGCAGGCTCTAGAAACTGTGAGTATGCTCTAGAAAATGTAGGCAGGCTCTAGAATCTGTGGGCACTCTCTAGAATCTGTGGGCAGGCTCTAGAATCTGTGGGCAGGCTCTAGAAACTGTGACCAGTATCTAGGAACACTATGGCCAGGCTCTAGAAACTGTGAGTAGGCTCTAGAAACTGTGGGCAGGCTCTAGAATCTGTGAGCAGTCTCTAGAAACTGTGGGCAGGATCTAGAAACTGTGGGCAGGCTCTAGAAACTGTGAGCAGGCTCTAGAAACTGTGGGCCAGGTCTAGGAAATGTGAGCAGGCTCTAGAAGCTGTGAGCAGGGCCTATAAACTGTGAGCAGGCTCCAGAAACTGTGGGTAGGCTCTAGAAACTGTGGACAGGCTCTAGAAAGTGTGAGGAGGCTCTAGAAACTGTGGGAAGCCTCTAGAATCTGTGGGCAGGCTCTAGAATCTGTGAGCAGTCTCTAGAAACTGTGGGCATGCTCCAGAAACTGTGAGTACACTCTAGAAATTGTGGAAAGGCTCTAGAAACTGTGGGGAGCCTCTAAAAACTGTGGGAAGGATCTAGAAACTGACAGCAGGCTCTAGAATCTATGGGCAGGCTCTAGAATCTGTGAGCAGTCTCTAGAAACTGTGGGCAGGTTCTAGAAACTGTGGGCAGGATCTAGAAACTGTGGGCAGGCTCTAGAAACTGTGAGCAGGCTCTATAAACTATGGGCCGGGTCTAGAAAATGTGAACAGGCTCTAGAAACTGTGGGGAGGCTGTAGAAACTGTGGGGAATCTCTAGAAACTGTGGGAAGGATCTAGAAACTATTTGCAGGATCTAGAAACTGTGGGCAGGATCTAGAAACTGTGTGCAGGCTCTAGAAACTGTGGGTAGGCTCTAGAAACGGAGGGAAGCCTCTAGAAACTGTGGGCAGGATCTAGAAACTGTGGGCAGGCTCTAGAAACTGTGGGCAGTATCTAGAAAATGTGGGCAGGCTCTAGAAACTGTGAGCAGAGCCTAGAAACTGTGAGCAGGCACCAGAAACTGTGGGTAGGCTCTAGAAACTGTGAGCAGGCTCTAGAAAATATAGAGAGGCTCTAGAAACTGTGGGAACCCTCTAGAATCTGTGGGCAGGCTCTAGAATCTGTGAGCAGTCTCTAGAAACTGTGGGCAGGATCTAGAAACTGTGGGCAGGATCTAGAAACTGTGGGCAGGCTCTAGAAACTGTGAGCAGGCTCTAGAAACTGTGGGCAGTATCTAGAAAATGTGGGCAGGCTCTAGAAACTGTGAGTAGGGTCTAGAAACTGAGGGCAGTCTCTAGGAAATGTGAGCAGGCTCTAGGAACTGTGAGCAGGGCCTATAAACTGTGAGCAGGCTCCAGAAACTGTGGGTAGGCTCTAGAAACTGTGAGCAGGCTCTAGAAAGTGTGAGGAGGCTCTAGAAACTGTGGGAAGCCTCTAGAATCTGTGGGCAGGCTCTAGAATCTGTGAGCAGTCTCTAGAAACTGTGGGCAGGCTCCAGAAACTGTGAGTACACTCTAGAAATTGTGGAAAGGCTCTAGAAACTGTGGGGAGCCTCTAAAAACTGTGGGAAGGATCTAGAAACTGTCAGCAGTCTCTAGAAACTGTGGGCAGGTTGTACAAACTGCGGGCATGCTCTTGAAACTGTGGGAACCCTCTAGAAATTGTCAGCAGGCTCTAGAAACTGTGGGCAGTCCCTAGAAACTGCAGGCCGGCTCTAGAAACTATGGGAAGGCTCTAGAAACTGTGAGAAGGCTCCAGAAACTGTGGGCAGGCTCTAGAATATGTGGGCAGGTTCTAGAACCTGTGGGCAGGCTCTAGAATCTATGGGCAGGCTCTAGAATCTGTGAGCAGGCTGTAGAATCGGTGGGCAGGCTCTAGAAACTGTGAGCAGGCTCTAGAAACTGTGGGCCAGGTCTAGGAAATGTTAGCAGGCTCTAGAAGCTGTGAGCAGGGCCTATAAACTGTGAGCAGGCTCCAGAAACTGTGGGTAGGCTCTAGAAACTGTGAACAGGCTCTAGAAAGTGTGAGGAGGCTCTAGAAACTGTGGGAAGCCTCTAGAATCTGTGGGCAGGCTCTAGAATCTGTGAGCAGTCTCTAGAAACTGTGGGCATGCTCCAGAAACTGTGAGTACACTCTAGAAATTGTGGAAAGGCTCTAGAAACTGTGGGGAGCCTCTAAAAACTGTGGGAAGGATCTAGAAACTGACAGCAGGCTCTAGAATCTATGGGCAGGCTCTAGAATCTGTGAGCAGTCTCTAGAAACTGTGGGCAGGTTCTAGAAACTGTGGGCAGGATCTAGAAACTGTGGGCAGGCTCTAGAAACTGTGAGCAGGCTCTAGAAACTATGGGCCGGGTCTAGAAAATGTGAACAGGCTCTAGAAACTGTGGGGAGGCTGTAGAAACTGTGGGGAATCTCTAGAAACTGTGGGAAGGATCTAGAAACTATTTGCAGGATCTAGAAACTGTGGGCAGTATCTAGAAAATGTGGGCAGGCTCTAGAAACTGTGAGCAGAGCCTAGAAACTGTGAGCAGGCACCAGAAACTGTGGGTAGGCTCTAGAAACTGTGAGCAGGCTCTAGAAAATATAGAGAGGCTCTAGAAACTGTGGGAACCCTCTAGAATCTGTGGGCAGGCTCTAGAATCTGTGAGCAGTCTCTAGAAACTGTGGGCAGGATCTAGAAACTGTGGGCAGGATCTAGAAACTGTGGGTAGGCTCTAGAAACTGTGAGCAGGCTCTAGAAACTGTGGGCAGTATCTAGAAAATGTGGGCAGGCTCTAGAAACTGTGAGTAGAGTCTAGAAACTGAGGGCAGTCTCTAGGAAATGTGAGCAGGCTCTAGGAACTGTGAGCAGGGCCTATAAACTGTGAGCAGGCTCCAGAAACTGTGGGTAGGCTCTAGAAACTGTGAGCAGGCTCTAGAAAGTGTGAGGAGGCTCTAGAAACTGTGGGAAGCCTCTAGAATCTGTGGGCAGGCTCTAGAATCTGTGAGCAGTCTCTAGAAACTGTGGGCAGGCTCCAGAAACTGTGAGTACACTCTAGAAATTGTGGAAAGGCTCTAGAAACTGTGGGGAGCCTCTAAAAACTGTGGGAAGGATCTAGAAACTGTCAGCAGTCTCTAGAAACTGTGGGCAGGATCTAGAAACTGTGTGCAGGCTCCAGAAACTGTTAGCAGGATCTAGAAACTGTGAGCAGGCTGTAGAAACTGTGGGCAGGCTCTAGAAACCGTTAGCAGGTTCTAGAATCTGTTAGCACGATCTAGAAACTGTGAGCAGGCTCTAGAAACTGTGGGCAGACTCTAGAATCTTTGAGTAGGCTCTAGACACTGTGGGCAGTCTATAAAATATGTGAGCAGTCTCTAGAAACTGTGAGCAGGCTTTAGAAACTGTGGGCAGGTTCTGGAAACTGTGAGCAGGCTCTAGAATATGTGGGAAGCCTCTACAAACATTGGGAAGCCTCTAGAAACTGTAGGCAGGATCTAGAAACTGTGGACAGAAAATAGGAACTGTGGGCAGGCTCTAGGAACTGCGAGCAGGCTCTAGAAACTGTGGGCAGGCTCTAGAAACTGTGGGAATCATCTAGAAACTGTGATTAGGGTCTAGAAACTATGGGCATGCTCTAGAAACTGTGGGAAGCCTCTAGAAACTGTGGGCAGGATCTAGAAAATGTGGGCAGGCTCTAGAAACTGTGAGCAGGGCCTAGAAACTGTGAGCAGGCACCAGAAACTGTGGGTAGGCTCTAGAAACTGTGAGCAAGCTCTAGAAAATATAGAGAGGCTCTAGAAACTGTGGAAAGCCTCTAGAATCTGTGGGCAGGCTCTAGAAACTGTGAGTATGCTCTAGAAAATGTAGGCAGGCTCTAGAATCTGTGGGCACTCTCTAGAATCTGTGGGCAGGCTCTAGAATCTGTGGGCAGGCTCTAGAAACTGTGACCAGTATCTAGGAACACTATGGCCAGGCTCTAGAAACTGTGAGTAGGCTCTAGAAACTGTGGGCAGGCTCTAGAATCTGTGAGCAGTCTCTAGAAACTGTGGGCAGGATCTAGAAACTGTGGGCAGGCTCTAGAAACTGTGAGCAGGCTCTAGAAACTGTGGGCCAGGTCTAGGAAATGTGAGCAGGCTCTAGAAGCTGTGAGCAGGGCCTATAAACTGTGAGCAGGCTCCAGAAACTGTGGGTAGGCTCTAGAAACTGTGAACAGGCTCTAGAAAGTGTGAGGAGGCTCTAGAAACTGTGGGAAGCCTCTAGAATCTGTGGGCAGGCTCTAGAATCTGTGAGCAGTCTCTAGAAACTGTGGGCATGCTCCAGAAACTGTGAGTACACTCTAGAAATTGTGGAAAGGCTCTAGAAACTGTGGGGAGCCTCTAAAAACTGTGGGAAGGATCTAGAAACTGACAGCAGGCTCTAGAATCTATGGGCAGGCTCTAGAATCTGTGAGCAGTCTCTAGAAACTGTGGGCAGGTTCTAGAAACTGTGGGCAGGATCTAGAAACTGTGGGCAGGCTCTAGAAACTGCGAGCAGGCTCTATAAACTATGGGCCGGGTCTAGAAAATGCGAACAGGCTCTAGAAACTGTGGGGAGGCTGTAGAAACTGTGGGGAATCTCTAGAAACTGTGGGAAGGATCTAGAAACTATTTGCAGGATCTAGAAACTGTGGGCAGTATCTAGAAAATGTGGGCAGGCTCTAGAAACTGTGAGCAGAGCCTAGAAACTGTGAGCAGGCACCAGAAACTGTAGGTAGGCTCTAGAAACTGTGAGCAGGCTCTAGAAAATATAGAGAGGCTCTAGAAACTGTGGGAACCCTCTAGAATCTGTGGGCAGGCTCTAGAATCTGTGAGCAGTCTCTAGAAACTGTGGGCAGGATCTAGAAACTGTGGGCAGGATCTAGAAACTGTGGGCAGGCTCTAGAAACTGTGAGCAGGCTCTAGAAACTGTGGGCAGTATCTAGAAAATGTGGGCAGGCTCTAGAAACTGTGAGTAGGGTCTAGAAACTGAGGGCAGTCTCTAGGAAATGTGAGCAGGCTCTAGGAACTGTGAGCAGGGCCTATAAACTGTGAGCAGGCTCCAGAAACTGTGGGTAGGTTCTAGAAACTGTGAGCAGGCTCTAGAAAGTGTGAGGAGGCTCTAGAAACTGTGGGAAGCCTCTAGAATCTGTGGGCAGGCTCTAGAATCTGTGAGCAGTCTCTAGAAACTGTGGGCAGGCTCCAGAAACTGTGAGTACACTCTAGAAATTGTGGAAAGGCTCTAGAAACTGTGGGGAGCCTCTAAAAACTGTGGGAAGGATCTAGAAACTGTCAGCAGTCTCTAGAAACTGTGGGCAGGATCTAGAAACTGTGTGCAGGCTCCAGAAACTGTTAGCAGGATCTAGAAACTGTGAGCAGGCTGTAGAAACTGTGGGCAGGCTCTAGAAACCGTTAGCAGGTTCTAGAATCTGTTAGCACGATCTAGAAACTGTGAGCAGGCTCTAGAAACTGTGGGCAGACTCTAGAATCTTTGAGTAGGCTCTAGACACTGTGGGCAGTCTATAAAATATGTGAGCAGTCTCTAGAAACTGTGAGCAGGCTTTAGAAACTGTGGGCAGGTTCTGGAAACTGTGAGCAGGCTCTAGAATATGTGGGAAGCCTCTACAAACATTGGGAAGCCTCTAGAAACTGTAGGCAGGATCTAGAAACTGTGGACAGAAAATAGGAACTGTGGGCAGGCTCTAGGAACTGCGAGCAGGCTCTAGAAACTGTGGGCAGGCTCTAGAAACTGTGGGAATCATCTAGAAACTGTGATTAGGGTCTAGAAACTATGGGCATGCTCTAGAAACTGTGGGAAGCCTCTAGAAACTGTGGGCAGGATCTAGAAAATGTGGGCAGGCTCTAGAAACTGTGAGCAGGGCCTAGAAACTGTGAGCAGGCACCAGAAACTGTGGGTAGGCTCTAGAAACTGTGAGCAGGCTCTAGAAAATATAGAGAGGCTCTAGAAACTGTGGGAACCCTCTAGAATCTGTGGGCAGGCTCTAGAAACTGTGAGTAGGCTCCAGAATATGTGGGCAGGCTCTAGAAACTGTGAGCAGGGCCTAGAAACTGTGAGCAGGCACCAGAAACTGTGGGTAGGCTCTAGAAACTGTGAGCAGGCTCTAGAAAATATAGAGAGGCTCTAGAAACTGTGGGAACCCTCTAGAATCTGTGGGCAGGCTCTAGAAACTGTGAGTAGGCTCCAGAAACTGTGGGCAGGCTCTAGAATCTGTGGGCAGGCTCTAGAATCTGTGGGAAGGCTCTAGAATCTGTGGGCAGGCTCTAGAAACTATGGGCAGGGTCTAGAATCTATGGGGAGGCTCTAGAAACTGTGAGTAGGCTCTAGAAACTGTGGGCAGGCTCTAGAATCTGTGGGAAGCCTCTACAAACATTGGGAAGCCTCTAGAAACTGTAGGCAGGATCTAGAAACTGTGGGCAGAAAATAGGAACTGTGGACAGGCTCTAGAAACTGCGAGCAGGCTCTAGAAACTGTGGGCAGGCTCTAGAAACTGTGGGAATCATCTAGAAACTGTGATTAGGGTCTAGAAACTATGGGCATGCTCTAGAAACTGTGGGAAGCTTCTAGAAACTGTGGGCAGGATCTAGAAAATGTGGGCAGGCTCTAGAAACTGTGAGCAGGGCCTAGAAACTGTGAGCAGGCACGAGAAACTGTGGGTAGGCTCTAGAAACTGTGAGCAGGCTCTAGAAAATATAGAGAGGCTCTAGAAACTGTGGGAACCCTCTAGAATCTGTGGGCAGGCTCTAGAAACTGTGAGTAGGCTCCAGAAAATGTGGGCAGGCTCTAGAATCTGTGGGCAGGCTCTAGAAACTGTGAGTAGGCTCCAGAAAATGTGGGCAGGCTCTAGAATCTGTGGGAAGGCTCTAGAATCTGTGGGCAGGCTCTAGAATCTGTGGGCAGGCTCTAGAAACTATGGGCAGGGTCTAGAATCTATGGGGAGGCTCTAGAAACTGTGAGTAGGCTCTAGAAACTGTGGGCAGGCTCTAGAATCTGTGAGCAGTCTCTAGAAACTGTGGGCAGGCTCTAGAAGCTGTGAGCAGGGCCTAGAAACTGTGAGCAGGCACCAGAAACTGTGGGAAGGCTCTAGAATCTGTGGGAAGGCTCTAGAATCTGTGGGCAGGCTCTAGAATCTGTGGGCAGGCTCTAGAAACTATGGGCAGGGTCTAGAATCTATGGGGAGGCTCTAGAAACTGTGAGTAGGCTCTAGAAACTGTGGGCAGGCTCTAGAATCTGTGAGCAGTCTCTAGAAACTGTGGGCAGGATCTAGAAACTGTGAGCAGGGCCTAGAAACTGTGAGCAGGCACCAGAAACTGTGGGTAGGCTCTAGAAACTGTGAGCAAGCTCTAGAAAATATAGAGAGGCTCTAGAAACTGTGGAAAGCCTCTAGAATCTGTGGGCAGGCTCTAGAAACTGTGAGTATGCTCCAGAAAATGTAGGCAGGCTCTAGAATCTGTGGGCACTCTCTAGAATCTGTGGGCAGGCTCTAGAATCTGTGGGCAGGCTCTAGAAACTGTGACCAGTATCTAGGAACACTATGGCCAGGCTCTAGAAACTGTGAGTAGGCTCTAGAAACTGTGGGCAGGCTCTAGAATCTGTGAGCAGTCTTTAGAAACTGTGGGCAGGATCTAGAAACTGTGGGCAGGCTCTAGAAACTGTGAGCAGGCTCTAGAAACTGTGGGCCAGGTCTAGGAAATGTGAGCAGGCTCTAGAAGCTGTGAGCAGGGCCTATAAACTGTGAGCAGGCTCCAGAAACTGTGGGTAGGCTCTAGAAACTGTGAGCAGGCTCTAGAAAGTGTGAGGAGGCTCTAGAAACTGTGGGAAGCCTCTAGAATCTGTGGGCAGGCTCTAGAATCTGTGAGCAGTCTCTAGAAACTGTGGGCATGCTCC
The DNA here is from genome assembly GCF_949987535.1 of Balaenoptera acutorostrata. Lineage (NCBI taxonomy): Eukaryota > Metazoa > Chordata > Mammalia > Artiodactyla > Balaenopteridae > Balaenoptera > Balaenoptera acutorostrata. The sequence continues at coordinate 82,547,271 of NC_080068.1, forward strand.
AGAAACTGTGAGTACACTCTAGAAATTGTGGAAAGGCTCTAGAAACTGTGGGGAGCCTCTAAAAACTGTGGGAAGGATCTAGAAACTGACAGCAGTCTCTAGAAACTGTGGGCAGTCTCTAGAAACTGCAGGCCGGCTCTAGAAACTGTGGGAAGGCTCTAGAAACTGTGAGCAGGGCCTAGAAACAGTGAGCACCAGAAACTGTGGGTAGGCTCTAGAAACTGTGAGAAGGCTCCAGAAACTGGGCAGGCTCTAGAATATGTGGGCAGGTTCTAGAATCTGTGAGCAGTCTCTAGAATCTGTGGGCAGGCTCTAGAATCTGTGGGCAGGCTCTAGAATCTGTGAGCAGTCTCTAGAAACTGTGGGCAGGTTCTAGAAACTGTGGGCAGGATCTAGAAACTGTGGGCAGGCTCTAGAAACTGTGAGCAGGCTCTATAAACTATGGGCCGGGTCTAGAAAATGTGAACAGGCTCTAGAAACGGTGGGGAGGCTGTAGAAACTGTGGGGAATCTCTAGAAACTGTGGGAAGGATCTAGAAACTATTTGCAGGATCTAGAAACTGTGTGCAGGCTCTAGAAACTGTGGGTAGGCTCTAGAAACGGAGGGAAGCCTCTAGAAACTGTGGGCAGGATCTAGAAACTGTGGGCAGGCTCTAGAAACTGTGGGCAGTATCTAGAAAATGTGGGCAGGCTCTAGAAACTGTGAGCAGAGCCTAGAAACTGTGAGCAGGCACCAGAAACTGTGGGTAGGCTCTAGAAACTGTGAGCAGGCTCTAGAAAATATAGAGAGGCTCTAGAAACTGTGGGAACCCTCTAGAATCTGTGGGCAGGCTCTAGAATCTGTGAGCAGTCTCTAGAAACTGTGGGCAGGATCTAGAAACTGTGGGCAGGATCTAGAAACTGTGGGCAGGCTCTAGAAACTGTGAGCAGGCTCTAGAAACTGTGGGCAGTATCTAGAAAATGTGGGCAGGCTCTAGAAACTGTGAGTAGGGTCTAGAAACTGAGGGCAGTCTCTAGGAAATGTGAGCAGGCTCTAGGAACTGTGAGCAGGGCCTATAAACTGTGAGCAGGCTCCAGAAACTGTGGGTAGGCTCTAGAAACTGTGAGCAGGCTCTAGAAAGTGTGAGGAGGCTCTAGAAACTGTGGGAAGCCTCTAGAATCTGTGGGCAGGCTCTAGAATCTGTGAGCAGTCTCTAGAAACTGTGGGCAGGCTCCAGAAACTGTGAGTACACTCTAGAAATTGTGGAAAGGCTCTAGAAACTGTGGGGAGCCTCTAAAAACTGTGGGAAGGATCTAGAAACTGTCAGCAGTCTCTAGAAACTGTGGGCAGGTTGTACAAACTGCGGGCATGCTCTTGAAACTGTGGGAACCCTCTAGAAATTGTCAGCAGGCTCTAGAAACTGTGGGCAGTCCCTAGAAACTGCAGGCCGGCTCTAGAAACTATGGGAAGGCTCTAAAAACTGTGAGAAGGCTCCAGAAACTGTGGGCAGGCTCTAGAATATGTGGGCAGGTTCTAGAACCTGTGGGCAGGCTCTAGAATCTATGGGCAGGCTCTAGAATCTGTGAGCAGGCTCTAGAATCGGTGGGCAGGCTCTAGAATCTGTGGGCAGGATCTAGAATCTATGGGCAGGCTCTAGAATCTGTGAGCAGTCTCTAGAAACTGTGGGCAGGTTCTAGAAACTGTGGGCAGGATCTAGAAACTGTGGGCAGGCTCTAGAAACTGTGAGCAGGCTCTATAAACTATGGGCCGGGTCTAGAAAATGTGAACAGGCTCTAGAAACTGTGGGGAGGCTGTAGAAACTGTGGGGAATCTCTAGAAACTGTGGGAAGGATCTAGAAACTATTTGCAGGCTCTTGAAACTGTGAGAAGGCTCCAGAAACTGTGGGCAGGCTCTAGAATCTGTGGGCAGGCTCTAGAATCTGTGAGCAGGCTCTAGAATCTGTGGGCAGGCTCTAGAATCTGTGAGCAGTCTCTAGAAACTCTGGGCAGGATCTAGAAACTGTGGGCAGGATCTAGAAACTGTTAGCAGGATCTAGAAACTGTGAGCAGGCTGTAGAAACTGTGGGCAGGCTCTAGAAACCGTTAGCAGGTTCTAGAATCTGTTAGCACGATCTAGAAACTGTGAGCAGGCTCTAGAAACTGTGGGCAGACTCTAGAATCTTTGAGTAGGCTCTAGAAACTGTGGGCAGTCTATAAAATATGTGAGCAGTCTCTAGAAACTGTGAGCAGGCTTTAGAAACTGTGGGCAGGTTCTGGAAACTGTGAGCAGGCTCTAGAATATGTGGGAAGCCTCTACAAACATTGGGAAGCCTCTAGAAACTGTAGGCAGGATCTAGAAACTGTGGGCAGAAAATAGGAACTGTGGGCAGGCTCTAGAAACTGCGAGCAGGCTCTAGAAACTGTGGGCAGGCTCTAGAAACTGTGGGAATCATCTAGAAACTGTGATTAGGGTCTAGAAACTATGGGCATGCTCTAGAAACTGTGGGAAGCCTCTAGAAACTGTGGACAGGATCTAGAAAATGTGGGCAGGCTCTAGAAACTGTGAGCAGGGCCTAGAAACTGTGAGCAGGCACCAGAAACTGTAGGTAGGCTCTAGAAACTGTGAGCAGGCTCTAGAAAATATAGAGAGGCTCTAGAAACTGTGGGAACCCTCTAGAATCTCTGGGCAGGCTCTAGAATCTGTGAGCAGTCTCTAGAAACTGTGGGCAGGATCTAGAAACTGTGGGCAGGATCTAGAAACTGTGGGCAGGCTCTAGAAAGTGTGAGGAAGCTCTACAAACTGTGGGAAGCCTCTAGAATCTGTGGGCAGGCTCTAGAATCTGTGAGCAGTCTCTAGAAACTGTGGGCAGGCTCCAGAAACTGTGAGTACACTCTAGAAATTGTGGAAAGGCTCTAGAAACTGTGGGGAGCCTCTAAAAACTGTGGGAAGGATCTAGAAACTGTCAGCAGTCTCTAGAAACTGTGGGCAGGTTGTACAAACTGCGGGCATGCTCTTGAAACTGTGGGAACCCTCTAGAAATTGTCAGCAGGCTCTAGAAACTGTGGGCAGTCCCTAGAAACTGCAGGCCGGCTCTAGAAACTATGGGAAGGCTCTAGAAACTGTGAGCAGGGCCTAGAAACTGTGAGCACCAGAAACTGTGGGTAGGCTCTAGAAACTGTGAGAAGGCTCCAGAAACTGTGGGCAGGCTCTAGAATATGTGGGAGGTTCTAGAACCTGTGGGCAGGCTCTAGAATCTATGGGCAGGCTCTAGAATCTGTCAGCAGACTCTAGAATCTGTGGGCAGGCTCTAGAATCTGTGAGCAGGCTCTAGAATCTGTGGGCAGGCTCTAGAATCTGTGAGCAGTCTCTAGAAACTCTGGGCAGGATCTAGAAACTGTGGGCAGGATCTAGAAACTGTGTGCAGGCTCCAGAAACTGTTAGCAGGATCTAGAAACTGTGAGCAGGCTGTAGAAACTGTGGGCAGGCTCTAGAAACCGTTAGCAGGTTCTAGAATCTGTTAGCACGATCTAGAAACTGTGAGCAGGCTCTAGAAACTGTGGGCAGACTCTAGAATCTTTGAGTAGGCTCTAGACACTGTGGGCAGTCTATAAAATATGTGAGCAGTCTCTAGAAACTGTGAGCAGGCTTTAGAAACTGTGGGCAGGTTCTGGAAACTGTGAGCAGGCTCTAGAATATGTGGGAAGCCTCTACAAACATTGGGAAGCCTCTAGAAACTGTAGGCAGGATCTAGAAACTGTGGGCAGAAAATAGGGACTGTGGGCAGGCTCTAGAAACTGCGAGCAGGCTCTAGAAGCTGTGGGCAGGCTCTAGAAACTGTGGGAATCATCTAGAAACTGTGATTAGGGTCTAGAAACTATGGGCATGCTCTAGAAACTGTGGGAAGCCTCTAGAAACTGTGGGCAGGATCTAGAAAATGTGGGCAGGCTCTAGAAACTGTGAGCAGGGCCTAGAAACTGTGAGCAGGCACCAGAAACTGTGGGTAGGCTCTACAAACTGTGAGCAGGCTCTAGAAAATATAGAGAGGCTCTAGAAACTGTGGGAACCCTCTAGAATCTGTGGGCAGGCTCTGGAAACTGTGAGTAGGCTCCAGAAAATGTGGGCAGGCTCTAGAATCTGTGGGCAGGCTCTAGAATCTGTGGGAAGGCTCTAGAATCTGTGGGCAGGCTCTAGAATCTGTGGGCAGGCTCTAGAATCTGTGGGCAGGCTCTAGAAACTATGGGCAGGGTCTAGAATCTATGGGGAGGCTCTAGAAACTGTGAGTAGGCTCTAGAAACTGTGGGCAGGCTCTAGAATCTGTAAGCAGTCTCTAGAAACTGTGGGCAGGATCTAGAAACTGTGAGCAGGGCCTAGAAACTGTGAGCAGGCACCAGAAACTGTGGGTAGGCTCTAGAAACTGTGAACAGGCTCTAGAAAGTGTGAGGAGGCTCTAGAAACTGTGGGAAGCCTCTAGAATCTGTGGGCAGGCTCTAGAATCTGTGAGCAGTCTCTAAAAACTGTGGGCATGCTCCAGAAACTGTGAGTACACTCTAGAAAATGTGGAAAGGCTCTAGAAACTGTGGGGAGCCTCTAAAAACTGTGGGAAGGATCTAGAAACTGACAGCAGGCTCTAGAAACTATGGGCAGGCTCTAGAATCTGTGAGCAGTCTCTAGAAACTGTGGGCAGGTTCTAGAAACTGTGGGCAGGATCTAGAAACTGTGGGCAGGCTCTAGAAACTGCGAGCAGGCTCTATAAACTATGGGCCGGGTCTAGAAAATGTGAACAGGCTCTAGAAACTGTGGGGAGGCTGTAGAAACTGTGGGGAATCTCTAGAAACTGTGGGAAGGATCTAGAAACTATTTGCAGGATCTAGAAACTGTGGGCAGTATCTAGAAAATGTGGGCAGGCTCTAGAAACTGTGAGCAGAGCCTAGAAACTGTGAGCAGGCACCAGAAACTGTGGGTAGGCTCTAGAAACTGTGAGCAGGCTCTAGAAAATATAGAGAGGCTCTAGAAACTGTGGGAACCCTCTAGAATCTGTGGGCAGGCTCTAGAATCTGTGAGCAGTCTCTAGAAACTGTGGGCAGGATCTAGAAACTGTGGGCAGGATCTAGAAACTGTGGGCAGGCTCTAGAAACTGTGAGCAGGCTCTAGAAACTGTGGGCAGTATCTAGAAAATGTGGGCAGGCTCTAGAAACTGTGAGTAGGGTCTAGAAACTGAGGGCAGTCTCTAGGAAATGTGAGCAGGCTCTAGGAACTGTGAGCAGGGCCTATAAACTGTGAGCAGGCTCCAGAAACTGTGGGTAGGTTCTAGAAACTGTGAGCAGGCTCTAGAAAGTGTGAGGAGGCTCTAGAAACTGTGGGAAGCCTCTAGAATCTGTGGGCAGGCTCTAGAATCTGTGAGCAGTCTCTAGAAACTGTGGGCAGGCTCCAGAAACTGTGAGTACACTCTAGAAATTGTGGAAAGGCTCTAGAAACTGTGGGGAGCCTCTAAAAACTGTGGGAAGGATCTAGAAACTGTCAGCAGTCTCTAGAAACTGTGGGCAGGATCTAGAAACTGTGTGCAGGCTCCAGAAACTGTTAGCAGGATCTAGAAACTGTGAGCAGGCTGTAGAAACTGTGGGCAGGCTCTAGAAACCGTTAGCAGGTTCTAGAATCTGTTAGCACGATCTAGAAACTGTGAGCAGGCTCTAGAAACTGTGGGCAGACTCTAGAATCTTTGAGTAGGCTCTAGACACTGTGGGCAGTCTATAAAATATGTGAGCAGTCTCTAGAAACTGTGAGCAGGCTTTAGAAACTGTGGGCAGGTTCTGGAAACTGTGAGCAGGCTCTAGAATATGTGGGAAGCCTCTACAAACATTGGGAAGCCTCTAGAAACTGTAGGCAGGATCTAGAAACTGTGGACAGAAAATAGGAACTGTGGGCAGGCTCTAGGAACTGCGAGCAGGCTCTAGAAACTGTGGGCAGGCTCTAGAAACTGTGGGAATCATCTAGAAACAGTGATTAGGGTCTAGAAACTATGGGCATGCTCTAGAAACTGTGGGAAGCCTCTAGAAACTGTGGGCAGGATCTAGAAAATGTGGGCAGGCTCTAGAAACTGTGAGCAGGGCCTAGAAACTGTGAGCAGGCACCAGAAACTGTGGGTAGGCTCTAGAAACTGTGAGCAGGCTCTAGAAAATATAGAGAGGCTCTAGAAACTGTGGGAACCCTCTAGAATCTGTGGGCAGGCTCTAGAAACTGTGAGTAGGCTCCAGAATATGTGGGCAGGCTCTAGAAACTGTGAGCAGGGCCTAGAAACTGTGAGCAGGCACCAGAAACTGTGGGTAGGCTCTAGAAACTGTGAGCAGGCTCTAGAAAATATAGAGAGGCTCTAGAAACTGTGGGAACCCTCTAGAATCTGTGGGCAGGCTCTAGAAACTGTGAGTAGGCTCCAGAAACTGTGGGCAGGCTCTAGAATCTGTGGGCAGGCTCTAGAATCTGTGGGAAGGCTCTAGAATCTGTGGGCAGGCTCTAGAATCTGTGGGCAGGCTCTAGAAACTATGGGCAGGGTCTAGAATCTATGGGGAGGCTCTAGAAACTGTGAATAGGCTCTAGAAACTGTGGGCAGGCTCTAGAATCTGTGGGAAGCCTCTACAAACATTGGGAAGCCTCTAGAAACTGTAGGCAGGATCTAGAAACTGTGGGCAGAAAATAGGAACTGTGGACAGGCTCTAGAAACTGCGAGCAGGCTCTAGAAACTGTGGGCAGGCTCTAGAAACTGTGGGAATCATCTAGAAACTGTGATTAGGGTCTAGAAACTATGGGCATGCTCTAGAAACTGTGGGAAGCTTCTAGAAACTGTGGGCAGGATCTAGAAAATGTGGGCAGGCTCTAGAAACTGTGAGCAGGGCCTAGAAACTGTGAGCAGGCACGAGAAACTGTGGGTAGGCTCTAGAAACTGTGAGCAGGCTCTAGAAAATATAGAGAGGCTCTAGAAACTGTGGGAACCCTCTAGAATCTGTGGGCAGGCTCTAGAAACTGTGAGTAGGCTCCAGAAAATGTGGGCAGGCTCTAGAATCTGTGGGCAGGCTCTAGAAACTGTGAGTAGGCTCCAGAAAATGTGGGCAGGCTCTAGAATCTGTGGGAAGGCTCTAGAATCTGTGGGCAGGCTCTAGAATCTGTGGGCAGGCTCTAGAAACTATGGGCAGGGTCTAGAATCTATGGGGAGGCTCTAGAAACTGTGAGTAGGCTCTAGAAACTGTGGGCAGGCTCTAGAATCTGTGAGCAGTCTCTAGAAACTGTGGGCAGGCTCTAGAAGCTGTGAGCAGGGCCTAGAAACTGTGAGCAGGCACCAGAAACTGTGGGAAGGCTCTAGAATCTGTGGGAAGGCTCTAGAATCTGTGGGCAGGCTCTAGAATCTGTGGGCAGGCTCTAGAAACTATGGGCAGGGTCTAGAATCTATGGGGAGGCTCTAGAAACTGTGAGTAGGCTCTAGAAACTGTGGGCAGGCTCTAGAATCTGTGAGCAGTCTCTAGAAACTGTGGGCAGGATCTAGAAACTGTGAGCAGGGCCTAGAAACTGTGAGCAGGCACCAGAAACTGTGGGTAGGCTCTAGAAACTGTGAGCAAGCTCTAGAAAATATAGAGAGGCTCTAGAAACTGTGGAAAGCCTCTAGAATCTGTGGGCAGGCTCTAGAAACTGTGAGTATGCTCCAGAAAATGTAGGCAGGCTCTAGAATCTGTGGGCACTCTCTAGAATCTGTGGGCAGGCTCTAGAATCTGTGGGCAGGCTCTAGAAACTGTGACCAGTATCTAGGAACACTATGGCCAGGCTCTAGAAACTGTGAGTAGGCTCTAGAAACTGTGGGCAGGCTCTAGAATCTGTGAGCAGTCTCTAGAAACTGTGGGCAGGATCTAGAAACTGTGGGCAGGCTCTAGAAACTGTGAGCAGGCTCTAGAAACTGTGGGCCAGGTCTAGGAAATGTGAGCAGGCTCTAGAAGCTGTGAGCAGGGCCTATAAACTGTGAGCAGGCTCCAGAAACTGTGGGTAGGCTCTAGAAACTGTGAGCAGGCTCTAGAAAGTGTGAGGAGGCTCTAGAAACTGTGGGAAGCCTCTAGAATCTGTGGGCAGGCTCTAGAATCTGTGAGCAGTCTCTAGAAACTGTGGGCATGCTCCAGAAACTGTGAGTACACTCTAGAAATTGTGGAAAGGCTCTAGAAACTGTGGGGAGCCTCTAAAAACTGTGGGAAGGATCTAGAAACTGACAGCAGTCTCTAGAAACTGTGGGCAGTCTCTAGAAACTGCAGGCCGGCTCTAGAAACTGTGGGAAGGCTCTAGAAACTGTGAGCAGGGCCTAGAAACAGTGAGCACCAGAAACTGTGGGTAGGCTCTAGAAACTGTGAGAAGGCTCCAGAAACTGGGCAGGCTCTAGAATATGTGGGCAGGTTCTAGAATCTGTGAGCAGTCTCTAGAATCTGTGGGCAGGCTCTAGAATCTGTGGGCAGGCTCTAGAATCTGTGAGCAGTCTCTAGAAACTGTGGGCAGGTTCTAGAAACTGTGGGCAGGATCTAGAAACTGTGGGCAGGCTCTAGAAACTGTGAGCAGGCTCTATAAACTATGGGCCGGGTCTAGAAAATGTGAACAGGCTCTAGAAACTGTGGGGAGGCTGTAGAAACTGTGGGGAATCTCTAGAAACTGTGGGAAGGATCTAGAAACTATTTGCAGGATCTAGAAACTGTGGGCAGGATCTAGAAACTGTGTGCAGGCTCTAGAAACTGTGGGTAGGCTCTAGAAACGGAGGGAAGCCTCTAGAAACTGTGGGCAGGATCTAGAAACTGTGGGCAGGCTCTAGAAACTGTGGGCAGTATCTAGAAAATGTGGGCAGGCTCTAGAAACTGTGAGCAGAGCCTAGAAACTGTGAGCAGGCACCAGAAACTGTGGGTAGGCTCTAGAAACTGTGAGCAGGCTCTAGAAAATATAGAGAGGCTCTAGAAACTGTGGGAACCCTCTAGAATCTGTGGGCAGGCTCTAGAATCTGTGAGCAGTCTCTAGAAACTGTGGGCAGGATCTAGAAACTGTGGGCAGGATCTAGAAACTGTGGGCAGGCTCTAGAAACTGTGAGCAGGCTCTAGAAACTGTGGGCAGTATCTAGAAAATGTGGGCAGGCTCTAGAAACTGTGAGTAGGGTCTAGAAACTGAGGGCAGTCTCTAGGAAATGTGAGCAGGCTCTAGGAACTGTGAGCAGGGCCTATAAACTGTGAGCAGGCTCCAGAAACTGTGGGTAGGCTCTAGAAACTGTGAGCAGGCTCTAGAAAGTGTGAGGAGGCTCTAGAAACTGTGGGAAGCCTCTAGAATCTGTGGGCAGGCTCTAGAATCTGTGAGCAGTCTCTAGAAACTGTGGGCAGGCTCCAGAAACTGTGAGTACACTCTAGAAATTGTGGAAAGGCTCTAGAAACTGTGGGGAGCCTCTAAAAACTGTGGGAAGGATCTAGAAACTGTCAGCAGTCTCTAGAAACTGTGGGCAGGTTGTACAAACTGCGGGCATGCTCTTGAAACTGTGGGAACCCTCTAGAAATTGTCAGCAGGCTCTAGAAACTGTGGGCAGTCCCTAGAAACTGCAGGCCGGCTCTAGAAACTATGGGAAGGCTCTAAAAACTGTGAGAAGGCTCCAGAAACTGTGGGCAGGCTCTAGAATATGTGGGCAGGTTCTAGAACCTGTGGGCAGGCTCTAGAATCTATGGGCAGGCTCTAGAATCTGTGAGCAGGCTCTAGAATCGGTGGGCAGGCTCTAGAATCTGTGGGCAGGATCTAGAATCTATGGGCAGGCTCTAGAATCTGTGAGCAGTCTCTAGAAACTGTGGGCAGGTTCTAGAAACTGTGGGCAGGATCTAGAAACTGTGGGCAGGCTCTAGAAACTGTGAGCAGGCTCTATAAACTATGGGCCGGGTCTAGAAAATGTGAACAGGCTCTAGAAACTGTGGGGAGGCTGTAGAAACTGTGGGGAATCTCTAGAAACTGTGGGAAGGATCTAGAAACTATTTGCAGGCTCTTGAAACTGTGAGAAGGCTCCAGAAACTGTGGGCAGGCTCTAGAATCTGTGGGCAGGCTCTAGAATCTGTGGGCAGGCTCTAGAATCTGTGAGCAGTCTCTAGAAACTCTGGGCAGGATCTAGAAACTGTGGGCAGGATCTAGAAACTGTGTGCAGGCTCCAGAAACTGTTAGCAGGATCTAGAAACTGTGAGCAGGCTGTAGAAACTGTGGGCAGGCTCTAGAAACCGTTAGCAGGTTCTAGAATCTGTTAGCACGATCTAGAAACTGTGAGCAGGCTCTAGAAACTGTGGGCAGACTCTAGAATCTTTGAGTAGGCTCTAGAAACTGTGGGCAGTCTATAAAATATGTGAGCAGTCTCTAGAAACTGTGAGCAGGCTTTAGAAACTGTGGGCAGGTTCTGGAAACTGTGAGCAGGCTCTAGAATATGTGGGAAGCCTCTACAAACATTGGGAAGCCTCTAGAAACTGTAGGCAGGATCTAGAAACTGTGGGCAGAAAATAGGAACTGTGGGCAGGCTCTAGAAACTGCGAGCAGGCTCTAGAAACTGTGGGCAGGCTCTAGAAACTGTGGGAATCATCTAGAAACTGTGATTAGGGTCTAGAAACTATGGGCATGCTCTAGAAACTGTGGGAAGCCTCTAGAAACTGTGGACAGGATCTAGAAAATGTGGGCAGGCTCTAGAAACTGTGAGCAGGGCCTAGAAACTGTGAGCAGGCACCAGAAACTGTGGGTAGGCTCTAGAAACTGTGAGCAGGCTCTAGAAAATATAGAGAGGCTCTAGAAACTGTGGGAACCCTCTAGAATCTCTGGGCAGGCTCTAGAATCTGTGAGCAGTCTCTAGAAACTGTGGGCAGGATCTAGAAACTGTGGGCAGGATCTAGAAACTGTGGGCAGGCTCTAGAAACTGTGAGCAGGCTCTAGAAACTGTGGGCAGTATCTAGAAAATGTGGGCAGGCTCTAGAAACTGTGAGTAGGGTCTAGAAACTGAGGGCAGTCTCTAGGAAATGTGAGCAGGCTCTAGGAACTGTGAGCAGGGCCTATAAACTGTGAGCAGGCTCCAGAAACTGTGGGTAGGCTCTAGAAACTGTGAGCAGGCTCTAGAAAGTGTGAGGAGGCTCTAGAAACTGTGGGAAGCCTCTAGAATCTGTGGGCAGGCTCTAGAATCTGTGAGCAGTCTCTAGAAACTGTGGGCAGGCTCCAGAAACTGTGAGTACACTCTAGAAATTGTGGAAAGGCTCTAGAAACTGTGGGGAGCCTCTAAAAACTGTGGGAAGGATCTAGAAACTGTCAGCAGTCTCTAGAAACTGTGGGCAGGTTGTACAAACTGCGGGCATGCTCTTGAAACTGTGGGAACCCTCTAGAAATTGTCAGCAGGCTCTAGAAACTGTGGGCAGTCCCTAGAAACTGCAGGCCGGCTCTAGAAACTATGGGAAGGCTCTAGAAACTGTGAGCAGGGCCTAGAAACTGTGAGCACCAGAAACTGTGGGTAGGCTCTAGAAACTGTGAGAAGGCTCCAGAAACTGGGCAGGCTCTAGAATATGTGGGCAGGTTCTAGAATCTGTGAGCAGTCTCTAGAATCTGTGGGCAGGCTCTAGAATCTATGGGCAGGCTCTAGAATCTGTGAGCAGTCTCTAGACACTCTGGGCAGGTTCTAGAAACTGTGGGCAGGATCTAGAAACTGTGGGCAGGCTCTAGAAACTGTGAGCAGGCTCTATAAACTATGGGCCGGGTCTAGAAAATGTGAACAGGCTCTAGAAACTGTGGGGAGGCTGTAGAAACTGTGGGGAATCTCTAGAAACTGTGGGAAGGATCTAGAAACTATTTGCAGGCTCTTGAAACTGTGAGAAGGCTCCAGAAACTGTGGGCAGGCTCTAGAATCTGTGGGCAGGCTCTAGAATCTGTGAGCAGGCTCTAGAATCTGTGGGCAGGCTCTAGAATCTGTGAGCAGTCTCTAGAAACTCTGGGCAGGATCTAGAAACTGTGGGCAGGATCTAGAAACTGTGTGCAGGCTCCAGAAACTGTTAGCAGGATCTAGAAACTGTGAGCAGGCTGTAGAAACTGTGGGCAGGCTCTAGAAACCGTTAGCAGGTTCTAGAATCTGTTAGCACGATCTAGAAACTGTGAGCAGGCTCTAGAAACTGTGGGCAGACTCTAGAATCTTTGAGTAGGCTCTAGACACTGTGGGCAGTCTATAAAATATGTGAGCAGTCTCTAGAAACTGTGAGCAGGCTTTAGAAACTGTGGGCAGGTTCTGGAAACTGTGAGCAGGCTCTAGAATATGTGGGAAGCCTCTACAAACATTGGGAAGCCTCTAGAAACTGTAGGCAGGATCTAGAAACTGTGGGCAGAAAATAGGGACTGTGGGCAGGCTCTAGAAACTGCGAGCAGGCTCTAGAAGCTGTGGGCAGGCTCTAGAAACTGTGGGAATCATCTAGAAACTGTGATTAGGGTCTAGAAAGTATGGGCATGCTCTAGAAACTGTGGGAAGCCTCTAGAAACTGTGGGCAGGATCTAGAAAATGTGGGCAGGCTCTAGAAACTGTGAGCAGGGCCTAGAAACTGTGAGCAGGCACCAGAAACTGTGGGTAGGCTCTAGAAACTGTGAGCAGGCTCTAGAAAATATAGAGAGGCTCTAGAAACTGTGGGAACCCTCTAGAATCTGTGGGCAGGCTCTAGAAACTGTGAGTAGGCTCCAGAAAATGTGGGCAGGCTCTAGAATCTGTGGGCAGGCTCTAGAAACTGTGAGTAGGCTCCAGAAAATGTGGGCAGGCTCTAGAATCTGTGGGCAGGCTCTAGAATCTGTGGGAAGGCTCTAGAATCTGTGGGAAGGCTCTAGAATCTGTGGGCAGGCTCTAGAATCTGTGGGCAGGCTCTAGAAACTATGGGCAGGGTCTAGAATCTATGGGGAGGCTCTAGAAACTGTGAGTAGGCTCTAGAAACTGTGGGCAGGCTCTAGAATCTGTGAGCAGTCTCTAGAAACTGTGGGCAGGATCTAGAAACTGTGAGCAGGGCCTAGAAACTGTGAGCAGGCACCAGAAACTGTGGGTAGGCTCTAGAAACTGTGAGCAAGCTCTAGAAAATATAGAGAGGCTCTAGAAACTGTGGGAAGCCTCTAGAATCTGTGGGCAGGCTCTAGAATCTGTGAGCAGTCTCTAGAAACTGTGGGCAGGCTCTAGAATCTGTGAGCAGTCTCTAGAAACTGTGGGCAGGATCTAGAAACTGTGAGCAGGGCCTAGAAACTGTGAGCAGGCAACAGAAACTGTGGGTAGGCTCTAGAAACTGTGAGCAAGCTCTAGAAAATATAGAGAGGCTCTAGAAACTGTGGGAAGCCTCTAGAATCTGTGGGCAGGCTCTAGAATCTGTGAGCAGTCTCTAGAAACTGTGGGCATGCTCCAGAAACTGTGAGTACACTCTAGAAATTGTGGAAAGGCTCTAGAAACTGTGGGGAGCCTCTAAAAACTGTGGGAAGGATCTAGAAACTGACAGCAGTCTCTAGAAACTGTGGGCAGTCTCTAGAAACTGCAGGCCAGCTCTAGAAACTGTGGGAAGGCTCTAGAAACCGTGAGCAGGGCCTAGAAACAGTGAGCACCAGAAACTGTGGGTAGGCTCTAGAAACTGTGAGAAGGCTCCAGAAACTGGGCCGGCTCTAGAATATGTGGGCAGGTTCTAGAATCTGTGAGCAGTCTCTAGAAACTGTGGGCAGGCTCTAGAATCTGTGGGCAGGCTCTAGAATCTATAGGCAGGCTCTAGAATCTGTGAGCAGTCTCTAGAAACTGTGGGCAGGTTCTAGAAACTGTGGGCAGGATCTAGAAACTGTGGGCAGGCTCTAGAAACTGTGAGCAGGCTCTATAAACTATGGGCCGGGTCTAGAAAATGTGAACAGGCTCTAGAAACTGTGGGGAGGCTGTAGAAACTGTGGGGAATCTCTAGAAACTGTGGGAAGGATCTAGAAACTATTTGCAGGATCTAGAAACTGTGGGCAGGATCTAGAAACTGTGTGCAGGCTCTAGAAACTGTGGGTAGGCTCTAGAAACGGAGGGAAGCCTCTAGAAACTGTGGGCAGGATCTAGAAACTGTGGGCAGGCTCTAGAAACTGTGATCAGTGTCTAGAAACTGAGGGCAGGATCTAGAGACTGTGAGCAGGCTCTAGAAATGGTGGGCATGCTCTAGAAACTGTGCGCAGGCTCCAGAAACTTTGGGCCCGCTCCAGAAACTGTGGGCAGGCTCTAGAAAATGTGGGCCGGCTCCAGAAACTGTGGACAGTCTCTGGAAACATTTAGCAGGCTCCAGAATCTGTAAGCAGGCTCTAGAAAATGTGAGCAGGCTCTAGAAACTGTGGGCAGGCTCTAGAAACTGTTAGCAGGTTCTAGAATCTGTTAGCACGATCTAGGAACTGTGAGCAGGCTCTAGAAACTGTGGGCAGACTCTAGAATCTGTGGGCAGGCTCTAGAAACTGTGAGTATGCTCCAGAAAATGTGAGCAGGCTCTAGAAACTGTGGGCAGTCTATAAAATATGTGAGCAGTCTCTAGAAACTGTGAGCAGGCTTTAGAAACTGTGGGCAGGTTCTGGAAACTGTGAGCAGGCTCTAGAATATGTGGGAAGCCTCTACAAACATTGGGAAGCCTCTAGAAACTGTAGGCAGGATCTAGAAACTGTGGACCGAAAATAGGAACTGTGGGCAGGCTCTAGAAACTGCGAGCAGGCTCTAGAAACTGTGGGCAGGCTCTAGAAACTGTGGGAATCATCTAGAAACTGTGATTAGGGTCTAGAAACTATGGGCATGCTCTAGAAACTGTGGGAAGCCTCTAGAAACTGTGGGCAGGATCTAGAAAATGTGGGCAGGCTCTAGAAACTGTGAGCAGGGCCTAGAAAATGTGAGCAGGCACCAGAAACTGTGGATAGGCTCTAGAAACTGTGAGCAGGCTCTAGAAAATATAGAGAGGCTCTAGAAACTGTGGGAACCCTCTAGAATCTGTGGGCAGGCTCTAGAAACTGTGAGTAGGCTCCAGAAAATGTGGGCAGGCTCTAGAAACTGTGAGCAGGGCCTAGAAACTGTGAGCAGGCACGAGAAACTGTGGGTAGGCTCTAGAAACTGTGAGCAGGCTCTAGAAAATATAGAGAGGCTCTAGAAACTGTGGGAACCCTCTAGAATCTGTGGGCAGGCTCTAGAAACTGTGAGTATGCTCCAGAAAATGTAGGCAGGCTCTAGAATCTGTGGGCACTCTCTAGAATCTGTGGGCAGGCTCTAGAATCTGTGGGCAGGCTCTAGAAACTGTGACCAGTATCTAGGAACTCTATGGCCAGGCTCTAGAAACTGTGAGTAGGCTCTAGAAACTGTGGGCAGGCTCTAGAATCTGTGAGCAGTCTCTAGAAACTGTGGGCAGGATCTAGAAACTGTGGGCAGGCTCTAGAAACTGTGAGCAGGCTCTAGAAACTGTGGGCCAGGTCTAGGAAATGTGAGCAGGCTCTAGAAGCTGTGAGCAGGGCCTATAAACTGTGAGCAGGCTCCAGAAACTGTGGGCAGTCTCTAGAAACTGCAGGCCGGCTCTAGAAACTGTGGGAAGGCTCTAGAAACTGTGAGCAGGGCCTAGAAACAGTGAGCACCAGAAACTGTGGGTAGGCTCTAGAAACTGTGAGAAGGCTCCAGAAACTGGGCAGGCTCTAGAATATGTGGGCAGGTTCTAGAATCTGTGAGCAGTCTCTAGAATCTGTGGGCAGTCTCTAGAATCTGTGGGCAGGCTCTAGAATCTATGGGCAGGCTCTAGAATCTGTGAGCAGTCTCTAGAAACTGTGGGCAGGTTCTAGAAACTGTGGGCAGGATCTAGAAACTGTGGGCAGGCTCTAGAAACTGTGAGCAGGCTCTATAAACTATGGGCCGGGTCTAGAAAATGTGAACAGGCTCTAGAAACGGTGGGGAGGCTGTAGAAACTGTGGGGAATCTCTAGAAACTGTGGGAAGGATCTAGAAACTATTTGCAGGATCTAGAAACTGTGGGCAGGATCTAGAAACTGTGTGCAGGCTCTAGAAACTGTGGGTAGGCTCTAGAAACGGAGGGAAGCCTCTAGAAACTGTGGGCAGGATCTAGAAACTGTGGGCAGGCTCTAGAAACTGTGGGCAGTATCTAGAAAATGTGGGCAGGCTCTAGAAACTGTGAGCAGAGCCTAGAAACTGTGAGCAGGCACCAGAAACTGTGGGTAGGCTCTAGAAACTGTGAGCAGGCTCTAGAAAATATAGAGAGGCTCTAGAAACTGTGGGAACCCTCTAGAATCTGTGGGCAGGCTCTAGAATCTGTGAGCAGTCTCTAGAAACTGTGGGCAGGATCTAGAAACTGTGGGCAGGCTCTAGAAACTGTGAGCAGGCTCTAGAAACTGTGGGCAGTATCTAGAAAATGTGGGCAGGCTCTAGAAACTGTGAGTAGGGTCTAGAAACTGAGGGCAGTCTCTAGGAAATGTGAGCAGGCTCTAGGAACTGTGAGCAGGGCCTATAAACTGTGAGCAGGCTCCAGAAACTGTGGGTAGGCTCTAGAAACTGTGAGCAGGCTCTAGAAAGTGTGAGGAGGCTCTAGAAACTGTGGGAAGCCTCTAGAATCTGTGGGCAGGCTCTAGAATCTGTGAGCAGTCTCTAGAAACTGTGGGCAGGCTCCAGAAACTGTGAGTACACTCTAGAAATTGTGGAAAGGCTCTAGAAACTGTGGGGAGCCTCTAAAAACTGTGGGAAGGATCTAGAAACTGTCAGCAGTCTCTAGAAACTGTGGGCAGGTTGTACAAACTGCGGGCATGCTCTTGAAACTGTGGGAACCCTCTAGAAATTGTCAGCAGGCTCTAGAAACTGTGGGCAGTCCCTAGAAACTGCAGGCCGGCTCTAGAAACTATGGGAAGGCTCTAGAAACTGTGAGCAGGGCCTAGAAACTGTGAGCACCAGAAACTGTGGGTAGGCTCTAGAAACTGTGAGAAGGCTCCAGAAACTGTGGGCAGGCTCTAGAATATGTGGGCAGGTTCTAGAACCTGTGGGCAGGCTCTAGAATCTATGGGCAGGCTCTAGAATCTGTGAGCAGGCTCTAGAATCTGTGGGCAGGCTCTAGAATCTGTGGGCAGGATCTAGAATCTATGGGCAGGCTCTAGAATCTGTGAGCAGTCTCTAGAAACTGTGGGCAGGTTCTAGAAACTGTGGGCAGGATCTAGAAACTGTGGGCAGGCTCTAGAATCTGTGGGCAGGCTCTAGAATCTGTGAGCAGGCTCTAGAATCTGTGGGCAGGCTCTAGAATCTGTGAGCAGTCTCTAGAAACTCTGGGCAGGATCTAGAAACTGTGGGCAGGATCTAGAAACTGTGTGCAGGCTCCAGAAACTGTTAGCAGGATCTAGAAACTGTGAGCAGGCTGTAGAAACTGTGGGCAGGCTCTAGAAACCGTTAGCAGGTTCTAGAATCTGTTAGCACGATCTAGAAACTGTGAGCAGGCTCTAGAAACTGTGGGCAGACTCTAGAATCTTTGAGTAGGCTCTAGACACTGTGGGCAGTCTATAAAATATGTGAGCAGTCTCTAGAAACTGTGAGCAGGCTTTAGAAACTGTGGGCAGGTTCTGGAAACTGTGAGCAGGCTCTAGAATATGTGGGAAGCCTCTACAAACATTGGGAAGCCTCTAGAAACTGTAGGCAGGATCTAGAAACTGTGGGCAGTAAATAGGAACTGTGGGCAGGCTCTAGAAACTGCGAGCAGGCTCTAGAAGCTGTGGGCAGGCTCTAGAAACTGTGGGAATCATCTAGAAACTGTGATTAGGGTCTAGAAACTATGGGCATGCTCTAGAAACTGTGGGAAGCCTCTAGAAACTGTGGCCAGGATCTAGAAAATGTGGGCAGGCTCTAGAAACTGTGAGCAGGGCCTAGAAACTGTGAGCAGGCACCAGAAACTGTGGGTAGGCTCTAGAAACTGTGAGCAGGCTCTAGAAAATATAGAGAGGCTCTAGAAACTGTGGGAACCCTCTAGAAACTGTGGGCAGGCTCTAGAAACTGTGAGTAGGCTCCAGAAAATGTGGGCAGGCTCTAGAATCTGTGAGCAGGCTCTAGAAACTGTGAGTAGGCTCCAGAAAATGTGGGCAGGCTCTAGAATCTGTGGGCAGGCTCTAGAATCTGTGGGAAGGCTCTAGAATCTGTGGGAAGGCTCTAGAATCTGTGGGCAGGCTCTAGAATCTGTGGGCAGGCTCTAGAAACTATGGGCAGGGTCTAGAATCTATGGGGAGGCTCTAGAAACTGTGAGTAGTCTCTAGAAACTGTGGGCAGGCTCTAGAATCTGTGAGCAGTCTCTAGAAACTGTGGGCAGGATCTAGAAACTGTGAGCAGGGCCTAGAAACTGTGAGCAGGCACCAGAAACTGTGGGTAGGCTCTAGAAACTGTGAGCAAGCTCTAGAAAATATAGAGAGGCTCTAGAAACTGTGGGAAGCCTCTAGAATCTGTGGGCAGGCTCTAGAATCTGTGAGCAGTCTCTAGAAACTGTGGGCAGGCTCTAGAATCTGTGAGCAGTCTCTAGAAACTGTGGGCAGGATCTAGAAACTGTGAGCAGGGCCTAGAAACTGTGAGCAGGCAACAGAAACTGTGGGTAGGCTCTAGAAACTGTGAGCAAGCTCTAGAAAATATAGAGAGGCTCTAGAAACTGTGGGAAGCCTCTAGAATCTGTGGGCAGGCTCTAGAATCTGTGAGCAGTCTCTAGAAACTGTGGGCATGCTCCAGAAACTGTGAGTACACTCTAGAAATTGTGGAAAGGCTCTAGAAACTGTGGGGAGCCTCTAAAAACTGTGGGAAGGATCTAGAAACTGACAGCAGTCTCTAGAAACTGTGGGCAGTCTCTAGAAACTGCAGGCCAGCTCTAGAAACTGTGGGAAGGCTCTAGAAACCGTGAGCAGGGCCTAGAAACAGTGAGCACCAGAAACTGTGGGTAGGCTCTAGAAACTGTGAGAAGGCTCCAGAAACTGGGCCGGCTCTAGAATATGTGGGCAGGTTCTAGAATCTGTGAGCAGTCTCTAGAAACTGTGGGCAGGCTCTAGAATCTGTGGGCAGGGTCTAGAATCTATAGGCAGGCTCTCGAATCTGTGAGCAGTCTCTAGAAACTGTGGGCAGGTTCTAGAAACTGTGGGCAGGATCTAGAAACTGTGGGCAGGCTCTAGAAACTGTGAGCAGGCTCTATAAACTATGGGCCGGGTCTAGAAAATGTGAACAGGCTCTAGAAACTGTGGGGAGGCTGTAGAAACTGTGGGGAATCTCTAGAAACTGTGGGAAGGATCTAGAAACTATTTGCAGGATCTAGAAACTGTGGGCAGGATCTAGAAACTGTGTGCAGGCTCTAGAAACTGTGGGTAGGCTCTAGAAACGGAGGGAAGCCTCTAGAAACTGTGGGCAGGATCTAGAAACTGTGGGCAGGCTCTAGAAACTGTGATCAGTGTCTAGAAACTGAGGGCAGGATCTAGAGACTGTGAGCAGGCTCTAGAAATGGTGGGCATGCTCTAGAAACTGTGCGCAGGCTCCAGAAACTTTGGGCCCGCTCCAGAAACTGTGGGCAGGCTCTAGAAAATGTGGGCCGGCTCCAGAAACTGTGGACAGTCTCTGGAAACATTTAGCAGGCTCCAGAATCTGTAAGCAGGCTCTAGAAAATGTGAGCAGGCTCTAGAAACTGTGGGCAGGCTCTAGAAACTGTTAGCAGGTTCTAGAATCTGTTAGCACGATCTAGGAACTGTGAGCAGGCTCTAGAAACTGTGGGCAGACTCTAGAATCTGTTAGCACGATCTAGGAACTGTGAGCAGGCTCTAGAAACTGTGGGCAGACTCTACAATCTGTGGGCAGGCTCTAGAAACTGTGAGTATGCTCCAGAAAATGTGAGCAGGCTCTAGAAACTGTGGGCAGTCTATAAAATATGTGAGCAGTCTCTAGAAACTGTGAGCAGGCTTTAGAAACTGTGGGCAGGTTCTGGAAACTGTGAGCAGGCTCTAGAATATGTGGGAAGCCTCTACAAACATTGGGAAGCCTCTAGAAACTGTAGGCAGGATCTAGAAACTGTGGACCGAAAATAGGAACTGTGGGCAGGCTCTAGAAACTGCGAGCAGGCTCTAGAAACTGTGGGCAGGCTCTAGAAACTGTGGGAATCATCTAGAAACTGTGATTAGGGTCTAGAAACTATGGGCATGCTCTAGAAACTGTGGGAAGCCTCTAGAAACTGTGGGCAGGATCTAGAAAATGTGGGCAGGCTCTAGAAACTGTGAGCAGGGCCTAGAAAATGTGAGCAGGCACCAGAAACTGTGGATAGGCTCTAGAAACTGTGAGCAGGCTCTAGAAAATATAGAGAGGCTCTAGAAACTGTGGGAACCCTCTAGAATCTGTGGGCAGGCTCTAGAAACTGTGAGTAGGCTCCAGAAAATGTGGGCAGGCTCTAGAAACTGTGAGCAGGGCCTAGAAACTGTGAGCAGGCACGAGAAACTGTGGGTAGGCTCTAGAAACTGTGAGCAGGCTCTAGAAAATATAGAGAGGCTCTAGAAACTGTGGGAACCCTCTAGAATCTGTGGGCAGGCTCTAGAAACTGTGAGTAGGCTCCAGAAAATGTGGGCAGGCTCTAGAATCTGTGGGCAGGCTCTAGAATCTGTGGGAAGGCTCTAGAATCTGTGGGAAGGCTCTAGAATCTGTGGGCAGGCTCTAGAATCTGTGGGCAGGCTCTAGAAACTATGGGCAGGGTCTAGAATCTATGGGGAGGCTCTAGAAACTGTGAGTAGGCTCTAGAAACTGTGGGCAGGCTCTAGAATCTGTGAGCAGTCTCTAGAAACTGTGGGCAGGATCTAGAAACTGTGAGCAGGGCCTAGAAACTGTGAGCAGGCACCAGAAACTGTGGGTAGGCTCTAGAAACTGTGAGCAAGCTCTAGAAAATATAGAGAGGCACTAGAAACTGTGGAAAGCCTCTAGAATCTGTGGGCAGGCTCTAGAAACTGTGAGTATGCTCCAGAAAATGTAGGCAGGCTCTAGAATCTGTGGGCACTCTCTAGAATCTGTGGGCAGGCTCTAGAATCTGTGGGCAGGCTCTAGAAACTGTGACCAGTATCTAGGAACTCTATGGCCAGGCTCTAGAAACTGTGAGTAGGCTCTAGAAACTGTGGGCAGGCTCTAGAATCTGTGAGCAGTCTCTAGAAACTGTGGGCAGGATCTAGAAACTGTGGGCAGGCTCTAGAAACTGTGAGCAGGCTCTAGAAACTGTGGGCCAGGTCTAGGAAATGTGAGCAGGCTCTAGAAGCTGTGAGCAGGGCCTATAAACTGTGAGCAGGCTCCAGAAACTGTGGGTAGGCTCTAGAAACTGTGAGCAGGCTCTAGAAAGTGTGAGGAGGCTCTAGAAACTGTGGGAAGCCTCTAGAATCTGTGGGCAGGCTCTAGAATCTGTGAGCAGTCTCTAGAAACTGTGGGCATGCTCCAGAAACTGTGAGTACACTCTAGAAATTGTGGAAAGGCTCTAGAAACTGTGGGGAGCCTCTAAAAACTGTGGGAAGGATCTAGAAAATGACAGCAGTCTCTAGAAACTGTGGGCAGTCTCTAGAAACTGCAGGCCGGCTCTAGAAACTGTGGGAAGGCTCTAGAAACTGTGAGCAGGGCCTAGAAACAGTGAGCACCAGAAACTGTGGGTAGGCTCTAGAAACTGTGAGAAGGCTCCAGAAACTGGGCAGGCTCTAGAATATGTGGGCAGGTTCTAGAATCTGTGAGCAGTCTCTAGAATCTGTGGGCAGTCTCTAGAATCTGTGGGCAGGCTCTAGAATCTATGGGCAGGCTCTAGAATCTGTGAGCAGTCTCTAGAAACTGTGGGCAGGTTCTAGAAACTGTGGGCAGGATCTAGAAACTGTGGGCAGGCTCTAGAAACTGTGAGCAGGCTCTATAAACTATGGGCCGGGTCTAGAAAATGTGAACAGGCTCTAGAAACGGTGGGGAGGCTGTAGAAACTGTGGGGAATCTCTAGAAACTGTGGGAAGGATCTAGAAACTATTTGCAGGATCTAGAAACTGTGGGCAGGTTCTAGAAACTGTGTGCAGGCTCTAGAAACTGTGGGTAGGCTCTAGAAACGGAGGGAAGCCTCTAGAAACTGTGGGCAGGATCTAGAAACTGTGGGCAGGCTCTAGAAACTGTGGGCAGTATCTAGAAAATGTGGGCAGGCTCTAGAAACTGTGAGCAGAGCCTAGAAACTGTGAGCAGGCACCAGAAACTGTGGGTAGGCTCTAGAAACTGTGAGCAGGCTCTAGAAAATATAGAGAGGCTCTAGAAACTGTGGGAACCCTCTAGAATCTGTGGGCAGGCTCTAGAATCTGTGAGCAGTCTCTAGAAACTGTGGGCAGGATCTAGAAACTGTGGGCAGGCTCTAGAAACTGTGAGCAGGCTCTAGAAACTGTGGGCAGTATCTAGAAAATGTGGGCAGGCTCTAGAAACTGTGAGTAGGGTCTAGAAACTGAGGGCAGTCTCTAGGAAATGTGAGCAGGCTCTAGGAACTGTGAGCAGGGCCTATAAACTGTGAGCAGGCTCCAGAAACTGTGGGTAGGCTCTAGAAACTGTGAGCAGGCTCTAGAAAGTGTGAGGAGGCTCTAGAAACTGTGGGAAGCCTCTAGAATCTGTGGGCAGGCTCTAGAATCTGTGAGCAGTCTCTAGAAACTGTGGGCAGGCTCCAGAAACTGTGAGTACACTCTAGAAATTGTGGAAAGGCTCTAGAAACTGTGGGGAGCCTCTAAAAACTGTGGGAAGGATCTAGAAACTGTCAGCAGTCTCTAGAAACTGTGGGCAGGTTGTACAAACTGCGGGCATGCTCTTGAAACTGTGGGAACCCTCTAGAAATTGTCAGCAGGCTCTAGAAACTGTGGGCAGTCCCTAGAAACTGCAGGCCGGCTCTAGAAACTATGGGAAGGCTCTAGAAACTGTGAGCAGGGCCTAGAAACTGTGAGCACCAGAAACTGTGGGTAGGCTCTAGAAACTGTGAGAAGGCTCCAGAAACTGTGGGCAGGCTCTAGAATATGTGGGCAGGTTCTAGAACCTGTGGGCAGGCTCTAGAATCTATGGGCAGGCTCTAGAATCTGTGAGCAGGCTCTAGAATCTGTGGGCAGGCTCTAGAATCTGTGGGCAGGATCTAGAATCTATGGGCAGGCTCTAGAATCTGTGAGCAGTCTCTAGAAACTGTGGGCAGGTTCTAGAAACTGTGGGCAGGATCTAGAAACTGTGGGCAGGCTCTAGAATCTGTGGGCAGGCTCTAGAATCTGTGAGCAGGCTCTAGAATCTGTGGGCAGGCTCTAGAATCTGTGAGCAGTCTCTAGAAACTCTGGGCAGGATCTAGAAACTGTGGGCAGGATCTAGAAACTGTGTGCAGGCTCCAGAAACTGTTAGCAGGATCTAGAAACTGTGAGCAGGCTGTAGAAACTGTGGGCAGGCTCTAGAAACCGTTAGCAGGTTCTAGAATCTGTTAGCACGATCTAGAAACTGTGAGCAGGCTCTAGAAACTGTGGGCAGACTCTAGAATCTTTGAGTAGGCTCTAGACACTGTGGGCAGTCTATAAAATATGTGAGCAGTCTCTAGAAACTGTGAGCAGGCTTTAGAAACTGTGGGCAGGTTCTGGAAACTGTGAGCAGGCTCTAGAATATGTGGGAAGCCTCTACAAACATTGGGAAGCCTCTAGAAACTGTAGGCAGGATCTAGAAACTGTGGACAGAAAATAGGAACTGTGGGCAGGCTCTAGGAACTGCGAGCAGGCTCTAGAAACTGTGGGCAGGCTCTAGAAACTGTGGGAATCATCTAGAAACTGTGATTAGGGTCTAGAAACTATGGGCATGCTCTAGAAACTGTGGGAAGCCTCTAGAAACTGTGGGCAGGATCTAGAAACTGTGGGCAGAAAATAGGAACTGTGGGCAGGCTCTAGAAACTGCGAGCAGGCTCTAGAAGCTGTGGGCAGGCTCTAGAAACTGTGGGAATCATCTAGAAACTGTGATTAGGGTCTAGAAACTATGGGCATGCTCTAGAAACTGTGGGAAGCCTCTAGAAACTGTGGCCAGGATCTAGAAAATGTGGGCAGGCTCTAGAAACTGTGAGCAGGGCCTAGAAACTGTGAGCAGGCACCAGAAACTGTGGGTAGGCTCTAGAAACTGTGAGCAGGCTCTAGAAAATATAGAGAGGCTCTAGAAACTGTGGGAACTCTCTAGAAACTGTGGGCAGGCTCTAGAAACTGTGAGTAGGCTCCAGAAAATGTGGGCAGGCTCTAGAATCTGTGAGCAGGCTCTAGAAACTGTGAGTAGGCTCCAGAAAATGTGGGCAGGCTCTAGAATCTGTGGGCAGGCTCTAGAATCTGTGGGAAGGCTCTAGAATCTGTGGGAAGGCTCTAGAATCTGTGGGCAGGCTCTAGAATCTGTGGGCAGGCTCTAGAAACTATGGGCAGGGTCTAGAATCTATGGGGAGGCTCTAGAAACTGTGAGTAGGCTCTAGAAACTGTGGGCAGGCTCTAGAATCTGTGAGCAGTCTCTAGAAACTGTGGGCAGGATCTAGAAACTGTGAGCAGGGCCTAGAAACTGTGAGCAGGCACCAGAAACTGTGGGTAGGCTCTAGAAACTGTGAGCAAGCTCTAGAAAATATAGAGAGGCTCTAGAAACTGTGGGAAGCCTCTAGAATCTGTGGGCAGGCTCTAGAATCTGTGAGCAGTCTCTAGAAACTGTGGGCAGGCTCCAGAAACTGTGAGTACACTCTAGAAATTGTGGAAAGGCTCTAGAAACTGTGGGGAGCCTCTAAAAACTGTGGGAAGGATCTAGAAACTGACAGCAGTCTCTAGAAACTGTGGGCAGTCTCTAGAAACTGCAGGCCGGCTCTAGAAACTGTGGGAAGGCTCTAGAAACTGTGAGCAGGGCCTAGAAACAGTGAGCACCAGAAACTGTGGGTAGGCTCTAGAAACTGTGAGAAGGCTCCAGAAACTGGGCTGGCTCTAGAATATGTGGGCAGGTTCTAGAATCTGTGAGCAGTCTCTAGAATCTGTGGGCAGTCTCTAGAATCTGTGGGCAGGCTCTAGAATCTATGGGCAGGCTCTAGTATCTGTGAGCAGTCTCTAGAAACTGTGGGCAGGTTCTAGAAACTGTGGGCAGGATCTAGAAACTGTGGGCAGGCTCTAGAAACTGTGAGCAGGCTCTATAAACTATGGGCCGGGTCTAGAAAATGTGTACAGGCTCTAGAAACTGTGGGGAGGCTGTAGAAACTGTGGGGAATCTCTAGAAACTGTGGGAAGGATCTAGAAACTATTTGCAGGATCTAGAAACTGTGGGCAGGATCTAGAAACTGTGTGCAGGCTCTAGAAACTGTGGGTAGGCTCTAGAAACGGAGGGAAGCCTCTAGAAACTGTGGGCAGGATCTAGAAACTGTGGGCAGGCTCTAGAAACTGTGATCAGTGTCTAGAAACTGAGGGCAGGATCTAGAGACTGTGAGCAGGCTCTAGAAATGGTGGGCATGCTCTAGAAACTGTGCGCAGGCTCCAGAAACTTTGGGCCCGCTCCAGAAACTGTGGGCAGGCTCTAGAAAATGTGGGCCGGCTCCAGAAACTGTGGACAGTCTCTGGAAACATTTAGCAGGCTCCAGAATCTGTAAGCAGGCTCTAGAAACTGTGAGCAGGCTCTAGAAACTGTGGGCAGGCTCTAGAAACTGTTAGCAGGTTCTAGAATCTGTTAGCACGATCTAGGAACTGTGAGCAGGCTCTAGAAACTGTGGGCAGACTCTAGAATCTGTTAGCGCGATCTAGGAACTGTGAGCAGGCTCTAGAAACTGTGGGCAGACTCTAGAATCTGTGGGCAGGCTCTAGAAACTGTGAGTATGCTCCAGAAAATGTGAGCAGGCTCTAGAAACTGTGGGCAGTCTATAAAATATGTGAGCAGTCTCTAGAAACTGTGAGCAGGCTTTAGAAACTGTGGGCAGGTTCTGGAAACTGTGAGCAGGCTCTAGAATATGTGGGAAGCCTCTACAAACATTGGGAAGCCTCTAGAAACTGTAGGCAGGATCTAGAAACTGTGGGCAGAAAATAGGAACTGTGGGCAGGCTCTAGAAACTGCGAGCAGGCTCTAGAAACTGTGGGCAGGCTCTAGAAACTGTGGGAATCATCTAGAAACTGTGATTAGGGTCTAGAACCTACGGGCATGCTCTAGAAACTGTGGGAAGCCTCTAGAAACTGTGGGCAGGATCTAGAAAATGTGGGCAGGCTCTAGAAACTGTGAGCACGGCCTAGAAACTGTGAGCAGGCACCAGAAACTGTGGGTAGGCTCTAGAAACTGTGAGCAGGCTCTAGAAAATATAGAGAGGCTCTAGAAACTGTGGGAACCCTCTAGAATCTGTGGGCAGGCTCTAGAAACTGTGAGTAGGCTCCAGAAAATGTGGGCAGGCTCTAGAAACTGTGAGCAGGGCCTAGAAACTGTGAGCAGGCACGAGAAACTGTGGGTAGGCTCTAGAAACTGTGAGCAGGCTCTAGAAAATATAGAGAGGCTCTAGAAACTGTGGGAACCCTCTAGAATCTGTGGGCAGGCTCTAGAAACTGTGAGTAGGCTCCAGAAAATGTGGGCAGGCTCTAGAACCTGTGGGCAGGCTCTAGAATCTGTGGGAAGGCTCTAGAATCTGTGGGAAGGCTCTAGAATCTGTGGGCAGGCTCTAGAATCTGTGGGCAGGCTCTAGAAACTATGGGCAGGGTCTAGAATCTATGGGGAGGCTCTAGAAACTGTGAGTAGGCTCTAGAAACTGTGGGCAGGCTCTAGAATCTGTGAGCAGTCTCTAGAAATTGTGGGCAGGATCTAGAAACTGTGAGCAGGGCCTAGAAACTGTGAGCAGGCACCAGAAACTGTGGGTAGGCTCTAGAAACTGTGAGCAAGCTCTAGAAAATATAGAGAGGCTCTAGAAACTGTGGAAAGCCTCTAGAATCTGTGGGAAGGCTCTAGAAACTGTGAGTATGCTCTAGAAAATGTAGGCAGGCTCTAGAATCTATGGGCACTCTCTAGAATCTGTGGGCAGGCTCTAGAATCTGTGGGCAGGCTCTAGAAACTGTGACCAGTATCTAGGAACTCTATGGCCAGGCTCTAGAAACTGTGAGTAGGCTCTAGAAACTGTGGGCAGGCTCTAGAATCTGTGAGCAGTCTCTAGAAACTGTGGGCAGGATCTAGAAACTGTGGGCAGGCTCTAGAAACTGTGAACAGGCTCTAGAAACTGTGGGCCAGGTCTAGGAAATGTGAGCAGGCTCTAGAAGCTGTGAGCAGGGCCTATAAACTGTGAGCAGGCTCCAGAAACTGTGGGTAGGCTCTAGAAACTGTGAGCAGGCTCTAGAAAGTGTGAGGAGGCTCTAGAAACTGTGGGAAGCCTCTAGAATCTGTGGGCAGGCTCTAGAATCTGTGAGCAGTCTCTAGAATCTGTGGGCAGGCTCTAGAATCTGTGGGCAGGCTCTAGAATCTATGGGCAGGCTCTAGAATCTGTGAGCAGTCTCTAGAAACTGTGGGCAGGTTCTAGAAACTGTGGGCAGGATCTAGAAACTGTGGGCAGGCTCTAGAAACTGTGAGCAGGCTCTATAAACTATGGGCCGGGTCTAGAAAATGTGAACAGGCTCTAGAAACTGTGGGGAGGCTGTAGAAACTGTGGGGAATCTCTAGAAACTGTGGGAAGGATCTAGAAACTATTTGCAGGATCTAGAAACTGTGGGCAGGATCTAGAAACTGTGTGCAGGCTCTAGAAACTGTGGGTAGGCTCTAGAAACGGAGGGAAGCCTCTAGAAACTGTGGGCAGGATCTAGAAACTGTGGGCAGGCTCTAGAAACTGTGGGCAGTATCTAGAAAATGTGGGGAGGCTCTAGAAACTGTGAGCAGAGCCTAGAAACTGTGAGCAGGCACCAGAAACTGTGGGTAGGCTCTAGAAACTGTGAGCAGGCTCTAGAAAATATAGAGAGGCTCTAGAAACTGTGGGAACCCTCTAGAATCTGTGGGCAGGCTCTAGAATCTGTGAGCAGTCTCTAGAAACTGTGGGCAGGATCTAGAAACTGTGGGCAGGATCTAGAAACTGTGGGCAGGCTCTAGAAACTGTGAGCAGGCTCTAGAAAATATAGAGAGGCTCTAGAAACTGTGGGAACCCTCTAGAATCTGTGGGCAGGCTCTAGAATCTGTGAGCAGTCTCTAGAAACTGTGGGCAGGATCTAGAAACTGTGGGCAGGATCTAGAAACTGTGGGCAGGCTCTAGAAACTGTGAGCAGGCTCTAGAAACTGTGGGCAGTATCTAGAAAATGTGGGCAGGCTCTAGAAACTGTGAGTAGGGTCTAGAAACTGAGGGCAGTCTCTAGGAAATGTGAGCAGGCTCTAGGAACTGTGAGCAGGGCCTATAAACTGTGAGCAGGCTCCAGAAACTGTGGGTAGGCTCTAGAAACTGTGAGCAGGCTCTAGAAAGTGTGAGGAGGCTCTAGAAACTGTGGGAAGCCTCTAGAATCTGTGGGCAGGCTCTAGAATCTGTGAGCAGTCTCTAGAAACTGTGGGCAGGCTCCAGAAACTGTGAGTACACTCTAGAAATTGTGGAAAGGCTCTAGAAACTGTGGGGAGCCTCTAAAAACTGTGGGAAGGATCTAGAAACTGTCAGCAGTCTCTAGAAACTGTGGGCAGGTTGTACAAACTGCGGGCATGCTCTTGAAACTGTGGGAACCCTCTAGAAATTGTCAGCAGGCTCTAGAAACTGTGGGCAGTCCCTAGAAACTGCAGGCCGGCTCTAGAAACTATGGGAAGGCTCTAGAAACTGTGAGCAGGGCCTAGAAACTGTGAGCACCAGAAACTGTGGGTAGGCTCTAGAAACTGTGAGAAGGCTCCAGAAACTGTGGGCAGGCTCTAGAATATGTGGGCAGGTTCTAGAACCTGTGGGCAGGCTCTAGAATCTATGGGCAGGCTCTAGAATCTGTGAGCAGGCTCTAGAATCTGTGGGCAGGCTCTAGAATCTGTGGGCAGGATCTAGAATCTATGGGCAGGCTCTAGAATCTGTGAGCAGTCTCTAGAAACTGTGGGCATGTTCTAGAAACTGTGGGCAGGATCTAGAAACTGTGGGCAGGCTCTAGAAACTGTGAGCAGGCTCTATAAACTATGGGCCGGGTCTAGAAAATGTGAACAGGCTCTAGAAACTGTGGGGAGGCTGTAGAAACTGTGGGAAGTATCTAGAAACTATTTGCAGGCTCTTGAAACTGTGAGAAGGCTCCAGAAACTGTGGGCAGGCTCTAGAATCTGTGGGCAGGCTCTAGAATCTGTGAGCAGGCTCTAGAATCTGTGGGCAGGCTCTAGAATCTGTGAACAGTCTCTAGAAACTCTGGGCAGGATCTAGAAACTGTGGGCAGGATCTAGAAACTGTGTGCAGGCTCCAGAAACTGTTAGCAGGATCTAGAAACTGTGAGCAGGCTGTAGAAACTGTGGGCAGGCTCTAGAAACCGTTAGCAGGTTCTAGAATCTGTTAGCACGATCTAGAAACTGTGAGCAGGCTCTAGAAACTGTGGGCAGACTCTAGAATCTTTGAGTAGGCTCTAGACACTGTGGGCAGTCTATAAAATATGTGAGCAGTCTCTAGAAACTGTGAGCAGGCTTTAGAAACTGTGGGCAGGTTCTGGAAACTGTGAGCAGGCTCTAGAATATGTGGGAAGCCTCTACAAACATTGGGAAGCCTCTAGAAACTGTAGGCAGGATCTAGAAACTGTGGGCAGAAAATAGGAACTGTGGGCAGGCTCTAGAAACTGCGAGCAGGCTCTAGAAACTGTGGGCAGGCTCTAGAAACTGTGGGAATCATCTAGAAACTGTGATTAGGGTCTAGAAACTATGGGCATGCTCTAGAAACTGTGGGAAGCCTCTAGAAACTGTGGACAGGATCTAGAAAATGTGGGCAGGCTCTAGAAACTGTGAGCAGGGCCTAGAAACTGTGAGCAGGCACCAGAAACTGTGGGTAGGCTCTAGAAACTGTGAGCAGGCTCTAGAAAATATAGAGAGGCTCTAGAAACTGTGGGAACCCTCTAGAATCTGTGGGCAGGCTCTAGAAACTGTGAGTAGGCTCCAGAAAATGAGGGCAGGCTCTAGAATCTGTGGGCAGGCTCTAGAATCTGTGGGAAGGCTCTAGAATCTGTGGGAAGGCTCTAGAATCTGTGGGCAGGCTCTAGAAACTGTGGGCAGGCTCTAGAAACTATGGGCAGGGTCTAGAATCTATGGGGAGGCTCTAGAAACTGTGACCAGTATCTAGGAACTCTATGGCCAGGCTCTAGAAACTGTGAGTAGGCTCTAGAAACTGTGGGCAGGCTCTAGAATCTGTGAGCAGTCTCTAGAAACTGTGGGCAGGATCTAGAAACTGTGGGCAGGCTCTAGAAACTGTGAGCAGGCTCTAGAAACTGTGGGCCAGGTCTAGGAAATGTGAGCAGGCTCTAGAAGCTGTGAGCAGGGCCTATAAACTGTGAGCAGGCTCCAGAAACTGTGGGTAGGCTCTAGAAACTGTGAGCAGGCTCTAGAAAGTGTGAGGAGGCTCTAGAAACTGTGGGAAGCCTCTAGAATCTGTGGGCAGGCTCTAGAATCTGTGAGCAGTCTCTAGAAACTGTGGGCATGCTCCAGAAACTGTGAGTACACTCTAGAAATTGTGGAAAGGCTCTAGAAACTGTGGGGAGCCTCTAAAAACTGTGGGAAGGATCTAGAAACTGACAGCAGTCTCTAGAAACTGTGGGCAGTCTCTAGAAACTGCAGGCCGGCTCTAGAAACTGTGGGAAGGCTCTAGAAACTGTGAGCAGGGCCTAGAAACAGTGAGCACCAGAAACTGTGGGTAGGCTCTAGAAACTGTGAGAAGGCTCCAGAAACTGGGCAGGCTCTAGAATATGTGGGCAGGTTCTAGAATCTGTGAGCAGTCTCTAGAATCTGTGGGCAGGCTCTAGAATCTGTGGGCAGGCTCTAGAATCTATGGGCAGGCTCTAGAATCTGTGAGCAGTCTCTAGAAACTGTGGGCAGGTTCTAGAAACTGTGGGCAGGATCTAGAAACTGTGGGCAGGCTCTAGAAACTGTGAGCAGGCTCTATAAACTATGGGCCGGGTCTAGAAAATGTGAACAGGCTCTAGAAACTGTGGGGAGGCTGTAGAAACTGTGGGGAATCTCTAGAAACTGTGGGAAGGATCTAGAAACTATTTGCAGGATCTAGAAACTGTGGGCAGGATCTAGAAACTGTGTGCAGGCTCTAGAAACTGTGGGTAGGCTCTAGAAACGAAGGGAAGCCTCTAGAAACTGTGGGCAGGATCTAGAAACTGTGGGCAGGCTCTAGAAACTGTGGGCAGTATCTAGAAAATGTGGGCAGGCTCTAGAAACTGTGAGCAGAGCCTAGAAACTGTGAGCAGGCACCAGAAACTGTGGGTAGGCTCTAGAAACTGTGAGCAGGCTCTAGAAAATATAGAGAGGCTCTAGAAACTGTGGGAACCCTCTAGAATCTGTGGGCAGGCTCTAGAATCTGTGAGCAGTCTCTAGAAACTGTGGGCAGGATCTAGAAACTGTGGGCAGGATCTAGAAACTGTGGGCAGGCTCTAGAAACTGTGAGCAGGCTCTAGAAACTGTGGGCAGTATCTAGAAAATGTGGGCAGGCTCTAGAAACTGTGAGTAGGGTCTAGAAACTGAGGGCAGTCTCTAGGAAATGTGAGCAGGCTCTAGGAACTGTGAGCAGGGCCTATAAACTGTGAGCAGGCTCCAGAAACTGTGGGTAGGCTCTAGAAACTGTGAGCAGGCTCTAGAAAGTGTGAGGAGGCTCTAGAAACTGTGGGAAGCCTCTAGAATCTGTGGGCAGGCTCTAGAATCTGTGAGCAGTCTCTAGAAACTGTGGGCATGCTCCAGAAACTGTGAGTACACTCTAGAAATTGTGGAAAGGCTCTAGAAACTGTGGGGAGCCTCTAAAAACTGTGGGAAGGATCTAGAAACTGACAGCAGTCTCTAGAAACTGTGGGCAGTCTCTAGAAACTGCAGGCCGGCTCTAGAAACTGTGGGAAGGCTCTAGAAACTGTGAGCAGGGCCTAGAAACAGTGAGCACCAGAAACTGTGGGTAGGCTCTAGAAACTGTGAGAAGGCTCCAGAAACTGGGCAGGCTCTAGAATATGTGGGCAGGTTCTAGAATCTGTGAGCAGTGTCTAGAATCTGTGGGCAGGCTCTAGAATCTGTGGGCAGGCTCTAGAATCCATGCGCAGGCTCTAGAATCTGTGAGCAGTCTCTAGACACTGTGGGCAGGTTCTAGAAACTGTGGGCAGGATCTAGAAACTGTGGGCAGGCTCTAGAAACTGTGAGCAGGCTCTAGAAACTATGGGCCGGGTCTAGAAAATGTGAACAGGCTCTAGAAACTGTGGGGAGGCTGTAGAAACTGTGGGGAATCTCTAGAAACTGTGGGAAGGATCTAGAAACTATTTGCAGGATCTAGAAACTGTGGGCAGGATCTAGAAACTGTGTGCAGGCTCTAGAAACTGTGGGTAGGCTCTAGAAACGGAGGGAAGCCTCTAGAAACTGTGGGCAGGATCTAGAAACTGTGGGCAGGCTCTAGAAACTGTGGGCAGTATCTAGAAAATGTGGGGAGGCTCTAGAAACTGTGAGCAGAGCCTAGAAACTGTGAGCAGGCACCAGAAACTGTGGGTAGGCTCTAGAAACTGTGAGCAGGCTCTAGAAAATATAGAGAGGCTCTAGAAACTGTGGGAACCCTCTAGAATCTGTGGGCAGGCTCTAGAATCTGTGAGCAGTCTCTAGAAACTGTGGGCAGGATCTAGAAACTGTGGGCAGGATCTAGAAACTGTGGGCAGGCTCTAGAAACTGTGAGCAGGCTCTAGAAAATATAGAGAGGCTCTAGAAACTGTGGGAACCCTCTAGAATCTGTGGGCAGGCTCTAGAATCTGTGAGCAGTCTCTAGAAACTGTGGGCAGGATCTAGAAACTGTGGGCAGGATCTAGAAACTGTGGGCAGGCTCTAGAAACTGTGAGCAGGCTCTAGAAACTGTGGGCAGTATCTAGAAAATGTGGGCAGGCTCTAGAAACTGTGAGTAGGGTCTAGAAACTGAGGGCAGTCTCTAGGAAATGTGAGCAGGCTCTAGGAACTGTGAGCAGGGCCTATAAACTGTGAGCAGGCTCCAGAAACTGTGGGTAGGCTCTAGAAACTGTGAGCAGGCTCTAGAAAGTGTGAGGAGGCTCTAGAAACTGTGGGAAGCCTCTAGAATCTGTGGGCAGGCTCTAGAATCTGTGAGCAGTCTCTAGAAACTGTGGGCAGGCTCCAGAAACTGTGAGTACACTCTAGAAATTGTGGAAAGGCTCTAGAAACTGTGGGGAGCCTCTAAAAACTGTGGGAAGGATCTAGAAACTGTCAGCAGTCTCTAGAAACTGTGGGCAGGTTGTACAAACTGCGGGCATGCTCTTGAAACTGTGGGAACCCTCTAGAAATTGTCAGCAGGCTCTAGAAACTGTGGGCAGTCCCTAGAAACTGCAGGCCGGCTCTAGAAACTATGGGAAGGCTCTAGAAACTGTGAGCAGGGCCTAGAAACTGTGAGCACCAGAAACTGTGGGTAGGCTCTAGAAACTGTGAGAAGGCTCCAGAAACTGTGGGCAGGCTCTAGAATATGTGGGCAGGTTCTAGAACCTGTGGGCAGGCTCTAGAATCTATGGGCAGGCTCTAGAATCTGTGAGCAGGC
The DNA here is from genome assembly GCF_949987535.1 of Balaenoptera acutorostrata. Taxonomy (NCBI): domain Eukaryota; kingdom Metazoa; phylum Chordata; class Mammalia; order Artiodactyla; family Balaenopteridae; genus Balaenoptera; species Balaenoptera acutorostrata. The sequence continues at coordinate 82,580,957 of NC_080068.1, forward strand.
TCTAGAATCTGTGGGCAGGCTCTAGAATCTGTGGGCAGGATCTAGAATCTATGGGCAGGCTCTAGAATCTGTGAGCAGTCTCTAGAAACTGTGGGCATGTTCTAGAAACTGTGGGCAGGATCTAGAAACTGTGGGCAGGCTCTAGAAACTGTGAGCAGGCTCTATAAACTATGGGCCGGGTCTAGAAAATGTGAACAGGCTCTAGAAACTGTGGGGAGGCTGTAGAAACTGTGGGAAGTATCTAGAAACTATTTGCAGGCTCTTGAAACTGTGAGAAGGCTCCAGAAACTGTGGGCAGGCTCTAGAATCTGTGGGCAGGCTCTAGAATCTGTGAGCAGGCTCTAGAATCTGTGGGCAGGCTCTAGAATCTGTGAACAGTCTCTAGAAACTCTGGGCAGGATCTAGAAACTGTGGGCAGGATCTAGAAACTGTGTGCAGGCTCCAGAAACTGTTAGCAGGATCTAGAAACTGTGAGCAGGCTGTAGAAACTGTGGGCAGGCTCTAGAAACCGTTAGCAGGTTCTAGAATCTGTTAGCACGATCTAGAAACTGTGAGCAGGCTCTAGAAACTGTGGGCAGACTCTAGAATCTTTGAGTAGGCTCTAGACACTGTGGGCAGTCTATAAAATATGTGAGCAGTCTCTAGAAACTGTGAGCAGGCTTTAGAAACTGTGGGCAGGTTCTGGAAACTGTGAGCAGGCTCTAGAATATGTGGGAAGCCTCTACAAACATTGGGAAGCCTCTAGAAACTGTAGGCAGGATCTAGAAACTGTGGGCAGAAAATAGGAACTGTGGGCAGGCTCTAGAAACTGCGAGCAGGCTCTAGAAACTGTGGGCAGGCTCTAGAAACTGTGGGAATCATCTAGAAACTGTGATTAGGGTCTAGAAACTATGGGCATGCTCTAGAAACTGTGGGAAGCCTCTAGAAACTGTGGACAGGATCTAGAAAATGTGGGCAGGCTCTAGAAACTGTGAGCAGGGCCTAGAAACTGTGAGCAGGCACCAGAAACTGTGGGTAGGCTCTAGAAACTGTGAGCAGGCTCTAGAAAATATAGAGAGGCTCTAGAAACTGTGGGAACCCTCTAGAATCTGTGGGCAGGCTCTAGAAACTGTGAGTAGGCTCCAGAAAATGAGGGCAGGCTCTAGAATCTGTGGGCAGGCTCTAGAATCTGTGGGAAGGCTCTAGAATCTGTGGGAAGGCTCTAGAATCTGTGGGCAGGCTCTAGAAACTGTGGGCAGGCTCTAGAAACTATGGGCAGGGTCTAGAATCTATGGGGAGGCTCTAGAAACTGTGACCAGTATCTAGGAACTCTATGGCCAGGCTCTAGAAACTGTGAGTAGGCTCTAGAAACTGTGGGCAGGCTCTAGAATCTGTGAGCAGTCTCTAGAAACTGTGGGCAGGATCTAGAAACTGTGGGCAGGCTCTAGAAACTGTGAGCAGGCTCTAGAAACTGTGGGCCAGGTCTAGGAAATGTGAGCAGGCTCTAGAAGCTGTGAGCAGGGCCTATAAACTGTGAGCAGGCTCCAGAAACTGTGGGTAGGCTCTAGAAACTGTGAGCAGGCTCTAGAAAGTGTGAGGAGGCTCTAGAAACTGTGGGAAGCCTCTAGAATCTGTGGGCAGGCTCTAGAATCTGTGAGCAGTCTCTAGAAACTGTGGGCATGCTCCAGAAACTGTGAGTACACTCTAGAAATTGTGGAAAGGCTCTAGAAACTGTGGGGAGCCTCTAAAAACTGTGGGAAGGATCTAGAAACTGACAGCAGTCTCTAGAAACTGTGGGCAGTCTCTAGAAACTGCAGGCCGGCTCTAGAAACTGTGGGAAGGCTCTAGAAACTGTGAGCAGGGCCTAGAAACAGTGAGCACCAGAAACTGTGGGTAGGCTCTAGAAACTGTGAGAAGGCTCCAGAAACTGGGCAGGCTCTAGAATATGTGGGCAGGTTCTAGAATCTGTGAGCAGTCTCTAGAATCTGTGGGCAGGCTCTAGAATCTGTGGGCAGGCTCTAGAATCTATGGGCAGGCTCTAGAATCTGTGAGCAGTCTCTAGAAACTGTGGGCAGGTTCTAGAAACTGTGGGCAGGATCTAGAAACTGTGGGCAGGCTCTAGAAACTGTGAGCAGGCTCTATAAACTATGGGCCGGGTCTAGAAAATGTGAACAGGCTCTAGAAACTGTGGGGAGGCTGTAGAAACTGTGGGGAATCTCTAGAAACTGTGGGAAGGATCTAGAAACTATTTGCAGGATCTAGAAACTGTGGGCAGGATCTAGAAACTGTGTGCAGGCTCTAGAAACTGTGGGTAGGCTCTAGAAACGAAGGGAAGCCTCTAGAAACTGTGGGCAGGATCTAGAAACTGTGGGCAGGCTCTAGAAACTGTGGGCAGTATCTAGAAAATGTGGGCAGGCTCTAGAAACTGTGAGCAGAGCCTAGAAACTGTGAGCAGGCACCAGAAACTGTGGGTAGGCTCTAGAAACTGTGAGCAGGCTCTAGAAAATATAGAGAGGCTCTAGAAACTGTGGGAACCCTCTAGAATCTGTGGGCAGGCTCTAGAATCTGTGAGCAGTCTCTAGAAACTGTGGGCAGGATCTAGAAACTGTGGGCAGGATCTAGAAACTGTGGGCAGGCTCTAGAAACTGTGAGCAGGCTCTAGAAACTGTGGGCAGTATCTAGAAAATGTGGGCAGGCTCTAGAAACTGTGAGTAGGGTCTAGAAACTGAGGGCAGTCTCTAGGAAATGTGAGCAGGCTCTAGGAACTGTGAGCAGGGCCTATAAACTGTGAGCAGGCTCCAGAAACTGTGGGTAGGCTCTAGAAACTGTGAGCAGGCTCTAGAAAGTGTGAGGAGGCTCTAGAAACTGTGGGAAGCCTCTAGAATCTGTGGGCAGGCTCTAGAATCTGTGAGCAGTCTCTAGAAACTGTGGGCATGCTCCAGAAACTGTGAGTACACTCTAGAAATTGTGGAAAGGCTCTAGAAACTGTGGGGAGCCTCTAAAAACTGTGGGAAGGATCTAGAAACTGACAGCAGTCTCTAGAAACTGTGGGCAGTCTCTAGAAACTGCAGGCCGGCTCTAGAAACTGTGGGAAGGCTCTAGAAACTGTGAGCAGGGCCTAGAAACAGTGAGCACCAGAAACTGTGGGTAGGCTCTAGAAACTGTGAGAAGGCTCCAGAAACTGGGCAGGCTCTAGAATATGTGGGCAGGTTCTAGAATCTGTGAGCAGTGTCTAGAATCTGTGGGCAGGCTCTAGAATCTGTGGGCAGGCTCTAGAATCCATGCGCAGGCTCTAGAATCTGTGAGCAGTCTCTAGACACTGTGGGCAGGTTCTAGAAACTGTGGGCAGGATCTAGAAACTGTGGGCAGGCTCTAGAAACTGTGAGCAGGCTCTAGAAACTATGGGCCGGGTCTAGAAAATGTGAACAGGCTCTAGAAACTGTGGGGAGGCTGTAGAAACTGTGGGGAATCTCTAGAAACTGTGGGAAGGATCTAGAAACTATTTGCAGGATCTAGAAACTGTGGGCAGGATCTAGAAACTGTGTGCAGGCTCTAGAAACTGTGGGTAGGCTCTAGAAACGGAGGGAAGCCTCTAGAAACTGTGGGCAGGATCTAGAAACTGTGGGCAGGCTCTAGAAACTGTGGGCAGTATCTAGAAAATGTGGGCAGGCTCTAGAAACTGTGAGCAGAGCCTAGAAACTGTGAGCAGGCACCAGAAACTGTGGGTAGGCTCTAGAAACTGTGAGCAGGCTCTAGAAAATATAGAGAGGCTCTAGAAACTGTGGGAACCCTCTAGAATCTGTGGGCAGGCTCTAGAATCTGTGAGCAGTCTCTAGAAACTGTGGGCAGGATCTAGAAACTGTGGGCAGGATCTAGAAACTGTGGGCAGGCTCTGGAAACTGTGAGCAGGCTCTAGAAACTGTGGGCAGTATCTAGAAAATGTGGGCAGGCTCTAGAAACTGTGAGTAGGGTCTAGAAACTGAGGGCAGTCTCTAGGAAATGTGAGCAGGCTCTAGGAACTGTGAGCAGGGCCTATAAACTGTGAGCAGGCTCCAGAAACTGTGGGTAGGCTCTAGAAACTGTGAGCAGGCTCTAGAAAGTGTGAGGAGGCTCTAGAAACTGTGGGAAGCCTCTAGAATCTGTGGGCAGGCTCTAGAATCTGTGAGCAGTCTCTAGAAACTGTGGGCAGGCTCCAGAAACTGTGAGTACACTCTAGAAATTGTGGAAAGGCTCTAGAAAATGTGGGGAGCCTCTAAAAACTGTGGGAAGGATCTAGAAACTGTCAGCAGTCTCTAGAAACTGTGGGCAGGTTGTACAAACTGCGGGCATGCTCTTGAAACTGTGGGAACCCTCTAGAAATTGTCAGCAGGCTCTAGAAACTGTGGGCAGTCCCTAGAAACTGCAGGCCGGCTCTAGAAACTATGGGAAGGCTCTAAAAACTGTGAGAAGGCTCCAGAAACTGTGGGCAGGCTCTAGAATATGTGGGCAGGTTCTAGAACCTGTGGGCAGGCTCTAGAATCTATGGGCAGGCTCTAGAATCTGTGAGCAGGCTCTAGAATCTGTGGGCAGGCTCTAGAATCTGTGGGCAGGCTCTAGAATCTGTGGGCAGGATCTAGAATCTATGGGCAGGCTCTAGAATCTGTGAGCAGTCTCTAGAAACTGTGGGCAGGTTCTAGAAACTGTGGGCAGGCTCTAGAATCTGTGGGCAGGCTCTAGAATCTGTGAGCAGGCTCTAGAATCTGTGGGCAGGCTCTAGAATCTGTGAGCAGTCTCTAGAAACTCTGGGCAGGATCTAGAAACTGTGGGCAGGATCTAGAAACTGTGTGCAGGCTCCAGAAACTGTTAGCAGGATCTAGAAACTGTGAGCAGGCTGTAGAAACTGTGGGCAGGCTCTAGAAACCGTTAGCAGGTTCTAGAATCTGTTAGCACGATCTAGAAACTGTGAGCAGGCTCTAGAAACTGTGGGCAGACTCTAGAATCTTTGAGTAGGCTCTAGACACTGTGGGCAGTCTATAAAATATGTGAGCAGTCTCTAGAAACTGTGAGCAGGCTTTAGAAACTGTGGGCAGGTTCTGGAAACTGTGAGCAGGCTCTAGAATATGTGGGAAGCCTCTACAAACATTGGGAAGCCTCTAGAAACTGTAGGCAGGATCTAGAAACTGTGAGCAGAAAATAGGAACTGTGGGCAGGCTCTAGAAACTGCGAGCAGGCTCTAGAAGCTGTGGGCAGGCTCTAGAAACTGTGGGAATCATCTAGAAACTGTGATTAGGGTCTAGAAACTATGGGCATGCTCTAGAAACTGTGGGAAGCCTCTAGAAACTGTGGGCAGGATCTAGAAAATGTGGGCAGGCTCTAGAAACTGTGAGCAGGGCCTAGAAACTGTGAGCAGGCACCAGAAACTGTGGGTAGGCTCTAGAAACTGTGAGCAGGCTCTAGAAAATATAGAGAGGCTCTAGAAACTGTGGGAAACCTCTAGAATCTGTGGGCAGGCTCTAGAAACTGTGTGTAGGCTCCAGAAAATGTGGGGAGGCTCTAGAATCTGTGGGCAGGCTCTAGAATCTGTGGGAAGGCTCTAGAATCTGTGGGAAGGCTCTAGAATCTGTGGGCAGGCTCTAGAATCTGTGGGCAGGCTCTAGAAACTATGGGCAGGGTCTAGAATCTATGGGGAGGCTCTAGAAACTGTGAGTAGGCTCTAGAAACTGTGGGCAGGCTCTAGAATCTGTGAGCAGTCTCTAGAAACTGTGGGCAGGATCTAGAAACTGTGAGCAGGGCCTAGAAACTGTGAGCAGGCACCAGAAACTGTGGGTAGGCTCTAGAAACTGTGAGCAAGCTCTAGAAAATATAGAGAGGCTCTAGAAACTGTGGAAAGCCTCTAGCATCTGTGGGCAGGCTCTAGAAACTGTGAGTATGCTCCAGAAAATGTAGGCAGGCTCTAGAATCTGTGGGCACTCTCTAGAATCTGTGGGCAGGCTCTAGAATCTGTGGGCAGGCTCTAGAAACTGTGACCAGTATCTAGGAACTCTATGGCCAGGCTCTAGAAACTGTGAGTAGGCTCTAGAAACTGTGGGCAGGCTCTAGAAACTGTGACCAGTCTCTAGGAACTCTATGGCCAGGCTCTAGAACCTGTGAGTAGGCTCTAGAAACTGTGGGCAGGCTCTAGAATCTGTGAGCAGTCTCTAGAAACTGTGGGCAGGATCTAGAAACTGTGGGCAGGCTCTAGAAACTGTGAGCAGGCTCTAGAAACTGTGGGCCAGGTCTAGGAAATGTGAGCAGGCTCTAGAAGCTGTGAGCAGGGCCTATAAACTGTGAGCAGGCTCCAGAAACTGTGGGTAGGCTCTAGAAACTGTGAGCAGGCTCTAGAAAGTGTGAGGAGGCTCTAGAAACTGTGGGAAGCCTCTAGAATCTGTGGGCAGGCTCTAGAATCTGTGAGCAGTCTCTAGAAACTGTGGGCAGGCTCCAGAAACTGTGAGTACACTCTAGAAATTGTGGAAAGGCTCTAGAAACTGTGGGGAGACTCTAAAAACTGTGGGAAGGATCTAGAAACTGTGGGCAGGATCTAGAAACTGTGGGCAGTCTCTAGAAACTGCAGGCCGGCTCTAGAAACTGTGGGAAGGCTCTAGAAACTGTGAGCAGGGCCTAGAAACAGTGAGCACCAGAAACTGTGGGTAGGCTCTAGAAACTGTGAGAAGGCTCCAGAAACTGGGCCGGCTCTAGAATCTGTGGGCAGGCTCTAGAATCTGTGGGCAGGCTCTAGAATCTATGGGCAGGCTCTAGAATCTGTGAGCAGTCTCTAGAAACTGTGGGCAGGTTCTAGAAACTGTGGGCAGGATCTAGAAACTGTGGGCAGGCTCTAGAAACTGTGAGCAGTCTCTAGAAACTGTGGGCAGGATCTAGAAACTGTGAGCAGGGCCTAGAAACTGTGAGCAGGCACCAGAAACTGTGGGTAGGCTCTAGAAACTGTGAGCAAGCTCTAGAAAATATAGAGAGGCTCTAGAAACTGTGGAAAGCCTCTAGCATCTGTGGGCAGGCTCTAGAAACTGTGAGTATGCTCCAGAAAATGTAGGCAGGCTCTAGAATCTGTGGGCACTCTCTAGAATCTGTGGGCAGGCTCTAGAATCTGTGGGCAGGCTCTAGAAACTGTGACCAGTATCTAGGAACTCTATGGCCAGGCTCTAGAACCTGTGAGTAGGCTCTAGAAACTGTGGGCAGGCTCTAGAATCTGTGAGCAGTCTCTAGAAACTGTGGGCAGGATCTAGAAACTGTGGGCAGGCTCTAGAAACTGTGAGCAGGCTCTAGAAACTGTGGGCCAGGTCTAGGAAATGTGAGCAGGCTCTAGAAGCTGTGAGCAGGGCCTATAAACTGTGAGCAGGCTCCAGAAACTGTGGGTAGGCTCTAGAAACTGTGAACAGGCTCTAGAAAGTGTGAGGAGGCTCTAGAAACTGTGAGAAGGCTCCAGAAACTGGGCCGGCTCTAGAATATGTGGGCAGGTTCTAGAATCTGTGAGCAGTCTCTAGAAACTGTGGGCAGGCTCTAGAATCTGTGGGCAGGCTCTAGAATCTATAGGCAGGCTCTAGAATCTGTGAGCAGTCTCTAGAAACTGTGGGCAGGTTCTAGAAACTGTGGGCAGGATCTAGAAACTGTGGGCAGGCTCTAGAAACTGTGAGCAGGCTCTATAAACTATGGGCCGGGTCTAGAAAATGTGAACAGGCTCTAGAAACTGTGGGGAGGCTGTAGAAACTGTGGGGAATCTCTAGAAACTGTGGGAAGGATCTAGAAACTATTTGCAGGATCTAGAAACTGTGGGCAGGATCTAGAAACTGTGTGCAGGCTCTAGAAACTGTGGGTAGGCTCTAGAAACGGAGTGAAGCCTCTAGAAACTGTGGGCAGGATCTAGAAACTGTGGGCAGGCTCTAGAAACTGTGATCAGTGTCTAGAAACTGAGGGCAGGATCTAGAGACTGTGAGCAGGCTCTAGAAATGGTGGGCATGCTCTAGAAACTGTGCGCAGGCTCCAGAAACTTTGGGCCCGCTCCAGAAACTGTGGGCAGGCTCTAGAAAATGTGGGCCGGCTCCAGAAACTGTGGACAGTCTCTGGAAACATTTAGCAGGCTCCAGAATCTGTAAGCAGGCTCTAGAAACTGTGAGCAGGCTCTAGAAACTGTGGGCAGGCTCTAGAAACTGTTAGCAGGTTCTAGAATCTGTTAGCACGATCTAGGAACTGTGAGCAGGCTCTAGAAACTGTGGGCAGACTCTAGAATCTGTTAGCACGATCTAGGAACTGTGAGCAGGCTCTAGAAACTGTGGGCAGACTCTAGAAACTGTAGGCAGGATCTAGAAACTGTGGGCAGAAAATAGGAACTGTGGGCAGGCTCTAGAAACTGCGAGCAGGCTCTAGAAACTGTGGGCAGGCTCTAGAAACTGTGGGAATCATCTAGAAACTGTGATTAGGGTCTAGAAACTATGGGCATGCTCTAGAAACTGTGGGAAGCCTCTAGAAACTGTGGACAGGATCTAGAAAATGTGGGCAGGCTCTAGAAACTGTGAGCAGGGCCTAGAAACTGTGAGCAGGCACCAGAAACTGTGGGTAGGCTCTAGAAACTGTGAGCAGGCTCTAGAAAATATAGAGAGGCTCTAGAAACTGTGGGAACCCTCTAGAATCTGTGGGCAGGCTCTAGAAACTGTGCGTAGGCTCCAGAAAATGTGGGGAGGCTCTAGAATCTGTGGGCAGGCTCTAGAATCTGTGGGAAGGCTCTAGAATCTGTGGGAAGGCTCTAGAATCTGTGGGCAGGCTCTAGAATCTGTGGGCAGGCTCTAGAAACTATGGGCAGGGTCTAGAATCTATGGGGAGGCTCTAGAAACTGTGAGTAGGCTCTAGAAACTGTGGGCAGGCTCTAGAATCTGTGAGCAGTCTCTAGAAACTGTGGGCAGGATCTAGAAACTGTGAGCAGGGCCTAGAAACTGTGAGCAGGCACCAGAAACTGTGGGTAGGCTCTAGAAACTGTGAGCAAGCTCTAGAAAATATAGAGAGGCTCTAGAAACTGTGGAAAGCCTCTAGCATCTGTGGGCAGGCTCTAGAAACTGTGAGTATGCTCCAGAAAATGTAGGCAGGCTCTAGAATCTGTGGGCACTCTCTAGAATCTGTGGGCAGGCTCTAGAATCTGTGGGCAGGCTCTAGAAACTGTGACCAGTATCTAGGAACTCTATGGCCAGGCTCTAGAAACTGTGAGTAGGCTCTAGAAACTGTGGGCAGGCTCTAGAAACTGTGACCAGTCTCTAGGAACTCTATGGCCAGGCTCTAGAACCTGTGAGTAGGCTCTAGAAACTGTGGGCAGGCTCTAGAATCTGTGAGCAGTCTCTAGAAACTGTGGGCAGGATCTAGAAACTGTGGGCAGGCTCTAGAAACTGTGAGCAGGCTCTAGAAACTGTGGGCCAGGTCTAGGAAATGTGAGCAGGCTCTAGAAGCTGTGAGCAGGGCCTATAAACTGTGAGCAGGCTCCAGAAACTGTGGGTAGGCTCTAGAAACTGTGAGCAGGCTCTAGAAAGTGTGAGGAGGCTCTAGAAACTGTGGGAAGCCTCTAGAATCTGTGGGCAGGCTCTAGAATCTGTGAGCAGTCTCTAGAAACTGTGGGCAGGCTCCAGAAACTGTGAGTACACTCTAGAAATTGTGGAAAGGCTCTAGAAACTGTGGGGAGCCTCTAAAAACTGTGGGAAGGATCTAGAAACTGACAGCAGTCTCTAGAAACTGTGGGCAGTCTCTAGAAACTGCAGGCCGGCTCTAGAAACTGTGGGAAGGCTCTAGAAACTGTGAGCAGGGCCTAGAAACAGTGAGCACCAGAAACTGTGGGTAGGCTCTAGAAACTGTGAGAAGGCTCCAGAAACTGGGCCGGCTCTAGAATATGTGGGCAGGTTCTAGAATCTGTGAGCAGTCTCTAGAATCTGTGGGCAGGCTCTAGAATCTGTGGGCAGGCTCTAGAAACTGTGGGCAGGTTCTAGAAACTGTGGGCAGGATCTAGAAACTGTGGGCAGGCTCTAGAAACTGTGAGCAGTCTCTAGAAACTGTGGGCAGGATCTAGAAACTGTGAGCAGGGCCTAGAAACTGTGAGCAGGCACCAGAAACTGTGGGTAGGCTCTAGAAACTGTGAGCAAGCTCTAGAAAATATAGAGAGGCTCTAGAAACTGTGGAAAGCCTCTAGCATCTGTGGGCAGGCTCTAGAAACTGTGAGTATGCTCCAGAAAATGTAGGCAGGCTCTAGAATCTGTGGGCACTCTCTAGAATCTGTGGGCAGGCTCTAGAATCTGTGGGCAGGCTCTAGAAACTGTGACCAGTATCTAGGAACTCTATGGCCAGGCTCTAGAACCTGTGAGTAGGCTCTAGAAACTGTGGGCAGGCTCTAGAATCTGTGAGCAGTCTCTAGAAAATGTGGGCAGGATCTAGAAACTGTGGGCAGGCTCTAGAAACTGTGAGCAGGCTCTAGAAACTGTGGGCCAGGTCTAGGAAATGTGAGCAGGCTCTAGAAGCTGTGAGCAGGGCCTATAAACTGTGAGCAGGCTCCAGAAACTGTGGGTAGGCTCTAGAAACTGTGAACAGGCTCTAGAAAGTGTGAGGAGGCTCTAGAAACTGTGAGAAGGCTCCAGAAACTGGGCCGGCTCTAGAATATGTGGGCAGGTTCTAGAATCTGTGAGCAGTCTCTAGAAACTGTGGGCAGGCTCTAGAATCTATAGGCAGGCTCTAGAATCTGTGAGCAGTCTCTAGAAACTGTGGGCAGGTTCTAGAAACTGTGGGCAGGATCTAGAAACTGTGGGCAGGCTCTAGAAACTGTGAGCAGGCTCTATAAACTATGGGCCGGGTCTAGAAAATGTGAACAGGCTCTAGAAACTGTGGGGAGGCTGTAGAAACTGTGGGGAATCTCTAGAAACTGTGGGAAGGATCTAGAAACTATTTGCAGGATCTAGAAACTGTGGGCAGGATCTAGAAACTGTGTGCAGGCTCTAGAAACTGTGGGTAGGCTCTAGAAACGGAGTGAAGCCTCTAGAAACTGTGGGCAGGATCTAGAAACTGTGGGCAGGCTCTAGAAACTGTGATCAGTGTCTAGAAACTGAGGGCAGGATCTAGAGACTGTGAGCAGGCTCTAGAAATGGTGGGCATGCTCTAGAAACTGTGCGCAGGCTCCAGAAACTTTGGGCCCGCTCCAGAAACTGTGGGCCGGCTCTAGAAAATGTGGGCCGGCTCCAGAAACTGTGGACAGTCTCTGGAAACATTTAGCAGGCTCCAGAATCTGTAAGCAGGCTCTAGAAACTGTGAGCAGGCTCTAGAAACTGTGGGCAGGCTCTAGAAACTGTTAGCAGGTTCTAGAATCTGTTAGCACGATCTAGGAACTGTGAGCAGGCTCTAGAAACTGTGGGCAGACTCTAGAATCTGTTAGCACGATCTAGGAACTGTGAGCAGGCTCTAGAAACTGTGGGCAGACTCTAGAAACTGTAGGCAGGATCTAGAAACTGTGGGCAGAAAATAGGAACTGTGGGCAGGCTCTAGAAACTGCGAGCAGGCTCTAGAAACTGTGGGCAGGCTCTAGAAACTGTGGGAATCATCTAGAAACTGTGATTAGGGTCTAGAAACTATGGGCATGCTCTAGAAACTGTGGGAAGCCTCTAGAAACTGTGGACAGGATCTAGAAAATGTGGGCAGGCTCTAGAAACTGTGAGCAGGGCCTAGAAACTGTGAGCAGGCACCAGAAACTGTGGGTAGGCTCTAGAAACTGTGAGCAGGCTCTAGAAAATATAGAGAGGCTCTAGAAACTGTGGGAACCCTCTAGAATCTGTGGGCAGGCTCTAGAAACTGTGCGTAGGCTCCAGAAAATGTGGGGAGGCTCTAGAATCTGTGGGCAGGCTCTAGAATCTGTGGGAAGGCTCTAGAATCTGTGGGAAGGCTCTAGAATCTGTGGGCAGGCTCTAGAATCTGTGGGCAGGCTCTAGAAACTATGGGCAGGGTCTAGAATCTATGGGGAGGCTCTAGAAACTGTGAGTAGGCTCTAGAAACTGTGGGCAGGCTCTAGAATCTGTGAGCAGTCTCTAGAAACTGTGGGCAGGATCTAGAAACTGTGAGCAGGGCCTAGAAACTGTGAGCAGGCACCAGAAACTGTGGGTAGGCTCTAGAAACTGTGAGCAAGCTCTAGAAAATATAGAGAGGCTCTAGAAACTGTGGAAAGCCTCTAGCATCTGTGGGCAGGCTCTAGAAACTGTGAGTATGCTCCAGAAAATGTAGGCAGGCTCTAGAATCTGTGGGCACTCTCTAGAATCTGTGGGCAGGCTCTAGAATCTGTGGGCAGGCTCTAGAAACTGTGACCAGTATCTAGGAACTCTATGGCCAGGCTCTAGAAACTGTGAGTAGGCTCTAGAAACTGTGGGCAGGCTCTAGAAACTGTGACCAGTCTCTAGGAACTCTATGGCCAGGCTCTAGAACCTGTGAGTAGGCTCTAGAAACTGTGGGCAGGCTCTAGAATCTGTGAGCAGTCTCTAGAAACTGTGGGCAGGATCTAGAAACTGTGGGCAGGCTCTAGAAACTGTGGGCCAGGTCTAGGAAATGTGAGCAGGCTCTAGAAGCTGTGAGCAGGGCCTATAAACTGTGAGCAGGCTCCAGAAACTGTGGGTAGGCTCTAGAAACTGTGAGCAGGCTCTAGAAAGTGTGAGGAGGCTCTAGAAACTGTGGGAAGCCTCTAGAATCTGTGGGCAGGCTCTAGAATCTGTGAGCAGTCTCTAGAAACTGTGGGCATGCTCCAGAAACTGTGAGTACACTCTAGAAATTGTGGAAAGGCTCTAGAAACTGTGGGGAGCCTCTAAAAACTGTGGGAAGGATCTAGAAACTGACAGCAGTCTCTAGAAACTGTGGGCAGTCTCTAGAAACTGCAGGCCGGCTCTAGAAACTGTGAGAAGGCTCCAGAAACTGGGCCGGCTCTAGAATATGTGGGCAGGTTCTAGAATCTGTGAGCAGTCTCTAGAATCTGTGGGCAGGCTCTAGAATCTGTGGGCAGGCTCTAGAATCTATGGGCAGGCTCTAGAATCTGTGAGCAGTCTCTAGAAACTGTGGGCAGGTTCTAGAAACTGTGGGCAGGATCTAGAAACTGTGGGCAGGCTCTAGAAACTGTGAGCAATCTCTAGAAACTGTGGGCAGGATCTAGAAACTGTGAGCAGGGCCTAGAAACTGTGAGCAGGCACCAGAAACTGTGGGTAGGCTCTAGAAACTGTGAGCAAGCTCTAGAAAATATAGAGAGGCTCTAGAAACTGTGGAAAGCCTCTAGCATCTGTGGGCAGGCTCTAGAAACTGTGAGTATGCTCCAGAAAATGTAGGCAGGCTCTAGAATCTGTGGGCACTCTCTAGAATCTGTGGGCAGGCTCTAGAATCTGTGGGCAGGCTCTAGAAACTGTGACCAGTATCTAGGAACTCTATGGCCAGGCTCTAGAACCTGTGAGTAGGCTCTAGAAACTGTGGGCAGGCTCTAGAATCTGTGAGCAGTCTCTAGAAACTGTGGGCAGGATCTAGAAACTGTGGGCAGGCTCTAGAAACTGTGAGCAGGCTCTAGAAACTGTGGGCCAGGTCTAGGAAATGTGAGCAGGCTCTAGAAGCTGTGAGCAGGGCCTATAAACTGTGAGCAGGCTCCAGAAACTGTGGGTAGGCTCTAGAAACTGTGAACAGGCTCTAGAAAGTGTGAGGAGGCTCTAGAAACTGTGAGAAGGCTCCAGAAACTGGGCCGGCTCTAGAATATGTGGGCAGGTTCTAGAATCTGTGAGCAGTCTCTAGAAACTGTGGGCAGGCTCTAGAATCTGTGGGCAGGCTCTAGAATCTATAGGCAGGCTCTAGAATCTGTGAGCAGTCTCTAGAAACTGTGGGCAGGTTCTAGAAACTGTGGGCAGGATCTAGAAACTGTGGGCAGGCTCTAGAAACTGTGAGCAGGCTCTATAAACTATGGGCCGGGTCTAGAAAATGTGAACAGGCTCTAGAAGCTGTGGGGAGGCTGTAGAAACTGTGGGGAATCTCTAGAAACTGTGGGAAGGATCTAGAAACTATTTGCAGGATCTAGAAACTGTGGGCAGGATCTAGAAACTGTGTGCAGGCTCTAGAAACTGTGGGTAGGCTCTAGAAACGGAGTGAAGCCTCTAGAAACTGTGGGCAGGATCTAGAAACTGTGGGCAGGCTCTAGAAACTGTGATCAGTGTCTAGAAACTGAGGGCAGGATCTAGAGACTGTGAGCAGGCTCTAGAAATGGTGGGCATGCTCTAGAAACTGTGCGCAGGCTCCAGAAACTTTGGGCCCGCTCCAGAAACTGTGGGCCGGCTCTAGAAAATGTGGGCCGGCTCCAGAAACTGTGGACAGTCTCTGGAAACATTTAGCAGGCTCCAGAATCTGTAAGCAGGCTCTAGAAACTGTGAGCAGGCTCTAGAAACTGTGGGCAGGCTCTAGAAACTGTTAGCAGGTTCTAGAATCTGTTAGCACGATCTAGGAACTGTGAGCAGGCTCTAGAAACTGTGGGCAGACTCTAGAATCTGTTAGCACGATCTAGGAACTGTGAGCAGGCTCTAGAAACTGTGGGCAGACTCTAGAAACTGTAGGCAGGATCTAGAAACTGTGGGCAGAAAATAGGAACTGTGGGCAGGCTCTAGAAACTGCGAGCAGGCTCTAGAAACTGTGGGCAGGCTCTAGAAACTGTGGGAATCATCTAGAAACTGTGATTAGGGTCTAGAAACTATGGGCATGCTCTAGAAACTGTGGGAAGCCTCTAGAAACTGTGGACAGGATCTAGAAAATGTGGGCAGGCTCTAGAAACTGTGAGCAGGGCCTAGAAACTGTGAGCAGGCACCAGAAACTGTGGGTAGGCTCTAGAAACTGTGAGCAGGCTCTAGAAAATATAGAGAGGCTCTAGAAACTGTGGGAACCCTCTAGAATCTGTGGGCAGGCTCTAGAAACTGTGCGTAGGCTCCAGAAAATGTGGGGAGGCTCTAGAATCTGTGGGCAGGCTCTAGAATCTGTGGGAAGGCTCTAGAATCTGTGGGAAGGCTCTAGAATCTGTGGGCAGGCTCTAGAATCTGTGGGCAGGCTCTAGAAACTATGGGCAGGGTCTAGAATCTATGGGGAGGCTCTAGAAACTGTGAGTAGGCTCTAGAAACTGTGGGCAGGCTCTAGAATCTGTGAGCAGTCTCTAGAAACTGTGGGCAGGATCTAGAAACTGTGAGCAGGGCCTAGAAACTGTGAGCAGGCACCAGAAACTGTGGGTAGGCTCTAGAAACTGTGAGCAAGCTCTAGAAAATATAGAGAGGCTCTAGAAACTGTGGAAAGCCTCTAGCATCTGTGGGCAGGCTCTAGAAACTGTGAGTATGCTCCAGAAAATGTAGGCAGGCTCTAGAATCTGTGGGCACTCTCTAGAATCTGTGGGCAGGCTCTAGAATCTGTGGGCAGGCTCTAGAAACTGTGACCAGTATCTAGGAACTCTATGGCCAGGCTCTAGAACCTGTGAGTAGGCTCTAGAAACTGTGGGCAGGCTCTAGAATCTGTGAGCAGTCTCTAGAAACTGTGGGCAGGATCTAGAAACTGTGGGCAGGCTCTAGAAACTGTGAGCAGGCTCTAGAAACTGTGGGCCAGGTCTAGGAAATGTGAGCAGGCTCTAGAAGCTGTGAGCAGGGCCTATAAACTGTGAGCAGGCTCCAGAAACTGTGGGTAGGCTCTAGAAACTGTGAACAGGCTCTAGAAAGTGTGAGGAGGCTCTAGAAACTGTGAGAAGGCTCCAGAAACTGGGCCGGCTCTAGAATATGTGGGCAGGTTCTAGAATCTGTGAGCAGTCTCTAGAAACTGTGGGCAGGCTCTAGAATCTGTGGGCAGGCTCTAGAATCTATAGGCAGGCTCTAGAATCTGTGAGCAGTCTCTAGAAGCTGTGGGCAGGTTCTAGAAACTGTGGGCAGGATCTAGAAACTGTGGGCAGGCTCTAGAAACTGTGAGCAGGCTCTATAAACTATGGGCCGGGTCTAGAAAATGTGAACAGGCTCTAGAAACTGTGGGGAGGCTGTAGAAACTGTGGGGAATCTCTAGAAACTGTGGGAAGGATCTAGAAACTATTTGCAGGATCTAGAAACTGTGGGCAGGATCTAGAAACTGTGTGCAGGCTCTAGAAACTGTGGGTAGGCTCTAGAAACGGAGTGAAGCCTCTAGAAACTGTGGGCAGGATCTAGAAACTGTGGGCAGGCTCTAGAAACTGTGATCAGTGTCTAGAAACTGAGGGCAGGATCTAGAGACTGTGAGCAGGCTCTAGAAATGGTGGGCATGCTCTAGAAACTGTGCGCAGGCTCCAGAAACTTTGGGCCCGCTCCAGAAACTGTGGGCCGGCTCTAGAAAATGTGGGCCGGCTCCAGAAACTGTGGACAGTCTCTGGAAACATTTAGCAGGCTCCAGAATCTGTAAGCAGGCTCTAGAAACTGTGAGCAGGCTCTAGAAACTGTGGGCAGGCTCTAGAAACTGTTAGCAGGTTCTAGAATCTGTTAGCACGATCTAGGAACTGTGAGCAGGCTCTAGAAACTGTGGGCAGACTCTAGAATCTGTTAGCACGATCTAGGAACTGTGAGCAGGCTCTAGAAACTGTGGGCAGACTCTAGAAACTGTAGGCAGGATCTAGAAACTGTGGGCAGAAAATAGGAACTGTGGGCAGGCTCTAGAAACTGCGAGCAGGCTCTAGAAACTGTGGGCAGGCTCTAGAAACTGTGGGAATCATCTAGAAACTGTGATTAGGGTCTAGAAACTATGGGCATGCTCTAGAAACTGTGGGAAGCCTCTAGAAACTGTGGACAGGATCTAGAAAATGTGGGCAGGCTCTAGAAACTGTGAGCAGGGCCTAGAAACTGTGAGCAGGCACCAGAAACTGTGGGTAGGCTCTAGAAACTGTGAGCAGGCTCTAGAAAATATAGAGAGGCTCTAGAAACTGTGGGAACCCTCTAGAATCTGTGGGCAGGCTCTAGAAACTGTGAGTATGCTCCAGAAAATGTAGGCAGGCTCTAGAATCTGTGGGCACTCTCTAGAATCTGTGGGCAGGCTCTAGAATCTGTGGGCAGGATCTAGAAACTGTGACCAGTATCTAGGAACTCTATGGCCAGGCTCTAGAACCTGTGAGTAGGCTCTAGAAACTGTGGGCAGGCTCTAGAATATGTGAGCAGTCTCTAGAAACTGTGGGCAGGATCTAGAAACTGTGGGCAGGCTCTAGAAACTGTGAGCAGGCTCTAGAAACTGTGGGCCAGGTCTAGGAAATGTGAGCAGGCTCTAGAAGCTGTGAGCAGGGCCTATGAACTGTGAGCAGGCTCCAGAAACTGTGGGTAGGCTCTAGAAACTGTGAACAGGCTCTAGAAAGTGTGAGGAGGCTCTAGAAACTGTGAGAAGGCTCCAGAAACTGGGCCGGCTCTAGAATATGTGGGCAGGTTCTAGAATCTGTGAGCAGTCTCTAGAAACTGTGGGCAGGCTCTAGAATCTATAGGCAGGCTCTAGAATCTGTGAGCAGTCTCTAGAAACTGTGGGCAGGTTCTAGAAACTGTGGGCAGGATCTAGAAACTGTGGGCAGGCTCTAGAAACTGTGAGCAGGCTCTATAAACTATGGGCCGGGTCTAGAAAATGTGAACAGGCTCTAGAAACTGTGGGGAGGCTGTAGAAACTGTGGGGAATCTCTAGAAACTGTGGGAAGGATCTAGAAACTATTTGCAGGATCTAGAAACTGTGGGCAGGATCTAGAAACTGTGTGCAGGCTCTAGAAACTGTGGGTAGGCTCTAGAAACGAAGGGAAGCCTCTAGAAACTGTGGGCAGGATCTAGAAACTGTGGGCAGGCTCTAGAAACTGTGGGCAGTATCTAGAAAATGTGGGCAGGCTCTAGAAACTGTGAGCAGAGCCTAGAAACTGTGAGCAGGCACCAGAAACTGTGGGTAGGCTCTAGAAACTGTGAGCAGGCTCTAGAAAATATAGAGAGGCTCTAGAAACTGTGGGAACCCTCTAGAATCTGTGGGCAGGCTCTAGAATCTGTGAGCAGTCTCTAGAAACTGTGGGCAGGATCTAGAAACTGTGGGCAGGATCTAGAAACTGTGGGCAGGCTCTAGAAACTGTGAGCAGGCTCTAGAAACTGTGGGCAGTATCTAGAAAATGTGGGCAGGCTCTAGAAACTGTGAGTAGGGTCTAGAAACTGAGGGCAGTCTCTAGGAAATGTGAGCAGGCTCTAGGAACTGTGAGCAGGGCCTATAAACTGTGAGCAGGCTCCAGAAACTGTGGGTAGGCTCTAGAAACTGTGAGCAGGCTCTAGAAAGTGTGAGGAGGCTCTAGAAACTGTGGGAAGCCTCTAGAATCTGTGGGCAGGCTCTAGAAACTGTGGGCAGGCTCCAGAAACTGTGAGTACACTCTAGAAATTGTGGAAAGGCTCTAGAAACTGTGGGGAGCCTCTAAAAACTGTGGGAAGGATCTAGAAACTGTCAGCAGTCTCTAGAAACTGTGGGCAGGTTGTACAAACTGCGGGCATGCTCTTGAAACTGTGGGAACCCTCTAGAAATTGTCAGCAGGCTCTAGAAACTGTGGGCAGTCCCTAGAAACTGCAGGCCGGCTCTAGAAACTATGGGAAGGCTCTAGAAACTGTGAGCAGGGCCTAGAAACTGTGAGCACCAGAAACTGTGGGTAGGCTCTAGAAACTGTGAGAAGGCTCCAGAAACTGTGGGCAGGCTCTAGAATATGTGGGCAGGTTCTAGAACCTGTGGGCAGGCTCTAGAATCTATGGGCAGGCTCTAGAATCTGTGAGCAGGCTCTAGAATCTGTGGGCAGGCTCTAGAATCTGTGGGCAGGATCTAGAATCTATGGGCAGGCTCTAGAATCTGTGAGCAGTCTCTAGAAACTGTGGGCAGGTTCTAGAAACTGTGGGCAGGATCTAGAAACTGTGGGCAGGCTCTAGAAACTGTGAGCAGGCTCTATAAACTATGGGCCGGGTCTAGAAAATGTGAACAGGCTCTAGAAACTGTGGGGAGGCTGTAGAAACTGTGGGGAATCTCTAGAAACTGTGGGAAGGATCTAGAAACTATTTGCAGGATCTAGAAACTGTGGGCAGGATCTAGAAACTGTGTGCAGGCTCTAGAAACTGTGGGTAGGCTCTAGAAACGAAGGGAAGCCTCTAGAAACTGTGGGCAGGATCTACAAACTGTGGGCAGGCTCTAGAAACTGTGGGCAGTATCTAGAAAATGTGGGCAGGCTCTAGAAACTGTGAGCAGAGCCTAGAAACTGTGAGCAGGCACCAGAAACTGTGGGAAGGATCTAGAAACTGTCAGCAGTCTCTAGAAACTGGGCAGGTTGTACAAACTGCGGGCATGCTCTTGAAACTGTGGGAACCCTCTAGAAATTGTCAGCAGGCTCTAGAAACTGTGGGCAGTCCCTAGAAACTGCAGGCCGGCTCTAGAAACTATGGGAAGGCTCTAGAAACTGTGAGCAGGGCCTAGAAACTGTGAGCACCAGCAACTGTGGGTAGGCTCTAGAAACTGTGAGAAGGCTCCAGAAACTGTGGGCAGGCTCTAGAATATGTGGGAGGTTCTAGAAACTGTGGGCAGGCTCTAGAATCTATGGGCAGGCTCTAGAATCTGTGAGCAGGCTCTAGAATTGGTGGGCAGCCTCTAGAATCTGTGGGCAGGATCTAGAATCTATGGGCAGGCTCTAGAATCTGTGAGCAGTCTCTAGAAACTGTGGGTAGGATCTAGAAACTGTGTGCAGGCTCCAGAAACTGTTAGCAGGATCTAGAAACTGTGACCAGGCTGTAGAAACTGTGGGCAGGCTCTAGAAACCGTTAGCAGGTTCTAGAATCTGTAAGCACGATCTAGAAACTGTGAGCAGGCTCTAGAAACTGTGGGCAGACTCTAGAATCTTTGAGTAGGCTCTAGACACTGTGGGCAGTCTATAAAATATGTGAGCAGTCTCTAGAAACTGTGAGCAGGCTTTAGAAACTGTGGGCAGGTTCTGGAAACTGTGAGCAGGCTCTAGAATATGTGGGAAGCCTCTACAAACATTGGGAAGCCTCTAGAAACTGTAGGCAGGATCTAGGAACTGTGGGCAGGCTCTAGGAACTGCGAGCAGGCTCTAGAAACTGTGGGCAGGCTCTAGAAACTGTGGGAATCATCTAGAAACTGTGATTAGGGTCTAGAAACTATGAGCATGCTCTAGAAACTGTGGGAAGCCTCTAGAAACTGTGGGCAGGATCTAGAAAATGTGGGCAGGCTCTAGAAACTGTGAGCAGGGCCTAGAAACTGTGAGCAGGCACCAGAAACTGTGGGTAGGCTCTAGAAACTGTGAGCAGGCTCTAGAAAATATAGAGAGGCTCTAGAAACTGTGGGAACCCTCTAGAATCTGTGGGCAGGCTCTAGAAACTGTGAGTAGGCTCCAGAAAAGGTGGGCAGGCTCTAGAATCTGTGGGCAGGCTCTAGAATCTGTGGGAAGGCTCTAGAATCTGTGGGAAGGCTCTAGAATCTGTGGGCAGGCTCTAGAATCTGTGGGCAGGCTCTAGAAACTATGGGCAGGGTCTAGAATCTATGGGGAGGCTCTAGAAACTGTGACCAGTATCTAGGAACTCTATGGCCAGGCTCTAGAACCTGTGAGTAGGCTCTAGAAACTGTGGGCAGGCTCTAGAATCTGTGAGCAGTCTCTAGAAACTGTGGGCAGGATCTAGAAACTGTGGGCAGGCTCTAGAAACTGTGAGCAGGCTCTAGAAACTGTGGGCCAGGTCTAGGAAATGTGAGCAGGCTCTAGAAGCTGTGAGCAGGGCCTATAAACTGTGAGCAGGCTCCAGAAACTGTGGGTAGGCTCTAGAAACTGTGAGCAGGCTCTAGAAAGTGTGAGGAGGCTCTAGAAACTGTGGGAAGCCTCTAGAATCTGTGGGCAGGCTCTAGAATCTGTGAGCAGTCTCTAGAAACTGTGGGCAGGCTCCAGAAACTGTGAGTACACTCTAGAAATTGTGGAAAGGCTCTAGAAACTGTGGGGAGCCTCTAAAAACTGTGGGAAGGATCTAGAAACTGACAGCAGTCTCTAGAAACTGTGGGCAGTCTCTAGAAACTGCAGGCCGGCTCTAGAAACTGTGGGAAGGCTCTAGAAACTGTGAGCAGGGCCTAGAAACAGTGAGCACCAGAAACTGTGGGTAGGCTCTAGAAACTGTGAGAAGGCTCCAGAAACTGGGCAGGCTCTAGAATATGTGGGCAGGTTCTAGAATCTGTGAGCAGTCTCTAGAATCTGTGGGCAGGCTCTAGAATCTGTGGGCAGGCTCTAGAATCTATGGGCAGGCTCTAGAATCTGTGAGCAGTCTCTAGACACTGTGGGCAGGTTCTAGAAACTGTGGGCAGGATCTAGAAACTGTGGGCAGGCTCTAGAAACTGTGAGCAGGCTCTAGAAACTATGGGCCGGGTCTAGAAAATGTGAACAGGCTCTAGAAACTGTGGGGAGGCTGTAGAAACTGTGGGGAATCTCTAGAAACTGTGGGAAGGATCTAGAAACTATTTGCAGGATCTAGAAACTGTGGGCAGGATCTAGAAACTGTGTGCAGGCTCTAGAAACTGTGGGTAGGCTCTAGAAACGGAGGGAAGCCTCTAGAAACTGTGGGCAGGATCTAGAAACTGTGGGCAGGCTCTAGAAACTGTGGGCAGTATCTAGAAAATGTGGGCAGGCTCTAGAAACTGTGAGCAGAGCCTAGAAACTGTGAGTAGGCACCAGAAACTGTGGGTAGGCTCTAGAAACTGTGAGCAGGCTCTAGAAAATATAGAGAGGCTCTAGAAACTGTGGGAACCCTCTAGAATCTGTGGGCAGGCTCTAGAAACTGTGAGTATGCTCCAGAAAATGTAGGCAGGCTCTAGAATCTGTGGGCACTCTCTAGAATCTGTGGGCAGGCTCTAGAATCTGTGGGCAGGCTCTAGAAACTGTGACCAGTATCTAGGAACTCTATGGCCAGGCTCTAGAAACTGTGAGTAGGCTCTAGAAACTGTGGGCAGGCTCTAGAAACTGTGACCAGTCTCTAGGAACTCTATGGCCAGGCTCTAGAACCTGTGAGTAGGCTCTAGAAACTGTGGGCAGGCTCTAGAATCTGTGAGCAGTCTCTAGAAACTGTGGGCAGGATCTAGAAACTGTGGGCAGGCTCTAGAAACTGTGAGCAGGCTCTAGAAACTGTGGGCCAGGTCTAGGAAATGTGAGCAGGCTCTAGAAGCTGTGAGCAGGGCCTATAAACTGTGAGCAGGCTCCAGAAACTGTGGGTAGGCTCTAGAAACTGTGAGCAGGCTCTAGAAAGTGTGAGGAGGCTCTAGAAACTGTGGGAAGCCTCTAGAATCTGTGGGCAGGCTCTAGAATCTGTGAGCAGTCTCTAGAAACTGTGGGCATGCTCCAGAAACTGTGAGTACACTCTAGAAATTGTGGAAAGGCTCTAGAAACTGTGGGGAGCCTCTAAAAACTGTGGGAAGGATCTAGAAACTGACAGCAGTCTCTAGAAACTGTGGGCAGTCTCTAGAAACTGCAGGCCGGCTCTAGAAACTGTGAGAAGGCTCCAGAAACTGGGCCGGCTCTAGAATATGTGGGCAGGTTCTAGAATCTGTGAGCAGTCTCTAGAATCTGTGGGCAGGCTCTAGAATCTGTGGGCAGGCTCTAGAATCTGTGAGCAGTCTCTAGAAACTGTGGGCAGGTTCTAGAAACTGTGGGCAGGATCTAGAAACTGTGGGCAGGCTCTAGAAACTGTGAGCAGTCTCTAGAAACTGTGGGCAGGATCTAGAAACTGTGAGCAGGGCCTAGAAACTGTGAGCAGGCACCAGAAACTGTGGGTAGGCTCTAGAAACTGTGAGCAAGCTCTAGAAAATATAGAGAGGCTCTAGAAACTGTGGAAAGCCTCTAGCATCTGTGGGCAGGCTCTAGAAACTGTGAGTATGCTCCAGAAAATGTAGGCAGGCTCTAGAAACTGTGGGCACTCTCTAGAATCTGTGGGCAGGCTCTAGAATCTGTGGGCAGGCTCTAGAAACTGTGACCAGTATCTAGGAACTCTATGGCCAGGCTCTAGAACCTGTGAGTAGGCTCTAGAAACTGTGGGCAGGCTCTAGAATCTGTGAGCAGTCTCTAGAAACTGTGGGCAGGATCTAGAAACTGTGGGCAGGCTCTAGAAACTGTGAGCAGGCTCTAGAAACTGTGGGCCAGGTCTAGGAAATGTGAGCAGGCTCTAGAAGCTGTGAGCAGGGCCTATAAACTGTGAGCAGGCTCCAGAAACTGTGGGTTGGCTCTAGAAACTGTGAACAGGCTCTAGAAAGTGTGAGGAGGCTCTAGAAACTGTGAGAAGGCTCCAGAAACTGGGCCGGCTCTAGAATATGTGGGCAGGTTCTAGAATCTGTGAGCAGTCTCTAGAAACTGTGGGCAGGCTCTAGAATCTGTGGGCAGGCTCTAGAATCTATAGGCAGGCTCTAGAATCTGTGAGCAGTCTCTAGAAACTGTGGGCAGGTTCTAGAAACTGTGGGCAGGATCTAGAAACTGTGGGCAGGCTCTAGAAACTGTGAGCAGGCTCTATAAACTATGGGCCGGGTCTAGAAAATGTGAACAGGCTCTAGAAACTGTGGGGAGGCTGTAGAAACTGTGGGGAATCTCTAGAAACTGTGGGAAGGATCTAGAAACTATTTGCAGGATCTAGAAACTGTGGGCAGGATCTAGAAACTGTGTGCAGGCTCTAGAAACTGTGGGTAGGCTCTAGAAACGGAGTGAAGCCTCTAGAAACTGTGGGCAGGATCTAGAAACTGTGGGCAGGCTCTAGAAACTGTGATCAGTGTCTAGAAACTGAGGGCAGGATCTAGAGACTGTGAGCAGGCTCTAGAAATGGTGGGCATGCTCTAGAAACTGTGCGCAGGCTCCAGAAACTTTGGGCCCGCTCCAGAAACTGTGGGCAGGCTCTAGAAAATGTGGGCCGGCTCCAGAAACTGTGGACAGTCTCTGGAAACATTTAGCAGGCTCCAGAATCTGTAAGCAGGCTCTAGAAACTGTGAGCAGGCTCTAGAAACTGTGGGCAGGCTCTAGAAACTGTTAGCAGGTTCTAGAATCTGTTAGCACGATCTAGGAACTGTGAGCAGGCTCTAGAAACTGTGGGCAGACTCTAGAATCTGTTAGCACGATCTAGGAACTGTGAGCAGGCTCTAGAAACTGTGGGCAGACTCTAGAAACTGTAGGCAGGATCTAGAAACTGTGGGCAGAAAATAGGAACTGTGGGCAGGCTCTAGAAACTGCGAGCAGGCTCTAGAAACTGTGGGCAGGCTCTAGAAACTGTGGGAATCATCTAGAAACTGTGATTAGGGTCTAGAAACTATGGGCATGCTCTAGAAACTGTGGGAAGCCTCTAGAAACTGTGGACAGGATCTAGAAAATGTGGGCAGGCTCTAGAAACTGTGAGCAGGGCCTAGAAACTGTGAGCAGGCACCAGAAACTGTGGGTAGGCTCTAGAAACTGTGAGCAGGCTCTAGAAAATATAGAGAGGCTCTAGAAACTGTGGGAACCCTCTAGAATCTGTGGGCAGGCTCTAGAAACTGTGCGTAGGCTCCAGAAAATGTGGGGAGGCTCTAGA
Organism: Balaenoptera acutorostrata; assembly: GCF_949987535.1. Taxonomy (NCBI): domain Eukaryota; kingdom Metazoa; phylum Chordata; class Mammalia; order Artiodactyla; family Balaenopteridae; genus Balaenoptera; species Balaenoptera acutorostrata. The sequence goes on from NC_080068.1 coordinate 82,605,538, forward strand.
ATCTGTGGGCAGGCTCTAGAATCTGTGGGAAGGCTCTAGAATCTGTGGGAAGGCTCTAGAATCTGTGGGCAGGCTCTAGAATCTGTGGGCAGGCTCTAGAAACTATGGGCAGGGTCTAGAATCTATGGGGAGGCTCTAGAAACTGTGAGTAGGCTCTAGAAACTGTGGGCAGGCTCTAGAATCTGTGAGCAGTCTCTAGAAACTGTGGGCAGGATCTAGAAACTGTGAGCAGGGCCTAGAAACTGTGAGCAGGCACCAGAAACTGTGGGTAGGCTCTAGAAACTGTGAGCAAGCTCTAGAAAATATAGAGAGGCTCTAGAAACTGTGGAAAGCCTCTAGCATCTGTGGGCAGGCTCTAGAAACTGTGAGTATGCTCCAGAAAATGTAGGCAGGCTCTAGAATCTGTGGGCACTCTCTAGAATCTGTGGGCAGGCTCTAGAATCTGTGGGCAGGCTCTAGAAACTGTGACCAGTATCTAGGAACTCTATGGCCAGGCTCTAGAACCTGTGAGTAGGCTCTAGAAACTGTGGGCAGGCTCTAGAATCTGTGAGCAGTCTCTAGAAACTGTGGGCAGGATCTAGAAACTGTGGGCAGGCTCTAGAAACTGTGAGCAGGCTCTAGAAACTGTGGGCCAGGTCTAGGAAATGTGAGCAGGCTCTAGAAGCTGTGAGCAGGGCCTATAAACTGTGAGCAGGCTCCAGAAACTGTGGGTAGGCTCTAGAAACTGTGAACAGGCTCTAGAAAGTGTGAGGAGGCTCTAGAAACTGTGAGAAGGCTCCAGAAACTGGGCCGGCTCTAGAATATGTGGGCAGGTTCTAGAATCTGTGAGCAGTCTCTAGAAACTGTGGGCAGGCTCTAGAATCTGTGGGCAGGCTCTAGAATCTATAGGCAGGCTCTAGAATCTGTGAGCAGTCTCTAGAAACTGTGGGCAGGTTCTAGAAACTGTGGGCAGGATCTAGAAACTGTGGGCAGGCTCTAGAAACTGTGAGCAGGCTCTATAAACTATGGGCCGGGTCTAGAAAATGTGAACAGGCTCTAGAAACTGTGGGGAGGCTGTAGAAACTGTGGGGAATCTCTAGAAACTGTGGGAAGGATCTAGAAACTATTTGCAGGATCTAGAAACTGTGGGCAGGATCTAGAAACTGTGTGCAGGCTCTAGAAACTGTGGGTAGGCTCTAGAAACGGAGTGAAGCCTCTAGAAACTGTGGGCAGGATCTAGAAACTGTGGGCAGGCTCTAGAAACTGTGATCAGTGTCTAGAAACTGAGGGCAGGATCTAGAGACTGTGAGCAGGCTCTAGAAATGGTGGGCATGCTCTAGAAACTGTGCGCAGGCTCCAGAAACTTTGGGCCCGCTCCAGAAACTGTGGGCAGGCTCTAGAAAATGTGGGCCGGCTCCAGAAACTGTGGACAGTCTCTGGAAACATTTAGCAGGCTCCAGAATCTGTAAGCAGGCTCTAGAAACTGTGAGCAGGCTCTAGAAACTGTGGGCAGGCTCTAGAAACTGTTAGCAGGTTCTAGAATCTGTTAGCACGATCTAGGAACTGTGAGCAGGCTCTAGAAACTGTGGGCAGACTCTAGAATCTGTTAGCACGATCTAGGAACTGTGAGCAGGCTCTAGAAACTGTGGGCAGACTCTAGAAACTGTAGGCAGGATCTAGAAACTGTGGGCAGAAAATAGGAACTGTGGGCAGGCTCTAGAAACTGCGAGCAGGCTCTAGAAACTGTGGGCAGGCTCTAGAAACTGTGGGAATCATCTAGAAACTGTGATTAGGGTCTAGAAACTATGGGCATGCTCTAGAAACTGTGGGAAGCCTCTAGAAACTGTGGACAGGATCTAGAAAATGTGGGCAGGCTCTAGAAACTGTGAGCAGGGCCTAGAAACTGTGAGCAGGCACCAGAAACTGTGGGTAGGCTCTAGAAACTGAGCAGGCTCTAGAAAATATAGAGAGGCTCTAGAAACTGTGGGAACCCTCTAGAATCTGTGGGCAGGCTCTAGAAACTGTGAGTAGGCTCCAGAAAATGAGGGCAGGCTCTAGAATCTGTGGGCAGGCTCTAGAATCTGTGGGAAGGCTCTAGAATCTGTGGGAAGGCTCTAGAATCTGTGGGCAGGCTCTAGAAACTGTGGGCAGGCTCTAGAAACTATGGGCAGGGTCTAGAATCTATGGGGAGGCTCTAGAAACTGTGACCAGTATCTAGGAACTCTATGGCCAGGCTCTAGAAACTGTGAGTAGGCTCTAGAAACTGTGGGCAGGCTCTAGAATCTGTGAGCAGTCTCTAGAAACTGTGGGCAGGATCTAGAAACTGTGGGCAGGCTCTAGAAACTGTGAGCAGGCTCTAGAAACTGTGGGCCAGGTCTAGGAAATGTGAGCAGGCTCTAGAAGCTGTGAGCAGGGCCTATAAACTGTGAGCAGGCTCCAGAAACTGTGGGTAGGCTCTAGAAACTGTGAGCAGGCTCTAGAAAGTGTGAGGAGGCTCTAGAAACTGTGGGAAGCCTCTAGAATCTGTGGGCAGGCTCTAGAATCTGTGAGCAGTCTCTAGAAACTGTGGGCATGCTCCAGAAACTGTGAGTACACTCTAGAAATTGTGGAAAGGCTCTAGAAACTGTGGGGAGCCTCTAAAAACTGTGGGAAGGATCTAGAAACTGACAGCAGTCTCTAGAAACTGTGGGCAGTCTCTAGAAACTGCAGGCCGGCTCTAGAAACTGTGGGAAGGCTCTAGAAACTGTGAGCAGGGCCTAGAAACAGTGAGCACCAGAAACTGTGGGTAGGCTCTAGAAACTGTGAGAAGGCTCCAGAAACTGGGCAGGCTCTAGAATATGTGGGCAGGTTCTAGAATCTGTGAGCAGTCTCTAGAATCTGTGGGCAGGCTCTAGAATCTGTGGGCAGGCTCTAGAATCTATGGGCAGGCTCTAGAATCTGTGAGCAGTCTCTAGACACTGTGGGCAGGTTCTAGAAACTGTGGGCAGGATCTAGAAACTGTGGGCAGGCTCTAGAAACTGTGAGCAGGCTCTAGAAACTATGGGCCGGGTCTGGAAAATGTGAACAGGCTCTAGAAACTGTGGGGAGGCTGTAGAAACTGTGGGGAATCTCTAGAAACTGTGGGAAGGATCTAGAAACTATTTGCAGGATCTAGAAACTGTGGGCAGGATCTAGAAACTGTGTGCAGGCTCTAGAAACTGTGGGTAGGCTCTAGAAACGAAGGGAAGCCTCTAGAAACTGTGGGCAGGATCTAGAAACTGTGGGCAGGCTCTAGAAACTGTGGGCAGTATCTAGAAAATGTGGGCAGGCTCTAGAAACTGTGAGCAGAGCCTAGAAACTGTGAGTAGGCACCAGAAACTGTGGGTAGGCTCTAGAAACTGCGAGCAGGCTCTAGAAAATATAGAGAGGCTCTAGAAACTGTGGGAACCCTCTAGAATCTGTGGGCAGGCTCTAGAATCTGTGAGCAGTCTCTAGAAACTGTGGGCAGGATCTAGAAACTGTGGGCAGGATCTAGAAACTGTGGGCAGGCTCTAGAAACTGTGAGCAGGCTCTAGAAACTGTGGGCAGTATCTAGAAAATGTGGGCAGGCTCTAGAAACTGTGAGTAGGGTCTAGAAACTGAGGGCAGTCTCTAGGAAATGTGAGCAGGCTCTAGGAACTGTGAGCAGGGCCTATAAACTGTGAGCAGGCTCCAGAAACTGTGGGTAGGCTCTAGAAACTGTGAGCAGGCTCTAGAAAGTGTGAGGAGGCTCTAGAAACTGTGGGAAGCCTCTAGAATCTGTGGGCAGGCTCTAGAAACTGTGGGCAGGCTCCAGAAACTGTGAGTACACTCTAGAAATTGTGGAAAGGCTCTAGAAACTGTGGGGAGCCTCTAAAAACTGTGGGAAGGATCTAGAAACTGTCAGCAGTCTCTAGAAACTGTGGGCAGGTTGTACAAACTGCGGGCATGCTCTTGAAACTGTGGGAACCCTCTAGAAATTGTCAGCAGGCTCTAGAAACTGTGGGCAGTCCCTAGAAACTGCAGGCCGGCTCTAGAAACTATGGGAAGGCTCTAGAAACTGTGAGCAGGGCCTAGAAACTGTGAGCACCAGAAACTGTGGGTAGGCTCTAGAAACTGTGAGAAGGCTCCAGAAACTGTGGGCAGGCTCTAGAATATGTGGGCAGGTTCTAGAACCTGTGGGCAGGCTCTAGAATCTATGGGCAGGCTCTAGAATCTGTGAGCAGGCTCTAGAATCTGTGGGCAGGCTCTAGAATCTGTGGGCAGGATCTAGAATCTATGGGCAGGCTCTAGAATCTGTGAGCAGTCTCTAGAAACTGTGGGCAGGTTCTAGAAACTGTGGGCAGGATCTAGAAACTGTGGGCAGGCTCTAGAAACTGTGAGCAGGCTCTATAAACTATGGGCCGGGTCTAGAAAATGTGAACAGGCTCTAGAAACTGTGGGGAGGCTGTAGAAACTGTGGGGAATCTCTAGAAACTGTGGGAAGGATCTAGAAACTATTTGCAGGATCTAGAAACTGTGGGCAGGATCTAGAAACTGTGTGCAGGCTCTAGAAACTGTGGGTAGGCTCTAGAAACGAAGGGAAGCCTCTAGAAACTGTGGGCAGGATCTACAAACTGTGGGCAGGCTCTAGAAACTGTGGGCAGTATCTAGAAAATGTGGGCAGGCTCTAGAAACTGTGAGCAGAGCCTAGAAACTGTGAGCAGGCACCAGAAACTGTGGGAAGGATCTAGAAACTGTCAGCAGTCTCTAGAAACTGGGCAGGTTGTACAAACTGCGGGCATGCTCTTGAAACTGTGGGAACCCTCTAGAAATTGTCAGCAGGCTCTAGAAACTGTGGGCAGTCCCTAGAAACTGCAGGCCGGCTCTAGAAACTATGGGAAGGCTCTAGAAACTGTGAGCAGGGCCTAGAAACTGTGAGCACCAGCAACTGTGGGTAGGCTCTAGAAACTGTGAGAAGGCTCCAGAAACTGTGGGCAGGCTCTAGAATATGTGGGAGGTTCTAGAAACTGTGGGCAGGCTCTAGAATCTATGGGCAGGCTCTAGAATCTGTGAGCAGGCTCTAGAATTGGTGGGCAGCCTCTAGAATCTGTGGGCAGGATCTAGAATCTATGGGCAGGCTCTAGAATCTGTGAGCAGTCTCTAGAAACTGTGGGTAGGATCTAGAAACTGTGTGCAGGCTCCAGAAACTGTTAGCAGGATCTAGAAACTGTGACCAGGCTGTAGAAACTGTGGGCAGGCTCTAGAAACCGTTAGCAGGTTCTAGAATCTGTAAGCACGATCTAGAAACTGTGAGCAGGCTCTAGAAACTGTGGGCAGACTCTAGAATCTTTGAGTAGGCTCTAGACACTGTGGGCAGTCTATAAAATATGTGAGCAGTCTCTAGAAACTGTGAGCAGGCTTTAGAAACTGTGGGCAGGTTCTGGAAACTGTGAGCAGGCTCTAGAATATGTGGGAAGCCTCTACAAACATTGGGAAGCCTCTAGAAACTGTAGGCAGGATCTAGGAACTGTGGGCAGGCTCTAGGAACTGCGAGCAGGCTCTAGAAACTGTGGGCAGGCTCTAGAAACTGTGGGAATCATCTAGAAACTGTGATTAGGGTCTAGAAACTATGAGCATGCTCTAGAAACTGTGGGAAGCCTCTAGAAACTGTGGGCAGGATCTAGAAAATGTGGGCAGGCTCTAGAAACTGTGAGCAGGGCCTAGAAACTGTGAGCAGGCACCAGAAACTGTGGGTAGGCTCTAGAAACTGTGAGCAGGCTCTAGAAAATATAGAGAGGCTCTAGAAACTGTGGGAACCCTCTAGAATCTGTGGGCAGGCTCTAGAAACTGTGAGTAGGCTCCAGAAAAGGTGGGCAGGCTCTAGAATCTGTGGGCAGGCTCTAGAATCTGTGGGAAGGCTCTAGAATCTGTGGGAAGGCTCTAGAATCTGTGGGCAGGCTCTAGAATCTGTGGGCAGGCTCTAGAAACTATGGGCAGGGTCTAGAATCTATGGGGAGGCTCTAGAAACTGTGACCAGTATCTAGGAACTCTATGGCCAGGCTCTAGAACCTGTGAGTAGGCTCTAGAAACTGTGGGCAGGCTCTAGAATCTGTGAGCAGTCTCTAGAAACTGTGGGCAGGATCTAGAAACTGTGGGCAGGCTCTAGAAACTGTGAGCAGGCTCTAGAAACTGTGGGCCAGGTCTAGGAAATGTGAGCAGGCTCTAGAAGCTGTGAGCAGGGCCTATAAACTGTGAGCAGGCTCCAGAAACTGTGGGTAGGCTCTAGAAACTGTGAGCAGGCTCTAGAAAGTGTGAGGAGGCTCTAGAAACTGTGGGAAGCCTCTAGAATCTGTGGGCAGGCTCTAGAATCTGTGAGCAGTCTCTAGAAACTGTGGGCAGGCTCCAGAAACTGTGAGTACACTCTAGAAATTGTGGAAAGGCTCTAGAAACTGTGGGGAGCCTCTAAAAACTGTGGGAAGGATCTAGAAACTGACAGCAGTCTCTAGAAACTGTGGGCAGTCTCTAGAAACTGCAGGCCGGCTCTAGAAACTGTGGGAAGGCTCTAGAAACTGTGAGCAGGGCCTAGAAACAGTGAGCACCAGAAACTGTGGGTAGGCTCTAGAAACTGTGAGAAGGCTCCAGAAACTGGGCAGGCTCTAGAATATGTGGGCAGGTTCTAGAATCTGTGAGCAGTCTCTAGAATCTGTGGGCAGGCTCTAGAATCTGTGGGCAGGCTCTAGAATCTATGGGCAGGCTCTAGAATCTGTGAGCAGTCTCTAGACACTGTGGGCAGGTTCTAGAAACTGTGGGCAGGATCTAGAAACTGTGGGCAGGCTCTAGAAACTGTGAGCAGGCTCTAGAAACTATGGGCCGGGTCTAGAAAATGTGAACAGGCTCTAGAAACTGTGGGGAGGCTGTAGAAACTGTGGGGAATCTCTAGAAACTGTGGGAAGGATCTAGAAACTATTTGCAGGATCTAGAAACTGTGGGCAGGATCTAGAAACTGTGTGCAGGCTCTAGAAACTGTGGGTAGGCTCTAGAAACGGAGGGAAGCCTCTAGAAACTGTGGGCAGGATCTAGAAACTGTGGGCAGGCTCTAGAAACTGTGGGCAGTATCTAGAAAATGTGGGCAGGCTCTAGAAACTGTGAGCAGAGCCTAGAAACTGTGAGCAGGCACCAGAAACTGTGGGTAGGCTCTAGAAACTGTGAGCAGGCTCTAGAAAATATAGAGAGGCTCTAGAAACTGTGGGAACCCTCTAGAATCTGTGGGCAGGCTCTAGAATCTGTGAGCAGTCTCTAGAAACTGTGGGCAGGATCTAGAAACTGTGGGCAGGATCTAGAAACTGTGGGCAGGCTCTAGAAACTGTGAGCAGGCTCTAGAAACTGTGGGCAGTATCTAGAAAATGTGGGCAGGCTCTAGAAACTGTGAGTAGGGTCTAGAAACTGAGGGCAGTCTCTAGGAAATGTGAGCAGGCTCTAGGAACTGTGAGCAGGGCCTATAAACTGTGAGCAGGCTCCAGAAACTGTGGGTAGGCTCTAGAAACTGTGAGCAGGCTCTAGAAAGTGTGAGGAGGCTCTAGAAACTGTGGGAAGCCTCTAGAATCTGTGGGCAGGCTCTAGAATCTGTGAGCAGTCTCTAGAAACTGTGGGCAGGCTCCAGAAACTGTGAGTACACTCTAGAAATTGTGGAAAGGCTCTAGAAACTGTGGGGAGCCTCTAAAAACTGTGGGAAGGATCTAGAAACTGTCAGCAGTCTCTAGAAACTGTGGGCAGGTTGTACAAACTGCGGGCATGCTCTTGAAACTGTGGGAACCCTCTAGAAATTGTCAGCAGGCTCTAGAAACTGTGGGCAGTCCCTAGAAACTGCAGGCCGGCTCTAGAAACTATGGGAAGGCTCTAAAAACTGTGAGAAGGCTCCAGAAACTGTGGGCAGGCTCTAGAATATGTGGGCAGGTTCTAGAAACTGTGGGCAGGCTCTAGAATCTATGGGCAGGCTCTAGAATCTGTGAGCAGGCTCTAGAATCTGTGGGCAGGCTCTAGAATCTGTGGGCAGGCTCTAGAATCTATGGGCAGGCTCTAGAATCTGTGGGCAGGATCTAGAATCTATGGGCAGGCTCTAGAATCTGTGAGCAGTCTCTAGAAACTGTGGGCAGGTTCTAGAAACTGTGGGCAGGATCTAGAAACTGTGGGCAGGCTCTAGAAACTGTGAGCAGGCTCTATAAACTATGGGCCGGGTCTAGAAAATGTGAACAGGCTCTAGAAACTGTGGGGAGGCTGTAGAAACTGTGGGGAATCTCTAGAAACTGTGGGAAGGATCTAGAAACTATTTGCAGGCTCTTGAAACTGTGAGAAGGCTCCAGAAACTGTGGGCAGGCTCTAGAATCTGTGGGCAGGCTCTAGAATCTGTGAGCAGGCTCTAGAATCTGTGGGCAGGCTCTAGAATCTGTGAGCAGTCTCTAGAAACTCTGGGCAGGATCTAGAAACTGTGGGCAGAATCTAGAAACTGTGTGCAGGCTCCAGAAACTGTTAGCAGGATCTAGAAACTGTGAGCAGGCTGTAGAAACTGTGGGCAGGCTCTAGAAACCGTTAGCAGGTTCTAGATTCTGTTAGCACGATCTAGAAACTGTGAGCAGGCTCTAGAAACTGTGGGCAGACTCTAGAATCTTTGAGTAGGCTCTAGACACTGTGGGCAGTCTATAAAATATGTGAGCAGTCTCTAGAAACTGTGAGCAGGCTTTAGAAACTGTGGGCAGGTTCTGGAAACTGTGAGCAGGCTCTAGAATATGTGGGAAGCCTCTACAAACATTGGGAAGCCTCTAGAAACTGTAGGCAGGATCTAGAAACTGTGGGCAGAAAATAGGAACTGTGGGCAGGCTCTAGAAACTGCGAGCAGGCTCTAGAAGCTGTGGGCAGGCTCTAGAAACTGTGGGAATCATCTAGAAACTGTGATTAGGGTCTAGAAACTATGGGCATGCTCTAGAAACTGTGGGAAGCCTCTAGAAACTGTGGGCAGGATCTAGAAAATGTGGGCAGGCTCTAGAAACTGTGAGCAGGGCCTAGAAACTGTGAGCAGGCACCAGAAACTGTGGGTAGGCTCTAGAAACTGTGAGCAGGCTCTAGAAAATATAGAGAGGCTCTAGAAACTGTGGGAACCCTCTAGAATCTGTGGGCAGGCTCTAGAAACTGTGCGTAGGCTCCAGAAAATGTGGGGAGGCTCTAGAATCTGTGGGCAGGCTCTAGAATCTGTGGGAAGGCTCTAGAATCTGTGGGAAGGCTCTAGAATCTGTGGGCAGGCTCTAGAATCTGTGGGCAGGCTCTAGAAACTATGGGCAGGGTCTAGAATCTATGGGGAGGCTCTAGAAACTGTGAGTAGGCTCTAGAAACTGTGGGCAGGCTCTAGAATCTGTGAGCAGTCTCTAGAAACTGTGGGCAGGATCTAGAAACTGTGAGCAGGGCCTAGAAACTGTGAGCAGGCACCAGAAACTGTGGGTAGGCTCTAGAAACTGTGAGCAAGCTCTAGAAAATATAGAGAGGCTCTAGAAACTGTGGAAAGCCTCTAGCATCTGTGGGCAGGCTCTAGAAACTGTGAGTATGCTCCAGAAAATGTAGGCAGGCTCTAGAATCTGTGGGCACTCTCTAGAATCTGTGGGCAGGCTCTAGAATCTGTGGGCAGGCTCTAGAAACTGTGACCAGTATCTAGGAACTCTATGGCCAGGCTCTAGAAACTGTGAGTAGGCTCTAGAAACTGTGGGCAGGCTCTAGAAACTGTGACCAGTCTCTAGGAACTCTATGGCCAGGCTCTAGAACCTGTGAGTAGGCTCTAGAAACTGTGGGCAGGCTCTAGAATCTGTGAGCAGTCTCTAGAAACTGTGGGCAGGATCTAGAAACTGTGGGCAGGCTCTAGAAACTGTGAGCAGGCTCTAGAAACTGTGGGCCAGGTCTAGGAAATGTGAGCAGGCTCTAGAAGCTGTGAGCAGGGCCTATAAACTGTGAGCAGGCTCCAGAAACTGTGGGTAGGCTCTAGAAACTGTGAGCAGGCTCTAGAAAGTGTGAGGAGGCTCTAGAAACTGTGGGAAGCCTCTAGAATCTGTGGGCAGGCTCTAGAATCTGTGAGCAGTCTCTAGAAACTGTGGGCATGCTCCAGAAACTGTGAGTACACTCTAGAAATTGTGGAAAGGCTCTAGAAACTGTGGGGAGCCTCTAAAAACTGTGGGAAGGATCTAGAAACTGACAGCAGTCTCTAGAAACTGTGGGCAGTCTCTAGAAACTGCAGGCCGGCTCTAGAAACTGTGGGAAGGCTCTAGAAACTGTGAGCAGGGCCTAGAAACAGTGAGCACCAGAAACTGTGGGTAGGCTCTAGAAACTGTGAGAAGGCTCCAGAAACTGGGCCGGCTCTAGAATATGTGGGCAGGTTCTAGAATCTGTGAGCAGTCTCTAGAATCTGTGGGCAGGCTCTAGAATCTGTGGGCAGGCTCTAGAATCTATGGGCAGGCTCTAGAATCTGTGAGCAGTCTCTAGACACTGTGGGCAGGTTCTAGAAACTGTGGGCAGGATCTAGAAACTGTGGGCAGGCTCTAGAAACTGTGAGCAGTCTCTAGAAACTGTGGGCAGGATCTAGAAACTGTGAGCAGGGCCTAGAAACTGTGAGCAGGCACCAGAAACTGTGGGTAGGCTCTAGAAACTGTGAGCAAGCTCTAGAAAATATAGAGAGGCTCTAGAAACTGTGGAAAGCCTCTAGCATCTGTGGGCAGGCTCTAGAAACTGTGAGTATGCTCCAGAAAATGTAGGCAGGCTCTAGAATCTGTGGGCACTCTCTAGAATCTGTGGGCAGGCTCTAGAATCTGTGGGCAGGCTCTAGAAACTGTGACCAGTATCTAGGAACTCTATGGCCAGGCTCTAGAACCTGTGAGTAGGCTCTAGAAACTGTGGGCAGGCTCTAGAATCTGTGAGCAGTCTCTAGAAACTGTGGGCAGGATCTAGAAACTGTGGGCAGGCTCTAGAAACTGTGAGCAGGCTCTAGAAACTGTGGGCCAGGTCTAGGAAATGTGAGCAGGCTCTAGAAGCTGTGAGCAGGGCCTATAAACTGTGAGCAGGCTCCAGAAACTGTGGGTAGGCTCTAGAAACTGTGAACAGGCTCTAGAAAGTGTGAGGAGGCTCTAGAAACTGTGAGAAGGCTCCAGAAACTGGGCCGGCTCTAGAATATGTGGGCAGGTTCTAGAATCTGTGAGCAGTCTCTAGAAACTGTGGGCAGGCTCTAGAATCTGTGGGCAGGCTCTAGAATCTATAGGCAGGCTCTAGAATCTGTGAGCAGTCTCTAGAAACTGTGGGCAGGTTCTAGAAACTGTGGGCAGGATCTAGAAACTGTGGGCAGGCTCTAGAAACTGTGAGCAGGCTCTATAAACTATGGGCCGGGTCTAGAAAATGTGAACAGGCTCTAGAAACTGTGGGGAGGCTGTAGAAACTGTGGGGAATCTCTAGAAACTGTGGGAAGGATCTAGAAACTATTTGCAGGATCTAGAAACTGTGGGCAGGATCTAGAAACTGTGTGCAGGCTCTAGAAACTGTGGGTAGGCTCTAGAAACGGAGTGAAGCCTCTAGAAACTGTGGGCAGGACCTAGAAACTGTGGGCAGGCTCTAGAAACTGTGATCAGTGTCTAGAAACTGAGGGCAGGATCTAGAGACTGTGAGCAGGCTCTAGAAATGGTGGGCATGCTCTAGAAACTGTGCGCAGGCTCCAGAAACTTTGGGCCCGCTCCAGAAACTGTGGGCAGGCTCTAGAAAATGTGGGCCGGCTCCAGAAACTGTGGACAGTCTCTGGAAACATTTAGCAGGCTCCAGAATCTGTACGCAGGCTCTAGAAACTGTGAGCAGGCTCTAGAAACTGTGGGCAGGCTCTAGAAACTGTTAGCAGGTTCTAGAATCTGTTAGCACGATCTAGGAACTGTGAGCAGGCTCTAGAAACTGTGGGCAGACTCTAGAATCTGTTAGCACGATCTAGGAACTGTGAGCAGGCTCTAGAAACTGTGGGCAGACTCTAGAATCTGTGGGCAGGCTCTAGAAACTGTGAGTATGCTCCAGAAAATGTGAGCAGGCTCTAGAAACTGTGGGCAGTCTATAAAATATGTGAGCAGTCTCTAGAAACTGTGAGCAGGCTTTAGAAACTGTGGGCAGGTTCTGGAAACTGTGAGCAGGCTCTAGAATATGTGGGAAGCCTCTACAAACATTGGGAAGCCTCTAGAAACTGTAGGCAGGATCTAGAAACTGTGGGCAGAAAATAGGAACTGTGGGCAGGCTCTAGAAACTGCGAGCAGGCTCTAGAAACTGTGGGCAGGCTCTAGAAACTGTGGGAATCATCTAGAAACTGTGATTAGGGTCTAGAAACTATGGGCATGCTCTAGAAACTGTGGGAAGCCTCTAGAAACTGTGGGCAGGATCTAGAAAATGTGGGCAGGCTCTAGAAACTGTGAGCAGGGCCTAGAAACTGTGAGCAGGCACCAGAAACTGTGGATAGGCTCTAGAAACTGTGAGCAGGCTCTAGAAAATATAGAGAGGCTCTAGAAACTGTGGGAACCCTCTAGAATCTGTGGGCAGGCTCTAGAAACTGTGAGTAGGCTCCAGAAAATGTGGGCAGGCTCTAGAAACTGTGAGCAGGGCCTAGAAACTGTGAGCAGGCACGAGAAACTGTGGGTAGGCTCTACAAACTGTGAGCAGGCTCTAGAAAATATAGAGAGGCTCTAGAAACTGTGGGAACCCTCTAGAATCTGTGGGCAGGCTCTAGAAACTGTGAGTAGGCTCCAGAAAATGTGGGCAGGCTCTAGAATCTGTGGGCAGGCTCTAGAATCTGTGGGAAGGCTCTAGAATCTGTGGGAAGGCTCTAGAATCTGTGGGCAGGCTCTAGAATCTGTGGGCAGGCTCTAGAAACTATGGGCAGGGTCTAGAATCTATGGGGAGGCTCTAGAAACTGTGAGTAGGCTCTAGAAACTGTGGGCAGGCTCTAGAATCTGTGAGCAGTCTCTAGAAACTGTGGGCAGGATCTAGAAACTGTGAGCAGGGCCTAGAAACTGTGAGCAGGCACCAGAAACTGTGGGTAGGCTCTAGAAACTGTGAGCAAGCTCTAGAAAATATAGAGAGGCTCTAGAAACTGTGGAAAGCCTCTAGAATCTGTGGGCAGGCTCTAGAAACTGTGAGTATGCTCCAGAAAATGTAGGCAGGCTCTAGAATCTGTGGGCACTCTCTAGAATCTGTGGGCAGGCTCTAGAATCTGTGGGCAGGCTCTAGAAACTGTGACCAGTATCTAGGAACTCTATGGCCAGGCTCTAGAAACTGTGAGTAGGCTCTAGAAACTGTGGGCAGGCTCTAGAATCTGTGAGCAGTCTCTAGAAACTGTGGGCAGGATCTAGAAACTGTGGGCAGGCTCTAGAAACTGTGAGCAGGCTCTAGAAACTGTGGGCCAGGTCTAGGAAATGTGAGCAGGCTCTAGAAGCTGTGAGCAGGGCCTATAAACTGTGAGCAGGCTCCAGAAACTGTGGGTAGGCTCTAGAAACTGTGAGCAGGCTCTAGAAAGTGTGAGGAGGCTCTAGAAACTGTGGGAAGCCTCTAGAATCTGTGGGCAGGCTCTAGAATCTGTGAGCAGTCTCTAGAAACTGTGGGCATGCTCCAGAAACTGTGAGTACACTCTAGAAATTGTGGAAAGGCTCTAGAAACTGTGGGGAGCCTCTAAAAACTGTGGGAAGGATCTAGAAACTGACAGCAGTCTCTAGAAACTGTGGGCAGTCTCTAGAAACTGCAGGCCGGCTCTAGAAACTGTGGGAAGGCTCTAGAAACTGTGAGCAGGGCCTAGAAACAGTGAGCACCAGAAACTGTGGGTAGGCTCTAGAAACTGTGAGAAGGCTCCAGAAACTGGGCCGGCTCTAGAATATGTGGGCAGGTTCTAGAATCTGTGAGCAGTCTCTAGAATCTGTGGGCAGGCTCTAGAATCTGTGAGCAGTCTCTAGAAACTGTGGGCAGGTTCTAGAAACTGTGGGCAGGATCTAGAAACTGTGGGCAGGCTCTAGAAACTGTGAGCAGTCTCTAGAAACTGTGGGCAGGATCTAGAAACTGTGAGCAGGGCCTAGAAACTGTGAGCAGGCACCAGAAACTGTGGGTAGGCTCTAGAAACTGTGAGCAAGCTCTAGAAAATATAGAGAGGCTCTAGAAACTGTGGAAAGCCTCTAGCATCTGTGGGCAGGCTCTAGAAACTGTGAGTATGCTCCAGAAAATGTAGGCAGGCTCTAGAATCTGTGGGCACTCTCTAGAATCTGTGGGCAGGCTCTAGAATCTGTGGGCAGGCTCTAGAAACTGTGACCAGTATCTAGGAACTCTATGGCCAGGCTCTAGAACCTGTGAGTAGGCTCTAGAAACTGTGGGCAGGCTCTAGAATCTGTGAGCAGTCTCTAGAAACTGTGGGCAGGATCAAGAAACTGTGGGCAGGCTCTAGAAACTGTGAGCAGGCTCTAGAAACTGTGGGCCAGGTCTAGGAAATGTGAGCAGGCTCTAGAAGCTGTGAGCAGGGCCTATAAACTGTGAGCAGGCTCCAGAAACTGTGGGTAGGCTCTAGAAACTGTGAGCAGGCTCTAGAAAGTGTGAGGAGGCTCTAGAAACTGTGGGAAGCCTCTAGAATCTGTGGGCAGGCTCTAGAATCTGTGAGCAGTCTCTAGAAACTGTGGGCATGCTCCAGAAACTGTGAGTACACTCTAGAAATTGTGGAAAGGCTCTAGAAACTGTGAGTATGCTCCAGAAAATGTAGGCAGGCTCTAGAATCTGTGGGCACTCTCTAGAATCTGTGGGCAGGCTCTAGAATCTGTGGGCAGGCTCTAGAAACTGTGACCAGTATCTAGGAACTCTATGGCCAGGCTCTAGAAACTGTGAGTAGGCTCTAGAAACTGTGGGCAGGCTCTAGAATCTGTGAGCAGTCTCTAGAAACTGTGGGCAGGATCTAGAAACTGTGGGCAGGCTCTAGAAACTGTGAGCAGGCTCTAGAAACTGTGGGCCAGGTCTAGGAAATGTGAGCAGGCTCTAGAAGCTGTGAGCAGGGCCTATAAACTGTGAGCAGGCTCCAGAAACTGTGGGTAGGCTCTAGAAATTGTGAGCAGGCTCTAGAAAGTGTGAGGAGGCTCTAGAAACTGTGGGAAGCCTCTAGAATCTGTGGGCAGGCTCTAGAATCTGTGAGCAGTCTCTAGAAACTGTGGGCATGCTCCAGAAACTGTGAGTACACTCTAGAAATTGTGGAAAGGATCTAGAAACTGTGGGGAGCCTCTAAAAACTGTGGGAAGGATCTAGAAACTGACAGCAGTCTCTAGAAACTGTGGGCAGTCTCTAGAAACTGCAGGCCGGCTCTAGAAACTGTGGGAAGGCTCTAGAAACTGTGAGCAGGGCCTAGAAACAGTGAGCACCAGAAACTGTGGGTAGGCTCTAGAAACTGTGAGAAGGCTCCAGAAACTGGGCAGGCTCTAGAATATGTGGGCAGGTTCTAGAATCTGTGAGCAGTCTCTAGAATCTGTGGGCAGGCTCTAGAATCTGTGGGCAGGCTCTAGAATCTGTGAGCAGTCTCTAGAAACTGTGGGCAGGTTCTAGAAACTGTGGGCAGGATCTAGAAACTGTGGGCAGGCTCTAGAAACTGTGAGCAGGCTCTATAAACTATGGGCCGGGTCTAGAAAATGTGAACAGGCTCTAGAAACTGTGGGGAGGCTGTAGAAACTGTGGGGAATCTCTAGAAACTGTGGGAAGGATCTAGAAACTATTTGCAGGATCTAGAAACTGTGGGCAGGATCTAGAAACTGTGTGCAGGCTCTAGAAACTGTGGGTAGGCTCTAGAAACGGAGGGAAGCCTCTAGAAACTGTGGGCAGGATCTAGAAACTGTGGGCAGGCTCTAGAAACTGTGGGCAGTATCTAGAAAATGTGGGCAGGCTCTAGAAACTGTGAGCAGAGCCTAGAAACTGTGAGCAGGCACCAGAAACTGTGGGTAGGCTCTAGAAACTGTGAGCAGGCTCTAGAAAATATAGAGAGGCTCTAGAAACTGTGGGAACCCTCTAGAATCTGTGGGCAGGCTCTAGAATCTGTGAGCAGTCTCTAGAAACTGTGGGCAGGATCTAGAAACTGTGGGCAGGCTCTAGAAACTGTGGGAATCATCTAGAAACTGTGATTAGGGTCTATAAACTATGGGCATGCTCTAGACACTGTGGGAAGCCTCTAGAAACTGTGGGCAGGATCTAGAAAATGTGGGCAGGCTCTAGAAACTGTGAGCAGGGCCTAGAAACTGTGAGCAGGCACCAGAAACTGGGTAGGCTCTAGAAACTGTGAGCAGGCTCTAGAAAATATAGAGAGGCTCTAGAAACTGTGGGAACCCTCTAGAATCTGTGGGCAGGCTCTAGAAACTGTGAGTAGGCTCCAGAAAATGTGGGGAGGCTCTAGAATCTGTGGGCAGGCTCTAGAATCTGTGGGAAGGCTCTAGAATCTGTGGGAAGGCTCTAGAATCTGTGGGCAGGCTCTAGAATCTGTGGGCAGGCTCTAGAAACTATGGGCAGGGTCTAGAATCTATGGGGAGGCTCTAGAAACTGTGAGTAGGCTCTAGAAACTGTGGGCAGGCTCTAGAATCTGTGAGCAGTCTCTAGAAACTGTGGGCAGGATCTAGAAACTGTGAGCAGGGCCTAGAAACTGTGAGCAGGCACCAGAAACTGTGGGTAGGCTCTAGAAACTGTGAGCAAGCTCTAGAAAATATAGAGAGGCTCTAGAAACTGTGGAAAGCCTCTAGCATCTGTGGGCAGGCTCTAGAAACTGTGAGTATGCTCCAGAAAATGTAGGCAGGCTCTAGAATCTGTGGGCACTCTCTAGAATCTGTGGGCAGGCTCTAGAATCTGTGGGCAGGCTCTAGAAACTGTGACCAGTATCTAGGAACTCTATGGCCAGGCTCTAGAAACTGTGAGTAGGCTCTAGAAACTGTGGGCAGGCTCTAGAAACTGTGACCAGTCTCTAGGAACTCTATGGCCAGGCTCTAGAACCTGTGAGTAGGCTCTAGAAACTGTGGGCAGGCTCTAGAATCTGTGAGCAGTCTCTAGAAACTGTGGGCAGGATCTAGAAACTGTGGGCAGGCTCTAGAAACTGTGAGCAGGCTCTAGAAACTGTGGGCCAGGTCTAGGAAATGTGAGCAGGCTCTAGAAGCTGTGAGCAGGGCCTATAAACTGTGAGCAGGCTCCAGAAACTGTGGGTAGGCTCTAGAAACTGTGAGCAGGCTCTAGAAAGTGTGAGGAGGCTCTAGAAACTGTGGGAAGCCTCTAGAATCTGTGGGCAGGCTCTAGAATCTGTGAGCAGTCTCTAGAAACTGTGGGCATGCTCCAGAAACTGTGAGTACACTCTAGAAATTGTGGAAAGGCTCTAGAAACTGTGGGGAGCCTCTAAAAACTGTGGGAAGGATCTAGAAACTGACAGCAGTCTCTAGAAACTGTGGGCAGTCTCTAGAAACTGCAGGCCGGCTCTAGAAACTGTGGGAAGGCTCTAGAAACTGTGAGCAGGGCCTAGAAACAGTGAGCACCAGAAACTGTGGGTAGGCTCTAGAAACTGTGAGAAGGCTCCAGAAACTGGGCCGGCTCTAGAATATGTGGGCAGGTTCTAGAATCTGTGAGCAGTCTCTAGAATCTGTGGGCAGGCTCTAGAATCTGTGAGCAGTCTCTAGAAACTGTGGGCAGGTTCTAGAAACTGTGGGCAGGATCTAGAAACTGTGGGCAGGCTCTAGAAACTGTGAGCAGTCTCTAGAAACTGTGGGCAGGATCTAGAAACTGTGAGCAGGGCCTAGAAACTGTGAGCAGGCACCAGAAACTGTGGGTAGGCTCTAGAAACTGTGAGCAAGCTCTAGAAAATATAGAGAGGCTCTAGAAACTGTGGAAAGCCTCTAGCATCTGTGGGCAGGCTCTAGAAACTGTGAGTATGCTCCAGAAAATGTAGGCAGGCTCTAGAATCTGTGGGCACTCTCTAGAATCTGTGGGCAGGCTCTAGAATCTGTGGGCAGGCTCTAGAAACTGTGACCAGTATCTAGGAACTCTATGGCCAGGCTCTAGAACCTGTGAGTAGGCTCTAGAAACTGTGGGCAGGCTCTAGAATCTGTGAGCAGTCTCTAGAAACTGTGGGCAGGATCAAGAAACTGTGGGCAGGCTCTAGAAACTGTGAGCAGGCTCTAGAAACTGTGGGCCAGGTCTAGGAAATGTGAGCAGGCTCTAGAAGCTGTGAGCAGGGCCTATAAACTGTGAGCAGGCTCCAGAAACTGTGGGTAGGCTCTAGAAACTGTGAACAGGCTCTAGAAAGTGTGAGGAGGCTCTAGAAACTGTGAGAAGGCTCCAGAAACTGGGCCGGCTCTAGAATATGTGGGCAGGTTCTAGAATCTGTGAGCAGTCTCTAGAAACTGTGGGCAGGCTCTAGAATCTGTGGGCAGGCTCTAGAATCTATAGGCAGGCTCTAGAATCTGTGAGCAGTCTCTAGAAACTGTGGGCAGGTTCTAGAAACTGTGGGCAGGATCTAGAAACTGTGGGCAGGCTCTAGAAACTGTGAGCAGGCTCTATAAACTATGGGCCGGGTCTAGAAAATGTGAACAGGCTCTAGAAACTGTGGGGAGGCTGTAGAAACTGTGGGGAATCTCTAGAAACTGTGGGAAGGATCTAGAAACTATTTGCAGGATCTAGAAACTGTGGGCAGGATCTAGAAACTGTGTGCAGGCTCTAGAAACTGTGGGTAGGCTCTAGAAACGGAGTGAAGCCTCTAGAAACTGTGGGCAGGATCTAGAAACTGTGGGCAGGCTCTAGAAACTGTGATCAGTGTCTAGAAACTGAGGGCAGGATCTAGAGACTGTGAGCAGGCTCTAGAAATGGTGGGCATGCTCTAGAAACTGTGCGCAGGCTCCAGAAACTTTGGGCCCGCTCCAGAAACTGTGGGCAGGCTCTAGAAAATGTGGGCCGGCTCCAGAAACTGTGGACAGTCTCTGGAAACATTTAGCAGGCTCCAGAATCTGTAAGCAGGCTCTAGAAACTGTGAGCAGGCTCTAGAAACTGTGGGCAGGCTCTAGAAACTGTTAGCAGGTTCTAGAATCTGTTAGCACGATCTAGGAACTGTGAGCAGGCTCTAGAAACTGTGGGCAGACTCTAGAATCTGTTAGCACGATCTAGGAACTGTGAGCAGGCTCTAGAAACTGTGGGCAGACTCTAGAAACTGTAGGCAGGATCTAGAAACTGTGGGCAGAAAATAGGAACTGTGGGCAGGCTCTAGAAACTGCGAGCAGGCTCTAGAAACTGTGGGCAGGCTCTAGAAACTGTGGGAATCATCTAGAAACTGTGATTAGGGTCTAGAAACTATGGGCATGCTCTAGAAACTGTGGGAAGCCTCTAGAAACTGTGGACAGGATCTAGAAAATGTGGGCAGGCTCTAGAAACTGTGAGCAGGGCCTAGAAACTGTGAGCAGGCACCAGAAACTGTGGGTAGGCTCTAGAAACTGTGAGCAGGCTCTAGAAAATATAGAGAGGCTCTAGAAACTGTGGGAACCCTCTAGAATCTGTGGGCAGGCTCTAGAAACTGTGCGTAGGCTCCAGAAAATGTGGGGAGGCTCTAGAATCTGTGGGCAGGCTCTAGAATCTGTGGGAAGGCTCTAGAATCTGTGGGAAGGCTCTAGAATCTGTGGGCAGGCTCTAGAAACTATGGGCAGGGTCTAGAATCTATGGGGAGGCTCTAGAAACTGTGAGTAGGCTCTAGAAACTGTGGGCAGGCTCTAGAATCTGTGAGCAGTCTCTAGAAACTGTGGGCAGGATCTAGAAACTGTGAGCAGGGCCTAGAAACTGTGAGCAGGCACCAGAAACTGTGGGTAGGCTCTAGAAACTGTGAGCAAGCTCTAGAAAATATAGAGAGGCTCTAGAAACTGTGGAAAGCCTCTAGCATCTGTGGGCAGGCTCTAGAAACTGTGAGTATGCTCCAGAAAATGTAGGCAGGCTCTAGAATCTGTGGGCACTCTCTAGAATCTGTGGGCAGGCTCTAGAATCTGTGGGCAGGCTCTAGAAACTGTGACCAGTATCTAGGAACTCTATGGCCAGGCTCTAGAACCTGTGAGTAGGCTCTAGAAACTGTGGGCAGGCTCTAGAAACTGTGACCAGTCTCTAGGAACTCTATGGCCAGGCTCTAGAACCTGTGAGTAGGCTCTAGAAACTGTGGGCAGGCTCTAGAATCTGTGAGCAGTCTCTAGAAACTGTGGGCAGGATCTAGAAACTGTGGGCAGGCTCTAGAAACTGTGAGCAGGCTCTAGAAACTGTGGGCCAGGTCTAGGAAATGTGAGCAGGCTCTAGAAGCTGTGAGCAGGGCCTATAAACTGTGAGCAGGCTCCAGAAACTGTGGGTAGGCTCTAGAAACTGTGAGCAGGCTCTAGAAAGTGTGAGGAGGCTCTAGAAACTGTGGGAAGCCTCTAGAATCTGTGGGCAGGCTCTAGAATCTGTGAGCAGTCTCTAGAAACTGTGGGCATGCTCCAGAAACTGTGAGTACACTCTAGAAATTGTGGAAAGGCTCTAGAAACTGTGGGGAGCCTCTAAAAACTGTGGGAAGGATCTAGAAACTGACAGCAGTCTCTAGAAACTGTGGGCAGTCTCTAGAAACTGCAGGCCGGCTCTAGAAACTGTGAGAAGGCTCCAGAAACTGGGCCGGCTCTAGAATATGTGGGCAGGTTCTAGAATCTGTGAGCAGTCTCTAGAATCTGTGGGCAGGCTCTAGAATCTGTGGGCAGGCTCTAGAATCTATGGGCAGGCTCTAGAATCTGTGAGCAGTCTCTAGAAACTGTGGGCAGGTTCTAGAAACTGTGGGCAGGATCTAGAAACTGTGGGCAGGCTCTAGAAACTGTGAGCAATCTCTAGAAACTGTGGGCAGGATCTAGAAACTGTGAGCAGGGCCTAGAAACTGTGAGCAGGCACCAGAAACTGTGGGTAGGCTCTAGAAACTGTGAGCAAGCTCTAGAAAATATAGAGAGGCTCTAGAAACTGTGGAAAGCCTCTAGCATCTGTGGGCAGGCTCTAGAAACTGTGAGTATGCTCCAGAAAATGTAGGCAGGCTCTAGAATCTGTGGGCACTCTCTAGAATCTGTGGGCAGGCTCTAGAATCTGTGGGCAGGCTCTAGAAACTGTGACCAGTATCTAGGAACTCTATGGCCAGGCTCTAGAACCTGTGAGTAGGCTCTAGAAACTGTGGGCAGGCTCTAGAATCTGTGAGCAGTCTCTAGAAACTGTGGGCAGGATCTAGAAACTGTGGGCAGGCTCTAGAAACTGTGAGCAGGCTCTAGAAACTGTGGGCCAGGTCTAGGAAATGTGAGCAGGCTCTAGAAGCTGTGAGCAGGGCCTATAAACTGTGAGCAGGCTCCAGAAACTGTGGGTAGGCTCTAGAAACTGTGAACAGGCTCTAGAAAGTGTGAGGAGGCTCTAGAAACTGTGAGAAGGCTCCAGAAACTGGGCCGGCTCTAGAATATGTGGGCAGGTTCTAGAATCTGTGAGCAGTCTCTAGAAACTGTGGGCAGGCTCTAGAATCTGTGGGCAGGCTCTAGAATCTATAGGCAGGCTCTAGAATCTGTGAGCAGTCTCTAGAAACTGTGGGCAGGTTCTAGAAACTGTGGGCAGGATCTAGAAACTGTGGGCAGGCTCTAGAAACTGTGAGCAGGCTCTATAAACTATGGGCCGGGTCTAGAAAATGTGAACAGGCTCTAGAAACTGTGGGGAGGCTGTAGAAACTGTGGGGAATCTCTAGAAACTGTGGGAAGGATCTAGAAACTATTTGCAGGATCTAGAAACTGTGGGCAGGATCTAGAAACTGTGTGCAGGCTCTAGAAACTGTGGGTAGGCTCTAGAAACGGAGGGAAGCCTCTAGAAACTGTGGGCAGGATCTAGAAACTGTGGGCAGGCTCTAGAAACTGTGATCAGTGTCTAGAAACTGAGGGCAGGATCTAGAGACTGTGAGCAGGCTCTAGAAATGGTGGGCATGCTCTAGAAACTGTGCGCAGGCTCCAGAAACTTTGGGCCCGCTCCAGAAACTGTGGGCAGGCTCTAGAAAATGTGGGCCGGCTCCAGAAACTGTGGACAGTCTCTGGAAACATTTAGCAGGCTCCAGAATCTGTAAGCAGGCTCTAGAAACTGTGAGCAGGCTCTAGAAACTGTGGGCAGGCTCTAGAAACTGTTAGCAGGTTCTAGAATCTGTTAGCACGATCTAGGAACTGTGAGCAGGCTCTAGAAACTGTGGGCAGACTCTAGAATCTGTTAGCACGATCTAGGAACTGTGAGCAGGCTCTAGAAACTGTGGGCAGACTCTAGAAACTGTAGGCAGGATCTAGAAACTGTGGGCAGAAAATAGGAACTGTGGGCAGGCTCTAGAAACTGCGAGCAGGCTCTAGAAACTGTGGGCAGGCTCTAGAAACTGTGGGAATCATCTAGAAACTGTGATTAGGGTCTAGAAACTATGGGCATGCTCTAGAAACTGTGGGAAGCCTCTAGAAACTGTGGACAGGATCTAGAAAATGTGGGCAGGCTCTAGAAACTGTGAGCAGGGCCTAGAAACTGTGAGCAGGCACCAGAAACTGTGGGTAGGCTCTAGAAACTGTGAGCAGGCTCTAGAAAATATAGAGAGGCTCTAGAAACTGTGGGAACCCTCTAGAATCTGTGGGCAGGCTCTAGAAACTGTGCGTAGGCTCCAGAAAATGTGGGGAGGCTCTAGAATCTGTGGGCAGGCTCTAGAATCTGTGGGAAGGCTCTAGAATCTGTGGGAAGGCTCTAGAATCTGTGGGCAGGCTCTAGAAACTATGGGCAGGGTCTAGAATCTATGGGGAGGCTCTAGAAACTGTGAGTAGGCTCTAGAAACTGTGGGCAGGCTCTAGAATCTGTGAGCAGTCTCTAGAAACTGTGGGCAGGATCTAGAAACTGTGAGCAGGGCCTAGAAACTGTGAGCAGGCACCAGAAACTGTGGGTAGGCTCTAGAAACTGTGAGCAAGCTCTAGAAAATATAGAGAGGCTCTAGAAACTGTGGAAAGCCTCTAGCATCTGTGGGCAGGCTCTAGAAACTGTGAGTATGCTCCAGAAAATGTAGGCAGGCTCTAGAATCTGTGGGCACTCTCTAGAATCTGTGGGCAGGCTCTAGAATCTGTGGGCAGGCTCTAGAAACTGTGACCAGTATCTAGGAACTCTATGGCCAGGCTCTAGAACCTGTGAGTAGGCTCTAGAAACTGTGGGCAGGCTCTAGAATCTGTGAGCAGTCTCTAGAAACTGTGGGCAGGATCTAGAAACTGTGGGCAGGCTCTAGAAACTGTGAGCAGGCTCTAGAAACTGTGGGCCAGGTCTAGGAAATGTGAGCAGGCTCTAGAAGCTGTGAGCAGGGCCTATGAACTGTGAGCAGGCTCCAGAAACTGTGGGTAGGCTCTAGAAACTGTGAACAGGCTCTAGAAAGTGTGAGGAGGCTCTAGAAACTGTGAGAAGGCTCCAGAAACTGGCCGGCTCTAGAATATGTGGGCAGGTTCTAGAATCTGTGAGCAGTCTCTAGAAACTGTGGGCAGGCTCTAGAATCTGTGGGCAGGCTCTAGAATCTATAGGCAGGCTCTAGAATCTGTGAGCAGTCTCTAGAAACTGTGGGCAGGTTCTAGAAACTGTGGGCAGGATCTAGAAACTGTGGGCAGGCTCTAGAAACTGTGAGCAGGCTCTATAAACTATGGGCCGGGTCTAGAAAATGTGAACAGGCTCTAGAAACTGTGGGGAGGCTGTAGAAACTGTGGGGAATCTCTAGAAACTGTGGGAAGGATCTAGAAACTATTTGCAGGATCTAGAAACTGTGGGCAGGATCTAGAAACTGTGTGCAGGCTCTAGAAACTGTGGGTAGGCTCTAGAAACGGAGTGAAGCCTCTAGAAACTGTGGGCAGGATCTAGAAACTGTGGGCAGGCTCTAGAAACTGTGATCAGTGTCTAGAAACTGAGGGCAGGATCTAGAGACTGTGAGCAGGCTCTAGAAATGGTGGGCATGCTCTAGAAACTGTGCGCAGGCTCCAGAAACTTTGGGCCCGCTCCAGAAACTGTGGGCAGGCTCTAGAAAATGTGGGCCGGCTCCAGAAACTGTGGACAGTCTCTGGAAACATTTAGCAGGCTCCAGAATCTGTAAGCAGGCTCTAGAAACTGTGAGCAGGCTCTAGAAACTGTGGGCAGGCTCTAGAAACTGTTAGCAGGTTCTAGAATCTGTTAGCACGATCTAGGAACTGTGAGAAGGCTCTAGAAACTGTGGGCAGACTCTAGAATCTGTTAGCACGATCTAGGAACTGTGAGCAGGCTCTAGAAACTGTGGGCAGACTCTAGAAACTGTAGGCAGGATCTAGAAACTGTGGGCAGAAAATAGGAACTGTGGGCAGGCTCTAGAAACTGCGAGCAGGCTCTAGAAACTGTGGGCAGGCTCTAGAAACTGTGGGAATCATCTAGAAACTGTGATTAGGGTCTAGAAACTATGGGCATGCTCTAGAAACTGTGGGAAGCCTCTAGAAACTGTGGACAGGATCTAGAAAATGTGGGCAGGCTCTAGAAACTGTGAGCAGGGCCTAGAAACTGTGAGCAGGCACCAGAAACTGTGG
Source organism: Balaenoptera acutorostrata (assembly GCF_949987535.1). Classification (NCBI taxonomy): domain Eukaryota; kingdom Metazoa; phylum Chordata; class Mammalia; order Artiodactyla; family Balaenopteridae; genus Balaenoptera; species Balaenoptera acutorostrata. Next base: position 82,630,134 of record NC_080068.1, read on the forward strand.
GTAGGCTCTAGAAACTGAGCAGGCTCTAGAAAATATAGAGAGGCTCTAGAAACTGTGGGAACCCTCTAGAATCTGTGGGCAGGCTCTAGAAACTGTGAGTAGGCTCCAGAAAATGAGGGCAGGCTCTAGAATCTGTGGGCAGGCTCTAGAATCTGTGGGAAGGCTCTAGAATCTGTGGGAAGGCTCTAGAATCTGTGGGCAGGCTCTAGAAACGGTGGGCAGGCTCTAGAAACTATGGGCAGGGTCTAGAATCTATGGGGAGGCTCTAGAAACTGTGACCAGTATCTAGGAACTCTATGGCCAGGCTCTAGAAACTGTGAGTAGGCTCTAGAAACTGTGGGCAGGCTCTAGAATCTGTGAGCAGTCTCTAGAAACTGTGGGCAGGATCTAGAAACTGTGGGCAGGCTCTAGAAACTGTGAGCAGGCTCTAGAAACTGTGGGCCAGGTCTAGGAAATGTGAGCAGGCTCTAGAAGCTGTGAGCAGGGCCTATAAACTGTGAGCAAGCTCCAGAAACTGTGGGTAGGCTCTAGAAACTGTGAGCAGGCTCTAGAAAGTGTGAGGAGGCTCTAGAAACTGTGGGAAGCCTCTAGAATCTGTGGGCAGGCTCTAGAATCTGTGAGCAGTCTCTAGAAACTGTGGGCATGCTCCAGAAACTGTGAGTACACTCTAGAAATTGTGGAAAGGCTCTAGAAACTGTGGGGAGCCTCTAAAAACTGTGGGAAGGATCTAGAAACTGACAGCAGTCTCTAGAAACTGTGGGCAGTCTCTAGAAACTGCAGGCCGGCTCTAGAAACTGTGGGAAGGCTCTAGAAACTGTGAGCAGGGCCTAGAAACAGTGAGCACCAGAAACTGTGGGTAGGCTCTAGAAACTGTGAGAAGGCTCCAGAAACTGGGCAGGCTCTAGAATATGTGGGCAGGTTCTAGAATCTGTGAGCAGTCTCTAGAATCTGTGGGCAGGCTCTAGAATCTGTGGGCAGGCTCTAGAATCTATGGGCAGGCTCTAGAATCTGTGAGCAGTCTCTAGAAACTGTGGGCAGGATCTAGAAACTGTGAGCAGGGCCTAGAAACTGTGAGCAGGCACCAGAAACTGTGGGTAGGCTCTAGAAACTGTGAGCAAGCTCTAGAAAATATAGAAAGGCTCTAGAAACTGTGGAAAGCCTCTAGAATCTGTGGGCAGGCTCTAGAAACTGTGAGTATGCTCCAGAAAATGTAGGCAGGCTCTAGAATCTGTGGGCACTCTCTAGAATCTGTGGGCAGGCTCTAGAATCTGTGGGCAGGCTCTAGAAACTGTGACCAGTATCTAGGAACTCTATGGCCAGGCTCTAGAAACTGTGAGTAGGCTCTAGAAACTGTGGGCAGGCTCTAGAATCTGTGAGCAGTCTCTAGAAACTGTGGGCAGGCTCTAGAATCTGTGGGCAGGGTCTAGAAACTATGGGCAGGGTCTAGAATCTATGGGGAGGCTCTAGAAACTGTGAGTAGGCTCCAGAAACTGTGGGCAGGCTCTAGAATCTGTGAGCAGTCTCTAGAAACTGTGAGCAGGCTCTAGAAACTGTGGGCCAGGTCTAGGAAATGTGAGCAGGCTCTAGAAGCTGTGAGCAGGGCCTATAAAATGTGAGCAGGCTCCAGAAACTGTGGGTAGGCTCTAGAAACTGTGAGCAGGCTCTAGAAAGTGTGAGGAGGCTCTAGAAACTGTGGGAAGCCTCTAGAATCTGTGGGCAGGCTCTAGAATCTGTGAGCAGTCTCTAGAAACTGTGGGCAGGCTCCAGAAACTGTGAGTACACTCTAGAAATTGTGGAAAGGCTCTAGAAACTGTGGGGAGCCTCTAAAAACTGTGGGAAGGATCTAGAAACTGACAGCAGTCTCTAGAAACTGTGGGCAGTCTCTAGAAACTGCAGGCCGGCTCTAGAAACTGTGGGAAGGCTCTAGAAACTGTGAGCAGGGCCTAGAAAAAGTGAGCACCAGAAACTGTGGGTAGGCTCTAGAAACTGTGAGAAGGCTCCAGAAACTGGGCCGGCTCTAGAATATGTGGGCAGGTTCTAGAATCTGTGAGCAGTCTCTAGAAACTGTGGGCAGGCTCTAGAATCTGTGGGCAGGCTCTAGAATCTATAGGCAGGCTCTAGAATCTGTGAGCAGTCTCTAGAAACTGTGGGCAGGTTCTAGAAACTGTGGGCAGGATCTAGAAACTGTGGGCAGGCTCTAGAAACTGTGAGCAGGCTCTATAAACTATGGGCCGGGTCTAGAAAATGTGAACAGGCTCTAGAAACTGTGGGGAGGCTGTAGAAACTGTGGGGAATCTCTAGAAACTGTGGGAAGGATCTAGAAACTATTTGCAGGATCTAGAAACTGTGGGCAGGATCTAGAAACTGTGTGCAGGCTCTAGAAACTGTGGGTAGGCTCTAGAAACGGAGGGAAGCCTCTAGAAACTGTGGGCAGGATCTAGAAACTGTGGGCAGGCTCTAGAAACTGTGATCAGTGTCTAGAAACTGAGGGCAGGATCTAGAGACTGTGAGCAGGCTCTAGAAATGGTGGGCATGCTCTAGAAACTGTGCGCAGGCTCCAGAAACTTTGGGCCCGCTCCAGAAACTGTGGGCAGGCTCTAGAAAATGTGGGCCGGCTCCAGAAACTGTGGACAGTCTCTGGAAACATTTAGCAGGCTCCAGAATCTGTAAGCAGGCTCTAGAAACTGTGAGCAGGCTCTAGAAACTGTGGGCAGGCTCTAGAAACTGTTAGCAGGTTCTAGAATCTGTTAGCACGATCTAGGAACTGTGAGCAGGCTCTAGAAACTGTGGGCAGACTCTAGAATCTGTTAGCACGATCTAGGAACTGTGAGCAGGCTCTAGAAACTGTGGGCAGACTCTAGAATCTGTGGGCAGGCTCTAGAAACTGTGAGTATGCTCCAGAAAATGTGAGCAGGCTCTAGAAACTGTGGGCAGTCTATAAAATATGTGAGCAGTCTCTAGAAACTGTGAGCAGGCTTTAGAAACTGTGGGCAGGTTCTGGAAACTGTGAGCAGGCTCTAGAATATGTGGGAAGCCTCTACAAATATTGGGAAGCCTCTAGAAACTGTAGGCAGGATCTAGAAACTGTGGGCAGAAAATAGGAACTGTGGACAGGCTCTAGAAACTGCGAGCAGGGTCTAGAAACTGTGGGCAGGCTCTAGAAACTGTGGGAATCATCTAGAAACTGTGATTAGGGTCTAGAAACTATGGGCATGCTCTAGAAACTGTGGGAAGCTTCTAGAAACTGTGGGCAGGATCTAGAAAATGTGGGCAGGCTCTAGAAACTGTGAGCAGGGCCTAGAAACTGTGAGCAGGCACGAGAAACTGTGGGTAGGCTCTAGAAACTGTGAGCAGGCTCTAGAAAATATAGAGAGGCTCTAGAAACTATGGGAACCCTCTAGAATCTGTGAGCAGTCTCTAGAAACTGTGGGCAGGTTCTAGAAACTGTGGGCAGGATCTAGAAACTGTGGGCAGGCTCTAGAAACTGTGAGCAGGCTCTATAAACTATGGGCCGGGTCTAGAAAATGTGAACAGGCTCTAGAAACTGTGGGGAGGCTGTAGAAACTGTGGGGAATCTCTAGAAACTGTGGGAAGGATCTAGAAACTATTTGCAGGATCTAGAAACTGTGGGCAGGATCTAGAAACTGTGTGCAGGCTCTAGAAACTGTGGGTAGGCTCTAGAAACGGAGGGAAGCCTCTAGAAACTGTGGGCAGGATCTAGAAACTGTGGGCAGGCTCTAGAAACTGTGGGCAGTATCTAGAAAATGTGGGCAGGCTCTAGAAACTGTGAGCAGAGCCTAGAAACTGTGAGCAGGCACCAGAAACTGTGGGTAGGCTCTAGAAACTGTGAGCAGGCTCTAGAAAATATAGAGAGGCTCTAGAAACTGTGGGAACCCTCTAGAATCTGTGGGCAGGCTCTAGAATCTGTGAGCAGTCTCTAGAAACTGTGGGCAGGATCTAGAAACTGTGGGCAGGATCTAGAAACTGTGGGCAGGCTCTAGAAACTGTGAGCAGGCTCTAGAAACTGTGGGCAGTATCTAGAAAATGTGGGCAGGCTCTAGAAACTGTGAGTAGGGTCTAGAAACTGAGGGCAGTCTCTAGGAAATGTGAGCAGGCTCTAGGAACTGTGAGCAGGGCCTATAAACTGTGAGCAGGCTCCAGAAACTGTGGGTAGGTTCTAGAAACTGTGAGCAGTCTCTAGAAAGTGTGAGGAGGCTCTAGAAAATGTGGGAAGCCTCTAGAATCTGTGGGCAGGCTCTAGAATCTGTGAGCAGTCTCTAGAAACTGTGGGCAGGCTCCAGAAACTGTGAGTACACTCTAGAAATTGTGGAAAGGCTCTAGAAACTGTGGGGAGCCTCTAAAAACTGTGGGAAGGATCTAGAAACTGTCAGCAGTCTCTAGAAACTGTGGGCAGGATCTAGAAACTGTGTGCAGGCTCCAGAAACTGTGAGCAGGATCTAGAAACTGTGAGCAGGCTGTAGAAACTGTGGGCAGGCTCTAGAAATCGTTAGCAGGTTCTAGAATCTGTTAGCACGATCTAGAAACTGTGAGCAGGCTCTAGAAACTGTGGGCAGACTCTAGAATCTTTGAGTAGGCTCTAGACACTGTGGGCAGTCTATAAAATATGTGAGCAGTCTCTAGAAACTGTGAGCAGGCTTTAGAAACTGTGGGCAGGTTCTGGAAACTGTGAGCAGGCTCTAGAATATGTGGGAAGCCTCTACAAACATTGGGAAGCCTCTAGAAACTGTAGGCAGGATCTAGAAACTGTGGACAGAAAATAGGAACTGTGGGCAGGCTCTAGGAACTGCGAGCAGGCTCTAGAAACTGTGGGCAGGCTCTAGAAACTGTGGGAATCATCTAGAAACTGTGATTAGGGTCTAGAAAATATGGGCATGCTCTAGAAACTGTGGGAAGCCTCTAGAAACTGTGGGCAGGATCTAGAAAATGTGGGCAGGCTCTAGAAACTGTGAGCAGGGCCTAGAAACTGTGAGCAGGCACCAGAAACTTTGGGTTGGCTCTAGAAACTGTGAGCAGGCTCTAGAAAATATAGAGAGGCTCTAGAAACTGTGGGAACCCTCTAGAATCTGTGGGCAGGCTCTAGAAACTGTGAGTAGGCTCCAGAATATGTGGACAGGCTCTAGAAACTGTGAGCAGGGCCTAGAAACTGTGAGCAGGCACCAGAAACTGTGGGTAGGCTCTAGAAACTGTGAGCAGGCTCTAGAAAATATAGAGAGGCTCTAGAAACTGTGGGAACCCTCTAGAATCTGTGGGCAGGCTCTAGAAACTGTGAGTAGGCTCCAGAAAATGTGGGCAGGCTCTAGAATCTGTGGGCAGGCTCTAGAATCTGTGGGAAGGCTCTAGAATCTGTGGGCAGGCTCTAGAATCTGTGGGCAGGCTCTAGAAACTATGGGCAGGGTCTAGAATCTATGGGGAGGCTCTAGAAACTGTGAGTAGGCTCTAGAAACTGTGGGCAGGCTCTAGAATCTGTGAGCAGTCTCTAGAAACTGTGGGCAGGATCTAGAAACTGTGAGCAGGGCCTAGAAACTGTGAGCAGGCACCAGAAACTGTGGGTAGGCTCTAGAAACTGTGAGCAAGCTCTAGAAAATATAGAGAGGCTCTAGAAACTGTGGAAAGCCTCTAGAATCTGTGGGCAGGCTCTAGAAACTGTGAGTATGCTCCAGAAAATGTAGGCAGGCTCTAGAATCTGTGGGCACTCTCTAGAATCTGTGGGCAGGCTCTAGAATCTGTGGGCAGGCTCTAGAAACTGTGACCAGTATCTAGGAACACTATGGCCAGGCTCTAGAAACTGTGAGTAGGCTCTAGAAACTGTGGGCAGGCTCTAGAATCTGTGAGCAGTCTCTAGAAACTGTGGGCAGGATCTAGAAACTGTGGGCAGGCTCTAGAAACTGTGAGCAGGCTCTAGAAACTGTGGGCCAGGTCTAGGAAATGTGAGCAGGCTCTAGAAGCTGTGAGCAGGGCCTATAAACTGTGAGCAGGCTCCAGAAACTGTGGGTAGGCTCTAGAAACTGTGAGCAGGCTCTAGAAAGTGTGAGGAGGCTCTAGAAACTGTGGGAAGCCTCTAGAATCTGTGGGCAGGCTCTAGAATTTGGGAGCAGTCTCTAGAAACTGTGGGCATGCTCCAGAAACTGTGAGTACACTCTAGAAATTGTGGAAAGGCTCTAGAAACTGTGGGGAGCCTCTAAAAACTGTGGGAAGGATCTAGAAACTGACAGCAGTCTCTAGAAACTGTGAGCAGTCTCTAGAAACTGCAGGCTGGCTCTAGAAACTGTGGGAAGGCTCTAGAAACTGTGAGCAGGGCCTAGAAACAGTGAGCACCAGAAACTGTGGGTAGGCTCTAGAAACTGTGAGAAGGCTCCAGAAACTGGGCCGGCTCTAGAATATGTGGGCAGGTTCTAGAATCTGTGAGCAGTCTCTAGAATCTGTGGGCAGTCTCTAGAATCTGTGGGCAGGCTCTAGAATCTATGGGCAGGCTCTAGAATCTGTGAGCAGTCTCTAGAAACTGTGGGCAGGTTCTAGAAACTGTGGGCAGGATCTAGAAACTGTGGGCAGGTTCTAGAAACTGTGAGCAGGCTCTATAAACTATGGGCCGGGTCTAGAAAATGTGAACAGGCTCTAGAAACGGTGGGGAGGCTGTAGAAACTGTGGGGAATCTCTAGAAACTGTGGGAAGGATCTAGAAACTATTTGCAGGATCTAGAAACTGTGGGCAGGATCTAGAAACTGTGGGCAGGCTCTAGAAACTGCGAGCAGGCTCTAGAAACTGTGGGCAGGCTCTAGAAACTGTGGGAATCATCTAGAAACTGTGATTAGGGTCTAGAAACTATGGGCATGCTCTAGAAACTGTGGGAAGCCTCTAGAAACTGTGGACAGGATCTAGAAAATGTGGGCAGGCTCTAGAAACTGTGAGCAGGGCCTAGAAACTGTGAGCAGGCACCAGAAACTGTGGGTAGGCTCTAGAAACTGTGAGCAGGCTCTAGAAAATATAGAGAGGCTCTAGAAACTGTGGGAACACTCTAGAATCTGTGGGCAGGCTCTAGAATCTGTGAGCAGTCTCTAGAAACTGTGGGCAGGATCTAGAAACTGTGGGCAGGATCTAGAAACTGTGGGCAGGCTCTAGAAACTGTGAGCAGGCTCTAGAAACTGTGGGCAGTATCTAGAAAATGTGGGCAGGCTCTAGAAACTGTGAGTAGGGTCTAGAAACTGAGGGCAGTCTCTAGGAAATGTGAGCAGGCTCTAGGAACTGTGAGCAGGGCCTATAAACTGTGAGCAGGCTCCAGAAACTGTGGGTAGGCTCTAGAAACTGTGAGCAAGCTCTAGAAAGTGTGAGGAGGCTCTAGAAACTGTGGGAAGCCTCTAGAATCTGTGGGCAGGCTCTAGAATCTGTGAGCAGTCTCTAGAAACTGTGGGCAGGCTCCAGAAACTGTGAGTACACTCTAGAAATTGTGGAAAGGCTCTAGAAACTGTGGGGAGCCTCTAAAAACTGTGGGAAGGATCTAGAAACTGTCAGCAGTCTCTAGAAACTGTGGGCAGGTTGTACAAACTGCGGGCATGCTCTTGAAACTGTGGGAACCCTCTAGAAATTGTCAGCAGGCTCTAGAAACTGTGGGCAGTCCCTAGAAACTGCAGGCCGGCTCTAGAAACTATGGGAAGGCTCTAGAAACTGTGAGCAGGGCCTAGAAACTGTGAGCACCAGAAACTGTGGGTAGGCTCTAGAAACTGTGAGAAGGCTCCAGAAACTGTGGGCAGGCTCTAGAATATGTGGGCAGGTTCTAGAACCTGTGGGCAGGCTCTAGAATCTATGGGCAGGCTCTAGAATCTGTGAGCAGGCTCTAGAATCTGTGGGCAGGCTCTAGAATCTGTGGGCAGGATCTAGAATCTATGGGCAGGCTCTAGAATCTGTGAGCAGTCTCTAGAAACTGTGGGCAGGTTCTAGAAACTGTGGGCAGGATCTAGAAACTGTGGGCAGGCTCTAGAAACTGTGAGCAGGCTCTATAAACTATGGGCCGGGTCTAGAAAATGTGAACAGGCTCTAGAAACTGTGGGGAGGCTGTAGAAACTGTGGGGAATCTCTAGAAACTGTGGGAAGGATCTAGAAACTATTTGCAGGATCTAGAAACTGTGGGCAGGATCTAGAAACTGTGTGCAGGCTCTAGAAACTGTGGGTAGGCTCTAGAAACGAAGGGAAGCCTCTAGAAACTGTGGGCAGGATCTACAAACTGTGGGCAGGCTCTAGAAACTGTGGGCAGTATCTAGAAAATGTGGGCAGGCTCTAGAAACTGTGAGCAGAGCCTAGAAACTGTGAGCAGGCACCAGAAACTGTGGGAAGGATCTAGAAACTGTCAGCAGTCTCTAGAAACTGGGCAGGTTGTACAAACTGCGGGCATGCTCTTGAAACTGTGGGAACCCTCTAGAAATTGTCAGCAGGCTCTAGAAACTGTGGGCAGTCCCTAGAAACTGCAGGCCGGCTCTAGAAACTATGGGAAGGCTCTAGAAACTGTGAGCAGGGCCTAGAAACTGTGAGCACCAGCAACTGTGGGTAGGCTCTAGAAACTGTGAGAAGGCTCCAGAAACTGTGGGCAGGCTCTAGAATATGTGGGAGGTTCTAGAAACTGTGGGCAGGCTCTAGAATCTATGGGCAGGCTCTAGAATCTGTGAGCAGGCTCTAGAATTGGTGGGCAGCCTCTAGAATCTGTGGGCAGGATCTAGAATCTATGGGCAGGCTCTAGAATCTGTGAGCAGTCTCTAGAAACTGTGGGTAGGATCTAGAAACTGTGTGCAGGCTCCAGAAACTGTTAGCAGGATCTAGAAACTGTGACCAGGCTGTAGAAACTGTGGGCAGGCTCTAGAAACCGTTAGCAGGTTCTAGAATCTGTAAGCACGATCTAGAAACTGTGAGCAGGCTCTAGAAACTGTGGGCAGACTCTAGAATCTTTGAGTAGGCTCTAGACACTGTGGGCAGTCTATAAAATATTTGAGCAGTCTCTAGAAACTGTGAGCAGGCTTTAGAAACTGTGGGCAGGTTCTGGAAACTGTGAGCAGGCTCTAGAATATGTGGGAAGCCTCTACAAACATTGGGAAGCCTCTAGAAACTGTAGGCAGGATCTAGGAACTGTGGGCAGGCTCTAGGAACTGCGAGCAGGCTCTAGAAACTGTGGGCAGGCTCTAGAAACTGTGGGAATCATCTAGAAACTGTGATTAGGGTCTAGAAACTATGAGCATGCTCTAGAAACTGTGGGAAGCCTCTAGAAACTGTGGGCAGGATCTAGAAAATGTGGGCAGGCTCTAGAAACTGTGAGCAGGGCCTAGAAACTGTGAGCAGGCACCAGAAACTGTGGGTAGGCTCTAGAAACTGTGAGCAGGCTCTAGAAAATATAGAGAGGCTCTAGAAACTGTGGGAACCCTCTAGAATCTGTGGGCAGGCTCTAGAAACTGTGAGTAGGCTCCAGAAAATGTGGGCAGGCTCTAGAATCTGTGGGCAGGCTCTAGAATCTGTGGGAAGGCTCTAGAATCTGTGGGAAGGCTCTAGAATCTGTGGGCAGGCTCTAGAATCTGTGGGCAGGCTCTAGAAACTATGGGCAGGGTCTAGAATCTATGGGGAGGCTCTAGAAACTGTGACCAGTATCTAGGAACTCTATGGCCAGGCTCTAGAACCTGTGAGTAGGCTCTAGAAACTGTGGGCAGGCTCTAGAATCTGTGAGCAGTCTCTAGAAACTGTGGGCAGGATCTAGAAACTGTGGGCAGGCTCTAGAAACTGTGAGCAGGCTCTAGAAACTGTGGGCCAGGTCTAGGAAATGTGAGCAGGCTCTAGAAGCTGTGAGCAGGGCCTATAAACTGTGAGCAGGCTCCAGAAACTGTGGGTAGGCTCTAGAAACTGTGAGCAGGCTCTAGAAAGTGTGAGGAGGCTCTAGAAACTGTGGGAAGCCTCTAGAATCTGTGGGCAGGCTCTAGAATCTGTGAGCAGTCTCTAGAAACTGTGGGCAGGCTCCAGAAACTGTGAGTACACTCTAGAAATTGTGGAAAGGCTCTAGAAACTGTGGGGAGCCTCTAAAAACTGTGGGAAGGATCTAGAAACTGACAGCAGTCTCTAGAAACTGTGGGCAGTCTCTAGAAACTGCAGGCCGGCTCTAGAAACTGTGGGAAGGCTCTAGAAACTGTGAGCAGGGCCTAGAAACAGTGAGCACCAGAAACTGTGGGTAGGCTCTAGAAACTGTGAGAAGGCTCCAGAAACTGGGCAGGCTCTAGAATATGTGGGCAGGTTCTAGAATCTGTGAGCAGTCTCTAGAATCTGTGGGCAGGCTCTAGAATCTGTGGGCAGGCTCTAGAATCTATGGGCAGGCTCTAGAATCTGTGAGCAGTCTCTAGACACTGTGGGCAGGTTCTAGAAACTGTGGGCAGGATCTAGAAACTGTGGGCAGGCTCTAGAAACTGTGAGCAGGCTCTAGAAACTATGGGCCGGGTCTAGAAAATGTGAACAGGCTCTAGAAACTGTGGGGAGGCTGTAGAAACTGTGGGGAATCTATAGAAACTGTGGGAAGGATCTAGAAACTATTTGCAGGATCTAGAAACTGTGGGCAGGATCTAGAAACTGTGTGCAGGCTCTAGAAACTGTGGGTAGGCTCTAGAAACGGAGGGAAGCCTCTAGAAACTGTGGGCAGGATCTAGAAACTGTGGGCAGGCTCTAGAAACTGTGGGCAGTATCTAGAAAATGTGGGCAGGCTCTAGAAACTGTGAGCAGAGCCTAGAAACTGTGAGCAGGCACCAGAAACTGTGGGTAGGCTCTAGAAACTGTGAGCAGGCTCTAGAAAATATAGAGAGGCTCTAGAAACTGTGGGAACCCTCTAGAATCTGTGGGCAGGCTCTAGAATCTGTGAGCAGTCTCTAGAAACTGTGGGCAGGATCTAGAAACTGTGGGCAGGATCTAGAAACTGTGGGCAGGCTCTAGAAACTGTGAGCAGGCTCTAGAAACTGTGGGCAGTATCTAGAAAATGTGGGCAGGCTCTAGAAACTGTGAGTAGGGTCTAGAAACTGAGGGCAGTCTCTAGGAAATGTGAGCAGGCTCTAGGAACTGTGAGCAGGGCCTATAAACTGTGAGCAGGCTCCAGAAACTGTGGGTAGGCTCTAGAAACTGTGAGCAGGCTCTAGAAAGTGTGAGGAGGCTCTAGAAACTGTGGGAAGCCTCTAGAATCTGTGGGCAGGCTCTAGAATCTGTGAGCAGTCTCTAGAAACTGTGGGCAGGCTCCAGAAACTGTGAGTACACTCTAGAAATTGTGGAAAGGCTCTAGAAACTGTGGGGAGCCTCTAAAAACTGTGGGAAGGATCTAGAAACTGTCAGCAGTCTCTAGAAACTGTGGGCAGGTTGTACAAACTGCGGGCATGCTCTTGAAACTGTGGGAACCCTCTAGAAATTGTCAGCAGGCTCTAGAAACTGTGGGCAGTCCCTAGAAACTGCAGGCCGGCTCTAGAAACTATGGGAAGGCTCTAAAAACTGTGAGAAGGCTCCAGAAACTGTGGGCAGGCTCTAGAATATGTGGGCAGGTTCTAGAACCTGTGGGCAGGCTCTAGAATCTATGGGCAGGCTCTAGAATCTGTGAGCAGGCTCTAGAATCTGTGGGCAGGCTCTAGAATCTGTGGGCAGGCTCTAGAATCTATGGGCAGGCTCTAGAATCTGTGGGCAGGATCTAGAATCTATGGGCAGGCTCTAGAATCTGTGAGCAGTCTCTAGAAACTGTGGGCAGGTTCTAGAAACTGTGGGCAGGATCTAGAAACTGTGGGCAGGCTCTAGAAACTGTGAGCAGGCTCTATAAACTATGGGCCGGGTCTAGAAAATGTGAACAGGCTCTAGAAACTGTGGGGAGGCTGTAGAAACTGTGGGGAATCTCTAGAAACTGTGGGAAGGATCTAGAAACTATTTGCAGGCTCTTGAAACTGTGAGAAGGCTCCAGAAACTGTGGGCAGGCTCTAGAATCTGTGGGCAGGCTCTAGAATCTGTGAGCAGGCTCTAGAATCTGTGGGCAGGCTCTAGAATCTGTGAGCAGTCTCTAGAAACTCTGGGCAGGATCTAGAAACTGTGGGCAGAATCTAGAAACTGTGTGCAGGCTCCAGAAACTGTTAGCAGGATCTAGAAACTGTGAGCAGGCTGTAGAAACTGTGGGCAGGCTCTAGAAACCGTTAGCAGGTTCTAGATTCTGTTAGCACGATCTAGAAACTGTGAGCAGGCTCTAGAATCTGTGGGCAGGCTCTAGAATCTGTGAGCAGTCTCTAGAAACTGTGGGCAGGATCTAGAAACTGTGGGCAGGATCTAGAAACTGTGGGCAGGCTCTAGAAACTGTGAGCAGGCTCTAGAAACTGTGGGCAGTATCTAGAAAATGTGGGCAGGCTCTAGAAACTGTGAGTAGGGTCTAGAAACTGAGGGCAGTCTCTAGGAAATGTGAGCAGGCTCTAGGAACTGTGAGCAGGGCCTATAAACTGTGAGCAGGCTCCAGAAACTGTGGGTAGGCTCTAGAAACTGTGAGCAAGCTCTAGAAAGTGTGAGGAGGCTCTAGAAACTGTGGGAAGCCTCTAGAATCTGTGGGCAGGCTCTAGAATCTGTGAGCAGTCTCTAGAAACTGTGGGCAGGCTCCAGAAACTGTGAGTACACTCTAGAAATTGTGGAAAGGCTCTAGAAACTGTGGGGAGCCTCTAAAAACTGTGGGAAGGATCTAGAAACTGTCAGCAGTCTCTAGAAACTGTGGGCAGGTTGTACAAACTGCGGGCATGCTCTTGAAACTGTGGGAACCCTCTAGAAATTGTCAGCAGGCTCTAGAAACTGTGGGCAGTCCCTAGAAACTGCAGGCCGGCTCTAGAAACTATGGGAAGGCTCTAGAAACTGTGAGCAGGGCCTAGAAACTGTGAGCACCAGAAACTGTGGGTAGGCTCTAGAAACTGTGAGAAGGCTCCAGAAACTGTGGGCAGGCTCTAGAATATGTGGGCAGGTTCTAGAACCTGTGGGCAGGCTCTAGAATCTATGGGCAGGCTCTAGAATCTGTGAGCAGGCTCTAGAATCTGTGGGCAGGCTCTAGAATCTGTGGGCAGGATCTAGAATCTATGGGCAGGCTCTAGAATCTGTGAGCAGTCTCTAGAAACTGTGGGCAGGTTCTAGAAACTGTGGGCAGGATCTAGAAACTGTGGGCAGGCTCTAGAAACTGTGAGCAGGCTCTATAAACTATGGGCCGGGTCTAGAAAATGTGAACAGGCTCTAGAAACTGTGGGGAGGCTGTAGAAACTGTGGGGAATCTCTAGAAACTGTGGGAAGGATCTAGAAACTATTTGCAGGATCTAGAAACTGTGGGCAGGATCTAGAAACTGTGTGCAGGCTCTAGAAACTGTGGGTAGGCTCTAGAAACGAAGGGAAGCCTCTAGAAACTGTGGGCAGGATCTACAAACTGTGGGCAGGCTCTAGAAACTGTGGGCAGTATCTAGAAAATGTGGGCAGGCTCTAGAAACTGTGAGCAGAGCCTAGAAACTGTGAGCAGGCACCAGAAACTGTGGGAAGGATCTAGAAACTGTCAGCAGTCTCTAGAAACTGGGCAGGTTGTACAAACTGCGGGCATGCTCTTGAAACTGTGGGAACCCTCTAGAAATTGTCAGCAGGCTCTAGAAACTGTGGGCAGTCCCTAGAAACTGCAGGCCGGCTCTAGAAACTATGGGAAGGCTCTAGAAACTGTGAGCAGGGCCTAGAAACTGTGAGCACCAGCAACTGTGGGTAGGCTCTAGAAACTGTGAGAAGGCTCCAGAAACTGTGGGCAGGCTCTAGAATATGTGGGAGGTTCTAGAAACTGTGGGCAGGCTCTAGAATCTATGGGCAGGCTCTAGAATCTGTGAGCAGGCTCTAGAATTGGTGGGCAGCCTCTAGAATCTGTGGGCAGGATCTAGAATCTATGGGCAGGCTCTAGAATCTGTGAGCAGTCTCTAGAAACTGTGGGTAGGATCTAGAAACTGTGTGCAGGCTCCAGAAACTGTTAGCAGGATCTAGAAACTGTGACCAGGCTGTAGAAACTGTGGGCAGGCTCTAGAAACCGTTAGCAGGTTCTAGAATCTGTAAGCACGATCTAGAAACTGTGAGCAGGCTCTAGAAACTGTGGGCAGACTCTAGAATCTTTGAGTAGGCTCTAGACACTGTGGGCAGTCTATAAAATATTTGAGCAGTCTCTAGAAACTGTGAGCAGGCTTTAGAAACTGTGGGCAGGTTCTGGAAACTGTGAGCAGGCTCTAGAATATGTGGGAAGCCTCTACAAACATTGGGAAGCCTCTAGAAACTGTAGGCAGGATCTAGGAACTGTGGGCAGGCTCTAGGAACTGCGAGCAGGCTCTAGAAACTGTGGGCAGGCTCTAGAAACTGTGGGAATCATCTAGAAACTGTGATTAGGGTCTAGAAACTATGAGCATGCTCTAGAAACTGTGGGAAGCCTCTAGAAACTGTGGGCAGGATCTAGAAAATGTGGGCAGGCTCTAGAAACTGTGAGCAGGGCCTAGAAACTGTGAGCAGGCACCAGAAACTGTGGGTAGGCTCTAGAAACTGTGAGCAGGCTCTAGAAAATATAGAGAGGCTCTAGAAACTGTGGGAACCCTCTAGAATCTGTGGGCAGGCTCTAGAAACTGTGAGTAGGCTCCAGAAAATGTGGGCAGGCTCTAGAATCTGTGGGCAGGCTCTAGAATCTGTGGGAAGGCTCTAGAATCTGTGGGAAGGCTCTAGAATCTGTGGGCAGGCTCTAGAATCTGTGGGCAGGCTCTAGAAACTATGGGCAGGGTCTAGAATCTATGGGGAGGCTCTAGAAACTGTGACCAGTATCTAGGAACTCTATGGCCAGGCTCTAGAACCTGTGAGTAGGCTCTAGAAACTGTGGGCAGGCTCTAGAATCTGTGAGCAGTCTCTAGAAACTGTGGGCAGGATCTAGAAACTGTGGGCAGGCTCTAGAAACTGTGAGCAGGCTCTAGAAACTGTGGGCCAGGTCTAGGAAATGTGAGCAGGCTCTAGAAGCTGTGAGCAGGGCCTATAAACTGTGAGCAGGCTCCAGAAACTGTGGGTAGGCTCTAGAAACTGTGAGCAGGCTCTAGAAAGTGTGAGGAGGCTCTAGAAACTGTGGGAAGCCTCTAGAATCTGTGGGCAGGCTCTAGAATCTGTGAGCAGTCTCTAGAAACTGTGGGCAGGCTCCAGAAACTGTGAGTACACTCTAGAAATTGTGGAAAGGCTCTAGAAACTGTGGGGAGCCTCTAAAAACTGTGGGAAGGATCTAGAAACTGACAGCAGTCTCTAGAAACTGTGGGCAGTCTCTAGAAACTGCAGGCCGGCTCTAGAAACTGTGGGAAGGCTCTAGAAACTGTGAGCAGGGCCTAGAAACAGTGAGCACCAGAAACTGTGGGTAGGCTCTAGAAACTGTGAGAAGGCTCCAGAAACTGGGCAGGCTCTAGAATATGTGGGCAGGTTCTAGAATCTGTGAGCAGTCTCTAGAATCTGTGGGCAGGCTCTAGAATCTGTGGGCAGGCTCTAGAATCTATGGGCAGGCTCTAGAATCTGTGAGCAGTCTCTAGACACTGTGGGCAGGTTCTAGAAACTGTGGGCAGGATCTAGAAACTGTGGGCAGGCTCTAGAAACTGTGAGCAGGCTCTAGAAACTATGGGCCGGGTCTAGAAAATGTGAACAGGCTCTAGAAACTGTGGGGAGGCTGTAGAAACTGTGGGGAATCTATAGAAACTGTGGGAAGGATCTAGAAACTATTTGCAGGATCTAGAAACTGTGGGCAGGATCTAGAAACTGTGTGCAGGCTCTAGAAACTGTGGGTAGGCTCTAGAAACGGAGGGAAGCCTCTAGAAACTGTGGGCAGGATCTAGAAACTGTGGGCAGGCTCTAGAAACTGTGGGCAGTATCTAGAAAATGTGGGCAGGCTCTAGAAACTGTGAGCAGAGCCTAGAAACTGTGAGCAGGCACCAGAAACTGTGGGTAGGCTCTAGAAACTGTGAGCAGGCTCTAGAAAATATAGAGAGGCTCTAGAAACTGTGGGAACCCTCTAGAATCTGTGGGCAGGCTCTAGAATCTGTGAGCAGTCTCTAGAAACTGTGGGCAGGATCTAGAAACTGTGGGCAGGATCTAGAAACTGTGGGCAGGCTCTAGAAACTGTGAGCAGGCTCTAGAAACTGTGGGCAGTATCTAGAAAATGTGGGCAGGCTCTAGAAACTGTGAGTAGGGTCTAGAAACTGAGGGCAGTCTCTAGGAAATGTGAGCAGGCTCTAGGAACTGTGAGCAGGGCCTATAAACTGTGAGCAGGCTCCAGAAACTGTGGGTAGGCTCTAGAAACTGTGAGCAGGCTCTAGAAAGTGTGAGGAGGCTCTAGAAACTGTGGGAAGCCTCTAGAATCTGTGGGCAGGCTCTAGAATCTGTGAGCAGTCTCTAGAAACTGTGGGCAGGCTCCAGAAACTGTGAGTACACTCTAGAAATTGTGGAAAGGCTCTAGAAACTGTGGGGAGCCTCTAAAAACTGTGGGAAGGATCTAGAAACTGTCAGCAGTCTCTAGAAACTGTGGGCAGGTTGTACAAACTGCGGGCATGCTCTTGAAACTGTGGGAACCCTCTAGAAATTGTCAGCAGGCTCTAGAAACTGTGGGCAGTCCCTAGAAACTGCAGGCCGGCTCTAGAAACTATGGGAAGGCTCTAAAAACTGTGAGAAGGCTCCAGAAACTGTGGGCAGGCTCTAGAATATGTGGGCAGGTTCTAGAACCTGTGGGCAGGCTCTAGAATCTATGGGCAGGCTCTAGAATCTGTGAGCAGGCTCTAGAATCTGTGGGCAGGCTCTAGAATCTGTGGGCAGGCTCTAGAATCTATGGGCAGGCTCTAGAATCTGTGGGCAGGATCTAGAATCTATGGGCAGGCTCTAGAATCTGTGAGCAGTCTCTAGAAACTGTGGGCAGGTTCTAGAAACTGTGGGCAGGATCTAGAAACTGTGGGCAGGCTCTAGAAACTGTGAGCAGGCTCTATAAACTATGGGCCGGGTCTAGAAAATGTGAACAGGCTCTAGAAACTGTGGGGAGGCTGTAGAAACTGTGGGGAATCTCTAGAAACTGTGGGAAGGATCTAGAAACTATTTGCAGGCTCTTGAAACTGTGAGAAGGCTCCAGAAACTGTGGGCAGGCTCTAGAATCTGTGGGCAGGCTCTAGAATCTGTGAGCAGGCTCTAGAATCTGTGGGCAGGCTCTAGAATCTGTGAGCAGTCTCTAGAAACTCTGGGCAGGATCTAGAAACTGTGGGCAGAATCTAGAAACTGTGTGCAGGCTCCAGAAACTGTTAGCAGGATCTAGAAACTGTGAGCAGGCTGTAGAAACTGTGGGCAGGCTCTAGAAACCGTTAGCAGGTTCTAGATTCTGTTAGCACGATCTAGAAACTGTGAGCAGGCTCTAGAAACTGTGGGCAGACTCTAGAATCTTTGAGTAGGCTCTAGACACTGTGGGCAGTCTATAAAATATGTGAGCAGTCTCTAGAAACTGTGAGCAGGCTTTAGAATATGTGGGAAGCCTCTACAAACATTGGGAAGCCTCTAGAAACTGTAGGCAGGATCTAGAAACTGTGGGCAGAAAATAGGAACTGTGGGCAGGCTCTAGAAACTGCGAGCAGGCTCTAGAAGCTGTGGGCAGGCTCTAGAAACTGTGGGAATCATCTAGAAACTGTGATTAGGGTCTAGAAACTATGGGCATGCTCTAGAAACTGTGGGAAGCCTCTAGAAACTGTGGGCAGGATCTAGAAAATGTGGGCAGGCTCTAGAAACTGTGAGCAGGGCCTAGAAACTGTGAGCAGGCACCAGAAACTGTGGGTAGGCTCTAGAAACTGTGAGCAGGCTCTAGAAAATATAGAGAGGCTCTAGAAACTGTGGGAACCCTCTAGAATCTGTGGGCAGGCTCTAGAAACTGTGCGTAGGCTCCAGAAAATGTGGGGAGGCTCTAGAATCTGTGGGCAGGCTCTAGAATCTGTGGGAAGGCTCTAGAATCTGTGGGAAGGCTCTAGAATCTGTGGGCAGGCTCTAGAATCTGTGGGCAGGCTCTAGAAACTATGGGCAGGGTCTAGAATCTATGGGGAGGCTCTAGAAACTGTGAGTAGGCTCTAGAAACTGTGGGCAGGCTCTAGAATCTGTGAGCAGTCTCTAGAAACTGTGGGCAGGATCTAGAAACTGTGAGCAGGGCCTAGAAACTGTGAGCAGGCAACAGAAACTGTGGGTAGGCTCTAGAAACTGTGAGCAAGCTCTAGAAAATATAGAGAGGCTCTAGAAACTGTGGAAAGCCTCTAGCATCTGTGGGCAGGCTCTAGAAACTGTGAGTATGCTCCAGAAAATGTAGGCAGGCTCTAGAATCTGTGGGCACTCTCTAGAATCTGTGGGCAGGCTCTAGAATCTGTGGGCAGGCTCTAGAAACTGTGACCAGTATCTAGGAACTCTATGGCCAGGCTCTAGAAACTGTGAGTAGGCTCTAGAAACTGTGGGCAGGCTCTAGAAACTGTGACCAGTCTCTAGGAACTCTATGGCCAGGCTCTAGAACCTGTGAGTAGGCTCTAGAAACTGTGGGCAGGCTATAGAATCTGTGAGCAGTCTCTAGAAACTGTGGGCAGGATCTAGAAACTGTGGGCAGGCTCTAGAAACTGTGAGCAGGCTCTAGAAACTGTGGGCCAGGTCTAGGAAATGTGAGCAGGCTCTAGAAGCTGTGAGCAGGGCCTATAAACTGTGAGCAGGCTCCAGAAACTGTGGGTAGGCTCTAGAAACTGTGAGCAGGCTCTAGAAAGTGTGAGGAGGCTCTAGAAACTGTGGGAAGCCTCTAGAATCTGTGGGCAGGCTCTAGAATCTGTGAGCAGTCTCTAGAAACTGTGGGCATGCTCCAGAAACTGTGAGTACACTCTAGAAATTGTGGAAAGGCTCTAGAAACTGTGGGGAGCCTCTAAAAACTGTGGGAAGGATCTAGAAACTGACAGCAGTCTCTAGAAACTGTGGGCAGTCTCTAGAAACTGCAGGCCGGCTCTAGAAACTGTGGGAAGGCTCTAGAAACTGTGAGCAGGGCCTAGAAACAGTGAGCACCAGAAACTGTGGGTAGGCTCTAGAAACTGTGAGAAGGCTCCAGAAACTGGGCCGGCTCTAGAATATGTGGGCAGGTTCTAGAATCTGTGAGCAGTCTCTAGAATCTGTGGGCAGGCTCTAGAATCTGTGGGCAGGCTCTAGAATCTATGGGCAGGCTCTAGAATCTGTGAGCAGTCTCTAGAAACTGTGGGCAGGTTCTAGAAACTGTGGGCAGTATCTAGAAACTGTGGGCAGGCTCTAGAAACTGTGAGCAGTCTCTAGAAACTGTGGGCAGGATCTAGAAACTGTGAGCAGGGCCTAGAAACTGTGAGCAGGCACCAGAAACTGTGGGTAGGCTCTAGAAACTGTGAGCAAGCTCTAGAAAATATAGAGAGGCTCTAGAAACTGTGGAAAGCCTCTAGCATCTGTGGGCAGGCTCTAGAAACTGTGAGTATGCTCCAGAAAATGTAGGCAGGCTCTAGAATCTGTGGGCACTCTCTAGAATCTGTGGGCAGGCTCTAGAATCTGTGGGCAGGCTCTAGAAACTGTGACCAGTATCTAGGAACTCTATGGCCAGGCTCTAGAACCTGTGAGTAGGCTCTAGAAACTGTGGGCAGGCTCTAGAATCTGTGAGCAGTCTCTAGAAACTGTGGGCAGGATCTAGAAACTGTGGGCAGGCTCTAGAAACTGTGAGCAGGCTCTAGAAACTGTGGGCCAGGTCTAGGAAATGTGAGCAGGCTCTAGAAGCTGTGAGCAGGGCCTATAAACTGTGAGCAGGCTCCAGAAACTGTGGGTAGGCTCTAGAAACTGTGAACAGGCTCTAGAAAGTGTGAGGAGGCTCTAGAAACTGTGAGAAGGCTCCAGAAACTGGGCCGGCTCTAGAATATGTGGGCAGGTTCTAGAATCTGTGAGCAGTCTCTAGAAACTGTGGGCAGGCTCTAGAATCTGTGGGCAGGCTCTAGAATCTATAGGCAGGCTCTAGAATCTGTGAGCAGTCTCTAGAAACTGTGGGCAGGTTCTAGAAACTGTGGGCAGGATCTAGAAACTGTGGGCAGGCTCTAGAAACTGTGAGCAGGCTCTATAAACTATGGGCCGGGTCTAGAAAATGTGAACAGGCTCTAGAAACTGTGGGGAGGCTGTAGAAACTGTGGGGAATCTCTAGAAACTGTGGGAAGGATCTAGAAACTATTTGCAGGATCTAGAAACTGTGGGCAGGATCTAGAAACTGTGTGCAGGCTCTAGAAACTGTGGGTAGGCTCTAGAAACGGAGTGAAGCCTCTAGAAACTGTGGGCAGGACCTAGAAACTGTGGGCAGGCTCTAGAAACTGTGATCAGTGTCTAGAAACTGAGGGCAGGATCTAGAGACTGTGAGCAGGCTCTAGAAATGGTGGGCATGCTCTAGAAACTGTGCGCAGGCTCCAGAAACTTTGGGCCCGCTCCAGAAACTGTGGGCAGGCTCTAGAAAATGTGGGCCGGCTCCAGAAACTGTGGACAGTCTCTGGAAACATTTAGCAGGCTCCAGAATCTGTAAGCAGGCTCTAGAAACTGTGAGCAGGCTCTAGAAACTGTGGGCAGGCTCTAGAAACTGTGAGCAGGCTCTAGAAACTGTGGGCCAGGTCTAGGAAATGTGAGCAGGCTCTAGAAGCTGTGAGCAGGGCCTATAAACTGTGAGCAGGCTCCAGAAACTGTGGGTAGGCTCTAGAAACTGTGAGCAGGCTCTAGAAAGTGTGAGGAGGCTCTAGAAACTGTGGGAAGCCTCTAGAATCTGTGGGCAGGCTCTAGAATCTGTGAGCAGTCTCTAGAAACTGTGGGCATGCTCCAGAAACTGTGAGTACACTCTAGAAATTGTGGAAAGGCTCTAGAAACTGTGGGGAGCCTCTAAAAACTGTGGGAAGGATCTAGAAACTGACAGCAGTCTCTAGAAACTGTGGGCAGTCTCTAGAAACTGCAGGCCGGCTCTAGAAACTGTGGGAAGGCTCTAGAAACTGTGAGCAGGGCCTAGAAACAGTGAGCACCAGAAACTGTGGGTAGGCTCTAGAAACTGTGAGAAGGCTCCAGAAACTGGGCCGGCTCTAGAATATGTGGGCAGGTTCTAGAATCTGTGAGCAGTCTCTAGAATCTGTGGGCAGGCTCTAGAATCTGTGGGCAGGCTCTAGAATCTGTGAGCAGTCTCTAGAAACTGTGGGCAGGTTCTAGAAACTGTGGGCAGGATCTAGAAACTGTGGGCAGGCTCTAGAAACTGTGAGCAGTCTCTAGAAACTGTGGGCAGGATCTAGAAACTGTGAGCAGGGCCTAGAAACTGTGAGCAGGCACCAGAAACTGTGGGTAGGCTCTAGAAACTGTGAGCAAGCTCTAGAAAATATAGAGAGGCTCTAGAAACTGTGGAAAGCCTCTAGCATCTGTGGGCAGGCTCTAGAAACTGTGAGTATGCTCCAGAAAATGTAGGCAGGCTCTAGAATCTGTGGGCACTCTCTAGAATCTGTGGGCAGGCTCTAGAATCTGTGGGCAGGCTCTAGAAACTGTGACCAGTATCTAGGAACTCTATGGCCAGGCTCTAGAACCTGTGAGTAGGCTCTAGAAACTGTGGGCAGGCTCTAGAATCTGTGAGCAGTCTCTAGAAACTGTGGGCAGGATCTAGAAACTGTGGGCAGGCTCTAGAAACTGTGAGCAGGCTCTAGAAACTGTGGGCCAGGTCTAGGAAATGTGAGCAGGCTCTAGAAGCTGTGAGCAGGGCCTATAAACTGTGAGCAGGCTCCAGAAACTGTGGGTAGGCTCTAGAAACTGTGAACAGGCTCTAGAAAGTGTGAGGAGGCTCTAGAAACTGTGAGAAGGCTCCAGAAACTGGGCCGGCTCTAGAATATGTGGGCAGGTTCTAGAATCTGTGAGCAGTCTCTAGAAACTGTGGGCAGGCTCTAGAATCTGTGGGCAGGCTCTAGAATCTATAGGCAGGCTCTAGAATCTGTGAGCAGTCTCTAGAAACTGTGGGCAGGTTCTAGAAACTGTGGGCAGGATCTAGAAACTGTGGGCAGGCTCTAGAAACTGTGAGCATGCTCTATAAACTATGGGCCGGGTCTAGAAAATGTGAACAGGCTCTAGAAACTGTGGGGAGGCTGTAGAAACTGTGGGGAATCTCTAGAAACTGTGGGAAGGATCTAGAAACTATTTGCAGGATCTAGAAACTGTGGGCAGGATCTAGAAACTGTGTGCAGGCTCTAGAAACTGTGGGTAGGCTCTAGAAACGGAGTGAAGCCTCTAGAAACTGTGGGCAGGACCTAGAAACTGTGGGCAGGCTCTAGAAACTGTGATCAGTGTCTAGAAACTGAGGGCAGGATCTAGAGACTGTGAGCAGGCTCTAGAAATGGTGGGCATGCTCTAGAAACTGTGCGCAGGCTCCAGAAACTTTGGGCCCGCTCCAGAAACTGTGGGCAGGCTCTAGAAAATGTGGGCCGGCTCCAGAAACTGTGGACAGTCTCTGGAAACATTTAGCAGGCTCCAGAATCTGTAAGCAGGCTCTAGAAACTGTGAGCAGGCTCTAGAAACTGTGGGCAGGCTCTAGAAACTGTTAGCAGGTTCTAGAATCTGTTAGCACGATCTAGGAACTGTGAGCAGGCTCTAGAAACTGTGGGCAGACTCTAGAATCTGTTAGCACGATCTAGGAACTGTGAGCAGGCTCTAGAAACTGTGGGCAGACTCTAGAATCTGTGGGCAGGCTCTAGAAACTGTGAGTATGCTCCAGAAAATGTGAGCAGGCTCTAGAAACTGTGGGCAGTCTATAAAATATGTGAGCAGTCTCTAGAAACTGTGAGCAGGCTTTAGAAACTGTGGGCAGGTTCTGGAAACTGTGAGCAGGCTCTAGAATATGTGGGAAGCCTCTACAAACATTGGGAAGCCTCTAGAAACTGTAGGCAGGATCTAGAAACTGTGGGCAGAAAATAGGAACTGTGGGCAGGCTCTAGAAACTGCGAGCAGGCTCTAGAAACTGTGGGCAGGCTCTAGAAACTGTGGGAATCATCTAGAAACTGTGATTAGGGTCTAGAAACTATGGGCATGCTCTAGAAACTGTGGGAAGCCTCTAGAAACTGTGGGCAGGATCTAGAAAATGTGGGCAGGCTCTAGAAACTGTGAGCAGGGCCTAGAAACTGTGAGCAGGCACCAGAAACTGTGGATAGGCTCTAGAAACTGTGAGCAGGCTCTAGAAAATATAGAGAGGCTCTAGAAACTGTGGGAACCCTCTAGAATCTGTGGGCAGGCTCTAGAAACTGTGAGTAGGCTCCAGAAAATGTGGGCAGGCTCTAGAAACTGTGAGCAGGGCCTAGAAACTGTGAGCAGGCACGAGAAACTGTGGGTAGGCTCTACAAACTGTGAGCAGGCTCTAGAAAATATAGAGAGGCTCTAGAAACTGTGGGAACCCTCTAGAATCTGTGGGCAGGCTCTAGAAACTGTGAGTAGGCTCCAGAAAATGTGGGCAGGCTCTAGAATCTGTGGGCAGGCTCTAGAATCTGTGGGCAGGCTCTAGAATCTGTGGGAAGGCTCTAGAATCTGTGGGCAGGCTCTAGAATCTGTGGGCAGGCTCTAGAAACTATGGGCAGGGTCTAGAATCTATGGGGAGGCTCTAGAAACTGTGAGTAGGCTCTAGAAACTGTGGGCAGGCTCTAGAATCTGTGAGCAGTCTCTAGAAACTGTGGGCAGGATCTAGAAACTGTGAGCAGGGCCTAGAAACTGTGAGCAGGCACCAGAAACTGTGGGTAGGCTCTAGAAACTGTGAGCAAGCTCTAGAAAATATAGAGAGGCTCTAGAAACTGTGGAAAGCCTCTAGAATCTGTGGGCAGGCTCTAGAAACTGTGAGTATGCTCCAGAAAATGTAGGCAGGCTCTAGAATCTGTGGGCACTCTCTAGAATCTGTGGGCAGGCTCTAGAATCTGTGGGCAGGCTCTAGAAACTGTGACCAGTATCTAGGAACTCTATGGCCAGGCTCTAGAAACTGTGAGTAGGCTCTAGAAACTGTGGGCAGGCTCTAGAATCTGTGAGCAGTCTCTAGAAACTGTGGGCAGGATCTAGAAACTGTGGGCAGGCTCTAGAAACTGTGAGCAGGCTCTAGAAACTGTGGGCCAGGTCTAGGAAATGTGAGCAGGCTCTAGAAGCTGTGAGCAGGGCCTATAAACTGTGAGCAGGCTCCAGAAACTGTGGGTAGGCTCTAGAAATTGTGAGCAGGCTCTAGAAAGTGTGAGGAGGCTCTAGAAACTGTGGGAAGCCTCTAGAATCTGTGGGCAGGCTCTAGAATCTGTGAGCAGTCTCTAGAAACTGTGGGCATGCTCCAGAAACTGTGAGTACACTCTAGAAATTGTGGAAAGGATCTAGAAACTGTGGGGAGCCTCTAAAAACTGTGGGAAGGATCTAGAAACTGACAGCAGTCTCTAGAAACTGTGGGCAGTCTCTAGAAACTGCAGGCCGGCTCTAGAAACTGTGGGAAGGCTCTAGAAACTGTGAGCAGGGCCTAGAAACAGTGAGCACCAGAAACTGTGGGTAGGCTCTAGAAACTGTGAGAAGGCTCCAGAAACTGGGCAGGCTCTAGAATATGTGGGCAGGTTCTAGAATCTGTGAGCAGTCTCTAGAATCTGTGGGCAGGCTCTAGAATCTGTGGGCAGGCTCTAGAATCTGTGAGCAGTCTCTAGAAACTGTGGGCAGGTTCTAGAAACTGTGGGCAGGATCTAGAAACTGTGGGCAGGCTCTAGAAACTGTGAGCAGGCTCTATAAACTATGGGCCGGGTCTAGAAAATGTGAACAGGCTCTAGAAACTGTGGGGAGGCTGTAGAAACTGTGGGGAATCTCTAGAAAATGTGGGAAGGATCTAGAAACTATTTGCAGGATCTAGAAACTGTGGGCAGGATCTAGAAACTGTGTGCAGGCTCTAGAAACTGTGGGTAGGCTCTAGAAACGGAGGGAAGCCTCTACAAACTGTGGGCAGGATCTAGAAACTGTGGGCAGGCTCTAGAAACTGTGGGCAGTATCTAGAAAATGTGGGCAGGCTCTAGAAACTGTGAGCAGAGCCTAGAAACTGTGAGCAGGCACCAGAAACTGTGGGTAGGCTCTAGAAACTGTGAGCAGGCTCTAGAAAATATAGAGAGGCTCTAGAAACTGTGGGAACCCTCTAGAATCTGTGGGCAGGCTCTAGAATCTGTGAGCAGTCTCTAGAAACTGTGGGCAGGATCTAGAAACTGTGGGCAGGCTCTAGAAACTGTGGGAATCATCTAGAAACTGTGATTAGGGTCTATAAACTATGGGCATGCTCTAGAAACTGTGGGAAGCCTCTAGAAACTGTGGGCAGGATCTAGAAAATGTGGGCAGGCTCTAGAAACTGTGAGCAGGGCCTAGAAACTGTGAGCAGGCACCAGAAACTGGGTAGGCTCTAGAAACTGTGAGCAGGCTCTAGAAAATATAGAGAGGCTCTAGAAACTGTGGGAACCCTCTAGAATCTGTGGGCAGGCTCTAGAAACTGTGAGTAGGCTCCAGAAAATGTGGGGAGGCTCTAGAATCTGTGGGCAGGCTCTAGAATCTGTGGGAAGGCTCTAGAATCTGTGGGAAGGCTCTAGAATCTGTGGGCAGGCTCTAGAATCTGTGGGCAGGCTCTAGAAACTATGGGCAGGGTCTAGAATCTATGGGGAGGCTCTAGAAACTGTGAGTAGGCTCTAGAAACTGTGGGCAGGCTCTAGAATCTGTGAGCAGTCTCTAGAAACTGTGGGCAGGATCTAGAAACTGTGAGCAGGGCCTAGAAACTGTGAGCAGGCACCAGAAACTGTGGGTAGGCTCTAGAAACTGTGAGCAAGCTCTAGAAAATATAGAGAGGCTCTAGAAACTGTGGAAAGCCTCTAGCATCTGTGGGCAGGCTCTAGAAACTGTGAGTATGCTCCAGAAAATGTAGGCAGGCTCTAGAATCTGTGGGCACTCTCTAGAATCTGTGGGCAGGCTCTAGAATCTGTGGGCAGGCTCTAGAAACTGTGACCAGTATCTAGGAACTCTATGGCCAGGCTCTAGAAACTGTGAGTAGGCTCTAGAAACTGTGGGCAGGCTCTAGAAACTGTGACCAGTCTCTAGGAACTCTATGGCCAGGCTCTAGAACCTGTGAGTAGGCTCTAGAAACTGTGGGCAGGCTCTAGAATCTGTGAGCAGTCTCTAGAAACTGTGGGCAGGATCTAGAAACTGTGGGCAGGCTCTAGAAACTGTGAGCAGGCTCTAGAAACTGTGGGCCAGGTCTAGGAAATGTGAGCAGGCTCTAGATGCTGTGAGCAGGGCCTATAAACTGTGAGCAGGCTCCAGAAACTGTGGGTAGGCTCTAGAAACTGTGAGCAGGCTCTAGAAAGTGTGAGGAGGCTCTAGAAACTGTGGGAAGCCTCTAGAATCTGTGGGCAGGCTCTAGAATCTGTGAGCAGTCTCTAGAAACTGTGGGCATGCTCCAGAAACTGTGAGTACACTCTAGAAATTGTGGAAAGGCTCTAGAAACTGTGGGGAGCCTCTAAAAACTGTGGGAAGGATCTAGAAACTGACAGCAGTCTCTAGAAACTGTGGGCAGTCTCTAGAAACTGCAGGCCGGCTCTAGAAACTGTGGGAAGGCTCTAGAAACTGTGAGCAGGGCCTAGAAACAGTGAGCACCAGAAACTGTGGGTAGGCTCTAGAAACTGTGAGAAGGCTCCAGAAACTGGGCCGGCTCTAGAATATGTGGGCAGGTTCTAGAATCTGTGAGCAGTCTCTAGAATCTGTGGGCAGGCTCTAGAATCTGTGGGCAGGCTCTAGAATCTATGGGCAGGCTCTAGAATCTGTGAGCAGTCTCTAGAAACTGTGGGCAGGTTCTAGAAACTGTGGGCAGGATCTAGAAACTGTGGGCAGGCTCTAGAAACTGTGAGCAGTCTCTAGAAACTGTGGGCAGGATCTAGAAACTGTGAGCAGGGCCTAGAAACTGTGAGCAGGCACCAGAAACTGTGGGTAGGCTCTAGAAACTGTGAGCAAGCTCTAGAAAATATAGAGAGGCTCTAGAAACTGTGGAAAGCCTCTAGCATCTGTGGGCAGGCTCTAGAAACTGTGAGTATGCTCCAGAAAATGTAGGCAGGCTCTAGAATCTGTGGGCACTCTCTAGAATCTGTGGGCAGGCTCTAGAATCTGTGGGCAGGCTCTAGAAACTGTGACCAGTATCTAGGAACTCTATGGCCAGGCTCTAGAACCTGTGAGTAGGCTCTAGAAACTGTGGGCAGGCTCTAGAATCTGTGAGCAGTCTCTAGAAACTGTGGGCAGGATCTAGAAACTGTGGGCAGGCTCTAGAAACTGTGAGCAGGCTCTAGAAACTGTGGGCCAGGTCTAGGAAATGTGAGCAGGCTCTAGAAGCTGTGAGCAGGGCCTATAAACTGTGAGCAGGCTCCAGAAACTGTGGGTAGGCTCTAGAAATTGTGAGCAGGCTCTAGAAAGTGTGAGGAGGCTCTAGAAACTGTGGGAAGCCTCTAGAATCTGTGGGCAGGCTCTAGAATCTGTGAGCAGTCTCTAGAAACTGTGGGCATGCTCCAGAAACTGTGAGTACACTCTAGAAATTGTGGAAAGGATCTAGAAACTGTGGGGAGCCTCTAAAAACTGTGGGAAGGATCTAGAAACTGACAGCAGTCTCTAGAAACTGTGGGCAGTCTCTAGAAACTGCAGGCCGGCTCTAGAAACTGTGGGAAGGCTCTAGAAACTGTGAGCAGGGCCTAGAAACAGTGAGCACCAGAAACTGTGGGTAGGCTCTAGAAACTGTGAGAAGGCTCCAGAAACTGGGCAGGCTCTAGAATATGTGGGCAGGTTCTAGAATCTGTGAGCAGTCTCTAGAATCTGTGGGCAGGCTCTAGAATCTGTGGGCAGGCTCTAGAATCTGTGAGCAGTCTCTAGAAACTGTGGGCAGGTTCTAGAAACTGTGGGCAGGATCTAGAAACTGTGGGCAGGCTCTAGAAACTGTGAGCAGGCTCTATAAACTATGGGCCGGGTCTAGAAAATGTGAACAGGCTCTAGAAACTGTGGGGAGGCTGTAGAAACTGTGGGGAATCTCTAGAAACTGTGGGAAGGATCTAGAAACTATTTGCAGGATCTAGAAACTGTGGGCAGGATCTAGAAACTGTGTGCAGGCTCTAGAAACTGTGGGTAGGCTCTAGAAACGGAGGGAAGCCTCTACAAACTGTGGGCAGGATCTAGAAACTGTGGGCAGGCTCTAGAAACTGTGGGCAGTATCTAGAAAATGTGGGCAGGCTCTAGAAACTGTGAGCAGAGCCTAGAAACTGTGAGCAGGCACCAGAAACTGTGGGTAGGCTCTAGAAACTGTGAGCAGGCTCTAGAAAATATAGAGAGGCTCTAGAAACTGTGGGAACCCTCTAGAATCTGTGGGCAGGCTCTAGAATCTGTGAGCAGTCTCTAGAAACTGTGGGCAGGATCTAGAAACTGTGGGCAGGCTCTAGAAACTGTGGGAATCATCTAGAAACTGTGATTAGGGTCTATAAACTATGGGCATGCTCTAGAAACTGTGGGAAGCCTCTAGAAACTGTGGGCAGGATCTAGAAAATGTGGGCAGGCTCTAGAAACTGTGAGCAGGGCCTAGAAACTGTGAGCAGGCACCAGAAACTGGGTAGGCTCTAGAAACTGTGAGCAGGCTCTAGAAAATATAGAGAGGCTCTAGAAACTGTGGGAACCCTCTAGAATCTGTGGGCAGGCTCTAGAAACTGTGAGTAGGCTCCAGAAAATGTGGGGAGGCTCTAGAATCTGTGGGCAGGCTCTAGAATCTGTGGGAAGGCTCTAGAATCTGTGGGAAGGCTCTAGAATCTGTGGGCAGGCTCTAGAATCTGTGGGCAGGCTCTAGAAACTATGGGCAGGGTCTAGAATCTATGGGGAGGCTCTAGAAACTGTGAGTAGGCTCTAGAAACTGTGGGCAGGCTCTAGAATCTGTGAGCAGTCTCTAGAAACTGTGGGCAGGATCTAGAAACTGTGAGCAGGGCCTAGAAACTGTGAGCAGGCACCAGAAACTGTGGGTAGGCTCTAGAAACTGTGAGCAAGCTCTAGAAAATATAGAGAGGCTCTAGAAACTGTGGAAAGCCTCTAGCATCTGTGGGCAGGCTCTAGAAACTGTGAGTATGCTCCAGAAAATGTAGGCAGGCTCTAGAATCTGTGGGCACTCTCTAGAATCTGTGGGCAGGCTCTAGAATCTGTGGGCAGGCTCTAGAAACTGTGACCAGTATCTAGGAACTCTATGGCCAGGCTCTAGAAACTGTGAGTAGGCTCTAGAAACTGTGGGCAGGCTCTAGAAACTGTGACCAGTCTCTAGGAACTCTATGGCCAGGCTCTAGAACCTGTGAGTAGGCTCTAGAAACTGTGGGCAGGCTCTAGAATCTGTGAGCAGTCTCTAGAAACTGTGGGCAGGATCTAGAAACTGTGGGCAGGCTCTAGAAACTGTGAGCAGGCTCTAGAAACTGTGGGCCAGGTCTAGGAAATGTGAGCAGGCTCTAGATGCTGTGAGCAGGGCCTATAAACTGTGAGCAGGCTCCAGAAACTGTGGGTAGGCTCTAGAAACTGTGAGCAGGCTCTAGAAAGTGTGAGGAGGCTCTAGAAACTGTGGGAAGCCTCTAGAATCTGTGGGCAGGCTCTAGAATCTGTGAGCAGTCTCTAGAAACTGTGGGCATGCTCCAGAAACTGTGAGTACACTCTAGAAATTGTGGAAAGGCTCTAGAAACTGTGGGGAGCCTCTAAAAACTGTGGGAAGGATCTAGAAACTGACAGCAGTCTCTAGAAACTGTGGGCAGTCTCTAGAAACTGCAGGCCGGCTCTAGAAACTGTGGGAAGGCTCTAGAAACTGTGAGCAGGGCCTAGAAACAGTGAGCACCAGAAACTGTGGGTAGGCTCTAGAAACTGTGAGAAGGCTCCAGAAACTGGGCCGGCTCTAGAATATGTGGGCAGGTTCTAGAATCTGTGAGCAGTCTCTAGAATCTGTGGGCAGGCTCTAGAATCTGTGGGCAGGCTCTAGAATCTATGGGCAGGCTCTAGAATCTGTGAGCAGTCTCTAGAAACTGTGGGCAGGTTCTAGAAACTGTGGGCAGGATCTAGAAACTGTGGGCAGGCTCTAGAAACTGTGAGCAGTCTCTAGAAACTGTGGGCAGGATCTAGAAACTGTGAGCAGGGCCTAGAAACTGTGAGCAGGCACCAGAAACTGTGGGTAGGCTCTAGAAACTGTGAGCAAGCTCTAGAAAATATAGAGAGGCTCTAGAAACTGTGGAAAGCCTCTAGCATCTGTGGGCAGGCTCTAGAAACTGTGAGTATGCTCCAGAAAATGTAGGCAGGCTCTAGAATCTGTGGGCACTCTCTAGAATCTGTGGGCAGGCTCTAGAATCTGTGGGCAGGCTCTAGAAACTGTGACCAGTATCTAGGAACTCTATGGCCAGGCTCTAGAACCTGTGAGTAGGCTCTAGAAACTGTGGGCAGGCTCTAGAATCTGTGAGCAGTCTCTAGAAACTGTGGGCAGGATCTAGAAACTGTGGGCAGGCTCTAGAAACTGTGAGCAGGCTCTAGAAACTGTGGGCCAGGTCTAGGAAATGTGAGCAGGCTCTAGAAGCTGTGAGCAGGGCCTATAAACTGTGAGCAGGCTCCAGAAACTGTGGGTAGGCTCTAGAAACTGTGAGCAGGCTCTAGAAAGTGTGAGGAGGCTCTAGAAACTGTGGGAAGCCTCTAGAATCTGTGGGCAGGCTCTAGAATTTGGGAGCAGTCTCTAGAAACTGTGGGCATGCTCCAGAAACTGTGAGTACACTCTAGAAATTGTGGAAAGGCTCTAGAAACTGTGGGGAGCCTCTAAAAACTGTGGGAAGGATCTAGAAACTGACAGCAGTCTCTAGAAACTGTGAGCAGTCTCTAGAAACTGCAGGCTGGCTCTAGAAACTGTGGGAAGGCTCTAGAAACTGTGAGCAGGGCCTAGAAACAGTGAGCACCAGAAACTGTGGGTAGGCTCTAGAAACTGTGAGAAGGCTCCAGAAACTGGGCCGGCTCTAGAATATGTGGGCAGGTTCTAGAATCTGTGAGCAGTCTCTAGAATCTGTGGGCAGTCTCTAGAATCTGTGGGCAGGCTCTAGAATCTATGGGCAGGCTCTAGAATCTGTGAGCAGTCTCTAGAAACTGTGGGCAGGTTCTAGAAACTGTGGGCAGGATCTAGAAACTGTGGGCAGGTTCTAGAAACTGTGAGCAGGCTCTATAAACTATGGGCCGGGTCTAGAAAATGTGAACAGGCTCTAGAAACGGTGGGGAGGCTGTAGAAACTGTGGGGAATCTCTAGAAACTGTGGGAAGGATCTAGAAACTATTTGCAGGATCTAGAAACTGTGGGCAGGATCTAGAAACTGTGGGCAGGCTCTAGAAACTGCGAGCAGGCTCTAGAAACTGTGGGCAGGCTCTAGAAACTGTGGGAATCATCTAGAAACTGTGATTAGGGTCTAGAAACTATGGGCATGCTCTAGAAACTGTGGGAAGCCTCTAGAAACTGTGGACAGGATCTAGAAAATGTGGGCAGGCTCTAGAAACTGTGAGCAGGGCCTAGAAACTGTGAGCAGGCACCAGAAACTGTGGGTAGGCTCTAGAAACTGTGAGCAGGCTCTAGAAAATATAGAGAGGCTCTAGAAACTGTGGGAACACTCTAGAATCTGTGGGCAGGCTCTAGAATCTGTGAGCAGTCTCTAGAAACTGTGGGCAGGATCTAGAAACTGTGGGCAGGATCTAGAAACTGTGGGCAGGCTCTAGAAACTGTGAGCAGGCTCTAGAAACTGTGGGCAGTATCTAGAAAATGTGGGCAGGCTCTAGAAACTGTGAGTAGGGTCTAGAAACTGAGGGCAGTCTCTAGGAAATGTGAGCAGGCTCTAGGAACTGTGAGCAGGGCCTATAAACTGTGAGCAGGCTCCAGAAACTGTGGGTAGGCTCTAGAAACTGTGAGCAAGCTCTAGAAAGTGTGAGGAGGCTCTAGAAACTGTGGGAAGCCTCTAGAATCTGTGGGCAGGCTCTAGAATCTGTGAGCAGTCTCTAGAAACTGTGGGCAGGCTCCAGAAACTGTGAGTACACTCTAGAAATTGTGGAAAGGCTCTAGAAACTGTGGGGAGCCTCTAAAAACTGTGGGAAGGATCTAGAAACTGTCAGCAGTCTCTAGAAACTGTGGGCAGGTTGTACAAACTGCGGGCATGCTCTTGAAACTGTGGGAACCCTCTAGAAATTGTCAGCAGGCTCTAGAAACTGTGGGCAGTCCCTAGAAACTGCAGGCCGGCTCTAGAAACTATGGGAAGGCTCTAGAAACTGTGAGCAGGGCCTAGAAACTGTGAGCACCAGAAACTGTGGGTAGGCTCTAGAAACTGTGAGAAGGCTCCAGAAACTGTGGGCAGGCTCTAGAATATGTGGGCAGGTTCTAGAACCTGTGGGCAGGCTCTAGAATCTATGGGCAGGCTCTAGAATCTGTGAGCAGGCTCTAGAATCTGTGGGCAGGCTCTAGAATCTGTGGGCAGGATCTAGAATCTATGGGCAGGCTCTAGAATCTGTGAGCAGTCTCTAGAAACTGTGGGCAGGTTCTAGAAACTGTGGGCAGGATCTAGAAACTGTGGGCAGGCTCTAGAAACTGTGAGCAGGCTCTATAAACTATGGGCCGGGTCTAGAAAATGTGAACAGGCTCTAGAAACTGTGGGGAGGCTGTAGAAACTGTGGGGAATCTCTAGAAACTGTGGGAAGGATCTAGAAACTATTTGCAGGATCTAGAAACTGTGGGCAGGATCTAGAAACTGTGTGCAGGCTCTAGAAACTGTGGGTAGGCTCTAGAAACGAAGGGAAGCCTCTAGAAACTGTGGGCAGGATCTACAAACTGTGGGCAGGCTCTAGAAACTGTGGGCAGTATCTAGAAAATGTGGGCAGGCTCTAGAAACTGTGAGCAGAGCCTAGAAACTGTGAGCAGGCACCAGAAACTGTGGGAAGGATCTAGAAACTGTCAGCAGTCTCTAGAAACTGGGCAGGTTGTACAAACTGCGGGCATGCTCTTGAAACTGTGGGAACCCTCTAGAAATTGTCAGCAGGCTCTAGAAACTGTGGGCAGTCCCTAGAAACTGCAGGCCGGCTCTAGAAACTATGGGAAGGCTCTAGAAACTGTGAGCAGGGCCTAGAAACTGTGAGCACCAGCAACTGTGGGTAGGCTCTAGAAACTGTGAGAAGGCTCCAGAAACTGTGGGCAGGCTCTAGAATATGTGGGAGGTTCTAGAAACTGTGGGCAGGCTCTAGAATCTATGGGCAGGCTCTAGAATCTGT
The DNA here is from genome assembly GCF_949987535.1 of Balaenoptera acutorostrata. Lineage (NCBI taxonomy): Eukaryota > Metazoa > Chordata > Mammalia > Artiodactyla > Balaenopteridae > Balaenoptera > Balaenoptera acutorostrata. Next base: position 82,663,529 of record NC_080068.1, read on the forward strand.
GAGCAGGCTCTAGAATTGGTGGGCAGCCTCTAGAATCTGTGGGCAGGATCTAGAATCTATGGGCAGGCTCTAGAATCTGTGAGCAGTCTCTAGAAACTGTGGGTAGGATCTAGAAACTGTGTGCAGGCTCCAGAAACTGTTAGCAGGATCTAGAAACTGTGACCAGGCTGTAGAAACTGTGGGCAGGCTCTAGAAACCGTTAGCAGGTTCTAGAATCTGTAAGCACGATCTAGAAACTGTGAGCAGGCTCTAGAAACTGTGGGCAGACTCTAGAATCTTTGAGTAGGCTCTAGACACTGTGGGCAGTCTATAAAATATTTGAGCAGTCTCTAGAAACTGTGAGCAGGCTTTAGAAACTGTGGGCAGGTTCTGGAAACTGTGAGCAGGCTCTAGAATATGTGGGAAGCCTCTACAAACATTGGGAAGCCTCTAGAAACTGTAGGCAGGATCTAGGAACTGTGGGCAGGCTCTAGGAACTGCGAGCAGGCTCTAGAAACTGTGGGCAGGCTCTAGAAACTGTGGGAATCATCTAGAAACTGTGATTAGGGTCTAGAAACTATGAGCATGCTCTAGAAACTGTGGGAAGCCTCTAGAAACTGTGGGCAGGATCTAGAAAATGTGGGCAGGCTCTAGAAACTGTGAGCAGGGCCTAGAAACTGTGAGCAGGCACCAGAAACTGTGGGTAGGCTCTAGAAACTGTGAGCAGGCTCTAGAAAATATAGAGAGGCTCTAGAAACTGTGGGAACACTCTAGAATCTGTGGGCAGGCTCTAGAATCTGTGAGCAGTCTCTAGAAACTGTGGGCAGGATCTAGAAACTGTGGGCAGGATCTAGAAACTGTGGGCAGGCTCTAGAAACTGTGAGCAGGCTCTAGAAACTGTGGGCAGTATCTAGAAAATGTGGGCAGGCTCTAGAAACTGTGAGTAGGGTCTAGAAACTGAGGGCAGTCTCTAGGAAATGTGAGCAGGCTCTAGGAACTGTGAGCAGGGCCTATAAACTGTGAGCAGGCTCCAGAAACTGTGGGTAGGCTCTAGAAACTGTGAGCAAGCTCTAGAAAGTGTGAGGAGGCTCTAGAAACTGTGGGAAGCCTCTAGAATCTGTGGGCAGGCTCTAGAATCTGTGAGCAGTCTCTAGAAACTGTGGGCAGGCTCCAGAAACTGTGAGTACACTCTAGAAATTGTGGAAAGGCTCTAGAAACTGTGGGGAGCCTCTAAAAACTGTGGGAAGGATCTAGAAACTGTCAGCAGTCTCTAGAAACTGTGGGCAGGTTGTACAAACTGCGGGCATGCTCTTGAAACTGTGGGAACCCTCTAGAAATTGTCAGCAGGCTCTAGAAACTGTGGGCAGTCCCTAGAAACTGCAGGCCGGCTCTAGAAACTATGGGAAGGCTCTAGAAACTGTGAGCAGGGCCTAGAAACTGTGAGCACCAGAAACTGTGGGTAGGCTCTAGAAACTGTGAGAAGGCTCCAGAAACTGTGGGCAGGCTCTAGAATATGTGGGCAGGTTCTAGAACCTGTGGGCAGGCTCTAGAATCTATGGGCAGGCTCTAGAATCTGTGAGCAGGCTCTAGAATCTGTGGGCAGGCTCTAGAATCTGTGGGCAGGATCTAGAATCTATGGGCAGGCTCTAGAATCTGTGAGCAGTCTCTAGAAACTGTGGGCAGGTTCTAGAAACTGTGGGCAGGATCTAGAAACTGTGGGCAGGCTCTAGAAACTGTGAGCAGGCTCTATAAACTATGGGCCGGGTCTAGAAAATGTGAACAGGCTCTAGAAACTGTGGGGAGGCTGTAGAAACTGTGGGGAATCTCTAGAAACTGTGGGAAGGATCTAGAAACTATTTGCAGGATCTAGAAACTGTGGGCAGGATCTAGAAACTGTGTGCAGGCTCTAGAAACTGTGGGTAGGCTCTAGAAACGAAGGGAAGCCTCTAGAAACTGTGGGCAGGATCTACAAACTGTGGGCAGGCTCTAGAAACTGTGGGCAGTATCTAGAAAATGTGGGCAGGCTCTAGAAACTGTGAGCAGAGCCTAGAAACTGTGAGCAGGCACCAGAAACTGTGGGAAGGATCTAGAAACTGTCAGCAGTCTCTAGAAACTGGGCAGGTTGTACAAACTGCGGGCATGCTCTTGAAACTGTGGGAACCCTCTAGAAATTGTCAGCAGGCTCTAGAAACTGTGGGCAGTCCCTAGAAACTGCAGGCCGGCTCTAGAAACTATGGGAAGGCTCTAGAAACTGTGAGCAGGGCCTAGAAACTGTGAGCACCAGCAACTGTGGGTAGGCTCTAGAAACTGTGAGAAGGCTCCAGAAACTGTGGGCAGGCTCTAGAATATGTGGGAGGTTCTAGAAACTGTGGGCAGGCTCTAGAATCTATGGGCAGGCTCTAGAATCTGTGAGCAGGCTCTAGAATTGGTGGGCAGCCTCTAGAATCTGTGGGCAGGATCTAGAATCTATGGGCAGGCTCTAGAATCTGTGAGCAGTCTCTAGAAACTGTGGGTAGGATCTAGAAACTGTGTGCAGGCTCCAGAAACTGTTAGCAGGATCTAGAAACTGTGACCAGGCTGTAGAAACTGTGGGCAGGCTCTAGAAACCGTTAGCAGGTTCTAGAATCTGTAAGCACGATCTAGAAACTGTGAGCAGGCTCTAGAAACTGTGGGCAGACTCTAGAATCTTTGAGTAGGCTCTAGACACTGTGGGCAGTCTATAAAATATTTGAGCAGTCTCTAGAAACTGTGAGCAGGCTTTAGAAACTGTGGGCAGGTTCTGGAAACTGTGAGCAGGCTCTAGAATATGTGGGAAGCCTCTACAAACATTGGGAAGCCTCTAGAAACTGTAGGCAGGATCTAGGAACTGTGGGCAGGCTCTAGGAACTGCGAGCAGGCTCTAGAAACTGTGGGCAGGCTCTAGAAACTGTGGGAATCATCTAGAAACTGTGATTAGGGTCTAGAAACTATGAGCATGCTCTAGAAACTGTGGGAAGCCTCTAGAAACTGTGGGCAGGATCTAGAAAATGTGGGCAGGCTCTAGAAACTGTGAGCAGGGCCTAGAAACTGTGAGCAGGCACCAGAAACTGTGGGTAGGCTCTAGAAACTGTGAGCAGGCTCTAGAAAATATAGAGAGGCTCTAGAAACTGTGGGAACCCTCTAGAATCTGTGGGCAGGCTCTAGAAACTGTGAGTAGGCTCCAGAAAATGTGGGCAGGCTCTAGAATCTGTGGGCAGGCTCTAGAATCTGTGGGAAGGCTCTAGAATCTGTGGGAAGGCTCTAGAATCTGTGGGCAGGCTCTAGAATCTGTGGGCAGGCTCTAGAAACTATGGGCAGGGTCTAGAATCTATGGGGAGGCTCTAGAAACTGTGACCAGTATCTAGGAACTCTATGGCCAGGCTCTAGAACCTGTGAGTAGGCTCTAGAAACTGTGGGCAGGCTCTAGAATCTGTGAGCAGTCTCTAGAAACTGTGGGCAGGATCTAGAAACTGTGGGCAGGCTCTAGAAACTGTGAGCAGGCTCTAGAAACTGTGGGCCAGGTCTAGGAAATGTGAGCAGGCTCTAGAAGCTGTGAGCAGGGCCTATAAACTGTGAGCAGGCTCCAGAAACTGTGGGTAGGCTCTAGAAACTGTGAGCAGGCTCTAGAAAGTGTGAGGAGGCTCTAGAAACTGTGGGAAGCCTCTAGAATCTGTGGGCAGGCTCTAGAATCTGTGAGCAGTCTCTAGAAACTGTGGGCAGGCTCCAGAAACTGTGAGTACACTCTAGAAATTGTGGAAAGGCTCTAGAAACTGTGGGGAGCCTCTAAAAACTGTGGGAAGGATCTAGAAACTGACAGCAGTCTCTAGAAACTGTGGGCAGTCTCTAGAAACTGCAGGCCGGCTCTAGAAACTGTGGGAAGGCTCTAGAAACTGTGAGCAGGGCCTAGAAACAGTGAGCACCAGAAACTGTGGGTAGGCTCTAGAAACTGTGAGAAGGCTCCAGAAACTGGGCAGGCTCTAGAATATGTGGGCAGGTTCTAGAATCTGTGAGCAGTCTCTAGAATCTGTGGGCAGGCTCTAGAATCTGTGGGCAGGCTCTAGAATCTATGGGCAGGCTCTAGAATCTGTGAGCAGTCTCTAGACACTGTGGGCAGGTTCTAGAAACTGTGGGCAGGATCTAGAAACTGTGGGCAGGCTCTAGAAACTGTGAGCAGGCTCTAGAAACTATGGGCCGGGTCTAGAAAATGTGAACAGGCTCTAGAAACTGTGGGGAGGCTGTAGAAACTGTGGGGAATCTATAGAAACTGTGGGAAGGATCTAGAAACTATTTGCAGGATCTAGAAACTGTGGGCAGGATCTAGAAACTGTGTGCAGGCTCTAGAAACTGTGGGTAGGCTCTAGAAACGGAGGGAAGCCTCTAGAAACTGTGGGCAGGATCTAGAAACTGTGGGCAGGCTCTAGAAACTGTGGGCAGTATCTAGAAAATGTGGGCAGGCTCTAGAAACTGTGAGCAGAGCCTAGAAACTGTGAGCAGGCACCAGAAACTGTGGGTAGGCTCTAGAAACTGTGAGCAGGCTCTAGAAAATATAGAGAGGCTCTAGAAACTGTGGGAACCCTCTAGAATCTGTGGGCAGGCTCTAGAATCTGTGAGCAGTCTCTAGAAACTGTGGGCAGGATCTAGAAACTGTGGGCAGGATCTAGAAACTGTGGGCAGGCTCTAGAAACTGTGAGCAGGCTCTAGAAACTGTGGGCAGTATCTAGAAAATGTGGGCAGGCTCTAGAAACTGTGAGTAGGGTCTAGAAACTGAGGGCAGTCTCTAGGAAATGTGAGCAGGCTCTAGGAACTGTGAGCAGGGCCTATAAACTGTGAGCAGGCTCCAGAAACTGTGGGTAGGCTCTAGAAACTGTGAGCAGGCTCTAGAAAGTGTGAGGAGGCTCTAGAAACTGTGGGAAGCCTCTAGAATCTGTGGGCAGGCTCTAGAATCTGTGAGCAGTCTCTAGAAACTGTGGGCAGGCTCCAGAAACTGTGAGTACACTCTAGAAATTGTGGAAAGGCTCTAGAAACTGTGGGGAGCCTCTAAAAACTGTGGGAAGGATCTAGAAACTGTCAGCAGTCTCTAGAAACTGTGGGCAGGTTGTACAAACTGCGGGCATGCTCTTGAAACTGTGGGAACCCTCTAGAAATTGTCAGCAGGCTCTAGAAACTGTGGGCAGTCCCTAGAAACTGCAGGCCGGCTCTAGAAACTATGGGAAGGCTCTAAAAACTGTGAGAAGGCTCCAGAAACTGTGGGCAGGCTCTAGAATATGTGGGCAGGTTCTAGAACCTGTGGGCAGGCTCTAGAATCTATGGGCAGGCTCTAGAATCTGTGAGCAGGCTCTAGAATCTGTGGGCAGGCTCTAGAATCTGTGGGCAGGCTCTAGAATCTATGGGCAGGCTCTAGAATCTGTGGGCAGGATCTAGAATCTATGGGCAGGCTCTAGAATCTGTGAGCAGTCTCTAGAAACTGTGGGCAGGTTCTAGAAACTGTGGGCAGGATCTAGAAACTGTGGGCAGGCTCTAGAAACTGTGAGCAGGCTCTATAAACTATGGGCCGGGTCTAGAAAATGTGAACAGGCTCTAGAAACTGTGGGGAGGCTGTAGAAACTGTGGGGAATCTCTAGAAACTGTGGGAAGGATCTAGAAACTATTTGCAGGCTCTTGAAACTGTGAGAAGGCTCCAGAAACTGTGGGCAGGCTCTAGAATCTGTGGGCAGGCTCTAGAATCTGTGAGCAGGCTCTAGAATCTGTGGGCAGGCTCTAGAATCTGTGAGCAGTCTCTAGAAACTCTGGGCAGGATCTAGAAACTGTGGGCAGAATCTAGAAACTGTGTGCAGGCTCCAGAAACTGTTAGCAGGATCTAGAAACTGTGAGCAGGCTGTAGAAACTGTGGGCAGGCTCTAGAAACCGTTAGCAGGTTCTAGATTCTGTTAGCACGATCTAGAAACTGTGAGCAGGCTCTAGAAACTGTGGGCAGACTCTAGAATCTTTGAGTAGGCTCTAGACACTGTGGGCAGTCTATAAAATATGTGAGCAGTCTCTAGAAACTGTGAGCAGGCTTTAGAATATGTGGGAAGCCTCTACAAACATTGGGAAGCCTCTAGAAACTGTAGGCAGGATCTAGAAACTGTGGGCAGAAAATAGGAACTGTGGGCAGGCTCTAGAAACTGCGAGCAGGCTCTAGAAGCTGTGGGCAGGCTCTAGAAACTGTGGGAATCATCTAGAAACTGTGATTAGGGTCTAGAAACTATGGGCATGCTCTAGAAACTGTGGGAAGCCTCTAGAAACTGTGGGCAGGATCTAGAAAATGTGGGCAGGCTCTAGAAACTGTGAGCAGGGCCTAGAAACTGTGAGCAGGCACCAGAAACTGTGGGTAGGCTCTAGAAACTGTGAGCAGGCTCTAGAAAATATAGAGAGGCTCTAGAAACTGTGGGAACCCTCTAGAATCTGTGGGCAGGCTCTAGAAACTGTGCGTAGGCTCCAGAAAATGTGGGGAGGCTCTAGAATCTGTGGGCAGGCTCTAGAATCTGTGGGAAGGCTCTAGAATCTGTGGGAAGGCTCTAGAATCTGTGGGCAGGCTCTAGAATCTGTGGGCAGGCTCTAGAAACTATGGGCAGGGTCTAGAATCTATGGGGAGGCTCTAGAAACTGTGAGTAGGCTCTAGAAACTGTGGGCAGGCTCTAGAATCTGTGAGCAGTCTCTAGAAACTGTGGGCAGGATCTAGAAACTGTGAGCAGGGCCTAGAAACTGTGAGCAGGCAACAGAAACTGTGGGTAGGCTCTAGAAACTGTGAGCAAGCTCTAGAAAATATAGAGAGGCTCTAGAAACTGTGGAAAGCCTCTAGCATCTGTGGGCAGGCTCTAGAAACTGTGAGTATGCTCCAGAAAATGTAGGCAGGCTCTAGAATCTGTGGGCACTCTCTAGAATCTGTGGGCAGGCTCTAGAATCTGTGGGCAGGCTCTAGAAACTGTGACCAGTATCTAGGAACTCTATGGCCAGGCTCTAGAAACTGTGAGTAGGCTCTAGAAACTGTGGGCAGGCTCTAGAAACTGTGACCAGTCTCTAGGAACTCTATGGCCAGGCTCTAGAACCTGTGAGTAGGCTCTAGAAACTGTGGGCAGGCTCTAGAATCTGTGAGCAGTCTCTAGAAACTGTGGGCAGGATCTAGAAACTGTGGGCAGGCTCTAGAAACTGTGAGCAGGCTCTAGAAACTGTGGGCCAGGTCTAGGAAATGTGAGCAGGCTCTAGAAGCTGTGAGCAGGGCCTATAAACTGTGAGCAGGCTCCAGAAACTGTGGGTAGGCTCTAGAAACTGTGAGCAGGCTCTAGAAAGTGTGAGGAGGCTCTAGAAACTGTGGGAAGCCTCTAGAATCTGTGGGCAGGCTCTAGAATCTGTGAGCAGTCTCTAGAAACTGTGGGCATGCTCCAGAAACTGTGAGTACACTCTAGAAATTGTGGAAAGGCTCTAGAAACTGTGGGGAGCCTCTAAAAACTGTGGGAAGGATCTAGAAACTGACAGCAGTCTCTAGAAACTGTGGGCAGTCTCTAGAAACTGCAGGCCGGCTCTAGAAACTGTGGGAAGGCTCTAGAAACTGTGAGCAGGGCCTAGAAACAGTGAGCACCAGAAACTGTGGGTAGGCTCTAGAAACTGTGAGAAGGCTCCAGAAACTGGGCCGGCTCTAGAATATGTGGGCAGGTTCTAGAATCTGTGAGCAGTCTCTAGAATCTGTGGGCAGGCTCTAGAATCTGTGGGCAGGCTCTAGAATCTATGGGCAGGCTCTAGAATCTGTGAGCAGTCTCTAGAAACTGTGGGCAGGTTCTAGAAACTGTGGGCAGTATCTAGAAACTGTGGGCAGGCTCTAGAAACTGTGAGCAGTCTCTAGAAACTGTGGGCAGGATCTAGAAACTGTGAGCAGGGCCTAGAAACTGTGAGCAGGCACCAGAAACTGTGGGTAGGCTCTAGAAACTGTGAGCAAGCTCTAGAAAATATAGAGAGGCTCTAGAAACTGTGGAAAGCCTCTAGCATCTGTGGGCAGGCTCTAGAAACTGTGAGTATGCTCCAGAAAATGTAGGCAGGCTCTAGAATCTGTGGGCACTCTCTAGAATCTGTGGGCAGGCTCTAGAATCTGTGGGCAGGCTCTAGAAACTGTGACCAGTATCTAGGAACTCTATGGCCAGGCTCTAGAACCTGTGAGTAGGCTCTAGAAACTGTGGGCAGGCTCTAGAATCTGTGAGCAGTCTCTAGAAACTGTGGGCAGGATCTAGAAACTGTGGGCAGGCTCTAGAAACTGTGAGCAGGCTCTAGAAACTGTGGGCCAGGTCTAGGAAATGTGAGCAGGCTCTAGAAGCTGTGAGCAGGGCCTATAAACTGTGAGCAGGCTCCAGAAACTGTGGGTAGGCTCTAGAAACTGTGAACAGGCTCTAGAAAGTGTGAGGAGGCTCTAGAAACTGTGAGAAGGCTCCAGAAACTGGGCCGGCTCTAGAATATGTGGGCAGGTTCTAGAATCTGTGAGCAGTCTCTAGAAACTGTGGGCAGGCTCTAGAATCTGTGGGCAGGCTCTAGAATCTATAGGCAGGCTCTAGAATCTGTGAGCAGTCTCTAGAAACTGTGGGCAGGTTCTAGAAACTGTGGGCAGGATCTAGAAACTGTGGGCAGGCTCTAGAAACTGTGAGCAGGCTCTATAAACTATGGGCCGGGTCTAGAAAATGTGAACAGGCTCTAGAAACTGTGGGGAGGCTGTAGAAACTGTGGGGAATCTCTAGAAACTGTGGGAAGGATCTAGAAACTATTTGCAGGATCTAGAAACTGTGGGCAGGATCTAGAAACTGTGTGCAGGCTCTAGAAACTGTGGGTAGGCTCTAGAAACGGAGTGAAGCCTCTAGAAACTGTGGGCAGGACCTAGAAACTGTGGGCAGGCTCTAGAAACTGTGATCAGTGTCTAGAAACTGAGGGCAGGATCTAGAGACTGTGAGCAGGCTCTAGAAATGGTGGGCATGCTCTAGAAACTGTGCGCAGGCTCCAGAAACTTTGGGCCCGCTCCAGAAACTGTGGGCAGGCTCTAGAAAATGTGGGCCGGCTCCAGAAACTGTGGACAGTCTCTGGAAACATTTAGCAGGCTCCAGAATCTGTAAGCAGGCTCTAGAAACTGTGAGCAGGCTCTAGAAACTGTGGGCAGGCTCTAGAAACTGTGAGCAGGCTCTAGAAACTGTGGGCCAGGTCTAGGAAATGTGAGCAGGCTCTAGAAGCTGTGAGCAGGGCCTATAAACTGTGAGCAGGCTCCAGAAACTGTGGGTAGGCTCTAGAAACTGTGAGCAGGCTCTAGAAAGTGTGAGGAGGCTCTAGAAACTGTGGGAAGCCTCTAGAATCTGTGGGCAGGCTCTAGAATCTGTGAGCAGTCTCTAGAAACTGTGGGCATGCTCCAGAAACTGTGAGTACACTCTAGAAATTGTGGAAAGGCTCTAGAAACTGTGGGGAGCCTCTAAAAACTGTGGGAAGGATCTAGAAACTGACAGCAGTCTCTAGAAACTGTGGGCAGTCTCTAGAAACTGCAGGCCGGCTCTAGAAACTGTGGGAAGGCTCTAGAAACTGTGAGCAGGGCCTAGAAACAGTGAGCACCAGAAACTGTGGGTAGGCTCTAGAAACTGTGAGAAGGCTCCAGAAACTGGGCCGGCTCTAGAATATGTGGGCAGGTTCTAGAATCTGTGAGCAGTCTCTAGAATCTGTGGGCAGGCTCTAGAATCTGTGGGCAGGCTCTAGAATCTGTGAGCAGTCTCTAGAAACTGTGGGCAGGTTCTAGAAACTGTGGGCAGGATCTAGAAACTGTGGGCAGGCTCTAGAAACTGTGAGCAGTCTCTAGAAACTGTGGGCAGGATCTAGAAACTGTGAGCAGGGCCTAGAAACTGTGAGCAGGCACCAGAAACTGTGGGTAGGCTCTAGAAACTGTGAGCAAGCTCTAGAAAATATAGAGAGGCTCTAGAAACTGTGGAAAGCCTCTAGCATCTGTGGGCAGGCTCTAGAAACTGTGAGTATGCTCCAGAAAATGTAGGCAGGCTCTAGAATCTGTGGGCACTCTCTAGAATCTGTGGGCAGGCTCTAGAATCTGTGGGCAGGCTCTAGAAACTGTGACCAGTATCTAGGAACTCTATGGCCAGGCTCTAGAACCTGTGAGTAGGCTCTAGAAACTGTGGGCAGGCTCTAGAATCTGTGAGCAGTCTCTAGAAACTGTGGGCAGGATCTAGAAACTGTGGGCAGGCTCTAGAAACTGTGAGCAGGCTCTAGAAACTGTGGGCCAGGTCTAGGAAATGTGAGCAGGCTCTAGAAGCTGTGAGCAGGGCCTATAAACTGTGAGCAGGCTCCAGAAACTGTGGGTAGGCTCTAGAAACTGTGAACAGGCTCTAGAAAGTGTGAGGAGGCTCTAGAAACTGTGAGAAGGCTCCAGAAACTGGGCCGGCTCTAGAATATGTGGGCAGGTTCTAGAATCTGTGAGCAGTCTCTAGAAACTGTGGGCAGGCTCTAGAATCTGTGGGCAGGCTCTAGAATCTATAGGCAGGCTCTAGAATCTGTGAGCAGTCTCTAGAAACTGTGGGCAGGTTCTAGAAACTGTGGGCAGGATCTAGAAACTGTGGGCAGGCTCTAGAAACTGTGAGCATGCTCTATAAACTATGGGCCGGGTCTAGAAAATGTGAACAGGCTCTAGAAACTGTGGGGAGGCTGTAGAAACTGTGGGGAATCTCTAGAAACTGTGGGAAGGATCTAGAAACTATTTGCAGGATCTAGAAACTGTGGGCAGGATCTAGAAACTGTGTGCAGGCTCTAGAAACTGTGGGTAGGCTCTAGAAACGGAGTGAAGCCTCTAGAAACTGTGGGCAGGACCTAGAAACTGTGGGCAGGCTCTAGAAACTGTGATCAGTGTCTAGAAACTGAGGGCAGGATCTAGAGACTGTGAGCAGGCTCTAGAAATGGTGGGCATGCTCTAGAAACTGTGCGCAGGCTCCAGAAACTTTGGGCCCGCTCCAGAAACTGTGGGCAGGCTCTAGAAAATGTGGGCCGGCTCCAGAAACTGTGGACAGTCTCTGGAAACATTTAGCAGGCTCCAGAATCTGTAAGCAGGCTCTAGAAACTGTGAGCAGGCTCTAGAAACTGTGGGCAGGCTCTAGAAACTGTTAGCAGGTTCTAGAATCTGTTAGCACGATCTAGGAACTGTGAGCAGGCTCTAGAAACTGTGGGCAGACTCTAGAATCTGTTAGCACGATCTAGGAACTGTGAGCAGGCTCTAGAAACTGTGGGCAGACTCTAGAATCTGTGGGCAGGCTCTAGAAACTGTGAGTATGCTCCAGAAAATGTGAGCAGGCTCTAGAAACTGTGGGCAGTCTATAAAATATGTGAGCAGTCTCTAGAAACTGTGAGCAGGCTTTAGAAACTGTGGGCAGGTTCTGGAAACTGTGAGCAGGCTCTAGAATATGTGGGAAGCCTCTACAAACATTGGGAAGCCTCTAGAAACTGTAGGCAGGATCTAGAAACTGTGGGCAGAAAATAGGAACTGTGGGCAGGCTCTAGAAACTGCGAGCAGGCTCTAGAAACTGTGGGCAGGCTCTAGAAACTGTGGGAATCATCTAGAAACTGTGATTAGGGTCTAGAAACTATGGGCATGCTCTAGAAACTGTGGGAAGCCTCTAGAAACTGTGGGCAGGATCTAGAAAATGTGGGCAGGCTCTAGAAACTGTGAGCAGGGCCTAGAAACTGTGAGCAGGCACCAGAAACTGTGGATAGGCTCTAGAAACTGTGAGCAGGCTCTAGAAAATATAGAGAGGCTCTAGAAACTGTGGGAACCCTCTAGAATCTGTGGGCAGGCTCTAGAAACTGTGAGTAGGCTCCAGAAAATGTGGGCAGGCTCTAGAAACTGTGAGCAGGGCCTAGAAACTGTGAGCAGGCACGAGAAACTGTGGGTAGGCTCTACAAACTGTGAGCAGGCTCTAGAAAATATAGAGAGGCTCTAGAAACTGTGGGAACCCTCTAGAATCTGTGGGCAGGCTCTAGAAACTGTGAGTAGGCTCCAGAAAATGTGGGCAGGCTCTAGAATCTGTGGGCAGGCTCTAGAATCTGTGAGTAGGCTCCAGAAAATGTGGGCAGGCTCTAGAATCTGTGGGCAGGCTCTAGAATCTGTGGGCAGGCTCTAGAAACTATGGGCAGGGTCTAGAATCTATGGGGAGGCTCTAGAAACTGTGAGTAGGCTCTAGAAACTGTGGGCAGGCTCTAGAATCTGTGAGCAGTCTCTAGAAACTGTGGGCAGGATCTAGAAACTGTGAGCAGGGCCTAGAAACTGTGAGCAGGCACCAGAAACTGTGGGTAGGCTCTAGAAACTGTGAGCAAGCTCTAGAAAATATAGAGAGGCTCTAGAAACTGTGGAAAGCCTCTAGAATCTGTGGGCAGGCTCTAGAAACTGTGAGTATGCTCCAGAAAATGTAGGCAGGCTCTAGAATCTGTGGGCACTCTCTAGAATCTGTGGGCAGGCTCTAGAATCTGTGGGCAGGCTCTAGAAACTGTGACCAGTATCTAGGAACTCTATGGCCAGGCTCTAGAAACTGTGAGTAGGCTCTAGAAACTGTGGGCAGGCTCTAGAATCTGTGAGCAGTCTCTAGAAACTGTGGGCAGGATCTAGAAACTGTGGGCAGGCTCTAGAAACTGTGAGCAGGCTCTAGAAACTGTGGGCCAGGTCTAGGAAATGTGAGCAGGCTCTAGAAGCTGTGAGCAGGGCCTATAAACTGTGAGCAGGCTCCAGAAACTGTGGGTAGGCTCTAGAAATTGTGAGCAGGCTCTAGAAAGTGTGAGGAGGCTCTAGAAACTGTGGGAAGCCTCTAGAATCTGTGGGCAGGCTCTAGAATCTGTGAGCAGTCTCTAGAAACTGTGGGCATGCTCCAGAAACTGTGAGTACACTCTAGAAATTGTGGAAAGGATCTAGAAACTGTGGGGAGCCTCTAAAAACTGTGGGAAGGATCTAGAAACTGACAGCAGTCTCTAGAAACTGTGGGCAGTCTCTAGAAACTGCAGGCCGGCTCTAGAAACTGTGGGAAGGCTCTAGAAACTGTGAGCAGGGCCTAGAAACAGTGAGCACCAGAAACTGTGGGTAGGCTCTAGAAACTGTGAGAAGGCTCCAGAAACTGGGCAGGCTCTAGAATATGTGGGCAGGTTCTAGAATCTGTGAGCAGTCTCTAGAATCTGTGGGCAGGCTCTAGAATCTGTGGGCAGGCTCTAGAATCTGTGAGCAGTCTCTAGAAACTGTGGGCAGGTTCTAGAAACTGTGGGCAGGATCTAGAAACTGTGGGCAGGCTCTAGAAACTGTGAGCAGGCTCTATAAACTATGGGCCGGGTCTAGAAAATGTGAACAGGCTCTAGAAACTGTGGGGAGGCTGTAGAAACTGTGGGGAATCTCTAGAAACTGTGGGAAGGATCTAGAAACTATTTGCAGGATCTAGAAACTGTGGGCAGGATCTAGAAACTGTGTGCAGGCTCTAGAAACTGTGGGTAGGCTCTAGAAACGGAGGGAAGCCTCTACAAACTGTGGGCAGGATCTAGAAACTGTGGGCAGGCTCTAGAAACTGTGGGCAGTATCTAGAAAATGTGGGCAGGCTCTAGAAACTGTGAGCAGAGCCTAGAAACTGTGAGCAGGCACCAGAAACTGTGGGTAGGCTCTAGAAACTGTGAGCAGGCTCTAGAAAATATAGAGAGGCTCTAGAAACTGTGGGAACCCTCTAGAATCTGTGGGCAGGCTCTAGAATCTGTGAGCAGTCTCTAGAAACTGTGGGCAGGATCTAGAAACTGTGGGCAGGCTCTAGAAACTGTGGGAATCATCTAGAAACTGTGATTAGGGTCTATAAACTATGGGCATGCTCTAGAAACTGTGGGAAGCCTCTAGAAACTGTGGGCAGGATCTAGAAAATGTGGGCAGGCTCTAGAAACTGTGAGCAGGGCCTAGAAACTGTGAGCAGGCACCAGAAACTGGGTAGGCTCTAGAAACTGTGAGCAGGCTCTAGAAAATATAGAGAGGCTCTAGAAACTGTGGGAACCCTCTAGAATCTGTGGGCAGGCTCTAGAAACTGTGAGTAGGCTCCAGAAAATGTGGGGAGGCTCTAGAATCTGTGGGCAGGCTCTAGAATCTGTGGGAAGGCTCTAGAATCTGTGGGAAGGCTCTAGAATCTGTGGGCAGGCTCTAGAATCTGTGGGCAGGCTCTAGAAACTATGGGCAGGGTCTAGAATCTATGGGGAGGCTCTAGAAACTGTGAGTAGGCTCTAGAAACTGTGGGCAGGCTCTAGAATCTGTGAGCAGTCTCTAGAAACTGTGGGCAGGATCTAGAAACTGTGAGCAGGGCCTAGAAACTGTGAGCAGGCACCAGAAACTGTGGGTAGGCTCTAGAAACTGTGAGCAAGCTCTAGAAAATATAGAGAGGCTCTAGAAACTGTGGAAAGCCTCTAGCATCTGTGGGCAGGCTCTAGAAACTGTGAGTATGCTCCAGAAAATGTAGGCAGGCTCTAGAATCTGTGGGCACTCTCTAGAATCTGTGGGCAGGCTCTAGAATCTGTGGGCAGGCTCTAGAAACTGTGACCAGTATCTAGGAACTCTATGGCCAGGCTCTAGAAACTGTGAGTAGGCTCTAGAAACTGTGGGCAGGCTCTAGAAACTGTGACCAGTCTCTAGGAACTCTATGGCCAGGCTCTAGAACCTGTGAGTAGGCTCTAGAAACTGTGGGCAGGCTCTAGAATCTGTGAGCAGTCTCTAGAAACTGTGGGCAGGATCTAGAAACTGTGGGCAGGCTCTAGAAACTGTGAGCAGGCTCTAGAAACTGTGGGCCAGGTCTAGGAAATGTGAGCAGGCTCTAGATGCTGTGAGCAGGGCCTATAAACTGTGAGCAGGCTCCAGAAACTGTGGGTAGGCTCTAGAAACTGTGAGCAGGCTCTAGAAAGTGTGAGGAGGCTCTAGAAACTGTGGGAAGCCTCTAGAATCTGTGGGCAGGCTCTAGAATCTGTGAGCAGTCTCTAGAAACTGTGGGCATGCTCCAGAAACTGTGAGTACACTCTAGAAATTGTGGAAAGGCTCTAGAAACTGTGGGGAGCCTCTAAAAACTGTGGGAAGGATCTAGAAACTGACAGCAGTCTCTAGAAACTGTGGGCAGTCTCTAGAAACTGCAGGCCGGCTCTAGAAACTGTGGGAAGGCTCTAGAAACTGTGAGCAGGGCCTAGAAACAGTGAGCACCAGAAACTGTGGGTAGGCTCTAGAAACTGTGAGAAGGCTCCAGAAACTGGGCCGGCTCTAGAATATGTGGGCAGGTTCTAGAATCTGTGAGCAGTCTCTAGAATCTGTGGGCAGGCTCTAGAATCTGTGGGCAGGCTCTAGAATCTATGGGCAGGCTCTAGAATCTGTGAGCAGTCTCTAGAAACTGTGGGCAGGTTCTAGAAACTGTGGGCAGGATCTAGAAACTGTGGGCAGGCTCTAGAAACTGTGAGCAGTCTCTAGAAACTGTGGGCAGGATCTAGAAACTGTGAGCAGGGCCTAGAAACTGTGAGCAGGCACCAGAAACTGTGGGTAGGCTCTAGAAACTGTGAGCAAGCTCTAGAAAATATAGAGAGGCTCTAGAAACTGTGGAAAGCCTCTAGCATCTGTGGGCAGGCTCTAGAAACTGTGAGTATGCTCCAGAAAATGTAGGCAGGCTCTAGAATCTGTGGGCACTCTCTAGAATCTGTGGGCAGGCTCTAGAATCTGTGGGCAGGCTCTAGAAACTGTGACCAGTATCTAGGAACTCTATGGCCAGGCTCTAGAACCTGTGAGTAGGCTCTAGAAACTGTGGGCAGGCTCTAGAATCTGTGAGCAGTCTCTAGAAACTGTGGGCAGGATCTAGAAACTGTGGGCAGGCTCTAGAAACTGTGAGCAGGCTCTAGAAACTGTGGGCCAGGTCTAGGAAATGTGAGCAGGCTCTAGAAGCTGTGAGCAGGGCCTATAAACTGTGAGCAGGCTCCAGAAACTGTGGGTAGGCTCTAGAAACTGTGAACAGGCTCTAGAAAGTGTGAGGAGGCTCTAGAAACTGTGAGAAGGCTCCAGAAACTGGGCCGGCTCTAGAATATGTGGGCAGGTTCTAGAATCTGTGAGCAGTCTCTAGAAACTGTGGGCAGGCTCTAGAATCTGTGGGCAGGCTCTAGAATCTATAGGCAGGCTCTAGAATCTGTGAGCAGTCTCTAGAAACTGTGGGCAGGTTCTAGAAACTGTGGGCAGGATCTAGAAACTGTGGGCAGGCTCTAGAAACTGTGAGCAGGCTCTATAAACTATGGGCCGGGTCTAGAAAATGTGAACAGGCTCTAGAAACTGTGGGGAGGCTGTAGAAACTGTGGGGAATCTCTAGAAACTGTGGGAAGGATCTAGAAACTATTTGCAGGATCTAGAAACTGTGGGCAGGATCTAGAAACTGTGTGCAGGCTCTAGAAACTGTGGGTAGGCTCTAGAAACGGAGTGAAGCCTCTAGAAACTGTGGGCAGGACCTAGAAACTGTGGGCAGGCTCTAGAAACTGTGATCAGTGTCTAGAAACTGAGGGCAGGATCTAGAGACTGTGAGCAGGCTCTAGAAATGGTGGGCATGCTCTAGAAACTGTGCGCAGGCTCCAGAAACTTTGGGCCCGCTCCAGAAACTGTGGGCAGGCTCTAGAAAATGTGGGCCGGCTCCAGAAACTGTGGACAGTCTCTGGAAACATTTAGCAGGCTCCAGAATCTGTAAGCAGGCTCTAGAAACTGTGAGCAGGCTCTAGAAACTGTGGGCAGGCTCTAGAAACTGTTAGCAGGTTCTAGAATCTGTTAGCACGATCTAGGAACTGTGAGCAGGCTCTAGAAACTGTGGGCAGACTCTAGAATCTGTTAGCACGATCTAGGAACTGTGAGCAGGCTCTAGAAACTGTGGGCAGACTCTAGAATCTGTGGGCAGGCTCTAGAAACTGTGAGTATGCTCCAGAAAATGTGAGCAGGCTCTAGAAACTGTGGGCAGTCTATAAAATATGTGAGCAGTCTCTGGAAACTGTGAGCAGGCTTTAGAAACTGTGGGCAGGTTCTGGAAACTGTGAGCAGGCTCTAGAATATGTGGGAAGCCTCTACAAACATTGGGAAGCCTCTAGAAACTGTAGGCAGGATCTAGAAACTGTGGGCAGAAAATAGGAACTGTGGGCAGGCTCTAGAAACTGCGAGCAGGCTCTAGAAACTGTGGGCAGGCTCTAGAAACTGTGGGAATCATCTAGAAACTGTGATTAGGGTCTAGAAACTATGGGCATGCTCTAGAAACTGTGGGAAGCCTCTAGAAACTGTGGGCAGGATCTAGAAAATGTGGGCAGGCTCTAGAAACTGTGAGCAGGGCCTAGAAACTGTGAGCAGGCACCAGAAACTGTGGATAGGCTCTAGAAACTGTGAGCAGGCTCTAGAAAATATAGAGAGGCTCTAGAAACTGTGGGAACCCTCTAGAATCTGTGGGCAGGCTCTAGAAACTGTGAGTAGGCTCCAGAAAATGTGGGCAGGCTCTAGAAACTGTGAGCAGGGCCTAGAAACTGTGAGCAGGCACGAGAAACTGTGGGTAGGCTCTACAAACTGTGAGCAGGCTCTAGAAAATATAGAGAGGCTCTAGAAACTGTGGGAACCCTCTAGAATCTGTGGGCAGGCTCTAGAAACTGTGAGTAGGCTCCAGAAAATGTGGGCAGGCTCTAGAATCTGTGGGCAGGCTCTAGAATCTGTGGGAAGGCTCTAGAATCTGTGGGAAGGCTCTAGAATCTGTGGGCAGGCTCTAGAATCTGTGGGCAGGCTCTAGAAACTATGGGCAGGGTCTAGAATCTATGGGGAGGCTCTAGAAACTGTGAGTAGGCTCTAGAAACTGTGGGCAGGCTCTAGAATCTGTGAGCAGTCTCTAGAAACTGTGGGCAGGATCTAGAAACTGTGAGCAGGGCCTAGAAACTGTGAGCAGGCACCAGAAACTGTGGGTAGGCTCTAGAAACTGTGAGCAAGCTCTAGAAAATATAGAGAGGCTCTAGAAACTGTGGAAAGCCTCTAGAATCTGTGGGCAGGCTCTAGAAACTGTGAGTATGCTCCAGAAAATGTAGGCAGGCTCTAGAATCTGTGGGCACTCTCTAGAATCTGTGGGCAGGCTCTAGAATCTGTGGGCAGGCTCTAGAAACTGTGACCAGTATCTAGGAACTCTATGGCCAGGCTCTAGAAACTGTGAGTAGGCTCTAGAAACTGTGGGCAGGCTCTAGAATCTGTGAGCAGTCTCTAGAAACTGTGGGCAGGATCTAGAAACTGTGGGCAGGCTCTAGAAACTGTGAGCAGGCTCTAGAAACTGTGGGCCAGGTCTAGGAAATGTGAGCAGGCTCTAGAAGCTGTGAGCAGGGCCTATAAACTGTGAGCAGGCTCCAGAAACTGTGGGTAGGCTCTAGAAACTGTGAGCAGGCTCTAGAAAGTGTGAGGAGGCTCTAGAAACTGTGGGAAGCCTCTAGAATCTGTGGGCAGGCTCTAGAATCTGTGAGCAGTCTCTAGAAACTGTGGGCATGCTCCAGAAACTGTGAGTACACTCTAGAAATTGTGGAAAGGCTCTAGAAACTGTGGGGAGCCTCTAAAAACTGTGGGAAGGATCTAGAAACTGACAGCAGTCTCTAGAAACTGTGGGCAGTCTCTAGAAACTGCAGGCCGGCTCTAGAAACTGTGGGAAGGCTCTAGAAACTGTGAGCAGGGCCTAGAAACAGTGAGCACCAGAAACTGTGGGTAGGCTCTAGAAACTGTGAGAAGGCTCCAGAAACTGGGCAGGCTCTAGAATATGTGGGCAGGTTCTAGAATCTGTGAGCAGTCTCTAGAATCTGTGGGCAGTCTCTAGAATCTGTGGGCAGGCTCTAGAATCTATGGGCAGGCTCTAGAATCTGTGAGCAGTCTCTAGAAACTGTGGGCAGGTTCTAGAAACTGTGGGCAGGATCTAGAAACTGTGGGCTGGCTCTAGAAACTGTGAGCAGGCTCTATAAACTATGGGCCGGGTCTAGAAAATGTGAAGAGGCTCTAGAAACGGTGGGGAGGCTGTAGAAACTGTGGGGAATCTCTAGAAACTGTGGGAAGGATCTAGAAACTATTTGCAGGATCTAGAAACTGTGGGCAGGATCTAGAAACTGTGTGCAGGCTCTAGAAACTGTGGGTAGGCTCTAGAAACGGAGGGAAGCCTCTAGAAACTGTGGGCAGGATCTAGAAACTGTGGGCAGGCTCTAGAAACTGTGGGCAGTATCTAGAAAATGTGGGCAGGCTCTAGAAACTGTGAGCAGAGCCTAGAAACTGTGAGCAGGCACCAGAAACTGTGGGTAGGCTCTAGAAACTGTGAGCAGGCTCTAGAAAATATAGAGAGGCTCTAGAAACTGTGGGAACCCTCTAGAATCTGTGGGCAGGCTCTAGAATCTGTGAGCAGTCTCTAGAAACTGTGGGCAGGATCTAGAAACTGTGGGCGGGATCTAGAAACTGTGGGCAGGCTCTAGAATCTGTGAGCAGGCTCTAGAAACTGTGGGCAGTATCTAGAAAATGTGGGCAGGCTCTAGAAACTGTGAGTAGGGTCTAGAAACTGAGGGCAGTCTCTAGGAAATGTGAGCAGGCTCTAGGAACTGTGAGCAGGGCCTATAAACTGTGAGCAGGCTCCAGAAACTGTGGGTAGGCTCTAGAAACTGTGAGCAGGCTCTAGAAAGTGTGAGGAGGCTCTAGAAACTGTGGGAAGCCTCTAGAATCTGTGGGCAGGCTCTAGAATCTGTGAGCAGTCTCTAGAAACTGTGGGCAGGCTCCAGAAACTGTGAGTACACTCTAGAAATTGTGGAAAGGCTCTAGAAACTGTGGGGAGCCTCTAAAAACTGTGGGAAGGATCTAGAAACTGTCAGCAGTCTCTAGAAACTGTGGGCAGGTTGTACAAACTGCGGGCATGCTCTTGAAACTGTGGGAACCCTCTAGAAATTGTCAGCAGGCTCTAGAAACTGTGGGCAGTCCCTAGAAACTGCAGGCCGGCTCTAGAAACTATGGGAAGGCTCTAGAAACTGTGAGCAGGGCCTAGAAACTGTGAGCACCAGAAACTGTGGGTAGGCTCTAGAAACTGTGAGAAGGCTCCAGAAACTGTGGGCAGGCTCTAGAATATGTGGGCAGGTTCTAGAACCTGTGGGCAGGCTCTAGAATCTATGGGCAGGCTCTAGAATCTGTGAGCAGGCTCTAGAATCTGTGGGCAGGCTCTAGAATCTGTGGGCAGGATCTAGAATCTATGGGCAGGCTCTAGAATCTGTGAGCAGTCTCTAGAAACTGTGGGCATGTTCTAGAAACTGTGGGCAGGATCTAGAAACTGTGGGCAGGCTCTAGAATCTGTGGGCAGTCTCTAGAATCTGTGAGCAGGCTCTAGAATCTGTGGGCAGGCTCTAGAATCTGTGAGCAGTCTCTAGAAACTCTGGGCAGGATCTAGAAACTGTGGGCAGGATCTAGAAACTGTGTGCAGGCTCCAGAAACTGTTAGCAGGATCTAGAAACTGTGAGCAGGCTGTAGAAACTGTGGGCAGGCTCTAGAAACCGTTAGCAGGTTCTAGAATCAGTTAGCACAATCTAGAAACTGTGAGCAGGCTCTAGAAACTGTGGGCAGACTCTAGAATCTTTGAGTAGGCTCTAGACACTGTGGGCAGTCTATAAAATATGTGAGCAGTCTCTAGAAACTGTGAGCAGGCTTTAGAAACTGTGGGCAGGTTCTGGAAACTGTGAGCAGGCTCTAGAATATGTGGGAAGCCTCTACAAACATTGGGAAGCCTCTAGAAACTGTAGGCAGGATCTAGAAACTGTGGGCAGAAAATAGGAACTGTGGGCAGGCTCTAGAAACTGCGAGCAGGCTCTAGAAGCTGTGGGCAGGCTCTAGAAACTGTGGGAATCATCTAGAAACTGTGATTAGGGTCTAGAAACTATGGGCATGCTCTAGAAACTGTGGGAAGCCTCTAGAAACTGTGGGCAGGATCTAGAAAATGTGGGCAGGCTCTAGAAACTGTGAGCAGGGCCTAGAAACTGTGAGCAGGCACCAGAAACTGTGGGTAGGCTCTAGAAACTGTGAGCAGGCTCTAGAAAATATAGAGAGGCTCTAGAAACTGTGGGAACCCTCTAGAATCTGTGGGCAGGCTCTAGAAACTGTGAGTAGGCTCCAGAAAATGTGGGCAGGCTCTAGAATCTGTGGGCAGGCTCTAGAAACTGTGAGTAGGCTCCAGAAAATGTGGGCAGGCTCTAGAATCTGTGGGCAGGCTCTAGAATCTGTGGGAAGGCTCTAGAATCTGTGGGAAGGCTCTAGAATCTGTGGGCAGGCTCTAGAATCTGTGGGCAGGCTCTAGAAACTATGGGCAGGGTCTAGAATCTATGGGGAGGCTCTAGAAACTGTGAGTAGGCTCTAGAAACTGTGGGCAGGCTCTAGAATCTGTGAGCAGTCTCTAGAAACTGTGGGCAGGATCTAGAAACTGTGAGCAGGGCCTAGAAACTGTGAGCAGGCACCAGAAACTGTGGGTAGGCTCTAGAAACTGTGAGCAAGCTCTAGAAAATATAGAGAGGCTCTAGAAACTGTGGGAAGCCTCTAGAATCTGTGGGCAGGCTCTAGAATCTGTGAGCAGTCTCTAGAAACTGTGGGCAGGCTCCAGAAACTGTGAGTACACTCTAGAAATTGTGGAAAGGCTCTAGAAACTGTGGGGAGCCTCTAAAAACTGTGGGAAGGATCTAGAAACTGACAGCAGTCTCTAGAAACTGTGGGCAGTCTCTAGAAACTGCAGGCCGGCTCTAGAAACTGTGGGAAGGCTCTAGAAACTGTGAGCAGGGCCTAGAAACAGTGAGCACCAGAAACTGTGGGTAGGCTCTAGAAACTGTGAGAAGGCTCCAGAAACTGGGCCGGCTCTAGAATATGTGGGCAGGTTCTAGAATCTGTGAGCAGTCTCTAGAAACTGTGGGCAGGCTCTAGAATCTGAGGGCAGGCTCTAGAATCTATAGGCAGGCTCTAGAATCTGTGAGCAGTCTCTAGAAACTGTGGGCAGGTTCTAGAAACTGTGGGCAGGATCTAGAAACTGTGGGCAGGCTCTAGAAACTGTGAGCAGGCTCTATAAACTATGGGCCGGGTCTAGAAAATGTGAACAGGCTCTAGAAACTGTGGGGAGGCTGTAGAAACTGTGGGGAATCTCTAGAAACTGTGGGAAGGATCTAGAAACTATTTGCAGGATCTAGAAACTGTGGGCAGGATCTAGAAACTGTGTGCAGGCTCTAGAAACTGTGGGTAGGCTCTAGAAACGGAGGGAAGCCTCTAGAAACTGTGGGCAGGATCTAGAAACTGTGGGCAGGCTCTAGAAACTGTGATCAGTGTCTAGAAACTGAGGGCAGGATCTAGAGACTGTGAGCAGGCTCTAGAAATGGTGGCATGCTCTAGAAACTGTGCGCAGGCTCCAGAAACTTTGGGCCCGCTCCAGAAACTGTGGGCAGGCTCTAGAAAATGTGGGCCGGCTCCAGAAACTGTGGACAGTCTCTGGAAACATTTAGCAGGCTCCAGAATCTGTAAGCAGGCTCTAGAAACTGTGAGCAGGCTCTAGAAACTGTGGGCAGGCTCTAGAAACTGTTAGCAGGTTCTAGAATCTGTTAGCACGATCTAGGAACTGTGAGCAGGCTCTAGAAACTGTGGGCAGACTCTAGAATCTGTTAGCACGATCTAGGAACTGTGAGCAGGCTCTAGAAACTGTGGGCAGACTCTAGAATCTGTGGGCAGGCTCTAGAAACTGTGAGTATGCTCCAGAAAATGTGAGCAGGCTCTAGAAACTGTGGGCAGTCTATAAAATATGTGAGCAGTCTCTAGAAACTGTGAGCAGGCTTTAGAAACTGTGGGCAGGTTCTGGAAACTGTGAGCAGGCTCTAGAATATGTGGGAAGCCTCTACAAACATTGGGAAGCCTCTAGAAACTGTAGGCAGGATCTAGAAACTGTGGGCAGAAAATAGGAACTGTGGGCAGGCTCTAGAAACTGCGAGCAGGCTCTAGAAACTGTGGGCAGGCTCTAGAAACTGTGGGAATCATCTAGAAACTGTGATTAGGGTCTAGAAACTATGGGCATGCTCTAGAAACTGTGGGAAGCCTCTAGAAACTGTGGGCAGGATCTAGAAAATGTGGGCAGGCTCTAGAAACTGTGAGCACGGCCTAGAAACTGTGAGCAGGCACCAGAAACTGTGGGTAGGCTCTAGAAACTGTGAGCAGGCTCTAGAAAATATAGAGAGGCTCTAGAAACTGTGGGAACCCTCTAGAATCTGTGGGCAGGCTCTAGAAACTGTGAGTAGGCTCCAGAAAATGTGGGCAGGCTCTAGAAACTGTGAGCAGGGCCTAGAAACTGTGAGCAGGCACGAGAAACTGTGGGTAGGCTCTAGAAACTGTGAGCAGGCTCTAGAAAATATAGAGAGGCTCTAGAAACTGTGGGAACCCTCTAGAATCTGTGGGCAGGCTCTAGAAACTGTGAGTAGGCTCCAGAAAATGTGGGCAGGCTCTAGAACCTGTGGGCAGGCTCTAGAATCTGTGGGAAGGCTCTAGAATCTGTGGGAAGGCTCTAGAATCTGTGGGCAGGCTCTAGAATCTGTGGGCAGGCTCTAGAAACTATGGGCAGGGTCTAGAATCTATGGGGAGGCTCTAGAAACTGTGAGTAGGCTCTAGAAACTGTGGGCAGGCTCTAGAATCTGTGAGCAGTCTCTAGAAACTGTGGGCAGGATCTAGAAACTGTGAGCAGGGCCTAGAAACTGTGAGCAGGCACCAGAAACTGTGGGTAGGCTCTAGAAACTGTGAGCAAGCTCTAGAAAATATAGAGAGGCTCTAGAAACTGTGGAAAGCCTCTAGAATCTGTGGGAAGGCTCTAGAAACTGTGAGTATGCTCCAGAAAATGTAGGCAGGCTCTAGAATCTATGGGCACTCTCTAGAATCTGTGGGCAGGCTCTAGAATCTGTGGGCAGGCTCTAGAAACTGTGACCAGTATCTAGGAACTCTATGGCCAGGCTCTAGAAACTGTGAGTAGGCTCTAGAAACTGTGGGCAGGCTCTAGAATCTGTGAGCAGTCTCTAGAAACTGTGGGCAGGATCTAGAAACTGTGGGCAGGCTCTAGAAACTGTGAACAGGCTCTAGAAACTGTGGGCCAGGTCTAGGAAATGTGAGCAGGCTCTAGAAGCTGTGAGCAGGGCCTATAAACTGTGAGCAGGCTCCAGAAACTGTGGGTAGGCTCTAGAAACTGTGAGCAGGCTCTAGAAAGTGTGAGGAGGCTCTAGAAACTGTGGGAAGCCTCTAGAATCTGTGGGCAGGCTCTAGAATCTGTGAGCAGTCTCTAGAATCTGTGGGCAGGCTCTAGAATCTGTGGGCAGGCTCTAGAATCTATGGGCAGGCTCTAGAATCTGTGAGCAGTCTCTAGAAACTGTGGGCAGGTTCTAGAAACTGTGGGCAGGATCTAGAAACTGTGGGCAGGCTCTAGAAACTGTGAGCAGGCTCTATAAACTATGGGCCGGGTCTAGAAAATGTGAACAGGCTCTAGAAACTGTGGGGAGGCTGTAGAAACTGTGGGGAATCTCTAGAAACTGTGGGAAGGATCTAGAAACTATTTGCAGGATCTAGAAACTGTGGGCAGGATCTAGAAACTGTGTGCAGGCTCTAGAAACTGTGGGTAGGCTCTAGAAACGGAGGGAAGCCTCTAGAAACTGTGGGCAGGATCTAGAAACTGTGGGCAGGCTCTAGAAACTGTGGGCAGTATCTAGAAAATGTGGGGAGGCTCTAGAAACTGTGAGCAGAGCCTAGAAACTGTGAGCAGGCACCAGAAACTGTGGGTAGGCTCTAGAAACTGTGAGCAGGCTCTAGAAAATATAGAGAGGCTCTAGAAACTGTGGGAACCCTCTAGAATCTGTGGGCAGGCTCTAGAATCTGTGAGCAGTCTCTAGAAACTGTGGGCAGGATCTAGAAACTGTGGGCAGGATCTAGAAACTGTGGGCAGGCTCTAGAAACTGTGAGCAGGCTCTAGAAAATATAGAGAGGCTCTAGAAACTGTGGGAACCGTCTAGAATCTGTGGGCAGGCTCTAGAATCTGTGAGCAGTCTCTAGAAACTGTGGGCAGGATCTAGAAACTGTGGGCAGGATCTAGAAACTGTGGGCAGGCTCTAGAAACTGTGAGCAGGCTCTAGAAACTGTGGGCAGTATCTAGAAAATGTGGGCAGGCTCTAGAAACTGTGAGTAGGGTCTAGAAACTGAGGGCAGTCTCTAGGAAATGTGAGCAGGCTCTAGGAACTGTGAGCAGGGCCTATAAACTGTGAGCAGGCTCCAGAAACTGTGGGTAGGCTCTAGAAACTGTGAGCAGGCTCTAGAAAGTGTGAGGAGGCTCTAGAAACTGTGGGAAGCCTCTAGAATCTGTGGGCAGGCTCTAGAATCTGTGAGCAGTCTCTAGAAACTGTGGGCAGGCTCCAGAAACTGTGAGTACACTCTAGAAATTGTGGAAAGGCTCTAGAAACTGTGGGGAGCCTCTAAAAACTGTGGGAAGGATCTAGAAACTGTCAGCAGTCTCTAGAAACTGTGGGCAGGTTGTACAAACTGCGGGCATGCTCTTGAAACTGTGGGAACCCTCTAGAAATTGTCAGCAGGCTCTAGAAACTGTGGGCAGTCCCTAGAAACTGCAGGCCGGCTCTAGAAACTATGGGAAGGCTCTAGAAACTGTGAGCAGGGCCTAGAAACTGTGAGCACCAGAAACTGTGGGTAGGCTCTAGAAACTGTGAGAAGGCTCCAGAAACTGTGGGCAGGCTCTAGAATATGTGGGCAGGTTCTAGAACCTGTGGGCAGGCTCTAGAATCTATGGGCAGGCTCTAGAATCTGTGAGCAGGCTCTAGAATCTGTGGGCAGGCTCTAGAATCTGTGGGCAGGATCTAGAATCTATGGGCAGGCTCTAGAATCTGTGAGCAGTCTCTAGAAACTGTGGGCAGGTTCTAGAAACTGTGGGCAGGATCTAGAAACTGTGGGCAGGCTCTAGAAACTGTGAGCAGGCTCTATAAACTATGGGCCGGGTCTAGAAAATGTGAACAGGCTCTAGAAACTGTGGGGAGGCTGTAGAAACTGTGGGAAGGATCTAGAAACTATTTGCAGGCTCTTGAAACTGTGAGAAGGCTCCAGAAACTGTGGGCAGGCTCTAGAATCTGTGGGCAGGCTCTAGAATCTGTGAGCAGGCTCTAGAATCTGTGGGCAGGCTCTAGAATCTGTGAGCAGTCTCTAGAAACTCTGGGCAGGATCTAGAAACTGTGGGCAGGATCTAGAAACTGTGTGCAGGCTCCAGAAACTGTTAGCAGGATCTAGAAACTGTGAGCAGGCTGTAGAAACTGTGGGCAGGCTCTAGAAACCGTTAGCAGGTTCTAGAATCTGTTAGCACGATCTAGAAACTGTGAGCAGGCTCTAGAAACTGTGGGCAGACTCTAGAATCTTTGAGTAGGCTCTAGACACTGTGGGCAGTCTATAAAATATGTGAGCAGTCTCTAGAAACTGTGAGCAGGCTTTAGAAACTGTGGGCAGGTTCTGGAAACTGTGAGCAGGCTCTAGAATATGTGGGAAGCCTCTACAAACATTGGGAAGCCTCTAGAAACTGTAGGCAGGATCTAGAAACTGTGGGCAGAAAATAGGAACTGTGGGCAGGCTCTAGAAACTGCGAGCAGGCTCTAGAAACTGTGGGCAGGCTCTAGAAACTGTGGGAATCATCTAGAAACTGTGATTAGGGTCTAGAAACTATGGGCATGCTCTAGAAACTGTGGGAAGCCTCTAGAAACTGTGGGCAGGATCTAGAAAATGTGGGCAGGCTCTAGAAACTGTGAGCAGGGCCTAGAAACTGTGAGCAGGCACCAGAAACTGTGGGTAGGCTCTAGAAACTGTGAGCAGGCTCTAGAAAATATAGAGAGGCTCTAGAAACTGTGGGAACCCTCTAGAATCTGTGGGCAGGCTCTAGAAACTGTGAGTAGGCTCCAGAAAATGTGGGCAGGCTCTAGAAACTGTGAGCAGGGCCTAGAAACTGTGAGCAGGCACGAGAAACTGTGGGTAGGCTCTAGAAACTGTGAGCAGGCTCTAGAAAATATAGAGAGGCTGTAGAAACTGTGGGAACCCTCTAGAATCTGTGGGCAGGCTCTAGAAACTGTGAGTAGGCTCCAGAAAATGTGGGCAGGCTCTAGAATCTGTGGGCAGGCTCTAGAAACTATGGGCAGGGTCTAGAATCTATGGGGAGGCTCTAGAAACTGTGAGTAGGCTCTAGAAACTGGGGGCAGGCTCTAGAATCTGTGAGCAGTCTCTAGAAACTGTGGGCAGGATCTAGAAACTGTGAGCAGGGCCTAGAAACTGTGAGCAGGCACCAGAAACTGTGGGTAGGCTCTAGAAACTGTGAGCAAGCTCTAGAAAATATAGAGAGGCTCTAGAAACTGTGGAAAGCCTCTAGAATCTGTGGGCAGGCTCTAGAAACTGTGAGTATGCTCCAGAAAATGTAGGCAGGCTCTAGAATCTGTGGGCACTCTCTAGAATCTGTGGGCAGGCTCTAGAATCTGTGGGCAGGCTCTAGAAACTGTGACCAGTATCTAGGAACTCTATGGCCAGGCTCTAGAAACTGTGAGTAGGCTCTAGAAACTGTGGGCAGGCTCTAGAATCTGTGAGCAGTCTCTAGAAACTGTGGGCAGGATCTAGAAACTGTGGGCAGGCTCTAGAAACTGTGAACAGGCTCTAGAAACTGTGGGCCAGGTCTAGGAAATGTGAGCAGGCTCTAGAAGCTGTGAGCAGGGCCTATAAACTGTGAGCAGGCTCCAGAAACTGTGGGTAGGCTCTAGAAACTGTGAGCAGGCTCTAGAAAGTGTGAGGAGGCTCTAGAAACTGTGGGAAGCCTCTAGAATCTGTGGGCAGGCTCTAGAATCTGTGAGCAGTCTCTAGAAACTGTGGGCAGGCTCCAGAAACTGTGAGTACACTCTAGAAATTGTGGAAAGGCTCTAGAAACTGTGGGGAGCCTCTAAAAACTGTGGGAAGGATCTAGAAACTGACAGCAGTCTCTAGAAACTGTGGGCAGTCTCTAGAAACTGCAGGCCGGCTCTAGAAACTGTGGGAAGGCTCTAGAAACTGTGAGCAGGGCCTAGAAACAGTGAGCACCAGAAACTGTGGGTAGGCTCTAGAAACTGTGAGAAGGCTCCAGAAACTGGGCAGGCTCTAGAATATGTGGGCAGGTTCTAGAATCTGTGAGCAGTCTCTAGAATCTGTGGGCAGGCTCTAGAATCTGTGGGCAGGCTCTAGAATCTATGGGCAGGCTCTAGAATCTGTGAGCAGTCTCTAGACACTCTGGGCAGGTTCTAGAAACTGTGGGCAGGATCTAGAAACTGTGGGCAGGCTCTAGAAACTGTGAGCAGGCTCTAGAAACTGTGGGCAGTATCTAGAAAATGTGGGCAGGCTCTAGAAACTGTGAGTAGGGTCTAGAAACTGAGGGCAGTCTCTAGGAAATGTGAGCAGGCTCTAGGAACTGTGAGCAGGGCCTATAAACTGTGAGCAGGCTCCAGAAACTGTGGGTAGGCTCTAGAAACTGTGAGCAGGCTCTAGAAAGTGTGAGGAGGCTCTAGAAACTGTGGGAAGCCTCTAGAATCTGTGGGCAGGCTCTAGAATCTGTGAGCAGTCTCTAGAAACTGTGGGCAGGCTCCAGAAACTGTGAGTACACTCTAGAAATTGTGGAAAGGCTCTAGAAACTGTGGGGAGCCTCTAAAAACTGTGGGAAGGATCTAGAAACTGTCAGCAGTCTCTAGAAACTGTGGGCAGGTTGTACAAACTGCGGGCATGCTCTTGAAACTGTGGGAACCCTCTAGAAATTGTCAGCAGGCTCTAGAAACTGTGGGCAGTCCCTAGAAACTGCAGGCCGGCTCTAGAAACTATGGGAAGGCTCTAGAAACTGTGAGCAGGGCCTAGAAACTGTGAGCACCAGAAACTGTGGGTAGGCTCTAGAAACTGTGAGAAGGCTCCAGAAACTGTGGGCAGGCTCTAGAATATGTGGGCAGGTTCTAGAACCTGTGGGCAGGCTCTAGAATCTATGGGCAGGCTCTAGAATCTGTGAGCAGGCTCTAGAATCTGTGGGCAGGCTCTAGAATCTGTGGGCAGGATCTAGAATCTATGGGCAGGCTCTAGAATCTGTGAGCAGTCTCTAGAAACTGTGGGCAGGTTCTAGAAACTGTGGGCAGGATCTAGAAACTGTGGGCAGGCTCTAGAAACTGTGAGCAGGCTCTATAAACTATGGGCCGGGTCTAGAAAATGTGAACAGGCTCTAGAAACTGTGGGGAGGCTGTAGAAACTGTGGGGAATCTCTAGAAACTGTGGGAAGGATCTAGAAACTATTTGCAGGCTCTTGAAACTGTGAGAAGGCTCCAGAAACTGTGGGCAGGCTCTAGAATCTGTGGGCAGGCTCTAGAATCTGTGAGCAGGCTCTAGAATCTGTGGGCAGGCTCTAGAATCTGTGAGCAGTCTCTAGAAACTCTGGGCAGGATCTAGAAACTGTGGGCAGGATCTAGAAACTGTGTGCAGGCTCCAGAAACTGTTAGCAGGATCTAGAAACTGTGAGCAGGCTGTAGAAACTGTGGGCAGGCTCTAGAAACCGTTAGCAGGTTCTAGAATCTGTAAGCACGATCTAGAAACTGTGAGCAGGCTCTAGAAACTGTGGGCAGACTCTAGAATCTTTGAGTAGGCTCTAGACACTGTGGGCAGTCTATAAAATATGTGAGCAGTCTCTAGAAACTGTGAGCAGGCTTTAGAAACTGTGGGCAGGTTCTGGAAACTGTGAGCAGGCTCTAGAATATGTGGGAAGCCTCTACAAACATTGGGAAGCCTCTAGAAACTGTAGGCAGGATCTAGAAACTGTGGGCAGAAAATAGGAACTGTGGGCAGGCTCTAGAAACTGCGAGCAGGCTCTAGAAACTGTGGGCAGGCTCTAGAAACTGTGGGAATCATCTAGAAACTGTGATTAGGGTCTAGAAACTATGGGCATGCTCTAGAAACTGTGGGAAGCCTCTAGAAACTGTGGGCAGGATCTAGAAAATGTGGGCAGGCTCTAGAAACTGTGAGCAGGGCCTAGAAACTGTGAGCAGGCACCAGAAACTGTGGGTAGGCTCTAGAAACTGTGAGCAGGCTCTAGAAAATATAGAGAGGCTCTAGAAACTGTGGGAACCCTCTAGAATCTGTGGGCAGGCTCTAGAAACTGTGAGTAGGCTCCAGAAAATGAGGGCAGGCTCTAGAATCTGTGGGCAGGCTCTAGAATCTGTGGGAAGGCTCTAGAATCTGTGGGCAGGCTCTAGAAACTGTGGGCAGGCTCTAGAAACTGTGGGCAGGCTCTAGAAACTATGGGCAGGGTCTAGAATCTATGGTGAGGCTCTAGAAACTGTGACCAGTATCTAGGAACTCTATGGCCAGGCTCTAGAACCTGTGAGTAGGCTCTAGAAACTGTGGGCAGGCTCTAGAATCTGTGAGCAGTCTCTAGAAACTGTGGGCAGGATCTAGAAACTGTGGGCAGGCTCTAGAAACTGTGAGCAGGCTCTAGAAACTGTGGGCCAGGTCTAGGAAATGTGAGCAGGCTCTAGAAGCTGTGAGCAGGGCCTATAAACTGTGAGCAGGCTCCAGAAACTGTGGGTAGGCTCTAGAAACTGTGAGCAGGCTCTAGAAAGTGTGAGGAGGCTCTAGAAACTGTGGGAAGCCTCTAGAATCTGTGGGCAGGCTCTAGAATCTGTGAGCAGTCTCTAGAAACTGTGGGCAGGCTCCAGAAACTGTGAGTACACTCTAGAAATTGTGGAAAGGCTCTAGAAACTGTGGGGAGCCTCTAAAAACTGTGGGAAGGATCTAGAAACTGACAGCAGTCTCTAGAAACTGTGGGCAGTCTCTAGAAACTGCAGGCCGGCTCTAGAAACTGTGGGAAGGCTCTAGAAACTGTGAGCAGGGCCTAGAAACAGTGAGCACCAGAAACTGTGGGTAGGCTCTAGAAACTGTGAGAAGGCTCCAGAAACTGGGCAGGCTCTAGAATATGTGGGCAGGTTCTAGAATCTGTGAGCAGTCTCTAGAATCTGTGGGCAGGCTCTAGAATCTGTGGGCAGGCTCTAGAATCTATGGGCAGGCTCTAGAATCTGTGAGCAGTCTCTAGACACTCTGGGCAGGTTCTAGAAACTGTGTGCAGGCTCTAGAAACTGTGGGTAGGCTCTAGAAACGGAGGGAAGCCTCTAGAAACTGTGGGCAGGATCTAGAAACTGTGGGCAGGCTCTAGAAACTGTGGGCAGTATCTAGAAAATGTGGGCAGGCTCTAGAAACTGTGAGCAGAGCCTAGAAACTGTGAGCAGGCACCAGAAACTGTGGGTAGGCTCTAGAAACTGTGATCAGGCTCTAGAAAATATAGAGAGGCTCTAGAAACTGTGGAAAGCCTCTAGAATCTGTGGGCAGGCTCTAGAAACTGTGAGTATGCTCCAGAAAATGTAGGCAGGCTCTAGAATCTGTGGGCACTCTCTAGAATCTGTGGGCAGGCTCTAGAATCTGTGGGCAGGCTCTAGAAACTGTGACCAGTATCTAGGAACACTATGGCCAGGCTCTAGAAACTGTGAGTAGGCTCTAGAAACTGTGGGCAGGCTCTAGAATGTGTGAGCAGTCTCTAGAAACTGTGGGCAGGATCTAGAAACTGTGGGCAGGCTCTAGAAACTGTGAGCAGGCTCTAGAAACTGTGGGCCAGGTCTAGGAAATGTGAGCAGGCTCTAGAAGCTGTGAGCAGGGCCTATAAACTGTGAGCAGGCTCCAGAAACTGTGGGTAGGCTCTAGAAACTGTGAACAGGCTCTAGAAAGTGTGAGGAGGCTCTAGAAACTGTGGGAAGCCTCTAGAATCTGTGGGCAGGCTCTAGAATCTGTGAGCAGTCTCTAGAAACTGTGGGCATGCTCCAGAAACTGTGAGTACACTCTAGAAATTGTGGAAAGGCTCTAGAAACTGTGGGGAGCCTCTAAAAACTGTGGGAAGGATCTAGAAACTGACAGCAGTCTCTAGAAACTGTGGGCAGTCTCTAGAAACTGCAGGCCGGCTCTAGAAACTGTGGGAAGGCTCTAGAAACTGTGAGCAGGGCCTAGAAACAGTGAGCACCAGAAACTGTGGGTAGGCTCTAGAAACTGTGAGAAGGCTCCAGAAACTGGGCAGGCTCTAGAATATGTGGGCAGGTTCTAGAATCTGTGAGCAGTCTCTAGAATCTGTGGGCAGGCTCTAGAATCTGTGGGCAGGCTCTAGAATCTATGGGCAGGCTCTAGAATCTGTGAGCAGTCTCTAGACACTGTGGGCAGGTTCTAGAAACTGTGGGCAGGATCTAGAAACTGTGGGCAGGCTCTAGAAACTGTGAGCAGGCTCTAGAAACTGTGGGCAGTATCTAGAAAATGTGGGCAGGCTCTAGAAACTGTGAGTAGGGTCTAGAAACTGAGGGCAGTCTCTAGGAAATGTGAGCAGGCTCTAGGAACTGTGAGCAGGGCCTATAAACTGTGAGCAGGCTCCAGAAACTGTGGGTAGGCTCTAGAAACTGTGAGCAGGCTCTAGAAAGTGTGAGGAGGCTCTAGAAACTGTGGGAAGCCTCTAGAATCTGTGGGCAGGCTCTAGAATCTGTGAGCAGTCTCTAGAAACTGTGGGCAGGCTCCAGAAACTGTGAGTACACTCTAGAAATTGTGGAAAGGCTCTAGAAACTGTGGGGAGCCTCTAAAAACTGTGGGAAGGATCTAGAAACTGTCAGCAGTCTCTAGAAACTGTGGGCAGGTTGTACAAACTGCGGGCATGCTCTTGAAACTGTGGGAACCCTCTAGAAATTGTCAGCAGGCTCTAGAAACTGTGGGCAGTCCCTAGAAACTGCAGGCCGGCTCTAGAAACTATGGGAAGGCTCTAGAAACTGTGAGCAGGGCCTAGAAACTGTGAGCACCAGAAACTGTGGGTAGGCTCTAGAAACTGTGAGAAGGCTCCAGAAACTGTGGGCAGGCTCTAGAATATGTGGGCAGGTTCTAGAACCTGTGGGCAGGCTCTAGAATCTATGGGCAGGCTCTAGAATCTGTGAGCAGGCTCTAGAATCTGTGGGCAGGCTCTAGAATCTGTGGGCAGGATCTAGAATCTATGGGCAGGCTCTAGAATCTGTGAGCAGTCTCTAGAAACTGTGGGCAGGTTCTAGAAACTGTGGGCAGGATCTAGAAACTGTGGGCAGGCTCTAGAAACTGTGAGCAGGCTCTATAAACTATGGGCCGGGTCTAGAAAATGTGAACAGGCTCTAGAAACTGTGGGGAGGCTGTAGAAACTGTGGGGAATCTCTAGAAACTGTGGGAAGGATCTAGAAACTATTTGCAGGCTCTTGAAACTGTGAGAAGGCTCCAGAAACTGTGGGCAGGCTCTAGAATCTGTGGGCAGGCTCTAGAATCTGTGAGCAGGCTCTAGAATCTGTGGGCAGGCTCTAGAATCTGTGAGCAGTCTCTAGAAACTCTGGGCAGGATCTAGAAACTGTGGGCAGGATCTAGAAACTGTGTGCAGGCTCCAGAAACTGTTAGCAGGATCTAGAAACTGTGAGCAGGCTGTAGAAACTGTGGGCAGGCTCTAGAAACCGTTAGCAGGTTCTAGAATCTGTAAGCACGATCTAGAAACTGTGAGCAGGCTCTAGAAACTGTGGGCAGACTCTAGAATCTTTGAGTAGGCTCTAGACACTGTGGGCAGTCTATAAAATATGTGAGCAGTCTCTAGAAACTGTGAGCAGGCTTTAGAAACTGTGGGCAGGTTCTGGAAACTGTGAGCAGGCTCTAGAATATGTGGGAAGCCTCTACAAACATTGGGAAGCCTCTAGAAACTGTAGGCAGGATCTAGAAACTGTGGGCAGAAAATAGGAACTGTGGGCAGGCTCTAGAAACTGCGAGCAGGCTCTAGAAACTGTGGGCAGGCTCTAGAAACTGTGGGAATCATCTAGAAACTGTGATTAGGGTCTAGAAACTATGGGCATGCTCTAGAAACTGTGGGAAGCCTCTAGAAACTGTGGGCAGGATCTAGAAAATGTGGGCAGGCTCTAGAAACTGTGAGCAGGGCCTAGAAACTGTGAGCAGGCACCAGAAACTGTGGGTAGGCTCTAGAAACTGTGAGCAGGCTCTAGAAAATATAGAGAGGCTCTAGAAACTGTGGGAACCCTCTAGAATCTGTGGGCAGGCTCTAGAAACTGTGAGTAGGCTCCAGAAAATGAGGGCAGGCTCTAGAATCTGTGGGCAGGCTCTAGAATCTGTGGGAAGGCTCTAGAATCTGTGGGCAGGCTCTAGAAACTGTGGGCAGGCTCTAGAAACTGTGGGCAGGCTCTAGAAACTATGGGCAGGGTCTAGAATCTATGGTGAGGCTCTAGAAACTGTGACCAGTATCTAGGAACTCTATGGCCAGGCTCTAGAACCTGTGAGTAGGCTCTAGAAACTGTGGGCAGGCTCTAGAATCTGTGAGCAGTCTCTAGAAACTGTGGGCAGGATCTAGAAACTGTGGGCAGGCTCTAGAAACTGTGAGCAGGCTCTAGAAACTGTGGGCCAGGTCTAGGAAATGTGAGCAGGCTCTAGAAGCTGTGAGCAGGGCCTATAAACTGTGAGCAGGCTCCAGAAACTGTGGGTAGGCTCTAGAAACTGTGAGCAGGCTCTAGAAAGTGTGAGGAGGCTCTAGAAACTGTGGGAAGCCTCTAGAATCTGTGGGCAGGCTCTAGAATCTGTGAGCAGTCTCTAGAAACTGTGGGCAGGCTCCAGAAACTGTGAGTACACTCTAGAAATTGTGGAAAGGCTCTAGAAACTGTGGGGAGCCTCTAAAAACTGTGGGAAGGATCTAGAAACTGACAGCAGTCTCTAGAAACTGTGGGCAGTCTCTAGAAACTGCAGGCCGGCTCTAGAAACTGTGGGAAGGCTCTAGAAACTGTGAGCAGGGCCTAGAAACAGTGAGCACCAGAAACTGTGGGTAGGCTCTAGAAACTGTGAGAAGGCTCCAGAAACTGGGCAGGCTCTAGAATATGTGGGCAGGTTCTAGAATCTGTGAGCAGTCTCTAGAATCTGTGGGCAGGCTCTAGAATCTGTGGGCAGGCTCTAGAATCTATGGGCAGGCTCTAGAATCTGTGAGCAGTCTCTAGACACTCTGGGCAGGTTCTAGAAACTGTGGGCAGGATCTAGAAACTGTGGGCAGGCTCTAGAAACTGTGAGCAGGCTCTATAAACTATGGGCCGGGTCTAGAAAATGTGAACAGGCTCTAGAAACTGTGGGGAGGCTGTAGAAACTGTGGGGAATCTCTAGAAACTGTGGGAAGGATCTAGAAACTATTTGCAGGATCTAGAAACTGTGGGCAGGATCTAGAAACTGTGTGCAGGCTCTAGAAACTGTGGGTAGGCTCTAGAAACGGAGGGAAGCCTCTAGAAACTGTGGGCAGGATCTAGAAACTGTGGGCAGGCTCTAGAAACTGTGGGCAGTATCTAGAAAATGTGGGCAGGCTCTAGAAACTGTGAGCAGAGCCTAGAAACTGTGAGCAGGCACCAGAAACTGTGGGTAGGCTCTAGAAACTGTGAGCAGGCTCTAGAAAATATAGAGAGGCTCTAGAAACTGTGGGAACCCTCTAGAATCTGTGGGCAGGCTCTAGAATCTGTGAGCAGTCTCTAGAAACTGTGGGCAGGATCTAGAAACTGTGGGCAGGATCTAGAAACTGTGGGCAGGCTCTAGAAACTGTGAGCAGGCTCTAGAAACTGTGGGCAGTATCTAGAAAATGTGGGCAGGCTCTAGAAACTGTGAGTAGGGTCTAGAAACTGAGGGCAGTCTCTAGGAAATGTGAGCAGGCTCTAGGAACTGTGAGCAGGGCCTATAAACTGTGAGCAGGCTCCAGAAACTGTGGGTAGGCTCTAGAAACTGTGAGCAGGCTCTAGAAAGTGTGAGGAGGCTCTAGAAACTGTGGGAAGCCTCTAGAATCTGTGGGCAGGCTCTAGAATCTGTGAGCAGTCTCTAGAAACTGTGGGCAGGCTCCAGAAACTGTGAGTACACTCTAGAAATTGTGGAAAGGCTCTAGAAACTGTGGGGAGCCTCTAAAAACTGTGGGAAGGATCTAGAAACTGACAGCAGTCTCTAGAAACTGTGGGCAGTCTCTAGAAACTGCAGGCCGGCTCTAGAAACTGTGGGAAGGCTCTAGAAACTGTGAGCAGGGCCTAGAAACAGTGAGCACCAGAAACTGTGGGTAGGCTCTAGAAACTGTGAGAAGGCTCCAGAAACTGGGCAGGCTCTAGAATATGTGGGCAGGTTCTAGAATCTGTGAGCAGTCTCTAGAATCTGTGGGCAGGCTCTAGAATCTGTGGGCAGGCTCTAGAATCTGTGAGCAGTCTCTAGAAACTGTGGGCAGGTTCTAGAAACTGTGGGCAGGATCTAGAAACTGTGGGCAGGCTCTAGAAACTGTGAGCAGGCTCTATAAACTATGGGCCGGGTCTAGAAAATGTGAACAGGCTCTAGAAACTGTGGGGAGGCTGTAGAAACTGTGGGGAATCTCTAGAAACTGTGGGAAGGATCTAGAAACTATTTGCAGGATCTAGAAACTGTGGGCAGGATCTAGAAACTGTGTGCAGGCTCTAGAAACTGTGGGTAGGCTCTAGAAACGGAGGGAAGCCTCTACAAACTGTGGGCAGGATCTAGAAACTGTGGGCAGGCTCTAGAAACTGTGGGCAGTATCTAGAAAATGTGGGCAGGCTCTAGAAACTGTGAGCAGAGCCTAGAAACTGTGAGCAGGCACCAGAAACTGTGGGTAGGCTCTAGAAACTGTGAGCAGGCTCTAGAAAATATAGAGAGGCTCTAGAAACTGTGGGAACCCTCTAGAATCTGTGGGCAGGCTCTAGAATCTGTGAGCAGTCTCTAGAAACTGTGGGCAGGATCTAGAAACTGTGGGCAGGCTCTAGAAACTGTGGGAATCATCTAGAAACTGTGATTAGGGTCTATAAACTATGGGCATGCTCTAGAAACTGTGGGAAGCCTCTAGAAACTGTGGGCAGGATCTAGAAAATGTGGGCAGGCTCTAGAAACTGTGAGCAGGGCCTAGAAACTGTGAGCAGGCACCAGAAACTGGGTAGGCTCTAGAAACTGTGAGCAGGCTCTAGAAAATATAGAGAGGCTCTAGAAACTGTGGGAACCCTCTAGAATCTGTGGGCAGGCTCTAGAAACTGTGAGTAGGCTCCAGAAAATGTGGGGAGGCTCTAGAATCTGTGGGCAGGCTCTAGAATCTGTGGGAAGGCTCTAGAATCTGTGGGAAGGCTCTAGAATCTGTGGGCAGGCTCTAGAATCTGTGGGCAGGCTCTAGAAACTATGGGCAGGGTCTAGAATCTATGGGGAGGCTCTAGAAACTGTGAGTAGGCTCTAGAAACTGTGGGCAGGCTCTAGAATCTGTGAGCAGTCTCTAGAAACTGTGGGCAGGATCTAGAAACTGTGGGCAGGCTCTAGAAACTGTGAGCAGGCTCTAGAAACTGTGGGCCAGGTCTAGGAAATGTGAGCAGGCTCTAGAAGCTGTGAGCAGGGCCTATAAACTGTGAGCAGGCTCCAGAAACTGTGGGTAGGCTCTAGAAACTGTGAGCAGGCTCTAGAAAGTGTGAGGAGGCTCTAGAAACTGTGGGAAGCCTCTAGAATCTGTGGGCAGGCTCTAGAATCTGTGAGCAGTCTCTAGAAACTGTGGGCAGGCTCCAGAAACTGTGAGTACACTCTAGAAATTGTGGAAAGGCTCTAGAAACTGTGGGGAGCCTCTAAAAACTGTGGGAAGGATCTAGAAACTGACAGCAGTCTCTAGAAACTGTGGGCAGTCTCTAGAAACTGCAGGCCGGCTCTAGAAACTGTGGGAAGGCTCTAGAAACTGTGAGCAGGGCCTAGAAACAGTGAGCACCAGAAACTGTGGGTAGGCTCTAGAAACTGTGAGAAGGCTCCAGAAACTGGGCAGGCTCTAGAATATGTGGGCAGGTTCTAGAATCTGTGAGCAGTCTCTAGAATCTGTGGGCAGGCTCTAGAATCTGTGGGCAGGCTCTAGAATCTATGGGCAGGCTCTAGAATCTGTGAGCAGTCTCTAGACACTCTGGGCAGGTTCTAGAAACTGTGTGCAGGCTCTAGAAACTGTGGGTAGGCTCTAGAAACGGAGGGAAGCCTCTAGAAACTGTGGGCAGGATCTAGAAACTGTGGGCAGGCTCTAGAAACTGTGGGCAGTATCTAGAAAATGTGGGCAGGCTCTAGAAACTGTGAGCAGAGCCTAGAAACTGTGAGCAGGCACCAGAAACTGTGGGTAGGCTCTAGAAACTGTGATCAGGCTCTAGAAAATATAGAGAGGCTCTAGAAACTGTGGAAAGCCTCTAGAATCTGTGGGCAGGCTCTAGAAACTGTGAGTATGCTCCAGAAAATGTAGGCAGGCTCTAGAATCTGTGGGCACTCTCTAGAATCTGTGGGCAGGCTCTAGAATCTGTGGGCAGGCTCTAGAAACTGTGACCAGTATCTAGGAACACTATGGCCAGGCTCTAGAAACTGTGAGTAGGCTCTAGAAACTGTGGGCAGGCTCTAGAATGTGTGAGCAGTCTCTAGAAACTGTGGGCAGGATCTAGAAACTGTGGGCAGGCTCTAGAAACTGTGAGCAGGCTCTAGAAACTGTGGGCCAGGTCTAGGAAATGTGAGCAGGCTCTAGAAGCTGTGAGCAGGGCCTATAAACTGTGAGCAGGCTCCAGAAACTGTGGGTAGGCTCTAGAAACTGTGAACAGGCTCTAGAAAGTGTGAGGAGGCTCTAGAAACTGTGGGAAGCCTCTAGAATCTGTGGGCAGGCTCTAGAATCTGTGAGCAGTCTCTAGAAACTGTGGGCATGCTCCAGAAACTGTGAGTACACTCTAGAAATTGTGGAAAGGCTCTAGAAACTGTGGGGAGCCTCTAAAAACTGTGGGAAGGATCTAGAAACTGACAGCAGTCTCTAGAAACTGTGGGCAGTCTCTAGAAACTGCAGGCCGGCTCTAGAAACTGTGGGAAGGCTCTAGAAACTGTGAGCAGGGCCTAGAAACAGTGAGCACCAGAAACTGTGGGTAGGCTCTAGAAACTGTGAGAAGGCTCCAGAAACTGGGCAGGCTCTAGAATATGTGGGCAGGTTCTAGAATCTGTGAGCAGTCTCTAGAATCTGTGGGCAGGCTCTAGAATCTGTGGGCAGGCTCTAGAATCTATGGGCAGGCTCTAGAATCTGTGAGCAGTCTCTAGACACTGTGGGCAGGTTCTAGAAACTGTGGGCAGGATCTAGAAACTGTGGGCAGGCTCTAGAAACTGTGAGCAGGCTCTAGAAACTGTGGGCAGTATCTAGAAAATGTGGGCAGGCTCTAGAAACTGTGAGTAGGGTCTAGAAACTGAGGGCAGTCTCTAGGAAATGTGAGCAGGCTCTAGGAACTGTGAGCAGGGCCTATAAACTGTGAGCAGGCTCCAGAAACTGTGGGTAGGCTCTAGAAACTGTGAGCAGGCTCTAGAAAGTGTGAGGAGGCTCTAGAAACTGTGGGAAGCCTCTAGAATCTGTGGGCAGGCTCTAGAATCTGTGAGCAGTCTCTAGAAACTGTGGGCAGGCTCCAGAAACTGTGAGTACACTCTAGAAATTGTGGAAAGGCTCTAGAAACTGTGGGGAGCCTCTAAAAACTGTGGGAAGGATCTAGAAACTGTCAGCAGTCTCTAGAAACTGTGGGCAGGTTGTACAAACTGCGGGCATGCTCTTGAAACTGTGGGAACCCTCTAGAAATTGTCAGCAGGCTCTAGAAACTGTGGGCAGTCCCTAGAAACTGCAGGCCGGCTCTAGAAACTATGGGAAGGCTCTAGAAACTGTGAGCAGGGCCTAGAAACTGTGAGCACCAGAAACTGTGGGTAGGCTCTAGAAACTGTGAGAAGGCTCCAGAAACTGTGGGCAGGCTCTAGAATATGTGGGCAGGTTCTAGAACCTGTGGGCAGGCTCTAGAATCTATGGGCAGGCTCTAGAATCTGTGAGCAGGCTCTAGAATCTGTGGGCAGGCTCTAGAATCTGTGGGCAGGATCTAGAATCTATGGGCAGGCTCTAGAATCTGTGAGCAGTCTCTAGAAACTGTGGGCAGGTTCTAGAAACTGTGGGCAGGATCTAGAAACTGTGGGCAGGCTCTAGAAACTGTGAGCAGGCTCTATAAACTATGGGCCGGGTCTAGAAAATGTGAACAGGCTCTAGAAACTGTGGGGAGGCTGTAGAAACTGTGGGGAATCTCTAGAAACTGTGGGAAGGATCTAGAAACTATTTGCAGGCTCTTGAAACTGTGAGAAGGCTCCAGAAACTGTGGGCAGGCTCTAGAATCTGTGGGCAGGCTCTAGAATCTGTGAGCAGGCTCTAGAATCTGTGGGCAGGCTCTAGAATCTGTGAGCAGTCTCTAGAAACTCTGGGCAGGATCTAGAAACTGTGGGCAGGATCTAGAAACTGTGTGCAGGCTCCAGAAACTGTTAGCAGGATCTAGAAACTGTGAGCAGGCTGTAGAAACTGTGGGCAGGCTCTAGAAACCGTTAGCAGGTTCTAGAATCTGTAAGCACGATCTAGAAACTGTGAGCAGGCTCTAGAAACTGTGGGCAGACTCTAGAATCTTTGAGTAGGCTCTAGACACTGTGGGCAGTCTATAAAATATGTGAGCAGTCTCTAGAAACTGTGAGCAGGCTTTAGAAACTGTGGGCAGGTTCTGGAAACTGTGAGCAGGCTCTAGAATATGTGGGAAGCCTCTACAAACATTGGGAAGCCTCTAGAAACTGTAGGCAGGATCTAGAAACTGTGGGCAGAAAATAGGAACTGTGGGCAGGCTCTAGAAACTGCGAGCAGGCTCTAGAAACTGTGGGCAGGCTCTAGAAACTGTGGGAATCATCTAGAAACTGTGATTAGGGTCTAGAAACTATGGGCATGCTCTAGAAACTGTGGGAAGCCTCTAGAAACTGTGGGCAGGATCTAGAAAATGTGGGCAGGCTCTAGAAACTGTGAGCAGGGCCTAGAAACTGTGAGCAGGCACCAGAAACTGTGGGTAGGCTCTAGAAACTGTGAGCAGGCTCTAGAAAATATAGAGAGGCTCTAGAAACTGTGGGAACCCTCTAGAATCTGTGGGCAGGCTCTAGAAACTGTGAGTAGGCTCCAGAAAATGAGGGCAGGCTCTAGAATCTGTGGGCAGGCTCTAGAATCTGTGGGAAGGCTCTAGAATCTGTGGGCAGGCTCTAGAAACTGTGGGCAGGCTCTAGAAACTGTGGGCAGGCTCTAGAAACTATGGGCAGGGTCTAGAATCTATGGTGAGGCTCTAGAAACTGTGACCAGTATCTAGGAACTCTATGGCCAGGCTCTAGAACCTGTGAGTAGGCTCTAGAAACTGTGGGCAGGCTCTAGAATCTGTGAGCAGTCTCTAGAAACTGTGGGCAGGATCTAGAAACTGTGGGCAGGCTCTAGAAACTGTGAGCAGGCTCTAGAAACTGTGGGCCAGGTCTAGGAAATGTGAGCAGGCTCTAGAAGCTGTGAGCAGGGCCTATAAACTGTGAGCAGGCTCCAGAAACTGTGGGTAGGCTCTAGAAACTGTGAGCAGGCTCTAGAAAGTGTGAGGAGGCTCTAGAAACTGTGGGAAGCCTCTAGAATCTGTGGGCAGGCTCTAGAATCTGTGAGCAGTCTCTAGAAACTGTGGGCAGGCTCCAGAAACTGTGAGTACACTCTAGAAATTGTGGAAAGGCTCTAGAAACTGTGGGGAGCCTCTAAAAACTGTGGGAAGGATCTAGAAACTGACAGCAGTCTCTAGAAACTGTGGGCAGTCTCTAGAAACTGCAGGCCGGCTCTAGAAACTGTGGGAAGGCTCTAGAAACTGTGAGCAGGGCCTAGAAACAGTGAGCACCAGAAACTGTGGGTAGGCTCTAGAAACTGTGAGAAGGCTCCAGAAACTGGGCAGGCTCTAGAATATGTGGGCAGGTTCTAGAATCTGTGAGCAGTCTCTAGAATCTGTGGGCAGGCTCTAGAATCTGTGGGCAGGCTCTAGAATCTATGGGCAGGCTCTAGAATCTGTGAGCAGTCTCTAGACACTCTGGGCAGGTTCTAGAAACTGTGGGCAGGATCTAGAAACTGTGGGCAGGCTCTAGAAACTGTGAGCAGGCTCTATAAACTATGGGCCGGGTCTAGAAAATGTGAACAGGCTCTAGAAACTGTGGGGAGGCTGTAGAAACTGTGGGGAATCTCTAGAAACTGTGGGAAGGATCTAGAAACTATTTGCAGGATCTAGAAACTGTGGGCAGGATCTAGAAACTGTGTGCAGGCTCTAGAAACTGTGGGTAGGCTCTAGAAACGGAGGGAAGCCTCTAGAAACTGTGGGCAGGATCTAGAAACTGTGGGCAGGCTCTAGAAACTGTGGGCAGTATCTAGAAAATGTGGGCAGGCTCTAGAAACTGTGAGCAGAGCCTAGAAACTGTGAGCAGGCACCAGAAACTGTGGGTAGGCTCTAGAAACTGTGAGCAGGCTCTAGAAAATATAGAGAGGCTCTAGAAACTGTGGGAACCCTCTAGAATCTGTGGGCAGGCTCTAGAATCTGTGAGCAGTCTCTAGAAACTGTGGGCAGGATCTAGAAACTGTGGGCAGGATCTAGAAACTGTGGGCAGGCTCTAGAAACTGTGAGCAGGCTCTAGAAACTGTGGGCAGTATCTAGAAAATGTGGGCAGGCTCTAGAAACTGTGAGTAGGGTCTAGAAACTGAGGGCAGTCTCTAGGAAATGTGAGCAGGCTCTAGGAACTGTGAGCAGGGCCTATAAACTGTGAGCAGGCTCCAGAAACTGTGGGTAGGCTCTAGAAACTGTGAGCAGGCTCTAGAAAGTGTGAGGAGGCTCTAGAAACTGTGGGAAGCCTCTAGAATCTGTGGGCAGGCTCTAGAATCTGTGAGCAGTCTCTAGAAACTGTGGGCAGGCTCCAGAAACTGTGAGTACACTCTAGAAATTGTGGAAAGGCTCTAGAAACTGTGGGGAGCCTCTAAAAACTGTGGGAAGGATCTAGAAACTGACAGCAGTCTCTAGAAACTGTGGGCAGTCTCTAGAAACTGCAGGCCGGCTCTAGAAACTGTGGGAAGGCTCTAGAAACTGTGAGCAGGGCCTAGAAACAGTGAGCACCAGAAACTGTGGGTAGGCTCTAGAAACTGTGAGAAGGCTCCAGAAACTGGGCAGGCTCTAGAATATGTGGGCAGGTTCTAGAATCTGTGAGCAGTCTCTAGAATCTGTGGGCAGGCTCTAGAATCTGTGGGCAGGCTCTAGAATCTGTGAGCAGTCTCTAGAAACTGTGGGCAGGTTCTAGAAACTGTGGGCAGGATCTAGAAACTGTGGGCAGGCTCTAGAAACTGTGAGCAGGCTCTATAAACTATGGGCCGGGTCTAGAAAATGTGAACAGGCTCTAGAAACTGTGGGGAGGCTGTAGAAACTGTGGGGAATCTCTAGAAACTGTGGGAAGGATCTAGAAACTATTTGCAGGATCTAGAAACTGTGGGCAGGATCTAGAAACTGTGTGCAGGCTCTAGAAACTGTGGGTAGGCTCTAGAAACGGAGGGAAGCCTCTACAAACTGTGGGCAGGATCTAGAAACTGTGGGCAGGCTCTAGAAACTGTGGGCAGTATCTAGAAAATGTGGGCAGGCTCTAGAAACTGTGAGCAGAGCCTAGAAACTGTGAGCAGGCACCAGAAACTGTGGGTAGGCTCTAGAAACTGTGAGCAGGCTCTAGAAAATATAGAGAGGCTCTAGAAACTGTGGGAACCCTCTAGAATCTGTGGGCAGGCTCTAGAATCTGTGAGCAGTCTCTAGAAACTGTGGGCAGGATCTAGAAACTGTGGGCAGGCTCTAGAAACTGTGGGAATCATCTAGAAACTGTGATTAGGGTCTATAAACTATGGGCATGCTCTAGAAACTGTGGGAAGCCTCTAGAAACTGTGGGCAGGATCTAGAAAATGTGGGCAGGCTCTAGAAACTGTGAGCAGGGCCTAGAAACTGTGAGCAGGCACCAGAAACTGGGTAGGCTCTAGAAACTGTGAGCAGGCTCTAGAAAATATAGAGAGGCTCTAGAAACTGTGGGAACCCTCTAGAATCTGTGGGCAGGCTCTAGAAACTGTGAGTAGGCTCCAGAAAATGTGGGGAGGCTCTAGAATCTGTGGGCAGGCTCTAGAATCTGTGGGAAGGCTCTAGAATCTGTGGGAAGGCTCTAGAATCTGTGGGCAGGCTCTAGAATCTGTGGGCAGGCTCTAGAAACTATGGGCAGGGTCTAGAATCTATGGGGAGGCTCTAGAAACTGTGAGTAGGCTCTAGAAACTGTGGGCAGGCTCTAGAATCTGTGAGCAGTCTCTAGAAACTGTGGGCAGGATCTAGAAACTGTGAGCAGGGCCTAGAAACTGTGAGCAGGCACCAGAAACTGTGGGTAGGCTCTAGAAACTGTGAGCAAGCTCTAGAAAATATAGAGAGGCTCTAGAAACTGTGGAAAGCCTCTAGCATCTGTGGGCAGGCTCTAGAAACTGTGAGTATGCTCCAGAAAATGTAGGCAGGCTCTAGAATCTGTGGG
The DNA here is from genome assembly GCF_949987535.1 of Balaenoptera acutorostrata. Taxonomy (NCBI): domain Eukaryota; kingdom Metazoa; phylum Chordata; class Mammalia; order Artiodactyla; family Balaenopteridae; genus Balaenoptera; species Balaenoptera acutorostrata. The sequence continues at coordinate 82,708,146 of NC_080068.1, forward strand.
CACTCTCTAGAATCTGTGGGCAGGCTCTAGAATCTGTGGGCAGGCTCTAGAAACTGTGACCAGTATCTAGGAACTCTATGGCCAGGCTCTAGAAACTGTGAGTAGGCTCTAGAAACTGTGGGCAGGCTCTAGAAACTGTGACCAGTCTCTAGGAACTCTATGGCCAGGCTCTAGAACCTGTGAGTAGGCTCTAGAAACTGTGGGCAGGCTCTAGAATCTGTGAGCAGTCTCTAGAAACTGTGGGCAGGATCTAGAAACTGTGGGCAGGCTCTAGAAACTGTGAGCAGGCTCTAGAAACTGTGGGCCAGGTCTAGGAAATGTGAGCAGGCTCTAGATGCTGTGAGCAGGGCCTATAAACTGTGAGCAGGCTCCAGAAACTGTGGGTAGGCTCTAGAAACTGTGAGCAGGCTCTAGAAAGTGTGAGGAGGCTCTAGAAACTGTGGGAAGCCTCTAGAATCTGTGGGCAGGCTCTAGAATCTGTGAGCAGTCTCTAGAAACTGTGGGCATGCTCCAGAAACTGTGAGTACACTCTAGAAATTGTGGAAAGGCTCTAGAAACTGTGGGGAGCCTCTAAAAACTGTGGGAAGGATCTAGAAACTGACAGCAGTCTCTAGAAACTGTGGGCAGTCTCTAGAAACTGCAGGCCGGCTCTAGAAACTGTGGGAAGGCTCTAGAAACTGTGAGCAGGGCCTAGAAACAGTGAGCACCAGAAACTGTGGGTAGGCTCTAGAAACTGTGAGAAGGCTCCAGAAACTGGGCCGGCTCTAGAATATGTGGGCAGGTTCTAGAATCTGTGAGCAGTCTCTAGAATCTGTGGGCAGGCTCTAGAATCTGTGGGCAGGCTCTAGAATCTATGGGCAGGCTCTAGAATCTGTGAGCAGTCTCTAGAAACTGTGGGCAGGTTCTAGAAACTGTGGGCAGGATCTAGAAACTGTGGGCAGGCTCTAGAAACTGTGAGCAGTCTCTAGAAACTGTGGGCAGGATCTAGAAACTGTGAGCAGGGCCTAGAAACTGTGAGCAGGCACCAGAAACTGTGGGTAGGCTCTAGAAACTGTGAGCAAGCTCTAGAAAATATAGAGAGGCTCTAGAAACTGTGGAAAGCCTCTAGCATCTGTGGGCAGGCTCTAGAAACTGTGAGTATGCTCCAGAAAATGTAGGCAGGCTCTAGAATCTGTGGGCACTCTCTAGAATCTGTGGGCAGGCTCTAGAATCTGTGGGCAGGCTCTAGAAACTGTGACCAGTATCTAGGAACTCTATGGCCAGGCTCTAGAACCTGTGAGTAGGCTCTAGAAACTGTGGGCAGGCTCTAGAATCTGTGAGCAGTCTCTAGAAACTGTGGGCAGGATCTAGAAACTGTGGGCAGGCTCTAGAAACTGTGAGCAGGCTCTAGAAACTGTGGGCCAGGTCTAGGAAATGTGAGCAGGCTCTAGAAGCTGTGAGCAGGGCCTATAAACTGTGAGCAGGCTCCAGAAACTGTGGGTAGGCTCTAGAAACTGTGAACAGGCTCTAGAAAGTGTGAGGAGGCTCTAGAAACTGTGAGAAGGCTCCAGAAACTGGGCCGGCTCTAGAATATGTGGGCAGGTTCTAGAATCTGTGAGCAGTCTCTAGAAACTGTGGGCAGGCTCTAGAATCTGTGGGCAGGCTCTAGAATCTATAGGCAGGCTCTAGAATCTGTGAGCAGTCTCTAGAAACTGTGGGCAGGTTCTAGAAACTGTGGGCAGGATCTAGAAACTGTGGGCAGGCTCTAGAAACTGTGAGCAGGCTCTATAAACTATGGGCCGGGTCTAGAAAATGTGAACAGGCTCTAGAAACTGTGGGGAGGCTGTAGAAACTGTGGGGAATCTCTAGAAACTGTGGGAAGGATCTAGAAACTATTTGCAGGATCTAGAAACTGTGGGCAGGATCTAGAAACTGTGTGCAGGCTCTAGAAACTGTGGGTAGGCTCTAGAAACGGAGGGAAGCCTCTAGAAACTGTGGGCAGGATCTAGAAACTGTGGGCAGGCTCTAGAAACTGTGATCAGTGTCTAGAAACTGAGGGCAGGATCTAGAGACTGTGAGCAGGCTCTAGAAATGGTGGGCATGCTCTAGAAACTGTGCGCAGGCTCCAGAAACTTTGGGCCCGCTCCAGAAACTGTGGGCAGGCTCTAGAAAATGTGGGCCGGCTCCAGAAACTGTGGACAGTCTCTGGAAACATTTAGCAGGCTCCAGAATCTGTAAGCAGGCTCTAGAAACTGTGAGCAGGCTCTAGAAACTGTGGGCAGGCTCTAGAAACTGTTAGCAGGTTCTAGAATCTGTTAGCACGATCTAGGAACTGTGAGCAGGCTCTAGAAACTGTGGGCAGACTCTAGAATCTGTTAGCACGATCTAGGAACTGTGAGCAGGCTCTAGAAACTGTGGGCAGACTCTAGAATCTGTGGGCAGGCTCTAGAAACTGTGAGTATGCTCCAGAAAATGTGAGCAGGCTCTAGAAACTGTGGGCAGTCTATAAAATATGTGAGCAGTCTCTGGAAACTGTGAGCAGGCTTTAGAAACTGTGGGCAGGTTCTGGAAACTGTGAGCAGGCTCTAGAATATGTGGGAAGCCTCTACAAACATTGGGAAGCCTCTAGAAACTGTAGGCAGGATCTAGAAACTGTGGGCAGAAAATAGGAACTGTGGGCAGGCTCTAGAAACTGCGAGCAGGCTCTAGAAACTGTGGGCAGGCTCTAGAAACTGTGGGAATCATCTAGAAACTGTGATTAGGGTCTAGAAACTATGGGCATGCTCTAGAAACTGTGGGAAGCCTCTAGAAACTGTGGGCAGGATCTAGAAAATGTGGGCAGGCTCTAGAAACTGTGAGCAGGGCCTAGAAACTGTGAGCAGGCACCAGAAACTGTGGATAGGCTCTAGAAACTGTGAGCAGGCTCTAGAAAATATAGAGAGGCTCTAGAAACTGTGGGAACCCTCTAGAATCTGTGGGCAGGCTCTAGAAACTGTGAGTAGGCTCCAGAAAATGTGGGCAGGCTCTAGAAACTGTGAGCAGGGCCTAGAAACTGTGAGCAGGCACGAGAAACTGTGGGTAGGCTCTACAAACTGTGAGCAGGCTCTAGAAAATATAGAGAGGCTCTAGAAACTGTGGGAACCCTCTAGAATCTGTGGGCAGGCTCTAGAAACTGTGAGTAGGCTCCAGAAAATGTGGGCAGGCTCTAGAATCTGTGGGCAGGCTCTAGAATCTGTGGGAAGGCTCTAGAATCTGTGGGAAGGCTCTAGAATCTGTGGGCAGGCTCTAGAATCTGTGGGCAGGCTCTAGAAACTATGGGCAGGGTCTAGAATCTATGGGGAGGCTCTAGAAACTGTGAGTAGGCTCTAGAAACTGTGGGCAGGCTCTAGAATCTGTGAGCAGTCTCTAGAAACTGTGGGCAGGATCTAGAAACTGTGAGCAGGGCCTAGAAACTGTGAGCAGGCACCAGAAACTGTGGGTAGGCTCTAGAAACTGTGAGCAAGCTCTAGAAAATATAGAGAGGCTCTAGAAACTGTGGAAAGCCTCTAGAATCTGTGGGCAGGCTCTAGAAACTGTGAGTATGCTCCAGAAAATGTAGGCAGGCTCTAGAATCTGTGGGCACTCTCTAGAATCTGTGGGCAGGCTCTAGAATCTGTGGGCAGGCTCTAGAAACTGTGACCAGTATCTAGGAACTCTATGGCCAGGCTCTAGAAACTGTGAGTAGGCTCTAGAAACTGTGGGCAGGCTCTAGAATCTGTGAGCAGTCTCTAGAAACTGTGGGCAGGATCTAGAAACTGTGGGCAGGCTCTAGAAACTGTGAGCAGGCTCTAGAAACTGTGGGCCAGGTCTAGGAAATGTGAGCAGGCTCTAGAAGCTGTGAGCAGGGCCTATAAACTGTGAGCAGGCTCCAGAAACTGTGGGTAGGCTCTAGAAACTGTGAGCAGGCTCTAGAAAGTGTGAGGAGGCTCTAGAAACTGTGGGAAGCCTCTAGAATCTGTGGGCAGGCTCTAGAATCTGTGAGCAGTCTCTAGAAACTGTGGGCATGCTCCAGAAACTGTGAGTACACTCTAGAAATTGTGGAAAGGCTCTAGAAACTGTGGGGAGCCTCTAAAAACTGTGGGAAGGATCTAGAAACTGACAGCAGTCTCTAGAAACTGTGGGCAGTCTCTAGAAACTGCAGGCCGGCTCTAGAAACTGTGGGAAGGCTCTAGAAACTGTGAGCAGGGCCTAGAAACAGTGAGCACCAGAAACTGTGGGTAGGCTCTAGAAACTGTGAGAAGGCTCCAGAAACTGGGCAGGCTCTAGAATATGTGGGCAGGTTCTAGAATCTGTGAGCAGTCTCTAGAATCTGTGGGCAGTCTCTAGAATCTGTGGGCAGGCTCTAGAATCTATGGGCAGGCTCTAGAATCTGTGAGCAGTCTCTAGAAACTGTGGGCAGGTTCTAGAAACTGTGGGCAGGATCTAGAAACTGTGGGCTGGCTCTAGAAACTGTGAGCAGGCTCTATAAACTATGGGCCGGGTCTAGAAAATGTGAACAGGCTCTAGAAACGGTGGGGAGGCTGTAGAAACTGTGGGGAATCTCTAGAAACTGTGGGAAGGATCTAGAAACTATTTGCAGGATCTAGAAACTGTGGGCAGGATCTAGAAACTGTGTGCAGGCTCTAGAAACTGTGGGTAGGCTCTAGAAACGGAGGGAAGCCTCTAGAAACTGTGGGCAGGATCTAGAAACTGTGGGCAGGCTCTAGAAACTGTGGGCAGTATCTAGAAAATGTGGGCAGGCTCTAGAAACTGTGAGCAGAGCCTAGAAACTGTGAGCAGGCACCAGAAACTGTGGGTAGGCTCTAGAAACTGTGAGCAGGCTCTAGAAAATATAGAGAGGCTCTAGAAACTGTGGGAACCCTCTAGAATCTGTGGGCAGGCTCTAGAATCTGTGAGCAGTCTCTAGAAACTGTGGGCAGGATCTAGAAACTGTGGGCGGGATCTAGAAACTGTGGGCAGGCTCTAGAATCTGTGAGCAGGCTCTAGAAACTGTGGGCAGTATCTAGAAAATGTGGGCAGGCTCTAGAAACTGTGAGTAGGGTCTAGAAACTGAGGGCAGTCTCTAGGAAATGTGAGCAGGCTCTAGGAACTGTGAGCAGGGCCTATAAACTGTGAGCAGGCTCCAGAAACTGTGGGTAGGCTCTAGAAACTGTGAGCAGGCTCTAGAAAGTGTGAGGAGGCTCTAGAAACTGTGGGAAGCCTCTAGAATCTGTGGGCAGGCTCTAGAATCTGTGAGCAGTCTCTAGAAACTGTGGGCAGGCTCCAGAAACTGTGAGTACACTCTAGAAATTGTGGAAAGGCTCTAGAAACTGTGGGGAGCCTCTAAAAACTGTGGGAAGGATCTAGAAACTGTCAGCAGTCTCTAGAAACTGTGGGCAGGTTGTACAAACTGCGGGCATGCTCTTGAAACTGTGGGAACCCTCTAGAAATTGTCAGCAGGCTCTAGAAACTGTGGGCAGTCCCTAGAAACTGCAGGCCGGCTCTAGAAACTATGGGAAGGCTCTAGAAACTGTGAGCAGGGCCTAGAAACTGTGAGCACCAGAAACTGTGGGTAGGCTCTAGAAACTGTGAGAAGGCTCCAGAAACTGTGGGCAGGCTCTAGAATATGTGGGCAGGTTCTAGAACCTGTGGGCAGGCTCTAGAATCTATGGGCAGGCTCTAGAATCTGTGAGCAGGCTCTAGAATCTGTGGGCAGGCTCTAGAATCTGTGGGCAGGATCTAGAATCTATGGGCAGGCTCTAGAATCTGTGAGCAGTCTCTAGAAACTGTGGGCAGGTTCTAGAAACTGTGGGCAGGATCTAGAAACTGTGGGCAGGCTCTAGAAACTGTGAGCAGGCTCTAGAAAATATAGAGAGGCTCTAGAAACTGTGGGAACCCTCTAGAATCTGTGGGCAGGCTCTAGAAACTGTGAGTAGGCTCCAGAAAATGAGGGCAGGCTCTAGAATCTGTGGGCAGGCTCTAGAATCTGTGGGAAGGCTCTAGAATCTGTGGGCAGGCTCTAGAAACTGTGGGCAGGCTCTAGAAACTGTGGGCAGGCTCTAGAAACTATGGGCAGGGTCTAGAATCTATGGTGAGGCTCTAGAAACTGTGACCAGTATCTAGGAACTCTATGGCCAGGCTCTAGAACCTGTGAGTAGGCTCTAGAAACTGTGGGCAGGCTCTAGAATCTGTGAGCAGTCTCTAGAAACTGTGGGCAGGATCTAGAAACTGTGGGCAGGCTCTAGAAACTGTGAGCAGGCTCTAGAAACTGTGGGCCAGGTCTAGGAAATGTGAGCAGGCTCTAGAAGCTGTGAGCAGGGCCTATAAACTGTGAGCAGGCTCCAGAAACTGTGGGTAGGCTCTAGAAACTGTGAGCAGGCTCTAGAAAGTGTGAGGAGGCTCTAGAAACTGTGGGAAGCCTCTAGAATCTGTGGGCAGGCTCTAGAATCTGTGAGCAGTCTCTAGAAACTGTGGGCAGGCTCCAGAAACTGTGAGTACACTCTAGAAATTGTGGAAAGGCTCTAGAAACTGTGGGGAGCCTCTAAAAACTGTGGGAAGGATCTAGAAACTGACAGCAGTCTCTAGAAACTGTGGGCAGTCTCTAGAAACTGCAGGCCGGCTCTAGAAACTGTGGGAAGGCTCTAGAAACTGTGAGCAGGGCCTAGAAACAGTGAGCACCAGAAACTGTGGGTAGGCTCTAGAAACTGTGAGAAGGCTCCAGAAACTGGGCAGGCTCTAGAATATGTGGGCAGGTTCTAGAATCTGTGAGCAGTCTCTAGAATCTGTGGGCAGGCTCTAGAATCTGTGGGCAGGCTCTAGAATCTATGGGCAGGCTCTAGAATCTGTGAGCAGTCTCTAGACACTCTGGGCAGGTTCTAGAAACTGTGGGCAGGATCTAGAAACTGTGGGCAGGCTCTAGAAACTGTGAGCAGGCTCTATAAACTATGGGCCGGGTCTAGAAAATGTGAACAGGCTCTAGAAACTGTGGGGAGGCTGTAGAAACTGTGGGGAATCTCTAGAAACTGTGGGAAGGATCTAGAAACTATTTGCAGGATCTAGAAACTGTGGGCAGGATCTAGAAACTGTGTGCAGGCTCTAGAAACTGTGGGTAGGCTCTAGAAACGGAGGGAAGCCTCTAGAAACTGTGGGCAGGATCTAGAAACTGTGGGCAGGCTCTAGAAACTGTGGGCAGTATCTAGAAAATGTGGGCAGGCTCTAGAAACTGTGAGCAGAGCCTAGAAACTGTGAGCAGGCACCAGAAACTGTGGGTAGGCTCTAGAAACTGTGAGCAGGCTCTAGAAAATATAGAGAGGCTCTAGAAACTGTGGGAACCCTCTAGAATCTGTGGGCAGGCTCTAGAATCTGTGAGCAGTCTCTAGAAACTGTGGGCAGGATCTAGAAACTGTGGGCAGGATCTAGAAACTGTGGGCAGGCTCTAGAAACTGTGAGCAGGCTCTAGAAACTGTGGGCAGTATCTAGAAAATGTGGGCAGGCTCTAGAAACTGTGAGTAGGGTCTAGAAACTGAGGGCAGTCTCTAGGAAATGTGAGCAGGCTCTAGGAACTGTGAGCAGGGCCTATAAACTGTGAGCAGGCTCCAGAAACTGTGGGTAGGCTCTAGAAACTGTGAGCAGGCTCTAGAAAGTGTGAGGAGGCTCTAGAAACTGTGGGAAGCCTCTAGAATCTGTGGGCAGGCTCTAGAATCTGTGAGCAGTCTCTAGAAACTGTGGGCAGGCTCCAGAAACTGTGAGTACACTCTAGAAATTGTGGAAAGGCTCTAGAAACTGTGGGGAGCCTCTAAAAACTGTGGGAAGGATCTAGAAACTGACAGCAGTCTCTAGAAACTGTGGGCAGTCTCTAGAAACTGCAGGCCGGCTCTAGAAACTGTGGGAAGGCTCTAGAAACTGTGAGCAGGGCCTAGAAACAGTGAGCACCAGAAACTGTGGGTAGGCTCTAGAAACTGTGAGAAGGCTCCAGAAACTGGGCAGGCTCTAGAATATGTGGGCAGGTTCTAGAATCTGTGAGCAGTCTCTAGAATCTGTGGGCAGGCTCTAGAATCTGTGGGCAGGCTCTAGAATCTGTGAGCAGTCTCTAGAAACTGTGGGCAGGTTCTAGAAACTGTGGGCAGGATCTAGAAACTGTGGGCAGGCTCTAGAAACTGTGAGCAGGCTCTATAAACTATGGGCCGGGTCTAGAAAATGTGAACAGGCTCTAGAAACTGTGGGGAGGCTGTAGAAACTGTGGGGAATCTCTAGAAACTGTGGGAAGGATCTAGAAACTATTTGCAGGATCTAGAAACTGTGGGCAGGATCTAGAAACTGTGTGCAGGCTCTAGAAACTGTGGGTAGGCTCTAGAAACGGAGGGAAGCCTCTACAAACTGTGGGCAGGATCTAGAAACTGTGGGCAGGCTCTAGAAACTGTGGGCAGTATCTAGAAAATGTGGGCAGGCTCTAGAAACTGTGAGCAGAGCCTAGAAACTGTGAGCAGGCACCAGAAACTGTGGGTAGGCTCTAGAAACTGTGAGCAGGCTCTAGAAAATATAGAGAGGCTCTAGAAACTGTGGGAACCCTCTAGAATCTGTGGGCAGGCTCTAGAATCTGTGAGCAGTCTCTAGAAACTGTGGGCAGGATCTAGAAACTGTGGGCAGGCTCTAGAAACTGTGGGAATCATCTAGAAACTGTGATTAGGGTCTATAAACTATGGGCATGCTCTAGAAACTGTGGGAAGCCTCTAGAAACTGTGGGCAGGATCTAGAAAATGTGGGCAGGCTCTAGAAACTGTGAGCAGGGCCTAGAAACTGTGAGCAGGCACCAGAAACTGGGTAGGCTCTAGAAACTGTGAGCAGGCTCTAGAAAATATAGAGAGGCTCTAGAAACTGTGGGAACCCTCTAGAATCTGTGGGCAGGCTCTAGAAACTGTGAGTAGGCTCCAGAAAATGTGGGGAGGCTCTAGAATCTGTGGGCAGGCTCTAGAATCTGTGGGAAGGCTCTAGAATCTGTGGGAAGGCTCTAGAATCTGTGGGCAGGCTCTAGAATCTGTGGGCAGGCTCTAGAAACTATGGGCAGGGTCTAGAATCTATGGGGAGGCTCTAGAAACTGTGAGTAGGCTCTAGAAACTGTGGGCAGGCTCTAGAATCTGTGAGCAGTCTCTAGAAACTGTGGGCAGGATCTAGAAACTGTGAGCAGGGCCTAGAAACTGTGAGCAGGCACCAGAAACTGTGGGTAGGCTCTAGAAACTGTGAGCAAGCTCTAGAAAATATAGAGAGGCTCTAGAAACTGTGGAAAGCCTCTAGCATCTGTGGGCAGGCTCTAGAAACTGTGAGTATGCTCCAGAAAATGTAGGCAGGCTCTAGAATCTGTGGGCACTCTCTAGAATCTGTGGGCAGGCTCTAGAATCTGTGGGCAGGCTCTAGAAACTGTGACCAGTATCTAGGAACTCTATGGCCAGGCTCTAGAAACTGTGAGTAGGCTCTAGAAACTGTGGGCAGGCTCTAGAAACTGTGACCAGTCTCTAGGAACTCTATGGCCAGGCTCTAGAACCTGTGAGTAGGCTCTAGAAACTGTGGGCAGGCTCTAGAATCTGTGAGCAGTCTCTAGAAACTGTGGGCAGGATCTAGAAACTGTGGGCAGGCTCTAGAAACTGTGAGCAGGCTCTAGAAACTGTGGGCCAGGTCTAGGAAATGTGAGCAGGCTCTAGATGCTGTGAGCAGGGCCTATAAACTGTGAGCAGGCTCCAGAAACTGTGGGTAGGCTCTAGAAACTGTGAGCAGGCTCTAGAAAGTGTGAGGAGGCTCTAGAAACTGTGGGAAGCCTCTAGAATCTGTGGGCAGGCTCTAGAATCTGTGAGCAGTCTCTAGAAACTGTGGGCATGCTCCAGAAACTGTGAGTACACTCTAGAAATTGTGGAAAGGCTCTAGAAACTGTGGGGAGCCTCTAAAAACTGTGGGAAGGATCTAGAAACTGACAGCAGTCTCTAGAAACTGTGGGCAGTCTCTAGAAACTGCAGGCCGGCTCTAGAAACTGTGGGAAGGCTCTAGAAACTGTGAGCAGGGCCTAGAAACAGTGAGCACCAGAAACTGTGGGTAGGCTCTAGAAACTGTGAGAAGGCTCCAGAAACTGGGCCGGCTCTAGAATATGTGGGCAGGTTCTAGAATCTGTGAGCAGTCTCTAGAATCTGTGGGCAGGCTCTAGAATCTGTGGGCAGGCTCTAGAATCTATGGGCAGGCTCTAGAATCTGTGAGCAGTCTCTAGAAACTGTGGGCAGGTTCTAGAAACTGTGGGCAGGATCTAGAAACTGTGGGCAGGCTCTAGAAACTGTGAGCAGTCTCTAGAAACTGTGGGCAGGATCTAGAAACTGTGAGCAGGGCCTAGAAACTGTGAGCAGGCACCAGAAACTGTGGGTAGGCTCTAGAAACTGTGAGCAAGCTCTAGAAAATATAGAGAGGCTCTAGAAACTGTGGAAAGCCTCTAGCATCTGTGGGCAGGCTCTAGAAACTGTGAGTATGCTCCAGAAAATGTAGGCAGGCTCTAGAATCTGTGGGCACTCTCTAGAATCTGTGGGCAGGCTCTAGAATCTGTGGGCAGGCTCTAGAAACTGTGACCAGTATCTAGGAACTCTATGGCCAGGCTCTAGAACCTGTGAGTAGGCTCTAGAAACTGTGGGCAGGCTCTAGAATCTGTGAGCAGTCTCTAGAAACTGTGGGCAGGATCTAGAAACTGTGGGCAGGCTCTAGAAACTGTGAGCAGGCTCTAGAAACTGTGGGCCAGGTCTAGGAAATGTGAGCAGGCTCTAGAAGCTGTGAGCAGGGCCTATAAACTGTGAGCAGGCTCCAGAAACTGTGGGTAGGCTCTAGAAACTGTGAACAGGCTCTAGAAAGTGTGAGGAGGCTCTAGAAACTGTGAGAAGGCTCCAGAAACTGGGCCGGCTCTAGAATATGTGGGCAGGTTCTAGAATCTGTGAGCAGTCTCTAGAAACTGTGGGCAGGCTCTAGAATCTGTGGGCAGGCTCTAGAATCTATAGGCAGGCTCTAGAATCTGTGAGCAGTCTCTAGAAACTGTGGGCAGGTTCTAGAAACTGTGGGCAGGATCTAGAAACTGTGGGCAGGCTCTAGAAACTGTGAGCAGGCTCTATAAACTATGGGCCGGGTCTAGAAAATGTGAACAGGCTCTAGAAACTGTGGGGAGGCTGTAGAAACTGTGGGGAATCTCTAGAAACTGTGGGAAGGATCTAGAAACTATTTGCAGGATCTAGAAACTGTGGGCAGGATCTAGAAACTGTGTGCAGGCTCTAGAAACTGTGGGTAGGCTCTAGAAACGGAGGGAAGCCTCTAGAAACTGTGGGCAGGATCTAGAAACTGTGGGCAGGCTCTAGAAACTGTGATCAGTGTCTAGAAACTGAGGGCAGGATCTAGAGACTGTGAGCAGGCTCTAGAAATGGTGGGCATGCTCTAGAAACTGTGCGCAGGCTCCAGAAACTTTGGGCCCGCTCCAGAAACTGTGGGCAGGCTCTAGAAAATGTGGGCCGGCTCCAGAAACTGTGGACAGTCTCTGGAAACATTTAGCAGGCTCCAGAATCTGTAAGCAGGCTCTAGAAACTGTGAGCAGGCTCTAGAAACTGTGGGCAGGCTCTAGAAACTGTTAGCAGGTTCTAGAATCTGTTAGCACGATCTAGGAACTGTGAGCAGGCTCTAGAAACTGTGGGCAGACTCTAGAATCTGTTAGCACGATCTAGGAACTGTGAGCAGGCTCTAGAAACTGTGGGCAGACTCTAGAATCTGTGGGCAGGCTCTAGAAACTGTGAGTATGCTCCAGAAAATGTGAGCAGGCTCTAGAAACTGTGGGCAGTCTATAAAATATGTGAGCAGTCTCTGGAAACTGTGAGCAGGCTTTAGAAACTGTGGGCAGGTTCTGGAAACTGTGAGCAGGCTCTAGAATATGTGGGAAGCCTCTACAAACATTGGGAAGCCTCTAGAAACTGTAGGCAGGATCTAGAAACTGTGGGCAGAAAATAGGAACTGTGGGCAGGCTCTAGAAACTGCGAGCAGGCTCTAGAAACTGTGGGCAGGCTCTAGAAACTGTGGGAATCATCTAGAAACTGTGATTAGGGTCTAGAAACTATGGGCATGCTCTAGAAACTGTGGGAAGCCTCTAGAAACTGTGGGCAGGATCTAGAAAATGTGGGCAGGCTCTAGAAACTGTGAGCAGGGCCTAGAAACTGTGAGCAGGCACCAGAAACTGTGGATAGGCTCTAGAAACTGTGAGCAGGCTCTAGAAAATATAGAGAGGCTCTAGAAACTGTGGGAACCCTCTAGAATCTGTGGGCAGGCTCTAGAAACTGTGAGTAGGCTCCAGAAAATGTGGGCAGGCTCTAGAAACTGTGAGCAGGGCCTAGAAACTGTGAGCAGGCACGAGAAACTGTGGGTAGGCTCTACAAACTGTGAGCAGGCTCTAGAAAATATAGAGAGGCTCTAGAAACTGTGGGAACCCTCTAGAATCTGTGGGCAGGCTCTAGAAACTGTGAGTAGGCTCCAGAAAATGTGGGCAGGCTCTAGAATCTGTGGGCAGGCTCTAGAATCTGTGGGAAGGCTCTAGAATCTGTGGGAAGGCTCTAGAATCTGTGGGCAGGCTCTAGAATCTGTGGGCAGGCTCTAGAAACTATGGGCAGGGTCTAGAATCTATGGGGAGGCTCTAGAAACTGTGAGTAGGCTCTAGAAACTGTGGGCAGGCTCTAGAATCTGTGAGCAGTCTCTAGAAACTGTGGGCAGGATCTAGAAACTGTGAGCAGGGCCTAGAAACTGTGAGCAGGCACCAGAAACTGTGGGTAGGCTCTAGAAACTGTGAGCAAGCTCTAGAAAATATAGAGAGGCTCTAGAAACTGTGGAAAGCCTCTAGAATCTGTGGGCAGGCTCTAGAAACTGTGAGTATGCTCCAGAAAATGTAGGCAGGCTCTAGAATCTGTGGGCACTCTCTAGAATCTGTGGGCAGGCTCTAGAATCTGTGGGCAGGCTCTAGAAACTGTGACCAGTATCTAGGAACTCTATGGCCAGGCTCTAGAAACTGTGAGTAGGCTCTAGAAACTGTGGGCAGGCTCTAGAATCTGTGAGCAGTCTCTAGAAACTGTGGGCAGGATCTAGAAACTGTGGGCAGGCTCTAGAAACTGTGAGCAGGCTCTAGAAACTGTGGGCCAGGTCTAGGAAATGTGAGCAGGCTCTAGAAGCTGTGAGCAGGGCCTATAAACTGTGAGCAGGCTCCAGAAACTGTGGGTAGGCTCTAGAAACTGTGAGCAGGCTCTAGAAAGTGTGAGGAGGCTCTAGAAACTGTGGGAAGCCTCTAGAATCTGTGGGCAGGCTCTAGAATCTGTGAGCAGTCTCTAGAAACTGTGGGCATGCTCCAGAAACTGTGAGTACACTCTAGAAATTGTGGAAAGGCTCTAGAAACTGTGGGGAGCCTCTAAAAACTGTGGGAAGGATCTAGAAACTGACAGCAGTCTCTAGAAACTGTGGGCAGTCTCTAGAAACTGCAGGCCGGCTCTAGAAACTGTGGGAAGGCTCTAGAAACTGTGAGCAGGGCCTAGAAACAGTGAGCACCAGAAACTGTGGGTAGGCTCTAGAAACTGTGAGAAGGCTCCAGAAACTGGGCAGGCTCTAGAATATGTGGGCAGGTTCTAGAATCTGTGAGCAGTCTCTAGAATCTGTGGGCAGTCTCTAGAATCTGTGGGCAGGCTCTAGAATCTATGGGCAGGCTCTAGAATCTGTGAGCAGTCTCTAGAAACTGTGGGCAGGTTCTAGAAACTGTGGGCAGGATCTAGAAACTGTGGGCTGGCTCTAGAAACTGTGAGCAGGCTCTATAAACTATGGGCCGGGTCTAGAAAATGTGAACAGGCTCTAGAAACGGTGGGGAGGCTGTAGAAACTGTGGGGAATCTCTAGAAACTGTGGGAAGGATCTAGAAACTATTTGCAGGATCTAGAAACTGTGGGCAGGATCTAGAAACTGTGTGCAGGCTCTAGAAACTGTGGGTAGGCTCTAGAAACGGAGGGAAGCCTCTAGAAACTGTGGGCAGGATCTAGAAACTGTGGGCAGGCTCTAGAAACTGTGGGCAGTATCTAGAAAATGTGGGCAGGCTCTAGAAACTGTGAGCAGAGCCTAGAAACTGTGAGCAGGCACCAGAAACTGTGGGTAGGCTCTAGAAACTGTGAGCAGGCTCTAGAAAATATAGAGAGGCTCTAGAAACTGTGGGAACCCTCTAGAATCTGTGGGCAGGCTCTAGAATCTGTGAGCAGTCTCTAGAAACTGTGGGCAGGATCTAGAAACTGTGGGCGGGATCTAGAAACTGTGGGCAGGCTCTAGAATCTGTGAGCAGGCTCTAGAAACTGTGGGCAGTATCTAGAAAATGTGGGCAGGCTCTAGAAACTGTGAGTAGGGTCTAGAAACTGAGGGCAGTCTCTAGGAAATGTGAGCAGGCTCTAGGAACTGTGAGCAGGGCCTATAAACTGTGAGCAGGCTCCAGAAACTGTGGGTAGGCTCTAGAAACTGTGAGCAGGCTCTAGAAAGTGTGAGGAGGCTCTAGAAACTGTGGGAAGCCTCTAGAATCTGTGGGCAGGCTCTAGAATCTGTGAGCAGTCTCTAGAAACTGTGGGCAGGCTCCAGAAACTGTGAGTACACTCTAGAAATTGTGGAAAGGCTCTAGAAACTGTGGGGAGCCTCTAAAAACTGTGGGAAGGATCTAGAAACTGTCAGCAGTCTCTAGAAACTGTGGGCAGGTTGTACAAACTGCGGGCATGCTCTTGAAACTGTGGGAACCCTCTAGAAATTGTCAGCAGGCTCTAGAAACTGTGGGCAGTCCCTAGAAACTGCAGGCCGGCTCTAGAAACTATGGGAAGGCTCTAGAAACTGTGAGCAGGGCCTAGAAACTGTGAGCACCAGAAACTGTGGGTAGGCTCTAGAAACTGTGAGAAGGCTCCAGAAACTGTGGGCAGGCTCTAGAATATGTGGGCAGGTTCTAGAACCTGTGGGCAGGCTCTAGAATCTATGGGCAGGCTCTAGAATCTGTGAGCAGGCTCTAGAATCTGTGGGCAGGCTCTAGAATCTGTGGGCAGGATCTAGAATCTATGGGCAGGCTCTAGAATCTGTGAGCAGTCTCTAGAAACTGTGGGCATGTTCTAGAAACTGTGGGCAGGATCTAGAAACTGTGGGCAGGCTCTAGAATCTGTGGGCAGTCTCTAGAATCTGTGAGCAGGCTCTAGAATCTGTGGGCAGGCTCTAGAATCTGTGAGCAGTCTCTAGAAACTCTGGGCAGGATCTAGAAACTGTGGGCAGGATCTAGAAACTGTGTGCAGGCTCCAGAAACTGTTAGCAGGATCTAGAAACTGTGAGCAGGCTGTAGAAACTGTGGGCAGGCTCTAGAAACCGTTAGCAGGTTCTAGAATCAGTTAGCACAATCTAGAAACTGTGAGCAGGCTCTAGAAACTGTGGGCAGACTCTAGAATCTTTGAGTAGGCTCTAGACACTGTGGGCAGTCTATAAAATATGTGAGCAGTCTCTAGAAACTGTGAGCAGGCTTTAGAAACTGTGGGCAGGTTCTGGAAACTGTGAGCAGGCTCTAGAATATGTGGGAAGCCTCTACAAACATTGGGAAGCCTCTAGAAACTGTAGGCAGGATCTAGAAACTGTGGGCAGAAAATAGGAACTGTGGGCAGGCTCTAGAAACTGCGAGCAGGCTCTAGAAGCTGTGGGCAGGCTCTAGAAACTGTGGGAATCATCTAGAAACTGTGATTAGGGTCTAGAAACTATGGGCATGCTCTAGAAACTGTGGGAAGCCTCTAGAAACTGTGGGCAGGATCTAGAAAATGTGGGCAGGCTCTAGAAACTGTGAGCAGGGCCTAGAAACTGTGAGCAGGCACCAGAAACTGTGGGTAGGCTCTAGAAACTGTGAGCAGGCTCTAGAAAATATAGAGAGGCTCTAGAAACTGTGGGAACCCTCTAGAATCTGTGGGCAGGCTCTAGAAACTGTGAGTAGGCTCCAGAAAATGTGGGCAGGCTCTAGAATCTGTGGGCAGGCTCTAGAAACTGTGAGTAGGCTCCAGAAAATGTGGGCAGGCTCTAGAATCTGTGGGCAGGCTCTAGAATCTGTGGGAAGGCTCTAGAATCTGTGGGAAGGCTCTAGAATCTGTGGGCAGGCTCTAGAATCTGTGGGCAGGCTCTAGAAACTATGGGCAGGGTCTAGAATCTATGGGGAGGCTCTAGAAACTGTGAGTAGGCTCTAGAAACTGTGGGCAGGCTCTAGAATCTGTGAGCAGTCTCTAGAAACTGTGGGCAGGATCTAGAAACTGTGAGCAGGGCCTAGAAACTGTGAGCAGGCACCAGAAACTGTGGGTAGGCTCTAGAAACTGTGAGCAAGCTCTAGAAAATATAGAGAGGCTCTAGAAACTGTGGGAAGCCTCTAGAATCTGTGGGCAGGCTCTAGAATCTGTGAGCAGTCTCTAGAAACTGTGGGCAGGCTCCAGAAACTGTGAGTACACTCTAGAAATTGTGGAAAGGCTCTAGAAACTGTGGGGAGCCTCTAAAAACTGTGGGAAGGATCTAGAAACTGACAGCAGTCTCTAGAAACTGTGGGCAGTCTCTAGAAACTGCAGGCCGGCTCTAGAAACTGTGGGAAGGCTCTAGAAACTGTGAGCAGGGCCTAGAAACAGTGAGCACCAGAAACTGTGGGTAGGCTCTAGAAACTGTGAGAAGGCTCCAGAAACTGGGCCGGCTCTAGAATATGTGGGCAGGTTCTAGAATCTGTGAGCAGTCTCTAGAAACTGTGGGCAGGCTCTAGAATCTGAGGGCAGGCTCTAGAATCTATAGGCAGGCTCTAGAATCTGTGAGCAGTCTCTAGAAACTGTGGGCAGGTTCTAGAAACTGTGGGCAGGATCTAGAAACTGTGGGCAGGCTCTAGAAACTGTGAGCAGGCTCTATAAACTATGGGCCGGGTCTAGAAAATGTGAACAGGCTCTAGAAACTGTGGGGAGGCTGTAGAAACTGTGGGGAATCTCTAGAAACTGTGGGAAGGATCTAGAAACTATTTGCAGGATCTAGAAACTGTGGGCAGGATCTAGAAACTGTGTGCAGGCTCTAGAAACTGTGGGTAGGCTCTAGAAACGGAGGGAAGCCTCTAGAAACTGTGGGCAGGATCTAGAAACTGTGGGCAGGCTCTAGAAACTGTGATCAGTGTCTAGAAACTGAGGGCAGGATCTAGAGACTGTGAGCAGGCTCTAGAAATGGTGGCATGCTCTAGAAACTGTGCGCAGGCTCCAGAAACTTTGGGCCCGCTCCAGAAACTGTGGGCAGGCTCTAGAAAATGTGGGCCGGCTCCAGAAACTGTGGACAGTCTCTGGAAACATTTAGCAGGCTCCAGAATCTGTAAGCAGGCTCTAGAAACTGTGAGCAGGCTCTAGAAACTGTGGGCAGGCTCTAGAAACTGTTAGCAGGTTCTAGAATCTGTTAGCACGATCTAGGAACTGTGAGCAGGCTCTAGAAACTGTGGGCAGACTCTAGAATCTGTTAGCACGATCTAGGAACTGTGAGCAGGCTCTAGAAACTGTGGGCAGACTCTAGAATCTGTGGGCAGGCTCTAGAAACTGTGAGTATGCTCCAGAAAATGTGAGCAGGCTCTAGAAACTGTGGGCAGTCTATAAAATATGTGAGCAGTCTCTAGAAACTGTGAGCAGGCTTTAGAAACTGTGGGCAGGTTCTGGAAACTGTGAGCAGGCTCTAGAATATGTGGGAAGCCTCTACAAACATTGGGAAGCCTCTAGAAACTGTAGGCAGGATCTAGAAACTGTGGGCAGAAAATAGGAACTGTGGGCAGGCTCTAGAAACTGCGAGCAGGCTCTAGAAACTGTGGGCAGGCTCTAGAAACTGTGGGAATCATCTAGAAACTGTGATTAGGGTCTAGAAACTATGGGCATGCTCTAGAAACTGTGGGAAGCCTCTAGAAACTGTGGGCAGGATCTAGAAAATGTGGGCAGGCTCTAGAAACTGTGAGCACGGCCTAGAAACTGTGAGCAGGCACCAGAAACTGTGGGTAGGCTCTAGAAACTGTGAGCAGGCTCTAGAAAATATAGAGAGGCTCTAGAAACTGTGGGAACCCTCTAGAATCTGTGGGCAGGCTCTAGAAACTGTGAGTAGGCTCCAGAAAATGTGGGCAGGCTCTAGAAACTGTGAGCAGGGCCTAGAAACTGTGAGCAGGCACGAGAAACTGTGGGTAGGCTCTAGAAACTGTGAGCAGGCTCTAGAAAATATAGAGAGGCTCTAGAAACTGTGGGAACCCTCTAGAATCTGTGGGCAGGCTCTAGAAACTGTGAGTAGGCTCCAGAAAATGTGGGCAGGCTCTAGAACCTGTGGGCAGGCTCTAGAATCTGTGGGAAGGCTCTAGAATCTGTGGGAAGGCTCTAGAATCTGTGGGCAGGCTCTAGAATCTGTGGGCAGGCTCTAGAAACTATGGGCAGGGTCTAGAATCTATGGGGAGGCTCTAGAAACTGTGAGTAGGCTCTAGAAACTGTGGGCAGGCTCTAGAATCTGTGAGCAGTCTCTAGAAACTGTGGGCAGGATCTAGAAACTGTGAGCAGGGCCTAGAAACTGTGAGCAGGCACCAGAAACTGTGGGTAGGCTCTAGAAACTGTGAGCAAGCTCTAGAAAATATAGAGAGGCTCTAGAAACTGTGGAAAGCCTCTAGAATCTGTGGGAAGGCTCTAGAAACTGTGAGTATGCTCCAGAAAATGTAGGCAGGCTCTAGAATCTATGGGCACTCTCTAGAATCTGTGGGCAGGCTCTAGAATCTGTGGGCAGGCTCTAGAAACTGTGACCAGTATCTAGGAACTCTATGGCCAGGCTCTAGAAACTGTGAGTAGGCTCTAGAAACTGTGGGCAGGCTCTAGAATCTGTGAGCAGTCTCTAGAAACTGTGGGCAGGATCTAGAAACTGTGGGCAGGCTCTAGAAACTGTGAACAGGCTCTAGAAACTGTGGGCCAGGTCTAGGAAATGTGAGCAGGCTCTAGAAGCTGTGAGCAGGGCCTATAAACTGTGAGCAGGCTCCAGAAACTGTGGGTAGGCTCTAGAAACTGTGAGCAGGCTCTAGAAAGTGTGAGGAGGCTCTAGAAACTGTGGGAAGCCTCTAGAATCTGTGGGCAGGCTCTAGAATCTGTGAGCAGTCTCTAGAATCTGTGGGCAGGCTCTAGAATCTGTGGGCAGGCTCTAGAATCTATGGGCAGGCTCTAGAATCTGTGAGCAGTCTCTAGAAACTGTGGGCAGGTTCTAGAAACTGTGGGCAGGATCTAGAAACTGTGGGCAGGCTCTAGAAACTGTGAGCAGGCTCTATAAACTATGGGCCGGGTCTAGAAAATGTGAACAGGCTCTAGAAACTGTGGGGAGGCTGTAGAAACTGTGGGGAATCTCTAGAAACTGTGGGAAGGATCTAGAAACTATTTGCAGGATCTAGAAACTGTGGGCAGGATCTAGAAACTGTGTGCAGGCTCTAGAAACTGTGGGTAGGCTCTAGAAACGGAGGGAAGCCTCTAGAAACTGTGGGCAGGATCTAGAAACTGTGGGCAGGCTCTAGAAACTGTGGGCAGTATCTAGAAAATGTGGGGAGGCTCTAGAAACTGTGAGCAGAGCCTAGAAACTGTGAGCAGGCACCAGAAACTGTGGGTAGGCTCTAGAAACTGTGAGCAGGCTCTAGAAAATATAGAGAGGCTCTAGAAACTGTGGGAACCCTCTAGAATCTGTGGGCAGGCTCTAGAATCTGTGAGCAGTCTCTAGAAACTGTGGGCAGGATCTAGAAACTGTGGGCAGGATCTAGAAACTGTGGGCAGGCTCTAGAAACTGTGAGCAGGCTCTAGAAAATATAGAGAGGCTCTAGAAACTGTGGGAACCGTCTAGAATCTGTGGGCAGGCTCTAGAATCTGTGAGCAGTCTCTAGAAACTGTGGGCAGGATCTAGAAACTGTGGGCAGGATCTAGAAACTGTGGGCAGGCTCTAGAAACTGTGAGCAGGCTCTAGAAACTGTGGGCAGTATCTAGAAAATGTGGGCAGGCTCTAGAAACTGTGAGTAGGGTCTAGAAACTGAGGGCAGTCTCTAGGAAATGTGAGCAGGCTCTAGGAACTGTGAGCAGGGCCTATAAACTGTGAGCAGGCTCCAGAAACTGTGGGTAGGCTCTAGAAACTGTGAGCAGGCTCTAGAAAGTGTGAGGAGGCTCTAGAAACTGTGGGAAGCCTCTAGAATCTGTGGGCAGGCTCTAGAATCTGTGAGCAGTCTCTAGAAACTGTGGGCAGGCTCCAGAAACTGTGAGTACACTCTAGAAATTGTGGAAAGGCTCTAGAAACTGTGGGGAGCCTCTAAAAACTGTGGGAAGGATCTAGAAACTGTCAGCAGTCTCTAGAAACTGTGGGCAGGTTGTACAAACTGCGGGCATGCTCTTGAAACTGTGGGAACCCTCTAGAAATTGTCAGCAGGCTCTAGAAACTGTGGGCAGTCCCTAGAAACTGCAGGCCGGCTCTAGAAACTATGGGAAGGCTCTAGAAACTGTGAGCAGGGCCTAGAAACTGTGAGCACCAGAAACTGTGGGTAGGCTCTAGAAACTGTGAGAAGGCTCCAGAAACTGTGGGCAGGCTCTAGAATATGTGGGCAGGTTCTAGAACCTGTGGGCAGGCTCTAGAATCTATGGGCAGGCTCTAGAATCTGTGAGCAGGCTCTAGAATCTGTGGGCAGGCTCTAGAATCTGTGGGCAGGATCTAGAATCTATGGGCAGGCTCTAGAATCTGTGAGCAGTCTCTAGAAACTGTGGGCAGGTTCTAGAAACTGTGGGCAGGATCTAGAAACTGTGGGCAGGCTCTAGAAACTGTGAGCAGGCTCTATAAACTATGGGCCGGGTCTAGAAAATGTGAACAGGCTCTAGAAACTGTGGGGAGGCTGTAGAAACTGTGGGAAGGATCTAGAAACTATTTGCAGGCTCTTGAAACTGTGAGAAGGCTCCAGAAACTGTGGGCAGGCTCTAGAATCTGTGGGCAGGCTCTAGAATCTGTGAGCAGGCTCTAGAATCTGTGGGCAGGCTCTAGAATCTGTGAGCAGTCTCTAGAAACTCTGGGCAGGATCTAGAAACTGTGGGCAGGATCTAGAAACTGTGTGCAGGCTCCAGAAACTGTTAGCAGGATCTAGAAACTGTGAGCAGGCTGTAGAAACTGTGGGCAGGCTCTAGAAACCGTTAGCAGGTTCTAGAATCTGTTAGCACGATCTAGAAACTGTGAGCAGGCTCTAGAAACTGTGGGCAGACTCTAGAATCTTTGAGTAGGCTCTAGACACTGTGGGCAGTCTATAAAATATGTGAGCAGTCTCTAGAAACTGTGAGCAGGCTTTAGAAACTGTGGGCAGGTTCTGGAAACTGTGAGCAGGCTCTAGAATATGTGGGAAGCCTCTACAAACATTGGGAAGCCTCTAGAAACTGTAGGCAGGATCTAGAAACTGTGGGCAGAAAATAGGAACTGTGGGCAGGCTCTAGAAACTGCGAGCAGGCTCTAGAAACTGTGGGCAGGCTCTAGAAACTGTGGGAATCATCTAGAAACTGTGATTAGGGTCTAGAAACTATGGGCATGCTCTAGAAACTGTGGGAAGCCTCTAGAAACTGTGGGCAGGATCTAGAAAATGTGGGCAGGCTCTAGAAACTGTGAGCAGGGCCTAGAAACTGTGAGCAGGCACCAGAAACTGTGGGTAGGCTCTAGAAACTGTGAGCAGGCTCTAGAAAATATAGAGAGGCTCTAGAAACTGTGGGAACCCTCTAGAATCTGTGGGCAGGCTCTAGAAACTGTGAGTAGGCTCCAGAAAATGTGGGCAGGCTCTAGAAACTGTGAGCAGGGCCTAGAAACTGTGAGCAGGCACGAGAAACTGTGGGTAGGCTCTAGAAACTGTGAGCAGGCTCTAGAAAATATAGAGAGGCTGTAGAAACTGTGGGAACCCTCTAGAATCTGTGGGCAGGCTCTAGAAACTGTGAGTAGGCTCCAGAAAATGTGGGCAGGCTCTAGAATCTGTGGGCAGGCTCTAGAAACTATGGGCAGGGTCTAGAATCTATGGGGAGGCTCTAGAAACTGTGAGTAGGCTCTAGAAACTGGGGGCAGGCTCTAGAATCTGTGAGCAGTCTCTAGAAACTGTGGGCAGGATCTAGAAACTGTGAGCAGGGCCTAGAAACTGTGAGCAGGCACCAGAAACTGTGGGTAGGCTCTAGAAACTGTGAGCAAGCTCTAGAAAATATAGAGAGGCTCTAGAAACTGTGGAAAGCCTCTAGAATCTGTGGGCAGGCTCTAGAAACTGTGAGTATGCTCCAGAAAATGTAGGCAGGCTCTAGAATCTGTGGGCACTCTCTAGAATCTGTGGGCAGGCTCTAGAATCTGTGGGCAGGCTCTAGAAACTGTGACCAGTATCTAGGAACTCTATGGCCAGGCTCTAGAAACTGTGAGTAGGCTCTAGAAACTGTGGGCAGGCTCTAGAATCTGTGAGCAGTCTCTAGAAACTGTGGGCAGGATCTAGAAACTGTGGGCAGGCTCTAGAAACTGTGAACAGGCTCTAGAAACTGTGGGCCAGGTCTAGGAAATGTGAGCAGGCTCTAGAAGCTGTGAGCAGGGCCTATAAACTGTGAGCAGGCTCCAGAAACTGTGGGTAGGCTCTAGAAACTGTGAGCAGGCTCTAGAAAGTGTGAGGAGGCTCTAGAAACTGTGGGAAGCCTCTAGAATCTGTGGGCAGGCTCTAGAATCTGTGAGCAGTCTCTAGAAACTGTGGGCATGCTCCAGAAACTGTGAGTACACTCTAGAAATTGTGGAAAGGCTCTAGAAACTGTGGGGAGCCTCTAAAAACTGTGGGAAGGATCTAGAAACTGACAGCAGTCTCTAGAAACTGTGGGCAGTCTCTAGAAACTGCAGGCCGGCTCTAGAAACTGTGGGAAGGCTCTAGAAACTGTGAGCAGGGCCTAGAAACAGTGAGCACCAGAAACTGTGGGTAGGCTCTAGAAACTGTGAGAAGGCTCCAGAAACTGGGCAGGCTCTAGAATATGTGGGCAGGTTCTAGAATCTGTGAGCAGTCTCTAGAATCTGTGGGCAGGCTCTAGAATCTGTGGGCAGGCTCTAGAATCTATGGGCAGGCTCTAGAATCTGTGAGCAGTCTCTAGACACTGTGGGCAGGTTCTAGAAACTGTGGGCAGGATCTAGAAACTGTGGGCAGGCTCTAGAAACTGTGAGCAGGCTCTAGAAACTGTGGGCAGTATCTAGAAAATGTGGGCAGGCTCTAGAAACTGTGAGTAGGGTCTAGAAACTGAGGGCAGTCTCTAGGAAATGTGAGCAGGCTCTAGGAACTGTGAGCAGGGCCTATAAACTGTGAGCAGGCTCCAGAAACTGTGGGTAGGCTCTAGAAACTGTGAGCAGGCTCTAGAAAGTGTGAGGAGGCTCTAGAAACTGTGGGAAGCCTCTAGAATCTGTGGGCAGGCTCTAGAATCTGTGAGCAGTCTCTAGAAACTGTGGGCAGGCTCCAGAAACTGTGAGTACACTCTAGAAATTGTGGAAAGGCTCTAGAAACTGTGGGGAGCCTCTAAAAACTGTGGGAAGGATCTAGAAACTGTCAGCAGTCTCTAGAAACTGTGGGCAGGTTGTACAAACTGCGGGCATGCTCTTGAAACTGTGGGAACCCTCTAGAAATTGTCAGCAGGCTCTAGAAACTGTGGGCAGTCCCTAGAAACTGCAGGCCGGCTCTAGAAACTATGGGAAGGCTCTAGAAACTGTGAGCAGGGCCTAGAAACTGTGAGCACCAGAAACTGTGGGTAGGCTCTAGAAACTGTGAGAAGGCTCCAGAAACTGTGGGCAGGCTCTAGAATATGTGGGCAGGTTCTAGAACCTGTGGGCAGGCTCTAGAATCTATGGGCAGGCTCTAGAATCTGTGAGCAGGCTCTAGAATCTGTGGGCAGGCTCTAGAATCTGTGGGCAGGATCTAGAATCTATGGGCAGGCTCTAGAATCTGTGAGCAGTCTCTAGAAACTGTGGGCAGGTTCTAGAAACTGTGGGCAGGATCTAGAAACTGTGGGCAGGCTCTAGAAACTGTGAGCAGGCTCTATAAACTATGGGCCGGGTCTAGAAAATGTGAACAGGCTCTAGAAACTGTGGGGAGGCTGTAGAAACTGTGGGGAATCTCTAGAAACTGTGGGAAGGATCTAGAAACTATTTGCAGGCTCTTGAAACTGTGAGAAGGCTCCAGAAACTGTGGGCAGGCTCTAGAATCTGTGGGCAGGCTCTAGAATCTGTGAGCAGGCTCTAGAATCTGTGGGCAGGCTCTAGAATCTGTGAGCAGTCTCTAGAAACTCTGGGCAGGATCTAGAAACTGTGGGCAGGATCTAGAAACTGTGTGCAGGCTCCAGAAACTGTTAGCAGGATCTAGAAACTGTGAGCAGGCTGTAGAAACTGTGGGCAGGCTCTAGAAACCGTTAGCAGGTTCTAGAATCTGTAAGCACGATCTAGAAACTGTGAGCAGGCTCTAGAAACTGTGGGCAGACTCTAGAATCTTTGAGTAGGCTCTAGACACTGTGGGCAGTCTATAAAATATGTGAGCAGTCTCTAGAAACTGTGAGCAGGCTTTAGAAACTGTGGGCAGGTTCTGGAAACTGTGAGCAGGCTCTAGAATATGTGGGAAGCCTCTACAAACATTGGGAAGCCTCTAGAAACTGTAGGCAGGATCTAGAAACTGTGGGCAGAAAATAGGAACTGTGGGCAGGCTCTAGAAACTGCGAGCAGGCTCTAGAAACTGTGGGCAGGCTCTAGAAACTGTGGGAATCATCTAGAAACTGTGATTAGGGTCTAGAAACTATGGGCATGCTCTAGAAACTGTGGGAAGCCTCTAGAAACTGTGGGCAGGATCTAGAAAATGTGGGCAGGCTCTAGAAACTGTGAGCAGGGCCTAGAAACTGTGAGCAGGCACCAGAAACTGTGGGTAGGCTCTAGAAACTGTGAGCAGGCTCTAGAAAATATAGAGAGGCTCTAGAAACTGTGGGAACCCTCTAGAATCTGTGGGCAGGCTCTAGAAACTGTGAGTAGGCTCCAGAAAATGAGGGCAGGCTCTAGAATCTGTGGGCAGGCTCTAGAATCTGTGGGAAGGCTCTAGAATCTGTGGGCAGGCTCTAGAAACTGTGGGCAGGCTCTAGAAACTGTGGGCAGGCTCTAGAAACTATGGGCAGGGTCTAGAATCTATGGTGAGGCTCTAGAAACTGTGACCAGTATCTAGGAACTCTATGGCCAGGCTCTAGAACCTGTGAGTAGGCTCTAGAAACTGTGGGCAGGCTCTAGAATCTGTGAGCAGTCTCTAGAAACTGTGGGCAGGATCTAGAAACTGTGGGCAGGCTCTAGAAACTGTGAGCAGGCTCTAGAAACTGTGGGCCAGGTCTAGGAAATGTGAGCAGGCTCTAGAAGCTGTGAGCAGGGCCTATAAACTGTGAGCAGGCTCCAGAAACTGTGGGTAGGCTCTAGAAACTGTGAGCAGGCTCTAGAAAGTGTGAGGAGGCTCTAGAAACTGTGGGAAGCCTCTAGAATCTGTGGGCAGGCTCTAGAATCTGTGAGCAGTCTCTAGAAACTGTGGGCAGGCTCCAGAAACTGTGAGTACACTCTAGAAATTGTGGAAAGGCTCTAGAAACTGTGGGGAGCCTCTAAAAACTGTGGGAAGGATCTAGAAACTGACAGCAGTCTCTAGAAACTGTGGGCAGTCTCTAGAAACTGCAGGCCGGCTCTAGAAACTGTGGGAAGGCTCTAGAAACTGTGAGCAGGGCCTAGAAACAGTGAGCACCAGAAACTGTGGGTAGGCTCTAGAAACTGTGAGAAGGCTCCAGAAACTGGGCAGGCTCTAGAATATGTGGGCAGGTTCTAGAATCTGTGAGCAGTCTCTAGAATCTGTGGGCAGGCTCTAGAATCTGTGGGCAGGCTCTAGAATCTATGGGCAGGCTCTAGAATCTGTGAGCAGTCTCTAGACACTCTGGGCAGGTTCTAGAAACTGTGTGCAGGCTCTAGAAACTGTGGGTAGGCTCTAGAAACGGAGGGAAGCCTCTAGAAACTGTGGGCAGGATCTAGAAACTGTGGGCAGGCTCTAGAAACTGTGGGCAGTATCTAGAAAATGTGGGCAGGCTCTAGAAACTGTGAGCAGAGCCTAGAAACTGTGAGCAGGCACCAGAAACTGTGGGTAGGCTCTAGAAACTGTGATCAGGCTCTAGAAAATATAGAGAGGCTCTAGAAACTGTGGAAAGCCTCTAGAATCTGTGGGCAGGCTCTAGAAACTGTGAGTATGCTCCAGAAAATGTAGGCAGGCTCTAGAATCTGTGGGCACTCTCTAGAATCTGTGGGCAGGCTCTAGAATCTGTGGGCAGGCTCTAGAAACTGTGACCAGTATCTAGGAACACTATGGCCAGGCTCTAGAAACTGTGAGTAGGCTCTAGAAACTGTGGGCAGGCTCTAGAATGTGTGAGCAGTCTCTAGAAACTGTGGGCAGGATCTAGAAACTGTGGGCAGGCTCTAGAAACTGTGAGCAGGCTCTAGAAACTGTGGGCCAGGTCTAGGAAATGTGAGCAGGCTCTAGAAGCTGTGAGCAGGGCCTATAAACTGTGAGCAGGCTCCAGAAACTGTGGGTAGGCTCTAGAAACTGTGAACAGGCTCTAGAAAGTGTGAGGAGGCTCTAGAAACTGTGGGAAGCCTCTAGAATCTGTGGGCAGGCTCTAGAATCTGTGAGCAGTCTCTAGAAACTGTGGGCATGCTCCAGAAACTGTGAGTACACTCTAGAAATTGTGGAAAGGCTCTAGAAACTGTGGGGAGCCTCTAAAAACTGTGGGAAGGATCTAGAAACTGACAGCAGTCTCTAGAAACTGTGGGCAGTCTCTAGAAACTGCAGGCCGGCTCTAGAAACTGTGGGAAGGCTCTAGAAACTGTGAGCAGGGCCTAGAAACAGTGAGCACCAGAAACTGTGGGTAGGCTCTAGAAACTGTGAGAAGGCTCCAGAAACTGGGCAGGCTCTAGAATATGTGGGCAGGTTCTAGAATCTGTGAGCAGTCTCTAGAATCTGTGGGCAGGCTCTAGAATCTGTGGGCAGGCTCTAGAATCTATGGGCAGGCTCTAGAATCTGTGAGCAGTCTCTAGACACTGTGGGCAGGTTCTAGAAACTGTGGGCAGGATCTAGAAACTGTGGGCAGGCTCTAGAAACTGTGAGCAGGCTCTAGAAACTGTGGGCAGTATCTAGAAAATGTGGGCAGGCTCTAGAAACTGTGAGTAGGGTCTAGAAACTGAGGGCAGTCTCTAGGAAATGTGAGCAGGCTCTAGGAACTGTGAGCAGGGCCTATAAACTGTGAGCAGGCTCCAGAAACTGTGGGTAGGCTCTAGAAACTGTGAGCAGGCTCTAGAAAGTGTGAGGAGGCTCTAGAAACTGTGGGAAGCCTCTAGAATCTGTGGGCAGGCTCTAGAATCTGTGAGCAGTCTCTAGAAACTGTGGGCAGGCTCCAGAAACTGTGAGTACACTCTAGAAATTGTGGAAAGGCTCTAGAAACTGTGGGGAGCCTCTAAAAACTGTGGGAAGGATCTAGAAACTGTCAGCAGTCTCTAGAAACTGTGGGCAGGTTGTACAAACTGCGGGCATGCTCTTGAAACTGTGGGAACCCTCTAGAAATTGTCAGCAGGCTCTAGAAACTGTGGGCAGTCCCTAGAAACTGCAGGCCGGCTCTAGAAACTATGGGAAGGCTCTAGAAACTGTGAGCAGGGCCTAGAAACTGTGAGCACCAGAAACTGTGGGTAGGCTCTAGAAACTGTGAGAAGGCTCCAGAAACTGTGGGCAGGCTCTAGAATATGTGGGCAGGTTCTAGAACCTGTGGGCAGGCTCTAGAATCTATGGGCAGGCTCTAGAATCTGTGAGCAGGCTCTAGAATCTGTGGGCAGGCTCTAGAATCTGTGGGCAGGATCTAGAATCTATGGGCAGGCTCTAGAATCTGTGAGCAGTCTCTAGAAACTGTGGGCAGGTTCTAGAAACTGTGGGCAGGATCTAGAAACTGTGGGCAGGCTCTAGAAACTGTGAGCAGGCTCTATAAACTATGGGCCGGGTCTAGAAAATGTGAACAGGCTCTAGAAACTGTGGGGAGGCTGTAGAAACTGTGGGGAATCTCTAGAAACTGTGGGAAGGATCTAGAAACTATTTGCAGGCTCTTGAAACTGTGAGAAGGCTCCAGAAACTGTGGGCAGGCTCTAGAATCTGTGGGCAGGCTCTAGAATCTGTGAGCAGGCTCTAGAATCTGTGGGCAGGCTCTAGAATCTGTGAGCAGTCTCTAGAAACTCTGGGCAGGATCTAGAAACTGTGGGCAGGATCTAGAAACTGTGTGCAGGCTCCAGAAACTGTTAGCAGGATCTAGAAACTGTGAGCAGGCTGTAGAAACTGTGGGCAGGCTCTAGAAACCGTTAGCAGGTTCTAGAATCTGTAAGCACGATCTAGAAACTGTGAGCAGGCTCTAGAAACTGTGGGCAGACTCTAGAATCTTTGAGTAGGCTCTAGACACTGTGGGCAGTCTATAAAATATGTGAGCAGTCTCTAGAAACTGTGAGCAGGCTTTAGAAACTGTGGGCAGGTTCTGGAAACTGTGAGCAGGCTCTAGAATATGTGGGAAGCCTCTACAAACATTGGGAAGCCTCTAGAAACTGTAGGCAGGATCTAGAAACTGTGGGCAGAAAATAGGAACTGTGGGCAGGCTCTAGAAACTGCGAGCAGGCTCTAGAAACTGTGGGCAGGCTCTAGAAACTGTGGGAATCATCTAGAAACTGTGATTAGGGTCTAGAAACTATGGGCATGCTCTAGAAACTGTGGGAAGCCTCTAGAAACTGTGGGCAGGATCTAGAAAATGTGGGCAGGCTCTAGAAACTGTGAGCAGGGCCTAGAAACTGTGAGCAGGCACCAGAAACTGTGGGTAGGCTCTAGAAACTGTGAGCAGGCTCTAGAAAATATAGAGAGGCTCTAGAAACTGTGGGAACCCTCTAGAATCTGTGGGCAGGCTCTAGAAACTGTGAGTAGGCTCCAGAAAATGAGGGCAGGCTCTAGAATCTGTGGGCAGGCTCTAGAATCTGTGGGAAGGCTCTAGAATCTGTGGGCAGGCTCTAGAAACTGTGGGCAGGCTCTAGAAACTGTGGGCAGGCTCTAGAAACTATGGGCAGGGTCTAGAATCTATGGTGAGGCTCTAGAAACTGTGACCAGTATCTAGGAACTCTATGGCCAGGCTCTAGAACCTGTGAGTAGGCTCTAGAAACTGTGGGCAGGCTCTAGAATCTGTGAGCAGTCTCTAGAAACTGTGGGCAGGATCTAGAAACTGTGGGCAGGCTCTAGAAACTGTGAGCAGGCTCTAGAAACTGTGGGCCAGGTCTAGGAAATGTGAGCAGGCTCTAGAAGCTGTGAGCAGGGCCTATAAACTGTGAGCAGGCTCCAGAAACTGTGGGTAGGCTCTAGAAACTGTGAGCAGGCTCTAGAAAGTGTGAGGAGGCTCTAGAAACTGTGGGAAGCCTCTAGAATCTGTGGGCAGGCTCTAGAATCTGTGAGCAGTCTCTAGAAACTGTGGGCAGGCTCCAGAAACTGTGAGTACACTCTAGAAATTGTGGAAAGGCTCTAGAAACTGTGGGGAGCCTCTAAAAACTGTGGGAAGGATCTAGAAACTGACAGCAGTCTCTAGAAACTGTGGGCAGTCTCTAGAAACTGCAGGCCGGCTCTAGAAACTGTGGGAAGGCTCTAGAAACTGTGAGCAGGGCCTAGAAACAGTGAGCACCAGAAACTGTGGGTAGGCTCTAGAAACTGTGAGAAGGCTCCAGAAACTGGGCAGGCTCTAGAATATGTGGGCAGGTTCTAGAATCTGTGAGCAGTCTCTAGAATCTGTGGGCAGGCTCTAGAATCTGTGGGCAGGCTCTAGAATCTATGGGCAGGCTCTAGAATCTGTGAGCAGTCTCTAGACACTCTGGGCAGGTTCTAGAAACTGTGGGCAGGATCTAGAAACTGTGGGCAGGCTCTAGAAACTGTGAGCAGGCTCTATAAACTATGGGCCGGGTCTAGAAAATGTGAACAGGCTCTAGAAACTGTGGGGAGGCTGTAGAAACTGTGGGGAATCTCTAGAAACTGTGGGAAGGATCTAGAAACTATTTGCAGGATCTAGAAACTGTGGGCAGGATCTAGAAACTGTGTGCAGGCTCTAGAAACTGTGGGTAGGCTCTAGAAACGGAGGGAAGCCTCTAGAAACTGTGGGCAGGATCTAGAAACTGTGGGCAGGCTCTAGAAACTGTGGGCAGTATCTAGAAAATGTGGGCAGGCTCTAGAAACTGTGAGCAGAGCCTAGAAACTGTGAGCAGGCACCAGAAACTGTGGGTAGGCTCTAGAAACTGTGAGCAGGCTCTAGAAAATATAGAGAGGCTCTAGAAACTGTGGGAACCCTCTAGAATCTGTGGGCAGGCTCTAGAATCTGTGAGCAGTCTCTAGAAACTGTGGGCAGGATCTAGAAACTGTGGGCAGGATCTAGAAACTGTGGGCAGGCTCTAGAAACTGTGAGCAGGCTCTAGAAACTGTGGGCAGTATCTAGAAAATGTGGGCAGGCTCTAGAAACTGTGAGTAGGGTCTAGAAACTGAGGGCAGTCTCTAGGAAATGTGAGCAGGCTCTAGGAACTGTGAGCAGGGCCTATAAACTGTGAGCAGGCTCCAGAAACTGTGGGTAGGCTCTAGAAACTGTGAGCAGGCTCTAGAAAGTGTGAGGAGGCTCTAGAAACTGTGGGAAGCCTCTAGAATCTGTGGGCAGGCTCTAGAATCTGTGAGCAGTCTCTAGAAACTGTGGGCAGGCTCCAGAAACTGTGAGTACACTCTAGAAATTGTGGAAAGGCTCTAGAAACTGTGGGGAGCCTCTAAAAACTGTGGGAAGGATCTAGAAACTGTCAGCAGTCTCTAGAAACTGGGCAGGTTGTACAAACTGCGGGCATGCTCTTGAAACTGTGGGAACCCTCTAGAAATTGTCAGCAGGCTCTAGAAACTGTGGGCAGTCCCTAGAAACTGCAGGCCGGCTCTAGAAACTATGGGAAGGCTCTAGAAACTGTGAGCAGGGCCTAGAAACTGTGAGCACCAGCAACTGTGGGTAGGCTCTAGAAACTGTGAGAAGGCTCCAGAAACTGTGGGCAGGCTCTAGAATATGTGGGAGGTTCTAGAAACTGTGGGCAGGCTCTAGAATCTATGGGCAGGCTCTAGAATCTGTGAGCAGGCTCTAGAATTGGTGGGCAGGCTCTAGAATCTGTGGGCAGGATCTAGAATCTATGGGCAGGCTCTAGAATCTGTGAGCAGTCTCTAGAAACTGTGGGCAGGTTCTAGAAACTGTGGGCAGGATCTAGAAACTGTGGGCAGGCTCTAGAAACTGTGAGCAGGCTCTATAAACTATGGGCCGGGTCTAGAAAATGTGAACAGGCTCTAGAAACTGTGGGGAGGCTGTAGAAACTGTGGGGAATCTCTAGAAACTGTGGGAAGGATCTAGAAACTATTTGCAGGCTCTTGAAACTGTGAGAAGGCTCCAGAAACTGTGGGCAGGCTCTAGAATCTGTGGGCAGGCTCTAGAATCTGTGAGCAGGCTCTAGAATCTGTGGGCAGGCTCTAGAATCTGTGAGCAGTCTCTAGAAACTCTGGGCAGGATCTAGAAACTGTGGGCAGGATCTAGAAACTGTGTGCAGGCTCCAGAAACTGTTAGCAGGATCTAGAAACTGTGAGCAGGCTGTAGAAACTGTGGGCAGGCTCTAGAAACCGTTAGCAGGTTCTAGAATCTGTAAGCACGATCTAGAAACTGTGAGCAGGCTCTAGAAACTGTGGGCAGACTCTAGAATCTTTGAGTAGGCTCTAGACACTGTGGGCAGTCTATAAAATATGTGAGCAGTCTCTAGAAACTGTGAGCAGGCTTTAGAAACTGTGGGCAGGTTCTGGAAACTGTGAGCAGGCTCTAGAATATGTGGGAAGCCTCTACAAACATTGGGAAGCCTCTAGAAACTGTAGGCAGGATCTAGAAACTGTGGGCAGAAAATAGGAACTGTGGGCAGGCTCTAGAAACTGCGAGCAGGCTCTAGAAACTGTGGGCAGGCTCTAGAAACTGTGGGAATCATCTAGAAACTGTGATTAGGGTCTAGAAACTATGGGCATGCTCTAGAAACTGTGGGAAGCCTCTAGAAACTGTGGACAGGATCTAGAAAATGTGGGCAGGCTCTAGAAACTGTGAGCAGGGCCTAGAAACTGTGAGCAGGCACCAGAAACTGTGGGTAGGCTCTAGAAACTGTGAGCAGGCTCTAGAAAATATAGAGAGGCTCTAGAAACTGTGGGAACCCTCTAGAATCTGTGGACAGGCTCTAGAAACTGTGAGTAGGCTCCAGAAAATGAGGGCAGGCTCTAGAATCTGTGGGCAGGCTCTAGAATCTGTGGGAAGGCTCTAGAATCTGTGGGAAGGCTCTAGAATCTGTGGGCAGGCTCTAGAAACTGTGGGCAGGCTCTAGAAACTATGGGCAGGGTCTAGAATCTATGGGGAGGCTCTAGAAACTGTGACCAGTATCTAGGAACTCTATGGCCAGGCTCTAGAACCTGTGAGTAGGCTCTAGAAACTGTGGGCAGGCTCTAGAATCTGTGAGCAGTCTCTAGAAACTGTGGGCAGGATCTAGAAACTGTGGGCAGGCTCTAGAAACTGTGAGCAGGCTCTAGAAACTGTGGGCCAGGTCTAGGAAATGTGAGCAGGCTCTAGAAGCTGTGAGCAGGGCCTATAAACTGTGAGCAGGCTCCAGAAACTGTGGGTAGGCTCTAGAAACTGTGAGCAGGCTCTAGAAAGTGTGAGGAGGCTCTAGAAACTGTGGGAAGCCTCTAGAATCTGTGGGCAGGCTCTAGAATCTGTGAGCAGTCTCTAGAAACTGTGGGCAGGCTCCAGAAACTGTGAGTACACTCTAGAAATTGTGGAAAGGCTCTAGAAACTGTGGGGAGCCTCTAAAAACTGTGGGAAGGATCTAGAAACTGACAGCAGTCTCTAGAAACTGTGGGCAGTCTCTAGAAACTGCAGGCCGGCTCTAGAAACTGTGGGAAGGCTCTAGAAACTGTGAGCAGGGCCTAGAAACAGTGAGCACCAGAAACTGTGGGTAGGCTCTAGAAACTGTGAGAAGGCTCCAGAAACTGGGCAGGCTCTAGAATATGTGGGCAGGTTCTAGAATCTGTGAGCAGTCTCTAGAATCTGTGGGCAGGCTCTAGAATCTGTGGGCAGGCTCTAGAATCTATGGGCAGGCTCTAGAATCTGTGAGCAGTCTCTAGACACTCTGGGCAGGTTCTAGAAACTGTGGGCAGGATCTAGAAACTGTGGGCAGGCTCTAGAAACTGTGAGCAGGCTCTATAAACTATGGGCCGGGTCTAGAAAATGTGAACAGGCTCTAGAAACTGTGGGGAGGCTGTAGAAACTGTGGGGAATCTCTAGAAACTGTGGGAAGGATCTAGAAACTATTTGCAGGATCTAGAAACTGTGGGCAGGATCTAGAAACTGTGTGCAGGCTCTAGAAACTGTGGGTAGGCTCTAGAAACGGAGGGAAGCCTCTAGAAACTGTGGGCAGGATCTAGAAACTGTGGGCAGGCTCTAGAAACTGTGGGCAGTATCTAGAAAATGTGGGCAGGCTCTAGAAACTGTGAGCAGAGCCTAGAAACTGTGAGCAGGCACCAGAAACTGTGGGTAGGCTCTAGAAACTGTGAGCAGGCTCTAGAAAATATAGAGAGGCTCTAGAAACTGTGGGAACCCTCTAGAATCTGTGGGCAGGCTCTAGAATCTGTGAGCAGTCTCTAGAAACTGTGGGCAGGATCTAGAAACTGTGGGCAGGATCTAGAAACTGTGGGCAGGCTCTAGAAACTGTGAGCAGGCTCTAGAAACTGTGGGCAGTATCTAGAAAATGTGGGCAGGCTCTAGAAACTGTGAGTAGGGTCTAGAAACTGAGGGCAGTCTCTAGGAAATGTGAGCAGGCTCTAGGAACTGTGAGCAGGGCCTATAAACTGTGAGCAGGCTCCAGAAACTGTGGGTAGGCTCTAGAAACTGTGAGCAGGCTCTAGAAAGTGTGAGGAGGCTCTAGAAACTGTGGGAAGCCTCTAGAATCTGTGGGCAGGCTCTAGAATCTGTGAGCAGTCTCTAGAAACTGTGGGCAGGCTCCAGAAACTGTGAGTACACTCTAGAAATTGTGGAAAGGCTCTAGAAACTGTGGGGAGCCTCTAAAAACTGTGGGAAGGATCTAGAAACTGTCAGCAGTCTCTAGAAACTGGGCAGGTTGTACAAACTGCGGGCATGCTCTTGAAACTGTGGGAACCCTCTAGAAATTGTCAGCAGGCTCTAGAAACTGTGGGCAGTCCCTAGAAACTGCAGGCCGGCTCTAGAAACTATGGGAAGGCTCTAGAAACTGTGAGCAGGGCCTAGAAACTGTGAGCACCAGCAACTGTGGGTAGGCTCTAGAAACTGTGAGAAGGCTCCAGAAACTGTGGGCAGGCTCTAGAATATGTGGGAGGTTCTAGAAACTGTGGGCAGGCTCTAGAATCTATGGGCAGGCTCTAGAATCTGTGAGCAGGCTCTAGAATTGGTGGGCAGGCTCTAGAATCTGTGGGCAGGATCTAGAATCTATGGGCAGGCTCTAGAATCTGTGAGCAGTCTCTAGAAACTGTGGGCAGGTTCTAGAAACTGTGGGCAGGATCTAGAAACTGTGGGCAGGCTCTAGAAACTGTGAGCAGGCTCTATAAACTATGGGCCGGGTCTAGAAAATGTGAACAGGCTCTAGAAACTGTGGGGAGGCTGTAGAAACTGTGGGGAATCTCTAGAAACTGTGGGAAGGATCTAGAAACTATTTGCAGGCTCTTGAAACTGTGAGAAGGCTCCAGAAACTGTGGGCAGGCTCTAGAATCTGTGGGCAGGCTCTAGAATCTGTGAGCAGGCTCTAGAATCTGTGGGCAGGCTCTAGAATCTGTGAGCAGTCTCTAGAAACTCTGGGCAGGATCTAGAAACTGTGGGCAGGATCTAGAAACTGTGTGCAGGCTCCAGAAACTGTTAGCAGGATCTAGAAACTGTGAGCAGGCTGTAGAAACTGTGGGCAGGCTCTAGAAACCGTTAGCAGGTTCTAGAATCTGTAAGCACGATCTAGAAACTGTGAGCAGGCTCTAGAAACTGTGGGCAGACTCTAGAATCTTTGAGTAGGCTCTAGACACTGTGGGCAGTCTATAAAATATGTGAGCAGTCTCTAGAAACTGTGAGCAGGCTTTAGAAACTGTGGGCAGGTTCTGGAAACTGTGAGCAGGCTCTAGAATATGTGGGAAGCCTCTACAAACATTGGGAAGCCTCTAGAAACTGTAGGCAGGATCTAGAAACTGTGGGCAGAAAATAGGAACTGTGGGCAGGCTCTAGAAACTGCGAGCAGGCTCTAGAAACTGTGGGCAGGCTCTAGAAACTGTGGGAATCATCTAGAAACTGTGATTAGGGTCTAGAAACTATGGGCATGCTCTAGAAACTGTGGGAAGCCTCTAGAAACTGTGGACAGGATCTAGAAAATGTGGGCAGGCTCTAGAAACTGTGAGCAGGGCCTAGAAACTGTGAGCAGGCACCAGAAACTGTGGGTAGGCTCTAGAAACTGTGAGCAGGCTCTAGAAAATATAGAGAGGCTCTAGAAACTGTGGGAACCCTCTAGAATCTGTGGACAGGCTCTAGAAACTGTGAGTAGGCTCCAGAAAATGAGGGCAGGCTCTAGAATCTGTGGGCAGGCTCTAGAATCTGTGGGAAGGCTCTAGAATCTGTGGGAAGGCTCTAGAATCTGTGGGCAGGCTCTAGAAACTGTGGGCAGGCTCTAGAAACTATGGGCAGGGTCTAGAATCTATGGGGAGGCTCTAGAAACTGTGACCAGTATCTAGGAACTCTATGGCCAGGCTCTAGAACCTGTGAGTAGGCTCTAGAAACTGTGGGCAGGCTCTAGAATCTGTGAGCAGTCTCTAGAAACTGTGGGCAGGATCTAGAAACTGTGGGCAGGCTCTAGAAACTGTGAGCAGGCTCTAGAAACTGTGGGCCAGGTCTAGGAAATGTGAGCAGGCTCTAGAAGCTGTGAGCAGGGCCTATAAACTGTGAGCAGGCTCCAGAAACTGTGAGCAGGCTCTAGAAAGTGTGAGGAGGCTCTAGAAACTGTGGGAAGCCTCTAGAATCTGTGGGCAGGCTCTAGAATCTGTGAGCAGTCTCTAGAAACTGTGGGCAGGCTCCAGAAACTGTGAGTACACTCTAGAAATTGTGGAAAGGCTCTAGAAACTGTGGGGAGCCTCTAAAAACTGTGGGAAGGATCTAGAAACTGACAGCAGTCTCTAGAAACTGTGGGCAGTCTCTAGAAACTGCAGGCCGGCTCTAGAAACTGTGGGAAGGCTCTAGAAACTGTGAGCAGGGCCTAGAAACAGTGAGCACCAGAAACTGTGGGTAGGCTCTAGAAACTGTGAGAAGGCTCCAGAAACTGGGCAGGCTCTAGAATATGTGGGCAGGTTCTAGAATCTGTGAGCAGTCTCTAGAATCTGTGGGCAGGCTCTAGAATCTGTGGGCAGGCTCTAGAATCTATGGGCAGGCTCTAGAATCTGTGAGCAGTCTCTAGACACTCTGGGCAGGTTCTAGAAACTGTGGGCAGGATCTAGAAACTGTGGGCAGGCTCTAGAAACTGTGAGCAGGCTCTATAAACTATGGGCCGGGTCTAGAAAATGTGAACAGGCTCTAGAAACTGTGGGGAGGCTGTAGAAACTGTGGGGAATCTCTAGAAACTGTGGGAAGGATCTAGAAACTATTTGCAGGATCTAGAAACTGTGGGCAGGATCTAGAAACTGTGTGCAGGCTCTAGAAACTGTGGGTAGGCTCTAGAAACGGAGGGAAGCCTCTAGAAACTGTGGGCAGGATCTAGAAACTGTGGGCAGGCTCTAGAAACTGTGGGCAGTATCTAGAAAATGTGGGCAGGCTCTAGAAACTGTGAGCAGAGCCTAGAAACTGTGAGCAGGCACCAGAAACTGTGGGTAGGCTCTAGAAACTGTGAGCAGGCTCTAGAAAATATAGAGAGGCTCTAGAAACTGTGGGAACCCTCTAGAATCTGTGGGCAGGCTCTAGAATCTGTGAGCAGTCTCTAGAAACTGTGGGCAGGATCTAGAAACTGTGGGCAGGATCTAGAAACTGTGGGCAGGCTCTAGAAACTGTGAGCAGGCTCTAGAAACTGTGGGCAGTATCTAGAAAATGTGGGCAGGCTCTAGAAACTGTGAGTAGGGTCTAGAAACTGAGGGCAGTCTCTAGGAAATGTGAGCAGGCTCTAGGAACTGTGAGCAGGGCCTATAAACTGTGAGCAGGCTCCAGAAACTGTGGGTAGGCTCTAGAAACTGTGAGCAGGCTCTAGAAAGTGTGAGGAGGCTCTAGAAACTGTGGGAAGCCTCTAGAATCTGTGGGCAGGCTCTAGAATCTGTGAGCAGTCTCTAGAAACTGTGGGCAGGCTCCAGAAACTGTGAGTACACTCTAGAAATTGTGGAAAGGCTCTAGAAACTGTGGGGAGCCTCTAAAAACTGTGGGAAGGATCTAGAAACTGTCAGCAGTCTCTAGAAACTGGGCAGGTTGTACAAACTGCGGGCATGCTCTTGAAACTGTGGGAACCCTCTAGAAATTGTCAGCAGGCTCTAGAAACTGTGGGCAGTCCCTAGAAACTGCAGGCCGGCTCTAGAAACTATGGGAAGGCTCTAGAAACTGTGAGCAGGGCCTAGAAACTGTGAGCACCAGCAACTGTGGGTAGGCTCTAGAAACTGTGAGAAGGCTCCAGAAACTGTGGGCAGGCTCTAGAATATGTGGGAGGTTCTAGAAACTGTGGGCAGGCTCTAGAATCTATGGGCAGGCTCTAGAATCTGTGAGCAGGCTCTAGAATTGGTGGGCAGGCTCTAGAATCTGTGGGCAGGATCTAGAATCTATGGGCAGGCTCTAGAATCTGTGAGCAGTCTCTAGAAACTGTGGGCAGGTTCTAGAAACTGTGGGCAGGATCTAGAAACTGTGGGCAGGCTCTAGAAACTGTGAGCAGGCTCTATAAACTATGGGCCGGGTCTAGAAAATGTGAACAGGCTCTAGAAACTGTGGGGAGGCTGTAGAAACTGTGGGGAATCTCTAGAAACTGTGGGAAGGATCTAGAAACTATTTGCAGGCTCTTGAAACTGTGAGAAGGCTCCAGAAACTGTGGGCAGGCTCTAGAATCTGTGGGCAGGCTCTAGAATCTGTGAGCAGGCTCTAGAATCTGTGGGCAGGCTCTAGAATCTGTGAGCAGTCTCTAGAAACTCTGGGCAGGATCTAGAAACTGTGGGCAGGATCTAGAAACTGTGTGCAGGCTCCAGAAACTGTTAGCAGGATCTAGAAACTGTGAGCAGGCTGTAGAAACTGTGGGCAGGCTCTAGAAACCGTTAGCAGGTTCTAGAATCTGTAAGCACGATCTAGAAACTGTGAGCAGGCTCTAGAAACTGTGGGCAGACTCTAGAATCTTTGAGTAGGCTCTAGACACTGTGGGCAGTCTATAAAATATGTGAGCAGTCTCTAGAAACTGTGAGCAGGCTTTAGAAACTGTGGGCAGGTTCTGGAAACTGTGAGCAGGCTCTAGAATATGTGGGAAGCCTCTACAAACATTGGGAAGCCTCTAGAAACTGTAGGCAGGATCTAGAAACTGTGGGCAGAAAATAGGAACTGTGGGCAGGCTCTAGAAACTGCGAGCAGGCTCTAGAAACTGTGGGCAGGCTCTAGAAACTGTGGGAATCATCTAGAAACTGTGATTAGGGTCTAGAAACTATGGGCATGCTCTAGAAACTGTGGGAAGCCTCTAGAAACTGTGGACAGGATCTAGAAAATGTGGGCAGGCTCTAGAAACTGTGAGCAGGGCCTAGAAACTGTGAGCAGGCACCAGAAACTGTGGGTAGGCTCTAGAAACTGTGAGCAGGCTCTAGAAAATATAGAGAGGCTCTAGAAACTGTGGGAACCCTCTAGAATCTGTGGGCAGGCTCTAGAAACTGTGAGTAGGCTCCAGAAAATGAGGGCAGGCTCTAGAATCTGTGGGCAGGCTCTAGAATCTGTGGGAAGGCTCTAGAATCTGTGGGAAGGCTCTAGAATCTGTGGGCAGGCTCTAGAAACTGTGGGCAGGCTCTAGAAACTATGGGCAGGGTCTAGAATCTATGGGGAGGCTCTAGAAACTGTGACCAGTATCTAGGAACTCTATGGCCAGGCTCTAGAACCTGTGAGTAGGCTCTAGAAACTGTGGGCAGGCTCTAGAATCTGTGAGCAGTCTCTAGAAACTGTGGGCAGGATCTAGAAACTGTGGGCAGGCTCTAGAAACTGTGAGCAGGCTCTAGAAACTGTGGGCCAGGTCTAGGAAATGTGAGCAGGCTCTAGAAGCTGTGAGCAGGGCCTATAAACTGTGAGCAGGCTCCAGAAACTGTGGGTAGGCTCTAGAAACTGTGAGCAGGCTCTAGAAAGTGTGAGGAGGCTCTAGAAACTGTGGGAAGCCTCTAGAATCTGTGGGCAGGCTCTAGAATCTGTGAGCAGTCTCTAGAAACTGTGGGCAGGCTCCAGAAACTGTGAGTACACTCTAGAAATTGTGGAAAGGCTCTAGAAACTGTGGGGAGCCTCTAAAAACTGTGGGAAGGATCTAGAAACTGACAGCAGTCTCTAGAAACTGTGGGCAGTCTCTAGAAACTGCAGGCCGGCTCTAGAAACTGTGGGAAGGCTCTAGAAACTGTGAGCAGGGCCTAGAAACAGTGAGCACCAGAAACTGTGGGTAGGCTCTAGAAACTGTGAGAAGGCTCCAGAAACTGGGCAGGCTCTAGAATATGTGGGCAGGTTCTAGAATCTGTGAGCAGTCTCTAGAATCTGTGGGCAGGCTCTAGAATCTGTGGGCAGGCTCTAGAATCTATGGGCAGGCTCTAGAATCTGTGAGCAGTCTCTAGACACTCTGGGCAGGTTCTAGAAACTGTGGGCAGGATCTAGAAACTGTGGGCAGGCTCTAGAAACTGTGAGCAGGCTCTATAAACTATGGGCCGGGTCTAGAAAATGTGAACAGGCTCTAGAATCTGTGGGCAGGCTCTAGAAACTGTGAGCAGGCTCTATAAACTATGGGCCGGGTCTAGAAAATGTGAACAGGCTCTAGAAACTGTGGGGAGGCTGTAGAAACTGTGGGGAATCTCTAGAAACTGTGGGAAGGATCTAGAAACTATTTGCAGGATCTAGAAACTGTGGGCAGGATCTAGAAACTGTGTGCAGGCTCTAGAAACTGTGGGTAGGCTCTAGAAACGGAGGGAAGCCTCTAGAAACTGTGGGCAGGATCTAGAAACTGTGGGCAGGCTCTAGAAACTGTGGGCAGTATCTAGAAAATGTGGGCAGGCTCTAGAAACTGTGAGCAGAGCCTAGAAACTGTGAGCAGGCACCAGAAACTGTGGGTAGGCTCTAGAAACTGTGAGCAGGCTCTAGAAAATATAGAGAGGCTCTAGAAACTGTGGGAACCCTCTAGAATCTGTGGGCAGGCTCTAGAATCTGTGAGCAGTCTCTAGAAACTGTGGGCAGGATCTAGAAACTGTGGGCAGGATCTAGAAACTGTGGGCAGGCTCTAGAAACTGTGAGCAGGCTCTAGAAACTGTGGGCAGTATCTAGAAAATGTGGGCAGGCTCTAGAAACTGTGAGTAGGGTCTAGAAACTGAGGGCAGTCTCTAGGAAATGTGAGCAGGCTCTAGGAACTGTGAGCAGGGCCTATAAACTGTGAGCAGGCTCCAGAAACTGTGGGTAGGCTCTAGAAACTGTGAGCAGGCTCTAGAAAGTGTGAGGAGGCTCTAGAAACTGTGGGAAGCCTCTAGAATCTGTGGGCAGGCTCTAGAATCTGTGAGCAGTCTCTAGAAACTGTGGGCAGGCTCCAGAAACTGTGAGTACACTCTAGAAATTGTGGAAAGGCTCTAGAAACTGTGGGGAGCCTCTAAAAACTGTGGGAAGGATCTAGAAACTGTCAGCAGTCTCTAGAAACTGGGCAGGTTGTACAAACTGCGGGCATGCTCTTGAAACTGTGGGAACCCTCTAGAAATTGTCAGCAGGCTCTAGAAACTGTGCGCAGTCCCTAGAAACTGCAGGCCGGCTCTAGAAACTATGGGAAGGCTCTAGAAACTGTGAGCAGGGCCTAGAAACTGTGAGCACCAGCAACTGTGGGTAGGCTCTAGAAACTGTGAGAAGGCTCCAGAAACTGTGGGCAGGCTCTAGAATATGTGGGAGGTTCTAGAAACTGTGGGCAGGCTCTAGAATCTATGGGCAGGCTCTAGAATCTGTGAGCAGGCTCTAGAATTGGTGGGCAGGCTCTAGAATCTGTGGGCAGGATCTAGAATCTATGGGCAGGCTCTAGAATCTGTGAGCAGTCTCTAGAAACTGTGGGCAGGTTCTAGAAACTGTGGGCAGGATCTAGAAACTGTGGGCAGGCTCTAGAAACTGTGAGCAGGCTCTATAAACTATGGGCCGGGTCTAGAAAATGTGAACAGGCTCTAGAAACTGTGGGGAGGCTGTAGAAACTGTGGGGAATCTCTAGAAACTGTGGGAAGGATCTAGAAACTATTTGCAGGCTCTTGAAACTGTGAGAAGGCTCCAGAAACTGTGGGCAGGCTCTAGAATCTGTGGGCAGGCTCTAGAATCTGTGAGCAGGCTCTAGAATCTGTGGGCAGGCTCTAGAATCTGTGAGCAGTCTCTAGAAACTCTGGGCAGGATCTAGAAACTGTGGGCAGGATCTAGAAACTGTGTGCAGGCTCCAGAAACTGTTAGCAGGATCTAGAAACTGTGAGCAGGCTGTAGAAACTGTGGGCAGGCTCTAGAAACCGTTAGCAGGTTCTAGAATCTGTTAGCACGATCTAGAAACTGTGAGCAGGCTCTAGAAACTGTGGGCAGACTCTAGAATCTTTGAGTAGGCTCTAGACACTGTGGGCAGTCTATAAAATATGTGAGCAGTCTCTAGAAACTGTGAGCAGGCTTTAGAAACTGTGGGCAGGTTCTGGAAACTGTGAGCAGGCTCTAGAATATGTGGGAAGCCTCTACAAACATTGGGAAGCCTCTAGAAACTGTAGGCAGGATCTAGAAACTGTGGGCAGAAAATAGGAACTGTGGGCAGGCTCTAGAAACTGCGAGCAGGCTCTAGAAACTGTGGGCAGGCTCTAGAAACTGTGGGAATCATCTAGAAAC
The DNA here is from genome assembly GCF_949987535.1 of Balaenoptera acutorostrata. NCBI lineage: Eukaryota > Metazoa > Chordata > Mammalia > Artiodactyla > Balaenopteridae > Balaenoptera > Balaenoptera acutorostrata. Next base: position 82,750,435 of record NC_080068.1, read on the forward strand.
TGTGATTAGGGTCTAGAAACTATGGGCATGCTCTAGAAACTGTGGGAAGCCTCTAGAAACTGTGGACAGGATCTAGAAAATGTGGGCAGGCTCTAGAAACTGTGAGCAGGGCCTAGAAACTGTGAGCAGGCACCAGAAACTGTGGGTAGGCTCTAGAAACTGTGAGCAGGCTCTAGAAAATATAGAGAGGCTCTAGAAACTGTGGGAACCCTCTAGAATCTGTGGGCAGGCTCTAGAAACTGTGAGTAGGCTCCAGAAAATGAGGGCAGGCTCTAGAATCTGTGGGCAGGCTCTAGAATCTGTGGGAAGGCTCTAGAATCTGTGGGAAGGCTCTAGAATCTGTGGGCAGGCTCTAGAAACTGTGGGCAGGCTCTAGAAACTATGGGCAGGGTCTAGAATCTATGGGGAGGCTCTAGAAACTGTGACCAGTATCTAGGAACTCTATGGCCAGGCTCTAGAACCTGTGAGTAGGCTCTAGAAACTGTGGGCAGGCTCTAGAATCTGTGAGCAGTCTCTAGAAACTGTGGGCAGGATCTAGAAACTGTGGGCAGGCTCTAGAAACTGTGAGCAGGCTCTAGAAACTGTGGGCCAGGTCTAGGAAATGTGAGCAGGCTCTAGAAGCTGTGAGCAGGGCCTATAAACTGTGAGCAGGCTCCAGAAACTGTGGGTAGGCTCTAGAAACTGTGAGCAGGCTCTAGAAAGTGTGAGGAGGCTCTAGAAACTGTGGGAAGCCTCTAGAATCTGTGGGCAGGCTCTAGAATCTGTGAGCAGTCTCTAGAAACTGTGGGCAGGCTCCAGAAACTGTGAGTACACTCTAGAAATTGTGGAAAGGCTCTAGAAACTGTGGGGAGCCTCTAAAAACTGTGGGAAGGATCTAGAAACTGACAGCAGTCTCTAGAAACTGTGGGCAGTCTCTAGAAACTGCAGGCCGGCTCTAGAAACTGTGGGAAGGCTCTAGAAACTGTGAGCAGGGCCTAGAAACAGTGAGCACCAGAAACTGTGGGTAGGCTCTAGAAACTGTGAGAAGGCTCCAGAAACTGGGCAGGCTCTAGAATATGTGGGCAGGTTCTAGAATCTGTGAGCAGTCTCTAGAATCTGTGGGCAGGCTCTAGAATCTGTGGGCAGGCTCTAGAATCTATGGGCAGGCTCTAGAATCTGTGAGCAGTCTCTAGACACTCTGGGCAGGTTCTAGAAACTGTGGGCAGGATCTAGAAACTGTGGGCAGGCTCTAGAAACTGTGAGCAGGCTCTATAAACTATGGGCCGGGTCTAGAAAATGTGAACAGGCTCTAGAAACTGTGGGCAGGCTCTAGAAACTGTGAGCAGGCTCTATAAACTATGGGCCGGGTCTAGAAAATGTGAACAGGCTCTAGAAACTGTGGGGAGGCTGTAGAAACTGTGGGGAATCTCTAGAAACTGTGGGAAGGATCTAGAAACTATTTGCAGGATCTAGAAACTGTGGGCAGGATCTAGAAACTGTGTGCAGGCTCTAGAAACTGTGGGTAGGCTCTAGAAACGGAGGGAAGCCTCTAGAAACTGTGGGCAGGATCTAGAAACTGTGGGCAGGCTCTAGAAACTGTGGGCAGTATCTAGAAAATGTGGGCAGGCTCTAGAAACTGTGAGCAGAGCCTAGAAACTGTGAGCAGGCACCAGAAACTGTGGGTAGGCTCTAGAAACTGTGAGCAGGCTCTAGAAAATATAGAGAGGCTCTAGAAACTGTGGGAACCCTCTAGAATCTGTGGGCAGGCTCTAGAATCTGTGAGCAGTCTCTAGAAACTGTGGGCAGGATCTAGAAACTGTGGGCAGGATCTAGAAACTGTGGGCAGGCTCTAGAAACTGTGAGCAGGCTCTAGAAACTGTGGGCAGTATCTAGAAAATGTGGGCAGGCTCTAGAAACTGTGAGTAGGGTCTAGAAACTGAGGGCAGTCTCTAGGAAATGTGAGCAGGCTCTAGGAACTGTGAGCAGGGCCTATAAACTGTGAGCAGGCTCCAGAAACTGTGGGTAGGCTCTAGAAACTGTGAGCAGGCTCTAGAAAGTGTGAGGAGGCTCTAGAAACTGTGGGAAGCCTCTAGAATCTGTGGGCAGGCTCTAGAATCTGTGAGCAGTCTCTAGAAACTGTGGGCAGGCTCCAGAAACTGTGAGTACACTCTAGAAATTGTGGAAAGGCTCTAGAAACTGTGGGGAGCCTCTAAAAACTGTGGGAAGGATCTAGAAACTGTCAGCAGTCTCTAGAAACTGGGCAGGTTGTACAAACTGCGGGCATGCTCTTGAAACTGTGGGAACCCTCTAGAAATTGTCAGCAGGCTCTAGAAACTGTGCGCAGTCCCTAGAAACTGCAGGCCGGCTCTAGAAACTATGGGAAGGCTCTAGAAACTGTGAGCAGGGCCTAGAAACTGTGAGCACCAGCAACTGTGGGTAGGCTCTAGAAACTGTGAGAAGGCTCCAGAAACTGTGGGCAGGCTCTAGAATATGTGGGAGGTTCTAGAAACTGTGGGCAGGCTCTAGAATCTATGGGCAGGCTCTAGAATCTGTGAGCAGGCTCTAGAATTGGTGGGCAGGCTCTAGAATCTGTGGGCAGGATCTAGAATCTATGGGCAGGCTCTAGAATCTGTGAGCAGTCTCTAGAAACTGTGGGCAGGTTCTAGAAACTGTGGGCAGGATCTAGAAACTGTGGGCAGGCTCTAGAAACTGTGAGCAGGCTCTATAAACTATGGGCCGGGTCTAGAAAATGTGAACAGGCTCTAGAAACTGTGGGGAGGCTGTAGAAACTGTGGGGAATCTCTAGAAACTGTGGGAAGGATCTAGAAACTATTTGCAGGCTCTTGAAACTGTGAGAAGGCTCCAGAAACTGTGGGCAGGCTCTAGAATCTGTGGGCAGGCTCTAGAATCTGTGAGCAGGCTCTAGAATCTGTGGGCAGGCTCTAGAATCTGTGAGCAGTCTCTAGAAACTCTGGGCAGGATCTAGAAACTGTGGGCAGGATCTAGAAACTGTGTGCAGGCTCCAGAAACTGGTAGCAGGATCTAGAAACTGTGAGCAGGCTGTAGAAACTGTGGGCAGGCTCTAGAAACCGTTAGCAGGTTCTAGAATCTGTTAGCACGATCTAGAAACTGTGAGCAGGCTCTAGAAACTGTGGGCAGACTCTAGAATCTTTGAGTAGGCTCTAGACACTGTGGGCAGTCTATAAAATATGTGAGCAGTCTCTAGAAACTGTGAGCAGGCTTTAGAAACTGTGGGCAGGTTCTGGAAACTGTGAGCAGGCTCTAGAATATGTGGGAAGCCTCTACAAACATTGGGAAGCCTCTAGAAACTGTAGGCAGGATCTAGGAACTGTGGGCAGGCTCTAGGAACTGCGAGCAGGCTCTAGAAACTGTGGGCAGGCTCTAGAAACTGTGGGAATCATCTAGAAACTGTGATTAGGGTCTAGAAACTATGGGCATGCTCTAGAAACTGTGGGAAGCCTCTAGAAACTGTGGGCAGGATCTAGAAAATGTGGGCAGGCTCTAGAAACTGTGAGCAGGGCCTAGAAACTGTGAGCAGGCACCAGAAACTGTGGGTAGGCTCTAGAAACTGTGAGCAGGCTCTAGAAAATATAGAGAGGCTCTAGAAACTGTGGGAACCCTCTAGAATCTGTGGGCAGGCTCTAGAAACTGTGAGTAGGCTCCAGAAAATGTGGGCAGGCTCTAGAATCTGTGGGCAGGCTCTAGAATCTGTGGGAAGGCTCTAGAATCTGTGGGAAGGCTCTAGAATCTGTGGGCAGGCTCTAGAATCTGTGGGCAGGCTCTAGAAACTATGGGCAGGGTCTAGAATCTATGGGGAGGCTCTAGAAACTGTGACCAGTATCTAGGAACTCTATGGCCAGGCTCTAGAACCTGTGAGTAGGCTCTAGAAACTGTGGGCAGGCTCTAGAATCTGTGAGCAGTCTCTAGAAACTGTGGGCAGGATCTAGAAACTGTGGGCAGGCTCTAGAAACTGTGAGCAGGCTCTAGAAACTGTGGGCCAGGTCTAGGAAATGTGAGCAGGCTCTAGAAGCTGTGAGCAGGGCCTATAAACTGTGAGCAGGCTCCAGAAACTGTGGGTAGGCTCTAGAAACTGTGAGCAGGCTCTAGAAAGTGTGAGGAGGCTCTAGAAACTGTGGGAAGCCTCTAGAATCTGTGGGCAGGCTCTAGAATCTGTGAGCAGTCTCTAGAAACTGTGGGCAGGCTCCAGAAACTGTGAGTACACTCTAGAAATTGTGGAAAGGCTCTAGAAACTGTGGGGAGCCTCTAAAAACTGTGGGAAGGATCTAGAAACTGACAGCAGTCTCTAGAAACTGTGGGCAGTCTCTAGAAACTGCAGGCCGGCTCTAGAAACTGTGGGAAGGCTCTAGAAACTGTGAGCAGGGCCTAGAAACAGTGAGCACCAGAAACTGTGGGTAGGCTCTAGAAACTGTGAGAAGGCTCCAGAAACTGGGCAGGCTCTAGAATATGTGGGCAGGTTCTAGAATCTGTGAGCAGTCTCTAGAATCTGTGGGCAGGCTCTAGAATCTGTGGGCAGGCTCTAGAATCTATGGGCAGGCTCTAGAATCTGTGAGCAGTCTCTAGACACTGTGGGCAGGTTCTAGAAACTGTGGGCAGGATCTAGAAACTGTGGGCAGGCTCTAGAAACTGTGAGCAGGCTCTATAAACTATGGGCCGGGTCTAGAAAATGTGAACAGGCTCTAGAAACTGTGGGGAGGCTGTAGAAACTGTGGGGAATCTCTAGAAACTGTGGGAAGGATCTAGAAACTATTTGCAGGATCTAGAAACTGTGGGCAGGATCTAGAAACTGTGTGCAGGCTCTAGAAACTGTGGGTAGGCTCTAGAAACGGAGGGAAGCCTCTAGAAACTGTGGGCAGGATCTAGAAACTGTGGGCAGGCTCTAGAAACTGTGGGCAGTATCTAGAAAATGTGGGCAGGCTCTAGAAACTGTGAGCAGAGCCTAGAAACTGTGAGCAGGCACCAGAAACTGTGGGTAGGCTCTAGAAACTGTGAGCAGGCTCTAGAAAATATAGAGAGGCTCTAGAAACTGTGGGAACCCTCTAGAATCTGTGGGCAGGCTCTAGAATCTGTGAGCAGTCTCTAGAAACTGTGGGCAGGATCTAGAAACTGTGGGCAGGATCTAGAAACTGTGGGCAGGCTCTAGAAACTGTGAGCAGGCTCTAGAAACTGTGGGCAGTATCTAGAAAATGTGGGCAGGCTCTAGAAACTGTGAGTAGGGTCTAGAAACTGAGGGCAGTCTCTAGGAAATGTGAGCAGGCTCTAGGAACTGTGAGCAGGGCCTATAAACTGTGAGCAGGCTCCAGAAACTGTGGGTAGGCTCTAGAAACTGTGAGCAGGCTCTAGAAAGTGTGAGGAGGCTCTAGAAACTGTGGGAAGCCTCTAGAATCTGTGGGCAGGCTCTAGAATCTGTGAGCAGTCTCTAGAAACTGTGGGCAGGCTCCAGAAACTGTGAGTACACTCTAGAAATTGTGGAAAGGCTCTAGAAACTGTGGGGAGCCTCTAAAAACTGTGGGAAGGATCTAGAAACTGTCAGCAGTCTCTAGAAACTGTGGGCAGGTTGTACAAACTGCGGGCATGCTCTTGAAACTGTGGGAACCCTCTAGAAATTGTCAGCAGGCTCTAGAAACTGTGGGCAGTCCCTAGAAACTGCAGGCCGGCTCTAGAAACTATGGGAAGGCTCTAGAAACTGTGAGCAGGGCCTAGAAACTGTGAGCACCAGAAACTGTGGGTAGGCTCTAGAAACTGTGAGAAGGCTCCAGAAACTGTGGGCAGGCTCTAGAATATGTGGGCAGGTTCTAAAACCTGTGGGCAGGCTCTAGAATCTATGGGCAGGCTCTAGAATCTGTGAGCAGGCTCTAGAATCTGTGGGCAGGCTCTAGAATCTGTGGGCAGGCTCTAGAATCTATGGGCAGGCTCTAGAATCTGTGGGCAGGATCTAGAATCTATGGGCAGGCTCTAGAATCTGTGAGCAGTCTCTAGAAACTGTGGGCAGGTTCTAGAAACTGTGGGCAGGATCTAGAAACTGTGGGCAGGCTCTAGAAACTGTGAGCAGGCTCTATATACTATGGGTCGGGTCTAGAAAATGTGAACAGGCTCTAGAAACTGTGGGGAGGCTGTAGAAACTGTGGGGAATCTCTAGAAACTGTGGGAAGGTTCTAGAAACTATTTGCAGGCTCTTGAAACTGTGAGAAGGCTCCAGAAACTGTGGGCAGGCTCTAGAATCTGTGGGCAGGCTCTAGAATCTGTGAGCAGGCTCTAGAATCTGTGGGCAGGCTCTAGAATCTGTGAGCAGTCTCTAGAAACTCTGGGCAGGATCTAGAAACTGTGGGCAGGATCTAGAAACTGTGTGCAGGCTCCAGAAACTGTTAGCAGGATCTAGAAACTGTGAGCAGGCTGTAGAAACTGTGGGCAGGCTCTAGAAACCGTTAGCAGGTTCTAGAATCTGTAAGCACGATCTAGAAACTGTGAGCAGGCTCTAGAAACTGTGGGCAGACTCTAGAATCTTTGAGTAGGCTCTAGACACTGTGGGCAGTCTATAAAATATGTGAGCAGTCTCTAGAAACTGTGAGCAGGCTTTAGAAACTGTGGGCAGGTTCTGGAAACTGTGAGCAGGCTCTAGAATATGTGGGAAGCCTCTACAAACATTGGGAAGCCTCTAGAAACTGTAGGCAGGATCTAGAAACTGTGGGCAGAAAATAGGAACTGTGGGCAGGCTCTAGAAACTGCGAGCAGGCTCTAGAAGCTGTGGGCAGGCTCTAGAAACTGTGGGAATCATCTAGAAACTGTGATTAGGGTCTAGAAACTATGGGCATGCTCTAGAAACTGTGGGAAGCCTCTAGAAACTGTGGGCAGGATCTAGAAAATGTGGGCAGGCTCTAGAAACTGTGAGCAGGGCCTAGAAACTGTGAGCAGGCACCAGAAACTGTGGGTAGGCTCTAGAAACTGTGAGCAGGCTCTAGAAAATATAGAGAGGCTCTAGAAACTGTGGGAACCCTCTAGAATCTGTGGGCAGGCTCTAGAAACTGTGAGTAGGCTCCAGAAAATGTGGGCAGGCTCTAGAATCTGTGGGCAGGCTCTAGGATCTGTGGGAAGGCTCTAGAATCTGTGGGAAGGCTCTAGAATCTGTGGGCAGGCTCTAGAATCTGTGGGCAGGCTCTAGAAACTATGGGCAGGGTCTAGAATCTATGGGGAGGCTCTAGAAACTGTGAGTAGGCTCTAGAAACTGTGGGCAGGCTCTAGAATCTGTGAGCAGTCTCTAGAAACTGTGGGCAGGATCTAGAAACTGTGAGCAGGGCCTAGAAACTGTGAGCAGGCACCAGAAACTGTGGGTAGGCTCTAGAAACTGTGAGCAAGCTCTAGAAAATATAGAGAGGCTCTAGAAACTGTGGAAAGCCTCTAGCATCTGTGGACAGGCTCTAGAAACTGTGAGTATGCTCCAGAAAATGTAGGCAGGCTCTAGAATCTGTGGGCACTCTCTAGAATCTGTGGGCAGGCTCTAGAATCTGTGGGCAGGCTCTAGAAACTGTGACCAGTATCTAGGAACTCTATGGCCAGGCTCTAGAACCTGTGAGTAGGCTCTAGAAACTGTGGGCAGGCTCTAGAATCTGTGAGCAGTCTCTAGAAACTGTGGGCAGGATCTAGAAACTGTGGGCAGGCTCTAGAAACTGTGAGCAGGCTCTAGAAACTGTGGGCCAGGTCTAGGAAATGTGAGCAGGCTCTAGAAGCTGTGAGCAGGGCCTATAAACTGTGAGCAGGCTCCAGAAACTGTGGGTAGGCTCTAGAAACTGTGAGCAGGCTCTAGAAAGTGTGAGGAGGCTCTAGAAACTGTGGGAAGCCTCTAGAATCTGTGGGCAGGCTCTAGAATCTGTGAGCAGTCTCTAGAAACTGTGGGCATGCTCCAGAAACTGTGAGTACACTCTAGAAATTGTGGAAAGGTTCTAGAAACTGTGGGGAGCCTCTAAAAACTGTGGGAAGGATCTAGAAACTGACAGCAGTCTCTAGAAACTGTGGGCAGTCTCTAGAAACTGCAGGCCGGCTCTAGAAACTGTGGGAAGGCTCTAGAAACTGTGAGCAGGGCCTAGAAACAGTGAGCACCAGAAACTGTGGGTAGGCTCTAGAAACTGTGAGAAGGCTCCAGAAACTGGGCCGGCTCTAGAATATGTGGGCAGGTTCTAGAATCTGTGAGCAGTCTCTAGAATCTGTGGGCAGGCTCTAGAATCTGTGGGCAGGCTCTAGAAACTATGGGCAGGCTCTAGAATCTGTGAGCAGTCTCTAGAAACTGTGGGCAGGTTCTAGAAACTGTGGGCAGGATCTAGAAACTGTGGGCAGGCTCTAGAAACTGTGAGCAGTCTCTAGAAACTGTGGGCAGGATCTAGAAACTGTGAGCAGGGCCTAGAAACTGTGAGCAGGCACCAGAAACTGTGGGTAGGCTCTAGAAACTGTGAGCAAGCTCTAGAAAATATAGAGAGGCTCTAGAAACTGTGGAAAGCCTCTAGCATCTGTGGGCAGGCTCTAGAATCTATGGGCAGGCTCTAGAATCTGTGAGCAGTCTCTAGAAACTGTGGGCAGGTTCTAGAAACTGTGGGCAGGATCTAGAAACTGTGGGCAGGCTCTAGAAACTGTGAGCAGTCTCTAGAAACTGTGGGCAGGATCTAGAAACTGTGAGCAGGGCCTAGAAACTGTGAGCAGGCACCAGAAACTGTGGGTAGGCTCTAGAAACTGTGAGCAAGCTCTAGAAAATATAGAGAGGCTCTAGAAACTGTGGAAAGCCTCTAGCATCTGTGGGCAGGCTCTAGATACTGTGAGTATGCTCCAGAAAATGTAGGCAGGCTCTAGAATCTGTGGGCACTCTCTAGAATCTGTGGGCAGGCTCTAGAATCTGTGGGCAGGCTCTAGAAACTGTGACCAGTATCTAGGAACTCTATGGCCAGGCTCTAGAACCTGTGAGTAGGCTCTAGAAACTGTGGGCAGGCTCTAGAATCTGTGAGCAGTCTCTAGAAACTGTGGGCAGGATCTAGAAACTGTGGGCAGGCTCTAGAAACTGTGAGCAGGCTCTAGAAACTGTGGGCCAGGTCTAGGAAATGTGAGCAGGCTCTAGAAGCTGTGAGCAGGGCCTATAAACTGTGAGCAGGCTCCAGAAACTGTGGGTAGGCTCTAGAAACTGTGAGCAGGCTCTAGAAAGTGTGAGGAGGCTCTAGAAACTGTGGGAAGCCTCTAGAATCTGTGGGCAGGCTCTAGAATCTGTGAGCAGTCTCTAGAAACTGTGGGCAGGCTCCAGAAACTGTGAGTACACTCTAGAAATTGTGGAAAGGCTCTAGAAACTGTGGGGAGCCTCTAAAAACTGTGGGAAGGATCTAGAAACTGACAGCAGTCTCTAGAAACTGTGGGCAGTCTCTAGAAACTGCAGGCCGGCTCTAGAAACTGTGGGAAGGCTCTAGAAACTGTGAGCAGGGCCTAGAAACAGTGAGCACCAGAAACTGTGGGTAGGCTCTAGAAACTGTGAGAAGGCTCCAGAAACTGGGCCGGCTCTAGAATATGTGGGCAGGTTCTAGAATCTGTGAGCAGTCTCTAGAATCTGTGGGCAGGCTCTAGAATCTGTGGGCAGGCTCTAGAATCTATGGGCAGGCTCTAGAATCTGTGAGCAGTCTCTAGAAACTGTGGGCAGGTTCTAGAAACTGTGGGCAGGATCTAGAAACTGTGGGCAGGCTCTAGAAACTGTGAGTAGGCTCTATAAACTATGGGCCGCGTCTAGAAAATGTGAACAGGCTCTAGAAACTGTGGGGAGGCTGTAGAAACTGTGGGGAATCTCTAGAAACTGTGGGAAGGATCTAGAAACTATTTGCAGGATCTAGAAACTGTGGGCAGGATCTAGAAACTGTGTGCAGGCTCTAGAAACTGTGGGTAGGCTCTAGAAACGGAGGGAAGCCTCTAGAAACTGTGGGCAGGATCTAGAAACTGTGGGCAGGCTCTAGAAACTGTGGGCAGTATCTAGAAAATGTGGGCAGGCTCTAGAAACTGTGAGCAGAGCCTAGAAACTGTGAGCAGGCACCAGAAACTGTGGGTAGGCTCTAGAAACTGTGAGCAGGCTCTAGAAAATATAGAGAGGCTCTAGAAACTGTGGGAACCCTCTAGAATCTGTGGGCAGGCTCTAGAATCTGTGAGCAGTCTCTAGAAACTGTGGGCAGGCTCCAGAAACTGTGAGTACACTCTAGAAATTGTGGAAAGGCTCTAGAAACTGTGGGGAGCCTCTAAAAACTGTGGGAAGGATCTAGAAACTGTCAGCAGTCTCTAGAAACTGGGCAGGTTGTACAAACTGCGGGCATGCTCTTGAAACTGTGGGAACCCTCTAGAAATTGTCAGCAGGCTCTAGAAACTGTGGGCAGTCCCTAGAAACTGCAGGCCGGCTCTAGAAACTATGGGAAGGCTCTAGAAACTGTGAGCAGGGCCTAGAAACTGTGAGCACCAGCAACTGTGGGTAGGCTCTAGAAACTGTGAGAAGGCTCCAGAAACTGTGGGCAGGCTCTAGAATATGTGGGAGGTTCTAGAAACTGTGGGCAGGCTCTAGAATCTATGGGCAGGCTCTAGAATCTGTGAGCAGGCTCTAGAATTGGTGGGCAGGCTCTAGAATCTGTGGGCAGGATCTAGAATCTATGGGCAGGCTCTAGAATCTGTGAGCAGTCTCTAGAAACTGTGGGCAGGTTCTAGAAACTGTGGGCAGGATCTAGAAACTGTGGGCAGGCTCTAGAAACTGTGAGCAGGCTCTATAAACTATGGGCCGGGTCTAGAAAATGTGAACAGGCTATAGAAACTGTGGGGAGGCTGTAGAAACTGTGGGGAATCTCTAGAAACTGTGGGAAGGATCTAGAAACTATTTGCAGGCTCTTGAAACTGTGAGAAGGCTCCAGAAACTGTGGGCAGGCTCTAGAATCTGTGGGCAGGCTCTAGAATCTGTGAGCAGGCTCTAGAATCTGTGGGCAGGCTCTAGAATCTGTGAGCAGTCTCTAGAAACTCTGGGCAGGATCTAGAAACTGTGGGCAGGATCTAGAAACTGTGTGCAGGCTCCAGAAACTGTTAGCAGGATCTAGAAACTGTGAGCAGGCTGTAGAAACTGTGGGCAGGCTCTAGAAACCGTTAGCAGGTTCTAGAATCTGTTAGCACGATCTAGAAACTGTGAGCAGGCTCTAGAAACTGTGGGCAGACTCTAGAATCTTTGAGTAGGCTCTAGACACTGTGGGCAGTCTATAAAATATGTGAGCAGTCTCTAGAAACTGTGAGCAGGCTTTAGAAACTGTGGGCAGGTTCTGGAAACTGTGAGCAGGCTCTAGAATATGTGGGAAGCCTCTACAAACATTGGGAAGCCTCTAGAAACTGTAGGCAGGATCTAGGAACTGTGGGCAGGCTCTAGGAACTGCGAGCAGGCTCTAGAAACTGTGGGCAGGCTCTAGAAACTGTGGGAATCATCTAGAAACTGTGATTAGGGTCTAGAAACTATGGGCATGCTCTAGAAACTGTGGGAAGCCTCTAGAAACTGTGGGCAGGATCTAGAAAATGTGGGCAGGCTCTAGAAACTGTGAGCAGGGCCTAGAAACTGTGAGCAGGCACCAGAAACTGTGGGTAGGCTCTAGAAACTGTGAGCAGGCTCTAGAAAATATAGAGAGGCTCTAGAAACTGTGGGAACCCTCTAGAATCTGTGGGCAGGCTCTAGAAACTGTGAGTAGGCTCCAGAAAATGTGGGCAGGCTCTAGAATCTGTGGGCAGGCTCTAGAATCTGTGGGAAGGCTCTAGAATCTGTGGGAAGGCTCTAGAATCTGTGGGCAGGCTCTAGAATCTGTGGGCAGGCTCTAGAAACTATGGGCAGGGTCTAGAATCTATGGGGAGGCTCTAGAAACTGTGACCAGTATCTAGGAACTCTATGGCCAGGCTCTAGAACCTGTGAGTAGGCTCTAGAAACTGTGGGCAGGCTCTAGAATCTGTGAGCAGTCTCTAGAAACTGTGGGCAGGATCTAGAAACTGTGGGCAGGCTCTAGAAACTGTGAGCAGGCTCTAGAAACTGTGGGCCAGGTCTAGGAAATGTGAGCAGGCTCTAGAAGCTGTGAGCAGGGCCTATAAACTGTGAGCAGGCTCCAGAAACTGTGGGTAGGCTCTAGAAACTGTGAGCAGGCTCTAGAAAGTGTGAGGAGGCTCTAGAAACTGTGGGAAGCCTCTAGAATCTGTGGGCAGGCTCTAGAATCTGTGAGCAGTCTCTAGAAACTGTGGGCAGGCTCCAGAAACTGTGAGTACACTCTAGAAATTGTGGAAAGGCTCTAGAAACTGTGGGGAGCCTCTAAAAACTGTGGGAAGGATCTAGAAACTGACAGCAGTCTCTAGAAACTGTGGGCAGTCTCTAGAAACTGCAGGCCGGCTCTAGAAACTGTGGGAAGGCTCTAGAAACTGTGAGCAGGGCCTAGAAACAGTGAGCACCAGAAACTGTGGGTAGGCTCTAGAAACTGTGAGAAGGCTCCAGAAACTGGGCAGGCTCTAGAATATGTGGGCAGGTTCTAGAATCTGTGAGCAGTCTCTAGAATCTGTGGGCAGGCTCTAGAATCTGTGGGCAGGCTCTAGAATCTATGGGCAGGCTCTAGAATCTGTGAGCAGTCTCTAGACACTGTGGGCAGGTTCTAGAAACTGTGGGCAGGATCTAGAAACTGTGGGCAGGCTCTAGAAACTGTGAGCAGGCTCTATAAACTATGGGCCGGGTCTAGAAAATGTGAACAGGCTCTAGAAACTGTGGGGAGGCTGTAGAAACTGTGGGGAATCTCTAGAAACTGTGGGAAGGATCTAGAAACTATTTGCAGGATCTAGAAACTGTGGGCAGGATCTAGAAACTGTGTGCAGGCTCTAGAAACTGTGGGTAGGCTCTAGAAACGGAGGGAAGCCTCTAGAAACTGTGGGCAGGATCTAGAAACTGTGGGCAGGCTCTAGAAACTGTGGGCAGTATCTAGAAAATGTGGGCAGGCTCTAGAAACTGTGAGCAGAGCCTAGAAACTGTGAGCAGGCACCAGAAACTGTGGGTAGGCTCTAGAAACTGTGAGCAGGCTCTAGAAAATATAGAGAGGCTCTAGAAACTGTGGGAACCCTCTAGAATCTGTGGGCAGGCTCTAGAATCTGTGAGCAGTCTCTAGAAACTGTGGGCAGGATCTAGAAACTGTGGGCAGGATCTAGAAACTGTGGGCAGGCTCTAGAAACTGTGAGCAGGCTCTAGAAACTGTGGGCAGTATCTAGAAAATGTGGGCAGGCTCTAGAAACTGTGAGTAGGGTCTAGAAACTGAGGGCAGTCTCTAGGAAATGTGAGCAGGCTCTAGGAACTGTGAGCAGGGCCTATAAACTGTGAGCAGGCTCCAGAAACTGTGGGTAGGCTCTAGAAACTGTGAGCAGGCTCTAGAAAGTGTGAGGAGGCTCTAGAAACTGTGGGAAGCCTCTAGAATCTGTGGGCAGGCTCTAGAATCTGTGAGCAGTCTCTAGAAACTGTGGGCAGGATCTAGAAACTGTGGGCAGGCTCTAGAAACTGTGGGCAGTATCTAGAAAATGTGGGCAGGCTCTAGAAACTGTGAGCAGAGCCTAGAAACTGTGAGCAGGCACCAGAAACTGTGGGTAGGCTCTAGAAACTGTGAGCAGGCTCTAGAAAATATAGAGAGGCTCTAGAAACTGTGGGAACCCTCTAGAATCTGTGGGCAGGCTCTAGAATCTGTGAGCAGTCTCTAGAAACTGTGGGCAGGATCTAGAAACTGTGGGCAGGATCTAGAAACTGTGGGCAGGCTCTAGAAACTGTGAGCAGGCTCTAGAAACTGTGGGCAGTATCTAGAAAATGTGGGCAGGCTCTAGAAACTGTGAGTAGGGTCTAGAAACTGAGGGCAGTCTCTAGGAAATGTGAGCAGGCTCTAGGAACTGTGAGCAGGGCCTATAAACTGTGAGCAGGCTCCAGAAACTGTGGGTAGGCTCTAGAAACTGTGAGCAGGCTCTAGAAAGTGTGAGGAGGCTCTAGAAACTGTGGGAAGCCTCTAGAATCTGTGGGCAGGCTCTAGAATCTGTGAGCAGTCTCTAGAAACTGTGGGCAGGCTCCAGAAACTGTGAGTACACTCTAGAAATTGTGGAAAGGCTCTAGAAACTGTGGGGAGCCTCTAAAAACTGTGGGAAGGATCTAGAAACTGTCAGCAGTCTCTAGAAACTGTGGGCAGGTTGTACAAACTGCGGGCATGCTCTTGAAACTGTGGGAACCCTCTAGAAATTGTCAGCAGGCTCTAGAAACTGTGGGCAGTCCCTAGAAACTGCAGGCCGGCTCTAGAAATTATGGGAAGGCTCTAGAAACTGTGAGCAGGGCCTAGAAACTGTGAGCACCAGAAACTGTGGGTAGGCTCTAGAAACTGTGAGAAGGCTCCAGAAACTGTGGGCAGGCTCTAGAATATGTGGGCAGGTTCTAAAACCTGTGGGCAGGCTCTAGAATCTATGGGCAGGCTCTAGAATCTGTGAGCAGGCTCTAGAATCTGTGGGCAGGCTCTAGAATCTGTGGGCAGGCTCTAGAATCTATGGGCAGGCTCTAGAATCTGTGGGCAGGATCTAGAATCTATGGGCAGGCTCTAGAATCTGTGAGCAGTCTCTAGAAACTGTGGGCAGGTTCTAGAAACTGTGGGCAGGATCTAGAAACTGTGGGCAGGCTCTAGAAACTGTGAGCAGGCTCTATATACTATGGGTCGGGTCTAGAAAATGTGAACAGGCTCTAGAAACTGTGGGGAGGCTGTAGAAACTGTGGGGAATCTCTAGAAACTGTGGGAAGGTTCTAGAAACTATTTGCAGGCTCTTGAAACTGTGAGAAGGCTCCAGAAACTGTGGGCAGGCTCTAGAATCTGTGGGCAGGCTCTAGAATCTGTGAGCAGGCTCTAGAATCTGTGGGCAGGCTCTAGAATCTGTGAGCAGTCTCTAGAAACTCTGGGCAGGATCTAGAAACTGTGGGCAGGATCTAGAAACTGTGTGCAGGCTCCAGAAACTGTTAGCAGGATCTAGAAACTGTGAGCAGGCTGTAGAAACTGTGGGCAGGCTCTAGAAACCGTTAGCAGGTTCTAGAATCTGTAAGCACGATCTAGAAACTGTGAGCAGGCTCTAGAAACTGTGGGCAGACTCTAGAATCTTTGAGTAGGCTCTAGACACTGTGGGCAGTCTATAAAATATGTGAGCAGTCTCTAGAAACTGTGAGCAGGCTTTAGAAACTGTGGGCAGGTTCTGGAAACTGTGAGCAGGCTCTAGAATATGTGGGAAGCCTCTACAAACATTGGGAAGCCTCTAGAAACTGTAGGCAGGATCTAGAAACTGTGGGCAGAAAATAGGAACTGTGGGCAGGCTCTAGAAACTGCGAGCAGGCTCTAGAAACTGTGGGCAGGCTCTAGAAACTGTGGGAATCATCTAGAAACTGTGATTAGGGTCTAGAAACTATGGGCATGCTCTAGAAACTGTGGGAAGCCTCTAGAAACTGTGGGCAGGATCTAGAAAATGTGGGCAGGCTCTAGAAACTGTGAGCAGGGCCTAGAAACTGTGAGCAGGCACCAGAAACTGTGGGTAGGCTCTAGAAACTGTGAGCAGGCTCTAGAAAATATAGAGAGGCTCTAGAAACTGTGGGAACCCTCTAGAATCTGTGGGCAGGCTCTAGAAACTGTGAGTAGGCTCCAGAAAATGTGGGCAGGCTCTAGAATCTGTGGGCAGGCTCTAGAATCTGTGGGAAGGCTCTAGAATCTGTGGGAAGGCTCTAGAATCTGTGGGCAGGCTCTAGAATCTGTGGGCAGGCTCTAGAAACTATGGGCAGGGTCTAGAATCTATGGGGAGGCTCTAGAAACTGTGAGTAGGCTCTAGAAACTGTGGGCAGGCTCTAGAATCTGTGAGCAGTCTCTAGAAACTGTGGGCAGGATCTAGAAACTGTGAGCAGGGCCTAGAAACTGTGAGCAGGCACCAGAAACTGTGGGTAGGCTCTAGAAACTGTGAGCAAGCTCTAGAAAATATAGAGAGGCTCTAGAAACTGTGGAAAGCCTCTAGCATCTGTGGACAGGCTCTAGAAACTGTGAGTATGCTCCAGAAAATGTAGGCAGGCTCTAGAATCTGTGGGCACTCTCTAGAATCTGTGGGCAGGCTCTAGAATCTGTGGGCAGGCTCTAGAAACTGTGACCAGTATCTAGGAACTCTATGGCCAGGCTCTAGAACCTGTGAGTAGGCTCTAGAAACTGTGGGCAGGCTCTAGAATCTGTGAGCAGTCTCTAGAAACTGTGGGCAGGATCTAGAAACTGTGGGCAGGCTCTAGAAACTGTGAGCAGGCTCTAGAAACTGTGGGCCAGGTCTAGGAAATGTGAGCAGGCTCTAGAAGCTGTGAGCAGGGCCTATAAACTGTGAGCAGGCTCCAGAAACTGTGGGTAGGCTCTAGAAACTGTGAGCAGGCTCTAGAAAGTGTGAGGAGGCTCTAGAAACTGTGGGAAGCCTCTAGAATCTGTGGGCAGGCTCTAGAATCTGTGAGCAGTCTCTAGAAACTGTGGGCATGCTCCAGAAACTGTGAGTACACTCTAGAAATTGTGGAAAGGTTCTAGAAACTGTGGGGAGCCTCTAAAAACTGTGGGAAGGATCTAGAAACTGACAGCAGTCTCTAGAAACTGTGGGCAGTCTCTAGAAACTGCAGGCCGGCTCTAGAAACTGTGGGAAGGCTCTAGAAACTGTGAGCAGGGCCTAGAAACAGTGAGCACCAGAAACTGTGGGTAGGCTCTAGAAACTGTGAGAAGGCTCCAGAAACTGGGCCGGCTCTAGAATATGTGGGCAGGTTCTAGAATCTGTGAGCAGTCTCTAGAATCTGTGGGCAGGCTCTAGAATCTGTGGGCAGGCTCTAGAAACTATGGGCAGGCTCTAGAATCTGTGAGCAGTCTCTAGAAACTGTGGGCAGGTTCTAGAAACTGTGGGCAGGATCTAGAAACTGTGGGCAGGCTCTAGAAACTGTGAGCAGTCTCTAGAAACTGTGGGCAGGATCTAGAAACTGTGAGCAGGGCCTAGAAACTGTGAGCAGGCACCAGAAACTGTGGGTAGGCTCTAGAAACTGTGAGCAAGCTCTAGAAAATATAGAGAGGCTCTAGAAACTGTGGAAAGCCTCTAGCATCTGTGGGCAGGCTCTAGAATCTATGGGCAGGCTCTAGAATCTGTGAGCAGTCTCTAGAAACTGTGGGCAGGTTCTAGAAACTGTGGGCAGGATCTAGAAACTGTGGGCAGGCTCTAGAAACTGTGAGCAGTCTCTAGAAACTGTGGGCAGGATCTAGAAACTGTGAGCAGGGCCTAGAAACTGTGAGCAGGCACCAGAAACTGTGGGTAGGCTCTAGAAACTGTGAGCAAGCTCTAGAAAATATAGAGAGGCTCTAGAAACTGTGGAAAGCCTCTAGCATCTGTGGGCAGGCTCTAGATACTGTGAGTATGCTCCAGAAAATGTAGGCAGGCTCTAGAATCTGTGGGCACTCTCTAGAATCTGTGGGCAGGCTCTAGAATCTGTGGGCAGGCTCTAGAAACTGTGACCAGTATCTAGGAACTCTATGGCCAGGCTCTAGAACCTGTGAGTAGGCTCTAGAAACTGTGGGCAGGCTCTAGAATCTGTGAGCAGTCTCTAGAAACTGTGGGCAGGATCTAGAAACTGTGGGCAGGCTCTAGAAACTGTGAGCAGGCTCTAGAAACTGTGGGCCAGGTCTAGGAAATGTGAGCAGGCTCTAGAAGCTGTGAGCAGGGCCTATAAACTGTGAGCAGGCTCCAGAAACTGTGGGTAGGCTCTAGAAACTGTGAGCAGGCTCTAGAAAGTGTGAGGAGGCTCTAGAAACTGTGGGAAGCCTCTAGAATCTGTGGGCAGGCTCTAGAATCTGTGAGCAGTCTCTAGAAACTGTGGGCAGGCTCCAGAAACTGTGAGTACACTCTAGAAATTGTGGAAAGGCTCTAGAAACTGTGGGGAGCCTCTAAAAACTGTGGGAAGGATCTAGAAACTGACAGCAGTCTCTAGAAACTGTGGGCAGTCTCTAGAAACTGCAGGCCGGCTCTAGAAACTGTGGGAAGGCTCTAGAAACTGTGAGCAGGGCCTAGAAACAGTGAGCACCAGAAACTGTGGGTAGGCTCTAGAAACTGTGAGAAGGCTCCAGAAACTGGGCCGGCTCTAGAATATGTGGGCAGGTTCTAGAATCTGTGAGCAGTCTCTAGAATCTGTGGGCAGGCTCTAGAATCTGTGGGCAGGCTCTAGAATCTATGGGCAGGCTCTAGAATCTGTGAGCAGTCTCTAGAAACTGTGGGCAGGTTCTAGAAACTGTGGGCAGGATCTAGAAACTGTGGGCAGGCTCTAGAAACTGTGAGTAGGCTCTATAAACTATGGGCCGCGTCTAGAAAATGTGAACAGGCTCTAGAAACTGTGGGGAGGCTGTAGAAACTGTGGGGAATCTCTAGAAACTGTGGGAAGGATCTAGAAACTATTTGCAGGATCTAGAAACTGTGGGCAGGATCTAGAAACTGTGTGCAGGCTCTAGAAACTGTGGGTAGGCTCTAGAAACGGAGGGAAGCCTCTAGAAACTGTGGGCAGGATCTAGAAACTGTGGGCAGGCTCTAGAAACTGTGGGCAGTATCTAGAAAATGTGGGCAGGCTCTAGAAACTGTGAGCAGAGCCTAGAAACTGTGAGCAGGCACCAGAAACTGTGGGTAGGCTCTAGAAACTGTGAGCAGGCTCTAGAAAATATAGAGAGGCTCTAGAAACTGTGGGAACCCTCTAGAATCTGTGGGCAGGCTCTAGAATCTGTGAGCAGTCTCTAGAAACTGTGGGCAGGATCTAGAAACTGTGGGCAGGATCTAGAAACTGTGGGCAGGCTCTAGAAACTGTGAGCAGGCTCTAGAAACTGTGGGCAGTATCTAGAAAATGTGGGCAGGCTCTAGAAACTGTGAGTAGGGTCTAGAAACTGAGGGCAGTCTCTAGGAAATGTGAGCAGGCTCTAGGAACTGTGAGCAGGGCCTATAAACTGTGAGCAGGCTCCAGAAACTGTGGGTAGGCTCTAGAAACTGTGAGCAGGCTCTAGAAAGTGTGAGGAGGCTCTAGAAACTGTGGGAAGCCTCTAGAATCTGTGGGCAGGCTCTAGAATCTGTGAGCAGTCTCTAGAAACTGTGGGCAGGCTCCAGAAACTGTGAGTACACTCTAGAAATTGTGGAAAGGCTCTAGAAACTGTGGGGAGCCTCTAAAAACTGTGGGAAGGATCTAGAAACTGTCAGCAGTCTCTAGAAACTGTGGGCAGGTTGTACAAACTGCGGGCATGCTCTTGAAACTGTGGGAACCCTCTAGAAATTGTCAGCAGGCTCTAGAAACTGTGGGCAGTCCCTAGAAACTGCAGGCCGGCTCTAGAAACTATGGGAAGGCTCTAGAAACTGTGAGCAGGGCCTAGAAACTGTGAGCACCAGAAACTGTGGGCAGGATCTAGAAACTGTGGGCAGGCTCTAGAAACTGTGAGCAGGCTCTATAAACTATGGGCCGGGTCTAGAAAATGTGAACAGGCTCTAGAAACTGTGGGGAGGCTGTAGAAACTGTGGGGAATCTCTAGAAACTGTGGGAAGGATCTAGAAACTATTTGCAGGCTCTTGAAACTGTGAGAAGGCTCCAGAAACTGTGGGCAGGCTCTAGAATCTGTGGGCAGGCTCTAGAATCTGTGAGCAGGCTCTAGAATCTGTGGGCAGGCTCTAGAATCTGTGAGCAGTCTCTAGAAACTCTGGGCAGGATCTAGAAACTGTGGGCAGGATCTAGAAACTGTGTGCAGGCTCCAGAAACTGTTAGCAGGATCTAGAAACTGTGAGCAGGCTGTAGAAACTGTGGGCAGGCTCTAGAAACCGTTAGCAGGTTCTAGATTCTGTTAGCACGATCTAGAAACTGTGAGCAGGCTCTAGAAACTGTGGGCAGACTCTAGAATCTTTGAGTAGGCTCTAGACACTGTGGGCAGTCTATAAAATATGTGAGCAGTCTCTAGAAACTGTGAGCAGGCTTTAGAAACTGTGGGCAGGTTCTGGAAACTGTGAGCAGGCTCTAGAATATGTGGGAAGCCTCTACAAACATTGGGAAGCCTCTAGAAACTGTAGGCAGGATCTAGAAACTGTGGGCAGAAAATAGGAACTGTGGGCAGGCTCTAGAAACTGCGAGCAGGCTCTAGAAGCTGTGGGCAGGCTCTAGAAACTGTGGGAATCATCTAGAAACTGTGATTAGGGTCTAGAAACTATGGGCATGCTCTAGAAACTGTGGGAAGCCTCTAGAAACTGTGGGCAGGATCTAGAAAATGTGGGCAGGCTCTAGAAACTGTGAGCAGGGCCTAGAAACTGTGAGCAGGCACCAGAAACTGTGGGTAGGCTCTAGAAACTGTGAGCAGGCTCTAGAAAATATAGAGAGGCTCTAGAAACTGTGGGAACCCTCTAGAATCTGTGGGCAGGCTCTAGAAACTGTGAGTAGGCTCCAGAAAATGTGGGGAGGCTCTAGAATCTGTGGGCAGGCTCTAGAATCTGTGGGAAGGCTCTAGAATCTGTGGGAAGGCTCTAGAATCTGTGGGCAGGCTCTAGAATCTGTGGGCAGGCTCTAGAAACTATGGGCAGGGTCTAGAATCTATGGGGAGGCTCTAGAAACTGTGAGTAGGCTCTAGAAACTGTGGGCAGGCTCTAGAAACTGTGAGCAGGGCCTAGAAACTGTGAGCAGGCACCAGAAACTGTGGGTAGGCTCTAGAAACTGTGAGCAAGCTCTAGAAAATATAGAGAGGCTCTAGAAACTGTGGAAAGCCTCTAGCATCTGTGGGCAGGCTCTAGAAACTGTGAGTATGCTCCAGAAAATGTAGGCAGGCTCTAGAATCTGTGGGCACTCTCTAGAATCTGTGGGCAGGCTCTAGAATCTGTGGGCAGGCTCTAGAAACTGTGACCAGTATCTAGGAACTCTATGGCCAGGCTCTAGAACCTGTGAGTAGGCTCCAGAAACTGTGGGCAGGCTCTAGAAACTGTGAGTACGCTCTAGAAATTGTGGGGAGGTTCTAGAAACTGTGGGGAGCCTCTAGAAACTTTGGGAAGGATCTAGAAGCTGTGAGCAGGCTCCGGAAACTGTGTTGCAGGCTCCAGAAACTGTGGGCAGGCTCCAGAAACTGTGGGCAGGCTCTAGAAACTTTGAGTCCGCTCTAGAAATTGTGGGGAGGTTCTAGAAACTGTGGGGAGGTTCTAGAAACTGTGGGGAGCCTCTAGAAACTTTGGGAAGGATCTAGAAGCTGAGAGCAGGCTCTAGAAACTGTGAGCAAGCTCTAGAAACTGTGGGCAGTATCTAGAAACTGTGAGCAGGCTCTACAAACTGTGGGCAGGTTGTACAAACTGTGGGCAGGCTCTGGAAACTGTGGGCAGGCTCTAGGAACTGTGAGCAGGCTCTAGAAACTGTGGGCAGGCTCTAGGAACTGTGAGCAGGCTCTAGAAACTGTGGGCAGTCTCTAGAAACTGTGGGCAGGATCTGGAAACTGTGGGAATCCTCTAGAAACTGTGGGCAGGCTCTAGGACCTGTGGGCAGGCTCTAGAAACTGTGGACAGGCTCTAGAAACTGTGGTAAGCCTGTAGAAACTGTGGGCAGGCTCTGGAAACTGTGGGTAGGATCTTGAAACTGTGGGCAGGCTCTAGAAACTGTGGGCAGGCTCTAGAAACTGTGGTAAGCCTCTAGAAACTGTGGGCAGGCTCTAGAATCTGTGGGCAGGCTCTAGGAATTGTGAGCAGGCTCTAGAAACTGTGGGCAGGCTCTAGGAACTGTGGGCAAGCTCTAGAAACTTTGGGCAGGCTCTAGAAACTGTGGGCAGGCTCTTGAAACTGTGGGCAGTCTCTAGGAACTCTGGCAATTCTCTAGGACCTGAAGCAGGCTCCAGGCGACAGTCAACAAACAGGTAGCATCCTTACTCACACAACTGTAAGGAAATGAATTTTGCCAACAATATGAATGAGCTTTGAATTGTATTCTCCCCCAGCGTAGACTCCAGATGAGAATGTATATCTTGATTGTACCCTTGTGAGACCCTGAGTGGAGGACACACCTAAGCTGTGCTCAGATTCCTGACCCAAAGAAACAATGACATTATAAATTTGTGTTCTTTTATGCTGATAAATTTATAGTAATTTGTTATATAGCAATATAAATACTAAATTATATTAATTGTAAGAACATTTCCTTAAAATAAATTTATTTGGATGGGCCAATGTTTATAATCTACTTTCCTTCCCCCCCCCAACTACATTGAGGAATAAATGACAAATATAATTGTATATATTTAAAGTGTTCAATGTGATGGTTTGATATGCACATATATTTTGGAATAATTAAAAAATCAAGATAATTAACATGTCCATCACCTCACTTAATTAATTTTTGTATGTGGTGAGGATGCTTAAGCTCTACTCTCAGCAACTTTTAAATGTATAATACTATATTATTAACTATAGTCACTATGCTCTACATTAAATCCTCAGAACTTATTCTTCTTAAAGCTGAAAGTTTGTACCCTTTGTCCTATATCTCCCCGTTTTCCCCTTACCCCAGCCTCTGACGACCACCTTTCTATTTTGTTTCTGTGAAATCAACTTTTTCTTTTTTTAAAATTCCACATATAAGTGATGCCTTACAGCATTTGTCTTTCTCTGTCTGGCTTATTTCACTTAGCATAATGCCCTCCATGTTCATCCAGGTTGTCACAAATGGCACGATTTCCTTCCTTTCTATAGCTGAATAATATTCCACTGTGTATTATATCACATATATATATATCACTATATATATCACATATAATATCACATATTCTTTCAAGTTTTCTTCTTCCAGTGTTATTTATTTATTACTGAGGCAACATTGGTTTATAACATTATATAAGTTTCATATATACAACATTATATTTCTAGTTCTGTATACACTACAGCATGTTTACCTACCACCAAAACTTTAGTTTCCATCTGTCACCATACAGTTGACCCCCTACATTTCACTCTACTCCCTGCTCTTTTCCCTCTGGTACCCACTACTCTGGTCTCTGTAGCTACATGTTTGTTTTTGCTTGATTTGGTTTGTTCAATTATTTTGTTTGTTTGTTCATTTGTTTGTTTTATATATTCTACATGTAAGTGAAATCATACTATATTTGTCTTCCTTCATCTGTCTTATTTCACTTAGCATAATACCTTCCAGGTCCGTCCATGTTGTGGCATTTGCACAGAATTTCATCTTTCTGTGGCTGAGGAGGATTCCACTGTATGTACCACAATTTCTTTATTCATTTATCCATCAATGGGCACTTAGGTTGTTTCCATATCTCGGCTCTCGTAAATAATGCTGGGATAAACATGGAGGTGCATATATCTTTTCAAATTAGTGTTTTTGTATTCTTTGAATAAGTATCCAGGAATGGAATTCATGGATCATATGGTAGTTCTATTGTCAATTTTTTGAGAAATCTCCATACTATTTTTCATAGTAGCTGCACCAATTTATATTCTCACCAACAGTGTATGAGGATTTCATTTTCTCCAAATCCTCTCCAGCACCTCTATTTCTTACTTTTTTTATAATAGTCATTCTAACAAGCATGAGCCTTTATCTCATTGTGGTTTTGATTTTCATTTCCCTAATAATTAGTGATGTTGAATGTCTTTTCATGTGCCTGCTAGTCATTTGGAAAAATGTTTATTCAGGCTCTCTGCCCATTTTTAAAATCGGGTTATTTGTTATTGTTGTTGTTGAATTACATGAGCTCTTTACATATTTTGGATATTAACCCTTTATCAGATATATGATTTGCAAATATCTTCTCCCATTCGGTAGGTGGTCTTTTTGTTTTGTTGATGGTTTCCTTCACTGTGCAAGAACTTCTTAGCTTGATGTTATCCTGCTTGGTTATTTTTGCTTTTGTTTCCTTTGCATAAGGAGAATTATCAAGAAAGATATATCTACGACTGATGTCAAGGAATGCACTGCCTGTATTTTCTTCCAGGAGTTTATGGTTTCAGGTCTTACATTCAAGTCTTTAGTCCACTTTGAGTTGATTTTTGTGTATGGTGTGAGAATGTCTAGTTTTATTTTTATTTTTTGCATGTGGCTGTCCAGTTTTCCCAACACCACTTATTGAAGAGACTATCCTTTCTCTGTTATATGTTCTTTGCTCCTTTGTCATAAATTAATTGTCCATATATGTGTGGGTTTATTTCTGGGCTCTCAATTCTGTTCCGTTTATCTATATATCTGTTTTTCTGCCAGTACCATGATGTTTTGATTACTTTAGCATTGTAATATAGTTTGAAATCAGGTTTATTCTTTTTTTCTCAGGATTGCTCTGGCTATTCAGGGTATTTTGTGGTTCTATATACATTTTATAGTTTTTGTTTTATTTCTGTGAAAAATGTCCTTAGGATTTTGATAGGAATTGCACTGAATCTGTAGATTGCTTTAGGTAATATGGACATTTTAACAATGTTAATCATTCCATTTCATGGGCATAGACTATCTTTCAATTTATTTGTGTCTTCTTCAGTTTCTTTCAAATGTGTCTTACAGTTTTCAGTGTACAGGTCTTTCACCTCCTTGGTTAAATTTATTCCTGAGTATTTTTTTTATTCTTATCATGATTGTAAATAGGATAATTTTCTTAATTTCTCTTTCTGCTAGCTCATTGGTAGTGTATAGAAATGCAACATATTTTTGTATATTATTTTATAACCTGCAATTTTACTGTATTCATTTATTATTTCTAATAGTCTTTTGGTGGAGTCTTTAGAGTTTTCAATATATAAAATCATGTCATCCACAAATAGTTAAGTTTTACTTCTTTCTTTCCAACTTGGATGCCTTTTATTTCCTGTTCTTGCTCAAGTGCTATAGCTAGGACTTAAAGTACTATGATGAATAGAAAAGGCAAGAGTGACAACCTTGTCTTGTACCTGATTTTAGGGAAGGCTTTCAGCTTTTCACCACTGAGTATGATGTTAGTTGTGGACATATCATATATAGCCTTTATTATGTTAAGGTACATTCCTTCTATACCTAATTTGTTGAGAGTTTTTATCATGAAAGAATGTTGAATTTTGTCAAATGCTTTTTCTGCATTTATTGAAAGGATCATGTGATTTTTACCCTTTACTCTGTTAATGTAGTATATCATATTGATTTGCATATGTTGGACCATCCTTGCATTACAGTGATAAATCCCACTTGATCATGGTATATAATCTTTTTAATGCACTTTTGAATTCAATTTGCTAGTATTTTGGTGAGGATTTTTACATCTATGTTATTCAGGGATACTGACAGGTAATTTTAATTTCTTATAGTGTCCTTGTCTGGTTTTGTTTTAACAGTAATGCTGGTCTGGTGAAATGAGTTTGGAAGTGTTCCCTCCCCTTTAATTTTTTACAAGAGTTTTAGAATAATTGATGTTAATTATTATTTCTTTAAATAATTAAAAAATCTAATATCAGGAACAGGGAGGAATGACTAGACAGAGCACTGAGGACTTTTAGGTCGATGAAACTAGTCTGTATGATACTATAAATGTGAGTACATATCATTATATATTTGGAAAACCCATAGAGTATACCAAAAGGGAACCCAAATGTAAACTCTGGATTTGGGCTAATAATGAAATGATTTGCCAGTGTAAGTTCATCAATTGTAGCACTCTGATGTAGGATGTTTCTAGTGGGAGGAGGATTTTGCATGTGTGGGGGGAGGGGTATATTGGAATTCTCTGTAATTTCCACTTAATTTAGCTGTGTACCTAAAATTGTTTTTAAAAATAAAGCTTATTTGAAACAAAGCACAGCAATGCTAAAATGGATTTTTTACCCAATATTTGCCATTAATTATCTCTATGTAAATTATGGTCAGGAAACTTATTTTACTTAGGTTTAATTTAGATAGCAGCAGTGAGATGTACCACATTTTTTTGCAGTAGTGTGGACAAAAAGCAAGCTTGATAAACATGACAGTTTGAGCAACAAAGGAGTCCACAATCCACTGCCTAATTACCTAAAATATTACTTGTAACTGTTTTCTATTTGTTGTATTAGTTGTTTGCTTTTGAACCCCTCTTGTTCTGCCTTCTATGATTTTAATTGATCATTTAATTTGATTCCATTTTATCTCATCTCTTATCATACTGATTATATTTATTTAAAAAAAAATTCTAGTGCTTGCCCTAGATCCTAAAATACATACTTGTAACTAATCTGAGTCCTTTAACACATAACGCTATACTACTTCACAGGTAGTGTGGTTACCATAAAAAGTATTCCCAAATTCTCCCTCCCACTCCTTAGTATATTGCTGTCATTCATGTCACTTACTTTACACATTCAATAGATTCCCATTGGCTTCCTAATATTAGTGGCAGAGAATCCTTGGATCAAAAAGTAAGAAGTGTCCTGTGCAGCTGTGGCTGGCTGCTATCAGGTCACTCCTGCACATAGCTTGCTGCTGTAACAACTCAAGGAAAAACGTAGTCAGCAAGGATGTGAGATAGGTTTCAAGAAGTGTACACTTTGGCTCTGGAGCCAGATTGATATAATTTAATTGCCTATTTTACTGTTTTTACTTAAGTAGCATTGGAAAAACATTATTTTATATTTCTGAACTTGTTTCCTCATACACAAAATGAGCATAGTGATAACATATAATTCATGGAAATGTTGTAAAGGCTAAAGGTATATATAGATATATCTATTATATACATAATATATGTATACACAAACATACACATATGTTTCTGTGGATAGTAAATACCAAAAAGTTTTGTTGTTAATATTTGCTATAATAAAATAATTATGTGATAATGAGGGAGTAGGAGAGCCTGGATGGAGGCTGGATTGAAGGTTAGCGCCTTTTCCTAGCCACCGTGGCATGGATCCCTACCTGAACACTGCAAGTGACTTTTATTCTGGGATTCAGAAATGTCTACAGGACTGAGACTGGACCTGCTAAAGCTATTTTAAAAATCAGTAAGATCAGGAGAGGTAGGCAGGACCAGCCCTCCCAGACCCTAGACCGGAGGAACAGGAGAGGAGAGGAGGGTGATTGCCCCACCCACTTGAGCCCAGGAAGCCTGCTGGGCTCCCAGGTGAGGTTCCCTGCCCTCTGAGACCAGGGATGGGGGGCACACCTGGGCCCCTTTGTTCCTTGAGCTGAAGCACCACCCTCCCCAGCCCCCAGGGCCTTTTCCAGCCCTGTGGGTCCTGAACATTGGCCCCACCCACCACCCAAACCTCACCCTTGTTTAGGCCCCGCTCTCCACAGCCAAGGCCTTCCCCCCACCCATTTTATTCCTTTTCCCTCCTCCTCTTTTTTACTATTGTGGTACTGATGTACTTTCTGGTTGTTGATTCATCTATATTTTTATTTTTACATTCTTTATAACTTATCTGTTAGTTTCCTAGTCTAATTTTATTTTTTACTTTGTTATTGTTCTTTTTTTTTTTCTGCTGCCCACATGGCTTGCGGGATCTTGATTGGCGAGCCTGGGGTTGGGCGGAAGCTCCTGCAGTGAGAGCTCTGAGTCTGAACCACTGGACTAACAGAGAACCTCAGATCCCAGGGAATATTCATCGGAGTGAGGTCTCACAGAGTTCCTCATCTCAGCACCAAGACCCAGCTTTACCCAGTAGCCTACAAACTCCAGTGTTGGAAACCTCGCACTAAAAAAAAAAAAAAAAAAGAGAGAGAGAGATGGCAAAAAAATATGTCACAGATGAAGGAGCAAGGTAAAAACCTACAAGACCAAATAAATGAAGAGGAAATAGGCAAGCTACCTGAAAAAGAATTCAGAGTAATGATAGTAAAGGTGCTCCAGAATCTCGGAAAAACAGTGGAAGCACGGATTGAGAAAATACAAGAAATGTTTAAGAAAGACCTAGAAGAACTAAAGAACAAACAAACAGAGATGAACAACACAATAACTGAAATGAAAAATACAGTAGAAGGAATCAATAACAGAATAACGGAGGCAGAAGAATGAATAAGTGAGCTGGAAGACAAAATGGTGGAAATAACTGCTGAGGAGCAGAATAAAGAAAAAAGAATGAAAAGAATTGAAGACAATCTCAGAGACCTCTCTGGGACAAGACTAAATGCACCAACATTTGAATTATAGGGGTCCCAGAAGAAGAAGAGAAAAAGAAAGAGTCTGAGAAAATATATGAAGAGATTATAGTGGAAAACCTCCCTAACATGGGAAAAGAAATAGTCACCCAAGTCCAGGAAGCACAGAGAATCCCATACGGATAAACCCTAGGAAGAACAAACGAAGACACATATTAATCAAACTAACAAAAATTAAATTCAGAGAAAAAATATTAAAAGGAGCAAGGGAAAAACAAAATATAACATACAAAGGAATAGCAAGGAATACAAAGGAATAAGGTTACCAGCTGATTTTTCAGTGGAAACTCTGCAGGCCAGAAGGGAGTGGCAGAATATTCTTAAAGTGATGAAAGAGAAAAACCTACAACCAAGATTACCCAGGAAGGATCTCATTCAGATTCAATGGAGAAGTAAAAAGCTTTTCAGACAAACAAAAGCTAAGAGAATTCAGCTCCACCAAACCAGCTTTACAACAAATGCTAAAGAAACTTCTCTAAGCAGGAAACAGAAGAGAAGAAAAAGACCCACAAAAAAAACCCCAAAACAATTAAGAAAATTGTAATAGGAACATACATATCGATAATAACCTTGAATGTAAGTGGAATAAATGCCCCAACCAAAAGACACAGACTGACTGAATGGATACAAAAACAAGAGCCATATATATGCTGTCTATGAGAGACCCACTTCAGACCTAGGGACACATAGAGACTGAAAGTGAAGGGATGGAAAAAAAATTTTAAATACACAGAAACAAATGACAACAAAAACATGACAACCCAAAACCTATGGGACACAGCAAAAGCAGTTCTAAGAGGGAAGTTTGTAGCAATACAATCTCACCTCATGAAACATAAAAATCTCAAACAATCTAACCCTACAATTAAAACAATTAGAGAAAGAAGAACAAAGAAAACCCAAAGTCAATAGAAGGAAAGAAATCAAAAAGAGCAGAGCAGAAATAAGTGAAATAGAAACAAAGAAAACGATAGCAAAGAGCAATAAAACTAAAAACTGGTTCTTTGAGAAAATAAACAAAATTGATAAACCATTAGCCAGACTCATCAAGAAAAAGAGGGAGCGGACTCAAATCAATAAAATTAGAAATGAAAAAGGAGAAATCACAACTGACACTGCAGAAATACAAAGGATTATAAAAGACTACTACAAACAACTGTAGGCCAATAAAATGGACAGCCACAAAGAAATGGACAAATTCTTGGAAAGGTACAATTTTCCAAGACTGAACCAGGAAGAATTAGAAAATATAAACAAACCTATCACAAGTAATGAAATTGAAACCATAATTAAAAATCTTCCAACAAACAGAAGTCCAGGACCAGATGGCTTCAGAGGCAAATTCTTAGCAAACATTTAGAGAAGAGCTAACACTGATCCTTCTCAAACTCTTCCAAAAATTGCAGAGGGAGAAACACTCCCAAATTCATTCTACAAAGCCGCCATCACCCTGATACCAAAACCAGAAAAAGATATCACAAAAAAAGAAAATTATAGACCGATATCACTGATGAAGATAGATGCAAAAATCCAGAACAAAATACTAGCAAACAGAATCCAACAGCACATTAAAAGGATCATACACCATGATCAAGTGGGATTTATCCCAGGGATGCAAGGATTCTTCAACATATGCAAATCAATCAATGTGATACACCACATTAACAAATTAAGGAATAAAAACCATATGATCTTCTCAAAAGATGCAGAAAAAGTTTTGACAAAATTCAACACCATTTATGATAAAAACTATCCAGAAAATGGGCATAGAGGGAATCTACCTCAACATAATAAAGGCCATATATGACAAACCCACAGCAAGCATCATACTCAATGGTGAAAAACTGAAAGCATTTCCCCTAGGATCAGGAACAAGACAAGGATGTCCACTCTCGCCACTCGTATTCCACATGGTTTTGGAAGTCCTAGCCATGGCAATCAGAGAAGAAAAAGAAATAAAAGGAATACAATTGGAAAAGAGAAATTAAAACTGTCACTCTTTGCCTATGACATGATACTATACATAAAAAATCCTGAAGATACCACCAGAAAACTACTAGAACTAATCAATGAATTTGGTAAGGTTGCAGGATACAAAATTAATGCACAGAAATCTCTGGCATTCCTATACACCAACAATGAAAAATCAGAAACAGAAATTAAAGAAACACTCCCATTTACCATTGCAACAAAAAGAATAAAATACCTAGGAATAAACCTGCCCAAGGAGGCAAAAGACTTGCACTCAGAAAACTATAAAACACTGATGAAAGAAATCAAAGATGAGATAAACAGATGGAGAAATATACCATGTTCTTGGATTGGAAGAATCAATATTGCAAAAATGACTATACTGCCCAAAGCAATCTACAGATTCAATGCAATCCCTATCAAACTATCAATGGCATTCTTCACAGAATTAGAACAAAAAGTCTTACAATTTGTATGGAAACACAAAAGACCCCGAATAGCCAAAGCAATCTTGAGAAAGAAAAACAGACTTGGAGGAATCAGGCTCCCTGACTTCAAACTATACCACAAAGCTACAGTAATCAAGACAGTATCGTACTGGAACAAAAACAGAAATATAGATCAATGGTACAGGATAGAATGCCCAGAGATAAACCCACACACATATTGGCACCTAATTTATGACAAAGGAGGCAAGAACATACAATGGAGAATAGACAGCCTCTTCAATAAGTGGTGCTGGGAAAACTGGACAGCTACATGTAAAAGAATGAAATTAGAACATTACCTAACACCATACACAAAAATAAACTCCAAATGGATTAAAGACTTAAATGTAAGACCAGACACTATAAAACTCTTAGAGGAAAACATAGGAAAATCATTCTTGACATAAACCACAGAAAGATCTTTTTTGACCCACCTTCTAGAGTAACAAATAAAAACAAAAATAAACAAATGGGGCTTAATTAAACTTAAAAGCTTATGCACAGCAAAGGAAGCCATGAACAAGACAAAAAGACAACCCTCAGAATGGGAAAAAATATTTGCGAAAGAAACAGCAGACAAAGGATTAATCTCCAAAATATACAAACAGTTCATGGAGCTCAATATCAAAAAATCAAACAACCCAGTTAAAAAATGGGGGGGAAGACCTAAGTAGACATTTCACCAAAGAAGACATACAGATGGCCAAGAGGCACATGAAAAGATGCTCAACCTCACTAATTATTAGAGAAATGCAAATCAAAACTACAATGCGGTATCACCTCACGCTGGTCAGAATGGCCATTATCAAAAAAGCTAGAAACAATAAATGTTGGAAAAGGTGTGGTGAAAAGGGAACCCTCCTACACTGTTGGTGGAAATGTAAATTGATACAACCACTATGGAAAACAGTATGGAGGTTCCTTAAAAAACTAAAAATAGAACTACCATATGACCCAGCAATCCCACTACTGGGCATATCCCCTGAGAAAACCATAATTCAAAAAGAGACATGTACCACAATGTTCTTTGCAGCACTATTTGCAATAGCCAGGACATGGAACCAACCCTAATGTCCACTGACAGCTGAATGGATAAAGAAGATGTGGAACATATATACAATGGAATATTACTCAGCCATAAAAGGAAATGAAATTGAGTTATTTGTAGTGAGGTGGATGGACCTAGAGTCTGTCATACAGAGTGAAGTAAGTCAGAAAGGGAAAAACAAATACTGTATGCTAACGCATATATATGGAATCGAAAAAAAAAATGGTACTGACGAACCTAGTTTCAGGGCAGGAATAAAGAAGTAGACATAGAGAATGGACTTGATGACATGGGGTGGGGGGGCGAAGCTGGGGCAGAGTGAGAGTAGCATCGACGTATATACACTACCGAATGTAAAATAGTTGGCTGGTGGGAAGCAGCAGCATAGCACAGGGACATTGGCTCGGTGCTTTGCGATGACCTAGAGGGGTGGGATATGGAGGATGGGAGGGAGGCTCAAGAGGGAAGGGTATATGGGGACATGTGTATGCTTATGGCTGATTCACTATGTTGTGCAACAGAAACTAACACAGTATTGTGAAGCAATTATACTCCAATAAAAATGTATTTTAAAATAAATAAATAAACAATTTTGTGATAAAATTAATCAGATTTTAGATTAACAATAAAAAAGCAGACAAAAATTATTGGATGAAATTTTTTAAATTGACCAAGATGTGTGTGGGAGGATAAGTGAATTGGTCTGAGGAAACAACCCTTGTTAAGTTCCTCATATTAAATGAGGAGTACTCAAAAGATCCTATTTATTCCCAAAACTGAAAAATAGATACATATATTTTAAAGAATACCTTGGAATACTGTGAATTAACAATTGATTGGATAAGATGTTCTCTATACCTTCAAAAGTACTAGAGATACAAGCAAAAAGTCTTAATCTATGGAAATAATTTGCAAGTCTTAAAAAAAGGCAATATGACCAAAGATCAAGTAAATCACTATAAAATTGCAAATGTGATACAAATTAATTTTTGTAAATGAGAAAATTTACTTATAGGAAATTTAAAACTTTCTGCAAGGTCATATAATTACTTGGAATACATTTATTTTTTTGTGTGTATATGTACATATATTTCATAAATATATGTGTGTACATATCACATTTTGTCCAAAGGTTTTGAAATCCTTCACATGACAAGTTAAAATACAAAATTTAATTTTCTCAGTTCCTTGAGGACTGTCAAACACAAATCTGTGAATAAATATTTTCTTTCCATTGAGTCAGTATATTTTATGTGCACTATATATTTGCTTGGAGTATTTATCATTAGGAAAGAGTTATTTCAGAATTTCAGGATATAACTTGATGAGGAAGAACCATCACTTTTATGATATTTTATGAAATCTTTATGAACAGGTTGATATCACTGATTTGATAACATTTATTGAAGTTGTAAAGCATAAAGTAACTTCATAAGTTTTGTCTTTTACTCTTGGAAGTAGATATACTACAAATACCTACTGAACTTAGGGCAATGTGATTTATTATTTTTTATATACTTTTATATGATTTTTTAATCTAAAAACATTAGATTAAAGCTCTATGAAACTTTAAGACAAAGAGTAATGAAAATGCAAAAAAAATTAGCACTGGGGATTTTTATGGACTGAAATGTGTGCCCCCAAAATTCAGCCAATAAAGCATTGACTCCCAATGTGACTGTATTTTGAGGTAGGGACTTTAATGAGGTAAATAAAATTAAATTAAACCATAACGTTTGGGGCTGTAGTCTTATAGGACTGGTGCACTTATAGAAAGAGACACCAAAGATCTCTCTTTCTCTCCACAGGCGCAGAGGAAAAGTCACAGGGAGAAGGTGGCTGTCTGCAAGTCTGGAAAGAGAGATCTCACCAGAAAGCAACCCTGCTGGCACTTTGATCTTGGATTTCTAGCCTCCATAACTGTAAGAAAATTAATTTCTGCTGTTTAATCCACCCAATCTCTGGTATATTATTAAGGCAGCCTGATCTGACTAATAAAGGGATAAAAATGATGGGAGGAAATATAGAAGACTGTGGGGAAATCTACAAAGGTAACATCTCAGTCTTAAATTGGTAAATAAGATAGTTCTAAAATGAGGAAAATGATACTAGGAAAATGGAAAGATTAACTTAAGGTTAACTAAGAACTATATCAATTAAGTCTTAACATCAAAGTCTTTAATTAGTTCTTCTATAATGTATATAAATATAGCTAGGGAATAAAACAGGAAGCATACATAATTGCCAGAAATGATACTTAAAATTCAATGGACTATGTTTCTGTAAAGTTTGTTTCACACACCCTAACTTGTGAAAATCCTAAATGAGTGACTCTGCTTCAAGAAGTCTGTGTGTGTGAATGTGGTATGTTCTCTTTTTTCTTTTTTTTAATTAATTAATTTATTTTTGGCTGCATTAGGTGTTCATTGCTGCCCGTGGGCTTTCTCTAGTTGCAGACAGCAGGGGCTACTGTTCGTTGTGGTTCGCAGGCTTCTCATTGTGGTGGCTTCTCTTGTTGCAGAGCATGGTCTAGGTGCATGGGCTTCAGTAGTTGTGGCATGTGGCCTCAGTAGTTGTGGCTCTCGGGCTCTAGAGTGCAGGCTCAGTAGTTGCGGTGCACGGGCTTAGTTGCTCTGCGGCCTGTGGGATCTTCCTGGACCAGGACTCGAACCCATGTCCCCTGCATTGGCAGGCAGATTCTTAACCACTGCACCACCAGGGAAGTCCCAAATGTGGTATGTTCTATACTTTTATGGCCAGGATAATTTTTTAACTTTATAATTCATTTTTTAACAGAAAACAAATATACCTTTAGTTTTATGTACTTGACTCTGTAAACAAATCTAATGCATAAAATTAGTATTTAGGAGCATTCTGATATCGCTCAGTAATTGGCAAACACATTCATTTTAAATGTAAATAAGATGGTCAAAATATTCATAATATATATCATAGGCATTTTCAAGCTAATTATACCATAGATCCCTTATTATTAGCACTCAAGAGAATTTATATGTATCAGAATGTAAATAAAAAATGTTTGTGAAAGTACTGAAAGTACTTCAGTGTTACATTTTGTAGTTAAAGTACAAATCATTCAGGGAGTTATTCTAATGGTTTATTTTTTCATGGGAAATAAAATAAACACGATACCATATGTCTTAGTGTGATTAATTAGACTAGGTCATATTAATGTAGGCTTTGAGAGGAAAGAGGGGCTTACATATACACATGGAGGAATCTGAATGGTACTGTCCTTAATACTGAATCACATTGTTTGCTAGAGTCTTATTGTTTCTCCAATTTGGGATTATAGGCAGCCACTCTCTAACTCTACCTAAAACACTTTGGTTTTATTTTTATTTTAGTTTTTTAAAATTTCAGTATGACTATAATGTTCTACTAAAAAAAATTTAAAACGACTTATATTTCAATATCAATTTAGTTAAATTATTGTAACTTTTAAAAAGTGTTATCATGTTTCTGTTTCTTTTACAGACTCTGAAATGTTGTCCTAGTTCTTTCTCCCCATCCTAGTAACATGTCTGGCTCTCACAAAAGATAAGAATTTTACCATACCCGTCCACAGAACCCTTCCCACTTTAAATTTTTATTGTGAGAATCTAAAAAGGACACTTCATAACTTTTTTAGACATTAGATTCTCACACTAGGGTTCAGAAAAACAAGGTATTTATTATCATCTGCAACATGTAATGTCACATATGTGGAAATATTATATAGTCTTTGAGCAGCTTAAATCTAGAACATGACACATTTTTGTCTAATATAAATCTATGTAATAACAAGACTGATGAAAATAAGATATTCTATGAATAATGATGTGTTTTCAAAATTTTCAGAATACCTGTATGGTTAATCTTAGGCGGTTTATATGGGGGAGTGGAAGGAGGAAAAGAA
Source organism: Balaenoptera acutorostrata (assembly GCF_949987535.1). Lineage (NCBI taxonomy): Eukaryota > Metazoa > Chordata > Mammalia > Artiodactyla > Balaenopteridae > Balaenoptera > Balaenoptera acutorostrata. The sequence goes on from NC_080068.1 coordinate 82,786,068, forward strand.
ATGAGTATCTATGTTTAATCATGTACTGATGATGTCAGGATGAAATGATTGGAACTTATTCAGTAGACTACAGTAATCCATTTTGAGTTATTAAACAGGCAAGTAGGAAGACAAAAAATATTTTGGGAAGAATAATATTGCCACAATATACATTATGGAGAAACTTTAAAAGTGGAGTCATTACAGCCCAGTGAATTGTTCTATTACAGAAATGTATAAAGACAGCATGAATCAATGCAAAAGAAAAGGTATAAAGTTTTGTTGCATGAATAGATATAAGCAGGAGAGAGAGAAGTATAAAATGAATTTGGGATTTTGATTTAAAGAAGTGGAAGTATGTAATGCATTTAACAAAGTGAGAAATTAGATATATAGGGGAAATTCATGAATTCTCCTTTAGGTGTGTTCATGAAATGGAAGTGGAATATTCAGTAGGTAATAAACATATAGGACTTACTACATGTACACATATTTCTAAGCAGCTTACAGATATTTACTCATTCAATATCAAATAATATATTTTAGAATATGTAAATAATACTTTAGGCAATTGTCAGTATCTGGTTTAGAACTGCAAACTTTCCTACATGATCATCAGTATTTATCGTTGTTGCAGATCCACAGGTGCGTGGATGTGTATGGATGTGTGGGTGGGAGGTTTTGTAAAATCTCCTCTGACTCAATTTGTTCTTTGTAAAATTTGAACTAAGGTCGGCGCTAATAATAAGAGAATGGCACTACTGGAGAAATAAAGAGAAAGGAAAAGGTATGGAATAGTCATTTAGAAAAGTGGAAGAATGAGCGAGGGAAATATGATTTTTCCAGGCACTATTAAGGACCACTTGAGGTTTTTGATACTGACATTAAAGTGAGAGTAGTTAGCACTGTTTTATTTTGGTTTTTTGTTTTTTTGTCCTCAGATGCTTTCAGTTCTGGAGATACTGGCCTGCAATATGTTTACTCTTGGCTTTAACTAGGTTATTGCTTTAATCAAGCAAGTATATCAACAAGATAGAGGGGAGCAAAGATATTGATGGTGTGTGCATATGTGATAATTTATCCAAACATTTACTTGTTTATTTTCTTTTAGGTGGCTTTATTAGTAGGGTTTATCCAGAGAAACAAAACCAATAGGGTGTGTGTATGTTTACATATCTATGTATCTATATCTATCTGTATTTCCATATCTCTATCATCCATCTATCTATCTATCTATCTATTGAGATACAGAGACAGAGAGATAGAGAGAAAGGAAAGGAAAGCACTTTATTTATTTTAAGAAATTGCTTCATGTGCTTGTGGGGGCTGGTACATCTGAAAGCTGCAGGGCAGTTCTGCAGGCTGAAGACCCAAGGAGGAGGTGATATGTCAGTGCAGTCTTGGGTGATTGTAGTTTGGAACATAATTTCTTCTTTTTCCAGGCCTTTTCTCTTAAGGCCTTCAGCTGAATGTGAGACCCACCCACATTATATAGGGTAATCTACTTGTTCAAAGTCTACTGATTTAAATGTTAACTACATCTAAAAAATACCTTCACAGCAACATCTAGACTGGGGTTTGACCAAAAACTGGGTACCATAGTCTAGTCAAGTTGACACATAAAATTAACCAGCATAGTGGTTTATAATTTACATGCCATCACAAACATTGCAAAGTACTATCTTTTTGGGGTATGATACAAATATCTATAGGATATTTTAGGGTATGATATAAGTATTTATGTTATAATAGTATATTACTATATTATTATATTTTTACAATTTTTCTCTAAAGTGGAATTTGCTGGGAAAAGGTGTTTTTATGTGTTAAATATGAAATATATTATCTTCCAAAAATGCTACATTTAATGTACACTCTGAGTCTATGAAATTGCAAGATATATTTAAGGATTTTTCAGTAATTCTCTGTGACTACCAACCATAAAAAATATGATTTCATTTATTCACTGTTCAATCCAATGTATAATTACTGAGTTCCTTCTATTCTTCAGGCATTAGGGAAGTAATCATACAATTAAGTAATTGCCCTCAAGGAGCTTAAATCTAGTGGGGGAAATACAGACAATCAGATAATTATAAATGATGTGGAAAGTGCTATCATAGATGTCTGCACAGAATATTCAGCAGCATGCAGTAAGTGCCTTCTCACTTCTCTTAGAGTTTGGGAGGGAGGGACATCTGGGTTAAAGACTTAAAAACTAGCAGAGAGCCATAAAAAAGAAAGGGATGACATTTCAAAAACAAAACCCTGTATGAGCAAAGACTCAGAGGTTAGGAATTATATTGTGTCTCTGGGGACTCTATACAGTTTCACACTGTTTGAGCATGAAGTGTGAAGTCAGTCATGACAGAAAATGGGGCTGTGGAGCTAAGCAGTAGTCAGATCATGGATGACCTTGAAAGCTATTTTAATGAGCTTGCATTTTATGTGCTAGATGATGAGAGGATTTTACAGGGTGTTGAGCAGGACATGAAAATGATCATATTCACATTGCTGATGCATCGTGTGGAGAAAGGGTTTAAGCAGTGCAAGGGTGCAAGTGTGATGACAGAGTAACTGGGGGAACTGAAGTAAGATGTAGGTTTGAAATAGTTAGCAATGGCCAGACAAATGGGAACCTTATTTGAGTAACGAATTTCAACTTTATCCTACCTAAAAGGCAGGAATTCAGGCAGAGGATTAATATAATTAGATTTTAGAAAGATCACTTTCAATGATATAAAGGATGGATGGGAGTAGTAGGGATACTAGTTTGATGAAATTTAGTTAATATTTGCCAGACAAAAGATTACTGTCTGTAAAATTTTAAGGTATTCTATTAATTAGTGAGAAAAAGCTAAGTAATTCAAAATAAAAAGAGCACAGTGTGCTTTCCTATATTTTCCCAATTTTCTAAAATCCGTGTTTTCCATTTTTTAATGTAATGGGTTGTGATGAAGTCCAGAAAATAGTATTCATATCTTTCAGGTTATGAAGCAATTGGGTATTACAAGAACCAGTAGTGAAAGAGTAAACTGTTAACTTTATTACTGATGAAGATAAAGGTATCTAGGTAAGGTGGTATTTAACCCAAGTCTCTGCATTAGAGGAAGGCCCATTAGGAGGAGTGAACAGTAGATACTGAGCATCAATTTACCTTATCCCCCAATTCCTGAGCCATGTCACTTCTTTGGAAGGTTAAGGGGAAAGAGGGGGGCAAGAGTCATTCCCAGCTCTTTTTTCCCCTCTTAACCTACTGGATATAATCACAAGTCAATGACTGACCAGTAGAGTAGTTATGGTTACCACGTATCAGGATGATAAGTCTCTAACCTCACGAGACAATTCTCTAAATACCAATGACTGCTCCTTTGGTTCTCTCCCTTAGACCATTCGTCAGTAGAGTAGTTTAAGCTTATACTCTCAGAAGTCTCTGAAATGGGTCAGATTTGTCTTTAGTGAGTTTCTTTCGGGGTCATTCTGTTCACAAGCCTGAAAATTCATTTATCATTCAGTTTCCTATTACAAATTTTGTTCAGCCACATTGTTTAATATAAACTGAGATTCTGTAATAAGAGGAAATAAAATCATAAGAGAATTCTATTATTTAAACACTAGCTACTCCAATAATAAAATGTCAGCCACATTGAGATGCCCCCAATTTTAATAAAACCTTTTGCTATTTTCAAATTCCAAAGATAAATTGAACATTAAAGGTTTAAATTTTCTTGAAAAAGTTAAATTCAGAAAGTCAGAAAGAAAGAAATTTTAAAGTCAAATTTTATTATTTTAAACTTAAAAGTCTAAAATCCAAAATCATTGCTACATATTTTTCCAAAATCCATCCTCCTCACTATTTTTTTTTTTTTTTTCATTTTGGACAAAGTCAGTAGGAGAGTTCTCAATGCACGTGTGGGGTTTGGATTTTTTAGAAGCCGAGCTGTCTTTTATTGGAATGGCTGTGGTAATTTCTGGGTCTCAGAAGTTGTATTAATTTAACGTCAAATTTTTCTTTAGCTTTATTTTGAAAGAATTGAACGAGTTAAGAAGATGTGCAAGAATATACCAGCACTGAGCTTATATTTCCAAATTAGGAAAATATATATTCTAAGCCCTCAGGCTAATTATCTCAAGTTTAATTAACAATTCTGTTCCCAGAAATCTAGTTGTAGTTTTGTAAACACATACACACACCCACCATAGTATAAAACAACTGGTACTGAGTGAAGGTGGAGAAACCTTTGTATTTACCTTATTAGAATGCTAGTTGGCCTTTGCCAGTTGTCAGAAATTCATCACTTATGAACCTAAACTGACCTGGGTACTATACATTCTTAGGGGGCAACAATCCATATATCTACTCTTTCAGAGTAAAAACTGAGACATTTGAGAAGTTGCTGACTTCTCACAAAGTTCAGAATTTAGGGTGACTGGACTCATATTCCATGCCTTACTTGCCTATCCATTATATCCAATTATACTCCACTACCCCATCAATAATGAATTGGGTATAAAGTCTGAACATTAAAAGAAAAAAACTAAACAAACAAACAAAACTTCTTTCTTTAATGAGAAGGCATTCCTGGGTTGTGTGCTGCAGTGTTTCTACTGACTGTTATTACAGAATTGCTTAGGTCTGAGAAACCTGCCTCTTACCGAAGGATCTTTCCTCATATGCAGTGAATCCCTGCAGAGCCAGATTTAGTCCTTGTGGCACCAGATGCCTCCAGAGCATGTGTTCAAGCGACAGGAATCCAAGCTTAGTCAGCTCTTCTGCAGTTCCATTTGGGAACAAAATAAGTGCTAATTACATTATTAAGTTATAATAAGTAACGTCTTTCCCTAAGTATGATTTTCATTCATTCATATATCCACTCATTTATTTATTTAGTTTTTTTCTGTGAATATATGTGGTTTCCTCACTTATTCTTCCTTTTTCCTTTCCTCCCAAAGAAGACCTGAAGGTTAGAGCAATTTTTCTCAGATACCACTAACTGGTAGAGAGAATAGGTGGGATGTTCAGCAGAGAGAAAATTTTCTGAGATCCTAATGAACTGTAAGAGAGTGAGACTCATTAGTTACCTTACCAAGTAAAAGGGAAGGTGAGCAGATGTCATCCTATTTGGTGAAGCTTACTAAGATGCGTTAGAGTTATTCACGGTGCAGTTCGGCATAGGGGTCTATGTATATTTATTGCTATCTGGAAGCTCCATGTCTCTACTCCCTCCTCCCAAACTAGTTTTGGCTCTAGAGTTATAAAGTTATAACTTGGTAGATTTATTTAGGAACTTTTGATAACCTTTAATAGCTTTAAATAGCTAAGAAAAAAAGGATCCTTCTCCATTTCCACTATCCTTCATATTATTATCAGAGAAATCCTCCTTCATCAGTCAGCCTGCTCACTCACATAGTGGGTTTCTACTCTTCCCTAATGTGAAGAGCCAACTTGGCACTCAGGCTTGGTGTATTATACCTGCTATGCTCTTTTCTTCACCTCTTTTCTTTCTTGTTAATTCCCATCCAATTCCCATAGTTAATCATTTCAAATAACAGAGTCATGGCCATAATGGAGATAACCTGCCCAACGAAATTGGGTATACAGTACAAATTTTTAATATAAAATCTGTGTACCCTAAAAACATATATTTTTTAATCATTTTTATTGTAAAATAAAACTCATGTATACATAAATCATCATAAACAAATGAATTGCTTAATGATTGATTGTAAGACTAACTAACCCCCATATAGTTTTACACCCAGGTCAAGAAATGTAACTTTGCCACCCACCCTAGAAGTTCATCATGTGTCCCATCCCAATTTCAAATTCCGTTTCCCTGGGCTTCCTTGGTGGCGCAGTGGTTGAGAATCTGCCTGCTAATGCAGGGGACACGGGTTCGAGCCCTGGTCTGGGAAGATCCCACATGCCACAGAGCAGCTAGGCCCGTGAGCCACAATTACTGAGCCTGTGCGTCTGGAGCCTGTGCTCCGCAACAAGAGAGGCCGCGAAAGTGAGAGGCCCGCGCACAGCGATGAAGAGTGGCCCCCGCTTGCCACAACTAGAGAAAGCCCTCGCACAGAAACGAAGATCCAACACAACCATAAATAAATAAATAAATAAATAAATAAATAAATAAATTTAAAGATTAAACAGACCAACAAAATTAAAAAAAAAAAAGTTCCGTTTCCCTCAAAAGCAGTCATTATCCTGACTTTTATGGTAAACTCTTAAATTTTTTTTTACAGTTTTATCACTAAAAATACATTCCTAGACATGATAGTCTTGCCTATTTTTTTTAAAGTGGTGGTATATTTTGAAATTTTTTTATAAGTACCCTCTTCACTACTTTGATTTTCTTATATTTTATCTGTTGGTGTTCCAACGGTATTGCTGTTTTGGTATCGCTGACTGCATATGGGTAGCTGGATCCAGAGGCTTAACCAGAGTCTTGTTTGATCCCTTTGTCAAGACTATAGACAGAAGTGTCTTCTTGCAGTAGTAGAAGGTACACGATATCTAATTGCCTTAGAGATGCTGTTGGTATTCAACGCCTGGTATATCCAACAATTCATTAGGTGTTTGCAAAAATGGTGATACTAAGTCAATCACCTTTTTCTTATTTATTAGTTAAAATACTTTTTATAAAGAGATAAACACCTTACATCAACTAGTATTTGGTTATTCAGTGACACAGTTAGTATAGGAAAAATGGGCTAAGTATTTGCAATTTCCTCATGTTTACTGGTTTTCAAAATAATGAATGGATTCCCTGTCATCCTCCAAAGTGGACCAATAAGCTTTTTTTTTTAAATTAATTTTCAATTCACAAATTCAAATGAATGTAATGAGTTTCAAGCAATGGAAATTATTGCTCTGTTTGAAGCTTATAATTTCAAGTTAGTGGAAGATTCTTTGAGTTGGCACCTTTGGTTTGTTATTGTTGCTGTTTTGTTTGACATTACCCTAGTTGACTGATATGACCCTACTTCACTTTGATAGCCTCCTCAGTATTTGGTATGATTAAGATATTCCTGATTATTATATACATTTTCTGCTCCAGACTTGGATCAACATTTCTTCAAGGGGTGCTGGTTTCTTTTCATGGGTAATGGAATTTCAAACTACAATCTCAGCTCTAGAGATTCCTATTAGCTTCTGAGTTTGTCATTGTTTCTCAGCCTGATCATACTGATACTTCCAATTTAAATTTAGGCCTAGCTTTTAAAATTTAACATTTTGTTTTAAATCTACATTTTTTTTTCCATTCTGAGAACTCTTGTCCTAAATGACATAATGGATAAAACATTCGTCATTTTTTTCCATAAAATGGATATAGTATCACTTAGTTGTCTTTAACTTCATTCAAAACAATTTTGTTAGATTGCATGTGACAGCTGTCATATCAGAGTGCATTTTAAAAAGACATCAAAATTGGTGAATTTTTGTGTAGCCATTTTAATGTTGAAGATGGAAGAAAAAAAGCAACATTTTTGGCATACTATGCTTTATTATTTCAAGAAAGGTAAAAACACAACCGAAATGCAAAAAAAGATTTGTGCAGCATATGGAGAAAGTGCTGTGACTGATTGAACGTGTCAAAAGTGGTTTGCCAAGCTTTGTGCTGGAGATTTCTCTCTGGACAATGCTCCATGGTTGGGTAGAGCAGTTGAAGTTGATAGCGATCAAATCAAGACATTAATTGAGAACGATCAACATTACACCACATGGGAGATAGCTGACATACTCAAAATATCCAAATGAAGAACTGAAAATCATTTGCACCAGCTTGGTTATGTTCATCGCTTTGATGTTTGGGTTCCACATAAGTTAAGTGAAAAAAACCTTCTTGACCATATTTCCACACACGGTTCTCTACTTAAATGTAATGAAAATGTCCATTTTTAAAACAAATTGTGACGGGCAATGAAAAGTGAATACTGTACAATAATGTGGAATGGAAGAGATTGTGGGGCAAGAAAAATGAACCACCATCAACCACACCAAAGGCCTGTCTTCATCCAAAGAAGGTGATGTTGTGTATATGGTGGGATTGGAAGGGAGCCCTCTATTATGAGCTCCTTCTGGAAAACCAAATGATTATTTCCAACAAGTACTGTTCCCAATTAGACCAACTGAAAGCAGCACTCAACAAAAAGCATCCAGAATTTGTCAACAGAAAACGCATAATCTTCCATCAGGATAATGCAAGACAGCATGTTTCTTTGATGACCAGGCAAAAAAACTGTTACAGCTTGGCTGGGAAGTTCTGATTCATCCACCATATTCACTAGACACTGCACCTTCAGATTTCCATTTATTTAGGTCTTTACAAAATTCTCTTAATGGAAAAAATTTCAATTCCCTGGAAGACTGTAAAAGGTACCTGGAACAGTTCTTTGCTCAAAAAGACTGAAAGTTTTGGGACGATGGAATTATGAAGCTGTCTGAAAAATGTCAGAAGGTAGTGGAACAAAAGGGTGAATATGTTACTCAATTAAGTTCCTGGAGAAAATGAAAAATGTGTTTTTTATTTTTACTTAAAAACTGAAGGCGCTTTTGGGCCAACCCAATACTTCAACTATGAAATTTAAGGGGAAATAATTCAATCTATAATAATCTTTTTTGAAATTGAAGTATAGTTGATTTACAATATTATATTAGTTTCAGGTGTACAGCATAGTGATTCAGTATTTTTATAGTTTATACCACATTACAATTTATTATAAGATAATAGCTATAATTCCTTGTGCTGATACTTTTCTATTGTTGAATTATATTTGAATTGGTTTTCCTAAACTTTTAGAAGAAAGTGTGGTTCAGGTACTTTTTCTACCTTCACAGACATTCTTCTTAAGCTTGTGTAGTGAACAAATGCATGGTGACTTGAGTTTTAAGACTTCCTGGCTCTATCATCTCCTTCACTTTTATGTGGATTTTTACTTTCTAATATCAGTTTTCTACTAAATTTTGAGTTCAACTCTTAGCACTTTCTCCTCAATGTGGGGCCTATCCTGGAAAGAAGTTCTGTATGTTCAGGTTCAAGAGTTTATAGATGGCTACTCTAATCCTTTACAGGTCTTGCCATGGACCCTTTGCACTCACCCTTCTGGATTAGGCACAGCATCTCTCCATTTCAGCTGCTGTTCTGACGTCGTCTCACCAGGATCTCTACTGAGTACCTACTGATTATTTTGAAGCTCTTGTTTCTCAGGTCCATCAGATACCTTGTTGCTACCTTTGCTTTCTCCTGCACAGAAGCTGATACCATGCAGGTGTTTTTTTTCTGTGACTTGTATTTTTGAGTTCGTAAAGATACATTTTCACCTGGTTTAGTTTTAAGAGTGGTTCATGAGTTGCTTTTTTTTTTCTTTTTTTTAAATTCTACTATCTATTTCCTCTACTTGTTTTTATGTAGGGATTTGTAGACTCAAAAATGATGCCACCGTTGCTCTTTTCCCAGGATCGACACTACAGCAGGGAAATAAGCTTTATTTAAACTAATGTAACTACTCATTCCAATAATTATTTCCCCTTTTTTTCCTTCCTTAATTCTAACCACCCCCTCATTTGCCATTTCTACTTCCTGAGGCTGTTTAGGAAATGTGGCCTCAGTGGAACACCAGAGCATAAAGGAGTGAATTATCACCTCTTGAATTGTAAAATAGTGTTTCAAAATTTCTAAAAATCATAATAATTTGAAAAAAAGATTTTTATCTCCCAGAGTATATTTACATTCTAAATGTCAAAGTTATTTCAAAACAAAGACTAGATTTTGGAGAAACATTTCCTGATTTACAGGTTAGATTTTCTATCCTAGACTTGGTTTTGTGACTGGGCTGGAAGATTTTTTCACTGGGCTGGAAGTGTCATCAGAAGAAATAATAGAATTTAATAGTGTTGGAAATATCTGGGAAGGGACTTTGATCTAGAGTGTATATTTTAGGAAATGAATGTGTAGAGATGACTTCTGTCCTAATCCTTTCACAGAACCCCAGTAGAGAGTAGCTCAACAGAGGTGTCCTTTGCCAACACGGAGCAATAGTAGAAGAGAACTGGCTTTGTCAGTGCCAGGGGCATTGAGAGAGAGCCCTAAAGCACTTTCTGTAGAATGCACTGGAAGAGCAGCAGCTTGCCCTGTGGCTGGAGAGGGCACATCCATTTATCAAGTCAGAGGCAAGCCTCCAGAAATCTTTCAGAAGTGATAAGAGGCCACAGAAGCAATAACCTATTTGTCCTGTGCCAGCAGAGATAAGATGGGCTTTACCCTTTGTGGAAGATGGCAGAGAAGAGGAGGAAAAAGCCAGGATTCATGCAGTTTTAGAACATGTCAGACCTCTGCAGATGTCAGTGGGTCACCAAATACAGACCCCCAAGTTTATTCACCCCAAGGAGAAGAATAGCCGAGGGTGAGGTCTGGAGTGATTTTGAAAACACTGAAGTGAACATTTATTTTGTTACTATTACATGGACTAAATGCTTAAAATAATATTTGAGTTATTGATAAAACAAGATTTTTTGTTTTAATTACATAGTCCAAAGGCGATATTTGATGCTTGTGTTCTCTGGTGTTCTGCTGAGACCAGTTTCCCCAAATAGCTCTACATGGTTGAAATGGCAGGTGGGGGATGGGAAAAGTTAAAGAAAGGAAAAAAGGGAAGAACTTTTGAAATTAATAAAAATACTAGTTCAAATCAATGCTTGTGACTTGAAAATACCACCTCTCTATATCAAGTATTTTAGATACTAATTTTCAAATAATTGATATAAAGTGCTGTCTCTTAGCAGTTGTCTTCAATGTATGGACAATGAAATCTGAACTATCTGGGACCTCCAGAGAATGAATAATGTAAAACATTTAAATTTTTCTAATAACTTAGTTTTACTTCTTAAACACCAAGAGTTTGACAGTATTAGTAATTTCTACCTTGGACTCCTTCCAATATGTATTACAGATTTTCTACACTAATAAATAGTATAAAATAGTGTAGAAATAGAATTGAAACTTCTCTTTAAGATATATGATCTCAAATATTCAAACTAATTATTTTGTAACCCTTGTTTTCTGACCCTAAGCAGCAGCATCCATAACTTAAAAGTTAGGGGGTCCTGTGACACACAGCTCAGTGTCCCTAGGATCATTTCTACTCCACAGTTTCTTAGCCTCTGTGAAGGAAACTCTAAGGGGACTGTCTTGTAGCAGGCAGGAGAGGATTGGAATAAGAGTAATTACTTACCTAACAAAAAAGATAAATTTGGCAAATCAGATTCACAAGAATCAGAAATCTTATCCAGTAACTAGTATTACTAATAACTTCAAATATGCAAGCTATCAAAAGGCACAAGAAACACAAGGAGAGGACAGGCATATCGAGGTTGTCTCCCCAGATCCTTCCTTTGCTACATTAGATATGCACTCTGGCACAGAATGGTTGAGTCTCTAAGTGAAGAATGTGAAATATTACCTGACACATCTTGGAGCATTTAATTTATAAAACCTTTCCATTTTATGCACCAGCCTATGTGTAATTTTCCATAAATCTATAAACTCTGAGTTTATTTACCAAAAGCAAGAGAATTACATAGGTAAGAATCTTTCTCTTAGCAAATATCATTAGTCTACAACCAGGAAGGTCATTTAGTAGTGTATTTACAAGGAGATTAAACTATGTCATATGATTTTCCCCAGAAGAACCCCCCTCCCAATAAACAGGGTAAATGTATTACAGGAGAGTTTCTTTAAGTTCTGCCACCCCAATTACCCATAGAGATAAATAGCCCCTTACACAGACTTTTACTTATTCCTAGCATTTAATACCAAGTGTGTATTCATGTCTCTGTAGAAAGGACCTTTATATTGGAAAGAGTCTTCAAGACAACTCCCCCAACACACACACACATGCACACACACTCTACCACTAATACCACCACTACATAGCATTATTTCATAGAACCCTGGAATCTCCATTCTACTTAGATTTCATCTTTTTATCTCTCTTTAACAGCTATATTGCTGAAGAACTCCATTTATCCCGACATGCCTCAGAAATAATTCTATATAAACCCTCTTTTTAGATTGCTGAAATGCCTCCAGGCTCAGTCCTAGCATCCTTCCTTGTGGTTTCTCATCCAGGCCATTGCCTGGATTAATATTAATTAATTGTATTACATTAATGTATTATTACATTAATATGTAACTGAAACACCCATTTATATAACTCCTTCTTGAGCTTCAGACTGTTATATCAAGTACCTCCACTTGAGGATCTGATATGTGTCAGACTTAACATATTAAACACACACACACACACTTCCCAAATTTCTTCCTTGTTATTTTGCAAATATTTCCCATTTTGGTTAAACCACCATTCATCTCTTTTGTTGTTAGCATTAAAAATGCCAAAATTATAAATGATTCTTTCTTTGCTCATTCTTCACATTTAATTCACAAGCAAGTCTGGTCCATTCCCACCCCTCAACTGCCAGCAATACCATCTGTCAATCTTCACTGCTAATAACTTAGAGCAAGACACAAATTTACCCTTAACTGAACTATGGCAATGACTTCCTAACTGGTCCCCTATCACTCTTGCCCCTTTAAACTCCTTTTGCCATAGAGGGGCAGAAGTGATCTCTTATCTATGTCATTATAGGTTAAATTGTGTCCTCCCAAAATGATATATCAAAGTCCTAACCTCCAGTACCTCAGAATGTGACCTTATTTGGACATAGGGTCATTGCAGACATAATCAGTCAAGATGACTGGTGTTCTTATAGCAGATGGCCATATGAAGATGACACAGAGGGAGAACGTCATGAGAAGATCGAAGCAGAGACTGGAGTTGTACTGTCACAAGCCAAGAAATGTCTGAGGATATCCAGAAATGTCTGGAAGAAGCAAGGAACCATCCTCCATTAAAGGCTTTGGAGTGCGTGCTTCATGGCCAACACCTTGATTCAGACTTCTAACCTCTAAAACTGTGAGAGAATAAATTTCTGTCATTTTAAGGTACGCAGTTTGTGGTACTTTGTTGCAGTAGCTCTAGGAAACTAATACATTTGTAGATCAGATCCAGTTAATCCTCTGCTTAACACCCTCCCCTGACTTCATAGAGCAACCTTATCATGGCCTCATAGTCTACAATGTCTTAACTCCATCTTCTTGACCAAAACTCATCTCAGACTTCTATCACTCTCAACACTACACCCCCAAGAGACTACTCCACTACACAGTGGTCTCTTCTCTTCTCCTCTTCCACAGGCCAAACCTAGGCCTTGCCTTTCTCTGGACTGGGAAGCTCTTTGGGCTATTTCCATCTGGTATATGTACCGTATATTACTAAATTGTCTGTCTTGCTTCTCATCATTCAGATCTCAACTCAAGGGACATGTCTCTAGAGGGGCCAACACTGAGTGCCCTCTGAGTCTTTCTTTATTGAATTACCTTATTTCTTCAATAGCACTTTTCACTATTCAATATTATTTTGTTCATAAATATTTTTGTCCTTTTCGTGTAGAATGAATAGGGACATCATCTCTCTCGTCCAATACTGTATTCCTAGAATATGACAGGCACTCAATAAAAACTTGTTAGATAAATAAATACATCCTTCTGTAATAACACTACAGAAAAAGGTCAGTATAATACTCCATATTGTAAACTCTCTGCATTTCCTTTTGCTGTGCCTTGAGGCAAGACAGACAGCCTTGTCTTTCCTATCCTTCTTCCTTCAATAAATGGTACTAGATTTGCTCATATTTCTGTATTCTTCTCAGTTTCCAGCTCATAATTTGAACTGTGTGAATGAAGTCCACCTACTGTTTCATTCTCAATTCTGATCATTTCTATGAGAGCCTTGAAATTTATGTACTATTGTTAGAAGAATACTGCCATTTAGGAGGACCCAGACATTCAATCTTGAGTGTGACTGTCCACAGCAGCCTTTTTTCTTCATCTGATGATTTTGCTTCTATTCTGCCATTAGTCTGCAAAGCCAATAACAAGACTTGTAGAATTGTTTGGGGGATAATTGTAGAATTTGAGACTGATTGCTTCTTATATGAGTAAACCAAAGAACTGTGCTCATGAAATTTGAGGCACCTGTTTTGTTTTTTAAGAGTCTTTTTTCTCCATGATCTTTGATATTAGTGTCTGTTGAACTTCTAGGGCAGCTAAATTTTAGGTAATTAAGGCACTGTATATTGCTAAATTGTCTGTCTATTTATCTATCTATCTTCCTATCTATAGTTTAAAAAATTTAATTGTGCTCCCAAAAGTATGAAGATACATATATGTAAGGTGTATTTGTGTGAATGGTGTAGGGTGACCAACTGTCCTGGTTTGGGACTGAGGGATTTCACTGGCAAAACTAGGGTGATCTTGGCCAAATTGGGGTGGTTGGTCACACTTGTGGCTGAATATGTTGTGTTTGTCCCTGACACGAAGGTATTTTTGTATATTATGACGTTTAATATATACTCATATATAATTGTATGAGATGAATATTATCATTATCCCCATAATCCAAATTAGAATTCAAGAGCAGTAGCTTCATGTCCTGGGTTACACAGCTAAATTCTGCCAAAGCTCGAGTTCAAACCCAGCTTTGTCCTTAGAGTCTGAGATCTTTAGAATGTACAGAAATAGATGGGTTCCATTAGGTCACTTTTAGTGGGTCACTCACTAAAAGTGACCTAATGAAGAAAATTCCAGGAGACAACAAGTATTCTGTGGCCTGAGCATTTTATGACTTGTGCTGATATTACAGATTATTTATAATAATCTCATTTATACAAAACTGAGAAATATAATGTTTATAAAAACTGTCTAAAATCGAAGTATTTTTGTCAGAATTGTTCTTTCGATGAAATTTGTGTACATTTTTTAAACTGCCAGAAGAGTGTTAATATTTTATGAAAAGGTCATAATTGCATTTATAATTGAATCAGGACTTCTAATCTGGATTTCATTATGTAAGTTGCTTGGCCTCTGACAATAAAAAAAAAAAAAAAATTACTCTCATATATTTCTACCCAAAGTGCTACATAGAATCTGACTGTGGTAAAATGAGTTGATTTAAAAATTGTATTTCAAGAGGGCAGATGGCAAAAGCAAGAAGAACTATAATTCTGCCACCCACGGAACAAAAACCACAATCACAGGAAGATAGACAAAAGGAAAAGGCAGAGGACTATGTCACAGATGAAGGAACAAGATAAAACCCAAGAAAAACAACTAAATGAAGCGGAGATAGGCAACCTTCCAGAAAAAGAATTCAGAATAATGATAGTGAAGATGATCCAGGACCTCGGAAAAAGAATGGAAGCAAAGACTGAGAAGATGCAAGAAATGTTTAACAAAGACCTAGAAGAATTAAAGAACAAACAGAGATGAACAATATAATAAGTGAAATGAAAAATACACTAGAAGGAATCAATAGCAGAAAAACTGAGGCAGAAAAATGGATAAGTGACCTGGAAGACAGAATGGTGGAAATCACGGCCATGGAACAGAATAAAGATAAAAGACTGAAAAGAAATGAAGACAGCCTAAGAGACTTCTGGGGCAACATCAAATGCACCAACATTTGCATTATAGGGGTTCCAGGAGGAGAAGAGAGAGAGAGAAAGGACCCAAGAAAATATTTGAAGAGATGATTATAGTCGAACACTTCCCTAACATGGGAAAGGAAATAGCCACCCAAGTCCAGGAAGTGCAGAGAGTCCCAGGCAGGCTAAACCCAAGGAGAAACAGGCCAAGACACATAGTAATCAAACTGACAAAAATTAAAGACAAAGAAAAGTTATTAAAAGCAACAAGGGAAAAATGACAAATAGCATGAAAGGGAACTCACATAAGATTAACAGCTGATTTCTCAGCAGAAACTCTGCAAGCCAGAAGGGATTTGTACGATATACTTAAAGTGATGAAAGGGAAGGACCTACAACCAAGAATATTCTACCCAGCAAGGATCTCATTCAGATTTGATGGAGAAATCAAAAGCTTTACAAACAAGCAAAACTAAGAGAATTCAGCACCACCAAACCAGCTTTACAACAAATGCTAAGGGAACTTCTCTAAGTGGGAAACACAAGAGAAGAAAAGGACCTACAAAAACAAACCCCCAAAATTTAAGAAAATAGTAATAAGTATATACATATCAATAATTACCTTAAATGTAAATGGATTAAACGCTCCAACCAAAAGACACAGACTGGCTGAACGAATACAAAAACAAGACCCATATATATGCTGTCTACAAGACACCCACTTCTGACCTAGGGACACATACAGACTGAAAGTGAGGGGATGGAAAAAGATATTGCATGCAAATGGAAATCAAAAGAAAGCTGGAATAGCAATACTCATGTCAGAAAAAAATAGACTTTAAAAAAAAAGAATGTTACAAGAGACCAGGAAGGACACTACATTATGATCAAAGGATCAATCCAAGAAGAAGATATAACAATTGTAAATATTTATGCACCCAACATAGGAGCACCTCAATACATAAGGCAAATGCTAACAGCTATAAAAGAGAAAATCAACAATAACACAATAATAGTGGGGGACTTTAAAACCTCACTTACACCAATGGACAGATCATCCAGACAGAAAATTAATAAGGAAACACAAGCTTTAAATGACACAATAGACCAAATTGATTTAATTGATATTTATAGGACATTCCTTCTGAAAACAGCAGATTACACTTTCTTCTCAAGTGCACATGGAACATTCTCCAGGATAGATCACATCCTGGGTCACAAATCAAGACATGGTAGATTTAAGAAAATTGAAATCATATCAAACATCTTTTCCAACCACAATGTTATGAGATTAGAAATCAATTCCAGGGAAAAGAATGTAAAAAACACAAACACATGGAGACTAAACAACACGTTACTAAATAACCAAGAGATCACTGAAGAAATCAAAGAGGAAATCAAAAATACCTAGAGACATATGACAACAAAACCACGACAAACCAAAACCTATGAGATACAGAAAAAGCAGTTCTAAGAGGGAAGTTTATAGCAATAAAATCCTACCTCAGGAAACAAGAAAAATCTCAAATAAACAATCTAACCTTACACCTAAACGAACTAGAGAAAGAAGAACAACAAAACCCAAAGTTAGCAGAAGGAAAGAAATCATAAAGATTGGAGCAGAAATAAATGAAACAGAAACAAAGAAAACAATAGCAAAGATCAATAAAACTAAAAGCTGGTTCTTTGAGAAGATAAACAAAATTGATAAACCATTATCGAGACTCATCAAGAAAAAGAGGGAGAGGATTCAAGTCAATAAAATTGGAAATGAAAAAGGAGAAGTTACAATGGACACCGCAGAAATACAAAGCATTATAAGAGACTATTATAAGCAACTCTATGCCAACAAAATGGACAACCTCAAAGAAATGGACAAATTCTTACAAAGGTATAAGCTCCCAAGACTGAACCAGGAAGAAATAGAAAATATGAACAGACCAATCACAAGTAATGAAATTGAAACTGGGATTAAAAACCTTCCAACAAACAAAAGTCCAGGACCAGATGGCTTCACAGGTGAATTCTATCAAACATTTAGAGAAGAGCTAACACCCATCCTTCTCAAACTCTTCTAAAAAATTGCAGAGGAAGGAACACTCCCAAACTCATTCTACAAGGCCACTATCACCCTGATACAAAACCAGACAAAGATACTACAAGAAAAGAAAATTACAGACCAATATCACTGATGAATATGGATGCAAAAATCCTCAAGAAAATACTAGCAAACAGAATCCAACAGTACATTAAAAGGATCATACACCATGATCAAGTGGGATTTATCCCAGGGATGCAAGGATTCTTCAACATACACAAATCAATCATTGTGATATACCATATTAACAAATTGAAGAATAAAAATCATATTATCATCTCAATAGATGCAGAAAAAGCTTTTGACCAAATTCAACACCCATTTGTGATAAAAACTATCCAGAAAGTGGGCATAGAGGGAACCTACCTCAACATAATAAAGGCCATACATGACCAACCCACAGCAAGCATCATACCCAATGGTGAAAAATTGAAAGCATTTTCTTTAAGATCAGGAACAAGACAAGGATGTCCACTCTCATCACTATTATTCAACATAGTTTTGGAAGTCCAAGCCACAGAAATCAGAGAAGAAAAAGAAATAAAAGGAATAGAAATTGGAAAAGAAGAAGTAAAACTGTCACTGTTTGCAGATGACATGATACTATACATAGGTAATCTTAAAGATGCCACCAGAAAACTACTAGAGCTAATCAATGAATTTGGTAAAGTTGCAGGATACAAAATTAATGCACAGAAATCTCTTGCATTCCTATACACTAACAACAGAAGATCAGAAAGAGAAATTAAGGAAACAATCCCATTCACCACTGCAACAAAAGAATAAAATACCTAGGAATAAACCTACCTAAGGAGGTAAAAGACCTGTACTCAGAAAACTATAAGACACTGATGAAAGAAATCAAAGATGACACAAACACATGGAGAGATAGATATACCATGTTCTTGGATTGGAAGAGTCAATATTGTGAAAATGACTATACTGCCCAAAGCAATTTACAGATTCAATGCAATCCCTATGAAATTACCAATAGCATTTTTTACAGAACTAGAAGAAAAAAGTCTTAAAATTTGCATGGAGAAAAAAAAGACCCTGAACAGCCAAAGCAATCTTGAGAAAAAAAACGAAGCCAGAGGAATCAGACTCCCTCACTTCAGACTATACTACAAAGCTCAGTGATCAAGACAATATGGTAATGGCACAAAAACAGATATATAAATCAATGGAACAGGATGGAAGACCCAGAGATAAACCTATGTACTTATGGTCAACTAATATATGATAAAGGAGGCAAGGATATACAATGGAGAAAAGACAGCCTTTTCAATAAGTGGTGCTGGGAAAACTGGACAGCTACATGTAAAAGAATGAAATTAGAACACTCCCTAACACCATACACAAAAATAAACTCAAAATGGATTAAAGACCTAAATGTAAGACCGGACACTATAAAACTCTTAGAGGAAACATAGGAAGAACACTCTTTGACATAAACATAAATCACAGCAAGATCTTTTTTGACCCACCTCTTAAAGTAATGGAAATAAAACAAAAATAAACAAATGGGACCTAATGAAACTTAAAAGCTTTTGCATACCAAAGGAAACTCTAAACAAGATGAAAAGACAGCTCTCAGAATGGGAGAAAATATTTGCAAATGAAGAAAGTGACAAAGGATTAATCTCCAAAATATATAAATAGCTCATGCAGCTGAATATCAAAAAAACCAGATAACCCAATCCAAAAATGGGCAGAAGACCTAAATAGACATTTATCCAAAGAAGACATACAGATGGCCAAGAGGCATATGAAAACCTGCTCATCATCACTAACTATTAGAGAAATGCAAATCAAAACTAAAATAAAGTATCACCTCACACCGGTTACAATGGGCATCATCAGAAAATCTACAAACAATAAATGCTGGACAGGGTGTGGAGAAAAGGGAACCCTCTTGCACTGTTGGTGGGAATGTAAATTGATACAGCCACTATAGAGAACAGTATGGAGGTTCCTTAAAAAACTAAAAATAGAATTACCATATGAGCCAGCAATCCACTATTGGGCATATGCCCAGAGAAAACCGTAATTCAAAAAGATACATGCACCTCAATATTCACTGCAGCACCATTTACAATAGCCAGGACATGGAAGCAACATAAATGTCCATCAACAGATGAGTGGATAAAGAAGATGTGGTACATACATGCAATGAATTTTACTCAGCCATAAAAAGGAATGAAATTGGGTCATTTGTAGAGATGTGGATGGACCTAGAGACTGTTATACAGAGTGAAGTAAGTCAGAAAGAGAAAAACAAATATTGTATATTAATGCATATATGTGGAATCTAGAAAAATGGTTCAGATGAACTGGTTTGCAAGGCAGAAATAGAGACATAGTTGTAGAGAATAAGCATATGGACACCAAGGTGGGAGTGGGATGAACTGGGAGATTGGGATTGACATATATACACTGATATGTATGAAATAGATAACTAATAAGAACCTGCTGTATAGCACAGAGAACTCCACTTCACTGTACAGTAGAAACTGACACAACACTGTAAAACAACTATACCCCAATAAAAAATTTTTTTATTTCACAAATTAAACAATTTAGACTATCACTAGATTGCCTGTACCTATTATGCACACATATAACAGCTTGAATCGGAAAAATGCAGAACAGCAATAGTCAAATTGTCCTTTTTAATTGTACATTAATTGTGATAAATTTCTTGAGCACTTAATATGGTTTGAGAATTGTTCCATATCGTTAATATTTTAAACATACTGTAAATGGTTTTTATATTTGACACAATATAATACAGAAATAAATTCAATACCATAGTTAATAGGTAAAGATCTAGATTATACATTTTAAACAATATAAAATTCCAAGTATTCAGGCATAATTGTCTATATTTCTTTGAAGGAAATGTTTCCAGTGAATGTTCATCTCCCTGCAACATGGTATTGTTATCAAGAACATGCCCGCTGTGTTCAGATGGCGTGTGTTTGAATCCCAGCTCTGTTGGTTGTGAATTATATAGTCATGGATAAATTACCTAACTTCTCAATGTCTCAGGTCCTTGGTCTTTACGGTTCTTACTTCTTCTAGTGTTTGATTAGTTGAGCTAATATCTGTACGTCACTTAGAACTGTGGCTGACACAGTGAGCTTACCCATGTGTCTTTCTATATATAGCCTTCGATTTTTAAATAAATTATAGACCACATTGTTGCATGCATTATTTTAAATATCAGTTTTAGTTTAGTTAATATTACTGCTAGCACACTTTAAAATATCTCAAATATCCTGTCGGTGAAATTAAGATGTAAACAATAAATGGGTTTGTATTCTTTGAGTGAGAATGACTATTAATATTCACTTCTTTACATCGAAATTGAAATAAAAGGCGCTATGTTTCTATGCTGTGTAAGTGTACAGCTGACACATTCCAAACGCTTGCTGGAAGAACTGTTACTGAGCATGTCCCAGAGGTACAGAGTCAGCAAAAATTTCCCAGTCCTGTTATCCTGAGGAATTGTGTCTCTAACAGATTGCCAGGAAAGATTAACTGCTGCAGGTAGAACAGCTGCTGGTTCAAACAATTTTGATCTTTTGATAGCTCGTGTTCATTCTGTTCCCAGGCGGAATTGGCCCACTTGTTAAGGAGAGCTGCAGGTAGTCCAGCTGCTGGTTTGAAAAGTCTGGTTTTCTTATACGTTGTGTTCATTGTGTTTTGACATAGAATTGGCTCAGTTGTTTTTGGAAAGGCCCCAAGGGAAAGTTTTTACAAAATAGTTTCATAACCTTTTCAAGGAGACAAAATACCTCCCATGTTTACTTCCTTTGGCAAGTAAAATAGGCCATTCAGGAAATCCAGCTGTAAAACTTTTGCCCTAAAATGTATTGAAGAGAGTGGTATAGAGTTCAATAAATTAATCAGGGAATTGATAAATGGCCAGACTTTCATGATTAGCTTTTTCATTTTTAAATGGATATTTGGCCATTACAATTGAGATTCCTGCATTTGTGTGTAGGAAGGCTTCTGTGCACTTGAAACATCAAAAGGAAATTGTTCTGCTGAAGCATACTTTAGAGAAAGTTAATCGCCCATCACTACAGGACTTTCCCCACTCAGAGTACAGTAGCAGGGCTTTTGGATTGTGTTCATCACAGCCTTTTAAACATTTAAAATTATCAAAAAGAATGTATATTTTATACAGGCATATTTGTAAACATATATAGTATTTACAACAATAGTATCCAGATGCTATATATAGCTGCATGCTATTAAGGTGAATTTCCTTCTGATCCTCTGGGTTTTTGATTCTAGATATTCTGAAATCCAATTCTGAGTTTCATGCCACTACATTCCCCTACCACCAATGAATAAAAGTTACATGCAAAGTGATTAACATATGATTGGAGAAATCACTTTCTAGTACATTTGTTCTTCTTTGTGGAAAATTACTGGGCAATAAAAAAATCTATATGCAAATCTCTTCCTATTTTAATTAAAATCTTTAGCTGACTCTAATATCATTTTTATATTTTTGGCATACTCTATATCTTTGTGCTTCTCAGATGCAACCCTCGTTTAAATCCTTCCTGATAAGAAATAAACAATGAAATCATTAATTTAAATAGTAAAAACATAATTTTGATTAAATACTAGTAGCATAAAACATCATTAAAGAGAAAAACCACAGGCCCCAAATGGTGCTAAAGTCCATGATACCAAACCTAGATTTAATACCTAACCTAACTATAGTTTCGACCTTCCTCAGAAATGTAATCTTAATCATCCAGAAATTTTCTGGTCTGTACCAATGGGGTAATCTGTCATGTGGGCCCTCTCTATTCTCCCCTCACCACCAGCCCACCTCCAGGAAGAAGAGGCAGTCTGCATGCTAAAACATTTGCTGTTCTCTTTCCAGGGAAAAGAGGATGTCCTGGCCTAAAATAATCCTTTCTTTTCTTTTGCTAATAGCTCCCTTGCCCCACCCTTCTCCCTACAAAACCCTCCACTGTGTATAAGCCCTCAGTGCACCCAAGTTGCTAGAAGGGATGCTGCCTGATTCATTGATTGCGAATAAAGCCAATTAGATTTTCAAATTTACTCAGATGAATTTTGTTTTTTAAGAACATGTAGCTTATTAATCCATTGGTTTTCAAAAGATAAACTATAATTTAATCAGTTGTTGAATGACTGACCTATCATAAATGTAGAGAAAAAAGATGATGAAATATAAAGTTTTGTCCCATAATTGTTTTGAATACCAGTGTATACCCAACATAAAGTACAGCATATGACATAGAGTAGTTAATTAGGCAATTAATAAATAAGAAAAATGCATTGTAAATCTTCCCTTTAATATAGGAATTGGTTACCATATAGGTAAACATCTACTCATATCTATGACTAGATAAACAACTGTCTTCAATATTCTAAGATTTCTACCTGAGACAATGAACATAATTTATGATAAATCAACTAGGCATGATGTATTTTAACAAACTAGCAAGAGCATTCTAGAAATGACAAAATAGCTGGTGTTGGTTCTAATACTCATGGAAATAACAATTGCAAACACTGTACAAAATATAAAGAAACTCTTCAAAGGCCCTGAGGAATGGCCATAGCAAGCAGATATTAAAAGAGAGTCAACCTTTGAAAGAAGAAAACCACACTCACTGGGTGACATTCACAATTATATTACATTTCCCTGAAGTCATGCCCCTGTCAGTGTGACATGAGGCCGCTTGAAATATAAGCAGAAAGGTACAGTTTTATTGACTTAAGGTGTCCAAGGAGAGCATTTAGGGCTGTCAGAGTAAATGAACATTGTTTGGGGGTGAGTGGGTGTCCAGGAAAGGAGGAAGACCTAAAATCTGTGAGTAGGTTCCCATCAAATATTTGCCTGACTCTAAACTTCATGTGTTTGGGGTTCCTGCTAAAAATGACAGCCGGAAAGCTAAAAGAATTGGACATATATTTTAGCTGATGCCTATTGCAATAGAAACAGTTTGCCATTTGAGTTCTGCTGAGTTTGATGAGTTTGATAAACAACTCATGCTTTACACAAATCTGCACTGTCCAATATTAAAATCAAGCCTCCACAGATTCTTGGTGATTATGTACTAATTTGTCTGCCTGCTACAACAATAAGCAAGCATCTTTAGAGAACATAATAGAACCAGGGAAAATGTCCTCAATAAATGAAAAGTCACTAGGCATGTGTAGGACAAGAAAATGTGGTATATAGTCAAGAAAAAAGCAGTCAATAGGAACAGACCCCAAGGTGACTCAGATGTTGGAATTAGCAGACTGGCACTTTAAAACAGCTATTATAAAAGCTCAAAAATTTAAAGAAAAAGACAGCTATAATAAGTAAATAGATGGGAAGTCTCACTAGCAAAATAGAAACTACAAGAAAAAAAATCAAATTGAAATTCTAAAGTTGAAAATTACAGTGTCTTAGGGGTAAGGGGGGGGAGAGAGAAACTGGAAGATTGGGATTGACATATACACACTAGTATATATAAAATAGATAACTAATAAGGACCTACTGTATAGCACAGGGAACTCTACTCAATACTCTATAATGTCCTATATGGGAAAAGGATCTAAAAAAGAGTGGATATATGTATAAGTATAACAGATTCACTTTGCTGTACACCTGAAACCAATACAACATTGTAAATCGACTATATCCCAATAAAAAAATTTTTTTAAAAAGCTACGAAGATATATTGTACAACACAGGGGCTATATTTTATAGTAACTATATATAACCTTTAAAAGTTGTGAATCACTATATTGTACACCTGTAACTTATACAACATTGTACATCAACTATACTTCAATTTAAAAAAAGTGGAAAAAAGAAAAACAATAGTGTCTTAAATTTTAAAAAAAATTACTGGATGACCCTAATAGTATTTTTGGTGATTGCAGAAAAAGGATCAGTAAATATGAAGACAGATCAATAGAAATTATCTAATCTGAGGAACAGAGAGAAAAGGATTTAAGAAGAAAAATCAATGAAAAGAACATCAGTGACCTGTGTGGCATTAGCAGGCAGTCTAAGGTATGTGTAATAAATTTTGTAACAGTCTACTGTGCTTGTCTATACTTTCCATCATTTCATTTTTTATTTATTTCCTTCTTAGTTTTAACCACATCTACAATCATCTCATATAATATTTTAAAATTTCATTATCTTAATCTTTGTAACACATAATTGAAATTGGCTCTGATAACTTACAGTTTTGTTGGGGCTACCTGCATTTGTTGGACTAAGGGATATCATAGTCTGGCTTTCTTATGATATTAAGAATAAAATCTGATGTAGAGAGACATGGGGAGCCCCTGAAAATTCCAGCATTTGGATCATACTTCATTTTCCTTAAATATTTGCTTTTCAAACTTTTATACATCAAGAAACACAGATAAAATGATGCTGTTTTTACAGAATACTGAAGAAAATGAAAAACCCTCTTGTGGCCAGAGATACCCAGACTGGGCCCCCTCAAGTCTCTCAGACCCAAGGCTGAGAGAATCAAAGTCTTGACTCACCTTTAAATCATTTGTAGCTCCTTGATTAGGACATTCTGCCTAATCTACATCTATTGATCAGCTTCAGCAAGTTGAATGTACTAAAGGTTACTAATTCAATCAATCAATCAATCAATCATTCTTTATTTATTACACAAATATTATTAAGCTTCCTATGTGCCAAGCACTGATTTAAGTATATGTTTATTTCAGTGAACAAAATCTTTTCTTGTTAAATTTGCATTCTGATAGTAGTTGACAGACAAAAAATTAAATGATATAAGACAATCATAAGTACTTTAGAAAAAAATCAGACAAACTAAGAAGATTTTGAGTAACGGGCATTAAAGTTTTCAATAGATCAGTCAAAGGAGCCTCACTAAGAAAGTGTCATTTGAGCAAAGACTTGAAGGAGAGGATGCAAGAGGGGAAGATATGAATGTGTTAAGGGAAAATATTTTAGGTAGAGAAAGAGCCAGTGTGAGTCCCTGAGGTGGAGGAATGCTTGACATTTTTAAGGAACATTGAGGAGACAACTGTTGC
Organism: Balaenoptera acutorostrata; assembly: GCF_949987535.1. Lineage (NCBI taxonomy): Eukaryota > Metazoa > Chordata > Mammalia > Artiodactyla > Balaenopteridae > Balaenoptera > Balaenoptera acutorostrata. The sequence goes on from NC_080068.1 coordinate 82,811,765, forward strand.
TAGAAAATAGTGCACAAGAGAAGATTAGTCTGGAAGAAGTACAACTAACTTAGGTCCTATTAGCCATTATAAATTCTCTGACTTTTACTCTCAAGAAAATGGGCAGCCATTGGAGGCATTTGAATAGAGAAATGCCATTGGCTAAGTTGCATTTTGAAAAAGGATCACCATAACTGCTGAGCTAAGAATGGATTATTAGAGGGAAGGTTAAGGGTAGAAGCAAGGAGCCAGTTGCAATAATATGACAGACTGAATTTTCTTCTTATATGATGGCATTGCGACAGCTAAACCATGTTTGGTTTACTGGATTATAACATGGCCAGCGTAGATCTCTTTTCAGTTGGAGAAGATTTAAGAACTGATTCATGGATTAATATTCTTCCAGATTTTTAGGATTCATCATCTTACATAGATTAATGAACAAGCCACTGTTTTAAAATTGTTCTTTCTCTACTACCAATACCAGTTTCAGGGTATTGAGGGAGACAGGTTCCTTTTAATGTATAGTAAAATTACTTTTCACTTTTTCATATTCAAAGACTGTGTAGGCCATTACTCTACTTAAAGTTATGGCACTTTCTTATAAATCTAGGTTTGAGCCCTTGTTTTTCAAATACAGAGCAGGTGAAAGTACTTCTCCAGGTGGAGGGTGAGACCATCTTCAAGCATTACAAAGTCTCATTTTTCACCTTTCACATGCTTATCACGAAAACATGCTTGCTGATGTGTATTCTCTTAGATAAAAATGTCTTTTGGATCTGTTCATCCCTTAGCAAATGAATCAATATTTGATGGTTAATTAGTTTGTATGGCTGCAAATATTGATTTTGTTGAGCAAAATTGTGTGAACAAAGTTCTGCAAAGGTACCAGCATATTAATCAAGAATGCTAGAACACTCCCCCACACACACACACATACACACACACATGTCACACCAATGACCTCATCACTAAACATTCTAATACAAAAGTGAAGTTGGTTCTGACAGCTTACATTTCTACTGGGGCTAATGGATTTTGTTGCGCTAAGAGTTTTTAAATGGAGAATGAATTCAAATTTAAAATGCTCTTATATCCTGATATAAGAGTAATTAAGCACATTCATTTTACTAAAACACAGATCTAAATTCAAGTCAGAGTTTTGAACTTAATATATATATCAACTTGGAAAATAACTAAGGCTCCCTAAAGTTCAGTTTCCTTTTCTCTAAAGTGGAGAAAATTATAGTCTCTGTCTCATAGGTTTTAGAAAAATTAAATGAGATAATACATGTAAAGAGCTACCATAGTTTCTGTCATAGAATAGATATTCAATACATGCTAGCTATCATCACTATGGTTAGCAGCAGTATAGTTCTTTATATTAAGGTCATTAGTAGTAGTACACGTGGGATTCTTATCAAATAGGGAAAAGCAGCATCATGGGTCTATATCTGTTTCTCTCAATAAAGATAACTTAGATTGAAATAAGTATGTATATAAGTAGAAAATGGAGACAATTTTAAATTGTTGTATAAAGACATACAAAAATACTAAATCAAGTTCAAAGTAAAACACATCTTTAAAGGGAGATTTTATCCTGTTTACTTAATATCAGGCTATGCTTTCTTCAGTACACAACTTGTACGCTTGACCCCAACATACTTAGTCGAAAAGGAACCAAAAATATATATTCATATTCTTCTTGTCAAAGAAGTAGACACAGAAAGCATGAATAAAACAGAAAGGTAATTTACTTTTAGAGCTCAGGATGAAAAGATTCAAGATATATATATGTCTTTCTCATCCTGAGATAATTATAGTCTCTGTTTCACAGGATTGAGAAAAATTAAATTAGATAGTGCATGTAAAGATTATATGTATAATTATGTATTTTATATATAAGTATTTGGATATATAATTTATTAATGATAAACAGAGGATCATTTTTACCATGGAAATATTTTTATAGTTTACACTGTACAGAATGGTATATTTTTATTATTTCTTTGGATTAAACAATTGCTTTAGGAAAAACCTAATAGGATAAAGATTTACAATATTTTAAATGTGGATCATCTCCAGATGGTTAGACTACAATGAAGTGAGGATAGACTGACAATATATAGTGTTGGTAGGATTTCTCAACCAAATAAAAACCTACTAAGCAGATTTTTATAATATACAGTTTTTTTTAAATCATAGAACTAATAGATGATCTACCAACTTAAAACCTATATACAAGAAATCTATATTACTTAACAGATTATTAAGTAATTTACTATTGAAAATTATGTAACTTTACTTCTAAATCTCCCCCATGTTCAATAGTCATAGGAGTATTTACATGCATTTATAACATTTTTTTTCACGGCATTATTTTCATCTCTGATAGCTTTCATTGAGAAAGGGCAATTGTGAACTTCTCATAACTTAGTATGTGCTGTTGAAGAAGTGTGAACTGAGTAATTAAATCTTACTTGAAATAGAAAATAGATTTAGCCACTGTTCACACCTCTTCAACCCCTTTCATCTAGCTTTAATAGTTGCTTTTCTGAAACAATACTGCTATTTCTGTTAACCTCAATAGACAGTTTTAGGCAAAATGTATAATTTGGTTTCCTACACTATTGAGAATTATTTTATGCAATATTTATTTTTCTTGCTTGGAGAGTAAAAATCAACTCAAATAGAAATTTAGTGTACAGATGCTTTGTCTTCAGATAACACATTGAAAAGGTACCAAAAATGTCTCAATGGACATTTTTGTCCCTAGGACTACCTATATTTGATCTTTTTGATAATTTTATGTGATATTTGAGTAATAGAGCATTTAACTAATGAATTCAATTGCAATAGAGGCATGCTAGCTCTCAGTTTAGATCCTGAAGCATGAAGACTTAATTACCTTTAGTTTATCTAGATAGCTACAGGCAGCATAATTGGTCATAAAGTTATATAGGGCTTTTTCAAAATTCAGACATGGTATTTGACTCAAGGGTCTCCTGCATCAGTGAATTCTATTAGCAAATAGAATTTTTTTTTGGAAACAATCTAATTTGTTTGGAAAATTGCATATAATACATTTCCTTATTTGTATGTACTATACTTTTATTGGCATAGATAAATTTTGCAAGAAAGTAAAAAATAAATGAATCACATTTGTTTTTTGTTATAGAATAATCTTATTTGTTAGTAAAAATAGTACATGCACTCCATTAATTTAAGAATAGAAATGTTAATCTCAGTTATGGTGTAGAATGACTATTTCACATCTTTTCTATCTTACTATTTTTGACACTTCCTTGTTCTCTCTTTTGTAGAAAACCATCTCCTCAATTCACTCAAATCTGGATTTGCTTTCATCACTTCACCAAAATCATCCTCACTTATTCAAGTGTAGCCTTTATTTTTTTGATATCCAAAAGACATTTTTTCAATGCCATTTATTATTTACCTCACTCTTTTTTTTTTTTTTTTTTTTAAATGAAACTTTCTGGACTCTAGAATCTCATGAGACAGCACTTTCTTCTTTCACCCTATATCTCTCTGGCTACTATTTCTAATTCTTTGCAGGCTCAATCTCCTTACATTCAATGTTGTAGTCCTAGAGCCTTTTTTTTCATAGATTTTCTTTAGGCAATATTATACACATCTATGACTTAATTTCAGCTATACAAAAGTGATCCAAACATCATTGTATTCCTTAAGATTATCAGGAAATAAATATTTATTAAGTGAATAATCAAATAAATAGAGTTAGAGCTCTTATTCCAAGTTACGCCATTATGAATTTTAAGAAGCTTCTTTTTTAAATTAAAACTAATGAAGCAAATTTATTGGGATACAGCCAATTATTTTTTTCCTAGGAAGATAATAAAAAAGATCAGCTAGAGAGTTTAATTTCCAACTCTATAAACAATTTAAAAATAACTCCCCAAAAGAAAACATGAAATTTTTGTTTTTATTTTCCACTGAACACATGGATAGCCAACATAATATAGGGTGTGTATAATTAAACAGTCTCTCAGCCAAGATTGCTCTACTCTAAGGAGATTTTTAATGGTCATACACAGGAAGTATATTGTCCATCCATGGTCCAGCCCCGTGTGACATTCCAAATTCAGTTGCAACTCCAATTTTGCCAGCATAGACAAAGAAGTTTAAAATACCACTTCTATTCTTCTTGGAAACAAGGGAGCAGAAGTCTATTCGGAGAACAGCAGTTTTGGTTTAGACAAGAAAATGCAACAACGCATAAGCTTAGAGATAACTCAGTCTTTGACATATAAATAATTAGTAAAATTTAATCCTACTGGGTCTGTGTGTTCTTAAATATGAATATAGAATAATATGTTTTATTTGTGAGTTTTTTATGCTAAAGAGATTTTTTTGAATCAGATACACCTGGGATTAAATTTCACCTTTGCTTCCTAAGAAGCTAGAATTTGTACGACGGGACCTTTGCTTCCTATTTTTGAGTTGAGATCAGTTTGCTCATTGGTAAAGTGGAAAACATGAGGTATTCCTCAAGTTATTTTATGAATAAGTCAATGACTTACATTAAACTACTAGACTGTGCTTTTCTCATATCAGGAGCTCATGAAAGATTTGTTATTTTTCTTGGCTTTTCCATCTTTCCATTCCTATTTCTATCTATCTATATATCTATCTAATAACTACCTATCTATCTATCTATATATCTTTTACAGAGCCTTTATTATATTTATTATCCACTAAGATCTTAAACGACAACATAGTAAGTTTATTGTGACTTCATCAGAGAGAAGATAAATCTAGATGAGGATCCTTTCTAAACTACTGGTTAAAGAGCACAAACTGTGGTATCAGAAGGAAGTGAGTTTGAATCCTACCTTGATCTTTATAATATAAGGCAAGCTACATTATCTTTCTAAGACACTGTGTGAGAAATTAAAATGACATTTGTGAACTGCTTGTGATGTTCACAATATCTGCATATATATAATAAAGCACTCAATAACTTTTACCTCTTATTTCATTGTCACCCCTGAAACTACAAGATTCATAATACATCTGACTATTCTTTATTCTGTTTACTTATAAGGGTTGGTCTTAATACAAATATGAAGCACATAGATATTTGTGGAATTTTAACACCATGCTTATAATCAGTGTTTTTGAAAGCTTTCAAGAAAGAATTAGTTTCTATAATATCTGAGTGAAGTTAAGTTTTATTTCCCTAGATTTACTGATTTAATAAACGAAACCCTGAAAGTCCCAGGGAGGTTTAGCCAAGAACTTAACTTCTTCAAGTTCATACCAATTCCCTCATTTATTTTTGGTTTATCATAGTCTAGGATTTTACACCCCTCTACTTGCAAAATTAAAGTGCTTAGCTTGCACTTACTGTCCTGCCCCAGGCTCCCTACCCAGTGGGCTTGTAATATTATTATTACTTAGTCAGAATTGAACTTCCCACTAAAAACAACAACAAAAAAGCTTAAATAAAGCTTAAATGAAAGGAGTAAGGAGTTTATAAAATATGCATATTTTATTATTTTATATGTTTCCCTCAGTTTCAATGTTAAAAAGAAGTTTTCAGGAAAGTTTCATACTAAGAGCAATAAACTGGCCCATTAAACAAATGTTGACTATTTTACATTAGTCTTTCTTTCTTTGAGCTCACTGATTTTAGTATAATCCTTTTATTTGGGACAAACTTTGTTTAAAGTAACTTTAAAAGGAAAGGATAGGAAATAGTTGTTTATTAGTTCCATTAATATTTCATTACTTGCCTTAGTATGTTTTTAATTACTTTAAGGGTTGGAATGAAAAGTAGTATGACTAATATTACCATGTTACATGCAATTTTAAAGATTATAGACCAAAAGTAAGTTAACATTTACTACAATGATAATTTTTTTAATTTAGTAGTTAAAAAATTTCTTCTATGCATAAGTCTATTTCCTAATTTTTTAATTATATTGATGTAAAAGATTGTAGCTCTGCTATGTTTTATATATCCAGGCTGGCATTAGTCCTTAGTCAGTATATAACTTAATACCAAACCTCTATACCTTTACTTGAGCATATAAAAAATGTAAGTGAATAAATTAAAACAAGCATACAAACAAAAATCCCACAGGCAATTAGGGCATATTTTACTGAGGCACTCTTCTCTGCCTTGTTATGTATTCCTTCAATAATACTCAATAACTTTATGGCTTGCGCTACATCAGTTGAGGAAATTGAGGCATAAAAATATTCAGAGAGTTGCCCCAGGACACAGAACTCTGAAGAAAGTGCCAGGATTATGACCCAGATTATGGGACTCCAGTGCTCTTATAATCATTACACTAAATAGGCTTATAGTATTTACCTTGCTATACACATTCGATCTACCTTATACAAGTTCTATGTCTTAGCATCAAGTATGAAATATTACAGATTGTTAGTAATTGAACATTGAACCTTAAAATTTGTCACAATAGGTGAGAAATGTGTCTGCATTCTAAAGATAAAGAAACCTTGATGAGAATGTGATTGCAAATTTGAAATTTGCTTGGAATAGGCATTACAAGACCACAAATAAAATTGTTAATGCTTGAATATGATTTTAAAGGCTATGGCTCTATTTGATGTATCATCCAGGCACAGGAGAAAGAGTTCCAACATCACTCATCTAAAAGCTGAAGTAGGAAAGAATTAAAATGTTTCCTACTTCACACACTATCAAGACAGTTCCTTCAATAAACAAGTAAAGGAGGTAATAAGTTTAAACATGACAGCAGAAGTCTTCCATGAGGGTATGCACCATTAAATTTCAAAGGCCACTAAGTTTGAGTCTATTTCCCAGCATGAGTTTATCCTACCTTATATTCACTGGCTTAATTCTCCCAATCAAAAACAGTCTCTGTGAAAGGTGAAATAAGACCTGATATCTTGTTTGAAAGCTTAACGGGTAGGCAGAATAATGGCTCCCCAAAGATGTCCATGTTCTAATTCCTGGTGTTAAACCTGTGAATATGTTAACATTACACGACAAAAGGGAATCATAGTTGTATATGGAATTAATGTTGTTAATTAGTTGACCTTAAAATATGGAGAGTATCCTTGATTATCCAGGTGGGTTCAGTGTACTAGTCACATGGGTGCTTAAAAGTGCAGGAGAAAGCAAAAAGAGTGGGTAGGAGAGATACGACAATGGAACAAGAAGGCAAGACAGAGGGCAGCATGTGAAGGATTTCATACCCTGTTGCTATTTCCCAGAAGTAGGGAGTCATGAGCAGGGATGAGAAAGATGCCTCTAGTTGCTAAGTTCAGCCCCCAGATTACAGCAAGCAAGTAAATGGAGACCTCAGAACAGTTGCGTGGAACTAACTGAATTCCGCCTACACCTGAGTGACCACGGACATGGATTTTCCCCTGGAGCCCACAGAAAGGAATGCAGTGTGCTGGCATGTTGATTTAGCCAGTGAGACAACGTTGGACTTCTGATTTCCAGAAATGTAAGATCATAAATTTGTGTTGTTTTAAACTACTAATAGAGTTTTTAGTAATTTGTTATTTTGTTATTGCAGTAATAAGAAACTAATACACTAAGAACCCATAAATCACCACTCAAAGTATTCTGTTTTTCTATCACCTCTCGTTACTTTTCATTTCGAACATTTTAACATACAAATAGTGGCTCAGTCCTCTTTTTAATTAGTAACCAAATGGTCAAACTGCAAGAAATTGCTTTTTAAAAGTTAACTGCCAATATTCTATTTTGAAGTATAACTCAGAAAAGTAATACAACCAGAAAATAAAAAATACATATGTTATAATCTATGCATAGAAATAACTAATTGTCTTTTACTTCCTCACAAAGCCTTAGGGTTATCTGATATTTTATAGACAAACTTCTTGATATCTGGGTTTCATTTTAGAAAAAGAAATGGTCTTGTAATATTATTGATTATTGATTCAATTTCTTTATTAACTATAGGCCTATTCAGATGATTATTTTTCCTTGTGTGAGTTTTGGTAGTTTGTGGCTTTCAAGGCACTGGTCCATTCCATATCAAATTCGTGAGCAAGGAGTTTATCAAATTTGTGGGCATAGAGTTGTTCATTTTGTTCTTTGTTATTCTTTATTGCCACGTGATCAGTAGCAATGACCTCTCTTTCATTTTACTTCTAAAATTGGTCATGTGTGTCTTTTCTCTTTTACCTTAAGAATGTCCATCAAAGGCACTATTTCTGTTAAAATGTTTTTTTGAGTTCTTAAATTTTCTTTTGATTCCTTCCTAGAGTTTCCATCTCTCTGCTTATATTACCCACCTGTTCTTGCATGTTGTCTAATTCTTTCATTAGAGCTCTTAACATATGAATCACAGATATTTTAAATTTCCTGTCTAAAAATTACAACTTCCATGTCATAGCTGAGTCTGGTTCTGAATCTTGCTTTTCCTCTTCAGACTGTGTTTTAGCTTGTCTTTTGGAAAGCCTTGTAAGTTTTTGTTGAAACCAAAAATGTTGTACTGGGTAATAGGAACTGAGGTAAACAGACTTTAGTAGGAAGTTTAATATTGACCTGGCTAGGAGCTGGATTATGTTTAATGTTTGTTCTGGTTGGATTGAGACGCTTCCAATTACTTTAGCGGATTTGTTTTTGCCTCTCCTCTTTACTTTGGTCTTCCAGGTGTATTTCTCCTCAGAGACAACCTGTGTCATGCAGCTCTTTCATTTGCAAACCATAAAATTGCAAAAACCTTTCTTGTGTGTATCTTCACATTTTTAAGAATAACCTGGATTTGATAGTTTGTACCTGGGAAAATTCAAGGCAGATTGAAGAATACCAGAATATTATTTCAATTCCTATTGGTTAAATTTATTCAAAAAAAATTTTCACTAGCTGAATTTAGTATTCTTAGATGTTTAACAATTTCTTTGGGAAAGAAGTCAGAAGTTTATGACTCAGAGATATTTAGCATTTGAGTGATATTCTATGACACGTAAGTTGCTCACAAGAAACAGTTTTCTACCTTAAGGAATTGAGTATTCTGAACTATTTGGCCATTCTGTTACCATTTATTTCATTGTGTGACATACGACATTAATTTTCTGAGTGTCTAATAGCTTTACAACATGTAATAATTTTTAAGACAACCGAGGATTCATATTCAATTACGTGGTTCAAAAATCATAAGTGAGATGACAATCTAATAAGAAGTATATTATTCAAGGTTCCTGGTTCCTACCTATTTTAAGCAGAAAGAGAATTAATCAGAGAACATTAAGTAACTAACAGGCTCTCCAGGAGAACCTTAAAACCAATCATGAGAACTACAGAAACTGAACAAATCTACTGAAATCTCCATTGCTCCCAGGCTTTGGACCATTGAGTTGGGGGAGATGACACACATAACCCTGTTTCTGGGAATAGATACAAACTTTATTACTGCTATTGCTGCTAAGACAGATATGTTAATCCTCACATAAATGATCAATACTGTGCATCCTTGCTTCCTCATCTAACATGCTTCTTCATGTCGCTCAATTCCAAAATTATGAAGCTTAGATATTCTTCATTGAGGGTCCTAGGTTACATGCCTGCACCCAAGCTGCAGAGGATGCCGGGGGAATGAGTTCTACCTTTTGCTTTTGGAAGGAAGGACCAATCATGTGAAAAGCTTCTTTGAATAGAAATGTCAGTTTAATACTTCTAAGGTGAGTTAAATTTGAATACTTGCAATGAGTGAGGCTACATAATATCTGGATAGCTGGTAAATTTTTTTTTTACACTGACTGTAAGGGAAATGTTAATTTTTAGGAGTTAAACATGCAAAAAATATATCATAGAATCAACTACATGAGATTTATATCACTTGTTTTCCCACTCTATGAATAAAGAAATTGAAAGCCTAGAAATAAAGTTATTTCTATAGTATGTGAGTTGTGGAGTCAAAACAATTGTCTTTTACATGTGAATACAAGTTTTAGGTTAAGTAAAATGATGTATACTATTTGGTGTATTAACTGTAGATATAAAAGTAATATTTTAAAATAGCTTTCTTTTATTAGTTACAGGTAAAGAATAAATTTCTAACTTATATAACATATATTTAGTGAAAATTACAGCTGTTAAATTAAGAACTTGGGTGCCTGTACGGTGTACATCGGGTTTAATATATATATATATAATCAATATATGATTATGTTTTCTAAGTAGCTAGTAAATAAATGACTAAGTAGATGGTTTGAAACTCTTTTAGGACCTCAAGATGGAAGGGAAAATCTGTAACTGCACTGTAAATTGCAGAGCACATTGTGATCTTTATAGAAGTTATCTGTTTTAGTAATTACCTGTCATCTGCTGGAACGAAAGAATGGAAATGGAGCCAGAGAGAAGTAAGATTCAAGGGAGAGTTTTTTATAGACTGAAAAGATCTTGCATGATTGAAATTTTTCTTTAGTAGGGAATAATGTGAAATTGATCTTTCAGACTATAAAATTGGCAAGCTTTTTCTGGAGAATTAAATGCTTGTGTAAATGATGAATCTCAGGGCATAGGCTAATACAATTTTATTTCTGATTTTTGCATAACTATTTGTATAGTTAGAAACATCTATTTGTGAATTCTAAATATCTTTTTTGTAATATGAATTATTAACTTGGACATTGAGTTAACATGGATGCTATAATTGTTTTGTTTTCTATAAACTAAGAATTTACAATTTGCATTGTTTTTCAAAACTTTAAAATACTGAGAGACAATAAGCCTCATATATGTCCCTTTAACAGATGTGTATCTTAGAAGCTGATATCTAGAATCTGCTCATTATTAAATCATAATATAAAATCATTAAAGAAAATAGAAAAGAAGGAAAGAAGGAAAAGAAGGATGCAAAGAAGGAAGGGAAGAAGAAAGGGAAGGAAGGAGTGACAGAGGAAGGAAAGGAGGGTATCTTTCTGTTTCAATTTCTCCAACCCCAGAACTTAAAGAAGCAGTTGATTTACATATTGTTTATGTCAAACTGACTTCCCTAATTTAAAAAAATTCTTTAAATCTTTCAAAAATAGATGAAATCTTGCCATGATAGGGACTCTGTTACATAATGTAGTATGGAATCACATGATTAGTAAAATAGCATTACCTGATGAATGATTATGCAACTGGGAAAGATTTGCCACCCTGCTGTACCACCCAGTTGCAGGTGCTTTGCATGTTCCTTTCCTAATGAGCAATAACTTTCTAATACTAAGGATGCCATTTTGTGTTTGGGGCTATCATGTATGCCCTAGAGCTTTGAAAAGTGACACTTCCACTTGGGATACTACAAATGGGTCACAGGAAAGTCTTATTGCATGAAATGACATCATTGCTTCTTGTTCACCCATAGACAGCATGTAGTTGTAGATGGAAGACCCTCAGCAAAGACCAACCAGACGATACGCTCAACTAGGAGAGCTCTCCAGCTCTGCTGACAGAAAGTACGTTCTTAAATAGTCATGGGTGTTTTGCAGGCTTTGACTCAACTTTCACAGGTGTCACTGGTATTGGTCAGTCATGGTTCTGGACAACTTCCAGATACTGATTCTCTCTCTCCATCAGCTGATATGATTCCCTTGTCTCAGGCTTCTTGAATCTGCTCCAAAATCATGTCCTTTTCTTCTCCAACTATTCAGCCCAGTGAATCCCTGGAGAGTGGAATAATCTGATCTTGCTCTTACATCTTCCAAATTGTTGCAATAAAAACTGTTGCCTTGATTCCCTCAGAGACTTCCATTATGATTGCTTTGAGACCTTTCTTCTCTCAACACAACCAGCTCTTGGAAATCAAAACTTTGGCTTTATTATTTGTGTGTTCTTGCAGATCTTTTATAACAAGCCTAAATGGCCTAAAGAAATGTGGATACTTCTGACATACAAAAATAGTGATTCTCGGACCTGGCTGTACATTAGAATCAGCTGGAATTTAAAATTACTAATATCCATGCACCAACCCATGAATCATATCTAATTGCTATGCTGTGTAACCTAAAGATCAGTATTTTTGAAAAAGCTGCCTGGGGAGTTCAACATGCAGCTACAGTTGGAAATAATGATACAACAAGAAGAATCATACAAAGACAAGTTAAAAAGTAAAGTACAATGATTAATATTGATATTTTAATGTTATCATGTTTAATTATTTAACGCTATAGGGAAAATTACCAGTATGGAGGCTTTTCAAATATTAAATAATTATGAGATTTGTTTAATTGTTAGAATTATATAAAATGTTAGACAAACAATAAACTATGCAAAAAATGCTCCAGTGAAATGATTATGTTCCTTTAAATATTACCTTGGGAACTAGACAAGAGTCTCAGTCATGCCATTTTGTTTCAGAACATTAACAAAGAAAAATATCTAATATTATTGATTTGGAAAGATTCTTAATTCCTATAAAACAATTTTAAATGAATTTAATCTTTATTTTTTGGAAGGAAGCTTTAAATTTGGAAATTGTGAAAATGTTTGCAGATATACCTGCAAGATCATTTATTAAACAAAAATGTATTCTATGTTTAAATTTATTTTAAAAAATTATTTTCTTCCAGACATCATCTTAGGTTACATGATTTCTCCAAATGTTAATAAAATGTGTTTTGTGCTACCTGAGAATTATATTCTATTGGGGAGCAAATATGAAAAAAACCAAAAATGCTATATAAATAAAAGCAAGTTTCTCTAGTTTTGTTTTAATATTAATAGAATTGAGATACAGCTAGTCATATTTTCACCAGATTTGGAGAATAAGATTTGGGATGATCTATCGTAGAATGTAGGCTATATGGGGACTCTAAGAGCATCCCTGTGATATAGGTAGGAACACTTAAAAGCAAATAACAGAGATTTTTATTATGACTCAACCAAAATAGACATACTTATACAGCTTAGATTCTTCTGAAGCATTTTAAATAGGTGAATAGCATGCCCAGACCAGTTGGTAAGACCACTCTGGCTATGGTGTGTAGGATGTATTGATTCCAATAGAAGACCTGGATTCAATAATAAGGAAGTTTCAACAATCATTCAAGAAGAGATGTGACCTAATCTATGGCCTTTTAAAAAATCCATTCTTTAATACTTTTGAGGGAAATAATTTATTAAGATTCTTCTGTGGTGAAAAAAAAGAGTCCTCTCCCAGAGTAATTTCATTAAAGGCATTGCCATGAGCAGTGGCACTAAGACTGAGAAGAGAGTGCAACCTCCAAATAAACTTCTTGAACTGTAACACATAAACACATGCATCCTAGAATTTTTAATGCATATTTGCCACTATTTTGTAAAATGAGGTGTAGAATTTCTGTATATATTTGACATAAGGGAATAAACTTTTTTTTTAAACATTTTTATTGGAGTATAATTGCTTTACAATGGTGTGTTAGTTTCTGCTTTATAACAAAGCCATAAAAAGAAACGAAATTGAGTTATTTGTAGTGAGGTGGATGGACCTAGAGTCTGTCATACAGAGTGAAGTAAGTCAGAAAGAGAAAAACAAATACCATATGCTAACACATATATATGGACTCTAAAAAGAAAAAAAAGAAAAAAAAGGGAATAGACTTTTTAATCCTGAAATCTACTAACCAATTAAATTGGCCCAGGAACTGTGTCTAATAAAAAGATTAGATTTAGATAAACTATGTCCATCTGGTATTTGCTTGCCTCATAGTAGCCAAAATGGATAGACTACCAAGTTGCAGAATTTAGTAGATAGGGGGACAAAATAATGAATGAAATACTGTCAATAAAATAGTATAATTATAGTGTAACACTTCCACCGTGCTTTAGTTTTGTATTTTAGAAATAAGGTCTGGGTTCATTTCACGAGTAGAATAGGTTTGTAAACTTTCACATTAGTATCCTGAATCCAACTTGACTTTTCTGAATTAAGTAAAGGAATATCTATCGTCTCAATAATGTAATTATGTTAGTGAGTATCACGGGGTATACTACATTAAGAAGAGATGGCCAAGTAAGCAGTTTATTCTGGCTGTGTGCCAGAAAGTATCAAACATCTCCATGGATTTCCAGAAATCAGATAGCTTTTCAGTCTCTTCTGAGCCTGAGAGACTTCCAAAATACTGGGTAGCATATGCCAGGTCTGAGGATAATGAAAAACATGGCTTAACGTAAGATATTGGTGCAAGGATAACTAGAAAATATTGACAGTAAAATTAGCATAAGAGAACAGCTCAAGCATATTAAAATAGTATCCTAGTTATGTAAAATTCATAAATTAATGCTCCCAGCACAGTAACTAAAAGAGATCTGTTATTGAATTCCATTCCATTCTATTCCATTACAGAGTCAAATGTTCTTTTATTTCCATGGGCAGAAATTCAGTCCCAGATGCTTTTCTTCCTTTTCCTGTCAGTAGAATTTCCACATTTGTACCCAAGCATAGAAAAATTCTATTTTACTGAAAGCCCTAAGAGACTTTTTATCATATACTATTCTCCAAAGCCTTGTTACAAAATCCAAGCAATTTTACATTATAAAATGTTAATCAAAGTCTTGGGTCTCATCATCTATAACTAGTTGCTTCTCATTCCTATATTTACCTCAGTGGAGGTGACTTTTCCTTCTACATAGACTGATCATGTTTTGTAATGTATGCAAAAGAGTGCTGTGTAATGTGATTTGACAGTAACGGTTGTGGTTCAAAATTCTTTCTGAAGGTAATTCTGTTTATTTTCTTTTAAACTTTCTATCACAATCTCAAGAATACAGATCTGCTATAATCCTCTGAAGATTTTTTATATATTGTTAAAGAAAGGAAGGAGGAGACCTCTGCTTGTTTCTTTGAGTGTTTTTCCAACCAACAGTGGTTTTTCCAAGCCAATAAACCGTGAGACAGGTCCTTAATTCTTAAGTGAATGTAATCAAAATATCATCAGGATTTTGAATGGACCAATGATCACATGAGAGGAAGTTAAAAAATGAAGAAAAGATATAAAATTAGAAGTATGCTATAAGGCCATTTCTTCTCCACTTATCTAAGTGTCCTTCATCTTTTATGCCTCTAGCTGGACAATTTTAGTGAGGGCTGGATTCTTCAGAGTAGTTGTCACTCAACTTAAAAGAGACATTTCTCATTTAGGCTTGAGGGGTAAAGAAATGCATTTAAATGCAGGTAAGAATGAGAGGAGAGTCATATATATATATGGAGTCAAATACTGAGCATTATGTATGCAAGGGATTATTAAGTACCCAAATGTATAATCAACGTATATTTAAACTCAACAGATAGATCATATGACTGAAAGTTTATCTTATAATCATCAATTATATTATATGCTCATTTACTAAACAAATTATGCAAGTTTTAAGTTTTGAAAATAGAAAATATCTGAACCATGTATGCTGCACTTTATGTATTTGGAAATTGTTTTAGAAATATGTGGTATTATTTTGTATACATACATCTATTTCCTTAATAGCAAAAGTAGAAAAACAGTAGTTAATATTTTATACAAATGTACAATTTGATGAAGATATTTGATGTCATTGGTACTGTGCCTAGCAATATTTTCTACTGTGTTAAATATATAAATATTTGCTCACTAAAATAGGTGCTCTTCCCTAAGACTGACTAGATAGACTATTGTCATATTTACAGTGTTTATGCTTATGGTGATTTTTTTTTTTTTTTGGTCTTATCAGATTTTCAAACTGATTACTCACCTCTCAGGCTCACCAAAACTAAAAAAGCATGATATTATGAAAATCAATCTTTGTAAACTGAAAAATGCTTTCTACATTTTAGGTGTTAGTGTTAATACTCATACTATGACTGAGTGTCTAAGACATAAAAAATTGTGTGCTACTGAAAGTGACAGTTGAACTCTCTTATCCCAGGGGAAACCACTTAGGATAGCAGAGATTCAAGTCACTTTTTTTTCTCTCTCTCTTTATTGGTGACAAAATAAAGGGTGTGTTTTACTATATGCTAAGTTGTAAAGAAATCATTGTATATAAAATGGAACAATGGAAATATGTGAGAGACAATCATTAAATTTGGCTGACTCTGCATTCTGAGAACTGCCTCTTCCTGTTTCCTTCTACCCTACCTACAGAATTACAGAGATGGACCTTGGAATACATCTTGAACAATGTAAAGTGCATCCCACCATGTGCTACATCCCTGAGCCCTGCATAATTGATTAGTCCAGAAGGGGCTAAATCATTTACTTCTTTAGGTGTCTGAAATTTAGATATAGAGGGAAAGTCTAGGTCTCTCTTTAGGTTTCTGTAACCAGATATTGTGAAGTGGGCACCTTTCATTTTATGTGTACAGCAGAGAATTTCTGTTCTCAAAGTCAGAGAGTAATGATGCTACAAGAATAAGTTGAGAGACAGAGAGAAAATCTGGGGAGTGTTTTTTATTTCTTTGTTTCAGTCCAATAGACTTCAGTGAGACAACTGTTTACCCTTATTATAAATCACTGTTTTACTTCTTGATTTTAAGCTGTTTCATTTGTGTTACATCTTAAAAGAGCACTACAAAATTTAAATCTTGAAATTCACAAAATATATTGATGGTATCAATATCAAATTTTCCAACATTTTCATAAGATATCAAGTATAGTAGGTATTTTGTAATTTATTTGCTAACATTTTTCCTAATTCCTCCAATAATTTCTGGTATAAAAATGAATATAAACCAGGGTGCATTCAACTGTCTTCTTACCCTGAGGCATTATTGTATTTTAAAATAGAATGGATTAATACCGTGTTGAGTAACTACTGTAGAATGCAATTCTCTATGGGTGTCTCCTGTTTCCACACATCTCCCGAGCAAAGCGTTGACTGCACTGTGTCCTGGACTATATTTTTAAGACGTGTGTATAGTGAACAGCCATGGGAGGAGCCATGGGAGGTAGAGATAGGGCTCACCTATTTGGCAAAGGACAGATTTGCTCGCAGTCTTTCAAGACAAAGACAATACTCTTTCTGGAACAAAGGGCAAGCATGCTCACTTCCCCAAAAGATTTGGGTTCCCTAAGCTCTGGGTATCTCACCCTAAAATACACGTGAGCTATGCAGGTCTTATCTGGCCCTCTTTGTGTCACCCTGTGGGAATTGGGGCTCTGGGAAACAGTGAAAAAACACTGATACTCCATCTACTGCTATTTCTGTGAGTACTAAACTGTCTTCAGTCTCTAACCCAGGAATCCCATGTCTTCTACTATCATCCATGGAACTGAGACAGGCTAATTTATTAGTTTGCATGTGGGATGATGTTTGAGATCCTTCACAGTTCTTGACACTTATTTCTTATCAAGTTTGTAATAAATAATTCATTCTTAATAATAATTTTGTCTAAGCTTATTAACACACACCTTTAATGGTAAAGAAAGTAGCTCAAATTAAATAATATGGTGTACTGGCTTATTTAGAGACAGTATTTGAACTCTGTTCTGTCTGCTTAAAAATACATAATCTTTACGTCAACTATACCTCAAAAAATATATATGTATATATTTTATATATATATATATTATATATATATATATATATATATATATATATATATATATACACACACACATATATAACCTTTCTACAGTACCACATACTAACAGGTGGATTAATTCTAAGTTTTTAATGATCTCTGTCAGCTATTTAATATTTATTGGATTTGTATTTGTATGTTTGATTTGATTGTTGAGTTTCAATCATCTATTAATCATCAGGAAAAAATAAGATTCTTACATTTTGTATTTAATATTCTCATAGGATTCTTCACAGTTTAATATAAAATTAATCACAAACCTTGGTTAATGTGACCATTTGGCATATTGTATTTACAGTGATCTTATATAAATTATTAAAGCTGTTTTTTAAATTATCATATTTTATTATGCTCTTGCCATATTTCATCAGCTCACATCTGATTTCTGTAGTAGACGGTTCAGTGGGAGCTCAGACCCACCCCTCCATGCCAGCATAAGTGGTACAACTATCTAATCCAGGGTCTTCTCCAAAGCATGGCTCTCATCCAGCCCTCAGATTTTATGCAAGCAAGGCTAAATGGCCAGGGAATTAACACCCATGGGGAAATTTCTCAAGGAAGGGTGAATAACATTCTAGATATAAAGGTCCTTGCTCCCCCTTTTTTTCCCCAAAGTACACAACTCTGGGAATAATTCTGTGGGCTTTCAGACGGTATCACCAGTATAACAACTCTTTCTCAAGCAGTGATCTCAACAAACTCTATAATATATCCTCCTATGGTCATTTCCTCTTTTGACTCTCTCTCTTGAAACTGTCTTCTTTCTGCCTCCGGGGCTCACCCTGCCAACATACCAATAGATCATCTGCAACCCTGCAAACAAGTGCTTACCTCAGGCTGTGCTCTGGGCAGAACGCAATGAAAATGTAATTTAATTGAAGTTTATTGAATGTCTTCTCTATATCAGGCATAATATACACTTTAGCTTCATTTCTTAATTTTACAGAAGAGGAAATGAGTGATATAGGAACTAAATATTGAATCCAGGTGTCTTAATTCAATGGCCCGATCTTTTCTACTTTATGTTTATAATACCTAGTCAGAACTAGGTGCATTTTAGGTTAAAAAATTTCTTAGTGATATTCTTGAAAAGATGGTATTTGTTGTGGGAGCCTGTTCTATAAATTGTAGGATATTTAACAGCATTCCTAACATCTACTCACTACATGATTGTAGCACCTTCCCTTCCGCCAAGTTGTGACAAGAAGAAAAATCTCCAGATATTGCTAAATTCCCCTTGTGTGGGGAGCAGGGGAGGAAAAAATCCAAAATCTCCTCCACCCCGGCCCAACACACGTACAATGTTTAAAAGTACTGTGCTAGACTAAGCTTTCAAAGCATAAAGACTGCACCATTCTTTTGTTCTCCAGCATTTTTCACAGTGGTTGACACCTAATCAGGACTTATTAAATATAAAGTTGATCCTTGAACAACGAGAGAGTTAATTCTAATATAATTTATAATTGGCCTGCCATATCCACAGTCCCTCCCCATTCTCAGATTCAACCAACCATGGACCATGTAATGCTACAATATTTACTGTTGAAAAATATCTGTACATAAGTGGACTTGCTCAGTTCAAACCTGTGTTGTGCAAGGGTCAACTGTATACTGCAAAAAAAGAAAGAATAAACCCCTTAGAATTAAAAAGAAAATCACTATAAAAGCTTACAACTCATTTATTAAAAGTGTCAGATATCTATTTAGTAATTTGCAAACTACATTTTTCATGTTACCTGTTAAATTTTGGTTACTAAAATTGTGTAAATGCATTTTTTTTTCTCAGTTTTAAACAACTGACCTCTATGGGGGAAAATACACTAAAAGAGAATCCTGGAGGTTTTTTTATTCCATTTTCATTTTTCTATTTCAGCAAAAACTTTTAATTATTACTCAGTATAATGAAGTTATTATTTTCACATGACTGTAAATTTGTGTGAGCTCAGAGAAAAACCTCAAACACTTGTTGTTGATGCCTTGTGTTATTCCTATGTCTTTCATGAAAACATTTTCCATCAGAGTTTCTCCTCCTTCCATAAAATATATTTCCACCTATTGAATGGTGTAAGTTTTTGAAACACACAGCAATATTCATAGCATTATATGAAAAATTGATAAATACATAGGAATTTAGGTGTAGTTAAAATTGAATTCTTATGATTTATGAGGTCTGCAGAATGTCTGAGAGTAAGACCCATAAGATACCTGTCTCAGAATGAAATTTCATCACTTTTTTAATACTTAAAATATAATAGTCTCATCAAATTTATCAGCAAGATGTGTTTCAGTGTTTTCATGGTGTTTAAGAGATAAACTTAGCATTCTTTTTTTCATTGTAATACTGATGTATTTGTTTCATATTTTCAAAATCTCGGATTTTATGTCTTCATAAAATCAGTGGTTGAGATGACCTGCCATAGTATATTTGAATAAATTATACTTATTAGAGGTGTTTATTAAAATCAATTCCAGTGATAATTTTTAAAAGTTACTTTGCTTATATCCCTAGTACCTGCTTCAGCCAGAAAAAAACAAACAAAAATTGGTGGATTAAACCAGGATTTGTTATACGGTTGTAAATGTGTACTGATAGGAGATTCTAAGCATGTCATAATACGATACAAACACATTTCTACTGCCTAAAATATCTTTATTCTTAATAAAACTGCTAAGTTTTAAATAGGGGCAACATTCTTTCCAACATTTATTCAGAGATAGGATAACATAGCATGAAAATTTGACTACTTGGCTTCATATTCCTGCCTCACATCCAACAAAATTTAAGCTACATGAAAATATATTTTACCTGTTTTGGTCACTGATGTATCCAAAGGAACTAAAACAGTTTCTGGCATATTACAGAAACTTAAAGATTTCATAAATTAGTGAAAGAAAAAATAAATGCAGTCCTTGAGTATGAGCTTTCTGTTGTTGCTGTATCAAATCTCTACAGTCTTGGTGGCTTAAAACAACACAAATTTATTATCATACAGTTCTGGAGGTCAGATGTCTGGCATGCATCTCCCTCAGTTAAAATCAAGGTCCTAGCAGGGCAACCTTGTTCCTGGAGGCTAGAGGGGAAAATCCATTTTTGTGTCTTTCCCAATTTCTAGATGCTGCCAGTATGTCTTGGCTCACGGTCACCTTTCATCTTCCAAATGAGTAATGGCTGGTTAAATCTTTTTCAGATGGCATTACTCTGACACTAACTTTTCTTCTGCCTCTTCCTGCTTTTGAGGATCCTTGTGATTATGATGGGTCCACCTGAATAATCCAGGATAGTGTCTATTTTGAAGTCAGCCTATTAGCCTCATCAATTCCAGAGGCAATCTTATTTCCTCCTTGGCATCTATGTAACATAACAGATTCCAGGGATTAGGACATGGATATCTTCAGGTGGTAATTCTGCCTACTACAATTTGGCACTCAACAATTATGGAATATTAGGTAAATCATTTAACCATATTGAACTAGTTTCCTTATCTATAAAGTGCAGATCCTAAGAGAACCTATTTATCAATTTGTTTTGTTGCATTATGGGAAGCTCTTGGAATAGTATCTAGCACACTGTAGCACACAGTAAAAGTAGTTCTTATTATAATTGTGTCTCTTTGAAGCTAAAATTTTATATTTAATAATTTAGTTCTATTCTTGCTTAAAGGAGGATGGATTGATGTCATCTGCCTAAGGTTCTTTGTATACTGAATGACATTCAGGATTTGAAAATAGAAAAGGTGAACGCAATTTCAAGATTCTATCCTCAAAAGGAAGATCTTCCTGGCTTTAAGTGTTGAAAAAATCACCTAAAGATATTGTCAGAAAAGGTGAACATGTTTGCAGGGTAGATGAAGTAGCAAAACTCTTAAGTTTAAAAAGGATATATCTATCTATCTGTATATCTATCTATCTATCTATATATATATATTTTTAAGATTATCTAGTTTTTATATATTTGCATTGTACATGTAATGCAATTATATAAAAACTAGATAATCTTGAAAAATAGAAAGCTTGGGGGACCTCTTTTGAATGTTTCTTAAACAATAGGTGTAAAGGTGGTAAAGGAGGAATTAATTAGATTAAACAAGGGATTATCATTCATATCAATACCATAGCATAATGTGAGGAATTACCTATTTCTAGAGAATGAGTGTTTAGATACTTGAATTAATCTTTTGGCCTCTCAGCTAAACCAACCAAACTATCCCTGCATCTTCGTAGGAGAAAAGTGAGATATAATAATGACAGCTATTTGTCAATGTGAGTTAAAGATTGTTAAAGATTATTAAAGATTGCATGCTTGTGTATGGTGTTAGGAAGTGTTCTAGTTTTATTATTTTACATGTAGCTCTTCCATTTTCCCAGAACTACTTATTGAAGAGACTGTCTTTTCTCCATTGTATATGCTTGCCTCCCTTGTTATAGGTTAGTTGACCATAGGTGCCTGGGTTTATCTCTGGGCTTTCTATTATGTTCCATTGATCTACATTTCTGTTTTTGTGCCAGTACCATACTGTTTTTATTGCTGTAGCTTTGTAGTATTGTCTGGAGTCAGGGATTCTGATTCCTCCAACTCTGTTTTTCTTTCTCAAGATTGCCTTGGCTATTCAGGGTCTTTTGTGTTTCCATACAAATTGTAAAGTTTTTTGTTTTAATTCTGTGAAAAGTGCCATTGGTAATTTGATAGGTATTGCATTGAATCTGTAGATTGCTTTGGATATTATAGTCATTTTGGTAAAACTGATTCTTCCAGTCTAAGAACATGATATATCTCTCCATCTGTTTGTGTCTCCTTTGATTTCTTTCATCAGTGTCTTATAGTTTTCTGAGTACAGGTATTTTGCCTCCATAGGTAGGTTTATCCTAGTTATTTTATTTTTTTGATGCAGTGGTAAATGGGATTGTTTCCTTAATTTCTCTTTCTGATCTTTTATTTTTAGTGTATAGGAATGCAAGAGATTTCTGTGTATTAATTTTGTGTCCTGCAACTTTACCAAATTCATTAATGAGCTCTAGTAGTTTTCTGGTAGCATCTTTAGGATTTTCTATGTATAGTATCATAAACACCAAATGGATTAAAGACCTAAATGTAAGGCTGCATACCATAAAACTCTTAGAGGAAAACATAGGCAGAGCACTCTGACATAAATCACAGCAAGATCTTTTTCGACCCACCTCCTAGAGTAATGAAAATAAAAACAAAAATTTTTTTAATGGGACCTAATAAACTTAAAAGCTTTTGCACAGCAAAGAAAACCATAAATAAAATGAAAAGACAGCCCACAGAATGGGAGAAAATATTTGCAGACAAAGTGCCCGGCAAGGGATTAACCTCCAAAATATACAAACAGCTCAATATCAAAAAAAACCAAACAACCTAATCAAAAAATGGGTGGAAGATCTAAACAGACATTTCTCCAAAGAAGACATACAAATGGCCAAAATTACATGAAAAGATGCTCAACATCACAAATTATTAGAGAAATGCAAATCAAGACTACAATGAGGTATCACCTCACACCAGTCAGAATGGCCATCATCAAAAAATCTACAAACAATAAATGCTGGAGAGGGTGTGGAGAAAAGGGAACCCTCCTACATTGTTGGTGGGAATGTAAATTGGTACAATCACTATGGAGAACAATATGAAGGTTCCTTAATAAACAAAAACAGAGCTACCATATGATCCTGCAATCCCACTCCTGGGCATATATCTGGAGAAAAACATGGTTCAAAAACAAACATGTACCCCAGTGTTCATTGCAGCACTATTTATAATAGCCAGGATGTGGAATCAACCTAAATCTCCATCAACAGATGAATGGATAAAGAAGATGTGGTACATATATACAATGGACTATTACTCAGCCATAAAAAAAAAACTAAATAATGCCATTAGCAGCAACATGGATGGACCTGGAGATTGTCATACTGAGTGAAGTAAGTCAAATAGAGAAGGACAAATATCATATGATACCGCTTATATGTGGAATCTAAAAAAAATGGTAAAAATGAACTTATTTACAAAACAGAAATAGAGTGACAGATGTAGAAAACAATCTTATGGTTACCGGGGGGAAACAGGGGAGGGATAAATTGGGAGATTGGGATTGACATATACATACTCCTATATATAAAATAGATAACTAGTAAAGACCTGCTGTATAGCACAGGGAACTCTACTAAATACTCTATAATGATCTATGTGGGAAAAGAGTCTAAAAAGAGTAGATATATGTATATGTCTAATTGATTCACTGTTCTGTACAGCAGAAAGTAACACAACATTGTAAATCAACTATGTTCCAATAAAAATTTTTAAAAAAGAAAGATTACATGCTGATTGTGTAGCAAAGGGGCAAAGCCGCAAACAGTGGTCACTTCCTCAAGATGCAAATAATTTCATGCAATTTAATTAATAAAATAACAATTAAATAATTCTTAGTATTGTCTAATGTAATTGTAATATGAAGTATGGGTTTATGTGTTCTCCAGTAATCCCATAAAATATGAGTCAGTGTTCTAATTGCTTCATTTCATTTCCCCTGAAAAAAAATTATTTTCAAACAGACTCTGACTGTATTTGTATCACATACTTTTGTACATTTTGAAGGTACATTTATCTTCAGAATGAAATTTTGTGTCTTGGCAAAGAAGTTAAACTTAAGGGGAAAATTGCTGTTAAAATGTAAAATCTTTCTATGCTGCTTTCAATGTTTTTTTTTTTTTTTGGCTCTTCTATTCAAAATAAAACTCTAGTATTGTTTTTCTCTTACAATAAGAGAGAATTCTTTTTCCAGAACAATTTGTGTATATTTTGGTCATGCATTTAATTTCACCAGATATCATCTTTCTCATTTGTTAGAAATGGGCATATTATTACTTGTCTTTCTCTCTTATCATTGTAAATATCAAATGAAATGACAGATGACCAAAAAAAATTTTGGTCTATGAAGTTTTTACACGAGTCATATTATTTAGTATTTTAGCCTTGTTATTGAGTTGCATTAGCTCTGTGAGTCAAGTCTATTTGAACCTCCTGAACAGTTAGTTGGCTGCTGTGTGAGGTCAGTGACTTGGAGTTGCAGAGATGGGTGGCAATGACAGTTATCAAACGTGCAGGAATTTACTGTTTCAAATGTAGCCTCTTTATTGTTTGTTATGATACTGTAGAGTTGTTTTGAATTTATTTCAAGGAGGAAGTGGGCAGAAAGAGTTTAAAACAAAACAAAAATCAGAAAGAAACCAATAACTGGACGCAGACTTTCCCTCAATATCCTATTACTACTATTTGCACTACTATTACTACTACCACCACCAATAAACACAGCAACAATAACAACTTTTGTCATGCCAGGAAGTTTTCCAAATGCTTTTATAACAAATTATTATGTACAAATGCTTTTATAACAAATGCTTTTATAACAAATTATTATGTACAAATACAGTGATTTTTCAATTTCTCTAACTCACCTCTATTATTATTTACTTAGTATATTTTGTAAGACTTTCATGCAGACTGAATATTCCTACTTACTTTAGCTTCCTCTTGAGAATTATTATCCTTGAAAGAATGGGAATGATATGGCTAGTCATACTGTTCTCTAATCCTGATTAAAATAAAGCAAATATGGAAATTTTAGAAAATGTATTAATATGTCTCCTAAAATAAGCTCTTGCTCCACCATTGGTTTGCTAGCTACACTTTGGGAAAGACTAGATGCATTTCTAAACTCATTTTACAAATGTAAGAATAGAGACTTATGGAGGTGTAGTTATATGTCCAAAGGCACACAGTAAGTCAGAGGTAGAGCTTTTCATCAGTGTAAAATTCGTACTCTAGTAGCCTGTGAGCTCATAATCCCTTGGTATGCTAGCCCAAATTCATACCATCTCACCATCCATTAGGGATTTTTCAGAGTGGCTTTTTGTCCTGAGAAAAAGACAGGGCCAGATGTCCACTTAAGCTATTATAAACTTTAACAAACCAAACAAGAAAGTTCGTGTTGTTTGTCCTTGGATTGTGCATTTTATTTCTCATAGATCAAGTTATGCCTTTGTTTGAGAGCATCATGACATTTATTAATTATCCAAGCTGAATTCTCATTTTCAGTAAATGGCACCTTACACAGTGGGACCATGTCAAACAGGAGCCTTGACTGGGGAACAAATGTCAGTGTGGTGGGGAGCCTGCTGAGTGTTTAATAACTACAAACGAGTGCACTGCTAGTGTTATAAAGCATCGTTTCATCACCCAGTAGGTTTCCTTTGTAAGTAAAGATAAAATGACTTGGACAATCTGTACTAAATCCATCAGCTTTAACTGTAAAAGCACCAGGCAAGACAAGATCTCCTCTAATAGAATGGATGTTGGAGAAGAAAGAAGAACAAAAAGGTCATTATCTAATAAGAGGTGAAATATGTAATTTCAATGTAATCAATGAATGCACAACATCATAGTTATGGGAAATGAGCTTTAGAAATGATGATGAGCTGTTTTTGAGCCCTACTCATTCTCTGAATGTGGTGGACGTAAGGAGTTGGAGAGATGTGCATCTATACTATGAAGTTATTTTTGTATTATAACACTGAGGGACACAATGAAAAACATGACAACTAATTCTAAAGGAAAAAAGTCAATGATTTTATTGTGCCTGTAGGTCTCCAAAAGACAGACAATATGAGTAAAGTGAGCATACGGTACATAATAAAAATGTGACATGTTGTCACCAGGGCAAGAAGTATTTCTTTCAGCAAAAATTCTAGTGTTTTTGACGTTGTCCTGAATTACAGCTCAAAGAAATGACAGTCCTTGGAAAGAATTGTAGGCGAATAGGAAAAAGCTGGATTAAACATGAAAGTTTCATGAACATTTTATTAAACATAGCTTCTGAGCTATTTGTTTCATGAATATCATCTTCTTTAATTCTTGCAAAAATCTTGTGAAATAAGTAGTATTATAACATATTTAAAGCTGGTAAGAGTGATGCTCGGTGATTTAAGGGAAGTCAGGGTCAATCAGAACAAGGGAGATCAAATCCATGATCCTTCATGGCAGTACTATGGCCCTGCTGTATAGTCTTCAAAAGAAATATGGGTCTGTATGAGTCCAAGTGATATATTAGTGGAGTCTATACTGACCCTGGCCAGAAGACATTTAAAAAATGGAGTATATTTCATGGGCAAGACTACATGTGCATGGAGAACTTTCATGGTAATATTTTAAAAAATTACTTGGAGCAGCCAAAGCTGGTATATAGTTAAGTTGGGACAGAGATTTAGAGGGAGAGAGAGAGAAAAAGAAAGAGAGATACTGTCTTGGAATGAGTTCATCAGGGGTGTCATTGGCTCACCTGGCACTGATTCAGTCCTGAAAGTCCCATGATTTGAGTTTCTCTCAATCCCTCATTCCTGTCTCAGATGTTAAATTATCTTTCCTAAGATCCTCCTCAGCAATTTATACTGACTACACCTATTCTTTTATTCATATTGGAGACATTAAGCTAACATCGAGTTGAGGAATCATCAGGTTTGGGTTTGAACTTTCATTCTTCACCTGCTTGATGAGTAACTTGCACAATGCACCTGACTTCTCTGGATGAACTTCAATATTTTTATTTTTAAAATGAGGATATAACCACTTCTCATGGGATGGCTCTGAGAACTACATAAAGCAATGCACCTCTGCCCTAATGATAAGTAGCACATGCTTACTATTGCGTGGGGTTTACAGAGATTTTTCCTCTTGAACCATCAGAATTGTTCTATTAGTTCTATTAGTTATTGTTGTATTAGTTATTCTATTAGTTCTACTGGTTATTATGAACTCAGGTGACAGTAAGAGAGTGGTCTGTTCTCTTGCAGCTGAAATAACTTGCAAGTTATATCAGTTCAATTTGGAACTCATGAAATATTTGACCATCTTTTAAGATAAACAAGCAATAGCAACATATAAATACCCTTACTTAACTTAAGCAGGAGACTGGTTCCAGGGAAAAAAAGAAATGCCTGAAGACAGGGTAACTTCATGAAATATGATACTGCACCTGTTTATGCTTATATTTCATGAAGTTACCCTGTCTTTAGGCATTTCTTTTTTTCCCTGGAACCAGCATCTCCTGCTTAAAATGTCAATTTCTATCTTCTTTCAAAATTATTAAGACTTTTTTAAATAAAGAAGAGTCTCTTATGGAGGAAAATGCATAAGAAAGAAAACAATACACATTTTTGTCTACCCTCAAGTCTAATAATGTAATGACTATAATTAATACAATTAACTTAAGAAAATATCTGTAAAACTTCTGAACAATGAGAAAAGCTACTTTTTAGGAATCTGCCATCTGAGTCAGAAGATGGTACTCTTTCCTTAAAATAGCACAAAATTATCCAGAATCTTGGGATGCATCTAATATGACTACCATTTATACTTAAAGAGATGGCGGTAGCTTGGCCATTATCTTTCCTGATGAATCTATACCATTATAAGTACATCAGACTTCCTTCTGAAATTGGCTCTACAAAAGATCAGCTTTCTATTAAGATTGTAGCTGAATACAAATTAGAATCTTTCTTTGTCACCAGTTCTAGGAACAAATCATTAGCATTAATGACTATGTTGTTTTCACATATTTTGACATTAGCTTATTAGAATAAGAAGGAAAAGGGAGTCCAAGTAATTACAATCAATAATAGCTTAGCTGTCTTGTCAAATTTCAGAAAGTGAACATTTTACCTTTAAAATGAATATTAAACTATAGCTGAAGTTCCTTCAAAATTTTATAAGCACAATGCTATAATTTGTTAAAGTAAACATTTTCTGGATACTTTTCATAAAAATATTACTGTGATTTGTCAGTACATATTACTCAGAGGCTTCTAAAACATGGCATGTCTTCTTTAATTGTTGAATATATAGAATGTGATATTATAAATGATTATTCATAATTATTCATACTTTACTTATATTTGTGTATTTTGAAAAGGAAAACACTGAAAAGAGAAAATGCAACAAGAAAGCTAGAGTGAAGATGTGTTGTTCGATTTTGACTTTAATTAATGATTCATAGAGCTTCATTTTAAATGTCAAAATGTGTATCACATACCTATTGGGATGTGTTTCAAATATATCTTTGTGCTAACAAAAATGCTAACATAGCCGGGTCAAGGTAAAATTGGAAAGACAAAGTGTGTGTTTCCTAGACTTCTTGTCAACCATCTTTGAACCCAGGTTGGAGGATATATCATTATTTCAAATTACATTCAGATTTGTGTGAGATTCAAAGAATGGCTAAGCATGGGGAAATAGGACATATTTTTAAGTGTGAGGTGCTTTGATACTGATTTCCTAATTATTCCTAATAAGGGAGTTACTATTTTCAATAGAGAAAGTAAGTTAAACTTCATTGAACTGGTTTCTCCAACAAAGAATATCTATTTTATTTATCAATAAAAATTTACTAGAGTATGTAAAATCTTAAAAAGCTGAATTCATAGAAACAAAGAGTAGAATGGTAGATGTCACTGGGGAGGGGAAATGGGGAGATGTTGGTCAAAGGTCCAGCTATAAGGTAAATAAGTTCTGTAGATCTAATGTATAGCACAGTCACTATAGTTAACAATACCGTATTATATACTTGAAAATTGCTGAGTGTAGATTTTAAATGTTCTTAGCACACATACACACACACACCACACACACAGCAACTATGTGAGGTGATAGATGTCTTAACTAACCTTATTGTGGTAAAAATTTCACAATATATACATTGATTCATATACACTCCAAAATAACTTTCATATGTTACTTTATTCTACAGAATAACTGACTGTGATGTTACCATCACTTTGTAGGTTAAAGAACTGAGACTCACGGGTACAGAGCTCCTAAGTAGAAAATCCAGGACAATTACTCAAGTCTTTTTTCATGAAACATTGAACTGAGGAACCTGGGGGAATTGCTGGGAGAGCTTTAGGGAGAGAGATTTGCTGGAGGAGAAATGAGTGTAGAAAAGTTTTCATTATATAGTTGAACACATTTCAGGGCCAGAAGAGCTAAGTCATAGCAGTTTTTTCAGTCACCAGCTCTATAAATCCTTTTTCTTCAGGGTTGTAGAGTATTGCATCTAAGTGCAGAGGTGGCCATAAGAGATCAGAAAAAATTCTGAATCTCTGGATATCAATATATTTCTTTAAAAAAATTTTTTTGCTACTTTAAATTTAAATCTTTTATCACATAAATAAGGAATTAAAAGGAAAACTCAGGATATATTCCATTATACCTCTGTATATCCTTTTTGAAGTTGTAAAGCATGTAAGATTTTCAGAAGACTTGAAATTGACACCAGGTATATATATCTCAGTTTCATAGAAGGTAAAGATAATATTTTAAAAGCACTTTTCCAAATAGTCATATCTGTTATTTACTTTTACTACCTCTGCTGTTGTATATCAGTTCCATGGGTATGAGCAGAGACACTTACAAATACATTTTTGTCTGTACCTTTTCCAGACATTCTAATCCCACTGGCAAGTTTCCCAGCTTTGATTTTTCCCCAGTAATAATGCTTTGCCATATTTCATAGGAAAACAAGAGAATGCAGGGAATATTTGGGAATGTTTAAGATGGTTCATTCTGTAGCACTCTTTCATAGGTAATTTTTACCAAGTATGTACATTTACTGTTGCTGTGTATGTATTGAGTATATTCATTTATTTGTTATTATCTTGTGGTGCATACATTCTCGGGATGTTTTACTTAGAATAGACAACATATATTGCAATATAAGGTATAATAATGAAGAAAAAAGGAATAAAAATGTGATCTTGTGCACATATATATTAAAATTTAGGAACTTGTTATCACTATCGAGTGTCCAAAAAATCTTAACTGTAGAAATTAAGAGAAAAGAATATAGTATTTGGGGATGGAGAGCTGAAGATAGAGGTAGCAAACTATACATATAACTCCATAAGCCAATGGAGAAAAATTAAATGTGTAAAAGTGATATGGAATTTGGTTCAAATAGTAATAGATTACAGATATTGACAATTTGTTAACCCACCTTGTTCTTCTCTCCAGTGTATGTTTACAGTGGGTGGATATTCTGCCATGAATTCTGATCAAGAGTCATGGTAACTGTTCATTAAAGTCTGATTGAATATCTGACATACACTGATTAACAGTTTTCTCATTGAAGGATAAGAAATCAGTTGGCGAAAAATGGAATCTAATGGTTATATCTTCTTGGGGGCTATACTGGAATTTGAACTACAGCCTTTTGCCCCTCTTTAAGGATGTGAGTTAAGTGATATTCTTGCTGTACTATTAGTTCTACTCAAGTTAACCTTCTGAATATATGGTTGAAAATTTAGCTCTTTGAATAAAATCTGTGTTATTTGGTTCCTCTCAGTCACCACTGTTTTTGAAAAGGCAGTCCGACAAGACAGAAGGAAGAAAGGAAGGAATGAAAACTGGAAGAAAAAGAGGAAATTAGAAAATGAGTAAAGAAACAAATGAGTAAAGAAAGAAACCAGAAAGTAGGAATGAAGAAGAGTAGGTAGAAGTGGAGGAAAGAAAAGAAAAACAAATGAAATGAAATGAAATGAAAAAGATAAAGAAACTAGTGTTTATTGCATCTGTCCCAAAATTCTACTGAGTTCCCACAGTTACCTTATTTAATTCCTACATGAACTTGAAATCTTCTTGCATGTAAAAGCAATATTCATGTCAAGCTATCTCTTAAGCCTATACTTGAAAGATGATCTGTTCCTACTATCCTATAGTCTGCCCTGGACCACATATGCTTGTCCTCAGTAGCCACTGAGGATTGGACCGACTTGGACTATTTGCCCCATCAGGAACAATCAGTTTCTTTAATAAGTGTTTGTCTTTGAGTATCATGATTCTAATTGGTCTTTGCTGAACACTTGAACTGATAAAGTATATCAAGAATAAACTGGGGCAAATAAATCTCTATGGGGACAAAAAGACTAGATGGTAATTCATTACAAAGTCAGAGACAGACAATAAGCCACACAGACCCATAGAGAAGGAGAGAATGGCCTCAGTAACCTAATGGCTTTTTAATACCTAATCCTGTCCCTTGTATTCAGTTCCATGAAATATCCATGTATTATTTTCAAAAACTCACTTTTTTCTTAAGCTATTTCGAATACATTTTTATTTGCAATGGAAAGATTTCTGACTGAGGCAATAATATGAGTAATATTCCATATTTAAACAAGAAATCAAGAGTTACAGTGAAAGTAAGAGGCCAAAGTGAGACTGCTAATGTGGGTCAAAGCTGTGTTGAGGAATACACACTATACAACATTAATTTTTCCCTAGTTGATGTATTACTTATTAAATTGTCCTTTACTATGTGTTCTTTTCTCCTAAGAAGATTTTCTTATTCTAGAAAGCAGAATTTATGTCTTTTCTTTTTAAAGTTCCCACAGTAACCTAATAGAGTCCTCTGTATACACAGTATACATTGGATATTGTTTTCTACCCGAAACTATTGCAATTAATTCTGTAAGCAAAATGGGAAAACTTGTGCCTAGCAATTTTTGTATCTGTTCTTATGAGAGACACCTTCAATAACTTATAAAATTGTATAAACATTAAACTATGGCTATATTAAATTCTGAACAAAATACCTGCATTATTAAAAACTTATATGAAGCATCAATATGAATTATCAGTGGTTACAAATGCCATAGGGAACAATGCATCTCCAGTTTCTAAATATAGCCCCTTTGAATACTACACTGAGTGCTTCATTCCAACAAAATGATCTTTCAACATAGGCTGTAGGGGCATCAAAGATTTTTGTTTTACTTTTTCAAAATTTATAGGGATACAATTTATATATAATAAAATGAATATATTTTATGTGTACAGTTTGATGAATCTTGACAAATCTATACAACTGTGTGATTATAACCATAATCAATATACTATAGAACATTTCCATCATCTCCCCAATTTTCCTATTTCTCTTTCCAAGTCAACCCATATCTCCAGCACCAGATTTCTTTCTATAACTGCAGAAAATATTTGTCCTTTCTGGGGTCTCATGTAAGTGGAATTATACAATATATTCATGTCTGGTTTCTTTTGCTCAGTATAACATTTTGGAGAATCATCCATATTTATGTAGTGTGTGTGTGTGTGCACGTGTGCACATGTGCATGTGTGTGTTCCCTTTTACTGCTGATTCATATTCTAATTAGGAATACATAAAATTTGTCTTATCTATTCTGATGGACATTTGAGTTGCCTCTAGGTTTTGGCTATTATAATAAATAAAACTGCTAAGAATATTCATGTGTAGGTTTTTGTGTCATTATATGTTTCCATTTCTCTTGAGTAAATACTTAGGAGAGGAATCACTGGGTCATTGGTAAGTATCATTAAACCTTTTAAGCAACTGCCAACATGTTTTCCAAAGTACCATTTTGAGTTCTACAAGCAATATGTGCATGTTCTAGTTGCTCTGCATTTTCAGCTTATTTTAATGCTTATTATTAAGCAGTCTTCTTAAGAACCAGTCTTCTTTATTTTAGCCATTCTGATGGATAAATACTGCTTACTCTACTTGTATTAATTTGCATATTACTAATGACTAATGATGAGCATCTTTCCATGGGCTTATTGGACAATTTACATATTATCTTTTGTGAAATGTCCTGTCAAAATTTTCCATTTAAAAAATTAGGTTGTTTCTGTTTTTATTTTTGGATATAAAAGTATTTTATACATCCTGGATAGTATAACTTGCCATTTGTATATTATGGATATTTTTCTGTCTTTTCATTTTTAATGGTGTGTTTTGAATAGAAGTCTTTAATTTTGATGAATCCCATTTTATCAATTAGTGTATGGATAATCTTTGTCAGTGTGTTTTAATCTGCCTACTTCGGTGTTTTAAAGATTTTCCTCTGTTGTTTGCTTTAATAGGTTTATAGTTGAAATTTTAGTTTATATCTATGATCCATTTGAGTTAATTTTTGTGTATAGTATGATGTAAGTGTTGAGTTTTATTTTTTATCATATTGTAATAACTTTTCACCTTTTCCATTGATTTGTGCTCACATTTTAATAGTTCCCTTCATTCTATTTACTTTGGGTCTGTTTTCCTCTTCTGTCTATAGTTTAAAATGAAAATATATTTAATTGATTTTAGATCTACCTTCTTTTCTAATATAAACATTTAAATTTATACATTTATTTCCAAATACAGCTTAGATGAATCCTACACATTTTGATGTGTATTTTAATTATTTGTGTAAAAATACTTTCTAAATTCCATTTTATGTTTATTTTTGAACTATGGATTATTTATAGACATGTTGTCATCTAATTTTCACATAAATGAAAATATTCCAAATATTTTTCTGATTTTCATTTTTAATTTAATTCTGTTGTGATTAGAGAACAAACTCTATGATTTCATTTCTTTTAAATTCAATGAGATTGATTTTATATACTAACGTATGATTTTATAACCTAACGTATCATCTATCTTGCTGACTATTTCATGGAATTTGAACAGAATCGGTATTCTGTCCTTGTTGGGTAGTGTTTTCCTGGGCAGAGTGTCATTTGCATCAAATATGTTGATAACAGTAGTTGCAATTACCTCAGCATTTGTTTCTCTGAAATTGCCTTCCTTTGTTTTTATTTAAAAATTTTTTTTCTGAGTATGGAATTCTGGGTTCCCAAGATAGAGTATTTTTTTCTCAGCACTTTGAAGATGAATTCCATTCTCCTTCAGTGTGCTAGTTTCTAATATGATTCTGAAATCATTCTTACCCTTATTCTTCTGTACATAATGTTTTTTATTATCCTCCTGCTATTATTAAGGTTTTCTCTTTATCACTGAACACAGGAACTTTATTTGATGTGTCTTGAGTGGCTTTCTTTGTATTTTTCCTGCTTTGGGTTCACTGAACTTCCTGATCAATGAATCTATAATTTTCAGAAATTTAGAAAGTTTATGTCATCATATCTTCTAATATATTTTTTGTTCTCCCTTTCTTTTCTCCTCATATAGGACCAGAATTACTCATACTGTGTCTAATATTGTTCCATATAACACTGAGAATTTTTTTGCCTTATATTTTTCTCATTTTTCTTCCTATGGGAAAGATTCAGTTGTTATATCTTCAGGTTCACTGATCTTTGCTTCTGCAGTGTCTAACCTATGAAATTTTTATTTCTGATTAAAAACATTATCTTCTCATACTTCCCTGATTGTGTTAATATTTTCTTTTATATCCTGGAACTTATGGAGCATAACTATAATAATTATTTTAATATCCATGTCTGATAATTATTTCACTTTTGTCATTTCTGGTTCTCTATTGACTGATATTCTTATGAGTTAAATTTTCCTGCTTCTTCTTTGGTCCAGTAATTTTTTATTGCATGTCAGATGTTATGAATTTTGCATTCTTGAGTGTTTGTTAGTCTATATTGCAGTCTTCTAAGGAGTACTGGACAGTTTCTTCTGGTTGGTAGTGAAAGAACTTACAGATCAAGTTGGTATTTTCAAGGTTTAGTTTTAAACTCTTTTAAGTTTATAGAAAAGTGTGTACTCTAGGGCTAATTTAGCTGCACTTGAAGTTATGGCCTATCTGATATCACTATTGAAAGTCTCGTATACTAAATGAAGTCTTTGATGAGTGGAAACTTAATCAGCCCTTGGCACTCTGATCTCTGGAAATTGCCCAGCTTACAGGTGAGACTCTCTAGTGCCTTCTGAGTCTAAGCTTTTTTCAGTCTTTTTTCTTTACTCATTTGTCCCATTTCCACGATGGAATGAATTTCCCAAGGGAACTAATTTATTCCTTGCTTTGGCTATCATCAGTAAACAGAAGTTTTCTTTCTCAACTCTATTCACCCTTCTCCCCTCTCTCCCTTTCACTTTCCTCCTTTTATCTCTCTCCAGTGCTCTGTGCCTCTGTAAAGTCCCAGGTGAAATTTAGGGGCCAGAATACAGAACAGACACATGAAAATAGTACATTTCCTACCTTATTAGTTTTTTTTTTAATTGATCTTTATGTTACATAAATTGCATTTGATTATAATTTTCTTTTCTAGACTTGATACTTCCTCTTGTATTTGGTACTTACTATTTCTCCTCATGTTATTTGATATTCTCCTTATTATATTTTTTTCCTGCTAACTAATAAAGGACAGATTAATTGTAAACAGAGAGAAAGAAATTCAAGCAATTTGATTCTTCAGGGTTATATTGACCCTGTGTTTGTTTCAGGGCTAACACTTTTGGTTTCCAGCCCTGAACCTTTCATGTAGAGAAAAGCCATGATATTAGATCAACTATATTTTTTTTAGCAAATTATTGATTCAAGTTTAATTTGGCATGTGCACATAAAGGGATAACATGAAAGTTGTAATTGTTTATAAATAAATCTTTCACATTATAATATTTTAACTGAAGATGTAATTTCCATTTTGAGAAATAATGAAATAACTTAGTAGTGGAAGATGAAGATAGTAACTGCATGCTTCTTGATCTATTGATTTACAAAAATATGTGGTTATATGAGTTATTGGATTAAGTGCATATTTATGGACAATAATCCAAAGCATAAGACTAGAAGTACTAATAGTGGCTTTTCATTTCGTTTATGCTTTTTGTAAAAAGTCAATTCCTTTTTCCCATTCTCTCCTTAGATAACAGAATAACACACACTGCAAATTATTTTCATGAGTATTATTTAATGGCTATAAGATAGTATATGTATAAATGATGTGCATTAGCATTATTTATAATTTATTACTCAGCTGAGCTTTTATCGTAATTTGAATTCATTCAAGAATAATGAAGCTTCATCATCACTAAATTATCCAATTGTCTTCCAAAAATTCTTCTGAGAACAGATTTTATTTATGTTTTTCACATAAATCCTTCTAATATAAAACCTATGATGATGATGGTCTGTTATGATGATCTAAATGCTTTTACCATCAGTCATAGTTACCTAATGTTGAATAACAAATCATCCCAAAACTCAGTGGCTTAAAACGATAACTATTAGTTCATGATTCTATAGGTTTGTGATGTGGGCACCACTCAGTATGGACACGTAGTTTCTGCTTCACAGCCTGTCAGCTGGGCTCACTCAGGTTTTGTAGTCTTGGGTGTGATGGTGGGGGCTGTGTAGTCTCCGGTGGCCTCACTCACATGTGGGGAGCCTGAGCTCCACTGGCAAGGCTGTGACAGCTGAGCCTCTCTCTCTGCAGTCTCCCTCCGTTAGATCTGTCATCCTGATAGATTCTATCCTGAGCTTCTGCACAGGTAGTGATGCTCTGACGTAGCAAGAGCAGAAGCTACAAGATCTCTGAAGTCTTGGATTCTGAAGTTATACAATATTTCTTCAGACACAGTCTATTGGTCACAACAAGTCATAAGAGCAGCCCACATTGAAAGGCTGGACAAAGAGACTCTGTTTCATTATGGGAGAAAAATTTGTGGGCATATTTAATCTGCAACACTATTAATTTTTAAACCACCTTTTATTTTAAAAAATGCCATGAATTTTCCTCCCAAATGATTTATTCCAAGTCTCCATTCCCAAATGCAAATCCTTTCCCAAATATAGTGCTTCTAGAAAGTTTCAGGAAAGAGAAAAATACCAGCATGTTTATGTAAATATAAGGGGAGATAAGCGAAACATTTTTCAAGTTTGAAGACCTAGATTAAAATCTTGGTTCAGTCTCTTATTAGCCATATGTTTAACGTCAAAGCATGCAGTTTCTCTGAGTCTTCCTTTCCATAATTATTTTATTAATAAAATAGATGTGAGAAGTAAGACTTGCACCTGGGTTACAGAATGTATAAGGCAGTTAAGAAATGTAGGTAATGCATAGGGAAGAATTCTAAATGCAGAAAGTGTTATGAAAGTGTAAGGTAGTCATTTTATTCCCATAAAGGTTCAGTTTGGGCCATGCTCTCTATAGGGAATTTGAAATAAACACATCATATGCAACTACTGTACCTCACTGCTGTCATTGCCTCTACAGTTCTTTTAATGGAAGTGGTGTTGCATTGTAATTGATGTCAGTTTTCTCCGAGGCCTCTATTTAGAAAATTTCTACTCAGCAAAACCTCAGAAAAGGTTGTCAATACTTTGGACCAGAATTCTTTGTAGAGATTTTGATCCTTTGTTGTAGAAGAGAAAATTTAGTCTGAGACCTACTATGACCATTTTTTTTAAATGACCCTTTGCATTTTACCCTGTTGATGGATGATGGATAATGCAGCTTCACCTGAATCATTCTCCTTGTATATTTCTCTTAACTCAGTAGACATTGCTGTCTTTTTCTTACTTCTATTTCCCTGTAATATGGTACTCTGAATTTAATCAAGAGCTTTTAAGTTATTCTGTCCTTGCAAAAATACTGATAGATTATCATTTTCATTTTATGGATTATAAAACCAAAGTCAAACATTCAGTAAAAATTCCAATAGATTGATAATGATTTTTAATGCTATCTAAGGATAGATTCTTATGTACAGAATTACTGGAGCAATGGTAACAACTATTTTGAAAACTCTTGATACAAATTGAGAAATTGCTTTCAAAAAAGAGCATCTAGAAATGAATATATCTGACCCCAAAGAATTTGCCAAACACTCCCTATCACTGATGATTAACTTTAAAATGTGTTAATTTAGGAGACAGAAAGGCATTTTGTCAAAAGCCATCAATTACCATTGAGATGAAATATTTCTCTAGGTTTATTTAAATTATACATTTCTTCTTTAATTTTCTTCTTTGGTTTACCTTTTTCTATTATCAGTTTATTACCTATTTGCAGCAAAATTTTTCATAATTTACAGTTGTTCTTGTAATTTTTTTATGGTATAATTTTATGTAAAGTGGTTTATATTTCTACTTATTATTTCAGAGTTTTATTTTGGCATTTCTACCATACATTTTTTAATTTAGATTTTTTAATTGAAATTTTTATTTTGTAATAATTGTAGATTACTTGCAGTTTGAAGAAGTAATACAGAGAGATCCAATGTACTTTTTTCCCAGTTTCTCTCCAGTGGCAACATCTTACAAACTTATAGTACAACATCACATCCAGAATATTGACATGATGCATATTTCCATCACCATGAGGATCCTCATGTTACCCTTTTATAGCCATGCCCACCTCCCTCCCAACTCCTCCCTTCTGTAACCCCTGAAAAACAACTGCTTTATTCTTAATTTCTATAATTTCTTCATTTCAGAAACATTATATAAATAGAGTAACAAAGTATGTAACCTTTTGCAGTTGACTTTTTTTTTTTTCACTCTGCATGATTCTCTGGAGATTTATTCAGGTTATTGTGTGCATCAATAGTTAGTTCCTTTTTTTTGCTAACTAGTATTCCATGGTATGAATATATCATCGATTGTTTAATCATTAACCTGCTGAAATGGTTTGTTTAACCATCAACCTGCATCTGGATTGTTTCCAGGTTTTGGCTACTACAAATAAAGCTGCTTTACACATTCATGTACAATGAACATGAGTTCATAAGTTTTCATTTCTATGAGATAAATCCCCAGAAGCACATTGCTGAATGGTATAATAATAGCATATTTGGTTTTTAAGAAATAATTAAATTGTTATTCAAAGTGACTGTGTGATTTTACATTCCTACTAGCAGTGTATGAGTGATTCAGTTTCTCTGCATCCTTATCAGCATTTGGTGTTGTCGCTATTTTTTAATTTTAGTTATTCAGATAGGCACTGTAGATAATAGTTTAAATTTGCAATTCTCTAGTGGCTAATGATGTTGTTATTTCATTGTGCTTATTTTCCATCTTTATATCCTTGTTGGGCATATTTGTTTGGGTTTATTTCTGGGTCCTCCTCCATTAATTTATCTGTTTACCCCTCTGTCAGTACCATATCATCATGATTACTGTAGCTATATAAATGTCTTAAAACCATATAGACTGATTCCTCCCCCTTCAATCTTCTTTTTGAAAATTGCTTTAGCAATTCTAATTCCTTTGTTTTCTATATAAATTTTCAAATTATATTTTTTATATCTATGAAAATATCATGCTTGGATTTTCATAGGAACTCTATTAAATTCATATATCCATTTGGGAGGACTGACATCTTTTCTGTGTTGAGTCTTCCAATTCATGAACATAGTTGTGGTAGACATTCTAATTACTAGAATTTGTATATATTTCAGTTATAAAATTTCCCTTTGGTTTTGCTTTGTATCATCTATTTATTTACTGATAGTTTATTTTTTGCTAAGACTATTTTCCATTTGTTTCAAGCATGCTCCTAGTTGCTTGTTGAAATATTTTTTAAATGGCTGCTTTAAAAGCTCCCTTAGCTAGTCCTAACATTTCTGTCATCTTAGTGTTGGTATCTTGATTGCCTTTTTTTCATTCAGTTTGATATCTTTCTGGTTCTTGGTATGATGAGTGACTTTCAAATGAAACCTGGACATTTTGAGTATTATGTTACAAGACTCTGGCTTTTACTTAAACCTTCTATTTTATCTGGCTTCTTCTGACACCACTTTGGCAGGAAAAGGGAGTTACCACCTCTTTACTGCCAGTTGGAGATGGAAGTCCACGTTCCCCTCTTGACCACATCTAATACACAAGGGAGATCCTCATTACTCCTGGGTCATTTGGTCATTTTGCTCTCGACTTGTCCTCCATTATACTGCCCTGGTTGGGAAAGGTATGTGTGCCTACTTACTGCTTCTCATGTGGCCTCCAATGACACATGGGAGGTGAGGCTTCATTATTGCTGGATGGTGGTGAAAGTTCTGATTATCCACTGGGCTCCCTCTGATACCACTGGGGAAAGGGAGGGGAATTCACTACTGTTGGATTAAGGTTGAAGTCCAGACATCTCACAGGGTCTTCACTGACTCCACAAGGGAGAGGGTTCATTAATGCCTGATGGGGATAAATGTCTTGGCTCCCTTCCTAGTCTTCTCTGCTACCACTCTGGCAGGGAGTGGAGAGGGTGTTGGCTGCCTACTTTCAGCTGAGCCAGGGAAGAAGTCCAGGCTCTTCCCTTGGCCTTTGTTGGCATGCATGGGGATGGAGCCATATGTTTTTCTTGTGACTTTTGCATGGAATAAACTGGTTGTTGTCTAAAAGTTTTCTCTCTAACTCATCACTGTGTTCTTCCTTTGGTTTTGAGGTCCCTAGTTGGTCTTTCTACTTATCCAGCTTTCACAGTCTTCATATGTTTGTTTCATATATATCATCATGTCTATTTAGTGGGAGGATAAAGAAAAGAGTCCACTGGGACTTCCCTGGCAGTCCAGTGGTTGGGACTCTGCACTTCCACTGCAGGGGGACACGGGTTCAATGCCTGGTCAAGAAACTAGGATCCTGCATGCCGTGTAGCATGGCCCACTGAGAGCCTGTTGCCATGGGAGCTACCAGTGGCCATGGGAGCCTGCTGGTGTGGGTGAAACAGAAGTGTGGTTTCACAGTCAAAGCTGCCTGGAGCCATGGGAGCTACCTGTGACCCCTGGAGCTGGACTGCTCCCGGGTGGCCTGAGGGCCTCCAGTCACTGTGTCCTCTAGGAGCCTGGAACCGAGGAAGCCCCATGAAGCTGCATGAGCTTCCTGGAGCCGCTGGAGCAGGCACACTGGTGTGAGATGGGAGCCCTTTGGGAGCCACTGGGGCCACTGGACACAGCAGGCACAGTGAGCCAGTGGTCTGAAGTCACTGGGAGCTGCTTAAGACTGCGTGAGTCAGCTTGGTGCTGGGACAGGTCAGCTCTGGAGTCCAAGGTGAAGTTGGGTGCTCACCACAGGAAGGGTGTCTCCATGATAGGCTGCCAGCCCTTTGGGGGCCGGTGATGGGGGTAGGGTGAATCCATCTTCTACTCTCCTCAATGTGTCTTTTCTTATTTCTCTGCTTCACTCAGGTGCTATCAACTCTTACCTGGAATCCTTGGCTATTGTGAAGGTTTTCTCCTGCACAGAGTGTTGTTCAACTTGAGGTTTCTGGGTTCGGGGTGAGTGCTAGCAATTCCTCTTTTGCTGACCATCACCCAAGTGTCTAATCATATTTTAAAGTAAATCAAATTCCTAGTAGTGTTTGATTAATTACCTTAGGTTTATAAGTGAATTTGGAGGACTTTACCTCTTTACTATATATAATATTTTCCTATCTATGTCGATTTTTTGCGAGTCTTTTTTCTGA
This sequence comes from Balaenoptera acutorostrata, assembly GCF_949987535.1. Lineage (NCBI taxonomy): Eukaryota > Metazoa > Chordata > Mammalia > Artiodactyla > Balaenopteridae > Balaenoptera > Balaenoptera acutorostrata. Next base: position 82,853,513 of record NC_080068.1, read on the forward strand.
CATCATAGTAGTTTTAACATAGTCTTTTGGCATTCTTTGTCAAATATATCTAGATACTTCATATCTTTTGTTACTGTTGTTAATTGGCCTTTTCTCTGGTATATTTTATGAATGTTTCTACTCATATATAAAAAATTTAGCCAATGGTTATGGGGTAATTATTATTTTTCCAGTAGCTCTATCATATGTCTGAGTGTTTAGTAGATGATTTAGGAGTGTTATTAAGAAAGTGTTATTATGAAAGATGCCATATAATTATCTTTACAGTCCAATCTGTGAGTCTTTCACTTTTAATAGATGAGTTTATTGTTTTTATACTTATTATTAACATTCATGTTTACTTTTCTATTATGGACCTATTTCACTTTTCAAATACATATATATTTAAAAATTTTTTATTCCACTCTATAAGGTTACATTTTATTTTTTTCTTTTATATTATAATTCTATTATATGGCCTTGCTCTACTACTATCCTCTGCAAAGATCTTGAAGAAATGGCACATTTCTTTTAATTCTGTTGACGACTTTGGTGTTCCTTTCAGAGATTCTTTTATATTTATCAAACTAAGCGCCTATCAAAGAAGATATTTTAGAAGGTAACTTTAATGCTTTTTTGAGATATGTTTCCAGGTTTTCATATATCTACTTGACTTTGTTAATTTTATATGGAGTCATAAATTATGCTATTTGAATTTTTTCTTACATTGCAATTCTAATTGGTTTTGTAACCAAACTTAAACTATAATTAGACTACATGTATGACTGGTTTTAATACTGTCAGTTAAAAGCCAAGAAGTTTATTAAAGAAGGTTACATAATTGATGCATTTTCTGATATCACACAAGTCTGAGAATTTCTATGGCTATGCTCACATTGCTTTGGAATCACACACTTATTTCCAGCACTTTGCATTTAGTTTTAATTTTTTTTCTTACAGTTTGGTGTTGCAGAAAAATCAACAATGTTCCTTAGATTTTTGTTCTTTTATGGGTAACAATATTTTCTTTCCTTGATTTTTATAGATTTTTTCATTTTATTTGATAAATTATCCTTGAAAACTTCAAAATGATACATCATATAATACAACTATATTATTTACATCTATCTAAATAATATAGTTTTTGATGATTACATAAGACTGCTTATGCACTTTGTAGAAACTATGAAAATATAGAAAGTATAACGTGAAAATTAAAATCTACCATAATTTCAAACCAAGAGAACACTTGGTCAATAGTATATCCTATGATTTATTTAGATACACTGCTGTAAAATAGCTATAACAAATACTGGTTGATACTATCATCCAGCTTGTATTTGATCTTTTTATAGATCAAATAATAGTTTGAAAAATTCTTTTAAAATTATTGAATAAATAAATAATATTTATTTTTCAGATATAATTTTATTGTTTAATACCGAAGGTGATTTCACTAAGCTTCAATGAACAAAGATGAACCTAAGTCTTTTTCCATACTTATGATTCTGTTCTTAGATTAATTTCATAGAAATATAAATAATAGGTTAAAAAGCACATTTAAAATATTTGTATGTATGACTGAATTTCCTCCCTGATGGCAGAGACAATATAGAAATATACAAGAGTATCCATTTTCAGGAGTGTTTCTCTTAAAATTAATTTTGAATGCACAACTTACTGTCAAGTTTTGGGCAATATGTTAGGACAGTGTTTTACTTCCTTTCTTTGGCTTCATTTGTATTGCTTCAGCTGCAGTTTATTTCTCTTTGCTCTAGAACTTCTATACTGAGATTTTATTGATCATTTGTGTAATCTAAGAAAATACATCAACTATGTAACTTTCTTTAATAAATTTGTTGGCTATTAACTGACAGTATTAAAACCAACCATACACATGGTATAATTATAGTTTAAATTTAGTTTCAAAACTTCATATTTTTTTTTCTCTCATTGAAAAATCAAAAGACTTCTCTATTATTTTTTTGTCAGATTTGGGAAACTTTTCCAACTTTCTTTATGGGTAACTTAGTAATCTCTTTCTTAAAATTTTATCAGTATCTGGCCTGCTCTTCACAGACACCATTATAGTTTTAACTCAATAATTATGTTATTTACCTATACAGTGTTTCCTACTTTTAGAAATCTTCCTTTTACTGTGTAGATTTTATAGATAGAATTTTCTTTGGAATTTTGTTTAGATTAGGTGTATGTTTTACTTCATATTTGCCAGGAGTAAATCCATTGCAGATCATGGTATCTTCCATTTTCTTTGGGTCTTCAGTAAGATTGTTTGATGGGTGGAAACGACTAAGCTTTGATGTTATCCGTTCATACAGTGTGGGCAATACCTGCACTGCACTGGTTTATATATGTATCTAAGGGTCGAAAGGGTTTTTCACTACTGGGTGACATTCCTGACCACATTTTATCTAGACGACCTCGAGGGATGGGGATGAAAAAGTAAAAACTTGATGGTAAATTTCTAGTTCAAAGAGGGAGTATGGGAGCAATGAACAAAAAGAGCTGAATTTATGGACAGCCATGAATGCCTTGGGGGCCCTCTTTTAAAACTGAAAACATCTTTGTGAAACACACAGAACCTGATACTTAACTTCTATTATAAATCCTGAGGCTTTTTTTTTGTTGAGGTTTTTCTTTGCTCTTCACAATACCAAGTTGCCATAGCTAAATTCAACTGGTATGACTTTCTACAGTAGGGGGAAATCTTCGACCGCTGAGGACCTTCTTTAACCAGTCAGAAGAGATGACAGCCCAGACTCCTTACCTCCATCTGTCATCCTTTTAGTTGGGCAGATCAGAGAGCATTTTCAAAAATATCCTCAGTCTTTATTTCGTGAAAAGCTGTTCTGTTTTTTAGATGGTAGAGGGAGAGGGCATCAGATGGAGTGAAATACTGGAGACGGGGTTAGACAGATTCTCAATGCTTCTATCAGGCTCTTGTCATTGAAATTGTATCAATCACACCAATAGCACCTACCCTAAGGGTTTTTTTTTTTCCATTTTGATACAGATTTTCTTTCTTTTATTTTTTTCAATTATTTCTGTCAGTGGGAGTGTGCAGTGAGGGATATAACTACTGTGTTCATTCTACCATCTTGTCTAAAATGCCTATAGATGTTTATTCAAATGATTATTTGAATAATAAATAACAACAATAAATAAAAATAACATTGTTGGGGGCTTCCCTGGCAGTCCAGTGGTTAAGACTTTGCCTTCCAATGCAGGGGGTGCGGGTTCGATCCCAGGTCAGGGAGCTAAGATCCCACATGGCTTGCGGCCAAAAAACCAAAACATAAAACAGAAGCAACATTGTAACAAATTCAATAAAGACTTTAAATAAATAAATAAAAATAACATTGTTAACAAAATTTACCTTGTACTTACTTCTTAGCTCTCTTTCATATTTTTTATTTTATAACAATTAACATCAACAAATATTACTAAGTTATTGTATTTGTGGGTATAAGCTACATAAGGACACATATTTTATTGTTTTGTTCTTTGTCATTCAAGAAATAAGGAGCTTTATTGGGTGAAACAATTTTCTCAGTTTCTTTTTTGCATTTTCTAATTGTATTTTACTGTTATTAAGATATAGGAATTGTACCTATTCTCCATATCTCATCATCTGCTTTGCTTCATTCTGACTCATTTTTAAAATCCTGCTAGTACAAAAAGTGGCTTGGTGTCCATACGTTTGTTCTCTCCATCTGCGTCTCTATTTCTGCCTTGCAAACCGGTTCATCTCTACCATTTTTCTAGATTCCACATATATGCATTAATATACGATATTTGTTTTTCTCTTTATGACTTACTTCACTCTGAATGACAGTAGAGAACAAACGTATGGACACCAAGGGGAGAAAGTGGGGGGGGGGGGGGTGGGATGAATTGAGAGATTGGGATTGACATATATACACCAATATGTATAAAATAGATAACTAGTAAGAGCCTGCTGTATAAAAATAAATAAATAAAATAAATTTTTTTAAAAGTGGTTTGGAATCTTTAAGTTGTCTCATGCCTGAAACAGGTTAAAAATTAATCTATTTTTGAGTATGGATGACCTTGTTACAGAACACCCTAGTCAATTGATATAAATTAATATCTTTTCTGAAGTTAAGAAAAATAGTTAAGAGAAAGCATTAAGCTTAATCAAAACTAATTCTCCTCTAATAGCTTGCTTTCCTGACAGTTATTCAAGTGACCTGCAGAGTAAGATGGTGAAGGCCGTTCTAAGTGTACAGTCTGGGGTTATTTATTATTCCTGACTATTAAAACCTTCTGTAATCTATGAAAAGCCTAATGTCATAATTTACAATGACAATCACACGTCACAGAATCAATTTGAAGACCTCAGGTCCTTTCTGAAAATATAATTTTTATTCATCATAAATAAACTAAGATGGGTTAAGTAGCTAGACCTGGATTTCTTTTCTTTTTTTTTTTTTTCCCAAAATGCAGGCTCAGAGTTTAGTAGTAGCCCTAAAAGTAAGTTTATGGTTCTACAGAACTGGCTTCCAGTGTTAGAAATAAGAACAGCTGAGTATTTTAAAGTGAGACTCCCTAGTGGATATAGTTGCCTGAAAACTCACAGTATCTTTATCTCAGTGTAAATACCATATGGAATAGACATGGTTGAGGTCAAAGATTTACTCTTATTTTTATTCCTAAGCTAAAACAGTAAAGAAAATCCATATGCAAAGGATAATTTTAATGACATTTTAAGTAACATTAATTTGTAATAAAATTTACCATGCAGTTTAATATATCTTTGATTCCTTTGTGACTTGTGCTTTTGCTGACCATATTTCATTCATGATATAAATGAGAATGATTACTGGTAAGGGACATACATATGAATATAGATTATAATTAAGAAATAAAACCATTCTGCCCAATTTTTTCCTACAGTATAAATATCTTTACCTTGGCAAGAGTGTATAATCTTATTCTGAAGGTTTATGTGACTCTATGTAGATGTGTTAACTAAACCAACGTGCCTCAAAAACAATTCCATGAAATATTAATTTTGTAAGACAGATTATGAGTGAAAAGCAAATTTATAGGAAATTCAAGTTTGAAAAACATGGGATTCAATCATGTGTAGTAGTTTTTGCACTGCAGCAAATCTCAAAGACCTTAATCCCCTAATATGTGTTTTTAATTGATAAGAAGAAGAGATGTTTGGAGCATTTTCTAAGATGATTGTATCATGACATATGACATCTTACTGGACTATATTTGAGAATAAGGATTTAGGCTTTCTGAATGTGTTTCCCCTTTTGAAGAATCCATATATGCCAAATGATCTTTTTGAGAGTCTTCTGTACCTCATTATACCCTTGGAAGAAATCATTTGTATTTTGTCTAGTTTTATATTTAGACTTTTCTTAGTGATTTCTCAAGTTAACGTCTATGAATATGTTAGAGTATGAACATCAGGGCAAAACACAAGTTGGTTTGTTTTGTTTAGAGATGCATTTGCTCCTAGAACAATGCCTGGCACAGAGTAGGTACACAAATATTGTTGTTTAGTGATGGAAAGAGTAAGGTACTGCTTTTCGAGGAGGGCTTTGATTTTCTTCATCAACTTCTAGAAAACATTGCCTTCTTGGTCTGCTGATGTCATAGCTGTGCCATGCTGATCTGAAAGCATGGCAGCCAGTTACATTCTTTCTGCTGCTCCTAACACTCAGTGTGACCAGAGATGGGGTGGCCATTTTGAACACATTTGGCTGTGGAAGAATTATCTCTGTCAAAACTGGAAATAGTATGTCCAGCTACGCTTTCATAACATCATTAACAGCAGCTCTTATTAAATCACTTCACGCCCAATATAAGATGACACAAATAGCATCTCACTGCATTAGCCATGGCCTAGAGAGTCAGCAAGAATGGAACGGTGGAAAATATCACAAAAGTCAGAAGAGTAGAAGTCAGTGAACATAAGGTTAACCATTACCTTAAGAGAATTAGTAAGACAATAGAGTGACTTCAAGATTCTCACAGTTACCAAAAATTATATATAAGAAATGAATTTATTCATGTGTGAATTTCCCTGCTGAAGAGTTCATAGCTGTAGAGGTTGTCATGCTGTCTCTTTCTCTTCCTCTCTCCTCTCTCTCAATGCCTGCACATCAGTATATATAAAAAAATATTCAGTGGCACTGTCATCCTCATTACATATATATATCTCACTAGTGCCTTAAAAGAAGATATATATAATATATATGTGTGTGTATACACATTTACATGTATGTTTGTTACATATATATGTATGTATGTAATGTACATATCTCACTTCTATATTCCTAGAGCCTAGCACAATGCTCAACACTAGTAAGTGAAGAACAAAAGTGTAAGTGGAAATTCTAAATTTTCCTGAATTTTCAACAAGATCAGTTACATGTTCTTTAGTTTACAGTTTTGGGGATAAAATTAAATTTAATTTTAATCACACACACAAATGCACACACACATTCTATCATATGCATGAGCAGAATATTTATCTCATTGAGATAAATTTCCTCTGTGTTTTAAGTTGGAGATTTTCAACTGAATGTCTCCTTGGCTGTTTTAATGAACATTGTTAGAAATATGCATCCATAAATATTCATAGGAAGGAGTAATATGAATATTTATAAGGAACTGAAAATTTTCTGATTTGGAGGACATTTATTTCTTGGAAATCCAGTATTAACAATAACAACTACTGTTTCTCTTACCTCTTGTTATCTTGTTAAGGGCTTTATAAAAACATTTCAGGAACCTCTAGGCAAAATACATCTGAAGAAGCCAAACTTTGTTGCACTGATATTATTTAAATGAAATATTTGAAATGCTTTTTTGTGTGTGTATTGCAGTACAATGCAATAAAACTAATGTATGTACATAAGCCAATTTTGCTCTCAAATATGCATATGTAGAAAATTTGAAAATAAACCAAATCTATTGGAACAGTGTACTTTCAATATGAATTAATTGATGAATGCTTGGAAATATTAATTTCTTTTGAATTCTTGGAGGATATATACTTAAATCTTCATATTTGAAGTCATAAAATTATTCTGTTACCTCAAAAATAACTGACAAGTTAAAGCATACACTGGAAACCTCAAGAATTCCCCTATTTGGGACTTCCATGGTGGTCCAGTGGTTAAGACTCCATCCTTCCAATGCAGGGGGCGCTGGTTCGATCCCTGGTCAGGGAACTAAGATCGCACATGCTGTGTGGCATGGCCAAAAAAAATTTTTTTTAATTAAAAAAGAAAAGAGTTCCCCTATTTGTAATATCACAGGACACATTATTTTTAAAAATCACTTTAAGTCATAAAGTAGAATCCAGGTACTGAAAATTGTACCATAGCTAGAAAGACATAACTTTTATTTTGGGTTGAGTATGGTTGATTTAATCTTTATTTTCAAAACCAATGGCCCACGAAACTGATAGCTGAGACATTATTTTTTGATGTTTCTTCAATTGATCTTATAGTTCATTAATTTTTCATTTAATAACAATAATGGGACAATGATAAGTAACATCTGTGGAATACTTACTATGTGTCAGACACCTGTCTAAGCGTCTTTAGAAAGTAGAGTTCTTATTTTTCACATTTTGTAGATAAGAAAATGAAGACTTGAAATATTTGATCAGTTTGTCTAACATATCTCAGCAAATTTGGTGTCTTGAGTTGAGATTCAAACCTCTACTTTGGAATCAGCCTGACTCTGAAACTCTTTTCTTTTCAATTCTTATAATGTGCCCAGATGGCACTTCTGGAAAAAAAAATTGTGTTAATGCAAACCAAAACCGGAAAGTCATAAGGACAGATTTCTAAGTGAAAACTAGATGCAGTGAATGAAAATATTTGCACGTATCCCAAATGCCAACTCAACATCTATTTATTCGTACTTTTCTGTAGTTCTCACAGATTGGCAATTTTATTTGCAAGGGCATAGAATACAAGAATAGAAAACTATTTGATACAAGTATCCTGAGTACAGGAAAGTAGTGAAGGGTGTCACAGAGTAAATAGTGAAATATTCCTAGGAAAATCAGGAAAAAAACCTTTAACATTGTTGGTTGATTTTACTTTACAAATTGGCATTTGATACACGTATGTATTACTTTCATTCTTTGTCTGTTGCTGCAGTAGTAGGTATTGAGCATACAAAGGAGGAAATATTGCTCCCTTAACTATAAAGCAATTAAATGACAGCATAAACAAAAAATTCTTTAAAATGTTTGAAAACTTGAAAATCAGACCCATAGTTCTTGAAAGTAATCAATATAAGACACAGAAAAAATAGAGTATGTTAATTTTCACATAAATGATTGTTTTAAACAAACTGTCTTGGGGACCACCTTGCTTTCAACCAAATTGATTTTACTCAGAATTTATTAGCAAATTTTGGGGCACAAATGTATGGGCTAATACTACATGTTGACAATTCTTCATTTATTTCTACAATGTCTATTGCCTATTAAGTACTAATTACATACATTTTTGTTATTATTTTTATCAGCTTTGTTTGAACGCTTTCTAGATTAATCACAATGGTCAAATTACTTAATTTATTGACTCAGTTTCCTTTTTTAAACATGGATATAATGATAACACCCACATCACAGGCCGATGAGTTGAGTTTCTACATGTGAAATACTTAGCTCTGTGCATGGCACATAGTGATTTCTCAGGAAATGATGGCTTTACTAAGGTTTTATTAATAAAGATGTTTCTTACATATCTGTAAATTTATTTATTTTTTAATTAATTTTTATTGGAGTATAGTTGCTTTATAGTGTTTTGTTAGTTTCTACTATACAGCAAAGTGAATCAGCTATACGTATGCATACATCCCCTCTTTTTTGGATTTCCTTTCCATTTAGGTCACCACAGAGGACTGAGTAGAGTTCCCTGAGTTATACAGTAGGTTCTCATTAGTTATTTATTTTATACATAGTATCAATGTGTATATATGTCAATCCCAATCCATCCCACTCCCCCTTCCCCCTTGGTGTCCATATGTTTGTTCTCTAAGTCTGTGTCTCTATTTCTGCTTTGCTAATAAGATCATGTATACCATTTTTCTAGATTCCACATATATGCATTAATATATGATATTTGTTTTTCTCTTTCTGACTTACTTCACTCTGTATGATAGTCTCTAGGTCCATCCACGTCTCTACAAATGACCCAATTTCGTTCCCTTCTATGGCTGAGTACTATTCCATTGCATATATGTACCACATCTTCTTTATCCATTCCTCTGCTGATGGACATTTAGGTTGCTTCCGAGTCCTGGCTATCGTAAATAGTGCTGCAATGAACATCGGGGTGCATGTGTCTTTTTGAATTTTGGTTTTCTGTGGGTATATGTCAGGTAGTGGGATTGCAGGGTCATATGGTAGTTCTATTTTTAGTTTTTTAAGGAACCTCCATACTGTTCTCCATAGTGGCTTTATCAATTTACATTCCCACCAACAGTGCAAGAGGGTTCCCTTTTCTCCACACCCTCTCCAGCATTTACTGTTTGTAGATTTTTTTATGATGATTATGTAAATTTAGAATATTACATTTTCTTTTTCAGTTATATATTGGAACAAGTAAATTTGTCCCCATCTTTCATTTTACTATAATCTAAAATCTCTCTTTCTCACTCTTCATTTTGGAGCTGTTAAACATGTTTCATTACTTTGTTAACCTCAAAGGTATAAAACATTTTATGACAATGATTTATTATATCTTATGTATATATTATATATATTGATTCTAATATATCTAGGTGATTATTAATATATTTCCTGGATCATTGTACAGCATAAATTATTGATTTTAAATGATTATTATGAATGTTCCATGAATCAAAAGGACTTATTGGTGTTTATAACAAGTATAACATTAGTAACATGATGTTGGTAAAAAATATGGACCACATTTTAGAAGAAATGTTTCCTTTGAAAAGTTAAATAAGTATATGTATATATAAGCACATACAGTTATATATTGCTATGTATACATATGCATATAGATATATATGTGTATACAATATGTATACATATTGCTATATACATATGCATATAGATATATATGTGTATATACATATAAATATATACAGATGCATATATATGTATATCTAAAATAAGGTGATAACCCTACAAGTATGGTAACTCCTTTCTTTGCTTACTGAGTTATCAGTATGAGGAGACCAAAGTGATCAGGTGCCAGCTGCAGGTTCATGTTTAGTGGGGATCTTATTGTGTCTTGTAATGAAAGATTCCTTTCTCTGGAAAGCAGGATATCTAGATCTACAAGGTATAAAATTGTGAGATCAGAAGTAGAAATTCCTCAAGGGTAGCTCTAGGAGTAATGGGAAACAGAGACACTCCGATGTTCAAACTAGATGCATGGAGTCTAACTATTGGTGACACAGTACAATATAATACCAGATGGTTAAACCATATGCCAGATCCTGACACTTTCTTAACCTCATAGTATGTCATCTTTATTTAGCTCCTTAGCTGTACCTTCAAGAGGCTATTCCTATGTTTCATCAGGCTACCATTCTTCTCAGGAATGTGGTATATGGTAAGAACGGTGGATCCATAATCATATGCCTTTGGCCACACTTCCTTAGCCATAAAATTGTTCCTTAGTCCATGGTGGTCTTATCTGGGATCCCATGTCAATAAAACACACACTTTGTGAGTTCTTGGACAGTTAGTCTGGCTGAACTGCTGTAGACGTGAAAAGCTAACCATATCCAGAATAACTGTCAGTGGTGGTCAGAAAGAATTGCTGCCTTTTCCAGAAGGGAAGAGTGGGATACAAACTATTTTTTTCACAAGTGGCTGGTTATTCTCTGTGATGACAAGAATTCTAAGATGTCTCCCCAAGTCGTCTACTCCTAATCCCCGTGACTGTGAATATGATGAGATATCATGCCCGTGATTGTTCCATTGCATGGAAAAAGGAGTTTTGCAGAGGTAGTGAAGTTGCTAAATCTTAAGTACCTGTGTGTAGTTAATTCATGTGGCTATCGGTTATTTACATCTATCAGTTGACTTTGAGTTAATCACAATGGAAATGATCCAGGTAGGTCTAACTGAATCACATGAGCCCTTTAAAAGCAGAGACTTTTCTCCTGCAGGTTGCAGAAGGTGGAGTCAGAGAGACTTGAAACAGGAAAACAACTCACGTATTTTAGCTGTCTTTGAAGTTGGAGGGGTCAAGTGCCAGGCCTTGAGAACGGCCTCTAGGAATTGAGAAGCTTGACTGACAGCCAGCCAAGAAAAGGTTAGACTCCTACAAACACATGGAACTGAATTCTGCTAACAATTTGCATGAGTTTAGATGTGAATCTTCCCCAGAGCCTCCAGATAGGACCTAAGCTTGGTGGACGTCTTGATTTTGGCCTTGTGAGATCCTATAGGGCCTATATAGGGTCTCACACTTGTCTCATGCTTCTGACCTACAGAGCTGTGAGGTAATAAATACTTACTCTTTTAAATCACTCAGTCTGTGGTAATTTGTTATGCAGGAACAGAACAATGGTATCAGTACATTCTCTTTGAGGCATGGTGCCATGTTGAGAGCTGTGTTTTCCTTGCCTCCTAATTGTCCATGCAAACAGAATCGTCAGTAACTAGATCAGTCTTGGCAAGCACATGCTGTTAGGCCTGTGCAAGGATTCCATGACTGCTCCTTGCATGGGCTTTTGGACAATCACATGTGTTGTCAAGACCAGAAACTAGTTCATATCTCTGAATTAGTTATGTTTTCCACCTGGGTGTTTGTTGGTTATTTTGCAGTTGTTTTATTGTGGCTATTCGCTGAAAGTTAAAAGTAAAAATCTTCAGTTCAAGATGTCCAAGGGTAGAGAACATTGGTAGAAATTACTAATGATACACACACTTGGTTATGAAACATTTACATTTAGTTCCTCCTATAAGCTAAGCAACCAGTGAGTTAATGAGGGTGAGAGGACAATAAGGACACTGTTGTATTAACAATGGTCAGTCTGCCATTGACTCAGATGCTCTGACTCTCCTGCTGGCAGGTCAGTGACCTCTGTTAGGAAAATTTTTTCTTACAGTCTGCATAAGAAGGTTGGAGTTTTCTCAGAGTGTGTGCATCCAACAGAAAACCCAGTTCAGCACAATCAATGAAAGTCCCAGGGAGATTGATGCTCAATGCTTACTCATTGTAGGGTTGGCTGAGTTTCTGTGTCACATTTTTTCCTGGGGGATCAGAGGTTCTGGTAGCTTGGAGTATTAGCAGAGATCTCTATCAGGGCTTCCACAGACTTTCTGTCAAACACAAACAACTGGCTTACATTACTTTGTGTTATGTACTGAATGTCTGTGTCCCCCCAAAATTCATATGTTGAAGTATTAACCCTCAATGTGGTGATATTTGGAGGTAAGGCCTTTGGGAATTAATTAGGTTTAGATGAGGTCATGAGGGTGGCTCCCTCATGCTGGGATTAGTGTCCTTATGAGAAGAGAAAGAGACACAAGTGTGTCCTCTCCCTCCAAGGCATGTACTGAAGAATGGCCATCTGAGCACATAGTGAGAAGGTGGTTGTCTACAAGCCAGGAATCAGGCACTCACCATGAACCAAATTTGCCAGCACCTTGAACTTGGGCTTTCTAGCCTCCATAACTGTGAGAAATAAATATCTGTTGTTTCTGCCATTGAGTCTGTGGTAGTTTGTTATAGCAGCCTGTGATGGTTACTTTTTTGTGTCTACTTAAGTGCACCATGGGGTGTCCAGGTTAGATGTTAGTTCTGGGTGTGTCTATGAAAGTGTTTCTGGATGAGATTAGCATTTGAATTGGTGGACTCAATAAAATAAATTGCCTTCCCTAATGTGGGTGGGAATCATCCACTCTTTTGAGAACTTGAATAGAACAAAAGGCAGAGAAAGGAGGAATGCGTCTCTTTTTCTTCCTGCTTGTCTACTTGAGCAAGACATTGGTCTTCCCCAGCCCTTAATCTAAGATTTACATCATTTGCTCCCCTGCTTCTCAGGTCTTTGGACTTGGACTGAATCATATCATCAAGTTTTCTGGATCTCGGCTTGCAGATGGCAGATCATGGGAATTCTCAGCCTCTGTAATCATGTGAGCCAATTTCTCATAATAAATCTCTTTATCTCTATACTATCTATCTATCTATCTATCTATCTATCTATCTATCTATCATCTCCTATTTGTCCTATTTCTCTGGAGAACCCTGACTAATACACAGCCTGATCTAAGATAGTTTCTTTTTAGGTAAAATTTTTATCAAAATGCTTTCTCAAAAATAACAGGTCCAAAATAAGTTTTAAAGAAATATGTTCATGAAATTTTTCATGACAAAATTTTTACAATTTAACAAAGTAGGGGTGAAAATGCTACTAAAACAAATTCACTTTGGGGGCAAGTGAAGCAAAATCCTTTACAAATTCTAATACAAATTACACACATAACAGCAGGGGATGCTCCCTGGTGAGCATTAATGTGTGATGAACCAGTCCTCACATTTCCTGTTCACTTCTTCAGTTCTATCAACATTCCTTTTACCTGGCACCTTGTTTCTTCCAAACCTTGATAAAAGTCAATCCATTCACCATCATCCAGGGATCCAATTGTATTTTTACATCAGAATGCTTCTCACTGTCCACAAAATGACTGACCAGGTCCGCTGCCCAGAGCTCTTCGACTGTTCTTTTCTCTCATAATTCTCCGTCTTTTAGGGATACCTTTGAGTAGATCTCTAGTGTACCAGCATTCTATCTGTGCCTTACTCCAACTAACTGAGTCAACCCATCTGGGAACCAGGCTCAGCATTTTTCTCCTCTTCTAGCTCTTCAAAGGGAACCACCCATGAGACCATAGGTATAAGCTGAGGGAGAGGCATTGATGCAATAGTGATAAGTGATTTGTAGGTAGAGACCACCTATTTATGCAACTTATTTGTGTTCTTTGGTTTTCCTAAAGGGTAATTCTGAATATACCATTTCCAGTGATATAATCTTCTGAGGCTGCCCAATTACTTATTTGATTTAGTATCTCTACCCAAATTGAGCTAATAATGGGAAGCTTTGGTTTCTCAGTCACTTGATGTTAGTTGTGTGGTCTCAAATCAGACTCTCTATCCAAAGCTCCCAAAGATCTGGGTATTTCTATCTCCCCAGTATGAGTTAGTCCTTTTGGGCCATATGTCTCTTTGGGCAGGACTATGAAAGAACTATACATTCACTTGCTGTATTAAAGTGAACAAATAATTTTACTTCTCCTTTAACACTCACATGCATAGATACCATATAGTTTATAATTAGGAAAAAATTATTCTGCTTTATGTATTGTTTGGTAGTAATCTGTTTTCCTTAAGTAAATGATATCTGAAAAAGTTTTAACTATAAATAGGTTAAAAGATTTAATCTTAAGGTAAACAATAAACAGTATATTCTTAAAGTGTATAAATTGAATAAGTTACTGATATAATTTAAATAAAAATGTTTTGAAATTTAGCATACCAATTTTCTATTGCATAACATATTAGTTTCTATTGCTGCTATAATAAAATATCACAAACTTAGTTGCTTGAGACAATTCTAACTGAATATCTTACATTTCTTTATGTTATAATTCAATACAAGTTTTACTAGGCTAAAATCAAGGTGTTGGTAGGGCTGCATTTCTTCTGGAGTCTCTAGGGCAGAATCTGTTTCCTTGCCTTTTTCAGCTTCTAGAGGCCACTTGTATTCCTAGCTCATGGTTCTCTTCCTCCATCTTCAAGCAAACTAGAGCAGGGAGAGTCTTTCTCATATTGCATCACTCTCCCACTGAATCTTTTGACACTCACTTTTAAGGACCCTTGTGATTACATTAGCTTATATAAAGTAAAAGTGAGTGTAACCTATTGTACATTAGGTTATCTAATGTAAAAGTGAGTGTAACCTAATGTAATCACCTGGAAAATCTAGGCTACTTTCTCTCTTTTATGTCAGGTTATTAGCAAACTTAATTCCATCTGCAACCTTAACCTCCTTTGGTTACCTAAAGTAATCTATTCACAGATTACAGATATGAGGTAGACATCTTTGGTGGGGAGGAGTGTCATTATTCTGCCTACTACAAACACACACATGATAGTGTATAAAATGGGAAATATTTACTCCACAATTATTTTCCTTGCTAGGTTTATTTTACAGTGGAACAAAATCCCATCTGTGAATATATCTTTGGATATATATTTATATATTATATATATAAATGTAAGTCATATATATATGGATATAAAATAATTTTATCATGATCTATGTAATGTTTTATAACTTTATTATTTTAAATTAATGAAACTATTATATATTCCTAGAGCCTAAATTCAGCACTGAATTTATTTAGACTATAGAAATTGTTGCTCTGAATTGCTAAGCATAAACTGTTAGATGATGAAAAAAGGGAATAATTTTGTAATGAAATTCAAATTTTCCTTAATAGACATGACTCATGATACATACACAGTGTGTACTATTCAGTCAATTGAAGCATCACAATACTTTGAAATACAAGCTTAGCTTGATATGCTAATTGGATATCATCACCAGATGATATCCATAATATGACATTTTATTATAGAGATTTCTTCTGAACTTGGTAGTTTGAGGCATACCAAAGAAAAACTGAACATATCTTTTGTTGTTTATCAAATAAGAAATAATTTCAATTTTCAGGCATTTATTAGTAAAGTGGAAAAGTATAGTTTCTTATTGGACATAATTATTGAGAAATAAATTTCAGAGTAAGCTAAATTGAATGATAGCAAGGTTACAGTGAACTAATGTTATTTTATTCCTTTCTCTTCTCTTGGTTCAAACGATTATGGGCCTGACATGTAGTTTATCCTTGATGGATGAAAGAAGACAGGAAGAGAGGGGATGAGCTAATAATGGTAAAGTCAGTATTGAATCAGAAATATATTGAGATTCTGAGAGAAATCAAGATATGTGCTCCAGTCATTAGAGTTTGTCTCTACTGAGATTTGTTGGTTGATGAGCTGTCAATGAACCAAGAGAAAAAGGTTTTAAAAGAAGCAACTAGACTTGCAGAAAAAGCAGTTTAATACCCAAAAGACTCTGTATAAATAGAACTTATAAAGTAAAAGTGGCAATAAAGTTTGTAGATCAGAAGGGATAGATTTAACTTAATTCAAAAAAAGACAGCTTCTATATTTCCCCTTTATTATGTGTTTTTTATAATGACTTTTAAATATGATAATGTCTCAGCTTTTTCCTCTAAGTAAGGAGGCATGTACTTGGAAAACACGATAAACTACAGGATGTAATTTTGTCCTCAAACCAGTCCATTTTAGTATCATTAGTATAAATATTTTCTATGGTCAGTTTAAATCAAGTCTGTATTATCCATGGGTCATGAATAATTGAAATTCACAGACTTTCCATGGATTTAACTCTGTTAAAAGTTCTGAAAAATGCATCTAGTGAAACTTTTACTAGAGGGGCTAAACATGGCTTTGAGTATATACTAAATATTTTTTTTAACTTCATGAATAGAGAAATGGATTATTTTTGGTCATCCCACAAAACACTGAAAGTATATCATCCCCATGACATTAATCAAGTACTAATTCCTGATGTTTCTCTAACACTTTCTATTATGTCTACTGTTCACTTCACTAATTTATGATGGATTCTGAAGACTTGTGTCTTTGTTCACAAAATTATCTGCATGGATCCCCTTTTCTGAAAATTCTTAGAAATCAGGAACAGACCTATTTGACTGATGTGATTTACTTGTTAGTCTGTGTATCTGAAAGAAAGATGGACTGTTGAAGAACAATCTACATTTGAGATTCTTTGATTTGGGGAACTTTCATTTTAGGAAAATTGGTCATTTTCTTTATTGAATAATTTGTATTGGAGTATTCTGGGGAGACCACAAGGCCAAGGTTTCCCCAGAATCCATGCTGTTTGATACTTTCCAATGCTTGTTCACAGGCTCTCAAGAGGGAAATATTCTGCTCACCTGGGTCCTAGGCCTTACTCACAACCTTCACACTTCATGTTTGGTCTGTTTGCTTCAACAGAAACAGTAAATATTTTGATAGGCACTGGGAGAGGATAGCCACAGGGATATGTTGAATCTGTCATCTTTCCAACATTGTTAGCTAGTGAGAGTTATATAAAAAAATATGTTTCCACTCATTCCATTAGTAGTTACTTAAGCTATACAGAGGGTCATCTATTTAAAATGGAATTTTGTTTTGGTTTGTTTTCCTCTAGAATCAATAAAATGAGTTAGCTGAAACTTTAAATTTTAGGGTATGTATGACATGGAAAAAGCAATCCTTTCATTAGCAATTATATACATAAAATATAACTTAAAATCAATTTGTTAAATTGTAGCATTTGGTACCTGGGGACAAAACCTTCCCTTATTTAATGTATGAAACAAAAGTACACAAAATAATTCTGAATAGAGTCCATTGAATAAAAATATCTAATTCACATATATAGTAAAATTTCAAATATTACATTGTGGCAGAAAGATGTAGTAGAAAGGAAATGGAATTTGGTGTCAGACATGGTTGGATTTCATTCATAGCCCCTCCACTAACTAGATCTTTAAAGTGTGTAAGGTGCTTAAAATATGAGAAGCTTAAAAATATCTGGAGTGAGTCTTACTGTTCAGAGACTAATTTGATTAGGTGAAGTCTACTCTGTGCCGGAGGGTAGTGCTGCATTTGATGTCTGGTCAGGCCTAACATTTTGGTCTATTTGTCTACTGAGCAGGTAGTTTGGACTAGTCAACACACTAACCATTTGAGATATAAGGAATGAGACTAGGAAAACCCTGCCATTGCAGAGTCTACAATCAAGTTGACAAGAATGGCATTTAAAAATCATATAGATTTGATCTGGATAATTTTATTGGCTGGAGACATAGCTGATTTCCTCCTAGACTTCTATAGTCAGTTTCTAATTTCAGTGTTTTATTTTTTATGAATCAAAAGTAAAGTTTTAACCTAGCTGTGTATGATTTTGAGCATTATTTTGTGCGAGGTATTTGAAAAATGTTGCAATATGAAAAAGCTTTTGCGATATATTCATTTTGGCAAAAGTGAAATGAGTTTGAAATATCTCTTTGGTTACTCCCCTAATACTGCTCATACAATATAAATAATAATTAAAACTCTTAAGATTATATATTTGATGATAATCTTCACATTGCTGACAAAATTCAAAGACATGACTTTACGCAGAAATGGATAACAATGGTAAAGTTGTTCAGTGAAACTCAATGAAATAATATATTCATCTGTGAAACAGAGTATGATAATAAATTTCTTGAAGGATTGTTTTACATTTAAAAGAAATAACCCAAGTATAGTAACTAACACTGTGCATGACATTTTGTGAGTTTTCAATAACTATTACTTTTCTTCTATTTCCACTTATTGAGTAACTGCTGTATGTGTGGTACTATATGAAAATCAGAAGGTAGCCCAAAGACTATCGAATAGATTGACAAATGGAGATTAAATTATTAGAAAAGTAAAGAGACAGGAAATAAAATAACTAAACTAGTTGTGGCAATTTGGAATTTCTACCAAAAGTTAAATTCCAGGACATTCAAACTAGACTACAGAAAAGTATTTGAGGTGGTTATAAAAATTTGCTATGAAAAATACTTCATAAAGTTTGACTTGCATTTCTATGCCTTATCCCCTTCCTCAAAGCATTGAAGAAGAAGAATTGAAACCAATAAATGATGGGCGGTGTATAATCTCTCTCTTGCTTATTTCTCCTTTCTCATTCCCAACACAAATATTCTATCACATGTCCATTAAGAGATGCTTGCCAAATTCACATTCCTCTTTAACATTCTTGAGCATATAGATTGCATTGTCCAATCTCCCCTTGCAGTCATGTGTGGCTATGTTCCTGAGTTCTAGCCAATGATATGTGCTGTAGGATGAATGTATCCTCCAAAATTCGTATATTAAAACCTTATCCCCAATGTGATGATATTTGGAAGTGGGGCCTTTGATAGGCGACTAGGTCATGAGTGTGGAGCCCTCATTAGTCAGATTATACAAGACACCCTTGTGCTCTTATACGAGAGACCCTAGAGATTTCCTTCACCTCTTCCACCGTGTACGGACACAGAAAAAAGACAGTTGTCTATGAATCAGGAAGTGGGCCCTCACTAGGCACTGAATCTGTGGGTGTCCTGATCTTAGACTTTCCAATTCTCCCAGAATTATGAGAAATAAGTGTTTGTTGTTTATGAGCCACCCAATCTGTATTATTCTGTTATAGTGGTCCCAAAAGACTAAAACGATGTGTTAACAGATGTTAAATGTGCCTTTTTCAGACATAGGTCATACAAACCTCTTGTGTTTTTCTAATGGACACTATTGCTGCAAAACTTAGCAGCTTAAAATAACCACTTTATTTTTCTCAAATTTTGTTGGGGGGGGTCAGAAATTTGAGAAAGGATTGGTTTGGCTGTTCTTGGGTAGAGTCTTTCATGAAATTGCAATCACCTGAAGGATCCCCTGGACTGCATGGAGATCTTAAGTCATTCATGTGGCTAGATGTTGATGCCGGCTGTCAACTAGACTTTCTGTTCAGCCAAGAATTGTGACTGGAGCATCTACATGGGACATTCCAGTAAGGTGGACTCAGGGTAGGGGGAGTTTTTAAATGGCATCTGCCTTCTCTGAGAGTAAACACCTTGAGAACACCAGGCAAAATTAGCATCTCCTTTTGTGAACCAGCCTCAGAAGTCACATAGCACTACACATAACACACTGGATTAACTGAATTCCACCCAGATTTATGGGGTAGAACATAAACCTCATATTTTGATAGAAGTATTGAATAATTTGGGAACCATTGTTATAAACTTCCACTCTTCTTTTTTTCTCTTCCTTTGAGTTATCTGCATATTGGTGTCCAGCATAACATTGGAAGTCATATGTAGAATTTGGAAAAGATTACCTTAGTTTAAGTCCTTGAAGAAAACTATGTGGAGGAGGAATTGCTCACTCTTTCATTCCTATAATATAAGAAAGGCATAAATTACCATTATTTGTAAGATAGGGTACATTTTTTTTTTAATTTATTTATTATTATTTATTAAGTAGGCTCTTATTTATTTTTGGCTATGTTGGGTCTTCGTTTCTGTGCGAGGGCTTTCTCTAGTTGTGGCGAGCGGGGGCCACTCTTCATCGCGGTGCGCGGGCCTCTCACTATCGCGGCCTCTCTTGTTGCGGAGCACAGGCTCCAGACGCGCAGGCTCAGCAGTTGTGGCTCACGGGCCTAGTTGCTCCGCGGCATGTGGGATCCTCCCAGACCAGGGCTCGAACCCGTGTCCCCTGCATTAGCAGGCAGACTCTCAACCACTGCACCACCAGGGAAGCCCCGATAGGGTACATTTTTATTGTATTCTTTATGACAGCCTTTTCTAACACACACACTTTTTTTTTTTTGCTTCTCAAGAAGAACTCTTTAGTATCATTTTTTTCTAACAAAAAGTTTTGGGTTTATAAACAACACACACTTTTTGTGAAATCCAGATTGAGAGATATGACATATTTAAAATGTATTTAATTAAACACTATAGCTTGTTGTTAAAATTTAGAGAATAATTAAAATAATTATAACATCAACTATTATTATATTACAATATTGATAATTGATGATAATTAACACTTAAATTCTATGAAAGCTTTACTCATTTGATTTTTTCATTTATGCAGTGACCAGTGTTTTGTTGTTTGCTATAAAATGTACTTGCAAACACAATGTACTTGAATGAGATAGAAAATATAAAACACAGAATCTCTATTCAATAGTATAGTATAAAATCAGTTTTTGATTCATAATATAATTTTTTCATTTAGTTGTTTGGCTTTTTTACTATTTATATTTCTTTTTAAAAAATTTTTATTTTATATTGGAGTATAGTTTATTAACAATGTTGTGTTAGTTTCAGGTGTACAGCAAAGTGATTCAGTTATACATATACATGTTTCTATTCTTTTTCAAATTCTTTTCCCATTTAGGTTATTACAGAGTATTGAGCAGAGTTCCCTGTGCTAGAAACTATTTATATTTCTATTCAAAATTGAGTTTATATTAAATAAGATGCTAAAATTCAGACTTGTCTTCAGTTTTACTTTTTAAAGTGCAATTTAAAAATTTCTGCTTTATTCAAAGATAAACTATTAGTTAACTCTTATTTGAGTGGCTTGGGAAAGTTGGTTAGCCTCTCAGAAGTGTTTCCTTATCAGAATAATAAGGATAATTTAATTAATTTCCTCATAATTTTTGTGAGGATTCAGATCAGTGATGTAAAAACAACATGGGTCTAGCACATAGTCAAACCCAATAATTAACAGTCATTTTCTTATTATAGTTCAACATTATTTGATATTTACTGAGAACCTAAATTATTTAAAATCCTTTGCATATCTCATACACCTATTTTAATTCAGACAATAACTTAGAAGTTAAAAAGCTATTTTAATCATCACTAAAAGATAAGTAAAAAAGTCAGGGAACTTAAATCACTTTCAAAAGCAGTAGAAACATGGCTGAAACATAACTTTCCACATAAAATTATTTTTCATTTGTACATTCTAGATCTGCTTCCATTTTGTCAGTTGAAAACATACTCTTTTCTCAAGACCTCTGAAAAAAATAAACCACCCACTAATCCCACAGCAAAATGATTCCTTCTTTGTGAAATGGTCCATAGTAAATAATGGTACCTATCACGTATTAGAATTCTAATTGTGTGTGTGTGTGTTTTGTACTAGTTTGTAGCCTCTCTGAGATCAAAAGTTGTGTTTTATTCTTATTTTGACTACTACTCTTCCTAGCACGTATGTTCCGTATATTAAGTGATCAATACATATTTATTACTTACATTTCTGAAATATGAAGTCAATCTCCAAAAGGAGAGAGCTATGTGGGGAGAATCCACTCTTAGGAAGTTCTAAGATAATGGAAGGAACACTAAATGAATGACTTCTCTACCTACTTAGACAAATTCGCTGTCATTATTTTTGTAGTGAATATCTGCATGAAAATTTGGAGAGCTTTGTAACAAAACCTTAATTTAAAATGGTTAATTATAGTCATTAAATTCTTAACTGTTTGCTGTGTAATATGGATAACACTTTCTTACGCGTTATGGATAAATGAAAATGTTTGCAAATAAATGCAACGAGGGAGTACTCTACTCTGCCGAAGATACCCACGAGGATATATCAGGGAGGGATTATCATGCAGAACATGATATTTCCCAGGGGTCTCTTGAGAATTCTGAGCTATAATAAATTTTGCACAGGAAAAATTCAAGTGTCTTAGTACCTCCTTGACTCTGCGCTCCCACTTTTCTTCCATATTTAGTCCCTCACTCCAAAGCACTCACTGGTTAAGCTAGTTATTATTTCTCTATGAAAAGGCTAAACTAACCAATCTACTGGCAGATAATCCTGTGTTGGTGGGAAGGGTATTTTCTTCCAGGTCTTTCCTATATAAATGGGTAAGCACTAAGATTGAAAAAATGCATGGGTCAGTCTTCAACTCTTCTCACTACTCTTATCAACTTCTTTATGATCCTTTCCTCATTAAATTAAAAGGCTCAATTTCTGAAGGCTTATTTAGCTATGAGGGAAAGAAAATAAATTAACTAAGAGACTGTAAGGGATAACTCACTTAGTTCAAAGATAATTGCCTCATGACTGATATTTTGCAAACCAAATAGAATTTGACAATGGAAATAAGTGAATAAGATAGAAGTCAGCACAAACCTATAGCCAATTAAAAACAATTAAAGGAATGAATAAGGCATTAAATTTATTCTAAATAAAAGTAAAACTGAGTACACTTACAACTGATAGAGAGGAAGTTGCTCTATTTATTGAACAGAACAAGACATAGTAATGACTTATGCATACTATTATATTAAACTGAATTAATGTGAAATTACAGCATATATGTTAATCAGCATCCTTTTCAAACTATAATTTTATAGGAAAATATTTAGATTATTTCCCTTTCTTTTCTGTTTAATGGAAATGAAAAGGATTTTTTTTTTTTTCTATTGAGGGCTGGTTCAGGCATAGTTGGTCCCCAGTGTAGGTTGTATGTTAAAAATAAAAAATAGTATCACATGGCAAGCCTTTGCCTACTCCTTAAATTATAAGTACATTCAACAACAAAATTTTTCCCAGGAAAATTATCAAATTTATATAAACTTCCTATGAGGAGTTAATAAATACTATCATAATTTTTCTTGATATATTGACAGATAGAAGAAAAGGTTTATGGGAACCATAAGAAAAGATGGTTAAGAAAAAGAGGAGGAAAGTACCAACTTCTGACATTACACAGAGCAAATTTACCTACAAAAAAGTATCAGCTTCAAATATTACAGCTAGAACTATATTCCCAACAAACATTTAAAGTAAGTTAGTCTTTTCTACTTGGGGTCACTCTTCTCAAAATACATTCTGAAAGCAGTGATATCTGCTATAAACTGTAATAGCCTAAGAGTATCACCATTATTTGGCAATCAGAAAACTGACATAAGAGAAACGATTATCATTAGAATATGTATAGTATATGTTATTTAAGGTGATGAAAAATAGGAAGTTTCTTTAATCACAATTTGGACCTTTGAGATTATATTCTAACAATAGAGATATACATAGAAAATGGAGAATCTAGTTATTATCATGATACTCCTGCCTAGACTCCCCTCCATTGTTGAGAACTGGGCAGTGATAAGGAAAAAAATCAGAAGCAGATGGTGACTCTGCCATTAGGGTTAACAAAAGGGAATCTATTCTGATTATAATCAATCTATTTTCCTCACCAGTATATATATATATATATATACATATATATATATATATACACACACACACATATACATATATATTTTTTAAATTTATTTAATTAATTTATTTTTGGCTGCATTGGGTCTTCGTTGCTGCGCAGGGGCTTTCTCTAGTTGCAGTGAGCAGGGGTTACTCTTCGTTGCAGTGCGCAGGCTTCTCACTGTGGTGGCTTCTCTTGTTGCGGAGCACGGGCTCTAGGCAGGCTGGCTTCAGTAGTTGTGGCACACGGGCTCAGTAGATGTGGCTTGCGGGCTCTAGAGCGCAGGCTCAGTAGTTGTGGCGCATGGGCTTAGTTGCTCCACGGCATGTTGGAACTTCCCGGACCAGGGCTTGAACCTGTGTCCCCTGCATTGGCAGGCGGATTCTTAACCACTGTGCCACCAGGGAAGCCCTCATATGTTCTTTAGTTTATTACTTTATTAATTTATTGAAAAGAAACATTAAAGTAGACTTAATATGTGCTGAAAACTATTATAGATACCGAGGAGGCAAAGATGAGAAAGAACCACTTTTTGGTTTTGAGGAAATATTTTCCAAAAGGTGGACAATGAAAATCAGGTGGTCCCTATTGGTCTCTGAAGTGGCTCATAGGCAACTTAGTTTAAGAGGAAAGGCAAGTAAAGGCAGTTGTTTTACAAATTTGATATGTAAGACGTATCTTAAGGATATTTATGCTTTTAAAGGTGGAACATATGCTACAAAAATTGAATGTATCAGTTGACATTTCATCAATAAGATACAGTTCGTCTTAACCAATACAGTTCCATAGCATTTGCATGTTAGAGTTTACACTTTTTAAATTACCATTTTTCATGTATACTGTTGTGTTGCTCTAGCTTCTCAATTCACAAAATATTTAAACCACTCCAAAGGTGTTCAATTAAAAATAAAAATACATTTCTTCATTGAGTAGTTATGAATACTACAATTTAGCCATTAAGAAAGTAAAATTAATGGAGAACTTACTGTGTGCCCAGAGGTAAATATTCAACAGTGAACAAGACAAAGTTTCCAAATTCAAGAACCTTATATTCTAGTGGGAAGAAACACAATAACTAGTTAAATAAATAAATATGTAACAACATCTCACATAGTATTTACTGTACAGAAATGTAAAGCAAGGTAAAAAGATGGTGAGTGATAGAGAATGATTATTTTAAGTAAGGTGGTCATTGGAAGATCTCTAAGTAAAGGTAATATTGGAGGAAAAGACTGAATAAAATGGAGAAGCAAATCAAATGAGTTTTGAGGTTAAAATTGTTCAATGAATGAAAAAGATTAAGTGAACCATTCTTGAACAGAAACCTATAACTAAAATATGAATTTTGATATGCTAATGATAAGAAGTCTTATCAGCAGCTAAAAATGGAAAGGATATAAAAAAGAAAAATGTCAACAAGATGAAAATAAATATTTTTAAGAAATGTAACCCATTTAAACATCATCTCTTGTGTTACGAAATTATCTCTAGTAGTCATCAAAATGTTGAGTCATTTTTCAAATAAGGCATAGAGTGCCCTTTTTAAGAAGTCAAATGAGTTTTTCTCCAGAATACACATAAAATATTGCTTTCCAATATTAAATTGTTTAACTTTGTTGTAAATTGTTTCACCATAGTATCATCACTCAAGTATGATATGGAAAGGTGTTAAAAGTCACATTTTTCTTGAAAAGTTTATGAAACTGATCATAACAATTATGTTTGGAGTGAAAAATACAAAGAGCTCCTGGAAATATTTGTTGTCAAATAGCACAGTTAGAAGATACATATTTTATTGTCATCAAGAGCACAATGAAATGGCAATCACACGTGTGTTCTGCAAAATAGCTCACTAGAGAGTTGGAAGAAATTACTAATGACCAGAGTATAAACCAGTTCTTGACCCTGACAGTACAGTGCACAATTAATTATCTCTGTTCACCACTGAAACTTTATGCAATATGGCTTTGAGTTTCTTATTCAAATAAATTTTAGAGCCAAGATTAATTCTCTCTCTCTTTCTCAACTCTGACCCCACATTTTTTACATAATCATACTTAGACTGTAGGGAATTGGTTCCAGTTATATGATCAGGTGGGTTGAGTTAGCCCTAATATATCACATGATTCTTATGCAGACAAGTAATTCCCACCAACAAAGTGATGATAGGATGAATACTATGCTGGGTAGAACAACTGATGTTCTCTTGTTCTACCCCATGACTGCCCAATACATATGCAACCATCAGTGTGAATGACTGATGTGGTACTATGATAGGTCATCAGTAGGTTGTATATCCACACAATGGTACTTAAAGAAGAACTGCACTTAAAGTCTTCAATACTTACATATAATTTTAGTAGGGAATAAGTAGTTTCCCTCGAGTGGATAAAAGCAGTATAGGGCAAAAGGGCAGATAGGAACATTAGAAGCCTACTGAAATATTTAGTAATGGTTATTGATATGTATGTGTGAGAATAGTTATCATCTTCTAGTCACAATTTTTGAGGAAAAATCCCTGTAATAGTTTTATAAATCTTGAAATCAAATGCAGTAAAGTAAGTATTCTATCTGATATTGTGTATCAATTGAAATTGTAGGAAATTAAAATGTGGCTTCTGAGGAAATGCTCTTTTGAGATATTGTAGAATAGCAAGAATTCTGTATAAAAATATGTTTAGAAAAGACTGCATGTTTTACTCCCCACTCCTTTAGTGATTAACAAAAGCTCTTCATATGGTTCTGCTAAGTAATACAGAAAAGCAATTTATTTAGTTTTTTTACCTAGAATTTCCTAAATGTATTTGCCTTAAAAAAATCTGTTTTCTGGTATTAAAAGCCTGTGTAACCATGCTCCTTGGCATACAGTTTGGGAAAGACTGTTTTAGGCCGTCTTTTGCTTTACTGTAAAATAGGAAATTTGTGTCATCTGTTTTTCTTAACAGTGAAATTGAAATTTTGAAAGTGAAAGCACTGTTCAGTAGTGCCAACTGAATTTGGCAGCTAGGATAGTATTTTCATGATGACTTTTGAAGCTAAGAGCTGAGATTTCTCTTGGTAAAATCTTATTTAATCATAATCTCTTAAAGCTTGAAAAACATCTATGAGAGCAAACAAATAGCCACGGGGATTGAAAAATGAATGCTTTCATGTGTGGGGTCTCATTGGATCCTGTAAACTTTTACAGTATTTTCTGTCTCTAGATTTCAGTGCTCACTGCACCCTAGGGGGAGAAAGAGAGAGAGAGATAAACACGTACATATACATATATTTCTAAAATCTGCGACTGCAAAGTTAATTTTCTTTACTCCAATCTATCAGTAGTCTCAACTGTTAAATCTGTTGTTTAAATCCCATATCAAAAATGAGAAAATTAAAGGGCATTTGTTCTGAAGCTGTTGACTAGGAGTACAAACTGGACAGATTGATAAAATCCATTTTAAGTGTGAAGTCTTATTTAGGTACTTTATTCATGTCATTTTTGGTTTTTAGCTCTTTTACTCAGGTGGTAGGCTATAAATATAGCATGATGGCATTGGTGGGGTGAATACTTGTGGATACTTTTATACATATTTCTTCATCTTAACAGAGAAACTAGATTATTGCACTGTTTTATTTTAGCAAATTTGGACTTTGAATGATTATGCATTTGTGTCATGCATGTAATCACATTAGAGATGTATGTTCTTGGAAAGAATGTACAGGTAACCTTCCCACACATCTCTCTTGCATTACTCCTTTCTAAAACTTCCTTTGGGGCTGGTTATCTGAGGTCACCAGCAAAACATTCTCCCACATTTACTAAGTGATGACTCTGGTATTAATGTCCAGAATTGAGTGCTGATTCAACATTATCACTCAAGACAATTTACTTCATATTTTTGATTCTCTGTTTATATATCAATAAAATGGGTGTGATAAAGAGCATACTACATTGCATTGTTACAAATAAATGGGATAGTATATATAAAGATTTTGAAGAGTGTATTCAAAAAAATAAGTGCTCAAATAATTGGTGACTATTTTTATTACTGTCTAAAATACCTTTCCCTCTAGCCCCTTCTCATCCTTTTAAACCCTACAAAGCTAAACTACTAAAAAGTTTTCCAAACTTTGTTGTGCATCAGAATCATAATAAGGACTTGTTAAAAAAAAAAAAAAAAGCACAACAAAGCAAAACAATACAAAAACAGATTCCTGATAGCTATCTATAGTCTTCCTGAAGCCAAATATTGAAGTGGGGTTCCTCGCCATATAGATTTACATCAAGCTTTCCTGGTGTATCTTATGCAAGAATGTGAAGTCTGGTTGTATTTTAAATATGTTTTATTGCCAAGTTATTCTCCTACTTCTACCTCCAAATACCTTAAGTATACTTCCTTATTTTCATATCCCTGGCCAGTAGTTTTTTTTTTTTTTTAATGGATTCTTTTGTTCCCCTGCCTTTGCTTTAAAAAATGTCATAGCAGGTATAGTTTTAAAAACACTTAAAAATATTTGTTATACATAGTATATAAACTAATATATTTACCTATTTTTTTAAAAAAATTATTTATTTATTTATTTTGGCTGTGTTGGGTCTTCGTTTCTGTGCGAGAGCTTTCTCCAGTTGCGGCAAGCAGGGGCCACTCTTTATTGCGGTGCGCGGGCCTCTCACTATCGTGGCCTCTCTTGTTGCGGAGCACAGGCTCCAGACGCGCAGGCTCAGTAGTTGTGGCTCACGGGCCTAGTTGCTCCGCGGCATGTGGGATCTTCCCAGACCTGGGCTCGAACCCGTGTCCCCTGCATTGGCAGGCAGATTCTCAACCACTGCGCCACCAGGGAAGCCCCTATTTACCTATTTTTATTCAATAAAATTTTCCCTCTGATCAATATAAATACTATGAAAATTTTCCCATGCTGTAGGTTGACTCTTACTGTCTTCTGTTTCAAATTTTTATAGCTTACTGTGAAGGCTCTCTCTGCAGAAGTCATCTTAACATTATTTCCCATTATCCTTAGGTACAGATTTTGGTTTTTTTTATTTTTAGCAAAGCAAATCTTTGCTTTCTCTAGAGCATAGATGAATTAATTCATCCTCCCAAACTATACACATCTTCTTCTTCTTTTTAAATTAATTAAACATATTACCTCTTTAAAAATATGACTGAAGATTTTTCTTATTGAGATGTATGGCTTGCAGCATGAAGTTTCATGGAAGTAGAAATGATTTCGAGTACTCTGCTTGAGCATGGTGGAGTACATAAAAACTTATGTCATACTTTGGTAATATTACTGTTTAATAAAAAAGGCTGAGGTGTCACATGTTATTGGGTAATAGTCTATGTTAATTTTTAACTTATAAGTATTTAATCAAAAAGTGGAAATACCAGATTATGACTTGGAACTAATCAAGGTAGAATCATTTAAGTGAGATGCAAAGAGAAGTTTCTTAAAGAAGAAATCACAAGTGAAAAAGTATGAAAGAGCATAGTATGTTTCGGATATTCTCATTTTTTCTGAAATATGGAACACTGAAATCTTACAGAAGAGTAGGGTAGAGGGAATACAAGAGATCAGGACAGGTCCAAAATTCTGTTTGTATGCTTGACTAAATAATCCTAATCCAAGAATTAGAACAGAATATGAGGTACTGGCTGCAGAGATTTTACTAAAGTAACCCTATGGATAAGTCATCCAGTGCAACTGAGGTAGGAAATGGTACAGTGAACCTTGGGACTCTTAATTCACCATAAAGTAGAATGATGGCAGTGGTTGGAGATTTAAATGAAACTGAAGACCAAGGATTTGTAATAGCACCCACCAACACAATCATAATTTTTTCCAGCAGTGAAAACTAACTGGATTTTGGTAGGATGACTAATGGCCTCCCAAAATATCCAGGTCCTAACCCCTGGAATCTTGTAGCAAAAGGAATTTTGCAGATGTGATTAAATTAAGCCTATTGAGATGGTGAGATAATCCTGAATTATCGAGGTGGGCCATAAATATAATCAAGAGTGTTTTCATAAGAGAGAAGCTGAGGGTGATTTGATTACAGAGACAGAAGACAATGTAGGAATTGAAGCAAGATACTATGCTGCTGTCTTTGAAGATGAAGAAAAGAGCCATGAGCCAAGAAATGTAAAAAAATGTAGCTGAAAGCTGGAAAAGACAAGGAATTGATCTTCCCAGACTCCCTACAGGGAAACTGGCCCTTCTGTCACTTTGATTTCAGCCCAGGAAAACTGATTTTGGATGACCCTAAAAAGTGTGATTTTTTCAAGAGAAGTATGCTGTTTTAGGTACCAAGCTTTGTGGTAATTTGTTAAAACAGACATGAGAAACTAATGTACTTTTTTTTTTTTTCCTAAATAGAATAAGAATGGACATTGACTGGATTCTGAGGAAATAAGGCCACCCACTAGTGTGGATGAACAAGAAGCTTAGGTATTTGAAGTTATCAGTGTGAGAGAATTGAATTGATGGCAAAATAAGGTAGTTTATTCAGAATAAGTTGAGACTAGTAGCTAGTGCTGTGAAAGTGAGACTCAAAGAGAAAGGAAAGGCCATGCATTAGAAGATTTACTGAGTTGAAAGGAGGTTAAATGAAAGTAAGAATTGAGAGATCTGAAGGAGTAAATTTTTATAATAAGAGTTATTAGAATTTTGGAACCCACAGATGGAGCCCAACATGAGGCAATGGAGAAGTGCTGAGGCTCTCAAATGGAGGAAGGTCAAGGTACTGAGAAATGAGTATTCTATTCTTAATTCTTTTTTCTCTTTTTCCTTTCAGTTCACCCTCAGATAACATCAAAATAGCATAAAAAAAATTGTTCAATGACTAAAAAGTGGAAGCTGTGCATTTGGCTCTATTCATTAACTTATGAAATGTTATTTAAGAGTCTTTGGGAATTATCTATGTTTTCTCATGATAAAAAATGACTGTGAAAAAAAAGCATTTGGGATAGTAAATTCATAAATAAACTAACTCTATCAATTTGTATAGGAATACAGAAATAACTGTTGCTCTAATTGTAGGTATAGAGTGTGGTGTTACTTTACTAATGCAATTCATTGTATGAGCATTCATTTTCCTAAAGCTGGAGTGTTCTCTTTTTGTTCCTTAAGGCAATAATACCAGAAGAAAATTGGCCTCAGTTTCCCCTTCTTAAAATATATTAACATATGAAAAAGAGATTGAGAGGAGACTAAGAAGATTTATGAGACTAGAAAGATTTATAAAAGATCAGCAGGAAGTAAATAGTACTAAAATAAGCCCTTTAATAAAAAGAGCCCTCTTAGTCTTTCTAGCCTTTTGAATCCAATTCTTTGTGACTCATCCGAGTGATTCCTTCAAGGGTAAGTTATTGTACCCTGGGACACACAACTGAATGGTTCTGGGTCAGGAAGTACTCATAATATAGAAAGTTCTACGCCACATGTTATACATTTCTAAGTTTTTAGATAGTCTTCTTCCGGTCATATAGGTATCTACTATATTGCAGTTCTCCTCAGGTTATGGAACTTTGCCTATAGATACTGTAGGGTTATTTACAAAATATCAAATAGAATAGTAAAACTTAGCAATAGTACTCCTGGAAAATAATAACACATTTCCTGATTTTTTTTTAACAAATGAGGCTTACATTTTAATTTTCACAATAGAGGGAAATAAGCTACTCTAATTTAACCCATTCTTAGGTTATCTTTTCATTATCTAGTTTGAGAAGGAATTGCTCATCATATACAATTAGCATATTTTATAGGAAATTATAAGTAGTTTGGGGTTGTTTAACAAAAAGGCTGTGCAGCAAGGAAATGTGTATTTTTAATGAAAATATCTTTATTATTACAAGAGTAATGAATTCTGTTAAAAAGCTTTCTAAAAATATAGAAGTGTAGAACATTGAAAGTATAGTCAATAGTCCTCTAGGTTGTAATCAAAAATAATTTTTATAATTTTTTTCTCTCAATATCAACACTAGTCTTATTATATATTTTGTCTTGAAACCTGATTTTTTCATTTACTAGTACATAGGAAAACGTTTACAGATGTATAGATGCTTCATGACTCTTTAATATTCTAAACTATACATAACTTTAATTTCTAAATTTCTATTGATAAACATTAAAGTTCATATCATGTTTTACTAACACAGACCATATTTCTAATTATTTTTTTCTCTTGTTCAAGTTAAATTTCAAGAACTGAAGTTTGCTTGGAAAAAGCAATATGATATCTTCACACTGTACTCTTGCTTTACTGTACTTTTGTAGATATTTTCTACTGAATACTACTCTGAAAAGGGAGTGATGAAGAACATTTGACATTACTAGTACATAAAAAAATACCTAGAATTTCAAACTTCACTTGATTTTATTGTTAAACCAAATCAGATTAAAACATTTCTTAAAAATAATGTGTATGATCTTTCCTCCCTCCCTCCTTCCCTCTCTCTCTCTCTCTCTCTCTCTTATACACACACTCGTATGTATGCAATATATATAAAGCAAATATTATTTTCTACCCTACTTTAAAGCTTAAGACACTGTGACTGAGAAATGTTAAGTGGCTTATCAGAGCTCAGGAAATAAAGATAAAAAGCTCTTTGGGTTCATAGACTGAGTTTTTCCAGTTATAAATCTCCAGTGTCTTTTGCAGTATCTGCTGTATATAACCTTACGCTATATTTTTACTGAATCACAAATTAATTAATGGCCAGCATAGGGCTAGAACTGTAATGTAAGAACTTTGACTACAAATATAGATATAGATTGTATATATAGATTGTAGATTTTTGCTAAATTTACAGTCAGAATTCCAAATCTTTGATACTAGATCTAACTGATCTAGGTTTGGAGCCTTCAATAAATGAATCATTTGTTTATTCCAAACTTTGTTCTGCATTTTTCTGTAACTTAGCATTTACATCTATAGTATCTAGTAACCATGACATATGAAGAGGTATGACTGTGAGTTAAAAAGTACCCTGAAAAATATATCACACTATTCAAACGTACAGTGATATCCATGAAGTGAATTGTGGTTTTGGGACAGATTTTACTATTCTTTTTTGATATATGGAACATAGATGCATATATATATAGATATAGATGATATAGATATAGATATAGATATATGTATATATAGATATATATTTGTATGTGTGTGTGTGTGAGAATAGGAACCAAAATGGTTGGATTTGAACATGTTGACTACTGGGGACCAATGAGATAAAAACCACAGTGAGCTAGCAACTAGATATTAGAGATCTGAAGTGGAAGTACAGATACATGAATCCCCACCACATTGTCAGAGTCTTGGGATTTGAGATTCTAGGTGGGGGTCTGAAACTGACCTAGAGGTCTGAGTAACTCATGTTATGCCACCATCACAATGTGCTTCTCCTCCAGCCTTTTTTATCTTAGTAAATGCCAATAGTGCTCATGGAGTTGCTCAGGAAATGAACCTGGAAGTCATCCTTGATTCCACCCACTCTTTCAACCTCACATCCAATTCAGTCTTATCTGCAAAAATACATCTCTAATTCTAGAGACATTTTATTTTCTTTTTCACCTGAGGTACTGTCATAGCATTCTAATTTGTCATCTTGATTCCACTCCAGCCTTTGTTCATGCAAACAACAGTCAGAATGACCTTAAAAAAATATTTTTATCCTGTAATTCATTAGGTTTTTATTCCAGTTTCTCATTCCAATCCAGTAGGGATTATTTCTGTATTTATAAAAAATGACTTATGTGATATGGCCCTGGCTTTCCTTCCAGACACCCCCTTACTTTATAACAAATTCTTCCATCTCAGGGTTTTGTTGCATGCTCTTTTTACCACCTGACATTCTCATTCTGCCCACGCTTCATTCTCATATACCTTACTCATTCTTCTCAGCCTTAAGTCTCAGTTTAAGTATTAAATCCTCAAAGATGACTACCATTCCTTTTAAAATAGGTTTTTATTTGATTTTACCCTACTTTCATTGCCTTTGGCTCATAACACTCATGCAATGTATAAGTACATTAATTGTGTGATTGTTGGTTAAAACTAGGTTTCCCACAACAGACACTCAACTCTGAGAGGGAAAGCACTATGTAACTTGTGCGCACTACTGCATTCCTGGAGGCTAGAACAGTCTGCCCCAGAGTAAAGAGCAAACAAATATTTGTCAAATTAATGAAGTGGTAATTGTAAAAGAAGGCTGATGGAACGGATAGATATCATTAAGGACATAGATGATTGTGGTCTATTTCACATACCTGGGTGACATTTCCATAAGCATTCATCATTCAAAGTATTGGGGAAGTGCTGCAATGGGCTAATCAGTTTGAATGATCTAAAATTACAGCTTTGGAAGTAAGATGTCATGAAACAAGGGAGTAAAGGACCTAGAGAGATGGTTGGTTGGACTCAGAAATTAGTGATTTCAAAATTGGGAGAGTTCCTGTTGTTGACACATTTCACAGGATCTGTAAGAATTTATGTATGAATTGGTACACAAGTTTATGTCCTTGATGAATGAGTACGGAATAACTGGAAGGATATTGAAAGACAGAAAAGTGGAATAGTAGAGAGTAGTAGAGAGATGACAAGGCTCTCAAAGAAAGATATTTTGTAGAAAATGTAATATTCTGAATGTAGGAAGCTAAAATATTATAAGCCCTACTCTACACTTCATGACACATAGGGCACAATATTTAATATAAGCATAGAGAAATAAGTTTAGATAAATAATAATAATGACATTAATACTAATTTTATGCTTGGCACTGTGCTAAGAGATTAGCGCTTATCTCTTAAATTCACCAACACTAATGAATTAATTGTTATCATTATCTGTATTTACAGATTAGGAACCAGAGGCTCTTAGATTCTGTTGGCTGCCAAGATACAAGGGCAAAAAAGTGACAACCTTGACAGGCAAATGCAGGAAGTGTGCCCACTAGCTGATTTACTTACCTTTATGTTACTACTATCAGTCACTATGCCAAGCATTCCACTTAATTACCAGTATTTGAAATAAAAATATGTAAAAATGTAAACTTTATGTAGATATATAACTAAAATTATAGACATATGACATTGTTCCTGAATTTATATTATTTCTTTTCGGCATAAGATTTGAAGGAGCTTAGGTATTAAATGTTCCTTCTAGATTTGCTCAATATCCACATTGGTGGGATGGCTTTTTAGAGACTAGAAGTGCAGTTTCATAGACTGATTCTTACTGATCTTGAAAACCCATTAATGACATAAATTCTATTAATTCCACATACTCATTGAATGAGAAAACTGGACCCAGACATATTTTAGGTTTGAAAAATTCAATAAGAATAGAATGTTTTCCAATTTTGCCAACTGCATTTTATAAAATCTCCATACATGTAAATACACACACACACACACACACACACACACACACATATATATATATATATAAATATGAAAGTAAATTTAGATTCTGTCCATTTTTTCCCTTGCATTTCCATTCTCACCCTTTGATTTATGGATTGAAAAAGAGCCACAAGGACATTGCAAGAGAAAATATCCTTTTGGTTTTCCTGGTTTGGAACAGAAGTTAAAGTATAGTAAATCTCATGAGAAAGTCTGCTTTGTGACATTTACAGCTCAATTTTACTGATTCAGAAGGTTTGAATAAGCTTCAGATAAGCATCCAAACTTATCCAGGGTGAACTTGAATTCTGAAACTTCTAAAGTTCCATCATTAGTAATCTGACCTTACTTTTGAAGATGCCAGCCATAGCATCCCAGTGGAAATCCTGGTTTGCCATTGTACCTCACAGTCAAGGATGAATAAGGTCATGTATTTGCCACTTTATTAAAAATATGACATAAGAGCAGGCCGAGAGGAAAACTCCTTAAGAATCAATGATGGAAAGAAGTGGGAAGATGTCTTAATAATGACTAGGTAGTAT
The DNA here is from genome assembly GCF_949987535.1 of Balaenoptera acutorostrata. Classification (NCBI taxonomy): domain Eukaryota; kingdom Metazoa; phylum Chordata; class Mammalia; order Artiodactyla; family Balaenopteridae; genus Balaenoptera; species Balaenoptera acutorostrata. The sequence goes on from NC_080068.1 coordinate 82,889,363, forward strand.
AACGTCATGCAATTCATCTAGTACATTTCAAAACTATTTATTAGATAAAGTAATAATGATACCAATTAGTTAAATGTAATTTTGTCAACAGAATTGATATTTTTATGTGTACAGACCAATAATGTCAGTAGATCAGTACTTGGAAGAGCAGATATGCAGAATAATAAAATAATATACACACTAAAAATTAGTTAATTTATACATGCAGATAATTTCAATGAATATTAAATTAAAACACTTAATGGAGCCTCTCTCTAATATAAATGTATATATGTAATGTACAGTATCCTTTGCATAAGAATGTTTCAGAACAAGTTGAGGGGCAGTTTGGTTAGGAGTAATTAAATACTTGAATAAAATTTGAGGTTTATGTCCACCTTTGTAATGGTCTTCACAACTGAACTTATTTAAAACCCTCTCAAGAGAGAAAAGTCAACTGATAAAGCTGTTTCAAATTTAAGTTCTTAAACTTTGGTACAGCTGAATGAAAAATAATTTCTTTATTTTTGATTTTCTGTCTTTAAGTTCATGTAAGAGTAAGAAATAAAAACAGTAAATCATCCACAATGGCTTAGTATGTCTTTTTTAATTACATTTTTTCCCATATACTAATTAGTTTTCTAAAAGTTGCTTAGACTAATCTCAGGAGCCCAGAAACAATTTTCAGTACCACACTTTTATTAAGCTCAATCTACTGTATGCAATTTTTAAATAGATTTACAGGAATTATCAAGTGAAGAACAACTTAATGTGTGCATGTTCTTGTCTCTTTATTTTCTCTTTGAAGAACAACTTAATGTGTGCATGTTCTTGTCTCTTTATTTTCTCTTTATTTTCTCCTAGAATCTTGCTATTGTTTTCTTCCTAGTGTAGCAGACTAACATCTGTGCAGTTACACAAACCTGCAAATTACTTTTTTTTTTTTCTTGTGAGCTAATTGCTTCAAAATTATAGTGGAAAAAGATTTCAAAATCTAAATATAAAGCAATGATGGGCAAAATTAAACGGTAAACATTCTGATTAACATATAAAATTTAATGAGTGTGTTTTGATAGAAAATCTTGAAAATAATGCAAGGATATAGAACTGTTGGCAAATATTTACTTTAATTAATGAATTTCTGTAATTGATAGTTGTATTTCACATTAAATGATTATTATTTAACCCACATTCATTTTCTTTTCTGCTTTATAAATGAGAATACCCTTAGGAATCTGAAGAAAAGTAAAACTGAGTTGAATTATGCTCCTTTTACAGACCAAGGAAAAGAATGAAAACACACAAGTTTAAATAACAGTATTATTTTGATATATTTGAAACAGAAAAAGTCAGCAAAAAACTGTAGTCCACGGAACAAACTCACTTGTGGGACTTTTACTGTCTGGACCATGAATATTAGTTAGATGTCATCTTCTATCGTTTCCTGTCTCCAATTTCAAGTTTCAATAACGAACTGTTTGTACTCACCCACACAAATGTGCCCATACAGAAGTATTTTTCTAGAATGTTCCTTTGCCTTTCTGTCCCAGCTAGTCTTAGTGTACATATTATTTCCTTCCAAATGATTTCTTCAAATCTTTAAGTCCACTTTGTAAATAATTTTTATATAGCTGACTTTTCCTTTAAGTTTAAGATTTCCTGTCTTCTGGATATGGAGTGGTCTTTCTAAAACACAAGTATAGTCATACCTTTACTTATAATTAAACAAAGTGGTAACAAACTGGAAACCACTTGAATATTCATAAAGGAATGGTTTAATTAATTATGCTAATTATCTAATATGGAACAGCATGCCACTATTTAATAAAATGGTCTAGACATTTCTTAAGTATTAACTATTTACCTGGAATGATAGTTATAATATTTCATTAAATGATGAGCACCAAGTACAGAGCAATAAGCGTAACATTAATTTTTTAAAACAAGCATATGTGTGTTTATGAGCATAAATAAAAGTTAGAAAATATATTCACCAGGTGGTGGTTACCTTAGAGAACAGAGTGTGAATGGTAGGTATGGAGTTAGGGTATTATTTTGTCTTCCATGTACAGAAGACAAGTAACCTCTAAACCTAAAGAAAAAGTTCTATATAAATTATTCAAAGACTACAACTTGTGATCTGAGATTTTCAAGGCACAATTACAGAATAAAAACAAAGAAAACCATACCTGGGCACATCATAGTCAAGTAATATAAAACTGAAGATTAAAAAGTAAAAATCTTGGGCTTCCCTGGTGGTGCAGTGGTTGAGAGTCTGCCTGCCAATGCAGGGGACACGGGTTCGAGCCCTGGTCTGGGAAGATCCCACATGCCGCGGAGCAACTGGGCCCGTGAGCCACAATTACCGAGCCTGCGCGTCTGGAGCCTGTGCTCCGCAACAAGAGAGGCTGCGATAGTGAGAGGCCCGCGCACCACGATGAAGAGTGGCCCCCGCTTGCCACAACTGGAGAAAGCCCTCGCGCAGAAACAAAGACCCAACGCAGCCATAAATAAATAAATAAATAAATTAAATAAATTTAAAAAGTAAAAATCTTAAAAGCAACCAGAGACAAAAAGACATTACATAGAGGACGTAAAGATAATGGCTGAATTTTCACTAGAGAACATGTATAACAGAAAATGGTAGAATCACAACTTTAATGTGTAGAAAGGGATCAAAGTCCTGTCACTGAAAAATTCTATATCCTGCAAACATATCCTTTGGAAATGAAGGTAAAATAAAGGCATTTTCCTATAAAGGATAAGTGAGATAATTCTTTGCTGGCAAACCTGCACATAAGAAGTACTAAATGAAGGGATTTAGGCTAAAAGAAAATAGCCAGATGGAAACTCAGATCTATAAGAAAAAGTAAAGAACGCCAAAAATGGTAAATATACATAGCGATATGCATAATGTAGATTTATCTCTATTTTTAAAAATATAGTACTGCTTTCAGAAACAATTATAATATTGTATTATGAGGTTTGTAACATAAGTTGATGTAATATGTATGACAAAGTACTATGAATAGAGCATATTAAAACTGCTTTTGCAAGTTTCTTACATTTTACATGAAATAGTACAGTACTAATGTTAAATATATTATGATAAATTAAAGATGCATATTATGATTCTGAGAGCAAAATCTAAAAGAAATTGCCTGAGTGTAAAGCTAAGAGATATGAAAATGAAATAACAAAATTATGTTAAGCTCTGAATATAAGTCTATAAAATATCTTCTTAATATCAAATAAGTAATAGATATATCATGCTTCTCATTAGAATCTCATGAATAATATTATGTACCATTCATTGTGATGTTTCATTAATATTTCCATAAAGAGCCAAGAAAAACTGCATAGAAATTTAAAGTACAAAGGCAAACTTTATAAAAATATTCCATTTTTCTAAAAGTAAATATACTATATTATTTTAAAATAATATGAGTATATAAATTGTATTAAACAAAGTCAAAATTAAAAATTATTATTTTTTTCCAATCTCCCCCCAGAGATCACTGCTTTAACTGTTTGGCAAAAGGGAGGGTTCCTTATGACTTCACAATATACATGGTAGAAGATCCACAGAAAAGACTGGGATAACACAAGAAAACATATGTGTTTAAGAACAGAGGGAATATTATGGAACAAGAGAAGGGAAACACAGGTTGTCATTCAGGATATGATGAAAGAAGTTGTCACTTACCTCTTTAAAAATCAGCCATTTGGCCCATAAGGAGATATGGTTCCTATTGGATTTCAAGGGACAGTGTACTTGCCAATAAAGCAAGAGCAGAAGGCACTCATAGACTGATCCTAGGAAAAGGTGAAATAACCAATGTGTTATAGTTATGCTCTATCTGTGGGACACCATATCATGAATTTAAATTTGTTGGAATGGTAGCTAACTCAAAGGAGTTACTCAAATTAAATGTAGGTTGAAATAACTTTTGTGAAATTAGACGGGAATAAAGATGCAGACCTACTAGAGAATGGACTTGAGGACACAGGGAGGAGGAAGGGTAAGCTGGGACAAAGTGAGAGAGTGGCATGGATATATATACACTTCCAAATGTAAAATAGATAGCTAGTGGGAAGCAGCCACATAGCACAGGGAGATCAGCTCGGTGCTTTGTTACCACCTAGAGGGGTGGGATAGGGAGGGTGGGAGAGAGATGCAAGAGGGAGGAGATATGGGGATATATGTATATGTATAGCTTATTCACTTTGTTATAAAGCAGAAACTAACACACCATTGTAAAGCAATTATACTCCAATAAAAACGTTAAAAAAAATTAAAATGAACACAGAATCCAAAAAAAAAATGAACCAGAGAAATCTAATAATTTAAAAATATTTCCCTTAAAATGTTTACATTTAAGAAGTGGCGTTTAAACAGTTAAACTTTAGTTGTCAAGCAATGAAGTTTTCTTAGAGACCCAGGTCATGACAAAAATAGTAATTAAAAAAAAAAAACACTAGTGAATGATTGTGTGCATAGGGTATTTATAATTTATATGTGATATATAAACCGAATAAAGTAGGTTCCAGAGATGGAAAGGCAGAATTAAGAGTGGGAAAGGTCAGAAATGTTTTTCTCAATTGGCATGGCCTATAGGAATGAATATGGAGCGTCTGTCTAGGAGAAGCTGTAGTTTTTCCTTTCTGTCATTGAACATAGCACACTCTGCATAAAGCCTATAGGACTCCTCTGCGGCTAATTGTGCTCCTTTTATTTGCAGTATGACAGATTACTGGCTTCAGTGGCAATGGCTGAAGTCTCTACTTTTAATGAACGCAATCTTATTATTTCTCTAGAGTTTTATTTTATTAACTTTCAGACATAGATTAATGTAAAGATTTAATCATACAGTGTATCATGTTTAGTACATGCTTTTGATTTCAACAATTTCTCAGGGAGGATAAATTATTTTAAGAAAGGCAGCCTATAAGCAATGATTATCAAAAACCTATCTTTAATCATTTGTTACACGGTATTTAATATAGTAATAATTCATATCAAATTATATATGACCCCAGTTGACAGTTAATGCTAATGTGATATATAAATATATTAAATAATATTGAAACTAATACCTGAGACTGGATTTTTTTCTTATCAATTAAAAATGCCACGAGGACACATGAATTACACAGCTTTGAATCTAGTACATTCGAGTGTTTCCTGGGGCTAGATCAGCCTTTAGTATGACCCTGATTTAATAACCATATTAACAAAAAGCTAAATTATTTTACAGAACTGTTGAAAGTAGAAGCAAAGATGACTATGATAGAGCTTTTAACTCAGGTGTGTGCTCAAAATTTGAAATGTAGCAGGAAGAGTTGAAGAAGCAGTTTAAACGTAACATTAGGCAACTGTATCTAATTAGGGCATTACTAAAATGTAAGTTCAAATTTGGACAGAAATAATTTTCTAAATGCTTCTTTCAAAAATATAATTTATTTTTTTATTCTGTGAAAGAAATATTTGTGGCAACACGTTTTTGAGTACTGATTTTAATTGCTTTGTAGAAATAGCAGTATTTGTTCTTGCTAGGAAGTTTGCTATGCTGATGTTGTATTTAAAACATTATTAAAATGCCAAGATTTTGAAAGTGAATGTACCAACACTTAATGTAGCACACTAAAGGATGTTTTTTCCCAAAGAAGGGATATTTAGAATTGATTTACTAGAAGTTGTTAAAACCAGTGTGAAAATCAAAATATGATAAATATGCAACAATGATTATTATGATTATTAGTGCAGAGGATGGCCTGATTAAGCGAGTAAATGCAATGCTTTAAATGGATAGATAATGTACAGGCAACAACCTGCAAAAAAGATGATGCTTACTTCTTTTTATTTATGAAAAAATTGATTAGGTGAAAAGAACAGATTCCATATTAGGTAATGATTTATATAAAATGGGTATAAGTATGTTATACAATCTTGTATTATATAATGGATTCCATTAATATTTCACATTCACTTAACACATACTATATATGTCAGACATTTTACGAAGTTCTAAAACAAGATGAATAGGAGAGTTTTTTCCCTTAAGATGATTACTTTTTGATAGGAAAGGTAAACCTAAATCATAAAAATAAATATCTATCTATTCACTCATATGATAAGTGTAGAATTAAATATTTGGATTATTATAAATATTTACATCATGGAATAGTATACCAAAATAAATTAAAGGACCTCTGAATCAACACAATTCAAAATTTGCTGTACATTCATAAAAAATAATATAGATCTACATTTAATCAAATTGCTACATATATAGCCATTATAACTACAATTGTTTTTTAGTGTTGATTATCAGTCTCTTTTTTACTCCTCCTAGACAGAGGTTACTGCGGACTGTTTGGGATAATGTTGGTGTTTTGCTCCTTCTTTTCTCATGTCTGTTCATGTGTTTTAAGTCTGTGCATTGCCAATATTGATTTCTGAATATCCATTGGTGTGTAAATGACTTGAATCATAGCAGATATAATTCTTAATTATGTTTAGAGTTGCTTAACTTTCAATCTTTGTAGTGCAAAGTTTGTACCACACACTCACACACAAACACACTTATATTTCTTTCCTTCTATTTTGCTGATTTTAGGATGGAAAACTGGCCCATCCTCTTTTGGCCATAATGGCTGGATTGAAAGTAGATATTACAGTGTTGTGCTTTGTTTTGTTCTATTTTTTGTTTTTTATAAATTGAATTATTAGATGTTGCTCTTGAGGATTTATATGCTGGGTATATGGTTCTGAGGAGATCTCTGTAGGAAACAGATTTCTGCTAGGATTAATTTTAAGCCCACCAAATTTCATCATAGAATAAGAGGCTTTCAACTAATACTGCTTTTCCATGAACCATTCAACCAATTTTCTTTTCTTTCTACTTAACATACCTTACATGTATCTCTTTACTATCTGATTTTAGGTTTACTAATTGAATTAGTTGTAATGATAGAATCAAGAACATTCAATTTAGAAAAAGAGGAATAAACTTGAAATAATACGTCAGAATCAAATGAAGCCAAACTTCATTTTAAATTATTGCTTAATATTTAATTTTTAGTATAGGCCTCCCAGAGGGCTTCAATTTGGTTCAAGAGCATCACCTACTTGTGGAGTGCCTTTTAATTTTCTCTATTTTCTTAGTACTTGTTTCAGGTGTTTCAGTAGCCTATGTGGATTTGGAGTCTCATGGGAATATGTTGTGATCTCCTGTAAAACTTGCTCTCTATTTTATGTTCATTTTAAAGATGATGTAGTAAAGTGCTATTGAAAGTGAAGAAATTCACATCAGGGTAGAAAATTATTAAAGTACCAGACTTACGTATTTGCCATATATTTCAGATGTAATAACAAAAGAACAGTTTTTCTTCCTTCTTTTTAAAAACGAATCATTGTTGATTTCTTTTGTACCACTTAACTAAATAATAATTGTCCTTTAAACTTAATATGAATTTATCAAAGCAAAATTCAAAATAAGTATACCAATGTCAGACCAAGTCTAAAATATTTGAACACTTCTAACACTTTAAGTTTTATTGACTTTGTTGAGTCTTGGAAGATTGGCATGTATGTCAGGGTCCAGCATCATGACCATAAGCAATTTAGGATCAGGATCATTTCCTAATTTTTAGCATTAAAATGAGGGGATTGGAGGATGTAGGCTATATGTTCTTCTGAAAATCTAAACTTTCTCTCTCTTAGTCTTCAAAGTTGATTCTGACTCTGCTTCTGGTTTTCCAAAATATGTCATAAAATACTGCAGCAGGAGTGCTCTATAATTCTTTTTTTTTTCCAGTTAATGCTTTATTTTTTCATTCTCCATAGAATACTGATTTTGTAACACTGATTACAGTCTGATATGTACCATTACAACAAAAGTTTCACTTTATGAAAGATCAGCAAAAATACATCAGCAAGGATATAAGTAGTGCATTTACTAAAACAAATCATAATCAGAAAACCAAGTGATCACACACAATACTCTTTACATTTGACATACCAGCTACATCCTAGCAGAGCCAGTGTGTTTGGCAGGTGATTAATATATGTAAGTAATGACACTGATCAATCTTAACACTTCTGAAGTGTTAATTCTTTATCAGTTAAACTTAAAATAAATCAGTAAGTGTATTGAGACATAACAAGGAGGAAATCCAAAATTTGTTGAACAGAGACAGTAGTAAACAGTAGGAAGAGCACTGAATTGGGAGCTAGTACATTTGGATCCTTGTCTTATCTTTGGCCCTGGATGGATGACCTTGGGCAAGTATTCTGGACTATATGAATCATTCACTCTTAAAATGAGAGAGCTGGCTGGATGGTTCTCTAAACTCTTTATAGATTTAGCTTTCCATAATTCTAAAATCTTTGACACCGATTCATTTTTGTGTTGTAAAGTGAAATGTCTAACAATACTAACTTGGCAGTTGGGATGAGTCCAGCTCTACCACACAAATACAACTTGTTGCTTGTGTTCAAGTCTCTTCCTTCTGAGCCCCATGACAGCCCTATCCTCAAATTAACAAACAGTAATGACAAGCTTCAGGAGGTAAACAAGTTTGTCCTCCACTAGACACAAACTCAAGACCCCCAAAGTCATGGTTATTAAGAAAAGCTATAATGGAAGAACTATGGGGGAAACCCACAACATCCTCTTTGGTAAATGGTACAATAACACAATTCACTAATAGAAGAAGGCAGGTACAGATATTAACTATAATACATAATTTTCAACTGTTATTTGTGAACCTGCACAAAAAAATATACACACAATTAGAACTGTATCAATATGAACTATAAATTCAAGGTCTAGATGTACACGGGAGCCTCTCTCATGCTGCTAGTCTGAAGGAGGCTTACTGTAGTTTCACGTGTTTGTAACTCTACAGGAGGAAGCTGGGATTCTTTTTACTAACGTTGGCTTCTATTCCATTATCTGAAAAGTCCACCTCTCTCACATAATCACAGAAATTAAAGGTGTCCAAGCCCCCCTTTAGGGCATTTCCTCCATCCCCTACTTTCCTTATCAGATTACTGTCTTTTTGTTCTAAAACACTGAATGACTGGCTTCCATCAGCTCCCTATTTGAAAATCAAGTAGACTTTATCTCTTTTAATCTAAGGAATAAATTTGTCCATATTTCTTCCTAATATTTTAATGTAATTCCTATCTCAATTGTATTTACACAATTCTGAATATTTCACTATGGTATCCATTATAGAAATTAATCCAATTCGATGAACAGGAATGTGCAAAGCAAAATCACTTTGAAGATGTCAAGTTTTCTTAATAAACCTTATCCTTTCATTAAAGTACTAAAGTGTTTCCCTTTTGACAGCAGTGATTACTTTAAGCAACTGTATGAGCCTTGAAACATTTTCCAACATCTCTAACCCGTGCCCCCTTCCAGAAAGTATAAAACACCCTTCACTGTCCTCCTCCCTCCTGAGGGGACTGAGGATTTGTACCCTACAAGGTCTCTTCTCCTGATTGAGAATCCCTGATACTGAAGAAATGGCATCGCCAGCTGTATATTTCTGACCTTTGCCTTTCCATAATTTGACTGTAAAACAACAGATTTATTTTTGCCTTCCCAGAAACGTCATTTTATATATTACCAAATATGCTTTTCGAACTCTACAGCTCCCTTCTATCCCTCATTCCTTACAAGATTTCAATACACTCCTTTATGGGGAAAAGACTTCCCCTCTTGAGAATCACTGAACCAAAATATAATTTCTGAATTACTATTCATGATAAAGCTCAATAACTAAGTTTGAGAAAACAATATTCAATTTAAAGATGGAAAAATACTGTATCATAGATAAAATGAATATTATAATATTGAGTATATTCTAATTATTAAACCAAATTATTTAAACTTCATTCTTGAAAACCAATGCAGAGACTTGTTTTTAAAATGATCTACTGAAACCATAATGAAATGCACTTTTCATACTGGTAAATTATAGTAACAAATTATATTGCTTTCCTTTGTTGAAATGTTTTCTTCAATTATATAATCCACTCATTTCCAGATATTCAGAACTAAAACTTTTAGATTTTTCTAAATAAATTTTTATCAGTTTCACCTAGTTTAGCAACTTAGAATTGAATCTATTTCTTCTATAGAATTGCCAACTAGCACAAACATCTCTCTGACTGATGCACAATGACAAGAATATAAAATAGCCATGTCTGTAAGAAATATTTATATTGTCTTTATTTTTCCAAATTCTAATAGAGTGAAATTCTGTATACCCTGAAGCTAGAATGATAATGCATATAGAGTTTTAAAAATAGTTTTGGAGAAAATATGGATGCATTTCTTTCCAAATTTTAAAAATGATTTTTTGCGTCTAAGTTAAGCAGATTGGAAAGAGGAAACAGGATAGGTCTACCTCCAGATCCAAGGTGAAGGGCCTAAATAAAATCATTCAACACAGCCCCCAACAAGGCACAATAGTTTAAAATTTTACACCAGTGACACCAGGGAGGGGTCCCACTCCCATGGCTGTCAGTATTCCGAATCGATGCGTTTTGGGATGGTGTTCAGCTGGATATTTGAAGTTCCTTCATATATTGTACCAATCTTCACATCTCGGAAGTGTTTTTCCACAGGGTAATTTTTGGTGTCGCCTACTCCTCCCATCCACTCGATACATTTGCCAGTTATTAGGCCCACAATCTCTGATGCATAATACTTGGCCATAGATGATTCTTTAATGAATGGCCTTCCAGCTTCTAAAAGCCTTGCAGCGTTGTATGTGAGTGATCTTGCAGCTTCTAGCTGGGTGGCCATGTCAGCCACTTGGTGTTGGCGTCCCTGAAAATCAAATATTCTTTTGCCAAATTGTTCCCTTTCTTTAATATATGGAATAGTGTAGTCAAAACATCCTTGAGCCAGTCCCAGCATCTGTGCAGCAATTCCTATTCTACTTTCATTAAGACCCCCAATGGCTTACTTATAGCCATGTCCAACTTGTCCCAGGATATTGGCTTCTGGAAGCTTGACATTTTCAAACGTTAATGGGCAGGTAAAAGAAGCTCTGCTTCCCATTTTGTTCTCTGGTTTCCCTATATGAAGGCCCTCAGTATCACAATCTACCAAGAAGCAGGTAATTCCTTTATGCCCAAGAGTAAGGTCTACATTTGCCATCACCATGGAGAGCTTGGCATCCTTGGCGTTGCTAATCCACATCTTTGACCTGTTGATGACATAATAATTTCCCTTTTTATCAGCTTTGGTCTTCAAAGCAAATGAATCGCTACCTGCTCCAGCCTCTGAAAGGCAGAAACTTCCCATTTGTTCCGTAGCTAGCTTGGGCAAATAGATAGCCTTCTGTTCTTCTGTTCCGTATTTTCCTAATTACTGTGTTCTGGATGTCACATACCAGAGCCACAGACGCATCAACTTTGGCTAATTCCTCTATCACTAGGACAGACGAAAAAAATGAAGCTCCTGTTCCTCCATATTTTGTGTCAATTTCAATACCCATCAACCCTTGTTGAAATAATCCTCGTATTACTGATTTTTCCATTTTTGAATTTTCATCCATGTTTGAAACCAAAGGAGTAATTTGTTCCTGGGCAAATTTTTTAACCATGCTCTTTATCATCCTCTCCTCATCTGTAAATGTTTGCAGAGGGGCATAGCGTGGGCCATTATTTGTTGCTTTGAGTCCAGCTTCTCAAAGCTGGGAAGATTTTAAGACATGAGGAGGATTTTTCCAGGAAGACAGGCAAATTGGGAAGTTTCTTCTTAGCAGTGCGCTGCCACACAGCAGCCGAACCGTGTCTCCCTCCATCTGCGCCCCAGGACCATCACCCTATAATTCTTCTTTTCATTTTAAGCATATTTATGTTTTTAAGTTTCTGCAATTTCTTTAGCATAAGATATATTTTTAAAGATATATACTATTTTAAAATCTAAAAATCACATACATTTTCAATAGTGACAAAACATATTTTCCTATTATATCTCCTGTTAAGGTTTTGTGACTCAGAATTAAGTTGGGACCAGGGTAATATTACTACTTGATACACAAATTATTCCTTTGACTTACTGAATGCAAACCCACAGGCAACACATTTATCAGGAGAGGAATAGTTAAGAGCATTTGTTAGGTTTGTATATGTACACAGTAAATAGCAAAATATTAGGTTTATGGGACAGAACAAGATAAACAAAATGAAAATTAAATGTCTGATAGTGTATTTCTAGTCTGTTTCAGCTGCTCTAACAAAAATATCATAGACTGGGTAACTTGTAAACAAAATAAATTTATTTCTTATACTTCTGGAAACTGGCAAGTCCAAGATCAAAGTACTAGCAGATATGCCTGGTGAGAGCCAGCTTCTTGGTTCATACACAGTCTTTTCATTGTGTCCTCACATGGTAACAGGGGAGAGGCAACTCTCTGGAATCTCTTTTGTAAGAGTCTCTTCAGAGTGTCTTTTGATCTCATTCAATGTGATGGTATTTTGACATGGGATCTCATGACCTAATCAAAGGTCCCATCTCTAAATACCATCACATTGGGTATCAGGTTTCAACATATGAATTTGGGCAGTGGGGAGGGGGCATAAATATTCAGTCTTTAGCATAGTGACTAAAGAATAACATAATATCTCTTCCATACCATTCCACAGAAAAGGGTGTAATGCAGAGGAAAAGAAATAGTGGAAAGTTTGAAGGTCTGGGTTCTAGCCTTTGGCCTGCACATGCTGCTTTCCTTTTGTTGTAGACAAGCTGTGTAGCCTCTATTAACCACAAAGTCCTCATCTAGGAAATATACTTGTTAGCCCCTATGAAAATCCTTAAGGTCTCTTCAAGCCTTAAGATTTTTTTTGTTAAATTAATAATAGATCAAAGTAACATGAACCATGAATAGTTAAAATAACATGAAGAGTTATGATGTATATAAAGATCTGTGGATTGTTCTCATCATAAATAAATTGTAAATTTTGCATTTTAATTATCCTTCCTAGACCCCCATCTAAAAATATATCTATACTGTTATTTATTTTGTAGTGTTGGAAGAAATGAACAAAGCTTGAGTGCTACACATGGTGATAAATTTAAAATATGTTAAAAAACCACGTTCTGATTTGGCAATCATTCTTTTTTGTATATAATGAACCTGTAGTATTTTTCTTTCAAATTTTACTTCTGAGCTATAGTTATCTACAAATACATGTGCATACATGCCTAATCTTTGGGTTTCCAAGAGTGATTGTAAAGAATTTAAAAAATAAATCACTTTACAATCTCTCATGCTGTGAGTATGTGCTAGAGCAACTTATTATGGTGAGAGAAAGGATGTATCACATTGAGGTTTCATTAATTCCATACTGTGCTAAAGCACTGATACAAAAGAAGGACATGAATTAACAAACAGCACATTTTACTATTGAAGTATGTTAGATAATACAGTCAGATATTATAACCTAAGTTCCAACTTAGAAAAGTTTTAATGAAAACTGTGGATAGTTGCTCAGATAAGCCAGAGGAGGAATGAAGAGCACAACTGTCCACCATTAATCCATTTCATTAAATTCAAGAATTTGAGTATATTAAGATAAATCAGAATAAAGATAAATGCTGAAAGGCATCTACCTTTCAATCAAAAACAGGATTAGGGCTGACATTGAACTGAGAGAGAGCCTAATTTAAACATGCTAGCCTCTGAACTTTTGGAGCCCCCCCTGAGAATGAAGTTTTATTCATATGAAGCACTTGTTCTGAATAATAGCCATGTTCCATTGGCACTTATACCTAAAGAGTTTAACTTAGTCAATCATCACTTCTTTCCATTGTCTTCTTACAGATAATTGTGTCTTGGGGCTGCAAATAATATCATTATTAACTCTTTGAGATAGCCACTGTGTCTTCTGAATAGTGGCAAAATCCGTGAAGCAGTTGAGTGGATTTTTACATCACTGGAAACTCATCAGTCAAGAGATGGTATTCCTGTTAAGCAGGTGGCAGGCATTAAAGAAATTCATTACATCTGAAAATGCCAACTCCTTGTAACAGCTTACTGAATATCCCTACCACCACAAAGGTCAGTATGTAAGATGTGACTAATACTGTTGTCAGAAAGCTCATATACTTCAATGCCAGTTTTCATTGCACCTTTTGTTTGGCACATACTGGGTGAAAGTTGTATTATTTTTCATCCACTTGAAGAGGTAGATAATAGCTAGAGTTTGTTTATGATCACAGTGCTTCATTAAATGCATTCTGCATTAAATGAATCAAACTTACTGGCTTTATTTCTGTAACTTTCTGTTGAAGTGTTTAAGGTTACACTATGAGTGATCAAAAAATATTTCTTGAGTAAGATGCTATGACACCTTTGACAGACCTAAGAATGACTTCTAATGAGTCTGCATCTAGGTAAGTGTCGATGCTTCGAATATGAAGGTTCCAATACCCTGTTTGGATTAGAAGGGGAAAAATGGTATTTTGCCTATAGCTAGCATTTCCTAAAGATCTTTTCATAGGCAATTGTATTAACGCAAGAACCGTTCTCTATATAAATGTCTGTGGTATTGGCACAATTCCTGGAATATTATGGTTGTATATACACATATATATGTGTGTGTGTGTACATATATATATATGTCTGTGTGTGTATGTGTGTGTGTGTATGTATAAAATAATGACCAAAAATAGCACCAAATAAAAGTTATGGGCTCCATTCTTCCTCTAAATTCTGGGGAATATAGGCTCAAAAATACGAAATCAATACACCCTATTTAATTTCCTCAGCTTCAAAGTCTCCAATTCACATTAACCAAAGAGTGTGATTATTGATGCTATATGATCTTGACATCACTTACAGTGCCTGGAAGTGTTGCCCTGGTAGGGAATAGAAAATGATCTTATAATGTTTCTCTGAAGTTGGTTTATATATTTGATTCATATTTAAGTATGCTTATTCTTGAGAGAAGGTATAACATTCTCTGAAGAAAATGTTTTCTAACATTCGTACCTGAAATGTCTTTCCTATACTCTACACTGGCCATTTTCCTATCTGAATGTAACTTTAAAACTTTAAAAAATATGAATGGATCACTTTACCTTAAAGTCCAGTACATTGGCTTCCTATGAATAAATTGTTCCTATCCACTTTAAGAAAGTCATCTGACCCAGAAATCTGACAGATTAAAGTATGCCAGAATATGGTGATTTTTTTTTTCTTTAGAAGAGGTAAATTATATATCCTAGGAATAAAGTGTCTGCTACATTAATGCAGTTGACTTCTGGTCATAGTCTGTCCTTACATAGTGACTACTATATCATTTATATCAAACAAAGAAACATTTTAAATGAGGCAAGGGAGGTGAGTGGCATTTGTCACACGGCTGTGCAGAGATATCTCAGGTAGTTTCTTGAGCCTCTGATGTATTGTGCTATCAGTCTTAATTTTCTCCTGCCATTTCTTCATCAACCAAAGAAAAGGAAAAATTATTTTCTTAAGATCTCAAGGGAATGTGAAAATAGATCAAATAACCTATATTTAGCAAAGAAAGTTTAAAAAAAAAAGGAAAAATGAGGTGGCTTAAATTTTAGAAGAGAGGCCTGACATATTATAAGTCCCCTTTAAATGTCTCCTCATCAGGTTACATGTTCTGCTAATTTTTAAAGAAATCTGAGCTAGAGATTTTATATTACTTAGATTAAAATAAACTATTTTATGTGAAGTAAAATGTACATAACATGGGGCTTTAAGTAATATTTTCTTATGTCACTGTATCCCTGCTGGTGAGAGGCCGTGTTATTTGATTCTGAAAGGATGGTATGGTAAACTGTGCACATATTATTAGCTCTTTCTAATGCACACAATATGAAGAAAGAACTGAGATTTAAAGCATGAGACTTTAGTTCTAGACCAATCTGCCACTATCCAGTTATGAAATATTAGTGAGTGAACAAGTGTCTCTGGACACTGATAAATTTTCTTTTAACTGAATACATGCAATGAACAATATCTGAAATTCTATAATCAGTAATGTCTTTAATTTTAATCTCTTGAGAATAAGACCAAAATATAGGCTAAAATCACATTTGGGAATGATTTTTCATTATATGTATATATGTTTTATATGTATATGTATATATGTTTTTCCTATTTCTAATCCCATGTCCCCACTAATATAAACATATATTTTTGGGAAGAAATTTAGAAAGGCATACGTGCACAGATTTTATTGGTTAGTGAGGTACCTGAACCTGCCAAAATAAGCATTTTATTAAAATATTTGGTTGAAATCAAGTAAACACAGGTTTCTTCTTTCAGCCTAATAGACTGTCATCATATGTTTTGGTATTGAAATGATGCTAGCATGCCTCCAGATTACTTTAAATGAGGAACATAAAAGGTACAATAAATGGCAAAGTGAATGGTAGAATAAAGCACTGATCTAGATTCCCTCTCCGGTAAGCTCTAGGGATAATAAGTTCAATTTTTTGAGGAAAGGTGTTCAGTGATAAAAGATTGGGCCAGCTATCATTTATAGTCTCTCCGCTCCAAACCCAACCTTCTTTTCCCCAGTTTTGTGGACCCTGTATGTATTTCTATTTCTCTAGCTGGTACATTGTTGGGCTTTTGTTTCAATAATGAGTGCTGGAGCGACATAATGAGGTGATAGTGACAAGAAGCCACTTCCCTCAGGTTGGGTGCTGCCTCCATATTTTATCCAGTGCAGGAGGTGAGGCCTGGTGGCTCTCACTTCATGAGACTTTATAGACAGTTTCTAGCCTCACTGTCTTTCACAGGAGCTGTGCCCTTACTTTTAAGCCATGCTCTTCCTACCTGGCTGGCTGCTTTTACAGATGAACTTCATCCATCATCAAGCAACTGACTATCCTTTATGAGGTTGCTTCTAAAGAAGGTCCAGCTGAGACCTCAGGCAACTGTCTTACCAACACGTAACTTACTTCTACAGACTAGCTCACATCTGCCCACTTCCTCTGGCAATGGCAGACCGTTCCTGTAGATCAGCACTGGCCTGCATCCTCTAGAAAGCTTTTTTTGCCACTGGAAGACTGCTTGTCTCTCTCTAGCCATGCCTTCTGCAAAGAGTTTGAAATCTCAGTCTTGGATGGAGGAACCTCTCCTAAGTCCTCAGTTTCTTTCACTGTCCAGTATCCTTCAACTTAGTAATAGTATAACGTGTTTATTTGCACTTGCAAATTCTGGACTCCATAGAGTTCCTTATACCTCTTTTAGTAGTTAAAGGCTTTGTATAAGTTAATGATTCTTTATAATAAAGATTCCTTGTTTAAATTACTAGTGTATTTTTTGTCTCCTGACTCGACCCTCATTGATGTAAAAGTATAATAGAACTCATTGCTTTTGTTCAGCAATTCAACTTTCGTATTTTTTGGAAGTATATGCATAAAAACAAAAAAATTCAGTGAGTATATGAATGTTAGGAAAATAATTTGAACTAAAGTTCACAACATTATTGAAAAAATATTTGTCAGAGGAAGAAAATTAATATTCCTAGGCACCAGACACTCTCAAGGCTTCCTGAGATATAAACACCTCTTTCACCTGCCAAGATCCAGGATGTCCATATAGGGCTTAGGTATTGGACAAATGAATTATCTGTAACTCATGTCATCTGTATCAACAACTAATTTCATCTTTCTTAAAATGTCCAGGTAATTGTACATTTTTTGACCATTCTACTTAGCAACGTTTTAATCTTTTCTTCTGTCAGTATAGTTTGCCTCCTTTTAGAGAGGGGAAGAAAAGAGGGTGGAATATTAGATTGAGCTATGGTATATAAAAGAGAGACAGAGAGACTTGAGAGAAAAGAGGGGGAAAACTATTAAAATAAAGCTTGGTCTTTATGTTTCATTAATGGCCATATTTCCCAGCAAAATACAACAGAAAAGAAATTGAACTGAAACGAACTACCATGTGATTGTTCTGGGAGTTTTAATTGCCCTTACCTTCTGTTGTTCTCAGCTTGCTTTTGTTAACACGCCTACCCACGTTTCCTTTATGTATAACCTCTGCTCAGTGTTAAAAGCTAGAATGTCCCCAGTAGATGTTTAAGCTGAACCTCTGAGCCAACTGAGGCAACAAGTTGTGGTTAATAAAGTATAAGAGTTTAGAACTAGAAGGGGCCTTAAAGATTGTCTACTCAAATCCTTAATTTCACAGAAAAGGGAGATAAAGCTAAGGGAGTTAAGAACTCAAAAATAAAAAAGGATGGTCTGACATAAGAATAGGTAGTTTGGGTTCCTGGGTTCAAACTTGGTTCCATGAACTTGGTTCTCTATCTATCATATACTCTTGAGGTTAACATCAGGCCTAACTTTCAAAGTACATCAGGATTTTGCTCAGAAAACAAAACATTATCCAGATAAAATAAATTTTTGTTGATATTAGTAATTATATTCTTAACTCTGGCATTCCTGGAAGATGCTAGTATAATGTTTTTAGGTCAAAAGGATACTCTTACAGTTTTCTAGGGAATTCTCAAATATTCATTCTTTCTTTCACTTAACAAGCAATTATTGAATGCCCTTAATGTGTTCTTGGTGTTGGCTAGGCATTAGGGGGGAAGAAAGAAAATTAATAGAAAAAAGCAGAAATGTTGATCCTTGATTTCAAAAATCCTAAAACCTATATTTTAAACAACATAAGCACATTTGATTGGCATTAGTACATTTAAAATACTATAATTCTAAGTAATAAATTATATGGGTCATATATTCTAGACAGAAAGAAAATAAAGGCATAATCATGGTAAGGTACATTTAACCTGGAAGTTTTTTGAGAAGCCTCAATAATGTAATGAATACAAAGGTGAAGAGGAGAAAAAGTAGGGAAAGTCTTTTTAAATGGTAAAACTTGCACAAAGTCAGGAAGAGTGAATTATAAAGGAAAGTGGCAGATGAACTAATGTGGATGAAATAGTAACTAGTTTGAGAAAGTAATTTTAAATGGCAATATTTATCTGCAGTATAAGAAAAGAAACTTGATTAAAAGTAGATATTCATAACATGGACAGTAATTCTGTTAGATAGATAGACAGATAGATAGGTAGGTAGATAGATAGATAGATAGGGAAACAGAGCTACATCTGTACCTGTACCTATGGGTACGTTTATCTTCTATGTGCATTATTTGAAGAATGGTGTACATAGATGTTAGGGGCACTGTTTCTTAAGACTGACTTCCTGGTGCAGTAAATTCCCCACACCTCCTATGTGAAACAAAGGTGCCTATGGCACTTAACTATAATGTCATTGCGTGGATGAAATGAGATAACTTGTGTAAAGTTTAGCATGGTAATGGTATCTCACTCCCTAATAATTCAAATAATGTTAACTATTTTTAGTAAGATACAGAGAAAAACCATTAAAATATGAATTTGAAAGGATGGTTAAATTTATTTAAATTGATAATTAGCCAAAGGTTATAAATAAAAAATGCACATCTAGTCTCCTTGCACTGGAAAGCCTTTAAAAGCATTTTGTTTCAGCATTTAAGAAACTAAGAAACAAATAACATCTAAGAAATCTACATTCCTTGGTGACATATGGGGGCTGGGGCTGAAAAGCAGCTCATTGTATCTAGCACATGTTCTTGTTGCTCTTTTCACATGTCCCAACCACTGGTTATTCTTTTACCACTGAGCTTTCTTCATTTATTTTTCATTATCTGCCTGATCCCAACAGTTTTTTAAATTCACAACTTCTAGTTAATTGAATTCTGAAGACCCTACCAAGTAAAGATCTGCATGTGAGTAATGAGGGAAAAATACGTGCAAAAAATTATATCCTATATTCACTATAGAAAACTTGAAGCTACATGTATATTCTTTGAATGCAATATCCCCAGAGGTAACCTTTAGTTCTCTTACTTTAATATGTTGCTTATAACGTATGCATTTCAATCACTCTATAAGATGATGTTACCATAAATAATTCAAGTCAGTAATCCACTGTACAGCATTTACTATAAAAAGCTAACTGATAAAATATGTAGAATGATCATGTACATTTTGTACAGCATAAGGGCATTGAGCCAATCATGCAACCATGCTTAGTTTCAACAGAATGACACTGTATACCTCTGCCTACATTGATTAACACAAAGAAAGCCATTGCTTAAGCTTATAATCTTTTGGACGGATTTAATTTTCTAGTAAGGAAAATCAAGACAAAGAATTGTTGAGACTATGTTTTCTTATAGTTGTGTCTCATTTAATTGGTCAGTTGCATAAGGGCATTCTAAGTATCCAAATTCAGAAGTTATAAATTGGGCAGTCTAATGCTTCACTAACGGAAAAGTGCAAAGTTAGGAAGTTATTCAAAAGTCAGCTACTGATTTACTCTCTAGCCTCATTTCCATATATAAAAGCATCTAGATTGTTGAGGGTCAATTGCCATGAACATTCCCCAGGATAAGTGGTTACTCAAATAAATGTATCAAAGTAGTGAATACTTTTTCTCAAATACCAAGTATATTCTCATGGCCATGATACCAATGCTAGAAAGAAAATTAAACAATTAATTAGATACTATTCTGGAGGGAGTAGTACATGCAAACAATAAACAAATGAACAAATAAGCTAGTGAAACAGTAGCTACAGAAGTACATATTTTTTTATAGGTGATAGTGCTAATAATTTTTACCTATCCCAGAGGCTATAGAAGAGTATCTTTTAAATCTTAAATGTATTGTATTGGTCAAGAAAAATCTATAAAATGACTTATACAGCACACACACACACAATGATCCAATGTTCTTTCAGTTGTAAACTTAGAAAGAAAATATACTTTAAGTGTTAGCAGTACTAAAACTCATTTGTGACTAATATAATCTCATGCATTTTTGGATAGAAAATATTTTCTGTTGGTGAGAAGGGGTCAGAGAAATATGGTTTGGGCAGGTAAGACAATATTTAAAAAAAAGTCTAAGGAGAAATCAAAGAAAATTCTAAGGAATTCTAAAAGAAAACTATGTTTTTCTCCTGAAAACCTGCTCCCATTCATTACTTGATTTATCTCAGTGAATGATATATTCCCCGATATGCAACAGAATGGACCAGCAGTCAGAGAAATTTAGTTCAAGCATCACCAATTTTTAGGTCTGTGAGCAACAACCCTGCTATGCAATGTGTGGTCGGTTCATAGACCAGCAGGGTGGCATCATCAGAATAACTCAATCTGAACTTACATTTTAACATGTCGTGTTTGGACTGGACATTCAAGTTACAGAAATTTTGTTCTCCACACCATTTAATCTGAGAATCTGTGTACATATTCCATTACTTCGCCAATTTCTAATCTCTTTTCTACCTATCATCTCTCTGGCTATCTACTCAAATCTTCTACTTTTAATTAAATCACTTCCTGACTTCGTCATAAAACCTCATGACATTGTTCATCTATTTCTATGTCCTTCTATGGTTCAGTGCCTCTCATTTTCTGCCCTTCAGACATATTGTCTTTCTCTCAGTTACTCTTGATCTTAACTAATTAAGAAATGTTAACCAGACATTCTCTATTACTAAATGTATTTATCAAGAATTGTTGATTTTTGCCAGCTGTCTTTTCAGCAATTATAGAGATGACCATATAGCTTTCTCCCTAAATGTATAAATTTGGTGTTTTATATAAAGAGAACTTCTAATACTGAAACATCTTTGAAATTTTGAAATAATCTCTACTGAGATTCAATTAAGTTTTGTGGATCTTTTTTAGAATATTTTCATTAATATTTGTGAACTAATTTATAATATGTTTATGTCATGTTATAATTTTACTAGCATGGGATTATCAATTAGTTAGAGTTTGTTAAAGTTTGCCTATGAAATAACTTATTCCTAGTGTTTGTTGTTTTTCTATCTATCTATCTACCAAATCTACCTATCTATGTATCATCAATCTGTCTGTCATTTTTACAATGTGGAGACTAGCAATTTATAAATTTTTCTCTTCCTTCTGCAGAAATTAGTCAATTTGAATTTAAATTTTCTCTAAGATCAGTTTAAGTAAACTTTATTATTCTATTAAATTACCCATTTAATCTAGGTTTAAAATTTTTTTATTTGAATATTATCAGAAAAAATATTCTAATGTTTTGTGAAATTTATTTTTAATCTATGAATTACGTTCTCCTCTAATCATTCTTTAGGCTTTGATTTCATTACTTTTATTCCTTGATTTAAATAGTGGTTTAAATAGTGGTTTGCCTTTTTTATGCTCTTTTATCAAAGAACATTATATATTTATTTATTTTAATTCTGTATTTTTTGCTAATTCATTTAATATTGATATCATAATTTAAGTCCTTTCTTTTGCTTTATCTGTTTAATTTATTGTTATTACTCGATTTAAAAAATTGAATGCTTAATTATTTTATTTTGTTTAAAAATCTATATAGGTCCTTAAAGTTATGCATTTTTTCCCTCTGAACACTGACTTAGATGTATTACAAGTGTTAGTCTATATATCGTTTTAATTTTCATCATTTTCTAGAAATTCTTCAACTATGTTTAGTATTTTCTTTAAGATTTTTTTAATTAACATATTTTATTTTTAAAGTAGTTGTAGATTTACAGAAAAACTGAGCAGAAAGTACAGTGTTCCCATGTACCTTCCTCCCATTTCCATTATTATTAACATTTTGCATTAGTGTGATATATTTGTTACAATTGATTGAATAATATGGGTGTTATTATTATTAACTAAACTCTGTCATTTACATTAAAGTTCCCTCTTTATGATGTACAGTTCAATGTTTTTGACAAATGCCTAGTGTCATAAATTCACCAATACAGTATCATAGAGAATAGTTATACTGCCTTAAAAATCACCTGTACTTCACCTATTCAGCCCTCCTCTCTCCCTCTCTCTATAGATCTTTTTAATGTCTCTATAGTTTTGTCTGTTCCAGAAAGTTATATAGTTTGAATCATACAGTGCATAGCTTTTTCAGACTGACTTCTCTCACTTAGCTGTTTGTTTGCATTTAAGATTATTCCATGTCTTTGTGGATTTAATAGATCATTTCTTTTTATTGTTTAATAATATTCCATCTTATGCAAGTAGCAGAGTTTATTTATCCATTCATCTACTGAAGGACATCTTGGTTGCTTCCAAATTTTGGCAATTTTAATAAAATTGCTATAAATATTTTCATACATGTTTATGTATGGACATAATACAAATCAGATTGCTAGATCTTATGCTAAGACTATGCTTTGTTTTGTAAGAAGTTGTCAAACTGTCTTCCAAAGTGACTGTATCATTTTGCATTCTCACCAACACTGAATGAGAGTTCCTATTGCTCCACATTCTCGCTAGCATTTGGTGACGTCAATTTTCTGGATTTGGGTGATTCTAATAGGTGTATAGTTGTATCCTATTGTTGTTTTAATTTGCATTTTCTTCAATGACATATGATGTTGAGCATCTTTTTATACACTAATTTGTCACCTGTGTATCTTCCTAGTGAGGTGTCCATTCAGATCTTTTGCCCATTTTTTAATTGGGTTGTTTCTTATTGTTGAGTTTTAAGAGTTCTTTGTATATTTTAGATACAAGTGCCCTAGCAGATATATGTTATTTGCAAATATCTTCTCCCAATTTGTGGATTTCTTTTGATTATTTTAATTTATTCCATTTGACTCAAAATTTCTTTAGCATCTAGCATGATGCCTGTTCCATGGAGGGTCTTTAGTGGATATTTCTGGAATTAATAATAATGATTAATGTATACAGAAAATAGGTACAGAAATATATGGTTTTATATACTAGATTATTTCTCTCCAGTGCAGAAGTAGGAAAATAAAATAGGAAAAAGAAAGTAATAACTCTGAAGAATACTAATGATATATGAAAAATAACTTTTAAAATAAGGTAAAAGAAATGGGAATGTTATTAAATTCCTTTCCAAAATTAAAATTATAATGAAAACTGTGTTGATACTTGACATTTTAAAAATAAGCTCTGAATAAAGTTGAAATTGTTAACTTCAAAAAAAATGTATGCAGTATTTTCTCTCTACATATGTTTTCTGCGTTCTATGCATGGCAACACCATGCTGTAACACCATCCATATTTTACACGTTACTCTCTTTTACTTATAAATTCCTTACTTGTTACATCCTTTAACCATCAGAGACCTTCCTAATTTTTCCTTGAAGAGTCTAGGAAATGCTCCTTTCTCTATGAAATTTTCTCAAACTCAGTGCAATTAGTCATTCTATTGTCAATATTTGCTAACAGTGTGTGAACATTTCTCTCAGCACTTTTCTTATTTTATTGCAAATATTTGTTTACCATATTGTGTCCCCAAATAGTCCATTTGTCCTTGGAGGGTTGGGACTATTCTTATTTTTCTTCATAATCTATCAGCATTGGATTAAAAACTAGCACATAGAAAGTTCTCAATAAATGTTAATTAGATATATAATTCAGTGAAAAATATTTTAATTAAGGTATTTTTCTTTAATACAGTAACAACTGCTTAATTTTTTTAAATTTTAAAATTAAAAGAAATATAGTAAGAAATAAAGCCCATGACTTTGGATTTTTAAATTTTCTTTTATGCCCAAGCATCTTTTAAAAAGCCTAAGGTTTAATACTGAAACCTGACAACAAATATATAAAATTTTTAAATGTAATTGTTAAACTCAGTAGTATTTTAATAAAGAGAATCAAAACTGGAAAAACGTAATGACAAATGTTTTATTTTAATAGGCAGGTGGTGAAAAGAAAGTTATATTTATTGGCTATATTTTATGTCAGGCACTGTACTAAGTTTAAAGCATTTACTTTGCACAACAAGTCTTATAAGCATTATAATCACTATATGCAAGGAAATTCAGACTTAGCAACAAAAAACGAGTTGCCCAGTGCATCATACATGTAGAAAGACACAAAAGGAGGTCTCTCACACTCTTAACACCGTATCATTTTGCTCCCAAACTGCTTTCATGAACATTATATTTAATTAGTTTTCCATTTAAAGAATATTACATTTCATAGGGTAAGAGATTTGCTCAAGATACCATAATAATAACTAAGAGATATAGAACTCAATTCCTTTCATTTCATAGCTTCTGGATATTCCATTTACTCATTACTAGAATAGGAGAAATATAAAATCATTAATATAGAAAACAGTACAATGATGACATACTTGTATTAAAATGAGGAAAAAAAGAAGTGTTTACCTGTGTGTGTGTTTCTGGAAACTCTTTATTAAATGGTTAATATGTATTCTTGTTCACTTTTACTAGTTGTGTTCAAGGAAAGAATAAATTATATGAAGATTTGACCAAAAGCAAAGAAAAACCCAGCAGGCTTCATTGAGATTAAGTGTTTCTCAGAAGCTCATAAGTGAACAAGTCAGATCATTGTGGTCGTTGATCTGTAGTTGATTGCATCCATTTATCAAACCTCTTTTGTTTCCCCCACTTCTTTTTTTTTTTTTTTTAGTAGAAGTCCACTTCTTACCCAGTCAGTGATAAAGTAACTTTACATGATGCTACTTTTCTTTAAATAATTTTCTTCTCTGACCATTATTGCTCTCTTCATTTCTTATATCATTGCTTCTGATCACTCATTAAGCAGTTAGCAGTTTTAATCATAAAAAAAAAGAAAACTAAAACTAGAGAAGATGGAAGAAAGGAAGGACAGATACACTGTAGTAAACTCATCATCTTTATACCACGTTTGTCATACTAAGAAAGGAGAATTTCTTAAAACATGTTTGGATGTCACCAATAAGATTACTTGTAGGTTTTTCTAGGAATGATGATAGTCTTACCTGTATATTCATTTACAGAGTTGAACTATGACTACATGAAGATTAATCACTCAATTTTTACTGTAAGAAGGGGTTTAGAATTTATATTTAAGTCAATATAGATATTTGAGATTACAGATGAATTTTCTATTATAATTATTGTATATTTATGAAAAATGACTACAGATTACATGTGAAATTATAGGGATTATTATAGTGTAGTTATGGAAAAATATGAACATTTTATGGGATAGTCTTCATTTAAAAATAAAATTTCATATCTGAGAGTTTAGACACTGGAGATAGACTTACTCATACTGTAGAATATCAAACTATGCACTTTCGTAATAGTAAATGCTACCAAGAATTAGCCTTTACTGAATTAAGAAGACATAATATTTCTAAATTGCTAAGTAATATAAAAGAAATTAAAGCACATGCAATAATTAATACTGGTTTTATAATTCTGTTTAACTGTAAAATGTCTAATGTATACAGTGAGTTAACTATAAAAATAAAAATATGTGCCGTGATTAAGTAAAAGTCAGTACATATCATAAAAATAATTTGAAATATGGTGACTCCAATGTAAATTTTTGCCGAAGATGTCTAGCCTTAAATCCGATACAACCTTTCAATATACCTATACTGTTTTCCATAGTTTTCACAGCATAGACATAACATTAGCCTGATGTACATGTTAAAAGCATATTTGAGTAAACATTTCAACTTGTACAATAAGTGAAAATAAACACAGAAATTGATACTTTATAAACAGATGAGGATTGAACACGAGATAATTCTATGTATCTAATAGATTGAATGATTTTACATTTTCATGGACAAAATTACAAATATGCTAGAAAAAATACTGAATTTGCAGTCAGAATTTTGGGGTTTCCATTTTCGTATGTCCAATCATTAGCTTTTTACCTACTTTAGCTCTCTGAGAAACTTTCTACGCTGTGACTGCTTTCCCTACTGGTCCATTTCTTTCATTCTAAACATGTCATTATATTTCCCATCCTTAGGAAAACAAAACAAAACAGTAACAATTATATCTACACTCCAAAAATAAAACCGTTCTCAGGTTCACCACACTTTGGAATAGACTATCCTATTGTTCTCTTCCTCTTCCTCCCTAAATTTATTTTTAGACCACAGGTATAAAAGATTGAGTAACCATTTTCATTAGTGTAAAGCACTTTATCACCATCAGTAGAATGCCCCTCTTGTTTTAATATTTAATATTAATTGTATTCCTTTTATATCCATGGATACTCTGATCCCCATTGGCATTTACTTAAACACATATGTATATATTTGAAAAACGATGTGCCCTTGCAAAATGCATACTGCTGTTTTATGTGTATATTACACACGTTAAGTATATGTGAATGGCATTTTGCTATTCTGCCCTTGTTATTCATTCAACACTATGTTGTGAATGTGTAGCTTGTTGCTAATTACATCTAGCTTGTTGCTTCCAACAGTTGCATAGAATTCTATGGTGATATTTACCACATTTCTTTAACCAGTCATACAGAGATGGGCATCTAGGCTAGCTCCTACTCCCTACTACCACAAATGATGTTACATTGAACATTCTCACACCTATCCTCTCATGAATCAGCATTAGATGTTTTCTGGGATGTATATTGCCAAGTGGGATTTCTGGGTCATATTTTATTAACATCCATCCAATATTTGACATTATATAACTTTTTGCCATTTTTTTCTGGATGTGAAGTGACATCTCAATTTAAATAATATTTCCTTGAATGCTTATCATCTCTTGATACTTTTTAATTTTATCACATTGAGTTCTAACTTCAAACATGCTCTATTTGGTCATTTTTTTCCTTTTAATGACATCATGGGACGATTTCAGAGCTTTCCAGTTGAGAAACTAAAATAGCTTATCTGAATATCATTCATTCTGTTAAACAGGGGGAGCACCTCCAGAGGAAAAAATACATAAAACAGGTCAACCAGACTAGTTTCCTTGTACATGTATTCTCAAGTAAATAGAAAAAAAAAAAAGATATCTGCTGAGGGGAAGAGAACTTATCATTAAAATGCACTTCATAGGATGACTCTGCCTAAGAATAACCTGCACTAAGTAGAACTTAGATTCTCTGAGGCTTGATACTCTGGAGAATTCTGTGTAAGCTATGCAATCTCTGATATAAAATGGAGATGTGTCATAATTGAAATTCTTGCTGTGTGAAGCAAGCACTCTACAAACTCATTAGGAGCCTAATCTCTCCTGTGCCAGAGGCGCATATCTGACATGGAAAGGTGGGGGCCTGGGGAACAGCCTCAGTTTCCCAGATCTCCTTTTGCTTCACTGCACCTCTTGCTTGCCTATGTCCTTGAATTTATTTAGGAAATCTTGACACCCAGTGAGATCTCTGATTTTAGCTGACTGAACAATCTGATCCTGTATTTAGCTCACTAGTCACTTTCCGTTATTAAATGTCTCATTTGATAATTTAAGTACATTCTCAAGAATTAAAACTTTCAGTCTAGTTCAATTTAAGATATCAATCTCACATCCAATTCAAAGCTTCCAAATCCAGTTTGAAATTTGATCTTAAGCTCAAGAACCTGCAGCAGGAAGAGAAGCACAAGCTGCTCTCTCGTTATTCCTTCTCTCTCACTGCCTCCATCCATTCCTGCACTAGTGGCTCTTCTATAAGTTGGGATGAGAGGTTAAGGGATCATGTAAACAGGTAAAATCCTTATAAGACTGCCGCTACTTTAATTCAGACTTCAATGGGAGCTCTATCACAGGCATTTAAATGTTGCTCTTTCTAGGATCCCCTTCTTCAATTTACATTTTTGGGAGGCCTTATTAAGGCATAGAAAGAGAGATTCCTTATGTGGGAAGTGCATTTTCATGAAAGTTGACTTCTTGTGATCCCACCCCTCAGGGCTCTTGCTACTGGCAACTCAAGCAAGCCTTGCACAGGGTCTGCAAGACAGCTCCTTGGTGAAGTCTGACATGACTATGAAGAGAGGAGACATAGCTGATTATCTGCTGAAACTTACAGGCTTATCTGAATGAGCCCTCAAATTGTATCACACAGGAAACTGTATTTCCTGTTCACAAAGAGCATCAATATCCACAGAAAGAACTACTACTTACACCACATAAATGAAATGCTTTTTCGCATTTTCTATTAACTACACCCATCATACAACTCTGTAAGAAACACAAGCTTCAGGGTAGGGAAGGGAAGATGACTGAAAGAGTATAAAGAAGAATAAATCATGCTCCCATACTTTCTCTTGGGAAGGATGCTAAGCCACATTTCTACTGGGAGCCCAGAATAAAATAAGTTGTTGTATTTGCTGTGAGATTAAAGTTTGACAGAGTACTGGACAGGACTTTATAATATCTGAAGATAAATAGCAATCACCAAAATTAGACCAATCGCAAAACAAAAATAAAAGGAAATCTCTGGGATTCACTGAGATCATCAAAGAGTAGATGTGAGAGAACTGGCAGAGCCTAACTGAACACAGGAGTAGAATAAAAATAAAGCCATTTCTTATTTGCGCCCCATTAAAGTCAATTCATTCAGTGCATCCATTACGTACGTGTCATTTGGGGTTCTTGTCTAAATTGTCTCTTTATAGCCTCCCTACATTTTTCTTTTAGGTTTTCTGGGATTTTTGACTTCTCTCTCAGCCAAGTATTGTAAAAATTATCCAGTCACTCATAGCTTTACTATACATTTCCCATCCTCAAATATATTAACACAGCTTCTATTTCTTCCACTCTATTAAAGCTATTTTTCTAACATGGATGCCTGCATGCATATTTTACTGAGACTCTCTAATGCTGTTTAATGGTCAGTTTTTAAACTCTTTTTTCCTTCTAGAATAATGACACTATTTTGTCTGATTTTTCATCCCCAGTCCTTTGTATCCACTTTTATACTTGACCCTTGAACACTGGATCTCCAAAGGAGTTGTAAACTAGTCCACTGTACTTCTTTTTCTTTCTGTTTGTTTTAATTTACTCTCCTGACTGAATATTCCATCAATATGCTAATGATTCCCAATGCCTCTCTTTAGCCCTCAACCTGCATTTCTAACTCATCTATTTACCTGCTTATAAGTCAGGTCTGTATGTCTCAAAGATGTCTTAAGCTTATACAGTTCAAATTATAACTGAATACTTATTATGATGTCACTTAAACTTCATATATATATTTAATGGCATATATCTGTTAATTTAATGGCAAAAATTTATCCCAGGTACCTGAATCTGTAACCCAGGGTCTATCTTGTAATTCTTCATCTCCTCCCACTTCCAATCAATTATCAACACCTCTAGAAAACTTCTCTGAAATGCCCTTCCCCTCTTTGTCATCATATCACACCATACATGCTTTTATTTTAATGCCTATATTGGAGTGGACCCATTTATTCATTTGTCTCTCTTATTAAAGTATATGCTTATCCCGGACAGGAATTCTTAGGCACCTCTGTAGTATATTACCTAGCATAGAGTCTGCAATCAAAAAGTATATGTTCCACATGTATTTTCTGCCCTGAACTGACTTCCAGTTTGCAAAATAGTTTTCTTTTACTTGCTTCTAACATTGATAACCTTTCACTAGATCAAACTATCATTCATGTAAAATATTTTATAAAGAGAAATATGATGTGCCCATATTAGCTGTGGCTGACCATCTGAATTGCTTTGTGAAATGATGCATAAAAAACAAACAACAAAAAATTGATCACTAAATTTAATTTATAAATGTTTTTTCCTTCCTTTTTAAACATATGCAGTGCCAATTTTTATAAAATTATTGATTCAATTAGGAGAATGCCACTTTATAGAGAATATAATTAAAGTATAAGAATACTTCACAGAATTGCCATAAAAGTAAATTTAACAAGTTCTCTCTATTTATTTCCATGCTGACTGCATATGTACTATTGCCTTCCTTTTGCATTAACCTAAGTCCCTCCCTCACAAACAAACTTATTTGCCCTTGCTGTGCACTGTATCTATAACAAGTTTTTTACTTCTATTTTCTACAAGATATATTATTTTGCTTTTTACACCTACTACTGCTCTCTCTTTACCTTGCTTTCACACTCTTTCTCATTATAATCTGGCAGCTATATCCTCTTGGTCTTTGTTCTCCTTAATCATTTTTGTAGGATTTAGCAATGTTGACCATTTCCTTTTGGACATACTTCCTTCTTATCCAAATATTGTTCTACTCAACTGCTCATTCTGTCTCATTTTCTCTTCATAATAGAGAAGGTAATAAATTTCCATTGATTTATTCAGTCAGCCAACAAACATGTATTAAATGGCTCCTGTGTGTCAGCACTTTGCAAATGATAATAAAACACTTATTCCCAAAGAACTTACTATTTGGATGGGAAGACAGATATATAATGAATTCAAACAGTGAGAGGAAGGCATTCTAAATAACATATAAACATCTACAGGGTTAAATTTAATTTTGACCCAAAAAGCATTAAAGGAAAAATTAGATACCATATACCAAGAAATATGGTGAGAATTTCCTATCTAATATTTATTCCTTTGTAAAGCAATGGAGGAATAAATTCAACTATGAATCATTGATAGAAAAATTGGAAAATATAAGTCAAGAAAGGCTAGCTTTGCATTCTCAAAAGATATTGCTTTAGAAATTCCTATGCTAATTTTCCACTTTTGTAATGAATTTATGTTTTAAAAATAATCTAGTTAGTCAAGAATTATATAATATTTAAATAATGTTTTTCCCCCTCTGATACACTGTA
Organism: Balaenoptera acutorostrata; assembly: GCF_949987535.1. Lineage (NCBI taxonomy): Eukaryota > Metazoa > Chordata > Mammalia > Artiodactyla > Balaenopteridae > Balaenoptera > Balaenoptera acutorostrata. Next base: position 82,920,962 of record NC_080068.1, read on the forward strand.
TACCTAATTCAAGTGCAGTAGTCTTCTGTAGCACAAAGTTTTTATCATGGCTTTTGTGATATTTTGTACTGATAGGATGTCTCCTGTCATTCAGAATGATCTTGCACAGTCTTTTGAGGACTCATGCATGTGAAAAATAATCCTTCGTGACAGTTTCCTCCAATTTAAGACAGCTATTTCTTCCACATCTGCCTGTTTTATTGATAAGCATCATTGGTGAAAGGGAATTGTCTGCAACCCAGTAGAGATGAAAATGAATAGTACTGGAGATTATAAATGTAACCTTGCTAGAGAAATTATATCAATTTGAGACATATTGTCTCTTGAAGGTAGACAAATACTAAAGAGCTGAAGCATACAGTTTATGAAACAATTTATTTTTGTCATCTTTCAGCAAAATCAAAACCAACTTTTTCTTTCTTTCTTCCTTCCTTTCTTTCCTTCTTTCTTTTTCTTTCTTTCTCTCTTTCTCTCTTTTTCTCCCTTCCTCTTTCCTCCCTTCCTTTCTTTCTCCCTTCCTTCCTTCTCTCTCTTTCTTCCTTTTTAGTGCTGTACATGTTAATTACTCTGTGCCTCAGTTTACTCATGTATAAAACTGGGGCACCAATCATACTTCACACAATAATAATTTCTAAAAATGAAATGTTTTCAACAATGTCTTTCACAATAGTAAGTGTTATTTAAGTGTTGTAATATTATTTTTTCATATCCTTATCAATTTCTTATGAAACATTCAAGTATAAACTTCTGTACCTTATATTGTGAGTCAAGAGCTATGATTTCCTCTTTTATGCTATGTGCAGTGGGCAGAATTCCCCTTAGAACTGTCAATACCCTAATCACTGGAAGCTGTGAATATGTTACCTTACATGGCAAAAGAAAATTTGCAGTTGAGATTAAGGTTAAGGTTCTTAAAATAGGGAGAAGATCACAGATTATCAAGATGAGTCCAATATAATTACATGAGCTCTTAAAACACAGTAAACTCTCTTGGTGTGGAGTTGAGTGAGATGAAGTAGGAAGAAAAAAAGAGATATCCCAATCACAAGAATATTTCCACCAAGACAATTTGCCCACCATCACTACACTATTGAATCTCAGAGGCAGTAAGATGAGAGAAAGACAGAGGGAGAGAGAGATAGAGCAAGGATAAGAAGGAAGAAAAGGAGGGGAGAAGGAAGTAGTAATACAAGAAAAACAATAATAACTTATTCCAAAATAAAGTAAGACTGTAGAGACATCACTTAAAATAGCAACAAAATTAAAAAATATTTACGAATGAATATAACAAAAATTACACAAAACACGATTGAAAGAAAATTGAAAAGCATGATTGAAAGATATAGTAGATTTTCATTTGAAGCAAAACAAAACACAATAGCGTTATAAAAAATGGTCTTCAAAGCTAAGTCTCCCATGAGAAACACAAAGAATGGAAGGCAATTTTTCACATTGCCTAGAAATCAAGACATATTATAAAATATACTAATTAAAATCTAGTAGTTTTATACAAAATTATGGAAATTGATTAGTGGACTAGACTACAGAGTCGGAGGACAAAATATACATATATTTTGCTGTAATTTGAGAGAGGAAGCCTTATAAATAAACAAGAAAAGATTACTTAGTAAATTTTCCAAATGTTAGAAAAACTAAATATATGAAAAGAACACATTAGATATCAAATCACTCAGAATTATATAAACATGATAACAGTTAAAACTTAGAGAAAAATTTCTTTTCTTGGTATATGGATATATATCTTAAAAAGCAAAAAAGCAAGTATATTAAAGAAGTGATAAATTTTACCATATTAAAGATAAATATTTTGTGAAACAAAAGACATTCTAAATGTTCAAATAAGCAAAAGATGAATGAGTATAAAAATGGGTATAAAATCAATCAGTGTAAAATTATGACAAGCAATTTATTAAAAACAAAAAAAAAGATCAAAGGAAGAGTTCCTCATAATCATATAATGAGATTCTGTGGAGCAAAAAGAGAAAAATTCCTTGATCTACAAGTATCAACATGGATGTGTTTTCATTATGTTAAATGAAAACAGCAAATTTCTATGAGGCAGGATAATAGGATAGAACTTATGTGAATTACAAATGTTCATAAAAAAGTATCATCATAAAGTTTATGGCTATACATATATTCAATATATAGAACTATGCATTGGAACAATACATATCTTTTTTTTTTTTTTTCCTGGAAATATCTGATGGGGGATGGAGCAGGGGAAAAATACACATTAATTTTGAGTGTTGTTTACAACTTGTGTCTATAATATTAGTTTCTGTGCTTTTAATGTTTTGAAAAAAAAAAACAAAGTAAAACACGTGGGGAATAATCAATCAGGCTTTTTGGCTCTTTTTGCAACATTATATTTGTTACCAAACTCAAACCTTCCATCACTTTCTGTATCCATATTATTTTGTCCCGAAAGCTCTTATCTCATTTGCATTCAATTTACTCATAAGAATTTCATCATACCAAATTATTTTTCTTGCTGACAAATTTGTAACAGATATAGAAAGATCTTATTTGACTTCTACTAAACCTAAGTACAATAAAAGTATTATATTTAATATTGATGACTCTAAAGACATGTCCATATTAATTAGATCAAGAAACTAACTTTAATACCAGGTATTAACTTAATATTGAATATTTCCCAGTTCACATGAACCTGAAACTCATTCTGTCTAGTTCCCCCTATATTTTTTAGAGTTTAGTTTGTAAGTGCTTATTTTTAAGTCAATTAAATAGGGCTCTTTTATAAGTTCAATTTTGATAATATTTTCCAGGGGTAGAGACATGGCATATGTATAATGTGTACACTGACATATAAACAGACAAAACTAGAGGTCTCATAGCTTCACTTTAAAAACTTAGTCACAACACAGAACACAAAGTACACATGCACAGCCATCATAGGTTGACCAGTAGAGGCCCTAATCAGACACACCCTTAAATACAAATGTCTCTCAATGGCATATGCACGTCAGAACTAACTGGCCCAAAATAGCACCCCTTACCCAAGTGGTGCCTGGTGCCCACAAATGAGTCTCAATGGCAGATGCACATCAGAATCAACTGGCCATAGAAGGAGGCCGCCTGGGCATGCTCCAATGGGAAAACCTGGTCCTGGAGCTTGTCAGTTCATCCAAATGCACGTTCCCATCTCCACCAACTGAAAGTGAAAATTGGCAGCTGGTGCTGAGCAGGGCAGAGACAGGGAGCATCCCAGGAACGAACAGTTTCGACAGCTGCTGGGACTTCCCTGATAATACCCCACTCTGGCCCGACTAGCCATAAGCAGCTGGCTCTTCATGGCCAACCCAGCACGGTGCCACAACTGGCAGCTTCAACCTAGGAAGCCTGGAAGAACTGGATGCTGCAGGAGTGCAGCCCCATGTTGGACGCCATGTTACCAAACTCAGGTCCAGCTGCTTGCCGCTCAAAAATCAATACCCAAGAGGCAGTTGTTGGTAGAAAAGAAGGTTGCTTTTAACCAGAGTGCTAGCAATCTGGGGAGAAGGTGGACTTCTCTGTTTCCCCCCAGAAACCAGCTCTGAAGATTCTGCTCAGCCATGAAAGTTTTAAAGGGAAAAGGGGAATCAAACTTGTAGCCATCTCCCTCTGCATACAGGCTTGTCAACTCCTTGTGATCATTCTTTAGATGCTATCTTGTTCACACAGTTTGTTCGGGAGATTACTGAAGGGGAAGCTAGGGGAGAGATCTGGTCACCTGTTAGTTATTCTTCATTTCTACTTCTTTGATCTAAGTAAAGCACCAACAAGTTAGGCAAGGTATTGTGTGATCAAAAGATTTGACAAGTGTTCTTGGGCCGGAGATAAGGAGAGCATGGGGGTCCCTGGTTTAAAGTTAGTTATAATATAGCTTTGCTAAAATAAGAGAAAAGGGGTTTCCTGCTGAGGGTGGTTTCCTGCAAAGAGCTGCTTACATATTCTCATTAAGAAACATTGCAACACATTTCAATTTTCACCATAAATTTTGAAAAAGCTTGAAGTTTAAAAACTTTCACTTGATTTTTATGAGAATATTTGTATTTACAAATTGGCTTAGAAATAACTCTTCTTGTTAACCACTGAAAATGTGGCATAAAGCAAGCAAAACTGCAATTTACATTTAAAATACACAATGCATTATTCAATTCTACTCTGCCTTACATTTCTAGAATTTCAAAAGGTGGTCAGAGCCTTATTTTATTCTCAAATAGAAATCCGAAAAATATTTTAGGTGTGCAGAATTTTTATTCATTGATTGATTCATTCTTTTTTTTTTTATCCAAGTGGTGCATATATATTGACCTAAGCACATTGCTAATCTTTGGAAATAAAACAGTGTTTCAAAAAGTACTATCATGACTTCTAGAATTCTCAGTTATTCAGAATTTTTTTCCATTTTATTTAGGCATAGAGAATGATTGTTCCGACTAATGTTGAAGATCTGCTTGGAAAAGACCAGAGAAATTTTTTACTCTGCTAGGAGAGAGGGTTTGAGGAAAAGAGGTATGTGAGTAACAGCATGACATATTGGCGGGTCTAAAGTTGGCAGATCTATTAAGTAATACATTCCTGTTGATTACCAAAGAAATCTCCCTTTCATGTTTTAGGTACTGTTTGTTATGCCATCAAAATGACCCTTTTACTAAGGCTTCAGTGAAATAATATTTGTAGATAGTCACACTTAATTATAATAGAAATAAATGCATCATTTATGTTTCTATAAGTAGATGAATAATAAAAATGTTAAAGTATAAAATTTTATATTTTTTACACTTTTATTTCACAATAACCAGAAACCTGACTCATCCTAGCCAACACAATTGCAAAAATGTAATGTGTGTGTACTTATAAAATGTTAAAGTCATGTTTAAAACAATTGTAATCATTTGTTCTTGACAATGAAAAGTCATAATCACTCATTTTGACAACAAAATGATGGGTTCTTTTTATAGATCACTCAGATGTTCTAAGAACTTAAGGAATTAAACTTAAATGACTTACATTTAAATACCATTTCTAAATCATAGACCTGCTCAAATTTTTTTGATCAATCTTAACAATGAAGCCCTAATGTATAATTTAGATATTTAAAATGTGTCAATTTTAAAAACTGAATTGAACAGAAATGTTATTTAGAAATCAAACAAATCTCTCTCACTTAAAGTTGATGCAAAATAAACTTCTCTTATAAATGCCCTTATATTTTTTACTATATGTTAATGCATGTAGATAGTTTTATTTGCTATGATTTTTTCTTTTATAGAATTATATTGCTAATAAATATAAAAGTATTAATTATAGGATTAATTAAATTATCTAGTGATATTGATTAATTACATATTTTAATATCCCAGTAAACTTTAATTGCCAATTAAGCTTTCCAAAAAATGTGAATTTTTTGTTGGCTAAGAAAGGGACATCTTTTATGGGCAGTGGACAATGAGGGGACCATTGAATTACTATAATGCTTTTAAGCTATATACTTGTAAAATTTTGTCTATATTCTGAAAAATCTTACAGATATTTGTTTTGCTATTTTTCACATTTTTCATCATTTTTTTCAAAGTAAATTCATATTGTTTCCATTAAATTAAGTACATTCTAAATCAATGAATACTTAGAGTATAAACGGTATCATGTGTTCATCTGAAAATACTTAGACATAAAAAGTGTTCCTCACATTGGATCATTTAGAAGATAGTTCTGCCATTGTTTGCTCATTTTAAGAATTATTAATGTTGTTTAATTTTTTCAATGCACTCTAATTTTTCATGAGACATTTTATTGTGATATCTCCATTAAAATTATTCTCCTGCTAAAGAACTAGAAAAATGATTATTGTAATATTCTCTCAAGACAGCAAACATCTAATAAGCAAAATTTATTTTTACTGGCAATGATAAATTACATTTTAAAAAGAGTTTCTGAGGGAAATAGGATATGTAGATTGACTTTATATATTTAGTCAATCTAAACAACTATTGTTTTCATGTATAGCAAATATATCTCACATTTAGAGCAGACAGAAATGAGTATTAAATTACTGTTATCTACTACTGCCATTATCTTATTTTGCCAGATTACGTTATGAACAATATATGACGTTAAGACTTAGCTGAGCAGAGTTCTGAAGTCTAGCAGTGTGATTCATTCTGTTACATGCCTTGCTCTCTATATATAACATCTGAAGTTCATGAATAGAATTAAAAAGAAACAAAATTCTAAAATAAAATATGTTCTTAATATTTAGTCAACTTTTATAACAATTAACACGTGGCTGTTCCTTCACAGGGTGCATTCCTATGTCAGGTGTAATAAACATTGTGTGGTGAGGCAAGATAGTAGTCACTGATATATGTTTTAGTGTTCTAAATTTGGTAAGAATGGTTTGCCTGATTTAATACTTCCAGATTTTTTCCATTATATCCATGACATATGATAGTCTGGTCTGATAATCTGATATTTTGCTAGCATTTTTCTTCAGTTTTTAAAGATTAAGACTCTTATAGTATTTTATCATTAATACAATCTATAACCAATCATGATGTCTCAATATAATTATGTCCCTGCTATTAGGCTAAAATCTATTTAACTGGGAAAACCTTTCCTAATTAATAGGGCAATATTTATTCTTATACCAAATGAGGAACTGCTTCTCATGAAAAGAAATTCATATAATGTGTGTGTGTGTGTGTGTGTGTGTGTGTGTGTGTATGCCATGGTATGCTTTGTAAATTTGCAATCTTTTCAATCATGTGACATACAGCTACCTCATAAACGGTTCACATGGTGCTCAGAGGTACAGTTAAAAAGGGCAAACTGATGTCATGAATGCTTGTTTGTATAAAGCTCTATTAATAATAAATTAGTTCTCTCTTCTAGAGTCAGGATATAGTGCCTGTGTCTAGTAAATGGTAAGCATAAAATCGGGCAATTCTTTACAAAGAAAATGTAAACTTCCAGAAATATATATGTATCCTTTGGCTCTTTGTAATGATTGTCTCAGAATAATAACAGTGAAAATATAACAACACATTTAAAATAAGTTTTCTACTGTATATTGTTGGAAAATAAATAGGGAACCTCCATTTTCTATTTCAGCACATTGTTCTTTTTATTTTTAAATATATGCTGGCAAGATACTACTACAAATTGACCCACTGTGCTAAAAATATGCTATGAAAAGAATAACAAGAAAGAAATTTTATATTTAACCTTCCATTTCGTGGACTTCTTATAGCTGGATGAGCTTATAGTGTGTCTGAGAGTCATTTTCATAATGTATTCCTTTATATGCATATGTGTGGTAGTTATGCTATAGCTATAAAGTGTTACCCTTCTTTTTTTTTTTTTTTTACCAAATTTGAATTATTTTTACTTAGTGTAACATGAAAATCAAAAGTACTTAAGAAAAGTAAAACTTCTGATTAAAATCAGTGAATTGAACATTAAGTTCCACTATGTCTGCAAATCACCAAAATGACCATAATGGAGTTTTTAAAGGTATTTCCCACAAAGATATAACAAAGGAAAGAACAGCAGTATGTATCTTGAGATCTGGTTTGACGTTAGATGAATGGAAACTGGGCTTACCTGAACCAAAATCTCTAATCTAAACAAAACAAACAAACAAAAAAGAAAACCAATTTATATCTAAACATGTCAGAAGATTGAAGAAGATATGAGTGGGGAGATGTGATGGAGGAATAAGCATGATAGGATTATGTGGCAGTCTTTTAAGAAAAAGGCCAATGTATCTACCAGGTTAATTCTACAACCCTGAATGTTCCTCTACCCCTTGGGAGAAGTCTGGAGATTTAATCTCTGCAGAAGGTGAGAGAAAATATTTCTGGACATCAGGCACAATGAAGGACCCAGACTGGATATTAAAGGAATGTTTACAGAATGTATAGACCACTACTTACTTTCCCCATGTGCTAAGCACAAAATTGGTAACCAGGTGGTCTACAATCCACATATGATATTGGAATAGTCTCCTCTCTGAAATGTGATGAACCCAAAAGAAAATTCATAAAGATACTCTAATGGAGTGTGTGTATGTTGGATTGATGGGGAATGGTCTTTTTCAATCAGATTCTTAGTTTTCTATCACAAATACAAAGTGACAAGGAAACCTGACAAGTGATAAGGATCACCACACATTTAAGAAAAAAATAATCTAAGGAAAATATCTTAAGAAAATTATCTAAAATTAAATGCAGAAACAAAAGAAAAATAAGAAACAAATGTAAATTGAAGGAAACAGCTTAGATAAAGCAGGAGTAATCACACTTAAAAGATCACCAGTAATATTTTTAGCCTTTTGAGTATCCCTAGTAAAAGAAAAAAATGCTGTAATAATTATTTACCAAAAAAAAATGGAAGTTAAAAGTATGATGGCAGTAACTAATACTTAGTAGAAATATTGGAAGAAAGATGTGAAAGAACCTCCCAGAAGGAGAGAAAACAAAAGAAAATTAGAACAACGGTCTGGAGAGCCAATAAATGTTGTTTGTCAGAGGCGGGAACTCAGAGGCAATGCAGTCTATTTTCATTAATTTTTGAACGATTCCTGCATGTTTCAGAGACAGACAAGGCCCACGACTCTTGTGAATTGCTGATCCCTGGAAGGTGATAGTGAAGCCTTTGATTTACTCTTTAGTTAGAGCAAGTGAAATCACTGATTCCTTAGAAGCTGAAACGTGTATCTTAAACACATCCCCAGTGTCTCTGATGTTTGGCATTCAATTCTGTGATAATCCATAGAAACTAAGGGAGCCTTCCAGAGCTTTCACTTCAAGACGCTGAAAGAACAAAAGACATCCCTGGCTGGGTAGTCAGGACTTTCCAAACAGCTCAGAAACAAAGGTAAAAGGGGAACCTTCCAGGCTACCTGGGGAGGCACTATTCATTCCATCTATTTCCAGTGGTAGATGAATATGTTATAATCTTTTTTCTGACTTTTTCCCTTCTAATCTATTTCACTTTGAGGGCTGAGAAAATATGTTAAAATTTAGGTATCCCCTAGGCATCAAGAATATCACTGGACTCATTTTTTGGCAGGTTATTATGTATATATTTTTGTAATTTAACCTGACAGTCAACAGTTTTATTCCGTTCAATGGTCCCAGTTTCATGTATGCTTGTACTCTGTAAATTCTTGTCCGTAACCTCGGCAAGGTCACTTGGAAGGGAATTAGAGATAAATTTTCATGCTACACAATAACCACTTATTGATTTGTTTGGCTCCAGTAAAAAGAATATAAAAGTGTTACTTAGGAAATGATCCCAAACTAGTTTCCAAAAAGTAAAAAGTTCATATTTTAACAAAACTTTGATATAAAAGAATAAAAAGAATCACTTTACTTTTGATCTTGTAAAAGTATGCATCTTCTTTGCTTACATGATATAAACTCTCCTGGTATATGTATAATATGTTGAATGTAGTTTAAAAATAACCTATAACATAGGTGGAGAATATTATGAAATTTACTCAAAAACTCCCTAAAACTCTTTCTCATGCAATGTTAAAGGCATAATATGGAGGACTGCCACTTCCAGCCACAATGAAGTAACAATTCTTGCTGGAAATAACTAAAAATCCAGGAAAAATATATGGAAAAAATGTTTTTAGAAACAAGGTAACAAGCAGCACAAGGCAGGGATCACTGAGAGAGCGAAAATAAGCAAGGGGAGCCCAGGGCCTGTCTCAGTTTATTGCCTGGAAGAGTCCCAGATCAAAGCACAGGGAGTGGGACCTCAGCTGTTCTACCCTGGGCTCACCAGAGTATCTTGTGCACATGCACATCCAGCCAAGGATGTGAGGGGGTTTATACTCAGAGCTTTTGTATTCACATTATATGACACCTTCCTTTCCAGGTTTCTCCCCCCAGTGACAGCTCTGAATCCCTCTGACACCTTAAGCCTGTGACAATGAAGATTTCCCAGAAAGCTCTTACCACCCCTTGCTAATCAACTGGAGAGTGGTGTTAGGGGCCAAGCCACATAAAAGAGCGTATTTTAATTGAGTTTGAATGCCTCTGCACTTCACTTCTTTCAAGGACTGAACTCTTCCAGATTCTGTGTGATTTAGGTCATTCCAATTCCATCAAATAACCATTTTATTTTTTGGTCCAGTATATAATGGTCATCAAAGTTAGAGTTGAATCTAAAACCAGTCATGTGAAATTACTTTTCTCATAACTGTTTACACATGTTTCTCAACTTGAATTGGAGCATATATATAAAAATATAGGTATCTACTTATATTCATTATAAAACATGGCAATGCTTAGCAGTCTACCATCTAGTACTCATACTGGAAACATACAAACTCATTTAGTATACTGGAATCTCAAATATTTCATTTTCTGATCATATTTTTTGTACCCAGGTACATTACTGATGAATAAGTTCATAGTTATGGTCTCATTTTATAATCTTTCATAATTTTAAGCATAAAAGGTAGCAAGCAGAATAGGTAACATTTCCTTCTGTAAACAATCTTTGACCAAGCTATTCCCTATCTTGTTCATTTATTTGAATCTAAACATATTATTACCAGTCAACAGTTAGTATTCCAGTTTGGGACACAGACAAATAAATACAAAAGACATGAATGTATGAAGTAAGTGCTATATTTATTTTGGGACTCATTCATGTTGCTGTGTGTATCCCTAGCTCTGGCTCTTTGTTGCTGAGCCAGGCTGGAAAAAATATATATATATACTATAAAATTCCAGTTGCACAAAATTCTATAAAACACAAACTGAAGGAGTCACAGACAGCAGGTCATAGTTGCCCGGGGGTGGCGGATGCAGGAGGGAGGGATTACAAGGGGGTATGGTGGAACTCTTGAGGGAGATGTGCATGTTTACTGTCTTGACTGTGGTAATGGTTTCACTGGCATGTACATAGGTCAAACATTTATCAAATTGTGCACTTTAAATATACATGGTTTATTGCATGTCAACTATAACTCAGTTGAAAAATTTAGAGTCATTAAAACATTAATGATCCCCTAAAAAAAAAGTTAAGTACATATTGAGATGAATGCCATTGGGGAAATACACAAATATTATGAAAGGTATGCCCCTCCTTCATGCAATGTTCAGAGACAGCCTCTTGGAGAGCATAACATTTAAGTACAGATATGAAGATGAGACAAAGTCACTTTGCTACACTTTGATGGAATGTTTTCCATGCAGAATGAACAAACTATGCAAAGACGGACTATAGCGACCTGTGTGACCAGATTATGATGAGAAGGTAGCATGAGATGAAGGGGAAAGCTCAACAGGGACCAGATCATAAAGATCCTTATCTCTATGGTATGGAATTTAGACTTTTCTTTTAAGCATGAGAAAGAAAAAATCTACTGGATTTTTTGTAAGGAAATATGATTTAAAATTTTTAAAATAAAGTCATTCTGTGCTAAATGGAGAAGGGAGTATGAAACCAGCAGAAGATAAGCAGAGAAAAGTTGCTTTCATGGGTGGTTGATTGGAATTTTGCTGATTGGGGAGGTGAAGAGAAAGTGAATTAGATTAAAAACATGGATTAAAAATATAATCTGAGAGTACAACAGAGAGATTTAAAATGATAGATTGAATGTATGTGGCTGATGAACAAGGTAACTCTTTGATCCCTTTGGAATTCACGATTATTACTATAATGATGGGGGGGTTTGATTAGGAAGTTGGTTATTTCATAATCCATCTGATTATAAGAAGCCATATTTATCATGCATCTTAAAATAACTTGATAAGTTTCTATACGTTTTAGCAAATTCCTCCTGTGCATTTTAAATGTGGCACCAAAACCACAGTCAGGGCTGGTATATAGCTATTGTCTTATACATCTAAACCACTTGTGTAAATGTTGAATTTCAATACTTCTATACTGGTTGGTCACTACTCCAAGTCCTGATATGCTCCCTTTTCCTCTCTCAGGACCTCTAGATTTTCTTGTGATCCAAAAATTAGAGGACTAAAACTTAGCATGGTAGGAAATGTCCAGAACTCTGCTCTAGTTTTATGGTTTAGTTCCTGTGTCTACTCAGAATGCTAAAGCCCAAGCCATGTATTTTGGATAGTACACGAGACCAATTCTTTACAATTATTCAATTCTTCTCTAGATAAAATTTCCTAGCTATATTCATTACACCTTTTAGAGCATTTTTCCATCTCTAAAAAATATTGTTCTAATATTTGTATTGTGATTACATTACATATATAGATACATTTAGAGACATTAAAATTCTTTACAAAATTGAAAATAAACCAATTTTACCCTAGGTCTTAAAATAGAATTTTACAATTTTATTTATGTAAGTTCTATACATTTCTAAAGAAGTTTATATTTCTAGATTTTATGTTTTAAAAATGTAAGTGGGAATTTTAAAAAAATTATACTTGCTATCTGCTATTAAAATTTAAGAAAAATATTTCTTCTCTCACATTTATTGGTGCAACTGACCACCTTACTTAAATCTCAGAATTTTCTAGTGGTTTTCATCTTCCTATGCTTTGTGCTTAGTAAATCAAATAATTTTTTTGATGAGTAATGATCATGTTTTTCCTTCTTACCTATATTTATATTTCTGGTGTATATGTTATATACATCAGAGTTTCAGTTAAATAATTATGGCTTCTTTCTCTGCAACTGTAGAATTACACTCCTTTACTCCCCTCAAATCAGATATGACTATGAGGCTTGCTTTGAACAACATTTATGCATGTCAGAATGGTTAGAAATATTTCATTATGCCCCACCTAAAGAACACTATACAATCCTGAATCCTGCATGTATTCAATATGCATTATGTCTAGAAGAAATTCTACAAAAATATGCTAAATATGATTAGTATCAATCCCTATTTTCAGCTCAAAGGGATTTTCCTTCTTATAATTTTTCTATGAAGAAATATACTTAAATTATCTGATTCAGAAAATAAAATTTGATGCCATTTTTGCATATATAATTGTGTGTATACATACATATATATTTCTATTTAAGAAAACAATAGTGCTTAAAATTAAGCAGAGTTGAATCAAACAAGTACATCATCATATACATATGCTTTATGTATGATATACATCCCCCCCCACACACACACTTTCTGTTGTATAATAAACTCCTTGAGAGAAAAGGATTACTTATTTTAAATTTTTTCTTTATATATCACATGCCTAGTATAATAACTAGTTTAAGAAATATTTCTTGACTGAAGTTCTAACTGTAAATGCTACTGTATATCTTATAGTTTCTGCACTATTGATGTGGTCAAATAATTTGTGCACTTAAAATATGAAAGGTTGCAAAACTTGCCATTGTTTAAAAATTAAAAAAAAAAAAACATTTAGTTTTCTCTCCAGCCATAATAAAACAACGATATAAGCAAAGCTTTAAATGACTATATAAATGTGTGTAATTCTCTGCTTATAGCTTAATAAGTACTATTATTATTTCATGAGGCACCGTTAACTTTTATGGTGGTTTTTCTACACATATAAAGTCACTGCCCATTTGATGTACTGGGAATTCTTATTTTAAGATTAATATAAATAATTGCATGCACAGGGCTCTGGTTATTTTTTTGTAAGAGCGTATTTTAATTGAGTTTGAATGCCTAGGCAAGGAAATAATAATTAGAATACCAAACATAAAATCAATCATCCTTATCCAGGACTGTTCATTTGTGCTAATCTTTAGGATTGGAATCATTAACAAATAAAATATATATCCTGAGCATGAAAACCTGAAGGCAATGGATTTATCCCAAGTCCAGTGGTCTTACCTCGTTTTATTTAAATTTTCTTGTATAAAGCATTGCATGAAACCTGGGAACTTGCCTGCTGTGTAACTATTCTAACTCCAAAGCTAACTTTGCTCTATCTCTAGATATTTAGAAACAAAATGTTCTTTACAAAAGTTGTTAGTTTAAGGTAGAAAATTAATTTCTTCCTACTCTATGAAATAAGTTTAAGGAGTGTAGCTAATAATTTTTTAAAATGTGATGTGATACAAGAATGATGTAAAAGAAATGAGATGAGTTATAAGGTAATAATAGATGAAAAGTGGTGATAAATATAATTTGTATGGCAAAATAGCTAATACCTGAATCATAAGCACTCTAAAAATTATAGTTAAATTATAAGAAGAGTAAAAGTAATGCTATTAATTTACATAAATATATCATATCTAGAAGACATCCATTCCATATGTCTGGAAGTTACCAGAAAAGAATCTTAAGGGGGAGAATATACTCATTCTCAGATGTCTTATGGATTATTATAATCTCATTTAAAAATGTAACTGGAAACTATCTTGATATTTTCAGTGTGAGGGCTTTGGGAGGGAAATTAATTATCATGTTATTTCCTCCTACCTTCCTTTTAATGCCTAAAATTCAAAAATCATTCTTCCACCTGTTCCAGCGTCCTCAGCTGAAGAGGCTCATGGAATGGATGCCATTGATGATATATGGCTCAGCTCTCTGTGATGCCCAGACATTGTGCGCTGTATTTTTAATCTTAAATTCCTAGAAAGGTAAATATGAGTGAACCAATCAAGTTGGTTCAACCAATCAACCAATCAATTGGTTCAACCAAGGTGAACCAATCAGTTGGTTCTGGGAGAACAGGTCCAAAATCAGGAATATGAGAGGAAGCCATTATTGTGAATACGGCAGACTTTTCCAGCAATTACATACTGGCTTCTTCTAATACATATCCATGAGTCTTTTTCTGACTACAATCTCACCTTGCATCATAGTTTCCAAGTCGCACCATTCTGCAGATATTCTGGTCTCCCAGTTTCTTAACCATATGCAACTATTTTCTCAGCTGTGGGCTTTTCACTTGTTTCTTCTAACTGGTATATGTCCTTCTATGCTTCTTGCCACACTTAACCTAGGGGATCAGGGGGGTCTTTTTCTGCATGCTGAAATTTCACAGGTAAATTACTCTGTTGAAATTAGCATCCTCCCCCTGTGTGGTCTTTCATATCACCCTTTAATCATCCTGCAAAGACTCTATTAAAATCTGTAGTTTTCTTCTTTGTAGAAGAAACATGTAGGTTTACATGTTTTATTCTGATTTTGCCATCAGAATTTAAGATCCATAAAGGCAACATTTTTTAATCCTCATTACTGTTATATCTCCAGTGACTAGCACAATCAATACATTTGCAAATGAATAAATTTAAATAATTCAATAGGGAAAAGTGAGCTTGAATGTATGATTCCTGAATGTCCTCCTCCCACTTCACAATTTTAAAACAGAATTATCAACTACATTAACCAATTAAATATAATTGGTGAATACATATAAGTTGTTGATATTAAAAATGAAAAATCATACAAATTATTAGCATTAACAAGAGTTAATGTTGTTGTGAAGACATCTTCATGCTCATATTACAATTAATTTTCAAAATTCTTGTATACTAAAGCAGAGAGGCCTGAGAGTGTAGGGCCTGGAAACAAGCTGAGTTTAAATCCTAGCTTGACACCTTCTTTTTATGTCACTTAATTTCTCTGTGACTCAGTATTTGTATCATGAAGGGATAATAATAATAAATATGAAATATATTTTTATGGACATTAAATACACAAAATGATTATAATATGAAAATTATAATTATGTTCTCTCTTTAACACTGGAATATTCACTAATCATTTGTTTACATATCTAAAAATGAACTACACAGAGAACTAACTGATTTCTTAGTAAATTGCTCAGAAAAGTTGTGATCCAATGACAGAATTTATTATATCTTCATGATATCAAGTCCCATGGCAAATACAAACACACTATATGTGTTTAAATTTGAGCCACATTTATTAACCTAAATCAGTCATTACATTTACATTGATGTCTTTACTTTATAAATCATGGATTTTTTTCCCACGATATAATTCTAACTCCCTTTTCATCTATTTTACAATAAACTGCCCTTCAACTTGAACACAGGAAAAATTTACTGCTTTTTAATAGTGTGTGATTATCTTGTTTATTTATGCCTACAACCAAAAGGATGAATTTGCTGTTTAAACTACATGACTCATCCTAGACAATAACTGTCATTCTACAGCAAAAGCTTCACTTTCATTTTTACTCTAGAAAAAATATGTCTTTATTTGTTTCGAACAGAGAGAATGGAAAGAGATGGTAAGCCTAACTATTTGAATCCTGGGGTAAGTATTAAGAACTATGTTTAGGAATCCAATGTCTCATTTTTTTAAATGTAAGTTTTATCCTTATTTCATTTTTAAAGCAAAGAAAAAAAGTTTATCATAATAGTGGACGTATGATTGAAAAGATTTGCTCACATAAAGAAAATCATTTATGGTTATCCATAGTTTAAAAAGTTTATTTTAAAAGAGAAATGTAGCCGATTTCACAATTTAAATAGATAATAAGGATCAGAAGGAATGTTAAATGTATCCAGATGCCAACAATAAGCATAAAGATTCATGAGAAAAGATCTGCATAAATAATGGCTATAAATTTCTCAAATTTGAGAAAAAACATTAACTTATACCACCAAGAATTCCATTCAACTCCAAATAAAATCAAACCAAAGGAAATCACATGGAGACACATTATAACAACATTGCATAAAGCCAAAGCTAAAGAGAAAAGATTGAATGCTGCAAGAGAAAAATGATATATCACATACACAAAACAATGAATCAAATAATGGTTGAACTTTCATCAGAAATAACAGAAGCCAGAAAACAATGGAAAGACATATTCAAATGTTGAAAGACAAAATCTGTCAAACAAAAATTCTTTATACATTGTAACTATTCTTCAAAAATTAAGTGAAATAAAGACATTTCTAGACAAACCAACAGTGAGAGAGAATTTGCAAGCAGACCTACATACAAGAAATTTTTAAGGAAAAATTGTTGAAATGATGTCAGATGGTAACTTGAATCCACAGAAAGGAAAGAAAAACACCAGAATTTATGTTATCTAAATTTATTTTATAGTCTTAGAACCATTTAAAGTAAATAGGAGAAATAAATACATCTAATGATATTGTAATATATAAAGTAAAATATTTTTCAAAATGTAAGAGAAATAAATGTGCCTAATGACATTGTATTAATATGTAATTTTATATGAAAATATAGTGCTCTCTGCTTAAATCAAGTTATTTATAATTTCAATATCATTCATTTAGAGCAGCGGTCTCCAACCTTTTTGGCACCAGGGACCGGTTTCATGGAAGACAATTTTTCCATGGACCGGAGGTGACTGATGATTCAGGTGGTAACGCCAGCGATGGAGAGCGGCAGATGAAGCTTCGTTCGCTCACCTGCGGCTCACCTCCTGCTGTGCGGCCTGGTTCTTAACAGGCTACGGACCGGTACTGGTCCACAGCCCGGGGGTTGGGGACCCCTGATTTAGATTACACTTTTTATATGCATTCATTGAAAACTCATTTCTTTTAAAAGACAAAACAGGGATAAATTTAAGTATATGCTAATAAGGAAATCATCTATGTTTCTTCATTTTATCTAACAGCTTTAACTTTTTTCTAAAGTCCATTTGTTTCAAGTATTTGAGTTAATTTTAATTTAATAAACAAGCACAGTTCCTTTCATAAACACAATTTTATTAACCTTTGTGGGAAAGCAGAAGAATTCTAGAAATTGTGTTTTTGAGAAAAACACTTATTTACATCATGGACTGAACTGTGTTCCCCCCAAATTCATATGAAGAAGTTCTAACCCCCAGTACCTCAGAATGTGACTGTATTTGGAGATGGGGCCTTTAAAGAGATAACTAAGGTAAAATGAGGTCATTTGGGTAGGCCCTAATCCAATAGGACTGGTGTCCTTCTCAGAAAAAGGATATCAGGACACAAATAACAGAGACCAACCATATGAGGACACAGCAAGAAGTCAGCCATCTGTAAGTCAAGGAAAGAGGGCTCAGAAGAAACCAAACACCTTGACTACTAGCCTCTAGAACTGTGAGAAAAAAATTTTTTCTATTCACCACCCAGTCTGTGGTATTTGTTAGGGCATCCATTTCAAACTAATAGAACTCAATACCTTCTTACAATAATAACATAGAAACACCACAATATGATCTCAATCTTACTGATTATTTTCTGACTTAGTATTACTTTCTCAGTTAACTATGTCTGTTTTTAAGTTATTATAAGTTTATAGGTACTGTACACACATGTATACATACACATATAGATACACATATATATATAATTTTGCTTTTTAATATTTTGATGATTTTTAGAGAGCTAAAACTAAAAAATATCTAAAGACAACTGAAGATTTATTAATTACTATTCTTATATAATCCAAACAGTAACCAAAAATCATGTAATACAGAGATACCACGAAGCCAGTTGATATTGCATCAATAAGAATAAAATATGACATTTTACCCTCCTTTTCCTTTATATATGTTATTTTTCGAAGATTATTTTAATTGAAACAGTTTTTATAATTAGTTTTTTGTTTCATTTGGTTTTATTCTTCATTCATCTGTCATTATGAGTTATATGTCTTTCCAAAGTATATACTTATTGAAAGAGAATGTAATTAATAATGTGGTTACTAATTAACTAATATTTAATTTAGATAAGAACATAATGTCAGAACCTGAATAGCCCATGACTCTTAAAGTTCCTTAAAAATTCATAAAGTGTCTAGGGGTTTATATTTGCTCAAAATCATGAATCACCAAGATGTATGTCACAGTTAATACAATTTACATATATTATTTTTGCAATATATTCCATATTATTTATGCTTAGTAATGTATATAAGTAGGAAGGTAGGCAGGTAGATAAATAGGTAGATAAATGGATACTGCCAAATTCCTCTTTCTAGAGTTTGTATCATTCTGTCTCTTCACAAGCAAGATATGAGAGTTCCAATTTCTCCAAACTTCACCAACAGAATATGTTTTAAATTTTAATCAATCTGACAGGTGAGAAATGGTATCTCAGTATATGCTGATTTTTTATTTATTTTATTAGGAGCAAGGTTGAGCATCTTTTATGCATTTAAGGCTATTGGTATTTCTTTTATCAAACTGTGCATTCATATTTTGACCAGTATTCTATTCAAATTTGGGGTTTCATCTCTCAATTTATAAGAGGGAGGAAACAGAGAGAAGTAGACAGGTTCTATTTAGAGAATCTAGATTTCTCTGAATATAAATTATTATAAACTTGAAATTATATGGTAAATAAATAAAACTAAACTTAGTAAAGGGGGAAAGCATTTCCTAATTTGGAATACAAACTTTAAATGTCTTTGGAAAACAATTGTAGAGGAAAAATAATTTTCCCCCTACCCTTCTAGGTTCTTGGATAAGACTCTCCTGTAATAAAAGAGAGATTAACAGGAGAAAAACAAATAGATGTTTAATAACTTGTATACCTCCTGTTTATATGGAAAATACCCAGGAAAACTGAGTAACTCCCCCAAATGGCCCAAGCCTCCACCTTAATTCCATCTCCAGGTAAAGATAATAAAAGGATGTTGGGGAGGGGGGAGAGGTTTCAGGAGGTTACAGGAAAGACACAGTAAACAAGGATGTATTTGCTATGTAGATTTAAGTCTGTACCATCTTCTTTGATAAAAGTTTCTAGAGATTTGGTCATCCTCCTCTTCCTGGTACAGAGATGGAGACACCCTCACAAATGGAGATTTTCCTTGTAAATGTAAATGTCTCTTAGAAAAGGGTAATTTCTACTCTGTTTTCAAAGCTTCTCCTACGTCTGCTGTTTCTCGAAATAATCTTTATGCCAAAGAAACATATTTTGTGGTGGCATATTCTGCTACCCTTCAGCTGCTTTGTGCTTCTGCCACGATCATAAAAAGACATACCTAAACTAGTCCAGTGTTCTCAAAAGAGGATAATAAATAGTCAGAGCAGAGCCCTTATGCCCAGGTGCCCCCAAAGAGTAGCCCACTCCTAGCCTAAAGCATGAGCAAATTTAGCTATGATCAGCACAATCCACAGATGTCCCAATCCTGGATCAGCTGACTTTCAGTCCATGCATGGTAACAAGTGCTAAATAAATGCTTATATTGGGTTGGCCAAAAGGTTCGTTTGGTTTTTTCCATAAGATGGCTCTAGTAGCGCTTAGTTGTTTTAACTTCATTCAAAACAATTTTGTTAGACTGTATTGTGACAGCTGTCATATCAGCGTGCATTTTAAAAAAAAACTTATCAAAATTGGTGAATATTTGTGTAGCCATTTTAATATTGAAGATGAATAAAAAGCAACATTTTTGGCATACTATACTTACTTATTTCAAGAAAGGTAAAAACACAACTGAAACGCAAAGAAGATTTGTGCAGTGTATGGAGACGGTGCTGTGACTGATTGAACATGTCAAAAATGGTTTGTGAAGTTTCGTGCTAGAGATTTCTCACTGGATAATGCTCCACTGTCGGGTAGACCAGTTGAAGGTGACAGTGATCTTAATTGAGAACAATCAACATTATACCACGTGGGAGATAGCCTACATACTCAAAATATCCAAATGAAGAACTGAAAATCATTTGCACCAGCTTGGTTATGTTCATCGCTTTGATGTTTGGGTTCCACATAAGTTAGCAAAAAAAAACCTTCTTGACTGTATCTCCTTATACGATTTTCTACTTAAACATAACAAAAACGTTCCATTTTTAAAACAAATTGTGACAGGCGATGAAACATGGATACTGTACAATAATGTGGAATGGAAGAGATTGTGGGGCAAGCAAAACGAACCACCACCAACCACACCAAAGGCTGGTCTTCATCCAAAGAAGGTGATGTTGTGTATATGGTGAGATTGGAAGGAAGTCCTCCATTACGAGCTCCTTCTGGAAAACCAAATGATTAATTACAACAAGTACTGCTCCCAATTAGACCAACTGAAAGCAGCACTCCATAAAAAGTGTCCAGAATTAGTCAACAGAAAACACATAATCTTCCATCAGGATGATGCAAGGCCGCATGTTTCTTTGATGAGCAGGCAAAAACTGTTACAGCTTGGCTGGGAAGTTCTGATTCATCTGCCATATTCACCAAACATTGCACCTTTGATTGCCATTTATTTAGGTCTTTACAAAATTCTCTTAATGGAAAAAATTTCAATTCCCTAGAAGACTGTAAAATGCACCTGGAACAGTTCTTTGCTCAAAAAGACTAAAAGTTTTGGGAAGATGGAATTATGAAGTTGCCTGGAAAATGGCAGAAGGCAGTGGAACAAAACGGTGAATAAGTTCTTCAATAAAGTTCTTGGTGAAAATGAAAAATGTGTCTTTTATTTTTACCTAAAAGCTGAAGGAACTTTTTGGCCAGTCCAATATTTGTATAACCACAAGTTTTGTTCTTGTTGTTGTTTCTTTCACATTGTGGCAAAAAATAACTGACAGAAATAATAGGAGAGTCTGTGTTCAAATGCCATCTTTCTTTCACATATTGGCTATTTAATGTTCTGGAAGGTTCTTAAACTCTGAGTTTCCTCATACATGTGATGTGGATAATAATACTTAATTCAAGAGCATTAAATGACAGGGGCATGTGATTGTTTCATAGTAGGGACATATTTCGTGTCAAATACAGCAGTAATAAAAGTATTAAAATATTTCAGGTATTAAATACTCATTTTTCAAAGAATCTTTCTTATCAATTTTTAATTAATCATACGTTTTTGATTACCTACTATGTATCAGGCTCTGTGCTAAGCACTGGGAATAAAATGATCAGGATGATAAAACCAGTGTCTGTTCTCATGTAGCTCAAAGTTTAGAAAAAGAAATAAACAACAGACAAATAATATAAACATGCATATACAATTGCAGCAAGCATTACAAAAGTGCTATATGATGATATCAAATTTAAAGCAGTGAGAACTGCTCTGGCATCGAGGTTTAGAGAAGATATTCCTAAGGAACACTGTTTGAACTGAATTATGAGTAGATAATTTCAAATAGATCTCTTCATAACCCAGATGAGTGTTGTGTGAGTATGTGTTCATGTGTGTGTGTATGTGTTGTACCTTACTATTTGGAAAAGTTTGGACTATGTGAATCTTTTAATAGGTATCACTGATTAATTCTGGAAATGTATTTGTTATTATTTTGTGAATGATTACATTTTCTTTATTCTCCTTCAAACTATTTTTCCTGGAACTCTAATTAGGCCAATGTTGGGCTTTAGACTCTTCTCCATTTTTCCTAATGTTACTTCTATATTTTCTAGTTCTTTGATATTCTTTGTTGAGTTTAGGATAATATCTTCAGCTCTATCCTCCAATTTACTAAGTCTTTCCTCACTGTTCATTGAGGTTCTAATTTTTATTGTCATGTATCTTATTTCAGGTTCCAATTGATTATTTTCCAACATTGCTTTATTTGTTAGTCTCTTTTACCTTTGTTATACTTCATTCATCTCCTTTTATTCCTTAGAACATATGAAATCTGTCATTGATATTTTTATTTAATAATTTCAATATGTAGATACAATATAGAGGTTATATTTCAAATAATTTTAAACCATCAATGCTTCTGTTTGTGTTTAGTAATATTTTTAAATTATTTGCTCATATTATTTCTAATATTACATGTGGCAGATTTTTGAGGACTAATTTTAAACTGTTTTCCTCCAGAGAGATTTGCTTTCTGTTTCTGCCAGGCACTAAGGCTTCACATTAAACTTTAAGTCAAATTTCTAGGTTCCTTGGTTGTTGATATTTTTTTTATTGTTTTTATGGTTGTTGATTTTTTTATTATTGTTTTTATTTTAACTGCAAAGATATCATTAAATATAGCTTAAACTCATGAAAAAGTGTCCTTTATTTAGGAATGGCTAGAGGGAAATTTTGTTCTTTTTTGTTGAATTTATACTTCCTCCCTTCTACCTAGAGCCAAGATTAAGACAGTCAATTAAGTATTCCCTGTTAATTCTGAAGAACAAGTGTTTTCTAGTTCACTCACTGAAGAGAATCTGTATTATCTCGGTAAGTCTGAGTTATCTCCTGTATTCTGAAAGTATAGTTCTTGCCTCCTTTGTTGTAGATTAATTGACCATAAGTGTGTGGGTTTATTTCTGGGCTCTCTATTCTGTTCCATTGATCTATGTGTCTGTTTTTGTGCCAATACCCTACTGTTTTGATTACTGTAGCTTTGTAATATAGTCTGAAGTCAAGGAGTGTGATTCCTCTAGTCTGTTCTTATTACTCAAGATTGTTTTGGCTCTTTGGGGAGTTTTGTGTTTCCATACAAATTTTAAAATTATTTTTTCTACTTCTGTGAAAAATGCCATTGGTATTTTGATAGGGATCGCATTGAATCTGTAGATTGCCTTGGGTAGTATGATCATTTTAACAATACTGATTTTTCCAATCCAAGAACTCAGTGTATCTTTCCATCTGTTGGTGTCATCTTCAATTTCTTTCATCAGGGTCTTATAGTTTTCAGAGTACAGGTCTTTTGCCTCCTTAGGTAGGTTTATTCCTAGGTATTTGATTCTTTTTTGATGTGATGATAAATGGGGTTGTTTCCCTAATTTCTCATTCTGATTTTTTGTTGTTAGCATATAGCAATGCAACCAATTTCTGATTATTAATTTTGTATCCTGCAACTTTATACCAAATTCATTGATGAGCTCTAGTAGTTTTCAGGTGGCACCTTTAGGATTTTCTATGTATAGTAGCGTGTCATCTGCGAACAGTGACAGTTTTACTTCTTGCTTTCCAGTTTGGATTCCTTTTATTTCCTTTTCTTCTCTGATTGCTATGGCTAGGACTTCCAAAACTATTGTCCATTGGTGTAAGTGGGGATCTAGGTGGTTTTGATAAGACAAAATAATAATGTTCCTATGAACCAACATATCGCTATCAATTCCATAATATTGTAGATTTGTGGCTTCTCAAAATTAATTAATAAATAATCTTACATCAGTGATTCATGTACATGAATATTTATATTCTATAACCACTATCCTTAAAGACTGCATTTTTATAACCTCTCCTGCTCAAGTGTTTTCTATACCACATAGAAATACTAGTATAGTTATCTTACATTGTTTATGATGGTTAGTTTTATATATTAACTGACTGGACCATGGGGTTTCAGATATTTGGTCAAACATAATTCTGGATTTTTCTGTGAGGGTGTTTTTGGATGAAATTAACATTTAAATCTGTAGACTGACTAAAGATGATTGCCTTTCTTAATGTGGGTGGGCCTCATGCAGTCAGTTAAAAGCCTGAATAGAACAAAAAACTGACCATCCCCTAAGTAAGAGAGAATTCTTCTTGCTCCATGGCCTTTGAGCTGGAACATTGGCTTTTTTTATTGTCTTTGGACCTGAACTGAAACATCAACTCTTCCCAAGTCTCACCACTTCTAGCCTTTAGACTAGAAGAGCAACATTGTCTCTCTTGGTTCTCTGGCCCTTTGAGCCTTGTTTGGAACCAAACCATTGGCTGTCCTGACTTGCCAGTTCACCCTAAAGATCTTGAGACTTGCCAGCCTCTATAATCATGGGTCTTAAATCCTTATAATAAATCTCTGTACATATGTTTACACACACACACACACACACACACACACACACACACACATGCTACTGGTTTTGTTTCTATGGAGAACATTTACTAATATTACAAATCTTTCAATTGCGAAAATAGTATAATTGATTTTCCTATTTACATTATTTCTTTGGGAACAAAAGATGCCATTATAAATACAATCCAAAGTAAATTTATATTTTTTAAGAGCAGTTCAAAATGAATAGCAAACTCAAAAATAAGTCTTTTATGTGTTGTATTTTTTCCTTGAAAGGGTTTCTAAAAATGACATATATTACAAACTACTAGTACTTTTCAGCTTTTATCATGCATATTTTAAAAAATGTACATGATACATGTCCCCCTATTCTGCTAGAGCTCTGGCTCTAGCTCCTCCATCTCCAGCCCCACCTCCCACCAAGTTGATGCAGCCACCACACCCCGGGGGAAGATGTTACCCATGCTCACTTCAGATCCAGCTCTCCCAACAAACCCACTGGGCACACACAGACTGCATAGGCATGCTCCCACACAAGGACACTCCTTTAAGACCAGGATGTGTCTCACCTTATTTCATAGAGACAGAGAAAGTTAAACAAAGTGAGAAGACAGAGGAATTTGTTTCAAAAGAAAAAAACAAGAAAACAAAAAACTCTGAAAAAAACAACTAATCAAACTGAAATAATTTCCCAGATAAAGAATTCAACATATTAGTAATAAAAATGCTAACTGAACTTGGGAAAAGAATAAATGAACACAATGAGAATTTTAGCAAAGAAATATAAAACATAAAGAAGAATCAGACAGTCAGAGCTTAAGAATACAAGTGAAGTGAAAAGCACACTAGAAGCAATTAACAACAGACTAGGTGATACAAAAGAATACATACGTGATCTGAAAGATAGAATAATGATCACCCATTCAGAACAGCAAAAAGAAAAACAAATTTTAAAAATGACGGTTTAAGGGACCTCTTAGACAACATCAAGTGTACTAACATTCACATTATAGGGGTCCCAGAAGAAGAGAGAGAGAAAGGGGCCAAAAATGTATTTGATGAAATTATGGCTGAAAACTTCCCAAAACTTAAGAAAGAAACAGATATCCAAGTACAGGAGCAGAGAGGCTCAAGCAAGATGAACCTAAAGAGACCCACATCAAGACATATCATAACTAAAATGCCAAAATTTAAAGATAGAGCGTTCTAAAGGCAACAAGAAATTTTGCATTTGAAACAACATGGATGGACCTGGAGGGGATTATTCTTAGTGAACTATTGATAAGTTAGACAGAGAAAGACAAACACTGTATTTTAACACTTTATATGTAGAATCTAAAAAAAAAAAAAAAAATGATATATTAAAAGAGAAACAGCCTCACAGATTTGGTTATCATTGGAGAGACAGAAGTTGGGAGAGGCAAGACAGGGTTAGGGATTAAGAGGTACAAGGTACTTTTTATAAAATAAATATGCTACAAGGGTGTATTGTACAGCACAGGGAATATAGCCAATATTTTTAAATAACTTTAAATGGAGTATAATCTTTAAAATATGGAATCGCTATATTGTACAGCTGGAGCTAATATATTTTAAGACAACTATACTTCAAGAAAAATAAAATCATATTTTAAAAAATTTTAAAGGTGTAATAACATACAAGCCCCCAACATCAGATAACATATTGTCCCATAATTATTTATACACTTAGTATATTGAAATAATAGATCTTGCATTGATCTGCAGAAAAAGAGGCTTTTTGACTTTATTAAGAATTATTTTTGTGATTGTTATGATAACTGTGAGAAATTAAAAAGAGAAAAATTCCAAAATGTAGTATTGTGCAAAATATGAGACAATGCTCGGTTATGACCATGACAGATTAAAAAAATGTAAAACTATGAATGGACCTACAATACAATTCTTGTTATGAAGATTCTGTCAAATAAAAAACAAATAAATAACAGAGTTTATGAAGAAATTAAAATTAGAGCAGATGTTACTGAAAATATGTTTAAGGTATTTTTCTTAATTTTTGCTAAAACAAAGCAGAATGCAAATAGTTGCTCATTTGTAGATTGCTTTTTATATTCTTCTCCCTTTACAGGGACCATAAGTTATTCAGACAACAAACAGGACACATTTCTGGACATTTCTAAAAAAGGCTCTTTCATCATTTGAATATCAAACAAGAATTTTCAAGCTTTAAGTATTTTTTCAGATTTCACCAGGACACCTCCACTGCCTAATCTATTTAGTATAAGCATTTCTGCTAAAGAAACAAAGACCTTCTTCATCATTAGTTCTGCTCTGTCTCTAAATTATTATACATTTTCCAAACAGCAAATTTTTAAATGCATATAACTACCATTTTTCCTTGCAAGAGCTATTTTCAAGGTGCTCATTCTCACCCTGGGGTCCACACCCCTATATCCCACTGTGTGTGATTTTCTATGACAAATCCAGGTTTTCCTGGTGAAGAAAACTCTAGTTCTACTTCTTTTTTATACACTTTATATATACTTGATATAGTCTAGATATTAATCTGTTCCTTCCTAACTGTGATGAATAGCTACCACCATCCTTGTTTTTTGTTTTTTTCCTTAGGTAGGTGCAGACTAAAAACAGGGTGAGTTATCTTCGATTTGATTTTCAGTAAAGCTCTCTCCTTCCTTCGTATATTTCCTTGTACTTCTTGCCACCCTGTAGCAGGATCTTTGATTTGTTTTCATCTAATCTACATCATCTGCTACTATCATCATCATTTTCTCTTTGGGAATGTCTCTTCTTTTGTTTTTCAAAACCACTGTCTTTGCCTGACACTTAATTCATCTCTGTTTCCTGCAGCTTCACTCTCGATAACCTCACTGGCCTGATTCTGCAGCTCCTGTTTTATTGGAACAATAGCATGAGTACTTTCCTAAATTTCCCTTTTTGATTTAGTAGTTTTCTTGTATTCTTATGATTCTGCTGCCAACCTCATCTTGCCCTGTTCTTCTTGGTATTAACTTGCCTATTTTGTTCTGGCTGCTTCTCTCTAGTGCAAACAGGTTGATCCATCTTAAACTTCTGCCATTGCTTGCCTTAAAAATTATGACCAATCCTGAGTCTAGGGATCTACTGTGATATTATCTTCTTTGTTAAGCAACTTTTCGTAGTCACATAAGAAAGTTTCTCAAGTATGGTCATAACTATTCACAGTTTTCACCTTCAAAGAAGGCCGGTAGATTGTGATAATCTGATTCTTTAAAACACACTAAATCCTGTATAGCTGTAAGTTATTAATAGAATACATCCTCTTCAGCAAGTGGGAGCTGCTAAATAGAGAGTTGCATTGCTAAGACCATGATCAGCCTCCCAAGAATGATTCATAAAGTTTCTAGAGATACCAAGTTTGGAATAAAAGACTCCCTTTCTTTCTGAATCTGGGTTATTTTTATTTTTGACAGATTATTTAATTCCTTTCTTGCAATAGTACATGGTATTTTTTAAAACATAAATTGTTGATATTTTTCAAGAATCTAAAGAAATTTCATCACAGCCATATGAGACAGGAGTAGAATTCTGGACTCAAGCTGTTTGTGTAGCTGTGTGGAGCTTCATTATGGAAATTAATCATTTCTTATTAGCTATAATATGATGATATTATCAGTTTATCTGCTTGTGGATTTTTTTATACTGAGGCTCAAATTCAGAATCTTTATTATATTGAAATTCAAATTCAGCTAAAATTATGAGACATTAATTTTCTATAGTTTGTTTTTCATAAATAATGTTTAGATCTATTTAATGTGTGTTAGGATCTGGTCTCCTCTCTCACACATTGATAAATCCAAGAACACAGAAAATCTGAAAGGGTAACCATAAATTTCAGCCCATATTGAGGAAAACCAAAATTGAGATTTTCTGATTGACTATCCAACCTGTCAAAGCACTTCCAAAGCTAATGGCGTGAAATCATTCCATATTGTCCAATTTTTGCCACATTTACCAGGACTCACCAGTCAAAATAGTATAAGCTTTTGCTGTCTTCATGAATGCCACTTCATCTCATCCTTTCCTCGGATTGTATTTAAGTAACAGCAAATAATAATGTTTAAAATTTTCTACTACAGTTGTTTTAGGCTCAAACTTGATATTTTATAAGATTGTGTTCTTGATATTATGGTCTGTTTGCAATTTTTGTATGCAAGAAATGAAGTCATTAACTCTCTCAAAGCAGGACTAATCTTTTTTTTTTCCTTTACTGTAGAAATATTTGGCTGATGGTACCAGAGAGATCATGCATATATTTCTGATATTCTTTCACAGTGTGTTCTCATCATTCTGGGCAGGAGGC
The DNA here is from genome assembly GCF_949987535.1 of Balaenoptera acutorostrata. Lineage (NCBI taxonomy): Eukaryota > Metazoa > Chordata > Mammalia > Artiodactyla > Balaenopteridae > Balaenoptera > Balaenoptera acutorostrata. The sequence continues at coordinate 82,949,897 of NC_080068.1, forward strand.
CAGATGGTGGCAGGTGTCTATGATCACAGTGAGCCTCAGGAAGGAGGCAAAGAAGTCGTTCCTGCTGACATTATATTGGAACTGCTTCCCCACCATGGCATTCTCCTTTTCTTCCTCATCCTTATCTCTCTCCCTGCCACTACTGTTAACATGATCCTGAGCAATGCTCCTGCTCCTAGTGTGCAAGCCCACGGGACAGAGCTCCAACCATGCGGTCACTGCTGGTGTCATCTGTAACTTCCCAAACAAGCAGATTCCTAGAACCCAAGAGCAACTGAATCAGAATCACTTACAGTTACATCTAGAATTTAAAGTTTAATATAACTTTTATAAAGAAAATGTTTGAGGAATATTTTATTCATGTGAGTAAAAAAAAAATCAAGCATTATTTCTATATCAGCCCTCACTGGGAAAAAATTGCTTCATTCAATGTTAATCTTCCCAAAATAAGAAAATCAATTTAAAGTTGTTATTCACTATTCAATATGGCCACCATTGTACAGGGTACTCCTTCTATCAGTCACCTCATGTGTCTTTGGCTTGCCTACAGGTGGTTGCCTTGACCTCAGACATCAATTTGGGGTCCATTCAGCTGTAGTCAAGAGTGCAGAGACAAATGGCATAATATCTTAGGCTCAGTTACCCACTTATGGAAGATCACAGTCTGGGAAATGGGTAGTGAGTATAACCGTATACTCACTATAATCAGTATAGTGATTATAGCCTCATGATCTGAGAAGATACTTCTGAGAAGACTGTTCTGTGTCCAGAAATACAGTAATGAAATGACTTTCCTTTTCTACAGAAAAATGAAAAATGAGAGAGATATGGAGAAAGAAGAGAGAAATCTGTATCTTATATTGAAAGTAAGCCTGTAGAGTTTTTGCACTTAATCTCCTTGGATGTAGAGTCTATATTTAGCCCATCTGTGTGTTTGTATGTATGTTCATACTATTCTTTTCCCATTCTGGTTAAGGAATCAAGTCAAAACACTAGAGCAGGTATTAAAAGAGACCTTCATTGTCAGGAGCAATGGAAGAGGCCAAGGAAAAGATGAGTTCATGGGTAGTTCAGTCAAGGTGCTAGAAATCAGGGCAGCAGCCAAAGACACTTTAATTCTATAAAGGTAACAGTACTGATTCAATATATAAACTCATGGACAAGGACAGGACTAAAAATAGTCAAACTGGCCACACTAAGTTTTCCCCCTTAATGAGCAATGCAGGACAATTAAGGTGCCCAAGGGAAGGGGAAGGTCAACTTCAAGGACATAATAAAAAAAGTACCATACTATTGCCTGAGTGGTTTAATTATTCACTCATTTGACAGATATTTACTAAGTCCCTATTATATTCCACACACAGTTCTAGGCACTAGGTATACAGTAGTGAATGAAAGGAAAATAATGCCTGCCTTCACAGAACTTAAAGCCTGAGGAGTGAAATGACTGAACAAACATTCTACAATTTATTGTCTAAGTGACATGAAGGAAAAAATTAACTAGATTCAGAGGGAAAATAAAGAAAATATAATTTAAATAGAGGGTGTAAATTTACACAAAGATTCTTTCTGTAACTGATATTTGAGCTGATGTCTGAAGAGAAAGTTGCCATTATCCTGGTGAGAGAAAAGAGAAAGTGGGAAGGTTTGATGGGAGCAATCATTGGTTAAATATGAGGAACTGAAAAAAATCCCAAATGTGACTAGATCATAGTGAGTTAGATTATTCAGAACCTTAAAAAATACTACTTAGCATTTTAACATACTTATATCAACTTTATTTAAGAAATGAGAATTATAAATCTATAAAGTTCCCATTTGGACAAAAACTATAGCCACAGAAGTAATGAGAGATAATTAGAAATTACATCAGAAGAGCAATAAAAGATTCTTTGTTTGGTTTCCTTTTAGCACTAAATAATATTCCATTGTCTGGATGTAGCACAGTCTATTTATCCCTTCCGCTCTTGAAGGACATCTTGATTGCTTCCAAGCTTTGGAAATCACGAAGAAAGCTGCTATAAACATCTGTGTTCAGGTTTTTGTGTGGACATAAGTTTTCAACCCTTTGGGTAAATACCAAGTAGTACAATTGCTGGATTGAATAGTAAGAATACGTTTAGTTTTGTAAGAAACTGCCAAACTGTCTGCCGAGGTGGCTGTACCATTTTGCATTTTTACCAGCAATGAATGAGAGTTCCTGCTTCTCCAGTGTTTTAGATTTTGGCCATTCTCATAGATATACTGTGGTATCTCATTGTTTTAATTGGCATTTCCTTGACAACACATGTTGTGAAATATCTTTTCATATGTTTATTGTAGTGTATTTTTTATTTCAAAAGTATATTTTCAGTTCAGAAGATGAGTATTTTGTGATCTTTCATTTCTCTCATTAACAAGCTAACATTTTCCTCTACCTTCCTGAATAAATGTAATGTACTTTTAACAGCTCTTTTAATGTCTTTGGTCACTAACTCTATAATCTGTACCATTCCTCAATTTGTTCTATTAACTGATTGATGTCCTTATTATGGTTTGAATATTCTTACTTCTTTGCATGTCTGCTAGTTTTTTTTATTGGATGACAGACATCATGTAGCTTCCATTATTAAATGTTGAATACCTGTATTCTTTTAGGTATTTTTGAGCTTTGCTCTGGAATTTAGTTATGTTACTAGCAAAGGCCTTGATCCTTAAGAAGCTTGCTTGCAGTTCAACCAAAATCTATGGCTATTCCTGAGGTGATACCCTTCTGAGGGCTTTACTGGACTGTTCTTGTGTTAGGAGGTCTTTCCACTCTGACCACTGGGTACCTGATCTATTTGAAGCCCTCCATGAGCTTTGAGAATCTTTCTACCTGCTCCTCTTCAGGAGTTCTTTCCCTGACTTCATTGTTTCTTTTCATGCATGAGCTGTTCAGTATTCTGCTAAAGACTGGAGAGGAGCTCTCCATGGATCTCCAGAGCTCTCTCTGCCTTTCTCTCCCCTCTGGTACCATCTTTACATGCCATCTTACACATCTGGGTTTACATGAGCTCTGAATCCAGTGTTCTCAACTCAGTGGAATTTCTGGTCTTTTTTTGCGCTCCTGCTCCCTGTACTACAGCCTGGAAACTCTTACCAGCCTATTATATGGCCCATCTCATTTGTTTCCCTTCTCTTAGTATTTACTGTCCTGTATTACCTGTTGTCCAATTTCTGAAAACTGTGGTTTCTTATGTTTTAATTCTATTCTATTTTACTCCATCAACATTGTTTGAAAATTAATTTGTTAAAATTTCTCATCCATTAGTTTAGCAAAATATCTTTGGGAGGAAGAAAATATTTCATATGTATATTCTCAAAACTCTAAACCCAGAGATTTTTATAATGGCTGTGTTCACTATAACAACAGTTAGTTTACATTTATCAGTGAAACACTGCCTTTTATTAGCAAATTCAATCAAATATCACCCTAGACAGAAATGGTAGTAAAAAAAAAAAAACATCAGTTACATACAGCCTGAATGAGTTGCACATGTTGAACCAAAGAAGCTAGATGAAAAAGCAATATATATTGTGTGAATCTAAGTATGTATATATCAAAAAAACAGGCAAAACTAACCTATGGTATTAGAAATTAGAATCACAGTTTCTTTGGAGACAAAGGAATGTGTAATGATTGAGTGGGTGCTGGTAATGCTGTATTTCTTAATATGTCTTGCAAATATTTTCTCCAGTCATTTTTAGCTTTATATTTTAATCATATGAAAGAGTTTAATTTGTATCTAGTGAAATTGATAAATATTTGATTTTTTAGTGGGGGATTTTAGCTTTGTATCACTCTTGTATTCTTCTAAAACATTTCAGGTTTAAATTTTTATAACTGAATATAAATCTATGCTCCATTTGAAATATATGTTGAAGACAGGTGGGAAATAACATCATTTTTAATTTTTTAATAATATCCTTTAAAATTTTTTTGTCAATATACAGCTCGTTGATCCAACACCATTTTTTCTCAAGGATTCAAAATACCACATTTTCTTTTTCAATTTTATCTAAAATTTACCATTAAAGATCACTACACAAAATGAATAAATACTAATATTTTGTTTGAAGACGTGAAAGAAATAAAACTATATCAAAAATCATTGGCCAAGGTTCCAGGGACAAACAAAGGCCAAGAGAGGTAAGCATTTGCAGAGGGAGCTCAGTAGAACCTGACACCCTGGTTGGAATCCTGAAGTGCTTCACCCTCGAGGTAAGGAAAATCCATAAACAAACATAGGATTCTTTCTGGATGAAGAGAAATTTACCCTAGCCGTCAAATTATTTACTAGAAAGAATTGTGCAAACCCAGTATCTAGCATACAATAAAAAATTCCAGGCATATAAGAAGATAATATAGCATGAATGAAAAGTAAGGGAAGAAACTGATCACAGAAACAGAAAACCAGGGGTCCAGTTATTGAAATTCTTTAAATAAACTGTAGTATATCTGCTTGCTATGTTCAAAGAGTTAAAAGGCAAGATAGAGAAACAGATGCTATAAAGAAATGAGTTCTATAAAAGAGAAACAGATGTGATTAAAGAGAATCAAGTGAAATTCTAATCCTGAAATATATAATAAGCAAAATTAAGAACTCAAAAAATGACTGTAATGGAGAGATACAGATAGAAAAATAATTAATTATTGGGAATATTGTCCAGAGGAAAATATAAACAATGAATAATTAATAGAAAAATTATAGGGAATTAACTAAATAAATGTAGTAATACAATATACTAATGGTTTGGGAAATTAAATACCATCATGATGTTAATTATTTCCAAGCAGATCCTTAGATTCAAAGTTATCCCAATAAAAATCTCATGGAAAAAATTTTAATATGTATGCATATAGAATTGAAAAGGTCAATTCTAATTTTTGTACACAATTTCACAAAACCAAGAATAGCCAATGTTATTGAGAGCAAATGAGAATAAGTAGGTCTACCTGATATAAAGATGTATTGTGAGACTTTAGTAATTTTAAAACTGTCATTAGCACAAGAATAATCATGTAAATAAAGGAAATATAAAGATTCCAAAAATATATTTACTTTTTTGTTTGTTATTATTTATTTTTCCAGCTTTATTGAAATATGATTGACAAAAAAAGATTGTATATATATTTAGATTGTACATGTGGTTTTTTAAGGTGTAAAAATGTGATGATTTAATAGACGTATACATTATGAAATGATTACCATTATCATTTAATAAGTTACTAATATATTTATCACCTCACATAATTACCTTTTTTGTGTGGTGAGAACACTTAAGATCCACTTTCTTAGCAAATTTCAAGTACACAATACAGTATTAACTATAATCACTATGCTGTACATTAGGTCCCAGAATTTGTTTATTTAATAACTGAAAGATTGTGCCCTTTGACCAGCAACCAGAAATACATTTACATAAAATAATGTGGACTTATTGCAAAGATGGAGCACTGGCATGTATGTTAATTACAACTACCTCCTCAGCCATTCTGAAGTGTGGAAAAAGTCCCACAGATTTTTCTGTTGCCTGAGCACAACCTCTGTCTGTATTATTAAAAGGCTGGTTTAGCACTTCTAAATTTTTAAATCAGGCTTTGGGCTCTGGGAATGGAATTCCTGGGTTAAGAACCTGGCTCTGCTGCTTATTGGCTATGCCTGGCTTGCAGTATTGGTATTCTGATCAGATCTTCCTAGATCCCTATTACCATTTTCTGTCTCTCCCTCTTCCCCTCCAGCACACACTTCAGTATGCTTTCTTGTTCTAACAGTCAGACTGCAGCTCTTAAGCAACTTGAGCCTGCTTTGCCCATATCCAGAGAGACCCAGACATTACTGGGAATTTGTAGCCCCCAGGGTCCCAAATGAATGACTAGAGAGAATGGAGGAATCAAGCTGAAATGTCTTTCTGTGGGACTTTGCCTGAGATCTCACCCTTACTCGGTGTTCTCCCTTTCCTGTCCTGTTTCTTCTACACATTTTCTGATTGATTCTCCCTGTGACCACTTAGAAACCCAGGCTCAGGAATCTTCATCCCGGAGCCTGTTTCTTGAGAGCACAATTGAAGACGTGGTGTAATATGAAACTAGTTGTGTAAATTCCTCAGTTTCTTCCACTGCAAAAATGTATTAAAAAACACCCTTCTCACAAAGTTGCTATGGCAATTAAAACAGTTAGCACAGAGCTGGGTGTGTGCATACACATATGTATATATATTCTGATTTAGCTTCCTCTCATGAAATGTTGTGCCTTTTCTGTTTCATTAAGTAGTTATATTAACTTTTTCTTTATTTTATTGTATTGGGTGACTGCTTTCAGGGAAGAAATTATACTATTGTGCTATTTTTTACAAACATATCTAATCAGTTGCAATAGGAATTGATTTTACAACACTGTTATCTTTATTAATTATAAAGACACACACATAAAAAAGGGACATAATTAATTGTTTTGTATTTTCCTTCATTTAAAAATTGTCTAAAGATGTAAATCCAGGAAATGAATACATAAAAGTACAAAAACTCCCAGTATATTTTTTAAAGTACAATATGGCTCCTTTTTTTTTTAAATCAAAAGGCCCTAATTCAAATTTTGTGAAGTGTTGCATGAGCCTCACGCTACATGATTCCCGTTAAAGTCAATGATCCCCACTGACTGTAATGGGGATCATACAGCTCCATCCCCAGGAAGCCCTTTGCACATTTACTTATGTCTATAAAACTGCTTAGGGAACTTAGGTATTATTTTGTTTCAATAAGAAAAAAAAAAATTGGTATTTTAAAAAGACTTAATTTTCACCAAAATAGCACAGTCTAAAACAGTTGAACAACGTTTTAAAGAAAGACTGCCCCACGTAATTGGATGTTGTGACTAAGTTTTGGCACCACTTAATTTCATCTCATGCAATAAAATAAAGAAGTGTAGTTTAATGACATGAACATTTCAATAAGAATACAGCATCTAATATCAAGACCTGGTCAGGTGATTCCTGATTGACAGTACTGGAAATTTTATTATTTCCACCACTTCTCTATTTCCTTTGCAAATAAGAGGGATCATAGAACAATGACCTATTTTTTTTTTTTCTGGAAAATTTAAAGGAGAAAAAGAGAAATACTAAATCATGTGTTTAAAATTTATGAAACACAAATTTGGTAATTTTCAATCTTATTTATCATCTCTCTCTTACAAACACACATTCTCAAACACACATACACACACACACTGAGCATGAAGATGCATGAACACTTTTCATTTCTAAGTGGAAACAGTATATCCTGAAGGTAAGCTCTACCTTCTGTAGAGCTAGACTGCTCAAATGGAAACCTATCCCTTAATAGCTAAGTCAACTTTGATAATATCAAACCTCACAATTTTCCCAGTCTATAAAATGGGGATAACAATAGGATTTATATTGCAGGGTTATTATATGAAAATATATGTGTTAATATGCGAAAAGCACTTAGAACAGTGCCTAGTATATTAAAAGATCTCTACATATAAGCTAATAATTTGAATTACCCATATCCATATTTCAACTAGGTGATTTACATTATGTACACTTTGCCTAAGAAGAATGGGAAGGAAATGAAAATATGTGTGTTAATCCTAGATATAAGACACTGTGCTTGGTACTATATCGTGCATTCTGTAAGTAAGCACCAAAGCTGTATTAATACCTTTATTTTGACAGATAAGGAAACAAGTTCACAGTGCTTAAGTAACCTTAAAAGGTCATGAACCTACCGATTGGTGGATGTGTGAGTCAAACTTAGATTTTCTGGAAATGTATCAATTCATTCCTAAGTGATTTTCATATGCTAGATATGTGCTATATAATATCCCTGAACAAAACAGACAAGGCCCCTTCTCTGATGCTTCACATGTTCTAGTAAGGAGAGAGAGAAAATAAACATGGTAATAAACACAAGATAATTTCAACAATGATAATTATCTAAAGAAAACAAAATGAGATCATTTAAGAAATTGTAACTTGAGAAAGGAGGCTTACAGTAAACAGAGGTAACAGGAAAAACACTCAACAGAGTTAACATATGAGTTAAGAAATTAGGGTTGTTGGAGGTGGTTAGATTTCAAAGCAGAGAGAACTACAAGAGTAAAGGGCTTGATAAGAGAAAGAGAGAGATTAAAGATGCTAGCTTGTGCAGTTGATTAGTACTGGTAAGGATTACTGGGAAGACAGAGGAACCAGTTGGGAATCAAGTACAATAATTTGATCTTGGACAAGTTAAGTGCATAATATCTTAACAGATATTCCAGTGGAAATAAATCAGCAATTGAAATATAAGTGTAGAGCTCAGGAGCAAAATCATCTTCATATGTATGATGTGAATTTTGTTGACGGCACTGAATGAAAGGATCTGGAGAAGAAAGCACAGAAAAGAAGGAGGCACAGGCACAAGGCTTGGGGTACTCAAAATTATAAGATTAAACAGAAAAAATATTCAGTAAAAGAAATAAAAAAGGGACAGCCTGGTCTAGACAGAAAACAGATTGTATTGTCACAGAAGTCAAATGAAACAAGTTTTCAAAGACATGTGAAAGATTACTTCAATGAGAAGCTATTAAACAGGAAAGCAGCAAGAGCATAGAGGATAGTTTACAACACAGATTTCAGGGATTGATGTAGAGTGATGTGCTAAGAGGTCTGGTTGCTCCGGATTAAGGGGAGACTTCGGGGTAGGAGATTAGAGGCAGTTGGTTGGGACAACTCTTTCAGTGGGTAGTCTGGAACAAGAGCAGAAACCTGGTTAGTAGCAAATGAAGAGGTCATATAGAAAATGTAAGAACACCTTAAGAAAATAATAGACCACGTTGTTAGCTAATGAAAATGAACAAGTAGAAAGAGTTAATTTGATGATGTAGAAAAGAGAGAACACTTGTCAGAGCAAAATGCTAAAGTGATTAGAATATATTGAATCTAGGGCACAAAGAGGAGTTAGGCCTAGACAAATGCAGAAATGTGTTCTTCATTTTAGGAAGAGGAAAAGGAGGAGGTTTAATTGCTGCTGGAGGTGGGTTGGTAAATTTGAATATGGAGGATTATGGAATTCTCACTTGATTACATCCCTGTTCTGAAACTAGTGTAGAGTAAAGCCTTCAGCTTCCTTTGGTGGGTTAGACGTTTAAAGAGGGAAGAGAGGACGCAAAATGGTTGTTTTGGAAAGTACAAAAGTAAACATACTCACTAACGTGAAGAAAGATTCCTGTAAAACGTTGAGTGTATGAGCCAAATCAGAGGACACATAACCAGAATTACATGAATCAGAGATCAAGATTTGCTAATAATTTCAAGTAATTAGTCATTTAAGAGGGGCAGAAGAATTAGTGAGAGAGCTAGGATGTTGAGGACAGCTATGTTGGTCCTGTATTCCTGTACCAGACATGCACTCTCTGGCCCAGAATAATAAATGAAGTCTCTAATGAGGTCTGCATGAGGTCTGCATGTCACCTCACACAGCAGGCAGAATTTACGTAATGGAACATATCTGTTTTATATTATAGACAATTGCATAGCTTACATGACTTTATCCAGTGAGCCATGTCTTAGGTTTATTTAGTATAAGATATACTTTAGGCGGGGAACATCCTATAGATATGTCCTTCCTTCTAATAAATACCCTCAATTTACTTTCCTGGAAGTGCTGTTGACAAGGATATTAGCCTAGATGCATGCTCTCTTTTCTTCCCTTGCCTCAAAGGAGTTTCCCCGCCTTCCCAAGGAAGCAACACAATACATGCCAACAGTTTTAACCCCTTGCTCTTCAGTGCTCATTTGCAGTTTGTGCATTTATAGATTTTAAATGAGAGAAGTCATCATGCTATTTGTTGCTATTATTTGTTTGTTTTATAAAAGTAGTAATGTTAACAGATTGGAAGTCCTGAAAAGATTTTAAAAATATTGGAATGAGGGATTCTAGAGTAAAAGTACTTAAGAGTAGTGGTCTAGTGGCGCAGTGATTAAAGTTAAATCTTTAGAGATGGTGTAGTTATTAGTGATAGTAAATTTAAGATAACTATGGGAGTGGAAGGAGAATAAAGGAAAATACTATAGGAGGTAAGGAAACCAAAGAATTGAGAATCTGGGTTGAAATCATACACATATGAATATACATATCCATTCATATATATATAGATATATGGATATATATATACATATATATTCAGTTAAAACTTAATCTAAAAGCTATCATATAGAAGTTAAAATAAAATGTGTTTACATTGAACTTTTGTGAGATATTTTGTGAGTTAAGTTTCTGGAAACTATCATAATCAATGTTATTATTCTAAAGCCATAGAGCTTTTAGGGCTGAACCATATTTTCTTTAATGAAATCTACCTTTCAATGTTTATTCATAAGGTTCTAATTAATTGTCAAGTACAATCCATCAAAACAAATTGGGATACAATTTGCACAACGTTGTGTAGAATTTGACCTTCACCAAATTTTACCTCACTAAATCTTCCTCATACTCCTTTGAAAATGCCCTCCTAAGTCAAATGTATTTCTCAGTTGTCTTGTACGTCACGAGGAAATACAACTAGAGGAAATGAATGATAGGTTTACATTTTATATTTAATAAACAGTCAGCCCTCTTCCATTCAACAGCCGACTCGCACAGCCCTAAAAGTATTAAGAAAAGAAGGAACAGTGGAGGTAACACTGTTTGCTCCTCGTAGGACTAGGTTTCCCTCCTTTCAATCCACTAAAAAAAAAACCTGGATTATGATGCGTGCATGGCACACGTATGTATTTCACACTTCTAACTCTAACCATACCATCAGAAAGAGAGAAGACACAAGTGTAGGACTACACGGCATAATTGGCAAGATCTTCAAAAAGGAACAAAAGATTCAGCTGAGTTCATAACAAAAATATACACATTAAGTTTCATGACAAATACCTATCGATCTTAAGAACAGCTCAGGTAATTCTAGGAATGCACAAATAAACTAACCAGAATCACGGAGGAGAAAATCCTAGAGTGTATAAGAAAATGTCTGGGGTGGGAATATTGGAAAGGTGGGTTGAGCCCAGACTTTCAAGGATTATGAAATATAGAGGCATCAAATAGTTTTACACCAATTTTAACTAGAATCATTGAGCCAAAAAGAGGTAAATGTCCACTGAAAGTTGCAGATTGTTGTAACTAGGCAAAATAATGACCCCTTCTCCCAGATATTATATATACTGTTTCTATAAAACTAGAGAAAATAGAGTGTATAACATGTAAATTGAATATTCCAAAATGTTTTTTTCCCTAATGAAACAATAATGATCGTGGTAAAACTAAGGAACCTGAGAAAAGAAAACAAAACAAAACAGCATTTCAGCATTTCTGTAGGCAGTATATTGGGGGGGGGGGGGGCAAGTGACTAGCAATTGCAGCAAGGCAAGGTATTAAGTGGATGAGGTAAAGCAAGGGAGGAATTTGCTCAAATGCAAAAATAATCCTTCTTCATAGAAAATTGGACAAGTTACGCTTTTTCAATATCCAAAATGGATTACTCTAAAATGGAATGATTTCAGTCTTTGATTGAAATATCAGAAAGAGAAATATTAAAATCCTTAAGTTCAGAAATTGAAGGGGAAAAATGAACCAGATAATTGATCATCATTTTGACACCAAAGGAAATAGAATTTTAAGGAAATCTTAATTCATTAAAGGACTGAGAATCTGAAAAGTATTGATAAGTGCTCAGGAGAAAATGAATATCTATGAATCAATTCCAATGCTAGGTTAGCAGTAACAGGAAGAATTCAAGAGGGCAAGATTTATGACCAGAGTGAGGAAGATCATCGACAGCAGGGCAACGCAAATATAATTGTGTTAGATGCTGTAATAATAAAAATGTAATAAAGTGGTCAAAGGCTTAGAGACTCATAAAACATTTTGAAAGGTGAACAATTCGTATTATATTAACCAGACAAGAAAAATATGAATATGATGTAGCTATATTCTAAAGTTTAGGAAAATGCTCTTTGCTAACCCATGCAAAATTGAAGTGATATGCGTGGCTAGGACATTACCCGGTAAACCTACTTGATGTCTCATAGAAATGAAGGCAACATTGTTTCCAAATGGCAGTTGATAAAAACATAGGAAGGTAGTGGTCTACTGTAATATGATATTAAAATTCCTCTAATTCTGAAGTATTATGTTGATCAAAAGAGTAGTGAGCAAATATTTTTTTATTTTACTACTAGCAGTAAGTAATTTTAGATTGAGGATAAAATTTAAATTGAGACTCACCATAAGAACACGTTTACCTAAATGTTTAGATATTTACGTTCAGTACTAACAGTTGCGGAGAAAGACTGCACGGTGACGCAAACAGAATGATCTATTTAGCCTTAGCCTCCCAACTATCTCTCTCACACACACACACACACACACACACACACACAAATTCCATATTCCTCTTATATACTTTATTTCATATTGATATTTACATTTTATGTATTCAAACTGACAGAACATGTCAGTAATTGATATTAAGAATCACAAACTCGGGGGCTTCCCTGGTGGCGCAGTGGTTGAGAATCTGCCTGCCAATGCAGGGGACACGGGTTCGAGCCCTGGTCTGGGAAGATCCCGCATGCCACGGGGCAACTGGGCCCGTGAGCCACAATTACTGAACCTGCGCGTCTGGAGCCTGTGCTCCGCAACAAGAGAGGCCGCGATGGTGGGAGGCCCGCGCATCGCGATGAAGAGTGGCCCCCGCTCGCCGCAACTAGAGAAAGCCCTCGCGCAGAAACGAAGACCCAACACAGCCAATAAATAAATAAATAAATAAATAAAGTGAAATTCTAAAAAAAAAAAAAAAAAATCACAAACTCTTATAAATCAATAATACAAAAGATAAATAATACAAATGAAAAATAGACAAAAATCCTAAAAAGTCAGTTCACAGAAGAGGAACCACCAGTTGCTAAAAAGATTTGAAGAGACGCTAAACCTCATTAGTGATAAGGGACATGTGCATCGAAATTTCTTTTAAAATCGCACTTTTTACGCACTCTATTGGAAGCAATTAAGAACTCTGATAACACCAATGTTGGAGAAGACATGGATCAATAGGGCTATTTATTCATTTTGAAGGGGTGGGAAGTATAGAATGCTTTAGAAAATGAATTAGCACTACTTTTTTTTAAGTTGACCAGTCACATTCCCTACTACTCAACAATTGCACTTCCTGGAATAATCAAGATAAATTTTAGCATATTTGAACCAAAAGAAAAGGAAAATGATATTTATACCATTGTTCTGTTAGTAATAGTTACAATAGAAATAGTAGTTATAATAATAATAATAATTATAATAGAGATAATAACCTGAAGATAATTCAAATGCTCATTGATAGGAAAATTGTACACATAATTTGTGGTCCATTCACATAATGGCATAAAGTTAGGGGTAATTACACAACAATATGAATTCTAGTAACTTAAAACTGAGTTGCCAAAAAGTAAGTAGAGAAGAAAGAATGTAATATATTATAGAATGTTCAATCGAAACTAAATCATGTATCATTTGGACACACATATATGTGTAATAAAGCTTGAAAAATTTAAATAGGAGGGAAATGATGAAACTAACTAACAGAAAAACATCTGGGGAGGTACTAGGTTCAGGGCATAGGGAAGAGAATATGGGAAATATAAGAAACAAGTAATTTCATAGTTGTTTGAGAAGTAGTTTCCTGAATGTGGATCATGTATAATAAATTTTAAGTTAAGTCATCTATTCACTCTTTAAAATAGCAGAGGGCTGTATAGAGGAAAATAGGATTAACCTAATACAGTGCATCTGAGGATAAATACAACCATTAGAAGAAATCTTTGATAGTAATTTATGTAATGTATATAAGTAGGAGGTAAATATTACAGTGAATACAAGAGTTAAATTTATCACCAATATTTTTATGCTTCTTTAGTTTGTAATAGTTAAATGTATGAACAGGCTTCCATGGGTCATCTCTTTACCTTTCTGTAAGTCAAGTTTCTCAAACTTTCTTAGCCTCACATTTCACATGTGGAAAATTAACATAATAAAATCAGTTTGCTTAGTTATTTGGGGCATTAAATGTAACTGTGTGTGTGAAAAATAGGAGAGAGTATTTTCTCAGTAAATACTATTATTGTATTACAATTCCTGGCAGTGGCCTACATGTCTCTCTACTAATATTATTTAGAGCAGACATTCCATATTAAATCAGATGTTTTGGGTTTGGCAAACAAGCATTGTCTATTTAGTTAGCTCCTCTTTCCAATGATGTCTTCAGATGAAAATCATAGACAGCTCAGTATTTTATAAAATGTGATTGTATAGCATTTAGAGAGCTCTGGCAAATACCATCACTTCCGTTATAAGTATGCAATTTATAGGAGTTATTAATATAAAGTAATCTAGCTACAAGTAATTGATATAAAAGATACTCGAAAAATCATTTAAGAAGAAAAAGGAGAAGCAAACTCAGGAAAAATTCCCTGATTAATGAGGGAAAATGTAAGGTTTGCTTACAAAGTGCTTGAAGACTTGAGATGGGCTTGGAGGAGTTCCTAAAAAACATTAGCATAGGAAAGATATAGTAAGAAAGCTAATACAATTTTTACACATTTTTTTCTAGGAAAAAATTGGGTTGAGTTAAAAAACAGCTCACTTGAGTTTCTTTTTTTTTTTTTTCATTAAAAATATGAGACTTTAATAACTTCTGAAGATAAAAGTGTAATTTTTGAATTTGCAAAATTTTATGAAAATGCTATGAAATTGCAAAATTTAATTTAAAAAAGGAAATGAAAATCAACCTAAGTCTGATCAGCAAGTTAGGAACTTCCAGTCATGACCAGTGTTGAAATCAATTACACATGGAGATTAAAATATTTCTTTTTTTTTATTTTTCACTTTGTAGGTTTTATTTCATTTAACTTTTTACTATGGAAAATTTTAACATGTGCATAAGCATATGGTGTAATAATCCCCATACACCTAACCCAGCTTCAACAATTAACAACTCATGGTCAATCGTGCTTCACCTCTACCCCCATCCAACCCTCACCTACCCCATATCATTTTGGAGCAAGCATCAAGAGATCATATAATTTAATCCTTAAATTTTCCAGTATGTATCTCTAAAAGATAAGGA
This sequence comes from Balaenoptera acutorostrata, assembly GCF_949987535.1. Classification (NCBI taxonomy): domain Eukaryota; kingdom Metazoa; phylum Chordata; class Mammalia; order Artiodactyla; family Balaenopteridae; genus Balaenoptera; species Balaenoptera acutorostrata. The sequence continues at coordinate 82,965,091 of NC_080068.1, forward strand.
TTTCAAAAAAAAAACCACTGTAGCATTATCACACCCAAAATAAAATTAAGAAGTCACTTGAGTTTCTTGAACTTCTGGTTCAAGCTTCTATCTACAAGATTTGGCTCATTAAGTGTTTTAGTTATTTTAGGTACATACAGTAGTGCCCAATAACAATGAGTTAGTTAAATGAATAAAATAAATAAGAAAGAATTAAATATATCAATAGCTGGAGATAGACTACATATGTTTTAAAATTTTTTTCTCATTTTTCTTGATTCTTGAAACCACAGTTCATGTAATTTTAGTTTTAATTTTTTATATCCAATATCATCATAGCCCTCCAGGTTCTTTCCTGTTCATAATTCATATGATTAGTTTTGATCTCTGGCCTCATTACTGAACATTCTGGCATATTTAATCACATTAATAACTTTTTTTAGCCTGTAAACTTTACCTAGGAGATTTTGAAGGATAGCATGAATTGAAATTCATAGTTTCTCTTTGTAGTAATTTGTGTCTGCTACAAATTCAGGGGCTATATGCTATTTAATTTAGTTTATGTAATTATGTATAACATCATCTTGCTCTGAGAAGTCTCTTTTAGTCCATTTAAATCATGTTTTAATTATTTTTCTGCATAACAACTACCTTTAACTTTTGCTCTATTAAAAACTAACGGTAAATTGAAAGTTATCATAGGTAAGGTATTGGTTCTAAAAATTATATGGAAGAAGCTATAAAAATAAGGACTGGTTTGCATAATTAAACTGATTAAACTTTAAAAGCACATCAAAATTTGTTTAAAGTTTATATTTCCCATGTTTTCAAACTTTGCATTACTATCAATTGTTTATTAATAATTTCTTGATTATTTAATAACTCTCAGTCCACCTCTTCATTGTATTATATGTGTCCATTATTGGAAAGTATTTGCTTATGCCCATATCCTCTAAAACTAACTGGCAAATACCCCGTTAATTCATTGTTAAAATGATAATTTAAAGGATAATTCACAACCAAATTAATTTTAGTAAGACAATAATAAAATTATTAGGAATGTTTTCAATTATCAATGTAAACTAAACCAAATTGTATAATAATATCTGAAAGCCATTTGATAAAATTAATTCTCCTCAACCCACCTTTTAAATAATTATTTCCTAGCCATTTAGTTCACCTAATATTGCTACTTATGACTCAGTCTATACAGTATATTTATTTTACTTTTACAATGAAAAACTATAGGTTTTCTATTAAAAGAAGGAGCAATCAAAGTGTCTGTTAACACAAACTTGTGGGAGAATTAACAGTCAGGTATATTTGGAAAGCATAGAATAACTCAATTATATTTAGGACTTAAATAAATTTATAAAAAGTTTTGGCTTTCATATAACTCCTTTGGAAAGAAGTTTAATCTTAGTTATTATAGCACATGATGAGTACTAATTATTATTGAAAAATTGCTGGGATGATATAAAATGAGTTTAGAATGGAATGAAGTAACTATAACTTTAGTTAACCCCCTTACTCTTGGAGAAATATGTCTTTCCTATGGGGAAACTCAATCCTTGTAGTCCCTGTGATGTCAACCACCCTTGATCCACACCAGGGAAAGATGTATGTCTTAGGTTCTGCTAATCAGAGCTTTTCCTTCACTTTGGTACAAACATATAGTCAGGAAGAAAAATTTTAATTATATAATTCAAGAAATTTCTCCTTTTTTTTGCCCCAGGTGTTTTGAGATGGATTTCTATAAGAATTCTAGTTAATATATAGTTTTAAAATTACTATTAAAGTTGTATAATCAATGATTGCTGATTTGATAACATGAATTATTGACCTCACTTGTATATTTCAGTAATAGCTGAAAAGTCCAATTTTTAAAAAGGTTAAGTAATTGATAACATTACAAAATTCTGTGCTAAAGAAATTTCAAGAGATTCCTTAAAACTAATCTCAGAAGTTTTGATATGCTAATAAGTGACAGAACTCAAAGAAAGGATGTAGTTTGCTGAACTATCCAGGTTTCTTTGAAAACAGAAAAATTTCACCATCCAACTAATGTCTCTCAGGATACTCATGTTTATTAACAGGGACTGGCAAAACTGGGCCAAGCTGCTTGTTTTTGTAAATAAAGTTTTATTGGAACAGTTACACACATTTCCTTTTTTTGTTGTTTTAATGTATTTTCTGTGCATATTTTTGGGCTACAACAGCCAACTTGCTATGGAAACTGTATGCCCCATGAAACAGGACATATTTACCATCTGGCCATTTACAGAAAAAGTAAATTGCCAAACCCTACTGATATAAAAAGTTTGGGGACAGCATATATGAACTTTTCAAAAAGAATTCAAATTATTGAATGAGTCATTTAATCTGAACAAAACTATTAGCATATGTGACTTTTTGGAAGGCTAGAGAGGTATCTGAAAACTATTATTCATTAAATATAGGTCATTTCTATACATACTCCAGTATTTATTTAATCTCTAAGAATATGAGATATGTTCTTATCTTTTTGGTATTGTTAAGACTAAATAACTATATTAAAACAAGAGGCATGGAGTAGTCCAGACTCTTTCTTTTAACTTGAATTCAGTGGGTCTGAAAATTGCTAGATTATTTGCATAAGATCATATGACATATGTGTGCAAAAGTGTATTTATTTATTTTCAGAAATAATCTAAATCTTGCATCTTATTCCATTAAGATGGGCCAGATCTGACAGTTAACTCTTTTGTCTTTTTTTTTTTTTTGTAAGACATATAGAAATTCTGAATGTGATGGGTTTTAATAACCAAATCTCTCAATCTATCTGCAGACAAAACTGTAGACAGAATGGCGAAATTCAGCCTCCTTTAAATCTTACTTACTATTTTGATAAAATACTTATGTCTATGAACTACATTACATTTGACTGGGAAGGAGAAATATTATTAAAATATGTTAAGATTGAACACATCCAACCCAAACTCTGATTTCTCACACTGATAAAGTACCTTTCTCTGGCACCAATTTTTACACATAAGTTGGTTTATAAAACATTTTATCCTAAATGCTTTTGAGATCATTTCCTTCAGGGGCTCAGAATAAAGTATTTATTTAGAAGTAAGCAATGATTTTAAAATAGCAACTATTTGGAGTTATCCTGCCTTTTAAATTTTGCCTACATCATTAATTTGAAAACATTTACCAGTGCCCTTCCTTTAGGCATTAAAGTATTTTTCCCTTTTGACCTGCCTTGCAACTCAGGGAAATTATTCTGAAATAATTATCCCAACAGAACTTAGTGATCAGTACATCAGAAGACTTGTATGTCTTGGGAGCAAAATCAGCAAATTAAAAGGGCATTTTATGAAGAACAGGTTATTTAGGCTAGTTCCACTCTTAAACCTGAAAGGAAAACCATAACAGAGAGCTATTTTCCTAATGTCCTTGAGTATACTGGAGCAAAATCTTCTCAAGTCTTTTACACAAAGAGCTCTGTTCATAAGAAATTAGGTCAAACTATTAAACTCACTCCTGTTTGATGTAAAATAAAACTGCTTATTGCAGATCTAACAAAACACTCGGTGCCCTATTAGGTTGCCTTCAAAGAATGTCCTAGATAACCTTAAGGTAATTTAAAGCGCAAGCTAACTTCAATCCTTCTTGTCTACTATAGGACTCAAGCACATTAGAATATATTTGAAAATGCAATCTTGCCAAAACATAGCCATTTCTTGCTGATTATATGTTTCTTTTCAACTGGTCACCTATGTTTTAATTTATCTATGTCTTGCATGTGGTAGAGAATGTTAAGATAATTTAAGGTAAAATAAAAGAACTAGGTTAATTAATGTTAAATCGATGAGGCTTTGAAAGGCATATTGATATACAAAGCATCAGTGCCTTCTTGTGTGATATAACTTGACTCCTCTTTCCCTTCTCTCTCCTCTCTTTATCTCTCAGTGTTTTATAACCGTAGATAACTTCATGTGAAACTATATTTTCCTCTTTCATTTCCTAAAATGATAGAGGGGGAACTTTAATCTCCATTTTATACCAAAATATTTGTAAATAATATTTTTAAATACTCCTTTAATTATTAAGGGAAAAATTACTCATAACCCAGATGCACCATCAAACAAAATTACTTAAGAACACTTGTATATTGATTCAGTATACTGTACTCTATCTTTCTTTGTCTATAAGACAAAGAAAGATACATTAATCCATCTGGATGTTGCCTATGCTACTCCACAGCAAGGCAGCAAGAAGAGACTCTTACATATTTTTGAAAATTACATGAAAACTATTAATTGACTGATTTCTATTAAAATATCTTATGACATAGTGCCAGGTAAGTTTGCTGCATGACAAAAGATCCTCAAACGTATTGGCTTAAATGTTATTTTAGTTCATGATCTGTGTGGTGTTTCTCCTCTTGGTCAAGCTCAGCTGATTCCAGCTAGGTTCACTCATGGGCACCCTACAGCAGGCAGGTTAGCTAGAGACTGGCTTGCACTGGACGGCCTCATTCACATGTTTTGTACTTGCTGGATTTTGGCTGGGACAATGGAGACTTGGTTCTTCTCATCACCTCGTAGGCTAGCCTGGACTCTTTCACATTGTAGATGGATTCGAAATATTATGTTTTCTATTTTAAAATTAAAACCAATTGTTATGAATTAAAAAGGAATTAAAAATGTAATTCAAATTTGATTCAGATTACAAATATCACACATTATAATGCAAAATACATTATATATGTATATATATATTTACAAAAACACCTTCTGTTGTTTAATAAGGTACTGGGGTGATATTTACATTTGATTTGGCATTTATTTTACAGGTTTATTGGTACTTAGATTTTTTTTTTGAATTTTAAGGGCGAGTCTGCTTAATTAAAGATAAATAAAAATCAGATAAGATTTCAGATGGGATTTTATTTTAACTATATCGATGTTTATTCTATATGAATTTCTTTATTTTAGAGATAATATTTCTCCAAATATTGTCCAAATTGAAGATACAAATGCTAGTTTTTTTCTCATATTTTTCTCTTGTTCTGGCTTGAAATTTTTTTTCTACTAGAATTTAGGATTGGGACTGTGGTAAGTTGTACTATGGTTCCCAAGTTTTTATTTTCCTTTTTTAGGAGCTTCATATTCACCTGCTCCATTGACATCTGACTTTACCATGTGACTTGTGGTGTCTCACCCAGAAGGAGGATTAAACTTTACTTTCCACTGTTGTCATGCTTGATGATATGATTTGTTTTGATAAAATTTGAGCAAATGGTATTCATCACCTTTCGGCAGAAATTTTAAGAGATCCCTCCTATGATTCTACCATGGCTCGTATGTTTCCCTCTGCAAAAAGTTTAGGCATGTCTCAGATAGCATATTCTTCCAGTAGGGTCCTATACTGAAGGACATGTGGAGCAGATTCAAAGAAATCATCAATGAACATGTAAAATAAGACAGAAATAAACATTTTTTTGTGTTAGGCCACAAAGATTTTTAAAAAACTATCACATGTTGACTGATAGAGAAATGAGTAATTAGAAGTAGGGTGTTTCCAATGTGAGAAGATCTATGGTATGTGACTTTGACCTGGGAAGAGGCAGCAAGTGTTAGAGGCATTGTAATTGGATGTTAGAGATGGCATTCCAGGCTGCTGTGCAGTGGCAGCACACTTGGTAAATGGTGCCTGTGATAACATATAAAGAAAAAACGTATATCTAATAACCTTGCGGTTTTAGGTGGAAATAAGGGAAAAGAATGTTAGTAGTTGACATTGTTGCTCTTGGCTCTCCTTGACAAAATACTTAAAGAAACCAATGAATTTAGAAAATAATAGGCTAGATGCAAGAAGAAATGTAAAAAAAATAAAGTCCAGAAATTCCAAGACTTGCAGAACTTGAAGATGAAATTATTATCGTTGTTAACCAAAAACCAAAAGCCCCTGAGTGGCAAGGATAATTCAAGTGCAGCATCATGGCCAAAACCAAAATCAAGGATGTGGCCCAAAACCCCCAGAAAAAAATTCTGATTAAGATGGCATTTAAATACTTTTTTTTCAACATCTTTATTGGAGTATAATTGTTTTACAATGGTGTGTTAGTTTCTGCTTTATAACAAAGTGAATCAACTATAGATATACATATATCCCCATATCTCCTCCCTCTTGTGTCTCCCTCCCACCCTCCCTATCCCACCCCTCTAGGTGGTCACAAAGCACCAAGCTGATCTCCCTGTGCTATGTGGCTGCTTCCCACTAGCTATCTATTTTACATTTGGTAGTGTATATATGTCAATGTTACTCTCTTACTTCGTCCCAGCTTACTCTTCCCCCTCCCTGTGTCCTCAAGTCCATCCTCTACATCTGCGTCTTTATTGGATTAAATGGCTCAAAGAAAACACAATAAATGCTGGCTCTCAAACAAAGTCTGATTAAACTCACTATAGCTGTAATTAAGCTAAATTTAATAACAGTATGGTTATTGCTATAGGCATGTCAAACTGATTGAAAGCAAATAGATTTTTTACAGGTTATGAAGGTTTTGAGAAAGGTGTATGGCCAAAAGAACTACCGACCTGGATTAAAAGAGATTGCAGTTGTCTGAAATTCAATATAATTTTTGGTTCCCAACCCCCCTCAAGTAGGAAGCCCTTTGGAATACTGAAATATTCCCCATTTAATTATTTATATACGGCCAAGGAGGATAATAGGAAATGAAAGACTTATTGGATAGCACAGCCAAAAGTCATGGCAAAGAACGGGCTAGTTGACTTTTCCCAGGAAGCAAAACTGGGGCCTGGCAAAGCGCCAGAGTTGAGACTCATATTTGCCCAGAGAAATTTCAGAATTGCAATTGACTGATTACTGCTCTAAGCCTTCCATTCTTTCCCTTTTTAATGGGAATGTTTATTGCATTTGTCTTGTCTCTGTTCCATCATTGTGTATTTCATGTTTTTTTAAGGAGCAGAGAGCAAATAATTTGTTTTCTTGTTGTTGTACTTTTTTGTTGTATGTTGGTTGTTCGGATTGCTTCTTGCTATTGTTCATAGGTCTCAATATCAAAAGCAGCCAGGCATAACTAGATAGAAATAGATACTATCATACAATTCTGGACTTTGCGACTGATGTTGTTATTGGATTAGACTGTTGGGTTTTCACCCTTAGGAGAGGGTAAGTATCTTTTCAAACTTAAGGAAGAGAACTGGATCATAGATACTGGTTGATTATATTTTCTTCTCAAGTTTCCTTACCATTTCCTGAAGTAGAATTATGCTACATGCCCCAGTGAAGTCTTACGTTTCCACATTATATGCTTTGGCCAAGGATATATACGTGGAAGCAATTTATGTCACTCTTGAGAAATTTAAAAGTCATTGCTTGGTTCTACCATTGTTTTTCCTTTCTTTCCCAGCTCAAAATATCCCAAATAAAGGCAGCTCCTTTTTTAGCCTGGGTCCTGTGATAAAGAAAACATGAAATAAAACCGAGCCAACATGCAATAAATGAAAAATAAATATAAATATCAATTAATTTATATAAACTATTTGATATTAATTATTTTGATATTTTAACAAATTAGATATCAAATATTTTTGATATTAAAAATATAAGGTGTTAAAGTTGTTTGTGTAGTTGAATAACTCATCTAAGATGATTTATTCAGACTCCTTTTGAGCACAGCCTAAACATTCTTAGAAAATTGAAGTATTAAATTTAAAGAACACATGTTTATGTAGAGAAGAGGATCCATGGGAAGGCTAGCTGCCTAGACAGGCCTACACCCTGCTGAAATCAGGAAGTCTTGGCTCTTTATTTACCAGGCTACAAAACAGCACTTGTCAACACCACAGATCTGTATCACTTTAAGAATGAGAATAATACTAGCCTTTATTTCTTAGGGATTTTAAGGAATAAAAGTATCTGGAAAAATATAAATTAGTATAAAATAACATTTATTTTATCTGGTTCTTAATTATATATAATATAATATGTTTTATATGACTGGTAGCTTGGTGTTCTTATTGATTTATTTAAAACAAAGGAGGTCACATCTGTATAACAATATCGATATTTTAAGGTTTCATATCAATACTTTTAAGGTTTCACATAGGGAAGATTAATGTTTTATGAATTAGTTTAATGCTTTAGGAATATTACAATAGTATTTAAAATGTACAGTACATAGGGATGTCATAATTAATGAACTGCTGTTAAATAGACTAATTTTGTTGAGGCCAATTTGACCGTTGTTAAATAGTCAATTACTGGGAGTTAGAGCTGTAATAATCAAATAGTCTTTGCTATTAATTAGAGTTTGAGACTTCTATTTCTTTAGTTGTGATTCGTCATTTTCATACTTACAAAGAATTGGCCTAAGTGGACTTAAACATCTAATAGATAGCAAGACATTTAAATGGCAGAAACAGATTTCTAGATACCTTCTCACACCTCATCCCCAGTAAAGCTCTTCTTTCCCCATTTTCCCCAACTCAGTAAAGCCACTCGCAGCTCCTATGCTCCTAGATGCACAAGATAAACCCAGGGAACCATCCTTGAATCCACTTTGTTCTTCTCTTGACATCTAGACTCTAGCAAGTCTTACTCTCTGTCTTGCCAAATTATATTCTGAGGCCAACCACTTCTCTCCATCTTCACAAATAATCCCTTAGTCCAAACCATCACCTCTCAGCTGACGTACTGAAAACCATCCTAAAAGTAACTTTATTAAAAATAGTAAAGCACATCATGTTATCCTCTATCTTAACATCTTCCACTATCTTCCCTGCATACTTAAAATATAAATCTAAATTTTTATCAGGTCGCTAAAGGCCTGTGCAGTCTGGCTCCTGTGGCCTTTGTGAACCAAGGTCCCATAGCTCTCCCCTTACTCATGGCACTGTCCACGTCACTCTGACCAAGCTCTTGCCTTCTTCAAGGCCTTTCCTGGGCTCGAGAACTCTGGCTCTAATTGGTCACATAACTGACTTTACCTCATTATTTAGGCTTTAGATCATAGGCTGCCTTAAAAAGTACCTTTTCAGACCAAGCCAGAGAATCATAGGCCCCAGATACTTACTGTATAACATATTACGTTATTTATTTTCTTACTGCACTTCCAGTAACTTAAATATTATCTAATTATTGGTTTATTGTTCAATAAAAAAGTAGAGAGAGATCTTGTCTGCTGTAATTCTCCCTATAATTCAGTTCTTAGAATAGTGCTTGCCAAATATGAAAAAAAATTCAATGCATGTGTTGAATGATAAATTAATGAATATTCCTTTTCCTTTGGGGAAACAAGTGTCTAAATTTCTGCCAAATCACTTTCTTTAGTGGTTTACCATGCAAAAGCACCCAAGTCCAAAGACATTTGTGTAAACGTTTTTTATGTAAGAAGACAGAAAGAATGATCTCTGGAAAATTCTGCTTAAAACTGAGAGATTAATTTTAGTTTAAAAATACAGTATGTATAACATTATTCATTTCCTCAGAAACTTCACATTTATATTTTCAATTACTTTTCAATAAGTGAGCAATACTTCATCAATCATTACTAATAGCTTTCTAATCAATACAGTATAATTTTCCCCATAGTAATCTTAGATGTCAAAAGATTACTGTATGCATATGAACTAGCAGTATCCTATATTAGTTTTAGACCATTTCCCAACTATATTCCTGTCTTCTAAATGGAGAAAAGCATAGCAAAGAGACATTTGTGTATGTGAAGGTTTTTAAATGCATGATCAAAGGTCTAATCTAATTTCAAAATGACCATATTTTAATATTTTGTTGTCCCAGCTGATACCATAAAGTCATATATAAATATATCAAGAAACAAAAAATTTATGGAAATGAACTGATAAGAATGGTTTGTAGCACTTCCTTTAATACTACAGCTAAGGAAATCGGAGGAGAGAAGATGGCGGAAGAGTAAGACGCGGAGATCACCTTCCTTCCCACAGATACAGTAGAAATACATCTACACGTGGAACTGCTCCTACAGAACACCCACTGAACGCTGGCAGAAAACGTCCGACCTCCAAAAAGGCAAGAAACTCCCCCCGTACTTGGGTAGGGCAAAAGAAAAAAGAAATAACAGAGACAAAAGAATAGGGACCGGACCTGCACCAGTGGGAGGGGGCTGTGAAGGAGGAAAGGTTTCCACACACTAGGAAGCCCCTTCGCAGACAGAGACTGCGGGTGGCGGAGGGGGGAAGCTTCGGAGCCGCGGAGGAGAGCGCAGCCACAGGGGTGCAGAGGGCAAAGCGGAGAGGTTCCCGCACAGAGGAGCAGTGCCGACCAGCACTCACCAGCCCGAGAGGCTTGTCTGCTCCCCCGCCGGGGCGGGCGGGGCTGGGAGCTGAGGCTCGGCTTCGGTTGGATTGCAGGGAGAGGACTGGGGCTGGCGGCGTGAACACAGCCTGAAGGGGTTGGCGCACCACAGCTAGCCGGGAGGGAGACCGGGAAAAGGTCTGCAGCTGCCGAAGAGGCAAGAGACTTTTTCTTGCCTCTGTGTTTCCTGGTGCGCAAGGAGAGGGGATTCAGAGCGCCGCCTAAACGAACTCCAGAGAAGGACGCGAGCCGCGGCGATCAGCGCGGACCCCAGAGATGGGCGTGAGATGCTGGGGCTGCTGCTGCCGCCTCCAAAAAGCCTGTGTGTGAGCACAGGTCACTCTCCACACCGCCCCTCCTGGGAGCCTGTGCAGCCCGCCACTGCCAGGGTCCCGTGATCCAGGGACAACATCCCCGGGAGAATGCACTGCGCGCCTCAGGCTGGTGCAATGTCACGCCGGCCTCGGCCGCCGCAGGCTCACCCCGCCTCCTCCGTACCCCTCCCTCCCCGCGGCCTGGGTGAGCCAGAGCCCCCGAAGCAGCTGCTCCTTTAACCCCGTCCTGTCTGGGCGGGGAACAGACGCCCTCAGGCGACCTACACGCAGAGGCGGGTCCAAATCCAAAGCTGAACCCCAGGAGCTGTGCGAACAGGGAAGAGAAGGGGAAATCTCTCCCAGCAGCCTCAGAAGCAGCGGATTAAAACTCCACAAACAACTTGATGTGCCTGCATCTGCTGAATACCTGAATAGACAGCGAATCATCCCAAATTCAGGAGGGGGACTCTGGGAGCAGGAGATATTAATTCTTCCCCTTTTCCTTTTTTTTGTGAGTGTATATGTATAGGCTTCTGGGTGAGATTTTGTCTGTATAGCTTTGTTTTACAATAGCTTTATTTTACTTCACTATATTATAGCCTCTTTCTTTCTTTCTTTCTTTCTATTTTTTCTCCCTTTTACTCTGAGCCGTGTGGACGAAAGGCTCTTGGTGCTCCAGCCAGGCATCAGGGCTGTACCTCTGAGGTGGGAGAGCCAACTTCAGAACATTGATCCACAAGAGACCTCCCAGCTCCACATAATACCAAACGGCAAAAATCTCCCAGAGATCTCCATCTCAACATCAAGACCCAGCTTCACTCAACGACCAGCAAGCTACAGTGCTGGACACCCTATGCCAAACAACTAGCTAGACAGGAACACAACCCCATCCATTAGCAGAGAGGCTGCCTAAAATACTAATAAGGCCACAGACACCCCAAAATACACCACCAGACGTGGACGTGCCCACCAGAAAGACAAGATCCAGCCTCATCCACCAGAACTCAGGCACTAGTTCCCTCCACCAGGAAGCCTACACAACCCACTGAACCAACCTTAGCCACTGGGGACAGATACCAAAAACAACGGGAACTACGAACCTGCAGCCTGTGAAAAGGAGACCCCAAACACAGTAAGATAGGCAAAATGAGACGACAGAAAAACACACAGCAGATGAAGGAGCAGGCTCAAAACACACTGGACTTAACAAATGAAGAAGAAATAGGTAGTCTACCTGAAAAAGAATTCAGAATAATGATAGTAAGGATGATCCAAAATCTTGGAAATAGAATAGACAAAATGCAAGAAACATTTAACAAGGATGTAGAAGAACTAAAGAGGAACCAAGCAATGTTGAAAAACACAATAAATGAAATTAAAAATACTCTAGATGGGATCAATAGTAGAATAACTGAGGCAGAAGAAAGGATAAGTGACCTGGAAGATAAAATGGTGGAAATAACTACTACAGAGCAGGATAAAGAAAAAAGAATGAAAAGAACTGAGGACAGTCTCAGGGACCTCTGGGACAACATTAAACGCACCAACATTCGAATTATAGGGGTCCCAGAAGAAGAAGAGAAAAAGAAAGGGACTGAGAAAATATTTGAAGAGATTATAGTTGAAAACTTCCCTAATATGGGAAAGGAAATAGTTAATCAAGTCCTGGAAGCACAGAGAGTCCCATACAGGATAAACCCAAGGAGAAACACGCCAAGACACATATTAATCAAACTGTCAAAAATTAAATATAAGGAAAACATATTAAAGGCAGCAAGGGAAAAACAACAAATAACACACAAGGGAATCCCCATAAGGTTAACATCTGATCTATCAGCAGAAACTCTGCAAGCCAGAGGGAGTGGCAGGATATACTTAAAGTGATGAAGGAGAAAAACCTACAACCAAGGTTACTCTACCCAGCAAGGATCTCATTCAGATTCGATGGAGAAATTAAAACCTTTACAGACAAGCAAAAGCTGAGAGAGTTCAGCACCACCAAACCAGCTTTACAACAAATGCTAAAGGAACTTCTCTAGGCAAGAAACACAAGAGAAGGAAAACACCTACAATAACAAACCCAAAACATTTAAGAAAATGGGAATAGGAACATACATATCGATAATTACCTTGAATGTAAATGGATTAAATGCTCCCACCAAAAGACACAGGCTGGCTGAATGGATACAAAAACAAGACCCATATATATGCTGTCTACAAGAGACCCACTTCAGACCTAGAGACACATACAGACTGAAAGTGAGGGGATGGAAAAAGATATTCCATGCAAATGGAAACCAAAAGAAAGCTGGAGTAGCAATTCTCATATCAGACAAAATAGACTTTAAAATAAAGACTATTACAAGAGACAAAGAAGGACACTATATAATGATCAAGGGATCGATCCAAGAGGAAGGTATAACAATTGTAAATATTTATGCACCCAACATAGGAGCACCTCAATACATAAGGCAAATACTAACAGCCATAAAAGGGGAAATCGACAGCAACACAATCATAGTAGGGGACTTTAATACCCCACTTTCACCAATGGACAGATCATCCAAAATGAAAATAAATAAGGAAACACAAGCTTTAAATGATACATTAAACAATATGGACTTAATTGATATTTATAGGACATTCCACCCAAAAACAACAGAATACACATTTTTCTCAAGTGCTCATGGAACATTCTCCAGGATAGATCATATCTTGGGTCACAAATCAAGCCTTGGTAAATTTAAGAAAATTGAAATCGTATCAAGTATCTTTTCCGACCACAACGTTATGAGATTAGATATCAATTACAGGAAAAGATCTGTAAAAAATACAAACACATGGAGGCTACACAATACGTTACTTAATAACGAAGTGATTACTGAAGAAATCAAAGGGGAAATCAAAAAATACCTAGAAACAAATGACAATGGAGATACGATGACCCAAAACCTATGGGACGCAGCAAAAGCAGTGCTAAGAGGGAAGTTTATAGCAATACAAGCCTACCTCAAGAAACAGGCAACATCTCGAATAAACAACCTAACCTTGAACCTAAAGCAATTAGAGAAAGAAGAGCAAAAAAACCCCAAAGCCAGCAGAAGGAAAGAAATTATAAAGATCAGGTCAGAAATAAATGAAAAAGAAATGAAGGAAACAATAGCAAAAATCAATGAAACTAAAAGCTGGTTCTTTGAGAAGATAAACAAAATTGATAAAGCATTAGCCAGACTCATCAAGAGAAAAAGAGAGAAGACTCAGATAAATAGAATTAGAAATGAAAAAGGAGAAGTAACCACTGACACTGCAGAAATACAAAAGATCATGAGAGATTACTACAAGCAACTCTATGCCAATAAAATGGACAACCTGGAAGAAATGGACAGATTCTTAGAAATGCACAAACTGCCGAGACTGAACCAGGAAGAAATAGAAAATATGAACAGACCAATCACAAGCACTGAAATTGAAACTGTGATTAAAAACCTTCCAACAAACAAAAGCCCAGGACCAGATGGCTTCACAGGTGAATTCTATCAAACATTTAGAGAAGAGCTAACACCTATCCTTCTCAAACTCTTCCAAAATATTGCAGAGGGAGGAACACTCCCAAACTCATTCTACGAGGCCACCATCACCCTGATACGAAAACCAGACAAAGATGTCGCGAAGAAAGAAAACTGCAGGCCAATATCACTGATGAACATAGATGCAAAAATCCTCAACAAAATACTAGCAAACAGAATCCAACAGCACATTAAAAGGATCATACACCATGATCAAGTGGGGTTTATCCCAGGAATGCAAGGATTCTTCAACATACACAAATCAATCAATGTGATACACCATATTAACCAATTGAAGGAGGAAAACCATATGATCATCTCAATAGATGCAGAGAAAGCTTTTGACAAAATTCAACACCCATTTATGATAAAAGCCCTGCAGAAAGTAGGCATAGAGGGAACTTTCCTCAACATAATAAAGGCCATATATGACAAACCCACAGCTAACATTGTCCTCAATGGTGAAAAACTGAAACCATTTCCACTAAGATCAGGAACAAGACAAGGTTGCCCACTCTCACCACTATTATTCAACATAGTTTTGGAAGTGTTAGCCACAGCAATCAGAGAAGACAAAGAAATAAAAGGAATCCAAATCGGAAAAGAAGAAGTAAAGCTGTCACTATTTGCAGATGACATGATACTATACATAGAGTATCCTAAAGATGCTACCCGAAAACTCCTAGAGCTAATCAATGAATTTGGTAAAGTAGCAGGATACAAAATTAATGCACAGAAATCTCTTGCATTTCTATACACTAATGACGAAAAATCTGAAAGTGAAATTAAGAAAACACTCCCATTTACCATTGCAACAAAAAGAATAAAATATCTAGGAATAAACCTACCTAAGGAGACAAAAGACCTGTATGCAGAAAATTATAAGACACTGATGAAAGAAATTAAAGATGATACAAATAGATGGAGAGATATACCATGTTCCTGGATTGGAAGAATCAACATTGTGAAAATGACTCTACTACCCAAAGCAATCTACAGATTCAATGCAATCCCTATCAAACTATCACTGGCATTTTTCACAGAACTAGAACAAAAAATTTCACAATTTGTATGGAAACACAAAAGACCCCGAATAGCCAAAGCCATCTTGAGAACGAAAAATGGAGCTGGGGGAATCAGGCTCCCTGACTTCAGACTATATTACAAAGCTTCAGTAATCAAGACAGTTTGGTACTGGCACAAAAACAGAAATATAGATCAATGGAACAGGATAGAAAGCCCAGAGATAAACCCACACACATATGGTCAACTTATCTTTGATAAAGGAGGCAAGCATATACAGTGGAGAAAAGACAGCCTCTTCAATAAGTGGTGCTGGGAAAATTGGACAGGAACATGTAAAAGTATGAAATTAGAACACTCCCTGACACCATGCACAAAAATAAACTCAAAATGGATTAAAGACCTAAGTGTAAGGGCAGACACTATCAAACTCTTAGAGGAAAACATAGGCAGAACACTCTATGACATACATCACAGCAAGATTCTTTTTGACCCAGCTCCCAGAGAAATGGAAATAAGAACACAAATAAACAAATGGGACCTAATGAAACTGAAAAGCTTTTGCACAGCAAAGGAAACCATAAACAAGACGAAAAGACAACCCTCAGAATGGGAGAAAATATTTGCAAATGAAGCAACTGACAAAGGATTAATCTCCAAGATTTACAAGCAGCTCATGCAGCTCAATAACAAAAAAACGAACAACCCAATCCAAAAATGGGCAGAAGATCTAAATAGACATTTCTCCAAAGAAGATATACAGATGGCCTACAGACACATGAAAGAATGCTCAACATCATTAATCATTAGAGAAATGCAAATCAAAACTACAATGAGATATCATCTCACACCGGTCAGAATGGCCATCATCAAAAAATCTAGAAACAATAAATGCTGGAGAGGGTGTGGAGGAAAGGGAACACTCTTGCACTGTTGGTGGGAATGTAAATTGATACAGCCACTATGGAGAACAGTATGGAGGTTCCTTAAAAAACCACAAATAGAACTACCATACGACCCAGCAATCCCACTACTGGGCATATACCCTGAGAAAACCATAGGTCAAAAAGAGTCATGTACCAAAATGTTCATTGCAGCTCTATTTACAATAGCCAGGACATGGAAGCAACCTAAATGTCTATCGACAGATGAATAGATAAAGAAGATGTGGCACATATATACAATGGAATATTAGTCAGCCATAAAAAGAAATGAAATGGAGGTATTTGTAATGAGGTGGGTGGAGTTACAGTCTGTCATACAGAGTGAAGTAAGTCAGAAAGAGAAAAACAAATACAGTATGCTAACACATATATACGGAATCTAAGGGAAAAAAAAAAAAAAAAAAGGCCATGAAGAACCTAGTGGCAAGACGGGAATAAAGACACAGACCTACTAGAGAATGGACTTGAGGATATGGGGAGGGGGTGGGGTGAGATGTGACAGGGTAAGAGAGTCTCATGGACATATATACACTACCAAATGTAAAATGGATAACTGGTGGGAAGCAGCCGCATAGCATAGGGAGATCAGCTCGGTGCTTTGTGACCACCTAGAGGGGTGGGATGGGGAGGGTGGGAGGGAGGGAGATGCAAGAGGGAAGAGAAATGGGAATATATTGTATATGTATAACTAATTCACTTTGTTATAAAGCAGAAGCTAACACACCATTGTAAGGCAATTATACTTCAATAAAGATGTTAAAAAAAAAAAAACGTAAATCAAAAAAAAAAAAAAATACTACAGCTAAGGAGATAACAATAAGGATACTGACTTAGACACTAATAAAATAAAGAACTGAAATACTGTGTAAATATTTTGAAATAAATGCTGTTTAATACCTGAAATGCTTTAATCTCAAATATAATGTTTAATTGAATTTTAATGTTTAATGGTTACTGTTCAGAAATACTAAATACTCAATGAGATATTATAGTTTGACATAGTATATTGCAATTGTATTTGGTTATGAAACTGCTTCTTCAGCTACCAATTGTTAGTGACCTTGGGAAAGTCACAGAGTATTTCTAAATTTAATTTTCTTCTTTGTAAAATGGGAGTATGGAGATTTCTTACAGCTATCTTCATGCCTAGCATTATTTTTATCTCTGTGACCTCTTCCTCTGCATTATTTATTTTTGCCCTTCATGTAATGAATTTTTCTTTTGGCACTGACAATTGTGCTCTGACTATCTGTGCTGTACATTTAATCTGAGGTCTGAATTTTTATTTTGTCTGCATTCCTTGCATATATATCCACTTCATTTTCATCACAGCTTGCATGTCCTGCATTTTCTATGGGAGACAAAATTAAAATCTTCCTCTTTCCTTTAGAAAATATTTCTCATGGATATAATAATATTAATGCAAAAATAACAACTGCTGAACCTTCATTTTGCTAAGCTTTAGGCTATTTGGTGTAAACACACACACGTACACACATTATTTTCCTACCACCATAACATTTGTATTATTATTCAAGTTGTATACACGACAAAAGTGAGGCTTATAATGACGAAATAATTTCTTGTCCAAAGTTATACACTTGCTAAATGCTAAAGCCAAGATATAAATGGAGCTTTCTCTGATTCTAAAACTCATGTGATTATGCATTATACTCCACATCTGCCAACTTTGTATTGTACCCTTTTTTCCTGAATTTTTAGAGCAGTGATCTGCTCACTTGACATATTTTATATAATGTATCTATATATTTTAAATGAAATACTTATTTTGGAAGAAGAAACATCCTCAAGATTAGTGTTTGCCAACTATCAGAGTGTGTGTGTTTCTACATCATCGATTATCTCGTTTCTTCTATGATAGTGCTGTCAGTTCTTAAGTTGAAAGGACAGCATTTAAACATTAGTCAAATAATGAAATTTCTGGTGTCAAACAGGTATTCATAAAGGATCATTCTGCTTAAATGAGGCAGGATATTCTCCTCCAGTTATCTATTCTCCTGAATATAAAGTAATTATTTTCTGATTGATTTGAAAAATATTTTATTCATATCTTACTAGAAATCGTTTTTTTTTTAAATTATATTTCCTGACGGCATTCCTTTGAGCCCTCCTTCTGCCTTTGCCACAACTGATTGGTTTACTTCTAATCCAGTCTGAAATATGCCAGCCCATTCCACAAAAGCTCACTTTTATTTTTTTATTTTATTTTTTTTAACATTTTTATTGGAGTATAATTGCTTTACAATGGTGTGTTAGTTTCTGCTTTATAACAAAGTGAATCAGTTATACATATACATATATCCCCATATCTCTTCCCTCTTGCGTCTCCCATTACCTGGGCTGAACTGAGTTTTGGAGAGACAAAACCTCCTTTGGATGTTTAAAAGTTCTGATGTAGCAAGAATAAAATTCAACTTCCTTCCTTCTTAAAATTGGCTTCTGAATAATTGCAGAAGACTTTTTTTTCTCACTGATGTAGCCCTAAGCCACTGATACTGGGGCACAAGACAATTCTAAGTTTGCTTTCTTTTACAACTCTAGATTAGTCAGTGTAGTAGGTTGAATTGTGTCTCCCCAAAAGATATGTTCAAATCCTAATTCCTGGTACCTGTGAATGTGACTTTATTTGAAAATAGAGTCTTTGCAGATGTAATCAAGTTAAGGTGAGATGATACTGGATTAGATGACTTCTAAATCCAATGACTGATGTCCTTATAGGAAAAAGGGAGGGCACACTGAGAAGAAGGCCCTGTGAAGATGGAAGCAGAGATTGAAGTGATATAGCTATGAGTCATGGAATATCTAAGATTCCAGGGGGCCACCAGCTAGGAACAGGCGAGGAAAGATTCTTTCCTGAAGCCTTCATAGGGAGCATAGTACTACTAACATTTTAACTTCAGACTTCTAGTCTCCAAAACAGTGAGAGAATAAATTTGTGTTTGTTTAAGATACTTATTTTGAGGTACTATTTTATGGCTGCTGTAGGGAATTAATGCAGTGAGCAACCTGTAATTCCTCAACATTTAGCAGCTATCTTCCTTGAGACTACCCTTCCTAAAGTTTAAAAATTTGTCTAATAATATCCTCACATTTCTGTACTGTTATGACTTTGTATCTTGGAATGCATCATGAATATTTCTTTTCACTCAAAGAGATGTAATTGAATTCATCTATTAGTCACCACAAATTTGAAGTTTGATATTTACATTTTAAAGTAAAATAGTGAACATAAAAGTTATTTTAGAGACAGCTTAAAGCAGGTTGACTTTCAAAATCACAGAGTATATACATAGTATTTTATTTCACCTAAACGTTTCAAAGCATACATATGCACACAAATAAAGGCTTTTAGTTAGATTCTTATTTGTTGACTATTATTCCACTTTTTTACTTGCAAGTATTTATTTGTTTAAAAGAACAATACAAATTCATATTAATATATGCAAATGGTTACATATGGTTATATATGTGTATATATATTCTCTCAGATTATTAAGATCTACTTCAGAAGTTAAATAGATGAGAGAGAGAGAAAGAAGTAAAACATCATAAACTGGAAAAATGATTCTCCTAAGCCATAATAACTAGCCCAAATAATAAAGTTTGATTATTGAAATTTTATTATGTTTCTATTTTTAGAGCATTATCTTTGTATTAGTTTCTGAATATTCAGGGCACTATAGAATAGGAGTTAACTGAAAACTAAAAGACAGTAGAAAGGTAGAAAGCCTTTCAACAAGTATATGGAGCTTTGGGCTATATATTTACACTATTTAAAGTAATATTTAATTAAAGATACTACAATAAAAATTAGTTTACATTTGCTGTTGCTGCTGTAAGTATTCCTGCTGCATCCTCATCACAACAGAAAGCCAAAGCTTTGTTCCACCCAGGGGTTTTTGTTTTCAGGCTTCCCTGAAGAGTAGCCAGGCATTAAGAGACACCTCATTAGGATGGTCTCAAAAATGAGATGGAAGGAGGCCTGACTTGGGAGTACAGGACTCACAGCAGAACACAAGGGTCCCTGAGACTGTGAAGGAGCAAGTGTCCATGTGCTGCAAGTGTGGGTGTGTGATCAACTTCGTATGTTTATGATGACTTTTATCCATGAAACTTTGCACATCTTATTCCATTATCTTTTAACAATTTGATTGGTTGTGGACTGAGTTTATTTGTCTTTATTGTTTTTCCCTGATAGCAAAAAACAATTTTATGCCTAGATTCTAGAAGGATTTTTCTTTTCTTTTCCATGCTTTAAAATTATATGAAAATCTGTATCTATTAATGTATGTATAGATGTAGAAAATAAATCTTCCTTTTTCTGTATTATATTTAGCAGCATAATATCTATTAAAATATTTTTACACACTAATTTTCCATATGTGAGCTATATCTGGCCAGTCCCACCTATTGCACAGTCTCTGTCTTTTCCTCCATAATTTTGTCCTTTTTCTCTGCATTCTGAGGTATTGTTTTCAAGTAGATCCTCCATATCACTGCTTCTTTTTTCCATGCTATCAATTTGTTCTTTATTCCTGCTTCATTTTTTGAAATTATTATGTCCTATATTGTTTCTAAATATTCACCCCACTTAGAATTCACTGAAATCTTTTATTATAATTGCCGTGATACCACTTCTCTTTCTACTTCCTACAGTTGTTTAATCACTGTAATTACAAATTTCCTTTTATGTTGCATCCTGACCTGAGATGCATTTTATTTGGTTTCTAATATGTAGGCTTATATCGTTTAAAAGGTGAATAGCTAATATTCAAAAAATGGAAACTTTCAAATAAAAATTTAAATGCCCTATTTCTCTAGAATATAATTAGAATAATTGTCAATGATGGTACCACATTTCCATGTGACAATTAAGTGGAACTCAGTAGTGATTCTTCCTTTTAGATGAAACAAGCATGCACTTCCCAGAATGTCACAGTCCCCACTATTTCCTATTTATGCTTGGCCTACTTCATCTATGAATCCTTCAATCATTTGCACTTTCCTCACTTTTGAACTTTCTGCAAAAAAAGTGATATAAGCTTACCATAGTAAATTATATATTATATAATCAAAATTTCCCTGAATATTCCACACGGAACACAGAGTTCCATAAAATGAAAGTGCTTTATGTTATCACACATTTACTATAAGAAATAAGAATATCAGATAATCACTGATATGAAACATTAAGCAATCAGAAAAATTAGTTTTTGTATTAACACACTAGAATTATCCTGAAAATTCTAAACATGAGGAACCAACATTATTGGAAAATATAAACACGTTTTTCCTAAAAAGAGTAACAATAAAAGCTTCGTCAAATAAAGATGGCTCAGAAATCTTTTTAAAATTTTTTTAGCAAATTTAGTTCTTTTCCTAAAGGCTATCAGTTGCTCCTCTTTGTTTTCAAAATCAGGAACTCAAAGAGATATGCAGCCCCACTTTTGTTATAGCATCATTCACAATAGTTGAGATGTGGAAACAACCCAAATGTCTACTGCCAGATGAATGGATAAAGAAAATGTGGTATGTACATACAACAGAATATTATCCAGCCTTAAAAAAGAAGGAAATTCTGTCATTTGTGACAACCTAGATGAGCCTAGATGTCACAGTAAGTCAAATAAGCCGGTCACAGAAGGACAAACACTGCACAATTCCCCTTATACAAGGTATCTCAAATAGTCAAACTCACAGAAGCCGAGTAGAATGGAGGTTGCCAGGGGCTGAGGTGAGGAGGGAGTGGGAAGTTGCTCAGAGGGTACAAAGTTTCTGTTATACAAGATGAATGAGTTCTAGAGATCTGCTGTACAACATAGTGTCAATAGTCAACAATACTGTATTGTGCACTTCAAAGTATGTTAAGAGGTTAGATCTCATGTTAAGTGTTCTTATGATAAAAAACAAAAAACAAGCAAACCACACGAGGAAATTTTTGGAGGTGATGAATATGTTTAGTATTTTGATTGTGGTGATGGTATCATAGGTGTTTGCATATATCCAAACTCACCAAAATGTATGCATGAAATGTATGCAATTTTTTTGTATACCAGTTATAATTCAATAAAGCTTAAAAAATGGGTTCTCACGGAATGTTATAAATATATTAGCTAATCTTCATTTACAAAATAAACTCGATTATATGAAAGTGTTTATGGAGAGAACATTAAGATTCATTAAGATTCTGATGACGATGATTTAGTTCTGTATTTATAAATAAACAATATCAAGCTTTAGTTTAAATAATAATATTCCAGGACTTCCCTGGTGGTGCAGTGGTTACGAATCCGCCTGCCAGTGTAGGGGACACAGGTTCGAGCCCTGGTCCGGGAAGATCCCACATGCCGCAGAGCAATCAAGCCCATGTACAGCAACTACTGAGCCCAAGTGCCACAACTACTGAAGCCTGTGCGCCTAGAGCCCATGCTCCGCAACAAGAGAAGCCACCGCAATGAGAAGCCCACGCACTGCAATGAAGAGTAGCGACCACTTGCCACAACTAGAGAAAGTCTGCATGCAGCAACAAAGACCCAACGCAGGCAAAAATAAATTAATTAATTTATAAAAAATAATAATAACATTCCATTCTCTCTTCTTAAACTTTGAAATTTCTCTCTTTTTTTTCAACTTGACAGATACAAGATGCCAATTTCATTAGTTTGTGTTGATTCTAACTATATTATAAAACCATACATTCGTAGTCAAATTTTAAGTTGGAAGATATTATAAAAATACTGTTCATATTAAGATTTTATGATGATCTGGGAATACTTAAATTTTAATATTTCTCATATTCTAAATTATTCATGCTAAATATCATACTACAATACATGTTACAAATAATATGACAAGCATAACAAATATATGTTTATATTATAAGTTGTGTATGCAGACGCATTTTTCTTTAAATTCAAGCATAAGAATAATGAAATATAGAATATGTCAGTAATTAAAGACCTTCAGTTTTTAAAATATATTTAATTTTTAAGTATTAAATATACTATATATAATTCCAGGTATTATAACACATATAATACATCCTAAATATCTGTGAAACTAGTAGAAAATCCAAAATTCAGAGAATAGATACTATGGGTATCAAACATTAAAGTGTGTCAAAGGAAATGAAAATTAAATATGATATTGCATATCAAATTCTCCAATTATTTTAATGAAGCTTTGGTGGTACGAGCATGTTAGAACATTGATCTGGCTCTATAAATGTACATAATGTGGAGTAAAAATAATGTTTTGATTAAGTTTTCAAACAGAAGTATTTGATAAAATTCCCCTAGGATAAATTCATAAAAATACAGTTACTGAATTAGAATTATAAATAGTATGAGTTCTTGATATATATTGTCATATTTACTTTCCAAAAAAGGTATACATTTATAAACATTATAATTAAGTAATTTTAATTAATTCAGATGTATTCTTTTCAAAATGAGTCTTAAGTAATAAGATCAATTACATAAACTAAACTAAATTTATTTTTCATGTATCCAAATAGTCTGCACTGAAATCTTATATTTTGTGTTAAAATAAAATAGAAAAATGTTTTACAAAACAAGGGAAAATATTAACCTGTAATTTGCCATACTTATTAATACTCAATATTTTCTTCCAATACAAACATATTTAACATGTACTTCTAGAAAATACACTTGGTTTATATGTAATAGATGAATAAAAAGTAGCAAATAATTAAATCTTCCTAGGTGGATAGGAACTGGTTAAGACAATATTAAGATTTGATTTTGTATCTTTGAGTGTTCTAATTTCAGGGCTTAAATTATGTGCTAAATTATTAAATTACATTTTTAGGTCCTTGGAAAATAAAAATTACATTTAAAACTGCTTAATTTTTTTCTGTTATGCACTGAACACTTGTCATTCATTATATTCCCATTGTAGTATTCTAACTTTATTAAGTATTTTATCCATGTTTTAAAGGATAAAATATCCCATATGACTATCAAATAATGAATCACTTATTCAATTCCATTTTTTAATCACTAAATCAGAATAACAGTAATTTATCAGATATAAAAGTGATTTTAAAATTTTTCTGATCAACTGATAACTGTATAGAGAGAAGTACTCAAACATGCAGTGTAAGAAAAAGTGATGAACTACTTTAAATCTGTAATATTTGGCAGAAGGGCATTTTTCAGGATCCTATGAATCACCTAAGGGTGGTTTCATGGTTCTATGAGGTGTAAGTCTTGAATATAAACAATTTATTATTTCTGTCTCACTAAGCACTATTCTAATTAATATACAGTAGGTTTATAAACTGCATTGAAATATAATTTTAGTGACAAACAATTTTTGGTGCCTCCTGGAGTTCAAAGTATGAATCTAAATGGACATAATTTGAGTGATTATAAGTGGCATAAATGTATAGTCCTTCTACCCATACATTTTTCTAGTTGCTCTGCAGTGATGATGTAGAAATTCTTACTACTGTAGAGATACTTTTGAGACAATGCATATATAAATACTTTGTCACTTTAATCCAATTAGTGTGTCAGATTAGAAAATCAGTTCCTGCTGAGATCATGAAGGCAAGCAACACGGCACTGACTATTCAAAATAGTGAGAAGACATAATGTTGAAAGTCTGAATCAGGCTTATTAAGATCATATGGAGTGTTCCAATCACAAATTTTCCTATTAGCTTCTCTTAGGGCTGTTTATCTTTCCTATATGACATTTTTACCAATTGCATGGACTGAAAAACAAAAAGAGAATTATTATTATATCTAAGTGTCATTTTTTTACAAAGTACATAGAAAAATTTGATTTTCCTTGTATGCTACTAGTTAATCTAAAATCTAGTGTTAACCTAATATTACTGTGTATGTGGTTTTTACTTTCTTTCATGTTGATAATGTATGTTACTGATTTAATAACGATGTACATATTTATCTTCAAAAATAATACAAAGACCATGAAAGCCTTTTGAAACATACAAAATAAAAAATAAAATGATGAAAGGTCAATGACTATATTTTTTCTATTCTACATGATAAGTGACACATGTCACATTTTCTAAAAACACATAATCAATAATTTCAAATTCGTTTAACATAGTCACTCATTAAATTATAAAGAAAAAGTATATTGCCAATTTTGTTCAATACACATACACACACACATACAACCACCACCACCAAAGCCTGAAGTTAACAATAGTCTATTTGCCAAATATTTAAAAGTTATATTGCAACTTTCCTAAAATATTTTGATTTATGTTTATTATGACCACACCTAGAGCCAGAATCACATTAATAATAGTTTGTAAGCAATGGAAACAGTTTCTACTGCCTTCAGTCCAAAACTGTCTGTGATGTTATTTCCTTCTTTATACAGCACATCTGTCATACTGATGAAATTAGCAAATAAAGAATAATCTTACAAAAGAAATAAAATCTGTAAGATTCAAACTAATTGCTGATTTAACAAAAAGTTAAGACAAAATATAATGCTTGCATAACTAAACAATTTTATATCAGTTTTATAAAGACTTTAATTCTGGCCATGTGAAAGTCTTCATTCATGTGAAAACTAATTTACATTGGATTATTAAAAAGGCTCATTATTGTATTCTTAATAAATTCATCTTATTTGGCTAAAAAGGACTGTAATGAAATTTGTTTGATAGTTGCCCAGTAAACATACATTTCATAAAAAGCTGGAGAAATAAATAATAATTACATCATAACAGTCTTCATTTACAAATATAGCTTAGTGTTCTCCTAAAAAAATTTATACTGAGCTTATGAATGTTTAGTGCTTCAGAAAGAGAATGCTATGACCTCACTTAGCAATTAGTTTTCTTTCTATGCTCCATAAAATTGAAGAGATTTACAAAGCAAGTGGAAATACTAACTTTGATAATGATGAGCCATATGGTACTTGTTTTACTATATTTATGCTTAGCAGAGAGTATAAAATTATAGCTATTGCATTTTTTTTTTTTTTTTTACAAAATGAGGTTACTACTTCTATTATGCTTACAAATTAGCAAGATGAGGATAACAACCACAAAAAATTCAGGTTACTTTAAAAAAAAATTGATTCTGCTGAGACTAACATTTTCCCTGAGCTGTTTTGGTTTATAAATAAGTTTTAAAATGTTTATAAACATGAAATATTATGTTTATAAAAAATTGTCCAGGTGAAATCCATGACACAGTTCATTTGATTTGGGGGGCATCTTACTCCCAGTCCAAATGTGTTCTTAAAGGAAAAGAAACAGAGGCACTAACTCTGATCTCCCACCTACTCCCTACCTCCTCAACTGAGTATATTCAGTTTGAAATGGATAAATTTGTACTTAGTGATAGGTTAATCTATAATTCATTATAAGAGATTATATAGGCCCACACTTTGGTAAATTTTAATCTCCAGATGACCTGGAGAGGCAGAGTTATGTACGTGAAATGTGGTAGATTTAGCTAATAAAATGTAGAAACCAAGTACGCCATTTATTAGCTGTGTGGTTATAAGCAACTTACATTTTCTGCTTGGGGGCAGCTCATAAGCCTTAAAGCAGATGGTAAAAAAATATTAAAAA
Source organism: Balaenoptera acutorostrata (assembly GCF_949987535.1). Taxonomy (NCBI): domain Eukaryota; kingdom Metazoa; phylum Chordata; class Mammalia; order Artiodactyla; family Balaenopteridae; genus Balaenoptera; species Balaenoptera acutorostrata. The sequence goes on from NC_080068.1 coordinate 82,991,875, forward strand.
TACAATTTTTTTTCAAATTATAATAGGAAGTCTTAGGAGCATTTTAAGCAAAAATTATTAACCTAGTTCACATGAAATTTGAACCCTTTCACCTCTGACGCATTGGCCACAGAGGGGCCAACATAATGAAATGATCCTAGGAGAACAATGATCAAGTATGTTGGTGATAACACATAAAAAGAAGATTGCATTTCATCTCACCTCAAAATAGAGTGAGGATGGATCAAATATTTTTTAATATTAAAATAGTCATCAGTTGAGTGAAAACTCCAAATACCATGTTGACTCACCCACAGTATTTTATTAACATAATTATGCCAATTTTCTGAGGATGACAAATATTTACCACTACTATGAACATATTTTAAAATCACAATAGGTCTTGTTTACAATGTCTTGGCTATGCAATCTCAGTTTGAAAATCATCATACTATGCCCTCATCTCAAGCAAAAAAAGGCAATGAAAAGTTTATATGTAGAATTTTCTTTTCTAGAAAATACACAAAATATATATACCAGCTATTCTTTTAGTAAGACTTTAGTATATATTTATGTTATTTTGGTGCTACACAATCAGCATTTCATAATCAGAGCCCATTAGTTTGTTACCATACTCACAAAATGATAAATTACTCTCACAGCCTTCAGTTCCATCTAGTTTTGAATACTAGATCAAAGTAGCATTTTATAATGAGAGTAGGGCTGAACTCAAGCTCATGGTCATTGCACTGAATTAAAGAGTAAAAACATTATGTTTCAAAATAAATAGGATAAACTATCAGGTATTTGCAGAAACAGAGAACGGAGCATAAACCAGAGAAACTTTCTAGTAGTATTTTTATTTTCCATAAGTCAGAAAGATTAGCTTTCCTTTGTATAACAATGTGCTATCATTTTGTAATGCTAACAGAAATGATTAAATCAAAAAATGTAAATGTAATTAGTTTTAAAGCCATCTGAAGACTCATCATCTAAGATATAAATTATAGGCTTTCCATGGCTGCTGAAAACTTAATAGCCTTTATTTCTAGAATACATACTATGTTGAAAGTCTGATGTTTTACACAGCTTAATGAGAATTCAAATCAGAGTACTTGTAAAAAGAAAGTAGTGGTTCACACTCGGTCAACCATGATAAAAACCTGTTCCTACAGCTATCTGAACTACTACATAAATCCATTCTCTTGTCAATTGTAACTTGTTTCAATTGCCCCTTCATACCTTTTAAACAAAATGTTAATGGACTATTCCAGTCTATAAATGGATTAGGTCTTTTATACATAGATCTATCTTGTACATTTATTTTCAAGAGCCTCTACTGTAATGTCAGAAAGATCAAACTCATCAACGGGCATCACAAAGATCATTTCTAAACTTTTAAAACTCCCTCTTGGGAGCACAAATTTTTCATCGACTATTTTATTTATTTTTTGCTTTTACAAAGTTCTAAACTGGCATTATTGATAGCAGTGTAATCTACCACTCTTTTCCCTTCTGACTGTCAGTAGTCATAAAAGTGGTGTACTTTAAAAGATGGGGCCTATTGATTCTTATACTCAGTTAATGAAAATACTTTCTCACTGCCTGAAATATTTGGGAATGTTGGCAAGAAATGTGACAAAAAAGATAAAGTATGATTAATACAATCTCAAACTTTGAAAATAAATTACTGTTACTTGAATTCTGACTGACCAATTTATAGAAAAACACTGAAGTAGGTGAGGACAGGAATTTTATATTGCTGACATTTTATGAAAATGTTTGTTATCAACTAAATCCTTGATGCTCTGTATCAGTTTATAATCTGAATGGAACACATAAATAATGAAAGATATGGTTTGGGAACTCTTGTTAAAAAGAATTTAAATCATATTTGTCTACCAATCTAGTGAAAACCAGTTTTACATATTTGGATGAAAGGTTCAGAATAAAATTTGTTGTGCAGAGTGAGATCAAACTGAAAAAAAAAATTGTTTAAAAATTACACCTGATGAAATTTAGAGCTGTGGTCACAATAATCTTGGAGAACAGACTCTGTCAAGCATGAGAAATGTGGCTGAGGGGATATGACACAAGTGTCATAATGCATTTTGGAAGTGAAGTACCTCATGATGGAGGCTGGACTGAAGTGAGAAGAAGAAAGTTACCTCTATGGGCATTTTAGTCAATATATATTTCAGGAAACTAGAAGGTATTAGAGAAATGTATTAAAACCTTCCAGTAAAGAGAGATGCAGAAGAGCAACTGTGTTTTAACAAAGCCCTGTTCTCTAAAGGCCACATTTGATTGTTATATTGTTTGCTTTTTCAGTGGAGACTGAAGAGTGTCTCTATAAAATATACCTTACAGCTTCTTTATTTTTAGCTCTTTCATATGAACTGCCAAATTTTTCACATACTTGTGGTGGAATTTTCCTTAGATTTTAATATCAAACTGTGTAGAGCTGCCCTTTATATTTTCAAAAATAGTTACACATTGATTCTTTTTTTTTTTTAATTAATTAATTAATTAATTTATTTTTGGCTGGGTTGGATCTTTGTTGCTGCCCGAGGGCTTTCTCTAGTTGTGGCGAGCGGGGGCTACTCTTCATTGCGGTGCGCGGGCTTCTCACTGCAGTGGCTTCTCTTGTTGCAGAGCACGGGCTCTAGGCGTGCGGGCTTCAGTAGTTGTGGCTCGTGGGCTCAGTAGTTGTGGCTCGCAGGCTCTAGAGTGCAGGCTCAGTAGTTGTGGCGCACGGGCTTAGTTGCTCCGCGGCATGTGGGATCTTCCCGGACCAGGGCTTGAACCCGTGTCCCCTGCATTGGCAGGCGGATTCTTAACCACTGCGCCACCAGGGAAGCCCTACACATTGATTCTTGATTTCAATTTTATTCTTACTATGGATAAATATAAATATTTTTGCACTTCCAGTTATGGTAATGTCTGCAATATCTAATTTGTTTTAATTTTAGCCTATTCTCCCACTTCCAATTCATCACCATCTTGTTGCTTATATTGTATGTGTGAGAGAGAAGAACAAAAGGAGAGACAGAGACAGAAAGACGGAGAGAGATATTTCCCATGTGTAAACTCATATGTATATTCACACAGACACACACACACTTCATCCTCCTCTCTTGCTCTCCACCACTTCTCTGACTATATACTTCCATAGTGTGTTTGTGTCACCTGCACCCAGGGTACTCTCCACAATGCAGCAAGTGTGATACATATTTTTTACTGGAAATATCATCATATATTTTCCATGTGTACTATAATACACTTCTTATTGGTTTTAGTTTAAAAGTCAAAGTTCTTAACTAAACCTGCAATACTTTGTCTTTTCACCCCTGCCTAAATCACCAGTCTCATCTTTCAACACTCATTCCTCTCCCTCTCAACACTCTGGCCAAAATGTCTTTTAATTTTATAAGCGTGCTGCATTCTGCTCTGTTCATGACCATTGCATATGGGTTCCTTTTCCCAAGACATTATTCCTGAGGTCTATGCTTGGCTGACATCTACTGTGCTATTAAGTCTCGAAGAGTCTCAGGATCTTCCTTTATGTGGCCTCAAAAAATACAGCGTGTCCCCTTCGTGGCTGATGTGGCCATCTTTTCCAGCTTCTTTTTCTCACTACCATGGCAAATGACTGAGGATAGAGACTTGCCATTTCTGTCCTTCACATTATTCCTAGGACTACTTCATTGATCAGCATATTGCTTAAACATGTTTGTTGCCGAAAGGAATAAACATGATGTGGAGCTATCCATGGTTAGACGTGAAGTGTTCCATTTAACCCCTTTCCCTCTTTCTCATGGGTACTGCAATCCAAATGGGCATTGCTAAACTGTCACAGTACCCATGCTTCTACCTAATGGCTATTATTACTCCAACTTAATAAACTCTACTCCTTTGAAGCTCCTGTAATTAAATCGTACGTGCAACTTCGGCATTGCCACCTATTGAACTCCTGTGGAGAGTCCATGGTTTATTATGGTTTTAGCACATGGTTTACAGTTTACCTTTTCAACCAGATGCCTGTTGCTAGCCTAGGTATTTGCATGTCCATCATCATGGACAGAGTGAGACATATACTCTTGCCTTTGCTTTTCTCTTTGCCTTGCTTGAATTCTATTATCCAGAATCATCTTCCTTCTTCAGCAAATTCCCTAAAATCACTGCTATTTTTTCCAAAATCGATTCAGCCATTCTTTTGTATTAAAGTAGTTTAATTCCACTCAAGAATATTTTATAAGCTGGAATTTATTACATGATAATATTAATAATAGCTGCATTTACTATATGCCAGGCCAGTTAATCTTCACAATAACCCTATGAGGTAAATGTCTTTTATCACTACATTCAACAAAATTTCCAGTTTCACTTGTCCATTTGAGTGCATTTCTCTTATTGAATGCATTCATTCACTATTTGCTACAATGATTTTCATACACTTTCTCTCATGGGATCCCTCAACCTTATCTCTGCCCCACTACTCTCAGTGGATGACCTTTCCTCATCTTTCACTGACTGATTTCAAGCCACCCAATGGAACACCTCCACCCTCCTGCCACATGTCTCTCCAGCATCTCTGCAGGTACTCTATCCTTCCCTCCCATTATAGTGGCAGAATTGCCTCTACCAGTCAGGGGAAAACTACTCTGCATGTGTCCTGAAGCCTATCCTCTTCTCTCCATGTAACTTGCCTTCTACAGAATATCGATTATTCTTCCCCATTCTTTTATACAATTCACTTTTTCCTGTCTCCTGGTCCTTTTTTTTTTTTTCAACTTCCAGTATCTTTTCTTTTTCCTAGAAGCTGGATACAATTAACTCCAGCAGGGCAGTGCTCAAAACTATTGAAGCCTAACGCTTTAGGTTCTACTACTTTAATATTTGTAAATGCGAGAATGCACATTCCAAGAACTGCAAACTAAAATTTGACATTATACCAACAAGTTTACTCAATACTGATGTAATTATACAGAAGCCTAAATATATCACTCAAACTTTAATATTACAGAATTTGGCCTTCTAAGTCATCTTACATATAAACAAAGTTACTCTTTGCTTATCTGTCCTAACCTATGAAACGTTGCACCAACAGACTCTTCCCATAGTTCTTCACTATGTACTTAAACAGGTGATGCCTCCCACTTCGGCAAGGTGAAAAAAATCGAAATCCCTATGCAAAAAAAAATGTTAACTCAGAATTACCAAATTCTGAAGTTACAGCTGATGGTACACCATAAATAAGTTTTGGGAAACTCCTGTTAAAGTCTTTTACCTAAATAGGACTATAGGAAGTTACAATGGTGACCAAAAGAAGACACAGGTTCTTCATTAAAATTTGTTTTAATGGGTCTCAAAGTTCTGTGACAGATTTTTGGTCAAGTTGTTTCCATTAGAAAGTACTGATTTTAAAAACTAATAACTTAAAATAGTCACACACACGCACACACATGTAAATGGCCCACAAGACATTCTCCTTTCCTTCTGAAGGTTTTACGATGTGTTTTATCATTAACCAGTCTTTTACTATTAAACTTAAATGGCCAACTGAGACAAACAGTTCTGAGACTGTTCTTCTACCACTGATTAAGACATGGGTGGCAGGGATTGGGGATAATATTCATTTAACCTTCTGAGCTTTTTGGACAGACTTGGTGACCTTACCAGCTCTAGCTGTCTTCTTGTCCACTGTTTTGATGACACCCACAGCTACCATGTCTCATGTCACCAACACGAAAGTGCCCCTGAGGAGGATTGTCACAGAAGCTCTCAACACACATGGGCTTGCCAAGAACCATATCAATGGTGGTGGAATCACCACATTTCAAGAATCTGGAAGCATCTTCTAGCTTTTTCCCAGAACAACAATCAACCTTCTCATTCAGCTCAGCAAACTTGCAAGCAATTTAAGCTGTGTGACAATACAGCACAGGTGCATATTCAGCACTGGTCTGGCTGGAATTGTTCAATATAATCACCTGAGCAGTGAAGCCAGCTGCTTCCATTGGTGGGTCATTTTTGGTGTCACAAGGCACACTGCTACAATGGACATCTTTGACAGACATGTTCTTGATATTGAAGGCCATGTTGTCCCCAGGAAGAGTTTCACTCAAAGGTTCATGGTGCATTTCAATAGAGTTTACTTCAGTTGTAACACTGACTGGAGCAAAGGTGACCACCAATGCTGGATTTGAGAACACCAGTCTCCACTCAGCCCACATGGATAGTACCTATACCAACAATTTTATAGATGTCTTAGAAGGGCAGACACAGGGCTTATCAATTGGATGAGTTGGTGGCAGGATGCAATCCAGAGCTTCAAGTAGCATGGTTCCACAGGCATTGCCACCGTAATGGGTAGCTTTTTAATCCCTTGAACCAAGGCATGTTAGCACTTGGTTCCAGCTTGTTGTCACCATTTCAACTAGAAATTGGCACAAATACTGCTCTGTTGGGGTTGTAGCCAATTTTCTTAATGTAAGTGTTGACCTCTTAAAGATTTCCTTGTATCTTTCCTTGTATCTTCTGGCTGTAGGGTGGCTCAGTGGATCCATCTTGTTAACACCAACAATTAGTTGTTTCACACCCAGTGTGTAAGCCAGAGGGGCATGCTCACAGATCTGCCCATTCTTAGAGATACCTGCTTCAAATTCACCATCACCATCAGCAACAATCAGGACACCGCACAGTCAGCCTGAGATGTACCTGTAATCATGTTTTTGATAAAGTCTCTGTGTCCTGGGGCATCAATGATGGTCACACAATACTTGTTGGTCTTGAATTTCCACAGGGAGATATCTATCAATAGTGATACCAAGCTCAGTTTCAGCTTTCAGTTTATCCAAGACCCAGGCATACTTGAAGGAGCTCTTTCCCATATCAGCAGGCTCCTTCTCAAATTTTTTGATGGTTCTTTTGCTGATCCCACCACATTTGTAGATCAGATGGCCAGTAGTGGTAGACTTGCCTGAGTCTACATGTCCAATGATGATGATGTTAAAATGAGTTATTTCCTTTCCCATTTTGCCTTAGATTTAGCAGTGGGTTTCATGACACCTGTGTTCTGGTGGCAAACCCATTGTGAAAAAGCCCTCCTATTCCTTTTAATCAATATTCAATATTCAAACATGGGCTGATTGCTCCCAAATTTAAAAAAAGAAAGGAAAAGAAGATTCATCAGACACCATGTTCTCTTCCAGCTCCCTTTCACTGACAGCTAAGTTCAAAGAGAAACTGACCATACCCATAATTTCTATTTCTCCATCTCTCATGTCTCTACCTCTGCTCTTACATGTCATATTTCCCCAAGACCTTCATTTTTCACTCTGACTGCTCACTTAGATGATTTAATCTCCCCACAAGTTGTCAAAAATAGTCAACTCTATTATATTGACTCTGAGCTGTAAATTTCTTTCATATTTAACATCAAAAAGGTAATTCATTTTTAGATTAACTGCATGTCATATTTCTACTGGCAATTTTTTTTATTGTTTCTTTCTGTGTGGTACAAAAATAATGGTGCATATTACAAATATAGCATCTTCTATATGAAGAAAGACAGAATTTGCATAAGCAAACATATATTGATTCTCCTCTCAATTCCAAACCTGTATCTGAGCAATAGTTACATGCAACTTTTCCTCAACATTTGTAGATGGAGTTCTCTAAAGCATCTTGTGTTCATCAAATAAAAAAGGAAATCTGTGGAGTACATTAATTACATATGCTCCAACTCTAGTTTTTACCATTAAAAAGAAGCCTTGATTTTTCAGAAATTTGGGAGTGATTATCAATATTCGTCTTAAATACACATTCAGTCATTTGGTACGTTTTACCTCGTAAACAATTATTAGTAAAACTAACATTTATTAAGGAATTCATGTACTAACACTTTAGGCTCTTTGCATGCATTACCTTAGTTTTATTAGAAAACAAAACAAAAACAAAAACTAAGAGTTTGGTACCACTGTCATCCTCAATTTACATATAAGGGAACTGAGACAGAATCTTCCAAAGCTACTTAGCTAGTTAAGTGGGAGTCCAAAATTTGATTTAAATACCTTAGGATCTGTGCTCTGTTAATTTTTCTTTTTCTCACATTTTTCATGAAATTCATTAGAAAATCCACTCTTAACTCCTTCTATTAACTGTGTACACTGCATACAAGCAATCTTTTAAAAGGACAAATTGAATTGCTGATGTTTCTCTTGCTTAAATTCTTTAATTTGTTTCCATTTAAAATACAGTCTAAAATTCTTATCATAATCTCCAAAACTCTTCCTTACCAGGTCTGTCTCTCTTTTAAGTTAATTACATAGTATCATAGTATGGTAGGCAAAATAATGACCCTCCCAAAGATTTCCATGTCCTAATTCCTGGAACTTGTGAATATGTTAGGTTACATGGCAAAGGAGGAAATTAAAGCTGCAGTTGGAATTAAGGTTGCTAATCAACTGACTTTAAAATAAATACATTATCCTATATTATCGCAGTGGGGCAAATGTGATCACAAGGGTGATTACATTAAAATAGAAAAGAGAACCAGAGAAATGTCAGTGTGAGAAATACTGACATTGGTAGCATTGAAGATAAGGGAATTGAACAATGCATCAAGGACTACAGGCAGCCTCTAGATGCTGGAAAACACAAGGAAACAAACTCTCCCATAGAAATTCTAGGAAGAATGCAGATGTGTCAATATCTTGATTTTAACTCAATGTGACTCATTTAGGAATTCTGATCTTCATAAATGCAAGATAATAAATTTGTATCATTTTAAGCCATTCAGTTTGTGGCAATTTGTTACAACAGCAATAAGAAACACATGGTGATATTTCTTTCAAGCATTCATTTATTCCTTCAGTTATTCTTTGAACAGGTGTATGTGCAGTTGCTATTATTAGAAACTGCATATTCAGTCATTTAAAGAAATACTCCAGGGCTTCCCTGGTGGCGCAGTGGTTGAGAGTCTGCCTGCCAGTGCAGGGAACACGGGTTCGAGCCCTGGTCTGGGAGGATCCCACATGCCACTGAGCAGCTGGGCCCGTGAGCCACGGTTGCTGAGCCTGCGCGTCTGGAGCCTGTGCTCCGCAACAAGAGAGGCCGCGATAGTGAGAGGCCCGTGCGCCGCGATGAAGAGTGGCCCCCGCTTGCTACAACTAGAGAAAGCCCTCGCATAGAAACGAAGACCCAACACAGCCATAAATAAATAAATTAAATTAATTTAAAAAAATGCTGGTAAAAGTATTTAAAAAATAAAAATGAAATACTCCAATTTTCTCAGATATATATATTTTCTAAAATATATTGAATTTATTTTAAATAGATATATGAAATAAAAGGACATATGGGGATATATGTATATGTATAGCTGATTCACTTGTTATAAAGCAGAAACTAATACACCATTATAAAGCAATTACACTCCAATAAAGATGCTAAAAATATATATTAAATGAAAAGAAAAAGATGCTAGCATGCCTGTAACAGTAAAGATTTTGGTACATGGATCCACACTGAGAACTTGATGAAATGTTAGAATCATTCACCCCCTCTTGCCTTGTCTCTGTGGCAAGTTTGCTCTTGTGCTAAAAGCTCCAACAAAAAAGAATGAGACAGAATAGCATATGTGTTCTCTGGGAATGTAGAAAGAAGAAAAATTTAGTATCAAAGCGATGTGGAATATGAACATAGATACGCCCATGTGTTTAAAGGAAATACTAATGTTTAACAATGGGTAAATTTTTCAAGTCTTAATTTAGAAGATTGTCCAGTACATACTTATAAAACAACTAGTAGCAAGCACATATAGGGTTATCTATATATTCCTGTATTTTAATAGTTTTCTAACAGTCAATTGTGTCAATTGATAGAAAGCCATGTTTCATTATTTTACAAACTTAAATGGATTCATTTCTTTTGGTAATTGAACTCAGCAATTGAAATGATGGGAGAAATAATAACAAAACTGAATTTTTATATTCCCCCCTTCCCTATTTTCTTTTTAGACTATAATCAGTACATGACAAAAAATAAATAACTTTATAGATTCTTTTTTTTTGAATCTTATTTTTTTATACAGCAGGCTCTTATTAGTTATCTATTTTATACATGTTAATGTATATATGTCAAGCCCAATCTCCCAATTCATCCCACCCACCACCCACGCCCTGCTTTCCCCCCTTGGTCCATACGTTTGTTCTCTACATCTGTGTCTCTCTTTCTGCCTTGCAAACCAGTTCATCTGTACCATTTTTCTAGATTCCACATATATGCACTAATATATATTTGTTTTTCTCTTTCTGACTTACTTCACTCTGTGTGACAGTCTCTAGGTCCATCCACATCTCTACAAATGACCCAATTTTGTTCCATTTTATGGTTGACTAATATTCCATTGTATATATGTACTACATCTTCTTTATCCATTTGTCTGTCGATAGGCATTTAGATGGCTTCCATGACCTGGCTACTGTAAATAGTGTTACAAGGAACACTGGGGTGCATGTGTCTTTTTGAATTATGGTTTTCTCTGGGTACATGCCCAGTAGTGGAATTGCTGGGTCATATGGTAATTTGAGTTTTAGTTTTTTTAAGGAAACTCCATACTGTTCTCCATAGTGGCTGTATCAATTTACATTCCCACCAACAGTGCAAGAGGGTTCCCTTTTCTCCACACCCTCTGTAGCATTTGTTGTTTGTAGATTTTCTGACCATGCCCATTCTAACCAGTGTGACGAGATACCTCTTTGTAGTTTTGATTTGCATTGTTCTAATCATTAATGATGTTGAGCAGCTTTTCATGTGCCTCTTGGCCATCTGTATGTCTTCTTTAGAGAAATGTCTATTTAGGTCTTCTTCCCATTTTTTGATTGGGTTGTTTGTTTTTTTAATATTGAGATGCATGAGCTGTTTATATATTTTTGAGATTAATCCTTTCTCTGTTGATTCATTTGAAAATATTTTCTCCAAATCTGAGGGTTGTCTTTTTGTCTTGTTTAGAGTTTCCTTTGTTGTGCAAAAGCTTTTAAGTTTCATTAGGTCCCATTTGTTTATTTTTGTTTTTATTTCCATTACTCTAGGAGGTGGGTCAAAAAAGATCTTGCTGTATTTTATGTCAAAGAGTGTTCTTCCTATGTTTTCCTCGAAGAGTTTTATAGTGTCTGGCCTCACATCTAGGTCTTTAATCCACTTTGAGTTTATTTTTGTGTATGGTGTTAGGGAGTGTTCTAATTTCATTCTTTTACATGTAGCTGTCCAGTTTTCCCAGCACCACTTGTTGAAGAGACTGTCTTTTCTCCATTGTATATCCTTGCCTCCTTTGTCATAGATTAGTTGACCATAGGTGTGTGGGTTTATCTCTGGTCTTTGATCCTGTTCCATTGAACTATATTTCTATTTTTGTGTCAGTACCACACTGTCTTGATTACAGCTTTGTAGTTCAGTCTGAAGTCAGGGAGTCTGATTCCTCCAGGTCCATTTTTTCCCCTTAAGATTGCTTTGTCTATTCATGGTCTTTTGTATCTCCATACAAATTTTAAGATTTTCTGTTCTACTTCTGTAAAAAATGCCATTGGTAATTTGATAGGGATTGCATTGAATCTGTAGATTGCTTTGGGTAGTATAGTCATTTTCACAATGTTAATTCTTCTAGTCCAAGAACATGTTATAGCTCTCCATCATCTGTGTCATCTTTGATTTCTTTCATCAGTGTCTTATAGTTTTCTGAGTACAGGTCTTTTACCTCCTTAGGTAGATTTATACCTAGGTATTTTATTCTTTTTGTTTCAATGGTGAATGGGATTGTTTCCTTAATTTCTCTTTCTGATTTTTTGTTGTTACTGTATAGGAATGCAAGAGATTTCTGTGCCTTAATTTTGTATCCTGGAACTTTTACCAATTCATTGATTAGCTCTAGTAGTTTTCTGGTGGCATCTTTAGGATAATCTATGTATAGTATCATGTCATCTGAAAACGGTGACTGTTTTACTTCTTTTCCAATTTGTATGCCTTTTATTTCTTTTTCATCTCTGATTGCTGTGGCTAGGACTTCCAAAACTATGTTGAATAAGAGTGGTGAGAGTGGACAGCCCTGTCTTGTTGCTGATCTTAGAGGAAATGCTTTCAGTTTTTCACCATTGAGAATGATGTTTGCTGTGGGTTGGTCATGTATGGCCTTTATTATGTTGAGGTAGGTTCCCTCTATACCCACTTTCTGGAGAGTTTTTGTCATAAATGAGTGTTCAATTTGGTCAAAAGCTTTTTCTGCATCTATTGAGATGATCATATGGTTTTTATTCTTCAGTTTGTTAATATGGTGTATCACATTGATTGATCTGCATATATTGAAGAATCCTTGCATCCCTGGGATAAATCCCACTTGATCATGGTGTATGATCCTTTTAATGTGCTGCTGGATTCTGTTTGCTAGTATTTTGTTGAGGATTTTTGCATTATATTCATCAGTGATATTGGTCTGTAATGTTCTTTTTATTGTAGTATCTCTGTCTCGTTTTGGTATCAAGAGTGACGGTGGCCTCGTGGAATGAGTTTGGGAGTGTTCCTTCCTCTGCAATTTTTTGGAAGAGTTTGAGAAGAATGGGTGTTAGCTCTTCTCTAAGTGTTTGATGGAATTCACCTGTGAAGCCGTCTGGTCCTGGACTTTTATTTGTTACGAATTTATTAATCACAGTTTCAATTTCATTACTTGTGACTAGTCTGATCATATTTTCTATTTCTTCCTGGTTCAGTCTTGGAAGGTTATACCTTTCTAAGAATTTGTACATTTCCTCCAGGTTGTCCATTTTATTGGCATAGAGTTGCTTGTCTCTTAGGATGCTTTGTATTTTTGCAGTGTCTGTTGTAACTTCTTTTTCATTTCTAATTTTATTGATTTGAGTCCTTTCCTTTTTCTTGATGACTCTGGGAAAGGTTTATCAATTTTGTTTATCTTCTCCAAGAACAAGCTTTTAGTTTTAATGATTTTTGCTATTGTTTTCTTTGTTTCTATTTCATTTATTTCTGCTCTGATCTTTATGATTTCCTTCTTTCTGCTAACTTTGGGTTTTGTTTGTTCTTCTTTCTCTAGTTCCTTTAGGTGTAAGGTTAGATTGTTTATTTGAGATTTTTCTTGGTTCTTGAGGTAGGATTGTATTGCTGTAAACTTCCCTCTTAGAACTGCTTTTACTGAATCCCATAGGTTTGGGATCGTGCTGTTTTCATTGTCATTTGTCTCCAGGTATTTTTGATTTCCTCTTCGATTTCTTCAGTGATCTCTTGTTTATTTAGTAACGTATTGTTTAGCCTCCATGTGTTTGTGTTTTTTACGTTTTTTTCCCTGTAATTGATTTCTATCTCACAGCGTTGTGGTCAGAAAAGATGCTTGATATGATTTCAATTTTCTTAAATTTACTGAGGCTTGATTTGTGACCCAAATGTGATCTATCCTGGAGAATGTTCCACGTACACTTGAGAAAAAAGTGTAATCTGCTGTTTTTGGATGGAATGTCCTATGAATATCAATTAAATCTATCTGGTCTATTATGTCATTTAAAGCTTGTGTTTCTTTATTAATTTTCTGTCTGGATGATCTGTCCATTGGTGTAAGTGAGGTGTTAAAGTCCCTCACTATTATTGTCTTACTGTTGATTTCCTCATTTATTGCTGTTAGCATTTGCCTTATGTATTGAGGTGTGCCTATGTTGGGTACATATATATTTATAATTGTTATATCTTCTTTTTGGATTGATCCCTTGATCATTATGTAGTGTCCTTCCTTGTCTCTTGTAACATTCTTTATTTTAAGTCTATTTTATCTGATATGAGTATTGCTACTCCAGCTTTCTTTTGATTTCCATTTGCATGGAATACCTTATTCCATTCCCTCACTTTCAGTCTGTATGTGTCCCTAGGTCTGAAGCTGGTCTCTTATAGACAGCATATATATGGGTCTTGTTTTTGTATCCATTCAGCTAGCCTGTGTCTTTTGGTTGGAGCATTTAATCCATTCACATTTATGGTAAGTATCAATATGTATGTTCCTATTACCATTTTCTTAATTGTTATGGGTTTGTTTTTGTAGGTCTTTTTTCCTCTCTTGTGTTTCCCACTTAGAGAAGTTCCTTTAGCGTTTGTTATAGAGCTGGTTTGGTGGTACTGAATTCTCTTAGCTTTTGCTTGTGTGTAAAGCTTTTGATTTCTCTGTTGAATCTGAATGAGATCCTTGCTGGTTAGAGTAATCTTGGTTGTAGGTTCTTCCCTTCCAACACTTTAAATATATCATGCCACTCCCTTCTGGCTTGTAGAGTTTCTGCTGAGAAATCAGCTGTTAACCTTATGGGAGTTCCCTTGCATGTTATTTGTCATTTTTCCCTTGTTGCTTTTAATAATTTTTGTCCATTCAATTACTATGTGTCTTGGTGTGTTTCTCCTTGAGTTTATCCTGCCTGGGACTCTCTGTACTTCCTGGACTTGGGTGGCTATTTCCTTTCCCAGGTTAGGGGATTTTCGACTATAATCTCTTCAAATATCTTCTCAGGTCCTTTCTCTCTCTCTTCTCCTTCTGGGATCCCTATAATGTGAATGTTGGTGCTTTTTATGTTGTCCCAGAGGTCTCTTAGGCTGTCTTCATTTCTTTTCATTCTTTTTCTTTATTCTGTTCCATGGCAGTGAATTCCACCATTGTGTCTTCCAGGTCACTTATCCATTCTTCTGCCTCAGTTATTCTGCTATTGATTCCTTGTAGTGTAATTTTCATTTCAGTTATTGTTTTGTTCATCTCTGTTTGTTTGTTCTTTAATCCTTCTAAGTGTTTGTTCTTTAATTCTTCAAGGTCTTTGTTAAACATTTCTTGCATCTTCTCGATCTTTGCCTCCATTCTTTTTCTGAGCTTCTGGATCATCTTCACTATCATTATTTTGAATTCTTTTTCCAGAATATTGCCTATCTCCACTTTATTTAGTTGTTTTTCTGTGGTTTTATCTTTTTCCTTCAACTGGTACATAGTCCTCTTCCTTTTCATTTTGTCTATCTTTCTGTGAATGTGGTTTTCGTTCCACAGGTTGCAGGATTGTAATTCTTCTTGCTTCTGCTGTCTGCCCTCTGGTGGATAAGGCTATCTAAGAGGCTTGTGCTTGCTTCTTGATTGGAGGGACTGGTGGTGGATAGAACTGGGTGTTGCACTGGTGGGCAGACTCAGTAAAACTATCAAATTTTCTGCTGATGGGTGGGGTTAAGTTCCCTCTCTCTTGGTTGTTTGGCCTGAGACGACCCAGCACTGGAGGCTACAGGCTCTTTGGTGGGGCTAATGGCAGATTCTGGAAGGGCTCATGCCAAGAAGTACTTCCCAGAACCTCTGCTGCCAGTGTCCTTGTCCTCACAGTGAGCCACAGCCACCTCCCACCTCTGCAGGAGACCCTCCAACACTAGCAGGTAGGTCTAGTTCAGTCTCCTATGGGGTCACTGTTTCTTCCCCCTGGGTCCTGATGTGCACACTACTTTGTGTGTGCCCTCCAAGAGTGGAGTCTCTGTTTTCCCAGGTCCTGTCAAAGTCCTGTAATCCAATCCCGCTAGCCTTCAAAGTCTGATTCTCTGGGAATTCTTCCTCCCATTGCCAGACCCCCAGGTTGGGAAGCCTGACGTGGGGCTCAGAACCTTCATTCCAGTGGGTGGACTTCTGTGGTATAATTGTTCTCCAGTTTGTGAGTCACCCATCCTGTAATTATGGGATTTGATTTTTTTGTGATTGCACCGCTCCTACCGTCTCTTTGTGGCTTCTCCTTTGTCTCTGGATGTGGGGTATCTTTTTTGGTGAGTTCCAGTGTCTTCCTATCGAAGACTGCTCAGCAATTAGTTGTAATTCCAATGCTCTCACAAGAGGGAGTGAGTGCACGTCCTTCTACTCTGCCATCTTCATCTTCAAGACAATGACATGAATATTTTGAGATAAGGAAAAAATAACGACATCACCTCTAATTTTATTTCAGACTATGCAATATGTAAAGCAATTCCATTTCTACAACAGATAAAACTGAATAAAAACAGTGTTAAAAATGAACAAAATAAACCTGAATAATACTACAAAATTATACTATGCTTCTCTAATGTCTCTAATAAGGAAACTAGGGTATTTCCTGTATTTTACAATAGAATATTAAATTAATGACAGGTTTATTTGTCTATAATAAAGGAAAATAAAGGAACCATAAAATTTTTATATTGTTAGCAAAGTACATTTACTGTTTAATGTTAGTGTTTTTTGGCTTCTGCAGTGATTCAGCCACATTGATAACCATTATAGAGCTTTATAATTTGATTTAAACTGATGTAAGTTAAAATGACGAAATCTCTATTAAATGGTGCATTTTTAACCAACTGAATTCTTATCCTTAAATATATATATACATTTTAATTTTGAAAAAAATTTATTTATTCTCATCACTGTCATTTCAACTATATATTAGTTATTCTACAACTTACTTGTTAAACTTTATGATTTGTCTGAAAATGAGATTGTACTTTAAGTCAATTTCACATTTCAGTAGTTGGCATATAGTAGGGGTTTAACAAATTGCAACAATAATAGTAATAGTGGTAGTAGTTATAGAAGTGGTAATAACAGGAGTATTTTTGGTATTTATCATCAGTGTTTTATAATATGCTTTATGTTAACCAATGAGGTTATATACTACAGCATATACTATGGTGTTTACCATTATTCCCTGCAAATTGTAAAAGTTATCAAGAAACAATTATGTGGTTTGAATAGATTAAGATAAAATTTTTCAGAACTATAGTTTATAATAAATAAAATTTTAATAACACCTCATTCTTACTATATGTATACTATTGTGCTAAATGCTAACTAAGCAAATTGACAGTTTTAGGCAAATGATCTGATCAATATCAAACCAAACATCTCTAGGTTCAGCTAAGGAAACAAAAGAGATCACTTAGTGAACACTTCATCTGCCTGGAGGCCCTACTAAAGATTCTGATTCTGATTCCATGACTCAGGATAAATTAGGTGCCCTATACTCTTTTCTTTCCCAGCATAGGTTATATTCTAGCTTGTTTTTCTCCAAAAGAGAAAATTCAAGCTCTCGTGTCTCTTTCTCCACAAGTAAAATATATTAGGGGTGGTTTTACACTCTCCCCCATTTTCCTCTAATTAGGAAAATAACCTGGGTTATCTTATATATAAAAGATTTTTAACTTTATTTTCTTTTTCCTCTCAGGTTTATTGAGGTATAAGTGATATATAACACTGATATGGGGTTCTTGTTGAAGAAAGTAGGAGAGATATTATTGCTACATAGGGAGCCTCTATAAAAAAATTTCTACATTTTATTTGATGCTCTATCCATGATTTCAGGACCTGAGCACTTAGTGGTATTCAGTAAATGTCTATGAGGAATGAACAAATAAGTGAATATCCAGATTCCAAGAGAGATTCTAAGCTGTAGACACACCTCTTAGTTGGAAGCCTCTTAAACACACTGACACATCTAGACCTCAGGATTATTAATGCACCACATGATACCTTATTGATTTATGAAATCAATTTAGTGGGTTGCGATTACATTTTTAAAAATTAGAGGAGCACTGAGTAAACAAACAACAGAATGCATATCATGTTGGATTGTTTCTTATAAAAATGTTTGTTATACATAGCTGATATTTTTCCTGGTTCATAATGCCCCAAGGTGAAAAATCAAACAAAAGAAATAACCACAAAAAGGTGTCATCCTGCTTCAGGAAAATACTAAATTCCCCAACTAGTTCTTTCATTATAAAATGAGTCCTGCAGTTCATCAGCAACAGATCCAATATACACTGCTACACATTTCTTAACTTATAAATGTGTATGTGAGTGCATACATGTGGAAAATACCTATCTATGAAAGGATATTATATTTGTTTTAATACAAGTCTTTCTAGTATTTTCTGCAAAGCCAATAACATTTTGCTGTATATATAACTTAAGTTTCCACTTAGGCAAATTCTTTTCACCTGACTGCAAAATAATCAAATGCAACAAGTCTTTGGGCTTCCCTGGTGGCGCAGTGGTTGAGAATCTGCCTGCCAATGCAGGGGACATGGGTTCGAGCCCTGGTCTGGGAAGATCCCACATGCCACGGAGCAACTAGGCCCGTGAGCCACAACTACTGAGCCTGCGCGTCTGGAGCCTGTGCTCTGCAACAAGAGAGGCCACGATAGTGAGAGGCCCGCGCACCGCGATGAAGAGTGGTCCCCACTTGCCACAATTAGAGAAAGCCCTCGCACAGAAACGAAGACCCAACACAGCCATAAATAAATAAATAAATAAATAAAAGAACTTGAATTTCAAAAAAAAAAAGTCTTCGATTTCAAAAAGTTTGTGTTCATTAATGGAGAAATACTGTTTGTGTAAATGACACATCCAGTGACTAGAATTAAAAGGAACATTATACCAGAAATGATCTAATGTGGATAGACAATTAGATAGAAGTGGATTTAAATTAACCCCATTTCATCTATTATAGAGTTTAGCGATTTTATGAAATCGATGGTGTTTTCATGTCACAAAATAATTTACATTCACTTTTGTTTCTTTTGAGGTGAACTAGATAGTTTTGGGCGTTTTTTCTTTGTTTGTTTCTTATCTGTATCATTTGAAAGAAAATAATAGTTACTGATTATTAAGCACTTCAGCCAACTCAAGCACTGTTCGAAGAGAATTAGTTTATTTAAACTCCACCAAACCCTACAAGATGGATTCTGTTGTTATACTCATTTTACCAAAGGGACAATAAAGTTGAGAGGGATTAAATCACTAGCCCAAGTTAACACAACAGAAAGATGCAGCGTTTGGGCTGGAACGCAAGTCTCCATAACCAGATAGTCCATAATATTCTTTTTTTTTTTTTTTTTTTTTACTGCTATTAACTATTGTTTTTTAATATATATCTACTATCTGGTAGGTATTTTTATGAGCATGAGCTTTAATATTTAGAAGAATTCTGTGAGGGAGTACCTCCAATAGAAAACATTTTTCTGTGTTGTTCATCATTGTTTGTTTGCGGTTTACTACTTCTAGTTCCTTGTTAAACAGTTCTTTTATTTTCTACATTCTATTTCCAAGATTTTGGATATTTTTACTATCATTACTCTGAATTCCTTTTCAGGTAGACTGCCTATTTCCTCTTCATTTGTTTGGTCTGGTGGGTTTTTACCTTGCTCCTTCATCTGCTGTGTGTTTCTCTGTCTTCTCATTTTGCTTAACTTACTGTGTTTGGGGTCTCCTTTTCGCAGCCTGCTTATGTTTTCTTTGAGGATATTTAGGGTTTTAGGACTTACATTTAAGTCTTTAATACATTTTGAGCTTACTTTTGTATATGGTGTGAGAAAGTAGTCCAGTTTGATTATTTAACATGTAGCTGTCCAGTTTTCCCAGCACCATTTATTGAAGAGGGTGTCTTTTCCCCACTATATATTCTTGATTGCTCTGTCATAGATTGATTGACCATATACATATAGGTTCATTTCTGTACTCTCTATTCTGTTCCATTGATTCATTTGAATGTTTGGTGCCAATGCAATACTGTTTTGATTACTGTAGCTTTATCGTATGGTTTGAAATCAGGGATGATGCTACTTCCAGCTTTGTTCTTCTTTCTCAAGATTGTTTTGTCTATTTGGGGTCTTTTGTGTGTCCATAAAAATTTTAGAATTATTTGTTCTAATTCTGTGAAAAATGTCATTGGTA
The DNA here is from genome assembly GCF_949987535.1 of Balaenoptera acutorostrata. Lineage (NCBI taxonomy): Eukaryota > Metazoa > Chordata > Mammalia > Artiodactyla > Balaenopteridae > Balaenoptera > Balaenoptera acutorostrata. Next base: position 83,011,613 of record NC_080068.1, read on the forward strand.
TTTTATTAGGGATTACACTGAATGTGTAGATTTCCTTGGGTAGTACAGTCATTTTAACAAGATTGATTCATCCAATCCATAAGTACAATATATCTTTCCATCTGTTTTTATTTCTTTAACTTCTTTTATCAGTGTCTTATAGTTTTCTGAGTACAGGTCTTTTACCTCCTTAGGTATTTTATTATTTCTCACACAATTGTAAATGGGATTGTTTCATTAATTTCTTTTTGTGATAGAGTGTTGTTAGTGTTTAGAAACAAAGGCTTTCTGTAAGTTAATTTTGTATCTGTCAACTCATCTTTACTGTATTTATTGAGTTCTAGTTGGTTTTTGATGGTGTCTTTAGGATTTTCTATATATAGTATCACGTCATCTGCAAATGTTGATAGTTTAACTTCTTCCTTCCTAATTTGAGTGTCTTTTATTTATTTTTCTTGCCTGATTGGTGTGGCTAGAACTCCCAATACTATTTTGAAAAAAAGTGGTGAGGGTGGGCATTACTTCTCTTATTTCTAACCTTAGAGGAAATGCTTTGAGCTATTCACCATTGAGTATGATGTTAGCTATGGGCGTGTCATATATGACCCTTATTGTATTGAGGTATGGGTATTTATACCCACTCTGTGGAGAGTTTTTTCCATAAATGGATGTTGAATTATATCAAAAACTTCTTCTGAATCTATTGATATGATCATATGATTTTTATTCTTCAATTTGTTAAAGTAGCGTATCACACTGATTTACAGATGTTGAATCATCTTTATATCCCTAGGATAAATCCCTATTACTTTTGTTTTTTAACCTTCCTACTAGCTTCATAAGTGATTGATCTACAAACTTTACTGCATATTTTTCCCTTACCAATGAGATTTTTCCTTTTGTAATTTATTTATTTCTGGTGTGGTCTTTTCTTTTTCATAGAAAGTCCCTTTAACATTTCTTGTAAAGCCAGTTTGGTGGTGCTGAACTCTTATCTTTTGCTTATCTATAAAATTCATTATCTCTCCTTCAAATCTGCATGGTAGCTTTTCTGACTAGAGTAATTCTTGGTTATAGCTTTTCCCCTTTCATCATTTTGAATATATTGTGCCACTCCCTTCTGGCCCATAGAGTTTCTTCTGAGAAATCACCTAATAGTCTTAAGTGAGTTCCCTTGTATGTAACTAGTTGCTTTTACCTTGCTGCTTTTAACATTCTCCTGTTATTTTTAGTATTTGCCATATTGATTACAATGTGTCTTGGTGTGGACTGCTTTGGGTTGATCTTGTTTGTGACTCTGTGCTTCCTGGACCTGGATGTCTGTGGAAGTTTTCAGCTATTATGTCTTCAAATATGTTCTCTGCCCATTTCTCTACTCTCCTTCTGAAACACCAATGATTTGAATGTTAGAATGCTTTGTGTTGTCCCAGAGATCTCTTAAACTATCCTCATTATTTCATATCCCACTTTCTTTTTTCTGTTCAACTTCAGTGATTTACGTTACTCTGTCTTCCAGTTTGCTGATCGGTTCCTTTGTGTCATCTAATCTACTGCTGATTCCTTCTAGTGTAATTTTTTAACATTTCAGCTATTGTATTCTTCAGTCCTGTTTGGTTCTTCTTCATATTTTCTAACTCTTTATTAAACTTCTCACTGTGTTCATCCATTCTTCTCTTGAGTTAGGTGAGCATCTTTATTATCACTACCTTGAACTCTTTATTGGGTATATTATCCCCACTTTGCTTAACTCTTCTTCTGAGGTTTTATCTTCTTCCTTTGTTTCGAAAATTTTTCTCTGTTGCCTCATTTTGCCTGTTCCTCTGCTTTTATTTCTGTGTATTAGGTAGGCTGGTTACATTTCCTGACCTTGGAGAAGTGACTTTATGTAGGACACATCCTTGGGGCCCAGCAGCACATTTCTCTCTGTTCAGCAGAGCTGTGTGCTCTAGGGGTGCCCTCTATGTGAGCTGTGTTTAGCACAGCTAAACACAGGTACTGTGGGTGAGCTGTGTTTAGCACAGCCAGGTATTGTGGGTGTTCTGGTAGGTATATGGCTGTTCCCCAGCCTGGTATGTTGCCAGGCCCTATCTAGTGCAAAGGCTGCCAGCTGATGGTGGGTGGGACCTGGTCCTGTCATGACTGACTGTGAGCCTCTGGGGTCCCACAGCTGGTGTCAGCCTCCTGGTAGGCATGGCTCGGGCCAGGTGAGTCCTGGGGCTAGTGCCCACCTACTGGTGAATGAGGCTGGGTCCAGGAGCTAGTTCCAGCCCATTAATGGGCAGAACAGGGCCTGCACTGGCTTGCTCCAAGAGGCCTGAGTTGTCCCAGAGTAGGTGTTTGCCCCCTGGTGGGTGGAACCAGATCCTAGGCCCTCTGATGGGCAAGGCCAGGTCCCTGCAAAGCTTAGGGTTTCAGAAGGACAGCTGCTGCTGGCCTGCTCTTGAGTGAGCCTGTGCTCTCACACAGCTTGCTGCTTGGCCTAGGGTGTCCCAGGACTGGTGTTCAGTGGCTGATGGGCCAGTCTGAGTCCTGGTGCTAATAAGCTAGAAGGAGGGTTCCAGAATGGCATTTCTAGCACCAGTGTCCTCATGGCAGAATGAGCTCCCTTAAATGGCTGCCATCAGTGTCTATGTCCCCAGGATGAGTCCCAGTCACCTCATACCCCTCTGGGAGGCTCTCCAAGATCAGCAAGTGGGTCTGACCCAGGCTCCTTTGAATTTACTTCTTCTGCCCTGGGTCTCAGAGCGTGTAATGTTTTGTGTGCTCCCTTTGGGCGCAGCGTCTCTGTTTCCTGCTGTCTGCTGGTTCTCTTGAAAGCAAGTCCTTCTGGCCTTGGGGTTCTGTTCTAGCAGTTCATCCTCCCAGTGTAGGACCCTTGGACTAGGGAGCTCAAGTGGGGCTCAGACCCCTCACTCCTTGGGGAGAAGCTCTGTAATTGTGATTATCTTTCCGCTTGTGCCTTGCCTACTCGAGGGTATCCATCTTGACTATACCATGTCTCCACCCCACCTACCTGTCTTGTTGTGGCTCCTCTTTTATATCCTTAGTTACAGATTATCTTTTCTGCTAGTCTTAATGTTGTTCTCATTGATAGTTGTTCTGTAAATAGCTGTAATTTTGATGTGCCTTTGGGAGGAGGTGAGCTCAGGATCTTCCTACTCTGCAATCTTGGTTACCTATCAAAGGCTTCCTACATTTTCACTGTTGCAATGCTCTTTTGAATATTTTTAAGAAAAGAGAGTAATCTATACTTTATTTTAATGTTTCCAAAAGTAAATCTATTTCTGAGATAACTGCTTGAACATTTATAAAATTGGTGTTCTCCAAATTTTTAATATTAAAAATCTTTTCCCCAAGATGTTTTTTCCTCTTCTGAAGTCCACAAACCTCTGAATGGTTTGTTACTTTTTACTAAAATGCTCTTTTTGCCATTTATTTAGCAGACCTTCTTCCAGATATCCAATTTACTGTGTGGAATATATATTTTATATTTATATCTTGCTTACATCACTGAGACAGTATTTGTTTTATTATTATTTATATATTTTGCTACCTAGCTAAAAAAACATTGCTTAATAAATGTGATGGTCCATTTTATGTGTCAACTTGACAGGGTAAAGGAATGCCCAGAGAGCTGGTAAAACATTATTTCTAGATGTGTCTGTGAAGGTGTTTCTGGAAGAAATTAGCATTTGAATTTGTAGACTGAGTAAAGAAGATCAACCTCATCAAAGCAAGTGGTCATCATCCAATCCATTGAGGGCTTAAATAGAACAAAAAGGTGGAAGAAGGGTGAATTTGCTCCCTGTTTGAGCTGGAACATCTATCTTCTCCTTCTCTCAGACATCCGGGCTACTGGTTCTCTGGCCTTTGGGTTTGGACTCGAAGTATGCGTCGGCTCTCCTGGTTCTCCAGCTTGCAGATGGCAGCTCATGGGACTTCTCAACCTCCATAAAATCATAAGCCAATCCCTCTTAATAAGTCTCTTTCTATATAGCTACATGTATTCTATTGGTTGTTTTTCTTTGGAGAACCCTGACTAATACAATAGGGCAGGGAGGTGCCTGCACTTATAACGTCATCTTGCCAAAATATTTTTACTTTAGTTAACTTAGTTATTTTAATAATTATGAAGGATGTCAAAAGAGCAGAAAATAGAGAGTAACAAACTCGGGAAACCCATTTGTGCAACATATAACAAATATAAAACTCTTGCATATATGCTTATGATTAATTTGCTTTTAATCTATAAAGCATCATAGATTACACTGAAGATCTACACCTCCCTGCAAATACAGACATCATACTCCCCTCCGTCACTCCACAGAAGTAACAAATATCCCAACGTATTTGAGCATCTCCTCCTCCCAAGTACTCGTAATTTTACTAATTACTCAAATGATCATAAAGAACATATAATAGACTTTAAAAATGTACATAAATGGTATAATGTTTTGCCAAAATTTAATTCAAAGTATACTTTCAGTATTTCTCTGTGTTTGTAATTACTATTTTTTATTTTATTCACCCTTTATTATATTTTTCAGGTTACATAAGAAGAGAAGAGAATGTGAAATGTAGTAGCATATTGCATTAGAAACATGGGCAAGGCATTTTTCATTCTGGGGTTGCCAATTTAGAATGAGTATTGGGAATATATTTTACTGAAGTCTCAAAATAAGGACAAAGAAACTACTTTTGTTTAAATGAATTGACTTGCTCATAAATGAAATTTAAGTGGAACCTTTTCTACTACAGAAGCCTACAATAAAATAAAGACTTAATTAGAGCAGCACTATGGAATTGTTTAGTTCTCATACATTTAAAAAATTGCTGCTATACAGAGTAAAGGCTTATTAGGGGTCTGTCATACAGAATACTCCATGCTGTGAGTAACTTAGAGGGATATGATGGGTTTTTCTTCACAAACTTGTAAGGAAGTTGTGAGTCAGAAATATGAAAAATATAAGAGAACTCTACTCAATGTAACTACAGATTTATTAGTTAATTATTTTTATGTGTGTGACTCAGAGAATCTCATTATTTTATAAATATATCTTGTAGAAGAAATTATAGTGATAAAAGCTTTAGCAAGAAATTATTGTTTTATATTCAACTTGAGGGGGGAATTGGGAAGTCAGTGGTTTCTGTGCTCTACTGTCAGTCTCTCTGTCATCTTCTTTTTATTTGTATTTGCCATCACATTTACCCATGCAACCAGTATTTGTTGAATGCCTGCTATGCATTAGTTCCTGTGGAAATAAATATTTATAGAACTCTTCAAATTGCTCACAGTCTACTGGACAAGGAGATACATTGATGTTTTCCTCTACATGGATTAAAAAAGTATCCTCATTAAAATATAAAATGTGAGCTCTATGGATTTACCTTGCCTACTGGAAAACATACCGTAGTTTCTTTATGAGAAAAGGAAGAACTAGGGCTCCCAGATCTCTAGAAAAGACAACTCCATCTTCAGTACCTACACCTACATTCCTAGTAGTGAAGGGTATGCCCCATCTAATCATTTTGTTCCTAGAAAGGGTCCTCTTGTCCCATCCTCCCTCTATAAGATATTCAAGATTTGCTGTGGTACCTACACTCTGGTAATCTCTTTATGATTTTTCCTCCTATTTTCCATCAGTCTCTATAAGAAATCCATATCATTCTTGGAACTACTACCTCCATTTTGCTTCAAAATATATCCCATTTACATCTGCCACACAGTCAGTAGAACATAGTTTAAGAGTGAAGAAAACAGACTGAAGTAGGGACAGTGAACCTATGTTCTAAGCTTGGTTTTACAACTTACAGTGCGACCACTTGAGTCTTTGTTGGACTTGTCTTCTCATTGCAAAGTGAAGATAATCTCTTTCTGCTCAATGGGTTGCTGTAAGGTAAATATGACATAATGAATATGAAGTTTTGGAAAATTCTTAATCACTATACAAAAATATAATCACTTTACAAATATGGACTATTAACAAGTATTAATATAAATTATAGTGTAGAATTTATTCTGAGAATTATATTCGGATCTGTAAATAATAGTCTCTTTGTATACATGATACAAACAAAATTGTCATAGGATCTACCTTTTAAATTAAAATAAAAGTTTTCAGAGAGTCAGTCAGAGATACAATGTGATCATTAACGGAGCTGTTACAGACTTTTTAATTGGAAAATGAAATAGTCATAGCCCTAGAGTACACTTGACACCTTGTTCATTATCTGAGACTTGATTTTGTGCTATAATTACTCTAGAGTTCCATTAAAGTTTCAGGCTTACCAAATGATTGAGCCAAATACGTGAATAAACCTGAAATACGTGCAAAGTGAATTCTTTGATAAATATATCCTGCTGATTTGGTTTCAAGGGAATCTGCGCTAATTTCAGGTCTTTTTTCATTGAATACCTAAGAGGCAGTCACTTGGAAAGAAGCATCAAAACATGTGCCTTGAGATAAGAAAATAGACTTTCAAAGTGCTAATTTATGACTTGTAATTAGCAGCAATGCCATTTACTCTGTGTGTTTCAGTCCCAGTAAAGTTTGAAACTCTTTCCAGTAACTCAAGACCATTAAATATCAACTGATTGCCTGAGATAAGTATTGTGGGAGAAAAACGGAAAAGAAAAAGAGAAAAGAAAAATGTGACCTCTGATGCTCACAAGGTTTCTAGTCAACCAGAAAGGAAAATGAAAGGAAAGTCATTAATGGAGCTCCAACTATTTTCCAGGAAATAGGAAAAGCACTATTCAATCTCATTTAATCCTTATAATCAAGTTTAGCAGAAGGATATTATAATCCTTCTCATTTAATTACCATAATCAAGTTTAGGAAGAGGATATTTTAATCCTTCTTTTGACGATAAATTCAGCTGAATGGTTCACATAAAATGACTTGTTGTGCATTTAATAAACATTGTCCAGAATCATACAATTTGTATATGGCAGAACTAATAGATGCTACCCTACAGTCTCTTAAAATAAGAGTTAAATAAACAAATACATACATACATGCTTATATAGCAGTGCTTTTAGCAACTGAAAGATATAGCAATGAACAAAGGAGGCAAATCCCTGCCCTCATGGAGTTACATTCTAGAGAGATAGACAGAAAATTACCATATATTTAAACAAATATGTGATGCAATTTTAGTTAGTCCATGGTGCTCTCAAGAAAAATAAAGCGAAGTATGTAAAGGGATTAGGATTGGTGGAAGTCATTTTAGAGTAGTTGGTTAAGGCCTTTCTGAAGAGATAACATTGAATAGAAACTAGAATGAAATGTAGGGAAAAGGCCTAGAAGTAAATTTGAGACAGAGAAAGCAGCAAGTGGAAACACCCAAGGTTTGGACTAACCTTGGACTAGACAACGAATTGAATATGGTAGATTTGGACTGAACAAACAAAATTATGGTGAAAATTGTGGAATAGCCATTATTAAATTTTATGCACCCCAAGCCATGGTAAATAATTTGAATTTTACTCTAAACGTGATGGGAAGCCTTTAAAATCTTTAGAGCAGTGTTTTAGCCTAATGCAGTTTAAATGACAGACTGAGGAGAGTGCCTCAAGGCACTGAGGAGCTTTTGGACTCTAGAGGATTGGGCATTTTAGCAGGAGACCCGTACAGGTTTATGAAGGTGGTTTAGTTAAGAAGTTACAATTGCTTGGACTACGGTTATTATAGTAAGGGTAGAGAAAATTGAATTCTGAATATATTTTAAAGATAGCCTGATATGGCAAAATAACATTCTTACGTGCATTAAATTAGATAATGAATGTAAAAGATTTATCATATTTTGAATATCAAGATGGTAGACAATTGTAGAAGACTTAAAAATATCATACAAATAAAAGGATTATACTCCAAGGTTAATATAGAAATATTTAAATTTCCATTTAAAATTGAAGACATAGTACTCAATAATTTTTATTATCAATCTTTTTTTATTAACAAAATGTGGAAATTTGAAATATTTCTCTGTTCCTCAGTTTTTCCTTTTGCTATTTTGTCTGTACATTTAAAAATGGAAATGTCTTACTGTTTAAAATGTCATAAATTTAATCCCAGCTCTTTAGAACATGCTTACATAGTGTGTATCGTGTGCATCAGTTAAAGATATAATTTGGTTTTTATACTGAATTCTAATGTGTGTGTGTGTATGTGTATTTGTGGTATTCGGGGTAGAGGGTTGTGCTTGAGCCCTTGGGGTAGTTTTGGTACTCTCATGGCATGATACCCATATAAATAATTATACAATTAGAAATTTCTCAGGGTAGACCCATATGAGACCATGTTCAAACCTGCCTATCAAGACTAATGATATATAATCTGTGCAGATCAAAGTGGTACATTTTAATCAGTAATGGTGCAGTTAATAATTTGGCAACATATTATGTAAGACTGATACTGAGTTTGTTAAATAAAAAATAAAAGAATCTGTGGTTGACAAGCAAGATTGAAATAAAAGCATTCACATTTGTAGGGTTCGGCTTCTGAATAGCAATCTGGCTCAGCTCATCTATCACAGCCTAGAACCTGTCTATCAGGTGGCAGACAGATGCTCAATTTCCAGTGTTAGTGATCTCCTTCAATGCTTTACTGGTTTTCTTCTACTTATTAATTAGAAAGATGAAAGCCTGTTTTTGGAGGGAGGTGAAAATTGAGACATGCAACTTAAAGGTTTAAGTCATTATCTGGTGGGCTATTATGTTCCAAGTAAGAAACTGTGATTATTTCGGGTTATTAGGAATATACACATATGATGTAGTACAATTTTTAAAATGCTTATATGTTATGCACTACTCAGAGAGAATTAAAGGGAATTTAGATTTTACTTCCAAAAAAATTGTTTCAAACTTTTGAATTAGAGAATTTAAGGCATAAGATCTGGGAAAGACCTCTAGCATAGTGCTTCTTAAAATTTAATGTTCATACAAATCACCCAGGGGTTTTATGTTAATACGCAGATTCTAGCTCAGGAGGTTTGGAGAAGGACCTGAGATTCTATTTTTCTATTAAGCTTCCAGATGTTGGTGACACTGCTGGTTCACAGATCACACACTTCGAGTATCAAGTTTCTGGACAACTAACAAAAGACAAGAAATATCATAAAACTTAAATAATTCTATCCTTAGTTTGATAGAGAAAGTTTCCTTGAATTTCTGCTCAACATTAAAAAACTAAAACTGAGAATAATAAATAGTGCGTTATGGGTGTGCTTAGAAAAGATTATATAACATGCTAATCAACAGACAAGGGAATTTTTTTTATAAGAATCTCTCAGTGCTTCCCCTCATCCAATCTGGGACGTCTTTATTTAGTCTTAGAGCATGTAGTTTAGTCATTAGATGATCTCCTCAAACTATGGTCCCTTCACTGACTGTTTCCATAATCATCAACTTAGTTTCCTTACTGAATTTCTCTTATGTCTTGCCTGAGGCTACAAAAACAATTCTTAGCTAATTGAATCCTTATGAATTAATGTATTTCTTCTTTTCTAAAAGTAAACAAATGAATGAAAAACCCACACTGGGTTACTATTTTTAAAACTATGATCCTGTTGAATTTGTCTTCTCATTACATCTTTGCTCCTGAAAGAAAAATTTTGCATTTTGTTTTCTCTCAAAGCACTTATCCCAAATTCCATAATAAAGGGAAATCAATTCTCTATTCAGAATCAGTTTTACAGTACAGTAAATGCCATACACACGAAAAAAAGCAGAATAAAGATTTGAGAGTGATGCCTTCCCAGGTTTTTAAGTTGAAAGAGGTAAGCCTACCTGACATGAAAGATTCTCAGCTGCCTTCTTGGCCATGAATGAAGATACAGCTTCTCTTGAGCTGAGACCAACTTACAGTGGACACCACGTAAGATAGAAAATAGGTATGAAAGTTGCTATGAACCCAATTCAAATTTCAAGCCACATCCTCTTCTTCCTCAGTCTGTGAACTTTTGCCATCTACCACAAGACAGAAGATAGAGCCTAGGGTCCTGTAATTATATTCGCTGGTTTCCTTCTGTGATCTCCAGGTACCCACACCTTGCTCTGAATCCCTCATTTCTAGCTCTGGCCTGGTCTATTATTGAATGATGAGTTTTGCTACAGGCAGAATGATATCAGAACTCATACTTCACTAAAGTTCTAGAGTTTGATTGGAATTTTTTTCTTTCCAAGGCTGGACAGGATTTCTGGTCTGAATTCCCAGAGTTAACATCTGTAAGTGTCTGTAGTTAAATATGGCAATAGAACAAATACAAGTCTTCCTGATATCAAAGCAAAACTTGCACCAAACAAAGTTAAACAGGCAAGGACAACTTTATTTAAGGCAATTGCAATAGGAGAGAGATGTCAGAACTCAGTTTGAACTCAACTCTGCTGAAACAAAGAGAAGTAGGCATTTTAAAGGCTGGGATAAGCTAGTGGAAAAGTCCTAGAGAAGGTTAGACCCTTTGTGTTTGCCAAAGGAACATGAAACTTCCCATACCTTTATGATAGGAGGCAGTTTTGCAACTTGGAGCAAGGCACTCACCACCTTCCCAAGTTACGCTCCTACCCTTCCACCGAGCCTTGGGTAGAGGGGGCTATCTTCTTTGACAATTATATTTCAAAGAGACAGCTTCCAGGGCCTTCAGAAAGACATCCCTGGGTTGTAAAGCCGGCAAAAGACTTTTAAAAAGATTTATATATCCAAGGGGCAAAGAAAGAATCGATAATTACAAGTTTTCTAAAATAAGTTATGAGAAAAGGAAGTTCAGGGACCTAGAGTCAGGAGGAATCCTATCTAAAGATTAGTCAAACAGAGAAATGTTAAGATCATCTTGCGCACTGCTTATATTGTTACTCATTTAGAATCTGCTATTATGATCTTTAGAAAATAAAATCTAATCATATTGCTTCTATTGGTTTCCTAGGTCTGCTATAACAAATGACCACAAAATTGGTGGCCTAAAACTACAGAGATTTATTATCTCCCAGTTCTGGAGGCTGGAAATCTGAAATCAAGATGTTGGCAAGGTCGTGCTTCCTAAGAAAGCTCTAAGGGAGAATCTTTCTTTGCCTCTTCCAGCTTCTGGTGTCCCTTGACTTGTGGCTTTATAACTTTAATATGTGCCTCCATCTTCACACTGCTTTCTTCAGTCTCTCTCTGTGTTTCTCTTCTGTGTATCATTTATAAGGATACTTGTCACTGAATTTAGCCTGTATAATCCGGGATGATCTCATTTTTATATCATTAACTTAATTACAACTGCAAAGACCCTTTCTCTAAATAAGGTTACATTCATTGGCTCCAGGGGTTGGACATGGACAGGTCTTTGGTGGGGGGGTGGGCACCATTCAACCCACTACACTGTGCTTATGCTTAAAATCTTCCTGAGGACACACATTTTCCTCAAATTCCTCAGTTATTCTAGAGGCTCTGCTACACCTCTAAGGCCCAATTTCTCATAACTTTATCCTTTAACTAAGCAGCATCATAGAGGTATTCCCCCACCTCTACCAAACAAGAAAGCTTTCTATATACTGGTAAGCAGTGGGGAACGGATAGGGAATGATAGGAACAACTCCATGATACTTTTAATTTACTTAATAGAGGTATAATTTGATTTGTCTATCAACATGTAATATATGTGAAATACTATGGTTGTCCCAAAGAATTTTGCAGATAAAAAGAAAATCCAAGCCATTTTTTTGTTGAGAGACAATTAAAGAATACCTCTTAAATGAAATGGTAACTAAATTTGAGTTTAATTTATAAGTAGGCTTTAGGCAAAGTTTATGTTTTGGATAAAATTCAGCGGTGGCAGAGAAGATAGTGTATGCAAAGCCAAGAGAGAAGAAACAGAGTTGTGAGTTATTTCTTGAACCATTCACAATTTGATATTGCTGATGCATATAGTTTAAGGAAATACAATATCAGGGCAACAAAGGTGTCCAATTATGAAAGATATGCTATCATTTATTAAATATAAAACCATGTTCAATTTTATGACTAAGAGGAATTCTTGTTGATTATTCAGATGATTCGTTTGAGAAAGACAAGATAAAGAGTATGTAGATACTTTTCATAGGCAAATAATAGAATCCTTATTAACTCCATACTTAGAGATATAACAGCAAAAAGATGGTAAAATTATGGGGAAATGAAAGAATAAAAATGAGAAGAATTCTACAGGTGTGGATATAAAGAATGGAAGTTTAAAAATGAAATAACTTATGGTCTCAATGATGTTTGGAAATATACACTGTTTCTTATTTTAAAACTTATAACTGTCCTCTCAGTTTGATCAATACCAAGATTGAGAGAAATTTCTTTATAAGTATTATAATAACATAATATTCATATCTACTGTTGATATTTAAAATCCATTCATTTATGCTTTCTGAAAAAAGTGCCCTTTTTATTGAAATATTTTGTCCTCTCATATTTAATAATAATGCCATTTTCACAAGCCAAAAACATTAATACAATCAATAAATGAGAAAACTGTCATAATTTATTGAAAATTAATTTTCAGGAGAAGAGTCAAGCTACATTTGAAAATAATTTTTAATTCAAATGGTGAAAATATAAGACAGCTATTTATGGAGAAAGAAAATCATTTCCAAATGACTATTTCACTGACAGATAACTTATGTTTCATACTGATAAGGAAAATTATTTATATAGGACAATAGATTTCTACTAGTTATTAAAAAATCACAATCGTCTATTACAGAGTAGAGTTGTTTGATTAAAAAAAAACTAATTTTTGTTACCATTCTAATGTAGGCTATTATTGTAAAAGAGGAGTTAGTTAAGTAAGAATGAAAGGAAGGATAAGAAAAGGTAAAATAATTTAAGCAATTCTTTGGTGCATTCTATGAGTTAGGAAGAATTCCTAATTCTTATGATTTATGAAGAATCACAAGATAATAGAAATCTAACACAAAGAGTCCAAAACTCTAAATTACTACTGTCTATTATCAACTACAATAGCCAATTGTCTGAAAAAAAAGTAGGGGATTTACATGATCACACAACTGACAACAGAGTTAAGGGTACCAAATAAAATTCTCTTGGTTTTGCCTTTCTCCCTGTACAAGTTTCAGACTCATCCTGGCTAGCATTATGGATACCCAATACCTACATATTCCAGGACTCAGAAATTAACATCTCTCCATCCTCCATCCGGGGGAAGATCTCCTTTACTTAAACATTAAACAAACCAAAAAAAATGTCCTCAATTCTCACTTATTGGTCCCACCAAGGACACCTTCTCACCACTAACCCAATCGCTGATTAGTTTAAGCTATTCCCAGCAGCTCTATACAAGAGATCAGTGTTGCTCACATGGCTCCTACAAAATCTGGGAGACCTTGAGTGGCTGGTGCAAAGACTATTAACATTTGTTGCTCTCTTTAACACCATGGACTTAATAATTCTAAAAGGAGAAAAAAACCATGCATACATCGTGGTCAAAATAGAATGAGAAAAATAAATTTTCTGCTAATTTTTTTTCCCTTGTACTATTGGAGAGAATCATCCACTAACTCAGGATTTCTCTGGGCCATTGGCATCAAAATCAACTCAAGCTCTTGTTGCAATGCAGTTTTTTTTTTTTTTTTTTACACTGCCTGGCACATTTAATCAGTGAACAAAGGACTCAAGATTCTGCATTTTAAATGTTATCCAGGGATTTTTATGCACATTTCAAGATACAAAAAAAAATAATTATATACTCTTTGAATGTGTAGGGTGATGCACACTTTGTTTGTATTATTGTGTTCCAGTGACTCACATCATTGTTGGCACATAGAATGCTTATTGGTGTACATTTCCTAAAATGGGTGTGCAAATGAACACGGTCTGTGGTTCACTGAAAAATAAATGTCAATCTCTTAGAATAGGTCAGAACTTGGCATGACCTTCTGTGGAGTGCAGAATGAGAGACCTTCAATACACGATCAATTAATTGGGCACTAAATTTGCAAAACCTTGTGTCACAATGATGTTCTTTTTGCTTCCTGCTATGGTCTGTAAACCACTAAACACCTCCTGTTCTTGTAAATTCTCTAATCATTTGAAACTTAAATTATTCAACTACGCTTCCCTCTCTATTTGTTCAATGGTACTTTCTACCAAAACTCTAAGCACCTCATTCATTGGAGACTTTGATGCCAAATATGCCATAATCCAAAATTCATAACACATGTTAAGTCATATCTAATAAATGGCTTCTCAGATTTTTCACCTTTTCATTCCCAAACTGTGTTTTTTTTCCTCTTGCATATTTCTCATATGTATTTACTTTCCTAGCTGCTTTCATATTCCAGGACACTATCAATTTTTGCTTGGACCTCCTTCAAAACTGGCATTCCAATTTCAATTTTACTCTCCTCCGAAACCACTCCCCGAATTGCAGAGATAATATTTTCCATGTTAATCTGACTTTTTCATGCTTAAAGTCCTCTAATTAATTTCCCTTCTAATAGGGAAAAATAAAATACTTTTAAAAATTGCCTAAGCAGCCTACATGATTTACTTACACAGTCTTACTTTCTTAACTTTTCTCCACTCATTTTTTGGACTCTAACACCACAATATCTCTTTCAGAACTTTAACTGGACTACGTTTTTATTCCCTTGCAGGCACTTGTCACACACTACTATCTGCGACTACAACATATCCATCATCCTCCATTAAATAATTAGTTCCTGTAAGTCTTTTACCTCTCAATACAATTTTTGATTTTTTAGAGAAGCTTTCGTAACCCATATACGTTTTCAGGCTTAGATAGCACCATTCACTCTTTTATACTACATACCAATGTTTATAATTAAGTAATATCATTAATTATTAATGTCTTATTACTCCCTCCATACAGTAAACTCCATAAGAGCAGACATTGTGTCTGTCCTTAATACCAAGTGCCTACCACAATGCCTAGCACATAAAAGGTTCTTATTAAATATTTTAAAATTAATGAAAACAACCACTATGCTTCTAAGCTTCGGTTTTCTTTTTTTTTTTTTTTTTTTAATTTTATTTATTTATTTATTTTTGGCTACATTGGGCCTTCGTTGCTGCACACAGGCTTTCTCTAGTTGCAGCGAGTGGGGGCTACTCTTCCTTGCGGTGCATGGGCTTCTCATTGCGGTGGCTTCTCTTGTTGTGGAGCATGGGCTCTAGGAGCACAGGCTTCAGTAGTTGTGGCACATGGGCTCAGTAGTTGTGGCTCTCAGGCTCTAGAGCGCAGGCTCAATAGTTGTGGCGCACGGGCTTAGTTGCTCCGCAGCATGTGGGATCTTCCCAGACCAGGGCTTGAACCCATATCCCCTGCATTGGCCACTGCACCACCAGGGAAGTCCTAGCTTTGGTTTTCTTATTTATGGCGTACAAGTGGTAGCTAACTTAGAGCTTTCTCTCTGAGGAGAGAGCTTTCTCTCTGTGCATTCACTCAAACACCTATCACAGTGCCTCACGTAAAGCAGCAGCTCAAAACATGTGTTAATTTGTCTTTCTTTCCTTCTTAATAAGTTGTCCCTTAATGATAACATGTATATGATGAGATAATACTAGAAGGGAGATTGAATTTGGATTTGTTTGAAATTGAATTCAGATTTATAGATACTGTCTTTTAAAAGGTAACTGCTTGTAATATTCTGCTTTTTTTCCTGTTTGCATACAGGAGTTTTTGTTAATTTTATTCTTTTGGAATCTTAATTTTTTAGGAAAATAAGATAGCTTCAGTTGATTTTTCAAAATCACACAGGCTGCATTAAAATCAACACCAGAGAGACATTTTGGAACTCCACTCTGCCATGAAAATGAATAAACAACTCTACTGTTTGAGGTACCGTAGCTATTAAAGAAATCTCTGAAGACCTGTCGATTTTATCATCATTCAACCTTTAGAGTTAACAAGAGATGTTTTTATTAAGAAACACCCATGAACTTGAGAAGATATATTTTTCTATGTGGTGTTTTTTATTGTAATATCAAAGCCTGTATGTTGGAAAAGATGGCTTGCTGAGAATAAATTATTCTGTTGACATATTTTAGCTGTTATATTCTGAACTCATATACAAAGGATAACCTGAACAAAGTAACCTGAGATGAGAAAGTTACAGTAAATGCAAAGGCAAGACTCATATGCAAATTGTATTTGTACAATCAGGAATCAGAAATTACAGAGAAAAGATAAAAGAGGGAAGAGGAGAAAAAAGAGAAAAATTATCAAACATCAGGGTGAGGGGAAAAGAATATTTTGAAAGGAGGATGGTATATTCAATTTTAATTTTCTCCGGTTTTCTATAACACCCTTCATCTTCAAAAAACCTCTATTAAAGTTTGATTCCCACAGAGGGGCATGGTGTAAAGGCCATTAAAAAAAATAGTAATAGCAATTTTTGAATTTTTAGTTCTAAACATGCTGACTCATCCTTAGAATCGAAATCTCAGTTTAAGTTGACTTGTTCAGAGCATCCCTAACTAATTATCTCACATAATTCTTTATTGCAGGACTTTATTATTTTAATTTAAGACTTTTATCATAATCCACAATTAACTAATTTGTTGATTTGCTAATTATTCTCTTGTCAACTATAATGTAGATCATGAAGGCAAGGACCTTCTCTGTCTTAAATCATGGTAACAACTATTACTTAGTTGGGGCAGTTTAGTGCAAAGGACTTGGGATCTGAAATACCTGTATTTGAACTATGACTTTGTTGGAGCTATCATCAAGTGTGGACATTGTTAGGTATTCAATAAATATCTCTGAAATTGAAATATGAGGGACCTAAAGGATAGTCAAATTTTTGACAATTTTAATGCAGATTAAAAGGCACTGCTCTAAAATTTCAAGGTGGAGTATAGATTGCAAAAACTGAAGAACACTGGAAATAAAATTGTCTCTATGAAAACTCACAGACATTTTAGGGGTGGTAATAAGGTTCAATCCAATCATGTATGTAGGTATACACGCACATACATACATATACACGGGCACACATATGTCCTATACAAAACAAATCATATATTCTGGTAAGGGTTTTAAGACTTTTATGTATATTAACCATTTATTCATCATAATAAATCTATTATTAATCTGTTATGTCTATTATAAAATCTATGATATTATCTCCTTTTTTATAGATGATAAAACAGAGGTAAAGAGAAGATAAGTAAATTGCCCCTGTTTAAGACAGCTATTAATGGCTACAGTTAGTTCAAATACAGGTATTTCAGATCCCAAGTCCTTCGCACTAAACTGCCCCCTAACGCATAGGTGAGTTTCAGCTGATATCTGAGTTAAAATATATCTATATGGAGGAACTTCCAAGAATTACAACATGTAAAAGATTATCAAAGGTTATCAAAGCTATCTGTTCAAATGTTCTTTGTAGTAATTGAGTTTTAGCAGGGTACATGGCTGCTGGCTAAAAGCTACATTCATAGAGGTCATTTTCTATGCTGTCTGCTAAGGATGTGAGCAGAAGTAATATGTCTCACTTCTCTGTCTGGTTCTTAATATTTATGTCCCTTCTGTATTCCTACAGACTAGGAAGTAGTGAAAATTGGATTAGTGAACTTGAATTCACAGTGGAAGTTGAGAGAGAAAAAATATCCAGAAAATCCAATAATCTATCTTAAAGGATTTCTTAAAAAGAAAACAAAGTCATTGGAGAGAAAGAAATGAAAATAATTTACGTTAGCAAGAGATTGACATAAATCTGGAGTTCTACATATGGAAGTTGGAGAAGAAAAGGTAATACAGTAATATTACAATTAAGCATGTAATCAAAATGCAAAAGGCACATGACCTCTAGTCTGCAGTAAGATTGATTTACAATATTTTGAATGAAAATTAGATTGTTCTTAGATTTTTATATCCAGTCATTCTAATACTCATGTTTGAGAGCAATAAAACTTTTTAGGCATATACATGTATAATATTTATAACTCACCATTCTTTCTGAATACAATTAGTCAAATATTTTCTCTAGCAAATTGTAAAAACAAAGGCATGAAATAAGACATAGGAATCAACATTATCGTTAATCATCATCAACAAAAATAATAGCAGCAACAAAGTTGGAAATGGACAGATGGGTGATAAAACAAATTTGGAAACATGAAGCTAGTATGAATTTTTTTCCTTCAAATGAAAGTACATGAATTCATGACTAAGAATCTTAAAATTTTACAATAAAAATAAAAAGGTCATTAGACACTAGAGAACACAAATATGAGCACATATATACACAGAACACTATGTATATATACAAGGATATACATAATCTCATGGGGTATAAACTGGATTGAAATGTGATATGATGGTCAGTAATTATGTGATTGTAAAATATAAGCTTTCTGAAAATAAAATGTAATTACAAACTTACCTACAGATTAGGTTAGGTAATTCAAGAAAGAGAAGAATAACAACTGGAGTTCTGAAATCATGAGTGATATTCTTGGGTTTATAGTTGGTGAAAAGCTATCATAATTTTCTAATGGCATTCACTTTATCATCTATATTTTTTCAGAGCATGGTTTGTTATTTTGGTAGGAAACTCTCTGAAGTTAGCAATATTTAAATATATTAACTCTAACTTAGATTTCTTCATATTCTTATTTATTGGTATTTATTGTTTTTTTTTTCTTTATTAAAGGGTGATGGTGTTATATTACTTTTATGATATAGTAGTTTAAGTTTATGGGAACATAAATGTATTCCAATTAATGTCATATAACATAAAAAATAATTACACCTCCCTCAGAAGCTTTATTTTAATCTTCCAAATTTAAAGTTACTGGAAACTATTTGGAACTCACATTTCTCATAAGTAATTTTTATATAAAATATTTACTATTATTATCTTTTGTTCATGTTAAGCAAAATGTAATCTAAACTTTTTATTTAAAGATACTATTGTTAGATTTTACAAGAATTCTTTATTTTTAAGAATTTTCAGGGCTTCCCTGGTGGCGCAGTGGTTGAGAATCTGCCTGCTAATGCAGGGGACACGGGTTCGAGCCCTGGTCTGGGAAGATCCCACATGCCGCGGAGCAGCTGGGCCCGTGAGCCACAATTGCTGAGCCTGCGCGTCTGGAGCCTGTGCCCCGCGACGGGAGGGGCCGCGATAGAGAAAGGCCCGCGCACCGCGATGAAGAGCGGTCCCCGCACCGCGATGAAGAGTGGCCCCCGCTTGCCGCAACTGGAGAAAGCCCTCGCACGAACCGAAGACCCAACACAGCCAAAAATAAATAAATAAATAAATAAATAAGAAAATCCTTAAAAAAAAAAAAAAAAAAAGAATTTTCAAAATATCTTGAGTATTTGCTGCTGTTATAACTAAGAAAAATATTTATTTAATAGACAAATAAAAACCTTGGAATTCAAGGCTGGATGAGGCTTGCCAATCTGCTAGAGCTTCTGGGTTTTACACCATCTGTGGCCGTGGAGCCCGTTCTGCTACAGGCAAGAACAGTTTAGGAGCCATACGTGGAATAAAAATCACAGTGTAACTCTAAATTTTCATTTTCAGAATGTGAATTTTATGAAACTTTGGCACCGACTGCTCTGCTGTATTCACTAACCTAAAAACGGACAAAGACAGAGGTGCCTGATGTGGCGAATGCATTCTGATACTACAGAAATAGGAAAAATAAAATAAAAATTACTCATTGCAAATAGCCTCCCACCCAATGAAATACAAGGAAAATTTCCTCCTTTAATCTTTTATCTTACTCTGTTTTCAAATTTCCATTGTTTCCTGGCCCTTGTACATATGCGTGTTTGGATCATTTAGCGACCATGTGAGATATAGAGTTTGGTCTTGGGTACAACAGTAAGCTACTGATTTACACAGCTTAAAATATTACATAGAGCAGATCAGGCAATTTGAAGATCATCCTGAGCATGGCGTGTTGAAAACACAGCTGACACATTTTAATGAAAGGCAAAATTTAAGGGTCAAAAGAGCAACAGATCTATAAATCAGCAGTAATAAAAGCTGCAGCCACACACCATGAAGCAAATTCAACGGCCCTATCAATTAGTCTGTCAGTCAATTAATATTGATTGAGCATATATTATAGACTCTGCATCATATCAGTATAAGAAATACAGAAAGTGCTCTAATTCCCTGCCTTCTATGAGCTTACAAAGCAGTGAAAAGACTAAATCATCTTGCATGATATATTAATAGACATTAAATATCACTATATAGTTACATTTAAATGGATGCTCATTGTGATAACCTCTATCCTAGGCATCAACAAAATGCTTTCTTCTTTCTCTTATAGGGATTTTTGACATTTTTCATTTAGTTTTGTTATATTTATCCCATACAAATAAATTATCTTATTATTACTCTAAGTTGTTTCAAACTCTCTTTGAAAATATGTGTAAATATTGATTGCTTAACTGTTAAATTGAAGCTTCCCCGATAATTTAGAGGTTATGAGGTGGGACTTGAAATTTGGTAGGGAATTAAGATTTAATTTTGGAAGTGGGGAACAACAGGCAAGGGAATAGGAGTGATGATCAATATATTATTCTCATAAGAGAGAAGTGAGTATAGCATAACCGGAAACAGGATAAGTAAAGTTGGAGACCAGCCGGATAACTGAGGGCCATGTATATCCAGAAGATGTATGCAAATTGGAGTTGACAGAGAATAGAGTTGTATGATTCTGGGTATTATATGATGAAATGTATGTTAGACATGTAATTTTATAGAGTCCAAGATGAATTAAATTGAGAAAAGTTAAAAAAAGAGGCAATGATAATCACAAATATCAATAACAAAGACGTATTAGGAAGGTTTTTAATAACCAAATTTGGTAATGTAATTAAAATGTAAATACAATTTTAAAAATTTATTATAAATAATGACATTTGGACTAATCAAGCTGAGTCAGTATTTTAAAGTATGTGGTGTTAAAAAATGGAGAGAGATCAGCTTAATGACATTGCTTTAGAGAATAACACAATAATACAAAATGTAATTATGAATTTGAAGGGAAAATTTGAGTATACTCATTTTGTCTATGATGCATTTATATAAAGATACATAAATATAGTCACAGATATAGAAAACAAACTTATGGTTACCAGTGGGGAAAGGGGGGAATAAATTAGGAGATTGGGAGTGACATATACACACTACTACATGTAAAATAGATAACCAACAAGGACCTACTGTTCAGCACAGGGAAGTCTACTTAATACTCTGTAATGGCCTATATGGGAAAAGAACATAAAAAAGAGTAGATAGGGGCTTCCCTGGTGGCGCAGTGGTTGAGAGTCTGCCTGCCAATGCAGGGGACACGGGTTCGAGCCCTGGTCTGGGAAGATCCCACATGCCGCGGAGCGACTGGGCCCGTGAGCCACAGTTGCTGAGCCTGCGCATCTGGAGCCTGTGCTCCGCAGCGGGAGAGGCCGCGATGGTGAGAGGCCCGCGCACCGCGATGAAGGGTGGCCCCCACTTGCCGCAACTGGAGAGAGCCCTCGCACAGAAACGAAGACCCAACACAGCCATAAATAAATAAATAAATAAATAAAATTTAAAAAAAAAAAGAGTAGATATATGTATATGTATAACTGATTCACTTTGCTGTACAGCAGAAACTAACACAACATTGTAAATCAACTATACTCCAATAAAAATGTTAAAAAAGATATAAGAATAAGCTAATGCTTAGTTGTTAAAAGGGATGTGCACAGAATAAACATTTTTGATATCCTTGATATATCATGATAGCATAAGTGCTAATTTACTTGTAAACATCTTTGCTACATTATGTAAAATTACAAAATTATATTCTAATATATACACATTTATATACTCTAACCTTGAGATGAAGACATATCATTTGATTATAAAAATGTGTCTTATTAAAGGAGTTGAGAAGAAAGCTTTTATGAGTTTATGTATTTTGTTCATATATATATATATCTCATGTATATATGTGAGAAAGTAATTAGTTTTGACACTTTTGAATTAGCTAATGTAAAGAAAAATGAGTACAACTGGAAGTCAGAACAATCATGTCATTCAAAACAATCTGTTTAGCGGATGGACTTACAGATTATCATGCTAAGTGAAGTAAGTCAGAAAGAGAAAGACAAATACCATATGATATCACTTATATGAGGAATCTAAAATATGACACAAATGAACCTATCTACGAAACAGAAACAGACTCACAGACATAGAGAACAGACTTGTGGTTGCCAAGCAGAGTTGGGAGGGAAGGACTGGGAGTTTGGGGTTAGCAGGTGCAAACTATTATATATAGAATGGATAAACAACAGGTTCTACTGTATAGCACAGGGAACTATATCCAATATCCTGTGATAAAGCATAATGGAAAAGAATATAAAAAGGAAGGTATATGTATGTACAACTGAATCACTTTGCTGTACAGCAGAAATTAACACAACATTGTAAATCAACTATACTTCAATTAAAAAAAAAATCCGTTTAGAAAAAAATACCAGTGATGGAGCTGGAGAAAGAAATATCAAAAGCTCATCATGCTGCCTCCCATTGGCAAAATCCAACAGCTGTCAGAAGCAAGGAAAGCTTTTGCAGCAGCCCATAAAGGTCAGCCTCTTGGCACACAGGGCAGGATGGGAGAAGAGTGGAGAATGATGTGGATGAGCCAATGGAAAGTATTCAGCATAGTCACATTATATTGTGTATTCCATAATTTAGGTACTGTAGCTTTGTCTTTAATGCATTTGTATCACGTGTAAAGATGTCTGCACATACTGTTCTTCAAACAGTTATGTGTTGAATGATAAACCAAGATGATTCATGTTTATACTATTTTTTAATAAAATCATAATTGAAAAAAAATGAAGATAGTTTCCACAAGGTTGGATGAGTGCTTTTTTGATGGTACCATGAAATTGAACCACAGAAATGACAGAGAATAGGCTTTAATCATCTAGACATCTCTGTTTGGTCTAAAGGACATAATAATTTTATGAAATTCAAATTTATGTTATTCCCTAAGTTACACATTTTTCTTTTGAAATACAAGTTGTAAGTTTTCAAATCAAGTGGCAGAAAAACACAATTAATTATAAAATGTACATTTCTTTCACATTACAAAATATAGGTGTTGTTCACAGTGACTGGCTCTATCTTTATGAAATTATAGTATATATGAAAACTCTTTTATGGTAAAATTTGAAGAAGGCCATGATTTTCTGTTTTTATGAGTTTAGTCTGTTCTGTACCCTTTTAAGTACATCTTGACTAGATAGTATGAAAATATCTTGAAAAACTCTAAAATTAAACTGTACTCTTCAAAGTTATTTTAATTCTTTGTGGTAAAGTAAGAATTGGTTATATTTCTTGGACTACTGTTTATCAGGGCAAGTCCCTATAAGTATCTCTAAAAGTATTCTATAATCTATTTCACCACTGACACCCCATACCAACCACCTTCAGGACCCAATGTACTATCTAGGTACATGATCTAAGGCACTCACTGGTGTTTTATCAACAGTATAT
Source organism: Balaenoptera acutorostrata (assembly GCF_949987535.1). NCBI lineage: Eukaryota > Metazoa > Chordata > Mammalia > Artiodactyla > Balaenopteridae > Balaenoptera > Balaenoptera acutorostrata. Next base: position 83,035,119 of record NC_080068.1, read on the forward strand.
TTTTAATTATCAGTGATAAGCTAAAAATTATTATTTTATTATACACTTCCATTTCATAAAAGTCAAGAGAGTGATCTATGAATGCATATTATTAATTTAACCTGTTGCTAGTCATTGGAGATATAAAAATAATTAATAAATGATAATGATGCTCAAGAAACTCATGATCTAGATGCAGATATATAAACAGAAAGCTCATAATTCATCATGTCATAAGCTGTTATACAGGTATCAATACAATACTTGTAGTGAATTGGCAGAGAAGTGATTTAAAAACTGGGAGTAGTGGAGAGGTGCCAACAAGAATGTGCTTAGAGATTAAACAGCATTTTGAGAAGAGGACTTACAGACAAAAGAGAATTGCATACCTGAGACAGTCCAGGGACTTTTGAGACATTTATTGTTTGAGAATGTAAGATAATTGAAAGTAGCGTAAGATTATGAAGGGCTTCCTAGTTTCAAAGATGAAATGTGGCCAGGTAGTGAAAAGTCTGTATTCCAAGCAAAGGAGAGTCAACTTCATCTTTTAATCTACCAAGAACCAACAGAGGTTGAACATAAAAAAAATATTGGGACTACACTTCCTGTATTAAGTATTTTAAATTAGCATTTTTATTTGCATTTGTAGCAATGATTGTTAAAAATCATAATAATGGTTACTATAATGGCTGTTCTGTCTTGTATTCCTCAAAGAAATATTATAGAGAGAAACATCCAATTTACTGATATTTTAATTTAATTCTCAGAACACTTCTATGAAGTAGGTATAGTTATCATCATATTATAAGTTCAGACAAGTTAATGTAGACAGGTTAATTATCTTACCCAAGTTGCCAGAATTATGAAGAAGACTATACAAAAGTTAAACCTATAGCCAGTTGAATTCAAAGTCTTTACATTTTCTTCATGGTCAGTAGTTTTTTAACTCTCAAATATTAGAAATCACAAACATTTAGTATTTTTAATTGAAATATGTTTGACATATAACATTGTATAAATTTAAGGTTTACAACATGTTGATTTGATACATTTATACATTGTAATATGATTACCATTGTAGTGATAATTAGCACTTGTTTCATGTATTATCATTTCTTTTTAGTGGTTGGAATAATTAAATTCTAATCTCATAGCAAGTTTGATGATTATAGTACAATATTCTCATCTATATTCACTATACTGTGCATTAAATCTCTAGGGTTTATTTACTACTCACTGCAAGTTTGTACCTTTAAACAACATTCATCCTATCTCCCACCTTCCCCCTCCCCTGGTAACCACCATTTTACTCTCTGTTTTTACAAGTTTGGCTTTTTTTTTTTTAGTTCCACAAATGTGTGATACCATACGGTGCTTGTTTTCCTCTGTCTGACTTGTCTCACTTAGCATAATGTGCTCAAGGTCCATCCATGTTGTTGCAAACAGCAGATAAACAGATGAAGAAGATGTGGCTATATATATATATATATATATAAAATGTTATTCAGCCATAAGAAAAATCTAATATGTTTATTGAGACAAAGGTTTGACCAGTTATCATATTACCACTTGAAGTATATGTTGTTGTTTCTGACCCACAATTTACTTTACTTAACCGAGATTCAATAAAAATAATTCTTAGAGAATTATACAAGTAAACACTCAAAAGCTACTGGTGATGTAGTTTTGTTTTTAATTCAAGTTAAAAGTGAGACGGCTGGGGCTTCCCTGGTGGCGCAGTGGTTGAGAATCTGCCTGCCAATGCAGGGGACACGGGTTCGAGCCCTGGTCTGGGAAGATCCCACATGCCGCGGAGCGACTAGGCCCGTGAGCCACAACTACTGAGCCTGCGCGTCTGGAGCCTGTGCTCCGCAACAAGACAGGCCGCGATAGTGAGAGGCCCGCGCACCGCGATGAAGAGAGGCCCCCACTTGCCACAGCTAGAGAAAGCCCTCGCACAGAAACAAAGACCTAACACAGCCATAAATAAATAAATAAATAAAAATTAAACTTAAAAAAAAAAAAAGTGAGATGGCTGCTACTCCACTACTATTTTTTATGAAAGAAAGAGCTTAAATTTTTCATGTTCTATAATCTATTAGTAATAAGGATATCTTTAATCATGTCACCATGAAAGAAAAAGTGAGTATTTTCAATCCATCAGAGTAAATAGAGCTGAATTGCCTATAGTGAAATAAAAATTGGTGTTTTACTGAGAAACACAATATCTCAAAGCAACATTGGAACACTAAACAATATTATCAGATGTATTTAGGATGACATGTGTAACTTATCTTTCTTCTGGGCTTTGTTTGTAAATATAACTTGTCTTAGACTAGATTGTCTAGAAAAATATTTCTAAAATCATCAGGACTGGTAACTTAAGGGGAATGAATATGAGTTTTATTCTTGGCCAACAAACTGACCTGCATATGAAAAAGAAGAGGATGAAGAAGAGAAAGAGGAGGAAGAAGAAGAGAAAGAAATTTCCAGTTAAGACTTACTTAGAGCTATATTAAAACCAGTAATTTAAAATGCCATGTTGACTGGAAATACTCTGCTTTAACTGGTTTTGCTAGCAAAGACCTTTATTTGATGGTAACTTTAAATATATGGATATAGTAAAATTACAGATAAAAGCAGCTAATACAAAGTAAACAGAGAATAAACTAAATTTATCAATTTTGTCCATTTAAATTTATAATTTTGACAATGGGCTTCAGACTGGGGTTATAACCACTATTATCAATCTCATCCATTCTCAGGATGTTCAGGGCATCATATTGTCATGATAATAAGCATCACAAATTCAAACAAAAATGCCAGATCTCATCACATAGATTGAATTTAATTGAAGCAAGGTACAAAAATAACATTTTTTTTTTTTTTTTGCTGTCTGTTGTGAGGTCTATTAAAGAGAAAATAACTTTTGTTTAAGAAATACTATTAAAAATCTCATTGGTGTAATATGTATTTTGCTTTAAAATGAGACTAATGGTTACTGTTGGGAATTATGATGAGGTTTAGATAAGTTTGACAGAGGGGTTTTGTAATGTCTCAATCCCTATAAATATACAATAAACTTGGGGCTTCCCTGGTGGCGCAGTGGTTGGGAGTCTGCCTGCCAATGCAGGGGACACGGGTTCGAGCCCTGGTCTGGGAAGATCCCACATGCCGCGGAGCAACTAGGCCCGTGAGCCACAATTACTGAGCCTGCGCGTCTGGAACCTGTGCTCCGCAACAAGAGAGGCCGCAATAATGAGGCCCGCGCACCGCAATGAAGAGTGGCCCCCACTTGCCGCAACTAGAGAAAGCCCTCGCACAGAAACGAAGACCCAACACAGCCATAAATAAATAAATAAATAAATAAACCCAAAGTTTAAAATAAATAAATAAAGGTCCACACCCTTAACTATATGTGCAAAGTCCCTTAAAAAAAATACAATAAACTTGAAATAAATTTTTAAAAAAGAAAGAAATAACATAAAAAGTTTTATGAAGATGGAATTTTAGAGACTTCAAAACGGGTGTTGTCTTAGTCTACTGAGGCTGTCATAACACAATACCAAGACTGTGTGGCTTAAACAACAGAAATTTACTTCTCATAGTTCTGCAGGCTGAGAAGTCCAAGATCAAAGTGCTGGCCAATTTAGTTCTTGGTGAGAACTCTCTTGCAAGCTGGCTTGCAGATGGCCATCTTCTCACTGTGTCCTCACATGGCCTTTCCTCAGTGCCTGCAAGTGGAGTGAGAGAGATAGCTCTCTCCTTCTCATAAGGCTACCAATCCTATTGGATTAGAACCTCAACCTTATGACCTCATTTAATCTTGATTATCTCCTAACAGCTTTATTTCTGAATATAGTTGCATTGGGGGGTTACAGCTTCAACATACAAATTTGGCAGGGTTGGGGGTGGGAGGAAATACACAATTCAGTTCATAGCAGGTCTTATAAGGAAAAATAAAAAGATGGCTGAGAAACTCTACAGAATAAAGAGAAATACAAGAAAGAGGAGACAGAAGAGAAAAAGAGACAAGAAATAAAGGGACAGGCAATACTATAGGAGTCTGGACCCTATAAAGGAAGTGGGCAATACAAAATTCCTGATATTAGGGTAGCTGAAGAATATCAAAGAACAGGGTTGAATATTACTAAAATTTAAGTTATTTTGCATTAATTACTGTCCTTCATATTATTCAAAATTTATTGAAGCTTGAAATACATAGAAGGGCCAGTTAAATATTTTATTTAATTCTTTCTCTCTCTCTGAAATGGAGAGCTGTGACTGACTTGTGTGTCCAGGTATGTATGACACAGTGGGACGAGATCAGCAGCAGGTGGCAGCAACATGAGGTGACATATGTGTGAACATTGGAATCAATAGGAAGGGGCTTAAAATCACAAAAGTTCTTGTGAACTAATATAATATTAGTTAAGACACTTATCTACATGAGGACTGAGGTAATTTTAAGTATCTTAAAGGACAAGATGATGTAAGCAGATATACATATTTTATAGTGATTTCAGAAGAAATATATATGCTATAGGTGTGTGTACCCACATATGCATATATATATGCATAATATGCATGTATATTACATATGTAGATATGTAATACATATAATATACATACTATATTATATATATAGTATCTATAATGTACACACACACAAAGACATACTCAAATGTTTATGGTATATTTAGAATTTGTGATGGCATATACAATTAAACAATAAAATGTGTTGTCAGAATAGGAAGTCCTATTTGATTTCAAAGCAGTGACCAGATTATTATGGAGTTAGATGCATGATAATATTTGCTATAAAGGAAATAGAACTGGGAAAAGTAAGAGGAGAAGGGGGGTGGAAATGTTATAAACAAAGTTTCCTAAATTGAATGAATAGAAGTATGTTATGAGGATGATTGCAGGATAAGAATGTTGAAAAATATGGGGAAGGATGTAAATAGAGACTGCATTGTGCAGGGCCTCTACTGAAAATCTGAATGGGAAATTTATCCTTCAAGCCAGTAATTCTCACTTGAAGCCATCATAGGTTTGAACCGTGACTGTGAGCATCTGTGCTTTATCTCGATTTATCTTGTGCATCCATTAGCAAGATGTGTCCTAACATAATTGGTTCTTCGCCTTATGCCATTTTGGTTTACAAAAGGTTTCATAGGAATGCTCTACTTTCAGATAGTGGGGTAAACACGTACTTCTGTAATGGGGAAATGATTAGTTGATTACACACTCTTGCCATGAATTACACACAGCACCCAGATAATCTTAACTGTGAGGTCATACACATATTTTATCAGAATAAACATTATTTTTCATGGCTATTTCTAGACAAAAATTAAAACAATGTTGAAGACATCCATCTTGAGCAAAGGAAAGCCATCAGAGGTAGCTGTACAAGGTGTGGGGATTATAGAGTGATATTTTTAGGAGGGTCAATCTTGTAACAGTAAGTAGGGTAAGTAAGTAAGGAGAAGGAGAATAAAAAGCAGGAAATTACTTAATCTGTTATAATATTCCAGGTTGTCCTGATTACTTTACTTGATTTCTAGTGCTCCTATCAATAATAAAGGGTTATAATAGACTATCACTTAATACAATACAAATATAGGCATTATGTATATGCATATACACACAGGGGTATATGTGCGTATGCTTATATATATGCACATACATATTCATATCTACATATATTTATCTTTGGATTATGAATGATCATGTAAACAGGTATTTTCTTTTAAATTAGGGAGTACATTACACAAAGTCCATAAAACATGCAATTTTAGAATACAGTAAAATAGGATGATATTTCTGAACATTCAAGGTAGCTGGAAAACCCATTGAGAAATTATATGGCACTTTTCAGTATATAAACTTATTATCATGAAAGAAAGAGAAATCAAATACCATTTACAACCCTACTCCAGGATATATCTAAGAGCTGTCTCCTATGGTCTGGCCTCAATTTACCCCTCCAGATTAATTTGTGTATGTGTGTATGTCAGAATAAAAGAGAAAAGTTGGAATTTTCAAAATGCAAACCCTAAACACTGCTTAACACTTTGAAAGAAGCCAAAGAAAACATTATGTTGAATTGTTTGGACAGGGAAGAGAAAGAGGATTTAAAATTCTAAGTTTAAAAGACTGAGGAAATGAGGTGGCAGCCCTCACCCAAGTGATGCTGGATTCCAGGAGACAAAGTGTCAGAAGCTGCAAGCTCATCAGCATATGAAGAAAAAAGAACAGGTACCATGGAAGTTCCCATCAATGGCTGTAGAAGCCACAGCAGTGGGGAGTCTGGATGAATATCTCCCAGATTGGCAAAGGAAGAAGTAGAGGCACTACCTAGCCCCATGCTTTCAAATAGTCCACTCGGATTTCCAAAATTTGCAGACAGCTGGCGCAGCACATTTCTTGCATTTCTATGGAAACAGTTTTCTTTGTTAGAGAGAGGGAAAGATAGACCTGGAAATTGACAGAATCAGGATCACCGGCAAGTATCCTATGGAGAAGCCAAGCTAAATTTAAGATAATAAAATATGATGTTACTTGTACTTCAAGCATAGTTAGCAACTGATAACTCTGTGTAGATAAAAAGCTTACAGAATCAGCAAATTCAAGACTTTAGAAAAAGAAAAAAGTGGGAAATTGAAAAGCACATGAAAGATATTTTACTTAACTTACACTTATTCTCAGAATTGGAAATAAGAGCAGAAATAAGTTAGTCTTTTGTGTATCATGAATTATATCTTATATATTGTGACCCAATAAAATTATTTAATGAATAGTGATGTCATATCAATAAAAATAGCTTAAATTCTATGTGTTCTTGATTTGTGTCTATACTCAAAGCCATAAACAAAGAGCAGTGAGTACATTTATTTATGAGCAAAGTCTGTTTTTTTCCCCTAAAGTACAATAAAAAAATAAGAATGTCAGTAGCATATTCCAATTTTTTACTAAAAAATTAATGATTTTACTTGTAGTCCAGAGTAATCTATCAAAATAAAATATAGCAATAAAAAGTGACTCTCAGAGAAGTATGGGAAATATTATATTTTTCAATTATTACAATTTAAACATAGAGAACTATGTCATCCTCACCTACTAGCATTTTTTATTGGGTCATCTCTTAAAGTGACCCTTGTGATTATAAGAACAGCCACAAGACAAGTCATGCTTTTGCTATTTCCCAAGGGAGATTATCTTTCGGTGAATTCTGCATTCTCAATTTAAACAAAAGCATAAAAATAACTCTAATGAAATTAGTGAGATTAGTGTTAATGTAGTTCCTAAGAACTGTAATTGTGTTTTGCATGTGGGAACAGAGACTATCAAAGTCAGTTCAGGAATAAATGCTGAAAATAGAACGCCTCCCTCTCTTGACAGTGTTTGCAGAGAAAAGAAATGGCAAGGGAGTCAGATTTTCAATTTACTTTGATTCTTTAAATTAACACCTTTAAACTCAGATTATGCTGCTAAATAAACTATATATTTCAAAACAGATTGGACCTGAAAAAAATAGAGATGTGACAGAAGATAGTACAACAAAAGGTAAAATGTGAGTTGAGATTGTTTCATTACCAGGGAACATATTATGACTTTTTTAGGTAAAGAGACTTTTAATCTTCATTGTTATTTAGTTCACACAAAGCTAATTCTAGATACTTTTGTGAAAAATATACTTGAGGAAAAAAGATTCATTGGAACAGACAGACTTTCTGGCTTGGAGTTGGACTAGACTGGAGTTATAGACACAAAGAAAGGGAAATTATTTATATTGCTAAGCAAACCAGAAAAAGTAGATTTTTTTTCTGTGTTCTTTTTTCCTTATTCTATACTTTCTGTGCCTTCAAATATAAATCCATTATTCTGGAAGAGAGTCTAGTATTTTATCAAGATTGGTAGACAAGGGTAAAGTTTTGTTCTCTTCTGTGCAATTTGAAACTCATTTCTTTAAGTCTATTTTGAATAATGTGACCTCTTGAATGGTTTCTGACAGTTTCTTTCTACATATGACATACATATATACACGTGACAATAAAAATGCTGTGCATTCTTTTTATTGTGTGAAAAGAAAATGTCCTATAATCTCATACTGAGATAAATATTTACTTAAAAAATCAAGGATGAGATAAATGCAGCCATTTACAAAATGTTGTAGAGAAGATAAAATGAAGGATCACTACATTATTCATTACATAATGCATTATAACCTTATAAACAAAATCAGGTAAGGACAATATGAGAATTAAAAATTTTAGACAAATTAGCTTGCAAACATGTAATCACCTAAATATTAGAAAAAATGAATCCAATAATGCATATATGCATAATGTCATCAGTTGGACTCATCTCAGAAATGCATGAACAGTGTTAACAGTCCATCTATTAATATAACCCAACACATTAAAGATTTTAAAAGGAAAAGATATAACTGTCTTAATAAATGCATCAATAGAAAACTATTACAGGGACCACTTCTCTAGAATGATTAAGAGAATCCCTCTTAACAATTGCTTTCATTTAGCCTGTCTTTGCCAGCCATGAAAAGGAAGTATCATTCATTTGTTATTAAACATAGGACTTTTGGAAACTCTCCTTATATTCTTAAAGTAGCAAATTCCATGAAGCCTACTACTTTGAAAAAATGAACAGAATAAGCTTTAAGTATCAATTTTTTTTTTTTTTTACTTAGTTCCTTCATTATATAGAGTTGGAAATTACATAAAAGAAAGGTACAATCACAAGTTTCTAAGTCCTCCTTATTCTCCTAAACTAGTAGTTCCTTTTTGCCTTCAGGTTTTGTTTTTTTTTCCTACCTACCTATGATAGTTAATTTTATGTTTTAACCTGACTGGGCTAAGGAGTGTCCGCATAGCTGGTAAACATTATTTCTGGGTAAGTGTGGTGTCTCTGGAAGAGATTAGCATTTGAATCAGTAACCTGAGTAAAGAAGAACATCCTCACTAAGACGGGTGGGCATCATCCAATGCATCAAGGGCCTGAATAGAACAAAAAGGTGGGAAAAGGGCAAATTCTATCTCTCTGCTTGAGCTGGAACATTCATCTTCTCCTGCCCTTGGGCACTGGTACCCCTGGTTCTTGAGCTATTGCACTTAAGACAGGTACTTACAACACTGTCCCCCATCTATCTATCTATCTATCTATCTATCTATCTATCTATCTATCTATCTATATATCTTATTGGTTCTGTTTCTCTAAACCTAATTTCCTTAGTTAATTAAAAAAAAAAATTTCCTGCCAAAATTCCATTGTCTTTTCCTTCCATTACGCCCCTTAACACTACCATCACTGCCATTTGCAAAATTTATATCGAATAATCTAATCTTCACTTACCTTTCTTCTTGGCAGCGAAAAATGATGCAATTATACAATTAGGGCCATCACAGATTTATGATTTCTAGCTTCAGCAAGAACATAAACATACTTGATAAAATTTAAGGAGAACTAACCAATTAAGCTTTCACAGCTTTAAATATTAAAGCTACAGAGACCTGACAAAAACCACAAAGAATTTTAATATTTAAATTGAAATATATATATATATACAATACATACACTCCTGACTCTGTCCCTTTTTGTATTATATGACTTTAAATCGACAATGTGAAGAAGATACGAATGTCAAAATATTTGCATAATAGCTTTCCAGTTTTTTTCATTTCTTTTCCCTAAAGTAACTGGATCTTTTTTAAAAAGAGTACTTCAGTTTTAGTTTTGGCTGGAGTTCCAAAGGCAATGAACAATACAATTGATGCTGAGAAACCTAAAATAATCTATGCAGAACATGTTAAGGGCTCATGTAACTGGTCTAGAGAGTGTCAGTGAGCTTTCATTTCCAAACCTATATTAGTGGGTCAGGTTGCAGAAGCCAGGAAAGAGGCATTTCTTTATACAAAATTATTGAAGCTTGCTGGGCATTCTTCTCCCATATCTTATTTAAAATATCATTATTCCCCATAGCAAAAGCCTTACCAACTTCTCTCTCTTCAGATTCTTTTTGACAATAGGTAACACTTTCCACTAACCACTTTTCTTTTACGATTCTTTGCACTTAGTAGGCACATTATTTTGAACATATTAGCAACTCAGTAAAAATGTTACTCAAACAAATGAGAGAAGTCAGGACAGACATAAGGAAATGGTCAACTTTTAGTGTATTAGAAGTTGAAATTAACATCTAGTATATAAAACCATGGAGCCAGAATAGGCAATATATGTCATCTGCTGAACTTTCATTTTATAGAAAATAATCTGCTACAAAAAATAAATAAATACATAGGTAGATCGATAGAAAAATAATTCACACAAACTCACTTTAGTTAAAAATAAAGAATATATAAGAATTAGAGTCAGGTAATAGAGGAGAATAAACTAGTCAGTTAATTAAAAATGAATGGTGAGTATATGATCAGTTAATCAGCACTTTGTGACCAGTAAAGAAGAGATCTCTTCTATGGCAATATTGTTTCACTAAAACCATGTTACCTGTCATCGAGACATGACAGTCTAAGAACAAATCCAATGTTTATTTTAATTTGAAATGTATATGTATGTGCAATCTCCACTTTTTTTTTCTTTTCTTTACTTGATCTCTTTAAATGTTTTATTTTGTTTAACATCTTTATTGGAATATAATTGCTTTACAATGGTGTGTTAGTTTCTGGTTTATAACAAAGTGAATCAGTTATACATATACATATATACCCAAATCTCCTCCCTCTTGCGTCTCCCTCCCACCCTCCCTATCCCACCCCTCTAGGTGGTCACAAAACACCAAGCTGATCTCCCTGTGCTATGTGGCTGCTTCCCACTAGCTATCTATTTTACGTTTGGTACTGTATATAATACATGCCACGCGCTCACTTCGTCCCAGCTTATCCCTCGCCCTCCCTGTGTCCTCAGGTCCATTATCTACATCTGCGTCTTTATTCCTGTCCTGCCCCTGGTTCTTCAGAACAATTTTTTTTTTTTTTTAGATTCCATATATATGTGTTAGCATACAGAATTTGTTTTTCTCTTTCTGACTTACTTCACTCTGTATGACAGACTCTAGGTACACCCACCTCACTACAAACAACTTAATTTCGTTTCTTTTTATGGCTAATATTCCATTGTATATATGTGCCACATCTTCTTTATCCATTCATCTGTCAATGGACACTTAGGTTGCTTCTATGTCCTGGCCATTGTAAATATAGCTGCAATGAACATTGTGGTACATGACTCTTTTTGAATTATGGTTTTCCCAGGGTATATGCCCAGAAGTGGGATTGCTGGGTCGTATGGTAGTTCTATTTTTAGTATTTTAAGGAACCTCCATACTGTTCTCCGTAGTGGCTGTATCAATTTCCATTCCCACCAACAGTGCAAGAGGGTTTCCTTTTCTCCACACCGTCTCCGGCATTTATCGTTTGTAGATATTTTGATGATGGGCATTCTGACTGGTGTGAGGTGATACCTCATTGTAGTTTTGATTTGCATTTCTCTAATGATTAGTGATGTTGAGCATTCTTTCATATGTTTGTTGGCAATCTGTATATATTCTTTGGAGAAATGTCTGTTTAGGTCTTCTGTCCATTTTTGAATTGGGTTTGTTTTTTTGATATTGAGCTGCATGAGCTGCTTGTATATTTTAGAGATTAATCCTTTGTCAGTTGCTTCATTTGCAAATATTTTCTCCCATTCTGAGGGTTGTCTTTTCATCTTGTTTATGTTTTCCTTTGCTGTGCAAAAGCTTTTAAGTTTCATTAGTTCCCATTTGTTTATTTTTGTTTTTATTTCCATTTCTCTAGGAAGTGAGTCAAAAAGGATCTTGCTGTGATTTATGTCATACAATGTTTTGCCTATGTTTTCCTTTAAGAGTTTTATAGTGTCTGGCCTTACATTTAGGTCTTTAATCTGTTTTGAGGTTATTTTTGTGTATGGTGTTAGGGAGTGCTCTAATTTCATTCTTTAACATGTAGCTGTCCACTTTTCCCAGAACCACTTATTGAACAGACTGTCTTTTCTCCATTGCATATTCTTGCCTCCTTTATCAAAAAGAAGGTGACAATATGTCCATGGCTTTATCTCTGGGCTTTCTATCCTACTCCATTGATCTAAATTTCTGCTTTTGTGCAGTACCATACTGTCTTGATTACTGTAGCTCTGTAGTATAGTCTGAAGTCCGGGAGCCTGATTCCTCCAGCTCTGTTTTTCTTCCTCAAGATTGCTTTGGCTATTCAGTGTCTTTTGTGTTTCCATACAAATTGTGAAATTTTTTGTTCTAGTTCTGTGAAAAATGCCATTGGTAGTTTGATAGGGATTGAATTGAATCTGTAGATTGCTTTGGGTAGTATAGTCATTTTCACAATGTTAATTCTTCCAATTCAAGAACATGGTATATCTCTCCATCTCTTTGTATCGTCTTTAATTTCTTTCATCAGTGTCTTATAGTTTTCTGCATACAGATCTTTGGTCTCCTGGTAGGTTTATTCCTACATATTTTATTCTTTTTGTTGCAAGGGCAAATGGGAGTGTTTCCTTAATTTCTCTTTCAGATTTTTCATCACTAGTGTATAGGAATGCAAGAGATTTCTGTGCATTAATTTTGTATACTGCTACTTTACCAAATTCATTAATTAGCTCTAGTAGTTTTCTGGTTGCATCATTAGGATTCTCTATGCATAGTATCATGTCATCTGCAAAGAGTGACAGCTTTACTTCTTCTTTTCCAATTTGGATTCCTTTTATTTCTTTATCTTCTCTGATTGCTGTGGCTAAAACTTCCAAAACTATGTGGAATAACAGTGGTGAGAGTGGACAACCTTGTCTTGTTCCTGATCGTAGAGGAAAGGGTTTCAGGTTTTCACCATTGAGAACAATGTTGGTTGTCAGTTTGTCATGTATGGCCTTTATTATGTTGAGGTAGGTTCCCTCTATGCCTACTTTCTGGAGAGTTTTTATCATAAATGGTGTTGAATTTTGTCAAAAGCTTTTTCTGCATCTATTGAGAGGATCATGTGGTTTTTATCCTTCAATTTGTTAATATGGTTTATCACATTGACTGATATTCTTACATTGATGAATCCTTGCATTCCTGGGATAAACCCCACTTGATCATGGTGTATGATCCTTTTAATGTGCTGTTGGATTCTGTTTGCTAGTATTTTGTTGAGGATTTTTGCATCTATGTTCATCAGTGATATTGGCCTGTAGTTTTCTTTCTTTGTGACATCTTTGTCTGGTTTTGGTATCAGGGTGATGGTGGCCTCGTAGAATGAGTTTGGGAGTGTTCCTCCCTCTGCTATATTTTGGAAGAGTTTGAGAAGGACAGGTGTTAGCTCTTCTCTAAATGTTTGATAAAATTCACCCGTGAATTGCTCTTGTCCTGGGCTTTTGTTTGTTGGAAGATTTTTAATCACGGTTTCAATTTCAGTGCTTGTGATTGGTCTATTTAAATTTTCTATTTCGGCCTGGTTCAGTATTGGAAGGTTGTGCTTTTCTAAGAATTTGTCCATTTCTTCCAGGTTGCCCATTTTATTAGCATATAGTTGCTTGTAGTAATCACTCATGATCCTTTATATTTCTGGGCCAAGTGTTCCTATCTTGCTAGTTGTTTGGCATAAGGTGTCCAGCACTGTGGCTCGCTGGTTATTAAGTGGAGCTGGGTCTTAGCATTGAGATGGAGATCTCTTGGAGAGCTTTTGCTGTTTGATATTATGTGGGGCTGTGAGGTCTCTGGTGAACCAGTGTCCTGAACTCGGCTCTCCCACCTCAGAGGCTCAGGCCTGACACCCGGCTGGAGCACCAAGACCCTGTCAGCCACTCGCCTCATAAGAAAGGGAGAAAAAATAAATACATAAATAAAATAAAATAATTAAAATTAAAAATTAAAAAAAATTATTAAAAATAAAAATATAAAAAAATAATAAAAAAGGAAAGAAAGAGAGAAAGAAGAGAGCCACCAAACAAAAAACAAATCCACCAATGATAACAGGCGTTAAAAACTATACTAAAAAAAATAAAAATGGATAGACAGAACTCTAGGACAAATGGTAAAAGCAAAGCTATACAGACAAAATCACACAAAGAAGCATACACATATACATTAACAAAGAGAGAAAAAGGAAAAAAGTATATATATCTAGATATAAAAAAAAGGAAGAGAGCAACAAAATCTATAAACAAATCTACCAATGATAATAAACTCTAAATACTAAACTAAGATAAACATAAAACCAGAAACAAATCAGATGCAGAAAGCAAACCCCAAGTCTACAGTTGCTCCCAAAGTCCACCACCTCAATTTTAGGATGATTCATTGTCTATTCACGTATTCCACAGATGCAGTGTACATCAAGTTGACTGTGGAGATTTAATGCGCTGCTTCTGAGGCTGCTGGTGGAAATTTCCTTTTCTCTTCTTTGTTCTCACAGCTCCTGGGATTCAGCTTTGGATTTGGCCCTGCCTCTGCATGTAGGTCGCCTGAGGACGTCTGTACTTTGCTCAGACAGGACGGGTTTAAATTAGCAGCTGATTAGGGGGCTCTGGCTCACTCAGGCAAGGGGGAGGGAGGGGCACGGAATGTGGGGCAAGCCTGCCACGGCAGAGGCCAGCATGATGTTGCAACAGCCTCAGGCACACTGTGTGTCCTCCCGGGGAAATTTTCCCTGGATCATGGGACCCTGGTAGTGGCAGGCTGCACAGGCTCCCAGGAGGGGAGGTGTGGATAGTGATCTGCGCTTGCACAAAGTCTTCTTGGTGGCTGCAACAGCAGCTTTAGCGTTTCATGCCTGTCTCTGGTGTCCGAGCAGATAGCCGTGGCTCATGCCCATCTCTGGAGCTCGTTTAGGCAGTGCTCTGAATCCCCACTCCTCATGCACCCCGAAACAATGGTCTCTTGCCTCTTAGGCAGTTCCAGACTTTTTCCCAGACTCCCTCCCGGCTAGCTGTGGCGCACTAGCCCCCTTCAGGCTGTGTTCACGCAGCCAACCCCAGTCCTCTCCCTGGGATCTGAACTCCGAAGCCTGAGCCTCAGTTCCCAGCCTCCACCTGCCCCGGTGGGTGAGCAGACAAGCCTCTCAGGCTGGTGAGTGTTGGTGGGCACCCATCCTCTGTGCGGGAATCTCTCTGCTTTGCCCTCTGCACCCCTATTGCTGCGCTCTCCTCCGTGGCTCTGAAGCTTCCACCCTGCCCACCCCCTGTCTCCACCAGTGAAGGGGCTTCCTAGTGTGTGGAAACTTTTCCTCCTTCACAGCTCCCTCCCAGAGGTGGAGGTCCTGTCCCTATTCTTTTGTCTCTGTTTTTTCTTTTTTCTTTTGCCCTATCCAGGTAGATGGGGAGTTTCTTGCCTTTTGCGAAGTCTGAGGCCTTCTGCTAGCGCTCAGTAGGTGTTCTGTAGGAGCTGTTCCACATGTAGATGTATTTCTGATGTATTTGTGGGGAGGAAGATGATCTCCATGACTTACTCCTCCACCATCTTGTAGGTCTCCCCCAATCTCCACTTTTAGACAACCAAGAATGCATTCAGCAGTGACATGAATTCATAAATGTGAGTCAGCATCTTTCAAAATCCCAATGTAGTAAGCAAAAAAAAAAAAAAAAGAAAGAAAAAAATGCCTATAGTTTGAATAACACTATTGAGGTTTATATTTTGTCATTGGAGTCTAATATTTTCCCAGTGATTGGTAATCCAGAACATGTCCTTTTTTAACAGTGCATATAATGGTAAGGTTACTTATGTTTAAAGTATGTATGGTTTCATCTGTGGAACTAAATTAGAGGCAATCTATAATGTTGAACTACACTTGTCTGTAAACCCTGTTGGTGGGTCCTTGCTCTGTTCCAAACATCTGCATAGAATAATCAAGAATAAAGTGGTTTTCTTGTATTTATCGTCTATTAACCAATTTAGATTATGTATTCTGTGACTAGAAATAGGAAAGTAATTTAGTAAAACAATAATTGCTTTAATATATATAAAAGATGTACTATGTCATACCAGAGGGAAAATGTGATAAAGTCAAATAAAATTATTTTATGGTAAACCATACAATGTGGAAGCAGAGAGCAGATAATGTGAATAGGTCAATTAAAATCATCTTATGATAAGCCATACAATAGGAAAAGTTAAGGCTGTTATGCATGCTCCTGTTTGGGGGATTTTTGTTTTTTTAATATATGCTATTCTTCTGTTTCATTTCTTAATCCTTTATAATTTCTGTACATGATCAAACTCTAACAATTCTAGAGTTTATACATGTTTCCTTCTATCCACTGTAACTGTTCCCTTTCCTGCTTAGAAAAATAATTAATCCTTCCAGACACACCTCAAATATCACTTCTGTGGAGCATTCCTAAAATCTTCCTAATCCTCTTTCCATCTGTTGTAGCACTTTCATTATTCTCTTCCTTTTTATCCTTTATTCTTTCAGTAGAATCACTATACATTCAATTCTTTGAAGATAAGGGCTATTCCTTAAAATTTTTTAGATCCCTACATGAAACATTGTGTACATGAATTATTCAATTAATTTATGAATTAAATTGAATGAGATTTTATATAATTAATTGTTAACTCAGTTAATTGCATATAGGGATGAGGAAAAAATAAAGTGAATTCAAAGGTGAATTTAAGAGAATAAGCAGTATTAAGATGTCATATCTATGAAATTATTTGGGGATGGAAAGAGATATAATTCAAGTGGGAAAATGTGGGTCATTAAGAAAGAGAAAAGGTATACATTCATATTATAACTTGACTTTTTATATTGGTTTTTCCAATGTCAGTGCAAAGGAAGTACCAGAGGGAAGCATTGAGATAGCTTCTCTGATTTAGATGAAATATCTCTTATAATCATAGCATTTTACAGATGTAAGACACTTCAATAATTATTTGGCCCTGTCAAAAACAAGTATATTTGATGTAATTTTCTCCAAGGAGAGGGAGAACATTTTCCTCATTATTTTTTCCAATAATTAATGAAAGCGGGCTTCCCTGGTGGCGCAGTGGTTGAGAATCTGCCTGCTAATGCAGGGGACACGGGTTCGAGCCCTGGTCTGGGAAGATCCCACATGCCACGGAGCAGCTGGGCCCGTGAGCCACAATTGCTGAGCCTGCGCGTCTGGAGCCTGTGCCCCGCGACGGGAGGGGCCGCGATAGAGAAAGGCCCGCGCACCGCGATGAAGGGCGGTCCCCGCACCGCGATGAAGAGTGGCCCCCGCTTGCCGCAACTGGAGAAAGCCCTCGCACGAACCGAAGACCCAACACAGCCAAAAATAAATAAATAAATAAATAAATAAGAAAATCCTTTAAAAAAAAAAAAATAATAATAATAATTAATGAAAGCATTCATTTCCACATGTTTTGTTGAAGCTACAGGAACTAACCATTCCCATTTTCCTCCTCCTCCTCATCTGTTCAACAATAAACTCACTGAAGTCATGACAATATTATTCTTCATCATTTTACTAACATTTTATACACAATATTCATCTTGATTTATATAAAATTAACTCATAAATTATGCTTATGACCCATCTTATACCAGAGATAATTATTCAGATTAAAGTTAATATATGACTTTTATTTTTGCCATGTAGACACTGCATATCATTTCAGTTCCAAATGATGTGTAACGTGGAATGTGATACCAGTGAATTGATTTTAAAGTATGACAGTACTCACAATTAGCAATTAATATATCTAAAGAATTACATCTTTGTTTTTCATTTGACTGAAATATTTTCTTCTTTTCATGGAAAAACTTAGTGGAAGTTTTACTGTAAATAATTTTTAAAATACTGTAGCCAAACTACACATATGCTTTTCAAGTTAATGTGTACATGATTCATGTCCAACTTTTAATACTTCAGTGACATCACTCTTATATAAGAAGCCATAAGAAATTTTTTGCCTGAGCTTTTCCAAGTAACACAACTTTGCACTCAGACTTGTAGTGACGGTAGAAGTGAAGTGGTGGGGGGAAAAGATATGTGTTGACCTTTTTGCAGAAGCATCATATTTTGAAATTAATGGGTGCTTAATGGAAAATGACAAAGTTAATTATAATGTACAGATGAGTAGAGGCTTCTATTTGAAATGTAATCACCTGAGGTGATTTTCTTTTTATCTGCTTTCTGACTCCAAAGAACCAAGAAGGAATTCTTTTTCTATTTTGGTTAATTCTATTATCTTGAAAAAAAAAAGTACATCTATTCTAACTTTTAGATCTGTCACCTACAAATTAAAGACATAATTATATACAGATAACAGGTTTCTATATGCAATGAAAATACTTATAAACTAGTAACTATGTTTAAGATATTGTGGTAAAAAGTAAAATAAATACAATTGTGTGTGAATACATGAACGGCCTGAGTTTCTTTAGCTAGGGGTTTCAATATATTTCCTTCCTTGATATTTTGCCAAATATAGAAAACTATTATTAGTTAGATTGCATCATTTAAAATCCTTGATTACTCTCTTTTCTATGTAGACTTGACAGGTGAATGTACTATGTGCCAGCCACTGAAGTAACTGTTAGATGTATACCGATCCTTGCTCTCTTCAGGTATACAGTTAAAGTAGTGAAAAAAGGCATGGAATGATAAAAAAAAAAAAAAAAAAAAAAGTAGAAATATACTTATAATTCGTAGCAAGTATCACAAGAAATACACAAGTTTATAAGAGACAATATGAGGTATATATATTTGAAATAGTTGGTGAAGGTCTTTTATAGAAAGCAACAAGATGGCACCTGAATTAAAGGAGATATCTAGGGGAGGGTAATAGAGAAAGACTTGGTAAGGTGGTGTGTGAGTGTGTGGACTGCTTGCTTTCATGACAGAAATGGCAGCATGTGCAAAAGTCCTGAGGGAGTAAAGAAATTAATATATTGAAAAGACATTTAAAAAAAGGCTTTAGTAGTTGAGTCAAAACAATGGCATTAGATAAAGTTGGAGAAGTAAGCAGAGGATAATCACCCATGGCTTTTGAAAATACATAAGACTACTGGAAGCCTTAAGTGTATTATAAACAAGGGATATTTTCAAAATTCCGTCTGGTTGTTCTGCGTAGAACTGATTGAAGAAGTAGGAGTAGAAAAAATAGCTGGCAGTGGAATTGGGAAGAAATGACTGTAGTAGAGATTCTTTTTAGTCAGTACAAATTAAGTTACTGATGAATAAATGCTGAGAGTGAATGAGCAGGAAAAGGCAAGAATGATTCTTGTATTTTGACTTTGGTAGAACTGACATTTACTGGTATGAGAAAGCTGGGAAGGAAATAAATTTTGAGAGAAAATTGTTAACTTTGGGGAATTATAAATGAAAATGCATGTGCAATTTCAAAGAGAAATAGTAAATAAGAAGTTGATATTAATTATGGAATTCAAGAAATAGTTCTATAATATCTATATAAATTTGGAAATGATCAGCATATACCTGGCAGAAAACCAAGGTATGGATATGATCATTTAGAGAAAGAATATGGATGAAAGAGAAGAAGACTTACATTCAAGTTCTAAAGAGTTCCAGCATTTAGATGCCTGATGAAAGGAGTGTTCAGCAGAAGTGCCTGTGAAGGATTAGACACGCAAGTCCTAGGAAATCAGAAGATAGTAGCGTTGCAGAAAGCAAGAGAAATATGCATTTCATGAAGGAGGCGATGCTTAACAGTAACAGCTCTAGAAATTTTACTTAGGAGAGCTTTAAAAAAAAAAAGGAGTTGGAGTCATGTGATTGGAGGCAGATAGCAGACCAGTGTTACTTAGATTATATATGTTCATTTACTGTGGCTTGAGGGGGAGGTGATGGAGGAAAAGAGGGGGCTAAAATTTCCCCAAGCTCTCCCTTGATATGTCAGGCTTTCTTAAATTGTGCAGTGAGAATGACACAGTACATTGTCTAGAATCTAGACCAGTTTCAGTGTAATGTTGGAGACATTAGCCAGAGTAGGGTAAGTTGAAAATGACATGGAGGTGAGAGGTAAAGAAAACAAGTATCAGTAATTTTTTATAGAAGTTTATTTCTATGGCCACCTATGAGGTCAATGGAAAGTTTTTTGTTTCTGTTTTTATAACATTCAGTTTTAAGTCATTTCTCTTTGGGTGAACCCTGTCATCTAGTTATAATTTATAGGCCATATTTACCTATATTTTAGTTTATGCTTACAATAATTCCATAAACCATTACCAAATTCCATTACCAATAATTCCATAAACCATTTTGCCAAAGAGGCAAATAAGATTCAGAGAAATGAGGTTATTTGTCCAAAGTTTTGTAAAGCAAAACAAAAAGTAAGCAACTTGATTTTTGGTGTATGAGGTTTATTTGTAATTTATATCAGTCAAGATTTGTTTTCAGCTCACCACTACTATTATGAAGTAAAAGTCACAGACTGTTTTAGACTTGCACTTGGCCAGACTAGTTTGGCCTGATTTGCTACTTTGATTCAGAATAATGAACACTAATAAACAAATGTAATTTTCCATAATTTTTATCAAAGAAAAATTGAAATTGGGATGCAAATATATCCTGAATTCATGATTCTCTATTTCCTGTGTTTGTACTTTTCTAATGTGAGTTTGGTGGTTATGCTGTATAATTAAACACATTGATTTTTACAATGAAAACTACAGAGAATTACTGCATACTTCACACACTACCCAGATATGAATTAGACTGAGGATAGTTAGTGAGAAAAAATTAATATAATTTATATCATGGCTATTGATATTGAAGGTCTGAACCATGGTAAGATCCTTAATTTTAATTCATAACTAAAGTTATATGAACATACATGTAGACAGTGAAGTTAGATAATGTTATTCTGAATTGTTTAGGAATGTAATGTACCGCTTAATAAACATGTCTTATATGTAATGCATAAAAATAACTCATATAATTAAATAGAATAAATGGCAAAAATATAATAATTCATCATTATCTTGAGCAATGATCCATTTTGTAAAATTCAGGTTATAAGAATTCATGAATAGTATCATACTAAACATCTTGGTTTTAGATGCATGACCTCTAGTGATTTTGAGGCTGTTTGTTTCTCTGAACCCTCTCTTCCTCAGAGTAAAGTTGTTAGTATTGTCTTTATGTCTCTATAAATGTCTCCCAAACCTGTGTCTTCAGCTCCATACTTTCTTCTGAGTTCTAGGCTTTTTTTCTATGTGCATCTGTTTCTTTTGAATATTCTGCTACCATTTTTAAACACAGCATTTAAAAGATATCAATATTTGACCACAGGACTTTTTCCCTGCCTTATTTCTTGTATATGCCAAAGAAACTACATTTCATGTGGTCATGAGGCTTAAAACCTTACAGATGTATATATCTCTTCAGTGCTTTATTTCTCTACCAAGTTCTATTACTTTCCCTTTATAAAATTTCACAGATTTGACCATTTTGCTATATTTCCAAAATGCTACATTGATTGCAGTCATTTTTCATAACCATTGCATCTTCTGCTACCTGGTTTCATGCCTGTAAAACTCCCCTCTGCAAAATATCGTATGTTAGAATACTCTTCCTAAATATGACTCTCCCTTCTCTTAAATAACATCTCATTCTCTTTAGAATAACATTCAAACTCTTTACTCTGACATGCAAGGCCATAAATGACCTGGCCAAAAGGAGATCCTTATACCATGCCATCACTCACTTATACAAATGTGTAACTCCATCTAAAATTGTAAATCATTTTTACCCCAAAGATGTTCCATCCATTCTTCCCTCACTGTCATGTCTTTTATTAGGTGCCCTGCCTCTTCCTCTGCTTATTTAATCCTAGCCCTCACTTCAATGGCTGGCTTAGGGTCATAGGAAAGTCTCCTACCTTTGAATGTTTATAATGTTTGTTTCACTATTATTTGCCACAATGACAACATACTTCACCCCCTCTAACCCCCTTCCCCACTGATAATATTTTGATATACTGTTATTTATATTAAGTATACTCTCAAAACCACAAGGAAACAAATAATAACATCACCTGACTGAGGACATTTACCAGTCCTAGGCTGTCTAACATATAACCCCATTTATATATTTCCAGAATTTCCCAATATGTGTCTTGTTGGGAGAAAAGCCCGCCTCCCACTAGAGGAGATGAAATGTTTTTTCTGGCCTTTCAGAATGCCAAGGAATGGACACAATATCTAGACTTGGCCATCAATTTGCTAAGTCAAAAATTTGGATCGGAAGCCAGGGACTTAAAGAAGCAGCATCAAAGGCAGTTAATCCAGTTTCAAAAGGCAGCAGTATAAACTATCAAAGTTGAGTGCCAGTATGATGCTGGTAGGTGCAGGGTATCAGCATTCAGTGGCAGCTGCAGTTGTGTTCCTTACTTAACTATTAAGTGGCCTGATACTGTCTCTGGTCTGGCTTTCCAGAGTTTCTTATGTCTTCTAGCTCTGTGCATACTTTCCTGAAACTTCCTGACAATTCCTTCAAGTACTCATTATCCTTTCAATAAATTCTCTCTCTGCTAATATTATTCAGAGTTATTTTTCAGTTCTGCAAATAAGAATCCAACAAATGCACTTGGCTATAGTAAGGTAAAATCTTTTTTAAATACCAGGGTTATTGGTTGAATTTTGTCTGCATCTCCCAACCGTATGTTGAAGTCTTAACCACCAGTACTTCAGCGTGTGAACTTATTTAGAAATAAAGTCACTGCAGATACAATTAAGATGAGGTCATACTGGAGTAGGTTGGACCTCTAATACAGTAGGACAGGTGTCCCTACAAAAAGGGGAAAATTGGAGACAGATACACACAAGGAGATACAGATACACACAAGGAGAATAGCATGTGAAGATTAAACAAAGATTGGGGTGATGCTTCCACATGTCAAGGAATGCCAAAGGTCACCAGCAAACTACCAGAAGCTAGAGGATAGGCACAGAATAGAATAGATACTTCTATAAAATAGAATAGATACTTCTTCATGGTCCTCAGAAAGAATTAGCCCAACCACCACCTTGATTTCATACTTCTAGCCTTCAGATGTGTGAGACAATAAACTTCTTTTGTTTAAGCCATTCAATTTGTGGTACTTTGTGAAAGGCGGCCCTAGTTAACTAATACAACCAGTATATCATACATTCTCTTTCCTAAATGAAGGAAATTATCTAGTCAGTATAATCTGAGGTACCACGCCATAATCATCATAGAATAGGATAATGCTTTTAAACTTTTTATGTACTAGACATGAAATAGGTAAAACTCCCACTTGGTAAGGGCTGGCCATTTTGTCACATGGGAACATTTGTCACTCCAGGTGGTAAAGTTTAATAGAAGCTTGGAAATGGCATCTGTAAATTGAGACAAGAAATTACCCTGGAGGAAAGTTCTTTTGAGTGGGAAAGGCACATTCTCTCAGCTTCCAAGGGGTACATTGTATCTACATTGCTTTGCCCTCAACCATGTAAGTTATCATGATCTGAATAGTGGGAGGAAAGAGAAATGGAAGAAGAAGAGCAGATGGTAGATGTATTTTCAAATTGAGAGCATGGATCGTTTAGGAAGAAAAAACAATTTTAAAGGGAAGAGATGGGGCAAGTGTGAAGTAGAGTTTTGCTGAGGAAAAACTAGATGTAAAGCAAAAGCCAAAGCAGGGCAAGTTTATATTGAGTAGACAATTCAGATGATGTCCTAGTTACTGAAAATGTGTTCCCTACAGTGAGATGATTTGAGACCTATGAAACTATTCTTGGTTCCAGCTCATTAGCATCTTGCCGTACTAAATGACTTCATGGCTTTAAACAAACCTATCGTTTTGGGTTGGTCTACCCCAATGGAAACCTAGAACTTATTTAGCCAAATAAGCATCAACAAAAGGTAGTTTTCACTCTGTGTGATTTTTTTTCAGCTGTATTTTATAGCTGTATATTTGAATATTTTATAGCTGTATATTTGAATCAAGAGTTAATGCTAGTCTTTGTATTAATCTTCAGTGTTTTAGGGAGGCAAACTCATGTGGCTCTAAGATGGACCTTTACGTTAGAGCAAGAAGATCCAGATTTATCTGACCTACAAGAGAAGTGGAAGCTTCCAGGGAGCTTGGGAGATGATTTTCTATGTCAAAATATTAAATATTTTAAAATATTCAAAGTTTTCCACCCGCACTGAGGTCACTCTCAGATAGCCATTCACGCACTATATTTAAGAAAACTTTGTAACGGTTTTGTGTGAGAACAAATAAAAACAGAAGTGACAGGAAAACAGAAACATGATTGCTGAACAGTGAGTTTTTGATGCAGAAAACTTACGTTTCCACTTGCAACTTTAAAAACAGAAATTGCAGGTGTCAGCAGTTTTTATGTGAGCCTTGTACGGTAAAGAGGTAAATCATGTCTATATGACAGCTATTTAAGAAGAGGCACCCAAAACGTGGAATTTTACTTTGAATAAAACATCTTGTAATTTATAGTTCACAATGTACTTTCATGTGTAATCCTTGCTTTGATCTTGAGAGTAGTCCCATAACTCACACAAAGCAAAGATCTTTACCTGTTTTTTATAAAAAGAGAGAGAGACTCAGAAAGTAAACAGGTTGAGTAAAGCACTGTTGGTGTCAAAGGAAAGCAAAGGGAAGGTAGGATCTGAGCTCTCCTGCAGTTCACTCTATGTGACAAGAAAAGTTCAGTTTGAAAGGTCTGCCGCCCAAGACATTTGACTGGGGTATCTTTCTTTCAAAAGAAGTATACTTATTTTATGATTGTAAAACGAAACCAAAGAAATATGTGGTTGCAGTAAGTTCTATATGGTGCTCAGCACAATTACACAAGTAATTAAGCACACTTTGTTGTTTTCAGGGGTCAACAATGTGTTATAAAACTATGTATATCACTTCCACTAATGTTGGAAAAACTCAGGAAAATATACCAGAACGTGTGGATAATACATGTTATTATGTAATAATGGAATAATTATTATTATAATTATAATAATAATAATGGTGGAATAATGAAGTAAAGATTGAAGAAGGGACATAGAGGTGAAGGTTGGGTTTATTTGTTTGCAAAATTCAATGCACTGTACTAAAAAGTATGCTCTGCAGGTTATAGTTTTTATTTATGCTTGTTCATACATGAGAAATAATAAGTGTTGGATGTGTCATATTTGAGAAACCAAGTTTATTTAGTAGAGAAAAATTCAATAGAGAAGGGCTCTAATTCATAACACCCTAAATGAATTTAAGTAGATCTTAGGAAGCTGGCTTTTTAAGAGATTTTATGGAATACCTGGTTTGTACACTTCATCTTATAAATGAGGAACCTGAAACTCAGGGATCTTTATGTTAAAAAATTACAGAACAAAGATTTAGTACAATATTCCTAGCTTTCTGCAGTTTCAACTCGTCTTACTCATGGTATTCAATTGTCTCTGAAAAAAATATTTTAAGAGAGTAATATTGCTGCTTTGGTGTTTAAAAATATTTTCTTATTCACGTTATTTTGCAAAGTGACTATTTTGAGGAAAAATATAGAAAAGCAAAACAAAACACATTTTTGGCTAATATTTCTAATGACCAGAACTAAAAGAAAATATAAGCATATCAATGGCTGAGTTGAGAACAATGGGAATATTCTAAAGTTTAATAAAGATTCGTAATTTAAATGAGATTTCTTACCACTCAAGATTGAAAACATATGTATGATATAAAATTAAATTTATAAAAATCCTTGATGCTATTCAATAAAGAAGTAAATCTATTAAATACAGTAATTAGTATGCTAAGCCCCTGAGTAGGCTAATAAAACATGCAAATTTAAAATGCAAACAGCATATATTCTCTTGTAGAAAAGTGTTTATAATTTTAAAAATACTTGAATAAAATTAATTAGAATAAGTGGGTTTGGCTCCAAAATGATTAGTTTCTTATTGTTTATAATATATGAAGTAGGAAAATAATATAAATTAAAATGATTTTCTATTTTAAGAAATATGAAAAGAAATATATTCAGGTAGGGAGAAGTCCTTCAACATGAGCAAGGAAAAAAAAAAGAATAATCTTGAGGGTTAAACTTTAAAAAGATATTTTTGGGGGTCCAATAAAATAAAGACTCAAACTGTTACCTCTCTGTATCAGAGAAAATAAATGAAAAATTTTTTTATCTTAAAGATTAGTAATTAAAGAAGACTTTCTTATGGCAAGATTGATTCTATAGTCCCAAGAGAGTATTTTGCTAAGCTTCAAGCAAAAACAGTCTAGCTTCATGGTGATTTTGTGACAAGAAGCTTCTCCCTTATTTAAAACTTTAAAAAAAGTCTTTATTTCCAAAAATAATGCTATGTAATATTCTATAGTCATATAAAATTTCATGTTTTTAAAGTGAATTTTACTTAACCCTTGGAATATTTCATTTTCTTTATATTGTGTTCTCTAGTCTACTGTTGACTGTTCTTAGATAATTCTGCCTGTGTTGATTGAAGGTCTTTTAAGGAAACACTTATGGTCAAGTTAAAAAATCAACAGAGCTTACGTGGAGTCATTTCTGGCTAATTTTTTTTTTCTCTATTCACCTTTTATTCTGTCCTGCAGGAATGATCACAGGTGATAATCTTGCAAACATTTAAAACCATCCTTATAAGACAGGAACTGCTACGAGTGATCAACAGCAAGTGGAGAAGAGCCATTTATAGGTAATAAATGCAATAGGAAGGAATTTTTCAATTTGCTAATCTCTTTCATACGCATTATCACATTCAATTTTTGCAATATCCCTGGACGTAAGCATTGTAATTCCTGCTTTATCAGGAAAGAAATTCAAGTCTCAAAAATTGTATGACTTGCCTAAGGTCACGTCAAATGTTAAGAAACAGCACTAGGAAATGACTTCAGGTTTTCTGGTTCTTAGTTTATGTTTCTAGAAACAAAGCAGTCATGAAAACCTACCTTAATATTGTCAGTAATTGATTTGGGTCCCCATGTGGCTTCTCTATTTTAGTTTTCACTTTTCTCTTGTCAAATAAAAAACAACTCTGGACTTAGGTAAGGAGAGACTTTATTTGAAAGCATTATTGCAAAAGGGAGGAAAGGGACTATTGCAATAGGGGAGATGGAAGGAAAAGGGAACTATTACAATAGGAAGAACCTAAAAGTATCTCAAAGGTTAAGCCGACAGGACTTTTTCTTTATAAGAAGAGTAACCAAGTACTTGAGTTATTTTATGGGTACTTAAACCTCCACCAGATGGGAGAAGTTAACTGCATGCTGACCACAGTCACATAGACCCCAGACCAGTTGGATCCAAAAGGTTGATGACGTTGACTCCCAAGTGACCACTGGTTACCTCACCACAAACCAATCAGAAGGATGCCCATGACCTGTTCACACACCCTGCAACACTCTCCCTCACCTTGCCTTTAAAAGCCCTTCCCATACACAGCACTGGAAATCAAGTATACTTCAATTAAAAAATAAACAAACTCCAAAAACTGTTCCCTGAAAGCCATAGGGCAGTTCGGGTCTTTTGAGAATTCTCCTTGCTTGGCTGCATGCTGGATGCCCTGCAGGAAATGCTGTACTTTCCTTCACTACAACTGTGGATCAGGAGATTGGTTCCACTATGAACTGGTGAGCAGACCCAAGTTTGGTTCAGTAAAAGTACTAACTCATAATTCTTTCAACTCAAGTCTCTTGACCCCTAATTCATGCTCTTAAACGTGACACAATACAGCCTCTCTTAATAAATGGTACGCAACTTTTTTGTTTTGTTTTGCAATAAGGGAAGTTATAAATAAAATCAGCTACTAAAAACATTTTTTAATAAAATGGTAGATGTATACTGCCAATCTTAGTACACTTAGTACACATCTATTTACATATCTTACATCAGTAAATAGGAAAATGGAAAAATGGGAACACTAAAATTTATATAATTTAATGCTGAAACTCATGAAAGTCCTAGTATAAAATGTAATATTTTTTTATTTTATTCAGCAATTATTTATTAAATAATTTCTATTAGTCAGGCACTGACCTAGTTACTATGGATACCAAATAAACATAAAAGTACTTGCCTTCTTAAGTGGAGAGGAGCAGAAGACAGAAAATAAACAAATCCTGTATTTCTAGCTTGTGATTTCATAGAATAATATAATGGTCTCTGATCAAGAAATTTCTGTCTAATGAGTAGCATTTTGTAGCTCGTGTGATTATATTATTCTTTATATGACTTCTTCATAAAGGCCCAATTTTTCTGGAAGTTGTACAGACCTGGACAACAATAATCTGTTGAATAATCTACACAAAGAATCAAATGATTCTGGGGAAAAGAAGGAAACAGTTCTGACTTATAGTTTGAGAGACTGAATGTGCATAGAATTAACATTGGAAAAACTTAACATATGCAAGGTTTAAGCAATAAAAAAATCACATGTAAATGGCAAAATGCTGAGGAGAGAGTAAAAATCAGAATACAGTAGAGCTTATGAGGAAAAATCTCCTAGAATGTAAAGCTGTTTTATAGTAAAATTGAATGATATAAAATTACAGAGGAGGAGGGACCTTCAAGACGGTGGAGGAGTAAGACGTGGAGCTCACCTTCCTCCCACAAATGCATCAGAAATGCATCTACATGTGGAACAACTCCTACAGAACACCTACTGAACGTTGGCAGAAGACCTCAGACTTCCCAAAGGCAAGAAACTTGCGACGTACCTGGGTAGGGCAAAAGAAAAAAGGAAAAACAGAGACAAAAGAATAGGGACAGGACCTGCACCTATGGGAGGGAGCTGTGAAGGAGGAAAAGTTTCCACACACGAGGAAGCCCCTTCACTGGTGGAGATGGGGGTGGGCGGGGGGGAAGCATTGGAGCCACGGAGGAGAACTTAGCAACAGGGATGCAGAGGGCAAAGCGGAGAGATTCCCACACAGAGGATCGGTGCCGACCAGCACTCACCAGCCAGAGAGGCTTGTCTGCTCACCCACGGGGGTAGGTGGGGGCTGGGACCTGAGGCTCGGGCTTTGGAGGTCAGATCCCAGGGAGAGGACTGGGGTTGGCTGCGTGAACACAACCTGAAGGGGGCTAGTGCGCCACAGCTAGCTGGGAGGGAGTCTGGGAAAATGTCTGGAACTGCCTAAGAGGCAAGAGACCATTGTTTCGTGGTGCACGAGGAGAGGGGATTCAGAGTACTGCCTAAATGAGCTACAGAGATGGGTGTGAGCCACGGCTATCAGCTCGGACAACAGAGATGGGCATGAAATGCTAAGGCTGCTGCTGCAGCCACCAAGAAGCCTGTGGACAAGCACAGGTCACTATCCATACCTCCCCTCCCAGGATCCTGTGCAACCCGCCACCGCCAGCGACAGTGACGACATTATAGTTGAAAACTTCCCTAATATGGGAAAGGAAATGATCAATCAAGTCCAGGAAGCACAGAGTCCCATACAGGATAAATCCAAGGAGAAAAACACCAAGACACATATTAATCAAACTATCAAAAATTAAATACAAAGACAAAATATTAAAAGCAGCAAGGGAAAAGCAACAAATAACATACAAGGGAATCCCCATAAGGTTAACAGCTGATCTTTCCGCAGAAACTCTACGAGAAAGAAGGGAGTGAAAGGACATATTTAGAGTGATGAAAGGGAAAAACCTACAACCAAGATTACTCTACCCAGCAAGGATCGCATTCAGATTTGACAGAGGAATTAAAATCTTTACAGACAAGCAAAAGCTAAGAGAGTCCAGCATCACCAAACCAGCTTTACAACAAATGCTAAAGGAACTTCTCTAGGCAGGAAACACAAGAGAAGGAAAGGATCTACAATAATAAACCCAAAACAATTAAGAAAATGGTAATAGGAACATATATATCAATAACTACCTTAAATGTAAATGGATTAAACGACCCAAACAAAAGACATAGACAGGCTGAATGGATACAGAAACAAGACCTGTATATATGCTGTCTACAAGAGACCCACTTCAGACCTAGGGACACAAACAGACTGAAAGTGAGGGGAAGGAAAAAGATACTCCATGCAAATGGAAATCAAAAGAAAACTGGAGTAGCAATTCTCATATCAGACAAAATAGACTTTAAAATAAAGACTATTAAAAAACACAAAGAAGGACACTACATAATGATCAAGAGATCAATCTAAGAAGAAGATATAACAATTGTAAATATTTATGCACACAGCATAGGAGCACCTCAATACATAAGGCAAATATTAACAGCCATAAAAGGGGAAATGGACAGTAACACAATCATAGTAGGGGACTTTAACACCCCACTTTCCCCAATGGACAGATCATCCAAAATGAAGATAAATAAGGAAACACAAGTTTTAAATGACATAATAAACAAGATGGACTTAATTGATATTTATAGGACATTCCATCCAAAAACAACAGAATACACTTTCTTCTCAAGTGCTCATGGAACATTCTCCAGGATAGATCATATCTTGGGTCACAAACCAAGCCTTGGTAAATTTAAGAATACTGAAATCGTATCAAGTATCTTCTCTGACCACAACGCAATGAGACTAGATATCAATTACAGAAAAAAATCTGTAAAAAAATACAAACACATGGAGGCTAAATGATACACTACTAAATATCCAAGAGATCACTGAAGAAATCAAAGAGGAAATCAAAAAATCCCTAGAAAAAAATAACAATGAAAACACGATGACCCAAAACCTATGGGAGGCAGCAAAAGCAGTTCTAACAGGGAAGTTTATAGCAATACATTCCTACTTCAAGTAACAAGAAACATCTCAAATAAACCACCTAACCTTACACCTAAAGCAATTAGAGAAAGAAGACCAAAAAAATCCCAAGGTTAGTAGAAGGAAAGAAATCATAAAGATCAGATCAGAAATAAATGAAAAAGAAATGAAGGAAACAATAGCAAAGATCAATAAAACTAAAAGTTGGTTCTTTGAGATGATAAACGAAATTGATAAACCATTAGCCACGCTCATCAAGAAAAAAAGGGAGAAGACTCAAATCAACAGAATTAGAAATGAAAAAGGAGAACTAACACTGACACTGCAGAAATACAAAGGGTCACGAGAGACTACTACAAGCAACTCTATGCCAATAAAATGGACAATCTGGAGGAAATGGACAAATTCTTAGAAAAGCACAACCTTCCGAGACCGAACCAGGCAGAAAGAGAAAATATAACAGACCTATCACAAGCACTAAAATTGAAACTGTGATGAAAAATCTTCCAACAAACAAAAGCCCAGGACCAGATGGCTTCACAGGCGAATTCTATCAAACATTTAGAGACGAGCTAACACCTACCATTCTCAAACTCTACCATTCTCAAACTCTTCCAAAATATAGCACAGGGAGGAACACTCCCAAACTCATTCTATGAGGCCACCATCACCATGATACCAAAACCAGACAAAGATGTCACAAAAAAGAAAACTACAGGCCAGTATCACTGATGAACATAGAT
The DNA here is from genome assembly GCF_949987535.1 of Balaenoptera acutorostrata. Classification (NCBI taxonomy): domain Eukaryota; kingdom Metazoa; phylum Chordata; class Mammalia; order Artiodactyla; family Balaenopteridae; genus Balaenoptera; species Balaenoptera acutorostrata. The sequence continues at coordinate 83,066,574 of NC_080068.1, forward strand.
GCAAAAATGCTAAACAAAATACTAGCAAACAGAATCCAACAGCACATTAAAAGGATCATACACCATGATCAAGTGGGGTTTATCCCAGGCATGCAAGGATTCTTTAATATATGCAAATCAATCAATATGACACTCTATATTAACAAATTGAAGGATAAAAACCATATGATAATCTCAATAGATGCAGAAAAAGCTTTTGACAAAATTCAACACCCATTCATGATAAAAAAAAAAAAAACCCTCCAGGAAGCAGGCAGAGAGGGAACTTACCTCAATATAATAAAGGCCATATGTGACAAACCCACAGCCAACATCGTTCTCAATGGTGAAAAACTGAAACCATTTCCTCTAAGATCAGGAACAAGACAAGGTTGCCCACTCTCACCACTACTATTCAATATGGTTTTGGAAGTTTTAGTCACAGCAATCAGAGAAGAAAAAGAAATAAAAGGAATCCAAATCGGAAAAGAAAAAGTAAAACTGTCACTGTTTGCAGATGACATGATACTATACATAGAGAATCCTAAGGATGATATCAGAAAACTACTAGAGCTAATCAATGAATTTATTAAAGTAGCTGGATACAAAATTAATGCACAGAAATCTCTTTCATTTCTATACCCTAATGATGAAAAATCTGAAAGAGAACTTAAGGAAACACTCCCATTTACCATTGCAAAAAAAGAATAAAATACCTAGAAATAAACCTACCTAAGGAGACAAAAGACCTCTATGCAGAAAACTGTAACACACTGATGAAAGAAATTAAAGATAATACAAACAGATGGAGAGATATACCATGTTGTTGGATTGGAAGAATCAACATTCCAAAAATGACTCTACTACCCAAAGCAATCTACAGATTCAATGCAATCCCTATCAAACTACCAGTGGCATTTTTTCACAGAAGTAGAACAAAAAATTTCACAATTTGTATGGAAACACAAAAGACCCCGTATAGCCAAAACCATCTTGAGAAAGAAAAACGGAGCTGGAAGAATCAGGCTCCCGGACTTCAGACCATACTACAGAGCTACAGTAAGCGAGACAGTATGATACTGGCACAAAAACAGAAATTTAGATCAATGGAACAGGATAGAAAGCCCAGAGATAAACCCATGCACATATGGTCACCTTATCTTTGATAAAGGAGGCAAGCATATACAGTGGAGAAAAGACAGCCTCTTCAATAATGGTGCTGGGAAAACTGGACAGCTACATATTAAAGAATGAAATTAGAGCGCTCCCTAACACCATACACAAAAATAAACTCAAAATAGATTGAAGACTAAATGTAAGGCCAGACACTATAAAACTCTACAGGAAAATGTAGGCAGAACACTCTATGACATAAATCACAGCAAGATCTTTTTTGGCCCACCTCTTACAGAAATGAAAATAAAAACAAAAATAAACAAATGGGACCTAATCAAACTTAAAAGCTTTTGCACAGCAAAGGAAAACATAAACAAGATGAAAAGACAGCCCTCAGAATGGGAGAAAATATTTGCAAACGAAGCAACTGGCAAAGGATTAATCTCCAAAATATACAAGCAGCTCATGCAGCTCAATATCAAAAAACCAAACAACCCAAACCAAAAATGAGCAGAAGACCTAAACAGACATTTCTCCGAAGAAGATATACAGATTGCCAACAAACACATGAAAGCATGCTCAACATCACTAATCATTTGAGAAATGCAAATCAAAACTACAATGAGGTATCACCTCACACCAGTCAGAATGGCCATCATCAAAAAATCTACGAACAATAAATGCTGGAGAGGGTGTGGAGAAAAGGGAACACTCTTGAACTGTTGGTGGGAATGTAAACTGATACAGCCACTATGGAGAACAGTATGGAGGTTCCTTAAAAAACTAAAAGTAGAACTACCATATCACCCAGCACTCCCACTACTGGGCATATACCCTGAGAAAACCATCATTCAAAAAGAGACATGTACCACAATGTTCTTTGCAGCTCTATTTACAATAGCCAGGACATGGAAGCAACCTAAGTGTCCATCGACAGATGAATGAATAAAGAAGATGTGGCACATATATACAATGGAATATTACTCAGCCATAAAAAGAAACAAAATTGAGTTATTTGTAGTGAGGTGGATGGACCTAGAGTCTGTCATACAGAGTGAAGTAAGTCAGAAAGGGAAAAACAAATACCATATGCTAACACATATATATGGAATCTAAAAAAAAAAAAAGGTTGTGAAGAACCTAGGGGCAGGACAGGAATAAAGATGCAGACATAGAGAATGGACTTGAGGACACAGGGAGGGGGAAGAGTAAGCTGGGACGAAGTAAGAGAGTAGCATTGACATATATACACTGCCAAATGTAAAATAGACAGCTAGTGGGCAGCAGCTGCATGGCACAGGGAGATCAGCTCGTTGTTTTGCGACCACGTAGAGGGGTGGGATAAGGAGGGTGGGAGGGAGATGCAAGAGCGAGGGGATGTGGGGATATACGTATGCATATAGCTGATTCACTTTGTTATACAGCAGAAACTAACACACCATTGTAAAGCAATTATACTCCAATAAGGATATTGAAAAAAAAAAACTAATAAGAACTAGAAAAAACAATTACAGAGGAGATAGGAGATTATGTAAGGAAAAGAAAGTGGCAAGAGTTCTGAGGCAGAAATTTAGTTTTTGAAGGATAAGAAGCTCTGCACTTTGTTGGAAGTTTAAAAAAATTTTGATTTTTTTACATCTAGAATATAGCATATCTAGATTAAAATATACAAAATATTTAAATGGGGGATTATCACCTTACAGCTTTATTGTTTTCTCACCTCTACCTTCAGTAGTGACTTACTGAATCTTCCTCCTCTTGACTTGGCAAAATCTCAAGTAAATCTTTATGCATCCATTATTGATTTGATCACTGCGCTATTCTTGACATTTCCCATAATTTTAGCTCCTCTCAGTTCCTTGAACATTTCTCCTCATTATCATGTGTTCTCTCTCTAATTTCATCTTTTTAATTCCATTTTCTGGTCAGTACCTCCTATCATTCTAGATCCCTCTCATGTTCTTTGATCTCCTTTGAACTCCAGTCCATCAACTCCTCCACATTTTATATTTTCTCACATAGTTTATGCTGCAGGTCAAATGTAATTGTCAATGGTTACAACATGGACTATAGTATCTTTTAGATCATTATTAGCCTTTCTTCCAGTTCTACCTTTACATTATTATAAGCTTTCATGATTCAATTTAAATCAAGAGGGAAACATGGGGCCAGAGAGATGATTTCCCAGAGAGAAACACAGCAAGGCACTGACCAAAACAGCAAACCGCCTGCATTTATGACTGCAAGAGTATTTCCGTTTTCTAGAAAAAAGATTACTTTACAAGAGGATAGAGAGTGCTTATATTGCTTACATGTGCAGGGCACAATTATTATCTCTAATTGTGGCTTTTACTTGGGCTACATGCTTTTTAAATGATATATACTGTAACAATCCTGAACTTTTATTTCATGAAATAGCATATCCATCAATATTTACCACTGCCTAATTTGTGACATTTTTCATTGCACTAGAGAGATACATTGTTTTCAAATATCCGAAAGCAGCCTTAATACTGTGCAATTTTCAAAAACAAACTTGGAGGTCTGAAGTGAGAATGCTAACAGAAAACTGACTCTCTAGTTACAGGACCCGCAAAATGTTAAGTACAGAGGTGACTCCTTCCTGTGCTCTGCTTACATTCCTAAGTGCTGGATACAAGTGCTCAGCTCTGGGAGGAATGGAAGTTCATGCATCCATCTCACATAATTTCTCCTTTGTCTGACAGTGCTGCCAGCCAAGGAACCTATTAATGCCAGTCATCATGGCAAATGTTAAACAATAGAGTCCTGTGCAGTTAGAACTGGCCACAGCCAACCACTTCATTTCACCAATGTACAGAAGTTTTCAGTTTTCAGAGGGTAATATGTTTTTACTAACATCTAAAGAAATAGGAATTATATTTTGGGATCAAAATGAAAAGTGAAAATTAATGTACTTATTAGCACTTGAATCAGGACCATAATTCTGCAGAACTAGATGTATAATTTTTATTGTTTTTGACATTATTGAGGGGTGTTTTTTGTTACATACCTTAGGATTTCTGATGCTACAACGTATCATAAAAATTAATTAGTAATATCACTATCAGTTTAGAGATGAGAAAATTTTCCAGTTATATTCTAAGGGTTCAATCAAAGATTTAATTCATCAAAGTTATATGAGTTGAACAAATGAATAAGGAACTCATAAACAAGAATAAACTGATGGACTTGGCACACAAGTCTGGCATCTGGGGTGATACTGTTATACTAACGTGAAAAGAGAGAGAACTTGCTGCTGAGATCCATAAGATGAAAAACTGTATGTTTATCTGGAAAGTTTGGCCAATAAGTGCCTGAGTTCCTTAACAGAGGTGAAGGAGCCCTGTTACCAATACTTGATAATGATCTTGCATTAACTTTTTGGAATCTCACTAAACTGACCTTTCGTAACTTATTAAAATTACAGCACAATCTAAAATAGAACAATACAGAAGTATAGGAGTTCATAAGCTAGAGTTTAAATCTTGTTCCCATACTAGCGCACATAGAGGGTTTTTTAAAAAAGTGGAATGATATATCGGAACATTTATTAAATAGATTTTCTTTTGTAGACACTCTATTTTACAAACACCATTGGGTACAATTATTAAAGTAGTATAACCAATAGTTTGTAGGTATTTTTTAAAAGAGTTTGGGATGAAATACACACACTGAAAAAAAATTTTTAAATATGCAAACACCGTAGAGAAAAATATTTAAATACATAATCCTGTTGGCATTAGTCCTCCCAAATTTTTCTATGTATCCAGTCTTTATTTTTCAGTGAATAAGGATCTTGGTGACAATGAGACTTATGAAGCAGAATAGAACAGTCAGGAACCCAAGAATATAAATAACATTACGTGGTCATGGGAATGATTAAAATATTTAATGAACAGTGAAACAAATAATTATACTAAAGGGGAAAAATACTATTGTACAATACACTAAAAAGTAATATGCAAGTATATTATAATACAAATTTAAAAATAAACGCTTTTAAAACTTTATATAAAATATATAATTTTTTATGTAATTGTAGTAAGAGTTCTTCAAACAATATCATGGCTGATGTTTTAGAACTTTAAAAAATATTCTTGCTAAATTTAGCAATTCTTTTTTTATTTGAATTTGAATTTAATTTGAATTTCTTAGATTTTGGGTGAAATTAGCTGTACTGTTTGTGTCATGGATTCTTCATCCTTGAATATTTATTTTTAATAAATTTTAGTTTTATAAAATATATGTAAGGGTTTTTTCTATATTTTATGTGCTATGTTTTTTAGCCTTTTGTCACAAATGTTTTATACTGCCTTTATAGATGACTGACAGTTTGACTACAAATAGAATTACTTGATCACATCCATATCCCACAATGGTTTCCCATTAATATTGGATATCACCCTCCTTTGTTAATTTTCTTAAACTTGCTTATACCTTCGTAATGAGTGTCTTTATTAAACTCTCAATTACACCTTTGTATTTGCCATTTATTTTCTGCCAAAACCCTATTAATCTTCCCTACAGAAGAATGAAAGAAGTTAACAGGATCTGCCCTTTCAGAAGTCTTTATATCTCAGAATACTTGAGTTGGAGTTTGTGCTCAGTTAGCTTTCTTCCAGAGAACTCTGTAGTGTAACCTATCATACTGAAACACTGGTTTGAGTACTATTTGTTGTTTATTTCTGGTGTTCATTAATACTTCATGTTTATGGTCTGTTCCCTTCTTTTTCTGGGAATATATGGCTTATTTGAAATTTCCTGCTTGAAAAAATAGGCATTCAGTTTATTAATTCACAGATGTATACATGATATAGCAAATCAATGCCCATATACGTCTAGAACAAAACACACAGATATATTTTATGAACAAGCATAAACTTAATAGAAAAATAGAACTCAACCTAATTTATCCATGTATCTATGTATTTATCTATATATATATGTATGTATGTATATATCTATCTAGATCACAAAATTTTTTAATCGGTTTATTCCTAGCTACTATGTTTTGTTGTGACTGTTAATAAGATTGCTTGTCGGGCTTCCCTGGTGGCACAGTGGTTGAGAGTCTGCCTGCCAATGCAGGGGACACGAGTTCGAGCCCTGGTCTGGGAAGATCCCACATGCTGCAGAGCAACTGGGCCCGTGAGCCATAACTACTGAGCCTGCGCGTCTGGAGCTTGTGCTCCGCGACAGCGAGAGGCCCGCGCACCGCGATGAAGAGTGGCCCCCACTCGTCGCAACTAGAGAAAGCCCTCGCACAGAAACGAAGACCCAACACAGCCAAAAAAAAAAAAAAAAAAAGATTGCCTGTCATTATGATTTTAACTGCTTATTACTAGCACTTAATAAAACTACCTTAAAAAAATTAACAGGGCTTCCCTGGTGGCACAGTGGTTGGGAGTCTGCCTGCCAGTGCGGGGGACGCGAGTTCGAGCCCTGGTCTGGGAAGATCCCACATGCCACGGAGCAACTAAGCCCGTGAGCCACAACTACTGAGCCTGCGCGTCTGGAGCCTGTGCTCCGCAACAGGAGAGGCCACAACAGTGAGAGGCCCGCGCACTGCGATGAAGAGTGGCCCCTGCTTGCTGCAACTGGAGAAAGCCCTCGCACAGAAATGAAGACCCAACACAGCTAAAAATAAATAAATTAATAAATTAATAAATAACTTAGCATTTATTTAAAAAAAATTAACAAATATATACTTTACATTAGCTTCAGTGTATTTCACTTGATTGTCTTGGATTTTCCAAGTATCTTATTCTTACATTTGCTTTATTAGTATTTTATTCTAGTTGCTTTAGCAGTTTATTTTAACCTATCAATAAAACTATGAAGTAATTAATTTTTGAGATTTGTAACCTCACACATGTTCATTGTTTTCTAGGTTATATGTGTTTTTAAAACATATTTGTATTTTTAAACGTAATAAATTATTGTAAAATTTGAAAAGCTGCACATTATTACATTAGATATAGTATATTATACAGCACTATATTTTATATCACATATTTCATACTTTCATTTCATTTTCCTTTTCTTCAATGTCTTTGAAAGTATCTCAACTTTAGTTTCTACACTACTCTTCAATTCTGCTTTCTAGATATTTTTAGATTTGTTAATAAAATTTTGTTTTCCTCCAAGTGCTTATTTATATGATGAGTTACCTTTTCTCCAATTATTTTTTCTCAATCTCTTAAATATATTTTTAAATTTATAAATGCTATATTTTTATACATTATATTTTACAATGGATTTGAAAACCTTTCTGAAAATTTCCTCTTAATCTCTATATAAAACATTTTTGTTAGGAGTTTTTACTGTATCTTTTGTAGTAAACTTATTCAATGGTCTACTTTCTCATGAAATAACATCCTCAGAGTTCTGAGGTAGGTAGGTAAATGTTGAGAGGAGGGAGCAGAGGCTTATGAGAATTTCCTGGTTAAAAAAAAATAGTCTCCTCTCCCAACTCCACAAAAAGGGTCTTCCATGACCACTTACACTTGCAATACTTGACTATGTTATTCAAATTGCTCAAAGGCCACTTTTCAACAGCTACCATAACCACCACATTTCTTACTGCAGCTTTTACTGCTCTGATTTTTCTGGCCCTACTTTACCATGTTATTAGTTATTTTTTCCATAGTCTTTATTATTTTTTAACAATACATAATTTGTTTTATTTATTGTCTAGAGTTCCACCTTACCTCCTGCTAGAATGTAGGCTCCATGAGGGCTCAGAACTGTTACATCTGTGGCTGGAACACATTTTATTTCATGTGATTAAAACTCTGAAGCTCACCCCAGACTTACTAAAAAAAAACAAATTCTGGAATTCTGAATTTTTATAGGTTCTCCTCTGATTCTTATGCACAAAAAGTTGGAAATTACTGTACTCTAAACTTAGAGATATGGGTGGAGTGCAAGTATGTGTATCTTGAAAAGCTACCCAGGCGACCTCATTAAACTCCTGATCTTCTTACGCCTACTGGCTTGGTGGCTATTCAGCAAGTGCAGTTCTTTTGTACCCAAGCTGGGATCTACTCTTAAGTTCATGCTCGTTTTCTGAAACTTGAAAGTTTTTGCTTTCTGCTAACACTGTCATTAGTCACATTCAGAGACACTAGGTCTAGTCCTGCCTCTGTCTTTGCCTGGCTTACTTATCTTGATCTGTGAATAAGGTGGTATCCACCAGCTTTGGGGACCCCACAAGCTTTCCTGCTCTGTTCTTTACTTATGGCTCTCTATATGAAAGGAAATAGTGCCCCCTGGAGGCACCAAAGTGTCTTTTATCCATCTATATTTAGGTAAACTGGGCTGCTTTTTTTTTTTTTTTTTTTTTTTTATTTATTTATTTATTTATTTTTGGCTGTGCTGGGTCTTCGGTTCGTGCGAGGGCTTTCTCTAGTTGCGGCAAGTGGGGGCCACTCTTCATCGCGGTGCGGGGACCGCTCTTCATCGCGGTGCGCGGGCCTTTCACTATCGCGGCCCCTCCCGTTGCGGGGCACAGGCTCCAGACGCGCAGGCTCAGCAGCTGTGGCTCACGGGCCCAGCTGCTCCGTGGCATGTGGGATCTTCCCAGACCAGGGCTCGAACCCGTGTCTCCTGCATTAGCAGGCAGATTCTCAACCACTGCGCCACCAGGGAAGCCCTGGGCTGCTTTTAAGTGAAGTAAATTATAGATGATACTTTTTTTTTTTTTTTTCCAAATCGACTCTGTTCTTCTTATTTGTGAAATCTTCCAAGTAATTATATAATACCTTTAAATGTTTAAACTTTCAGCTTTCATTTTTGTCTTCATGGGAATTTTAGTGAGAAGCTGGGAAAGACTACATGATAGACTACTATCAGATGCCATGTGAAACCAGACATTTCTCTTGATATAATTTTTTTGATGTCTCACAAAGAAGTAAACTATTTGTTTTTATTACTGATATATTTCAAAATACTTCAGGATCAAGATAAGATACCACTATTGTTAAGAGATATGTAAGAGATATTTACGAGATAGACTAATGAAAAAGACCAGAAAGTCAGGTGCAGTGCCAACAGAATTGATATCAGAGTAGACCTCTGAGGACTGCTTTGTTTTAAAGTCAGTGTCTGTAAATTTGCTAATATTCTTGAGACTAACTGGCATGGGAATAGTGAAAAACAGATGTACAGGAATTTTGGTGACTTATGTTTCACAATGTTTCTGATGTTTAAATTAAGTTATACAATTATAGAGGTCTCATCAACTTAATATGTGAAAAGCTTAAGTATGTAGTCATTAAAACAAGTCAAATCAGTATTACTAAAAGAACTTTTACTATGAGCCAGATACTTGTGCCATGGACTGTAAACACTATGATAAATAAAACTTCAAGTAGATAGAAATCTAATATAAGTGATACACACAAGCAAATGCATGTACGGCAGTGCAGTGGGTACAACAAAAGGCATATAAGCTCTTCAGGGGTGACGCAAAGGAAGGAGCTATCGATTCTGATTCAGTGCTTCAGGTAAAGGTTCAGAGGTGACTATTTAGGACCAGGGAGCCTTAGAGAAATAGGTAAAATATCCAAGCACAGAATGCTATCTAGTGCCACAGTTGGAACTTGCACAGAAACAAAAGACTCCCAGAGAGTAAGACTCTCACTCTTACATAGTGAGAACACTATGTAAAACACAGCCCTTCATTGTTATCTTCAGAATTTTTTTTCTTTTCTTCTTAAACTTCAAATCTAATATATTTGAAAGATTATATTAAAATATAGGGAATAACAAATATTGGTTCCTTATTACATATATAAAAATGTAATAAGCCCGTGGCAAACAATGTGTAAAATATTTAAACTGGTATCTATTCTAGAGCAGTTGTCCAGAGAGAATAATGGACACCCTCATCCAACACAGGCAGCAGTAAAACAGCAAGAGAACACAGGCTGTTTGGCATGGTCACAATATATACACTAGAAAGTAATTTGGTAATAGAATCAAATATAATCAGAAGCCTTAAAACCTTCATTATTAGAATCATTTTCTATTTTTAGAACTTATGCATAGACTATAATGAGAGAAATGTGAATTACTGGATGGCAAAAGGTGTTCATTTGCATCCTTGCAAATAGTATATTTTTAAAATACTCAAAAATAAAAGTACTGTTAAATAAACTATGCTATGTTCACATAATTGAATATTGTTAATTTATTTTCAATCTGTATGCCATGAGCTCCTGGGGTTTAAGATAATAAGATTCAGGTTTTGCCACATGGTTGTAAACAAGAGTTCCTCCTAAATGTTATATTAGAATTTAATATAAAATTTTATCTGAAGCGTTCCAGCTATAAAAAATTCAAAAATATTCTATACCTATGTAACTGTACAAAATTAATAAAGTGCATGTCAATAAAAATGGTATTTCTGAGAGTGCTCATGCTTGATTTCAAAAATAGTTCCAGAATTTATCTAGAAAACAAAACTGAAACAAAATGAAGAGAACATTAGCAATAATGTGAGTTAAGCAAAATCTTTAAAATACGGAAAGAATCATGTTGAATTTTTATACAGTTTTCCATACAGATTATATCACAGTATAATTTGAGTTTCACAGCATGATCATATACTTTTACTTTTGCAAACTTTCAAGATCTTAACTCATTTCCCCCAGCTTCATTCATTCTTGATTTTCAAATAATTTTCCTTTGAAAACCAATCATATCTTCACGCTTGTAAATGTTACCCAATTGATTGCAATTGGCTTTGTAGTTCTCCAATATCATCTCCATTAATTTCACAAAATCCTATATTCATGAAATATTGCTATGTACTTGCACTGTGCTATAGAATGTTTCCAAAATCCAAAAATCCAAAAATCAGCTAGATTAGGCCAGAAAGATATAGCTTATGTAATCTCATAAATGTAGGACTCAATTCATAGGTAACTAAAAAAATATTTCTACTGATATTTTGATGCCTGATGTGTTACTGAAATTGCTCTCCATTTTATATTACAATTATTGTCGCCAAGTTATTCTGTCTTCAGGGGCAGAATTCAGATCAAAAGTTGGTAAATATAAGTAGACAAATATTAAAAAAACACTTTTAGGTAGAACTTGCTAAACATAAGACTGTGTCCTTTGTAAGAATGGAAGCTGACTACAGAACCACGGAGATAGCAGCTATTGTAAAGGATCTAGCAAGCACCTCACACTTGTCAGGGCTGGTGGCTGGGCTAAATGGTCTTAATTCTACACTCCCAAGAGTTTTCACTGGTTTTAATATGAAGATGAGCCTGAAATCAGAGCTTTAAATTAATTTGTGGGTTCCGTCCCAATCTGCTTATGCCAGTCTATACAGAAATTCATCAACCTCAATTTATATTTTAAGGGAAAATCTTTATTTTTAGTTTTTTCTGGTATTATTCCAGTAAATGTGGGCAGCAGAAGCTAGATTTTTATTCTATTTTACCTTGATAATCAACTTTTTGCTTACAAATAGGAAAGAGCTGAATGGGGGAGGAAGTTGTTTTACCCCTCACAAGAGTCTTTTGAATTACAGGTTAGAATCCTACAGCAGGAGGGTATTTTATTTTAGCTCCACTTTAATAAATGAGTAAATGTTTTCCCTGACACTATAATTCTGACTCCTGTGAGCAGCTGAGGATTTACTACCAATTCCAAAAGAGATAACCTAGGTGACTAAATTAACACTGTAAATAACTTTTATTCTGTTTTTCCTAAACTAGCGGTTTAATTAACCTCTGTCCTTTCTGTTTTCTGATGAATGGCTTGCCTATACTGAAGAGCTAGCATCTTCACTAAGCGGCAGCATCATTTCTTCAGTTTCACTGGCCTTTATTACTCTTAGAGGTTATTTGGAATCATTGAAACACATTTTCAAAATAACTGAAAAAATGTAACCTACTCATACAATAAGCATCTTACCAGAACTCAACAAATTTTAATATACTATTTAACAAACTTTTCTATCTTGTTTTTTTTCAAATTTACAGTCTTACTTGGCATACGAAAAGCTGTAGATGTAACAGAATTCTTAATTACACTGAGTTTTATGTACACCAACATAGTTCATTCTCTAGTACAGGTCAGAATTTCATTCTATTACCATACAATTTGCTATACAACAAAATAATTTAGAAACTGAAGTTGATGTCATCCTAATTTCAAGAACGGTAAATGCATGAAAAAAATTCACTGTAACAAAGGTCTTGTAGCCAAGACTTTGGTGTTTATTATGAGGTTTTTTTCAATTATTATGACAGTCAATTTCAGTTGTTTGAATTCATGAGTTAAATAACCTTCCAATCTTGCTTTATTTTTCTGAAGGCAACAAGTTTCTCCTTCATTTGCGAGCAACGTACTTGAAATTTCTGCTCTCATTTGCAAGTGTAAAACATTGTTTCGCTGTTAAGAATTATTCTATCCTGGTTAAAAAAAAAGGTAAATTTTTTTTCTTGCTTTTTCTCAAGACAGCATAGTTTTTCAGCTTCCAAAGAGATTTACAATCTGTCTAGTCACAATATAAAGCTTTCTGTTAGATATGGTTGACTCCTTTTTATCCAATGACCCAGAAAAATGGTTATTTTTGATCAAGAGAAGAATCAGACATAGATGGCAATTAAAAAAAATCATCTCTGAAGTCATGTAGATGATGAGGGAAAGAGACTAGGGCTGGGTTAGTGTTGGCAGGGAGGGGGTGAAGCTCTGATTTTGAAAAGGCCTCATATGAGTGTATTCAGCTGGGTCTATACAAACACATAATCACTTATTAACTCAGAGATTTTGGTGTCAATGATTCCTGTAAAATTCTGAGATAAACAAATAAAGCTTGAGTATCAGGGCTTAAACCTTAAGTTTAACCTAAGAGATCCTAAGGAAGCCAGGTCAGTATGTGTGTGGGAGACAAGGAGCTGAGGGGACGGTGAAGAGCTGGTAAGACACACAAGAGGGACAGTGTCTATCGAACCAAAGTAATACTAAACTTAGTGTTTTAAGCTACTATGGTTATGAACTCTATGTAAGATCCAGATATATTTACTGATACTTCTTAATATTCCTAAAGTAAAATATGTATTTTTTAAAAGTTTCATGCTATGCTTATCAGAACTCTGTTGAACAGATAGAACATGTACAATCTATGATACATACAGCTTAAACATCTTACCTAAAAGTCCATCAAAGGGAATCCTGCTTTCTTACTGATTATTTTTCCTGATGTATTTCAGGGATAGGATGACAGTATAGTAATGTCTCCATCATTGTCCTATCTTAAAATAAAAATTCTATTTTTTGATTCTTCCAAGAAAGTCAAGTTCACACAAATGTTTGATTTTTCACTATACTGTTTTAATATTCTAATCCATGCACTACTTCTGCATTATAAAAGTTTGTTTTAGTGTGTTTATTATGTGTGAATAGGGAGAATGTGGGTTGTATACTTTGAGCTATGTATATTTGTGATAACAATCTAAGTTATTTACCTATGTACAGCTCTGTATTTCCCATGTAAATAATACTGAAATGTGCAGAGAGACTTCTCACTTTCTGGAAGAAGACAAAAAGATGAACAGAATACGTATCCTATGCAATAAAATAAAGATCCTACCTCTACCTTAAAGAAGTGAAAAAATACCCTGAAAACCTTGCAGATCTGCCTTTCAACAATAATCAGTTGAGCTCAGAGATGTATTTGGCCATGTGAATTTTTTCTTCAATTTTTACCTTATGTCCTTCAGGCATAGCATGAGCTGATATATTTTTCAGCTCCACATCACTTTTTCTTTATTCTTACTCTAAATAAATCCACAGCCAACTCTGACATTTGGATTTCCTGAAATTTTGATGATAGCCAATGGGTACAAAAAAGATAAATTTTAAGAAACTGTCAAAATAAGACCAGTAATCTAAAGAATCCTCAGGTACTCTGGCAGGATAAATATATAAATGTTGAGACATATTATGTGTATTTTTTAGAGAGCTGAATAAAAATTTAAAGAAAGAATAGGTATTGGGAAGCTCAAAATCATTTTTAAGACATTATTTGTGATTAATATGCCTCCCTTTACTAAGATATTTTGTCATGAGGACTTAGAGAAAAGGCCAAAATTTTGCAAATTATATTACGATTTTTTTGTATATAGCAAAGGTCATTTGCTCAGAATTTCTAAATTTAGTATATTCCACCGCATTCCAAAAGTGATTTAAGACGTGAGATGTTTATTTCAGAGGCAGGCTCTCTCAGTTAATTTACAAAACTATAAAAAAAGAATGGGCTGATAATCTACTTTACTGGATTAATGAAGGTATTAAATAAAGCCATGTGTACTTTGTAATGTTGGGAGAAAAGAATTAAGGCAAAAAATAAAGATATGGGTCTGAAAATAAGAGTTGGTTCAGTTTGAACTTCGATAATAAGGGGACATTTCAGGAACTTGACTGAGGTCTCAAAATCAGTCCAGAATTTAAGAAAACCTCAAATGAACAATGTACTAATAAGTACAAGTTGGGATTATATAATGGAAATCTTGCATATTCACCCCTTACTTGAAACATTTAGCATAAGATAATTAAATGAGAGTGAATACCATATTTAATATTTACTTATGTGGCATGTGTTACCTCATTAGTGAATATGTTGGTATGCTGAGGAATCTTGCACATGTCAGTGACAAGTGTGCTGTGCTTGAGATAATATAAAATATACAGTTACAGTATTAAAATTTAAGAAAAATGAAGTTAGCATGCATCAGTTCCACATGGCATGTGCCCCAAGGAATACTTACACAACATCTCTCAGTGTGAATTAATCACTGATAAGCTCTGCTTACCAAAATGCCTAGGCATTATTTTAACTACTGAACAATAGAAATTAATGTTTTCCTGGGGGATTCTCTAAATGCTATCCCAAGGCTTAGTGTTATATATGAGGTATTCCTCAGTCATGAAGGAAGACAGATGACAAACATGCTTGATTTTTTGAGGACTGCTCATCTTAGGGTAAAGAATGACTGTTAACATCTTTGTAACCACTTACCAGAAGGATTTGAGGCAACCATAAGTTTGTTACTATTGAGGTAATCCTAGAAAGACATTGATTCCAATGCATTTATTCAAACACTCTGGAAATGGGAAGGACAATCAAAGACCAAATAATTTAGTTCTAGACCCCATACAGCCTCTCGAACACTGCCTATCTATTGATGCATTAACACCTTTCTGTACCACATATTGGTATTCAACTATGTATTCAGTAATTATATTATGAAATCTTACTATTTGCCTGGCATTCTGTTAATATTCTGGAGATACTGTGGAGAGATATTGTCCCCAAACTTGGAGTGGTTTGAAATTCAGTGTAAGTGAGATTTCTTTATGAACTACTATAATATGGCAAATAATTGAGAAGCAAAAACAAAAACAACAACACGACAGAACTAATGGCTAGGAAACATGGTTTGGACTTAGCAGGGAAACATCCAACATCTGCTTTTCCATGCATACGCCTAAATGAGAAATCTGTATTATGTCTCTGAATGCCTGTACTTTCATTAGAGGGAAATGAACGTGTGTGTGTGTTTGTGCGTGCGCATGTATGTGTATGTTCTTGATTCATTCGAGCAGAGCAGTTATACAGGATCATACATCCTCCTTCTCTATTCTACTTTTGCTTCTATTATCAGCATTCATAGTTTGGAGAAAGATCCATTATTACTCGTGGGAAACAAAGAAAAGTAAAAACATAATACATCCCAGTGATATATTATATTTGGGTCTCTGGTAAAACTAGAACCAATGTATCAGATGTCGGTGGCATTCCATATCCATCTCTCCTTTTTGCTTTCTCTGTACTTGTGGGCCTTAATTTTTCTCACTGAAGTTTGGCTACTTCAGTGTGTCTCAAGAGAACAAAAGTTACTGATCATAGCTTTCTTTTAAATCTGACTATTCTAAGTCGGAAAAAGGTTACTTATAAATTTTTTTCACAATATTTTATTTATTTTTTATTTTTTTTTAACATCTTCATTGGAGTATAACTGCTTTACAATGGTGTGTTAGTTTCTGCTTTATAACAAAGTGAATCAGCTATACATATACACATATCCCCATATCTCCTCCCTCTTGCATCTCCCTCCCACCCTCCCTATCCCAACCCTCTAGGTGGTCACAAAGCACCGAGCTGATCTCCCTGTGCTATGCGGCTGCTTTCCACTAGCTATCTATTTTACATTTGGTAATGGATATATGTCCATGCAACTCTCTCACTTCGTCACAGCTTACTCTTCCCCCTCCCCGTGTCCTCAAGTCCACTCTCTACATCTGCGTCTTTATTCCTGTCCTGCCCCTAGGTTTTTCACAACCATTTTTTTTTTTTTTTAGATTCCATATATATGTGTTAGCATATGGTATTTGTTTTTCCCTTTCTGACTTACTTCACTCTATATGACAGACTCTAGGTCCATTCACCTCACTACAAATAACTCAGTTTCGTTTCTTTTTATGGCTGAGTAATATTCCATTGTATATATGTGCCACATCTTCTTTGTCCATTCATCTGTCGATGGACACGTAGGTTGCTTCCATGTCCTGGCTATTGTAAACAGTGCTGCAATGAACTTTGTGGTACATGACTCTTTTTGAATTATGGTTTTCTCAGGGTATATGCCCAGTAATGGGATTGCTGGGCCGTATAATAGTTCTATTTTTAGTTTTTTAAGGAGCCTCCATACTGTTCTCCATAGTGGCTGTATCAATTTACATTCCCACCAACAGTGCAAGAGGGTTCCCTTTTCTCCACACCCTCTCTAGCATTCATTGTAGATTTTTTGATGACGGCCATTCTGACTGGTATGAGGTGATACCTCATTGTAGTTTTGATTTGCATTTCTCTAATGATTAGTGATGTTGAGTATCCTTTCATGTGTTTGTTGGCAGTCTGTATATCTTCTTTGGAGAAATGTCTATTTAGGTCTTCTGCCCATTTTTGGATTGGGTTGTGTTTTGTTTGATATTGAGCTGCATGAGCTGCTTGTATATTTTGGAGATTAATCCTTTGTCAGTTGCTTCATTTGTAAATATTTTCTCCCATTCTGAGGATTGTCTTTTCGTCTTGTTTATGTTTTCCTTTGCTGTGCAAAAGTTTTTAAGTTTCATTAGGTCCCATTTGCTTATTTTTGTTTTTATTTCCTTTTCTCTAGGAGGTGGGCCAAAAAGGATCTTGCTGTGATTTATGTCATAGAGTGTTCTGCCTATGTTTTCCTCTAAGAGTTTTACAGTGTCTGGCCTTACATTTAGGTCTTTAATCCATTTTGAGTTTATTTTTGTGTATGGTGTTAGGGAGTGTTCTAATTTCATTATTTTACACGTAGCTGTCACAATATTTTAGGATATTAGACAACATACAACTCCTTTGATAGGTGAAACACTCAAATTTAAGTGGCCAATTTTTCATTGACCCTTTTACTCATTAACCAAGCAGAGCAGTCAGATACGTACTGAAGGAACATGGGGTAGTTTGTTGTTTGTTTCTAGTCATATTTTACTCTTTTGAGGATTTGTGGAGTTACACTCCATGGTGTGAAATTACATGCTAAATATAAACCAAGTTTATAGACATGGGGCAGATATGCATATGATTTATCATTAAACTTTAGAACAATCTGCTGGGTAGGCATAATTATTTTCATATTATGTATAAAGAAACAGATTCAAATATTTTAGGGGCATATAACTTGTAGTCTAGTGCTTTTACAACCTTTCCTGCGTTGCTCTATCTTCCTCAGTATTGCCAAAAAAAACAAAAAACAAAAACAAAAACACCCCTAATACCAGAAAAACCCCTTGCAAAGTCAGTGGTCCTGCACTGGAAGGCAAATAGGACTGATGCAGAATTCTGTATTCCATAATTATAAATTATCTTGAAATAGCTATTTCCCTTTAGCTTACATTGATATCCTATATACTGTTCCTTTGGTATTCATTTCAGTGAATTCAAAATCCACTTAAACATTTGATTTCAGAGCATACCATGCTGTTTCAGGGCTCATGGCAAAAACATATCAGCTGGCTTATCTAATGAATTAATCCACTCTGAAATGGCCTTGACATCCAACCATAGATTATTTTACTATATTAGGAGAGATTAGCATAAGCATTTATTATAATTACTTACATTATTAACATGTAACTGATTAGCTGTAGAAATTTCAAAAGATTATGTCTACAAAAAATATTTTGAAAAGGAATTAGCAAGAGTGCACATGAAAAGACCATAAATGGGAAACTTTACTACTAGGAGAAAATTGTCTTAAGTTGAATAACAATTATAATTTCTGGCAGAATTTTACAAAAGGTAACTGAAAAGATAAAATATAGGATTATGATAAAAGGAATACTAGTATGATTTCATTAATAAAACATGCCCAAAGAATTAACTTCACCATCTTTTTCCTTATTGAAAATTGATTGTAAAGTTGGGGTTTTTTTATAGTAAATTATCGGTTAGCAAAGATATTTACATTTCTTTCCTAAGCATGAAATGCATGGACCACTTCAGAGAGAAAAAATAAATTTTGTTGTTTTAAGAGAAGCAAGATGTTTATGGCAAATTAGTTACTTTGATAAGAAATACTAATATACAGGTGATCCTTGAACAACACAGATTTGAACTGTGTGGGTCCACTTATACGCAGATATTTTTCAGCTAATACATACTACAGTACTACAGTACTGGTTGAATCTGAGGATGTAAAACTGTGGGTATAGAGGGCCAGCTGTAAAGTTATATGTGAATTTTCAACTGCATGGAGGGTCAGTGCTCCTAATGCATTCAACATGCCCATGACATGCCCTAGATTGAGACAGTATCAATTTTACATACATGCATGTGTATGTATTATCTCCTTACTAGGCAGTTTACTGGAAAACTAGGAAGAACTAAAGGCAATCTGCTGGAGAATTTTCTTTAATGCTTAGGATGTTGGTTTTTTGCTCTACTCAGAGCTTCAACTGATTGGATGAGGCTCACCCACATTATGGCAGGCACATGCTTTACTCAAATTCTATTGATTTAAATCTTAAGATTTGGGGGATAATTTGAATGATCTAGATTTCTTTGGAGATTAAAAGTTGCTGCCAGGGGAAATATGAACCATGGCTTTCTCTTTTTCTTAGAGAGATGACACTGGCCAATCTTTCTTAAATCCTGCTCTGTGCCAGAGATTTCATGGAGGGCTCCAACAAGCAAAATAATTCAAACTTATAATGTTGATATAAAAGCTTCATTTGTTGGGACCATTCTTTCCAAAATAGCTGTTGCATTGTTTAAGTATTTGAAGACCTTACTACAGAGCTTGATTACATCCTCAGTGTCACCTATTTATCATCTCTATTTAATATATATTTTAATGATGTTTTCAAAATGTTAATCTCATCTGAGAACACCCTCACAGAAACATCCAGAATAATGTTTGACCGAATAGCTGAGCACTGCATAGGCTGATCAACTTGACACATAAAATTATCCATCACAAGTACACCCCTTGTCAACCTGTTACCCATATACATCTCCTTAAACCATACTTAATCTACAAATAAGGATAATAACAAGGTTATACTTCTACCTGACATGATACAACTATCCTGCATACAACTGAAAATGCTCTAGCTCTTCCCTAGAATAGGAAGCAAAGTCCTTGTTGATGTTGACTCTTCTCCTTGATACCCCATAACTTAAATGTATATTATAATATAAAGTCAATGCATTTTATGTTACATGATAAGAGGATAAGATATTTGACATATATATATACATACACATGAACATATTCATAACAAATTAAGGAGGGAATACTCATGACAATTACATTCCTTGTTTCTGTAACTAATCATGCAGTCAAAGCTGGTATTCATAGCTATAATACCTTTTTCCAATAGTCTTTCCATATTCCCTTTGCCTTAAGCAAGCACCTCATCTAGTCATGTTTCTTTACCTGGTGAGGGGACCCAAATCTTAATTACTGAAGGGTCTGGGCCATTGGTAGTCTAGCCTGGTTTGGGTTGTTGCAGTTTTTCATTGACTTTAATCACAGGGCATGGTAATGCCAGGAGACTCCTTGGATCTTCTGTATTCAGGACATGTTCTTCCTTAGCTCTGTTGTGGGGTAGTAGCCCAATTTCCCCTTGATAGTCAGGATTTATCATCCCAGCCAGCACAATAACTTCCCTATTTGCCCATTGATTTTTAGGCATAGGGAGACCAATAGAGGCTAGACGGCAGTCTTAACTTCCAGTTCAGTAAATCATCCTTGTGTCTCCAGGTGGAAGCATCCTTCCTTTTGGAACTAAGACCACTAGACCAGCAGAGTATAAGGTTTCAGGGACAGGAAGCAAAAATTTGGCTAGTGGGTCACTAGGGGTAACAGTAAGTGATGCTGCTCTCATTTTCATCCCTTGATTCCTGAACCTATGAATCCCACCTATGGGAGAAACAGCCCCATATATCTGATGCTGATGCTCCTGGAGAGCCCTGCCACAGTCCTGCAAGGTACTGCCAGCTATTTAGCACTGTAACTGTCTCCAAAAGTCCCTTTGTGACATAAGAAATGTATATTTCATCTTTGTCCCTGTTTCCTTGCAGATGGCACCTAAAACCCTTGTAATCTGTCAAGTTATGTACATTTTTGCATGCTAATGAGATGACTGATTGCAGGGGGCTTCTGGGTAACCCTAGGATGGGGATTGGTTGCCAGGGGAAACAACTATATGGATAGAGGGTAGAAATTTTCAGCTCTTCTCTCTGACCTCTGGTGATGGAGCGAAGGGGCTGGAGGTGGAATTAATAATAATTTTTATTAATAACAATAACTTAATCATTCATACTTACATAGGAAGGCCTCCATAAAAAGCCCTAACCAAAGGGGTTCAGAAAGCTCCTGGGTTGGTGAATACATCAAGGTGCTGGGAGTACAGCATGCCCAGAGAGGCATGGTAGCTCCACTTCCCTTCCCACATGCCTTACTCTACCTACCTCTTTCTTTTGGCTGTTCCTGAGTTGTATCCTTTGTAATAAGTGGGTAATTTATCAGAGACACATAACTAACATAAATATGTAAATTACATGGACTAATTACAATTTCAAATTCATAATTGGAGAATATAATACCCTTCTATAAGAAAATAATAGAACAACTAGATTAAAAAATTGTCACAGGGCTTCCCTGGTGGCACAGTGGTTGAGAGTCTGTCTGCCAATGCAGGGGACACGGGTTCGAGCCCTGGTCTGGGAAGATCCCACATGCTGCGGAGCGACTAGGCCCGTGAGCCACAATTGCTGAGCCTGCGCGTCTGGAGCCTGTGCTCCGCAACAAGAGAGACCGCGATAGTGAGAGGCCCGCGCACCACGATGAAGAGTGGCCCCCCACTTGCCGCAACTAGAGATAAGCCCTCGCACAGAAACGAAGACCCAACACAGCCAAAAATAAATAAATTAATTAATTAATTTTTTAAAAAAAGCAAAATTAATAATAAAAAGAACTTACAAAAATTTGCTTTGAGAACAAGATTGGACACCAAGAGGAAAGAAGAAAAAAAAAATTGTCATAAAAGAGATAGGAAACAACTATCAGCTATCCTATATATATTGATAGTTAATATAGCACTACTACTGACTACAAATATACACATTTTTGAAAATTCATTTTTTTAAACTAATTTATACCATATATTGAGCCATAAAAGCAAATTTTGATGAATTTTTAAGGATTAAATGGTTCAGGGTATTTCTTTTTTTTCTTTTTTTACCAAAACACAATGAAAATTGAAGTCAATAAAAATGAGAAATCTAGAAACCACCCAAATATTTGAAAACTTAGCTACATACTTCTAAATAATTTATAGGTTAAAAAGTAAGTCATAAGGAAAGTTATAAAATAAGTGGAACTGAATAGAAATAAAAGTTCAACATACCAAAATTTGGGGATAAATTTATGCCTAAATGTAAATTTAAAAGTTTAAATTCTAATTTTAGGAAAAAAAAAAACACAAGGTGAGGAAAGAGACTAAAGATCATCAGCCTTTGAATAAGTTTTTCAATAAAGGGAGTAGAGAGATTTTATTAAATATCTCACTAAATTTATGAAGAGCTCAACTGAAAATTGTGACACTAAAACTGATATTTGAAGATACCATGAGGCAAATATTATTCAGAATTTAGTGTTAAATTGTTAACATTGATTTTCTATCTAGTATGTGTTAAATATTTTATGAATATAACATCATGTGATTCTCACAAAAAATAGGTCCTATTCAATTTTTGTGAGACGACTGAGACCTAGAAATATCAGTTTATTTGTCTAATGTGAGGCTTAGTAAGTGATAGAGCTCATTTTGGAATCCAGGTAGTGAGGATTCAGAATCTTCTCTTTCACATCATTGTGCCTCTAACTACAGTGGTCTTTTGATGGCATTTTACTTTAGAGATTAGAACATACTGACTCTGCCATATAGACAATGTAAAATCAAAGAGTCTGGAAAATAAATTGAATCTGATCAAGAATCTCTTCTAACTGCTGCCAATTCTGGAACCACGTCTATAAGATTTGTAATTAATTGCTACCTTGCCACTTAATGTTTCTTCATTTCTGACATTGAGAGAACACAGCAACTAATCTGGTTTATGGCAACAGAAGTAAAGAATTCTTATTACTACTGGTCTATAATGTGTCTCTGTAGCTTCCTTTCATTAATCCTAGTTATGTATTCTATATCTATAAAGGCACTCTAACCTCTATTCTATTAACCTGTTTTATATTTGAAGACTTATCCACCCAAATCCAAGACATCTCTCAGAAATATATGCCTCTTGCTTTTCTTCTTCTGTTTTGGCTATTTTTAAACTAAATTTTATTTAACCAATATTTTTATGCTGTGAATACAGACTACGTTACATAAACTAGAACAGTAATGATTCAATGCATCTGTGGGCCTTTAAATGAAGACTTAAGCTTCCCTGTACCATCAGTTCTACACTTCAAGAGAAAAAAATCTCTCTTGGAAGTGAATGAAAAGCACAAAACAATGCTATTCTGACAGTGTCAGGAAAAGAAGACCTATCTCCAGAATATTAAGTATATATATTTTTTCTATTGCAAACTTCCACAATGGGCTATATGCTGGACCTACGGTAAATTTTGATGTGTGAAGAATATGAGCTAGAAAGTTATTTGAAATTGCAAAAGAAAATGCACATGAATAACAAGTGCACCTTGAGCAAGTGCTGCGTAATTATTGGCAGGTGGATATACAGTATGTTTTACCTTCTACATAGAAAAAGTCTGCATGACCAGACAAACTTTTTTTTTATTAACACTTTATAATTTTAACAGATGTGGCTTTGGGGGTTGGTTTTATAGGCATTGCTTCCTCAGTTGATTTGGGAGAAAAGCAAAATAAATATTCCATAAATACAGAAGCAGTAATTAATATGTTTATTAAATAGGAATTACAATTTTCAGATGAGAAAGACGCTATCTCTGAAAAAGTGATTAATTTCAAGTTTAACATTGAATTAACTAGTATTGAGTACTTTGCTGAAAGATATAAATGATTAATAATTTCATACATTAAAAAAGTAGAGGGGCGTAACAGTGAAATGTGTATAGTACCATAACACTTTGGTCATTAAGCCTATCCCTCCCACAAAATTCAAGATACAAGTTATCAATTGCAAAATAAGAGAAAAACATTATCTCTGAGTTATGGCTCAATCTGAAGCTTTTACCACATCATTCATGATGATAATCTTATAGGCAGCAGTGAAAATCATACTCATGGACAGCTTTTCTATTACAGAAAATGAGATTTTTAGAGGAAAAGGGCTAAATAATTTGAATAGCACTACTTAATTTTCACCAGAAAGCCTGAACCAAATTGAATATGCAGTATTGATTACTTATTCAATGAATAAAACTCATTAGCCTGCACATAAGTAAGTAGATGGCATGACTTTATGCCATCTCTGACTAATAAAAATAAGTTATGTTTGCTTAAATTACTTAGATATATTCATCTGTAGATTACAGGAGAGGCAAACTTGTGTCATGAATGACTTTAAAAGCTGCCTGAGTAAATTATTCATAAAAATTACTAAGTGTTCTTTGGATGAATTAATCTACTTCTAAGTGAGGTTAATATCTCATCCTTATTAAAGCCATACATATAGGAATAATCTTGCTTTTTGAAATTGATGTATTATTATTCTTTCTAGTCTTTTATGAATGGGAGAAACAGATTTTACAAGTAAGTAGCATAAATTTGTAGTGAACTTAGCCATAGAAACTTCATTTGCTACATATAAGTGGTTTTAAGTGATAAATATAATCTGTTTTTGAATTCTTACAATCTGACTTGCCTCTTTCTATTAAGTTTAAAATATTTTCAGGATCTAAAAAGAGCAATATTAAGGTGGTTATTTGTTGATCTCTAATTCTCTGACATTGTGATAACCTGTAAGAGAATGTCTACTTCATCTTGGTGTCTGCATCAATAGAAGACAAGACTCCTTCAGACAAAGCAAATTCACAAAACTAGAAGCAACAATGATTCAATGCCCAAAGCGCTTATTCCCATCACAATTATATATGAAAAGTGTGACACAGACATGTACATTGGCATTATATATGTTGAGAACCAATTGGGAAAGAATAAATATAAGTTAGATGTGGAACATTTTATTTCTAATAAAAGCTGGATTGGGTGCATGAAATACATGTGCTGCCACAATAATCTAGTAATGAAATATACACACTCATTCACAGGAAGTACTACACAGCTACAACTCACACTGCAGCCATAAGTCCCAGTTATTTGGCTTACTGTAGGAACCCTTGGTTAATAGCCATTGGAACTGCAATATTATAAGCAATTGTGTAGGTGAATTATGGATTTTAATTCCTTATGACATCAATTTAGATATCTGAGTATTGGACTATTCACATACATTGCCAAGTAAATAGTATGTTTTGACTGATATTTCACTGGTTATTTAGTAATTTGAAAGGATTATGTTGGGGGCATTTATATATTACTGCCATAATATTATTATAATATAGCTGTGATATGATTTTACTTCATTATATAACCTTTAAATAGCTATTTTTGACAGTGTATTATGGGGAACAGAATAGTAGTGAAATACTATCCTGGAGCATTCCAAGTTCTTGGGATGGAAAAATTGGTATTATATTCAAAGTCACTTCAGGACTTTTGAGCTCCAAGTCAAACTGTAGCAGCTCAGAAGGATCCACAAAGTACAGAGGATGCTAGTTTTGGGAGCTGCCTCATAAAGGTAGGAACAGGAGCTGGCCTGTGCTGATAAACCCCTGTTTTCCTCTGTAAGGACAAGATGCATCTCTAACAAGCAGAGGTTTGTTGGTTAAGCCCAATATGTTAAGATAGGGGAGGGGATGTGAAAGGAGAGCTGGGGAATGTTAGGGCTACCCTCTACTTCCCTGACTTCATATTTCCATGTGGAGGTACTTCTGTCAGAATAATACTTCCAACATCTATTCATACCTCCCCAATGATTTTGGCAAAATAAATAAATAAATAAAAACTGCAGTAATGTGGAATGTAAAAAATAAATACCTAAAGAACTGGATGATTTTGCTAAGGAAATTTCCAGCCAGGATGTTGAAAATGTCATCTGATTTCTTCTTATTGCTTATAATAAGATATGAGAGGAGAGAATTACACTAAAGGAAGGAATTTAAACATGAAAGAATCAGGACTTTATGGTTTGAAAAATCCTCATCCTCTACAGATATCAAATGATGTTAAAATTAAGAAACAGTTTTGAGCAAAGATAAATTTAGGGCAGTGCCCACAAACCATAGTTCAAAGCATGTGGCAGACCAACCATGTGATTTTTAAAACTTTTGTTAAGTTCTCATAAACTATGAGGAATAAATGTTTGTTTAATGTCACTAAATATTGAAGGTATCTAAGTACAGTTCAGACACACACACACACACACACACACACACAAGTTCCTCTGAAGTATTCATGGGTGTGCTTCATAGATTCTCTCAATTAACAAAAAGAGCTTCTAAAACCCCTGAGATCAAGATGGTGACACAGAAGGCTTCTGACATTCCCTCCTCCTAATAACACACCAAATATACAGCTACACATGGATCAACTCCCTCTAAGAGAAATTCAGAAACTAGCTGAGTGACTCCTACATATCCAGTGACTGTGAAAATACCCACATCAAAAAAATTGGGAAAGGTTGGGGCACATTCTTCCTATAAACCCAATTCCCTGAACAGTGACTTAAAATCAGAAGGGAACACCCAACTCCCAGCTTCTCTCTGAGGAATGAAGGGTTTGGACTACACATACAATGGCCTAACTTTAAGGCTATCACCTGAGGTATGGGTCCCCAAATCGCCTAGCTCTGATAGCCAATGGTGTTTTGCATTCATGAGTCCCGTAGGAGTATAGCAAACAAAAAAGCAGCATTAGGAAGCACTGCAAATAGTGCAGACCATTTGGAAGAGAGAATCAATGAGAATTGGGAGATTGGCATTGACATGTACACACTATTATATATAAAATAGATAACTAATAAGAACCTACTGTATAGCACAGGGAAGTCTACTCAGTATTCTGTAATGGCCTATATGGGAAAAGAATCTAAAAAAAGAGTGGATATATGTATATGTATAACTTATTCACTTTGCTGCGTACGTGAAACTAACACAACATTGTAAATCAGCTATACTCCAATAAAAATTTTTTAAAAAGATAGAAATCTAGATATAATTCAGGTAGAAGAGGAGAGCGAACTAAGATTTTTAAAAAGTGAAGTAATTCTCCAAGAACTATCTACTCCATTAGGAAGGGCAACATAAGGATAATGGGTATCTCAGAAGAGAGGGAGAAGGGAACAGAGAGTTTATTTAAAGAAATAACAGCTGAGAATTTCTCAAAATTGGAGAAGGAGCTGAATGTATAAGTCCGTGAAGCTAAGAGGACACCTAATTATCTCAATGCAAAAAGATGTCTCCAAGATACATAATATTAAAATAGTCAATGACAAAAAGAATTTTAAAAGCAGCCGGGGGGAAAATAGTAACCTACAAGGGAACCCCAATTAGGCTATACACAGATTTCTCAGCAGAATCTCTACAGGCCAGGAGAGATGGAGAGTGTGGAAAGACATACTAAAAATATTGAAAGATAAAATCTGTCAGCCAAGAACACTCTATTCAGCAAAGTTACCTGTCAGATATGAAGGAGATATAAAGGCTTTTTTAAACAAACAAAGGCTGAAGGAGTTCACTGCCACTAGATCTACCTTACAAGAAATGTTGAAAGGAGATTTTCTACCTGAAACAAAAAGGCAAAAGTACACAAAACTTTGAGTAAGGTAATAAATAGACAGAACTAATCAGAAAATTGCAACTGTAAATCAGAATAGGCTGTTAAACAATTATAGCATAAAGGTTAAAGGTTAAAATAAGTTAAAATAACTATAGCTTCAATTTGGTAACAAACTCACAACATAAAAAGGGATAACTTGAAATAACAAAAACATAAAAGGGGAAGAGGAAAAGGATGGATCTCGTATAGACAAATAAAAATTAGAAGCTATCAGACTGTTTTATCTATAGGCATTTTATACAAACCTCATGGTAACCACAAAATAAATCTAGAGCAGAGACACAAAAGTCTTTTTTTAAAAAAAAGAGGACACAGAAAATTTTAGAAAGGCACAAAGCTAAAACAGCAGACAGAAACACAAGAAAAAACAATGGAGTTATAGAGCAACCAGCAAATAAAAGATAAAATGGTAGTACCAAATCCGTATCTGTCAATAATCACCCTGAATGTAAATGGATTGAATTCAACAATCAAAGGACATGCTGTGGCTGGATGGATTAGAAAACAAGACCCAACTATAGGCTGCTTCCAGGAGACTCATCTCAGCTCTAAAGATAAACATCGTCTTGAAGTGAAGAAATGGAACATGATGATCCAGGCAAATGGTTGCCAAAAGAAAGTGGGTGTAGCTATACTCGTATCTGACAAAATAGGCTTCAGGTCAAAAAAGTTAACAAGAGATAACAATGGACATTATATAATGATGTGACAACTAACCAAGAAGACGTGTTATTAATATACATACTTATAGGAGCAGAATGTGGGTAGACGAAAAAAAAGTATGTTGAAACACAGGCATTATAACCATCCATTTAAAATTCTACTAATAAGTCCCTGAACTACATCATTATTAGACTAAGCAACTTTAGAGTTTTCAAATATAGGTACTTAATAAAACTTGGTGTAAAACAAAAGGCAATATCATTGTCTTTGATAAAAGAAAACGATTGCTAGCATAAAATATTTCTCCTTAATTTCTCTACAGCTTCTTAATATATAATGCCCAAATTATCATAATCTTTATAACACATGACTCTGGGTATTAATCATCATTGTTGCTAATGCCCAACTGCATACTTCTCAATAAAATGTGAAAACGTGTTCTCCTATTTATTGAATTTGCTTGATGTTGATTACTGTGTCCAAATTTGCTTTAAAATCAATAAAATGTCACTGATATTAAAAAGGTTTCACTTATAAACCACAAAATAAAATTGATCTCCTAGATATTTTGTTCCATAAAGGCTAAAATGTTAATGCATTTGCTAGAATTGTATAACACAAAACTTGCCCATCCTCTCTGGAATTTAACTTATTCATAATCTAGTTTCACTGATTCTAAGCTTCCTCATCTATAACTAGATTTTATTATATGTTTATATTTGAATTTTTTTGCAATTTGCATATTAAATTTACATATGACCTACCCAGTGAGCTCAAGACCAACTCACCAACCTTCTAGACCAGGAGAGAATATGAGGACATCCTCTACTTTTTGTTGAATTAAGCTTTCAACAAATGATTGCTGAACAAACAGATGAAGTATATAAATTTACGTATATTTGTAAGATCAAAGACTGCTAATATTCATACTTCTGACTGGCCATTTAGAAGCGAATTCTCTGCTATTCACATACTATGCACTAATTCTACAGGGGTCAATGGAGGTTATATACTTTTTTAGCACATGGACGATATTTTGCAAATGTAATTGCCCTAATCAGAGCAAGCCTATACTATTCATTTATTCTTGCATGTATTCATTCATTTAACATATATTTATTGAATGCCTACTATTTGGAAGGTACACTTTTAAGCACTGGATACACAACAGTGAACAAAATACTATCTCTGCCCTCATGTGGCTTAAAATCAGGGGCTGATATGAATTATTTTTTTTTCTTTTTTAAAAAATTTTATTTATTTATTTTTGGTTGTGTTGGGTCTCTGTTGCTGTGCATGGGATTTCTTTAGTTGCGGCAAGCGGGGGCTACTCTTTGTTGCGGTTGCTTCTCTTGTTGCGGAGCATGGGCCCTAGAATGCACAGGTTTCACTAGTTGTGGCACGCAGGCTCAGTATTTGTGGCTCGTGGGCTCTAGAGCACAGGCTCAGTAGTTGTAGCACACGGGCTTAGTTGCTCTGCGGCATGTGGGATCTTCCCAGACCAGGGATCAAACCTGTGTCCCCTGCATTGGCGGGTGGATTCTTAACCACTGCACCACCAGGGAAGTCCCTGAATTACTTCTTGATAATATATTCAGTTACTCAGTTCTGTAACCCTGTTTTGTGATACATAATATGCACTTCTGACATTGTGGCCATCCGTATTTAATTAAGCCATTTCTTGGAAATCATTTGGGAAAAGTATATTTCTTGTTACAGAGTTGCTTTCTCATTTTAATTTTTTCCTTTACCTTTACTCCACTGCTGAGTAGGCAAACAGATACAACCATTTTTTTTCTGGCTGTCAATGTTCATATAACCAGGTATTATAAGGAATCACCTCTATAGCTCAGCCATCAACCCAGTATAAAAATAGTCCCACCCAATATTTCCTCTCAAGTGACAACAACTGCCTATATATATATTTTGAAACCTTTATACACAGGATATTAAAAAAAATGTACTCAAAGTGAAGTGTACAGAAAATTGTTCTCAAAACCACTTTCTTGGAATTGTTTACAAACAGCTCTGCTATCTAGCAGCCGTTTATCTTTGCACATTATTAGAAGCAAAAGAGTCAATTTTTAGAATGGTAATACATGATAATATTAGCATTTCATTTGAACTCTTAATTTCTGAATTTCATCTATTCTTCTAGTCAATTTTAGTGCACAGATGATTATCTGGTATTCCTCTTCCATGTATTTCTACTCTTTCACTTTTGTGATAGCTTATTTGTAAAAATGTCAATATCTTTTCCATATCCTTTGCAATTTGATTTTGTTGTCTCTTCCATCTATAAGGACAGAAGGACAGAGGCCCCTTTTATCTATGAGTGGAAGAAACATATTTACCATCCAGGAAAAAGACAAGAAGGAATATGGGTCTCTGTCGAAGGTCTGATGTTCTTAATAGTGCTGCGTTTTGCAGGGCATATAGTATATATTGCAAAATAATAAATTAAATGTAGCAGTAGGCGTGGCACAACATAGAGAAAGACTGAAAAAGTAAAAAAAAAAAAAAAAAGGCAGTGATGTTGGGACAACATGGCTTTAGAGCTGTGGTCCCTAGTAAAAGATCCTGTAAACATACTGGCATCAAGGGCAACTTAAAAAACAATAACTCTGATTGTCAGTGTGTCACTGAGTTCCAAATTTGAGAGTGAAACCTAAAAATTTTAAGCCCCATCAGATGAGTAGATGTAGTTGTTGATATTTCTATTATCCTAATCAGGATTAGATAAAAAACTAGATTGAGATTTTAGGTGGAAAAAATCAGTGGATCAAGTTTCTAGGAAAAATAGAATGGACAAAAACATTTGTAAGTGATTAACACTGTTCCAGCCAAGAGTAACACATTTCTGTTCTGAATGTGCCCAGGATTTTCCATTACATGCATGTATTCTTGCATTCTGTCTTATCTCATTTGCTCTCCCTGCCCATTGCAATTGTGAAATTCCTATTAACCTCTAATTCTACTTCATCCAAATAGTTAAAGTGTAATGCAATGACTTCCTCATATATTTCCTTTTTATCACATATCATGTTTTCTAATAATTTATGTATTCCTATGAAGCAGCAACTAGAATAAGAACACAGTAACTTTTACATAATAGATGTCCTATAAATATCATGGACAGTAATAATATTGTTGTCAATATTATTAAAGGTGTTTACAGAATATATCATTTAATTTCTTTATTATATCTTTGCTACCATAAAATAAGCCAGCATATTCTAATGATTATATATAAAATGTCTATGCAAAATATTTTAATGACTGTTTCTCAGAAATCAACCTTCATGTGTCACAAGTAAAATTCCATTTTTCTAAAGTGTGAGGAATTTCCAACCTTAAGAAACAGAAAGATAGTGACAGTGTAACTAGGTTATAATTTTCAACTTTTTAAATAAATAGTATAGGTTGATAAATATTAGGTAATTTTTATTGTAAATGTCACTTGAAAATGCTAGCGGCATTTGCTAAAAGATTTACCTGATACTCAAGGAAGCATTTTAATAATAATAAAAAAAAGCATTTTCCTTGGACTTCATAGGTCTCATAGTGAATTGTTAAATGTTGATGAAAAATTTATAGATTTTAACTGTATTTTTGTATTTTTCCCATGCATTAGAAGCAACAAAAGCTAATATCTCCTCTTTTGTTTCTTAATAGCACACAGAAACTGTCTATAAGAAAAATCAATAGGTTTTGGGAAAGGGAAAAAATAGTCTGTTATTAAAATGGACTATATATATATACGTATAGTGGACACTTGATAGGCCACCTCTTTTATTTCTCAACTTAGAAACATGATCATTTGTCACCTATGAATTTGATGTTTTAATATATTAATCCTGGACTTGGTTTTGGGACTCTGGCATTTTTCTGTCTCAACCATAATGAAATTAATAGCTTTATGCATATCTACAATTTAAAAATGAGTAGAAATTCCACTTTCTGTGAACCTAAAACTCATTAGAAAATAGTCTATTTAAAAAGTATAAAGTGGGAACATGTAAAGAAAAGCCTAAACAAGCTAATCTTTCTTATTTTTGAATACCAGTTCTACCCTCAATTTCATTAAGTATAACCTTTTCAATATTAATTTTTTGCCCCACTCGTGGGAAGTGTTCTTTTCGAGATTAGTTGGAAAATATTTTCTGAAGAAATCAACTTTACTGAAGGAACTATCTTACATGTCCCAATTCAGAAATACCTAAGTAACATATAATATGTTTCAATTTAAGTTAAATTTTGATAAAGTGCTTACTGACATTTTACTGATATTTTAGCATGACTTACTGATATTTTAGCATAACAATTAGTAAATCAAAAATAAAAATTCAAATTGTTAGCTGTCATGGTTAATTTTTTGCAATGGCACATTTCACATTGAAAATTTGGATTGATATTGTTACTATTAATGAGATATTTAACATAACATCAGTAAATTCTAGTTATATTTGGAGACACAGAAGTCATTCAGATTTGGTTTATGTAGAAAAGTTTAAGAAAAGTACTAGAATAACTTCAACAGTGGGGGTAGGGAATAAAGCTTAATTTGCATTTGGGTAAAGAGGGTCAGCTTAACATATAATTTAGTTTCATATTCAAAAAAATAATAAATTTACCATACCTAGGAAGGACCTAGGTAGGAATAATTAATGAGATACTGTGTTAAATATCTGGCTTTATTAACTAGCCTACTAAAAATCTTTTCATCCCTCTTCTTCCAAATAAGTGAAGGATTCTGACATTTTCTATGGGAATGTTACATTTTCCTTTCTTGACGGGTTTTGATAATATAATAGCTACAATATCTGGGAAATAGGACAGGGTAAAAATGGTACAAGTTTTTAGTATCTTTATTCTATATATATGTATTTCTTGATTATCTGTACCTTCACTACCAACCACCTACCAGTGTTTATTCCATTTTAGTGAGCTGATTATTCTTTTAACATGAGCAGTTTAAAACATCTATTTAAGTGCTTGAGAAGATATCAGGTCCTTTAAGAAAAGGATGTAGAATTTCTGCTTGGCTGGATGAGGAACTGCATCCTGAGGAGGAATGAAACCAATGAACAAAACTACCTGGTGCAAAGTTTAAGGATAACTTGCTAGAAAGACTGTTGTATGGTCTAACAGAAGAAAGCAAGACCTACAGGGAAATGGTAAAACAATACACAAAGCAATTAAATCAATGGTAAGTCTTGGCAGAGATATGAGACCAGTTCCATCATTCTTCCCTTGGAATCTACCACTACTGATACACTATTGGAACATCATAGTCTATATTGACAGCACACAGTTCACACATAGGAAATTTCAATATATTCAAACTTTTTATTTATATGATTTAGTTTTTCATCATTATTTACATGACTAGAGTAGTGTGTTGGCTAAGCCTGGATATCGTTGTTTAACGAATTTATATAATGCCTCACACAAAGTGCCAGGCACATAGCAGGCCCTCAGTTAATATTTGTTGAGTGAATGAATAATCAATCAATCAATAATCCTGGCATTGTTGTGAACTGCATTACTTATTTCAAATTAGGAGGTGAGAATTAAGATCAGTAGTCTATTGGCTTGATCCCCTACGTTATCATTTGCCATTTTTTTATAACTGATCTGGTAATATTGACTTAGTTTCATTTTAAAAAATTCAGCACACCTACATTGAAACAAAAACTATGTTACATATTGAGTGTACAAAGTTAGATAAACAGCCACCTGGTCTTAGAAGATTTTGAAATCTAGAGGTAGAGACTAACATGTAAATCAGGAATTATACTGGCAGGATTAGTGTCATAATTGGATAAGCAGAAAGTAAAATCAGAACAAGGAAATAGCATCTAATGAACTCTTGAGTTCTTTGACAAAATAAAATATTGGAAAATTTGGCTGAGTTGAATCTTTTAGGGTGAATGAAAGGAAATCAAGTGGAGAGGAAAGGACAAGGCAAAGAAATAGCAACCCCCCAGCTCAATCTGTAAGAACTTCAGCACAACTGAAATGGGTGGGGCTTGAGAATCTGAAAGACAGAAGAAATTACAACAGAAATGAAGACACTGATCCTGAAGTATCTTAGGTACCAGCTTGTCTAATGAGTTTGAACTTTATCCTGAAAGCCTCATGGACAGCAATTGCATTATCTGAAAATGAAATATTATTTAAAGCCTCATAAGAATAAGTTGCTTAAAATAGTTATTTCATGAAGCAATTAAGATGCTGAAATAGTACCCATTAACTATCAGTGCAAGTGTGAATAGTGTGACAAGAACTCTAGCTATTATTGAAACTGTATCATTCAATTGAAATCTTACTATCAGGAGTGTAAATCCCTGCACAATACTGAAAGAATGGTGCACCCATGAAATTGAGAAGTAGCAAGATATGGTTATGGAGCTCAGTTTCAGATGATGAATTATTTTGTGATGCTATGAGTCAGTAATTTGTCACTAAGATCAAAAAGGAGGACGTTTAGTTCGTAAGGAATCTCTGATAATTTTGGGGAGTTCAATTCTCTTCTTATATTCATTTTCTTGTTTCTTGCTTCAAAGAATATCTGTTACTTCCTAAGCCTGTTTAAAGCATTAATATGCTTAAAACCTGTTCATAATAGAATATGTAGATGGCCTCTGAAGCAATTTACCACATTCAAACTCAATACTCATATTAATCTTCTCAAGATACTTGAACACTTTATAGTGCTAATTATGTCTATTAATGTGTCATTTACTTTGAAATGATATGTATGTTTTCTTCTAAAATAGAAATCCCTAATTTTGCTTAGCAGAGTTCTATTTCAGTAAGCCTTTATGATCTAATGACTCTGATTTCTTTTGGAAATAATAGGTTTACTTGTACAACGAATAGTAACACATATGTTTAATGCAGATAACTGGCTGCTTATCAAATTGGTTCTAATTAGACATTTTTGCATTATGGGATTAATATAAGCACTGCTGGGGCAGGGCACATAAAGCATGTGAAATCTCCAAGTGAGAATACATTTGTAAAGATGGCATTTTCCATTTCACACTAGCTTTGTACCATTTGCTAAATGAAAATGACTACAGGTGCACAACTGGTTCTTGATAGTACCTGCCTAGTACCTGGATATTTGGGTGGAAATAACAAATACAGTGAGATTTGACAGGAAAATATTTAAAATGCTGACATTTCCACATAGTACTCCTAAATTAATATATGAAGAGATGAGAAATTTCCCAAGTGATAGTTCCTGTGCTAAACTAAATTTATTGGTACCAAATGATGTCTTTTCCAGCTTGCTATTGAACACTAGCAAGGGAAGCCTGGATGATTCGTCCCTGAGCCTATCATTCTTTTTCTCACTCATCCATTTATTTTCTTATATGTATTTAATCAGGATTCCTGTTTAAATGTTACTAGATGAATACAAGGTTCAATCAGTTTTCCACAATTTTTACTTTATTTTAAAGCAATTCTACCAATTTATATTTGTAAAAATTTTCCTTATATCAGATTAAGATATACTTCCACTTTAGCTGGAGAACTATTTTCCGGAAATTTATTTTTACATAAAGAAAATTAGATGCTAAACCGCTAAACTCTTCTTTGTGTAGAACTCTATTTGCCCTTGTTTTTTTTTTTTTTTTTTTTTTTTTGCATAAGATAGCATATTCTTTTCCATTATGATTTTACTAAAATTTCCATGCAATTATCATATCTTTCCAATGTAATGTCTAGTAGGTAAGTGATGAATCCTTAATTACCTATGTATAGTATGTGTCATGCCAACAGAAGCAAACAGCTAAGCAGTTCTGAGCCCAGGCCCACTGGTGCAGCCTGGAATGGGGAAACCTCCCAGGGGCAGTATCAGCAGCAGATGCATAGGTCACCCAATACCTGTCATCCTTTTAAGACACTGCACAGCTATCTGGCAGGGCCAGACATCACACTTAAAGAGAACTTAAAAAGGAACCCCAACTTTTGACTGAGGGGCTTTGAAGTTGCATGATCAGGGAACCTACTTCTGGTGTCATCAGGGGTTGGTCCTAAAATACAACATGCAGAATCTTGGCTCTAGCCCTATTCTGCCAATACAACGTCAGTCCCACCTGTGGTACAATCCAGGGGCTGGGGTCTAGTATTTGATGTTGCAGCTATTTGATGGGGCATTATTTGCTATCTCTGCTTATGGTTGGGAGATCTTCTGTCCCTCATTCCTTCCCTCATGATAGGGACTTGACTAGGAAAGGGCTATGGGCCAAACTTTGTAGTCAACCAAGGCTGCTTGTTTCTATGCATCTGTGCAGAAGGCCAATGTCTTTCGCAGGAGCCCAGCTAACAAGGGATCAATTTGGAGAAATGTTTCCTTACCACTGAGTAAGACACTGTCTACATAAGTTATAAAATACTACCTACTATTTATATTACATACATATGAAGTAAAATTATTTTAAAAAAACAGAGAGAAAGAAAAAAATTTTTTCTCAATTGTCAATTATCCCATAACCACTTATTGACTAGTCAGAATGAATAGTCTACTCATTTTGTCCCTCTATCAAATACCAAGTTTCCATACATGTACAGGAGTATTTCTTCACTTTCTATCATTGGTTCATTGGCTTAGCCCTGTATCAATGCGATACAGACTATGGCTGTAAATCATTTAATTATCCATATTAAATGAAAGATAGTTAATGTTCAAGAACTTCTTAAATGATTTAAATGTTATACTTACACGCAACATACAGGCAAACATTATAAAAAGTTAATATTTGCTAAGAAAAATACGATGGCACAGTCAAGCAGTACAAAACATTTCATGTCATATCTCAAATATATAACACATTATCTAAAACAACAGTGTTTACTGCTTCCCTTCACTAAATTTTGGATTGTAACTCATTACATACAAAAAAACCTTCTAAGTCATTAATAATCTTAAGAAAGTATCAGAAGATGCTTTGGAGTAATTGTCTTTATATGTGAATTATATTGAACAAAACAAATATGGAAAGTTCAGAGCTACAAATGTCCCAAAACAGAGTATTTTCTTCTTTTTGAGAAAAAGTTCCTTTGTTCTCTTTGACAAAACCTGTGGTTCTAGAAATGGGATAAAACATAGTAAAAGAAAATTATGTTGTGAGGAAGTTGGATGAGAGAGGGAATGTCAGTTGGAAAATCAAGTATGTGACTACCATATATGTGACAATTTTAACAGGATAGTTATTCCTAATAGTCAACAGTTAAATACTGTAATCCCTACTGTACACTCTTGAAATCACTATAAGTAATTTGCTTACTAAGAGTTCAACCAAGTCACTTAAACATGAGATAAGTAAACTTGTCAGAGAAGGATGCTAGATAATAGTACAGGGCTTATATCTGCTCCTCTAACATAACCCTCCCTTTCTTGTGCAATATGAGAAATCAGTTTCAACTGGGATTATAAGGAATATCTAGAGTCTCAATTCAATAGTTCTCATTAACTGTTACAATTTAATGGCCTAGATTACAGTAATAATTACCTAACTGGTGTCCAAGCCTTTCTTTATACTTCTCCAATTTATTTTCCAAATGGTTTCAATAGACATTTCTAATCTAAAAAGTGGACTACATCACCATCTTAATTAACATCTCTCACCAAAAAAATAGAGTACAAACACTTTAATACAGCATACCTTACCATGGTCTTTGCCTACCTGCCTAAAGTTATCTCCACCCACTCCCAATACACAGACACACACACACACACACACACACAGAGACCTTGATAAGATTTCAATTATCAAGCAATATGAACCACACGCAGTTCCATTATTCACTGGGAATACTGCTGTGGAAGAGACAAAATACCTGCCCATATTCATTTACATTTTAGTGGAAGAGGCTAACAAAATAAGTAAAATATATAGTGATACATACTAAGCAGAAAAATAAAGAGGGAAGAAATAGAAAGTATTATTCTATTTCTATGAGGTAAACAAGTGGGAGAATGTTACAGGATGATTGCTGTTGCAAACACCTCTTCCTTTATTGTCAACACCAAGTCTTTACTTAAGTTTTATTCCTGTTTCAAAATTTGCCTTGGACAATCCTTCCAACCAGAAGCCATCTCTGCTATTTACCAAAGTCTGGTGAAGGTAATGCTTCTTACAATTTTAACAGCATGTTCTATGTACCTCTATCAAAGCTATTCAAGCACATTGTTGTCTACATGTTTGATTGTACATGTTTGTTGAATTATTCATCCCCTGCACAGGAAGTTACTGACTATTGGTGTAACTCAAGGCTAAAGGGCAGTAAAGGATAAAAATTAAAAATTAGAATCTTTGGGTTCTAATGTCAGGTTTTCCATGAGCTAGCCGTGACTTAAAGGTTAACTAACCTCACTGTTTCAGACTCCTCATCTCTGAATTGGAAATAACTGTAATAATATAATACTTGATATGGGCCAGGCATTGTTCTGGGAGCCTCACAGTTATTAATCCATTCATTTTCACATTATTCTTACCTGTAAAACTTGCAGGGTTATGGTAAAGGTATTGATTTAGTTAAATTATGTAAAATGCCTTTAAACTGTTTCTGGCATACAGTTTATCTAATTCTGTATACATTTAAAGAAAAATGTTCATGAAATAAATTGTTATGGATTTCCTAAAATTTATTCACATTCAAAGATCTACTTTTAATTACTTTTCAAAATCATTTATGGCCATGTTCTACTATAAAATGTCATCTTCTGTGAAGTAATGATTGTGGTTCATACCATATTTCTTAAAACAGTGTTCCATATTTGTCCCTTGGATTTTCTCTAAGCCTTAGACATTCATTCTGGTACTTTCTTGATATTAGAAAATAATAAACACTCATATTCCTTCCTCAAGGGACCCTTATGTGGAACATTATGTCAAAATATTAAAATTGTCCAGTCATGTCCTCAAGAACTACTTGTATGCACACCCAAGTAATGAAAACTATTTCTCTCCTGGCTAATAGTAATTTTAAGGTTCCATAAATTTAAGGCTCACTCATGCTCAGAGATATAAGCAAGTGAAAATTTTCAGCCAGAGAAATATAGTAATTATTTCTATATCTCCTGAATTTAGCAGTGCTCTTGGAAAACTGTGAAACCGTAGGATGAGTAAATCATTCATAGAGGGAATGAGATAGATCTTTCTTATACAAGAAAGTAGCATCAGCTAAATTATATAGTTAGAATTTTCCTAGGGAAGTTAGAAAAGCCCTGGGTAGTCATGTGTAAGTCTAGAGTACAAGCAGAATAACTAAAAGTGTCATACATGGAGTAGTAATGATCCAAGAATTGTTTGTAACCATCATGAAGAAATAAGGAGTTTGTTTCAGCATGTAAAGCAATGCACTGCTTCCTTTATCAAGAAAATCTTACCATGAAAATGTAATGGAAGCTTAACTAGAGTATGCTTTATAAAGTATTTTGATTTACATTCTGGTGCAAACTTTTTATCTCCTCAAGTACATGTAGTAAACACTTTGATACCATCACTTTGGGACGGGTGTAGAGAATATATAGAAAACAAGGGACTTCCCTGGTGGTGCAGTGGTTAAGAATCCGCCTGCCAATGCAGGGGACACGGGTTCGATCTCTGGTCCGGGAGGATCCCACATTCCGCGGAGCAACTAGGCCCGTGTGCCACAGCTACTGAGCCTGTGCTCTAGAGCCCGTGAACCACAACTAATGAGCCCGCGTGCCACAACTACTGAAGCCCGTGTGCCTAGAGCCCATGCTCCGCAACACGAGAAGCCACCGCAATGAGAGGCCCATGCACAGCAACGAAGGGTGGTCCCCACTCGCCACAACTAGAGAAAGCCCGCATGCAGCAATGAAGACCCAACATAACCAAAAATAAATAAATAAATTTATAAAAAAAAAAAAAAAAGAATATATAGAAAACAAATGAATTACAATTTTGTAAAGTTGGACAGTACCAGAATATGGAATTCCTTAAATGGCAGGCATTGATGAATATTAATGCTCTGAACAGTGTAATCATGTGATCAGTTAATTTTAAGGACTCGTAATAGCTAATCTTACAGGAAACACTGGAGTGGCAAAGAAAGGAGATATTCACCTGGAGGGAACTAAAACTATGAAGGGTACTCATTAGCATGCTAAAACTTGAAAATAAAAGGAAGAATTTGATAAACAGCACAAGTAGATAACCAAATGGTTTTGGAAGCTTTTTTTTTTAATCCATTGGGATACACTGTATGCAAATTTGCTAATAAAGCACATCATTATTTTAAAAAAGCATAATGCATGACTGTACATAAACAAAAGAAATATACAACAGGACTTACACATTATCACATTTTTTTTGCTTGAAAGGCAACTAGTCCATCAACAATTGCAAGCATATCTGGGTCTATAATGTTAACCAGCAATGAAAATATAATATTAACTACACCTGGAAACAAATATCTCTATAAATCTCTGCATCAGAGGTTAACTTGTACAAAGCCATAGAGACAGTTTCCATGTGTGTAACTAAACATTTACTTAGATAAGTACAGATAACATAAGCTTATTAAAATCTAACTCTGTTAAACTTGAAAGTATTTTAAGAGTTACCAAAATATACTAAGGAAAAAAGGACCATAGGAAGTGGTTCTTTCATGGTTGGACCTCATGCTGAAAAGGGTAATAAATAGAATATATTTTCTCAACGACAATATATTAATACATTTTTTAAAAGAAATAAAAATGCAAACACTTTTCTTTATAACATAGACTAGATTTACCAAATGAAAGAGAAACTTAGGTTATTTCTTCAACATAAAGGAAAGGTCAGCGTAACCTTCAGAAATGAAATTACAAAAGTACTTTTGAATTTGACTTAAATACTACAGCAATTGCCAACAGAATGATGATAAATTATGTCTCTTAAATCTAAGTGCTACAATTATAGAATTCTCAGAACAGTCTTAGAAATGATAGATTCAATGTTCTGCTACATAGAAGACAAAATAACAGTACTCGGCGGGCAAAGCTTTTCTACAACAAATTTCCTTTTCCCTTTTCAGAAAGGATTGACAATAACAACAGCGATACCTGAGGATGGTTTGGAAACATCATAATATCTGAAATATTTTTTGAATTTCAAAGAAGAAATGATGGAAAAGAAAAATGTGCATAGATTATTTAACGTAATGACAAGTCTTGCACCCACAATGAAACATCCTTCAAAAATTAGTTTTATCATATATCCATTGGGGTTTGAAAGTAGAGAACTGCCTATAAAAATGGAAAAATTAGGCTAACTGTGAACAAAGATTTGCTACATAGGATAATTTGGCATCCTTAGACTCTAGAAGTTAAGACAACAAAACTGTGATTCAGTCAAGTAATAGGAGTTTTTGTTTCAATAATCAAAAGAAAGTGATATTGGTTATATAATGATGTTTATGTATAGTGTATAGACTTTAAAACAATAAAAAAAAACTTCAATGTCTGTTAACTATATAGATCATGCATATTAAACTTATCCCAACATTCAACACTGTTGTCAAAATGTTAAACTTATATGTATAATAAAAGGCCTGTGAATATAGCACTCCTTAGGCTTCAAAACACTGCATTTAGAGAAAAAGAATGTGTTCAGCTAGGGTGGGAATCAAAGAGAACTTGATCTAACCACGGCACAATCTGCAGTACTACGGGCATAGAAGAGAGATTTTTGAGTTCATACGTAAGAATTGCTTTCAAAGAGAAATGGAGATTGTCTAATCAAATATTTCATGAAAAATGTCTTTTTCCACCAACAAATAAAAAGATATTATTTTAATCCAGGGAGATTTGGGTCTCTTGTTGCTTCAAAGAAGATTAAAAACAATGTCTTACTACCACCCAGTTCTAACAAATTTATTAATATTTATGCCATTATGAAGAGTCTTAAGAAAAATGTCTAATTGCTGGAAAACTTCAAACATTTTTAAAATCGATTTGGCTATTTAGGTTACATCAATATCAAAGGCCAGAAGTGCCTAGATATTTTAGTATATAGGAAATCCTATGACAACTAAATTTTAGGGAACCTTCCAAAAAAAAGAAAAAAGTTAAATAGGTATTAATAGTGAGTACAGAGTTCCTCATATTCATTTTTCTTTCATATATCCATTTTCTAACATATGTTATAGCACTAAATTACAGAGATAAATGAAAAACTTAGCATTAACAACTTAAGAATCAAAAAGCCCCTCCCAAAATATCGGAAGGTAACAAAATTTATGAAAACCTTGAAAATAATGCTGTCACTCTTTAAATGATGGTAATAGATTTTATATATAACATAATTTGCAAAGGCGATGCCACTCATTCATATCTTTATGTCCATCCAGATTTTACCCCAACATTTTTCTGTTGAGCAGTATATAGCAGTTCAATTTCATACGTATCATTTATGAGTGGAGATCTTTGAAGACCATAAGGCTAAAAGAACTTGGTAGCACTATCTAGCCCTTTTTAGTGGCAATTTATATACTATAACCAAAAGGCTAAAATCAATTCAATTGAACAAATCTTCATTAAGGCACTCATATCAACAAATTGCTAGATGCAATATTCAAGGAGCTCAGAGCCTAATGAAAGTAGACAAACATTTTAAATAATATACGTTAAATACATTTCAAAACAATCTGTAAACAATGGTAAGTTCCTAGTGTATCACATAAAATTATTTACCAATGAAGTATAAATTAACTTGTTCCTTGCCTTTTACTCTTAATGACATTGCTTTATGATACTCAAAAGTATAATGAATATTTCTAAAGTTGCATTTTAAAGCTGGTTAAAGTCCTCTACTATTATTGTGTTACTGTTGATTTCTCCTTTCATGGTTATTAGCATTTGCCTTATGTATTGAGGTGCTCCTATGTTGGGTGCATAAACATTTATAATTGCTGTATCTTCTTCTTGGATTGATCCCTTGATCATTATGTAGTGTTCCTCCTTATCTCTTGTAATAGTCCTAATATTTTATAGTCTATTTTATCTGATATGAGTATTGCTACTCCAGCTTTCTGCTGATTTCCATTTGCATGAAATATCTTTTTCCATCCCTTCACTTTCAGTCTGTATGTGTCCCTAGGTCTGAAGTGGGTCTCTTGTAGACAGCATATATATGGGTCTTCTTTTTATATCTATTCAGCCAATCTGTGTCTTTTGGTTGGGGCATTTAATCCATTTACATTCAAGGTTATTATCAATATGTATGTTCCTATTATCATTTTCTTAATTGTTTTGGGATTGTTTTTTGGGTCTTTTTCTTCTCTTGTGCTTCCCACCCAGAGAAGTTTCTTCAGCATTTGTTGTAAAGCTGGTTTGGTGGTGCTGAACTCTCTTAGCTTTTGCTTGTCTGTAAAGGTTTTAATTTCTCCATCAAATCTGAATGAGATCCTTGCTGGGTAGAGTAATCTTGGTTGTAGGTTTTTCTCTTTCATCACTTTAAGTATATCCAGCCACCCCATTCTGGCCTGCAGACTTTCTGCTGAAAAATCAGCGGATAACCTTACGGGAATTCCTTTGTATGTTTGTTAGTTTTTGTTTTTCCCTTGCTGCTTTTAATACTTTTGCTTTGAATTTAATTTTTCTTAGTTTGATTAATATGTGTCTTGGTGTGTTTTTCCTAGGGTTTATCCTGTATGGGACTCTCTGTGCTTCCTGGACTTGGGTGGCTATTTCCTTTCCCATGTTAGGGAAGTTTTCCACTGTAATCTCTTCAAATATTTTCCCAGACCCTTTCTTTTTCTCTTCTTCTTGTGGGACCCCTATAATTCGAATGTTGTTGCATTTCGTGTTGTCCCAGAGGTCTCTGAGATTGTCTT
Organism: Balaenoptera acutorostrata; assembly: GCF_949987535.1. NCBI lineage: Eukaryota > Metazoa > Chordata > Mammalia > Artiodactyla > Balaenopteridae > Balaenoptera > Balaenoptera acutorostrata. The sequence goes on from NC_080068.1 coordinate 83,110,662, forward strand.
CAATTCTTTTCTCTTTATTCTGCTCCTCAGAAGTTATTTCCACCATTTTGTCTTGCAGCTCACTTATTTGTTCCTCTGCCTCAGTTATTGTTATTGATTCCTTCTAGTGCACTTTTCATTTCAGTTACTGTGTTGTTCATCTCTCCGTTTGTTCTTTAGTTCTTCAAAATCTTTGTTAAACATTTCGTGTATTTTCTCAATCCATGCCTCCATTCTATTTCCGAGATTCTGGATCATCTTTACTATCATTACTCTGAATTGTTTTTCAGGTAGATTGCCTTTTCCTCTTCATTTATTTGGTCTTTTAGGTTTTTACCTTGCTCCTTCATCTGTGACATAATTTTTTTGCCATATATTTTTTTTTTTTTTTTTTTATGAGTTGGATTGTGTTCCTGTCTTACTGGTTGTTTGGCCTGAGGCTTCCAACACTGGAGTTTTTAGCTTATTGGGTAGAGCTGGGTTTAGGTGTTGATATGAGGAACTCCATGAGACCTCACTCCGATGAATATTCCCTGCGGTCTGAGGTTCTCTGTTAGTCCAGCGGTTCAGACTCAGAGCTCCCACCACAGAAGCTTTAGCCTGACCCCCGGCTCGTGAACCGAGATCCTGCAAGCAGCGAGGGGCATCAAAAAAAAAAAAAAAAAAAAAAAAAAAGAACAATAACAAAGTAAAAAATAAAATTCGACTAAGAAACTAACAGATATGTTAGAAAGAATATAAAAATAAAAATATAGATGAATCAACAACCAGAAGATACATCAGTACCACAGTAGTAAAAAAGAGGAGGAAGGAAAAGAAGAAAAAGTCGGGGTGGGGGGGGAAAGGCCTTGGCTGTGGCAGGGCCTAAGCAAGGGTGAGGTTTGGGTGGTGTGTGGGACCTATGCTCAGGATCCACAGGGCTGGAAAAGGCCCTGGGGGCTGTGGGGGGGTGGGGCTTAGGCTCAAGGAACAGAAGGGGCCCAGGCCTGCCTCCCACCCCTGGTCTCAGAGGGCAGGGAACCTCACCTGGGAGCCCAGCAGGCTTCCTGGGTTCGAGTGTGTGGGGCAAATGCCCTCCTCTCCTCTCCTCCTCCTCCTGGAAGGTCCCTCCCACCTGCCTCTCCTGTTCTCCCCTCAGCCTCCTTCCTATGCCCCCAAGGACCCATGGGACCTGGAGGGAGCCTTGGAGTGCAGTGAATCGGCCTGGGAGCTTAGCAGGCTCCCCGGGCCTGAGTGGGTGAGGCAATCACCCTCTGCTCCTCTCCTGCTCCTCCCACCTGCCTCTCCTGATCTCCCTGGCCTCCGTCCTATGCCCCTAAGGACCCATGCAGCCTGGAGGGGGCTTTGGAGGGCACGGGATTGGTCAGGGAGCTCAGCAGGCTCCCCGGGCCTGAGTGGGCCAGGCAATCACCCTCCGCTCCTCTCCCACTCCTCCCAGAGGGCCCCTCCCTGCCTCTTCTGATCTCCCCAGCCTCCCTCCTATTGCCCCCAAGGACCCACACGGCCTAGACGGGGACTTGGAGGCGGGTTACTGGCTTGGGAGCTCAGCAGGCTCCGCAGCCCCAGTGGGCCAGTCGATTGTCCTCCACTCCTCTCTTGCTCTTCCTGGAGAGTCCCTCCCTCCTGCCTCTCCTGATCTCCCCGGCCTCAGGGGCACCAATCTTGTCTGGCCTCCACTTCTCCTCCCCCCTCAGTCCCCCTATGTCCTACGGGTTCACTATGGGGTTCCTCGCATCTCCTCGGGCGTCAGAGTCCCCCACCAGCGGCCGGCAGGGGCTTTAGTTGTGGGGAGATGCTAACTCCATGTCTTCCCACAATGCCATCTTCCTGCATCTCCCTCTATTGGATAAGATTTTGATGAGAATATCTAATGCTGGGCTGAGGGAATTCAAGATAGTAGTTAAAGTGCTGGTAAAGACAAAACAAGAAGTTGAAGTCAGTTGCTTCAGTGTAGGGAAATGGAATGCTGGCTGAGCATGGGACAACGTCAGAGGGAAAACTTTTAAAGCACTCTTGTGTGTGTGTGCATGCACATGCATGTGTGTGTGCCCACACAGACACATGTGCATGTGTATATGTAAACTTTTGAAATAACCTCACTTTTTCCAAGGAACACAGAGATAAGTGAATGTTTTCCTCTGTTTTCCAAAAAGAGGTCATATGCAAAGCAACTTTAGACAGCTGATTAGAAAGTATAATAAGGTAGATAGGTAAGGTATAAATTGTACATATATACAAGTTTTAAGTAAGAAAGGAGGTATTTTTCTCTTTTAATAACAAGCTATACATGCTGGAGAGGATGAGAATTGAAGGTCACAGAACAGATTTATTTATAGTGCTTTTTAAGAGGAAGAAATAGTTTGGACAAAGTTCTAGGGTAGCGGCAGCTCTGAAAATTGCCTTTAAAGAGGCAAAGTGTTTCTGAAGTAGTTTGTCCTTTTGGATTTAAACATACTGATTTTTGCAATGAATTGTTATGCCAGCACTTCACCTACCCCAAAGGAAAAGCTTGATAAATCTGCGTTATGCTTTGAGGAAAGAGCATTACCAAGCTCTTGTATTAGCTTTCAAACCAGCTATTTCTAATAACAGGTCAGAGGTACCCACCAGCTATTCTGCCACACATGCATAGATTCACACTTTATGCTGAATGGGCCGTATTTTTTTGAATGCACCTATCAATTTAACTCTTATTACAGCATTTATTTTCAACATTTAACAAATTAAACTAATTTATATTTACTTTGCAGTTTTTCCTGATTAGGATACATAATTAATTTCAAATAGTATCTGAATGTAAAGTGTTTTATGACATGAAACAAGTCTTTTTAATCAAGAAATATTATCAGGTATTACCTCTGCATTGACTCTACACCATATTATTATTATTACAATAGAAATTATTTATATTCTTCTTCACATGAACTGGTCTTTCTTTCATGTTTATTTTGATTTTAAAGAACTAATCAAGGCAAGTCACAGAATTTCTCCCTTAGGATTTTACTGTGTCTGCTTTGAAATAGAAATTGGATTGTCAGCTGAATCTTTCCAAGGGCTTTAAGAACATGTCACAGAGTATGGAACCAAGGGTACTAAACTATTTTATTTAGAATACAACCTTGCTTTTGTTTTTGTTTTGTTTTTTGGTCATAACCTGATTCTTCCATTAAAGATATCCATTTCTATTCACATCATATTGGCTTTGACTATGCCAGAACTGAAAACAATAGGAAGTGTAAACACTCTTGGTTGCTTGGAAGGAACTGGGAAACTCAAGAAAAACGAATACTTTCTCAAATTCATCATCTTTCCCTCCTTTGTGTCTCTGATTTGCTTCTGCAAGAATTTGATAGATGTATCATACTGCTAGTCTACAAATAACTTAGTTATTTTGAAGGAAATGTAAAAAATGGAAGGAATGAGCTAAAATATTTGCTGTTTGTCTCTCTCTAGAATGAAGCTAAAAAGATACAATAAGGAAACGCTTACATATTAAAATTACCAAACCCCATTTTCCCATCTCCATGCCTGTCTCCCACTTCATACTGTGTTCCAAATAACTTTCCACACACCAGCATGTTGAGATTATTGACTTATCAATAGACATCAAAATTACTGATCATCTTAAAGGTTTAGGACCCTGTGCGATGTACTAGAAAAACAAATTAGTGTAAAGTATGAATCCTTCCTTAATATAAGATAGTAATTTAGGAAAAATGCACACAAAATAATGATTCAAAGTACCGTAATGTAAGGATTGAATGGGTGGTATGTCTCTTAAAGTCAACCACAGTCATATGAATGAGAATTCTCTTAGAATCACCTGAGAAGATAACAAAAGATATCCCCTCCTGCTAGAGACTAGGATAAACTAATCCTCACTTACCACCATCCACAATTCCTGCTTTCTCTTCTCGGCAAAGAGAACAGTGAAGAATGCAGAATAGTATGTGATTTCTGAGGACTGGGGCCAAATGAACAAGACCTTGTGTCAGCCATTTTTAATGAAGTCAGGGCATTGCAAGTTTAAGTAGCACATTTAAAGATGTAAAACATAGATAGTAGTAGAAGGATTTTTGGGAAGCCTGTTCTTACTAGAACTGCCTTTATCAAACACAGGAAGAAGAAATATAGAATGATAGCTTGAAATGGTACCAAGGGAAGATTTCTCAAAGCTACCAACACCTAGAAGAGTCTGTTTTTTTAAGGTTTTTTTTTGGTGGGGGGTGTCGCAGAAGGGAAAGGGCCCACAGCCAGGGCAAGACTAAAAATACAAAGAAATAAAAGGGGCTAATTGGTGAACCATGACCCAAGACAATCCAGAGAGAAGAGAGAAGAAATAGAGAAGGAAGACTTTGTTTTAGAATAAAAGAATAATGTTTCTCATTCTGGGGCCTGGAAAGGAATGAAAATATAAATGAAGATTTTTTTTAAAAAAAAGAGGTAGATAAAGACGTATTTAGTGATGGAAAATAGAATTTAAAGTGTGTTTAACGTCTAATAGCATCTTCATTTAGTGTTATCTAATATTCCCAAACATTAACTTTAGAGAGATTATATCAAGAAAATAGACATTGTGCAAATAAGGACGGTATTTAAAACATTAGGCTATCTACTATGTTTTATTTTTTAATTTTTTTAAAAAATATTTTTTATTGTTTAATTTTTAAAATTATTTATTTATATTTTTAATTTTTATTGGAGTATAGTTGATTTACAATGTTGTGTTAGTTTCAGGTGTAGAGCAAGGTGAATCCGTTATGCATATACATATATTCACTTTTTTGTAGACTGTTTTCCCATATAGGCCATTACAGAGTATTGAGTTCCCAGTGTTATAAAGTAGGTCCTTATTAGTTATCTATTTTATATATAGTAGTGTGTATGTGTCAATCCCAATCTTCCAATTTATCCCTCCCCCCTCCTTAACCCCTGGTAACCATAAGTTTATTTTCTACATCTGTAACTCTATTTCTGTTTTGTAGTTAAGTTTATTTGTAGCTTCTTTTTAGAGTCCACACATAAGCAATATCATACAATATTTGTTTTTCTCTGCCTGACTTACTTCACTCAGTATGACAATCTCTAGGTCCATCCATGTTGCTGCAAATGGCATTATTTCTTCTTTTTTTTTATGGCTAATATTCCATTGTATATATGTACCACATCTTCTTTACCCATTCCTACGTTGATGGACATATGTTGCTCCCATGTCCTGGCTATTGTAAATAGTGCTGTGGTGAACATTGGGGTGTATGTATCTTTTTGAATTATGGTTTTCTCCAGATATATGCCCAGGAGTAGGATTGCTGGATCATATGGTAGCTCTATTTTTACTTTTTTAAGGAACCTCCATACTGTTCTCCATTGTGGCTGTACCAGTTTACATTCCCACCAACAGTGTAGGAGGGTACCCTTTTCTCCACAGCCTCTCCAGCATTTATTGTTTGTAGATTTTTTTGATGATGGCCATTCTGACTGGCATGAGGTGATACCTCATTGTAGTTTTGACTTGCATTTCTCTAAAAATTAGTGATGTGAAGCATCTTTTCATGTGCTTTTTAACCACCTGTATGTCTTTGGAGAAATGTCTATTTAGATCTTCCACCCATTTTTTGATTGGGTTGTTTGGTTTTTTTGATATTGAGCTGCATGAGCCGTTTGTATATTTTTGAGACCAATCCCTTGTCGGTTGCTTCATTTGCAAATATTTTCTCCCATTCTGAGGGTTGAATTTTCATTTTGTTTATGATTTCTTTGGTTGTGCAAAAGGTTTTAAGTTTCATTAGGTCCCATTTATTTTTGTTTTTATTTTCATTACTCTAGGAGGTGAATCAAAAAAGATCTTCCTGTGATTTATGTCAGAGAATGTTCTACTTTTTCCTCTAAGAGTTTTATAGTATCCGGCCTTACATTTAGATCTTAAATCCATTTTGAGTTTATTTTTGTGTATGGTGTTAGGGAGTGTTCTAATTGCATTCTTTTATGTGTAGCTGTCCAGTGTTCCCAGCACCACTTATTGAAGAGACTGTCTTTTCTCCATTGTATATTCTTGCCTCCTTTGCCATAGATTAGGTGACCATAGGTGCATGTGTTTATCTCTGGACTTTCTATCCTGTTCCACTGATCTATATTTCTGTTTTTGTGCCAGTACCATACTGTTTTGATGACCATAGCTTTGTGTAGTATAGTCTGAAGTCAAGGAGCTTGATTCCTCCAGCTCCATTTTTCTTTCTCAAGGTTGCTTTGGCTATTCAGTGTCTTTTGTGTTTCCATACAAATTTTAAGATTTTTTGTTCTAATTCTGTGAAAAATGCCATTGGTAATTTGATAGGGATTGCATTGAATCTGTAGATTGCTTTGGGTAGTAAAATCATTTTCACAGTATTGATTCTTTCAATCCAAGAACATGGTATATCACTCCATCTGTGTCATCTTTTATCACTTTCATCAGTATCTTATAGTTTTCTGAGTAGAGGTCTTTTGCCTCCTTAGGTAAATTTATTCCTAGGTATTGTAATCCTTTTTGTTGTGATAGTAAATGGGATTGCTTCCTTAATTTCTCTTTCTGATCTTTCATTGTTAGTGCATAGGAATGCAAGAGATTTCTATGCATTAATTTTGTATCCTGCAACTTTACCAAATTCATTGATGAGCTCTACTAGTTTTCTGGTAGCATCTTTAGGGTTTTCTATGTATAGTAGCATGTCATCTGCAAACAGTGGAAGTTTTACTTCTTCTTTCCCAATTTGCATTCCTTTTATTTCCTTTTCTTCTCTGATTGCCATGGCTAGGACTTTCCAAAACTGTTTTGAATAATAGTGGTGAGAGTGAAAATCCTTTTCTTGTTCCTGATCTTAGAGGAAATGCTTTCAGTTTTTCACCATTGAGAATGATGTTTGCTGTGGGTTTGTCATATATTGTCTTTATTATGTTGAGACAGGTTCCCTCTATGCCCACTTTCTGGAGAGTTTTTTTCATAAATGGGTGTTGAATTTTGTCAAAAGCTTTTCCTGCATCTATTGAAATGATCACATGGTTTTTATTCTTCAATTTGTTGATGTGGTGTATTGCACTGTTTGATTTGCAGATATTGAAAAATCCTTGCATCCCTGGGATAAATCCCACTTGATCATGATATATGATCCTTTTGTTTTGTTGGATTCAGTTTGCTCGTATTTTGTTGAGGATTTTTCTGTCTATGTTCATCAGTCATATTGGCCTGTAATTTTCTTTTTTTGTGATATCTTCGTCTAGTTTTGGTATCAGGGTGATGATGGCCTTGTAGAATAAGCTTGGGAGTGTTCCTTCCTATGCAATTTTTTGGGAGAGCTTCAGAAGGGTAGGTGTTAACTCTTCTCTAAATGTTTGATAGAATTCGCCTGCAAAGCCATCTGGTCCTGCACTTTTGTTTGTTGGAAGATTTTTAATCACAGTTTCAATTTGAGTACTTTTGATTTTCTGTTCATATTTCTATTTTCCTGGTTCAGTCTTGGGAGATTGTATCTTTGTAAGAATTTGTCCATTTCTTCCAGGTTGTCCATTTTATTGGCATAGAGTTGCTTGTAGTAGTCTTTTATGATCCTTTGTATTCCTGTGGTGTCCACTGTAACGTCTCCTTTTACATTTCTAATTTTATTGATTTGAGTGCTGTCCCTTTTTTTTCTTGATCAGTCTGGTTTATCAATTTTGTTTATCTTCTCGAAGAACCAGCTTTTAGTTTCATTGATCTCTGGTCTTAATGATTTCTTTCCTTCTACTAACTTTGGATTTTATTTGTTCTTCTTTCTCTAGTTGCTTTAGATGTCAGGTTAGGTTGTGAGGCGTAAGGCATTAGGTGTAAGGAGGCAATCACTGGGGTGTGCATGCTCACTCAGCTGGGATCCTCCTCCAGTGCCTGTGGCAGCAGGAGCCAGTAGGAGGTGGTGACAGACCGGGTCTTGCTCAGGCATGAGGGGGACAAGGTGGCAACTACTGGGGCACGTGCCGTTGCTCTGGCGGGAGCCCCCCCCTCCAGTGCCAGCTCTACCATATTTTAAAATGCCATTTCTTGATAGAAAATGGTAGAAGCTTCCAGTCTTGGAATATGAAACTGTCTTCTTCTGGCTATTGCTTACTGCACTGAGAGACTTTAAACTGCACTATATGGATCTAGTAATGTTTTTGGGAGAGGATCCACTAAAATTGGAAAAGTCCCACAGTAGATTCTTAGGTAAAATCATACTACCTGGAGGAAGTGGTAGACAATACTTTTTTTTTTTTTTTTTTTTAAGTAAAACTGCTCCTTGATTCCATGTCATTTTTTGGACTCTTTCTTCATAAGGAAGGGGTCAGATCTTCATTAAAAATTCTCTGGCTAAGGGCTAAATAATAATTCCTATAAAGCACATATTTATGGACCACATAAGCATCTTATGTTATTCATAATTTAAATTTTAGGATATTCTTGCCAACTAGACTATCAAATCCTCAACGATGGAGACCATTCCTTATATATCTTTGTATGCTATCATCTAGCACATAGTCTAACACTTAATAGAGACTCAACATGTGTTAATAAAACCCACTGATCACAAAGACCACAAGAAATATATTATTAGCCAAACCAGTTAAATTTTATTAGCTTTATTAGAATGCACTTCAGGATAACTATGGGGCATATCAAAAAAAAGGTGGTTAGAAAAGGATACTTATAGGATTTGGAGGACTAGAGTTAGTCACATGATTGTCTTTGAAGGAACTGATATATATTTCTCATGGAGAACAGCAAGGTTTCAATTAATCGACAGTCTAGCTGATTATAGTGCATTGATAAAGCCAGGGAGTCAGTGACAGATTATAGAAATGCTCATATGCCTATGATTTGGCCATAGGACTTTCTTTGGCCATGGAGACATTGGTAAATATGATCTAACCCTAAGCTTGAAGAGTGTGTGCCTTGGTGCTTACACTTTTTGCTTGATAACCCAATTGTTAGGTAAACAAACCACCCATGAAAATCCAGGAGGAAGAGGGAGGTCATTCTAGATTAGGTTATCCCAGATGAATAGGACTGGTGACTGACTGTACAAAACTGAGTGAACCAAATTGAGAACATGTGAACCACCCAGGTAAGCCCAGCCCAAATTACTGACTCTCAGAGTTGTAATCTGAACGTGTATGGTTTTAAGCTACTAAGATTTGGTGTGGTTTTGTGTCTCCAAAGCTAACTGATAAAGAGAGAATAGAAGATGAGCCAAATCAGGAAGTTTTTCTATTTCCATTCAAGTGTGCAATCATTCATTAACTGTGTTCAGAATTTATGTTAAATGCATAAGTTGAGGGCATTTTATTGACAGTTTTCTGCACTGGTTGCCTCAAGGTTTGTTCAATCCTTCTTAACTACCTTGAAAAGACAACCCCTTTTTCAACGGATTAAAACATTCAAAAGATACCTTAAACTGAAATAACAGTGAGAACAAGTGAAGTGAAAATCCGCCCCCCTCCAATACTTGTCTTTGCATTAGAAAAATGGAGCTACTCCACAAGGAGATGATGAACCTGTCCTCCCACCAGAGTATGTGTTATATACCAATACAAATTGCTGGAAAAAAATCAGAACATTTGGGAGATTCAGAACTCTTAGTCTGGCTTCAAAAATAAGCTTGACCATCTGCCTGCACATTTTATTTTCTTTGGGAAAACTCAAGAGATGTTACTCAAAAGTCTGTATTGCTTATAAATGAAAAAGAATTTGGAGTAACTCAATGCAAGTATGGCAGCTTAATTACAAACATGAGGTGTGTAACATTTTGGTAAAGCACTGGCTCTATTGAAGATGTTGTTATAAAGCAGTGTTTTAAGTCCATATTTTGTCATGCCTATAATTTAATGGTGTAGAAGCAAAATTAATGTGTTGGTGTTTCCCTTTGATTAATACAGAACATTTTATTCAAAGTGGCTTGCTATTCCTTTTTGTTTCTGCCAAAAAGACCTGGTAGACACTGACAAGCAAATGGAATATTGTATGGGCCAAATTTCTGACATTCATTTCCCTCAGACAGTAATTTAGTACAAAGGAGAATAATCTGCTGTTCACAATGAAGAAAGAAAAGATTCCACACATTTGAAGAGAAATCCATTTACTTAGAGGTTATAGTGACTGAACATAATTTTTTCAGGAGGGAACTTTGATGTCTGAAATGTCTAAGAATCATCAGAAGGGAGAGTTAGCTGCATCTTGTCAATTGTAGGTCTTGGGGTAGTTAAGGACACTGGATAAAGGAGAAAATTCCATCTGTTTGGAATCAGAATCAATTTTGACACAAGCTGTCAAATAAAAACAACAAAAACAAAAAAGAAGCCAAACTGCCCTAGAGGAATATAACACTGCTAAACCAACTTGATGGAAAACTAGAAAATTATACCTGTATTTAATTAAATTTGGGCCAGAGGAGACTACCAATTCAGCTCTTTGAAACAAAGTTAGAAATAAATAGACCTACATAGACTTTACCATCAGAGATTATCAAAGTGTTTTTTGAAGGTGAAGTACAAAGACAAAGTGTAAAAAAGTTGTTGAATATTTTCATAGAGTAATTTTTAAATTCAATCCATTAAAACTTCTTTAACTAAAAACTAGAGGTTGAACATGACCAGAGGCATTTTTAATTCATAACAGATGTGGTAGCAAAGAACTGGTACAAATTACTGAGGAAAATTGAAAGAAGAAGATAGTTTACTTACTAGAAAACTGCATTTTTTAATAGATAAAGAGCAAATCCTTATACAACATTAACAAAGAAAGTAAAGGGAATGTGACTTTATATACAGACATTTCTACTGAATATGCACAAAAATATTTTATGTATATATACATAATCTGGTCTGAAGACAAAACTGGTCTTCATTTTCCCTGATGCCATATGAGGTCTACTTACATCTTAAAAAATACATGGTTATCAAGATAACAGAATTGGGACTTCGGAAGAATCCAAAATGTTTTAATTTTATGAAGAAAAAATAAAGTTCTATTTATTACACTTATTCTTTTACATTCATCAGACTATATAAAGGAGAGTAGCTTAAACATGTACTCATGGGTAAGAGTGCCTGGATTCAAATTTTTACTCTGCCAATTTAGCCATATTTTTAAACTCTCTTAATATTAATTGAGTCAAATAATTTACTTTATCTCATAGATTGGTTGAAAGAATTAAATATGATGATATATCAAAAACGTTTAGCAGAGTGCCTATTTAAAACATTTAAAAAGCACAAAAATATGGTGATAAAGACCATTTATCATTTATTCCAATGAAAAAGTACAAGATCCCAAAGAACTCTTATCAGTGAGGGACTACTGTAGATTTGATTTAGTTATTTTAGAGTACAGTGGCAAAATACTTTCATACAGTTCATTTAACTTTTCAAATTTTCAAATAGCACTGCCATTTATAAAATAGCAATATGGTCCAATAATGAATTCACATATTTATTGTCTCGATTACCAAATATTTATTAAACACCTAATATGTGCCAGGAACTCCCTAAGCACTAGCTATACTGCAGTGAACCAAATAGATAAAAACTCCTATTCTCATAGAATATGCATGTTAGTGGTAGAAAATGTATAATAAACAAATGAGTGGTAAATATTTATCATATGGTGTGTTAAGTGCTGCAAAGGTAAATAAAGCAGGAATTGGGGAACAAAGATGGCTGGGAAAGTGTTTGCAGTTTAAAATCAAATAATTAGGGTAAGTTTCAAAAGACAACAAGGACATTTGAGCAAAATATCTGAAGGTGAGGCAGTAAACAGTGAGATGGGGAAAGTACTTTCCAGATGGAGAAAAGAGCAAGTAGATTGGATGTGATGTAAGAGAAGAAAAGGAATCAAGGTGATTTAAAAGTTTTTGGCCTATGCAACTAGAAGAATGGAGTTTCCATTTTTTGAGAAGGGGGAGAGTGAGAAAAGAGGAAGTTGTAAGGAGGACATAGAAACATCTAGAGACCACTGATTTTAGGGATTAATATTAGATATTAGTAAATATTTAACATTAATGAGAATATTAGATGACTATTAAACATCAAGTAGAGATATTGAGAAAGTAGTTAACATGAAAGTCATAGCTCAGGGGAAGTGCTAGGCTAGAGATAAAAGTTTATGCTAAAAATAGCATAAAAATGCTATTTTTAAAACATTTAAAAAAATGATCCCTGTCCTTAAGTATCTTATTTTTATCTTGTTTTTTACCTAAATATTTCAAATTCCTTAAGACTTAAGACATGTATTTTCTCTTCTTGGAAGCCAGACCAGTCTGAAATAAGTTCTTTTCCTAAATAGATGTACATCTCTCTATTATTATAACACTTATCACTCTTTATTGTAATTACCTTTTTATTTAGCATCTGCACTCTAGTAGAATGAGAGCTCCCAAACTGAAGAATTTGTCTTATTTCTCTTTATAGGTCCAGTTCCTAGAGAAGATTCTCAATTCAAGACTGAATAGTGTTATATAACCAGGGAATATTTTCATGTGATTTAATCAAACAGTTTATTGTAAAGAAAATTATACAGAACTGGAGAAAAAGGGCTGGACTTTGTATATACAAACGTAAGGAGTTTGCATCCTTCCCTGAAAAGTATGAAATTCTAAAGAATTTTGAGCAAGTGATTTGCAATTTACAAAACAATTCTCTTATGACTTGATGGAAAATGGACTGGAGTGAATACAATGGTGGTTATGTACTTTGGGAAATGGCTGAAGTTGCCTAAATTAGGGTGTGGATACTGTTGCATCAAGTGTAAAAGTCTATATTGCAGCAGAGAAAGAGGATCTGGGGATTAATATGGGTGGCAGTTGAGGCATTTACTTTGGGAGACTGTAGAATGAGAACAATTGATAAAGGACTGCTTTTTATGGAAGTACTAATAAGTTGTGGAAGCAAAAGTAAAATAAGGGATATAATGAAAAAGAGAAACAAGAGAGAGAAGAGAATGACCAGAAGAAAGTTGTACCATAACGAAGACAGAGTTTCAAGGAGAAAGAAATGGATTAATATGAAAAATTTCAGAGAGGGAGCAATTACATAAAGAGCAAAATTATCTACTGAATTTGACAATAAGTTCATCACTGGAAATTTTAGAAAAAAAATATTTCAGTATTACTAGGAGTAATTAGGAGTGAATGGGAAGATTAAGAAAAAAAATTTGAATACGATACACCATTACAAAGCTTAGAGGTGAAGGAAAAGATATGACATTAGCTGAGGGCAAAAGGGCTTAATCAAGGTTTCCAGGTTTTGTTCGCCTAATGATAGGAGCAATACGAGCATTTTTATTTTCCAAAGGGAAAGATCGCTCAGAATCGTTTGCCATTGCTTTGGATACTCTCTCTGTTACAGTTAATGATAAAAATAAAAATGTTCACAAGCTCTGGGCTTCCTCTGGCAAATGAGTGTCTCATTTTTGCCTTTACTGTAGATTGAGCAAATTTCAAAATTTGGTGTTTCTAAAATAATTGTCTTTGTGTCTCTGTATATCTGGAATGAGGGTTGTTTGTATTAATGGGACATCTGCTTTGCAGTTAATTCTATGCATCTCTTTTCATGACTCCCTAGATGAAACCTGCACTTTTTTAATACTCTCAGGCTATTATTAATTCAACAAAGCACTTCTTGAAACTTAAAACAAATTTTCTTTGAAATGTCTTAACAAGAATCTGTAACCCATAAGTTAGGTCCAAAACAAACTATTTAGAAGAGTATAATCAGTCAGATTAATTAGTCCTTTGTAGCCAAGGGCTATTCCAGAATAGCATCTGTGTAGTTTTCTGTGTTCAATCCCTGCAGCTACTTTTGAGCACTTCTGGTATAGTAGCTTAAACAAATCTCTTCTCACAAATACTTATGTTAAGGTGTTCTAAGAGTCCACAAAAGAAAAAAAAAAAAAAAACCTCTGTTTTCAAACTAAAATATAAAGCTTATATAAATGTAATATCCCAAATAATTATATGAAATAAAGGTCATTCTAGTAACAAGAAAATAATCTTTTTATTTTATAATTGTATATAATCCATCCATTTTGGCTAAATAAAATATAGAATCAGGTTTGTATTGCATGTGAATCTGTGTGTGTGTACAATAAATCGTGACATAATTTGCACTAGTTTCTAAGGGGTCAGTACTAGAAACAAGAGTCTGGTTTCTGTAAAAACAACTTAGGACTGTGCATCAGACAGTGCTATCTATGTCCTTCAGGGAAGGACTAAAGGTCCGGTGACTCTGCTATATGGCTGAACTGCTGTTTAAATTGTTGCCAATTCTGCCTGACTGCTGTTCTCATTCCTCTTATCATTAACCCTTGATCCAGATGTTTTGAAACTCAGGGAAAGTTCAGGAGAGAGAAATTTTTCTTTAAGTGAGAGGTAGAGAGCATGAAGCAGTCTGTTACCAAGAAAGCCCATCTGGGGAATGCTGGGTTTATAGTCTTGAGATAAAGGTGGCAAGAAGCAACATCTATGGGGTAAGGGATTAGTCCAGGAAAGCTAGCCTAGTGTGCTGTGAGATGAAATGTGGTGCCTTGACCATAAAAAAGAGAACAAGACTTCATATCAGACAAGAATAAATTCTCTAGGAATCCTTGAAAAATGGATGACCTTAGACCAACCCATTTCAGAAAAGTATTCAATCAAGAATTGACCTCTCCCTTGAGCAAACACCAATATGAAACTTTGAGGTTAAAAGAAAAATGGAGACACAGATAAATGCAAGTAACAGCCCATCCTAAAACTCTCTAGATAATAGACTTTCCATACCTGGTTACAGCTATATCAATTTATTTTCCTGTCTCTTTCAGTTTTAAAATCTACCATATAAGCCAGAAATCAGAACAAAAAAATACAATATAAAAAGAGTAAACAAAACCAAAGCTAGTGACGAATTACTTTCATTTGTTGTTTATACATATCTTTCCCATCATCTAAAGAAATTAAGATCTGTTGATTATGTGCTCTGTCCTCAGAAAATCATTTTTATAAATTCAGTTGACATCAATAAAAATACTGATGCTCATATTTGTCATTTCATAAAGAAAAATATATGGCTAAGTTATTATCATCTGTTACAGAGTAAACTGGAAACTAGTTATAAAGAAACTCATTATATCGTTAAAGAATATTAGTTCACTCATAACCTGGCCATTCTAAGATTTTTGGAAATTTCAAATTTATACACAGTAACTGAGACACTTCCAGCCATTTCAATTTTATCTACACCTTCAGAACTTGTTAACAGACCTAGGTCCAAGTCAGAAACTCTTTTTTTAAACACTCATTTATGTACATGGATAATACTCAGAATATTGAATAATCAATATAAATCTGTGAATCAGCATAAAACCACCATAACCTTTGTTATTGAAATTAAAGTAGATTTTTAGAAAGTGTTTAACATGTGACTTAAGCTGTGGCACAAATCAATATATTCTAGAAATTTTCAGTCATCCACTGATTTATAGAAGTTGTGAGGTGACCCTTTTGTGTGATACAGCTATCAATATGTCAACACGATGAGGAACTGTATTAATCTCTTCAAAGATTTCTCCATTAAATGACACCATTAGTGACTGAGTATGTGGTAGATGCCAAAGGACACTGAAGTCACTGCCTTCTGTCTTAGTCTTCCCACTGCCCTCCGTGCTTTCCCTCTTCTTTCACTAGCCTTTCTCCTCTACCATTAGTCAGGATCTTCTAATCTGGACACTGTTTACATGCCTACAGTGAGGGTGAAGAATACTCCACTCACACCAGACGGGGAGGAAGCCACAAGAGAACTAGAAGCGTGTGGGCATATACAGAGCTAGTTGCTGGACCCAGGAGTTTGACCTTTTTTAGCCTGACCCCATCCAGGGAATGAGATAGCTGTGTGCCTTGCACAGACCAATTCAGTAAACAGTTGGTTCCACACACGGAGGCAGTTGTTGGCTGAGGCTCTGTTGTTAAACCAGAGTAAAACAGAGGGGAAAAAAGGGAAGATACCAAAGAGTTGAAGTAGTGATTATTGACAGACTGAGTCAACATGCAAGGGCTCTCTTCAAAGCTAACTGTTCCAGCTCACAGGAGGGAGTAAGCAGAGGAAGGGGAGCTGGGGAGCTGGAGGGAGGCTCCTTGGCCTCGCAGGAAGAGGGGGGAAAGAGAGGAAGGTCACCATGCCGCACCATCAAGATATGTTTATGTGTGTACCCTGTTAACATGGATACAATGTACTGTTTCCCTTTGCACAGACTTTATCACAAGGAGTCAAAAGGGCCTCCACTTGCCCTTGCCAACACCACAAAAGGACAATTTTCCGATAAGGAAAGAACCTGAAACGTATCTAAGGAATGAAGTCTCCACATGTGTATACCCGATGCAATAAATTTTCAATATCCTTGGGTCCTTCACAGCCAGGGTCTGAGCCCATAAAATGCTGAGCATTTCTTTGTGCGTTTGTGTGTAAGAGGATACACAATATGCCTTCCTCAGCTCTGTGGTACAGCCTCCCTCTCCATCCAAGAGCTTTTCAAGCTAGAGACAGTTCTTCACATCTGATATCATTGAAATACCTGTAACACTCTCAGCCCCATACCTCCCACCCCACAACACCCATACACTCCAAAATGTGTGCTCCAATTTCCAAACTAGAATTAGAGAACAAGTTCTGGGTGCTAGATGAATCACATGCACTAGAAATATTAAATAACTTAACACATTGCAATTATATACTATTCCCCAGCGATGACACACATTGTAGTTCAATATTTTAATCCTTACTGCACCTGTGATTGAGCAAATTGACTCTCATGTAAGCCTCATATTAATTATATTCTGTTTGGCATGTGTTCAGGGCTCCTATTTGTTTCAATCTTAAATTAACACTAAAGTGGTTGTTAAAACCCACCCCTCTGCTAGTAGTTTACCCCACTGAAGTCATGTACTTTTGTAATTTAAGATGGTGCTATTGAAGATATTTGATAGTTTCTACTTTGCATTTGCTTTATCAGCAGAGTTTGACTTATGTACACTACTTCTATCCTTGCTAAATTTTGTCTCAAATACTTGAGAACATGTGCCTAAGAGGTGACTAGACTTAACTATTCTTTAGAAACATTTTAACTTAATTGATTTTTAAGACCCTCGTCTAGAAGTATATGTTATTTTGTCTAATTGCTATCTTAGACATTCTGTTTCCAGTTGGAATATATTGACAGATTTTCACAGTTCCTCCATATAAGATTTTTATCATTGTTATCTGTATCATCACTTACCACTGAATGAAAAAGGATTTGAACTCTCTTGGGATTTGAAAAAGTTAAAATACTAACCATGGTTTATAACTGTATTATGAGATGTGAGAAAAATAAAAAGGCATAGAATTTCAAAATATTAATTCTAATTCAATAGCTTAAATGAATTTGGTTATTAAGAATAACTAAATACAAATTTATAAATTACATATGTAAAAAGGCCAAATGGAATTACATGTTTGCATGAAAGATACGTTTTAAATATCAGGCTTTAGAAGTTGCTCATAATTTGAAATTTGATGTTTTCATTACATGAAAACATTAAATAAAATACTATGTGTGCATGTCTGTGTTCTAAAGTTTAAAGTTAAATTGCTTTAACTCTGTGAGCATAAGTCACATTCTGAGATTTACTGATGGAAAACATGTTGATCCTAGTAAGAAGTTCTTGTTAAAAAACTCTCTTAATTATGTTAACCAGTGAAAGAGATGAAGCTGGGGAGTTAATCAGTAAAGAGATCTCAAAAGGCCTTTCCAAAGAATGTGAAATTTTATTTTATCCTGAGGAAAATGTGGGGTCATTAATGGCTTTTAGCTCTCACATCATTAACATTTCTGCCAAATGTCACTTCTTTAGAGATGTCTTCCCTGACCACCTGATCCAAAATGAAAGACCCTCTAGTTCTGTATTGTCCTCCTTTATCTTTCTTTGTTGGCATTGCCTACTATTATTTATCTATATTTTAGATATTTGCTTAATGTCTAACTTTCTCATTTTCCCTTTAGAATTTAAGCTCCATATAAGTGAGAACTTTATTTTCTTACTTCTGTTGTTATTTTTATTTACTGCTGTATTCCCAGAGCCAATAATACTACCTGGAAATAAGCATTTTTTGAATGAATACTGGTATAGTGAACACATGAATTGCATATAATCAGCAATAGCTCATCTATCTGAAAAACACATGGATAACTTCACCTAACCAGAAAATAGGTAAAATCTGAAAAGAAAGACACAGTAGCCACAAAAAAAACCTAAAAAAGGCATAGATATATTATCTAATGCAAATTGTTTTTGAGTACAGAGGAAGAGCTTTGTCTTTCTCGTAGGACTTAGTAATTACATATAACTCTAATTTATTTAGTGATCAGATTTCCATCCCTACATCAAGTTAGAAATGCAGAATATTAGAGAAACAGGAAGGTGGTACACTTTGCAGCAAGTGCAATCTTTTGAAACTCAGGTATCATTAGGTCACATTACTCCCTATTCTGGGTTGAACAGTGTTCCCCCAAACTTCTTGTCCGCCCAGAACTTGTGAGTGTGATCTTATCTGGAAATAAGTATTTGCAGATGCAATCAAGTTAAGAGGAGGTCATACTGGATTAGGTGGGCCATAGAGCCACTGACCTGTATCCTTTTAATGAGAGGGCTACTTATAGACACAGAGACACACAGAGAAAAGATGGCCTTTGTGGAGACAAAGGCATACATTGGAGTAATATAGTTACAAGCCAAGGAATGCCAAGGATTGCAAGCAGCCACCAAAAACTAGGAGGATGCAAGGAAAGATATGTTCCTAGAGTCTTCAGAGGGAGTATGGCTCTGCTAACAACTTGACATCAGACTTCTAGCCTCCAGAGTTGTGAGGGAATATATTTCTGTCATTTTAAGCCACCTAGCTCATGGTAATTTGTTACAGCAGCCTTAGGACACTAATGTATTCTCTTGTTTAAAACGCTACAGAGGCTTACAACTGTACGAGCAACAGCACTAAATGGTGTAACATACATATGATATGTACACAAATGCCTGCTGAACATGGGATAATCTCACAAAAGTAGAAAGTTGGCTGGATATATTAAGAATTCTCAAGTCAGTAGGAGAGATCCAGGGATCATATAAAGATGAGATTCAAATTGCCCTCAATGTCTATGTTTGTGAAATATATGTTAGGATATTCTTGGTTTTGGATACAGAATACCAAACTAAGGTGGGTTTATAGAAATGAATATGGCTTTCATTATTTAAGTCTTTTTTCCATGGGAGAGTATTGCCAGGGTTGGGTTTTTAGTGGCTGAGTGGTATCAGACCTTACAAATTCTATAAAATTTCACTGGCTTTTACCTTTATTGTTGCAAGATGGACATAGTAGTTCTAAGTATCATGTCTTCATTCAAGATTTCCAGAGAGTAGATTCTAGGCTTGTGTTTGCACATGCACGTGTGTGTGTGTGTGTGTGTGCACGTGTGCACTCACACTTGAAGAGAAATATCCCATAATCCACCCAGAACAAATTTTCACTCATTTCTTTTTGGCCAGTATTTTATCACATGCCTATGCCTTAACTAATTATTGGCCATGAGAATGAGGTTAACAGGTATGGCCTAAACCCATCAAGATTCCCTCCATGGGGCTAGGCAGGAGGGCACTGCCCTCTTCTCTCCTGAAGGACAGTTTCAGCTGAATGGTGGTAAACAGATTGGGTTTCTGTTGGCAAGAAAGGATTTGTTTCTGGCTGTTAAGTAGCCAACAATTGTGTCTACCACAGAGTTTAAATGTGGAAGCCACAAGACTGTGACAAGATATGAATGTCTTAATAACGTGATTATCAACATCTCAGTTTATTCATATTTCTTATTATAATAATCAAACTACCCCCAGAAAGTCAGTCAACATTTCTGACTTCTCGAATTCGAGATTCTCTCCAGAATCCTTTTTGTACAATAATGAAAAGTTAAGAACAGGGTATAACACATTTATCTTTGCATAAATATGTCTGTTGGGTGGCTAGGGATCTTTCCCCCTTACCCCTTAATTCCAGAGAGATGGCCAACAAATAATAGTAATTCATTCCAACATCAACTCATTTTTTCCTTTTCTCAAAGGGGTTTGATTAAAATATTTACATATTTTACCAAATGTACAGGATTATGTTTTGGCTCTAACAGCAATGTTCTATAATTATTTTGATGTTATAACTACTAATAGGATTAGAGAGGTACTTAAATAAAATTAAAGTGATTGGAAAACATTATAAATTCATTAAGTTAATAAACATTTATTAAAATAAAAACATGTGCTTAAAACTGTGTTGAAACAACATGCATGTGTGGATATAACAGTTAATATCTGAACCATTGCCCTGGGAGGATGGCAAGATCTCTATTTCCTAAAGTAGCTGAATCAGGGGATATTGTAAAGGTGTTTCCTAAAGCCTTGGGATTCCTTGTAGTTCTGTAAAGTTGTCCTTGGAAGGTAAAAGAGGAAAAAAATAAAATGGGGCTCTCAGGCCCATTCAAACTCCTCTTCTCCGAGGCAGATCAGACTTATACATTAGAGTGTCCAAGAACAGTTAAGGCAGAAGGAATAAAGAAAAGAAGGTTGGGTGGAAGCAAGGAAGAGGAGGAGTTTTTTTTAACTGTGGACTATTGTCTCTTGATCCATTCTTTTATGACAAGTAATTATTGGTCAGCTAGGAGATTATATATACAAGTATATAATTTTTAATTTAGGGAGTTTTTAGTCATATTTCCCAAAAATAGAGATGCACATGCAGAAGGTTTATTGGGGAGTGCTCTTCAGAACACGAAAGAAGTGAGGGAATCAGTGTCATCAGAGGGAAAGGATGAAGTACAAATGCATTTGTAACAAAGACCTCAGCAGATCCCTGAGGAAGCTCTGGAGTTGGAATGGTCCTTCAGAAGTGCTTTATTGAGGCAAAGGGCTGGGCCTTTGTTCTCCTACTTGTCCTTAAATACAGACTGCTCCTGGGGGCTGGGCTAACGTTAGATGATGTGGCTTTTTAAGCTGAGAGAAAGCTTTGGCTAGCAACACTCCAGGCAACCAGGGGAAGGAATGCCTTGGTCCTAAATTTGGAATCTGGGGGAGGGGGAGAGTGCATCACAGCACTCACTACAGGGTTTAGACTTTCTTGATTACATGTTCAGAAAACAAAATAGGCTACCTCCCTAATTTACCTCCCCCATGCATATTTTCACACGGTTGCAATTTTTTCTCTGTACTTCTCCCTAGGAGAGGTAGCTAGGAAACCCAAGGCTTACTATCTAAAATGTACTACAATGGTTATTACAGAGATATAGAGGTGGAAAAAAAGCAATTTGCAGTTTCTGACTTTCAAATTGACATTGAGGAATATAGTCCCATGACAAAGTTTTTTGCTTTCCAAAATCCAGGACTTTGTTTTTACAAAAGAAGGCTCTTGAAAGACTCCGATATATATCACAAAGGGAGATTTTTCCCATTTCCCCAGACCAGAGGAAGATACCATTGCTTAGCATAAGAAGGAATGTCTAAAGGGAAATCAACAAAGACTGAGGTGCTGCTGTGGATATATATTCCACTTCTGTCACTACCTGAGCACAGTGCAGTGGCATGGGGGTGGAGAAAGACCCTTCTGATGGGTCAGGGTTCTAAAACAGAGAGAAGCTATGCCCTACTTCCACTGTAAGTCCATGGTAGGCACAAGCTCCCAAAATTCTTTGTTTCCATGGCAAAGGAGACTAGACTTTGAGATTTGGTATGCCTAGGTTGATGGGTTACAGGCAGCCTTATAGAATTCCTTAGAACTCCCAAAAGTTTGCTGGGATACCAAACTCTACTTATGTGGTCAAAAATCTGACATAAATATAATACTAAGATGAGGCTAACATAGAAAGAGCTTGAAGCTCTGACAAAGTGATACCATCAATAAATAAGTCATAGATTGTTTGGTTGGAAACCATTTGGGAAAGGTCATGCCTCAGAAATTCCAGTGTGGAGGAATGGTCATGTTCAATGAGGTTTAAAGTATATCTCAATGGAGATGCATGTTGAACACATAACAAATGTCTTTCCCCAAAGCCATGCTAATACATTAGATATAATTTAGATGTAGGGTTTGGAGAGTAGAGTACTGACTGATGGCAGAAAATACAGTAAAAATGTAACTTAATCATTGAATTGCAGAAATTTCTTCAGATTTCATAGATTGTTCCCACTACTATACAAAATAAAATCAAGATAGAGATAAGGTTGAAATATTGAAAAATAAAGGCAGTTACATCTATTGCAAATCTGAGTAAAGAGCTTGAAAATATCATAGTCCACATAGGGGAAAATAAAGCAAAACCAAAAATTATAGTGCAAGAAGGCAGAGAAGAAACAGGAACAATTATAACACTGAGAGATACAATCATTTCAGCCTAAAATTGGAGGTAATGAGGGTTGAATGAGGACTCTATCTGGTGACAGAGCATCCTTACCTCTGTGAGAAGGGCATTTTCAAAGTCCCCAGGGTCTGAGGAATATGCCTGCTCAGGAAAGTTTTTGCCTTACCATTGTCAAGAGAGTTTTTCAAAGACTTAGAACTTGACCAAAGATATTACAGGGTATCTTTTCAGTCACTGTTGGGTATTGATTAGTGCACCTCTGAGGATTATCTGATTGTATAGGGTTTTGTACTTTTATTGTCTTTCTATTGATTATTCTATTTCACAACCCTTAGGTGTAGAAGTTAAGTGGTGAAAAATTGATAATAATGTAAACATAAATGCATATAAATTTTGTTTACAGAAATAAAATTGATTTTTGCCCTGTAGAAAATATGAGCCCAAATATTAAATTTTATTGCCCTATGTATATGATATTAACTAGCTTTGCATCTTTAGCAAATTTATTTCAGTGTTCTTTATATATGTGTGTGAGTGTGTTCTTCATATTTTGAGTTAGTTTTAACATCTTAATGTTTTCCTCATTAATGAGTTAATTTACATGACTGAAATACATTCACTTTATACTTGTATGAATGTCATGATTTTGCATTTTGTTAAGTTATGCTTACCATTCCATATTCACTTCAGCTGGAAAATCACTCAGATTCTTGAATTAAAATTTCTAATGCTATATTTGCCACTAGAGGCCTAGTGTGGATCTACACCTCAGTCATGTGCTAGGCAAAACACTTGTAGAATTCCACAAATTTCTTAAATATATTTTCTTCAGGACCAAGTAGTATCTACAAACCTGCCTGCCTTAAGCTCACTGAGCAATTCTTTGAATATTTTCAAGGACCTAATTTCACAGACAAGCTACATTAGCTTGTATTGTATTAAATTAATTGTATTAAACAATTTCCTTCAATCCCCCCTTGGCCCTTAACGCAGAAAATAATTTGGAACAGCTGATGTAATTTTACAAACATAGGCCTAAAATGCCTATTGTATCACACTAATATAGGGTTGTTAGATAAAAAACAGGAGGCCTGGTTAAATTTGAAATTCAGACAAACAAATACTTTTATTATAAGTCCCATGCAATATTTGGGACACATACTTATTTACCTATACTAAAATAGTATTTATCTTTAACTAATATTCAATTGTAAATGGCATATTGTATGTTTATTTGCTAAATTTAGTAATCCTACACAGGTAGGAATACAAGCTGAATGGAGCTGTCTTGACGTTTTAAATCAAACAGCAAAATCTAGAGAGAGAGATCTTTACTTTGTAATTGTGGCCTAAGCCACAACTATTATTTAAGAAACACTGTACCTGAGTACTGAACTGCAGTAGCCTGTACTTTAAAGGTAAGTTGCCTCTGGCTATGCTGCCTGTACTGAATGTATGCCCCAGCAGTCCCTATTTAACTGTCTCAATTAGACTACAACAAAATACTGTAAACTGGCTATAAACAACAAGAATGTATTTCTTACAGTTCTGGAGGGTCAAAGTCTGAGATTAGTGTCAGCACGGTCAGGTTCTGGTGAGAGTCCTCTTCCAGGTTGCAGATTGTCAACGTCTCCACAAATCCCTCACAGTGGAAAGAAAGCGAGAGAGCTCCCTGGGGCCCTTTTTATAACAGGCACTAATCCCATTCAAGAGGGCTCCACCCTCCTAAACTAATTACCTCCAATGGCCCCGCCTCCAAATAGCATTATGCCGGGGATTAGGATTTCAACATATGACTTGGAGGAGGACAGAAACATCCAGTCTATTGCACTTAGAACCCAACAGCTTGTAACTGACATGTTCTTTTGGCCTTCATTTATGCTTCTTGATGCTGCTCCCCACACACAGGTATCTTTGATTTTGCTGAGGCTGCCAAAGTTTGCAAATTGCCAGAGGTCCTCATCTTTGCTTAAAGTTTCCCAGTCTTGTCTGCACCTTGGAATCACCCCGTGAGTTTTAGGACACGACTGACACCTGGGTCCTACCCTCAACAAGTCTGTATGGGGTGCCCGCAGGTGACCCTAATTGAAACCAAAATTGAGACTGTCCAGGTGATACTAATGCTGCTAATCTAGGGAACCACTGCTCTATAAAAACAACCACTCAGCTGTGGATAAAGCCAAGGTCAATATACTAGGTACCCTAAGGTTTAAAAATCTCTTTCCTATGCCTCAGTTCAATTGTAAAAACCCAGTCAACCTGATCTTTACACTCTACCAAGGTGAAAAGGCCTCACTGTCCTACAGAAGTCCAAGTTTCAGGGTCAAATAGCCAACCTCGTTAAAACCCTATCTACACATTTATTTTTCCTCTAAAAATTTATCAGCATGACCACCTACAAAAACAAGCAACTCATTTTAATTTCTCTTTCTTTAGTGTTAGGACCTCTTAACATCCCTCTTCCTCATCCAGGTCCTGAATAATTTGAGGAATAACAGAATATCATCTTATTTTTGACAAATACCGAGTTAAATGACTTCACTTTACCTCTGTACTTGGCCCACATCTGCTGGGTAAGTTCTCCTAACTCTGTTGTTATTAAGTCGGTACATTAGCTTCATATATTGAAGACTAAATAAAAGGTCAGCTTTAATTAGGGGATTGATTAATGTACATCAGAGAAAATTGTATCATGACACCAGAGTAGTAGTCTGAATAAAAGGAGTTAGTTGGGTGATTTACTACATTACTAATCAATCTTTGACAGCTTAATGGATCCATCACCCTGTGAATCATATAAATGTCAAGTTAACTAGAGTATTCATTTAACCTGAAATGGTCTGCTTACTTCCTTATTCGCCGTATTAGATTTTAAGTTTCTTTAAGAAATGGATTTATTTCTTTTAACTTTACCTCCAGCACCCAGACTAGGTTAATGACACGATGAATATCAGTTGAATTAATGGTAATGCCATATGAACAATGGCACCACCGAGTTAGAGACAGAAGGACACCTCTATCATCTCACATGTTACAGAAAAGTTCTAAAACACAGAAATGTTGGAAGAACCTCCCCAAGAACAGGTACCATCTCACATAGACCGGAGGAGGAGCAAAAGAGTACGTTTGCACATTTGCTAGATATTAAATAGTTAATAGACCTGGAGATCAGTGCATATATGAAGGCATGTTGTGAGAAATGGCTGGAACAAATTTACAAAGTGTCTTGTAATATTCTAAGTGACTTGAAGACTGATGTGTTCCTTAAGCAACTGTTGTACAAAGAGCTATGCAAGTCTCCAAAGGAAAAAAAAATGTTTATTTTTATTGTACCAGTGGACTTTTAAAAATATGTAACACAATAAATTACATTGCTTAAACTGGATCCTGCTCTGATTGACAGTAAAGCAACAGATCTGCAAAACTGTCCTTGATCTTTGATCTCTTTACCCAGAAGCAACCCATATTTGGGAAAAAAAAAAAATCCTTCTCGTTACAAACTTGAGATATTTCTTTTGCTGTCTTAAGGTAAAATAATAATCATGATGATGATGATGATGATAATACTAAACTATAACAGCAATTCTTATGATAATATCTAAGAGCCTGTAGAGTTTGACTGAAATCTAGCTTTGCCTTTACCTGAATTACTTTACCTCTTTGTGTCTCAATCCCTTCATCTATAAAATGAGTATATCACAGTGTTTATTTCATAGACTTGCGAAGGATTCTTGAGTTAATCTGTGTTAAATACTTGGAGACTGGCAAAGAGTAATTGCTACATAAACAATATCTGTTATTAATGACAGCAGAATTTTCTACAGACTTCCCACTTAAATTTATTTTTCTAATATTTACATATATTTCCAATAAAATGGACTTTGTATTAGTCAATATTTATGTCCTTAACTTTGAATCTTCCTATTTCCAGATTTTGTTAGAAATTTAAATTATGATTTTTATACTCTATTTGAAAAACTATATGTGATAACAGAAGCCCAGTTAGCCAAAGTCTGGAAATGAAAAGTTGTTCATCTAGGAAAAAATAGTACTTTTCTACATTTAGAAGCAATTTACATTCAGGAAATAGTCCTTAGCATTCTATGTCAGATGCTATGTGTTCAGAGCATGATAAGGACTGGATTTGTTCAACAATCTCTCTTGGCCTGCCATGTAGAAACCTCATGGTATCAAATGCATATCATTAGCTGAGAACTGGAACAAAAACATTCTCTCAAAAACTAACAGTAAATTCTATAAGTTTGACTTATTGGTATCTTGTCCCTCATGCCAGAAATTTTGCAAAGAATATTGATGCCATATGACAAATAATTTTTGTAAAAGAGTAGTATGATTCTTAAATATTGTTTTTTCTTTGAATTGCCATCTAATTCAGTATAAAAGTATCATAAATAAAATTAACATATAATTAGTTATATAAGATATAGATACAGACAAAGACATAGATATATGTAACTATTCTTGGAATATCAGAATCCTTCTTAAAGAAGGATTCTTCTAGAATCCTTCTTAAAGAAAACATACACCTTATGGCTAAACAAATCACTGAGGTTATTAATTAATTAGAATTAAAGTATTATTAAGATTAATTTTCTGTTTGACCTGTACTTTTCAACATCAGTAGTATTAATGAGTATCTGGTCAAAGAAATGTTCTGGTTTTTTATACAGATGCACTTTTGTTTGGAGATCAAAAAATGTGTCTAAATATCATGAATCATTGAAATTACAAATTGTACTATAATTTCCATTATTTGAATCTCTGAATTTGAAAGGGACCTAGAGAATTATATGAGATTATTTAAATTATGCTTGGGAGTATTCTATGTAAATTAAGTACTGTAAACATATTAAAATTATCATTACTCTTTAGTTTGTCTTACAAAATTTTTGTGCTAGTACCGAATGTCAGAATATACTCTTCAGAACTGTTCTTCTCATCAACATACAGTATTTTGTATTTTGAGAATAGACCTATATTGACTGACTTAGGCATGGGCCAACAGAAAATTCTTATGAGTATTTTCATTTTCATTAAATGTCACTTTGGGCCAATGCAGATTTTGCAAAATTATATGAGGGTAAATAACAATTCTAGAGGGTAAAAGCAGAAGGTATATGGATTTAAAGGAAAAGCAGATAGGAACAAATGGATTACTTTAAAATAATTGCTTGCAATTCAAACCATGGTAACTAATTCTCCTTTCAGTCTTTTGAAATTCCAGGTACACTGTGCCTTTCTTATTTTTCTAGGTATATTCCTTAGTGGGAAGTTTGTAAACATTCTTGTTATTAACCTCATTAGTACCCTTTATGTACGATTTGCTGCCTAACATGGTCTTGTGGTGGAAAAGCTGTCGAGAACAAACGACTTTCCCTCTGTACTCACAGAAATATTTCCAAGAGAACCTCTGGGGAACACATCTAAGTTTCAGGCATTTGCTTGCCAAATGTCATCTGTTTTGACATATAAAATTCTCTAGGAACCCAGAGAAGGATGTAATGAGGGAATCTGACTCATTTGTCATAACCCTTTAAGATATTTTCGTTCATCTGACTTTAAAAAGAAAACGATGACCCTTAAAAAGACAATTATTGGTTTTGACCATATTATGAACGTACAAAAGAATATCAGCTTGTCATTAATATCCCTTTAAGAAAGAAATATGAATATATTGTAGACAAAAACATCAACGTCTAGTGTTGCAAAGGTTAAGAGCATTCTTACAGTATGATTAAAACTGGTGACTTTTAAAGTAATCACTTGTGAGAAATATTAAGACACTTCAAAGAAACTCAGGTAATGGCTCTGCTTTAAATACATTCATCCTGTGATGTTTTTGAGAGTTTATACAAATCAACACCGCAAAAGAAATTAACAGTTTAATGTAATCAAAACAATTATTTTAATATGTTATTGTTACTGAAGTTAATATTACCTCAAACCTGTAGTATATAATGGCACAAACATGCCAACGATAAAGGTACAAACAAAATAGCAAAGATATTTCTACTGTGGCAAGCAAGGTCTAAGACAGTGCCCGAGACTCCAGTCCCCAGGTGTAATAAATAAGATGGGCTATCATTCACTTGATTAGATTCTAATCAGTCAACTTTGAATTAATCAAAAGGAAGATTGCCTGAGGATACCTGGACTAATCAGGTGTGCCTTTTTAAAAAGAAGGTTGGAGAAGTGAGAGATTGGAAGTGTGAGAGGGCCTGTGGAGGGGGCCACCTGGCAAGTCGCTGTGGGGAGCAGCACACAGGTTAAGATCAGTCTCTGGATGACAGTCAAAAAGAAAACAGGGCCTCAGTTTTACAGCAGCAAGGAGTGAATTCGGTCAAAAACTACATGAGCTTGAAAAAGGACCCTGGGCTCCAGAAAGGGCAGGTCAGTTGACACCTTGATTTCAAGTCTGTAAGACCTGATGCAAAGAACTCTGTTCAGTTGTGCCTGGACTACTAACATACGAAAACCACAAGATAATAAACAGGTGTTGTTTCAGGCTGCTAAGTTAGTGCTAATTTATTAGGAAGCAATAGAAAATGAATAGTGTACAGGGAGGGGCAAGGGGTGAGGGTTTGGTGACAGGAGAGGTATGGAGGCTCATTTTGGTTAAAATTCTGAACCCATTTTAGAAATTGTTTTCAGGAGGTAAGCACACCCAAAGTGTATCTCATTGAGCAGTTCTACGTATTAATCCTCTACTATAATTATTTTACTACAGAGAACTATGGTAATTCTTCAGGAATTATTCAAAAATAGTTGAAATTTATTCACTGACTGTTCACCTGTTTGTTAGCTGTTATTAGATTTACAGGAATTCATAAGTGTAATCACTGTGAGGTATCAATACAAATTCAAATAAATAAAAATAACAACTATAAAAATGAGAATTATTTGAAGATGTGCATTAAAATCGTTTCCAAAGTTATAGTAATGTATTTGAAATGGTCTTCTAATTAAGGATAAGTTAAAAATGAGGACATCTATAAAGTATGAGATATGTGAATACATGGCAGTGCTAATTAGAGAAGAATTTCAGCCTCTTTATAGACAGATAGTCATAGAGTTATAGATTTAAATATATATATATATTAAATATATACACACACATGTATCTGTCTCTCTCATTTGAGACAGAGCACTTAGCACCTCTGCATATTTTTGACAGGCAGTAGTGGCTCAACAACTATTGCTCCACTTTTTTCATTTACTGTATAGATTTGGAAGATAAGGTATGGTGATGTAATCATTCCACCTATGTACCTACAGATCTTTCTAACCAACAGCAGTAGCTTCGAATTTCCTTAAGGGAGATACCAAACTCTGTAGTTTAGGCCTATACTTTCTCCCATATTCTTCAATTTTCAGATCATTATGAGATTCCAAAGCACTTTTTTAATGTGTGCTCAGCTTTCTTCTTTTTATTTTTGGTTTATTTTGTTTCCCACAATTACACTCCTTTTCTGTTGCAGTCCAAAAAGAACCAGGCCTGGATTAACTCAGGAAAAAAATCAAGAAGGGCAGATGATTATGAGAAACATCTAGAGTAAGGTTTTCTACCTGGAGGCTCACAGAACACTTTAGCCTGTGAGCAGTTCTGAATGTGCTTGTGTTTCAGGGGACGTGGGGTGGGCAGCATGTCCCCAAATATTGAGGCAACAAGATTTTTATTTTCCATGTAACAACAACTGACATGCTGGATATAATGTTGCTTAGGATAAGCATTGAAAAAGGCTGAATCAGACTTTGGAGCTAAAATTCTTCCCATTTTTGTGTTGCTTTTCAAAGCACTTAAACTCAACGGTATTTGCATATTTTAAACATCTCTGTTTGACAATCCTTTGTCTTCAGAGGTCCTTCCTTTTGAGTAACTTTCCTAGGCCTCTGGCAAAGTTGAAGGAATTATATAGGAATACCAATTTGATAGAAAAAGATTGTCCTGGATTACACAGCTATTTTAAAATTATAACTTATTTTTCTGCCTTATTTTAGGACTTCCTTACCTCTACTTCTAAATGGCCTCCTAACCATTCTCCATAACTCTCCATAACTCAAAACTTTTGTAAGACTTCACATACAACTTTCATGACTTTTGTACAATTATAACTCAGTAATTTTTTTTAATGGAAATTTGGTTATGTCATGTTCTTTCCTCTTGGATTCGAAGCCTCCACATTTCTTTTTCTTTCTGTTAGATTTTTAAAAATTATATAAGAATGCTCCCCTATATTTAGTAGTTTTAACTGAAATTCTGTGGACAACCTCTCTCACCATTTTAACCACTTCTGAAAATTGCACCCTGCATGTTGTAGTTTTCGTTTTTTGTGTTTTTTTTTGTTTGTTTTTTACAATAGCACTTCCTTTAATTTGGTCTTCCTGTATTTGGAAATCACTTTCTCTTATTTAGTCATGAGTTAATGATGCTCTAATATCTGGGTCTATCAAATGTTCTTATATCTTAATATATATTTTCATCTATGTTTTCCATATCTGTTTCTTTTATTTTGTTTTCCTGATTGAATTTTCAGAATATTACTGCTCATTTATCTTACTAGTAACAATAAGATATAATGGTTTCATTGAATTGAAACCCTTATTCATATTCCAATAGAACAAGATTCTAGAGCCAAATTGTCCAGACCATTTACTTTTGGATGAAATCCGGTAACTTCATAAACCTTTGTCTCTGTGTCCTCATCTATATACTTGTGATAGTCATATTGCTTACTAGAATAGGTTGTTGCAAAGATGAAATGAGTTAATGCATTTAAAAGAACCTAGAATTATTCCTAGAATGTAGTAAATATAAATATAACCTTAAATTATAGTAAATTTAAATGTAGCTAAATATAAGTTTTAGTTATTATTATATAGTTATATTTTTTTCTATTTGACTAAGTCTCTTTTAGAATAAAATGCTTATTTATGTCATGTTTTATATAGTTATTAATTAAATAAATCTAAGATGATTTTATAGCTTTAAAATATTTTGATACTTGATATTTTCTATTTGTTTTTGACCTTGGTGATTAAACCATTATCTTTTCACATACATTGCTACTGAATATTTACAGCTAGGTGATTTTTGATAACATCTAAGTTTCGGAAATATAACTGGCAACATTTGGGGGAATTAATTGGAAGTGAAAGGCACAGAGATAGAAGTATGAGGAAGAATGCAGAAAGAAACAATCTAATTAGGAAGTAAATTTTAGCAAGAGAGTATGCTATAACCAGAAGTTAGAGAGAACATTTTAGAAATATATTATTTCATCTATTGATTATAGTCCTCTACAAACATTAAAATCATTCATTTATTTTATCTGTAGTATTAGCTTGCTTTTTATTGAATTCCTGCTTTCTTATTTAAAAAGTTCAAGAAATTTGGCTGTAATTGTTCGTCGAAATTATCCTTGATATATTAGAATTTCTAAGAAAGAAAGATGATTTTATTATAAATAAATGTCAGCTATATTGTCTTAATCAGGTTATCTATAAGAGAAAATATATGTTGTATTTGGTTTTCTATCTTAGATAACTTAATAACAAAAGACCTTTATATTCTAAAATGATAGACACGTCTCTTTCAAATATATTTAATTATATTCTTCATAATGATTGATACTTCACAATGCTTGATGAATAATTATTTTTAGCACATTCTTTAATAATTTGATACTGGCTATTAGAACACTATTATCCAGATGTATTCAAACTAAAATAATCCAGTAACAGTGTTACAATTTGAAAATACTGGAAAATATTTTAATTGCTAGGATAGCTACCAAGCCAAGCACTATATAGATCTGCACTCTGGATCAACTAATTGGTATAGTAATTTTGTGTATCTATTTGAGTGATCTTCAAAAATCTTCAAAGTGAAGTAGAATGTTTAAATGGATATTCTTCTTGCTAGTTAACAAATTAATTATTAAATTAGTATTTTAAGCAAAGATTTGGACACTCAACATAGATCATACTTGTCTTTTAAAATACATTACTTATTTTTAAAAGATTCTATTAGAGAATTTCCATTTATTAGCAAAGAACAGACCATAAAGAATAAATATTTTCCAGTGAAAGTTTTGTTTTACAGACTATGACATATCAAAAATGCACTCAAAAGAATTACCAATATTGCTGCATAAAGGGATTATAAACCAATCTTTAACCATTTGAAAAATTTCAGCTCAGAATGGAAACTTTTCCTCTAGGAGGGTAATAACATTATAAATCTGAAATTGTATGCTACTGATTTTTAAGCATCTCCATAAAGGAAAAAGAAAAAAAAACAACAACAACAACTAGAAGAGTGTCTAATACTTCATTATCTATTCCAACCACCTGAATTTTATTTTGTTCAAACTACTTTTAAAAACTAAAATATCTTTACATGAGATCAAGTAAAATATAGAGAACACCAATCCCAAAGTATATTTTTCTGGATAGCATGATAAAGAGAAGACTGGGAAATTTAAAAACAGGAGAATATTTGGCCAGCAACATTCTAATCAGTGCATGTTGTTTTCCAATGGCACTGGAGAAGTGTCTGCCAACTAGTTATTTTAATTTCAAAAATTGGATTCTATACATAAAACACATATTTCCCTCTAAGTTTCTTTCTCCATTTTCACATACTTTATGCTCAGCAGGTAACTTTCATTTATGTCACACACACACACACACACACACACACACACACACACAAAACACATTAGAACCAATAGGCATGCACTCAAACACAAACCTAGGTATTGCTGTGCAGGTATTTTGTAGATGTGATTAGCACTTACAATTAGTTGACTCTAAGCAAAATAGATTATACTGGATAATCTGAGTGAGACTAATCCAATCATTTGAAATGATGTAAGAGCAGAACTGAAGTTTTTCTAAAGAGAAAATTCTATCTCTGGACTATAGCATAACCCCTTCCCAGGAGTTTCCCTCCTACTCTTCCTTATTCATAGCTTGCTCTATAGATTTCACACTTGCCTAGCCTGTCCCCATGTAAGCTAATTTGTGGTAATAAATCTCTTTAAATATATATATATTTAATATACACAATTAGTATATTATTATACATTATACTATAAACCATATATTGTACATTATATTATATAGATATATAATTATATTAAATAATATATAATACACATAAATAATTTATAAATTTATATAATTATAAAATATCATTATTACATGTAAATATATACCTTCTCCTATATATGTATATACAATCTACTGGTTCTCTCATCAAGCTCTGAGTTATACACCCCCGCTCCTTTTCCTGTCCTGTATCTTCATATCTTCCATTTTCCACAAAAGTCATCCTACATTGCTTAAAAAAAAGTTCCACCCACTTCTCATTAAAAATAGTTATACATGTCTACATGTCTCTAAGATCCTCTGGCTTCCTCTCTATTTTATTTTAATGACAAAACTTCCTGAAAGAGATCTAGACTCTTGCTACTCTTAGTTGCTACTCATAGACACAGCATCATCATCACCTGGGAGCTTCTCAGAAATGTTCATTCTGGAGGCACATCCAGACCCATGGAATCAAAATCTTTATTTTAACTAAGTCCTATGGTAATTCATATGCATTAATGTTTGGAAGTATTAGACAGCCTACTGATTCAAGTTTCTCCCTCAGCACCCTAAATTCCATAACCACCAATCTTCTGTATCAGGGTTCCCCAAGTTCACAATTAATCATCTAATTTTAAAATCCAATGCAAATCTTCAGTTCATATCTCAAATTGTTTAAATTTTATTTTATTACTGAAATTATTTCTAGAACCTCACATACTCAGAATCATTAAAGAATCTCATCCTTTCTAAAGCTTAAGTTGTCACCTATAGAAGGTCTCTCCAAAATTTATTCCAATACCTATTTGCAGGTCAAAACAGAAAAGTGAGGAAAAAGGAAAACCAAGAAATTGTTATGTCCCAGACACCACAGTGTGTAAAGTATTTAAAGATGAAAGGGAAAGTCAATTATATAAAATTCTGCTGAAAAGTTGAGTAAAATAAAAGAACTGACTCTTAGTTGTCCTAATATGTTACTCGTGATTCCAGTAAGAAAAATTTCAAAAGAGTGACGAAGGCAAAATCAGAGAGGAATGTGCTCAAGACAGAAAACATGTAGGCAGATATTTAGTACAGTTTTACTCTAAAAAACGGATGACGAGATTGTGTTGGAATGGGTGATGAGAGCAATCTAGGAAGGATTTTTTATATTACAACATGTTCTTATTCTTATTGAGAACTATTGATAATGAATGAAAGAGTGGATCATTGCTGAATCAAAGACATTGATGACATGATGACATGGATGTTGGCTATTGCACTAAGGAGCAGTAAGACTGAGAGGAGGGAAAGCAGAGATTATGGGTACAGATATAGGTAGATTATTACATAATATAATGGAAGAATATGAAAGTTCACTTCTGTTAGCTTTTATTTTCTCAGTTAAATAAGAAGCAAGATAATCCTCAGAGAGAGGGAGAGAGAGAGAGGAACACACACACACACACACACACACAGAGCAAGAGAGAGAGAGAGAGAGAGAAGGAGTGTATGTATGTGCATGGCATGTTAGAGAAAGGAAAGTTATGAAATACCTGCCTGAGAGAAGTTAATGTATGTTAAAGGTACACTGGAAAAAGGTTGGAAAAGAAAGTGCATAGTATGTAACTGTAATCTTTAATCTACACTTTTAAATTAAAATGCAAATAATTAAAATATTTTGCTGGATTTTCAAATAAACACTTATATTAGATAATGCAAAATAAAGTGTTGAAATGTGGCCGATAACACTTTAAGATTATACATTTTAATGTAAAATCTGTTCTACCCTTGAAAAAATAATATGCCTTATTTCACTGCATTTTCAGTGCCTTATCTAAGAACATTTACAACTAACTGTTCTTATGGGCAATACACCAAACGGCTTGCAATTTGTTGACTCATTCACAGCTAGCTGAAACTCTGAATTCTAACTATCCCCAGTGGTAGAAGTTTAATCATTGGGATCACTGCTTACTCTGGAAACAAACTGAGCAGAAATTGAAATTATCATCCTCCCAAACCCAAGAAACATTCTCAGGGGCAGTGACCTATTTTAGATTTCCTGTGCTAGACTTCATCCTAAACTCAGACCACGCTATCAAAACACAATGATGTCCACTACATTTCACAAGTTTCACGAGGTCTGCACTCTTATTTCTAAAAGAAAAAAAAAAAAAGGCCATGGCATTATTACTCCCCCACCCCACAGGTTTATTTAGTCTTCTCAACAGGTAGAAGCATTTCATTCAGTATTTATTGAACATCTCCTGTGGGCACAATACCAGGAAACTGGTGATAGTAAATGAGCCAGATTATATTGTTAGCAAGCAGATGTTCGAGCATTATTTGTCACCTGTGACTAGTGGGGTGCTTGACTTAGCTGATGTTTGAAAATTCAGCAAAGCAGCTGGAATCCTTCATGTGAATGTGTGTGTTTTTTTGCAAAGGATGTTAGTTAAAATGTAGTTCATTGGAGATTAGTTTCCTGGTGTATACATTCAGAAACTCATAACCTCAAATATCAGAGCTGTATTTTCATCAATAACAGTGAAGACATCCATAGAAGTTTATGGGAAACATATATATGTATTACTGTCTCCTTACCACCACTTCTCTTCTGAAAATGAGTTTTACCCAAAACAAAGATGAGCTTACAAAATGAAATCTGAGACAAAGCCAGGCTACCATTGTAAATATCAAATGGATTTTTCCAAATTTCTTTTATCCATGCAATGTGTTATTACATTAGAATAGCCAAATGGATCCTAAAGATATTGCCTCTCCAAACATTGTGAAAATGTATTCAGTGCTGTAAAAAAAGTCTCTCTATGAATCAAATAAATCAACTAATTTCCCATGATTATACAGAAATATTGACGTAAGATAATTTTTACTGACATAAATCATCCTTCTATTTTTAATTATTTATTTCATGAATCCCTACTTTCAGCAATGACTCTTTCTCTCTCTTACTTCCTTCTCTCTCACTCTTCTTCTCTCCTTTTTTCTTCACTTCTCTGAAATAATGAACTGAAGTAAAAAATTTAAGATATATATAACTGAGATATAAATCTGATTAATACTTATATACAAGCATACTTCTGATCCACCCTCCAGCTGCTCAAATTTTCTCCATGAATCTCAGTAAACAGCAGCTTAATTCTTCAGATTACTCAAAAACAAAACTCTAAAGTTACCTTGCTATACTGGTCTTCTTGTTTCATTTCCTACGCTCAAATTATCAGCAAATGTTCATGGCTCCATCTTTCCATATTTTCTGATTCCAACCACTTCCCACTAAATACACCAACAGCATTCTTGTTCAAGCTACCGTTTGTCTCATTGATTGTAATAACACCCAAACTCGTCTCCTTTCTTTTGTCCTCATCCTCTTCGCTTCATTCTCCATGTGTTAGCCAAAGCAATTACTTTAAATTCAAATCAGATCAGGTTACCCCTATTCTATACTCTTCAGTGACTTTCCATCTCTCAAATTGGCCTATGAGGCTTTACATGTTTTGTTCCTTGCTGTTCCTCTGATCTGATCCCCTACCAGTCTTTTGTTTGCTTGCTCTACTTTAGTCGTTTGCCACCTTACCGCTCCTTGCTCATACCTCGTGCCAAATATGCTCTGGCTTCAGGGTGTTTGCACTCCCCTATAGGTGGAATCTCTTCTCTGAGGTAACTCTAAGGCTTCTACCTTCCCTTCCTTCAGGTCTCTGGTCAAATGTCACATTGTTGAGACAGATCTTCATTTACTAGCCCATAAAAAATAGTACCTTCCCTACCTATGCACATATTTTATCCTTTTCACTCTGGAATATTTTTTCTCATAAACCTTATTTGAAAGAAAAACAAATATTTATTTCTCTATGTGTTTTCTGTTTCCTATCATGTAGCTGTAAGCTTTATAAGAGCAAATGTTTTATGTGTTTTGTTCAATACTATATCCAGAGCCTCTAAAAGAATGGCTTATATGTAGAAGCCACTTTAAAAATTGTTTAATTTTAAAAGTTATTACCTCTAAGTCATAGTCTATTTATGTATTTTGCATTTTTCAACATATCTTAAAAAACACATTCAAAATTAGGTTATATTTTAATGGTCTAAAAACAAACCCACTTCATCTAACAAATAAATATACTATATTTCATACCAGTTTAAAGCATTGAGCCTAACCTCCATATCCCATTTACTTAATAGTGGGAAAGCAGCAGTAAATAAATAAAGAAAAATCCCAGTTCTTTTGAGAGATTTTGATTAAAGAAAGAAGTCCTCACTGCAAGCATCTTTGCTGGTGAGCTAAAGTGGAAAGAAAGGATTATAGTTGCCTTGTTCTTAACTCATTCATTTGGAATAGCATAAGGATTAACACAGAAGATGAGAGAAAATGAATGTAACAGCTACAAACAGAAATATCACAGGAGAGTCTGTCACTGTGCTTTACACAATCCCTATAAATTTTCCTTCTAAATAATGCTGAGGAAAATATTTTCAATCTCATGGAAGCATAAGTACTCAAGGACAAGCAAATAACTTTAATAAATTGAGTTCTCTCTTATAAGTATATTCTATAAAAAATAATTTGGAACCTCATTCATAAAGGATCTAAGAGCACGGATCATATCACACAGTCTGGAAACTTCTTTCTCTTAGTCAAATGGCACAAAGCAACTACAAAAAAACAAATCAAAAGCAGCAATAGAAGGAAAAGAAGTGATAGGCAAAGGAAAAACATTTTGGAATGAAATAAAATGTAATTTCATATATAATCTTTAAAAATTAAGTTAGGTGACATAAAAATATTAATAAGTGCTTACCAAAGATTATCAGCACATCAATGAGGAAACTACAATTTCAAAAAGCTGTTATAAAAAACATTTTGAGTTTTTTGGTATTTATAGGCATTAAGAAATTGTTAAAATAAGATTGCTAGGTTGGTTATAACCTGTCTAATGTTCTTATTCAGGATAGAGTTATTTTATAGTTAGATGAGGGAAGCTCTATGCTTATCTCTGGAGATACTGGGATATCTGGTTTGATTCTTGGCCAAAATAAGGCCTATTTTACTAACAATTTGTGATGTGCTGTTTAAAGTCTGAAGCTCACTGGTATAAGAAAGGTCTGTTTATGGATGACTATCTCCTGAAGTAACAGATTGCACAACTTGGCTTGGCTAAGTGACCAGAGAAACATAAAATACACTGCTGAAAACATCTGTCTGGGGTTCTCTGAAACCAAATTTCATTGCACACATCTTGAAAGTTCATCCCAAAGGCTATGCATATCTTTGTGCAAATAACATAAGCCTTGATGTCTCTTGGACCTCCTCCAAAGTTTTCTGAACTCTCCTTCTTTTGCTGTCCTGTAGTTTTTGCCTTTATTACAACACTTGAATATGTCCTGTAGAGTCTCATGAACCCTAGGAATTATCCAAACCTTTGTCATATTTGCAGTTATACACAGCAATTATTACAAACAAAAAAAATACAACAAAACAAGGACACCAAAAAACAAACAAAACAACCCCAACAGATAGCCTTCGATGGTATCTTCTATGGGAGAGGAAATCTTTGCAACTCTACCATATAAGATGTACAACATAACATGTAACTTAATAGTATTTTGGCTCTAATTGAATAGTAAATAGCAAATCAAAATATATTTTTCTACAGAATTAAATAATCCTTTAGAGGGCTTGTTAAACAGTACCCCAGTATGATATTGAAAAGACACACTGTTTAACCTTTGTCTTATTTCATATTTTAAATGAATTTCCTTAACAACAATAAAAGTGAGTAGGGGGTAGACCTTCAAGATGGCAGAGGAGTAAGACATGGAGATCACCTTCCTCCCCACAAATACATCCAAAATACATCTACATGTAGAACAGCTCCTACAGAACACCTACTGAATCCTGGCAGAAGACCTCAGACTTCCCAAAAGGCAAGAAACTGCCCACGTACCTGGGTAGGGCAAAAGAAAAAAGAAAAAACAGAGACAAAAGAATAGGGATGGGACCTGTACCTCTGGGAGGGAGCTGTGAAGGAGGAAAAGTTTCCACACGCTAGGGAGCCCCTTCACTGGTGGGGACAGGGAGGTGGGTGGGGGGAAGCTTTGGAGCCATGGAAGAGAGAGCAGAAATGGGTGCAGAGGGCAGAGCAGAGAGAATCCCACACAGAGGATTGGTGCCAACCAGCACTCACCAACCTGAGATGCTTGTCTGCTCACCCACTGGGGCGGTTCGGGGCTGGGAGCTGAGCTCGGGATTTGGAGGTCAGACCCCGGGGAGAGGACTGAGGTTGACTGCGTGAAGACAGCCTGAAGCGGGCTAGTGCACCACAGTTAGCCAGGAGGGAGGCCGGGAAGAAGTCTGGAACTGCCTAAGAGGCAAGAGACCATTGTTTTCGGGTGCACAAGGAGAGGGGATTCAGAGCACCACCTAAACGAGCTCCAGAGAAGGGCATGAGCTGCAGCTATCAGCTCGGACCCCAGAGATGGGCATGAACTGCTAACGCTGCTGCTGCTTCCACCAAGAATCCTGTGTGCAAGCGCAGGTCACTACCCACACCTCCCCACCCTGGAGCCTGTGCAGCACGCCACTGCCAGGGTCCCGTAATCCAGGGACAACTTCCCCAGGAGAATATACGGTGCACCTCAGGCTGTTGCAATGACACACTGGCCTCTGCCACCGCAAGCTCGCCCCACATTCCAATTATGACTATCGTACTCTTCCCTCTCCACAGCCTGAGTGAGCAAGAGAACCCTAAATAGCTGCTGCTTTAAACCCTTCCTGTCTGGGCAGGGAACAGATGCTTGAGGGCAGCTTACATGCAGAGGCAGAGCTAAAACCAGAGCTGAACCCCAGGAGCAGTGTGAACAAAGAAGAGAAAGGGAAATTTCTCCATGCAGCCTCAGGAGCAACAGGTTAAATCCCCACAGTCAACTTGATAAACCCTGCACCTGTGGAATACCTGAATAGACAATGAATGTTCCCCAAACTGAGGCGGTGGATTTTGGGAGCAACTGTAGACTTGGGGTTTGCTTTCTGAGTCTGATTTGTTTCTGGTTTTATGTTTATCTGAGTTTTTAGTGCTTGTTATCATTGGTGGATTTGTTTATTGGTTGGGTTGTTCTCTTCCTTTTATTTTTTATTTATTTATTTTTAATTTAAAAATTAAAAAAAATTTTCCCCTTTTTTCTCTTTTTGTGAGTGTGTATATGTATGTTTCTTTGTGTGATTTTGTCTGTTTAGGTTTGCTTTTACCATTTGTCCTAGGGTTCTGTCTGTTCATTCTTTTTTTTCTTTTTCTCTTAGATTTTGTTGTTGTTCTTGTTTGTTTGTTTCTTTTCATGAGTGTGTGTGTGTATGTTTCTTCATGTGATTTTGTCTGTTTAGCTTTGCTTTTACCACTTGGTTTGGGGTTCTATCTGTTTTTCATTTTTTTCTTCCTTTTCTTCTGAGCCATGTGGCTTGCAGGGTCTTGGTGCTCTGGCCAGATGTTGGGCCTGAGCCTTCAAGATGGGAGAGCTGACTACAGGACATTGGACCACCAGAGACATCCCTGCCCCACATAATATCAATTGGTGAGAGCTCTCCCAGAGATCTCCGTCTGAACATTAAGACGCAGCTCCATCCAACAGCCAGCAAGCTCCAGTGAGGGAAGCCCCTTGTCAAAAAACTAGCAAGACAGGAACACAACCCCGCCCATTAGCAGAGATGCTGCCCAAAGTCATACTAAGTTCACAGATACACCAAAACACACAACCAGATGCGGACCTGCCACCAGAAGGACAAGATCCAGCCCCAACCACCAGAACACAGGCACCAGTCGACTCCACCAGGAAGCCTACACAAGCCACTGAACCAACCTCACTCATTGGGGTCAGACACCAAAAATAATGGGAACTACGAACCTGCAAGCTGCGAAAAGGAGACCCAAAACACTGTCAGTTAAACAATGAGAAGACAGACAACTATGCAGTGGAAGAAGGAGCAAGGAAAAAACCCACCAGACCAAACAAATGAAGAGGAAATAGTCAGTCTACCGAAAAAGAATTCGGAATAATGATAGTAAAGATGATCCAAAATCTCGGAAATAGAATGGAAAAAATATAAGAAACATTTAACAAGGACCTAGAAGAACGAAA
This sequence comes from Balaenoptera acutorostrata, assembly GCF_949987535.1. Classification (NCBI taxonomy): domain Eukaryota; kingdom Metazoa; phylum Chordata; class Mammalia; order Artiodactyla; family Balaenopteridae; genus Balaenoptera; species Balaenoptera acutorostrata. Next base: position 83,152,327 of record NC_080068.1, read on the forward strand.
GAGCAAAAAACAATGAGGTACAACACAGTAAACGAAATTTAAAAAACTCTAGAAGGAATCAATAGCAGAATAACTGAAGCAGAAGAATGGATAGGTGACCTGGAAGATAAAAGAGTGGAAATAATTGCCACAGAGCAGAATAAAAAAAAAAGAATTAAAAGAATTGAGGACAGTTTCAGAGACCTTTGGGACAACATTAAATACACCAACATTAGAATTACAGGTGTCCCAGAAGAAGAACAGTAAAAGAAAGGTTCTGAGAAAATATTTGAAAAGATTATAGTTGATCAATTCCCTAACATGGGAAGGGAAATAGTCAATCAAGTCTAGGAAGCACAGAGAGTCCCCTAAAGGATAAATCCAAGGGGAAACACACCAAGATACATATTAATCAAACTGTCAAAAACTAAATACAAAGAAAAATATTAAAAACAGCAAGGGAGGGCTTCCCTGGTGGCGCAGTGGTTGAGAATCTGCCTGCCAATGCAGGGCACACGGGTTCGAGCCCTGGTCTGGGAGGATCCCACATGCCGCGGAGCAGCTGGGCCCGTGAGCCACAATTGCTGAGCCTGCGCGTCTGGAGCCTGTGCTCTGCAACAAGAGAGGCCGCGATAGTGAGAGGCCCGCGCACCGCGATGAAGAGTAGTCCCCGCTTGCCGCAACTAGAGAAAGCCCTCGCACGGAAACGAAGACCCAACACAGCCAAAAATAAATAAATACGTAAACATTTAAAAAAAAAAAAAACAGCAAGGGAAAAGCAACAAATAACATACAAGGGAATCCCCATAAGGTTAACAGCTGATCTTTCAGCAGAAACTCTGCAGACCAGAAGGAAGTGGCAGGATATATTTAAAGCAATGAAAGGGAAAAAGCTACAGCCAAGATTACTCTACCCAGCAAGGATCTAATTCAGACTCGACAGAGAAATTAATACCTTTACAGACAAGCAAAATTTAAGAGAATTCAGCACCATCAAACCAGCTTTACAACAAATGTAAAGGAACTTCTCTAGAGAGGAAATACAAGAGAAGGAAAGGACCTACAAAAACAAACCCAAAATAAATCAGAAAATGGTAATAGGAACATAATATCAATAATTACCTTAAATGTAAATGGATTAAATTCTCCAACCTAAAGACACAGACTGGCTGAATGGATAAAAAACAAGACCCGTATACATGCTGTCTACAAGAGACCCACTTCAAACCTAGGGATATATACAGGCTGAAACTGAGGGGACAGAAAAAGATATTCCATTCAAATGAAAATCAAAAGAAAGCTGGAGTAGCAATTCTCATAACAGACAAAATAGATTTTAAAATAAAGAATGTTACAAGAGACAAAGAAGGACACTACATAGTGATCAAGGGATCAATCCAAGAAGAAGATACCACAGTTGTAAATATGTACGCCACCAACATAGGAGCACTACAATACCTAAGGTAAATGCTAATAGCCATAAAACGGGAAATCGACAGCTACACAATAATAGTAGGGGACTTTAACACCTGACTTTCACCAATGAACAGATCAATCAAAATGAAAATAAATAAGGAAACACAAGCTTTAAATGACACATTAGAAAAGATGTGGAGTTAATTGATATTTATAGGACATTCCATCCAAAAACACAGAATACACTTTCTTCTGAAGTGCTCATGGAACATTCTCCAGGATAGATCATATCTTGGGTCACAAATCAAGCCTCAGTAAATTTAAGAAAATTGAAATCATATCAAGTATCTTTTCTGACCAGAACACTATGAGACTAGATATCAATTACAGGAAAAAAACTGTAAAAAATACAAACACATGGAGGCTAAATAATACGCCACTAAATAAGCAAGAAATCACTGAAGAAAGCAAAGAGGAAATCAGAAAATACCTAGAAACAAATGACAATGAAAACATGACAACGCAAAACCTATGGGATGCAGCAAAAGCAGTTCTAAGAGGAAAGTTTACAGCAATACAATCCTACCTCAAGAAAGAAGAAAAATGTCAAATAAACAACCTAACCTTACAACTAAAGCAATTAGAGAAAAAAGAAGAACAAAAAAATCCAAAGTTAGCAGAAGGAAAGAAGTCATAAAGATCAGATCAGAAATAAATGAAAAAGAAATGATGGAAACAATAGCAAAGATCAATAAAACTATAAGCTGGTTCTTTGAGAAGATAAACAAAATTGACAAATCATTAGCCAGATTCATCAAGAAAGAAAGGGAGAAGACTCAAATCAACAGAATTAGAAATAAAAAAAGAGAAGTAACTACTGACACTGCAGAAATACAAAAGATCATGAGAAACTACTATGGCAACTATATGCCAATAAAATGGACAACCTCCAAGAAATGGACAAATTCTTAGAAAAGTACAACCTTCCAAGACTGAACCAGGAAGAAACAGAAAATATAAACAGAACAGACACAAGCACTGAAGTTAAAACTGTGATTAAAAGTCTTCCAACAAACAAAAGCCCAGGGCCAGATGGCTTCACAGGTGAATTCTATGAAACATTTAGAGAAGAGCTAACACCTATCCTTCTCAAAATCTTCCAAAATACAGCAGAGGGAGGAACACTCCAAAACTCATTCTATGAGGCCACCATCACCCTGATTACAAAACCAGACACAGATGTCCCCAAAAAAGAAAACTACAGGCCAATATCACTGATGAACATAGATGCAAAAATCCTCAACAAAATACTAGCAAACAGAATCCAACAGCACATTAAAAGGATAATGCACCACGATCAAGTGGGGTTTATCCCAGGAATGCAAGGATTTTTCAATATAGGAAACCGGTCTGTGTGATACATCATATTAACAAATTGAAGGATAAAAACCATATGATAATCTCAATAGATGCAAAAAGATTTTGACAAAATTCAACACCCATTTATGATAGAAACTCTCCAGAAAGGGGGCATGGAGGGAATCTACCTCAACATAATAAAGGCCATATATGACAAACCTACAGTCAACATCGTTCTCAGTGGTGAAAAACTGAAACCTTTTCTTCTAAGATCAGGAACAAGAAAAGGTTGCCCACTCTCACCACTATTATTCAACATAGTTGTGGTAGATTTAGCCATGGCAATCAGAGAAGAAAAAGAAATAAAAGGAATCCTAATCAGAAAAGAAGAAGCAAAACTGTCACTGTTGCAGATGACACGATACTATACATAGAGAATCCTAAAGATACTACCAGAAAACTAATAGAGCTAATCAATGAATTTGGTAAAGTAGCAGGCTACAATATTAATGCACAGAAATCTCTTACATTTCTTTACACTAATGATGAAAGATCAGAAAGAGAAATTAAGGAAACAATCCCATTCACCATTGCAACAAAAAGAATAAAATACCAAAGAATAAACATACCAAAGGAAGTAAAAGACCTGTATGCAGAAAACTATAAGACACTGATGAAAGAAATTAAAGACAATGCAGACAGAGAGCTATACCATGTTCTTGGATTGGAAGAATCAACATTATGAAAATGACTATACTACCCAAAGCAATGTACAGATTCAATGAAATCCCTATCAAACTACCAGTGGCATATTTCACAGAACTAGAACAAAAAATTGCACAATTTTTATGGAAACAGTAAAGACTTCGAGTAGCCAAAGCCATATTGAGAAAGAAAAATGGAGCTGGAGGAATCAGGCTCCCTCACTTCAGAATATACTACAAAGCTACAGTAATCAAGACAGTATGGTACTGGTGCAAAAACAGAAATATAGATCAATGGAACAGGATAGGAAGCCCAGAGATAAACCCATGCACACATGGTCACCTTATTTTTGATAATGGAGCCAAGAATATACAACGGAGAAAAGACAGCCTCTTCAATAAGTGGTGCTGGGAAAACTGGACAGCTACATGTAAAAGAATGAAATGAGAACACTTCCTAACAGCATACACAAAAGCAAACTCAAAATGGATTAAAGACCTAAATGTAAGACCAGACACTATAAAACTCTTCTAGGAAAACATAGGAAAAACACCCTTTGACATAAATCACAGCAAGGTCTTTTTTGACCCACCTCCTAGAGTAAGGGATATAAAAACAAAAATAAACAAGTGGGACCTAATGAAACTTAAAAGCTTTTGCACAGCAAAGGAAACCATAAACAAGAAGAAAAGACAACCCTCAGAATGGGAGATAATATTTGCAAACAAAGCAACTGACAAAGGATGAATCTCCAAAATATACAAGCAGCTCATGCAGCTCAATATCAAAAAAACAAACACCCAATCCAAAAATGGGCAGAAGACCTAAATGGATATTTCTCCAAAGAAGATATACAGATTGTCAAAAAACACACGAAACGTTCAACATCACTAATCATTAGAGAAATGCAAAATAAAACTACAATGAGGTATCACCTCACACCGGTCAGAATGGCCATCATCAAAAAATCTACAAACAATAAATGCTGGAGAGGGTGTGGAGAAAAGGGAACCCTTTTGCCCTGTTGGTGGGAATGTAAACTGATACAGCCACTATGGAGAACAGTATGGAGGTTCCTTAAGAAAACTAAAAATAGAACTACCACATGACCCAGCAATCCCCCTACTGGGCATATACCCTGAGAAAACCATAATTCAAAAAGAGTCATGTACCACAATGTTCATCACAGCACTATTTACAATAGCCAGGACATGGAAGCAACCTAAGTGTCCATCGACAGATGAATGGATAAAGAAGATGTGGCACATATATACAATGGAATATTACTCAGCCATAAAAAGAAACGAGATTGAGGTACTTATAGTGAGTTGGATGGACCAAGAGTCTGTCATACACAGTGAAGTAAGTCAGAAAGAGAAAACAAATACCGTATGCTAACATATATATATGGAATTAAAAAAAAATGGTTCTGAGGAACCTAGGGGTAGGACAGGAATAAAGACGCAGATGTAGAGAATGGACTTGAGGGCACGGGGAGGGAGAAGGGTAAGCTGGCGTGAAGTGAGAGAGTAGAATTGACATATATACACTACCAAATGTAAAACAGATAGCTAGTGGGAAGCAGCTGCATAGAACAGGGAGATCAGCTCGGTGCTTTGTGACCACATAGAATGGTGGGATAAGGAGGGTGGGAGGCAGGCACAAGAGCGAGGAGATATGGGGATATATGTATATGTATAACTGATTCACTATGTTATACAGCAAAAACTAACACAACATTGTAAAGCAATTATACTCCAATAAAGATGTTAAAAAGTAAAAAAATAAAATTGAGTAAAATTTGTATGATCTAGTAGTTACTATATTTGCTTATTTTATGATATTGTAGTGATAATGCTTCCTTATTCAACTTCTGAAGAGTGACATATAAAGAACATAGTTAATAAGACCCAGTGCAATTTACCTAATGTGCTATACTTGAAGAAATCTCTGATAAGGATTGAGTCCTATAGAGAAATTATACATTACACTTTTGTTTATCTAGATATATTTTAGCACAAGTGTATTTATTGTGGTTGAACTGTTCAGAGAGCTTACACAGTGCTGATCAAAACAGCCCTGACACAAGATGTCCTCGTTTATTTTAGGCATACAGTGAGGAAATCCGGTATGCTGCTAGTCTACTTTATAGCTACTGAATAAGTAGAGATGAAGGGGGAAGAAAAGGAATAATGTGAAAGCTTAACATGGAGTTAAGAAAAGGGAAAATTTTTTTTCATAGTTTGCTTTCATATTTTATACACACACACATATACACAGACATACATATATACATATGTATGGGAGTTTTTCATGTGTTTATCACTTAATGAAATATAAAATTTAAGATGTAAGATATATCTAATATATCCCCATACAGCTTTCACTAGTGTAAATTGATCACTCAGATAATGCAAGCCAATGATATAAATTTAAAAAACAAGGAGAAGCTTATATCATAAGGAAAATGGCATTGCAAAGGTGAGATATTCTTTTAAAATACACTATATTTAAAGAAGATTTAAAGTTGATTTATACATATCTTTAATGGGAAGCATTCTCCAACAATTCAGTTAGTTCTTAGAGTGAAGTGTGAACTAATCACCCCAAATTTTAAATACATGTATATGCTGTAATTGTTTACTCTAATTGATACTCATGGAATAATATTTTGTATAATTTTAAATATGCTGCCATCATTTGAATAAAAATGCAAACTACAAACTTTGATACAGTAAATTTTTAAGGTCATAGTTTATTTTATAAAATAGAGCTTGAATATAATTTCAAGTTTTTCCTTTATGTAATTATGCTTATAAAAACAATTTATCTCAAAATGTGGTATATTATTTAAAATGTCATATTATTTCCTTTCTTGCTTTTTTCCAAATTTTTAGCCTCTATACTTATTACTAGTTATTTTAGGAGTAGCCAAAATTTAACTACCCATTTTGTTGCTAATGGCACAGAGATCTAAGAGCCCATAGTTAACTTTGTTCTATCAAGAATATTTTAAAAGTATTTACATAAAAGCCTAGCCAGACATTTCTCCCAGAATCAAAGATTGATTTTTAAACTTTAATTTAAAGAGAAACACTTTGCTAGAAATATATCTTATTTAAATTCTCTGGAGAGTTTTCTATGATAATTATGAACTCTGCTTTTGGTATATTCACCTCTCAAATTCTTGTAATTAACTGAAAGTAATGTGCTATCGTGTTTCCTAGCTATAAAAACAATTGGGTCTCAAAGAATAGAGTACCTCATTAAAGCTAAGACATAATGATCACCTGAGTATTTTTCCAACAGACTAATTTTGCTTTACAACTATAACTTTATCACATTTTTTGCAATATCTTATCACATAATGAAAAGTAAATGCTTAGATGCTTATTGCTGACAAGTTGGAAAAGCAGCACAAGTTCCTAGTCCAATCATGGAGATGTTCTGGAGGTCAGAGAAAAGTGTCAGACTACAAAGAGTTACAGTGAAACCAGAGGGAAACACCTGAGGAAAGAGAAGGCACTTTGATCTGATGAGGAAAGGAAAGGGCAGTCCAGAGCTGAGCAGAATCAGTTTCTAGATTCGAGTGAGGGGATAAAAAAAAAAAAAAAAAAAAAAAAAAAAAAAGACCTCTACGTTATGCCATACATAAAAATCAAATAAAAATATATTAAAGACTTAAATGTAAGACCTGAAACTGTAAAACTTATAGAAGAAAAAACAACAGAAAAGTTTCTTAACATTAGTCTTGACAATAATTTCATAGATACGACACCAAAACTATAAGCAAGATGAGTAAAAATAGATAAGTGGGACTACAATAAACTAAAAGGTTTCTGCATAGCACAGGAAAAAAAAAAGACAAAAACAGAATGCAAAGACAGCCTATAGAATAGGAGAAACCATTTATCTGATAAAGGGCTAATTTCCCAAATAATTCAGGAACTCCTACAACTCAATAGCAAAACACAAACAAACAAAAACAACTTGATTAAAAAAATGGGCAAAGGACTTGAACAGACATCACCATTTTAAAAATATCTTCTTGTTTTTCTGCTACAATAGGCACCAATTTCAGTAGCAGGGTGGAGGTGGCTGACTAGACAGAGGAAAAACTAAAATGTAACTGTCTTTCTAAATGAGAAATAGAAGGCCTTCTGGGCCTTCTGGAAATATATATATTTCTCACAATATAGTTTGAGCACCCAGATTTTGGTTTATAAATACCGTTCCTAACATAAAAAGAACTGAAATTTCATTTCTGGGGTGATGTGGCCACCCTACCAAAGCAGCATGGACACCTACCCAAAATTTGGTTTTGGTGTGGATATTGAGACTAATATCGTACATACTAGAGGGTATGAAAAGATTTAACACTCAGATTATGAGGCTTTTCAGAATATCAGGGCAGGACCACCAAGCTGTTTCAAAAATGGTTTGAGGTAGCAAGGAAGTGAACTAGTTTGATTTTTTTTTTGTAGTGAGAAGGGAGGGGCTGGGATGAGTATTCGCAAGTGTGGTAAGGGGCTTGTGTGGTTTGAACCTCCCACTGACACTAAAGGAAGGATTGCCCGGGCTTCCTTATAAACTTGCCCAAATGTTCGGCAAGAGGGCCAAGGCTTAAAAGCTCTCAGCAGTCAAACATCAAAAAATGGAGTAAGACTCTATTACAATTCACCTCTGATGTTTGACTGATGATTAAAATGTGACATTTTTCATTTAATCAAGTTTGAACTTGTTCAAAAAAGCCATTATGGTGATCTATGAAGCCTGTAGCCTGTAAAGAAGGTGAAAGTTCTATTGGATGCCTTATTCAGGAGCCTAGCATTGTACATTCTGGGAAGTGAAGAGAGTGCTTTGGTCACTATCAGTAGTGCATGAAACTCCTCAAAATGTTAATGTCATGAAAAACAATAAAAGGTAGGAGGGATGTCCTAAAGTAAAAGAGACAAAAGATATATGTCAATTCATTGTTCTTGTTTAGATCTGGGGGAACATATATGTATAAATTGGGGGGATGGCAATTGGGGAAATGTAGATATTACACTACATATTATTTTATTGATAAAATATTTATATGATATTTGTGGTGTAGAGCAGTAGGAATGTGTCCATGGGAAACACACACTGAAATATTTGATGAGATAGCTTTATGGCTGCTATTTTGTAAAATATTTTCACAAAATTGAATACAAAATAATACTTGAATATTCCATCTTGACTTTGTAACTGTGGCTATTTGAAATGAAGTTTATCTGGGGTTGATGGATGAATGGTAGATTTTTGCAATGTCTCAAGGCAATAGGATGTGTATTATTAAACTATAGATAGTCTTAGTACAGTAAATTTATGCTGGTAATTCTATTTTGTATAATTTTTCCTTTTTTTAAATATTTTTTCCTCTCACTTTATTGGTTTGCCTCCTGAGCTACCCTCCTTGCCCTGCATTCTCTCCCAGTGTTTCAGCAGATTTAATTTAGGGTGCCTAGAAATTGCAAATATGTATCCTTTTTTGATTTGTATTTTATTATATTTTACACAAACAACTGGGTTTGAACTGTATTACTCCTGGTATCTTTAAAATATTGTGGGTGTTTTAATAAATTTTATATTTATTTTGTGCACAAAAAATATTTTTTTTCATTATCAAATATTTTATTTTTCTTAACATCTTTACTGGAGTATAATTGCTTTACAATGGTGTGTTAGTTTCTGCTGTATAACAAAGGGAATCAGCTATATGCATACATATATCCCCATATCCCCTCCCTCTTGTGTCTCCCTCCCACCCTCCCTGTCCCACCCCTCTAGGTGGACACAAAGCACCGAGCTGATCTCCCTGTGCCATGTGGCTGCTTCCCACTAGCTATCTATTTTACATTTGGTAGTGTATATATGTCCATGCCACTCTTTCACTTCGTCCCAGCTTACCCTTCCCCCTCCCCATGTCCTCAAGTCCATTCTCTACATCTGCATCTTTATTCCTGTCCTGCCCCTAGGTTCGTCAGAACCATTTTTTTTTTTTTGGATTCCATATATATGGGTTAGCATACAGTATTTGTTTTTCTCTTTCTGATTACTTCACTCGGTATGACAGTCTCTAGGTCCATCCACCTCACTGCAAATAACTCAATTTCATTTCTTCTTATGGCTGAGTAATATTCCATTGTATATATGTGCCACATCTTCTTTATCCATTCATCTGTCGATGGACACAAGTTGCTTCCATGTCCTGGCTATTGTAAATAGTGCTGAAATTTTTTTTTTTTTCTCAGCTCAAGTTTAATAAAACTACAAAAGACCAAAAGTGATACCCTACTACTATACACATCAGTTTGCCTGCCCCATAATACAGCTCAGGCCATTCCCTCCAGAGGAAGAAAGGCTGGCCTCCCCAACCCCTGCAGGAAAGGCCTGTCCTGTCCCACACCACATCTGGGCTGAGTGTAAGGTCTTGTGTTTTAAGCATGACAATAGTACAAAAGAGGTTTGTTCTCATGGCCGCCTACTGCAGCCTGGCCCTAAAATGGCCCAGTGCTCACTTCTGCTTAGAGAAATATTCTTTGCTCTTCTGGACATCAGGCTTGATGGTTTCACTGCCAGGCTTCCAGCCAGCTGGGCGTACTTCCCCAGGTTTATCAGTAAACTGGAAGGCCTGAACTAGTCTCAGCGACTTATCCACCGAATGGCCAACAGGAAGGTCATTTATGGTGATCTGTCGAAGGATACCTTTATCATCAATAATAAAAAGGCTCCTGAATGAGATGCCTTCATCAGCCTTTAAGACTACATAGTCCTGAGCAATGGTGCGCTTGGGGTCTGATATCAAGGGAATGTTCATGGGTCCCAGTCCTCCTTGTTTCTTGGGTGTGCTGATCCATGCCAGGTGACAGAAGTGAGAATCCACAGAAGCACCAATCACTTGGCAGTTGAGTTTCTTTTTTTTTTTTTTTTAATGGAAAAATGGTATATTCTTAGCTTCCTCAGAAAGGCACAGCATACATGGTTCAAACAGCAAATCTGTGGTGGCCATCAGACCTTTGGCAGGGGCTACATTACATTTGTTAAACAAGTTGGGTTTTTAGCCATTTCATAAGTTTATAAGACCTGTTCATTTACATTGGAATATATATATATATATATATATATATATATATATATATATATATATATAATATACACACACATTTTTCACCAATACAACATATATACTATCTAGAGCCTATTTATTTTCTTATGTCAACTTTGGTTTCGTAGTGATCAAATTGTGGCAAAACTAAATTAGAGGTATTGATACTGTCATTAATTTGACTTAGAAAGTTAACACAAAGAAGAACCAACTGTTTTTAAAAATAGTCTTTGGTTGCATGTTAAAGGCATACTTCAGCATGAATAGAGAAAAACACTCAATTACAAGATTTAGTTCAAAAAAAAGGATAATCCTAGAGGTCTCACAGCATGACCTATATATTGACAGAGTCCTCTGTTATGTGATTTTTTTAATGGCTAACACACTTCAATTGTACTACTTTTAAAAATTTTTGTAAAATTTTAAAAATGCACACACATACACAGAAAGAGAGAGATGGTGGAAATGAGTGTGGTAAATTATTAAAAATTGGTAATTCTAGTTAAAGGGCATATGATATTCATTGTTCTATTCTTTCACCTTTTTTGGTAGGTTTGAAATTTTTAAAATAAAATTTAAAATCTGTTTTGTATGAAAATTTTTATTAATTTATGGAAAATAATATACAAGATCTACGCCAAAATATTTTGAATTTTACAAATCTTAAGAAAAATTAGGGTAGACTATAAGGAACAAAAGTAGCAGTAAGGACACCAGTTAAGAAGCTCCCACAATAATTCAAGTGAGAGATGATAATAGCAGGTGAATAAAGGTATAGAAGAAAACCAAGAAAATGTGATACTCCCGAAACCAAAGGAAGAAAGAACACCAGTAACGCTTCTCGAAGACTGAATAAAATGACTAAGATGTTTTATCATGATTGGGTAAAGTGAAAATCCTTAGTTACCTCAACAGAGTGGTTTTTAAGGGTTTTTAATTAGATTGGAGGGGATATATGTGTGATTGAAGTGGGCTATAGAGAGGATTTTGAAGAAAAGAGTTGAGAAAGCAAATAATGAAGAATGTATTTGACTTTGTCTTTTCTGTGAAGAAGAACAAGGAAATGGGATGTCAGCTAGTGAGAAGTGGGTTATTGCAGGGATATTTTTTCATGGTAGATGTTTTAGCATACTTAGTTTCCAGTTAAAAGGCTGTTAACAGCAAGAGCATTGCTTGCATTGTGTAGAACTCACAGGATATATTACAGAAGTGCAGAAGATGGCTTGGGGAACAGAAGAGGTCTTCTCTTAGTAAAGAAAGGATGTTCAGGGTATACGGATACATGTGAAGGAGAGATGATAGATTGCATAATGAATAGATAGTGCAGTTCTTGTCCAAATACTTCTATTTTCTGAATAAACAACAAGCCTCTGCAGTAGAGAAGAGGAAGAATTTTTAGGAGAGATTGAAATTCTCACTTCAGAGAGTGGAATTTAACAAATTTAATTGGGGAAAAAAGTGGGATTCCTATAGACCATTGCTAAGCATCCAGTAAGCAAGTAGCATAGTTTTATCCAGTCATCTTAAATGATACACAGGGAGTTATAATTGGAGTTGGGGTTTCAAGAAGTGAGTAGGGGAGAGATAGTGGTTGATGAGTTACATTCTATGTGAGAATGTATGTTATGATGAACAATGGAATCTCAGCTAGACTGGAAGATAACTTAAGATATCAGGGGAGTAATATGGAAAAAGGAGAGGGACAATGAACTAGATTTCCTGATGAATTGAAGAATTTTGATGTGGCAAGTGAGTTAGGAGATGTTGACCAGAGTGTCATAATTGAAATTAAGATTTTAGAGGTGATGAAGGTAGTATTGATATGAGTGAGCAATATCTGGAGTATGGCTATGGAAGTGGGTAGCTGAGGTGTAGGAAAAGGGGGAAATGTTTGAAAAAGTAAATTCTGGAAATAGAAGAAAAATGATTTAGAAATCGGAAATGTAGACATAATGATAGATCAATAGAACAAAATTGAGAGTCCAGAAATAAAACCTTAGAGTTATAATTTCTGTCCAGAGGGTCAAGACAATTCAGTGAATGAAAGGGAATAATCTTTACAACAAATGGTGCTTGAATGACTGTACAGCCACAGTTGTTGTGAAGTCGAACTGTTTCCTCACACCATACATTTAAAAAAAAGCCCTCAAAATGAATTATACATCTAAATGTAAGAACTAAAACTATAAAATACTTAGAAGAAGACAGGAGTAAATCTTGACTAGGCAAAGATTTCTTAAATATATAAAATCACAAATGTCAAAAGAAAAAAATAGATAAATTGAACTTCATCAAAATGATCAACTTTCGCACTACAAGGGATACCATTATGAAAGTGAAAGACAACCATCAGAATGGGAAAAAAAATATTCGCTAATTCTAAACCCAATAAAGGACTTATATCCAGAATATATAAAGAAATCTTACAACTCAGTAATAAAAAGAAGACTTTAAAAATAGGAAAGGATCTGAACTGCCATTTTGCCAAAGGAATTAGACAAATAGCTAACAAGCAAATGAAAAAATGATTAACACTTCATTAAAATGCCAATAAGAGTCACAATGAGACACCATTTGCTTTGGAAAACCGTTTGGCAAGATGTTAAACATAGAGTTACCATGTAATCCAGAAATTGTATTCCTAGGTAAATAACTAAGAGAAATGAAAACATGTCCAGAGAAAAACCTGTATGTTAATGTTCATAGCATCATTATTCATAATAACAGCAATAGAAACAGCAAAAATGTCCATCAACTGTTGAATGGATTAATACAATGTGGCATATTAATATAATACATGATATAACATGGGTGAACCTTTAAAACTTTATTCTAAGTGAAACAAGCCAGTCATAAAAGATCACATTTGTATGATTCCATTTATCTAAAATAGCTACTGTAAGTAACTCTATAGAGACAGAAAGTATATTAATGGTTGCCTTAAGCTTAGGGGTGAGGGAAATGGTGGAATCAGTAGTGCTATTGGGCCCAAAGGTTTTTTCTGACATGATGAAATGTCCTAAAATTGATTGCAGCAATAGGATACTACTTTATAAATATACTAAAAAACATTGAATTGTACCTTAAATGGATGAATTATATGGTATATGAATAATATATTAATGCCTGTTTAAAAATGAATACAATGGAAGCAAACAATAAAGAGTAGAAGTGTGTGTGATGCAAAGTATTCAATCTAATGACAGTCTGGTATAAATATGGAAAACTGGACTCCATGCAATAACTTAGAGGTTTGTGAGGTGTCAGTATATCATGGCTTAGAATCAGAGGCTTTCTAGTTATACTTCAGTGGAAGCTTATGTTTCAAGTTCTAAACATTAATGTTCTTTATTGACATTTGGAAGACAATTTTTAAATGTGCTACCATTCATACTGTGATTTTTTTTGTCACTCATTTTCCAGGACAAGCTATAAAATAAAAGTACTTAAATCCAAGATCTAACAATATTAAGTCATTTCCTGAGTAAATAAAGATATATTTATACTTTATAATTTTTCTTTGTAGTAATTTAAAATATAGGATCACAGAGTTGAACTGAAACTAGATTGTCTCTATCAGGCTTCCCAATGGAGGAACATAAATTATCTGTATAGCACCTTTGACAGAACTAATTTTTGTCAATAATTTAGTATAACATGCTAGTTTAAGAAGCAGCATATTCATTGCTAGACATCCCTAAATATTTAATTTCTCCTTATATTCAAGCAACTATGGTCCTATAAATCTCATACAAGCAGCTCCCATCTGCTATCTAAAGCAAAAAGTACAGGCTCCCCTGGTGGCGCAGTGGTTAAGAATCCTCCTGCCAATGCAGGGGACACGGGTTCAATCCCTGGTCCGGGATGATCCCACATGCCGCGGAGCAACTAAGCCCATGTGCCACAACTACTGAGCCTGCACTCTAGAGCCCACGAGCCACAACTACTGAACCCGCATGCCACAACTACTGAAGCCCACACACCTAGAGCCTGTGCTCTGCAACAAGAGAAGCCACCGCAATGAGAAGCCTGTGCACCGCAACGAAGAGTAGCCCCCACTCGCCACAACTAGAGAAAGCCGCATGCAGCAACAGAGACCCAACACAGCCAAAAATAAATAAATAAAACCAATTAATTTTTTAAAAAATAAAGCAAAAAGTACATGTCTACTCTCAATTCTAAAAAAGAAATCCTCAAATATTTGCAGATAAATAAAATACCTCTCCTTAGTTTTCAGTTTCCCAGATTAAACATACCATTTAAAAATGTTACTCCATGCTATTCCATCCATTAAGTAATCCATCCACCTATCCCACTATGCATTCATCCTAATAGTCAGCCCTCATATATGGACTGATTGAGCTTCTATTAAAATCCAGGATAACTGAATAACTATGCTAATTAAAGGAAGCACAAGATGCATGATCCACAATAATTTTTTTTTTCTTTCAGGAAAGCAGTTTAATAAGTGATTTCTGGTCTCAGTTTGCTTTCTTTGGAATATTTTGATATTGACATTCAAATGTTTGTCAGTTGAGTAATTATGTGATTAGAGTTATAATACACTTATGAACTAATTAGACATGGAGAAATGTTAGAACAAATATGGAAATAGATACAAATATAATAAATTAATGAAAGTAATAAAGCCAGTATAAGTCATATAGTTGGTATAAAAGAAAAATATATCTATAAAGTTATCTTTAAAAAATTCCTCTGTGATCTCTAGGTAGTCAAAGTTTCTGCTGTTTTTTTATATGTAATGATTTAGTTTTATTTTTATTCATTTTGAGAATGGAAAATTTCAAGCAATATAAAGATAGAATAGTATAACCATTTCCTCATTTCTGTTACTCAGCTTTAACAGTCATCAATGCAAGATTAATATAGTTTCATCTATACCCCACCCACTACGTCCTCCAGTATCATATCATTTCATTCATAAATATTTCATTAGGTATCTCTAAAAGTTAAGAACTTTAAAAAAGTAACCACGTTAACATGGTCATAATTAAAAAGTAATAATATCTTAATATAAAATATTTTTTGTTCAAATATGCAGTTGTCTTATAAATGTCAAATGTTCTCTTGTTTTTGCACTTATAGCTTTTTTATTTGAATCAGGGTCAAAATAAAGTCTAAACACTGCTGTTAGTTGATGTCTCTTTAGGTTCTTCATATATATATATATATATATATATATATATATATATATATATATATATATTTGCCTCCGTTTTTCATGTTTTAATTTTCCTTGTAATTTATTTGATGAAGCAACTAGGCTATTTATCATATACTTTTACCATAAACTTTTTGTTCTTCTAAGTTTCCTACAAATTGTAGTTGATTAATTTCAAGGCATATAGTTATCATGAAATCTATAAACTGTACTTAATATATATAATATATAATTTCCAAAATTGAGTCTCTAATTGAAATACTCATACTTTGTCTGTCCTTGTATATTTTTCTGTAGATCTGTGGCTTTCAATTATTTAAAAAAAAAAAAAAACAATAACATATACTTGAAAAAAAAGAATGACTGAAAACACAGCAACTGCATTTAAATTCCCTATTAAATAATAGATTGCAATAACTAAAATATATGTGCATATGCTCATCTTTAAATTAAGTTATCTGATAAGCAAAGAACTTATATTATACTCTTTACTGCTTAATTATAAGTAGTTAGACATTTGGATAAATCTTTTGGAAAATAATCTCCTGGATTTAACTTGAAATGATTCACAGTAGCCAGTAAAATTCGGAGAAAATTATTCTAGCTTCCAATGTAATTATATTCATATTATAAAATACAGTTAGCTCAAGGGATTATTACTGCTCAGAATCTCGGGGGATTCAATGGAAGATTTTTATTTAAAATGACATTTATTTCAGGGACTTCCCTGGTGGCACAGTGGTTAAGTATCTGCCTGCCAATTCAGGGGACACGGGTTTGATCCCTGGTCCGGGAAGATCCCACATGCCGCAGAGCAACTAAGCCCAAACGCTACAACTACTGAGCCTGCACTCTAGAGCTCGTGAGCCACAACTACTGAGCCCACATGCCACAACTATTGAAGCCCACACATCTAGAGCCTGTGCTCTGCAACAGAAGCCACCGCAATGAGAAGCCCACGCACAACAAAAAAGAGTAGCCCATGCTCACCACAACTAGAGAAAAGCCCACACACAGCAATGAAGACCCATCACAGCCAAAAATAAATTTTTTTTTAAAAGTGACCTTTATTCTGACAAGTAATTGTAGGTAAACATTATTATTAATTGCACAAAAATATTATAGCATCATTAGAAATAAAAATAAATTGCTCCTGGTTCCACTGTTCAATCTTAAACATTTTGTTATTTTCTTTCCAAGATTTCTTTCATTTTGTTTATATCTGTAAATATTAATTGCATATTGCTGCAACCTCAGATTAACTGAAATTCTCTAGTCTATATTTTTATTGAACATTGTATCATTAGTAGAATTGACAGGAAACAGTGGTTAAGAGCTCTGAAGTCAGGATTAAGGATGTGATTTTGAGGCTTAAACTACTGGGTCTTGGTTTTCTCATTAAAAAATAAAAATAAAACTACCTTGTGATAATTAAATAAACTATTAAATTATATATAATATACTTAGTAAAACATTTGATGAAAATAGGCACTAAATAGATGATAGCTTCTAAAAACATGATTATGTTTATTATCATAATCAACAGTTACAGAATATGCTCTTGAATGAGTTAGCATATTATACTATGCTTAATCATGCACCTTAATCATCCCTGTTCATAACAGTCATCACAAAAAGCCTTAGACTCTTATACTCACCCTCATATTTACACACTAATTCCTGTATATATAACTATGTTAATTTGTTCCTTATCACACTCCTTCCCAACTTCTAAGACCATTCTCCTAGCTGGGAAAGGGAAATGCATCCCCTGATAGACAAGAGATGGCCTAGAGCTCACAATTAGGTCATGGTGTTCTCCCACTGAATATAAAACTGCACAGAACACCAACATAAGACAAAAACACTGTGACTGGATAGATGAAAACAAAACCAAAACCCAGACAACTTCATAATTATGTCTGAACACAGACAAAAGGAAGAACATTGTACTAAACATCAAATTGACTAAATATTCTCTTATACTGGCTAATAGGAGTGACCAGTGCTTCTTTCCAAATCAGATGTAGCCTCTTTTCTTCTTCTGATTTTCTAGATAGGAGTTAATAAAATACCAAATTAAAGAATTACTGCACTTCTTTAAAGCAATCCAGTCCAGAGCAAAATTCCCCTTTTTTTGTACTTTCTACCAAAAAATCTAACACAAGACCAAATCCTATAAAAATCCTTTCTACCCTTCTCTAATTGAAATATCCAATGTTGCATTATGGTGCAACAGGTTTTGACAAGCCAATAAACCCAACTTTACTGAACTATTCAATATATGTGTGTTCCTTGTGGTCTTTGGCTGAAGGGTAGTGACAGAGCTCTCTGAACTTTAACGTCCATAAGAAGCAACATCTGCTATATCCTCAATATTTTCTCCAAACCATCTTTTCATGTTTTAGCTGAATTGTAAATCAAAAAATCATATGTTCCCTCAAGTGTAGCACTTATTCTGCAGTTCCCTCAAATGCTGGTTGCTTTTTCTTCCTCAGTCTTCATATCACTGAGCCTAAAGCTAGAAAGAGGTCTTATTGCTGCTCCCTTTTGTCTCTTTTAGACAATTCTTCCTCTCACCTCCACTACTCTCCTCCAGTTTTGTATCATGTGCCATGTGATTATCTCATTCACCATATTTATCTCACTGATACCATCATCTGCCAACCCCTAAATCATTCCTACTCTCTTTAAAAAGTTTTAAGACCCATACATATGCTGTCTATAAGAGACCCATTTCAGACGTAAGGACACATACAGACTGAAAGTGAGGGGATGGAAAAAGATATTCCATGCAAATGGAAATCAAAAGAAAGCTGGAGTAGCAATTCTCATATAAGACAAAATAGACTTTAAAATAAAGATTATTAAAAGAGACAAAGAAGGACACTACATAATGATCAAGGGAACAATCCAAGAAGAAGATATAACAATTGCAAATATTTATGCACCCAACATAGGAATACCTCGATACAAAAGGCAAATGCTAACAGCCATAATAGGAGAAATCGACATTACACAATAATAGTAGGGGACTTGAACACCACACTTTCACCAATGGATAGATCATCCAAAATGAAGATAAATAAGGAAACACAAGCTTTAAATGACATAATAAACAAGATGGACTTAATTGATATTTATAGGACATTCCATCCAAAAACAACAGAATACACTTTCTTCTCAAGGGCTCATGGAACATTCTCCAGGAGAGATCATATCTTAGGTCACAAATCAAGCCTTGGTAAATTTAAGAAAATTGAAATCGTATCAAGTATCTTTTCTGATAAAAACACTATGAGACTAGATATCAATTACAGGAAAAAAACTGTAAAAAATACAGACACATGGAGGCTAAACAATACACTACTAAATAATCAAGAGATCATTGAAGAAATCAAAGAGGAAATTTAAAAAATACCTAGAAACAAATGACAATAAAAATACGACAACACAAAACCTATGGGATGTAGCAAAAGCATTAAAAGTTCTAAGAGAGAAGTTTACAGCAATACAATACTACCTCAAGAAAGAAGGGGGGCTTCCCTGGTGGCACAGTGGTTGAGAATCTGCCTGCTAATGCAGGGGACACGGGTTCGAGCCCTGGTCTGGGAAGATCCCACATGCCACGGAGCAACTAGGCCCGTGAGCCACAACTACTGAGCCTGCGTGTCTGGAGCCTGTGCTCCGCAACAAGAGAGGCCACGATAGTGAGAGGCCCACGCACTGCGATGAAGAGTGGCCCCCGCTTGCCACAACTAGAGAAAGCCCTTGCACAGAAATGAAGACCCAACACAGCCAAAAATAAATAAATTAATTAAAAAAAAAAAAAAAACTCCATCCCACACCACAGTCTTTAAAAAAAAAAAAAAAAAGAAAGAAGGAAAATCTCAAATAAACAACCTAAGCTTACACTTAAAGCAATTCTAGAAAGAAGAACAAAAACACCCTAAAGTTAGCAGAAGGAAGGAAATCATAAAGACCAGATCAGAAATAAATGAAAAAGAAAGAAACAATTGCAAAGATCAATAAAAGTAAAAGCTGGTTTTTTGAGAAGATAAACAAAATTGATAAACCATTAGCCAGACTCACCAAGAAAAAAAGGGAGAAGACTCAAATCAACAGAATTAGAAATGAAATTGGAGAAGTAACAACTGACACTACAGAAATACAAAGGATCGTGAGAGATTACTACAAGCAATTATATGCCAAAAAATGAACAACCTGGAAGAAATGGACAAATTCTTAGAAAAGCATAACGTTCCAAGACTGAACCAGGAAGAAATAGAAAATATAAACAGACCAATCACAAGCACTGAAGTTGAAACTGTGATTAAAAGTCTTCCAACAAACAAAAGCCCAGGACCAGATGGCTTCACAGGTGAATTCTATCAAACATTTAGAGAAGAGCTAACACTTATCCTTCTCAAACTCTTCCAAAATACAGCAGAGGGAGGAACACTCCAAAACTCATTCTACGAGGTCACCATCACCCTGATACCAAAACCAGACACAGATGTCACAAAAAAAGAACACTACAGGCCAATATCACTGATGAACAAAGATGCAAAAATTCTCAACAAAATACTAGCAAACAGAATCCAACACCACATTAAAAGGATCATACACCATGACCAAGTGGGGTTTATCCCAGGAATGCAAGGATTCTTCAATATATGCAAATCAATCAATGTGATACATCATATTAAAAAATTAAAGGAAAAAACCATATGATAATCTCAATAGATGCAAAAAGATTTCGACAAAATTCAACACCCATTTATGATAAAAACTCTCCAGAAAGTAGGCATCATAGAGGGAACTTACCTCAACATAATAAAGGGCATATATGACAAATCCACAGCCAACATCGTTCTCAATGGTGAAAAACTGAAATCATTTCCACTAAGATCAGGAACAAGGCAAGGCTGCGCACTCTCACTGCTACTATTCAACATAGTTTTGGAAGTTTTAGCCATAGCAATCAGAGAAGATAAAGAAATAAAAGGAATCCAAATCGCAAAAGAAAAAGTAAAACTGTCACTTTTGCAGATGACATAATACTATACATAGAGAATCCTAAAGATACTACCAGAAAACTACTAGAGCTAATCAATCAATTTGGTAGAGTAGCAGGATACAAAATTAATGCACAGAAATCTCTTTCATTCCTATACACTAATGATGAAAAATCTCAGAGAAATTAAGGAAACACTCCCATTTACCATTGCAACAAAAAGAATAAAATACCTAGGAATAGACCTACCTAAGGAGACAGAAGACCTGTATGCAGAAAACTATAAGACACTGATAAAAGAAATTAAAGACGAGTCAAACAGATGGAGAGATATACCACATTTTTGGATTGGAAGATAAACATTGTGAAAATGACTATACTACCCAAAGCAATCTACAGATTCAATGCAATCCCTATCAAACTACCAAGGGCATATTTCACAGAACTAGAACAAAAAATTGCACAATTTTTATGGAAACACAAAAGACTCCAAATACCAAAACAATCTTGAGAAAGAAAAATGGAGCTGGAGGAATCAGGCTCCCTCACTTCAGAATATAGTACAAAGCTACAGTAATCAAGACAGTATGGTACTGGCACAAAAACAGAAATTTAGATCAATGGAACAGGATAGAAAGCCCAGCGATAAACCCAAGCTCATACGGTCACCTTATCTTTGATAAATGAGGCAAGAGTATACAACGGAGAAAAGACAGCCTCTTCAATAAGTGGTGCTGGGAAAACTGGACAGCTACATGAAAAAGAATGAAATTAGAACACTTTCTAACACCATACACAAAAATAAACTCCAAATGGATTAAAGACCTAAATGTAAGGCCAGACACTATAAAAGTCTTAGAGGAAAACAAAGGAAGAACACTCCTTGACATAAACCACAGCAAGATCCTTTTTGACCCACCTCCTAGAGAAATGGAAATAAAAACAAAATAAACAAATGGGACCTAATGAAACTTAAAACCTTTTGCACAGCAAAGGAAACCATAAATAAGATGAAAAGACAACCTTCAGAATGGGAGAAAATATTTGCAAACGAAGCAACTGACAAAGGATTAATCTCTAAAATATACAAGTAGCTCATGCAGCTCAATATCAAAAAACAAACAACCCAATCCAAAAACGGGCAGAAGACCTAAATAGACATTTCTCCAAACAAGATATACAGATTGCCAACAAACATATGAAAAGATGCTCAACATCTCTAATCATTAGAGAAATGCAAATCAAAACTATGATGAGGTATCACCTCACACCGGTCAGAATGGCCATCATTAAAAAATCTACAAACAATAAATGCTGGAGAGGGTGTGGAGAAAAGGGAACCCTCTTGCACTGTTGGTGGGAATGAAAACTGATACAGCCACTATGGAGAACAGTATGGAGGTTACTTAAGAAACTAAACATAGAACTACCATATGACCCAGCAATCCCACTACTGGGCATATACCCTGAGAAAACCATAATTCAACAAGAGTCATGTACCACAATGTTCATTGCAGCTCTATTTACAATAGCCAGGACATGGAAGCAACCTAAGTGTCCACTGACAGTTGAATGGATAAAGAAGATATGGCACACATATACAATGGAATATTACTCAGCCATAAAAAGAAATGAAATTGAGTTAGTTGTAGTGAGGTGGATGGACCTAAGAGTCTGTCATACAGAGTGAAGTAGGTCAGAAAGAGCAAAACAAATACCATATGCTAACATATATATATATATATATATATATATATATATATATATATATATATATATATGGAATCTGAAAAAAAAAAGGTTTTGATGAACCTAGGGGCAGGACAGGAATAAAGACACGGACTTAGAGAATGGACTTGAGGACACAGGGAGGGGGAAGAGTAAGCTGGGACGAAGTAAAAGAGTAGCATTGACAATGTATACACTGCCAAATGTAAAATAGACAGCTAGTGGGAAGCAGCTGCATGGCACAGGGAGATCAGCTCGGTGTTTTGCGACCACGTAGAGGGGTGGGATAAGGAGGGTGGGAGGGAGATGCAAGAGGGAGGGGATGTGGGGATATACGTATGCATATAGCTGATGCACTCTGTTATACAGCAGAAACTAACACAACACTCAAAAGCAATTATACTCCAATAAAGATGTTTAAAAAAAAGTTTTATTTCTTGGGTCACTGTCACCATTTTCAATATACTTTTGTCTTTCTTTTTGGCTACTTTCATATTCACATAGGTGATTTTCGTCATAACTGGTCCCTCAGTCTCTTGAATGACTCTTTTCCATTGACTGTGTCTTCTGCGCATCTCAGCTACTCACTGCCATGAACAAGCCCTAGACTCTGTTATTACTTATTACTGTGATCTGTTTCATTCACTCCACTCTCAGACCACTATCTCAAATCTTTCTAGCTCAGTGGCTTTAGGGTGGCAGCACTCCAAACCTAAACTGGAGTAGGGCTAGAGAAAAATAGACAACCAAACTGAATATTCTCAGATTAAATACCATGGCCTGAACTTGAAGAGTGAACTCTTCATGCTGCTAGGCTGTCATAGTATGTATTCCTAATCCATTCTCTCTTCAACTTCCTAGATGACAACTTTGCACCCCCTCTTTTCCTCAAACACCAAACATCTCCTCCCCATACTCACTTCTACATGGTGACTTTCTTCTAGTTACTAAAACAATTGAAGGAATCAGAGGAGAATCTTCAAAGACCAAGCATTCATTTTTTATTGCTGTGTAATAAATTACTGAAAAATTAGTGCCTTAAAACCACAAACATATATTATCTCACAGTTTCTGTGGGTCAGGAATCTGGGCATGTTTTAGCTGGATAATCTACTTCAGGGTCTCTCATGAGGCTACACTCACAGTGTCAGTCAGGGCTGGGGTGTCATCTATGGCTTTACTGGGGAGAGATCCTCTTCCAGGCTCACACAGTTATTGTCAGGATCCAGTTTCTTGAGCGTTCTCAGCTTGGGGCCTCAGCTCCTGGCTGGCTGTCAGTCCAAGGGCACCTTTAGTTCTTCCACCTGGGCACTACTATATGACGGCTTATGTCATCAAAGCCAGCAAGAAAGAGAATCAATAGAGTTTACTAGCAAGACCAAAGTTAAAATTTTGTAATGTAATCATGAAAGCGACACCCCATTATCTTTGTTATATTCTATTGATTAAAAGCAAATCACAAGTTGTGCCCACACTTTTAGGGGCATAGATGCCAGATACATTGCCAGATGTAGGTACATTTGTGGGCTATCAGAGTTTATTTGTCACAGATCGAAAACATCACATCTACCCTAGAATCTATACTCATTGTTCAAGAAGTTTCTTGATCCATTTTTTTACCAGCTAAGCAAACCATATATTTGTTCCTTTTTAAAACAAAACTTCAGGAAATTTTTATCTTTACTCACTGTCTTTAATTTCTCTCTCATTTTCTTTTAAACCCCCTCTAATCATGATTATACTCATTACTTAGATGGAATTGCCCCTTTCACGGTCACCTATTACATACATGTTGGTAAATTCAAATTTCTCACTTTATTGATTTAGCAGCAGTATTTGACATGGTAGATTATTAGCTCCTTGCAACATTTATTTTATTGGCCTAGGATTCCATATACTTTTGCGTTTTCTCCTCCTTCACTTCACTCTCCTTCTCAGTCACCTCTGATGTTTTCTCTTCCCCAACGCTTCATCGTTCATCTTTAGAAAATCTTTACCCTGTTATCTACACCTAGTTTCCTCTTGGTGTCATCTGGTGTTACAATATTCAATGCCAACTACGTGCTCAAATCTCTCCAATAATCTTTCCAGTCCAAACTGTTCTTCTGAAAAACAGGCTTGTATATTCAACAGATTACTTACCACCCTCATTTGCATATCTAACAGAGACCTTAAACTCACTGTGTCTGAAACTACACTCTTGATCTCTTCACCTCCCCCACCCAAAATATCCATCACTTTTCCCTTCTGAGTGAAAAGCAAGTACATTTTTGCAATTGTTTTTGGAGTATTATGACTCTTGCCTTTTTCTCACACTTCATATATAACCATTTAGAAAATCCTATTAGCCCTACTTTCAGAATTTTAACATTTTCAACATCTGCACTGCAATCTCCCTAGCTTATGCCAACACCATATTTGACCTGGATTACTGCAAATAGCTTTCCTAACTGCTTCTAATCTCATGTTCACAGCCTGTTACCAATACAGCCAACAGAATGTAAGTTTAATATATAAGGCAGATCATATTGCCTCTCTCCTCCAAACTCTGCAATGCCTATTCCATTCAGAGGCAAAGTCAACATCCTTATCGTTCCCCAAAGATCTCACAGTTTGCCTCTTTCCTCACTAGCTTTATATACACTACTTTCTTTTTACTCTGTAAGGTCTGGTCACTGAGCCTCCTGGTTATATCCAGACAAAACCTCAGTGCCTTTGCATGAGCTGATGCCTCCATCTGGAATATTTCTCTCCCACACATCTACTCGACTTAGCTCCTTCAAGCCTCTCTTCAAATCTCAATTTCTCAGCAAGGCCTATCCCAGTCACTCTATTTAATACTGCAACTACTTCCAACTACTGCTTGCAATGAGCCACCTTTCTCTTCTTTACTGTTCCCCCAGTAAAATCTATAATCTTGTAACATACTATCTATTTGCTTATTAATTATGTATATTGCATAACCTTACCCAAGAAAATGTTAGCTTTAAGAGAGCAGGTACCTTTCTTTATTGGTCATTAACATTTTGCAAGCAGCTGGTATGGTACCCGGCACACAGTAGTTGTTCAAAAATATATGTCATTTGAATGAGTAAATAAAGGAACAAGTGTGTGAATCATTTTGGAGTAATGAGATTAGACTTTCTGAATTAAATTCACGTATTTACTGTGGTGCTCTGATTTCATGGAAATAGCCAAGGAGTTTTCTTCCTTCCTCCCTTCCTTCTTTCCTTTCTTTCTTTCTTTTCTTTCCTCCCTCCCTCCCTCCCTCCTCCTTCCCTCCCTCCCTCCCTCCTTCCTCCTTCCCTCCCTCCCTCTCTCTCTCTCTCTCTTTCTTTACTACTCTGGGAATTAAGTGCCGTATTAGAATAACACTACTTTTTTTAAAGTCAATCTGTTTATCCCATAAACTGTTTCCTATACTTTACTTTTAAGAAAAGTCCTCATTATTAAAAGAGATTTATTTAGACCTAATAAAGAAAAACTGCAACAAAATTTGCTTTTATTCTTCATACAGACTTTAAGAAATAGACCTTATCCTAAGAATGATTTAAATGCATGTATAAAGAAATCTCATTTTAGACTAGGTTCCAGGAAAAATAGAATCTAAGGGGAATTTAGTCCTGATGAGGAAAGGAAAGAAGAGAAGCAAAGATAAGACTGTATCACTAATCTGAAATTATAACAAGTGCCCCTGATAATTCTGTTTTACAGGATGTCTTCTAATATAACCTACTGTTTTATTGAATACTTTGTTCAGAGCAGAAGCAGAGTCTAGTTATCTACTTGCTTGTATGTCCCATTGGTCAAAGTTTACTCCACAGGGTGTCAATCCAGGCACTTCCAGGCATTCTTCTTTTTTGGGTAGTTTCCAGGGAAACCAGATCTCAAGATAGCAGTGGCAGTCTCTAAGGCTTGTGCCAGCAACACTCACAACTTTTCTTTGTCTTTCAGTCTTGCAGGTCCCATTGTGGGGTGGGTGTGGGATGAGTTTGCTGCAACGTGCACTAGGTGAACACTTCAGGTCTGTGGCTTCAGGGACAAGAGGGGCAGCAAGCATGTCCCAAGCCATGGCCAGTTGTTTACATAAGTGATGTGAAGGAAAAGGGCCAGGTGCTATAGAGGACCACCAGACACTGCCACAACAACAAGGCCACTACCATGTATTGGTGATGAAGCTCATAAAGCTCCATCTATAGCCTATAAGAATTCTTTAGGTCCAGACAATCATCCTGACAAATCATCAGTAGCATCAAGCAAAAACCACCGTCAAGTAAATCCAAGGAAATATCTGAACAGGATCCAGCACATCTAATCAATGAAAAATTTCCACTATCACTCTCATAATTTCCCATCCTTAAGCCTGGGTTTAATTATTTTGAATAAATTTATATTTAGATGTCTATATCAACTATGTCAAGTTTTTTCAGTATTTCTTATGATACTCTCACTTTGCTTTAGACAACAATGAAAATATTATTATTAGAGTGGTCAGTTTCATGTGGCAATCTATACTGGAATGAGTCAATTTAATCAGATGACTTTATTTGCTTCCACTTTAGGACCACTTACACTCTTGGAATAATTTTCAAACTAGGCAAGAATGAGATGAAAATTCTATCGAAGGTAGTAAATTCATTATAAAACGTCTTCTATGTTGTTCATATCCTAACACCCACTTAGACCCTTTAAGATCTGCTGTTCTCTACATACATCATTATGAATTTCTATTTTTTTAACCACAGTTGCAGTAGGATCTCTAGCTCTGTGCTGCCTAATATCCATGCACAAATTCTTGAATGTTTGATGACACTTCTTAATGTATTTATAATTTGTAGATGCTAAAATTCATGGTTCTTCTTTAGTCTTTGCCTGACCTTAGGCTGCCACTTAACTTTGGACCCTTTTTTTCACTGAAAATTCTTTAATATGGTTCTATGAAAAACATGATTGTCAGGAATCTAAAAAATGGTCATTTTTTTTTTAAAGAACTTACAGTCTAACAGAAGAGACAGAGAAGTGAATAACCTTAATAAAAGTGCTAAGCATGTTCATGAAAGCATGAGCAGACTGCCTTAGACGGAACTGTTTAGTCCTGCTGAGAGCAATGAGAGAAAACTGCCCTTCGTTCTACTTTGCCTTGCATGATTCACATTCCTAATTTTGAAAGGGTTGTTTCACTCTCTTCTCTCCTCAAAACATAAACACCAGTTTCTTCTTCCACATTTTCAGCTGAGAATTTAGCTCCTTATTTTATTGAGAAAATCTACAGAAACTTCTTACTTTGTGCTTTGCTAATTCAATGTTCAGTCCTTACCTTATTTAACTATCAGAATCATTTGATTTATCTTTCATGAGATGTTTCCTCTTTGTCCTCTTTCTTGTTCCTCCCCTCTTCTTCCTCCCTTTCATCCTCCTTCTCCTCTAATTAGAGCCATTCGATTTCTCTCTAATTTAGTTCTTCTCTTTCCTCACTGCCTCTCATTCTCATTCCTGCTAGTGTTATCTTCCTCCTCCTTTAAAATAATAGACTGGCCTAGGGCTCAGGTTTCGCATATCTTTTCTTATTCACTTCCTAGATGATTTTATCCATTCCTATGGCTTTAAACATTATTTTCACCCTGATGACTCCAATGTCTTTATCTCCTGTTTCAACACCTTCTGTGAACTCCTGAATGATATCAAACAGAATATTTGCTATCTCCATTTCTAAATCTACCAAGCTTCTCAAACTTGACATATCTAAAAGTAAAAGTTCCCTCTTATAATGTTACCCCATGTCATTAAATGGCAACTACATTCTCTTATTTGTTCAGTCCATAAGACTTGGAGTCATCTTTGACTTCTCTATTTCTCACTTACTACTTATCTCATCAGTCAAGAAACCTTTCAGCTCTACTTGTGGAATCCAGACTTTAACCTTGTCATCACCAACAGTACTAACATCCAAGATACCATCATTTCAGGCATGAATGGTTACAATAGGCTTCTTCCCAGTTTACTTGCTTTCCTCTTTACACTTCCCAGTCATTTTCCAACAGAGCAGCCTGAGTGATACTAGTAAACTGTAGGTCTGATCATGTAATTATTTATTAAATTCCACTAATAACTTTCATTTTACTTGGAATAAAATACAAATACCTTACCATATTTGACCAGGCTCTAACCAACTATCTCCAAACTATCATTCTAACTTCAAATGCTACACCATACCCTAGCTCACTCTTCTCAACCCAAAATGGCACGTTTTATGACCTTAAAGAAAGAAGGTATGCTCTTTCCTCAGAGCCCAGGCATTTGTTTTCCTATCTGCCTGGTCTATTTTTCCTTTGGACATCTTCTTAGCTGATTTCTTGCCTTTCTCAAGATCTCTGTTCAAATGTCATCTTACCAGAAATGACTTTCTTCAGAGCTATATGATTTGCAAGTATTTTCTCCCATTCTATAGGCTGCCTTTGCATTTTATTTATTGTTTCTTTTGCTGTGCAGAAGCTGTTTAGTTTGATGTAGCACTATTTGTTTATTTTTGTTTTTGTTACTTGTACTTTTGGTGTCGTATCCAAGAAAATCATTGCCAAGACCAATGTTAAGGAGTTTTTCCCTATGTTTTCTTCTAGGAGTTTTACAACTTCATGTCTTACATTGACGTTTTTCACCCATTTCAAATTAATTTTTATGAGTGGCGTTAGATAGGAGTAGATTTCCGCTCTTTTGTATATGAATATACAGTTTCCCTAACACCATTTATTGAAGAAACTATACCTTTTCCATTGAGTATTCATGGTTGCCTTGTCAAATATTAATTGACATTACATGCAGGATTTATTTCTGGGCTCTTGATTCTGTTCCACTGGTCTATGTGTCTGTTTTTATGCAAGTACCACACTGTTTTTATTACTATAACTTTATAATATAATCTTAAATCAGGAACTGTTATCCCTACAGCTTTGTTCTTCTTCTTCAGGATTGCTTTGGATCTCTGGGGTCTTTTGCAGTTCTATACAAATTTTAGAGAGTTTTTTTTTTTCTACTTCTGTGAAAAATGCCATTAGAATTTTGATAGGGATTTCATTGAATCTATAGATGGCTTTGGGTAGTATGGACATTTTAATAATATTGAGTCTTCTGTTGCATGAACATGGAATATTTTTTTGTTTGTGTCTTTTTCAATTTCTCTTATCAATGTCTTATAGTTTTCAGTATACAGATCTTTGATCTCCTTAGTTGAATTTATTCCTGAGTATTTTATTCTTTTTGATGCTGTTATAAATGGGATTGTTTTCTTTATTTCTTTTTCACATAGTTTGGTGTTAGTGTACAGAAACAAAACTAATTTGGGTATATTTATATTGTACCCTGCAGTTTTACTAAATTTGTTAGTTAGCTTTAACAGGTTTTTTGGTGGAGTCTAGGATTTTCTACATATAAATTATATCATCTGCAAATAGAGACAAGTTTTCCTCTTCCTTTTCAATTTGGATGTGCTTTATTTCTTTTTCTTTCCTGATTACTTTAGCTAGGAGGTGCAGCACTATGTTGAAAAGGAGTAATGGGAATGGGCACTCTTGTCTTATTCCTAATCTTAGAGGAAAAATATTTAGCTTTTCATCTCAATATGATGTTAGCTGTGAGCTTGTCATACATGGCATTTATTATGTTGAAGTATGCCCCTTCTGTATCCAACGTGTTGGGAGTTTTTACCATGAAATGATGTGAATTTTGTCAAATGCTTTTTTTACATCTATTGACATGATCATATGATTTTTATCCTTCATCTTGTTAATGTGCTGTATCACGTTAATTGATTTGCTGATGTTAAACCATCCCGGTGTCTCAGTGATATAGCCCACTTGACTATGCATATAATCCTTGTAATGTGCTGTTGAGAATGTTTGCATCTATATTTATCAGTGATGTTTTCCTGTAATTTTCTTTTCTTTTCTCTGGGCGTCAGGGTAATTCTGGCCTCATAAAATGAGTTTGGGAGTGGTCTCTCATTTTCAGTTTTTTGGAAAAGTTTGAGAAGAATTGGCACTAAGTTTTCTTTAAATGTTTGGTAGAATGCCCTAGTGAATGCATCTGGTCCTGGCACTTTTTTAGGGGGGGAGATTTTTGATTACTGACTCAATCTCTTTGAACATTTTTTTCAAGGAATACATACAATAGCCAACAGGCACATGGAAAGGTGCTCAAGCATCACTCGCTATCAGGGAAATGCAAATCAAAACCACAATGAGATATCACCTTACACCTGTCAGAATGGCTATTATAAATAAGACAAAAGATCACAAGAGTTGATGAGGATGTGGATAAAAGGGAACTCTTGAGCATTGTTGGTGGGAATGTAAATTGGTGCAGCCACTAGTGAAAATAACACGGAGGTTCGTTTGGAAATTAAAAATACAATTGCCATATGACCCAGCACTACCACTTCTGGGTATATAATCCAAAGTAATTAAAATCACTACTTTGTAGAGATACCTGCATGTTCATGTTCATTGCAGCATTATTCACAATAGCCAGGACACAGAAACAACCTAAGTGTCCATCAATGGATGAATGGATAAAGAAAACATGAGATATTTGTATTATTATATATACCATTATATAATAATATATAGTATTATTTGACCATAATACAGAAGGAAATACTGCCATTTGTGATAATATGGATGGACCTTGAGGGAATCATGCTAAGTAAAACAGAGAAAGACAAATACTGTATGATCTCACTTATATGTGAAATCCAAAAAGCCAAACTCATAGAAACAGAGAGTAGAATGGTCGTTGTCGGGGGCTAGGGGTTAGGGGGAAAGGGGAGAGGTTGGTCAAAGGGTACAAACTTCCAGTTATAAGATGAACAAGTTCTAGGGAATCATGTACAGCATGATGACTATATTTAACAATATAATACACTTGAAAGTTGCTAAAGGAGTAGATCTTAAATGTTCTCACTACCTACCAAAAAACAGAAAGATAATTAAGTGACCTGGTAGATGTGTTAACTAACTAATCTTATGGTAATCATTTCACGATATATATATATGTATCAAATCATTGGAAAATTTGTGATTTAAATAGAAGTAGAAATTTAAATGCTTATCTCATCTTCTACCCTTAAGAATTGTGTAATCATGGAAATTTAATGTAACCTTTCTGAAATTCACTAATTTCTTCTCTAAAATAAAGATGCAGTTCCTAACTCTAAATATGAAACACCATGTTCATAAAACACTTAACACAATGTTCAAAACATGGTAAGTGCTACATAAAGAACATTTCTTGTTATTGAACATCCAATATAGTTTTATCTTAGCAAATTTATGAATTTTAACATATTAAGAAGTAAGATTTTATTTTCACTCTTTAACAATCTGAAAGCAATAGGAAAGAGAAAGATGTTTAATTCTTTTTTTTTTTTCCTCTTTGTCTTAATAATTTGTAGCAAGAATTCTACTCAGGTAGAGCTTTACCATTTAATGAAGAATAATATGAATACCCTGATTCAGTGACTTTTGTCTTTAGTTACTACTCATTACAAAAATGATAAATATGTTCATTCCCTTAGGGAAAAGCATTTAATGATTGGCAGATAAGTGAAACATTTGCAAAGATCTCACATCTGACTAAATTCATGGAGAAAATATCAACACCAGAATCAAACTTGCCAAAAAATATGTTATCATGAAATATTTTTTCACCTTACAGCGAAAACACGTTTTTGTAATATTCTGCTTTAAAAACCTCCATAAAAACAGATATAATTAAATATATGTGATATATTGATAGGGAGGTGTTAATTAGGTTGCATTAGAGAAACTTATCTGAAAACACTCAGAACTGTTTTCCATTTTTAATGGACAAAAGATCATTTGGGGAAGAAAATATCAGTAGTCTCAAATGCTTTACATATGCTTTTACTCTTCATGATAATTGAATGTTTTACAACTCAAGTCCTTAGAGTCTTATGACATGTTTCGGATTTTAAGTTACCTACATAGATATACTGTAGGGATAATTTGAGGAGACTCACTGCTCTTGAATCTAGGAGATAAACACAACCACCATTATAGTTCGGAAGGGCATGAGGGCATGCATCCTGGCCTCTTCTCCTTTCCAGTAAATAAGACTCTGGATTTGCTAGTTCCGTTTTTTTACCTCCTTTCACATCCTGTCTGATTGCTTCTTTGTACCCTGGTAAATCTATAAGAGGTAGAGAAAGGTATAGAAGTAAAGACAGAGGAAAATATAAAAAACAAACAAACAAAAAACATACCAAGTACTATCAATGGCTTAAGACTTTGGGAGTTGGGAATTGGTAAGAAAGGCTTTAGAACATCTAAAGGAAAAATAAATGGGAGAGAAAAGGGGATTTTAAGATTGTCTTTAGGGACTAGCTTTTGCTTTAACAATGTAAATGAACTTATAATATTTTGAGAATTTTTCTTTAGTGGTTGGATAGTACTTCATTGAACTAGGTATATAATGATTTGAGATTGACTACATAGTTCAAAGCTTCAATAGGGCAATAAGAAGATATGTAAGTCATGCAAGAAATAATTTTACAAACTCCCTTCTCTATTTTAAGAATAATAATATTACAGGGAAACTCCAACTTGAGGGTAAATGGAGTAGAACACAGAGGAAGAGAATGAATAGATCCTAAATTGTGAGAAACAGAATACATGACAAAGAATTTTGGACACAGGGGATTATAGTAGGGTATGTAAAAATCAAGGTCTCAAGCCTTCAGATATACTTAGAATTTTTTCTTTACTAAGTCACTGGCAGACACTGCTTAGAAAACAGGAACTAATTCAATGTATAGCTTTTTTTTTTTGACTTTCTATTGTTTTCATCTTTTGACTACATTATTTCTGAGCATGTAGTAGTCAAGTACTAAATTAAAATATGATAGTTGGCATGAGATTTCCCCTGTGGTTTATTTTTTCAAACTGGTCTTTTTCAACCTTTTAAAACCTGTGCTCTCTTTAATGAACATAAAATATAATTGTGGTCTTTAAAATTATTTGAAATTTAAAAAAAAAAAACTCCTAAAAATAGGAGTGACTAAAAATAAATTAAAACACATTGCTGAGAGAAGCAACTATTTTCAGACATGTAAAATATGATAGCTAACTTATCCTAAAATGGGAATACAATAGTATATTAACAAAAGCATATATCCATCTGATTATGGAATTTTCTATAAAGGTATACCTCAAAAATTACTTTTGCTTCTATATCTTTCTGAGCAAGGTATTTAAAACTCCTTGAAGATTAAAAATTAAGGATCTTTTGGCACAATGAAGTTCTTTTAGAAATGTTCACTATATTTTACCCTCTTAATTTATCACAGACACAGACAAATTGACTTCTGTAGAATTTACAAATTCAGCTCCAGCAGTAGCAAAGCAGATTCAGAGCTTATGATGATTTTTATGATCCATGAAGTATTGTTGAAAAACATAAAAATTTGTAACTTCATTATAATGCTGACCATTAAATCAAATTTCAGAATGCTGCAGATATTATGATGCCATATATAAATAGTAATTTTATTATTAACTTATTTATCCCTTGATATGAAGCAAGTGCACAGAATTATTTGACTACAATTTGTCTGGGCCTTTTTCAATTTTGTGTAATAATTTTAAAATGAAACAAAATATAGTAAGAGGAAACTGTGGTTTCCATGGGCACAAGAGAGAAAAACAATGAACTGGCCATCTTGGCTTCTGGAGATCTGAGTAACAACTCAAAACCAGCATACAAGTCATATTTGCCTAGAAATGCCTGTGTTTTGTTTGGAGGGGATAGTTTAATAATTTAACTTCTCCTAATTTATTTAGCTTTAAATATCTTAGATGGAAAGGAATGAGAAAAGTTAAAGATGACTGCTATTTAATAGTCAAGTAACCTCTCTTCTTGTTTTCAATACAAAATGCATACATCCAAATTTTTTTTGAAAGACTGTGTCAATAATGCTCAAAACTGAATTGATGAAGCCTTGTCTCATCAAGCCACGTGTGTGGCACTTGAGCTTTGTTATTTTATCAGTACACAAAAAATAATTCAAACTGCCTCTGATAGTTATCGATCATTATCATCATTTTCAAGTAAAAATTTTCATATATTAATATTATGAGAATGGATTGTTTTATTAGGTTGATAATAATGCAGGAATGCTTTCTCTGGCACTCTCTTGTTTAGGATGCAGGGGGAGTAGAGAAGGAGGCATATAAGGAAGCCAGGATAGGGACTGGAAAAGCTGATCTGGCTTCAGGGTTGACCCTTCAAGAATAGCTCAGTCTTGGGCTTCCCTGGTGGCGCAGTGGTTGAGAATCTGCCTGCCAATGCAGGGCACACGGGTTCGAGCCCCGGTCTGGGAAGATCCCACATGCCACGGAGCAACTGGGCCCGTGAGCCACAATTACTGAGCCTGCGCGTCTGGAGCCTGTGCTCCGCAACAAGAGAGGCCGCGACAGTGAGAGGCCCGCGCACCGCGATGAAGAGTGGTCCCCACTCGCCGCAACTGGAGAAAGCCCTCACACAGAAACGAAGACTCAACACAGTCATAAATAAATAAATAAAAGAACGTGAATTTCTTAAAAAAAAAAAAAAAAAAAAAAAAGAATAGCTCAGTCTTCATATGTTCAGCATCTCTTAGGTAGCCAAGATCTCCCTGTGGTCATTCATTCCAATAATCCTTATTGAACACCTTGTCTGTGCCAGGCAATTTGTTAGGCACTGGAGATTCAAAGGTGAGCAAGTGAGAGATAGTTTTTGTGCTTCTGGATCTTGTAGCTCTAATGGAGGAAACAAAAGTAAAAACACAAAACCCAGATGGTGGCTCAGGTTGTAGTGTCAGACGTATACAGTGTTCATCTAGATTAGCTAACATGGGCTGTGATCCTAGAAGGTGTATGAGAGATAGGGAAACCAAGATATAAACAAAGCATTTAGTGGGGTTTAAAAACAATCACACACGGGTTCAAATCCAACCTCAACTATTTGAGAGACAGTACAGTAGTTGTAGAGAGCAACTCACACTAATCTGCCTAGATTAATATACCAGTTCTATTATTTCTTGGCCAAATTACTTAAGCTTTCTGCATCCCAATTTCCTTATCTAGAAAATGAAGCAGATAATGAGGGTAAAAGGACTAACCTTATGGTGATTGAATGAGTTAAAATATGCAAAATTCATTGAACAGTGTTTGACATATAGTAAATGCTAAAAAAAATTATTATTTTCTTTTTATTGTGTAAACTGAGGGAAATTACTGGACTTTATTAAGACTCAATTTCATAATAAGCAAAATAGCATACTAAAATGCTTACCTAATGGTATTCTTGTTGTTTTAGTTAGCTGTTGCTGTGTAAATCTTAAAATGACAATTCATTATTATCTCTTGCTGGTCTATATACTGAATAGGCTCAACTGGATGGTTATCATGTGGAGTCACTTATGCTGTTAAACTCAAGTGTCAGGTGGGGCTGCAGTCATCTGAAGTCTTGAAGGGGCTAGACTTGCAAAATGACCACACCCAGGAGTAATATTTGGTGCTGACTATCATCTGAGGCTAATTTGTTTTTTTGTTTTTGTTTTTTGGCCACGCCACGCAGCTTATGGAATTTTTGTTCCCCGACCAGGGATCGAACCCAGGCCCTCGGCAGTGAGAGCACAGAGTCCTAACCACTGGACCACCTAGGCATTCTCCTCATTTGGTCTTTCCAAACAAAATGACTATATACAGCTTCTCCATGTGGCATGGGAAGGGCAGATAGACTTCATAAGGGAACCTCTTGCGAGTGAGTACCCTTCCAAGAGGCCTGATGGAAGCTTCAAGGCTTCTTATGACCCTACCTCAGTAGTCCTAGAACTCCACTTTCGCTGTATTTCATTGGTCAGACAATTTACAAAGGCCAGTCCACATATAAGCCGAGGTGAATTCAACTTCACTTGTCAATGGGAAGAGTAGCAAGTAGTTTAAGGCCATCTTCAATCTACTTCACTTGTGATGAACCTGCCATGTAATAATCTTTACCAACACTAGTCCTTGCTGTCGTCATCATCGTCATCATCACTACACATGTTTACCATCACCACATTGTAATGACCCTCGTGATATAGATATTATTTTCAGTTTTTCTAAATAAGGAAGGAAAATGATAGAAGCCAAGTGGCTTAATAAAGGTCATATTACCTAGTAAGCAGACAGGCAAAGTTTTGTCTTGGACTTGTTGATTTCAGAGCTTATAAAATGCAATACTTAAAAAATTTAGAAACCTAAAGTGCAACTCATTCCAGTATTTCAGTCAAAAAATACTTTTCAAATCTTGAGTGAATCATCCAATATTAGAGCAAGAAGAAAATAGAGATTATAATTTTAAATTATCTTAATAATTTGTACTATGTACTTGATTATATATTTTTCTACTTTAATATTATTTTTGGAGAAATTATTCAAATTTATGATATATGTTCCTTAAACATTATAGCTTTAAATAAGAGTAGCAAATACTTTGTGTCTTCCTTTAAAACTAACATCTAAATGCAAACATTGAACTTTCCTGTGGGTAAAATTATCCACCATTAACCTACTTATATAATTTGTTTGTTGATGTCCAATACTGAACTTTTTTTCCCCAAAATTCTAACTTTATAGTCAATAGTGCACAGCAAGTTTCTAGCATAATTATATATGAAAGAGTGAATGTCATCATTTCAAGTTAATATCTCAGTGGGATATTTGGTAGAATATTACCAAAACTTTAAGTAAAGGCAATGTTTAATTACAAATACAGCCACTCAGAAGTCTCTCAAAAAGCAGAATTATAGAGGGCCACTGAACAAGAACACTCAAGAGAATCATCTTTCTCTTAAAATCTCAGCCTATGTTCTTGCATACTAATTAAATCATGCCTGTTTCATTTGTTTAAAAAACAGGCATACTACTTGCCCTAAGGATACATTTTATTATCACGTGGAATATGAAATGTTATTCTGCTTCAGGAGATAAAAGCAATTTAATTTGAATCTCTCTGGAAACTAAAGCATCAGCACAGCTAGTCATCTGTAACATCTGTGACTATTATCTTTTAGTAAACTATTTTATACTGTCACTAAAATATGTGACATTTTTGTATACTGAGCCTATTACAAGGTGATGCTATTGCACCTCGCCCCTTATGGCTGGAAAAAAAAAATCCACTGGTTGGTATGGTAAGTCACTTTTGCTCAAAAGATTTTTGCTTAGATCGCTCATAGTTTTAGAAAGCAGCCAAAAGTAAAAAGCAGAAGGTGTTCGACAGAGAGGCAGGTGGGGACTACTCAGCATCCTTATTTTATTAAAAAACAATTCTTCCGAGATTAAAAAAAAATTCCATTATAATCTCCTGAGCTGTCTAGATCAGTTTCACAGTCCATGTAGGCTTTAACCAATCATAGCGTGTTGCCTAATGGTGTTAATGGGAATTCATTTCTTCTTCTAATTAAACACAGATGTAGATCTAAAATTTAAGAAAAAGAGAAAAGCTGTATTCCCTTGCCAAGCACATAATTTCTCTTTTTTTCACACTACAGGGTCGTTGACAGTACCCAGGAGCCTAACACAGATGCACATTAATTACTCGTTCTCTAATTACTAGGGTACCAATATAACTGCTCAACCATTCATTATACATTCTTCTCAACTTTGCAAAACCCCAGAGACATATGCATGAAGCACACCACTTGGCAACATTAATTGAACCCTATTAACTCATAAAATTTATGAAAAGTGTAGCTATTAATAAAAAAAAAAGTGCTCTTCATTTAATCCACGAAACCCACAATGTACAAATGATCATTTTCCTTGTGCTGTATATTGGATATCGGACAATGCAGCTGTTCACAGATTGTTAATTATCAGGAATACATCAACGGGATTAGACTAGAATTCTGGTGGTTAAATTAGCCAGGTTAATTTGCCATTCTGGAAGTTATTCACAGTAGTAGTTAGCCGTATAAGCAAATCTAAATAGGATGCTTAGCCAGGGAGTTAGATTACAAAAAAAGAAGTAAAACAAGAAGTAAACAAAAACTAGCTTAGTCATAAGCTCAGCCATAAATCATTGTACTACCAATTTGTTTACTTCCAACATAATTCAAATTTTAATATTTTTATTGGAAATGTATCTTTAATAGGATATTTTACATTGGAAACAGTGTATTATTCATGTCAGATATATTTTTCCTTATTTGTATATTTATTATTGCTGGATATAATCCAAACCCCATAACCTAGACTCACAGTGACCTACATTGGTTTAACAAGGCATTTCCGGTTTATCTCCTGGTAATCTATACATGAATCTCCCCTTTAAGCCAACTGATATATATGCCTGTCTGCCCACCTGTCATCCCATTCCCAACACAGATACTACTATGGGCCTCAAATGTGCTCCATCTCTCTTCTTTTTGAAAAACATAAACCAATGGGCCTCTAATATTCATTAAATTTTCTCATCTCTCACTTTTGATTTGATGTCTTCTACACACACTGATTGAAAAAATACTAGGTACTATGCCTTTGGCTAGTCACTGTAGATACAGAAGTGAGCCAGATGAAATGTAAAACAAACAAAATAGAAGATCTGACAGTTTAGTGGAGAAAGGAGCAGTAAACAATTAAATACACGAGATATTAAATGCAAAAAAAAAGGCTGGAAAAATGGTAGCAGAAATGGAGATTGACAGCTCTGGACTCCTGAGACACAATATGTCCATCTAATTCATATGTTATTTAGCATGTGCTGGCTTGTTTGCCCACTTATATTTTTATGTATCTACTTTTTTCTGCAATTGAATTATTTTATTTCTTTTTAATCACATTTTTATATTAGAGACCCCTATTTAAATATTTATTGACATTAAGAAGATCCTGAAAATACAAAAATATCTGAATTCTTTACCTGTACTAAGATATTACTTGGCATTTTAAGAACAAATTTCAATAGTAAAATATATTATTCACAAATTTGTTTTCTATTTTATTTATATCATCTTGAATGTTTCCCAACAAAATAAGATACATACATGATATGATAAGGAATGGAAGAGTATTACCATTGCTTTTGGTTCTTCCCTATTACCCTCCTTGAAATTAGGGTGCAAATTATACCACCCATTTAATGTAGTGAGGCATTGTTTCATTTCTTTATGTGGACATGACTTAATTTATTACCTATGTGATAAGTGAGCAAATGACTTTCCTTAAATATAGCTAAATCAACCAGATTACAATATTGTATCTACCCAGGTTGCAAATGGTCTTGAAAAATTCAATAATACTCTTTATGTGAGTTAAGGCAGCCTATAAAAGTGGTTTGAATGTCTATGTTTTTTTTCTTTCAGTTTTCCAGGGCCATTAAAATATAAAAATAATGCAATCAAATAAAAATTCAAGCTTGGTTGTGTATTGGGAAAGACTGATGAAACTACTTAGATTGTATGAAACTTCCTCCAAAAATCTCTCTTATTTGAAAAAAGATCACAAAATCTAAGAGGACAAGGAGGTGACATGAGTTAGAAAATATATAAAACATGTGCTTATATTCTTCTTGGCTTCTAATACATTAGAATCTATGGAGACCAGAGAAATGTGCATATCATATTCCATGGATTCTATATGTGCCTGGAATACATTGACCTTGTATTTTAAATATGAACCCCAGGATATTT
The DNA here is from genome assembly GCF_949987535.1 of Balaenoptera acutorostrata. Taxonomy (NCBI): domain Eukaryota; kingdom Metazoa; phylum Chordata; class Mammalia; order Artiodactyla; family Balaenopteridae; genus Balaenoptera; species Balaenoptera acutorostrata. The sequence continues at coordinate 83,192,573 of NC_080068.1, forward strand.
AGTAATAGCCTATCTTATCAAAAATAAATACCATTAGTTCTAAATATCATTTTTTTCTTTTGCCAAGAGATGTGCTAAGAATATACCTAGAAAATACATTTACTTAAAAAATTTCCATAAAGAAACCAACATGAATCTAGATATTGCATTACATAGGATTAAAAATGGACCATTTTTTAAGGAAGTTTCTTATATGTCATTTAATTCTTTGGCCTTCATGATGTATGGATGCATTTTCACAAATTAGAAAAAAAATAACTGATTTACTTGCTTAAAATATGTGTTGTGTTAACACCAGTTAAGACATCAATATGCATAGAGAAAATTAACTTCTGTTTTTAAAGCCCTATAAAAACAGAAATCAACAATTTGTAAATTGTCTAAACATAATTTTTTAAAAATAGGAATCTTTAAAATGTCTATCTGTGCTGCACAGATATTTGGTACTACACACAGACATATGTATAATATATGTGCATTTATAGTAAAAATCTCCATGACCCTTATATACATGTATGTTTGAATGTGTGTGTGTGCGTGTGTATAGAGACAATCATTTTCTCAGCATCGCAATTTATGACATTTCTTTGATTTCATAGAATACTTAGAATTCTATGTAGTTTCAAATATACTTGGAATCAACCTATCTCTAATTTATGTTCTATTAAATTAAAATAATACCTTCTAAAGCAGCCCTGTCATCTGTTTGTCCCTTGGGCTAAGAACAAATATATTTTATATGTGAAAAAATAATTAGTGCTTATAAAATACCATGTATTTTTAATGAAGATAAGGGGATCTGGAATTCTCTCAAATTTAGTTTCACCAGCGAAATTTCTGATTACTCAGGGTACAAACCTATGCTACATAGCAAGTCAAGAGTAAGGAAGATGTTTTGTCATTTAGCAAGTTTAAGCATGTGTTTCTGAAAAAAACAAATTATTTGTAGCATGTTATGTGTTCTCCCCACCGTGTTTGGTACTCCAAGTACAGTTATACGATAGTGAAAGAAACTCAAAGGCACAAAGACATGTAAGAGAGACAATTGGAATTTTAGGTAATATATGGTACTTTAAGGTAAAAAAGGGCATGGAGAAGGCACAGAACCAGCACCCCTAACCTGTTCTCTGGTTGTCTGGTTAATTTTTGCATGTCAGAAACACTTAAGCTTAAAGCTGAGAGTAGCTGGGATATAAAGCAGAAGTAGGATTTAATAGGAGAATCCTGTAAAATAATTTCTTTTTCCATCTAAAAAGGGTTGGAAAAGTAGGGATGTGTCAGACTAAAACAGGAAGTTAGTTGTAGGGAAAGATAAGGAGTTTAGTCTATATCTAAAACCTACTTGGAAGGCAATGAAGTGTTTAAAACATTGGTAATACAAAATCTAGTTAAAACCAAAGTCACATCCCCTTCACAGTATTTATTTCAAACCATCCACTCTTTGACTATCACCCAGAATCATTCTACTTTATTTTTTCTAGGATTGCCAGTTCAAAAATCCTTTGACTCACTGAGGTATCTCAGTGATATACTGACACCATCACTTTTTATGTTCTCTATTATTTCTGTTATGTTTTTAATTCTTTATTTACCATTTTTAGATTACTTTGTCAATAAGTGGAAATGCCTACAAGCTTACAAATTTAATTCCCTTTCCTTTATCTTCCTCAGTGAGGTCATCTGGAAAATTCCAAACCTGATTTAACTCCAAGGCTCTCCCTACTCCTCACCTGTTTCCAAATTCTCCCTCAATAGTATTAACTTCCTGCAGTGATTTTGTTTTTACTGTTTTTGCTCCTCAGGCTTTCAACACTCTTCAATCTTACTTGGAGATATTAAATCATGTTTCATTGAGCAAATAAATTCATCAAATGAAAAGCACTTTTTCCATTGATTCTTTCCACCATCAAATACTTGTATTTGCAACTGTACCCATACACAATCTATTCCATTTTAGTAAATGAATTCTTCTCCATATCTAGCTGAGGCCACTCCACTTTAAAAAAAAAATCAAACCACATTCACTATCTTTTAAACCCACAAAATTCTCCTGCCCACAGGTGTCAGGATTTGTTTCCTTTACATTGTATCACTCCTATCATCAAATGAACATGCTTCAGTAACTACCATTTTAAAACACACTGATAGACAAAAGAAAAACTCATTCCTTGATCTTATGTATTCCTCCATCCATTCCCCCAAATCTTCATGAACGCTTCCACAGCAAAACTCCTAACAGGAGCTACATAAATGTAAGACTTAAATTCCCATGTTTTATCATCTCTTTATTCCAATCAATCACACATGTGCTTCTCCCTACTCTGGTAAACTTACTGTTCAAAGCCAAAAATAACTTCTCTCACTAAATTTAATAGTCAATACTCACTCTTCTTAATCTTTTTATTGAGAGAGATTTTCCAAGTGGCATCTCTGATACTTGCCTAATCATATCTACAAGTCCCATTTCTTAGGGAAGCATCACCTGACCTAATTTATAAAGACAAATGTCCCTAAAACAGGTTGAATAGCAATATGAACTTCTTAATAATATTTACCAGACTTGGAATTGTGTGTGTGTGTGGTCCAGGAAATTAGTTCTGAAAGAGAGAGAAAGAGACAGGAATGTAAATCTGCATAGAAAGGAAGAAACAGAGAAAAATGGCATTGAAGCAAGCTTAGTTAATTTTAAAATATATTTACTGAACATTTTCTATGACTTTTAGGCATTTTGGGATTTTCTAAAATTTTAAAGAAATATTTGCAAAATTTTTTAGAAAGAGAGATTAAAGAGAAAAAAATCAGCATGGGAGTATAGAAAGTCAAGAAAGGATAGGATTCTGTGAAAGCAGATGAGAAATAAACATGGGAAGCTATTGAAAGCAAAATTATGATAGTATATATGAAAGAATCCTGTTTTTCTAATGAGAAGACTAAGAATAAAATTAATTAATTAATTACTCAACAAAAATATATATGCTTTTAATTGCAAAGTAAGGATTCTTAAGTGGATTTTTTTTGGGGGGGGGTTGGCTTTGATTCTCACATCTTTGAATATTCACATGACAATTTTTTGATGTCTGAGATAAATAATAGGACTACACAGTTTAGAAGACTAAACCCGATCACCTAGAGTCCACCTCAATTCCTTTATTCAAAGTAGGGTTTCAGTAATTCAGAAAGAGAAGAGAAGAGAGCATATAGAAAAAAAGGAAAAGCAATGATAATTAAGATAAAATATTATTTTACTACAGTTAAATCAAGCCCAACTTATTTTTCTTTAAAATCATTTCTAACATTCTAGACGATATTGGCTTATTTTTGATAATGCTTTTTAATAAGATATAAATATGCATTGTAAGATGGGTATGTTTCTTTCACTGCTCTCTTATTAAGTAAAGTATGAATTATTTTTTCTATCTGGAGAGACTTTTGTGATATGTCTCCCACAAAGACCAATTTAATTCCAATATCAACTGAAATTTTCACAATTCATATTGTCATTTAGGTTTCAGAAGGTTAAGTAAAGGACAATAGGATATTCTTGATACAGTAAAAAAAAAAAAAAAGAAACAGCACAAGTTTCCTTTCCCTGACATAGATTCCTTCATGCACTTTCCCAGGATAATAGTATGTCTATAGTATTCTTTAACCATCTACCACTTTAAGGCATTTTACTTCACACTATTTTTTTCTTCATTTTTGAAAAGTAATTCTAATTTTAACATCTTGTGAAGAGAGTCATTTGCATGTAATTCGTTTCTTCATAAAATGATTTCTCTTTCTGAAATTATGCACTAGCACATTATAGAACAATCAAATTATCAGCCTCTCTTCCAAGGATCAATTCCACACTCAGAAATTATGATGAGTGAGGTTCTCCATCATTAAAACTGCATACAAATTCTTTAGAGCTGTCAAAGCAACATCGATGGTTGTTATTTAATGTGTTTATGACTATCAGGAGTTAATGGCATTTTGTAACATGATAGAATTCTCTAGGAAGTTAATCTTTCCGTGAGTGGAATATATAGCTAAAGGCCTAAAAAAAATCCAAAAGACCAATCTATTACTATTTCTAGACCTTTGCTTCTCAACAAGTCAGTCTACCACCTTTCTGATCTACACATTAACGCTACATGAGCTCTAATTTAAATCTGATAGATTTTAAAAACAATGGATTTTTACCATTTAGTGCACTGAGTTACCAAATAAAAAATTAGTATCTAGAGAGCAGGAGTTTAGTTTTTCCCTGAGGTCTTACAAATTTTGATAGCCTGTCCTTTTACTGATAAGCATATTTTATTTTTTTTCACCTGAAGATAAATGTGAATTATTTTCCGATGTAGTCACATTAATAAATGCTAAATCATGTTTCAGGAAGAAAATATGTTGCCAATAAAACAAACAAGCAAAAACCAAATGGCACACATATAATGGCAGGATTTATTTCTATGCAGAAATCACATTATGGGACCACATATTTTCCAGATCCAAAGTAGAATGACAGAGCAGATGTACCTCTTCTGTTCCTTTTATTTCATTATTTCTTAAACATTAATGTGTTACCTGAGGATCTCATTGAAATTCAGATTTGGGTTCAGTAAGACAGGTGTTGGGCTTAAGACTGGGCACTTCCAAAATGCTTCCTGGTGAGCAGATGTTACTGGTCTTTTGATCTGATGCCACTTTGAGTAGCAAGACTCCATAATACATGTGTTTCCAGCAGAGAAGTGTTTCCATTGCTTGTAGTGGCTTCTTTTCTGGGAATACTTTTGGAATCTATCAGGTTTACTTTCTGTACCCTCTGTTTACTAGTGATATTACCTGCATCTAAACCGTGGGCTAGTTAGCATCATATTCTTATGCAGCTCTTAAAACACATCAGATATCTTGACCCCAATCAAGACCTACTGATAGGAATCTCTGGCAGTGGAGTCCTCAAATCTGTATCTGTAAAACAACTACAAAAGTATTTACAACTTACACTAGTGTTTGAGATCCAAAAATACTAAAAGGTGTCTATCATAAGGGCAAGAATATTCATATGGCTGGGGGAAAATAAATAACCCTGCTGATTCTTTGATCTCTATTTATGCCTATTTTACTTATTTTAGTCTGTCTAATCCAATAACATATTTTCTTTCAAACTGGAAAGAACTGACCTCTTAACACAAGCAAAAGTCTCTCAAGCTGTATGTTATCCCACTTACTCTGCAAAATAGCTATTATATTTTGTTGATAACTGATTTCACTCTTATGCTGTTAGAAGCTCCTGAAACCATATATGAACTATTAATCATACCTGCCTTTTAACAACCACTCATTTACTCATTGGCAAATGGAAAAGGAAAGTGATTTCTCCACTCAGTCCCAAGGTAGTCCTCTCCAGTGTACCACTGTGACAAACCTGGTTGTTATACATAATGTATCTGCAGTAGTGTTTTGATTTGGGTATTTATAGTATTATAAAGCAAGCAAGCAAACAACAAACAAGCAAACAAAATCCTCAGGATGTATAGATTAGTTTCAAAGTATTGTATAATATTTCTCTCAGAAGAAAACTGTTAATGATGATGAATCATGTAACCTGATTATCAATGTAGAAAAAGATTCAATAGAAGTCTCCAAGCAGAATTATCTTGATTTAAATCTTCTTTTTGCTAAACTTGTAATCTTCAGCTGCATACCAATGCACGCTACATTTATGTTCAAAGTTTAAGTATCCCAATTATTTTAACAGTGATATTGTTTCTTGGTGGAAGGAGTAATATTTTATTTATTATTTTAATATTTTATGTTACAGATTATTTCAATACATAACCTGTTTTTATATGATGAAGGCATTAGATATATTGAAAGACATACATCCAGTGCTATTATATCATTTCTACTGAAAGATGGAGTATTAAGTTCTTGTCCTATTAAACTTAACATTGAATTAAAGTGGATTGGTAAATGCCTTACAGTCTCTTGCACTGAGTTCTAATATGCTAGTGTCACTTTTAAAGCAGGTGGCTGTTACTCTCACTCTGAGCCCAGAAATGACAGCTGTAATTAAGAACTTATTTGGAATACATTTGTCAGTTTATTCATGGCAAGTGATGTTGTTCACGACGTATATGTTAAAATAAAAATAAAATTATAATTTCCAGTCTTATTTCAATAAATATTTAAATTAATAAACATCTAGTAAATTTTTCAAATTAACCTTCATTATCATAATGTAATATCTATTGAGTGCTTACTATGTACTAGGCATTGTTCCAAGAAACTTTAATGGACTGACTCACTTAGTTTTCACAATTCTAGGAAATATACTACTAAAAATCCCATTTGGCAGATGAGGCAATTGACACACAGAGAAGTTAATTTACTGAGCTGAGATCATAAAATTATCAAATTTTAAGAATCAGAAATTCAGAAGACTTTCTAAGCTTCCAAATCAATGTTATTTATCACTGTCTTCCATGAGCCTCATATTTGTGGCGAAAAAAGTCATGGCACTGCACTGAAATCATAATGAGTTTTTTTTTGTTTCCCTTGTTTCCTCATTTGCAAGAGGTCAATGTCTAAACCATCCAGAACTGATTGTTTTTAATTTTTTAAACAAATTTCAGGGCTGAGACATAGTTCCTTTGGCTATGGAACTAGGCCAAAGGAACTAAGCCAGTAAATATAGAATTTAAGAAAATGTTTTTATTTTTGAATGGTATGTAGAGGCAGTTGGAAAATATTTTTAAGATATTGATACTATTCATGGTTAATAAAAACAAAGGCAGAATCCTTCAGTCTTATCCTGTTGTATATGATGGCTATAGCCAAATATAATTTACAAGAATACCTTTAGATTTTTGCATGGCCTAGTGTTTCAAGGACAAAAGTTTCAACTATATTAATATTATTTTGTAGACTGAAATGGTTCCATGGTCAAAAACAGTGATGAAACATTGGGATACATAAATTTATAAATCCGCATTTACTGAAAATCTTTTTGGAATTTTTTTTTTTAACATCTTTACTGGAGTATAATTACGGTGTTGTGTTAGTTTCTGCTGTAAAAAAAAGTGAATCAGCTATACGTACACATATATTCCCATATTGCCTCTCTCTTGCGTCTCCCTGCCACCCTCCTTATCCCACCCCTCTAGGTGGTCAAAAAGCACTGAGTTGATCTCCCTGTGCTATGCAGCTGTTTCCCACTAGCTATCTATTTTATATTTAGTAGTGTATATATGTCAATGTCACTCTCTCACTTCGTCCCAGCTTACACTTCCCCCTCCCCATGTCCTTAATTCCACTCTCTACGTCTGCGTCTTTATTCTTGTACTGCCCCTAGGTTCTTCAGAACAATTTTTTTTTTTTTTTTTAGATTCCATATTTATGTGTTAGCATACGGTATTTGGTTTTCTCTTTCTGACTTACTTCACTCTGTATGACAGACTCTAGGTCCATCCACCTCACTACAAATAACTCAATTTCGTTTCTTTTTATGGCTGAGTAATATTCCATTGTATATATGTGCCACATCTTCTTTATCCATTCATCTGTCGATGGACACTTCGGTTGTTTCCATGTCCTGGCTATTGTAAACAGTGCTGCAATGAACATTGTGTCACATGACTCTTTTTGAATTATGATTTTCTCATGGTATATGCAAGTAGTGGGATTGCTGGGTCATATGGTAGTTCTACTTTTAGTTTTTTAAGGAACCTCCATACCGTTCTCCATAGTGGCTGTATCAATTTACATTCCCACCAACAGTGCAAGAGGGTTCCTTTTCTCCACACCCTCTCCAGCATTTATTGTTTGTAGATTTTTTGATGATGGCCATTCTGAATGGTGTGAGGTGATACCTCATTGTAGTTTTGATTGGCATTTCTCTAATGATTAGTCATGTTGAGCATCCTTTCAAGTGTCTGATGGCAATCTGTATATCTTGTTTGGAGAAATGTCTATTTAGGTCTTCTGCCCAATTTTGGATTGGATTTTTTTTTTTTTTTTAATATTGAGCTGCATGAGCTGCTTGTATATTTTAGAGATTAATCCTTTGTCAGTTGCTTCGTTTGCAAATATTTTCTCCCACTTTGAGGGCTGTTTTTTCGTCTTGTTCATGGTTTCCTTTGGTGTGCAAAAGCTTTTAATTTTCATTAGGTCCCATTTGTTTATTTTTGTTTTTATTTCCATTTCTCTAGAAGTGGGTCAAAAAGGATCTTGCTGTGATTCATGTCATAGAGTGTTCTGCCTATGTTCTCTTCTAAGAGTTTTATAGTGTCTGGCTTTGCAATTAGGTCTTTAATCCATTTTGAGTTTATTTTTGTGTATGGTGTTAGGGAGTGTTCTAACTTCATTTCTTTACATGTAGCTGTCCAATTTTCCCAGCACCAGTTACTGAAGAGGCAGACTTTCCTCCATTGTATATTCTTGCTTCCTTTATCAAAAATAAGGTGACCATATGTGCATGAGTTTATCTCTGGGCTTTCTATCCTGTTCCATTGATCTATAGTTCTGTTTTTGTGCCATTACCATACTGTCTTGATTACTGTAGCTTTGTAGTATAGCCTGAAGTGAGGAAGCCTGATTCCTCCATCTTCGTTTTTCTTTCTCAAGATTGCTTTGGCTATTCGGGGTCTTTTGTGTTTCCATACAAATTGTGAAATTTTTTGTTCTTGTCTGTGAAATATGCCATTGGTAGTTTCATAGGGATTGCACTGAATCTGTAGAATGCTTTGGGTAGTATAGTCATTTTCACAATGTTGATTCTTCCAATCCAAGAACGTGGTATATCTCTCCATCTGTTTGTATCATCTTTGATTTCTTTCATCAGTGTCTTATAATTTTCTGCATACAGGTCTTTTGTCTCCTTAGGTAGGTTTACTCCTAGGTATTTTATTCTTTTGTTGCAGTGGTAAATGGGAGTGTTTCTATAATTTCTCTTTCAGATTTTTCATCATTAGTGTATAGGAATGTAAGAGATTTCTGTCCATTAATTTTGTATCCTGCTACTTTACCAAATTCATTGATTAGTTTTAGTAGTTTTCTGGTAGCATTTTAGGATTCTCTATGTATGGTATCATGTCATCTGCAAACAGTGACAGTTTTACTTCTTTTTTTCCAATAAGGATTCCTTTTATTTCTTTTTCTTCTCTGATTGCTGTGGCCAAAACTTCCAAAACTATGTTGAATAATACTGATCAGAATGGGCAACCTTGTCTTATTCCTCATCTTAGTGGAAATGGTTTCAGTTTTTCACCATTGAGAACGATGTTGGCTGTGGGTTTGTCATATATGTCCTTTATTATGTTGAGGTAAGTTCCCTCTACGCCTACTTTCTAGAGAGCTTTTATCATAAATGGCTGTTGAATTTTGTCAAAAGCTTTTGCTGCATCTATTGATATTATCATATGGTTTTTATCCTTCAGTTTGTTAATATGGTGTATCACATTGATTGATTTGCATATATTGAAGAATCCTTGCATTCCTGGGATAAATCCCACTTGATCATGGTGCATGATCCTTTTAATGGATTCTGTTTGCTAGTATTATTTTGAGGATTTTAGCATCTATATTCATCAGTGATATTGGCCTGTAGTTTTCTTTTTTTGTGACTTTTTTTCTGGTTTTGGTATCAGGGTGATTGTGGCCTTGTACAATGAGTTTGGGAGTGTTCCTCCCTCTGCTGTATTTTGGAAGAGTTTGAGAAGGATAGGTGTTAGCTCTTCTCTAAATGTTTGATAGAAATTGCCTGTGAAGCCATCTGGTCTGGGGCTTTTGTTTGTTGGAAGGGTTTTAATCACAGTTTCAATTTCACTGCTTGTGACTGGTCTGTTTATATTTTCTATTTCTTCCTGGTTCAGTCTTGGAAGGTTGTGGTTTTCTAATGATTTGTCCATTTCTTCCAGGTTGTCCAAACTTTATACCCATGGAAAAACAACAACTCCCCATTTCACCCAACACCTTATCACCACCAACCAGTACTGTATTCTCTGCTTCTATGAGTTTGACTATTTTAGATTCCCAAGTAAGTGGAATCAATGGGTTTATATCCAAAAGAATATTGGAATAAGTATTTTGGAATCAGTTTTCTATTTTGCAAAACTGATGTTATAAATAATGGATCTATAGATGCTCTTTTGCTTTGTTTAACTTGTTTTGTATTTCTTTTGATGCTGTTCAGATAAAGGAACTTTAATCCCATTCTTTTCATTCACAGTAAGTCATTTATAGACTTTGACAGTATTCTTATTGATTTCACTATTTCCCCCAACAAATAAAACAGTTTGAAATGTAGCCCTAAGAGCAAAATAAAGTAGTATGCTAAGCCACTAGCAGTCATGACCAGGGTAGGCTTTGATTTCACATCAATTTTCCTTCACCACAAATGTAATTTGGGGATAAATATTGCTATGAAAATTCAGTGAACGATTTTACAGTGCTTGCAACATGGCAAGTGAATATACTTTGTGCCCAACACAATTTAATTTGCTAGTGGTCATTTCATTTTTAACAGCTTCTCTAGAATTGAATATATATGAGTGCCTGCCCTCCACACCACAAACCTTTGAAATGATCATTTGGAAATTATTGAGCTTTCTCTCTCCTAAAAATGGCTTGTACCTTTCATTTATGTGTATTTACCTCTTTGTACTTTTCATTTTCTCAAATACTATCATCCCTTAGTATTCAGCTCAAAGCCCCTAAAGACTTCCTTTACATGATCTTTAATTTACCTAAAAATAGTGGAGAAAAAAAAAGTGACATATACACTTTTGGGGTGACTATTTTCCTAATGAGGGTTAACTACTAATAAAGAGATAAGTTACATAAATTATGATTCACAAAGAAACATTTTGGAAGTGTGAGAGTTATTAGGGCGGCATTTGATTTTCATTGTGCATTTCATAGTTTATTCAACCAATACACAATTTTAGGACATTTCAGTTCTTTCTAGTCATTTATAATTAAAAATAATATTTTATGCATATGTAAGTTTACATATTTACTGGTTCATAATTGAGATGCAATGCTAGAAGATAATTGGTGAGTCAAAGTTTTAGTTTACATGTAGTTTTGTTAGATATTGCTGTTTTTGTCTCCATTACAGAGGCACCCATTTGCATACAGTCTAAGAGTGTATGAATCCTAGCAGCCTCAAAATGGTATATGTTGTTAAACTTTGGGATATTTTCAAATCTTTTAGTTTATAAAGCTAAACCAAAAATGAGATCTCAGTTTCATTTTAAATTTAAATTACATTTACACTTATATGAATGAGACTGAATATTTTTCATAAGTTTAAGAGACATGTAACCACATTAATTTCATTTTCTGTGAACTGTGCTAATTTGTCTGTTCTTCCATAAGTTTTTTGCTCTTTTTAATTGACTTGGAGCACTCTCTACACTAGATCTACTTGACTCTCACCTATGATATAATTTGCAAAGGTAAACACATACGTACTTACGTACACAATATATATGACCGTCCAACACATTTTTAATGCACTCAAATTTATCCCCTCAAACTTATTCCCTCAAGATTTTGAGTCATTGTTACAAAACTAGTCTCTCCCCCCAAAATATAAAGGAGAAGTTTTCTGTAAGAAATTATTTGGTTTCATTGGTTACTTTTAAATTTAGAATCTACCATGGTGAATGATGAGATATGTGGATCTAGCAAATTAGCACAAATGTCCAGAAATTAAACAGAAAATAATGTAAACAAATTAACTTCCTCTCCATCCTCCCTCTCTTTTTCCAGTTTTTCTCTTCCTGTTTCTGTTACATCATTCTTTCCTTTCTATGCTTCTTGCTATTTCCCATTTTGTTTCTGAAAGTATCTATGGTAACAAAAAAGAATACTGTAAAACATAATAGCTGAAACAAAAACTAAGGCAAAAGAAGAAATTTAAAAAGCTTTATAAATATATTGAATTAGAAAATATTGGACAGAAATCTCATGTGACTGTTTAGATAATCACTTAATCAAAGTCACTTAACTCATCAGTGATAAAACAGAATCTGAACCCAGTTAACTATACAACCTAATCCAAAAATGTATGACTTAGGTCAATGCTAACACAAAAATAATATATTCCTGACAGATAAAAGTATGTTGTATGCTGAAAGGTCATATTACAAAGAGCAGCCCTATGCAATTTGAAAATCTTCCCATTACATTAATTTTTCTTTTGTAAAGATATATATTTGATCAGGGTTAGACCTGAATATATTTTACTCTACAGATATCTTCTCAGTAAAACAATCAAAAAGAGATTATCTTTCAATTTAGAAGTCTATTTTAGATTTGTATTTCTAATTAACACATAACAAAATTGAGTCAAGAATGAAACAGGCCAAGGTATATTCATTGTATTTGTTTATTTTTAATACTATTTTGTTGATGAGAAAACAAAGAGAGGTTATGGCTAATGATAAAGAGGATTTGTTGTTAAAAGAAAATCTTCATGTGAGGAGCAACAGAAAGAAGAAAAAAGAAAACAATGTAAAAATTATTTTAAGTAGTTCTTTGTTGCTAGAAAGATAGCTTTCCTAATTTGTTTTTTCAGTAGATCAATCATTTAAAAATTTCATTAGATACTTAAAGAGCTATCAGCCTTTACAGTTTATTACAACAAAATCAGGTTCACAGGATAGCACTTAATCAGAAGGTCCTGTTCATAGTTCATAACATCACATCAGGGCCAAATTATCAAACTGGTGCAAAGATGAATTAAAATAGAAATGACTTTTATAAAGTAAAAAATGCTACCTCATTAATCAAGACAAATTAATTTGATTTTAATCTTTCCAAATGCATATGATTAAGGAGTCATAAAATATCTAAAGATATAAACATTTGTATAAATTGTTTCCTATGTAAAAAATAACAAATTGGAAAAAAAATATTTTTATAGCAATCAAAGAAGTTGCTTCCTATGGTTTTGTAGTGTTAGATAAAATTATTTCTCTGGTAAATTTTAATAGGCAATATTTATGAGAGAATACTTTACAGATCTAAAAAATTAAGTCACTTAATATTTAAGTTAATTTTTAAACCTGTAGATTCCTTTAACATGAAATAGAACATACCCCTATGCTGGTACATTATGGAATTATATATAATTACATATTATATATATATATTTAAATTACATTTATCATATATACTGTGAGCAAACATGTACAAGTATAAATGTATATTTTTATATTTTAAGAAAATATAATTTTTCTATATTTTTAATCTTTTGAATTATTTTTGTTGGTTTTGCCATGAAAATATTTTGAACATGGTTTTTAGTGTTTTGCTAGAAATTATATATATTTATATACATATATACATGTATATAAATATGCATATATATATATGTCCATGTATGTATGTATGTACATTGATTAATGGTTTCTTTTTGGCTTATGAAATTAAACACATCCTCAGAAAATCGTTCCCACTAATACAGTACATCAAAACCCTCACATATTTTCTACTAACCCTTCTGGGATTTTATATTTAATGTTCAAAACTTCTATCTTTTCTGAATTTATTTATCTAAGAAGTAAGGTAGACATCACCTTTCCTTTTTTTTTTCCCCCAAGTGGGAAAATGCTACTAAGTTTTCCAAATGCTACTGGAAAATGAATCATTTACTTATTGATATAAAATGATACAAGACAAGGCTTCCCTGGTGGCGCAGTGGTTGAGAATCTGCCTGCCAATGCAGGGGACACGGGTTCGAGCCCTGGTCTGGGAAGATCCCACATGCCACGGAGCAACTGGGCCCGTGAGCCACAATTACTGAGCCTGCGCGTCTGGAGCCTGTGCTCCGCAACAAGAGAGGCCGCGATGGTGAGAGGCCCGCGCACCGCGATGAAGAGTGGTCCCCACTTGCCGCAACTAGAGAAAGCCCTCGCACAGAGACAAAGACCCAACACAGTCATAAATAAATAAATAAGTAAATAAATAAATAAATGATACAAGACAAAACAATATATAATACAAGATAATATAATAATGTCTATTATTTCATTGATTGGTTTCTGTCTTCTTGGGCTACTACCACATGGCTTTAATTCATTTACATGGAAATAATTATATATTAGGTCTAGTCACCCTTCACTAATTCAATTTTTCAGAATTTTCATGGACAATTTTCCCAAAATTTTTATATCAAGTCTAGAATCAATGTATCTAGTTCTCAAAGTGAACAAACACCAAAAAACCTAATCCTATTGGTATTTTTATTAAGATTGTATAGAAATCATTTATGGAAGGTTGACATCTTCATGGTAGCAATGTTTATTTGCAAGTAAAACAAATCATGCCTTTGATATTTAATATTCTTATTCTTCTGCCTACAATAGTAATTTTATCTCTTATTTTCTAATTCCCCTATTTAAAAACTTTTAAAAAAATTCAACATCTATAATTTCAATCATAAGGTTATATCCTTTTTGCCAATTACGATTCCTAGTCATTTTGTTCCTGGTATAAATCCAGATCATATGACTTACTGGATTTTAATGACTTACTGGATTCTTACTGCTAAAAATTCACTTAGATTTTTAAAAATTATTACATGTGATTTGGTCAGAGGGTTATTTTTCATGACATCTGAGTAGGGTCAGGTTTCTATATCTTTAAAAAAGGGTTTTATTATGGGGTTTTTTTCTTGCTTTTGTATGATCTGGAATATTTTAAATAGCCTTGGAATTTGTTTGCAATTCTATGGTTTTCCATGGTCATGATGCTTTATTATAGCAGTAGGGATAGCTGACTCTATCTATCTATCTATCTATCTATCTATCTATCTATCTATCTTAGAGATTGCTTCCAGGAAATTGGCTCACACTGTTGTGAAAGCAGTAGGCTGAAATCACATTGCTTATTCATTTATTTCCCTGATTTCATGGCAATATGTTGGGTCATAATTTTTATCTGCTCAGGGGCAGCATTATTTTTCAATGAGTGATCATAATCTGCCATTTTATTTTTTCTTCTTATAGATATCTTGTTGCATCCTTTTATTCTTATTTACCTTAATTTGGAGTGACTAAGGTAATGTTTTTTTTCTTGCCAAGCCACTTGTAGAATGTCTAAAGTGAATAAAGGAACCAACACAATGTCTTGCTGGAAAAATTCTGCCTGTTCTCATTTAAGCTCCTCAACAAACAGACGTGTGTGTGTGTGTGTGTGTGTGTGTGTGTGTGTGTTTACTTTTACTCCTCAGCCAACAGGGGTTAGTAGTTGACTGGTTACTTTAAAAGTAATCTCAATCTCTCTCTATATCTCTCTCTTCCTCTCTCCCCACCCTGCCCCTGCTTATCTTTATTCAGGTTCATGGACAGATTGCTTCTGACAAAGATGGGATGTCTATTCTTCCTCTTTTGATGTGTCTTCTATTCTACTCCTTAGTGACAGGGTCCAAGAGAATCCTGATGCCAACTTGTGTACCCCTTTCCTGTGGTTCCAAATAAGAGATTGTTGGATTTTCCCCCTACTTAGTGTGGCACCTACTTTGTAGAACTGAGCTCTACTGGCTTTGCTTAAGATTTGCAAAGCAGATGTCCTCTCTAGGCATTTTTTTTGTTACCCTGGTTTGATCTTAACTGCATTTGGTAGCCCTTTTTGATATATCATGGTTTACATTATCATTGAAGATAGAGATTAAGTTTGCATTTCTCACCAAACTTGCTATTTAGGGATAATATACAAAAGAGGAAGGGAAGTGCTTCTTAACTCTACCTCCATAGAATTGGAAGTTATTCTTATTTGCTTAGATATTCTTTTCATTCATTCACTTATTGCATTACTTAAGTATTTATTAGAAATACTATTTTTAGTTAAAATGTTAACATTTGATTTTGTGGAGAATAGTAGATGATAATTGTGAAGGTTAATTTTACGTGTCAACTTGGGTAGGTCATGGTACTCAGATATTTGGTCAAATGCTAGTCCAGATGTTGCTGTGAAGGTATTTTTAGATGAGATTAATATTTGAATTAGTAGATTCTGAGTAAAGCAGATTACCCTCCATGATGTGGGTGGGCCTTATCCAATCAGTTGAAGGTTCGAAGGCTTTAAGAAGAAAAAGACTGACTCCCCAGAGAAGAGAATTCTACTTGCAGTCTGCTTCAGACTTGAGCTACAGCAGCAACTCTTTCCTGTGTCTCCATCCTGCTCGCTTCCACAATAATGTGAGGCAAATCCTTGAAATGAATCTCTCTCTCTCACACACACACACCCTACTGCTTCCATTTCTCTGGTGAACCCTGATGGACACAGTGCCTAAAATGAAGCCTATGCACTCTAGATCACTGCCTAATAGGAGAAAATAACACCTCTTTGCAAAAGATTTTAATACAAAATACTATAATATCATTATGTTTTTCATTTTTATAAAGGCATCATATGGATTCTAATGTCATGAGTTATATGGAAACTAAGAGGTAGAAAACAATAAATCTTGGAAATTATCAAAAACTTTAAGGAGGATTTTGTAGATTGTGAAAATGGCCACAAATCTTAACTTCTCCTTCTGTGCATGCCCTTTTATTACATGTGATTTTGCAACACCTTTCTCTACCCCTTAAATTTGGCCAATCAAATGTGGCAGAAGCAATACTATTCTGATCTTGAGTACAGAATTCAAGATATCTTGCATACTATCATACTCTTTCTTGATTTCAAGCCAAACTACCTTGTGAACAAGTCTGGCTAGCCTGCCAGATGATGAGGCTTCATCCTAATCTTAAACCTGCTACCCACAGATTTAGTGAGCCAACTGCCCTAAAACAGCACAGCTTTGTTATCCTGCAGCTGACTGTAGCCACACAAAGACACCAGTTGGTATCAGCCAAGTGTGATCCAGGTTAACAAAACCATCCAGCTGAACCCAGCCTAACAGCCAACCATCAGCATGTGAGGTAAATTAATGGTTGATATTTTAACTCTAACTTTTGGGGTGATTTATTACACCATTAGATACTTGATAGTAGAGGACATGACATTTGAACTTATTTAATTAGTAATGTTTGGAAATGTGATTCTGATGGGCATAACATGTTCGGTAATTATTTATGAGGTTGTAAATTATGTAAGATTCTTTTAAAATGAACTTCACATATAATACTATCATGCTTTATTTTTTCTGTTTGCATTTAAACTTCTTAACGTCTCATCAGAAATCTTAGTTTTCTCTTTGACGGAAAGTTAAGGCATTTAAAGTGAAAAATCATAGTGTCTAGCTCAGGGGCTAATACGTAATAGACACTTAAGGAAGAATTCCTGCCTTTAACCAGCTCCAGGAAGGATGCTTTTTCTCAACTGTGAAACCTATTACTAAAGCAACGTTATTCATTTTTCTAGTTAATGTTCTTCTCTGATTTAATTATTTTATTAATTCAGGTTAATAGTTATTTGATTCAGAAACTGTCCAGAGATTGGTATATTTGCATGGATTCTAACCCCTGACAAAATAAAATAAAATTAAAGCCAATTTTTCTTCTGATTAAACACTAAGAATTAGTAAAGCTACTGCTTTCTCAGCTGATTCATTAATTGACTTCAGTTAGAAGTTTTGCCAAGAGGAGTAATGACTGCACAATTGACCTCAAAGTGATTAATCCATGGAAGGGTACGAAAGCAAAGGCAAAGAAGACAAAGGAATAAAAGTAAAGTCTTTGTTTCTTTACTTTTCACTGTCTACTTGAGGTTAGTCAGACAATGCAAATGTTGCACTTTTCATATATAAAACAAAATCTCATCTCAGAAACAAAATTTTTTAAAGTAAGCAAATTGTCAAGAAGATGAATGAAATAAAATCTGATTTTCATGTTTTTAAAAATTTGTTAAGTGGAAAATACACATACATACATAAAAAGAAATAAGGAAAAAAGATAAAGTTACAAATTAAGTACATCCATCAAGTAAAATTGTCTCTTCAAAAATATTTCTATTCCATATTTAAGTTTTCTTACTAACTTGTTAAATATGGTTACTTCTCTGAAGCACAGTAGATTATTACACAAGATGTAATCCTACACAGGATCAACATTGCTTAATCAACTTATTTAGTCAGTTAATCATTAATCATTTTCTCCCTGAAACCAAGTCTTTGTCAGAGTTAAGACTTGGGCATATAAAAGTGAATGAAATATAGTCATAACTGCCCTTTAGGAATTCAGTCATGAGATGCAGACAAAGAGATGAAACATCAATTACAATAGTTGTTATAAGTGCTACAATGGGTCACTTAGGAGATATCTGATTGTATGAAAACTCCAAATTTTTTTAATAAAATATTATCAAAAGTTTTACAGGTCAAAAATTGCTTAGTAACGGTTTCATATTTGGATAGATATTCACCATTTGAAAAATGGAGAATAGCATTTGATAAAATATGCTTTGTATACACAAAAACATGGATTAAATACATCATGGCGTATTCTGAAAATTAAATCCAGTAGTAGTAGGAGCACAGTGAGAAGGGTTAGAAATTGTTTATGATAATTTTAAAGATTCAGGTACAAGACAAGTGATGGAAGGTTTCTTCCCTTCCTGCCCCATTGGCATAAGATGTTGACACCACCATATGAGCAAGAGACGTCAGTGAAGATTTGTACGTAAGGAACTATCACAATCTGATTCCACATTAGAAAACTCACAGTGTTTCCTGATGATATGTGACATTTGTAAGAAGTCATTACAACTTTTTATACATATAGATTGGCTTACGTATTTGACTTTAAATAAACTGCATAGAAAGTGAGTCTTCATTTTTCCCATGTCATTTTATAAATGAGTTTTACCAAGAGAGACATAAATAAAATAATTATTTAATAAGTTATACTAAAATAAATACAAAATAATAAAGTAATTGTGAACACAGCACAAATATTATATGACAAAGAAACAGCTCTCTCGTATGCATGCCTTAGTTTTAGAGCAGTTTGAAACTGTGATAATTTCAACACTTGTTTATCAGAATGAAAATATTTAGACCAAAACAAACAAACATGCTTAAGAAGAAAATGAACTCAAGTGAAGTAAAAAGGAAGAATATACAGTTGCTTTCTTTGCATTTGAGTTTCAAGTTCTAGTCTGTTTTGTTGTAAATCTGGGTAGTGGAAAGCATGAAATCTTGTTTTAGTGCTAGGTGAGAAGAAAAAGAAAAACCAGGATGTGGAAAGTGCACCAAATCCTCATATTCCAAATTATAGATTGTATTTAAATTGGGGAACATCACATAAAAGAACAGCAATGTACTGGAGGGATAAAAAGGAGACAGAAGCAGCAATTTTCTTGTAGAAAAATCATATAGAATTATTTTACTTTAAAAAAGTTTGCAAATGTAAATTTGCTCACAAAAGGTACAAAATATTTAACGGGATAAATAGGACAATTTACAAACATTCTAACCTGAACTACTTCAAAAAGTCTTCTAATTGTTTTTTCCTGCTTCCATATTTCTCCCCTTCTAACCATATCCACACAGTAACCAGGGAGCTCTTTGTACAACAAATCAAACCCTATTTCCTTCTTGCTTAACATCAAATGGCTACTCACTGCACCAACAACACAATTCCATCTTGTTGCCATGTCTCTCAGCCATGCGTTGTCTGCCTACCTCTGTCTTCATCTCATAACCTTCCTAGAGATCATTATTCTTCAGCCATATCAGCTATCTTCCTGTTTCTCAAACAAGCGTAGTCTCTTTTCACCTGAAGTAATTTGTGCTTGCATTTTGCTAAAACTTGCATATTTCTCATTCCTTCTCATAAATTTGATGCCAATGCTCTTTGCTCAAAAAATGCCCAAGCTTGCAGAAATGTCTAACTATTCACAGAGCATTGTCCCCTAATATCACTCATCTATAAAACTAGAGTAATAATTGTTTGGATTAAGGAACATAATATACATATACATGTATATACATATAATATGCTGTTGGTTTGAAACCTCGGGAGTTTCCCAGGTGTGATCTGAAACTGACCCCTGTACACGGAGAGCAAGGAGAGACAGAGAAAGAGGCAAACCACTCCTGATTGGTAGGTTGCAGGGTTACGAAGCAAGGGGTCTGATTGACAAAGGCTTGTCTTGGACGGCCACAAGATGAGTAGATCTCCGCAACTGTCCAACAGAATCAAGGCTGCATCCTTGAAAACAACTCCCTCTGTGGGACTGGTGGGCAGAACGTACATTTCAAGGACAGGGGAGGGGGGAGAGGAGCCTCCGATTGCCCAGTCCAGCTCAAGGGTCAACCTGTGGTCACATCCTCTCCATAACTTCCTTCAACACCTCACCCCTCCTGACTGGATCTTCCAATGTTATATGTTCCGCCTCTTCCACAGTGTGCCCTGAGAGGCCAATAAGGGGTTTCACTAGCATAGAGGTGGCTCATTTGACAGCTATCTAGCCACAATGGAGGCAGATGCCATAGCAACAATATAGGCACATGTAAGAGAAACACAGGTTAAGATAATGATTCCCAAAATAAGTAACAGTTTTTTCCAACAGGAGCCCTATGATTCAAACCATTGATTTGTTAAGTCCCCTAGGCTCAGGACAAGATCACTAAGGGTGTTCACTTGTGTCCTCAAGTGATTTAATAAAGATAATACAGCAACTCATCCAGTATGAACACATAACATTCTGTTTGGATAATGGCTTAGTTGCCTTCTTGTGAAGCAGAAATCCTATTTTGGAGGACAACTTTTCTCATTAGAGATATTTTAGTGCTCAATAAGGACAGGCTTTGTTGGCTATCATTTAAGGCTTGTTGGATGAATTTAGTAAGGGCTTCTATATGTGCTATAATGTCCTCCAGGCCAATGGAGGGGACAAAAACAGCAGACAAATCAGTGTACCAGTGTTAAAGAGAATGTGCCTATCCTATAACCAGACACCACAGGAGCAGCAGCCAAAGTCTAAGGTCTAAGGTCAAAATGACAGGTATTTAGTAGGGATCATATGGGAAGGTCAACTTCTTCTGTAAGAATTACACATGTGGCCTGATCCTTAGATGTTGATGTGGCTATAGCTTTAGGATCTTGACCTGATTTTGCATAACATGCATGTTGGCCAGGGGAGGCAGCACTGTCAGGGGTGAGTAGGTGGACTGGGGGTGGCATATGTGAGATCAGAAGTCCCACTTTCCAGCTCTACCCACCACCAGTCCCTCCCATCAGGCCTCTTAGATAGCCTCATCCACCAGAGGGCACACAGCAGAAGCAAGAAGAACTACAATCCTGCAGCCTGTGGAACAAAAACCACATTCACAGAAAGATAGACAAGATGAAAAGGCAGAGGGCTATATACCAGATGAAGGAACAAGATAAAACCCGAGAAAAGCAACTAAATGAAGTGGAGATAGGCAGCCTTCCAGAAAAAGAATTCAGAATAATGATAGTGAAGATGATCCAGGACCTCAGAAAAACAATGGAGGCAAAGATCGAGAAGATGCAAGAAATGTTTAACAAAGACCTAGAAGAATTAAAGAACAAACAAACAGAGATGACCAATACAATAACTGAAATGAAAACTACACTAGAAGGAATCAATAGCAGAATAACTGAGGCAGAAGAACGGATAAGTGACCTGGAAGACAGAATGGTGGAATTCACTGCTGCAGAACAGAAAAAAGAAAAAAGAATGAGAAGAAATGAAGACAGGCTAAGATACCTCTGGGATAACATTAAATGCAACAACATTCGCATTATAGGGGTCCCAGAAGGAGAAGAGAGAGAGCAAGGACCAGAGAAAATATTTGAAGAGATTATAGTTGAAAACTTCCCTAACATGGGAAAGGAAATAGCCGCCCAAGCCCAGGAAGCGCAGTGAGTCCCATACAGGATAAACCCAAGGAGAAACACGCCGAGACACACAGTAATCAAATTTGCAAAAATTAAAGACAAAGAAAAATTATTGAAAGCAGCAAGGTAAAAATGACAAATAAAATACAAGGGAACTCCCATAAGGTTAACAGCTGATTTCTCAGCAGAAACTCTGCAAGCCAGAAGGGAGTGGCATGATATACTTAAAGTGATGCAAGGGAAGAACCTACAACCAAGATTACTCTACCCGGCAAGGATCTCATTCAGATTTGATGGAGAAATCAAAAGCTTTACAGACAAGCAAAAGCTAAGTGAATTCAACACCACCAAACCAGCTCTACAACAAATGCTAAAGGAATGTCTCTAAGTGGGAAACACAAGAGAAGAAAAGGACCTACAAAAACAAACCCAAAACAATTAAGAAAATGGTCATAGAAACATACATGTTGATAATTACCTTAAACGTGAATGGATTAAATGCTCCAAACAAAAGACACAGGCTTGCTGAATGGATACAAAAACAATACCCATATATATGCTGTCTACAAGAGACCCACTTCAGACCTAGGGACACATAGAGACTGAAAGTGAGGGGATGGAAAAAGATATTCCATGCAAATGGCAATCAAAAGAAAGCCGGAGTAGATATACTCATATCAGATAAAATAGACTTTAAAATAAAGAATGTTATAAGAGACAAGGAAGGACACTACATAATGATCAAGGGGTCAATCCAAGAAAAAGATATAACAATTATAAATATATATGCACCCAACATAGGAGCACCTCAATACATAAGGCAACTGCTAACAGCTATAAAAGAGGAAATTGACAGTAACACAATAATAGTGGGGAACTTTAACCTCTCACTTACACCAATGGACAGATCATCCAAAATGAAAATAAATAAGGAAACAGAAGCTTTAAATGACACAATAGACCAGATAGATTTAATTGATATTTATAGGACATTCCACCCAAAAACAGCAGATTACACTTTCTTCTCAAGTGCACACGGAACACTCTCCAGGATAGATCACATCTTGGGTCACAAATCAAGCCTCAGTAAATTTAAGAAAACTGAAATCATATCAAGCATCTTTTCTGATCACAACGCTATGAGATTAGAAATGAATTACAGGGAAAAAAACGTAAAAAACACAAACACATGGAGGCTAAACAATACATTACTAAATAACCAAGAGATCACTGAAGAAATCAAAGAGGAAATCAAAAAATACCTAGACACAAATGACAATGAAAACACGATGATCCAAAACCTATGGGATGCAGCAAAAGCAGTTCTAAGAGGGGAGTTTATAGCTAATACAAGCCTACCTCAAGAAACAAGAAAAATCGCAAATAAACACTCTAACCTTACACCTGAAGGAACCAGAGAAAGAAGAGCAAACAAAACCCAAAGTCAGCAGAAGGAAGGAAATCATAAAGATCAGAGCAGAAATAAATGAAATAGAAACAAAAAAAACAATAGCAAAGATCAACAAAACCAAAAACTGTTTCTTTGAGAAGATAAACAAAATTGATAAACCATTAGCCAGACTCATCAAGAAAAAGAGGGAGATGACTCAAATCAATAAAATTAGAAATGAAAAAGGAGAAGTTACAACAGACACTGCAGAAATACAACGCATCCTAAGAGACTACTACAAGCAACTCTATGCCAATAAAATGGACAACCTGGAAGAAATGGACAAATTATTAGAAAGGTATAACCTTCCAAGACTGAACCAGGAAGAAACAGAAAATATGAACAGACCAATCACAAGTAATGAAATTGAAACTGTGATTAAAAATCTTCCAACAAACAAAAGTCCAGCACCAGATGGCTTCAAAGGTGAATTCTATCAGACATTTAGAGAAGAGCTAACACTCATCCTTCTCAAATTCTTCCAAAAAATTGCAGAGGAAGGAACACTTCCAAACTCATTCTATGAGGCCACCATCACCCTGATACCAAAACCAGACAAAGATACTACAAAAAAAGAAAATTACAGACCAATATCAGTGATGAATATAGATGCAAAAATCCTCAACAAAATACTAGCAAACAGAATCCAACAACACATTAAAAGGATCATACACCATGATCAAGTGGGATTTATCCAAGGGATGCAAGGATTCTTCAATATACGCAAATCAATCAATGTGATACACCATATTAACAAACTGAAGAATAAAAACCATATGATCATCTCAGTAGAAGCAGAAAAAGCTTTTGAGAAAATTCAACACCCATTTATGATAAAAACTCTCCAGAAAGTGGGCATAGAGGGAACCTACCTCAACATAATAAAGGCCATATATGACAAACCCACAGCAAACATCATTCTCAATGGTGAAAAAATGAAAGCATTTCCTCTAAGATCAGGAACGAGACAAGGATGTCCACTCTCACCACTATTATTCAACATAGTTTTGGAAGTCCTAGCCACGGCAGTCAGAGAAGAAAAAAAAATAAAAGGAATACAAATTGGAAAAGAAGAAGTAAAACTGTCACTGTTTGCAGATGACATGATACTATACATAGAGAATCCTAAAAATGCCACCAGAAAACTACTAGAGCTAATCAATGAATTTGGTAAAGTTGCAGGATACAAGATAAATGCAGAGAAATCTCTTGCATTCCTATACACTAATAATGAAAAATCTGAAAGAGAAATTATGGAAACACTCCCATTTACCATTGCAACAAGAAGAATAAAATACTTAGGAATAAACCTACCTAGGGAGACAAAATACCTGTATGCAGAAAACTATAAGACACTGATGAAAGAAATTAAAGATGATACCAACAGATGGAGAGATATGCCATGTTCTTGGATTGGAAGAATCAATATCGTGAAAATGACTATACTACCCAAAGCAATCTACAGAATCAATGCAATCTGTATCAAATTACCAATGGCACTTTTTTACAGAACTAGAACAAATCATCTTAAAATTTGTATGGAGACACAAAAGACCCCGAATAGCCAAAGCAGTCTTGAGGGAAAAAAACAGAGCTGGAGGAATCAGACTCCCTGACTTCAGACTATACTACAAAGCTACAGTAATCAAGACAATATGGTACTGGCACAAAAACAGAAACATAGATCAATGGAACAAGATAGAAAGCCCAGAGATAAACCCACGCACCTATGGTCAACTAATATGGCAAAGGAGGCAAAGATATACAATGGAGAAAAGACAGTCTCTTCAATGAGTGGTGCTGGGAAAACTGGACAGCTACATGTAAAAGAATGGAATTAGAACATTCCCTAACACCATACACAAAAATGAACTCAAAATGGATTCAAGACCTAAATGTAAGACCGGACACTATAAAGCTCTTAGAGGAAAACATAGGAAGAACACTCTTTGACATAAATCACAGCAAGATCTTTTTTGATCCACCTCCTAGAGTAATGGAAATAAAAACAAAAATAAACAAATGGGACCTAATGAAACTTCAAAGCTTTTGCACAGCAAAGGAAACCATAAACAAGACGAAAAGACAACCCTCAGAATGGGAGAAAATTTTTGCAAATGAATCAACGGACAAAGGATTAATCTCTAAAATATACAAACAGCTCATTCAGCTCAATATTAAAGAAACAAACACCCCAATCCAAAAATGGGCAGAAGACCTAAATAGACATTTCTCCAAAGAAGACATACAGATGGCCAAGAAGCACATGAAAAGTTGCTCAACATCACTAATTATTAGAGAAATGCAAATCAAAGCTACAATGAGGTATCACCTCACACCAGTTAGAATGGGCATCATCAGAAAATCTACAAACAACAAATGCTGGAGAGGGTGTGGAGAAAAGGGAACCCTCTTGCACTGTTGGTGGGAATGTAAATTGATACAGCCACTATGGAGAACGGTATGGAGGTTCCTTAAAAAACTAAAAATAGATTTACCATATGATCCAGCAATCCCACTACTGGGTGTATACCCAGAGAAAACCATAATTCAAAAAGACACATGCACCCCAATGTTCATTGCAGCACTATTTACAACAGCCAGGACATGGAAGCAACCTAAATGCTCATCGACAGACGAATGGGTAAAGAAGATGTGGTACATATATACAATGGAATATTACTCAGCAATAAAAAGGAGGGAAGTTGAGTCATTTGTTGAGACGTGGATGGATCTAGAGACTGTCATACAGAATGAAGTAAGTAAGGAAGAGAAAAACAAATATTGTATGTCAACACATGTATGTGGAACCTAGAAAAATGGTACAGATGAACCGGTTTGCAGGGCAGAAGTTGAGACACAGATGTGGAGAACAAACATTTGGACACCAAGGGGGGAAAACCATGGTGGGGTGGGGATGGTGGTGTGCTGAATTGGGCGATTGGGATTGACATGTATACACTGATGTGTATAAAATTGATGACTAATAAGAACCTGCAGTATAAAAAAGAAACAAACAAACAAAAAAACAACTAATACTAAACTTTCTTTGGGTTATTTGTATGGCAATATGTTAACATAAATGTTTCAGACATTACATGAAATTTCTAAAAATCTTATATGTTCTGGTATAATGTTATAAGTCATAATTCTAGTTATTACTTTAAAATGTGTATCTCAGAAATAACTAAATTTCCTTGTCAACTGCCTTATTATGAACTTTCATCAAATCTTTAACTGTGGTCATTTTTAAGTCTTTTGTCATTTACAGACAGTTCTGGGTGTACTCTGATGCTTTTGCAAAAATGTTCCTATAAAAGGGTTTCATCTTCAAGGAATTCATGGAAAAGACTCTGTGAAGTACAGGTTTTGGTAACTGACTATACTGCTGAACTGAATGAATAAGCATTTTCAGAACTCTAATGGAAAACTGATGAATTCATAAAAGTGCTAACAAAAGATCCAGATAAAAAAAGAATTAATTACATGGGACTGAGTGAACTGATGAGGATGATTATAATTTTTGTGACTTTCTGTTTGAGTAAAAAAGAAAAAAAAAAATCCCACAAGGACTCAAAGGCAAAAAAAAAAAAAAAAAAAAGTCTCACTTTCTCCCCTCTTTCAGTGGTGCATGTTCCAGTCCAGATACAGTGCGTTTCCACAGGTCCAGCTTGCAGTAGAACAAAGGGATCCCAGTGGAGATTGAGTAGTTCCCCCTCACCCAGGGGTGCAAAGTAGTTCACCCATCCTGGTGGGACATCAAACTGCAAATTCCAGTAGATAATGCCTTTCCCAGGACCGATGAGGCTTGGTGTCCTCAGCAGCATAGCACGTTGAGCCATGGTGAGAGTCAGGGCATTGGCTGTTTCCTGAGACTTCCATACCTTTATGATGTTGGGTGTCTCCACAGGGGTCACCAGTCTGGCATTTGGGGCAACAGCCCTACTGGTTGATCATTCAAATGTATTAAAGGGTGGGATAGTACTTTAGTTCACCCATTCAATCTGGTTTTAGCTGTTAGTAATTTAATCTGCTACTTTAATATTCCTTTCTTCTTTTCTATCAACCCTGCTGTTTGTGGGTCATAGGTGAGATGGAACCTCCATTCAGTGTCATGTTCTGTTGCCCAGTCTTGCACATCATGACCTTTGATATGTGACCCCCAATCACTATGTGCTTGATGAGGGTACCAGTACATGGTATCCAGCTTCTCTGACCTCCTAATGGTGGCAGCCTGATTTGGGTAGCAACAGGGGAAAGCTTGGTTTAGGACAGATGCAGTGTCCACAAAAACCTAGGCATACAAGTATTTGGAATCCTCACTCAGAATAAGGGGGCCAATATAATCAACTATACAATCCCTCACCAGTTGGGAACTCCAGTGGGTGGCCTTTGGCCGTTACCCTGGGCATTGTTTAGAACACAGAGCATGTGCTGTTACTGCCTTAACCAAGTCACTGTATTTCAAAGGCAATCCGGCATCCTTGGCAATATGCCATCACACGCAGGCCCTACGGGGGCCCTTCTTTCTAAGTACCCAATCTGCGATATCTACTGAGGGGTCAGTTGTTAGAGCTTGTACCCCGTCTAGGGCATCAACTTACTAATCACCAGGGGGTGTCTGTGCCTTATGAGCCAGGGCAGGGTAGCCAAGACTGCCTCAGGTGCTTGCAGGCAAACTCAAATGTCTTTCCACATATCCCAACCCCACAAGGGCTTATTCATGATCATCCACTCCTCGGCTTCCCATTATGTAAGCCATAGGGTTAATCCCTTTAGAGCAGCCCAACTGTCATGAGTAAGGGGCAGGCAAACATTCAGCCCACTGGCTGCTATGGTTCATTCCTGTTTCAATCCAGACAGTGTCAGTGTTGGGCTGAATAGTGCCTACAGTTTTGAGGAAGGGTTGCCCCAAACTCAGCCCATTTATACACCAGGGATCAGCGGGAATCTCCTTCACTTCCTCTCTATAGGTCATAGGGGCCACCAGAGGAATAGGGGCAGGGCGTTTGGAGGATCTACGTACTCTACAGGGCCTAGTAGTATCTGCATTTCTAGAGACAGTGGGCTGGCAGACAGACTGTTCTTCCTCTGGAAATAGGCTGCCACTTAGTGAAAGTGGCAGTTTGAACCATGGCAGAGGTGGGTTGATAGAACATACTCTCAACCCAATCCCTTCATAGGAAGGGAAGTTCTTACCAAGAGAGGCAATTTAAGGGTTGGAGACACTGTGCCAGATTGGAAATAAAAGTTCTCAAAACTCTCAAAATCCCTACAAAGGCTTAAATGTCTTTCATGTTCTTAGGGGTTGGATAGGCTGACACTTTATCAACCACCCTTCTGCAACAATGCATGTCTTCCCCACCAACCGACTCCCCAAAACTTTATAATGGTACCTGGGCCTTGAATTTTCTGTGGGTTTACTGCCCATCCTCTCCTTCACAGATGTTCCAGCAAAGTTTACAGACTGTTCTGCAGAAGAGGCAAGTCTTGTTAACATTATACCGTCAACATAATGGGCCCATTTTATTCCAATGGCTTCCAATGGCCCTCACCTAGAGAAAACTCTTAGTCTGCCTCCTATACCAGGAATTTCTTCATGGGAGAAAAATCTTAGTCTGCCTCCTATACCTGTCCTGAACAGAACTGTACTGCTGAGGCCTCTGCTTGAGAAGTGGGCCATCATGGATGGTAGGGGCAAGCTGGGGCAGGTCTGAACAGTTGTTTAGGTTTTAAGTCTTTCCATGGGTCAACAGAGCATTGTGTTTTAATGGGAAGCAGATACAGGTACATCACAGGGTGGGAAGCAGCATGATGCCTCCTGGCGAGACTCAGGAAAAAGGTAGCCAGCGTCAGGGATACCAGCATGACCAGGTCTAAGGCCAAGTCCAGAGAGGTAGGAGAAGAGCTTGACCCTCCATATCATGATCACTAGCCATTCCCAGGAATGTCAATGGCCCCATTGTGACATCTGCTTCTTCTGTCATGTGCCTGTGACCATGGGAAGCAGACTTGTGCCACTGTCTAACTAGGTGGGACAGCCTCCTGGAATGGCCTGAAATGCCACAGCCAGACTTGTTACAGCATCAAAAGATGTCAACAGTGTCTTCCATTGGGTACCAGCTGCTCAGGGACTTGATGAAAGAACTAGTTTTGTTTCGTTGGTCCAAGACTTGATCAGCCAGAGTGACCTGCCTTTGGGGTCTTGGCAGTGATGAGGTCAAACCATATTTGCTTCTGGGTTACTTTTACTGGACACTTTAACAGTTGTTGGTATAGCCTTTTGACCTCTTGAGCTTCCTCTCGGTCTCAGATCTTTCCCACAGCCTGTGCCCATTCAACAGATGCATAATTTCTCCCAGATCAGCAACGGATTGCCTAACATCATAATAAATGTCATCATCATAAATGTCTTGTCCCATGACTGGTCATGGATATCAGCATCCCATACCAGGTGCTGGGGGCTGACTGGAATATCTTGGCTTTCATTCCTATAGTGAATGTGGCCCAATAAGGGCCTTCAAAGACAGGGGTGTAGACAGCCTGTTTCATTCTCAACTCCCTAAGAATTTGTTGAATCTCCTCGATAGATTTCCAGGGTCTGCCTCACTGGGCTAAGCCTCCCTGCAGGCTAGTATAATTCAATCTAAAAGTGAGTGAGTATCTGGAACCCCCAAGCACCATGCAGGCACTGCCAGCAGGCAGGATGTATGATGACAATGCTCATTTCTCTGTTTCCTGCCGTCAGAGAAATGCCACTGCCCTCTCCATCCCACAGCAGCACTAACCATGCTTGGAAACTGTCCCTAGCCTAGTGCTGGAACTTGGCAGCTATATCAATAAAGATTCTATCATCATGAATGTTTCCTGAATTGGGGGCTGCACCACTGGCTAGGGTTGTTGCTGTACTTTTGTTTTCCTTTGTATTTGGGGTCGAGGGCACCTGTGTTTCATGCATTTCATTTTACTGTCAATCACCACAACATTCTTCTATCAGCTCTCCTCACTTTCACAGGGATTCCACCTCTTAATGTCTCAATCAGGCTCTGTCATAAGTGCTGGGACCTTAATCTACAGCAGCTGTGTCCTGTCACTCACAAAGCCCATTGAGAATTCCCAGGAAATAAAAATGGAATCTGGGTAATAAAATAGTCTAACCTTTCTTTTTTTCCTTTTCCTTCATGCTTAGTCTAGTTTCACTTGCTTATAGGGATGTCTTGTGCAGCGGCCTTGCCCCTGGCACTTCAGACCAGAGTTCTTAGTATGAAATAGCTGCCCCGACACTTCAGCTTGGCAGGCCTTGTACAGAATCACTGCATAGGACACTTCAATTCAAGAAGGCGCCAGTGCACCTTGTGCAGAGATGCTGCGCCCAGCACTTTGATCGGGAGCGCCGTAAGCAGCACAGTTGCACCAGACCCACCCTCCACCAACAAGAATCCTAAAGCAGCCCTGCCTAGGGCCTTTTGGGAAGAGTGTGTACTTTAGGTTGCGAGCTCTCACCTCTCCATTCTTTGATCAAAGAATAAAGCTTTCCTTTGCTTCTGAACCAAACTCAGTCTGGTTCTACTGGCTCAAACAAGGAAGAAGGAAACAAAAGAAGGGCAGAAGGAAACAAAGGTTGGAGACCAACTCAGAAGAGTTGGTAATAATATGTTGGTGACCAGATGAGATGTACCATGGCCTTTTCATCTGCACCTATCCACTAAGCTCTGGGCTTACCTTGGCTCCAACAGGACAGTAGAGGCTTTGGGAGGTTTGAGTGAGGATAACTGACTCTGGTCTTTAAGTTCACTCTGACGGGGTAGGATGGTGGCAGCCGAATTCAGAGCAACCCTGCCCAGCAACCTGATTTCCCGGGTGTGGTGCGCACACAGGGTAGCCCCCAGAGTAATCTGGACTGTGCCCCCTTGAGGGGATCATACTGTGGCATTGTTGGGGATGGGAGACTGAAACTCATGCGTGCCTACCCGCTGCCTCTGGCTGGCTTTCCTGTGGTACTGGACACCTAGGGATGTTGGGGACCTGTGGACAAGAGGGAGCGAAGGCAGTCTTGCCCACTGTCTCACCAGTAATGCTGTCCTCCTGACCACTGTACAAGGCAGTGGAGGCTGCACCAGGGCTTTCTGCTCTCCTCACTGACCTCCAGGGGTCAACAGTAGCGTTCTCCAGTCATTTTTGGTTTGGTAAAGGAAAGTGGCCAGCCCCATGAGCCAAGAGAGGAGAAAAGGCCCAGGTAATAAGGACCACCTGACAAAAGAGAACGAGGATGCTCTATCCAAGCTCAGGAAAAGGCACTGGGGATGCCCATGGGTGAAAGGGTCCCAAGGTATATATGAGACCAGTGACATAAACCCCATTATTGGGAAGCCCTGAGAGCTGCTGGCAAGAACAGGAAACACCCACAACTGGAGACTCTTCCTCCCCCCTCTGTTTGTGAGGGAACCTTGGGCGATGCTTTATCAACGAAGGTTCCACAGGCTCTCCTCCCTGTATCAGCACAGAACACCAGCTGCCCCAGTGATCTGGTGAGTACCCTACGGGAATCCTTCATGATTTTAGTTCTTACCCAGTGGGAAGTCCAAAAACTCCTCCTTTTCACCCAAAAGCAAGAAAGAGAAGACTCCACCCCACCCCCGCTGCCTCAGACAGCTGTGCCACTCCCTGAGGGTCCAAGTTGGTCAGGAACTAACGTGGCTAAGCTGCTCTGGCCCAAAGGAAGTCTCCTCTAACCTCCTGTGGGATATTCTGACTGAGGATGGACAATCTCGAGCATGGGCTGTTACAAGTTCAAGGGGAACCCCCAGTTATATCAGAGTCCACACCATTTGGATGCCTCCTCCTATTTTGGTCTTCTGAGGGATCCATTAACAAGTTGGTGTTGGTTCCAAATTTCCCAAACCGGAAACCTTATTTGGGTCAAACCTTGTGGCCTTTGGGTGCCAACAAATCACTCCAACCACCCCCACCCCCTTGGTGGTTGGAAACTAATCCAAAACAGACCATCTAAAGTATGGGGAACCAAACGTCCACCATACTGAAGGATATCCCATTACGGTGTATTCTACAGAACTGGAAGCTTTTCAGGTATCACTCCCTGACCCCGAAACATTTAATTTCCCTATATAATATAACTTGGCCCGATACTGGCTGAGAGATGGGGAAAATTGGCCCATCAATGGGTCTCTGAATTACACCAAAATTTTACAATTGGTGTAATTTTACAATTTTACAATTGTCTCTGCTATGCCAGAGACAAAAGAAATGGGATGAAACTCCCTATGTCCAGTTTTTTATGGCCTTATATCAGAACAAAGGCCTTCAAAAGGGATGTGGGCTCTCCTCCACTGAGGTGATACCAAAGGAGATTAAGTGCCTTCTACCAGTCCTTGGCCCTCCCCTAGAGGGTCTTCTTGATCTCCTCCCTAAACCTCCTCCTACCTCTCCTCCCTACCCCTTTCCTTCATGTATCCTGATTTGGGCCACAGGCTGGAGGGATCCCCTCCATACCAGCTCCTCCTCCAGAACACAGTCAAGCAAGTACATGAAGTGGGACTAATTATCAGCCAGGGTCCAATAACCTCCCAAGAAAAGTGCTCCCTTTGAGGCAGGTCCCTGATGGAGAAGGAGGGCTCATCCAGGTACACATCCTATTTACTACTTCTGAGCTGCATAACTAGAAAAGACATAGTAAGGGGTTGAGGGAAGATCTAGAGGGATTCCTAAATCTGATTAGGGCAATCTTTCAGACCCATGACCCACAAGGGCTGACATCCAGAGACTCCTCAATGTACTCGTAACAGGGGAAGAAAAGGCCAGTCTTTTCAAAAGCCCAAGAGGAAGGAGGCAAAGAGAACAGAAACAGTGCAGGTCATGCTATTTTCAGACCAGAGACTCAAGAGGTCCCAGATAATGAATCCAACTGGCACCACGGAGACAATGGAGAAGGGGGTAGAAGACAGAGACTGACCCATTATAAAAATATGATGCTAAAGGGAATTCAGGCAGCAGAAAAGAAACCTGTCGGTTGGAATAAGATAAAGGAAATCAATCAGGAGCCAACAGAAAACTTTTTGGCATTCCTAGAGTACCTAAGGGAATGCCTCTTAATCTATACTACCACTGACACCTTGATTCACTGGAAGGTAATGCAATCCTGGGGTCATATTTCATTTCCCAAAGTTCCCCCGACATTAGGTGTAAACTTCAGAAGCTGAAAATAGAACAAGATACCCCTACCTCTCCCCTAGTTGAGGCTGCCTCCGTGTTTAATAACCGAGATATAAGAGGAGGAAAAGTCAGAGGATAAAAAAGCCCACAGGCAGGCTTTCCTGGTGGCGCAGTGGTTGAGAGTCTGCCTGCTAATGCAGGGGACATCGGTTCGAGCCCTGGTCTGGGAGGATCCCACATGCCACGGAGCGGCTGGGCCGGTGAGCCACAACTGCTGAGCCTGTGCATCTGGAGCCTGTGCTCCGCAACAAGAGAGGCCGCGATGGTGAGAGGCCCGAGCACCGCGATGAAGAGTGGCCCCCGCTTGCCACAACTAGAGGAAGCCCTCACACAGAAATGAAGACCCAACACAGCCAAAAATAAATAAATAAAAAAAAAAAGCCCACAGGCAAGCCCACCTGCTGGCTGTTGCCCTCCAATGTCAACAGGTCAGCATGGGAATCTGGACTCACCACCCACAGAGACTGTCAACTTTGGTGAGAGACTCCCGGCCTGCACAGAGGGATAGGAAGCCAAGGACACTAAGACCCAAACAGTGCACCATATATAAATAAGAGGGTCACTGGAAGGGAGAATGCCCTCACCAACCCTGAAGGGGGAAGGAAATGGTAGATTCCGGCCACTACCCTCAAAGGCAGACGGTCCAAATAGATGAAGAATGACAGGGCCAGGGGGCTCCTAAGCTGGCACTTCAATTGACCCCCAAGGAACTCTGGCTGACATTGGACAAAGGGGGAAAGCCTGCTGAATTCTTGGTCGACACCGGTGCCACTTACTCGGCTCTGAATACCAGATCAGACAAAGTCACAGGAGTTGTAAAATTATGGGGGTATCAGGGAAGGCCCAAGAACAGGAATTCATAGAGCCATTGCAATATAAATTAGACAAACACATGCTCATTCATTACTTTCTATGTCCCCAAATGTCCTATACCCCTGATAGAAAAAGTTATCACATAAATTGGAGATCGGCATCCCCGTAGACAAAGGGCACAATATGATAACATTAAAGGCTGAGGACAAACCTCCTCGAACAGAGCAAGTTGATCTCCCCAGAGTAAATCCTGAGGTCTGGGCCCAGGGATGGGTGGGACAATCTGTAGGAACCAGTCCCATAATGGGCCATCTAAAACCCTGACATACATTGCCCGGTAGAAAACTGTATCCTCTCTGTCAGGAGGCCTTGTTGGGCATTGCTCCTATTACATGGGGCCTAATTGACCACGGCCGTAGTAGACCATGCCAATCAGCTTGCAACACCTCCCATTCTCCCCATAAAGAAACCAAATGAGGAATACCTGATGGTACAAGACCTCAGGGCAGTTGATGAAGCCATTGAGGATGTACATCCAATAGTCCCTAATCCCGACGCCCTGCTGGCCACTCTACCGTCCACCAGGGCCTGGAATTCAGTATTATATTTAAAAGGTGCCTTCTTCTGTATCCCACTAGCTTCAGAGTCACAAGAAATCTTTGCCTTTGAGTGGCAAGACCAAAACACACAACAAAAACAATACTATTGGACAGTCCTGCCCACAGGGTTCAAAAATTCCCCCACTATCTTCGGAGAAACTTTAGCTAAAGACCTGAAAGATCGGGCTTCCCTGGTGGCGCAGTGGTTGAGAATCTGCCTGCCAATGCAGGGGACACGGGTTCGAGCCCTGGTCTGGGAGGATCCCACATGCCGCGGAGCAAATAGGCCCATGAGCCACAACTACTGAGCCTGCACGACTGGAGCCTGTGCTCCACAACAAGAGAGGCCGCAATAGTGAAGAGGCCCGTGCACCGCGATGAAGAGTGGCCCCCGCTTGCCGCAACTAGAGAAAGCCCTTGCACAGAAACGAAGACCCAACAGGCCAAAAATAAATAAATAAATAAATAAAAATTAAAAAAAAAAAAGAGCTGAAAGATCTACATACTGGAGGAGGGAATCCTCTTTTTTTTTTTTTTAAGCAGGAAAAAAAAATCTTTATTTCTATCAAATTAAAAAGGATGAATCAGGGCTTCCCTGGTGGCGCAGTGGTTGAGAATCTGCCTGCTAATGCAGGGGACACGGGTTCGAGCCCTGGCCTGGGAAGATCCCACATGCCGCAGAGCGGCTGGGCCCGTGAGCCACAACTGCTGAGCCTGCGCGTCTGGAACCTGTGCTCCGCAACGAGAGAGGCCCGCGCATCGCGATGAAGAGTGGCCCCCGCTTGCCACAACTGGAGAAAGCCCTCGCACAGAAACGAAGACCCAACACAGCCAAAATCAATCAATCAATCAATCAATCAAAACATACGCATCTGATTCAAGATCCTCATTAAAAAAAAAAAAAAAAAAAAAAAGGATGAATCAATCTTCAAGCAAGATAAAATCATCAATAACACAATTAACAGTTAAGAGGACATGTACAGATTAGATTACAGATTTAGATACTTTGAATTAGGCACATCCTCCTCCTTCAGTATGCAGATGATATTCTGATCACCAGCCCTACTAAGGAGGCCTCTGACAAGACACTGTAATCACCCTGAACCACCTAGCCAATAAAGGATGTAAGGTATCCAAGAAAAAGTCTCAAATATCACAGACTAGGGTGCCCTTCCTAGTATTCATTCTCACAGAAGGTCAGAGAAGCCTACCCTAGGAAAAGAAAGAAGCCATTCGCAGCCTCGCCCCTCTGAAAAGTAGAAGACAGCTTAGGGATGTCCTGGGGATGGCTGGGTTTTGCAGCATCTGGATCCCTAGCTCTGGTCTAATAGCTAGGCCTCTACATGAAAAGTGAAAGGACAGGATGATGATCCTTTTGAATGGAATTCAGAATGTGTGAAGAATTGAAAAAGCAATTACTTCAGGTCCCTGCTCTGGCCCTCCCAGATTTAGCTAAACCCTTTAAGCTTTACATTCCTGAGAGAAGGGGAATCACCCTTGGGATATTAGGTCAAAAACTGGGACCCCTTATTTGGGAGGGTGCTTATTTATCTAAATAATTAGATCAAACCACTAAGGGATGACCTCCTTGCCTACGGGCAGTAGCGGCTACTACAACCTTGCTAATGGAGGTTGAAAAGTTAATGTCTGGTCAGCCAGCCACTATATGGACCCCACACCAGGTTCAGGTTTTAGTAAGTTCTAAGGAAACAGAATGGCTATCCTCAGGAAGGTCAATTCAAGTTCAGTCTGTGCTTTTAGGCAACTCATGGCTACCATAAAAACCTGCCAAATGCTAAACGCTACCACCCTGCTACCCACAGAAATGGGGCCCCTGGACCATGATTGTATAGAGACCGTAGACATGATCTAGTCACCCTGACCTCAGAAGTGAGCCTCTCCCAAACACTGAAGAAGAGTGGTTCCCAGATGGGAGAAGGAAAAGAGAGAGAAGATGGGAGAAGGTTATGAGAGAAGGAAAAAGGCTGCCCGGATATGTAGTAGCCTACCAGACCCTGGTCATAGAAGCCAGCAGCCTACTCCCAGGGACTTCTGCACAAAAGGTGGAGCTGATAGCCCTCACCTGAGCCTTACAGCTCAGGACAGATAAGATCTTAAAGGTTTACACCGATTCCTGGTATGTGTATGCCATCCTACATGCACATGAGGCTATTTGGAAGGAAAGAGGTATACTTACCGTGGAGAATAAACAGGCAAAACATGGCTTAAGCAAATTGAAGCTCTTAGAAGCAGTATGGCTTCCAAAAAAAGGTGGCAGTGATTCATTGTAGGGGTCACCAAAAGGGGGATGCAGAAGTAATAAAGGGAGACAATGCAGATGCAACTGCCAAAAGGGAGGCCTTAGAACCAGTAACTTGGCAACAACTCCTCATACCTCAAAGGCCAGATCCATCCAAATATCTCCCAATCTATACAAAGGAAGAATTTGACAAATCCCAGTCTAGGAGATGTAGGAGGTCATGGGTGGCTAGTTAACGAACATGGGCAATACTTCTTTCTCCAAACTGTACCTTGTCAAGACGTCAGGGAGGCTCATCAAGGAACTCACTATGGGAACAAAGCCGTATACAACTGGTTAGTTGAGGTCATGGTAACTCCTGGTATGAAAAGGATAATCAGTAGGATAGTTGAGACATGCCCCATCTGCACAATGAACAACTCCAACACCAGACCACCCAGAAGTCCCCAGATAAATCCCATTTAGACTAGAGTAATATATCCTAGAGAATACTGACAGATTGATTTCACTGTCATGCCAAAAGTACTGGGAAATTTCAGGTAGGCAGCTGAAGTGGCTAAGATATTACTAAAAGAAATAATCCCCAGGTTTGGGCTCCCAGGATCCCTACAAAGCGATAATGGTGCAGCATTTGTGTCTCAAATGACAAAGGGGATAATTAGTGCACTGGAAATAAAATGGACCTTGCACTCAGCCTGGAGACCCCAATGGGGGAAAGCAGAGAGATCCAATCAGACCTCGAAACAGGCCTTAGCCAAGCTACGTCTGGAAACTCCAGCTGCCCTGCTCCACATGTATTTAGCCCCAAGGGTTAAGTTTAAATGCATCTGAACTCATCTATGATAGACCCACTCCCCAAGCCAGAGAGAAGCCCTTATCCCCCTCGAAATGGAACAACTCAAATATGCTCTCCAGGTAGAGAAACCATGAAAGCTCTCGTGGAATATGGTAAACAGGTGCTGCCACACCCACTGACCAGCCCTCCACCCCTTTCAGCCAGGAGACTGGGTACACCTAAAAACCTGGAAAACCGGCAGCCCGCAAGGTCAGCTCACTCATAAGTGGAACGAACCTCACCTGGTGATCCTAACCACTCATTCTGTCCTCAGGTTGCAGGGATCACTCTGTGGGGATGTCACACTCCAGTGAAGAGGGCCCCCGAGACCCAACCTCTGGAAACAACCTGGGGCAATGGATCCCCTTGACTACTCGTGTGAATCTCTCTCTGGACTGAAGCTTCTCTTGTGAAAAAACACCAAAGTATGACCAGGGATATTCAGGCTACGGCAGAGCTTCAATATCAGGGCACACTTTTGCCTACAGGCCAAAGACCTAGATGCCTTCATTTTTAGAAAAAAAATTCACATGTGACCATTATTCTCTTGCTAACATTTGGGCCATGTATCTTCAATTGCCTGGTATTCTTTGTCTCCAAAGGGTTAGATCCGCAAAGGTTGCTCAGGGATACGAACAGTCAGGGCTGAGGCCTGGTGACAATCAAGCATATCCAAAGGCAGCTGCAGAGCAGTTCTGCTCCTCCACCCAGGTTATGACAATGCTGAAACTCAGGAGGAAGGTTACAGAAGACAGACCACTGTCCCTCCGTGCCCCACAAGAATGAGAACAAAAACAGATGAAGGTTCATCACCGCCAAAGCCCATTAACAACTCCCAGAAAATAAAAATAGAATTTGGGTAATGAAACGAAATCTAACCTTTTTAAACTATTCCTTTGTGGTTAGCCTAGTTTCACTTGCTCACAGGGGGCTGCGTGCAGAGCCCCGTGCCCCAGACCAGAGTTCCTGGTACTAAACTGCTGCACCAACACTGCAGCTTGGCAGGCTGTGTGTGCAGAAGCACTGTGCACAACACCACAATTTAAGATGGTGGTGGGCCATGTGCAGAGATGCTGCGTCTAGCAATGCAATCTGGAGCCTTAAGCAACACATCTGCGCCAGCCCCGTGAAAATTCCACCCCAACCCCACTGACGGAATCCCTGTAAAGCAGTCCTGCCTACCACCTGTCCAAGAGACCGTGGACTCTATAGCAGGAGTTCACATATCTCCATTATTTGATCGAAGAATAAAGCTTTCCTTTGCTTCTGAACTGAACTCGGTCTTGTTCTATTGGCTTGAATGACTCCAGGCCGAAGGACTCTTGGTGGGGACCTACTCAGGAAGGTCTGTAATACTCGTTGCTCTGCAAAACAACATGCTAAGGTTTCCAATTCATTATCTTGCTCTCCAACCATGTCTGCAAGCCTGAAGCTACAGAGCAGTGGACACCCACATGTCCTTTTCTAACCTCAGCTCTTCGTACAACTATCTAACTTGAGCTTCAGCCTCTGGTTGGGCATGAGTGGAGAGCCAGACCTACCCACAGTAGAGGCCAGCCTGCTGCCTAGCATTCATCTCCCTTCTTTGCCACAGCGCACTCTACACAGTTCCTCAAACTAGTGCATCCAACCATCCTGCTTTTTCTGGGCATCCCGGTACTCACACAGTGGTCCACAAGCATCTAACATACAGGCCAGCCCTGCCCACTTAGAAGCAGATAATTAACTGGAAGTTTCCCCTGCAAATGCCTCTTTCCCAGGATCCATTTCATTTTTCAGTCTGGCTTGCCAATTGTTGGTTTGCAACCAAAGCAGCTTCCCAGGATGAAATCTGAA
Organism: Balaenoptera acutorostrata; assembly: GCF_949987535.1. NCBI lineage: Eukaryota > Metazoa > Chordata > Mammalia > Artiodactyla > Balaenopteridae > Balaenoptera > Balaenoptera acutorostrata. Next base: position 83,232,402 of record NC_080068.1, read on the forward strand.
ACTGGTCTCTGTACATGCAGGGCAAGGAAAGACCAAAGAAAGAGGCAGATCACTACAGATTGGTCAGCAGCAGAGTTAACAAGCCAGGAAACTTACATACCAGGCTTGTCTGGTATGTAGATGAGTAGATCTTGGCACCTGCCCGCTAGAATCTTAAAAGCTTATATAAAGGCCTTAACTGGGTTCAGTCACATCTTCAGTCCAGATGGTCTCCACCACCATTACTGTCTCTCAAAAACAGAGAACTTCTTAGAAGGTATGTGTGGTAACTCAAAGGAAACTGGGACACTAATTGGCAAGTTTGAGTTTTTCCAACACACAAAGATAGGGAGACACTTGTGCAGAATATTAGATCAATCAGGTTTGTGCTACATATTTGAAGAACACTTGACCTCTGAACTTTACCTCCTTCCTGCCAGGTAAGTACAGTTAAAATTACATTGTTGTTTATTTGTTTTTTAATGAGGGAACTGGTGTTTAATAGTGAAATAATTGTTCAAGGACAGTGCTTTGGATCCATAAAATCAAATTTCAGACCTTAGAATCCTGATACAATGTATACTGTCTATAAGAGGTTAATACAAGTATAAAACTTAATTAAATATCTCTTAGTACAGCTCTCCCAGGTCAGAACCAGGTCCCTCTAGATCATTATGCATCCCTGAGCATATCACTTGTGCTTTAAATACTGTAGGCACTTAAAATATATTTGTTCAATTAACAGAAGAACAAATAATTTTCTTCTTATCACATAGAATTGAAGGTATTGACAAATACAATTATTTTTCTCAGCTTCTTCCATAATGAATCACCCTTACACATGAATCTGATTATCAACAAGTTTTCTTCAGATTATTTATCTTCAAGTGATTACTGATTCTGATTGAAGGGTTGGCTATATGCTTTTCCACAGAGAAACTCAACACTGGTTCTCTTCATGCTTTAAATACTTGAAGAAACTAGTGCTGTACATTTGGAATGATAGCCTGGATATAAAGGAAATACAGCAAATATCATGTTCTAAGGTTAATTAATGATGAATTATGCCTACATTATTTAAACAAAGTACATTTATAAAAATAGACATAAACATAAAATGCCATTAATTTGTTTCCTGATGTGATTCACAAAGACTTCTGAAAGACCATGCTTTAGAAGGATTTAAAAGAGGACAGATGGATTTGGGAAACTATCTGAAAAGCATGCAGAATTGTATAAGATAATTAATGGTCCATATGTAATGCAGTTTAGAGCTAAGTATTGTTTAAGGAATCATTAAATCAGACATAAAGTTGTGTTGTGTTATTATGTTCAGGAAGGAGAATATTGTCCTAATCATTTTCTTCCAAATGTTTTGCCCTTCCAATTGTTTTGGATGTTCACCGTCTCTTCTCATGTCAATAAAGTCTCAGTTTTACTAGACTCCAGAACATGGAGGTATACGTTTGGGGAAAATCACCTTCACATATTGCATTCACATTTTATTGTTGCATAACAAATTGCCACAAATACAACGGCTTAAAACAACTCACTCACTTGGTTAAAACCAATGTGTTGAAGGTCCTGCATCTCTTTCTGGTGGCTGTAGGGGAGAAACTACTTCCTTGTCTTTTCCATTTTCTAGAGCCTACCGAGGAGCCTAGGCTCATGGCCCCTTTCCTCCATTTTCAAGGTCAACAATGTTGCATTTTTTGTGTCTCTCTTCTGCAGCCACAATTCCCTTTGAACACAGTGTTGTGATTACACTCCATCCACCCAGATAATCTAGGATAATCTCCCTATCTCAATATCCATAACCTTCATCATATCTGCAAAGTACTTTTTACCATATAAAGTCACATATTCACAGGTTCTGGGATGCACAGTTTTGGGGAGACCTATTCTGCCTATCCCATACCTTATTTTTTTTTTCTATATAAAAAATTGATTTTACTCTGCCTTAGTCTTTGCCCTATTATAATAAAATACTATAGACTTGGTGGCTTATAAACAACAGAAACTTATTTCTCACAATTCTGAAGGCTGGGAAGTCCAAGATCAAGGGGCCAGAAGATTCGGTGTCTGATGAGAGCCTACTTCTTGATTCATAGTCATCTTTTTGCTGTAACTTCACATGCATAAGGGATAGCCCCTCAAATTCATATGTTGAAACCTAATCCCCAATGTAATGATATTTGGAGGTGGGACCTTTGGGAGCTGATTAGGTCATGAGGTCGGTCAGTGAGTATCGAAAAGACAATTTCTTAAAATATTATTTTTCCATGCAACTGCATTTTTTCCTTTTACTGAAGTTATTTTCAATGTTAAGATTATTTAAAAATTGTATTATGACATAAAAATGGAAGAATAGTAAAAATACAGTGAATGAAATAGAGATGGCTGAGTACTCTGGTTAATTATGAATTAATCATTAAAGTTCTTTGAATTTTAGTTCTAGCATCTAACATAAATTTATTTGAATTACTCTGGTTTGTATGGTTGTTCAAATTATCATTTTAATCCACTCTTATCACGGTAAAGTAATGCATTCATATAAGCCATAAAATATTTAAACAACATAAGGTGATAGCGACTATGAACATAATTTAAATTAAATCCCAGATATTAACTTTGTTATTGGTCCTTTTCCCTAAATTGCATTTTTTTCCTAAATTGCAAAGTTATTTAAAACTTGCAGTTATTTGGTCCTGTATGGTAGAGTTCATTACACATATTATAAGAAGATTAGATTTTAAAAGTCATTTTATGCATAATTTACAAAAGTAAGAGTAAAACAGTAATGACAAGCAAATTTATTAGAAATTTTAATGAGAAGTTAAATGTACTAAACATAAATTACACTTCATAATTTCTTGGGTTTGAAAGTATAAATACCTGAAATGGGCAACATCCTTTGAATACAACTAACTTCTAATCAACTCTCATCCATAAGCCTGCAATGTAGCCATCTTGTAAATACTGATTCCATATTAGAGCCAGTACAGCTCTAATATGCTCCAGCTTATCCTTACTTTGGGTTCTTCTTGCACTTACAGCATAAAAATGCAATGTAATTTAAAACTTTAATGGCTCATAATTTTGTTGAAGAGAGAATGGCCAGCTTCTGTGCTCTATAATTCCAAAAATATTTCATATTTTATTTCATTTCATATTTATAAAACCAATTTTAATTATCTATCCAATTATTTCTTTCACTTATACATCGTGTATTTATTTCCAATCACTTTTATACACATACCTACCTTCAGCATTTGTCCTCTTCTGAACAGCATCAAGCAGATTTCGGTTATCATAAAAGTTAATTTTGTCACATGTTTTTGGCACAATAGAACCATCCAGATTCATTCTGTAAATGTTATGAAGCTCTTCCTATTGCATAACTTACTAAGTTTTTTTTCTTAGAAGTGTATTGTTTAATTATTAATTCTTGAGTATAAAAATTCAATTAAGATAATATCATATGAAGAGTCATACTCTGAGACTGTGCTTATATGATCAATTTCACTGTCATCATTGGAGGTTAGGGTACAGTTCTCTGACCCTTTGCAGTTATCTTATAATTTGTCTAATAACTGTGATAAATCTTCCTCTGTCAATTTTCTTCTCTTTGCTATTATGGAAGAAAATGAAAATCCGAATTCTCATATGCGTTTAATGAAGCCTAAAAAAAATTAAATACTACTACAAAAAATGTCTCCAGAGTTCTTTTATACCTTTTTTGGAAGGTGATGTAAAATTTTTGGCAATAAAGTAAGAAAAATTAAGGATAATGAAAAAGTGATAATTTATTTCAGCATTGTATTACCTTCTGGGCAATTCTCTTTCCTTTCTTTTCATATTATTGTAGCCTTTCTTTTAGCATAGTTGGGATAATTGCTGAGTAATAAGTAAACAATTCCTATGATGATTAAACATCAAATTTTTAATACATAGAAATAATATTATTACAAAAATTTATAATGTATTTTATATTTACAAAATCACCCAATGATGGCAATTGTAATGTAGAATACATTTTACGTCCTATTTAAAAATTTGTTCTTTGTTTGTTTTAGGAAAATCTCTAAGAATAAAAAATACTAAAATACCAATGCTAACAAAGAGCCATAAATACTCAAAAAGAAATTCAAGAACTAAAATCAGATTCAACTGACATTGATTGTGTACCAATGGTTAAGTAAATAAAATGTATGTATCATTTGAAGGCCCATCCCTGCTCTTAATGTATCTGGAAAATGCTGACTTTCTGATTTCATATTTAGTATGCAAATGGATGCTACAGAGAATTGCCGGATCTTATGTAGTACACATTGTTTTTAGGTAGCACTTACACCGTTACCATATGAACAAATTTCTCAAATCCTCATTGTACATTTAGAGCAAATGTACATTTAACGGATTACAAAAAATACTATAAATTTCTGAGATCATAATAAAATATTTTTTAACATTTATATGTGGGTAAATCTGTATTATATTTGATTTGAATTCCTAATAAATATTTGTACACACACTTACACTTACATATATATGTACACACACACACACACACACACACACACCCATCTAAATGATGTTATTTGCCATTTTATATGCATTTTGCACTGGTTTTATCTCAGTTTCCAGACCCTTGTATAAGTAAATATGGTTTGAAAGCAGACAAGAATTAATAGGTTCAGGTAAATTAATGTCCTGCAACAATGCCTCAGGTTTGATTAGTCTTATTGGATTTCTGCTCTAAACATTTATCTACAAAATAAGACACAGGTATCCCAAAGCTTATAGAGCAGGCGTTAACATGGAGGTAAATACTTTAAAAATCATTGCATTAATTATTAGGTAAAGCCACCTTGGAGAACTATTCAATTTAATCAGCTCTAAAACTTAGGAGAAAAAGAAGATAAGGCTGTTTTCACACCCTGAGGGGCCCGAGTAATTAGCAAATTAGTTTTCATCTGATCTTTATGAATTTGCATATATGGTCATTTGCTTCAGGACTTCCTAGGAAAACTACATATAGATAGAAATAAACAGAGACTGATAATGTCTTTACATTGTGATCATATTGGTTACATATATATAATTATCTACGTAGATAATTATATAGATAGATATATAATTATCACTAATGTTTGTTGGGCACAAATATAAATGCTTGTGTCTGCAAAACATATAAACTGATGTACAGATATTACATTCTAGTTAATTCGATCTCTTCAGCAACAAGTCTAGTCAATACAGATGAGAGCACAAGTTGACTGAATACAGTGCTCTAATCCTCCTTTCTTCATCTGCCTTAGCAGACTAATAGATTACTTTCAATATCAAAATCTTCATCAAGCCCTTTTCTAAAAACTCCCCAGGCAATCATGGAAAATTGCCATTGCTAGCATGTTTCCCACATTCTCATCGCCCCTAAAGCACTTTTGTAAATTGCTGAAAAAGACAGGCAGGTCTGAAGTTAAGATATGAAACTTAATAAAAACAATTCTGAATATGGAAATTAAATATCGTATTCCTAGAGACACCACGAATAGAATCCTTTATTTGTCTATAACTCATACACATGGCTAAAGTGACAGTATGACTTCTAAGGTGATCTTCCCAAGGCCTAAGTGTAAGAATCATATTTATTCTTGCTATAGTCCATGAAAGGTTCAATCATTTATGATATTGCCTCTCCTTTTACCCCAAATAAGGTTCAGAAAAACAGGGACATATCTCACTGTTTTAAACTTAGAATAGATCCATAAGCAAAGTCAGAATCAATTAGGCCAAATTAAAATTCAGATGCCAATTGAGATCTAATGCAAACAATTCCAAATTGCTAAAGGTGAGATTAACATTAGAGTCATACAGCCAAGTATTTGAAAGTTAGCTTAAAAAAAATCGATGATGGCAAACAAGCTGGAACAAGGATAGGAGTGGGGCATCCTTGAAAAATTACTTCGATCTCAGTAGGTTTTTTTATGGTCAAACTTCCAGGGTTAATTATTATGTCCATATTAGCTTTAACAGATGAAAACGGAAGGCAGCACAGGATCTAGGGGAGTTAGGAGTAGCATGGAATCAAGAAAACTAAAAAGAGTTTGTATTTTCAAGGCAACTGAAGATAGGAGGTGGTGGATTTGATTGACTCGATAATTTTTGACCACCTAGCAAGCAATCTTTCAATTTTCATCAGAAGCAGGTGGTATGAATGTGTCAGATGGAAGGCCAGGTGGGATTTGGAAATCACATTTTATCTTTGAAAATTCAATTTCTATCAGCATATAATAGGTAACTCTCTTGACATATTGTCGGGTGTCCTATTGCTCTTCCTGTGTGTCCTACTCTCACTCAATATCACCTGGGTACTGATTGAACATTGATGTTTTGTTGCAATCTTGTTACAGAAAAGTGGCAGGATAGAAGGTACATTTATTGTGGAGTGGTGTTTTAAGAGTAGAAGTATATGCAGTGAATTGCTATAGGAAAACGTAGTCATGGCCAGAGAAGATGTGAGGTTGGTAGTTTTCAATTTCATTCTAATAGAGTTGTAATAGTAGTGTAGACATTTTCCCAAGGTCTACTTGATATTTCTATGCAGCAATTGGAGTATGAGTGATGGCTAATGGACAGGCAGCTACAGAGAGAGACCGTTTTGAACAAGATTTTTCTTTTTTTTTTTTAAATAATAAAATTTATTTTGCACTCACACTCCACGTCCATCATGGGTTGTCTGGGGGTTCTGCTACACATCATCCTCACTTTGGGACCCTACTGACAGAGTACCTGATATACTGAGCATTGCCAGTCTCTGTGACAGAGAGAAAGGAACCAATCACCCACTGGCTCTTAAAGCTTCCACCTGGAAGAGATGCATGACACTTATGCTCACATTTTTTTAACCAAAGCCACTCGCGTGGCTATCCCTAACTTCTAAGTGGGCGGGAGTATGCAAACTCATCATATACTTAGAAGAAAAACCAAAAAACAATCTGCTGAACAGCACCAATAATGACCACATTTCCCTCCTATGTAAATATGGATAATAACTGTACCTACACTACAGGTTTGTCCTAAGAACTAAATGTGTTAATTCACATAAAGCACTTAAAACAGTGCCCAGCATGTAGTAAATATTGAATAAATGTTACCTAGAGCTATTCATATGTGCCAGATGCCTTATCCCTGGGTCTCACCCTACCTGAGAAGATACTTGCATTGCTGAGTGACCTGCCTACCAGAGAACTAGAAAAAGCATGTCCAGGTCACATCTTACTGCCAGACAGCAGCAAGAGGTGTAAAGGTCAATCAGTGACTTGATTACAAACCATGGGCTAGGTTTGTCATTAGCCATCACTAGCCCTTAAATCCTTCCAAGTTTAAAGAAGCAGAGATCGACTTGCTACCTAAAAATGGGCAATTCTTTGGGTTGTCCACACTGTGTCTGCTTCTGGCCCCCCACGGCAACACGGGGATAGGACTCAGCAAACATTTGCTCACAACGCAGATACAATCAAAACTCATGGTGTACCTTCCCCCAACTCCCCATCCCATCCCCCGCCAACAGTAACATGTTCATTGTCTCCAGCAAAACACTTCCTCATCTTGAGGGTAAGCATAGAAGCATGTAATAAGGAAAATTTATTTTTAAAAATCCCCATGTGTAACTTCAAAATAGCTCTAGGATTTATCCTAAGGATACGCTCTCCAAAACACATGTTCAAAATGCTCATTGTTTGTGCCCAAAAAAACTGGAACGGTCATCAAGTGCTATGTGGTTAAATATGGCGTGGTGAATCCATTTTAAAAGAAGTCCATTTACATTTTGAAAAATGTAAGAGAATTAGAAATAAGTGGTAGTCTTTAAAAGAACTAGCATTGTTAGTATGTCCATTACAATAGATCAAATAGTTTTATATGTACTAATATGTAGACTCTACGAAATATTATTAAGTGAAAGGGCAAGATGTAGAGCTGTACCTATATGATAACCCCGTTTGTATACATTTTAAGAATGTATACATATGTAGGCTGGTAGAGACCATACAAAATTATTAATTTCCATGGGGAACAAAATTCTGAAGGGGTGGGGCTGTGTGGTTAGGGAAGGTGAGAGAAGAGAGGTGTGTAGTTGAACAATATTTTTCAATATCCTAATAAAACCTATGAAGACTGTTGGTGTTAAAATCATTTTATGAGACAGAAAATTTCTTTGATAAAATGAGATAAATTTCCTGAGGCAAACCAAAGAGATGATAGGGATATTATTAAAGAGACCGTGTCCTAACAGAAATTATGAGTAGGATTAGATTGATTATAAATGTCATTGTGATGTCATAGGACACTCAGTATGTCAGTGAATGGTAATTTTTGAAATTATCTATGTCTAGGACATGCTTAAGGCAGGATGTGGATATATTATTCCATATACAGAACCATAAAAAGACTTAGCGAAGCACACTTAACATTTTTAATAAATTATGTTGATCTCAGAGATGGGGTCATGAAAGTTGTAGAGCTCTTATAAGTAAGTCAGTGACAGACATGTACGTGATGGGCCATGAACAGGCCCATTCTGCATCTTAATCCAGAGGCTTGTATGTGTAGTTATTGTTTTATTTTGGCTACACGATATAGATATCTTCAGCTATGGCTTAAAAAATACAAATTTTCAAGAGTGATGAGCTCTTGATATTCTTTTTATTGACATTCTACTTGAATGAAAAGACATCTGGCTCGAGGGTCTTCCTTTTGTGACCCCTACTGAAGAGCGAATTTGTACAAAATGCACACACACAAAAATGTATTCACTTCATAGGTCCGAGATTTCTCCTTTGCTTATGTTGTTTCCAGTTTGAAGGTTCAGATGTTAAAGAAATGAGGTAATGAACTCTCATAAAGTAAAGTCACCACATATTAAATCAGTCACTGATTAATGGGTTCTGGTCCCACTATATAACTGACTTCTGCTGTGAACAGCATGCTTAAGTAGTCATAGGGTCAGTGGTTCTTATATCTGCTAGAGTCATGCTATGAAGATTGTTGGTCATCGTGTTTCGGAAGGGGTCAGGGGTGGGTGTGGTAAGATTATAACACATAGAATCAAGGCTATACTGGGTCATGAATTCCTGAAATGTTGTGGCTGAGGCTGATGAAAAGCACCAGAGATTGAGTCATTCTTGGTTTACGGTTTCACAAGCGTGAAGTTTTTTGACTGATATTTGTTGTTTTGTCACTAGAATGTGAGCACCTCTTACTGGGTTCAAACATGCAGGTAATGGAGGTAGTGGTTTAATTACAAATTTTTCATGGCACTATCACTGAGACAAATATTGCCCACCTTTATCTCAATGAGAATCCAGTGTATACCCCAGAGTGACTGGTCTTTGTTGTTGTTATTGTTTTTATTTTTCTGGGGATGTGGTGAGGCTGGTTTCATAATAGAATCCAATTATTTTCTTCACTATTGGAAGGTCTGGGGTTCTCAATAATGACTTCAATGATGTTCAAGTTGAATTCCCATAATTGAAACTCCACTAGTCCAACAACATAAGGAGCAGGAGCAAGAACTCACTGTGTTGTAAGTTAATAAAATCAGTTAGAGTATCTTAATATCCAAAGATCTATTAGCCAGGGTTTCCAGAGAAGCACTAACTGTGTGTGTGTGTGTGTGTGTGTGTGTGTGTGTGTGTGTGTCTATGTTTGTGGAGAAGGACAGAGAGAAAGGGGCTCTCAAGTCCAAAATCCACTGGGCAGCCCAGCCAGCTGGAGATCATGAGAAGAGTTGATGTTGCAGGTCAAGTTCAATGGCAGTCTTCACTACATCAATATAACCAGAGCTTTTTAGCATGCCTGAATAAGTTCTAGGAACTCATTAATCCATTCTGTAAAAATTTTCTCAGTGCCTACTCTATAGCAGGACTGTTCTAGGTACTGAGGAGATTGCATTGAATAAAATCAACAATATCCTGCCCCATGGAATTTTATTCAAGTGTGGTGGTGTCGGGAGAAGAAGTGACATTTATATATATATATATATATATATATATATATATATATATATATATATATATATATATCATACAGAGTATCAGAGATTATAATATGCTATGGGGAAAAAATAAAGCAATGGAGGAAAGGGTGCCAGGTATCTGCTATAGTCTCCCCTGAAGAGGACTGTTGTTTTCTGACTAGTGCTTTTAAACTTGCTGGCAGCCCAGTCAAACAGCATTCTAGAAATATTGTCTTCTCAGGTTTTTCCACAACGTAATAGCCAGCACAGTCCATAAATAGGTTATAGCAGCTGGAAAAGGCCTAGTATTTAAAGGGTAATTTTTTTTCTAGAGAATAGAGAAAGACTGTATCTAGAGATTAAAAAGTGAAAGTCCAAATTAAACCTCAACTCTGATCACTGGCTACCAAAAGTAGACACCTATCGTCCGAAAGCTGAATTTCCATTGCATTTACCATATTTCCAAGTCCAGTCGATAAGAGTTGTTCTGACTTTCCTCTTGTCAGGCAGGGCACAATAATGGATTTGCAGCAAGTTATCTAAATTTGTCTCTCCCATGCAGAACTGAAGCTAACTCAGAACAGATGTGGATTAAATGTAAAGGGTAAGAGTGTAGGTTTCATAAAGCTCAGATAAGGGTGAAGTTTCCTTTTTAATAAAGGGGGGGTGTACAATACAGGTGTGCAGCATCAGCAAGAATATACTAAAAGATAATTGGAGAAGACTATTGGGAGAGCATGAGGTCTAACAACTGAGACGATGAGTGTAAATAGAAAATGCAAAGAACAAAAATTCTATTGTTAGTGACAATTGAGTTAAACACAGAATAGACAAGGAATATGCAGGACAGGCAGTTTGGGGAATACTGTTAGATTCATCTTAACGTCAACTGGGACATGATGTAGGGATACCCATTTGTCTTAATGAATAAAGGAAAAGTGGGCAAAATTAGGTAATTTCCATTTTTTTAACAGAAAGGAAAGGAAAGAATCTCCCATTTTTTTCTCCATTTTTGAAAACATTCTTGAGTCTTTTTTTTAATGATGTTACTTTTTAAATCTCTTTATCTCACCATTTTCTGGCCAAACTGTTATGTCAAGTTTTCCTTAGTACCTTGCTTTCAATTAATATGCCAAACTGACACTTTTTATTACATTACTGTAACATCTAGCTAAACTGTCAACTCCAAAATTACAGAACAGCTTAATTATAGAGTATGGCCCTTTAATATTTATTTAGATATTGAAATGATTAATGATTTCCTTGGATAAATATAAAATTACAAATAAATTATTGGCAACTTCATTAAATGAAGTAAATGTATAAATGAAGTAAAATTAGAAGCTACAGTATCTTAAGCTAAGAAAAAATACACACTTCTCAGCCATGAAGAAGTAGTCAAGAGAAGGGGACTTCATATCACATAATAAAGCAGCTGTGGGTCTTAAGAGTAAGACATAAGGGGGGGGGACACCAAAAATATACAAATTGTTTATAGGAAAGCATATAAGCATTAAGACAAGTAATACAACTTGCTATATGACCAGACAATCCACTCTGAAGAAAGTTTAACTAGTAGGAAAGTCAAACACCTTTGAACTGGTTTATTCTTCCTGGGAAAACTCCACCTTGCCTCACACAGAGGGTCAATCAACTGAGCAAAATGGAATCAAGCAGCCTCTACATGTCAGACATTCTGACCCCATTATACGGCATTGTAGGAAAAGCAGCTAGAGAGCTACTTCCAGGATTCTCATTAAAATCCTTGGAATCACATGATGACAACTTTTTTTGTATAACTTTATTTATTTTATTTATTTTTGGCTGTGTTGTGTCTTGGTTGCTGCGCACGGGCTTTCTCTAGTTGCGGCGAGCAGGAGCTACTCTTCGTTGAGGTGCGTGGGTTTCTCATTGCGGTAGCTTCTCTTGTTGTGGAGCATGGGCTCTAGGTGCGTGGGCTTCAGTAACTGTGGCGCGCGAGGGCTTAGTTGCTCCGCGGCCTGTGGGATCCTCCCGGACCAGGGCTTGAACCCGTGTCCCCTGCATTGGCACGTGGATTCTTAATCACTGCGCCAGCAGGGAAGCCCCATGATGACAATTTTTAAATTAGAAAACAAAAGTCACCAATGCCTTTAATAATTTTTATTTCAGTTGGAATTAAGACGCCGTTAAGCACAGCTTTGAACATTAATTTTCCAAACTTTTATCTGCAGAATACTTTAAGTCATTATTTCCCAAAACAAAGAAATGAAAAGCTACACTGTCTGTAGTAAGATCAGGGAGTCACCAACTTGAATACTCAGCATTTCTCTCACTACCTACAGTGATTCTTTAGCTGCTTTTGTGGAGCCTAGAGTTGAGTAGGACTCAGTTTGGAAACCATTCATCTGGAGGAGCTCAAGAGGACAGAATTTAATGAGTTATGATGATAATGGTCCTTTGGGAACTGACAGCATTAAGAAGAACAATGTCCACTATACATTTAAATTAGTGAGAAGAATATGGTATAGTGCAACACTTAAACCCTGCAGTTCTTAATCAAACTTCACCTAGTCAGAAATATGATACAGCATTTAAAAAATGAGTGCAGTCTATTTAAAAACCTACAATCTGGCTTAAAATAGAAGACCCTGCGATTCTGAGTGTGCAGCAAGGCAACAATGAACTGAATTTAAGCTTTGGCTGTCCTTATGGATTTAGCCTGCACTCTTGAATTGCCAACTTCTTCATCTTCCTATTTTGATACATCTTATATGATTCACTGATTTACTGTTACCTGATTACCAGTATGAGTTTGCAACCTGTGTAGAAGAAAGAGTAAAGGCACCAAGGTCAGAATTATTTGATTCCTGATCCCTAACAAAAATCATATGACACTCGGAATTTTGGAGTCCTAATCTGTACGATGAGGATAAAACAAATTACATTTCAAACGTTTGCATGAGAATTAAACAAGTAAATATATTCTGAACAAACTGTATTTAGAATGTAAAAACGGAAAGGACCATTTCTTAACAAGCCAAAATGACTAACCAAATATGCTCATTTACTAATGTAAAGTAAGCGCTGAAAGACTTCAAACTTATGATATTTACTTATCACTACCCTTTGATTTCTCACTCCCCAGTCACAACACCTTGAAAAATGTTTCAAGACTAACATAAAAATTATAAGGAAAAGCATATATCAAACTCTCCTATTTGAGTAAATTCAAATGGATTTTCATGCAATTATATCAACATCAATAGTTTCGTTGAGCTACTGACTAGGGAAGCAAGCATTGCCCTGCCCAGAAACATGTTCTTGATTTGAGGTTATGCTAACCTTGTAACCTTGACCAAAGAACTTTAAAATTAAAAATCAGATAACTTATAAACTGGAATTAGCTACTTTAAGTATTCAACAGCCAATTAACTTGGTGACCTTCTAGGCATGACATGGGGAGATTGTGTAAAAGTATGTAGAGAAAAGAGGATATTGGGCTAGTGCCCTTTAGGATTAAAGAAAATTCTAATGATGAGCATAATGAAGAGAATTTCATTAGCAGATAATTCATGCATTTAATATATACCAATTAATTGACTGGAATAATTACTTGGCTCTGACTTTTTTTTTTTTTTAATTTTATTACCTTCTTTTACTGGCTTTTAAAAGCACAATTAATAGTAATATCCCCTGAACTCTAGTTTACATTATTTATATGGGTTTAATTAGAAACCGTAGGCAATATATGAAAGGTACAGCCTAAGGACAATTTATTACATATTAAATTGGTTTTAGTCTTATAGTTGAAAAAATCATTACATTCGTTAGACTTACGTTTACCAACACATTCAAAAATACCAAATAAGCATATATTACATGGCAGGTTCTACATGCTGGGATACAGTAAACAAAATACACAAGAAATACAGCCATTTTGAAGAAGACGTTCTAGCAAGAGAGGAAGTTAATAAACAAAAAAGTAAGATGTAGTATTTTATATGGTAAGTACCATGGAGAACAAATAAGTCAGAAAGGCATGGGATGATAGCTGGGAGAGGGTTAAGTTTCAAATAGAATATTCATCTGTGGATAAGATGACATAAACACAATGACTTGAATGTGGTCAGGGAGTAAACTGTGTGTATATATGTTAGGGGAAAATATAAAGGTAAAACAGAACATTTCTGAGCTGTAAAATCACCGGCATATTTCAGAAGCAGCTATAAGATTGAATGGCAGGAGAGGAATTATAGAGGGTGAGTTGAGGCCAAGAGATAACAAGGGTGTAGGTCATCACATAGGACATTTTACATGACTGTAGGAACTTTGGCTTTGATTGTGAGATGGGAAGCCACTGAGGTTGAGTGGAAAAATCATATGACTTTGCTTATATGTTAAAAGGATTACTTTGGCTGTCAAATTATGGATGGTCTATGAATGGCAAAAATGAAAGCAGGGACACCATGTTGGAGTCTGCATGATTGTGGATGGTGGCAGGGTGATGATGGTAGATGTGAATATAAGTAAGTGTATTCTAGATAAGTTTTGAATAGAGTCAATGGGAGTTGAGGATTGAATATGGGGATTGAAAAAGAAGGATCAAAGATGATTCCAAGCTTTTTACCGTGAACAAATAGATCAGGAAATGAAAGCATCTATTACTAATCAGATGGTCTAACTGTATTAAAATATAGTTAAAAAGTTAACTTATACTAACATCTTAATTGCTAAACTATATCATGACAGTCAAAGAATAAGCTATGCCTTGTAAGAAGATTAATTTAGAAATTTGCTGAGTTAAAGAGGAGAATACTATAATACAGTGCTCACTATATTAATTCCTGACTGTCTTAGATAAATTCATGATTTAATAATTTTGGTAAACTTTAACTCTATGTATCTTATTATTAGAATATTTTGACCTCACAACCTATTTAAAACAAAATTTCCCCTTCCATCTCATACTCAATTGAATTGCAGCAAATTAGCTTGTACTTCTGGAGCTAAAACAAAGACACTAATCCTCCCACCTACCCACTTCATTTGAGAATTTAATCTAATTCAAGACATAAAGGAATAATTAAGCAATGCCTCATCTATTTTAGCATACTTACCTCTGCAGATGTGATGAAAATAGTTCCATACATTTTTGTTAAATTTAAAATAACTTAGAGATCTGAAGGTAATTAAAGAAAAAAAAAGTGAAATACTTATATGATTTACCAGTGGAAAAGCACAAAGAAATTTCAGATATTTGTATTGCTCTAAAACCCCTTAAAATAATATAGCTTCAAATCTATAATCTGTAGATTTGCTTCATCCTGACATTCAACAGCTTAGATTAATGGGGGAAAGCTGCCATTTTGAGAATAATCATTCTTTCCAAAGAGCTTGTTTTAGATTCTTCATTCTAATATAGTATTCTCAGTGGAAAATAGCAACATGTTTTATGGTTGCAAATGACCTTATGGATTTAAATCTGAGGTATAAACTATACCTATTATTTTGAATCACCTTAATAAACATTTATTTAACACCCAGAAAATGTTGTCATTAAAGATGCAATATTTGTTATTGATCTATCAGTTAGGTCTCTTTCAGTGGAAAATGACTGAAAACATAATGCATTCTAGCCTATACAATGATGGGAAATTATTGACTCATATAACTGGGCAGGCCTGGATTCCAGAGATATACTAGGTGTACTTCTTGGGCAACACAGTTTAGTCAGGGCATGGGTGTGAGTCCCCCTATACATCTCAGGGGATCCCCATTTCTAAAGAAAACTCATTAAAAAAAAGTATTTCAACACGTGTATGTTTTTAAGAGACTCCATTCTTTAGAAAAACTGGATTCCCCTGAATTAAGGACACAGCAGATATCAAAAAAAAAAAGAAAAGAAAAAAAAATCTACCAGATTACCAAAGTTAGAGATAGTTTCTTCATAACGGAAAAACATGGTAGTCTTTTCCCCACATGATCATCAAAACTACAGAATCATCTCACATTTATAGGCATCAGTATTGTGAAAGGGGGGAAAAAGTCCTATTTTATAGATGTAGAGAGCAAGGAAAGAGCTCAGGTAGTCTCTCTTAGCTGTGAAGTCTTCTCTAAGCTGTGACAGTTTCTCAGACTTTCCTTGCTTTTAAGGGTCTTGAGTTTTAAGTTCCAGTTAGGTATATTGTTGTAGACTTGTTAATAGGGATTTTGCTGATGTTTTCCTCATGATTAAACTGTGGTTTTGAGTTTTAGGGAGAAAGACCACGAACGTTAAATGCCACTTTCATCACAATGTATCAAGGGTACATACAATACACATGACTTATCACTGTGTTGACCTTAATTACGTGGCTGAAGAAGTGTTAGGTTTCTCCACCTTAAATTTACTGTCCCACTATCCCCCTTCATACTCTTCAGAAGTAAGTGCCTATGGGCATCCCATACCTAAGGAGTAAAGAGTTATGACCTCCTCAAGGTCAGAGAATCTATATATGAGTGTTTCTGATCCATCTGCCTCCAGTCAGTAACATACAAATTATTACACCAAACTCATTAGCTACATATAATTCTCAGTAGTGATTAACTTATTTTTTTAGCCTCAATCCTCCCCCCGCCCCCCACAGCCACACACACTATTTAATAGCATTGCTTGGGTGGAAAAACTACAAGCTTAATTTGGTCTTTGCTAGCAAAGTCAATCTTAATGGACCTTTGTATTATACTTAAAAGTTTTTCAATCCTATTTCAGATTATTTGGAATCAAGAGGCAGAAGCTTTACCAAGTACGCAAGCCTCCATCTTTAAATTCTATTATTCTTTTCTTACATTTCTCTTTTCAGAACATCTAGTCTTTTCATGAGCTCATCACTTTCTTCTAGTACCTTATTAAATATAGCCAGGAATGACCAAACACACACATCTATGATACTCTTTTGCAGCCTCTTCTATAATTAATTTTAAGTAATTATAGGCAACCAATTTGGTTTATTTGGGGGTTTTGATTTTTACTAAAGATTACCATAGCATAATATCCTCCCCAAATTCAAACTTCCTATATTAGTTTCTTTGTCCAACTACAACTTGTCTGTTAAGCCAATGTTATATAACTTATTTTTATTTATTATATATATATAAATATATTAATTTATTTTTATATATTTATTTTTATTATTGCAACACCCTACTTAAGGAACCTACATCTGCATTGCTCATGGTATATTAACTAGTGTATTAACAGTTCCAAATGTTTATGCTTAACACATCAAAAGTTTATCTCCTGCTCATACAATAGCCCAAAGTAGCAGTTCCTGGACAGAATGGATAGGCTTAACATATACTAATGAGGTAATATTACTAGATCTTGATGGTTGAGAGGACGTGGGACCGAGGGACTATGATATTTTGGGATTGACTACCCGATTTCTGGCTTGAGCACTGGGGTGTTTTACAATGCTCTTTATGTGAGGGGGGACTAGAGTTGGATCAGGTGTTAAGAGAGTGAACACGAATTAGGTATACACATGTTGAATATAAAGTGTCACTAAGACGTTTAGGAAGAGCTATAAAAAGGCAATTGTATATATGACCCAAAAGAGATATATGGGTTGAAGATTTGTAATGTGATGTAGCCAAGTTCCCGTGACCCAGCTTTTAAGTGAAGAACGAAGATTTGGGGTTCACTCAGGATTGTTCTTTTGTTAGGGAGGTAAAATGGAAAGGACAGAGGGTCAAGGAATATGTATATATTATTGCCTACCAATTTTGTGGTAAGCAACATTTTAAGACAGCTCCCAAGATTCCCACTGCTGGTACAGCTGTGATTATGATGCACTATGTGGCAGATTGAGGGTTTCTGCAGGTGTAATTAAGGCCTTAATTGGTTTGACACTGAGTTAAATGTAGATTAACCTGGGTAGGACTTAAGCAAGACCTACTTGCTCAATCTGTTTATCTCTATAAAAGAGGACTTAGGCCTTCCCTGAATTCAAAGATATTTTCCTGTTGGCCTTGAAGAAGCAAGATACTATGAATTCTATAGAGGCAAGAAAATGAATTCTGCCAATAATTTCAGGATCTGGGGAGAGGAGCCTGGGTTTCAGATGAAGTCAGAAAACTGACTGCAGCCTCATGACAGCCTGAGCAAACGAGCCATATAAACTGTGCCTGGGCTCCTGGACATGGTGAGATAATAAATGTGTTTCATTTTAAGCTTCTAAGTTTGTGCTAATTTATTATACAGCAATGGAAAATGAAAGCAGCCTTTATAGGTGTTATTAAATGATTAAATTTTGTGTCTGAATTAAATAAGGAGAAAAGTAAAGGCAGGAGCAGGCTGACAAGATACAGCTGGAGGGGTTAATGTACTGTTGGTCTGGATGAGATTGAAGAATAGTCACGAAAGTGTACAAACTGAGTGCCCTGTGGTCAAAAACAGTGATATTTTTATGCAACGAATTTCTTCAGTTAACACTGACCTGAGTGAAAGTACATGAGCAATTGGGCTAGATGGAAAGACTCCGGGCACTGATTAGCTGGGTTCTCTGCTTGGGATCTCATGAAGCTGAAATCAAGGAGTTGCTTGGCCTCTGTTCTTTTCTGGAGCCCGGGGTCGGGGGTGGGACAGGGCCGCCTTTCAAATTCATGTGGTTCTTGGCAGAATTTAGTTTCCTGCAGATGTAGGCCTGAAATCCCTGTTTTCATGCTAGCTATCAGTTGGGGGCCACTTTTGTCTCTCAAAGTTTGCCCTAAGTTCTTTGCCATGTGGCTCCCACCCCCATGGGCAGTTTACAAAATGACTATTTGCTTTTTCCTGTGCCAGCAGGATCCCTTCTCTCTGACTTCATCTCCAGTCAGCTACAACAGAGTCTTGCCTGATGGAATGTGATCACAGGAATGACGATGCTACCACCATTTGCCTTATAATATAACCTAGTCAAAGGAGCCACAATCCCAGCATAGCCACAGGCTCCCTGGGCACCAGAGTGTCCAGGTTATACAAGAGTTGAACACCAGGGGGCAGGGTTGTTCTGGGCCATTTTGGAAATTTGCCTATAGCAATTATCAGGGATTAGGAAAACAGGAATACTTATTCACTTTTTATGGATTATAAATTGATTAAAAAATCTGTAAGTAAATTTGTATCCAAACTCGAATTTTTCATATCGTGTGATCAATAATTTTACAGTTAAGATCTATTCTGAAGAAATAATCTGCTGTGAAACTCATTGAAGTGTTTTATAAAATATAAAATAAGATCGAAAAAATGAGACTGTTGGAGGATATGTGATTGATTATACAGAGTTTTAGTACCACACAGTAATGAAAATCACTTTTTCAATATTTTAAATATTTGACTAATACTAGCAGAAAAAAATGAGACTTTGTCCTTTCACTTAGCATAACTAAAAGTACTCTATGAGTATACATATATATGTATGTATACTCATAGAGTGTATATACATATATATATATACATATATATATATATGTATATATATATATATATATATATCCACGAAAATTTTTAAGTTGTGGAGTGAATTAAGGGCAAAATTCTTAGTAAATCATTATTAATGCCTTACTAACAAGTAGGGAAAACTCTCAATATATCATCCTTCATGAATTTCCTGATGCTCTCCAGGTTGTAAAGATTCATTTTAGCAAATAGGAATTTTCTTCATGAAATACAGTTGCCCATATTAATTATCTTAGTACACAGATTCCTATATGAGAGGGGCATACTATTGACTTACACTCTAAATGTAAAAATTCTTTTGAAATTTAAAAAGATTATTTGTCCCTGGAATAAGAAGTTAATTTGCCCTAAATCAATGCTTTAATTAAGAAAATTTAAGTATTAAAAGGCAGAAATTCTGCAGATTTTGGTGGATTTCTAAAATAATATCAGCATAGAATATCAATACAGATTTAAATTCAGTTTTTGACTGGGGTTATTAGGTATGTTTTGGGTTTGTGTTGACCAGATGGATTATAATATTCATTAAACTGCTGAAAAAAAATGGAACTATGCTTTAATGATAATGCTTTTTATCATGCCCAACATCTGCATTTCTAATTTGTCTTAATTATGTACATATACAGTTTGGTCAGTGTTTTGCATTTCAAAAATCCTTTCTAATTTCAAATGTATCTGATAGTTCATATGAACAATTATGTATTTAAATGAGACAATCATTGTCTAATTGGCGTATTTCAATTTCCACTGAGATATGCCAATTAAGCAGAATCCACTGTAGACCATAATATCTCCAATAGAGAATTTATGGACTATCAACTAAACACAGTGGTTTTGAAGTAGCATATCCTAAAGTTCATTTCCCAAAATGACTTTCACCAAGTGGGGCTGTGCTCAAGTGCATAAATTGCATTTCCACTAAAACATATATCATCATTGGCGGTGCTTTGTCTACTTCTAGGTTCAATATCTTCCTGTTTTATAAAACCAAATGTAATGAAGTTAGGCTGTTGGAATGATATTTGACCCACTGCATTTGTATTTAATGTCTCAAGAACACTGCTAACTTCTGAAGGTGACTGAAAAGTAATGCAGGGTATCATCTTTACCTTTTATAAAATGTCCAAACTAGTGATCCAGTGATGAGTCATCCTGCCTGCCTATCTATCTATCTATCTATCTATCTATCTATCTATCTTTCTTTCTTTCTATCTATCTACCTACCTACCTACCTATGCTTTGTTCTATATGTGGCAGTATATGACAAACGGTGTGGATGACTTATACAGGTTATTAGGGATACTGAATTTCAGATAAGGTTTTCCTATGTTTTTTTCTTTTAAAATGTATTTACTGAGATGACCATTTAAGCCAGTACAAAATAGCAAATTTACAAGTATGAAGTCAAGAAACTGACATTTTAATATAAACGTAAAGACTTACTATGACAGCATATGACAGGATTTCCTTCCTTTTCAAGGTTGAATAATAGTCTATTGTATGTGTAAAACATTTTGTGCTAAGTGGAATAAACCAGTCACAAAAAGACAAATACTGTATAATTTCACTTACGTGAAGTACTAGAGTAGTCAAATTCACAGAAACAGAGAGTGAATGATGGTTGCCAGCAGCTGAGGTTAGGGAGGGAAAAGGGAGTTGTTTAATAGATACAGAGTTTCAGTTCTGCATGATGAAAAAGTTCCGGAGATGTTTCACAACAATGTGAATATACTAATAATACTGAACTGCGCATTTAAAAATGGTTAAGGAGGTCAATTTTATGTTATTTTTTTACCATAATAAATAAATGCAAAAAAGTAAAGTTTTACCAAATTGTCCTAGGAGTCTGGGGATTACAATCTGTATTTCATGTTTGCTTGTACAGATTCATAAAAGGCACCCATTGTCAGTTGTCACTGTCATATTTTGGAACTTCCTTTTTTGTTTGTTTTTAGATTCTGAAACTTCTTAGCCTCTATTTCTCTTTACCCCATAAGTTTCACCTTTTTTCTCTTAGTTTATAATATTACTTTCATTTTTATAAAAATAATTTGGGGGCTTCCCTAGTGGCGCAGTGGTTGGGAGTCTGCCTGCTAGTGCAGGCGACACGGGTTCAAGCCCTGGTCTGGGAGGATCCCACGTGCCGCGGAGCAACTAAGCCCGTGAGCCACAACTACTGAGCCTGCGCGTCTGGAGCCTGTTCCCCGCAACAGGAGAAGCCGCGATAGTGAAGAGGCCCGCGCACCGCGATGAAGAGTGGCCCCCGCTTGCCGCAACTAGAGAAAGCCCTCGCACAGAAATGAAAACCCAACACAGCCAAAAATAAATTAAAAAAAAAAAATTTTGGCCAACAGCTTCTCATGTGAAAGAGATGGTTAATTTTAAAAAAACATTTTGAAAAATTTGTTCAAATTCTACTTAATACAATTATATTATCTGATTGGGTCATACACCGATTTTAGATTTTTTTTGTGTGATTGTTCTCTTATCATTTTTTAACACACTAAAATTTTTTACTAAAACAATCTTTCAAATAGTGCTTTATATAAATGATGTCCTCATGGATGGAAACTGTTTAAATTTCAGTTTGGAAATTTGTTTTTAACCTTATATTTTGGATTGTAATAGTGTGACTTGGATAATTTCAGCCACTGCTGGATAATGACAATTTACGTCTAGCATTAAGACCTCATTCTAATGGATTGCAGCTTTCAGTGTGAAAAAAATAATGTAGATTTCTGAGTTGTGCCCTCAGAAAATCTGAATCTATATTCTTGGAGTGGGTCCAAGTAATTTGAATATGAACAAAAATTGATGTCATGCTTTCAGAAAGTCTGACCTCTTCATACGTAGGTATAAAAGAACACCCAAACTGTAACCACCATTGACATATTTATGGACACAGCATGACATAAAATAAAATTAAACATTCAATAAAAATGCATTATTCTCATATAATCTGGATTATGCGGAACTTCAGATAAGAAAATACAAGGTCCCTTACTTAAATATATAGCTCATCTATAGTTTCCACCCTAACCTCTCTGTCTAGACCCTCCTTCTGCTAATTCATAGGAAGCTATGCAACCAGACGCAAGAAGATTCTAAGAACATTTCTAAATACAGGCCATGTGACTTAGAAAACTTTTTGCACAAACAAACACAGGATGAGAAAACAATTAAGAAAGCTCATACCCTATAAATTCATACCTTTAAAATATAACTATAAAACAGTTTCTTCCATAATTAAACTTAGAACTTATAAAATATCAATATAAGATTTGGTGAAAGTGACCATTTGTTAAATTCTAAATTTTAAGAGTAGACGTGTTAACCCCTTAGCATGTCTTTTAACACCTGAACTTACTTACTGCACCTGTCTTTTCACAAATTCTCTAAAATTATTATTATAATTACATCAATGCAGTCTAAAATCTTTCTGACCTTTTTGGCTCTCTATATGCCTGGGATTTCACACTTAATCTTTACAACATAAATCCAAGTCTGAGCTCAAATTCTCCTTTGTCCAGGACACTCTTAAGGTGTTGTGTTTATGCTGTGTTTTCTTCTCCATTTATGCTTTCCCACGTATTATATCTGTAAATGGAAGGGTTCTCCCTCTCTCTTTTTCTCTCTCTCTCTCAGTCTCTCAATTTTTCTTTCTCTTTTCAGTTATTGGGCCAGTTCTGCTTGAGAGTGTCTTAGTCTTCCCTAATGTCCTTTTCTATGTAGAAATGAGCATTATTATCTTAAACTAGGGTTTCTCTAATGTCTTTATGAATGTATGCAGTTAGAAATACATTTCATGCTACAAAATGCAATACAGTTTCCCCTTAACTAGATAATTATTGAATTTAATTTTTTTTTTTTTTTTAAGGATTTTCTTATTTATTTATTTATTTATTTATTTATTTATTTTTGGCTGTGTTGGGTCTTCGGTTCGTGCGAGGGCTTTCTCCAGTTGCGGCAAGCGGGGGCCACTCTTCATCGCGGTGCGGGGACCGCTCTTCATCGCGGTGCACGGGCCTTTCTCTATCGCGGCCCCTCCCGTCGCGGGGCACAGGCTCCAGACGCGCAGGCTCAGCAATTGTGGCTCACGGGCCCAGCTGCTCCGTGGCATGTGGGATCTTCCCAGACCAGGGCTCGAACCCGTGTCCCCTGCATTAGCAGGCAGATTCTCAACCACTGCGCCACCAGGGAAGCCCAATTTTTTTTTTAAATTTATTTATTTATTTATTTATGGCTGTGTTGGGTCTTCATTTCTGTGCGAGGGCTTTCTCCAGTTGTGGCAAGTGGGGGCCACTCTTCATCGCGGTGCGTGGGCCTCTCATCATCGCGGCCTCCCTTGTTGTGGAGCACAGGCTCCAGACGCGCAGGCTCAGCAATTGTGGCTCACAGGCCTAGTTGCTCCGCGGCATGTGGGATCTTCCCAGACCAGGGCTCGAACTCGTGTCCCCTGCATTGGCAGGCAGATTCTCAACCACTGCGTCACCAGGGAAGCCCTGAATTTAATTTTTAAATAAAATTAATTCATTGTGGCTTTAGGTGGTAAATCTAGTAATGGTATATAAATTTAAAGTTATATGAGAAACATCCTATTTATATCCAATAATCTGTGACTACATATGTAAAACTCATTTATATATAACTTGATAAGTCTAAATTTGAGATCTTTATTGGATGTGCAGTATGGGTCGAATGATTCAACTGGCCCCAAGCTCTGATTGGCCCTGAGTTAAACTAATAATGTGGTAGCTCATCTCTTGTCCCTATAATCAGGGGTGACACCACCATCACCTTCAGGATAAACTTACATCTTGTGTGGGACAGTTCTTCCAAAGATAAAAATGGTTAATACTTGTTCTCAAAAATGAGTCATTTGTGTTTGAAGTGTCACAGATTTTACTTTAATTCCATTTGGAATTTATTTGTTTCTTGGTCTAAATTAAGTGACATAACCATTTAGGTTAAATAGGTTTGAGGCAGAGTAATGAGGTAAACAATGGGTATTTTGAGAAATGGGTTTTCTCCAACACCACACAGCTAGAAGTAGTGTTACTTCTGTGGGCATGTGAGCAAAGCAATTCTGAGGAAAAAGAACAAAGCCTGGAGGCATAGCACTTCCAGACTTTAGATAATACTATAAAGCAACAGTAATCAAAACAGCATGGTATTGGCACAAAAAACTGATATATAGATCAATGAAACAGAAAGGCCAGAAATAAAACCATACACTTATGGTCAATTAATCTACAACAAAGGAGGGAAGAATATACAATGACGAAAAGACAGACAGTCTCTTTAGCAAGTGGTGTTGGGAATGCTGAACAGCTACATGTAAATCAATGAAATTAGAATACTCCCTCATACCATGTACAAAAATAAACTCAAAATTATTTAAAGACCTAAATATGAGACATGACACTATATAACTCCTAGAGAGAACATACGCAAAACATTCTCAGACATAAATGGTAACAATATTTTCTTATATCAGTCTCCCAATGCAAAAGAAACAAAAGCAAAATTAAACAAATGGAACCTATCAAACTTAAAAGCTTTTGCACAGCAAAGTAAACCATCAACAAAACAAAAAGACAATCTAGGGAATAGGAGAAAATATTTGCAAACAATGTGATTGACAAGGGGTTAATATCCAAAATACAGAAACCGCTCATACAATTCAATAACAAAAAATCAAACAACCCAATCAAAAAATAGGCAGAAGACCTAAATAGAAACTTCTATAAAGAAGACATACAGAAGGCCAACAGGCACATGAAAAGATGCTCAACAACATTAATTATTAGAGAAACACAAATCAAAACCACAATGAGGTATCACCTCACACCGATCAGAATGGCTATCATCCAGGGGCTTCCCTGGTGGCGCAGTGATTGAGAATCTGCCTGCCAATGCAGGGGACACGGGTTCGAGCCCTGGTCTGGGAGGATCCCACATGCCGCGGAGCGGCTGGGCCCGTGAGCCACAACTACTGAGCCTGCGCGTCTGGAGCCTGTGCTCCGCAGCAGGAGAGGCCACAATGGTGAGAGGCCCGCGCACCGCGATGAAGAGTGGCCCCCACTTGCCACAACTGGAGAAGGCCATAGCACAGGGGCGAAGACCCAACATAGCAATCAATCAGTCAATAAAGAAATCTTAAAAAAAAAAAAAAAAGTTGCTTATATTTAAAAAAAAAAAAAAAAAAAAAGAAACTTCTATAAAGAAGACATACAGAAGGCCAACAGGCACATGAAAAGATGCTCAACAACATTAATTATTAGAGAAACACAAATCAAAACCACAATGAGGTATCACCTCACACCGATCAGAATGGCTATCATCCAGGGGCTTCCCTGGTGGCGCAGTGATTGAGAATCTGCCTGCCAATGCAGGGGACACGGGTTCGAGCCCTGGTCTGGGAAGATCCCACATGCCACGGAGCAGCTGGGCCCGTGAGCCACAATTACTGAGCCTGCGCGTCTGCAGCCTGTGCTCCGCAACAGGAGAGGCGGCGATAGTGAGAGGCTCGCACACCGCAATGAAGAGTGGCCCCCGCTTGCCACAACTAGAGAAAGCCCTTGCACAGAAACGAAGACCCAACACAGCCATAAATAAATAAATAAATAAATAAAAATTAAAAAAAAAAAGCAATTAAAAGAATGGCTATCATCCAAAAGTCTACAAACAATAAATGCTATAGAGGGTGCGGAGAAAAGGGAGCTCTCCTACATGTTGGTAGGAATGTAAACTGGTGCAGCTGCTATGCAAAACAGTATGGAGATTCCTTAAAAAAAAAAAAACCTAAAAATAGAGCTACCATATGATCCAACAATCCCACTCTCAGGCATATATCCAGAAAAGATGAAAACTGTAATTTGAAAAGATACATGCACCATGATATTCATAGCAATACTATTTACAATAGCCAAGACATGTAAACAACCCAAGTGCCTGTCAAAAGATGACTGGTTTAAGAAGACGTGGAATACACACACACACACACACACACACACACACACACACACAACTGGAATACCACTCAGCCATAAAAAAGAATGAAAATATTGTCATCTACAGCAACATGGATGGACCTAGAGATTATAATACTGAGTGAAGTAAGTCAGACAGAGAAAGACAAATTTTATATGATATCACTTATATGTGGAATCTGAAAAGTAATGCAAATTTATCTGTATACAAAGCAGAAAGAGACTTACACACATAGAAAACAAACTTATGGTTACTAAAGGGGAAAGGGAGTGGGGGGAAGGATAAATTAGGACGTTGGGATTAACAAACTACTATACATGAAATAGATAAGCAACAAGGATTTATTGTATAGCACAGGGAACTATATTCAATATCTTGTAATAATCCATAATGGAAAGTGATCTGAAAAAAAAAATATATGACTGAATCACTTTGCTGTATACCTGAAACTAACACATTGTTGTAAATAAACTATACTTCAATAAAGAAAAGAAAGAGTAGTTTCTGTCTCTATACTATACATAGTTTGTTTCTATTTCTCTACCTACTTACCAGTACTACCTACATGCCAGTGCTGATTGTCAAGGGACGTGTTTTTATTGTCATACAACTTCTGGCCATGAACCTTCATGTAATAACGTGGGAGTATCAGTAAAATTGGTCAGGAGTATCCCTGGAAGTCATTCCTACATCAGACATCTGGTAGTGAGGTAAATGTTGACAAAGGCAACTATAAGTCATACAAATATATCCAGGAAAAACAAATGAATTGAAATCCCAACTCAACTTCCTGTTAACTGGTTTCCCCAAATGTTCTCAGCAATTCTAATGCAACTAGCACAAGGGTAAATAAGAAAAAAAAAAATAATAAAGATTAAGTTGGAGTGTTGTTTTAACCAATTGCAATAAAAAGCAATCTTGATTTTGCCTATTTTATACAAAAGTATGACCATATGGACACTTTGCTAAGGTCCCTGCAAGGTGCCTGGAAGGCATCCAAAAAGTGAGGAGCTCTGATCTGATATTTAAGCTTATTTAGCTTCACGGTGAATTTGCCTCCGGCTCTGAGTATACAAGACCTGTATTAAGTATTTGTTGTTTTTTTCACACACAGCAGAACTCTGCCTTGCAAATAGACCCACCGGGGTATCTTTTTCGACCTTACTTTCAATAGATTTTTAAAAACTAATTTATTTAGAAACTAATGAAAATTGTGTGTGTGTGCGTATGTTTCTGATTTATAGCGTTCCTGAAATGCCACAGCATTTAATTAGGGACTTTATTGACTGACCTGTCTATTTCCTTAGTATTCTCTTAAGAGTGTGGTCTTGCCTTTGTTTTATCAATAATCACTGGGACACTGAATCTCTGATTTAAAATGCACCCTTTTATCTTAGGAATTTAGGACCTATCTGTCATTCTGCCTGTAATTCCATATTCTACCTGGCTGTACACAACACTGACACTCCCAAGTTCAGTGCCCAGAAACAGTATAGTTTTGAATATTTGATCAAATTGTGTCTAAAAACTAACAACTAGTATTCCTATATGTATTATCCTCCCAGAAGAACTTCTAAGAATTTTCCTAAAGCTAGAGTAACTCCTGAAATTTCTAGTCCATACTTAATGGTAAGTCAACTTTCATTCTCACTTTTTCAGTACTGTTGGCCTTATTTGAATCTAAGAGAGTTGTGTTAATGCTGGAAAATAAGACAGGATAGAAAATGGCAATATAGTAGCTTATGTTTGTGAATGCCAACCACCTCCTCATCTTTCTTCTGGTAACAGATTCAATGCACCTGACTACATACGTAGACATGTGACTTAAGATGAGCCAATCATAGTGCTACATCTCTGTGTCTAAGCTGATAAGATCAAATATTAAGAGAACATTAACTGGACAAATTCATTTGTTTGCCAAGAGTCTAGGTTTGGGAAGGGTACAAGTAAATGAAGATTGATAGAACATATTAGGGAGTTTTCATCAAAAAAAATGAGTTCTGAGACACTTCCCATAGAAAGAAATGATGTTAGTGAAGTAGACAGAATAATGTTCCCCCAAAGATGACCATTTCCTAATCTCCAGCAGTTATCAATATGGTACCTTATATGGCAAAAAGGACTTTGCAGATGTCATTAAATTAAGAATTTTGAGATGGGAAGATTATCCTGGATAATCTGGGTATGCCCAATATAACTGCAAAAGTTGTCAAAAAAAGTGGCAGAAGAATCAAATTCATAGGAGACAATGGGATGACAGAAGCAGAGGGTCAGAGTCGGAGAGAGAGATTTGAGGATGCTACACTGTAGGCTTTGAAGATGGAGAGGGGGCCATGAACCCAGGAAGCCGGGCTATGTCTAGAAACCGGAAAAGCCAACAAAATGGATCCTTCCCAAGCCTCCAGCAGGAACATCTTGATATAAACCCCATGAGATTGATATGGATCTCTGCCCTGCAGAATTGTAAGGTAAGACATCTATGTTGTTTTAAACCACTATGTTTGTGGCAATGTTAAGTAGCAACAGGAAACAAATACATTTATCTAAGGTCTAAGAAAATTAGAACCAATTTTTCAAATAATAAGGAAATGTCTATGCAGAGGGAGAAGATCCTTTAGCAAGTGTGTCCACTTAAGAAGAACAGGAAAAGAAAAGTCACTGGGAAGATAAGGGATGCATTCTGAAAGAAGAAATTGGAGTGGGAAGGGGTAGCCATTTACCAAAGGGCAGTTCAGGCCAAGGTCAGGATTCTGGGAGACCATGGATGCATTTTAATATGAGACTATGTGAATGGGACATGATTAGACTTTCAATTTGAAAATATTTCTCTAACTTCACTCTGGAGAATGGTTATGTGTCCTGGGGGGAAATCTTGGGAAGTTACTTCAAGTCTGGAGAATTATTTAGCAGTGTGTGATAGGGGGAGGGGCATGCAGGAGGTTGAACATTTAGAAACTACTGCAGAAATCCAGGCAAGGGATGACAGCAGCTGGCCTAAGTGGACATGCTAGAAGTACACAGAGATTGACATGTTCAGGAGGTGTTTGGAAGATAAAATTCACATGTGGGATGTGTGAGGCTGTGGATATGTAAAGTACATTCTCCCCAGACATTTTATATGGTACACATCAAAGCTGAGACAAAGGTTTTGAAAGGACCCTATGGATGTGGTGAAATTTGACTAACAGTTGGAGAAAACTAAATAGCACCAACCAGAAATAGGGGGAAGTAGGGAGGGAAAAATTGGAGAAAAAGATAGACAGATTGACAGAGAAACAGAGGTCGATCATTTTAGATGTGAATCCACAGGTCCCTGAAACAAGTTCTGCCTAGGCTCTTCCCATGTTTTGACCGGATGAACCAAAAATTTCCCTTTCACTTTTTAGTTAGGGCTCCACAACCAGCTCTTGACAAATACTAATGCAGTATCACTTCAAAATAAAATTTCCAAATATAAATGATTTTATAGTTAACAAGTCAACAGACAGAAACCAACTTCTAGTGGCTACTGGAATCTGTACCTAGGCTCCTGGCTAAACCGTACTACTGCAAAGAGAAGGTTCTGACCCATCTTAGCAATTGCATGTGTGGGGTAAAGGGGAGATAGTACAGGCCCTCTGGAGGGGCTGATGAGCCTGCACTGCCCCCAGTGCTGAAGCAGCATCATGCTGGCTCCTGCCACCAGACATGCTTTTCAGGCTCAGTTGATTCACAATAATTGATGTAATTCCATCAGAACTTTTTGAATAGAAGTATTTTTAGGTGTTCCCTCCATTAGTATAGTCAAGACTACTGAAGGCCAATTACCTAGGATTTTCCTGTCAGCAGTTAGATACTTTTGTGGCAGAAATAGCCTTCTCTTAGGCTCTCATGGTCAAGTATAGGAACAGATGGTAAGAACTAGAAGGAACATGCAATGGGCCTGTTTTTTTTATTCTAGCCAAAGCTCTGTAAAAGTCATACATCTTGACAATGATAAAATAATGCTTAATAATATGGCTACATCTAAAAATATATAGTATTAATTTTATTATAAAAATCATCTATGGGTATTAATCATAAAACTGACCACACATAATGTTTGCTGTACATACTACTGATTTATCATAATGCATATTACATTATTTTTACTAAAGAGGGTTCACACATGCATATTAGTATATAATCTGCCTTTCACCTAAGTAAATATCTCAAATATTTTCTACTTCATTAAAATTATCCTACTGATTATATCTGTGCTTTTTATAATAATCTTCAGATAATACATGATATGTGTTGAAAAATAGAAAACATTACTATCTTTTTAGCACAGCAGGCAGCATGTCAGTCTCATAATCTGAAAAAAATACAAAATTTTGATTATCAAAATTCCACTACATAGAGCTAACTGCTGTCAACATTTGATTTATTTTTTCTAGACATGTTAATGCATGTGAATCCATATTATATTACACACATGTATTGCAAATCTGGATCATATTACATATAATGTTTTGAACTTTTTTCATTCACACAGTATTATAGCCTAAATATATTTCTACACCAACGGATATACATTAACAACTTCATTTTAATGGTTAATATTCTATTTTCAGATGAACTATAATTTATTCAATCAGTTGACTGTTATTGATCATTTAAGTTACTGTAGATGTTTCGATACTATAAAGTGTTATAGGGGTATGGTGGTGACTCTATCTTTGTGCTTACATTCATGTGAGTGTAACTTCTGGATCAAATTTTTGTGAAAAAATATTTTTGGCTTTAATCTCAATTTTTATTGAGAAAACAATAATGGTCTCTTCTCTCCTTATATTCTTAATTGAGTATTTAAAGGAATTTATAGAGTTTTACTTAATTGTCTTTTTCTCATTATAATACCCAAATGACTCTTAAAAGTTATATCTTCATCTGAAGCTATGTCAACATTGAAAGTGACATTGAAACAGTGTTATACTCTGGAGTGTCATTTAAATGTCACAATTTTTTCCCTTTTAAGGTTGGCTTTAAAGGATTAATGGTGCTTTAAAAAATTTTTCTTAGTGCTACTTTTGCCCCAAGTGCATTCATACAAATACATTTCTAATATAATCAATTGAAGCATCAGTCTTCTAATTCAATACCTTCGACAACAGAACAACGCTTATTTCCTACCTTGGGTGATATATAATATATATATTTTTCACATGCTCCTAGTATAATATCATACTAAAATATATATAGATACATCTGCCAACATCACCACTGTTGATAGCAGGTGGTGAACACAGACTGCAAAATGTTCCTCAATGACCCTCTTTCATATTAATAGCACACTTACCTGTACCTATGGCCACTCAGAACAAAGACTGTATTTTCAGCCTCTTCTTTAGGACACGATCATAAGTTTAAATTGTGACAAGAAGAATGGCAGTAGAAACTGTGAGCGCTAACTTTAAGAACTGTCTTAGCAAGCATATGCCTTCCTTCTATTTTATCTTCTTGTCAACATCAATAGGAATTTTAGTAACTGGAACTGGAAAAGCCATTTTGAATCACATGGGGATGGAGGCTGCACACAAAGGCAAAATGACATTGAAAGAACATGAGTCCCTGACACTGTAGAGCAAACACCAGCTCTGGACTATTTATCTCAACTTTTACGTTGGAGAGAAGTAAATATCTATCTTGGGGTTCTGTCACAGCTTAAATTAAAACCTACCTATACACAAGGAAAATATAAAACATTGCTTTTTAATATCTAAAGTAACCAAGGATTTTTATCTTTTTTGAAAATATTATGAGAAATACAAATATATATACACACACACACGTATACTTACTGTGTGTGTGTATACATAAATGCATATATATGCTCTTATTACTTGAAATAAAAAATAGGGGTAAATAACTACAAAATTCCCAAATAATTTTTTTAATTATATTTT
Organism: Balaenoptera acutorostrata; assembly: GCF_949987535.1. Lineage (NCBI taxonomy): Eukaryota > Metazoa > Chordata > Mammalia > Artiodactyla > Balaenopteridae > Balaenoptera > Balaenoptera acutorostrata. Next base: position 83,264,782 of record NC_080068.1, read on the forward strand.
TAATCTATACAGTTGTCATTTAATATTATAAACTGGTATATAAATGTGACTATTTGCCATGAATGGCATGATTTTCTGTAGACATTGGGTTTTTAAAAACATTTTTAGACAATTAAAATACTCAGGTGCCATCATATTCTTTATGCAGAGGTAATATTCAAAGGATTTTAAAATATAGATAGATTTAAACCTTCTAAACTTTAAAATTCTCCTTGAGGTTTTGAAGAGGGCTTTTAAGAACTGACTTGTGAGATGCTGTAGAAACCTTTTGAAACATAAACATTCAGTTTAGCTCTATTATCTGAAGCAGGAATCTTGCTATAAAAGAAATTCAAATTTACCCCAGTAGACATGTTAGTGAAAGTAGAATAAAGCCTTTTCCTACCTGCCACTGTTTATTTTGTTATTGCCTATTAAAAATCATTCACTGCTATAATTCCCATGAATGAGACACTATTTCTATGTTATTAGAAAACTTTCAAGGGCAACTCAATATAGTTAAAATGGAACTTTGCTAAGGTTTTGGCTTTCTGCAAAGTTAAACCTTCAAATTGACTCATTAACTTGAAGGAGGACAATAATGAGCCTGCTGGAAATTAGAATTCTATAAATTTGCAGAAGAAATGGAGTTCTACCCTTGATGATTAAGTCATCGCTTATTTCTAAAGTGGTGTGTATCCACAACATTGCTATTCGTGCCTATATTTTGATTAGTGCCTGAGAACACCTGTTGTCAGACTCCTTCCCTAGCACCCTCAACTCAAATAAGATGAATACACTTGCCAACATTTGCACCTTCACACTTAGAGGTTAACCAGGTTCAGTGGTAGTTCAGAGTCAAAGTTTTAAATGTCATTTTTATGGTTACTCTGACCCTTGGATACCAAAATTCTGTCTTAGGTTCTAGGCCTTTTGTTTGTTAGCATTCTTTTCTTAGTCGTTTCCATCTTTGCTTAGTTTCCTCAAATAAACCCTTGCTTACTTACATATGTTTGTTTGTTTGTTTTTCCTGACCACCTCTTCTTTCCTTAGGTGGATTCTCTGGTCTTTCATTCTGACTTGCCTGAATTACTGTGACTCTCAGTTCTTTGACAGCCATTCCCCAGTTTTGACCAGTTTTTTCCTTACTGGGCAATTAGTACTCAGGCTTTGAGATTGAACACAAAAATACTTTAGCTATTCTTCTTATTTTTCTTTTTAAGTGGGGAATATTTTAGAAATATCAATTCTGACTCCTACTTCTAATAGCCTCTACATTTTCTTAGAAATGTTTTAGCATGTTCTTAAAAATAACTCAGAAATGGTCTCTAATCTATGAACTACAAGAATGAATTAACCCATATGACCAGAACTCTTAAACTTGAGGAAAGGCAAAAATGTGTAGATTATTCCAGTAAAAAGATTAGTGCTTGTAAATTTTGGAGATTAATCCTTTGTCAGTTGCTTCATTTGCAAATATTTTATCCCATTCTGAAGGTTGTCTTTTCATCTTGTTTATGTTTTCCTTTGCTGTGCAAAAGCTTTTAAGTCTCATTAGGTTCCATTTGTTTATTTTTGTGTTTATTTCCATTTCTCTAGGAGGTGGGTCAAAAAGGATCTTGCTGTAATTTATGTCAAAGAGTGTCCTTCCTTTGTTTTCCTCTAAGAGTTTTATAGTGTCTGGCCTTAACAATTAGGTCTTTAATACATTTTGAGTTTATTTTTGTTTGTGTGGAAGCAACCTAAGTGTCCATCGACAGATGAATGGATAAAGAAGATGTGGCACCTATATACAATGGAGTATTACTCAGCCATAAAAAGAAACAAAATTGAGTTATTTGTAGTGAGGTGGATGGATGTAGAGTCTGTCATACAAAGTGAAGTAAGTCAGAAAGAGAAAAACAAATACCATATGCTAACACATATATATGGAATCTAAAAAAAAAAAAAATGGTTCTGAAGAACCTAGGGACAGGACAGGTATAAAGACGCAGATGTAGAGAATGGACTTGAGGACACGGGGAGGGGGAAGGTAAGCTGGGATGAAATGAGACACTGGCATTGACATATATACACTACCAAATGTAAAATAGATAGCTAGTGGGAAGCAGCCGCATAGCACAGGGAGATCAGCTTGGTGCTTTGTGACCACCTAGAGGGGTGGGGTAGGGAGGGTGGCAGGGAGATGCAAGAGGGAGGAGATATGGGGATATATGTATATGTATAGCTGATTCACTTTGTTATAAAGCAGAAACTATCACACCATTGTAAAGCAATTATACTCCAATAAAGACGTTAAAAATAAATAAATAAAAGTCATCTTATCCAAAAAAAAAAAAAAGATTAGTGCTTATAAAACATATCACTACACAGATGATAAAATGGCTAAATGTTTAAAAGATTGATCACACTACATTTTATTAATGATGTGGAACAATTAGAACTTTCATACAATTATTTTGGGAGTGTCAGTTGACAACATTGATTTAGAGAATTTGGCGCAGTGGATACTAAAGTTGGCGCTAGGCATAGCATATGTCCCAGAAAATCCACTCCTGGTATATACCCAATAAGTACATGCAGATATGTTCACCACAATACTTGTTCAAGAATGTTCACAGCAGAGTTACTGGTAATGTCCAAAAGATAAGAATCATCCAAATATCAAACAATAGCATAATTAAAATAACTCCTGGTATATTTATACAATGGGATAGTATACACATGAAAATGAATGAAATGCAGCTACAACACAATGCCATAATGGATCTCACGAACATGATACTGAGAGAAAGCAGCCAGACACAAAAGATTGAATTTATATAAAGTTCAAAGAGGCAAATAAGAAGTTAGTGGCTGGGAAAGTGGCAAAAAGCAGCTTATAGGATATTGGTAATGCTTGATTTCCAGATCTAGGTGATGGTTCATGGTTGTGCTCACTTTGTAGTAATTCATCAACATGTACACTTTTGACTATGAATTTTTCTGTCTTATATTTTTACTTCCAAACAGTTTATGAAAGAAAATTAAACCAGTATTGGATGATTTACTCTTATTTCCCTGTGTTCTAATGTATAAAATATTTGCCACAAATCTTCAGATATAATTATCATTAACCATTGAATAAGGCATGAGATTATTTCAGAAACATTTTCTTCATAAGTTTTAATACTCAGAGTACTGTATGCTTGCTAAGCCAAAGAAGTTGTGTAGGAACCAGGGAGATAATGTAAATGAAATTTTGGATGAGTGGATTAAAAAATACACATTGCTGGGCACTCTATAGGACACAAGAATCTAAAGTGGGCAGTCACTCTTGCTTTACCTTAGTGTTTCTGAGAAGGAATGTGAGCCCTATGATGATGATTGGACATGTTTTCAAGACAAATCATAAATCTGTATTTAACACGCAGTATTCTGATTAAAAAGTAGGCTAGTAATTAAAAGGAGTCATAATAAGAACCATAAATCCGATAAGAAGGACAGGAGAGGGAGAAGATGGCGGAAGAGTAAGATGCGGAGATCACCTTCCTTCCCACAGATACAGTAGAAATACATCTACACGTGGAACTGCTCCTACAGAACACCCACTGAACGCTGGCAGAAAACGTCCGACCTCCAAAAAGGCAAGAAACTCCCCCCGTACTTGGGTAGAGCAAAAGAAAAAAGAAATAACAGAGACAAAAGAATAGGGACGGCACCTGCACCAGTGGGAGGGAGCTGTGAAGGAGGAAAGGTTTCCACGCACTAGGAAGCCCCTTCGCGGGCGGAGACTGCGGGTGGCGGAGGGGGGAAGCTTTGGAGCCACGGAGGAGAGCGCAGCCACAGGGGTGCGGAGGGCAAAGCGGAGAGGTTCCCGCACAGAGGCTCGGCGCCGAGCAGCACTCACCAGCCCGAGAGGCTTGTCTGCTCCCCCGCCGGGGCGGGTGGGGCTGGGAGCCGAGGCTCGGGCTTCGATCGGATCGCAGGGAGAGGACTGGGGCTGGCGGCGTGAACACAGCCTGAAGGGGTTAGCGCACCACAGCTAGCCTGGAGGGAGTCCGGGGAAAAAGTCTGCAGCTGCCGAAGAGGCAAGAGACTTTTTCTTGCCTCTTTGTTTCGCGGCGGGCAAGGAGAGGGGATTCAGAGCGCCGTCTAAACGAACTCCAGAGAAGGGCGCAAGCCGCGGCTATCAGCGCGGATCCCACAGCAACAGGGGCGCAGAGGGAAAAACGGAGAGACTCCCGCACAGAGGCTTGGCGCCGAGCAGTGCTCACCAGCCCGAGAGGCTTGTCTGCTCCCCCGCCGGGGCGGGCAGGGCTGGGAGCTGAGGCTCCGGCTTCGGTGGGATCGCAGGGAGAGGACTGGGGCTGGCAGCGTGAACACAGCCTGAAGGGGTTGGCGCACCACAGCCAGCCGGGAGGGAGACCGGGAAAAGGTCTGCAGCTGCCGAAGAGGCAAGAGACTTTTTCTTGCCTCTTAGTTTCGCTGCGCGCAAGGAGAGGGGATTCAGAGTGCCGCCTAAACGAACTCCAGAGAAGGGCGCGAGCCGCGGCTATCAGCACGGACCCCAGAGACGGGCGTGAGACGCTGGGGCTGCTGCTGCCGCCTCCAAAAAGCCTGTGTGTGAGCACAGGTCACTCTCCACACCGCCCCTCCCGGTAGCCTGTGCAGCCCGCCACTGCCAGGGTCCGGGATCCGGGGACAACATCCCCGGGAGAACGCACTGCGCGCCTCAGGCTGCTGCAACGTCACGCCGGCCTCTGACGCTGCAGGCTCGCCCTGCCTCCTCCGTACCCCTCCCTCCCCGCGGCCTGGGTGAGCCAGAGCCCCCGAAGCAGCTTTAACCCCGTCCTGTCTGGGCGGGGAACAGACGCCCTCAGGCGACCTACACGCAGAGGAGGGTCCAAATCCAAAGCTGAACCCCAGGAGCTGTGCGAACAGGGAAGAGAAGGGGAAATCTCTCCCAGCAGCCTCAGAAGCAGCGGATTAAAACTCCAAAAACAACTTGATGTACCTGCATCTGTTGAATACCTGAATAGACAACGAATCATCCCAAATTCAGGAGGTGGACTTTGGGAGCAGGAGATATTAATTTTTCCCCTTTTCCTTTTTTTTGTGAGTGTATATGTATATGCTTCTGGGTGAGATTTTGTCTGTATAGCTTTGCTTTACAATAGCTTTATTTTACTATATTATAGCCTCTTTCTTTCTTTCTTTCTATTTTTTCTCCCTTTTACTCTGAGCTGTGTGGACGAAAGGCTCTTGGTGCTCCAGCCAGGCATCAGGGCCGTGCCTCTGAGGTGGGAGAGCCAACTTCAGAACACTGGTCCACAAGAGACCTCCCAGCTCCATGTAATACCAAACGGCAAAAATCTCCCAGAGATCTCCATCTCAACATCAAGACCCAGCTTCAGCCAACGACCAGCAAGCTACAGTGCTGGACACCCTATGCCAAACAACTAGCTAGACAGGAACACAACCCCATCCATTAGCAGAGAGGCTGCCTAAAATCATAATAAGGCCACAGACACACCAAAATACACCACCAGACGTGGACGTGCCCACCAGAAAGACAAGATCTAGCCTCATCCACCAGAACTCAGGCACTAGTTCCCTCCACCAGGAAGCCTACACAACCCACTGAACCAACCTTAGCCACTGGGGACAGATACCAAAAACAACGGGAACTACGAACCTGCAGCCTGTGAAAAGGAGACCCCAAACACAGTAAGATAGGCAAAATGAGACGACAGAAAAACACACAGCAGATGAAGGAGCAGGCTCAAAACACACTGGACTTAACAAATGAAGAGGAAATAGGTAGTCTACCTGAAAAAGAATTCAGAATAATGATAGTAAGGATGATCCAAAATCTTGGAAATAGAATAGACAAAATGCAAGAAACATTTAACAAGGATGTAGAAGAACTAAAGAGGAACCAAGCAATGATGAAGAACACAATAAATGAAATTAAAAATACTCTAGATGGGATCAATAGTAGAATAACTGAGGCAGAAGAAAGGATAAGTGACCTGGAAGATAAAATGGTGGAAATAACTACTACAGAGCAGGATAAAGAAAAAAGAATGAAAAGAACTGAGGACAGTCTCAGGGACCTCTGGGACAACATTAAACGCTCCAACATTCGAATTATAGGGGTACCAGAAGAAGAAGAGAAAAAGAAAGGGACTGAGAAAATTTTTGAAGAGATTATAGTTGAAAACTTCCCTAATATGGGAAAGGAAATAGTTAATCAAGTCCTGGAAGCACAGAGAGTCCCATACAGGATAAACCCAAGGAGGAACACGCCAAGACACATATTAATCAAACTGTCAAAAATTAAATATAAGGAAAACATATTAAAGGCAGCAAGGGAAAAAAAACAAATAACACACAAGGGAATCCCCATAAGGTTAACATCTGATCTATCAGCAGAAACTCTGCAAGCCAGAAGGGAGTGGCAGGATATACTTAAAGTGATGAAGGAGAAAAACCTACAACCAAGATTACTCTACCCAGCAAGGATCTCATTCAGATTTGATGGAGAAATTAAAACCTTTACAGACAAGCAAAAGCTGAGAGAGTTCAGCACCACCAAACCAGCTTTACAACAAATGCTAAAGGAACTTCTCTAGGCAAGAAACACAAGAGAAGGAAAACCCCTACAATAACAAACCCAATACATTTAAGAAAATGGGAATAGGAATATACATATCGATAATTACCTTGAATGTAAATGGATTAAATGCTCCCACCAAAAGACACAGGCTGGCTGAATGGATACAAAAACAAGACCCATATATATGCTGTCTACAAGAGACCCACTTCAGACCTAGAGACACATACAGATTGAAAGTGAGGGGATGGAAAAAGATATTCCATGCAAATGGAAATCAAAAGAAAGCTGGAGTAGCAATTCTCATATCAGACAAAATAGACTTTAAAATAAAGACTATTACAAGAGACAAAGAAGGACACTATATAATGATCAAGGGATCGATCCAAGAGGAAGGTATAACAATTGTAAATATTTATGCACCCAACATAGGAGCACCTCAATACATAAGGCAAATACTAACAGCCATAAAAGGGGAAATTGACAGCAACACAATCATAGTAGGGGACTTTAACACCCCACTTTCACCAATGGACAGATCATCCAAAATGAAAATAAATAAGGAAACACAAGCTTTAAATGATACATTAAACAATATGGACTTAATTGATATTTATAGGACATTCCACCCAAAAACAACAGAATACACATTTTTCTCAAGTGCTCATGGAACATTCTCCAGGATAGATCATATCTTGGGTCACAAATCAAGCCTTGGTAAATTTAAGAAAATTGAAATCGTATCAAGTATCTTTTCCGACCACAACGCTATGAGACTAGATATCAATTACAGGAAAAGATCTGTAAAAAATACAAACACATGGAGGCTACACAATACATTACTTAATAACGAAGTGATTACTGAAGAAATCAAAGGGGAAATCAAAAAATACCTAGAAACAAATGACAACGGAGACACGACGACCCAAAACCTATGGGACGCAGCAAAAGCAGTGCTAAGAGGGAAGTTTATAGCAATACAAGCCTACCTCAAGAAACAGGAAACATCTCGAATAAACAACCTAACCTTGCACCTAAAGCAATTAGAGAAAGAAGAACAAAAAAACCCCAAAGCCAGCAGAAGGAAAGAAATTATAAAGATCAGGTCAGAAATAAATGAAAAAGAAATGAAGGAAACAATAGCAAAAATCAATGAAACTAAAAGCTGGTTCTTTGAGAAGATAAACAAAATTGATAAACCATTAGCCAGACTCATCAAGAAAAAAAGGGAGAAGACCCAGATCAATAGAATTAGAAATGAAAAAGGAGAAGTAACCACTGACACTGCAGAAATACAAAAGATCATGAGAGATTACTACAAGCAACTCTATGCCAATAAAATGGACAACCTGGAAGAAATGGACAGATTCTTAGAAATGCACAAACTGCCAAGACTGAACCAGGAAGAAATAGAAAATATGAACAGACCAATCACAAGCACTGAAATTGAAACTGTGATTAAAAACCTTCCAACAAACAAAAGCCCAGGACCAGATGGCTTCACAGGCGAATTCTATCAAACATTTAGAGAAGAGCTAACACCTATCCTTCTCAAACTCTTCCAAAATATTGCAGAGGGAGGAACACTCCCAAACTCATTCTATGAGGCCACCATCACCCTGATACCAAAACCAGACAAAGATGTCACAAAGAAAGAAAACTACAGGCCAATATCACTGATGAACATAGATGCAAAAATCCTCAACAAAATACTAGCAAACAGAATCCAACAGCACATTAAAAGGATCATACACCATGATCAAGTGGGGTTTATCCCAGGAATGCAAGGATTCTTCAATATATGCAAATCAATCAATGTGATACACCATATTAACAAATTGAAGGAGAAAAACCATATGATCATCTCAATAGATGCAGAGAAAGCTTTTGACAAAATTCAACACCCATTTATGATAAAAGCCCTGCAGAAAGTAGGCATAGAGGGAACTTTCCTCAACATAATAAAGGCCATATATGACAAACCCACAGCCAACATTGTCCTCAATGGTGAAAAACTGAAACCATTTCCACTAAGATCAGGAATAAGACAAGGTTGCCCACTCTCACCACTATTATTCAACATAGTTCTGGAAGTCCTAGCCACAGCAATCAGAGAAGACAAAGAAATAAAAGGAATCCAAATCGGAAAAGAAGAAGTAAAGCTGTCACTATTTGCAGATGACATGATACTATACATAGAGAATCCTAAAGATGCTACCAGAAAACTCCTAGAGCTAATCAATGAATTTGGTAAAGTAGCAGGATACAAAATTAATGCACAGAAATCTCTTGCATTTCTATACACTAATGACGAAAAATCTGAAAGTGAAATTAAGAAAACACTCCCATTTACCATTGCAACAAAAAGAATAAAATATCTAGGAATAAACCTACCTAAGGAGACAAAAGACCTGTATGCAGAAAATTATAAGACACTGATGAAAGAAATTAAAGATGATACAAATAGATGGAGAGATATACCATGTTCCTGGATTGGAAGAATCAACATTGTGAAAATGACTCTACTTCCCAAAGCAATCTACAGATTCAATGCAATCCCTATCAAACTACCACTGGCATTTTTCACAGAACTAGAACAAAAAATTTCACAATTTGTATGGAAACACAAAAGACCCCGAATAGCCAAAGCCATCTTGAGAACGAAAAATGGAGCTGGGGGAATCAGGCTCCCTGACTTCAGACTATATTACAAAGCTTCAGTAATCAAGACAGTTTGGTACTGGCACAAAAACAGAAATATAGATCAATGGAACAGGATAGAAAGCCCAGAGATAAACCCACACACATATGGTCAACTTATCTTTGATAAAGGAGGCAAGCATATACAGTGGAGAAAAGACAGCCTCTTCAATAAGTGGTGCTGGGAAAATTGGACAGGAACATGTAAAAGTATGAAATTAGAACACTCCCTGACACCATGCTCAAAAATAAACTCAAAATGGATTAAAGACCTAAGTGTAAGGGCAGACACTATCAAACTCTTAGAGGAAAACATAGGCAGAACACTCTATGACATACATCACAGCAAGATTCTTTTTGACCCAGCTCCCAGAGAAATGGAAATAAGAACACAAATAAACAAATGGGACCTAATGAAACTTAAAAGCTTTTGCACAGCAAAGGAAACCATAAACAAGACCAAAAGACAACCCTCAGAATGGGAGAAAATATTTGCAAATGAAGCAACTGACAAAGGATTAATCTCCAAGATTTACAAGCAGCTCATGCAGCTCAATAACAAAAAAACGAACAACCCAATCCAAAAATGGGCAGAAGATCTAAATAGACATTTCTCCAAAGAAGATATACAGATGGCCTACAGACACATGAAAGAATGCTCAACATCATTAATCATTAGAGAAATGCAAATCAAAACTACAATGAGATATCATCTCACACCAGTCAGAATGGCCATCATCAAAAAATCTAGAAACAATAAATGCTGGAGAGGGTGTGGAGGAAAGGGAACACTCTTGCACTGTTGGTGGGAATGTAAATTGATACAGCCACTATGGAGAACAGTATGGAGGTTCCTTAAAAAACTACAAATAGAACTACCATATGACCCAGCAATCCCACTACTGGGCATATACCCTGAGAAAACCATAGGTCAAAAAGAGTCATGTACCAAAATGTTCATTGCAGCTCTATTTACAATAGCCAGGACATGGAAGCAACCTAAATGTCCATCGACAGATGAATGGATGAAGAAGATGTGGCACATATATACAATGGAATATTACTCAGCCATAAAAAGAAATGAAATGGAGGTATTTGTAATGAGGTGGATGGAGTTAGAGTCTGTCATACAGAGTGAAGTAAGTCAGAAAGAGAAAAACAAATACAGTATGCTAACACATATATACGGAATCTAAGGGGAAAAAAAAAAAAAAAAAAAAAGGCCATGAAGAACCTAGTGGCAAGACGGGAATAAAGACACAGACCTACTAGAGAATGGACTTGAGGATATGGGGAGGGGGTGGGGTGAGATGTGACAGGGTAAGAGAGTGTCATGGACATATATACACTACCAAATGTAAAATAGATAACTAGTGGGAAGCAGCCGCACAGCACAGGGAGATCAGCTCGGTGCTTTGTGACCACCTAGAGGGGTGGGATGGGGAGGGTGGGAGGGAGGGAGATGCAAGAGGGGAAAGAAATGGGAACATATTGTATATGTATAACTGATTCACTTTGTTATAAAGCAGAAGCTAACACACTATTGTAAGGCAATTAAACTTCAATAAAGATGTTAAAAAAAAAAAAAAAAAAAAAAAAAAAGAACCATAAATCCAAACCCATTATGAGTCAAACAAAATGCACCTATGAAAAATGTCATATCAGAATTAATGTAAACTTCTGAAATAACTCTATATAGTTCTTTAAAAAAATCTTAAAGAAGATAACAAAGTAATTAGGCAGTGAACCTTTTCTAAGATGGTCAGTGATAGAATTCAAACTTGAATATAAAACCTACAATTTAGATAAAGTAGAATTTTCAAATAATATTCATAGGAATTTTGGACATCTTTTGGACATAGCTTTTGGTGAAGAAAAGTCCAACTAGCACAATTTAGGGACCTTAGATGGAGTTCAGTATAGTGATTGAATGAGAGAGAGTCAATCAAACTAAAGAGTCTTCTATCCTAGAAGTACTATGACACTGAAGCAGATGAAGAGTATAAAAACATGGATCAGAACAGAATGGCACAAAAAGGAGACCAGCTAAGAAGAGACAGCCTAACATAAGAAAATAATTAGTAAAAAGGAAAAGAAGGTGACAAATACGATTCTAAAATTTCTTGTTTGTTTGCACAAACCGCTGTCTTTCTTTCTCCCTCATAACTTGTTATTCTAATGTTACTAAATATTCCAAACCCTTCTTACTGTAAGAGCAGCATCTTACTGTCAGTTCAGCATTTTCCACTCTGCTTAAAGTACTGCAAATATATGATTATTATTTTAAAATCAGGTGTTCTCTGACCTTTGTGATCTGCCAGTCTATGTACACAGGTCATGCCAGTCAGGGTCTAAGGTAAAAGAAGCAACACACTACAGTGTGATAAGTAATGTCAGGGCACTGACACTACATAGAAAGCAGGTCAGAGGAGAGTCCAAAAAGACAATGGGAAGCCAGATATCTGTTTTCAATGAACATGAGAGTTGGAGATGTTGAGTGGCCGAAGGGTCAAAAATCTATCAGCGGGTTGACAGAGGTCCCAGAGGGGTAATCCAGTGTCAGAGGTATCCACTGGAGATGAAAGAACAGGTATTGCTTCTCAGGAGGAAAGCAGTGTCATTCAATCTGGCTGCATCAAAGAAATTCTGTGTTTTTCTGTTTGGAAATAAATATGCTTTTTTGGAAATTTGTTCATTTTTTTCTGTTTTCTGGACACTTTCTTTTAACAAATGAGCAATTTTTCTATTCAAATTTCTAATCAATTCTATTTTGAGCCTATAAACAAGTTATTTAAAGTTGACAGATATTATGTATTGAATTAGTTTCCTCAAAAAATGAGGCTGGAAGATGAGGATCATTTCAAATATGCACACAACTAGGTAAAACAAATATATTTTTTACCCTAATGAACCACACTAATAAATACTCAGCTTTAAAACAATAAAGAAATCAATGGAAAAAATCTGCCAGATATTTATGATGGAAATGACCTTACAAGACATGAGGGAAAACTCTACACCTTCACTGAGGCATGCATGGGTTTCCTTCCCCTTATTGTTTTAACAAGTCTATCTGCTGCTGATATTTCTCCTTTAAAAACCTGGTCTCTGTGGACTCCTCTAGAGTGTTTTTTCTTTCTTTTCTGTCATTAATTCTCTCTGTTTGGTTTCACTTTATTCCTTTCACTTCCTCCTTTTTTCGACCCATAAACTTGATACCTTGTCCTTAGGGAAAAAAAATCCCTGGACCTTGTATCATCCGTACTTAGTATCAAATTTCTTTTCCCACAGCAAAGTAATCTTCTGGAAAGAATAATCTATACCAGGGGTCAGCACACTTTTTTAGTAAAGAGTCAGATAGTAAGTATTTAGGCATTAGAGTCTATACAGTCTCTACCACAGCTACGCAAGTCTTCCCTTATTATGTGAAAGCAGCAATAGACAATATGTAAATGAACAGACTTGGCTTTGTTCCAATAATATTTTATTTATAAAACTAGGTGGCGGGCTGGTTTGACACACAGGATGTAGTTTGGCAAGCCCTGGTCTATATACTTACTGAACTCACTTTCTTCTATCAGCGTAAAGTATTTTATTCTTCAAACTTTATGTCACCTTCCCAGCATTTAAACTATGTCCACTATGTAAACCAAATGAAGTATACATAGTCCTTTTAAAACGAGACTCTCTACTTGTTCACTGGATTCCTTCCTCTGGCTTTCTCAGAGACATTCATCCAATAATTCTCTGTCACACGGCATTTTTTCAATTATTATTTCTCTTAGATCATTGATGTCAACAGACAAAATGCTGGTATTTCTCTCATGTTTAAAACACATAAAAATATTATTGACTCCACCTCCCCGACGATTACTATCTCATAACTCTGACATTTTTCTAAATTTGCTGTCGCCAGTTCCTTCTGTACCATTCTCTCTTAAATTCACTCTAGGAAAGATTTTGCCCCCATCACCCCTCTGAAACTTCTTCCATCAAGATCATCAGTGACTTCTGTGCAGCAGAATCTAAAGCTCAACTTTTGGTCCTCATCCTACTAGACTTACAAGCAGCATTTGACAAAGCGTTATCTCCTCCTCCTAGATATACTTTCTTTTGGCTTTCTGTTGCTATTTTTATTATTTCCCTCACCTCAATAGTTGCTTGGTTTCAGTTAACTGTCAATGGTCTCTTAGGTGTTGGGGATACCCTAGGTTCCACCCCAGGTTTTCTTCTCTTTTCTAGCCAAACATTCTCCCTAGAAGATCTCATTCTGCTCCATCCATTTAAGTGACATCTCTTTGTTTATCACATCCAAATTTATATCTCTAGCTTAAATCTCTTTTTCAAGCTCAAGTCTCATATATAAAAGATCATGTTTAATAGATATCTTAAGGCTAACATGTTTAAACCTGAATTCTAATTCTTCATCCCTCGTTTCATTTAATGGCGACTACATTCTTCTAATTGCTCAGGTCTAAAATCTTGGAATTATTTTTAATTCTTCTCTTTCTCAAATCTTCTATATCAGAAAATTTTGTTGAACCTGTCTTCAAAATGTATGAAGAAGACTATGATCACTTCTCACCATCTCCTCTACTATTGTTCTAGTACAAGTTATTAACCATCTTTTACCTAGCTTCCTAAAAGGTCTTCTCCCTTCTACCGTTTCCCTCTACGGCCTATCCCCAAAATAGCAGCCAAGATGCTCTTCCTCAATGTAAATCAGATTATTCCACTTTGCTCAAAACCTGCAAAGACTTCTCATTTCCTCAAAGTAAAATCCAAGGTCCTTATAATGATTTATAAAGCACTGACGTATTTCCCACTCCTCCTTGAATCACTGCCTCTTTGACCTTATCTCTCTCTACTTCCCTCCTCACTATCTATGCTCTAGCTGTATATACTGCCATGGGGTTCTTCCAACATATGCTTTGATAGCTTTAGTTGAAAATAGTCCCCTTGTCTAGAAATTCTTCCTCCAAGAATCCTTAACATACCAGATCACCTTTACCAAGTTTCACTTTTCTTCTCTTTTCACTGTTCTTTAAATTGAATTCTCATGTAACATTAATTTTTCAACCCACTGCAATCTGAATATTACCCTAAGTTTCCTTGAAAATATAATCCCTAGGGTCACTTTTAAGCTGCCATCTTTTAGATCTCAATTTAAATGTCACTTACTCGGAGAAGCCTGTCTTAACTTTCAAATATAAATTAGGGAACTCCTTATTATCTGTTCCCACTCTTCTTTTTCTAATAAGTACTCATCATGATTTAGGGTAATAACTTTTCTTTTATGATTTTCTTCCCCACTAGACTCTAATCTCCATGATGAAAAAGGGCGTGTCTATTTTTTTCACCTCTGTGTTGGTAGTGCATAGCACACAGTAGATCTTCAGTGTATATCTACCAAAGAAGTGAATGTCAAATACCAAGGATATTTTTAGGGTTAATTTTCTGCTTCGTTTGACACCTTTGCTCACTCTTTCTTTCTGAGACCCTCTACTTCCCTTGCTTATAACATATTGTAAATTTTTTTCTAAGTAACTCTTCTTTGCTGCATGTACTACATTTTGGCCCACCATCTATATTTTTGTTTTATAGAATACCATCCAAAGTCAAATGATTTTTCATTCTACCATCTCCCTAGGTGATCTCAACTAAGTCTATGCCAAAATCTAATAACTATGTGCTAATAATTCTTAAATCTATATCTCCCTCCTAGATGACCTCCATGATTATGGAAACATCTCACTGACTCTGGAATCCCAAATTTAAGCTATGAAAATCCAAGTTTTCCCTATCGGCTTTTGGTTTTGTTTCATACTTTATATATTGTCAGCACTACCATCCACTCAGTTTCACATCTAATAAACCTTTTACTGTTGTCTGTCTCTAAATTCTCACATCTGTTTTGTAAATTTTTGTGCCTTTATGTCCTAAGTATTATTTGGTCCCTTCATTACTTATGATCAATGTCCTACTTCAGAATACCATCTCCTCTCACCTGAACTGCCTCAACAATCTACTGGTTAGTCTTCCTACCTGTAATCCTTTCTGGAACATAGTCTGATATAAGTGTTTATGCTTTAAAACTCAAGAGAAATGGTTTAAATATCTACTCAATAACTTTTAACTAAGGGTAATGGATATTTTGCACAATGTTTCTGAGCCTCAGTGCTCTCAGCAATATGAATGGATAAAACACTACTTGCTTCATGGGTTTACAGTTATGATTACATGATAAAAGTTATATGAAGTACTTTGCACATAAAAGGTAATTGGTTATTATCTGTCAAGTGAATGAATTGAGGTCAGCATCTATTGAATGCTTTCTGAGGAAGCAGGAAACAATGCACAGAAAAAAATGATATTTTTGAAAAATAATCTTTTAAAAAAATCCAGATAAGCCATGCCTAAGGAAAATCCAATTTTAAATTAGTGCTGTGGTAATAACACTAAATAGATGTCAAAAGACTAGGTTCCTATTGAGTCAGTTATTTACTGTTTTATAAGTTGTAATGTAGGGTAAGTACTTACACTTATTTAATATACCTTTTTAAATTACCTATACAATGAGAAGATACTACTTTGGTGGTTATAAGGATAAATTAAAAAACTGCTTTGATAGAATTTTGTTATCCATAATATTTTTCTGTTGATTTCCCAGGATAGTAGAAAATTGGTTAGTGATAATGAGTATAGTATCTAACTTTAATAGATAAGAGCCTAATTTTTATGGTGAAACCATCCATCCTTGATTTAAATTCTAAGTTTTCTTTTTTCTATGTTATTTTGATTGGTTACATGACCTCCCTGAAATTCCATTTCCTTCACTTGTTAAATAAAATTATGGTAAAATTTAAGTGAGAAAACTAATGCAACCTGCCTCTGGAATAGTTTTGTGTCAAAAATATAATTACTATTAACTTTTATCAGCCATCAAGGTTTTAAAATCTTGTTTGAGATCCTAACTTATTATTGTAAAACACAGTTGGTTTAAATAAAAAATTTAGAAAGATTTGTAAATGACAAACTGAATATCAAAATATTATCATTTCACTCTTCAGATAAATTTCCACACTTTAGTCTTATAGCAAACTAATATAATGGTCCTTAGTGTATATACTATTAAGCCAGCAAATCAAAAGCCAACATACCCACTAAAGTTATATGATATACTAATGAACTGCATGATCCAAAGATATAGTTTTTGTTTAGTCTGAATGTGAATTGAATATAAAAATTAAGGATGTACTTTTAACAGATATAGTTGTAATACTGAGGGGAGGGGTTTATTAAATGAGTTCTAGAAAAGTCAAAAACAGAAGGTAAGAAATATTTAGGGAATGAATCAGGCCAATCTACACATTCAAGTTTGCCTGTTCTTAGTCCCCCAGTTACTGGTAGGTGGTTTCTCACTTTCCTCACACAGCCTCTGCATCTTGCCTCAGCCATTTTGCCCAACATCTTCTCCCCAGTACTTATCATTTGCTTCTGGAGGGAAAAATTAATTTAGTCATGCATTATCATTTAACCAATCCTTTGTACAGAAATAAAATTTTTTAAAAATCAAGCTTATTTTTTAAGATGTTAAAGTGATTTATGTTTTACTACATTTTAGGAAATTTATTTATGTTGTTTTAGATTCTCTATTATTGCAACAATCAAATCTCCAAGATAATTGGCTTTATTTTTTCTATAGCTGTTTTAACATTTATTTTATATATCCCAACACTTGGACCTAAACTTAATATCCAAATGTAAAATAAAAAGTGACATATTTCCTATTTTTATCTTTTCATTTTCCTCGTTAGTTTTTTATTTTATTTCTCCAGACAATTTTCAGAGTTATTTATTTCTGTTATGAAGAGCAAGAAACAATAACACTCTAATTCTGAGGAATGCTATGTAATGATTTGGTAGTTATCACCAACTGACCTTTAGCAAATTTTTATGTTGAAAGTTGCTTTAGAGTTTGATTTGACACAAGGAATAGTGTGCTGGCAAGAATACTAGAATAGGAATCAGAAAACCTAGGCTGTGAAAAAATGGTAGAATCATGAATAATTTTAAAATTTCAAGATGTGTTTCTTTTCCAAATAAATTATAAAATATGTTACCTTAAGTTGTCTTTTAAGTTCAAAATTTTACTATACTTGTTTCCTTTCCACAACCTTAGAATTACGAAATGGCATGATATTCAAATAACAATTTGCTTTAGAGTTCTGAATGGCAAAGACATTATTTCAGGTGCTCATTAGATTTTGTTTTATATCACATTTGGAACTTGAAATCACAGTTAACATTGGGATGCAAACTCTTTTAAAAGAAGGAAAAGTAGTTCTTTTTCAAATAAATCTTCCAAAATAATTCAGCAGTTAACTTTGGCCATAATAATTTTCTGCAACCATAGGATGCAACAGACTTCTTTAGCGTGTGAACGTATGTTAAGGTAATCCACTCAAAATTGTATGTTTAAACATTTTAAGAGCTTCAAAAATGATTATCATTTTTTTCTGTGGAATTGATAAACAATGTCAGTCTTACATTTTATACCTATCTGTTCCATTCATCAATTTTTAATGAAACAAAAGATACAGAGAAAAACGAACCAGAATAAACATTTAATGTATTACACTGCAAACAATGAGTGCTAGTGGAAAGCATAATTTTAACAGAGTGAGAGTTATGCATTGCAATGTGCAGTTATTATTTTTTTTCCTTTTCTCTCTTTCTCTCTTTTTCTCTCTCTCTTTTTCTTTGTCTCTCTCCTACCACCCTTCCCACACACCCCACTGGAATTTATATAGAAATGGTTGTTTTCTTTTTTTTTTTTTTTTTTACTATATTGAAGGTTATGGCTGAAGCAGCCATGTAACAAAGCAACTCTTTAAGAGTAGTCTGATTTAGGAATATGCATCAGATTTGCAGGTGCAAATCACCTTTGCAGTATTACCCCAAAACCTAATTACTAGTTTTCTTGTCCAGGAGAGGACATATAAAATCATATCACTGGCTAGTTTCCCTAGGATTTTTGAAGTTGGAAATGAGAGGCTCTTTTTGGTTCCTGGACTGAAAGAGAAAATGCTTGGGAGCTACCTGCAGCCCAGTGTCCTATTATACAGACTAGAAAAGCAAGGAAGGTTTGGATAGTGAAGTGATATATAAAGTTTTTATTTAACATGGGACAGGGCCAAGCACAAATAAAGCACGCTAGAGCTGATAACGATTATTTATTGTTGTTATTATTATTTCTGAGTGTGGAAGGAAGTATTCTGTTTTCTTTTCTTTTCTTTTTAATTCTCCCAACTCTTCTCTAAATTTCCCTTCTGTGTCTAGAAAATTCAGAATGCACATGCTATCATGTAATATTTCTGCAACTTGAATGCAGACTGGTTCAGAAAATAAGTCAAAAATAAAGTCCACAAACTTTTCAGACAATCTATTTTATTTGATCGATTGCTCTCAAAAATCCTTTGATGCAGACATCTTTATAGTGTGGTAAAATAGGTGTAATTCAAACTAATTGAGATAAAAGCTCATCTCAAATCTGTAAAGAAGTAAGACTTATAAACATTTCTAAAACTAATCAAATTGCCATTTGTTCAAGTACCTAAAATATTTGGCCAAAAGCACTCACTCCGACCCTCAGAAAGTAAGTCTTTGGACAGCATGACACAAAAACATGGCCTAGAGGACACAGAATAAGTTTATCTGAGCACACCAAGCTTGCAATAATAGCCTGAGTCGCAGACTGCTCCATATAGTTGAAGGATTAACTGTGTTGGACCTAAAAAGAAGCTCAAAATTTGAGCTATTAAAAGATAAACTGATGTATATTAAATTTTTAATTTTACTTGAGCAAAAATTGATTTGAATTGGGCAGTGCCAAACAGGAATTGGTTAGGAACACTCCACCCACGGGTGCTAGGGGAAAGATTATTATAGAGAAAAGGCAGAAGCAAGGTAAAGAAAGTATTGACTGGCTACAGCTTAAAGCCTAGTTGGCTGTTTGTGATTGGTTGTCCTTTGATTTTGATTTCATAATGTAACCGAGCTGGACCCTATGGGGCCTTCCTCCATATCCTCTGCTTTAGCTTCTCTCTGAAGTATCTAGAATAGTATTTGATGCAAATTTCCTGAGTTGCTTTGCAGATGTGAACCCCGCCCCACATCACCAAATGGAAGAACTATTTGAAGACCATGAGCACATAGCCCCAGGCCTCCTTGAGCCTAAGGACTGATAATGTTAACCCCTGTGAGACCTCCCTGCTGCCTCACCAACAGCCAGTCAGAGAATTGTGCACAAGCTGATCACGTACCCTGAGACCCACACCCCTCACCCGGCCTTTAAAAATGCTTTGCTGAAACCCTTCGGGGAGCTCGAGGCCTTTCAGTGCGTGAGTCTCCTTGCAATAAACCTTTCTCTGCTCCAAATGCCTACGTTTCAGTTTGTTTGGCTTCACTGTGCATCGGGCACACAAACTTGCATTAACAAATAATCTGGAGACATTTACTGGCTTAGATTTTGGTTTGCTTACATAAGGCTGCCAGGGCTTTAGAGCCACTTCAGTCTAATGGCCTCCTTGATTAACTGATTTAACAGAGCTTATATTATTTTCATGTCTTAATTGTTTGCAAGTATGTTATAAGTTGGCTAGAGGTTTTGACTTTGTTTTGTGAAAAATAGCACAGGGGAAAAATGATTGACATTGACAATGTAAAACTGTTAGCCTGAGTTCTATGCTCCTGGAATCAGCCAAGGTTAAGGAATCCCCTCCTTTTCTGTTCAGGAAACAGCTTACTGCAAAGAACCATTCTTTCTCCATGAGTTTCCATAAGACTCACGAATATCCCCCTCATTTACATATGACAAGGCCAGACAGGGATTGTCCAAATAACCATTATTTGCCTCATAAAAGATTAGCTGAACCGCTGGCGTCCACTGCTCAATAGTAAAAAAAAGTGCTTGTTAACTAATTTGACTAAACTTTAGTTAAGTTTTTTTTCCTTTTTCCAGGTCCTGAATTTTGACCGACCCTTAGCATGTAATCACTCCTTAATGTCCTCTCCTGAGAACCTGCTGAACACAAGGAAAAACAGTCCATGATGAACTGTCCTCTAGTCATGCCACCCACACCCTATGCCCGTTCTTTCTAGACTTACTTCCTTTCCCTATAATATACAATCTTTTTCTACCTGCCCATGAGACTGTTATCTATATCCATATTGCAATAGTCTCTTTTCCCTTATTGCAATAGTCCTTTTAAAAAAGTCTCTCTTTCCTAAGTTCACATGTAATTTGATTTAACAACATCTAAATTTTTAATCATTGAATTATATTAACCGATATATTTTGCTTGAGAGAAACTTGAGATTCTTCTTTGCAACTATAACAAAAAGGACATAATTATCTGAGGTCTAAGAAGGAACACTGCTTTTAAACACAAATTGATGCAGTTACAGTTGCTTTCTTTCTTTAAATTCCCTTTAAAACACTTTTTTTGTTAAACTTTTAAAAAAATCTTAAAAAAAACAAACTTGAACTTCCAAAAGACCACTTAAGCACAAATCAATGCATTTTTCTGTAAGGCAAAATTTCCATACCTTGAAAATACCTATTAATTATGCTATAAATATTATATTACATGTATGAGTACATAATCTAGAAGGATGAATGCCCTAGAGAATAATGTTCCACTTTCAACAATCATTTTCTTCCAAATCAAGTTTAAAATTGTCCTTTCCTTCAAGGCCATCCCATTGTTCCACAAGAGGTTACATTACCTGAAAGTTCCTCCTGCTCTCTTTCTCCTACACTTGACACCATTAATTTCTACATGTTATATAAATGGCTGTGTGGCAGAGCAGAAAGGGCTGTTGATGTGGAATCCTGTAGCATGGGTTCAACTGCAGGCTCTACCATACATTTTCAGTTTGAACTCAGGCAGATAATATAGCCTGTCTATTCATAAAGTGGGCAATATAAATTTACCTTGCAAGAAAGATCAGTTAGAAGATTAACTAAGATAAAGATGCAGGACTTTGCAAAAAGCAATTCATCCTTAATAAACAATGATCTCTGTTTCTTCTCTCGCATGACCTGCCAACAACTTTGTAAAATCACTCAGGAAGTGCTTGGTTCAAGAATTCTGGATAGAAAGTCATAGATGTTGTTAAAATGTAGAATAATGAATAAAATTGTTACTGTTCTCTGTGGAAGAGCATTTAGTTAATTCCCCATTTTCCTCTAGGAGAGGACATAGATAGAATTATTAACATAAATTAGGAAATT
The DNA here is from genome assembly GCF_949987535.1 of Balaenoptera acutorostrata. Classification (NCBI taxonomy): domain Eukaryota; kingdom Metazoa; phylum Chordata; class Mammalia; order Artiodactyla; family Balaenopteridae; genus Balaenoptera; species Balaenoptera acutorostrata. Next base: position 83,286,357 of record NC_080068.1, read on the forward strand.
ATTCCAAATCATTTTCTGTATAATCCTTCCTACCATCATTATTTCATCCCTGTGCATTCTTTAAAAATATGGGCTGTAAGGAATTCATTTAATTTTCCACTGTCTACATCATGCACATTTCTACTATTTATTAAAATAAGTGAATTTAACACTACTTTGAAAAAGTAAAAAAATAAAAGCAATGGGCATTACAAGTTATCTGCTGTCTGATTCCCCTCTTCTCTTTCATTTAGGGCTCTTCTTATTTTGTTTTGTTTCTGTTCTTTCAGATTATGTGTGTCTATAGGAATTAAAAGTACATGGCCATTAAATTATATGGGATAGTAACAGATGTCATGCATTACGCATTTACAACAAACCATGAAATGTGAAGTGACTTTCATTCATTCATTCAACATCTGTCTTCTAAACCATATTTCTTCTTTTTTTTCCTTTTTTTAACTAAAATTTACAAATGAAAATTATCTTTTAGGTGTACAACATGATGAATATATATTTCACCATACATAAATATAGTGAAACAATTACTACAAACTAATCAACAGATCTGTCTCCTCACATAGCTACCATTTTTGTATGTGAAGTGAGAGCACCTGAAATTTACCCTTTCAGCAAATTTCCAGTATTCAATATAGCATTATTAACTGTAGTCATCATGCTTTATGTTAGATTTCTAGAATTAATCATCCTACATAATGATAATTTTGTGCACTTTGATCAATCTCTCTGCTCCTGGTAACCTCCATTCTACTGTCTGATTCTATGTATTTTACTTTTTTAGATTCTGTATGTAAGTGAGATCACGCAGTATTTTTCTTTCTGACATCGTACTCAGCATAATGTCGTCCAGGCTCATCAGGCTGTTGCAAATGGTAGAATCTCCTTTTTCGAGGCTCAATAACATTCTATTGTGTGTGTATGTATATGTATGAGTGTATATGTACATATATACACATATATATACACACATATATATATATATGTGTATGTACATATATGTGCGTGTGTATATCTCACAATCTCTTTATCCATTCATCCACCAATGGTCACAGGTTGTTTCTGTATCTTGGCTATTTAGAATAATGCTACAATGAACATGTAGTTCATGCAGAGTGTAGATATCTCTTTGAGGTACAGTTTCACTTTCCTTGGGTATATACTCAGTAGTAAAATTGCTGGTCCATATGGTAGCTCTATTTTTAATTTTTTGAGGGACTTTCATACCATTTTCCATAATGGCTATACCAATTTACATTCCCATTAAAAGTGCACAAGGGTTCCTTTTGTCCACATCCCCACCAATATTCTAACCCAACTCAGGTTTAGCTGCTCGCTGCTTGAAAGCCAATACTGGAGAGACAAATGTTGGTAGGAAAGGAGAAGTTGCTTTATTCAGGAGGCTGGCAACCTGGGGAGAACGTGGACTCATGTCCAAAAACCAATTCCCAACTGCTGACCAGGGCACAAAAAGCATACTGCCTATGCTCTCTTGTAGGAGTTTCATGGTTTTAGGTCTTACATTCAAGCCTTTAATCCATTTTTAGTTTATTTTCCTATATTGTGTGAGAGAATGATCTATTTTCCTTTCTTTTCTTTTTTTTCAGGTGGCTGTCCAGGTTTTCCAGCACCATTTATTGAAGAGACTATCTTTTTTCTATTGTATGTTCAAATTTACATATATATATATATAGGACCTGGAATTTATTTGTATATGGTGTGGAATAACTGTCAGATATCATTTTTTTCTATATGTAACATTTATTGAAATTTATTAGGTTTCCTCAGCACTCTACTATATTATTGTTGTCAAAAATCAATTGTCCACCCATGTGTTGATCTGTTTCTAAACATTATTCTTTGCTATTGATCTATTTTTCTATCTTACTACCCATACAACGGATGGAGAGATACACCATGTTCTTAAATTGAAAAAATCAATATTGTGAAAATGACTATACTACCCAAAGCAATCTACAGACTAAGTGTAATCCCTATCAAATTACCAATGACATTTTTCACAGAACTAGAATTTAAAAATTTACAATTTTTATGGAAACATAAAAGACCCCGAATAGCCAAAGCAATCTAGAGAAAGAAAAACAGAGCTGGAGGAATCAGACTCCCTGACTTCAGACTATACTACAAAGCTACAGTAATCAAGACAGTATGGTACTGGCACAAAAACAGAAATATAACTCAGTGGAACAGGATAGAAAGCCCAGAGATAAACCCATGCACCTACAGACAGCTAATCTATGACAAAGGAGGCAAGAATATTCAATGGAGAAAAGACAGCCTCTTCAATAAACGGTGCTGGGAAAACTGAACAGCTACATGTAAAAGAGTGAAATTAGAAAACTCTCTAACACCATACACAAAAATAAAATGGATTAAAGACCTAAATGTAAGGCCAGACACTATAAAACTCTTAGAGGAAAACATAGGAAGAACACTCTTTGACATAAATCACAGCAAGATCTTTCTTGACCCAACTCCTAGAGTAATGGAAATAAAAACAAAACTAATGAGACATAATGAAACTTAAAAGCTTTTGCACAGCAAAGGAAACCATAAACAAGATGAAAAGACAACCCTCAGAATGCGAGAAAATATTTGCAAATGAAGCAACGGACAAAGGATTAATCTCCAAAATATACAAACAGCTCATGGAGCTCAATATCAAAATAACTAAAACCCAATCAAAAAATGGGCAGGAGACCTAAATAGACATTTCTTCAAAGAAGACATACAGATGGCCAACAAACATGAAAAGATGCTCAACAACACTAATTATAAGAGAAATGCAAATCGAAACTACAATGAGATGTTACCTCACACGGGTCAGAATGGCCATCATCAAAAAATCTACAAATAATAAATGCTGGAGAGGGTGTGGAGAAAAGGGAACCCTCTCGCACTACTGGTGGGAATGTAAATTGATACAGCCACTACGGAGAACAGTATGGAGGTTCCTTAGAAAACTAAAAATAGGATTACCATATGACCCAGCAATCCCATTACTGGGCACATATGCAGAGAAAAACCATAATTCAAAAAGACACATGCACCCAAATGTTCATTGCAGCACTATTTACAATAGCCAGGATATGGAAGCAACCTAAATGTCCATCATTAGAGGAATGGATAAAGAAGATGTGGTACATATATACAATGGAATATTACTCAGCCATAGAAAGGAATGAAATTGGGTCATTTGTAGAGACACGGATGGACCTAGAGATTGTCATCCAGAGGGAAGTAAGTCAGAAAGAGAAAAATAAATATCGTATATTAACACATATATGTGGAATCTAGAAAAATGGTATAGATGACCTTATTTGCAAAGCAGAAGTAGAGACACAGACATAGAGAACAAATGTATGGATACCAAGGGGGAAGGGGGTGGTGGTGGGAGGAATTGGGAGATTTGGATTGACATATAAACACTATTGATACTATGTATAAAATAGATAACTAATGAGAATGTACTGTAAAGCACAGGGAACTCTACTCAATGCTCTGTGGTGACCTAAATGGGAAGGAAATCCAAAAAAGAGGGGACATGTGATTCACTTGACTGTACAGTAGAAACTAATGCAACATTGTAAAGCAACTATACTCCAATAAAATTTTTTTTTAAAAAGCCCAGTATTTTAATTAATAGGGCTTTATACTAAATACTTATATTTAAGAGAGTAAAATAGTCCCACCCTCTTGTTATTTGCCTTCAAGATTGTCTTGGCTATTCTTTGCTCTTTGAATCACCATACAAATTTCAAAATGAGTTTGGCAGTATCTTAACAGGAATTTAAAAGAAACACAAAAAACCTTACATTGCATTAAACAATTTAATTTATTTGAGGATGATGCTATCTTTATACCGTTAAACCTATCAATAGATAATATGGTATAGCTTTACATTTATTTAGGTTTTTATATCACCTAATGGCACTGTATGTTTTTCTGAGTAGATTTATTCCTATGTATCTGATGCTTTTTGATGTTTCTTTAAATGGTTTTATTTTCCTATTTTATTTTCTAATTGTTTATTTAGCATGCATAACATGCAAATTTTTGTACTTTAACCTTGTATCCAGCCATTCTCATAAATTCACTAACTTATAAACATTCTAGGGGCTTCCCTGGTGGTTCAGTGGTTAAGAATCTGCCTGCCAATGCAGGGGACATGGGTTTGAGCCCTGGACTGGGAAGATCCCACATGCCACGGAGCAACCAAGCCCGTGCACCACAACTACTGAGCCTGCACTCTAGAGCCCATGTGCCACAACTACTAAGCCTGAGTGCCACAACTACTGAAGCCCATGCACCTAGAGCCCATGCTCTACAACAAGAGAAGCCACCGCAATGAGAAGCCCATGCACCGCAACAAAGAGTAACCCCCGCTCAGCGCAACTAGAGAGCCCATGCGCAGCAACAGACTCAACACAGTCAAAAATAAATAAATAAAATAAATAAATTAAAAAAATAAATGTTCTGGGCTTCCCTGGTGGCGCAGTGGTTGAGAGTCTGCCTGCTAATGCAGGGGACATGGGTTCGAGCCCTGGTCTGGGAAGATCCCACATGCCGCAGAGCGGCTAGGCCCGTGAGCCACGACTACTGAGCCTGCGCGTGTGGAGCCTGTGCTCCGCAACAAGAGAGGCCGCGACAGTGAGCGGCCCGCGCACCGCAATGAAGAGTGGACCCTGCTCGCTGGAACTGGAGAAAGCCCTCGCACAGAAACGAAGACCCAACACACCCAAAACTAAATAAATAAATAAATTTAAAAAATAATAATAAATAAATAAATAAATGTTCTAATAATTTATTTGTAGATTTTTTTAGATTTTCTGCTTTTATAATCATGTCATTTGAGGATGTAGTTTTATTTCTTTGATTTCTCTTATTTTCTTTTTCCTTTACCTGAGGCTAGGAACTTTCAGTAAACTGTTGAATAGAAGTATTTATAAATAAGCATTATTATCTAATTTCCAATATCAAAGAGTAAGGTCTAGCATATCACCTTTAAATATGTTGTTTTCTGATATTTTTTTCTTTTCTGAAGATACCCTTTATTAAATATGGAAAATTCCTGTCTATTCCTAATTTGATAAATATTTTTATCAAAAACAGGGACTAAATTTTATTGTTTCATAGTATTTTTTTGCTGTTTGCACCTTCTTCATTTTTAGAAAGTGGTTAGATATTGTAGAGTATTAAAATGTAATTATTTTAACAATACCTCTTTAGAATCCTAGTTTAATGCTGGCAAATGCCTACATCTATAATCCACAGGGGAAAAAAATTAGGATTTTTTTGTGAATGACACTGTCAATTAAAAAAAAATTAGTCTATGAATTAGCTATTTTTTAGTATTTTTATAATACACTTCTCAAGAACACTTTTGGTATTGTGGTGGAATAAAGTGGTAATATGAACTCTCCTGTATATATGAGTTATAAAAATTGCCTATAATATTTTTCATGGTCCTTCTGACTATATCCAACAGGCATCCACTTTGTTCTTACATCTGACTCTGTCCTCAGCAAAGTTGATACTCTTTCTAGATTTCTCTCCTGTATATTTCTCTTTAACAATGATCACTTTCTACCTATTATACTGTTTCTTAATTATTTTGTTCATTTTCTTCTCTTTTCCCCACTAAAAAAAAATTGCATTCAGAAAAAATGTTTACTATAATGAAAAGAAAAATTCTAGGATGGCCTCAAGATTTCCTGCATAGGTAGCAAAGGATTACTAGGATAACTATACTTTTTTTTACAGGATATAAGTCACATTTGTGACTTGTTTTTGTTAATGTAACAGTGAGCTAATTTAGAAGGATTTAAGTTGAGAATTGATCATACGATGTTTTATACTGATTCTGTTATTCAATAATTTTAGTATTATAATAAAATCATTTTTATAATCATTAGCTTACCTAATCATAATTAATCATTAGTAATTAAACAGTAACTTTGTAATCTACTCTGTTACTAACCTGTTAGATAGTATTATAATTCTATTTGAATATGAGGAAAATAATGTTTAGAGAGATTAAGAAACTTTCGGGCTTCCCTGGTGGCACAGTGGTTAAGAATCCACCTGCCAGTGCAGGGGACACGGGTTTGAGCCCTGGTCCGGGAAGATGCCACATGCCATGGAGCAACTAAGCCCGTGCACCACAGCTGCTGAGCCTGCGCTCTGGAGCCCATGAGCCACAACTACTGAGCCCACGTGCCACAACTACTGAGCCCGTGAGCCACAACTAGTGAAGCCCACGCACCTAGAGCCCGTGCTCCACAACAAGAGAAGCCACCACAATGAGAAGCCTGTGCACCGCAACTAGAGAAAGCCCGTACGCAGCAATGAAGACCCAATGCAACCAAAAATAAATAAATAAATAAATAAATAAATAAATAAATAAATAAATAAATTTTAAAAAAAAGGAAACTTTCACAAGTTACATAGTGGATGAACCAGGATTCAAATCCATATTATTATTATTAAAATAACAAATTTAATTATAATTCTATATCATTGTAGTTTGTAAACACAGCTGATACTTTAACCTCACTGATGAGTCTTTTAAAATACATAGTTTCCTGGGATCTACATCAAATGATTCTGATTTTAAAGGTCTGGAATAGGGTCCAAGTATCTGTATTTTTCAGAAAGTTGTCCAAGTGAATTAGATGAATAGCTTGATTTGGCAAGCAGAGATATGCTTGATGGTATTCTTTTTTCAAAACTAGGCTTAGCTAATTAGAAAGAAAATTATTTTCATAGTGCAACTCAAATTAAAACAGAAAATGGTGAAAGGGTAGTTATGATAGAATAAGAAGCTGTACATGATAGAACTTAGAATATGATGCTTACTTGTGTTAGTCAGAGTTCAATTAGCAAAGCATGAGCACTGTGGGTATAAAGAAATAAGGAATTCCTCTTTACACAATTTTGGAGGAGCAAGGAAATTAAAGATCTAAAAAGGGGGCTAGAAAGATCAAAGAAAGGTCAGTAACCCACCCCAGTATAGGTGATATAGTCGGGGTTTCCAGGAAATTCTAGAGGCTAGGTTCATCCAACTTCTAGAGAAGGAGCATGATAGAGACACGGTGTACAAGCCTATGGCAGGATGTTGTCTCTTTGTGGCAACTGCCATCCTCAGTTTAATGAGATCCAGCCCCTTGCTTCACATAACTTCTCTGTCTAGATGTGCTTACAAATAAAATTTAAAAATAAAAAAAAGTACTAAGAAAGGCAGTCAAAATAATGACAAAGAAGAGAGAGACAAATTTACTCCTGGTGAAATAAGTCAATACTACAATCCGTTGGAGCACTGTTGTCAAAAATTTCCCCTCAAAATAATAGTTGACAGGTTCTCCTGCCTGTTCTGTATGAAAAATTCATTCATGCCTGTAACTTCACCCCTGGTTAACATAGTGGGTTTCTGTTACCTTTCTAAAGATGGTTATTATTGTTTAGTGCACTCTATTCTTTTAATTATCTCTGTTTTAATTTTATTGATCCTGGCTTTGTGTTCTTTTTGTAGCTACTGGCTTCCTGAGTTTGGGGGGAAAAAAAGTCTACTTTTGAGCCAAGAGTGACTGTTATATCAGCAGGGCAAGCAATCAGAAAGGAGAGCTCTTAGCGATGCAAGAAAGAGCAAGAACTGGACCCCACTAGCACATCTGTTTCAGCCTCTCATTTCCTTTCATCAACAGCAACCTTCAGAGAAAAATGGCTGCTGCTTTATTTTTATCTCCTAAATATTGCATATTTTCAATTTCGTCTAACTCTTTTCTGGAATGGGAACCTGAGAAACATAAATCCAAATAACCTTATTGATATAAAAACAGTCCAGCACACATAGTAAGAAAAAGGTCAGTTTGGATGATGATGATCATAGGGTAATGAGGCAAAATTTTAAGGACTAAGAATACTGAATTAAATGAAATAGATCACAATGGGGTATGCGTTGATAGTAATCTAAAGCATTTTTCTTTCTAATTCTCTATTTTCAATCTCATATCCCGGTTAATATTTATTCGGGATATTTAGTTAGAAATAATTACAAAGTTAGAAAATAATAAATACATTTCATCTTTCTGTTATCTATATTGTCTTATATATTGCGATGACAAAATTTCCTTCCATGACCTGTTGGTGTTACATAACTAAAAAATGCTTTTCTATTACTTTCCTATCTCTTATATACTACTTCTCTCCTGATACACAATTGAGCAGTTCTGTGACTTTTGGCATGAGACATGACCTAATTTCCACTTTTTGTGACATACTCATTTATTTTCTTCACTCTATTACTCTGACTATAGTCAATTCTGTATCTCCCTATTGCATCTGTGCTTTTCATACATTTATAAAAAAAGTTTTCTTTAACATCAGTGATTTTTAATTTAAAGAGTATAAATTGTCCTTCACACTTCTTTCTCATTGAGCTAAGCTTTTGGATACCTATTTTACTCATATAAATTTTAATTATAGTATTAATTATATTTTCCAGAAACTGACTGCTTTTACAATATAATATTTCCAAGTATGTTTCCATTCATTCTTACTTATTCAACTATTTGTTCTGACTTGCCTCGAGGACATTTTTTCCTGTTTTAATAAGTTTTCCTAAGATTATATAATCTAACGAAGGCATGACAGTTCAAATGTAGGAGCAGATATAGAAATAAGCCAAAGAAAATTGGGATTGAAAACAGATATAAGTTCAAAAAGAAATATTTAAAATCAGGTATTTGGCCAAAACTAGGAATTAAAGTCAACCTATATTTCTCGAATATATTTAAAATATATAGGTCATAGGAATTAGGATAAAACTACTCAGAAACACTGGGCTTTTATTCAATTTATTCTCTAGCAATAGAAAATTTAAGTAATGATCAGAATTCATTTGTAGGACCAAGTTTGAAAATAAACATGTGATTATCTAAGAATCCACATGCTGTCCTGTGTTATCATCTGTGTTTGCTTTTCTCATTAGGATAAAAGCTCTTTTGCATGGGGAGTTTATTTCATTTATTTTGTCAAATCTATCACCTCTGCCAAGAATCTATCACAAGGATTAAAAAAAAATCATTGTTCAATAACTCACAGTCTAATTAATTAGTTAATTAATTAATTGTTATAGTACATGAAATACCACAAAAAGAACAAAGCCAACTTTAGAACTAACTGTACCCATAGCGAAAAAATGAGCAATAGATTCCAAAATGATGCCTTTCAGTGTCAAAGCAGTTACTAATGCTTCAAAATTTCTCTTAATTTTCATCAAGCTTTTCAGTAAGTTCCCATACACTTTTCTTTGGTTTTATGGCAATAAATATATTTTCTCTCATGCTTTATACTTCTAAGTTAAGATGAAAAATGAATTACTTCTGAATTGAAAATACTGAATGCAGCTGAAATGGGATTCTCACATTAAGCTTGCAAACCTCAGTGCAATTCTAAGAGATGATCAAATTTAAAGTATATGTGCTTTATAGAAAATTAAGAGGAGTCATACTAATACTGAGTCGTTGTATGATGTTTTGTTTTTAGTACATTGTCAGAAATTCTGTCCAATAGACTTCCAATGAGTATCTGTGTTAATGAAACTTGCTGCCATTCTTTAAGACATAGATATATCCTAATACTATTAAAGGTTAACATGGGTGGAAGTGGCTAAAAGTGATAGAGAGGTTCAGAGAAGAGATGAGGGTTATTTGGACAAGTCTTTATCAAAGCGATAAATGAGCTAGGTTCAGGAATAACTGAATACAAAATTTCCACTGCAGTATCTTAATTGTGGCTAATATAGCTCTTTTACTCATTTACATTTTGTCATAAATATCATGATTTTTAAAGATTTTCCTTCTGAAAAAAGTATAAAACCAATTTCTTAAAATATTCTTGAAAAGGTTTTATAAATACAATTTTTGTTTGGTTTTATTTGTAATATATTTAGAACAGTCTATGGGAAAAAGCAAAATTATCTAGGAATACCTATGTGTGAATTTTATTTTTATTTTTTATTAAATTTATTTTTTTAAATTGGAGTATAATTGCTTTACAATGTTGTGTTAGTTTCTGCTGTACAATGAAGTGAGTCAGCTATATGTATACATATATCTCCTCCCTCTTGGACCTTCCTCCCACCCCCCACCCTGATCCCAGCCACCTAGGTCGTCACAGAGCACCGAGCTGAGCTTCCTGTGCTTTATAGCATGTTCCCACTAGCTATCTATTTTACGCATGGTAGTGTATACATGTCATTGCTAATCTCTCAATTCCTCCCACCCTCTCCTTCCCCCACCCGTGTCCACATGTCTGTTCTCTACATCTGCGTCTCTATTCCTGCCCTGCAAACAGGTTCATCTGTACCATTTTTCTAGATTCCACATATATGCGTTAATATACAATATTTGTTTTTCTTTTTCTGGTTTACTTCACCCTGTATGACAGACTCCAGGTCCATCCACTATGTGTGAATTTTAAAACTTCCCATTTCATTAATTTTAACATTCTTGTAACTACTAGCTTTTGACCCTCTGTTGTGTGTCAGGCACTATCCTAGCAACTGAGGATACAAGAGATACCTTTCCTATAGATCCTAGAGTCTATGAAAAGATAGAGGATATGCAAAATAAATAAGTAAAATATAGAGCAGAGTTTCTCAACTTCGACATTTTTAATATTTTGGGCCAGAGAACTGTTTGTTGTCTGGGGGCCTTTCCTGTATACTACAGGATTTTTAGCAGCACCCCTAGCTTTACCCACTAGATGCCATGATCTTCCCCGGTTATGAAAACCAAAAATGTTGCCACATATTACCAAATGTGCCCTAGGGGACAAAATTTCTCCTACCGAAAATCATATAGAGCTATATGGAGTATAGTTAAATACACTGCTTCTTGAAATTAAGATAATGGGCTTCAGATTATCCTCTCTGTAATTAAGACGGGAGTTTTACTAAAATATTAATGTTGTTCACATCAGAGCAATGGCATAAAAATAAACAAATAAAATATATTTAAATATATAAATGTATGTATTTATGAAACTTAAAATATAGGAAGGACCTTATTAATTCCTAGAGACTATATTAATAATTAAAACTCTTGCATTTATTGTCTCTTTTTTACCATCCCTAAAATATATAATATTTTTGTTATCACTGTGCAAACATTTAAATAATTATTCCTTTCATACTACATTTCAATCACTTGAATATGAAATATCTAATGAAATATTGACTGATAATAGTCATGATACCAGGAATTGAAATGGCCAAGTTACCAAGTAATAAAGCAAGGTAGGTAATAAATTGGTTATTTTCTAATAGATTTTCCTCACTCTGCTTTTCACAATATGTCAGGGTTTTACGTTTTATTCAGTGCTGCTAAGGTGTTTGCGTCTGTTTTTAATGAGCAATGCATAATAGTTTCCATCTAGGTACAATCTGAAAACTACCCACCTTCAAAAGTATAATTTAAGAAACGACATATGAGAGAAAGCCTATTCCACTCAATTCTCCAAAATTAACACTGCAATCCATATAAGCAGGAAATGTACATGTGGACCTTTGAATATTCTATTTTTGCTCTGTCACCACAATCCCTGCAACACACACAAAATGAGCCAATGTTATTGAATTGCACACTGGTGCATATGCCCCTTTTAAAAAGTGCTCTAGGAAACATACGAGAAAAATTCTTGTTTGGTTCACTGTAGGAAATATTGTTGAGGATGATGTTAATTATATTATGTAGTTTGATTTTTATGATTTCTCAAAGGTAAAAAAATTCTAATATTAAGTCTCTAAAATAACTGGCCTCTTGATATCATAGGCATTAGCTACTTTGCAATTACCCTGAATTCTTTTCACTAATGGGATTCATGGAATAATAAAAACAAAATTGGTGTCCTAACCATCTCATGTAATTGGTTTGCATTGTACTGTATTACCCTCATTGCTAATGACATGATATGGCCCTACCCTACTATTACTTATCTTTGTTATTTCAACAATGTTATATTATATCTACGTGTCTCTATATTCAGCCTTATGTCTTTCTGAACCAAGAATACATACAAATAAACTGTCTGTTCTAAAAACCTAAGATATAAATACGTGTTAATTTATATAGATGAGAAAATATGTTTTGCTCCACACATAGGGTTTAATTAAATATTCATCTGTCATTTCAAATTTAAACTTTACTTAAGAATCTTTGACCCAAACAACATAAACAAGAAGAATAACAGTAAAAACAACAATAAAACCATTTCTTGAATTTCTACAGCATCCTACGTCTCAACTTAGCAACTCACTAGTAGATCAACAGAACTCAGAACCTTATCAAAGCCACATCCTTGTCACATTCATCTTCAGTTTGTTCCAGCATCCAGTTCAATTTTTGCCTTATTAGATTCCACCCTGCATACTGCTACCTGATACTTCATTTTTTTTAAATAAATTTATTTATTTATTTATTTATTTTTGGGTGTGTTGGGTCTTCGTTGCTGCACGCGGGCTTTCTCTAGTTGCGGCGAGCGGGGGCTACTCTTGGTTGTGGTGCGTGGGCTTCTCATTGTGGTGGCTTCTCTTGTTGCGGAGCACGGGCTGTAGGTGCACGGGCTTCAGTAGTTGTGGCACGCAGGCTCAGTAGTTGCGGCTCGCAGGCTCTAGAGCACAGGCTCAGTAGTTGTGGTGCACAGGCTTAGTTGCTCCACGGCATGTGGGATCTTCCTGGACCAGGGCTCGAACCCGTGCCCCCTGCATTGGCAGGCAGATTCTTAACCACTGCACCACCAGGGAAGTCCCGATACTTCCTTTTAAAATGACTTTTTAAAAAAATTATTATAAAAAGTAAGAATATTTGAACCAGAAAATCTAAAAAAGTATAGATAAATTCCTTACATGTGCATTAGTATCTCCAAACTCTTTTATGAAACTTTGTGCTATGAATAGATAGGAACACATTTTTCATAGAAATTATAGAAGCAATAAAGGCAATCCTTCATAATTTCCCCCCACATTCCCCATCCTTTTTTTCATTAAACACCCTCCCTCATTTCTTTTTAATGACTACAGATTAGTCTACCTAATGGACTTACCATAATATGTTTAATAACTCTCTCATTATTAGGTGATTTAAATGATGCAGCAATATAAGCAATGCTTTGACTATATCTAACAATTTAAATTTGAACAGATGATGTCCAAAGTTTAAGTTCTTGAAGTGAAATTGTTGAGGCAAAAAGCAAACCAAATACCAAAATTCTGACAGAAGATGTCAAATTGCTTTAAAAGCTGAAATCTTTTTTTTATTACTTTTGCACCATATTGTTCTTGTTACTCTAACATATTTATCATATTGCCACCGGCTTAAGAATCACTACTGATTATATGATATCAAGTCTAGACTCCTTAACTTGCCATTAGAAAATGTTTTGTGCAGACTTACGTGTACAGATTCATCATTTTATCCTAAATGATGTTTAAAACAAGAAAGCTAGCTTTTATAAACATGTTTTACCTTTTATTTTGTTTTCTGCCTATATTCATTCACATTGTCACTTCGATTATGCCTCCATACACTGTCAAATAAAATTCTGTATTTACATTAATCTATATCATGACTATAACCCCAAACCAATTTAAAATGGAAAACAACTCAAATCTTATAAAGGAAAAGGGCATGACCTCCAATTTTATACACTCTATGATAATTATGATATAAACCTAGAAAAGCTATATTATTAATGATGATAGTAAGAATTATAATAGAAATTTTATTTAGTGGGTGCTTATATGGTAGGTACTATGCAAAGTGCCTAAGGTCAACTCAAAACTTCTCTGTGAAAGGCATCCATTGATTGACTGATTCACTGATTGCTCTTTACTCAACAATGTGTATTCAATATTTCTTATATGCAAGGCTACGTTCTAGGTCTGGGCTGCAGTATTGAATAAAACAAAGTACTTCACACATAGATTTTACATTCGAGAGAAAATTTAGTTTATTATCTACACATTACAGGCAAAGAAATGAAGGCTTAGAGTGTTTTGATAACTAGAACATTTCACACTGAAGCTATACTGCACGCTGTATGTTCATTCTAAATGTTAACCCCATCACATGTCTATTGTCAGGAGTTTGAACATCTGAATATCAGCTTCATTCACATATCCACCTCAAAATTACTATTACAAGAATATTCTTAGTTCGTTCTCCTTTTGGAGAATAATCACTTATCAAAATGATATGAAGATAGCTAGCTAGTTACCTACCTATCTAACTCTATCTACCCATCTATAAATATACATATATAGCCCTACTTGTGTGCATAATACAGATATGAACCATTTCATTTAGCCATTAGATATTTAATATATGCACATTTGCTGATTTTTATGTCAGCATTACTGTAAACCACCCAACATGTAATCATCGTATAGTAAAGATGAAAAAGCTCAAATAAAATTTTTGAGTTTATTTTTAAGAAATAATTGATAAGTTGGTTTTAAAATACCATCTCTCATTTCAATTGTTTCTATTAATAATTTCAAATGACAGACTTAAAGTTTTGAAATACATTTCTAGGAAGAGAAGAAAACATTTTGTTTTAAATTCTTTTTCAGTATATTTAAAAACAGGCAGCATCCACTAGACTAGTAGCACCACTAGAATCGCAAGGCAGGAACCATGTCTATATATTCTTTTCTGACTCCACAGTTTCTAGCAGAGTAATTGACTAGAAGAAGCACTTTAAGGCTACTTTCTGGGAAATCAAATCTTATTTATATTTTGCTCTGAGTTACTTGTCTGCTCATCTGATATAAGAACTGGAAACAAGAAGAAGTAGTGATAAGATAGGTTCAATATAAATATTTAAGTTTCAGTTTACCAGGCCAAAAACAAACATTTGGGAAGTGATTTTTAAACTGATTAGCTCCAAACAATGAAAGGAAAAACCAAAGAAACTTTCTCATTAACACTAACAGGAAAAAAAAAAGAAAGATACAAATGTTACCTGGGCAATTGCTTTAAACTCAACAGGAGACCTTGTTGAACTAAGATTCTAGAGAAAAATACTATAATTAGAGAGAGCATCTGTATGTAGTATTATCATTCAATGCAACTCATTTCAGTGTAGAATTATTTCCTCAGCACAAAGTTTAAATTAATTCAGAAATGTTAGAATAGATTTATTTTCAAAAATACTACAAAAAGTGAAAATATGTTCTGTGTTGTTAGGGAATTTATTAAAACCTAGAGGGTAAAGAGACACTAAATAATTTAGACTGGCACATATTTTTGTCATAGCCCCCAGCATGATAAAAATACATTTAATTTATTAGTCCTACAAACATGCTACTTCTATATGTAAAAGAGTTTTGTAACTCTATTCATAGTCACACAATAGCTAAAACTATCTAATTTGCAAACATCTACCAAGTGTTATATTTTAATACTGTTATCAAAGTGTCATTATGTAAAATATATGTATAAGAAGACAATATTGTACTGAGAGGGAAGTAGATTAATGATTCCATTTGACTGCGCTACTGTATTTGATCGTCTTTGTTATCCACCATTTTAGCAAAGAACTATTCTGTAAATTAATCTATTGATTTGTACAAAAGAAAAATCAAGAGATTCAATTATACATATACACGTATCTATTCTTTTTCAAATTCTTTTCCCAATTAGGTTGTTACGGAATATTAAGCAGAGTTCCATGTGCTATACAGTAGGTCCTTTTTGTTTATCCATTTTGTATATAGCAGTGTGTACATGTCAATCCCAAACTCCCTAACTATCCCTCCCTCCCACCATTCCCCCTGGTAACATGTTCTCTAAGTCTGTGAGTCTGTTTCTATTTTGTAAATAAGTTCATTTGTATCATTTTTTATTGTTGCTGTACACCTAAAACTAACACAGCATTGTTAATCAACTGTACTCCAATATAAAATAAAAAGTTAAAAAAAAAAAAGGAAAATCAAGAGAGGTTTATAATACCATTTAAACAGTTTCTTATATGTAAAATACAGATATAGGTTACATTAGAGATATAATTTGAAGCTATATTAAAATACATAGAAAGCAAATTATGTTACTATGATTATTATTTAGTGTAAAAACAGTTTCAAATACCCATTGATGCCATTTGAGATAATTAACTTATATGTTGTTTGTAGAATGAATCACTATTATAAAAAAATGCTATTATAAACTATAGAAAAGCATAAACTAATAAGTTAATATTACTCATACTCACTTTACCCAGAAATTTATTTTTTAACATGCAAAGAAATTTTGACTTTTATTTTTCTACTTTTGTTTCTATAATATAGGTAAGTTAAATTTTATTATAGGTAATACATGCAAACATCATCTATATTGTTAAAGTATTAAAATTTCCATTTTTCCCAATATATATATATTTTTAAAGAAATAATATTCATACAGAAGAGTCCTCTTTGTTCTGGTCATTATCCCATTTCTTCTCTTTCCAACCTAACATTTAGCAGCATTTTAAATTTAACATATATGCCTTCTAACATTGTTGTTATGTATTTACTATCCATGTATAGTGTAAAAATATACTGTATTGTCTTCTTAAAATTTCCCTTAGTGTTATCATCTGAATATATATTTTGTACTTTGCCTTTTGTATTTTTTTTTAAAAAATATCAACCCAGGTTCATATAGATTTAGTCATTACTTTTTACTGTTATATAGAACACACACACATGCACACACATACACACACGCACACACACACACACACCACCCCACTAAACCTATTTCCATTGTTCTACTGGTATAAATACAAGATGTTTCCAATCCTCCATTACAACCTCGCCATAAAGAAATTTTGCATGTTTTCTTGTGTAAGTGTGAAAATTTTTCTTTGGATTTCATGCCTAACGCAGAATTTCCAAGTCTTAGGGTATGTATGTCTTTAATTTTGTTATTGCTGAAGACCTTTCCAAAGTTTTCTAACAATTTGCATCTCATCAGCAAAAATGCAAGTATCCTATTTTGCATCTCCTCTTATTTTGCCCATAGCATATGCTAAGAAAATGTTTAAAAACATCTTGTATAATTTTGTTAAATTCAAAAAGGTATTTTATTATTCTTTTAGTTTATATATTCTAGATTATTGGTAGAAGGAAACATCATCTCACATATTTATTAGCCATTCAAATCACACATTTTGTGAACTGACTGCATGTAAGCTTTTCGCTTTTTTCTATTGAATTGTCATTTTTAATGAATTTTAGACATTCTTTATACATTATTGATACTAAAATCTTTCAGTTTCTTTCATTTTATTTTTTTACTTTATGTATCTTCTGTCAAAATGAAATGTTAACATTAGCAATTTTACTAATTCCCTTTTTTATTTTTTGAATTGAGTGTCTTATTGAAGAAATTCATTTTTACTTAACAAATACATTTCTCTCTATATTTTTAACAATGTTAAAGTTTTATTTTATTTTTCTATCTTCAGTATTTGAGAAATATATTATGTACAGTGTGAGGCCAAGAACTAAGAAAAATATTTATGTACAGTGAGAGGTGAAGAACTAATTTCATACTTTTCCTTCTGCATGTGATGAATTAATTGCTCCCAAAGGAAGTTATTATATAATAAAGGTTTTCTGGACTAATTTATAAAGCTAATTCTGTCACAAATATTCACACATATGTGGTTCTTTTCTGTCAATTTTTTTATATCTATGCCGATATCATACTGTTTTAATTAATATTGCAGTATTACCCAGGATTTGCTCAAGCCAATAGAAACCATGCCAAAGAGTTCAATACAGTCAATTTACTATGGGAATTATTTGTAAAGGTGGCAGAACTGAAAGGGAATGGGGAGGCAACCCAGAGTTTGGCAACAGAAGAAAGGCATTACAACCCCCAAGAATGGAAGGAGCCATGGAAGAGCTGGTATTTGCAAGGTCCTGTGGTTAAGATGGTAGGAACAATTTGGCCTGGATGTAGCTAGAACCTTGGGGAAGATGCAGTCACTGCCAGAGATGCTGCCTGGAAGTAGAGAGAAAGGAGCAGAAATAATCCATCTTCTACCTGACTCCCACTCTCTAGTCTTCTGTAGTACCATCTATCCTGAAGCCAGCCTGAAGCCAGTAGGTAAGGTGGCCTGGGAAATAGGGTTTAATTTATTAGTGTAAATAAATGATGGGCAAAATAAATTCCAATATAAAATAAATCCTCATATAAGATATTGTTAAACCATCACCCTTTCTTAGTCTTTCTTATACAAATTGCCTTTGCTTTTAAATTTACCTTGATTCCTTTATGTGAAATTTAGAAGTCAATTGTCAAGTTCACTAAATACATTTTAAAAAAACAAAGGATAATTTTGTATTATAATTTAATTAATACATAAGTGAATTTAGAAAAATCTTGCCATATTTATAAGGGGGTGGTATGGTATACTACTAAGATCAAGAATACTAGCAAACATTTATGCAAATTCTACCACTTACTAGCTGTGTAAATGACATATCTCTGCATCAGTTTTCTCACTTTTAAAACGAGTATAATGGTAGTACATAATGTAAGCTTGTTTTTAATAAAAATGTGTAAAGCACTTAGAACAAGGCCTGGTATATGATAAGCATTCAATAATACTGTCATTGTTGCTGTTGTGTTATTACTATTATCATTAAGGATTTTTTTTTGTTTGTTTTCTGGTTCATTATGATGACATCACTATTTAATTCTTTATAATTAAACAATATTTGTATAGAAGACTTGTATATCTTTTTTTTTTTTAAATTGTATTTATTTATCTATTTATGGCTGTGTTGGGTCTTCGTTTCTGTGCGAGGGCTTTTCTCTAGTTGTGGCAAGCGGGGGCCACTCTTCATCGCGATGCGCGGGCCTCTCACTATCGCGGCCTCTCGTTGCGGAGCACAGGCTCCAGACGCGCAGGCTCAGTAATTGTGGCTCATGGGCCCAGTTGCTCCGCGGCATGTGGGATCCTCCCAGACCAGGGCTCGAACCCATGTCCCCTGCATTGGCAGGCAGATTCTCAACCACTGCGCCACCAGGGAAGCCCAAGACTTGTATATCTTAAAAAGTATTTTTTATCCTAACTCTATTTTGAATTCTTGGTAAATTTCATATTATTCACTCCCAATTTCCTAATTTTTGAACACTGTCCAGCCTATACGTTTTGTATATGCTAATTTTTACAAATTTCAGTATCTATGGTTTTCCATTCTATGTTTAATAGATTGCTCTTTTCCTTATTATATGTATTTTAAGGTTTATTTTGGTTTCTTACCTATGATTCCTTTTTTAGAGATTAGATATGAACATGTGAGTGTTCATGTCATCAAATTGTTATTTATATTTTACTGGGAGTAAACTTGTGGTGCAATGCATGTGAGTGTGAGTGTGTGTGTGTGTGTGTATGTGTGGGCTGTCTTCTTTAGTATCAGTATTCCTTTTCTATCTTTTTATTTTGTAGGCTCATTTTGAGTGGGAGTTTGTGTGTTCTTTCTTCTTTAACTGTACTTTGTTGTTTTCAAGTTACTTCCTCCAAGCCCCTCCACATCATGACTTTTATTGGCAGTAGTGCCTCCCATTCTGTAGAAATATAGAGACATCGAAGATCCGGCCACTGAGCCAGTAGGCTCATTCATGGTACAGATTATGATTAGTTTACTAGGTCTGTTTCTTTCTGCTTCTCTTAATAATCAGACTGGGGAAAAAAAAAGAGCACAGGCATAACTCAGACATTTTTCCCCCTTAGCCTCATTTTATGGTTGAGGAAACTCTAACCCACACCTTAATCATATAATAGGATGAAATGCAGCCACTTGTTTCACATAAATTCCTTGTTTAGACGTTCTGACAAATACAATTTAAAAAATAAAATGATAAAGAAATATTATACTAAGAAAGGCAGGCAACATAATGGGAAAAAAAGTGATAAATTTACTCCTGGTGAAATAAATTAATACTGCAATCTGTTGGAGTATTACTAGTCATAACTTTCCCTCATGATAAAAGCTTCTAGATTCCCCTGCCTGCTTTTGTGTGAGGAGTTCAGTATACTTGTGACTTCACTTCTAATTAACATTTTAGCTTTCTGTTATGTATCTAGAGATAGTTATAATTTTTAGTGTACTGTGTTCTTTCAATTATCTCTATTCTAATTGTATTTATCATAATCTTGTGTTTAGAATGGAGAGGTTTCCTTAAATATGAAATTATAAAGCCATTTGGTCACAAAGCCCATGTGTCCATTGCATACACAGTTTCTGATGCTCACAGCAACACTGCAAGTGTTGGGCTGCACCCCGCAGGCCTACAAGGCCTGCACTTGCCCAACTTTTAGACCGAAGAAAGAGCCCAGAGTCAGTAACAGAGACATCAGTGGTTTAGTGGATGGGGGAGCTTACATGTCTGAGGCAAGGTCCTGGAGCAACGCTCCACCATGTGTGGTGGACGGGCGGGCAGGACATGTTGGCACGCTTCGCTCCTGAGGGGAAAGGGAGCTTGCCAGTTATAGGGGGAATTACATCAGTTTGGCTCATTAGTTACCAGGGAAATCAGCCGGGGGCACACCCCTCATCACCCCTTAGAACAGCTATCACTAGCTAGGGCCTGGGGCAAGTATGTAGGAAGGTCAGTCAAGTGAGTAGGGTATAGGTGAAGCAGGCACTGGTCAGGCAGGGGATGGACAGAGAGCGAGAGAACTGCCATCTTGAGTGGCCTGACCATATAGCAAGGTAGGTGTGAAATCATGAAGCAGGTGCCTAATATTGGGTTTGAAGGTTGTTTTGTTTGATTCCAAAACTCATGCTCCTTCCATTTTATCTCCGATTGTAGGGACAAGGAGATTTATTTTCATCTCCTCTTTGTATTTTGTGCAGTTGGTAAAGCACAGTGAATGTGGGACATAGAGGGGAAGGAATCAGATAAATCTGAGTTCAAATACAAAGGATCCGAGTAGAAACTGTGTGGAACCTAAGTGATGGCTTATTGTCAGACAGAAACTCTCACCACTGTCAGTGCTTTTGATTGGGGTGATGGACATAGATGAATAGGATCGTGGATATGCAGTGTTAGAATCACTTTCTACTACAGGTTGAAAGCATCTCAAAGCCTGTCCCTGAGGCAAACCACATATTCCTAGTGCCTGAGGGGCCTGTTTAATGTATGGTAGAGATAACTGCAGTTTCTTTGAACATTAGTGCCATCAGTATGGATAGCACATGTTCACTGACATGGGAGTACACAGCATAGAAGCTTGATTTCTCTAGCAAATGAATAAATAATATAGAACTTGAACCTGAGGCTCCAGAAACAATTCTAAATAACTTATATTATAAATAAGAGCAACATTATTAAAGTAATTATATAGCCTCCTGATGTAACTATTCAAAAAGCGGATACTAATTTAACAGTGTAAATTCTATCACGTTTGTTGAAAAGTTAGTTTTTAGACATAACTGTATATGTTCACATTTTGTGAACAAAACTTTGAATAACATTTTTTTTCAGCATGAGGCTAGGACTGTGAGAGACAAGAGCCAAGTGCTACAAATGTGATTGAGCTCCATCTACAATGACCAATTTTCCCAAGAGAAAAGCCACCATTAAAAATTTATAGTTTCTGTGGTTTGCAATTTTTCATTTTGACTACAAACTGTCATTCTCAGTTTTTCTTTTAGTTTACCAAGGCACATTGCACCAAATTTGAGATTGTATCTTAAAGCCAGAAAACATATTTTTGCTGGTGTGAAGAAAGAATAACCAATTGCTGACAAAACATACTATGGAGCTATATGAATCTCCTATTATTCTTCTATAACACCATGTTACCC
Source organism: Balaenoptera acutorostrata (assembly GCF_949987535.1). Classification (NCBI taxonomy): domain Eukaryota; kingdom Metazoa; phylum Chordata; class Mammalia; order Artiodactyla; family Balaenopteridae; genus Balaenoptera; species Balaenoptera acutorostrata. Next base: position 83,308,246 of record NC_080068.1, read on the forward strand.
TGGAAAAGGTTGAAATATGTCAACTATTAATTCAGGAATATGTATACACTACAGTCCCACTACAGACCATCTTTCTTATTCAAATTTCCCTGCTCTCTTCAAGATTAATATTGTACCAAATTGGCATACTGCTCTTTTCATTATTACTGTGACATTCAGTTTTGCCAATGAGTTCTTAGATGGATGGAGTAAGTTATCTATGCTAATTAATGATAATAAAATGCTCTTAAATGTTAAATCATGTTCTTGGTGTATTTAATACAAAAGCTTTCCCAAGGTGCTCTTGGAGAGTTTTCTTCTCCCCCAGTGATCACCTCTGCTCCCCTAAATTAATGTATCTGGCATTTCTAATCCTTCTTCTCTTCCTCTTTTTTCTCTATATTTTTGTCTTCAGTCAATTAACTTATTTTTCAGAAATATGGTAAGAGATACATCAGTTATCTGTCCCTATGTAACAAACCAGAAAACTGTGATGGCTAAAAGATCAACCATTTATGTATCTCATAGTTCTGTAGGTTGGCACTGGTCTGGACTCAGCTGTGTGGTTCTCCTAATCTGGGCCAGACTCAGCTTGGGTAACTCACGTTCCTGCAGTCAGTTGACAGGTTGGTTGCAGGTTGTCCAGTCCCAGGCGACCTCACTCATGTGTCTGGCTGCTTTCCGGCTGTCAGCATGGAAGACGGAAATTATTGGGTCACCTCTTTCTCACCATTCACCATGCCTAGCCCAGGCTGGTTCAATGATGGCTTCAGGATTCACAGAGTAGCAAGAGAGGCCAAGTTCCAATGTGCAAGCTCTTTAAAAGTTTCTTCTTGTGTCTTGTCTTATTATTTCTCAATAGCGTTTCATTAAAAGTCATTGCCGCAAAATCTTCCACAAGAGCCTATTCTGCTAGGTATCTCTGTTGTTACTGGATACACAATTTATATGATAATAGTGAGCAGAACAGAATCTAGCACGTTAGGCAGACTGAGTAACTTTAGAGAAAAGATGAATTACCAGTTTTAAAACTGCTATATCTGTGGACTTTGCATGCCTTATCTTATGTAAAATCACAAAACTCCTGTGAGGTAGGACATGTTACCCTGCTCACTATGCCAATGAAGAAACTGAAATTCATATTCTCTTGCTCATTAATATAGAGAGTGTGAGTAACAGAGCCAGGATGTCTTGTGCTAAATGCTGCTGTGTTTTCCATTTGTAGCATGCTGCTGTAAGTAGTAAGACCCTTTAAATGACACAGAATATTCAAAATTCATTGAAGCTACAGAGGGACTATCTTCATCCAACAAACCAAGTGCCAACTCTGCCTAAAGGAAACAGTTAAACTCTTGCATGTTTCTCAATGAATCAGCAGCTGTCTTTAGCTCTCACTAACTGCCTCAGGGACAAGCTAAATTAAACAAAGTAAAAATTAAAACATTGCTGAAAACTTTATAAGTAGTTAGACTGAAGACTGTACTTAGTACTATTCTTAGATGACTGACGTCATATTTTTTTTTTCCCCTGAAAGTCTTGGTTGGATATCCAAGTCCAGAAGCCACCTGGTAAGGTGAGTGTTCTTTTACTCCTACTTGTACAATGTCTGCGTCTGCCTGCTGATATTTCTCAAATCTTGCTGCTTATTTGACTAATGTTTTTGCTTTAGGCTTAAGAACAGTCTTGGTCCTTGAAAATCACTGCTTCGTCTACTTCTTTGCAGAGGCCACGGCCCAAAGTGAATCCTTCCAACTTCCTCACCCCTTTCCTGACCATCTGCAGCTGTGGTAAGCATTCCGAACCAGGAGTAAAGGAACTCTGAAAGATTTAAGAGCTTGTTTTTGATTTCTGGTCCAGATAATTTCCAAATACTCATGCTGCTTTCATGGAGATCTAAATAATATCATTATGGAAAATTAAATAAATAAATAAACGTTCTTTACTAGGATAAAAAGACTATATTAAAAAAAAAACAGAAAAAAACAACAAAAACAAAAACTACGAAAATAGAAAATAATAAATCTGTCTTCTTATTAGTCTTAATCTTTGGGAGATATTTGTGGTAGCCATTGACTACCTCTCAATATGTGCTATATAATATGTTAATAATAGTAATAAATACAAACAAAACAATTTCTGCCATCAAAGAATATTTCAGTGGCAACAGATGTAAAATAAATGCAATAGTATACAAAAAGCAAAACATTAAAAATGTGTACAAGGATGAGTTGGCATAAATAAGAAAGCAATTCACTTTTTAGAGTTTATTTGGGAGAATTAATTGAAGAATGGTGACTTCTGAACTTACTCAAACAAGAATATAGGTCCATTGGAAAAATGGGAATGAGAAAGTATATTCTAGTATAAATGAAATCATAGAAAAGAATGAGCATGATTTCAAGATATTAGAAGCAGTTCAGGTCTAAACAGTAAAGAATTAGCTCATTTTATACCATTAGCCATGATATAAAGACTAAAGTTAAATAACTCTTCAAAGTTCTACACCTATTCTTTTCTCCTGTATGTGCATGCAGTTTTAACAATTGAATTGATGAGTATTTTCAAAACTCACTAAATTTCTATTTCGTTTGGAGGCTATTATATATAATATATATATATGCACAGATACATACATGCATATTTGTGTGTATCGTGTGTATACACATACACACATATATATATAAGTATATACAATATATGCATGTATATATGTGTATATATATATATACATAAATATACATGTATACATATCTAAATTCAGTGACTCCAATTTGACTTTACTATTTTAAAAAATTTTGTTTCTCAAATTATTGATGAAAACTTTGTCTTAATAATAGAAAAATAAATCCTATTAAAACTGTTTTAGTTTCTTTGACCTATTTCAACTCATTTCAAGTGAGCAGCAGACTAAAATGAAACTGTGTGTGGACTGAATTCTAAGCAGACTCATGCTTGTATTTAAATGTTGAGGTGGTGATTTCAAATTCTGTACTCTTTCCATAATAAATGGACACATAGGAGTATCAATTAAGTTGATCTTGGGTCACTCTAGTTCCCAGGAAAAATAGTGTCATTTCTTTTTCCTGACAATATCCTAACACATTAAAATACAATTAAAGAAAAGAAGAGGTAAAATCATTTCTCTCATACAAATATAAAATGAATATATTTTAAAGATATTATTTATATAATTTACTAATGACAGCTCCAGTAAGATATTAAAGTTACTTTAAAAGACAATTCAGTATGGCAGGAACCAGTTACATTACCTCAATAAGAAAACATGGGTCACCAATTTCTCCGTAAGTTAAATTCTATCTCTACAGAGTTCCAAAATAGACTAAATCTATGAAATGAAAAGACCCCTACAGAATAAGACACCCCTTAAGGGTCTAGTAGACAATGTACTCGTTTCACAGAAACAATTCCAAGTAACCTTTTTGCCTATTTTATTCTTTTATAATATTTTTAAAAATATGCTTTCATATTTTTGAGACAATAATATTTAAATATTTATTTAAATGACAACATCTCCCAACAGGACAAAATAGCTTGTATTACTTTCCCAGAGGGTTCTTTTTACCCACAAGGCAAAGGGAAATCTCAGGAATCATTTATTTTCTTGATTGAAATAAATGTCAGACAACATCTGACAAGGAACTCACTTTGTAAATATTAGACATCACAAAAAACACAATGTATATTTTAAGTACCAGGGACATGAATTCAATGCATTTGTTGACAATTTAAAGAGATCTTCAAAACTTTTAAAAGGAGTCAAATCATCCTTTTCTCCATTATTATACATGAATAAATGCAGTACGTAGATCAAGTATGGTTTTAACAAATTTGCATACATTTAACAATCCTCCTTCCTGATATAACTAAATAGCCCATTGATGGCAGAAAAATCAATTTACTGTGAAAAAGAAATTCAGTCACTTCAAGTTTAAAACTCACTTTTTGATAGGGTGGGGTGAATAAGCAATTTCTTTGGAATAATCTAATTTCCTAGAAGACACACCTGTCCTTCTTCCATGCTGTTCTACACATCTATTATCTATTCTCCCTGCCCTTTATTGAAGTATAGCTTCTCCTGCCCAGAGGCACAGCTCCTCCTTCCCAATGGTCTCTTCTGCTTTTTCATCAGATAATGTTGGTGACCCTGCTCCCCTCTTGGGTGTCAGGTCTGTACACTCTGTGTTCTTCTTTCCCCCTGCCCAAGCTAGTTCAGTTGTACTTATCTCAACCAATTCTGAAATCCCTTTGGTAGGGGTGGGTACTCTGGGCTACTGTCCTCATAGAAGATTAGGAGTACTGGCCTCAGTAAATATTCTTTCTGGGCTATTATCACAGATACTTCCTTTAGCAACAACTTCTGGTACCACGGTGGACCCAGAGCTTCTCTGCAAAGGTCAAAGCTATCTAACCTTCATTGTAGAACCAGGCAACTAGTAAACCTACCCTTAGCCAGACTTGGGTCAAACATGCTGTGTTAGGCCCCTTCTCAACATTTTACCTACATCAAAACTTCCACTATCCCTTCAGACTCTCACTTTTCCTAGCTGACCCAATTTTGTATTTTTACCCAATGAGGAAACCTAGGAATTCTTAATTTCTTAGATTCATGCACATTTCTTTCTCACCTATGGCAATACGGTAAAGTTTGTGTCCTGTGAGTCCTCTAATCTTTTATATGCAAAGCCATATTCTAAGAATCCCAAAGAGAAGTCTTTTATTTACTCAAGTGCCTGGGCTTGAAAAGTACTTTGGTTTTCAGGCTATTGTTTTTGCTAAGCATTTACTAAGTCTTCTAAAGAGCTCAAAACTAGGAATTCGACTATTTGTTCTTTCTTTACAATTCCTATCTTGAATAGAGGTAAAAAAAAAAAAAAAAAAAAAACTCATAGGTTGTATTTAAATATATCAAAATACTTATTGACTATAAGGACAAATCAATTAGTAGAATTATTTGGAATTAGTACACCAAAACAACCTCAGTATTATGGCATTTCACAGAACAATTTTAAAATACGTACACAATAAAATTGAGTAGAATTATTTTTGTTTATGTTAGCACTTTCGGTTGATATCTATAATAAACAGCTTCAGTCCTCACTTTTCCCATGTTGCTGTCATGTAGAACAAATTTAGAATGTATTTGGCTATTTCATACAAGATATTTCGCTTTTAATTATCTCACATCAGGAAGTTATGACTTCCCTTGAATTGTCAAAGAAAAGATAAAAACATAACAAAGTAATACCAGTTCATCTTTATTTGGCTTAGCATAAACAAAGAATAGCCTGCATAGGACTTCAAGGGACATGAAAAATCTCAGAAACCACATAAGGTCCTATACAAAATTCAATACATCCCTCCTATTTTGGGTCCACTCCCATAACCATATGTGTGGTTGAACTCAAATCTTCTAGCATACATATCAACACAGAGCACATTCATTTTACGTGAATTCACATGACAATAACGTTTTGAGAGGGAAGGAAAAGATCTAACCTGGAGATCCAGAGACCGAGCTTTCTGCTTAATTTAAGTATGGTAAAGTAAAGTGAAATCTATAGCTCCCTTTAATGGTTTCCCAATGACTGAGGATTTCAAGTAGAGTGAATGTAATTTATCCATCTAAACAGATATTTTGAAGTGAAAATGGACACTAAAATCCATTATGCTAGGATATCAAGCATAAACGGGCAAACTGGGTTACCCTATCACACTTAGAAGTCCAATTCTTGTAATTGTGGTTTTTTTTAAATTTAATATACATGTTAGAAAACACATGTACATGGATTAAAATGGCAAAAGGTGACGTACCTTGATTTCACCATCCATCTCTTCACCTCCACACAAAATAAACATACATGCTTTCTTTAACTCCATAACCTATAATAGAGTTAGGTATTTTCTTGTTTTTGTTGGGCCACCAATCAATGTCAACATACTATACTTTTTAATACTTCAGTTAGTTATTTAAAGCAACTTCCTCCTAAATCTCAAAGCAACACCTCTACCTACATCTTTGTAATAAAAAGTTATTCACATGGGCATACCTGTCCACGTGAGAACATTGGAAAAAATATTCTTTAATTGCAGTGACAATATAAATTGAGCCCCATTATCCAAGAGGAAGCACAGACAATAATTTCTACTGAAGAGCATATTCTTGCTCTCAAGATGTCTTTTTTTCCTATAGCATTCTGGTATTATCATTAATATACTAACTTATTTAACACTCTGAGGATTCTAAAAAGGATTCTGAATTTTCTTTTTCTAGAATTTGTCGTTCCCTATAATTTATTTTATACTTTCATTGTTTTGGTGTCAGTTTTTCATTGAAAATGTTCTTTAAATATCAAGTGAACCTATGCTGTTCACTTATAGTTAAGTGTAGGACACACACAAAAAAGCTAACTATAAACTATGTATAAGAAGGAAGAAACTTGTGAACTGATGAATCTCAACATAATGACTTATTTACTGTAAGAGTTTAGGGGGGAAATTACAACTCTCAGAAATACTAGATTTCTGTGCCCCTAAATTTCTCTAGAAAGAATAATCAGATTTGCAACCTAAAAGACATAAATATTCATCTCAGATTTCAACAGGGAAAGGAGGGTTCACCATGTAGGTATTACTTAAATTCATTATTTTGATCTGAGTAGCCCAGACTTCCTCTAGGTTATATAGCTTTAGTCTTCAGAGTCCCTCGGGTGCTTCCTTTCTAGTTAATTCTAACTACTTCCAGTTTTCATTTGCTTATGAGAAGTGCCTTCTCCCTCACTGTCTGGCATGGTAAAGAGGACGGTAGGAACAAATTTCCAATTGACACATTTTAATGAGGAATGTCACCTGAGCAAGAACATATTTTACCTCACTGACAGTAGTGTGGAGAATAGTTAGGATGGAGATAACCTGGAGAAAGGGAGTGTTTAGCATGTGATTGTCATGGTCCAGTTGGCAAGTGATAAAGGCCTGCAATTAAGGTAGAGGCAGTGAGAATGAAGATAATTTCCTTCCATTCTCTTTCATGTGGATGTTGAATTAATTGGGTCCATGTAAAAGCAGATTGTTATTAGGTTTCTAATACATAAAGTAAAATATTCCATTGTGAGGAGTGTAAGGACAACTTATAACTAAACTCTAAATTCCTATTACCTAAAACTTTCCACTGTGTTTGTTCTCCACAACAGCTGTTCGCCCTCTGGATTTATCCGTTTAAATAAACAATTTGATACCATGCACACTGTGTTTTTGATAATGTAGTTAGTGCAAGAGCATTCAATTCCAAAAGAGCCCAGAGTACTTAGAAAAAAAAAATTCTCAGATTTATCCTGTACTTTATTTTATACATATTCATTAGGACAGATGACATTTTAGCAAAGCTTCAGCTAGGGATTTCAAACTGGATTTTAATGAATACAGATTGAAACAAACATGGCATCTTACATTTAATTTTCTTTAGCAAAAAAGTAAAACTATAGAGCAATAAAGTGAGATTTCTAAAAATTAGGTTTTTTAATCATTTAATGTAAACAACAAACCATAACTCTTTCCAGTTCAGCAAGATGAATAAAAAAAGTACTAAACACTGTAGGTATTTTTTAGCAGAAAATTGCTAATTTCATGGGCAATTATAACACATGTAGGTAATGCTCTCTAATCTCACTGTAATTATATTTCATGCTTCACAGAAAAATGTAATCACTACAGATGTAGAAGAAAGACTATTTATCACCTCAGAAAGCAGGTTGGGGCAACCTAGGTATCACAGTAGATGTGTTTATCTTTGTGCAAGACCTTTGAAGGTCAAAAATTTCAAGGCTGTGGTGAAAGAGTCACTTATTTAATATATTATTGTGAGCAGAAGATATTGCCAGCTTAAACTGCTACTAAATATAGTGTTTCACCAAAATTAATTAAGTTTAAAAGTATTGTCATTGCCTGTGAATATGTCTTTTTTTTTTTTTTTTTAGTTTGTTGGTTTTTCTCCTGACTGTGATTAGGTAGAATTCTTGATATGCCTATTCACTAAAAAATGTAGATGTTTCCTCATTTTATTTTAATGTTTATATTATTAAGATAACAGACAAATAAAATAGGATATTAAATATAGTACTTTTGTACAAAACTATTATTGTATGATATTAGTTTTAACTTTTGAGGTGAGGGACAACTTAGTAACTGAAACATGTCTAGGATCTTAAGTCATATTGTCCTGATTTCTGATTTTCCAAATTTTACAGTTTATTAAAGAAGTGCATGGTAAAATGTTATGATAACCTCTACTGACAATGGGTAAAATGAAAAGCTCAAGGACTTTGAAGGCAAGCAAATATATTGAGTAACTATGAATTTAGATAAATTCACTCTAAGACTTTTATTTGATAATGGTTTCCAGGAGATAGTGCTAATATTCCCTTTGTTGTGGGGAATTAAATAATGAAATAGATTATTAAGTAATTTTAATAATCTATTTTATTTCAACTTATTAATATTAGTAATTATAATGTACAATGTATAATAAACATAAAATATATTAAAATAAAATACTAATTTATTAAAATAGATTAACATTTATTTAATAACTCAGTATCTGTGATATAAGTCAGTGTTTAACTCCTATCTATCACCTTTTCTCCCTGATCTTATATAATCATTTGACTTACAGTTTTTAGTCTGTTTTAGTTTTCACTCATTAGTTAGGTAGGCTTTTTTTTTAATTGCACAATATACCAGGCATACTTAATATCAATCAATGTAAAAGCTTATTATTGATTATTGATCATGAAATCATGGTAACTTCACTTCCTGTAACATTAAAAAAGAAAAAAATTACAGTAACAGAAGGGTAAAATGGAAGGGCAAGAAGAACTGTGTAACATATTGTTTATTAATTGCCTCCTAGACAGTTGCAAAGAAAATGATCTGACAGAGTGCCATACCATCTACTGTATTCTATATACCTAACTACTTCAGATTCTGCAAAGAGCACTGGATAAAGAGAAGTTTAGAAAGAGTGAACAAGACAATCTGAAGACTATGACATTAACATGAGAGAAAAAAAAAAAAGCCATAGTAAGGTGAAAAAGATAGGGATCTAAATGCAAATACCTCAGTGCTGACCTTTCTTTAAAAATGTGAAAATGTGACTTAATTTTGTTTCTCTGGAAGGTTTACCAGTAATTATACTTTTAAGAATATAAATGATTAAAAAGTATTCAAGAAATAGAAAAGTCAATCTTCAAATTCAGTAGGAATTTCGAAGGACCTCAAATCATCAAAATGATCTTGAAAAAGCAGAGCAAAGTTGGATGAGTCACACTCCCTGTTTTCAAAACTAACTACAAAACTATAGTTATCAAAACAGTGTGATACTGGCATAAAGATAGGTACACAGGCCACTGGAATTGAACTAAAATCCAGAAATAAATTTAGACATGTATGGCCAGTTGATTGTACACAGGAGAGACAAGTCCATTCAAGAAAAGTCTCTGCAACAGATAGTCTGGGACAACTGGATTCTCAAAGGCAAAAGAATGAAGTTAAACCTCTAATTCATACCATATATGAAAATTAACTCAAAATAGATCAAAGACCTAATTATAAGAGCTAAAATAATAAACTTTTAGAAGAACACATAGGTGTAAGTTCATGATCTTAGAACTTTTAAACATTAAAAACTTGTGAATCAAAGTAAATTATTAGAGTGAAAAGTGAACCTACAGAATGAAGAAAGTATTTACAAAACATATATTTGACAAGGGTTTAATATATCAAATATGTAAAGAATTCCTACAACTCAACAACAACAAAATCCAATTTAAAAAGTGGGAAAAGGACTTGAGTAGATATTTCTCCAAAGGAGATACACAAATGGCTAATGAGCACATGAAAAGATGCATAACATCATCAATCAGTAGGGAACAGAAATCAATACCACAATCATACTCATTAGGATGGCTATAATAAATAATAAATACTATTTTAACTAGAAAAAAACCACAAATAACAAAAATGTGGGAAACATGTAATCCTTATGCATCACTGATGTAATGTAAAATTGTGCACCCCCGTGGAAAACAGTTGGATGGTTCCTCAAAAAGTTAAACATAGAATTACCACATGACCAACAATTCCACTTCTAAGTACAGTTGACCCTTGAATAACTCAGGATTTAGGGGCACTGACCCCTCACACAGTCAAAAATCCAGGTATAACTTTATAATCCTTCAAACCCACAGCTGGATTCAACCAGCCACAGATTGTGTAGTACTATAGTAAGTACTTATTGAAAAAAATCCACATATAAGTGGATCTGCACAGTTCAAACACGTGTTGTTCAAGAGTCAACTGTACATACCCAAAAGAAATAAAAAGAGGGAGTCAGACATTTTTATAACAGTGTTTATTGTAGTATTACTTACAATAGCCAAAAGGTGGAAATGATCCAAGTATCCATACACAGGTATATGAATAAGTGAAATGTGTAGTATATATTGGGTTGGCTAAAAGGTTCGTTCGTTTTTTTTTCTGTAAGATGGCTCCAGTAGCACTTTGTTGTCTTTAACTTCATTCGAAACAATTTTGTTAGATTGTATTGACAGCTGTCACATCAGCATGCATTTAAAAAAAGACTTATCAAAACTGGTGAATTTTTGTGTAGCTATTTTAATATTGAAGATAGAAGAAAAGAAGCAACATTTTCGGCATATTATACTTTATTTCAAGAAAGGTAAAAATGCACCTGAAACCCCCCAAAAAAATATTTGTGCAGTGTATGGAGAAGGTGCTGTGACTGATCGAACATGTCAAAAGTGGTTTGCAAAGTTTCGTGCTGGAGGTTTCTCGCTGGACAATGCTCCACGGTTGGGTAGACCAGTTGAAGTAGACAGCGATCAAATTGAAACAATGACTGAGAACAATCAATGTTATACCACGCAGGAAATAGCTGACATACTCAAAATATCCAAATCAAGCGCTGAAAGTCATTTGCAGCAGCTTAGTTATGTTCATCACTTTGATGTTTGGGTTCCATGTAAGTTAAGTGAAAAAAACCTTCTTGACCGTATTTCCGCATGTGATTCTCTACTGAAACGTAATGAAAACGTTCCGTTTTTAAAACAAATTGTGACAGCAAATGAAAAGTGGATACTGTACAATAATGTGGAACAGAAGAGATTGTGGGGCAAGCGAAATGAACCACCACCAACCACACCAAAGGCCTGTCTTCATCCAAAGAAGGAGATGTTGTGTATATGGTGGGATTGGAAGGGAGTCCTCTATTATGAGCTCCTTCTGGAAAACCAAACGACTAATTCCAACAAGTACTGCTCCCAGGTAGACCAACTGAAAGCAGCACTCGACAAAAAGCGTCGAGAATTAGTCAACAGAAAACGCATAATCTTCAAACAGGATAACACAAGACCACATGTTTCTTTGACGACCAGGCAAAAATTGTTACAGCTTCGCTGGGAAGTTCTGATTCATCCGCCATATTCACCATACATTGCACCTTCGGATTTCCATCTATTTTGGTCTTTACAAAATTCTCTTAATGGAAAAAATTTCAATTCCCTGGAAGACTGTAAAAGGCACCTGGAACAGTTCTTTGCTCAAAAAGGTAAAAAGTTTTGGGAAGATGGAATTATGAAGTTGCCTGAAAAATGGCAGAAGGTAGTGGAACGAAAGGGTGAGTATGTTGTTCAATAAAGTTCTTGGTGAAAGTGAAAAATGTTTTTTATTTTTACTTAAAAAACCGAAGGCACTGTTTGGCCCACCCAATACATACAATGGAATAATATTCAGCTTCAAAAAGGAATGTATGATACTTCCTACAAAGGGGATAACCCTTGAAAATATTAAGTGGAATAATATATGAAAAATCTAGAATCGGCAAATTTATAGAGAAAGGCAGTTGTTTCAGGATTGCCATGGGCTGGGGTGAAGGGGTATGGGGATTTATTGCATAAGAGTTACAGAGCTTCTGTTTGGGGTGATAGAAATATTTTACATAGTAGTGATGGTTGCATGGCATTGTGAATGTAATTAACACCACTGAACTGTACACACTAAAATGGCAAATTTTATGTTATATATATTTATCATAATAAAATTTTAAAAAATTAAAAGTAGTTCAATTAAATACATTAGAAAGCTCTTTAGAGGTGAAACAAATCACATAAATTCATTGTTTCCGAAATGCTCTATAAAACAGGAGGAAAAAAATGCTCTTGAAAAGGGAACAGTACATATACTCAGTAGCAAAAAATACAGTGGTTTATTATTTAGTTAACCATGGGTCAATGGGCCCATGTCCTTATATAGGTATCTCAAAAACAATTCCACTCAATTTTTTTCCTGGAAGTTTCCTTTAAAGAATAATATATTCCTAATAATCTGATTGCATATCTCTATACTTTCAAGTGATGTTTTGACAACTTGGAACTTATTAATGAGTTTTGAGGCATAGTACAAGCTACTGGGAAATCACTAAAAAGAAAAAAATCACATTCTTTAGAATATAATTATTTCTAAAATCCTGATATTAACTGACCCATCATATATCTTCTAATATAATAGAATACTATTTTACCTAGTTACTGAAATATTTATTTTAGTTCATGCCATAGTCAGTGGTCAATAAATGTTTGTTGATAAAAGTAATTTAAAGATAAAATGGCCCCTATAACAGAATATAGTTTTGTTGTCCAAAAAGCATGTCACAGAGCAATGTGAATGCTGTGGAAAGTTTTTTATGGTGCATAATTAATGACAAAATTCTAGCCAATAGATTATTTGTTGAGACTTCACATTAAAACATAAACTACAAATATGTGTAAATCATGCCAAATGCATTAAATTCATGGAATGCATTAGATATGTCATGTCAACAGTGATGGACAGAACTCTTTTAAGACAGTAAAGAAAATGATGTTCATTAATACTTAATAGGAAAAAATGCCATTTCCAATAGTCCCTCTCTTACCTTTAAAGTTATGGTTTTCCATAAATAAATACATACATATATACATACATCAAAGACAGATGAGATAGATAGATAGATAGATAGATAGGGATTTAGATGTAGTTATAGATAGACAGAAATACCTTTATGTCATCTTCTGCTCTGGTGGCAAAGAAGCTCTCAGGTTGAGATGGATAAGCCATACGTATAAAACAGGCTAGGCAGCTGAGCCATACCATGAAGGACAGATGCTCTGAAAGGGCTCCTAGGTCTGCAGTGATGCAGTGACTGTTGACTGAGTGTACAGATACACACTCACAAACCTACATGTGAATGTGAGAGTGGATGTGAATTTACTCATGGACTAATTTGGGACTGTTTTATCCTACAGCACAATCTAGCTTAAACTGAATGACACACATACAAAGAAATATTTTTTCTATTTTTGATTTTTTTAAAATGATTCATGCATTCATCAAATTATGACTAAAATATCACTTACAGTCTCCTAGAGCTTGTTGTCTCATAAGTGCCAAATATGTGAATATTGGAAATGAAAGCAGGTATGGACTGCTTTTATCGAATTTACATATGTATTTAGTGGGTAATTTCAAACAACTCCCTAATATGTTTGGGTCATTTATATGCTTTTCTTCAGTGCAAACAGATACTGAACAGATTCTCTTACCAGATTTTCTTGTAGAAGCTAATATGCAGACACAAGGCTTGGATATTTTTCTCTCATTTTCCTTTCCGGACATCACTCACAATCTGGGCATAAATTGTATTGCTCCTCTAAGCTTATAATTCCTAATTTTGAGATTCCAACCTCTTCTCAGATTTTATCGTAACTTTTTCTGTCCTTAATTTATTGCTAATTTCCCTATGCATATGCATGTAAAAAAGCATGTTTTGTGTATATTTGTTAAAAGGTTTGGATTTTGTAAACCACCCTAAAGACCTTAAGGAGAAAAGCAAAATATAAAATATCATGTGTCAAAGCCAAAGTTATTGTTTGAACTTTTGCCTTCATGAAATGTCTATAAAACTTATGAAACTGATTAAGAAAAAAACTTTGAATGCCTTTGGATAACTGTAAAAGAGACAGGAGAAATGTGGTTAAGAGCAGATGGAAGTAATCAGTCATTTGAAAACCCAAGCATTTTAGTATTCCATCTGCAAGCCATGTAAAAACTTCTAAATAAAGGATAATATAAAAAATATTTTAAACAGCAAACCATTTGTTTTTTATACACTTGATTACTAGAAAAATTAATCTAGAGAAATCTAGCAAATATTCGGATGGTTTATATTTGTCAATATTGTAGAATATATTAAAAACCATCTTTATTTTAAGAGTTACATTTTTTTAATTATTGGAGTTTGAATGTCTCTAAGACTGCATTTTTTAAAAATAAGCAATCAACTAAACTTTTAAGAAATATTTGTTTGGCCTCGTCCCAGGAGACTCTGCACCATGGTTCTCAGTTAAGGGACTGTTGACTGACATAGGGTCTGTTTACCAATTTCCTGGAATGCCACAGTATAAGATCTGGGATGTCATTCAATTTCCTGTAAGTTGTGCAGAGCAAAGAAAGCACAGTCTATCCCCGAGAGTAAAGGGAGAGCCATTTGTGCTTGGTGCAGACCCTGTGCCTAGAGGCACACGTGGTTCCTCCCAGCTGCAAGCCAAGCACTGAAAATCACACCCAGTCTTCAGCACATTCATCAGGCCGTGGGAACCACTCTAGAATGTTAATGAGTGTTAATGAGTCAATGCCAGTGGGGTTTGCCAGAGTGGGGAAAGCTTCTGCCATATTCAAGGCAACCAGCAGCGCTTTCTAGGGAAGGTCTAGGAAGGAGACACCATTTCCTATGGATACCAGGGTTGTAGCAGCATATGTGTTCCTATGAAGCTCTTTAATCTAAATGTTGCTGTGGATTTTACTTTATTCTTTAATTAAGACATGACTGATGTAAAATATCCTGTAATTTACGTGTGTACAACATAGTGATTCACAATTTTTGAAGGTTATACTCTATTTATAGTTATTATAAAATATTGGCTAGATTCCCTGTGTTGTTCAATATATACTTGTATCTTATTCATTTTATACATAATAGTTTGCACTTTTTAATTCCCTACCCCTGTCCTGACTTTCCTCCCTTCCCTTTCCCCACTGGTGACCACTGGTTTGTTCTCCATATTTGTGAGTCTGTTTCCTTTTTATTTATTCACTAGTTTGTTTTACTTTTTGGATTCCACCTATAAGTGATATCATAAAAAAAAACAATCAATCACAAAAAACTGATACTTTCTAATTACATCTAATTAGTTACTGTTAGTTTCTAATCACAACTCACTTTCCTTGGGGAAGAGTAAAAACAATTATGGAACAAGAGGATCTTACTTTGGAAGCATGTCTTTGCATTGCTAAAAACATTCTTGGTTATTTAGCAATAAGTCTTATGAATGAATCACAGAAGAAAAAGTGAATGAAAACAAAAAAGAAAATCTGTATTTTTTCAATTTAGTCTTAAGTTCAGATTGAAGTCAGTACCACAAGTATTTTCACAGACAAAGCTATGAATAGCACAATTATAGCCAGAAAACCAGAAGACTATGAAAAGCATCCACCAGTTAAAATTAGACACTCAGCCCTCTACCCTCCTCTGCACTCATTCAGGAATATGGGCTCCCCGAAAAAGTTACAGGATGTATAACTCAATAGATACACCACTTGTTGCTGGTCAATGCATCCACCTCTGGTTGGATTTCCTACTAATGTCCACTCATCTAGTCTCATTTAATATGTCCTCTACATATGCTCTGCACATGTTCTGGAGTAAGATGTATCTCTTTTTTTTTTTGCCTATATATATTTTTTTCAGATTATCTTACATTATAGGTTATTATAAGATATTTAATATAGTTCCTTGTGCTGTACAGTAAATCCTTGTTGCTCATCTACTTTACGTACAATAGTTTGTATCTGTTAATACTATACTCCTAATTTATCCCTTCCCCCTCTCTTTCACCTTTGGTAACCATAAATTTGTTTTCTAAGTCTGTGAGTCTGTTTCTTTTTTGTATATAGATTCATTTGTATTATTTTTTAGATACCATTTAAAATTGTGTCAAAAAAACCAAAAAAATTAAAAGTAAACTTAACCAAGGAAGTGAAAGACCTATATGCTGAAAACTAGAAAACACTGATAAAGGAAACTGAAGATGATTCAAAGAAATGGAAAGATATCCCATGCTCTTGGATTGGAGGAATTAATATTTTTAAAATGGCCATACTACCTAAATCAAGCTTAGATTTAATGCAATCCCTATCAAAACACCTGTGACATTTTTCACAGAACTAAAACAAATAATGCTAAAATTTATATGTAACCACAAAACCCAGAATTGCCAAAGCAATCCTGAGGAAAAAGAACAAAGGTGGAGGCATAACCCTTCCAGACTTCAGACAATACTATAAAACTATGGTAATCAAAACAGCATGGTATGGGCACAAAAACAGACATATAGATTAATGGAACAGAATAGAGCATCCAGAAAGAAACCCATACACCTACGGTCAATTAATTTATGACAAAGGAGGCAAGACTATACAATGGAGAAAAGACAGTCTCTTTAGCAAGTGGTGTTGGGAAAGGTGGACAGCTACATGTCAATCAATGAAATTAGAATACTCCCTCATACCATGTACCAAAATAAACTCGAAATTGTTTAAAGACCTAAATATAAGACATGACACCATAAAACTCCTAGAAGAGAACATAGGCAAAACCTTCTCAGACATAAATCATAGCAATATTTTCTTTGATCAGTCTCCCAAGGCAAAACAGATAAAAGCAAAAATAAACAAATGGGACCTAATCAAACTTAAAGATGTATCTCTTTATTTGGTGTCCTCGTTGCACTGACTTTCACACTCATGAAGTTTCAGAGTTGGTACTAATAAGTTTCTTTTCCATCTCTGGATCTTAATAAGTAAAGACCACAAACATTATATTTTCAGAGGGATCTGCTGACACTATATGTTCTAATCAACTGATAGTATGTGGGACAAGGAAAAACTATATCCCCACTCATTGCTTTACTGAATATTTTTGTGGTCCTTATCTTTCTTTACTTGCATGGAGTCCTTTTCTTTCTTATTTTAGTTGTTTAAGGATCAGTGGTCTTGATATTTGAATTCCAAATGTGAAAGAACAAGCCCAAAATGTCAATATTAGTTTCCTCTTTCCCTTACAGATAATATAAATTATGAATTTCAACTTCAATACAAACCATATTTTTTCCAAATTTAGATCATATGATTCAATTTTCTCTTATGTAACAACATAAGATTAATCAGATAAAACTGACCAATTAGGATGTTAACTTGATAATTATTCAATTAGTTATAAATAAAAAGTAAATTTTATGTATATACTTAATTGATTTTTTTAAGTATATATATACTTAATAAATAATTTTTTATTAAGTATATATATGGTGAAATACATATACTACACATAATTCATTGGAATAATAGTATATGGAATATAGAAATTATTTAAACCTGGATTTCATTCTTTAATTCATTCTCCATTCCTAAGAACACGTGACCAATAATCAGATGAAATTTTAAAATGCACTATTTTTAAGTTAAATTTCTGGAGCTATAAAACACACCAGAACTGTTGGGTATAGGTATGGTGTTTTGTTTGTGTGTTACAAGGAGTTTGAGAAGGGATTGACTGCTTCCATTGACCTAATTCACTGAACAATAATTAAGTAATTAAATTTCACCCTACTGAATATGTAGACAAGCAAGTAGTATTTGTTCAGGTATCAGATGAGTCTCTGACCTAATGAAATTACTTGGAGATTTTAATGGGCGACAGAACTATGTCTTAAAACAAACAAACAGACAAACAAACAAAACTCAGACTCCAAGCCCTCAAAAAAAGAAAAAAAAAATTAAAAAAGGAGTAAAAGAAAGGTAAATGAGTGAACTATCTATTGCTGTTGTTAAGGATGAGTAAAATGTAATCCCTGTTGCATATACTGACAACATCAGATCAAGTAAAAGGCCAGATTTACAAGGGAATTGAGTGTATTTACAAAGGTACTTGTAACAGAAACCTCTAATTATAGAGAAGGGCTTTAGTTTTCAAAGGCACTCTGAAAGCAGGGAAATCTGTAATTGCTTTGCAGAGTAGTTCAAACCGCTGAGGCAGCATTGTGAATTCAGTATAAAGCTGAGCAATACTTTACAGAATGAAACAGTACCAAATTGGTTGTTAACACAAGCTGGCCTCAGAAACAACCTAATACTAAAATTCTAAAAACTGTGAGGACCATAGTAAATGGTAGGGGGGAAAAACTTGCAAAATGTATTTATGTTCTCTTATAAATCAGTTTGAAAATTGGAAAATATCCATAAATACATTTTTCTAAACAGCATCCATCTAATTCACTGGTTCTCACTTTTTGATGTGCATAAACGTCATCTAGGAAACCAGATAAAATTTAGACTTCAAGCCTCCTCACTCCAAGAAATGTGGATTAGCAGGTTTGGAATGGAACAAAATCCCTGCATTTTTACTGAGCACACCATGTGAATCTTAGATCTCACTTTGAAAACCTCTGCTAATCACTTCAGCACGTAACAGGGAAAGAGAAAACAGCATCAAAAATCAACAAAGTAGTTTTTTTCTTAAAATGCATAGATATCATTTGTTATAGGGCTTATATTAGGGGGAAAACAGACTAATCACAGAAGTGGCATAAGTGGAATTAATGACGTTTGTTCCTTGGATCAGATACCTATGTTATCTATACATCATTATAAAAACGTCCTAACGTTAAAATATCAAGAGATAGTTCTAAGACAGCATTTCACCTGACAATGACACAAATCAAAGATAATCTAATAAAGGTAGCAAGGGGAATGACACACCATCTTGCCTATATACTTAAATAGTAGATATATGCTGTTTTATTCGAGGGTTGCTTTTTTTTTTTTTTTTGGACTAGTTTTATTTTATTATACTGTATTTAGTTTCTGAAAGATTTCTAGGATTTAACCAAGAATAAATAACAAGGAATGTTGCTTTTTTCTAAGTTGTCTTGAGGAAAACACATTTGCAATTGACATTTTTTGCATTCATATGGTGAAATCTCAGTTTCCCCAGTGTCCATTTTGCAATTGTAGTGATAGAGTCACAAAACACATACCTTTCTTCCTATATTAGACATGGAAATAAGAAATTATTATGTTTTGGGGCTTCCCTGGTGGTGCAGTGGTTAAGAATCCGCCTGCCAATGCAGGGGACACGGGTTTGAGCCCTGGTCCGGGAAGATCCCACATGCCGTGGAGCAACTAAGCCCGTGTGCCACAACTACTGAGCCTGCACTCTAGAGCCCGCGAGCCACAACTACTGAAGCCCATGTGCCTAGAGCCCATGCTCTGCAACAAGAGAAGCCACCGCAATGAGAAGCCCGCGCACCGCAACAAAGAGTAGTCCCCGCTCTCAGCAGCTAGAGAAAACCCACATGCAGCAGCGAAGACCCAATGCAGCCAAAAATTAAATAAATGAATAAATAAATAAATTTTAAAAAAAAAGAAATTATTATGTTTTCTAGCCTCACTTCTTTCTCATCCCAAACCATAATTTAGTCGAAAAATAATAATGATACCAACAATTCATAAGCATGGCTGAGCACTCACTACGGGGACAATCAGTGCTGCGTGAATCATCTTATTTAATCCTCATGACAGCCTTTGAAATAGGTACTCTCATTATGAGTGCAATGCAGAGGAAGAAACTGAGTCTTAGATGGAACAAGAAATTTCCTCAAAGTCAAAGAGCTAGCTAACCATGTAGGAAGAGCAGTGGGTTGAATGTGAAGTAGAAAATGTATCAAAATATGAGACATGAGGCCTGACTTGTCTTCCTTCCTCAATTTGTTTTGAGTAAGGGGTACTTTTCTTTGGAAGGTCTAATATTTTAAGGCAGCATTTTTGATGGGAAAGGGCTGGAGGAGACAGATTAATAAGACATAGTCTCTTCCTTCAATGAATTCACTGTTTAGTCTGAGAAAAAGACATATAAACAAACAATTCTGAATTCTAAACATAAGTAAAAATAACACAATGCATGGTTTCTATAACAGAAATACCTTATGCTGTATTTGGAGGAACAGGACATATTTGACGTACTACTGGTATTTAATTTGGTTTTTGCATAACGGTAAGAGATTGTTAAAGAAAATGGTAGAAGCGTTTCGGGCTGAGGGAACAACAAAGGTAACCAAAAAATGACAGATGTCTTCTACCAATTACATAATGAGTACCAAACATGAGTGCTAAGGGCCATGTATTATCTCATTTAATTCTATGAGCTTGGTCTTATTTTTCCAGGAAATTGAAATATAAAGAGATTAAAGAATTTGCCAAAGCTCATAACCAAATAAGTGATATTACTGGGGATTGAGCCTAAGGAAGTCTGACTTCACTGCTCAAGCTCTTCACAACAGAACAGTAGTTACTCCCCCCAAAAACTTGGTTGACACATTTGGGGACCAGCAGAAGAGTATAATTAGACTTCAGTGATTTTGAAGGACATAATGTGAAATGAGGCTGAAGAGTGAGATTAGGAACAGATTGTGGATGGCCTAGCATGTCTTGCTTTAGAGTTTAGAATTCACTCTATAAGCAATACTCAGTGACTGTTAAATACGAGGAGAAGAAGTTTAATAATCAGATGAATGTCCTAAAGAAGGTAACTGTAGAGGCAGTATGGAATCAGAATGGTAAAATATTTAGGCAGGCTGAGAATTCTGGAAAATATTAAAATAGTTTACATGTGAGTTTAAAGAATGAAATCAAGTCAGTAGGGATACATTCCCAGAAGCAAGAAATGCTTTAAGTGGCATTATAATGACAGAATTGACAAAATTTGCCAACCTATTTTATGTGCAGAAAGTGATCCAAGGATAGTTAATTACATTAACAAAAGCCTGTAAGAGTCTGTAGCAGGCCTTGTCTTACAAACATTCAGCCATTTAATCATCTTAAAACCCTAAAAGGAATGTACCATTATTAACCATTATAGGAGTGAAGAAACTGAGGCAAAAAATAGCTAAGTACTTTGCCATAAATCGTTCAGCTAGTAAGAATTAGAGCAAAATTTGAACCCAACTAGTGTGTTTCATTAGAAGGCTTTATTAGAAGCATTGCAACTGATATTTGCAAAACAAGACAAGTAATATGTTGTTATGCCTTGGAGAATACAGTTGAAAATAGAATATTCTGTATCATAATTATGAGAGGGTCATTACCAGGGGAAACTGGCAGGTTGCCCAAAGAGATCCTCACCAGATGGCTTTGATCTGTGTGACTTTAGCAAGTGTAGTTTTAACTCTCCATCTTTAAGGCACAGAAACTTGATATTACCTGTGTCCCCAAAGTAATCAAATTTAAGAATTCTAATTCATAACAACCAAAGCTTATGAGAGAAGGGTACACAATGCCATGATGTCAATTCATTTTTTATAAGGAGAAATATAATTCTCAGAATTAGATCAGCTTTACCATCATTCTCTCATTTTCAACAAGCTTTATGTGAAGCCAAATTACAATTGGAATTTTTCTCAGTGAGCATGGAAATGGTGCAAATTGATTTAGTTACATGACACATGAGCAATATCAGGCTTTGTTAGCCTAACATACAATTCTACGTGATTGGGATTTGCCTACCAGGAAGATAAGATATCCAAATTAACCCTGATAGATATCCTCTCCCAGGTGGAGTCTGGATAGTGGTGCCAACATGTGTATAGGTGACTCTCCTACTCTTTGTTTGCTGAGCAACACCATCCACAATGACTCATACATGCATATAATTGTATAACTACATACTTAAATATCATTCCATATAGTACATGTGCTATGTCATTCACATTACACAGTGGTCTTCACCCATCTCCATTCTTCTCCATTATATGATAATTCATAGTGTAGAGTCAAGTTCTCAATCTTATTCCCTCATTTTCAAAAGCTTACTGGGTGAAGGTATTTTTTGCCCTAGGAAGTACCATTTATGATTATGCCCATTTTAGAGATGTTCATATTAAATTATTGAAGAGTTATCCATCCATAGGAGTCAAGTAGGAATTTTGAAATTTAAAAATGGACCCCAAGCAAAATGACAATAATTTTCAGTTATAATTCAAAAGTCAATAACATTATGATATTAATTCTCACAACTTCCACATCAAATGTTTCTTAATATTAACAGGGCAGTGTCTCAGACTCAAGAGACTTATATATTATCTACATTGTTTAACAAAAGAAACATTCCTCTGCATGATGGAATTAAAAAGCGACTATGTATTTGGCAAGGCTTAGAACTCTGGCTAATTCCCTATAGAGCATGGTAACATCTAATGCATCCTAATTTCAAGGGTTTACTTAGCATTGTTATTTTACTGTGTCAAATGTATTATATGCCTCATAATAGAAATCAATTACCCGATTATGTGTGGTCTAAGATTAAACTCATCATTCCACTATACACATGGGTAGGCAGATATTTAGGCTGTTAGAAGGAAAAATGAAGGCAAGGTAAAATAATCACAGATAAATGTTTCTCTTTCAATGAATGCCAGTTTTATAATTTTACATCATCAGCCTACTTCTCTCGTATTTATGAATCATAATGTAGTTAGTGTTGTGAAAAAAACAAACAGCTAACACTTGTGTTTTATAAAAGGGTAATGCACACATTCAGTGCCAAGCTTCCTGAACCAGAACCTTCTTAAAAAGATGAAAAATAGTTATAATTCAACCTTGTTGAAGGTTGGAATAATTTGATTTACTGAAAACACTTTAATAGAAGTTACTACAATTTTATTTTGTATACTCTAATCAATTATGTACATGGTAAGTGATAAGATCAATTCACACTCAAGATTTGGTCTCTAGATCATATCAGGTGGTTCTTTTAAGTTGGTTCATTGGCACACATTTCAGCATGTGACTGTATCATGCCACCTATTTAGATGAGGTGAACAAACTAACTCAATTTCAATGCACACTTGAAAATATATACTCTGAGTTGTGCATGATAGTAAATGGTTCAAGTAATACTTGCATTCAAAAAGCATTTGCCATTATTTTGTTAATAGGCCCTATTGCTTTAAATCTACAAGGAATGCAAATAACTGATAATTATACACTCATTGAGGAACTCTCCAGTGACTTACTTCAGTTAAATGTTCCAACAGGCATGTTTAGCACTGCTTTCGGGATTGGTAAAATTCCAAAAGTCTATAAAGTTCTGCAGAGTGCTATCAAATATGCATAATGAAGCCCAAGATGTAAATTAAGAAGATTTATATGGCTGCATTCTGCTTACGTTATTCAATAGCAATGCCTCACAGGCTTTTATGCGGCAAATAAAGTGTTCTTTTTCTTGAATTCTATTTTAAATGGTCACTATGGATTCATTCTGACATTACTTGGTTCACCCATTATAGAATTAATTGTCGTTTTAAATCTATAAATCATCCTAAAGGTTTATCACACAACACAGTCAAATTACATGTTACTCCACGCATACCACTGCAAAGAAATGGTCTAAAGATATATGAACAGCTCAAGCAGATTCAGAAATAAATGCACACCATTTATACTGATGGCCTTTCAAAATATTATCCAGGAATTATGATATGACACTCCAACAATTTCCTTGTCATTTTAGACTTAGAGATGCTCATCTCTGAAATTTGAAGAATGTTATTATAAGTTTGATAAGTAATGCTAAGATCTATTAAGAGGAATGTATGAATTTTATCTACATAGAGACAATTCACCACCACATATAATTGGGCTGATGAGATAGGCATGTATCCTAATATTGGAAGTGTGAAGCCTGGGTTCTTGAAAACATGCATTATTTTATATAACAGTTAAGCAAAAAAATAGTGTCTAAGTCTTCAGACCATACTTTGCAGTAAGACTAAAGGCACTTGAAAAGCAGAAAAGGGACAAATAGGAAAATATGGCATTCCATTTAAAGAAGCTATTCTACAAGCTTGTGACTACAACGTACAGGGGAAGGATGCCAAGTGGAATTAAGAACTAATGTTAAAGATTATAAAAAAAAGTCTAACAAGTTTAGAGACATTTGAACATATCTTTGAATGTTTATGTCTGCAGGCATCGGGAAATAAATGCTATGTTCAACTTAAAAAGATTGGATAATTTTCTAACTGAATATTAACTTTTACTGGCACAAACTAGAAATCAGTTTTCTTTCAGAGATGCTCATCTCTGAAATTTGAAGAATGTTATTATAAGTTTGATAAGTAATGCTAAGATCTATTAAGAGGAATGTGTGAATTTTATCTACATAGAGACAATTCACCACCACATATAATTGGGCTGATGAGATAGGCATGTATCCTAATATTGGAAGTGTGAAGCCTGGGTTCTTGAGAACATGCATTATTTTATATAACAGTTAAGCAAAAAAATAGTCTGTTTATTTCCAATTTATTTCAGGGCATTGAAAATATGTGATAAATAATTTCATATTGAGTATTTTAAACAAAAAAGTATAAAGCAGACTGAATAATTATAATAATCCATTAATATCAAAGTATTCACAAGCTTTAAACATTGAAATATATACTTTTCATTCAAATTTTTGCTCTTACACATAAAATATTATCTCTTTGGTTCACTGTAAATGTTTTATTTGCTCCCATTTTGAAGAAATATTTTCATCATTGTGGCAAGAAGGAACAGCTGGAGAAGCTTAACACCAATTTATTATTATAACCCTCTCTTCAATATACTCCATCTGAATGAGAATATTTCAGTAAGATCATTATTCATTAAACTTTAGTTTAACTTAAAAAATAGCTACCTTAACATTTTACATAAAATGGTTTATTTTAAATTAAAAGTTACATGATTAATAAAATGGGAGTGATATAATTTAGGCTTTTCGTTGGGTACCTCTGTTGTTCTAGCAAGAGATTACAATGTTTATACTTAGCGATCTGGTTCAGACCCAGTATTATCAGACTTTGCATCTTTATAGCCACAATGATTTGTAAAAGCTGTTGGACTAAGTCAGTCCAAAGATTTTGAGAATATGTTAAAGCAACCAGAAAAGAAATTCACTCATTTTCTTAATATTCTTTAACTTGTAAGGAGAGACTGGCATTTCTGTGCTCATTGGGAGAGAGAGAAAGAGAGAGAGAGAGAGTGGTAAGACAGAGATGCAGAAACAGATTAAGAGAGCTAGAAAGAGAAAGAGAGATACATAAAGAGATGATGAAAAAAAAGATCATCACTCGTGATGGTTAATTTTATGTGTCAACTTGGCTAGGCTATGGTGCCCAGTTATTTGGTCAAGCATTATTCTGGAAGTTTCTGCGAAAGTGTATTTTGATATTAACATTTACATCAGCCGACTTTGAGTAAAGTAGATTACCCTCCATTATGTGGGTAGGCCTCATCAAATCAGTTGACGGCCTTAATAGAACAAAGATTGACAACTCCTGAGCAAGAAGGAATTCTGCTAGCAGGCTGCCTTTGGACTTGAACTTCAACTCTTTCCTGAGTTTCCACACACCCTGTTGGTTCTATTTTGCTGGAGAACCTGGCTAATACATCGTTATATTTTTGTTGTATCAATGTCTGAAGCCATATCTACTTCTGATCTTCTCAGTTACTTGAGGCCACTAAATATCCTTTTCGCTAAAATAATTTACCTTGATTTTCTCTCATTTATAGTTGAAGGAATCCTGATGCAGTTTATATACTTTGAAAGAAGCAGAGAAAGAAAAGAAGGGACTAGTTCTTAACTAATAAATGCTAACATGTTTGTAAAATGTCAAAGTAAAATAATTTTACTGAGTCTTAGCTTTTTCATCTGCAAAATGAATATAATTATAAAGAATTATTTTGCGATGTAAAATGAATATATGTGGTAGTGTTTTGTAAACTATAAAATGTCATAAATACAATATATTATGTAACAATTTCAAGAAAACATTTGGGATTTTGCTGACTTTTAATTAAAAATATTTTAAATTATCGTTTTATTTATATTATGCTTCTTTGTGATGTCCATAGTTTAAATAATAAATAGAAAAATATTTAGAAATATGGTAAGGAATCTCTAAAATAAATGGATGGTTGAACAAGACAATCGTTGTGGTATACAATTAAGGCATTAATTGGTTTTTTATGTAATGGTGAGACAGTTAAGTCAAGCAGCCTACACACTTTATTCTCATAGGTAGTATAGTTTGTTTTTTCCCTAAAGTAAGTTCCAGTATTGCACACCTGCCTCCAGAGATTTTCTGCAAATAGATGAGGTCTGTATGGATGTATAAAGCATTTCAGTACACTTTATGAGATGGCTTTTCTGAGAAGTCTTCCAATTTAAAAAATCTGCTTAAGTGTGTTAAATCCAGTATGTTCCATATTTATATAACCACAGGTATTTTTATTCACATGATATACTGTACCATCCTCTTGAATCACATTACAGAGAATACAGTTGAAAACCACAACCTAGTAGTAGGTCTGTTTTCATACTAGACACTTTTTAATTTAGTAGAAAATCTAGAACCACAGAATTCTGCACCATTACAGATTTCTATAGCACTCAACAAATTATATTCCACTCTTATACATTCATTAAGTTCTGTGTTAAATCCAAACTCAAGGAATAAAGGAAAAATCTGAAGGGACAGACACAGAAATTGTCAATTCTTGGATTGTTCTTTGTGTGTGTATGTGTTTATATGAGATGGACAGAAACATACGAGGAAGAAGAAAGAATAGGTAAGTAAAGTGAAAATTCAAGCCCTCTTCTCCAGAAACGTGAGACATGCCTGGAATTGTTCGTAGGGCTCAGATTTCTGGAAAAAAATAGATACTAATTTTTAAATATAGAACTTACAGACTCAGAAAGTTGATTAGTAAATACTGTATCATTTCTTCCCAGTCTACTTAAAACAACATTAATAAAAACATAGGGGAATCCAATAGCAAAAAACAATGAAGTTTACATTGCATATAGAAACCTCTTCTCAAATTATTATTTTTTTTTAAGATTTATTATTTATTTTTTTATTTTATTTTTGGTTGCGTCAGGTCTTAGTTGTGGCACACGGGATCTTTATTGCGGCATGTGGGATCTTTCGCTGCGGCATCTTTTGTTGCAGCACATGGGCTTCTCTCTAGTTATGACGTGCGTGTTTTTTTCTCTTCTCTAGTTGTGGTATGCAGGCTCCAGGGCACGTGGGCTCAGTAGTTGTGGCGCGTGGGTTCCAGAGCACATGGGCTCTGTAGTTTGCAGCAGGTAGGCCCTCTAGTTGAGGTGTGCAAGCTCAGTATTTGTGGCGCGCAGGCCTAGTTGCCCCGCGGCATGTGGGATCCTAGTTCCCCCACCAGGGATCGAACTTGCATCCCCTGCATTGTAAGGAGGATTCTTTACTGCTGAACCACCAGGGAAGTCCTGACATCTCAAATTATTTATCACCATTCAGGTTTATTACCAAAATTATTCTCAAATTTTAACTGATATTTAATATTATTACAGAAAACTAATTTTTCCCAAAAATACAGATTTATAAGATATTCAAATTGTGTCTGTGTGTGTGTGTGTGTGTGTGTGTATATACTTGCATGAGACATATAATTTTTTTTGTTGTTAAATCATGCTTAGAGATTTTCTTTCTTCTTTTTTATATGTTATAAGTCAAGTAATTAAAATGAGTTGAATTCTCTCTTTTGGTAATGATAATCTCCCCAGTAAGTCAACATGATTGCTGTATTAGTCACATATATTCAATGAAATGATTCTACATACCTAGCCAGTAGCATGAATATTACAAAACCCCAAGATTCCCAAGTAATATAAACATTCAATTCAAGAGGTCCCTGTTTTGACAGTCATATTATCTAACTATCAATTCTGGGTCTCACTAGTCATTACCTACACAGGGAAGGTGACAAGAGATTACCAAATAAATACCATCCTATTTACAGTTGAGAACTTCTAGAGATTATGACATATAACACAAATACAGAATTTTTTGTTTTTTTAAGAATTGACATAATTTCAATATGCAAAAAACTTACATGTTGTTGGTGTGGAAATTATTTCTTATTTTTTTTCGTAAATCAGCTGTAGAATGAACCATAGTCACCTTCCTAAGGAGTACTGAGTAAACGACGAGGGGACAGAATTTCAAAATAAAATATGTGAAGTATCTAATTATTTTTTAAAAATTAGTATATAATTCAAATGAAAAATCACAGTCAATAACCCAAATCATATTTCTGAAAATCAAATGAGACTGTAGATATGCAGGTGATTTGTGAATTAAGTTGCCAAACATTCATTTGAATATTTAGAGTTAATGAGCTGATATAGTAATGCTAATTGCCTCACAGACTGAAATGCATGAGATGTGTGTAGATGTATGTATATTTTAATTGAATGCATATGAATACTTTTGTCAACACTTGTAAATATAGTTACTGATACTTTGGCTTCAGTCCTTACTCTGCTTCTTATTCTGTGTGTAATGTCACATAAAATTATTAAACTCCCAGATCTTCAGCTGCCTGATATATAAAAAGGGAGATTAAAAACTAAACTAAATTATGGTTGAGTCATTTGGAGATCATTCAATCTAAAAAGAAAAAAATGATTAGCACCTATTAGATTACTGAGGATATAATAGTTCTGTAAGAACCATTATTTCAATGAATGTTTGGACACATGTATTCACCTATACAGTGTTGGGAAATAAGTATTTTTTAAAGCAAATGGTGAAATAAATTAGAAAATATGTTTTATTAGATATTGATACTCATTCTGATACTAATCAGTAAGGTGGACACCTATCACCTCTCTGACCTTACTGTCGATTTCTCTTGCTTTATTCCTTCTGCTGCAGCCCAAATCTGCCTTCTTCATGCACTGGGAGTGTTCCAAGTAGACCACATATATTCCTGCCTTGGGGCTTTGAATTCAACTCTTTTTTAAAAATTGAAGTATAGTTGATTTACAGTAATAACTCTTCCTTTTACTTAAACCAAGGTCCACAAACTTTTCTGTAAAATACAGACTAATTTTTTTCCTGGGTTTGCAGGCCATATAGCCTTTGTAGCAACTCTGCTCCTAAAAGCAGCCATAGGTAATATGTAACAATAGATGCAACTTTTCCAACAAAACTATTTATAAAATAGGCTGGGGTAGGAGGAGGGGTAGGCAGAAGGGAGGGTGCTATAAATGGTCGGTAGGCCTTGGTTTTTGGTCTTTGGCTTAGACTGCTCTCCTTTCAAATATCTGCATGACTTGCTTTCTCCCCTCCTTTCAGTTTTTGTTGAAATTCCACCTTCTCAAGTCTTACCAGAGAACTGTATTTACAATTGCAAATGACTTCACCCCTGACCAACACAAACTTTTCCCCTTCCCTAATTAAATTTTCTTCAAAGCAGTTATCACCTTCTAACAGACTTTAGTGATTTTTGTTTTAAATTATCTGTACACTATCTATTAGAATGTTCCATAAAGTCTAGAACTTTTAATTCTTTTTTCTGTTTCTATTTAACATTGTACCTCCAGTGTCAAGTATAGTACCTGACTCATAGTAGATGCTCAATGTTCATCCTACTTTTTGGTATCTGATATGAGGCCAGTTAACACTATATAAAGAATATCTTGAGAGAAGAAGGAAGAAAGGGGAGGGGGAATGAAGAGGAGCAGTGATTTGCATTTAAGACTGCTGCAAACAGGGAGGCTGCAACTGGAATTGCTTACATGTCCTAGCCCTTGCTTTAGCTACCAGGTTCAGTGATGCATGTTACTGCACTCTAACTTGAATTTTCTTACCTGTTAAATGATGAAACCCAATGAAAGCCTCTAATGATTCGGTAACAAATATCTTAAACAGTACTAACTTTCTTCCTTGATGATATGTCAAATCATCCTTCAGGAAATTGTTCAGCATGCACTAAGAAAGCAGTGGCTTTTCAAAGAAGACCACAAGATGCCAAGAGCTGGGAAATAAAAGATAAGAGGAGACTTTTCTGAAAAACATCTCTGATGTAAGGACAAGGGTCATTGTGGCATGCTCTTTTGCCCTTTCCTTCTGATAACGATATTCCTTTACAGGAATATTTTTCTCATGTTTAGAAAGTCTATTTTGAAGTGTATTGGCATCACCAAACAAATAAAATATCTGAAGATTCCTGTGACTGATGTACCCAGATGAGATTCTCAACCCTGCTGGAATCTCAGGGGGAGTAGAGGACTGTGATGCTAGAACACAACAAACATGATTCATTTATAGACATTTGGGGTGATCCCTCAGCTCCTTTTCTTTTTTTTTATTTTACTTTTGGCTACATTGGGTCTTCATTGCTGCGCTCAGGCTTTCTCTCGTTGTGTGGAGTGGGGGCTACTCTTCATTGCGGTGCGCAGGCTTCTCATTGTGGTGGCTTCTCTTGTTGCGGAGCATGGGCTCTAGGCACGCGGGCTTCAGTAGTTGTGGCACACGGGCTCAGTAGTTGTGGCTCACAGGCTCTAGAGCACAGGCCCAGTAGTTGTAGCTCACGGGCTTAGCTGCTCCGCAGCATGTGGATCTTCCCAGAGCAGGGCTCAAACCCATGTCCCCTGCATTGGCAGGTGGATTCTTAACCACTGTGCCGCCAGGGAAGCCCTCGGCTCCTTTTCTTTTTCTTTTTTTAATTAATTAATTTTTGGCTGGGTTGGGTCTTCATTTCTGTGCGAGGGCTTTCTCTAATTGCGGCGAGCGGGGTCCACTCTTCATCGCGGTGCGCGGGCCTCTCACTGTCGCGGCCTCTCTTGTTGCGGAGCACAGGCTCCAGACGCGCAGGCTCAGCAGTTGTGGCTCACGGGCTTTGTTGCTCCATGGCATGTGGGATCTTCCCAGGCCAGGGCTCGAACCCATGTCCCCTGCATCGGCAGACAGACTCTCAACCACTGTGCCACCAGGGAAGCCCTCAGCTCCTTTTCTTAATAAACCACTTGACAAACAGATTTCTCAGAGTAATGAAAATAATCTCACACTAATTATGACTATTTTATGCTCAAAGTGGAAAATTCCCTGTGGATAATAAACTGCTGCTTTGTTTATGAAGAAACAACAACATTGTGATATGTAATTTTAAAAATTATTATTTGAGCCAAAACTCATATATCACGTGCTCTTTGTTAAACTCTAAATATGGTGTTATGTTTTAAAATAAAGTATTGGATTAAAAACAAACTAGACATTAATTCCAGAAGCAAAGATGAAAATAATGAAAGTGAGAAGAACTGTATATTTGAGACATTCATTGTTTAGTTTTTATTATTTACAAAATGAGGATTAAAAGTAAATAGTTACTTGACCTCAAAGATCCACTCTTACTAAATTATTCTATAAGCCTACATTTGAATAACTATGACTCTTCAAGTTTTAACTAAAATAGTAATATTGATCATTCCCACTTCTTCATATAATTCTATTTTAAAGAATAAAACGAAACATTAAAAAAAGTTTACTTATTGAACTCAGAACAAATTAATGTTTCAGATAACCAAGTGCTAATGAGAGCTACAAGGTACTGCACAAAATGAAAATTGTGGATCAAAGGGGTTTTGAACTGAAATCAACTGGAAGACATACTGGCAGTGTCCATAAAAATCAACACAACTGAACTGAATAACAGGAGTCATCCAGAAATCTAAAGCCTGAATACCCAGATGACAGGCAGAACTTACCTTATACATTCATATATTTAACATAAATAATCAGTCTTGCATTTTTTTAACATCTTTATTGGAGTATAATTGCTTTACAATGGTGTGTTAGTTTCTGCTTTATAACAAAGTGAATCAGCTACACATATACATATATCTCCATATGTCCTCCCTCTTGCATCTCCCTCCCACCCTCCCTATCCCACCCCTCTAGGTGGTCACAAAGCACCGAGCTGATCTCCCTGTGCTATGTGGCTGCTTCCCACTAGCTATCTATTTTACATTTGGTAGTGTATATATGTCTTGCATTTTTATATATGCTCACTAGAAGGATGGTATATCAAACACCATCCACATGGTTTAATTTAACACTTAGACAAATAACTCAAAGGCATTTAAAATTTCTTTTCTGTTAGGTGTTGTTTTTGGATGTTGACTACAGATACTGTTTAAATTTAATTAAAAATGATATGCCATAACTCTTTCAGTAGTGCACGCGCGCACACACATACACACACACCTGTAAAACCCTGAGTTATTTAGAAGGAAGGCAAATGTAAAAATGATTTGACTATAAGTTTTTCTAGGCAAAGAAGTTTCTTCTTAAGTTCTATACAACCATATTCTTATATTCTTATGACAGAATACATTTCTTCTTTAGCATTGCATTATATCGCTAAAAGCATGTTCGGCATATGACTTTAAGGGAGTTCCACTACTCATATTGTTTCATCTAAAGGACAGAACTCTAATCTACTTCTTGCTAAGAGTGACAATAATCTAACACTTTTATGAGGACAGATCTTAAGTGAACTAAATTAAAATTTTAATTGGAAAGGGATTTTACATTGTCACATCAAGAATCCATTCAATTTAGGCTAGTGCTGGATTTGTAATTTTCCTCATTTGTTTTGAGGATGTGCCTCTTTCTTAAGAATAATTCTCAACTTCATGATAATAATAATGTAATATTTTAATCTCATTGACATTGGTAAATGTTGTGATTAGCTAGATATATTTTTAGTTCTGCAGTTATAGTGTACATTTACCGAACAACAAACTAATTACATTTATTGGAATTAAACTTCAGTCATTATTATGAATCTATTTGGAGGAAGAGAGAATTGTTTAAGTGGACATGCAGAGAAGATTTAAGTGAAAAATTCAACATTTGCTCTGACTCACTGACTCCTTTCCAATAAATTCAACTTAATTTTAAACATTCCTTTTTATGTGTCATGGAAAATTTGAAATGCAAAGAACTATTACAAAGCGTGTCTGGATTTTTAATATGCAGTTTATCTGTAATGGTAAAAGAACGCTACTTCAGTAAAAACAAAAATGATTTGTAAGTTTGTCTTATATTTGGGAATACTTTCATTAATATAAAGATAATATGTTAGAATATATGCAATAGCCTTTCTTGTATACTAAATGGCTGGCAAGAGTTTCGCAATTTTAGCTGTAGAAGAAATGAAGTCCTGCCTAATAGACCTGTAGAACCAAATAAGAGAATGGAAGATAATAATATAAAAAACTGCATATAAAAGAGTCAGTTGCCTTATTTGTGCCCTTCTTGTCAAAGGATTAACTTAATAGCCATAAAGATAAAAAGTAGAATATTTGCCCTGGCTTGACATGGATGGAAAATATTTTAAGAGAGTTCTTCTTCCTTAAGTGATAAAAAGAGAAGTCACCAAATGTGGTGTAAAATATTTCCAACATATATAACTCTCAAAACGCTTCTATCCAGAATACATAAAGCACTCCTATAAATTAATAAGAAAGACAAAAAAACTGAATAGAAAAAAGGGCAAAAATCACACTTTAGCTTTAGAAGCTTTCTAAATGAACAATAAACATCTGTAAAGGAAAGAATATCAGTTATTTTCTACATATGCACTTTTGTGATATGTCCAAAAATGTCTCCTTAATTATAATTTAGTCCTGTCCCTTTCTCATTTATTGCCTTTCTATCACCTCCACATTTATACAAGCTGAGATGCCTCAGCTATGCTAATTTCATCAAGACCAGGTATGCCTTTCAATTAGGGTATGTGATCCAGAGTACAATACTTTTCAAGGAGCACAGGACATGGATTGTTTAAGGCAATGGATTTCTAAGATTACTGATTCCAAGCTACAACCCCCTAAAATTCAAATGCCTGAGGACATGTATGTAATTGAGGGATAGTGCACAATCTCCTTTCCTACACCTCACTATTCACAACCACCTAACCCCACTATGTAAAAGAAAGATATATATATCTCAATGAAATGAATTTTACTGTAATGTGTTGCCATATTGTCCTAAGTACCCAAACAAAGAAGCAAGTTTGAAAGTAAAATATTGACATGAGCAAAGACTCCTTTAATCAAGAAGTGCATAAAATCTGAGGGACTTATTTTTTTACCTTTTCCATTTCTAAAGACTAAGCCTCATAATAGAGTCAAGACATACTGGCCCATGAAAAAAAATTATTACCTAAGTGTCAAATTTATGGCCATATATTACTAGAGCTAGAATTCAGAATAAAATGTATATCATAAAGATGAATGTTAAAATATTTTTCAAAATTAATAATGAAATCAAATATTTTCTAATGGAAAATAAGCCAAATTTTTTGCTTGTTTGGTAAAAAAAATTTGCCTTCTACAAGTGGCTTTTATGAAATAAACAAACTAATTACAACCACAATATTTAAAAATATAAATAATTCATATGGAAACACAAAAGACCTCGAA
The DNA here is from genome assembly GCF_949987535.1 of Balaenoptera acutorostrata. Classification (NCBI taxonomy): domain Eukaryota; kingdom Metazoa; phylum Chordata; class Mammalia; order Artiodactyla; family Balaenopteridae; genus Balaenoptera; species Balaenoptera acutorostrata. The sequence goes on from NC_080068.1 coordinate 83,342,762, forward strand.
TAGCCAAAGCAATATTGAGAAAGAAAAATGGAGTTGGAGGAATCAGGCTCCCCAACTTCAAACTATACCACAAAGCTACAGTAATCAAGACAGTATGATACTGGCACAAAAACAGAAATATAGATCAATGGTACAAGATAGAATGCCCAGAGATAAACCCACATACATAGGTCACCTAATTTATGACAAAGGAGGCAAGAACATACAACAGAGAAAAGACAGCCTCTTCAATAAGTGGTGCTGGGAAAACCAGACAGCTACATGTAAAAGAATGAAATTAGAATACTCCCTACACCATACACAAAAATAAACTCCAAATGGATTAAATACTTAAATGTAAGACCAGACACTATAAAACTTTTAGAGGAAAACATAGGAAAAACACTCTTTGACATAAACCACAGCAAGATCTTTTTTGATCCACTTCCTAGAGTAATGGAAAAAAAAACAAAAATAAACAAATGGGACCTAATGAAACTTAAAAGCTTTTGCACAGCAAAGGAAACCATAAACAAGACAAAAAGACAACCCTCAGAATGGGAGAAAATATTTGCAAATGAATCAATGGACAAAGGATTAATCTCCAAAATATATAAACAGCTCATGCAGCTCAATATAAAGAAACAAACAACCCAATCCAAAAATGGGCAGAAGACCTAAATAGACATTTCTCCAAAAAAGACATACAGATGCCAAGAAGCACATGAAAAGCTGCTCAACATCACTAATTATTAGAGAAATGCAAATCAAAATTACAATGAGGTATCACCTCACACCAGTCAGAATGGCCATTATCAAAAAAGCTAGAAACAATAAATGCTGGAAAGGGTGTGGTGAAAAGGGAACCCTCCTACACTGTGGGTGGGAATGTAAATTGATACAGCCACTATGGAAAACAGTATGGAAGCTCTTTAAAAAACTAAAAATAGAACTACCATATGACCCAGCAATCCCACTACAGGGCATATACCCTGAGAAAACCATAATTCAAAAAGAGTCATGTACCACAATGTTCATTGCAGCACTATTTACAATAGCCAGGATATGGAGCCAACCTAAATGTCCATCGACAGATGAATGGATAAAGAAGATGTGGCACATATATACAATGGAATATTACTCAGCCATAAAAAGAAATGAATTTGCGTTATTTGTAGTGAGGTGGATGGACCTAGAGTCTGTCATACAGAGTGAAGTAAGCCAGAAAGAGAAAAACAAAACCATATGCTAACGCATATATATGAAATCTTAAAAAAAAAAAAAATGGTACTGATGAACCTAGTGGTAGGGCAGGAATAAAGATGCAGACACAGAGAATGTACTTGAGGACATGGGGGTCGGGGTGGGGGAAGCTGGGGTGAAGTGAGAGTAGCATCGACATATATACACTACCAAATGTAAAATAGTTGGCTGGTGGGAAGCAGCAGCATAGCACAGGGAGAATGGCTCAGTGATTTGCGATGACCTAAAGTGGTGGGATAGGGAGGATGGAAAGGAAGTGAGGCTCAAGAGGGAGGGGATATGGGGACATGTGTATGCATATGGCTCATTCTCTTTGTTGTGCAACAGAAACTAACATGGTATTGTGAAGCAATTATACTCCAATAAAGATGTATTTAAAAAATACATATATATATAGAAAGAATATATTTAATAAGATAAAGACATTTTATCAAAAACATATTGACAATGGAGTATTTAAAATGACAATATGTTAATTTTCACAGCATTTTAGGTTATACAAGATGTCTCTAATTTAAAGGGTAATGCCTAATAAGTAGCCATTCATTGGATAATGTTTTACTATATCTCTTCTTACACATGCCTTTGAAATATGAGGAAGTAAATGACTTTGTATCAATGCCTCAGTAATAAAATATTTTGAAACTTAGAGAATATACAATTAAGGATTTAAACAAAATTTAAATAGGACCAAAAAATCTTTTATATTTTATACAATTGTGCTATACAACAGAAAGATTTCAAAGAAAAAAAGGATAAACACCATAACAAGATACTTCAATTCCAATCTACTTAATTATGTGAATAAGATTTCTTAGTGTTTGTATCCAAATATACCAAATTAATGAATATAACTGATAGTTAACCTTTCCTCATTCTAGTAATATTATTCATTCATATATGTGAGCTAGAGAAGAGTAAATATAATACATTTATATTTCTGATTATTTAATGCATTCCAAAAATATTTTCTTTGATAATTGTATGTTAAAATTCATTCATTGTAATTAGTTTATCATTTGTGCACTACTGCATGTGCACTAAGAGAATTATGCTTGGAAGAATACAAACTAATATAATTTTTCTTGGGTACTTTTTCATGGATTATGATGTAGACAATATGCTATGACATGTAGATTCCACTGCACACTTTTACACATGACATAGATTATTCTTTAAATTTCAAAATGCCAATATCTGGCTTCCAATTCTGATACAGCATCTATAATGACTATAAATTCTTGAGAAAAAAAAAATTGAATGACCTTAGGGCACTTCAAAGTGAATAGAAGCAGTAAGGCTCTGGAGGTGAGCCAAAAATTGAAAGAAAGAGACAAACAATAAAGAAAGTTAATATAGCCAAATGTTGACTCTTTGAAACACTAAAAACAAGATTAAAAGCAAAGTAAACCTCTAGGTAGACAGAACAAATAAATTAGAGTATGGAATTTACCAATATCAAGAATTCAAGAGATGTGCATGTAAAGATATACCTTCATGGGTCTGATAGACATAACATTAATAAAGGTCTATTAAAGGTCTATGAACCACTTTTATGCCAACAATTTTTTAAAAAAATTAGAAGATATACCTATTAAAAAAATACAATTTAGCAAAAATGACACAAGATGAAATAGAAAATATTCATAGCATGATATCTATTAAATACATTGAATTTTTATTTAAAAACTTTCTGGGTTTCCCTGGTTTTGCAGTGGTTAAGAATCCACCTGCCAATGCAGGGACATGGGTTCAAGCTCTGGTCTGGGAAGATTTCACATGCTGCGGAGCAACTAAGCTCATGCACTGCAACTACTGAGCCTGCGCTCTAGAGCCCACGAGCCACAACTACTGAGCCCACATGCCACAACTACTGAAGCCCACGCACCTAAAGCCCATGCTCCACAACAAGAGAAGCTACCACAATGAGAAGCCTGCGCACCACAACGAAGAGTAGTCCCACTCGCCACAACCAGAGAAAAGCCCACGAGCAGCAACGAAGGCCCAACACAGCCAAAAATAAAATAAATTAAAAAAATAAATAAATTTTAAAAAATAAAATAAAAATTAAAAAATAAAAACTTTCCATCAAATAAAATTCTAGGCACAGAATTGTTTCACTGGTGAATTCTATTTAATACTTAAGACATAAATAACAAAACTCTTACATTAGCTGTGTCAGGAAATAAAGAAAGAATACTTTCCAACTCTTTGTATGAATCAGCACATCTTTAATACTAAATCCTAAAAAAGACATTCTATTAAAAAAAAAGTGAGAGCAAGAAGAAAGAAAAGTACACAGCAATCTCCTTCATAAACAAAATCACATATGTACAGTAATTTTATTTCTGACAAATATTCCACAACAATCTAATGGGAAAAGAACTGTATTTTCAATAAATGGTGCTGGATTAACTGGGTATTCACATGAAAAAAAAAAAAAAAACTTAGCCTCATATCACATTATACACAAAGATTAAATTTAGATGGCTCATAAACCTCAATGTAAAAGTTTAAACGACACAGATTTTAGAGGAAAATATAGATAAATATTTTCATGATTTGGGAATAAGAAAAATCTCTTCCTACATCTAGGTTATCTAAGGCAAAATACATAAAAAATAATAAAAAGAACAAAGAAAGAAAAGCAACAGAGAAGAACTACAAAAACAACTGGAAAACAAGTAATAAAATGACAATAAGTAAAATGACAATAAGTACATACCTATCAATAATTACTTTAAATGTAAATAGACTAAATGCTCCGATCAAAAGACATAAGGTGGCTGACTGGATGAAAAACAAGACTCATCTATATGCCGCCTACAAGAAACTCACTTCAGAACTAAAAACGCACAGACTGAATATGAGGGGATGAAAAAAGATATTCCATGCAAATGGAAACAAAAAGTGAGGATAGCAATACTCATAAGACAAAATTGATTTATAAACAAAGTCTAAAACAAAAGAAAAAGAAAGGCATTATATAATGATAAAGGGATCAACACAAGAAGAGGATATTATACTCATTAACACATATGTACGCAATACAAAAGCACCTAAATATATAGAGCAAATATTAACAAATATAAAAGGAGAAATTGATGACAACAACACAATACCAGTGAGGACTTTAAAACCCAACTTACATCAATGGACAGATCTTCCAGACAGAAAATCAATAAGGGAACAGTGGTCTTAAATGACACAACAGACCAGTTGTATTTAATAGATACCTAGAGGACATTCCATTCCAAAGCAGCAGAATACATATCTTTTCAAGTGCACATGGAGCATTCTTGACAACAAATCTTATACTAAGCCACAGAACAAGTCTCAACAAAGAAGATAGAAATTATGTCAAGCATTTTTTCTGAACATAATGGTATAAAACTAGAAGTTAATTACAGGGGAAAAAATGGGGAAATCACAAAAACGTGGAGACTAATGAACATGCTACTAAAAAAACTAATTAGTCAGTGAAGAAATCAAAGAGTAAATCAAAAAAAAAACACCTCAAGACAAATGAAAATGGAAATACAAATTTCCAAATTCTATTGGATGCAGCAAAAGTAGTTCTAAGAGAGAAGTTCACAGCAATACAGGCCTTCCTCAATAAACAGGAAAAATCTCAAATAAACAACTTAACCATCCATTTAAAAGAACTAGAAAAAGAAAAAAACAAATCCCAATGTCAGCAGAAGGAGGGATATAATGAAGATAAGAGAGGAAGTGAATAAAATAGAGACAAAAATTATAAAGATTAATAAAATCAAAAGCTGGTTCTTTGAAAAGATAAACAAAATTGATAAACCTTTAGCCAGGCTCATCAACAAGAAAAGAGAGAGGATGCAAATAAACAAAATAAGAAATGGAAAAGGAGAAATAACAACCAATACCACAGAAATACAAAAAATCATAAGGAAATACGATGAACAGTTATATACCAACAGATTGGACAACCTTGAAGAAATGGACACATTTCTAGAAACATGCAACCTCCCAAGACAGAATCAAGAAGAAATATACAATCTGAACAGACCGATCAGTAGTAGTGAAAATGAAATAATAATACTTCAAGCAAAGTACAGGACTAAATAGCTTCACAGGGGAATTCTACCAAACATACAAAGAAGAGGTAGTATCTATTCTTCTGAAAGTACTCTAAAAAAATTGAAGAGGATGGAATACTAATTTTTGTGAAAATAGAATAATGCTTATAGAAGAAAAAGATAAAAAGAATACAATAAACATAAGGAGTCTATTTTTAAAATTCTGACACAATTATCCCAAATAAATTTTAGAATCCAAACGTAAATAATATCTTACACATATAATACAGAATTAAGTAACACAAAGATTCCATATTTGACTATTTATTAATATGTAAAATAATGAAATTTTGTCTATAGATATTAACACTTGCCTTTGGCTAATTCTAGAAATATCTGAAGATTATTTTCAAATAAAGTTAAGAGTGATATAACATTAAATCAATATTTATAGTTCATTAAGAGTGAAAGAGTAGATTCATATGTATAAAAAACAGAACTAAGACTCTATTAAAACTATTATATTTTTGGAAGTTTTTATTTAAAACTGTAGAGCAGAAAACATGTAAATCCTTAACCACTGAAAAGAAAAAAATCAATATTGATAAATAATAGTTTTTATATAATGGCATATTTAGAAAATCAAAGAAAATTTAAAAGTAAGAGTAATAAAAGGAAAAGTATAATGGATAGAGAACACAGCAATGATAAATTTCATGAAATTACAATTGACATGCTGTGTTCACAAAAAAACAAGTCTTGTGAGGCTAGAGAGAATGAGGCATTGGAAGAAAGGCCAGAGAAGTGATTAGAGGCTTGGGCAGAAGGAAAATCCTTTCAGAACTTTACTAAGGCAATATTTTTAGATTATGTTCTGAGTATGATGGGAACCCATTTAAATGTTTTGAGAAGAAGGATATGTTTGCGTATTGATTTTAAAATTTATTTTTACTTCTTACTTTTAGAGTTTTATTGAGTAATAAGTGGTTTTCAATACAACATATATGATTTAAATGTATAACCGGATACATTTTGACATATATATGCAACCATGAAACCACCATCACAATTAAGACAACAAAAACATCCATCACTGCAAAGTTTGCTCTGCCATTTTGTCATTTTTCCTCTGAATTTACTCTCATACCACCATGCCCAGGAAAACACTGATAGGCTTTCTGTAACTATAGATTATTCTGTGCCTTCAAGCATTTTATATAAATGGAATCACGCAATAAATACTATTTTTGTCCTTTTTGTCATTCAACATAAATTATTTTGAGAATTTTTTTCATGTTATTAGGTGCATAGACATAAAAATTTTTATGCTTTCCTGTTGAACTGAACCATTCATTATCATGAAAATAATCTTTTTATCTCTGGTTAACATATTTTATTATAAAATCTACTTTGATGTTTATATAAACATTCTAATTTTATTTTTATTGAAGTTAGTATTGTATGCTTTTCTATTATTTTACTTTTAAAAATTTTATGTCTTTATATTTGAAGCAGTATTTATAGGCAGTATATATTTGAGTCTTGCTTTTTTATCCAATCTGAGAATTTTTGCCTCTTAATTGGTGTTTTTATACCACTTCGATTTGATGTGGTTATTGATATTTATGTTGGTATTTCTGTTTGCCCCATGAGTTTTGTTTTTTTTTTTTAATTAATTTATTTATTTACTTTTGGCTGCATTGGGTCTTCGTCGCTGCGTGAGGGCTTTCTCTAGTTACGGTGAGCGGGGTCTACTCTTCGTTGCAGTGTGTGGGCTTCTCATTGCGGTGGCTTCTCTTGTTGCGGAGCATGGGCTCTAGGTGCGCAGGCTTCAGTAGTTGTGGTGCGCAGGCTCAGTAGTTGTGGTGCACAGGCTTAGTTGCTCTGCAGCATGTGGGATCTTCCCAGACCAGGGCTCGAACCCCTGTCCCCTGCACTGGCAGGCAGATTCTTAACCACTGTGCCACCAGGGAAGCCCGAGGGTTTTTTGAAATTCATTTTTTCTGCCATTTTGAATAATTAAATACATTTTTATTCCATTTTTCTAAAAACAGGTTTATTGAGCTATACTCTTTAATGAAATTCATTAAAAAAAATTATAGAGTTCAATGAGTTTTGACAAATGTATACAGTCTTGTAACCATCACCTCAATCAAGATAATTTTTCTATAGTTCCCCAAAGTTTTCTCAAAAATTGAGTTAATTCTCCTCTTCTTAATGAGTTGTAAAAATTATATATTCTAAGTACATATTTTTATCATATGTATGTTTTACAAATATTGTCTCCAGGTCTAGGGTTTGCCTAAATTGCTTTTTTTTAACTTTTTACTTTAATTATAGACTTAGAGAAAAATAGAGAAGATAGTAGAGAGAGTTCCCATATACCCCACATCGTTTCCCCTATTAGTAATATCTTACATCAGTATGGTACACATCACAATTAATGAATAAATGCTGATAAATTATTATTTAACTTACGTCCTTATATCATTCAGATTTTCTTAGTTTTACCTAGTATCCATTTTCTACTTCAGAATTCCATCCAGAATACTACATTATATTGAGTTGACACATTTGCTTAGGTTCCTCTTGGCTGTGACAGTTACTAAGATTTTCCTTGTTTTTATTGCCCTTATCACTTTTGAGAAGTCCTGGTCAGGTATTCTAAAGAATGTCTCTAAACTTGGATATGCCTGATGTGTTTTTCTTAATTAGACCTGGGTTACTGGTTTGGGGGAGAAACACTACAGAGGAGAAGTGTAATTTTCATTATAACATGTCAAGGTTACATACCACTGAACATTACTTATCACTGCTGATTTACCTTGATTTTCTGGCTGAGGTAGTGTTTCCAGGTTTCTCCACTAAAGTTACTCTTTTTTTCGCAATTTCCATAGAGTATGCTTTGGAAGGAACTCCATGTGTGTTTCACACTTAAGGAGTGGGAGTTAGGCTTTACCTCCCTAAGGGTTACTTTATTTGGCATTCTTATGCACTGGAGATTTATCTATCCTCCCCCATTTATGTATGAATTCAGTCATTTATATCAGTATGGACATATGGATATTTATTTTATATTTTGGGTATAATCCAATACTATTATTGTATTCTTATGTGGCTCAAAATGTTCCAACTTTCACCACTGAGAGCTCTTTGACTTGTCCTGACAGTTTCCTGTGCCCCTTTGTCATACCCCTATCATTCTTTTCCTTAGCACTTCCTTGCTTTCGGACACTACCAGATGCTCCAGGCTCATTCTGTGTATTTCCTGACCAAGTCCTAGAATGAGCCATTTCTCCAAGGACCTTCGGTTCTTTTTACTAGAAAATGGTATTAAGACCAATATCTGGATACTAGGTGTGCTTGTTACTACTGGGGAGTGACTGCTTCTGGAGAACAAAGCTATATATTTAGGTATGTTATGTGAATTTCTATATATTTAATAAACTTGATATTCTCTTTAAATTAACTCTCAATGGTAACTTTATTTTGGGGTTAAGTTTTCATAGTACAAAATTAGAGAACTTTTGAACACATTTATTTGCAGGTTAAAATATTTGCTGTTTATTTTTCACCCTTCCACTGTAAGCTAATCTTTATTTTCTTAACCTGATTTTTGCTTCATGGTGCATTGTTCACCCATGAGGTTTGGTTCCTCAGCATTAATTTTTCTTAGCCCAATTTTAGCACTTAATCATACATTGACAAAAATTGTTCCCTAATGATTTGTTTTTATAAGTCAATTGCACCAAATATATTGTAAGTACCGTGAAGATGCACCCTACACTACATTTAGTTCCAGCTGCCAGCACATCCAACATTGAACTTATAGATAAAGTTCCTATTGAGCACTCCTCTTTCTCTTCTGGCAAATAAGAATCCATCTATAGTCATAGATAGATAGATAGATGATAGATAGATAGATAGATAGATAACATAGATATAGATATATAAATACATAGATATAGATATAGCCATGTGAAAGCCAGAAATAGTTTGGGTACCATATTTAGAACAATATGGGTTATTTTGAATCTCTAGCAGTTAGAACTGAGCTTGACCTTTAGCAGCATTTCAATGAATACTTGTTGAACAAATTAATGATCTCTTGCTGGGGCACAAACATGATCATCCACATCTGACAAGTAGCTTCCAGCTATAATCTACTGTATCTAGGCCCTTGGCATGTTGTCATTCAGACTGATGCCAACACATAAAATTATGTTCACATTTCTTGTACTGAGTTTCAATGGTTGTGTTTTCTGGTAAAATTTTGCTCATGGCCCTTGGAAAAGAGCTGACACTTATTAAGTATCCTATTCAAACTTATGTCTGCCAAACCAAGCAAAACCTGCTCTGTGCTGTTGGCAAGACGGGCAATCCTGACAAACATAAACAGCCTCAGGGGTACCTAGAAAAATATTGTCTTGAACCTACTGCTTACATAACTCACTTCATGAACCCACTTTTGCACAGACCCAATTTGTCATCTTTAAAGCCTATGCCAAAATTTCTGCCTTCATATTACAGCATTTCACTCCTCCAACAACATACATTTACAATTCAAAAGCCTATACACAGTTTCACAATTTTTATCCCTAAACAGAAAGGTTTCAACACCTCTTTCTAGTCTACCTGTTGGAACAGACAGCCAGAGTCAACATAAATCCTTAGAGTACAATTGGATGTTTTTTTACCTGGGTTTGGTGTGCCAAGCATACTACATAAAAATCAGTTCATTAGACAGATTAGACTTTCTTTCTTTGAGAATCATTTTCTGCACTGGATGAATGATTCAAGACATCCAACCATAACCCTTCTCAGTCAATAAGATGATATTCCCAGTAAAACAAACTTGATCTTTTTCTTTGGAATTTAAAGTTTCCAATGTAAAAAACCGTAAACAAAATATAATATAAAGATGGTCTGGCTTGGATGGTGTCAGAATAGCTGCTACTTGATGATGGACTCCCTCCTATTCTCATAGACAAATTTCATCTCAAAAGAAAATGTCAGTGAGCTAATTGTGTGAAACACACAATTGCTCAGCTTCCCTCCTACAGACACTTTCAAGATCATGATCCAGGAAGTTGGAGTCCAAGAATATCTTTTATTACCTTTTGGGAGCATTGGAAAAATATGAATAGCATTTATTTCTTTAAATATTTTATTTGTATCATGGGAGAGCTTCTCTCACTGTTAATTTCCCATTAAAATTAAAACAAATTCTTAAGGCCTTGAGGGCCACAAAGTCCTCCATGATCTAGCACATGTGTAGCCTTTCAAACTCATTTTCTAATACTGTCCACTTTTTTCACTACTTTCTCTCCACACTGGCTTTCTTGCTGTTCATGGAATATACTAAGCATATACCACTATCAAAACTTTTGTACTTGTGTTTCCCTCTGCCTGATATGTTTTTCCCTCAAATAGCCATATACATAGGTTAGTAGTATCTCATATCAAGTGGTATTCAAATATTACTCACACTATGAGGCCTCTCCTGACATCCCTATATAAATTAGCATCTTTTATCATGATTAGTCTGTTCTTAAGCTCAACTTTTATTCAAAACACTACAGAGATTTATAGTTTACTTTTATTTATAGTTAAATTATTGCCTATTTCTCACTCTAGATTATAAATTTTATGAAAGCAAGAAGATTGTCCACTTGATTCAGTACTGTATGTAATTCACGAAGTACCAATAATTCTAGGCTAGGGTCACAATTACCACCTTAATCTATGAGAATTGTTCCATGACAAGTACACTGCACTACTCCCAATGGAACTCCCTTGAGTGATGTAGTGTACAAACTACTTTCTGTATATGTTTACCTTAACTGCATCCCTGGAATCTATAAAGGTGACTGGCATAAAAGAAGCTCCAAGAATGTTTTTGGATTATTATTTCATAACAGAAAAAGATTTTCATTGAAACATCTGGTCCCAGAGCTATTTGAGACTTTTCAAGTCATCTTGTTCAATCTCAGCCAGTGTTAGCTAGGCTTGCAGTATTGTAGCTGTTAGAATATTTTCAGTTTTAAGGCCCAATGGCACTTTGCATTAGTTACGGTATACTAAACTTCTATAAAAACCAAACTAAAGATAAATAAAGCTCAAAGACAATAGACTTTTTTTTTTTCTTGCTCACATAAGAGTCTAAGGTAGATGTCCCTGATTGATGGATGACTCTCTTCCACATAGTTATTTGTGTCACTACCCTCACAATGTTATTGTCATTTTATTCAGATGTTGGAAGGGAAAGAGAGTATGGAGGAAAATACCAATCATGCAATAATCTTTTTACCAGAAGTGGCACAAAAATTCTACTCACTTTTCATTAGCAAAACTATTCACGTGATCATAACAAAGTACAAACAGGACTGGGAAATGCAGTACCTAGCTCTGCAGGTGCATTCTAGCTATAACTGTATATTATAAAAGAGAGAATAGGGTTTTAGCAAAATGCAGCACATGAAATATCTGTACACACACTTATTTCCACAGATAGAATACATTCATGCCACACCCACTGCAAGGTCAGAGACGGACAAGGGGAGATGGAACCTATAGTTCCAACCATTCGTACCATATATGCTAAATTCCAGGATCTTCACTGGATATATTTCAGGTTTAGATATAACGCTTTGAAACTGGATATTTTGTACCTGCTTCTTTTAAACCGTGACCCAGATTTTGTATGTTCACTTCTACCTACATGCATTGGCAAGAACTACTCACATGGCATGCTTAATTGCATAAGAGCCAGAAAAGGAAGTCCCTAAGTAGGAAGCCATTTCCTAGCTATACATGCACACTACAGAAAAATGATGGACTTAAATGTATTTAAAAAGTATAGTTTGTCATGCTATGCCCAAGTATTAATGTTCTTCACTGACTTCTGCTAGAATCTCCAGACAGAATTAGATCCTCTACCAGATTCTTCTAACATAATAAGTAGATTAGAATAAGAACTATTCTTAAAAGACCTAACCATGCTACAGTTTTTCTTTTCCAAGTTCAGTCAGTTCATCCTGCTGCTTCTCTCTTCCTCATTTAAAAATGGTATTTTTACATGCCACTTGCTACATGGATATCATAAGCACACCCAAGTTTGAAATACAATTTCTCTAAAGTGCAAGTAATAGTAATCCTTAATTATTTATTTATCTTGATGTGAGATAAGAGATAATAGAGATTTTTTAAATATCTTTATTGGAGTATAATCGCTTTACAATGTAGTGTTAGTTTCTGCTGTACAACAAAGTGGCTCAGCTATACATATACATATATTCCCCCTATCCCCTCCCTCTTGAGCTGCCCTCCCACCCTCCCTATCCCACCCCTCTAGGTGGTCACAAAGCACGGAGCTGACCTCCCTGTGCTATGCAGCAGCTTCCCACTAGCCATCTATTTTACATTTGGTAGTGTATATATGTCCATGCCACTCTCTCACTTCATCCCAGCTTCCCCTTCCCCCCTGTGTCCTCCAGCCCATTCTCTACGTCTGCGTCTTTATTCCTACCCTGCCACTAGGTTCATCAGTACCGTTTTTTTAGATTCCATATATGTGCGTTAGCATACGGTATTTGTTTCTGAGATAACAGAGATTTTATTGCTACATATTTGTTCTTGTCGTTCTTGGTTTTCGTGGTTTTGTTGTCATTGTTTGGCAATACCTGAGTAGCCTAAACATGTCATTCTCACTTTGGCTGGACTGACCAGTCAATCTCAGAATGCCATGTGTTATAATAACTTCTTCATATCACAAAACTACTTCTTTGTCTATGACTTTCTGCTAATATTTTACCATAAGGAAATTAATTATAATATAGGTGCTGGTTATCACAATCAGATATTTCCTGATTTTGTCCCATTTTCAAGAAAATTAACATAACCTGTTGGCACCACATGAAGATATACTGCATCTGTGATGGCTTTAAAACATCTTCACTAGGTTAATTATGTGAGGCTAAGGATGTGTTAATTATCTTTATGTTAGTAATTGTTTTACAATGTTCATGTATATCTAATCATCATGTTGTACACTTTAAATATATTTAATTTATTTGCCAATTAGTCCTCAATAAAGTTAAAACATTAAAAAAAAGAACATGCTCACTAATTCTTTGATATCCCTTTCCTAGAATAGCTGGAACCTAATTCTTTCCTTGACTGTGGGATGGACTCAGTAACTTATTTGTAACAAATAGAATGAAGTGCAAATAGCGGTGGGTGGTTTTGGAGATAGAAACTAGCTTATAAAATACATCCACAGTCTCTTCCTTGTTTTCTCTTGAGGCTCACTTGCTCTGGGGAAAGTCAGGTACCATCTCATGAGCAGAAGCCCAAATGGTGAGGAATCAAGGCCTTCTGCCAACAAACCTGTAGGAGAGCCATTTTGGAATTACATCATTCAGCCACAGATTAGACTTCATATTAACAATGCTCCTGCTGACATGCTGACTGCAACCACATGTAAAATTCACTAATGTAAATTACTCCAGAATTCTTGATCCACTGAAACTGTAAGATAATGTTATACTTGTTGTTTTAAGCCACTAACTTTTGGGGGCAACGTCAAGAGTAGCTAAGGTATTCCATAGCATTTTTGCCTCTGTATCCATTTTACTTGGCCAAGTGGCCTGCAGGATCCTTAAACCTCATGTAAGCATATGCCCTAGATAGCAGCCCAGAGTCACAAGCAAATATAAGTCCCTGATATGACTTCTTCAACAGCCCTTGCAATCAACAGTATCCTCTGCTTCCCAATGCATTCACTTTATGTAACCCTTTGATAAGATCCCCCCACGCACCCAAGGGACTTACCAAAAGCCTGCTCTTTTGGTTTGAATTCACCAATTTGGTTTTAGTCTGGGAACTCCAAAACACTTTATCTATAGACCCTAATAAAGCCATGTTCCCCAGTTCCTTTCTCTCTCTCTGTCTGCGCGTTGCTTTAGCCTCCCTTTGGGGTCCCACGAGGTGTGCCAGGTACTTCTTCTAGGAACCGTGAATAATAAACTTCTCTATTTCACTTTCCTTTGCAGTCTTCTGTGGAACCGTGGCTCACCATCCAACATCCTGTGCTCCACTTAACAAGTGTTAATTTGACAGGTAATTTGCCATGCAGTGATAGATGACTAATATGCATTTCATTCCACATGTAGACCCCTAGCTAGCCTCTGAGATTGAACCAGAAAAGGTATTAGCAAGTTTGATTATGCTCGGCCTGCTAACATATTTTACCTCAGGTATCATGCCAGTGGAGGAATGCCTTCATGGACTCCCCTGTGATCAACTGTAATTCCCAAGTTTCATTCTGCTTTATATGTAATAACCAGGTCAATCTATTATATAAAGCGTTACAGTGTATCAACCCCTCCAATGAACATTTCTTAATTGTTAGCACTAATTCCAATTAATCCCCAAAGGGTTCTATACTGCCTCAAATTCATCTCAGCTCCTGTCTTTTGTAAATCCTAAGATTCTCATTTATTCTGTTCTATTAATTTTAGATAAAATGGAAATGCAGCTTTTTCTGTTCACTCATCATATCCATATGAAAGGTATGTTTGTGCTTGTGTAAGCCATCATTTCTCATAACAAAACTTATTTATTCCTTTAAATATTTCCTAAAGCAACTACCACATCAATAGTTTAATATTGGATGCTTGTTACAGTATCCTATCATCACTGTATATTAATGTCTTGTATCTACATGGGGAAAAATTGGTCCTTACTCTAGGCAACTGAAGCTGTGCCTCAGCACATGGCTTCACATTCCCTTTGGTGACGTAGTGAAGAAATCCAAGCTTGCGTGGAGTTTGAGCTTATAGCATCTCCTACAGGAGGCTTCTCTTCACACAGCAAGATAGCAAGTCTACTTCTTTAGTTACTATTTCTTTACATTTTTCCTCTTATCTATGAATTGTCAAAAGTCTAAATCAGCTCCAGTTAACCAGCATTACTTGTATAGGATAAATATTACAGTGGAAAGATCTGTCCCATACTTTGAACTATGATAATAGATCCAAATCATGGTGGATTATATATCAACAGACTGTTTCCAACTCAACTTGTTTAAAAAAAAAATCTAAACTTAAAAATAAGACAAAGATATAACTACATGTCTTCTCAATGCCACTCTGGAGAATTATCAACCCCAAGCATTTTATTTCTTTTTCACTTTTTTATTAAAGTATAGTTGATTTACAATGTTGTGTCAGTTTCAGGTGTACAGCAAAGTGATTCAGTTATACATACATATATATCTACTTTTTCAGATTTTTTTCCCTTATGGGTTATTACAAAATATTGAGTATAGTTTCCTGTGCTATACAGAAGGTCTTTGCTGGTTATCTATTTTATATATAGTAGTGTGTATATGTTAATGCCAAACTCCTAATTTATCCCTCCTCCCCTTTCACCTTTGGTAACCATAAGTTTATTTTCTATGTCTGTGGGTCTATTTCTATTCCGTAAATAAGTTAATTTGTATCAATTTTTTTAGATTCCATATATAAGCAATATCATATGATATTTGTCTTTGTCTGGCTTACTTCACTTAGTATGATAATCTCTATGTCCATCCACGTTGCTGCAAATGGCATTATTTCATTCTTTTTTATGGCTAAGTCACATTCCACTGTGTATATATACCACACCTTCATTTTTATTAATTTTTATTGAAGTATAGTTGATTTACAATATTGTGCTAGTTTCTGCTGTACAGCAAAGTGAATCAGTTATACGTATACATATATCCACTCTTTTTTAGGTTCTATTCTCATATAGGTCATTACAGAATATTGAGTAGAGTTCCCTGTGCTATACAGTAGGTTCTTATTAGTTATCTATTTTATATATAGTAGTGTATATATGTCAATCCCAATCTCCCAATTTATCCCTCCCCTCTTTCCCCCTTGGTAACCATAAGCTTGTTTTCTACCTCTGTGACTCTATTTCTGTTTTGTAAATAGGTTAATTTGTATCATTTTTTTTTTTTTAGATTCTACATATAAGCAATACCACATCTTCTTTATACATTTATCTGTTGATGGACACTTAGGTTGTTTCCATGTCTTGGCTATTGTAAATAGTGCTGCAGTGAACACTGGGGTGTATATATCTTTTTGAATTGCTGTTTTCTCCAGATATATGCCCAGTAGTGGGATTGCTGGGTCATATGGTAGCTCTATTTTTAGTTTTTTAAGGAATCTCCCTACTCTTCTCCATAGTGACTGTACCAATTTACATTCCCACCAACAGTGTAGGATGGTTCCTTTTTCTTGACATCCTCTCCAACTTTTATTATTTGTAGATTTATTGATGATGGCCATTCTGACCAGTATGAGGTGATAACCTACTGTAGTTTTGATCTGCATTTCTCCAATGATTAACAATGCTGAACATCTTTTCATGTGCCTTTTGGCCATCTGTATGTCTTCTTTGGAGAAATGTCTATTTAGATCTTCTACCCATTTTTTGATTGGGTTCTTTTTTGTTTGTTTGTTTTGTTTTTGATATTGAGTTTTATGAGCTGTTTGTATACTTTGGAAATTCATCCAAAGGGGAAAGGGGGGAGGGATAACTTAAGAGTTTGGGATTAAAATATAGACATTACTATATATAAAGTAGATAACCAACAAGGACCTACTGTATAGCACAGGGAACTGTACTCAATATCTTGTAATAACCTATAATGGAAAAGAATCTAAAAAAGAATAGATGGATAGATAGATAGATAGATAGATAGTTTAACTGAATCACTTTGTTGTACACATGAAACTAACACAGCATTGTAAATCAACTACATTCCAATAAATAATTTGAAAAAGAAAATCTGACCAGACTAATTACTAGTAATGCAACTGAAAGAGTACTCTATAAACTCCCATCAAAAAAAAGTTCAGGGCTAGACAACTTCCCAGATGAATTCTACTAAACATTTACAGATGATTTAATGCCTATCCTTCTCAAATTATTCCAATAACTGAAGAGAAAGGAACACTTCCAAGTTTATTCTATTAATTCAGCATTACTCTGATATCAAAACAAGACAAAGATGCTACACAAAAGAAAATTACGACCAATATCCCTGATGAATATAGATGCAAAAATCCTCCAGAAAATATTAGCAAACCAAATTCAACAATTCATTAAAAGGATCATACACCATGAGAATTAGGGTTAATTCCAGAGATACAAGGATGGTTTAATATCTGCAAGTCAATCAATGCGATATACCACTTTAATAAATGAAAGATAAAAACCACACAATCAATTCAATAGACACAGAAAAAGCATTTGACAAAATTCAACATCCATTTATAATAAAAACTCTCAACAAAGGGAGTAGAGAGGGGACATACTTTAACATAATAAAGGTCATATATGACAGGCCTACAGCTAACCTCGTACTCAACAGTGAAAAGCTCAGAGCCTTTCCTCTTGGATAAGAAAGAAGACAAGGATGCTTGCTCTTACCACTTTTATTCAACGTAATATTGGAAATCCTAGCAATAGCAATCATACAAGAAAAAGAAAAAGAAACTAAATTAGAAAGAAAGAAGTAAAACTGCCATTATTTGCAAATAACTTATTATATATAGAAATCACTAAAGACTCTACAAGAGATCTTTTAGAATTAATAAATGACTATAGTAAAGTTGCAGGATACAGAATAAATATACATAAATCAGTTGCATTTCTATACACTATTAACAAATTATCAGAAACAAAAATTAAGAAATCAATTCCATTTACAATTGCATCAAAAAGAATAAAATACCTAAGAACAAATTTAGCCAAAGAGGTGAAAGACCTGTACTTTGAAAACTATTAAGACACTGATGAAAAAATTGAAGATGGAACAAATAAATGGCAAGATATATTGTGCTCATGGACAGGAAGAATTACTATTGTTAAAAATCAACACTACTCAAGCATTCTACAGTTTCAGCATAATCCCTCTCAAAATACCAATGGAATTTTTTCACAGAACAAGAACAAACAATCCTTAATTTTTATGAAACCACAAAAGCCCCAAAATAGCCAAAACATTCTTGAGAAAGAAGAACAAAGCTGTAGGTATCAAACTCTCTGACTTCAAACTATATTTCAAAGCTATAGTAATCAAAACAGTGTAACACTGCCACATAGATCAATGGAACAGAATCAAGAGTCCAGAAATAAAACCACACTTACATGGTCAAATAATCTATGACAAAGGAGGTACAAATACACAATGGGGAAAAGAAAGCATCTTCAATAGATTTGAAGTTATTTGGAAAGCTGGACAGCTACATATAAAAGAATAAAACTAGACCAATTTTTACATCATATTAACAAAAATAATTCAAAAAGGATTAAAGACCTACATCTAAGTACAGAAGCCATAAAACTCTTAGATGTAAATATAGGAAACATGTTCTTTGACATGGGTCTCAGCATTATTTTTTGGATCTATCTCCTCAGGCAAGGACAAAAAAATCTAAAAATGGACCTCATCAAACTAAACAGCTTTTGCACATCAATGGAAACCATCAACAAAGGGTAAAGGCAACTTACTTAATGGGAGAATATATGTGTAAACGATAAATCTGGTAAAGGGTTAATATCTAAAATATACAATGAAAACATACAACTCAATATCCAAAGAAAGAAAGAATACAACTAAAAATGAGATGTCCTGAGTAGGCATTTTTTTAGTGAAAACCTACAGATGGCCAACAGGCACATGAAAAGATTTTCAACATCGCTAATCATAAGGGAAATGTAAATCAAAACCAAAATGAGATGTCAACTCATACCTGTCAGAATGGCTATTATCAAAAAGACAACAAATAACAAATGTTGGCAAAGATGTGGAGAAAAGGGAACTCTTGTGCACAGTTTTTGGGAAGGTAAATTGGTAGAGACACTGTGGAAAACAGTATGGTGGTTACTCACAAAATTAAAAATAAAACCATATTATCCAGAAATTCTATTTATGGGTATTTATCTGAAGAAAATAAAAGCACTGATTTTAAAAGATATATGCACCTCTATGTTCACTGCATTATTATTTAAAATATCCAAGATATGGAAACAACCTGTGTCCATCTGTGGATGAATGGATAAAGAAGATGTGGTATATATGTACAATGAAATAAAGAAGAATGAAGTCTTGCCATTTACAACAACATGGATGGACCTTGAGGGTGTCATGCTAAATGAAATAAGTCTGACAGAGAAAGATACATTCCATTTGTTTTGTTTTTTAGAGTCAAAAAACAAAACAGATGGAAAAACAAAAAGCAGAAACAGACTCACAGACTCAGAAAACAAACTGGTGATGGCCAGGGTGGAGGGGAGTAGAGTGATGTGAGAAATAGGTGAAGGGGATTAACACGTAAAAATTTCCAGTTATAAAATATGTAAGTCATGAAGATGTAATCTATACCACAGGGAATAACAGTCAATAATATTGTTATAAATTTGTATGTTGACAGATAGTAACTAGATTTATCGTGATTATTTCATAATGTATAAGATAATGAAACAATATGTTGTATACTAGAAACTTTCATAATATAGTAAGTCAATTATACTTCAATAAATGAAATAAAAATAAAAATAAAAAATGAAATAAAATAAAAAGTTCTATGCTTTACTTCAGACTCCCTTATTTGGTGTTAATGTTATAAAATCATTTGTTGTATTTGTTAATTCCATTAGCATTCAAGTAGTCAAAGTATTTGATGTTATATTATTCTCTGGTTACCAGTGAAGATGATCTCATAAATTTATCAATGGGAGACATCAATGAAGAGAGTCAGGAAATGTTTTTCTTTTTCTTTTCTTTTCTTTTTTTTTTTTAAACAACTGAAGTATAAAGTTCTGTGGGATTTGGAAACTAGAGTATTATAATTAGGAAAAATGTTGATGAGAACACTTGCAATCAGTAAACATGGCCATTTTAAGAAGTTAATGATTCCAAGTTGAAGACTAGTGGGATAAAGGATATTCTGAGCCAGCCATAGGAAGCTTTCTCCTCTCTCTTGTACTTATGCTTTCATTTCTCAAATAAAGGATCAAAATTTCAAAGTCAAATGGGGAAGTTCTGAAATTTATATATGTAATCATGTATTTATGCACAGTAGTTCTTCAAAACCTATAATCATAAATTCTATAAAATTTGCAGAACACTAGGAAATCATTCAGCAAGAATACTTTATTGATGGTTCTGTTATTCAGAGAATAATATACAAAGGGTACTTATAAAAATTAGATTTTATTCTAGGTAAATTGAATGTATGCAATCCTAGGAAAACACTGTTGGTGGTAAAAATAGTTAATAACCTGTTACCCTCATGGAAAAGACACTTATCAAAAAAAATTATATTATTAATAATAATGATAAAGTTTTAGTATCACATGGAATATTTTTCTTACAAAATTCCTAAGGTAAATTATGCATTGTTCTTAGTATGTATAACAACACTGCTGCTCTTCAACTGATTAGCCTACAACTGTCAGATACAATTTTATATTAATATTTCCACAGGCTGCTTTGTCATGAATAAAAGCATTGTGTAAATTTTGGCAAGAAATGTCATGTAAACAACAAAACACTGGGATAGTCTCAGGAATTCCAGTTGGCTCTTTCTCAAGAGAATTCCTGAGGCATTATCAACCTAGTAAACTCGCCATAGTCTATAAACTCCTTATTCTTAAAGGTTTCAAATGCTGATTTCCTGGCATACACAAAATAAAATCATTTCCAGAAAAAGATTTACATTCACCTTACATATTGAACAGAACTTTCTTATTTTGGAATGTTTACTCTAAGTAGACTTATTATTTTAGAGGGAGCACTTACTAATTCTCTATTCCTTTCTTCAACTTAAACTTTAGTTTTTAAAGAAGGGCCTGACCTTTTCATGATCACTTATCTGGAGTGATCTGGAGTGGAATGGAGAGACGACCTTCTTCTTAGGCTCAATAGATAGAAGTCTCCTTATATTCATATCAATGTCTTGGCTGATCTACATATAAGAAGATGAGGGAGTTGAGCTCTTTGGTATACATCAAGATGACTTGGTTTCCATTTCAGCCTTCATTTGTGTTACCTCAAATGTACCTTTTTGTATACTATATACCTTTACCAACTCCCTCAGCCTGATACACTGCTTGGCATATATATGCTAGATAATTATTTATCAAAAAGAAATAATAATAGCAAACTTCTCTTCCTCTCCTGGACTTCATATATTCTATTCTCTCTAGGACAAAATATCTTTTTTAAGGATCATTCATGAATGTTTTTCAGGTTGCAACTTAAACATCCTTTTATCAAGGGGTCTTCCTTGGTCTATATGTCTGTATATAGTTTTAATTCCCCATACCAAGTGCTAATTTTGAAGAATACACACACACACATAATAACACATTCTGTACAAGTTGGTGTAAAAAAACTATCAAATTGTCTTTTCTGGTTAGAGTATAAGCCTCATGAGGGCATTTTTCTATCATTCTGTAGCTCCAGAGCCATGGATATAGGAAGAGTTCAATAAATATTTGTGGAATGATTGAATAGGGTTTAAGAATTAGCCAATAATCACACACATAGTTGTAGAGGCAATAACAGAATTCTCTCCATCTTCCCAGTCGTAAGTTATGTTAACTGAGCATTCTGTCACTTACCTAATTTATTATGCTCCTCATGTTCCATGAAAAATTAAATATGTTTATGGCTTGAAATGTTGGCATAAACCCCCCAAAATCAAGCTTAAGCAATTTGTGATAAAATGTTGAAATTAATATTACTTATGAATATAATGATAATTTGAGCCATAATAACCTTTCTATTCTCAATTAAGCTATGATAATAATACAGATATGCTTACCAAATATTTATTCAGCTGAGTATTTAAAAAATTTATTCTGTAAAAACAAATTAATTAAAGCTATTTTGAATCCAAAAAAAAACTATAATTTTTTACTTAAATTCTTTACATTTTCTTGTTTTTACTTATTTAAAATGATATTTTAAATTTTGGGCTTGGAATGGGAAGAGTTCAACAGGATCTACACCTAAATTCCATTAATCTAAATCCTGGGTCTGATAGCAAAAGCCATTAGTAATTTTCTGTTATGAACTTAAGTATTTTTTTTATTTAGGTTTCAATTTCTATAAAATTAAGAGTTTACCAACATTATCACTAAGTTCCACTGTGCTCTAAATTCTTGGGTTCTGTGGTGGGATACTGGCTTCTATGGTAACTTCCTGGGTTTTTAAAACATTGTTGTTGTTGTTTTGTTTTGTGTTAATATGTCGTCCAGAATATATAGATGCAAGAAAATGCTGAATAGATTGAAAGGGTCTTAGTCCTCACTTTCAATGTGGGACATATTACTTTTATTTTAAAATAGGTTTTATAGTGGCAAAAAATACAGAAATGACCACATAATGTCTATATATCTGTGTCAGATTCTGTTGAACTGTTAAAGTTCCTCATAATATTATCATTAAAATTAATAAAGGTCAATGTCATCTTGAGATCATAACAGACTAATCATTTTAGAGTACCCTCCACCCATAAACAGTTAGAAATCTGAACAAAATATATAAAGCAAATGTTTTTAGATGTTGGACAACATCCAATACAAAAATGCAAATTCTGTGGGAAGGGAAAAATATGAAATGAAACACACAATTGCTCAGCTTTCCTCTCATAGGCACCTTCAAGATTGTAATGTAGGAAGCTGGAGTACAAAAATATGATGGCCGCCATGGAGATAAGAGTTGGGGATGCAGAGGCTGCTGAAAATTTGTAGGTCAGGGTACCAGAGAGGAGGAAGTCCTTAAATATGAATAGGGATTACTTGAATTGTCTAAGTAATAATCTCTGCATAAAAAGGACAAGACTCTGTAGATTGTGAGAGAAGAGGTATAGGGGAGCTCTGAGCTGAACAGATACTACAGAAGTTTCAAAATTCTAGAAGCTGTTCAGTTTCCAAAGAGCCAGTCAGCATGGAGTGACATCAATGACAACTCTTGCATGGCCATGTACTAGCAGTAGGGGGATATCAACCTTTAATGAGTTCACTGAATCTAAGTTAACAAAGATTAAAACCAACCTTTGAGGAGTTTGTTTCTGGTTAGGATGTAGAAATTTCAAGAAAATATTGTCCCTACTCTAATAACAATTTTTTTGATAATGTATAAAATCATAATTTTTCTTGAGATCATTTGTGATTACAGATCTCCCAGTCAATCTGCTGTGGCATGGCTATGGTTTGACATGCTAAGAATCTCCTCCTTAAAATTAAATTATCATAAAAAAGAAAATAAGAGACAAAGTTGAGGCTACTATTGTTCTCCTAAATGTATACCTCAGCCCCTCAGAGGTTGATTGGATCATCCTAAACAGGCCCCACCCCTGCCAAACATCTAAAGAGAGAGAAAATACTTTTAATCACCAAGAGATACAAGTCATAATTATAAAAAGATTTTGCTTAAGAAAATAAAAACAGGAGGTGGGAAGGGGGAAACATTCTCCTGCAGACAGGGGTCATCCCAGGGAAATGTTGCCAAGAGGCTGACCTGGCCTCTTCCACTTTCCCTCTTTTCCTCTTATAAGACAGAGTCAGAAGCTAATGACTCAGGTTTCAGGAAGCTAAAAGACTAAAACAGAAAAAAAAAAAAAAGACAGAAAGGAGAAAAAAAAAGGAAACAACATATTTAGCAAATGCCATGTCTAGCAAACATAATGCTAGCCCTAGATAACTTATTGATTTAAAAACAAACCCCTATAGAACTACCATCTAGTGTTTCCACTTTTGGGTACTTATCCAATGGAAATGAAAACACTAACTCAAAGAAGATATATGCACCTCCCTGTTCATTGCAACATTATTCACAATAGCCAAGACATGGAAGCAACCTAAGTTTTCATCAATGGATGAATGGATAAAGAAAATGTGATATATATATATAGATATCTATAATAGATATCTGTATCTATCTATCTACCTATACATATAATGGACTATTAATCAGCCATTAAAAAAGAAGAAAATCTTGTCATTTGCAACAATATGGATGGACCTGGAGAGTATTATACTAAGTGAAATAAGTTACACAGAGAAAGAAGAATACTTACTGTATGATCTCTTTTACAGTGGAATCTTGAAACAAACAAACAAAAACTGAACTCACAGTTCTAGAGAACAGAATGGTGGTTGCCAGAGGCAGGAGGTGGGTGGTGGGTGAATAGGTGAAGGGAGTCAAAAGGTTCAAACTTCCAGTTATAAAAATGTTCTTGGATTGGAAGAATAAACATTGTGAAAATGACTATACTACCCAAAGCAATCTACAGATTCAATGCAATCCCTATCAAACTACCAATGGCATTCTTCACAGAACTAGAACAAAAAAATTTTGCAATTCATATGGAAACACAAAAGACCCTGAATAGCCAAAGCAAACTGAGAAAGAAAAACAGAGCTGGAGGAATCAGGCTCCCAGACTTCAGACTATACCACAAAGCTACAGAAATCAAGACAGTATGGTACTGGCACAAAAACAGAAATATAGATCAATGGTATAGGATAGAAAGCCCAGAGATAAACCCACGCACATATGGTCACCTTATCTTTGATAAAGGAGGCAAGAACATACAATGGAGGAAAGACGGCTTCTTCAATAAGTGGTGCTGGGAAAACTGGACAGCTACATGTAAAAGAATGAAATTAGAACACTCCTTAACACCATACACAAAAATAAACTCAAGATGGATTAAAGACCTAAATGTAAGATGAAACACTATAAAACTCTTAGAGGAAAACACAGAAAAAACATTCTTTGACATAAACCACAGCAAGATCTTTCTTGACTCACCTCCTAGAGTAGTGGAAATAAAAACAAAAATAAACAAATGGGACCTAATTAAACTTAAAAGCTTTTGCACAGCTAAGGAAACCATAAACAAGACGAAAAGACAACCCTCAGAATAGGAGAAAATATTTGCACCCTGAGAAAACCATAATTCAAAAAGAGACATGTACCACAATGTTCACTGCAGCACTATTTACAATAGCCAGGACATGGAACCAACCTAAATGTCCATCGACAGATGAATGGATAAAGAAGGTGTGGCACATATATACAATGGAATATTACTCAGCCATAAAAAGAAATGAAATTGAGTTATTTGTAGTGAGGTGGATGGACCTAGAGTCTGTCATACAGAGTGAAGTAAGTCAGAAAGAGAAAAACAAATACTGTATGCTAACGCATATATATGGAATCTAAAAAAAAAAAGGTACCGATGAACCTAGTGACGGGAGGAATAAAAACGCAGACATAGAGAATGCACTTGAGGACACGGGGGCAGGGAGGGGGAAGCTGGGGCGAAGTGAGAGAGTAGCATTGACATATATACACTACCAAATGTAAAATAGTTACTAGTGGGAAGCAGCTGCATAGCACGGGGAGATCAGCTCGGTGCTTTGTGATGACTTAGAGAGGTGGGATGGGGAGGGTGGGAGGGAAGCTCAATAGGGAGGGGATATAGGGATATATGTATGCATATGACTGATTCACTTTGTTGTACAACAGAAACTAACACAGTATTGTGAAGCAATTATACTCCCGTAAAGATTTTAAAAAATGTCATGGGGATATAATATACAGCATGGTGACTGTAGTTAATAATACTGAATTGCATATTTGAAAGTTGCTAGGAGAGAAGATCTTAAAATTGTCACCACATGAAAAAATATTTGTGACTATGTGAGGTAATAGATGCTAACTAGACTTACTGTGGTGATCATTGCACAATATGTACAAATATAGAATCGTTATGCTGTACACCTGAAACTAACAGAATGTGTCAACTGTATCAATTAAAAAATTCCTAGATATAGGGGGAGAAAATAAAATGTAATTAAATAACGTAATTAAAAGTTTATATATATTTTAATAAAATATATAATATATCATATATGTATACATGTTTGTATATATATATAAAACAAAATTAAAACAAAGTTTAATAATTTGATCCAATTGGAAATCCAAAATTTATATATAAAATCTATATACTAAAGAATTTGTGTAACAAAAGGTAAAGACGACAGAGATTAGACTTTGTGCCTATACAACGTAGGTTCTCAATTAACTTTAACATTAGCTAAAATGCATCAGTTGACAAAACTTCATAGATTTAATTTACACTGGGGCTCAAATAATTATACCTGGGGATTCTACTAAATTTAGACACAGTGCCTCCTATAATCTTAAAAAAGTTAATTAAATACAAACAGAGGAAAAACTGACATGCCTCACTGTAGACTTGCCTAAATTTCTCATAGTCCTAGTACCCATGGAATCCTAAAGTATTCCATATTGAGCATATTGAGCTGTAACACAATGAATAATAAATTAAAATTAAAGTGCTTGACAGTTACAAATTGACTTGATAAATGGAACCCCAAGAACCACCCAGCTAATATGGTCCAAACTAAATTAAA
Organism: Balaenoptera acutorostrata; assembly: GCF_949987535.1. Classification (NCBI taxonomy): domain Eukaryota; kingdom Metazoa; phylum Chordata; class Mammalia; order Artiodactyla; family Balaenopteridae; genus Balaenoptera; species Balaenoptera acutorostrata. Next base: position 83,369,581 of record NC_080068.1, read on the forward strand.
ATAGAGCTTTTAAAGATTAAAACTTATTATATGAAACCTAATCAACAAAGGGGTGATTATCTCCATGGCTTCTCTATTTAACAGCCCAATTTTGCCTATTCTTAAATCTGGGAAAAATAAAGCAAACTTTATGGTGGATTACTACAACTGCGTCCCCATCCATAAAGGCCTGTGTTCCCATCCATCAAGACCTGCATACCTAATATATAGTATTACTAAAATTACTGATTCCATTCAATCAATAACCAGTACATTATTTGCTGATATAGATTTGGTTAACACATTCTGTTCAGTGCCTATTTCAACAGCCTCTCAACTGCAGTTTGCTTTTGCCTCTGAAGGGACATGATACACCTTTTCCAGACTACCCATGGAGTACCTCAGGGGTTTTGCCATCACACACGATCTTTGCAGACAATATTTTCACTACATCCACCTTTCTCCAAGAACACAGGTATGACGTTACATTGATAACATCCTCTTCCAAAGAGATTAATTTGACACACCTATTAATAACACGTGAGTCCAACATCTTTTAGTCCTTTTTGGTTGCCAACATACTCATTTACAAATTTTACTTACAAATTAAAATCAACAAGCACTGATGATAGTGCCATCAGAAACTCTTTCACTGTAGACACTTTGGCAACTTCTTCCCATGCCTACTAGGGTCCCTGGATAACCTATGGCCATTAGTTGCCCCAGGGCTTCTAATGTAAGAAATTGCTCCTCTTGGCTTTGGGCTATAAACCATTAAAGCAACAAATGACTGGCTACCTAGTGGACTCGCCTGGAAATAGAGGCTCTCACAGACCATTAGCCTGTGACCCTCCATACCCAGATGCTTCTTTACCTTGGGTCATGAAAACAGCACTTCACAACCTCAGCACTGCTACTGAGGCCTCCTTAAGACAGGATGGAGTCAAACCTGGGCTCTCTGGTATATTCCACACTCAGGAGAGAATGCCTTCCCCCATACTCAGTACATTACCAGATTCCTCAGGTCATCCTTTCTCCAGACCCCTTGGCTACCTGGTGACTGCTTAGAATTAACTGAGAGAACAGCAATGGGAGTTAGTGGAATAACCATCACACGTGATGAAGCTTTGTGGAATATTGCTGCTTTTCATCCCTTAGCTAGAATGTCTTTGATAAAGGATGGGTGGGACCCAAGAAACAATATACTTGGCCAAACTTCAGTCAATCATCTTAGTGCCATATGCCTTGGCCAACAAAGACCCCATCTTAACATTTATTATAAACTACTGAATCACTGCCTAAAAACTGCTTCTTTCAGGGTGAAAAAAAAAAAAAAACCGCTGGGAGACTCTTCCACCCCAGTTACCCAAAATATAAATCAAAATCACACATGTTTCTACATATACTAAGGTTGCAAAACAAGGCCTTGCCAGGACACTCCTTATTCTCTTCAGAATTACAGACATTACTGGTAGCAACCAAAATGTACATTTTCTCTTTTCAAAATACTAATGCTGGACTATTTTTTTAATTGAATTATAGTTTATTTACAATGTTGTGTTAATTTCAGGTGCACAGCAAACTGATTCAGTTATATATATATATATATATACATATATATATATATGTATATATATATATATATATATATATATACATACATACATATATATATGCTTTTTAGAATCTTTTCCATTGTAAGTTATTACAAGATATGGAATATAGTTCCCTGTGCTACACAGTAGGTTCTTGTTGTTTATCTGTTTTATATATAGTAGTATGTATCTGTTAATCCCCAACTCCTAATTTATCCCTCCTCCCTCTTTCCCCTTTGGTAACCATGAATACACTCACAGACATTGGACTCTTGAAAGAAATATTCGGTAGAACTTTCATGTGCCTGATAGTTCCCATATAACTAGTTTAATTGGGAGACATATTATTCTCCTTGAACAACTCCTTTTCAAATTCCAATATAGCAAATAACCCCCTAGAGTTCTCTATCTTTCCCAGGTCTTAACCTAATTTTATACATTTTAGCTCTTCCCCCCCAGATCCTGGGCACATAATCTCCTGGGGCTTATTAACTATAGATCTCATTGCACGCTGGTCAGCTGCTCATTTGATACGGGATCCATTTGAACCTAGATTTCTACCAAAACAAAAACAAAACCATGTCAAGTACATCTGCACACCATTCTGTTGACTGTTGGTCTTATTACTACTGGTCTGGGTGCTTCCCTTGGCTTACAATCCAGAAACCCACATCAATTCAAGTGGATACTCACCTGGAAAGGATACTCCAGCGCCACATACCAGATGACATTACGTAACCCAGGAGCTCACCACTGTAGATGACATTGCCTCAGATGACTTCACCCCCTGTGCCAGGGACAATTTCACTCGGACACTGAGGTCTCTGCCCAAGCAATGTCCACAGACTGCCTTAAAGTCATAGGACATTTTTGCTTTTGTTCCTTTGATATTAGGGATTTTATTATGTTTCTAAGTTCACTGTCTGCTTAGGCTGTGATCTTGGTATATTCTTTGCTTTCAGCTAAAACTTTCATCCCTACACTACAAGGCCTCAAGGGAAATCTGGTAGAGGTTACTAAAATTAATGGAGATTATTGCTTTCCCCACGAGGCACCTGCTTCTTATTAGTCAACCCCTTCACTCCCTGAGGAGAGGACCACCCACTTCCTGATGCCTTTTCCTACTATCCTTTTCCGGCTTTCCACAACTCTCTCTTGCCTTGCACCTCCAATCATGACCACTACAACCAGTTTTTCCCTTTGGTTAAACACAACACCACATTCTCTCAGGTACATTATGCTATGAATAATTATAACTTCAGGTTCTATTGTGGCCCAAATTCACAGGCACAGCACCTTTTATATTTTTCCTTGCCAACTCCCCAGCAGGGTTACCCTAATGAAGTCATAACCCATTGTGCAGTTGCTACGCTGGGGAGTTCCATAGTTCTTTATCCACCAGACACCTCCCTGTTTCCATCAATCAAAGGATGCCAGGTAAGAATCCTAAAGGATGCTATTTATTCCTATCTTAATAGGACTTGCCAGAGTCACAGTAGCCACTAGTATTGACACCAGTAAAGCAGGCTTTGTCAACAAAATCAAATCATAACTGTCAACTAACACTTTTCAGTGGCCCTTTACATCACATTCAAAAAGTGCATGAAATATTGTTCCGTATGCAACAAGCCTATAAGTCTCTAGCTCAAATAGTAAAAGATGACATACTAGCTCTTGACTACTTACTAGCCAGGAAAAAATTATTTGTCCCATACATCCTGCTGTATGTTCATTATTAGCTCTGAATAGGTACAGGCAAAATTATGAGAAATAGGCCAAAAGGTAAAGAACCTTTAAAACATAACCAAAGTTTTCTATCAGATTTCCTTAAAATCAGAGATACTTGACAAATTTTCTTGGTGATCGTGCAAAGTGGTATGCCTGGTTGTGAATTAGGTTTCAAACCTTCCTCATATGCCCAACAGGACTCTTCCTAGCTGTTACTTTTGTCAGAGTTGGCCCACTTTTTCAAGTTGTCCCACTCACCTTTAACATCTCCACAACCAAAGTGACAAGTGTTATCCATCCCAATTAGCATTGTTTACGATGTTGACACATCACATCAAATTTTACAAATTTACAATTTGTAAATTTACATTGTAAATTTTTAAAATTTGATGTTTTCCTGATGCTCGACATCCCCACAAAGAGGCTGTGAGCACCCTGCCTAGGTGATCAGGTGCACCAGTGTGATATGTCTGGTCCCTGCCACCAGCTCCCCTTCTTACCCTCCCCTGACTGTGACATAGTGATATTTAAATGTACCAATGAAGTCCCCTCATGCCTTTTACTGTGCATTCCACCTTGACCCCGAATAAAGGCACTTTCCCTTAGGTCATTATTCTCTCTCAGCCCCCCACCTGCTTGGTTGAGCCCGCTTCCTTGGAACTCCTCCTATATGACATTTAGACAGCAGAAAACCAGAGCAAGATAGAAGCTTTAAATCCAAACACAGCAACACATTTATATTAAAAGTAAGTAATCTAATAACTCCCTCTGAAAACAGAGATTGTCACAATAGAAAAAAATACAAATCATATACTGTCTACAGAAACCCATTTTAAACAAAAGGAAAAAAAAGATAAAAAGCAGGTGAAAAATTATATACCATAAAATGTTTCATCAAAAGAAATCTTGAGTGACTATGTGCATATTAGACAAGTAGACTGAGGAAAAAGAAACATTACCAGGAATAAGGATGGACACTTACCCATAAATTCTATCAGATACTTAAGAAATAAACAATATTCATGTCCCACCAGCTCTTTGAAAAATTAAGAGGTAATACTTTTCAAATTGTTTTATGAAAACAACACTACAATTATATGAAAGATTACTATGATATTAAAAAGAAATGAATTCTCCAACAAACTGAATTAAGTTGAAAGCAAATTCTTCCCCACTGATGCCTCCAGATCAGAAAACATCCGGCTGACAACCTGAGTTCACCCTAACCTGATCAAAAGACTCATGCCCCACTCTTGACCAACAGAAAGTATAACATAATAAAAGTATACTGATTTAACCTGCCAAGTTCTAGGTAATTTGTAACACAGGAGTAGAAAACTAATAAAATCATATTAAATGGTGAAAGAACAACCATATCCCCCCTAAGACTCATGACACAACAAGAATGTGCAGGTCCTAAACATTACAAATGGCCAAAAAATAGATAAAACCATACGTCTAGAAGGGAATAAAACAGAACAGTGTTTATTTACTTATATACAACATGATTATATGTATACAGAATCCTAGGTACTAATCAGGTTTTATCATTTAATTTCTATTGATATCTGAGTTATATTGTGGGCAATAGGAATTTCTTAGTTTCATTTTGAATAAACTAAACATGTATATTAAGTAATGCAGACTTAAATGGGGAATACATAATTAACAAATAAGTTCACTATTGGATACCATGCATGTTCTAAATTTATGATTTTATTAACTTACGTAATTTTTACATGTTGGCGTTAGATCATTTCAAAAACAAAGAGATATCCAAAGAACATCTATTTGAGAAATCAAGTTATATCATTCATTTTTGCATTTAAGAGTATTGAACAAATCAAGTAAAATAATATAGAGTTTAAGAAAGCATATACCTTTTGAGGATCTTTACAAGTTATGGAATTTGAATTTAACTGTGTTAAGACATTTTCAAGTTTTGGATGAAGTTTACAGTTGAACCAAATGATTTATCCATTTTGAAAAGTGATTGTAAATCTCCAGCTGAGAAACCCACGAAACCTTACTAGAAAATATCTAACTTTTCTGCTGGAGAGATGACTAGAAATATAAGGAAGAAATTTTAGTTGCAATATCTTCCTATTTTGAATTCTTTTTTTAACTCTGACTCTCACCATTTTTTTTGTAATTTCTTTATTTTTTTTTAATAATTTAATTTTTATTTTATATTGGAGTATAGTTGACTTACAATGTTGTGTTAGTTTCAGATGTATAGCAAAGTGATTCAGTTATACATATACATATATCCATTCTTCTTCAGATTCTTTTCCCACATAGGTTATTACAGAATATTGAGTAGAGTTCCACTTCTTTTTAGAAAACTGTTAGAGTAAAGATCATTCTAATCTTGATTTCCTTTGACGTTTGTGAACATGCTAATTTTCATTTGGGAGATTTTCTCCAGATGTTATTTTACTCAGCTTTGTCACTAAGCATAATGATAGAATTGTTAACAAACGAAAATAATAAGAATGATAATAATAATCTTAGATAATTTAAGTTTGGTGTTCTTTCTTTCCATGCCTTTCATATGCTAAAAAGTATCCAAAAGGACTGATAGCAAGGGTCAAAGAGCTATGAAATCAAGTAAATTAACAACTAGTTACTAAATAATCAAGGGCAAATGGTGTTATTGCTAAAATGCTACAAATTGTAGTATTATATTAACCTTGTAAAATTAAGCTTCACATTTTATTTTTAATGTTCTATCATACATTTTTTATTGTTAGTGTTCTATACATTCTGACATATATTTCAGTATATAGCCATAAAAAATAAATATTTCTTTCTTTCTGTAACACTTATTACATGTTCCACCCTTCCCCCCCCACACACAAAATTGACAGTGTAGGATATAAATAAGAAGAATAATTTAGGTTTTCTAAAAACATTACTTTTTAACAGACTTCAATAAGTCGTATATAAATAAGAAGAAACATTTAGGTTTTCTAAAACCTTTACTTTTTAACAGACTTCAATCAAGATGTCTTTTGTAATGTCTTTGTGCTTTGTATCCAAAATGCACACTAAAACGAGATTCATTTTTCATAATATCATTGTCATTTCAGAGCATAAAAATGAAGAATTAGCATCAGCATTAGTTCCACAATGTACTGTCTTCAGATTAAAAGTCAGCAAATTATTGTAAACAACATGATTTAATTCATTGGCAGTGATATTTTTGGCAGTTCAGTCACTGTTAGAGTTATGCTAGAATTATTATTATTTTTTATCAGCAGTCATGATGTAAGTGATGAGAGAAACAACTATGAAATTATAATATGCATAATAGACAATTCTGAAGCAGTTATTTTTCTTGTTTGCACGTGCTTTTAAGAATATGAAAATAAATTAACTTCCAGCCATTCTTCATATGTTTTCCTGTACTAACTATGAATACCAAATGCTCATTTGTGATAGCAATAGAACTCAAGAACAAACATAATCCAGAGATTTATATATCCAAAATTGATGGCATAATAAAATATTGTTTTTGTAAAAGAGCTCAACTGCCATTTGAGTAAACTTTCTGGATATTTAACAATCTGGCCAATGACATATTTTCTTAGTATTGAAGGTTTGGGTTTTGGTAGATAATTCGACTATTCTCTATAGTTACCCACTGAAATTTACAGGTTATGGGTTTTCAAAAACTCTCTTGTCAAAGTAGAATTCTATTAAAATTATACAATCCATATGGTAGGTAAACTGATGAAGTTATCAAAAATATTAAAATAAAAAAGATATCCAATAAGAACAATAAAGTGCTCTTATAGAAACTGAACCATATTTGATATTTACAAATTTAATTTGTATATTAAGGGAACTATATAAAAAAATAAATGAAAAATTTTAAATGAAATGTCTTATATTTGAAATAATATGGAACAATGAATTCTAAACATTTAAGCCTGTGATCATTTCACATTTAAACAATCCAGTTTTAATGTTTATAGGTGTAATATATTTAATGATGTTAATCAAAATATATTTATTTACACTTGGCATTCTCTTTTGGTAGATATAATCTGCATTGAAAATTCACTTGAAAATAAAAGCATCAAAAATGGTACAAACATTTACTGAATCCACACAATGGAAAAAAAATAAGAATTCTTCCATACAGTTACTTCAAATCTAAGTGATGACACAAGGGAATAATTAAAACATTATAAAACAGAATTTGATGTATCATTTATTATGCAGGTAAGTTTTTCCAGAAAGATAGAAATATGGAGGCTGAAATATTGTCAAAATCATGACACCACTAATTGTCCTTCCTCCCTTCAGCAGAGAACGTGACTGGGTGTTTCTCAGAACTCAGTATTTGTCAACATTCACTTAAAAGGAAGTCCACATACTTCTGGAAAGATAATGTAAATTTTGACAAAAATGCAGTATTAAGTCAATAATTAAACTCTGCCAATGTACTGGGTTTACCTTGTTCAGATAATGCCACCAACATGCGACTGCTAAGCTACTGTATATTCTGTCATATGCAATCTCTTCTGCTCTTCTGATCTCCTCTTTTCAATAAGACCTTGTAAACTTGGACGTTTTATGTCACCTTACTGAGCCTGCATGCGGGTGTGTGTGTTTGTGTTCAGTTTCACCCAGTGCATATTTCATCCGAAATGCTGTAATCACAGAATGTGAAAAGAAGTTCAGAAGAATAGAAGGAACTACTTCATCTCTTTTTCCTAGGAAATGAACTACTTTGTGACATCTTGCTGTATAAAAATCAACAACATCTGAGCAATAGAATAGCTTTCATATACTGATGTTCACAGTATGACAAGAAAGTTATAAGTAATCTCTAGTTTAATCCCTACAAATTTTTGAATTAAGCATCATTATATTCATTTTATATTGGAGAAACTGAGGCTATGAGACATTAGAGATAAGCAGAACATCACATATTGCTTATACAGAGAAAATAGATTTAAATGATGGTCAACTAGCTTTCTAGCTGATCCCTTCTTGAAAAAAGGAACTGGATCGTCACACCTAATTCTTCGTCATTAAGCTCACTCTATTACAAAAGATTTATATCTACATTTTGCATCATTTTTACATTATGCCAAAGGACTTATTAATTAAATTACAGTGAATCAGCGAACATACTGTCAAGGCAAGTGTTTAACCAAATAAACAAGAATGAGCAAAATAACGTCTCAAAAAATTGTAACAGTGTATAAATTCACCAAAACATAAAGTATAAATTACCATTAAACATAGTTCTTTTTAAAGAAATAAATGCCATAAGCATGCAACTTTCTAGATACACCATTACAAACAGCAATGTTACTACTGTCACTCTTCAGATTGGGTTTTTTTGTTGTGGTTACCATAAGTTGAAAATGATAATGGGTTTTCTGTGTCAGAATAGAAACAGAATATCAAACACTTATAAGACAGCTTATATTTAAGCTAGTATAGCACACAAATGAAACTCCTTTCATTCTGTGTGTTCAATATATTTGTATTTCACCTAATTACTATAGTCTTTAGGTATTTCATCATTTTACAGAGGGAAGATAAGGCAAAGGAGGAATGTAAGTAGAAAAGAAGAAAAAGATTGTTTTAAATGTATTTCATTATATTTTTATCATTTAAGTACACACTTTCCCTAAGGCACAGTAATATACTACCAAAAGGGTGTGTCTGTGTGTGTAAGAACATGTGTATGTGTGTGAACATGTGTTTCTATGTATATTGTCTCTTCAGTGGGAGTGAACATATGTATCACACACACCCACCCCATATTGTGATTAACATGATGTGAATACCCACCAAATATATGCATGTCCCATAGTCTTCTCTCTATAGGAAATACAACACTGACAATTGACATGAATATCCAGGATATGAATGACAAAAATCCAACAGTCTAAAATATGTGGACTCAAGAGTCCAAAAGAAGAGAACAGAGAAAATGGGTCAGAGCAAATATTTTAAGGGATAAAGGAATTCATCCTTGTTATGTGAGTAAATAGTTTATTCTTTTTATAGTTTAGTAGTATTCTATTGTATAGATATGAAATGTGTATATTCTTTTATGTATTAAAGGACATTTATGTTATTTCCAGCTTTTGATTAACACAAACAGCTATAAAAAATTTGGGTACAAAATTTCTAAGGACATGCTTTCATTTCTCATGGGAAAATACCCAGGATTGAAAAAGCTGGGTAATATTTAAGAGTATGTTTTACCTCTTATTAATTTAGCAGTGTCTTTAGACCACTTTCTGAATTTTGATCAAGTCAAAAGTATCAACGTTTTCTTTACGGGTCATGCTTTTGGTGTTGCACCTAAGGCGTCTTTGCCTAACACAAGGTCACAAAGAACTTTCCCGATATTTTCTTCTAGAAGCCTTACAATTTTAGGTTTTATATTTAGGTCTATGATTCATTTTGAATTAATTTTGCATATGGTGCAAGGTATGGATCCTTTGCATATGGATATCAAGTTGTCACAGCCCCATTTTTGTTAAAGTTTATGTTTTCTCCTTTCAATTGTCTTGACAACTTTGTCAAAAATTGAATTACATATATGTTCAGGGCTATTTCTGGGTTCTCTATTTGTTTCCACTGATCGGTCTGTTTTCATGCCAATACCACACTCTCTTGAATACTGTAGCTTTATAGTAAGTCTTAAAGTCAGGTTTTATGATGAAGAATGCTTGGAATTACCAGAGGGACACAGCTATTGAAAAGTGTAAATCATTTCCAAAGGTTTATTATATTTCATGACAAATAACAGGACATCAATCAAAATAAATGTCAGTGTCCAGAATTAAACACAATTAAAAATACATAAAAGCACATAGGATATACACTGAAAAACAGAATATAACGAGATTTCTAGAAAACACATTTTTAGAACATGTCATCAAGTTAGGCTCTGAAAGAAGATCACATCACTTTCAAGTTATTCCATGAAAGGTGACAATGATTTTCTGACTCATACTATTTCTGAAAAAATTGACATAATCCAAAGAAACTTATGCTGGTGGATGTCAATGAAGTTTTAATAGTAGTACATTCTTCAAGAACCCTTGACAAAAATAATGCTTACCGTCCTGCTTCTTTTTTTTTTAAAATTATTTACTTATTTATTTATGGCTGTGTTGGGTCTTCGTTTCTGTGTGAGGGCTTTCTCTAGTTGTGGCAAGTGGGGGCCACTCTTCATCGCGGTGCGTGGGCCTCTCACTATCGCGGCCTCTCTTGTTGTGGAGCACAGGCTCCAGACACGCAGGCTCAGTAATCGTGGCTCACGGGCCTAGTTGCTCCGCGGCATGTGGGATCTTCCCAGACCAGGGCTCGAACCCGTGTCCCCTGCATTGGCAGGCAGATTCTCAACCACTGCGCCACCAGGGAAGCCCTGTCCTGCTTCTTTTAATTTAGCTCTGTGACTATAACGGCTATGAATAAAAATTTAGATGAATTCAAGCTGCATTATATCAAATTAATGTAATTAACTAATATATTTTGAACCAATATTAGTGGATTACTGTATCTTTGTGACTTAATTTTTCTATCACATCATCATGTCTGTAATTATTCTTGAAGAATTAAACAAAGATTTTTTAATGAAGTACTGATACATGCTTAGCATGGATGAAGCTTGAAAACATGCTAAGTGAAAGAAGCCAGTCACAAAGGAATATATATTGTATGATTTTGCTTATACATAATTTTTTAAATAGGCAAATCTATAGAGCTAGAAGGTATACTGATAGTTATCTAGGAGTTGGGAGGTTATCGGAATTTATGGCTAACAGATAGAGGGTTTCTTTTTGGGGTGATAAAAATGTTCTACTATTGATTGCAGTAACTGCTGCACAAAAATCCACTAAATTGTACACTTTGTGCATAAATTGGATGGTATGTGAATTATATCTCAATAAAGCTATTATATATCTCAATGAAGCTATTATAAAGTATTTTCTTTATACTTAATTCAAAAAAAAAATATTTTGAGTCCTTAAATGTGGCAGGCAATCTGATATGTTCCAGGGATACACTGATAAATAAGGACATTTTGTGATAACACAAAATCAAATGGAAAGGTCAGAGACTACTTGAAAATCTGTCTACTAAACTCAACTTCTACTTCTCTTCCAACATTTTCTTTTCTTTCTTTCTTCCTTTCTTTCTTTCTTCCTTTCTTTCTTTCTTTCTTTCTTTCTTTCTTTCTTTCTTTCTTCTTTCTTTCTTATTTTTTTGGCTGCATTGGGTCTTCGTTGCTGTGCGCAGGCTTTCTCCAGCTGTGGTGAGCGGGGTCTACTCTTCGTTGCAGTGCACAGGCTTCTCATTGTGGTGGCTTCTCTTGTTGTGGAACACAAGCTCTAGGAGCACGGGCTTCAGTAGTTGCAGCATGCAGGCTCAGTAGTTGTGGCTCATGGGCACTAGAGCACAGGCTCAGTATTTGTGGTGCACAGGCTTAGTTGCTCCACAGCATGTGGGATCTTCCTGGACCAGGGCTCGAACCTGTGTCCCCTGCATTGGCAGGCGGATTCTTAACCACTGCACCACCAGGGAAGTCCATCTTCCAACATTTTAAATCTCACATGTGCGTCTCCCAAGTTAGAAATTAAAACAGTAATCTACTGTCAGAAATTCTCAGAGAGGAAATTCCATTCTTTCAGGCATGAAACAATGAGAAGATGATACAAAGGAGGACATCGGTGAAATTGGCACTACACCGATTAATTTTCCTCAAAAGATAACCTTCTATGTATATTTAAGTTTCAAGTAAAAATAATTGAAACTGAAGCATGATTTTGCCTAACTAAGGTAATTATTCCTTCTGTAAATGAAGTGTTACCTGCTATCTCCCAAAAAAGTAAACAAAAGTTCTTATTTATCACTATATCCAGCTCTGAATTATGCCCATCTTTCTTCCAGATGGGATATATATATATATATATATATATATATATATATCCAATATATATAAATATATAAAGAAGAACACATAGTTTATAAATTAAGTTCCTCATTTCTGAAACTGTATGGTTATGTGGCTGTATTTGGTATTTATGATTTCCTTCTTTTACTAACCATTTCATGTTGTATTTGACTTCAGACATTAATTCTGATGCCTTTTTTTTCCCCCAACCTGACTGAGTAACTGAAACATTTATTCTGAAGACTGTGAGCCATCTGTGGTCCTGTAGATATTGTGGTCTTTAAAATCATCCCTGAACATGTAAAAATTAAGACATGCTATAAGTTGTTCTGAGTGTCAGTTGTTCTCTAGTTTAGGTCCATTGGATACAAGAAACAATGTTTCCCCTAGACCATTAGGACAACCACTCCAGAAAATGCAATAATGTCCTTCTTTGTTGTTTCAAAGACATGAAGAGCAAAAATGACTCAACAATACTCTTAGTTTTTGTTTAGATGATATTACTTTTGGGGCACTTAGGAAAATTACGCCCTCTGAACCAGCAATATAAGTTTGGGTGATAGGAAACAAAAATTTTGCAAATGGACTATAATGGGTAAGTGAGCTGAGCTACATCCACTTTTACTTTTTGGTTGGGTAGTGAGTTGAATAGTGTCCCACTCCCACCAAGGATACATGCCCAAGTCCTTAACCTTCAGAACCTATGAATGTTACTTTATTTGGAAAAAAGTCTTTGCAGATATCATTAATTTAACGATCTAGAAATGAGGTCATCCTAAATTATGCAGATGGGCCCTAAATCCAATGACAAATGTCCTTACAGAAGATCCAGATGAAAGGAACATGAAGACAAAGAGGCAATATGAACATGAAGGGAGAGACAGGAGTGATGCAGCAAAGAAAGTCTAGAAATGTCAGAAAGCACCAGAAGCTGGAGGAGACAAGGAAAGATTCTTCCCAGAATTTTCCAGAAGGAGTGCATCCTGCTGACACCTTGAATTTTAACTTTTACCATCAAGAACTGTGAGAGAATAAACTTCTGTTGTATAAGCCACCCAGTTAGTGGTAATTTGTTACAGCATCCCTAGAAAATTAATACAGTTCTTATTTATATGTACTTTGTCCTTAGAAGAATACTTTAGTAGTTAAGAAAACATACAGCGTTTTGTATAACAGTACAAGTTTGTTGTCACAAACTCGGTGTTCTAAAAGAACTATTCCATCATAATATCAGGACTTTTGCTTGTAAGTCATGAGTTATTTGCTAAAGCCAGTGAATTTTATGAATGTGAGCCTATTCTTTTTTTAAAATATTAAATAAGAAGTGAAAGTGCACACTTATGGGGTTCTTAAACTACATGTTGAGTTGTATAATATGAGTTGAAAATAGAATATAATGAGTTAAAAATATAAACTATAAAGCCTAATGAGACCACTAAAATAACATAAGATTTATAGTAAATAAAGCAACAAAGGGTATGAAATGGAAAATAAAAATTACCCAATTTATTCAAAAGAAGGTAGAAAAAAAGGAAAACTCAAAGAACAGGATAAATAGAAAACAAATAACAAGATATAAACTTGTCAATTACAATATTCACTTTAAATGTTTATGATCTAAACACCTAAATTAAATAAAAGAGATTACCAGGTTGGATAAAAACAAAACAAAACAACAAAGGATTGTCTATATGTTGCCTACATAAAACACACTTTAAATTTTTAAATTAATTTTGTTTTTTTTGGTCACACCACGTGGCATGCAGGATCCCAGTTCCCCGACCAGGGATTGAACCCGTGCCCCTTGCAGTGGAAGTACAGAGTCTCAACCACTGGACTGCCAGGGAAGTCCTAAACCTACTTTAAATATAAAGACAAAATAGGTTAAAATTAAAAAATGGAAATAATATGACATCCTTCCATTAATCCAAAGAAAAATGGAATGGCATTATTGATATCAGAAAAGATTTAAGAGCAAAAATAATACTGGGGAGGGAGACCTTCAAGATGGCGGAAGAGTAGGACATGGAGATCACTTTCCTCCCTGCAAATATATCAGAAATACATCTACATGTAGAACAGCTCCTACAGAACACCTACTGAATGCTGGCAGAAGACCTCAGACTTCCCAAAAGGCAAGAAACTCCCAATGCACCTGGATAGGGCAAAAGAAAAAAGAGAGACAAAAAAATAGGGACAGGACCTGCACCACTCAGAGGGAGCTATGAAGGAGGAAAAGTTTCCAAACACTAGGAAACCCTTTCACTGGCGGAGACTGGGGGTGGTGAGGGGGAAGCTTCGGAGCCACGGAGGAGAGCACAGCAACAGGGGTGCAGAGGGGAAAGCGCAGAGATTCCCATTCCCGCACAGAGAATCGGTGCCGATCAGCACTCACCAGCCCAAGAGACTTGTCTGCTCACCCGCCGGGATGGGTGGGGGCTGGGACCTGAGGCTCGGGCTTCGGAGGTCAGATCCCAGGGAGAGGACTGCGGTTGGCTGCGTGAACACAACCTGAAGGGGGCTAGTGCACCACAGCTAGCCGGGAGGGAGTCCGGGAAAAAGTCTGGAACTGCCTAAGAGGCAAGAGACCATTGTTTCAGGGTGCGCTAGGAGAGGGGATTCAGAGCACCGCCTCAACAAGCTCCAGAGATGGGCGCGAGCTGCAGCTATCAGCGCAGACACCACAGATGGTCATGAAACGCTAAGAAAGCTGCTGCAGCCACCAAGAAGCCTCTGAGCAAGAACAGGTAACTATCCACACCTCCCCTCCTAGGAGCCTGTGCAGCCTGCCACTGCCAGGGTCCCGTGATCCAGGGACAACTTCCCCGGGAGAACACACAGCACACCTCAGACTGTTGCAACATCACGCCGGCCTCTGCTGCCACAGGCTCGCCCCGCATTCCTTACCCCTCCCTCCCCCGGGCCTGAGTGAGCCAGAGCCACCTAATCAGCTGCTCCTTTAACCCCCTCCTGTCTGAGCAAAGAACAGACACCCTCAGGTGACCTACACGCAGAGGCAGGGCCAAATCCAAAGCTGAACCCCAGGAGCTGTGCAAAAAAAGAAGAGAAAGGGAAATCTCTCCCAGCAGCCTCAGGAGCAGCAGATTAAATCTCCACAATCAACTTGATGTACCCTCCATCTGTGCAATACGTGAATAGACAACGAATCATCCCAAAATTGAGTCAGTGGACTTTGGGAGCAAAGATATATATTTTTTTTTCTTTTTTCTCTTTTTGTGAGTGTATATGTGTATGCTTTTCTGTGTCATTTTGTCTGCATAGCTTTGCTTTTACCATTTGTCCTAGAGATCTGTCTGACCGTTTTTTTGTATTTTGGGGGTTTTTAGTATAGTTTTTAGCACTTGTTATCATTAGTGGATTTGTTTTTAGGTTTGGTTGCTCTCTTCTTTCTTTCTTTCATTTTTTTAAATTACTTTTAAATTTTTTTAAATTTTTAATAATTATTTCTTATTTTTATTTTAATAATTTTATTATTTTTTCTTTCTTTCCTTCTTTTTTTACTCCCTTTTCTTCTAAGCGATGTGGCTGACAGGGTCTTGGTGCTCCGGCTGGGTGTCAGGCCTGTTCCTCTGAGGTGGGAGAGCTGAGTTCAGGACATTGGTCAACCAGAGACCTCCCGACTCCTTGTAATATCAAACGGCGAAAGTACTCCCAGACATCTCGATTTCAATGCTAAGACCCAGCTCCACTCAACGACCGGCAAGCTACAGTGGTGGACACACTATGCCAAACAAACATCAAGACAGGAACACAACCACACCCAGTAGCAGAGTAGCTGCCTAAAATCATAATAAGGTCACAGACACCCCAAAACACACCACCGGATGTGGTCCTGCCCACCAGAAAGACAATATCCAGCCTCATCCATCAGAACACAGGCACCAGTCCCCTCCACCAGGAAGCCTACACAACCCACTGAACCAACCTTACCCACTGGGAGCAGACATGAAAAACAACGGGAACTACAAACCTGGAGCCTGCAAAATGGAGACCCCAAACACAGTAAGTTAAGCAAAATGAGAAGACAGAGAAATATGCAGCAGATGAAGGAGCAAGGTAAAAACCCACCAGACCAAACAAATGAAGAGGAAATAGGCAGTCTACCTGAAAAAGAATTCAGAGTAATGATAGTAAAGATGATCCAAAATCTTGGAACTACAATGGAGAAAATACAAGAAACGTTTAACAAGAACCTAGAAGAATTAAAGACCAAACAAACAATGATGAACAACACAATAAATGAAATTAGAAATTCTCTAGAAGGAATCAATAGCAGAATAACTGAGGCAGAAGAATGGATAAGTGACCTGGAAGATAAAACAGTGGAAATAACTACCACACAGCAGAATGAAGAAAAAAGAATGAAAAGACTTGAGGACAGTCTCAGAGACGTCTGGGACAACAAAAACAAACCAACATTTGAATTATAGGGGTCCCAGAAGAAGAAGAGAAAAAGAAAGGGGCTGAGAAAATATTTGAAGAGATTATAGATTGTACTTGGAGGAATGAGAAAAGTCACTAAATGTGTGATTTAAAAAAATATCCGGAGGAGGGAGAGAAGATGGCGGAAGAGTAAGACGCGGAGATCACATTCCTTCCCACAGATACAGTAGAAATACACCTACACGTGGAACTGCTCCTACAGAACACCCAGTGAACGCTGGCAGAAAACGTCCGACCTCCAAAAAGGCAAGAAACTCCCCCCGTACTTGGGTAGGGCAAAAGAAAAAAGAAATAACAGAGACAAAAGAATAGGGACGGCACCTGCACCAGTGGGAGGGAGCCGTGAAGGAGGAAAGGTTTCCACGCACTAGGAGCCCCTTCGCGGGCGGAGACTGCGGGGGGCGGAGGGGGGAAGCTTCAGAGCCACGGAGGAGAGCGCAGCCACAGAGGTGCGGAGGGCAAAGCGGAGAGGTTCCCGCACAGAGGCTCGGCGCCGAGCAGCACTCACCAGCCCGAGAGGCTTGTCTGCTTAGCCGCCGGGGCGGGCGGGGCTGGGAGCTGAGGCTCGGGCTTCGGTCGGATTGCAGGGAGAGGACTGGGTCTGGCAGCGTGAACACAGCCTGAAGGGGTTAGCGCACCACAGCTAGCCCGGAGGGAGTCCGGGAAAAAGTCTGCAGCTGCCGAAGAGGCAAGAGACTTTTTCTTGCCTCTTTGATTCGCGGCGGGCAAGGAGAGGGGATTCAGAGCGCCGCCTAAACGAACTCCAGAGAAGGGCGCAAGCCGTGGCTATCAGCGCGGATCCCACAGCAACA
Source organism: Balaenoptera acutorostrata (assembly GCF_949987535.1). NCBI lineage: Eukaryota > Metazoa > Chordata > Mammalia > Artiodactyla > Balaenopteridae > Balaenoptera > Balaenoptera acutorostrata. The sequence goes on from NC_080068.1 coordinate 83,387,097, forward strand.
GGGGCGCAGAGGGAAAATCGGAGAGACTCCCGCACAGAGGCTCGGCGCCGAGCGGCGCTCACCAGCCCGAGAGGCTTGTCTGCTCCCCCGCCGGGGCGGGCAGGGCTGGGAGCTGAGGCTCGGGCTGCGGTCGGATCGCAGGGAGAGGACTGGGGCTGGCGGCGTGAACACAGCCTGAAGGGGTTGGCGCACCATAGCTAGCCGGGAGGGAGACCGGGAAAAGGTCTGCAGCTGCCGAAGAGGCAAGAGACTTTTTCTTGCCTCTTTGTTTCGCTGCGCGCAAGGAGAGGGGATTCAGAGCGCCGCCTAAACGAGCTCCAGAGAAGGGCGCGAGCCACGGCGATCAGCGCGGACCCCAGAGATGGGCGTGAGACGCTGGGGCTGCTGCTGCCGCCTCCAAAAAGCCTGTGTGTGAGCACAGGTCACTCTCCACACCTCCCGTCCCGGAAGCCTGTGCAGCCCGCCACTGCCGGGGTCCCGGGATCCGGGGACAACATCCCCGGGAGAACGCACTGCGCGCCTCGAGCTGGTGCAACGTCACGCCGGCCTCGGCCGCCGCAGGCTCGCCCCGCCTCCTCCGTACCGCTCCCTCCCCACGGCCTGGGTGAGCCAGAGCCCCCGAAGCAGCTGCTCCTTTAACCCCGTCCTGTCTGGGCGGGGAACAGACGCCCTCAGGCGACCTACACGCAGAGGCGGGTCCAAATCCAAAGCTGAACCCCAGGAGCTGTGCGAACAGGGAAGAGAAGGGGAAACCTCTCCCAGCAGCCTCAGAAGCAGCGGATTAAAGCTCCACAAACAACTTGATGTGCCTGCATCTGCTGAATACCTGAATAGACAACGAATCAGCCCAAATTCAGGAGGTGGACTCTGGGAGCAGGAGATATTAATTTTTCCCCTTTTCCTTTTTTTTGTGAGTGTATATGTATATGCTTCTGGTTGAGATTTTGTCTGTATAGCTTTGCTTTACAATAGCTTTATTTTACTTCACTATATTATAGCCTCTTTCTTTCTTTCTTTCTACTTTTTCTCCCTTTTACTCTGAGCCGTGTGGACGAAAGGCTCTTGGTGCTCCAGCCAGGCATCAGGGCCGTGCCTCTGAGGTGGGAGAGCCAACTTCAGAACACTGGTCCACAAGAGACCTCCCAGCTCCACGTAATACCAAACGGCAAAAATCTCCCAGAGATCTCCATCTCAACATCAAGACCCAGCTTCACTCAATGACCAGCAAGCTACAGTGCTGGACATCCTATGCCAAACAACTAGCTAGACAGGAACACAACCCCATCCATTGGCAGAGAGGCTGCCTAAAATCATAATAAGGCCACAGACACCACAAAATACACCACCAGACGTGGACGTGCCCACCAGAAAGACAAGATCTAGCCTCATCCACCAGAACTCAGGCACTAGTTCCCTCCACCAGGAAGCCTACACAACCCACTGAACCAACCTTAGCCGCTGGGGACAGATACCAAAAACAACGGGAACTACGAACCTGCAGCCTGTGAAAAGGAGACCCCAAACACAGTAAGATAGGCAAAATGAGACGACAGAAAAACACACAGCAGATGAAGGAGCAGGCTCAAAACACACTGGACTTAACAAATGAAGAGGAAATAGGTAGTCTACCTGAAAAAGAATTCAGAATAATGATAGTAAGGATGATCCAAAATCTTGGAAATAGAATAGACAAAATGCAAGAAACATTTAACAAGGATGTAGAAGAACTAAAGAGGAACCAAGCAATGATGAAAAACACAATAAATGAAATTAAAAATACTCTAGATGGGATCAATAGTAGAATAACTGAGGCAGAAGAAAGGATAAGTGACCTGGAAGATAAAATGGTGGAAATAACTACTACAGAGCAGGATAAAGAAAAAGGAATGAAAAGAACTGAGGACAGTCTCAGGGACCTCTGGGACAACATTAAACGTGCCAACATTCGAATTATAGGGGTACCAGAAGAAGAAGAGAAAAAGAAAGGGACTGAGAAAATTTTTGAAGAGATTATAGTTGAAAACTTCCCTAATATGGGAAAGGAAATAGTTAATCAAGTCCTGGAAGCACAGAGAGTCCCATACAGGATAAACCCAAGGAGGAACACGCCAAGACACATATTAATCAAACTGTCAAAAATTAAATATAAGGAAAACATATTAAAGGCAGCAAGGGAAAAAAAACAAATAACACACAAGGGAATCCCCATAAGGTTAACATCTGATCTCTCAGCAGAAACTCTGCAAGCCAGAAGGAAGTGGCAGGATATACTTAAAGTCATGAAGGAGAAAAACCTACAACCAAGATTACTCTACCCAGCAAGGATCTCATTCAGATTCGATGGAGAAATTAAAACCTTTACAGACAAGCAAAAGCTGAGAGAGTTCAGCACCACCAAACCAGCTTTACAACAAATGCTAAAGGAAATTCTCTAGGCAAGAAACACAAGAGAAGGAAAACACCTACAATAACAAACCCAATACATTTAAGAAAATGGGAATAGGAACATACATATCGATAATTACCTTGAATGTAAATGGATTAAATGCTCCCACCAAAAGACACAGGCTGGCTGAATGGATACAAAAACAAGACCCATATATATGCTGTCTACAAGAGACCCACTTCAGACCTAGGGACACATACAGACTGAAAGTGAGGGGATGGAAAAAGATATTCCATGCAAATGGAAATCAAAAGAAAGCTGGAGTAGCAATTCTCATATCAGACAAAATAGACTTTAAAATAAAGACTATTACAAGAGACAAAGAAGGACACTATATAATGATCAAGGGATCGATCCAAGAGGAAGGTATAACAATTGTAAATATTTATGCACCCAACATAGGAGCACCTCAATACATAAGGCAAATACTAACAGCCATGAAAGGGGAAATTGACAGCAACACAATCATAGTAGGGGACTTTAACACCCCACTTTCACCAATGGACAGATCATCCAAAATGAAAATAAATAAGGAAACACAAGCTTTAAATGATACATTAAACAATATGGACTTAATTGATATTTATAGGACATTCCACCCAAAAACAACAGAATACACATTTTTCTCAAGTGCTCATGGAACATTCTCCAGGATAGATCATATCTTGGGTCACAAATCAAGCCTTGGTAAATTTAAGAAAATTGAAATCGTATCAAGTATCTTTTCCGACCACAATGCTATGAGACTAGATATCAATTACAGGAAAAGATCTGTAAAAAATACAAACACATGGAGGCTACACAATACATTACTTAATAACGAAGTGATTACTGAAGAAATCAAAGGGGAAATCAAAAAATACCTAGAAAAAAATGACAATGGAGACACGACAACCCAAAACCTATGGGACACAGCAAAAGCAGTGCTAAGAGGGAAGTTTATAGCAATACAAGCCTACCTCAAGAAACAGGAAACATCTCGAATAAACAACCTAACCTTGCACCTAAAGCAATTAGAGAAAGAAGAACAAAAAAACCCCAAAGCCAGCAGAAGGAAAGAAATTATAAAGATCAGGTCAGAAATAAATGAAAAAGAAATGAAGGAAACAATAGCAAAAATCAATGAAACTAAAAGCTGGTTCTTTGAGAAGATAAACAAAATTGATAAACCATTAGCCAGACTCATCAAGAGAAAAAGGGAGAAGACTCAGATCAATAGAATTAGAAATGAAAAAGGAGAAGTAACCACTGACACTGCAGAAATACGAAAGATCATGAGAGATTACTACAAGCAACTATATGCCAATAAAATGGACAACCTGGAAGAAATGGACAGATTCTTAGAAATGCACAAACTGCCGAGACTGAACCAGGAAGAAATAGAAAATATGAACAGACCAATCACAAGCACTGAAATTGAAACTGTGATTAAAAACCTTCCAACAAACAAAAGCCCAGGACCAGATGGCTTCACAGGCGAATTCTATCAAACATTTAGAGAAGAGCTAACACCTATCCTTCTCAAACTCTTCCAAAATATTGCAGAGGGAGGAACACTCCCAAACTCATTCTACGAGGCCACCATCACCCTGATACCAAAACCAGACAAAGATGTCACAAAGAAAGAAAACTACAGGCCAATATCACTGATGAACATAGATGCAAAAGTCCTCAACAAAATACTAGCAAACAGAATCCAACAGCACATTAAAAGGATCATACACCATGATCAAGTGGGGTTTATCCCAGGAATGCAAGGATTCTTCAATATACGCAAATCAATCAATGTGATACACCATATTAACAAATTGAAGGAGAAAAACCATATGATCATCTCAATAGATGCAGAGAAAGCTTTTGACAAAATTCAACACCCATTTATGATAAAAGCCCTGCAGAAAGTAGGCATAGAGGGAACTTTCCTCAACATAATAAAGGCCATATATGACAAACCCACAGCCAACATTGTCCTCAATGGTGAAAAACTGAAACCATTTCCACTAAGATCAGGAACAAGACAAGGTTGCCCACTCTCACCACTATTATTCAACATAGTTCTGGAAGTCCTAGCCACAGCAATCAGAGAAGACAAAGAAATAAAAGGAATCCAAATCGGAAAAGAAGAAGTAAAGCTGTCACTATTTGCAGATGACATGATACTATACATAGAGAATCCTAAAGATGCTACCAGAAAACTCCTAGAGCTAATCAATGAATTTGGTAAAGTAGCAGGATACAAAATTAATGCACAGAAATCTCTTGCATTTCTATACACTAATGACGAAAAATCTGAAAGTGAAATTAAGAAAACACTCCCATTTACCATTGCAACAAAAAGAATAAAATATCTAGGAATAAACCTACCTAAGGAGACAAAAGACCTGTATGCAGAAAATTATAAGACACTGATGAAAGAAATTAAAGATGATACAAATAGATGGAGAGATATACCATGTTCCTGGATTGGAAGAATCAACATTGTGAAAATGTCTCTACTACCCAAAGCAATCTACAGATTCAATGCAATCCCTATCAAACTACCACTGGCATTTTTCACAGAACTAGAACAAAAAATTTCACAATTTGTATGGAAACACAAAAGACCCCGAATAGCCAAAGCAATCTTGAGAACGAAAAATGGAGCTGGGGGAATCAGGCTCCCTGACTTCAGACTATATTACAAAGCTTCAGTAATCAAGACAGTTTGGTATTGGCACAAAAACAGAAATATAGATCAATGGAACAGGATAGAAAGCCCAGAGATAAACCCACACACATATGGTCAACTTATCTTTGATAAAGGAGGCAAGCATATACAGTGGAGAAAAGACAGCCTCTTCAATAAGTGGTGCTGGGAAAATTGGACAGGAACATGTAAAAGTATGAAATTAGAACACTCCCTGACACCATGCACAAAAATAAACTCAAAATGGATTAAAGACCTAAGTGTAAGGGCAGACACTATCAAACTCTTAGAGGAAAACATAGGCAGAACACTCTATGACATACATCACAGCAAGATTCTTTTTGACCCAGCTCCCAGAGAAATGGAAATAAGTACACAAATAAACAAATGGGACCTAATGAAACTGAAAAGCTTTTGCACAGCAAAGGAAACCATAAACAAGACCAAAAGACAACCCTCAGAATGGGAGAAAATATTTGCAAATGAAGCAACTGACAAAGGATTAATCTCCAAGATTTACAAGCAGCTCATGCAGCTCAATAACAAGAAAACGAACAACCCAATCCAAAAATGGGCAGAAGATCTAAATAGACATTTCTCCAAAGAAGATATACAGATGGCCTACAGACACATGAAAGAATGCTCAACATCATTAATCATTAGAGAAATGCAAATCAAAACTACAATGAGATATCATCTCACACCGGTCAGAATGGCCATCATCAAAAAATCTAGAAACAATAAATGCTGGAGAGGGTGTGGAGGAAAGGGAACACTCTTGCACTGTTGGTGGGAATGTAAATTGATACAGCCACTATGGAGAACAGTATGGAGGTTCCTTAAAAAACTACAAATAGAACTACCATACGACCCAGCAATCCCACTACTGGGCATATACCCTGAGAAAACCATAGGTCAAAAAGAGTCATGTACCAAAATGTTCATTGCAGCTCTATTTACAATAGCCAGGACATGGAAGCAACCTAAATGTCCATCGACAGATGAATGGATGAAGAAGATGTGGCACATATATACAATGGAATATTACTCAGCCATAAAAAGAAATGAAATGGAGGTATTTGTAATGAGGTGGATGGAGTTAGAGTCTGTCATACAGAGTGAAGTAAGTCAGAAAGAGAAAAACAAATACAGTATGCTAACACATATATATGGAATCTAAGGGAAAAAAAAAAAAAAAGGCCATGAAGAACCTAGTGGCAAGACGGGAATAAAGACACAGACCTACTAGAGAATGGACTTGAGGATATGGGGAGGGGGTGGGGTGAGATGTGACAGGGTAAGAGAGTGTCATGGACATATATACACTACCAAATGTAAAATAGATAGCTAGTGGGAAGAAGCCGCATAGCACAGGGAGATCAGCTCGGTGCTTTGTGACCACCTAGAGGGGTGGGATGGGGAGGGTGGGAGGGAGGGAGATGCAAGAGGGAAGAGAAATGGGAACATATTGTATATGTATAACAGATTCACTTTGTTATAAAGCAGATGCTAGCACACTATTGTAAGGCAATTATACTTCAATAAAGATGTTTGAAAAAAAATAATAAAAAAATAAAAAAATAAAAAAAAAAAGAAAAAAAAAAAGAAGTAGACCGACAGAGATATAGTCAACTGATCTTTGCCAATGGGGCAAAGGTAATACAATGGAGCAAAGATAATATTTTCAACAAATGGTGCTAGAACAACTGAATATCCCCATGCAAATAAATAAATAAATAAATAAATAAATAAAAACTAAAGAAAAAATAAAGAAACTAGACACAGACCTCACACCATTCACAAAAATTAACTCAAAATGGATTATAGACCAAAATGCACAGTGCAAGACTATATAACAAGCCACAGACTTGGAGAAAATATTTGCAAAGACATATCTGATAAATAATTACCCAAAATATACACAAAACTTCTAGTACTCATTAAGAAAGTAAGCACCTAATTTAAAATGGGCAAAACGTTCAAAACTGACACTTCAGTAAAAAGATATGGCAAATGAGCATATAATAAGATGCTCAACATCATATGTTATTAGGAAACTGCAAATTAAAACAACAATGATATACTATACCTATTAGAATGGCCAAAGTCCAAAACACTTTTTTTTTTGAATTTTTCAATTTTATTTTGTTTATTTTTTTATACAGCAGGTTCTTATTAGTTATCCATTTTATACATATTAGTGTATATATGTCAATCCCAATCTGACAACACCAAATGCTGTTGAGGATATGGTTCAACAAGGACATTCATTTATTGCTGGTGGGAATGTAAAATTGTACAGTCACTTTGAAAAAGACTTTTGCAGCTTCTTACAAAATTAAGCATAATCTTCCATATGATCCAGCAATTGTGATCTTTGGTATTTACCTAAAGGAACTGAAAATGTACACACAATGTTTATAGCAGCTCTGTTCATAATTGCCAAAACTTGGAAGTAACCAAGATGTCCTTCAGTAGGTGAATATATAAACAAACTGTGTTACATCCAGACAATGGAATATTATTCAGTGCTAAAAATTGATGAGCTATCACAACATGAATAGACATGAAGGAATCATAAATACATATCAAAAAGTGAAAGAAGTCAATCTGAAAATCTAAATCCTGTATGACTCCATCTATTTGACATTCTGGAAAAGGTAAAACTATGGAGACAAAAGATGAGTGGTTGCCAGGCTTAGAGGTGGAGGGATGAATAGACAAAGCATGGATTTTCAGGGTAGTGAAACCAATTTGTATGCTGCTACAAAGGTGAATACATGTCTTTATCCAACTGACAAAAACAACAGAAGGTACCACACCAAGCGGGAAGCCTAAGGTAAACTGTGGACTTTGGGGATAATGATGTTATCAGTGCAGGGCCATTGCTTGTAGTAAGTGTACCATATGCTGGCACAGGATGTTGATGCTGAGGGAGGCTGTGGGGGGTGGGGGGTGGGGAAAGTATACGGGAAATCTCTGTACCTAAAAAAAAAAAGTTGGTAGGACTTCTACCAAGCATATAACATAACAAAAATTAGCTCATAGGGTGTATTATGTGCTCATGATATCCTATTTGTATGTTAAGATGATTAAGAAAACTTTTAATTAATTTCCATTGGAGTATAGTTGCTTTACAACATTGTGTTAGTTTCTGCTGTACAGCAAAGTGAATCAGCTATATGTATACACATAACCCCTCTCTTTCGGATTTCCTTCCCATTTAGGTCACCACAGAGCAGTGAGTTCCCTGTGCTGTACAGTAGGTTCTCATTAGTTATCTATTTTATACATAGTATCAATAGTGCGTATATGTCAATCCCAATCTCCCAATTCATCCCAACCCCCCCGTTCCTCCCATGGAATCCATACATCCATTCCCTATGTCTAAGTCTCTATTTCTGCTTTGCAAATAAATTCATCTGTATCGTTCTTCTAGATTCCACATATAAGCAATATTATACGATATTTGTTTTTCTCTTTCTGACTTACTTCACTCTGTATGACAGTCTCTAGGTCCATCCACGTCTTGGCAAATTGCACTATTTTGTTCCTTTTTATAGCTGAGTGATATTCCATTGTCCAGATATGTACCATATCTTCTTTATCCATTCTTCTGTTGATGGACATTTAGGTTGCTTCCATGTCCTGGCTACTGTAAATAGTGCTGCAATGAACATTGGGATGCATGTATCTTTTTGAATTATGGTTTTCTCCAGGTATATGTTCAGGGGTGGGATTGCTGGGTCATATGGTAGTTCTATTTTTAGTTTTTTAAGGAACCTCCATACTGTTCTCCATAGTGGCTGTATCAGTTTACATTCCCACCAACAGTGTAAGAGGGTTCCCTTTTCTCCACACCCTCTCCAGCATTTATTGTTTGTTAAAGAAATTTTTAAAGAGAGATGTTGCAACAGCTGGATGCACAAATTCTGCTTTTCAACACTGGTAACATGTAACCACTGAAACATGTTTTCACCCTCGTTGGTCTGACACTGGATGTCCTACTGATATACTTTCCATAGAAATATCTGTAATTGGGAAAGTAGCCTACTCCAAAACAGATACACTTGTTCCTGTTCATAGAGTCAACAGCCCATGACATGTTGATTAAAGCCACAAATAAGCTAATATTATCTTAAGTAGATTTTCAGTGTTCTCTATTTGTCAAACACTTCAGTAAGTCTAAGGGTTCTTTTATTTATTGTTGTCTTTCCATTGAATCTGTCTTACTGATTGTCCTGTGGTATCATAACCATGATGAATCTTTTATCATTTCTAGTTTTAGTTTTCTTTTGAGAGTTAGATCTTAAAGACATTTAACAACACACTGACAATAATTAATCTAAATTGTATTACTTTATTTCTGGATTTTATTTCATAGTGTTGGCCCACATTTAATTTGATACCATTCTTATTAGCAACTTAACTGTCTTGGATTTCCCCCAATATTTAGTTATTTAGATTCATTTAGTATTTAATGAAACATTCTCTTCACTTACAGACTCTCATTCCAACTGCCCATCAAATATTTTATTAAAATATGTAATTAAAATGTAAAATCTCACTTGTGAACCATATTTGGGAACAAGTACAAACAACATTCAATAAGCTTTAAGTTCAATTGGTGTTAGTAGCTCAGAGCATGGTGAAAAGAGTCAATGTTTGCTGATGTAAGCATGCTGCTGTGTGTCAATGAAGTGGAGCTTATTGAAGAGATCCTACCACCAATTTTATTCCAATATATTATCTCTTCTGTACTTATTCCTCTGTGGAAGTTACAGTATTGCCACATCAAGAAATTATCTACTCCAGCATTTTGTTAGGCACACTTTGTACACATTTAAAAAATTTCTTCTCTAAGGCAATTTAAAATGTTCATAAGAACAAAAGAAATTGAACATGAAACCTAAATTCTATATTATATAAATTTTATTATTTGCTTCCAGAGATTATTTCTAGAAGAAAAATAAATCTTAAAGGCCTTTAATAAAACTTTACAACATTTTACTTCTTTAAAAAAAGAATACAGAGAAACAAGTGAAAGAAAAGAGTTCTTAAAAGAGAATTCAGTTAAGACCTGATATGTTACTTCTTTCAGAAGGAGAGACAAATTGGAAGAGGGGCTGAAAAAAGAACCGTATAAAGAAATAAAACAGTGACATCCCTTGAGTTTAACTTTGAAAATATAAAATCATACACACACACACACACACACACACAGAATAAGTCAAGTATCAAGTAGAAAGAAAGCATACAATTTCAACAAGTGAACCAAATAGAAAACAAAGGGTAAGACAGTAGGTTTAAATAAAAATACACCAGGAATTTACATTAAATATAAATAAGAATAGATACTCTGATGAAAACACAAATATAAGATGAAAATTAAAAGTTAAAGCCATCTATATGAGGTTCACAGAAAATATAAGCAAAATATAAAAACATAGAAAATTTGAAAAGATTTTATCATGCAATCAATAACCAGTATAAATCTAGAAGAATTATTATAATATTTGCCAGTATAACTTTAAAGAAAGGAACACTACTAAGAATAAAAAGGAATGTCTCATAATGACAATGCATTCAGTCTCCTAGGAGGGTATCATCTTGCATACTTTTGAGTGTAACCAATAATATTACTCCAAAATGTACTAAAATGAACAGCATTAAAGGAAGAGACAGTAGGAGAGTTAATCTTCTCAATGGATGATTAAACAAAAGAAGAAAATCTCAATTTTGATACAGAAGATCTGTATCTGGAAATCAAAGTGATAAGTGACTTACTTGACATATATAGAACATGGTACCTAACAATAACAAAATTTCTTATTGAAATTAAAAATATACCTTAGTCTGAGACATGAAAATAGCTTCAGTAAATTTCAAAGGATTAAAACCATTTAAAGTACATTTTCTGGTCAGTAAAATTAAACTGTAAAATAGTAACTAAACTATAATGGGAAAAAAAATCCAAGAATGGCTAAAAATTAAGAATTTGATTCTTAACAATCTATGGGTCCAAAAAACTCATACAAGAAAATATTTTGAACTGAATAATTATGAAGATGTGACCCAAAAATGCATTACAATTGGAATACTGCTTAGAAGAAATTTGATAGCCTTAAATGCACATATTAGAAAAGAATGAAGGCTAAAAATCAGTGATCTAAGCTACTATCTTAAAAAGCAAGAAAACAAAAAGCAAAGTAAAAAACAGAAGAAACTAACACAGATAAAAACAAGCATAAAATAGAAAGCAAATGTAGAACTGAGAAAATCAACAAAGACAAAAGTTGATTTTTTGAAACTATTAAGCCAATTTGCAAAGTCCTAGCTACTAGACTGATGAAAGAGAAAAAGAACAGACTTAATACTGACAATTAAATAAGGGGAATTACTATAGATCAAGAAGACATTAAATATTATTTAAAAAATAGAAACAATTTTACAGCAATAAATTTGAAAATTTTGATTAAATGTTTTTATAAAATAATCAACTTTAAAAAGAGAGTAATAGATAATCTGAAATATCTAATATCTATTTAAATAGTTTAATCTGTTATTAAAACTCATTTCAAAAATAAAACCCCAGGCCCATATGAGCTGGTTAATTTTCTCCCCAAATACATGGAAATAACATCAATATACCACATTCTCTTTCAAAGAAAAACAAAAAAGAGAATGCTTCAAAACACATGTTATAAAGGAGTAAAACCCTGTAACCTAAAAATGATAAGAACATTACAGGAAAGAAAATTAAAGACGCAACGCAGTCATGAAACGGAATAAAACATTAGCAAATAATATTCATCAATATGAAAAAGTGGAGTTTATTCCAGCATTACAAGTGCTAATATGTGACAATATATAATCAATCTATACAAGATGTCACCATATTGTAAAAAAGATAATCACGTGACTCTCTCTAAAAGTTAAAAAAAGTACTTGACAAAATTAAACACCATCATGATTAAAATTCTTATTGAATTTGGAAGATAAGAGATGATTCTCAATCAGATAGAAATGCTAACAGAAAACTTACTAGAGCAAAAAGAGTAAAATATTTTAAGCTTTCCCCTGAAGTCTGGAATCACATTTGACATTTCATTTGAGGTCCCAGAAAAGCACATGAAAAAAATCATTATTTGAAGACTTAATGACAGCATGGTAAATCCAACAAAATCTATACAGAAAAAAACTATTAGAATTAACAATTCTAAACAGTGAGAATCCTGGATATATGGAAATATAAAATCAATTTAATGTATGTATATTTATAAATATATAAGTATGCTTCATGTGTGTATATATGCATGTAGTTATGTATTTCTATATACTATCAACAAAGACATTAGTAATAAAATGAAAAAAAAATACCATCCACCATAGCATCAAAAATCATCATGTTTTAAAACCACAACACATTTTCCCTGATACTCAAAACTAACTCATATTCTGATGAAAATCCCTGCATTATTACCTGGCCACACAATAGCTGAGACAAATAATCTTACATACATGTAGTGCATAGAAAAATGGAGTTAGTCTCAAGTGACCAAACAACTAGAAACATTTAACCACAATATGAAACATCAGATTCTGTCCTGCTCCTGAGTCAGTGAGTTGTGGTTGATACATGTTCTGAGATGTGAAGAATCACCACACTCATATCCATTAAGAGGAGAGATTCTTCTACTCCTAACCCACATTTATACCAACCTATAAATCCTTTTGCATTAGAAGAGTTTAATCTGAAATGATACCTATATTCTAAGAATTTCATTAAAATCAGTAGATATTATTGACCCATTTTTATTAAAATATATAATTTGCAAATAAAAAACCCACAAATTCTCATGGAATGGTAGATACTGAGTGTTACCCTTTAAAACAGATTCTATTATTTGTACGTGCCATGAAAATAAATATACTTATGTACTTTTCCAGTAAAATAATTGTACCCAGAGATATCAATTGCACATTTAAAGTAAATTTAAATGGCTGAGAAATATAACTCTGAAAAGAGGCATTCTAACCGAAATAGCAAGTGACCTTTAACTGGAGTGGTTCTAGTAAGAACAGCTATACTTGTTTGGAAAAATGAAAGAAATTGCTCCTGTGATTTCTCTGTGGTATTCACCCATTGGTAAAAATGAAATGCTGCTATGTGATTGCTTTTTGGAAATTGGCTGCCAGGTGAATTTAAGTCATGAGAAAGTTAGCTTAAAGGGTTTATGAAGATGACTAAATTTAAAAGTCAACAAAATAAAAGGAACTTGTACATGGACTACAATAGTCTTAAAACATGCTTTGCCCTTTGATGTTTCTTCCCCCCTCCAGCTTTACTAAGGAATAATTGACCAATATAATTGTATATATTTAAGTGTACATTATGATTTGATATACATATACATTGTGAAATGATTACTAAGATCAAAATAATTAACACATCTATTGCTTCACATAGCTTTTTTTTTTTTTTTTTTTTTTTTTGGTGAGAATGTTTAAGATCCACTCTCAGTGAATGTTAAGAATACAATGCCATGTTATTAACTATAGTCACCATGCTATACATTAGATCCTTAGAACTTATTCATCTTATAACTGTAAGTTTATACTGATTGACTTACATCTCCCCATTTCCTCTCCCCGTAAGCCCCATAGAAATTACCATTCTATTCTCTGTATCTATGAAATCAGTTTTTGTTTTTGTTTTTGGAGACCACATAGTATTGTCTTTATCTGGTTTACTTCACTAAGCATAATGCCCTCCAGGTTCATCTATGATGTCACAAATGTCAGGATTTCATTCTTTATCAAGGCTGAATAATATTTAATTGTATGTATATATGTATACATATACACATACATACAAACTGCATCTTCTTGATCCATCCATTCATTGAAGGACACTTAGGATGTTTCCATAACTTGGCTATTGTGAATAATGCTGTAATGAACATTTGGTGTGCAGAGATCTCTTCTAGATACTGATTTTGTTTCCTTCAGATAAATACATAGAAGTGGGATTTGTGGATCATACGGTAGTACTCTTTTTACTTTTCTGAGGACCATCCATACTATTTTCCATTGTGGCTGCATCAACTTACACTTCTACCAACTGTGCACAAGGATATGCTTTTCTCTACATCCTCACCAACAGTTGTTATCTTTTATCTTTTTGATAATAGCCATCCTCACAGGGGTGAGGTGATATCTCATTGTGGTTTTGGTTTGCATTTCCAATTAGTATGCTTCTTAAATAAAGATTCTCAGTTATTATAATATAGAAAACATATAATATAGAAAATTGATTCACTCTATGTTGCTTAAGTTTCTGAGTTACAGATATCCTCACCTTTCTAGATGGTTTTAGCAGAAACAGATGTATTAGTTTAAGTAGTCTTTGAAAAATCCATTGCAGCCAACAATATTCTTCCATACTACAAGACTATTCTATCAGAAAACCACTACTGTCATGCTGTTTCACTTGCCATTTATGATGCTATAGACCAAATAGTGACCCTCCACTGGAAGTGAACTAAAAGAACCAAATAGTTCTAGCAGTATGCCTAGAAGAAATACGCATCTCCCATTGACATCCAGTGTTCCACGTTGCTCACGTCTTCTTTCCAGGTTGTATGTTGGGGCTACTGCTTGGCCTAACCTAGACCATATCTAGAACCCTACCCTAGTGAAAAGGAAGCCTGAGAAATATTGTTTTACTGAAAGACAATGTTGAAGAAGAATAGATACGGAGTAAGCTAATCCATAGAATACACTTTACTTTCACTATTTTGAGCACTCAACATCCATGTACATAGTCACCATATGGAAGACAACAATGACAACAAAACCGCTGGGTTGGCCAAAAAGTTCGTTCGGGTTTTCCTGTAAGATGTTATGGTAAAACCCAAACGAACTTTTTGGCCAACCCAATATATCCTTGTCTAAAGAAACACTATTTTACTTCATAAAAATGAAATCCACTTGCCCTTTCACCTAAAGGTAAGAGATAATGTTTCATTAGTCACTGTATCTTTCTCTGGCTAATGTTCATTCCTCCCTAAATTCAGTTACAATCCTGTGACACTGTAAATAAGGATTAAATTATATATTTAATAACAAGATTCATCCCCTGAATACAGTTACAGAAGAAAGAGAGAAGAGGGAAAGGGAAAATTGATTAACAAATATAAATATGCACGTAACAAATGAAATAACACATTTAAATAGCACCTACATTTCTCCTTTCTGAAATAAGCCCCAAGGCAATAATTAATATTTATAATTTTCTCCTTACCTTAGCCCTCCATTTATCCTTGTCTTCATCCAGCAACTCCAATAGTCAGGACGCTGTACTTGATGGACTGACTCAGACATTCTTGGTACTACAGCTTGAGTCCTCAAGGAGTTTGCTGGCAGAACTCCCTCCTCCTCAGGAGAGGCTGATCTTTTTCTTAAGCCCTTCAACTGACTGGATAAGGTCCACCCACCTTATGGAAGTTAATCTGCTTTACTCAGTTTACTCATTTCAATGTCAGTCTCATCCAAAAAATACTTTCACAGCAATATCTAAACATGTTTGGTCAAATATCTGAATGCAATGGTCTAGCGAAGTTGACACATAAAAGTAACCAACACAAGTCCACTCTTTATTAGCTTGGAACCTGTGCACATTACATTAACCACACCTAATCTCCAAATAAATACAAAAGCAAGTTTATGCTTCCACCGAGCATGATACAACTATCCTGCAAACTGTGAAAATGCTCTACCTTTTCCCCAGAAGAGGATGCAAAGTCCTTAGTTCATTACTTTTATTCTTGATATCCTGTAATAACTTAAATACTGTGTTATAAAATTAATGATACTTAAATACTGTGATATAAAGTTATATTCTATTTTACATGATAGCGGAATAAGAGGAAAGAAAGCAAAGATATATCTATATATGTATATGTATGTGTGTATACACATAAGAAATTTTCATAATAAAATAAGAAAAAATACTCATAACTATTATAGTCATCATTTCTGTAACTTGTTACATGATTGTAGCTGGTATTTATAACTTTTTCCACTACCTATTCTGTATACTCTTCATCCTCAACTGATCATGGTTCTTTACCCAAACCTACATTCTTAAAGGGTCTGGGTCATTAGTAGTCCTGCCTGAATTGGGTTGTTGTAATAGTTATCCATTGACTTTAATCACAGGGCAAGGCAATGCTAAGAGGTACCCTAAGGGATCTCTGTATTCTTGACATCCTCTTCCTTATTTTCATTGTGTAGTAGCAATCCAATTACCTCTTGGGAGTCAGAATTAATTACTTCAACCACTACAGTAATACTCTTTTCTGTCTGTTGATTCAGAGGCATGAGGAGCCCAAAGTGGCTAGGTAGCAATTTTAACTTCCAGTTTAATGGAATCACTGTTGTGCCTCCTGATAGAAGCCTCCTTCACTTTGGAACTAAGACCTCTAGTTCAGTAAATCATAAGACTACAGGAACGGGAAGTGACTTATTTTACGGGTGAGTTACTAGGGGTAAGAGTGAGTACTGCCACTCCAATTTCCACCCCTTGGTTTCTGAACCCATGCATTGTGGCTATACTGATTTAGAGTGTATACGGCCTTCAGGAAGACATTGCCCTGCCCTGGTATTGCCACCTGCTTGGTGGTGTAACTGATTCTTCGAAAGCTATTACACCATTACATTAAATCCAGTTTCTTCAGAATGGTAGGGAACATGGTAAGACCAGTGAATTCCATGAGTTTGGACCCACTGTGATACTATTCATTGTGAAGTGAGTTCCTTGATCAGAAACAATGTTTCATAGAATACCATGACAGAGGATAAAGCATTCTATAAGTCAACAGACAGCAGTTTTGCAGGCAGAAGAAGAAAATACATGTCTAGAGCAAGTGTCTGTTTTAGCAAGAACAAAGTGCTGTCCCTTCTATGATGGAAGTCATTCAATGTAAGCAACCTGCCACCTGGCAGCTGGCTGATAACCCTTGTTAATGGTGCCGTACCAGAGACTCAGTGTCAGTCAGTCTCTACTAGCAGATCGGTACTCAACAGTGGCTGTAGCCAGGCTGGCCTTGGCAAGTGGAAGTCCCATGTTGCTGAGCCCATGTATAACTCCCATCTCTTCCAACATAACCACTTTGTTCATGAGCTATTGGGCAATGACAAGAGTACCTACAGAAAGAGACTGACATCCAAAAAACAGATCATCCTATCCACTCAATTATCAAAATCATTTTTTTCTGGAGTCATTATTTAGTGAGCATTCACATGGGACACAAATATTTCACATCCTTTGCCCATTCAGAGAGCTCTCTCCATATACCTCTTCCCCAGACCTCCTTGTTATCAATTTTCCAAATATGTTTCTTCCAAGTCAAATCATTGTCCATAGCCCATAAATCAGTATATAAGTGTCTGCCTGGCCATTTCTACTTTCACGCAAAATGAACAACCAGGAGTAATCCTTAAAGTTCTGCCCATTGAGAGGATTTCCTTTCAATTGTCTTTTAGGAACATTCCAGAAAGGGGCTATAGTGCTACAGCTGTCCATTTCTGGGTGGTGCCTACATTTCACATAGAAAAATCTGTAAACCAGGCATGACTTTTCTATACTTTTCCATCAACTGATTGTAGGGAACACCCCATGAAGCCATAGGTGCAGATTAGGAGAGAGAACGTAGTGTAGCAGGAGTGAGGATCATTGGCATTTGAGCCACTTCTTAATGTAAATTACTTGTGCCTTTAGCACCTGCTTGAGCTTGATCTCATACATACCCCTTCCATTCGATGATGGGGTGCTGCTGTGTATGCCCAACTTTATGACTTGGTGTGTCAGATAACACCCAATTCTTGATAGGAGCTCAGGTTGGAAAGTAATTTGGTGCCCATGGATAAGGCTTCAGTCTTTACTAAGGCCCAGTAAAAGGTCAAGAGCTGTTTCTCAAAAAGATAGTAGTTATCTACAGAGGATGGCAGAGCTTTGCTCCAAAATCCTAAGGGCCTGTGCTACTATTTACTCATAGGGGCCCACCAAAGGCTCCTAACAGCTTCCCTATCTGCCACTGTCACTTCAAACACCACTGGATTTTGTAGATCTTGTGATGCTTGCACAACCATCTGAACCTGTTGCAGAGCCTTAGTTCTTGGCCCCATTCAAAACTGGCAGATTTTTGGATCACTCAGTAAATAGATCAGAGTAGAACACCCAGATAAGGAAAATGTAGCCTCCAAAATCCAAAGAGGCCCACTAAGTGTTGTGCTTCCCTCTTGGCTGTAGTAGAGGCCAGATGCAATAACTCACGCTTCACCTTAGAAGGGATATCTAAACATGCCCCACATCACTAGGCTCCTCAAATTTTCTTTTTTTTTTTTTTGGCTTGCAGGATCTTAGTTCCCCGACCAGGGATCGAACCCAGGGCCAAGACAGTGAAAGTGCCGAGTCCTAACCACTGGACTGCCAGGGAATTCCTAGATTTGCATTGAGGTATAAGGCCTCTGAATTTTTTTTCAGATTTATTTCCCTTCCTCTGACATACAAATATTTTAATGATAAGTCTAGAGTACTTGCTACTTCTTGCTCAGTAGGTCCAATCAGCATAAATGTTGTCAATATAATGGACAAGCGTGCTATCTTGTGGAAGGGAAAGGCAGTCAAGATCCCTGTGATATAAATTATGACGCAGGGCAGGAGAATTGATACACTCTTGAGGTAGGACAGTGAAGGTGTATTGCTAGCCTTACTATCTGAAAACAAAATGCTTCTGATGAGCCTTACAGACAAATGGAAAAAAAGGCGTGTGGTAGATCAACAGCTACATACCAAGTACCAGGGGATGTGTTAATTTGCTCAAGCAATTAAATCACATCTGTTACAGCAGGTGCATTTAGAATCACCACCTGGTTAAGTTTACAATAATCCACTGCCATGCTCTCAGATCCATCTGTCTTCTTCATGGCCAAATAGGCGAGTTGAATGGGGATGCGGTAACCATCCCTGCATTCTTTGAGTGCTTGATGGTGGCACTGATTTCTGCAATCCTTCCAGGAATTTGGTATTGCTTTTGGCTTACTATTTTTTATAAGTTGAAGCAGTTCTAATGGTTTCCATTTGGGCTTTCCCACCATAATTGTCCTCAATCCACAGCTCAGGGAGCCAATGTGGGGATTCTGCCAGTTGCTACTTATGTCTATGCCAATGATGCATTCCAGAACTGGGGAGATAACTGCAAGATAGGATCAGGAACCTACCAGCACCACTGTGGAATGGTCTTGAGCTAAAACTCCATTGATTACCTGACCTCCATAAGGGCATACTTTGACTGGTGGACCACAGAGATGTTTTGGGTCTCCTGGAATTAGTGCCAGTCAGAACCAATGTCCAGTAATCTCTGAAATTTCTGATGATTTCCTTTTCTCCAATGCACAGTTACACTGGTAAAAGGTCATAGGTCCTTTCAGTGAAGGATGGGAGAAAGAATAATGGTATAAATTTTTGGCAGTGTAGCAGAGTTCTTCAGGGGCACCTGGCTTCCCCCCTTTATTCAAGAAATTTTGGATCTACAAACTTGCTCTAATCTGGGAATTTATTGACAGACCATGACTTTCTTTTTATGGTTCAAGTTAGAACTTTGTTCATTTGATCTAGAACCCTTCCCCTTATATAGTGCAAGTAAGAACTTAGGCTTCCTATCTATTTCACTCCTAGAAACACTGTGATCAACTTGCCAGCACCATAGCTCTCTGCACCTCAGATTATTCAGGTTGCTGTGTTGACTCTATTGTCCATTATGGTAATCACACTTCTTTTAATTCTGGCAATTGAGTGCTGCCACCTGGCTCCTCCCACCCTGGGATCCAATTACTCCATTTCAT
Organism: Balaenoptera acutorostrata; assembly: GCF_949987535.1. Lineage (NCBI taxonomy): Eukaryota > Metazoa > Chordata > Mammalia > Artiodactyla > Balaenopteridae > Balaenoptera > Balaenoptera acutorostrata. Next base: position 83,407,139 of record NC_080068.1, read on the forward strand.
TCATGCTTCTCAATTCAGTGGCAGCAGTTCCTGCTGTAATTTGTCACATACAAGAAGAGCAATCAGAGCTGAAGCTCCGTGACACTGAGGCGCCCTTCACAAATTTATTTTCACTGTCAAGGTAAAAGGTATGTCCTCTAGACTCTCCTAGGGTGGATCTTAAATGATGAATCCATTCTAACATTACAATCTTGCTAAGCCGTTGAATCCCTTCCTCTACAATTACCAAGGGAGGTCTGGCATTTTAATTTATTTAGTATGGGTCATCTTTTGGTGTTTGTTTCAGTCAATTCAGCCTAACAAAACATTACAGATCTTTCTAACACCCTAAGCTGCAACATTAAACCCAGAATCTCTGTTTAATGGGCTTATATTCAACCTGATCCAACTTTAAGTTCCTTCCACCATTATCACATACCCTTAGTATTCATTCCTATAGCTATTCCCTGGCTTTCTGTCTATACACATTGGAAAAATCATGCAGTTATTTTGGAGTGTAGCACCCTTCCTCATGGGTCACACTTTTTATCATACCCTTAGGGGCCTGCTGGGATTTGAGTCTAGTTTTTGGCCTAGAAGAAAAGAAGAGTAGTGGGGGATGGTCCTGAGGAGAACCGGCTGGGTCTTGCAAGGCAAATACCTCAGGGGAGGCCATTCAAGTTTTCTCAGGCAAAGCACAGTTAATACCCTCAGACAGCAGTGGTTTGTCTAATCCTATAGGCGAAGAAGACACATCGGAATTCAAGGCTTCGACGTCCTCAACCTCATCAGGATCTTTTCATGCGTCCCCATTTCAGTTTTAAGGATCCCATTCCTTCCTAATCAATGCATTCACTTTAACATTAGGCACCCTGAAAGGCTGGGAATTCGATTTGATTGTAATTCAGCTGCTTGCAGGAAAAGATTCTGGGTTTGGCTTTCAGCAATCTCACCTATCTGACTATAAGAGATAAGGGACTCTTTCAGGGAAAACATAGAAGATTTCAGGTCACATATGTAGCATTTGAGCTGGGAATTTGAATTCCTAAACTCATCCTTTTCTTTCCCCACTTTGCCTAGTGAAGTTAGGAACAACAAGCCATTCTCATTCTACATGTTTGACAAAAATGTCCAAAGGTAGCATACATATGGTCACCTAGATGCTTACCTCTTATAAAGTATTTGGAGTATCCAATGGTGATATTTTGCATATGTCTATTGCCACGTCACACTATGGACTATCAGTGCTCTTTTTACTACTGAAAATAGTCTTAGTGTCTTTAAATCTAACAGATCAGAGAAACAATTCCAGAATCTCCAGAACCAATTCAGAAAACTCATCCTTAAGATTCTGTTCCTCTGGAACCACTTCTGGTACCAAAATCTGTATTAGACTCAACAGAAACTGGAGAACCAACATGATGAGTGTATATAATAATGATAATAATTATATATAAAATCGTGTGCCTAATAGATAGATACTTAGATCTAAGATAAAGCTTTATTTTAACAAATCGGCTCATGCAGTTGTGGGCTAGCAGGCTGGAGATCCAGGGAAAAGTTGATGTTGCAGCTCAAATCCCAAGACAGACTGCAGGAAAAATTACCTTTTCCTGGGAGTTGTCAGTTTTTTCTCTTAAGGCCTTCAACTGATTGGATGAGACCCACCCACATTGTGGTGGAAAATATGCTTTACTCAAAGTCTACTGATTTAAATGTTAATCTCATCTATAAAATACCTTTGCGGCAACATCTATGTTAGTGTTTATCAAATATCTGGGTACCTTGTCCTAACTAAGTATTGATAGTATTCCACTGAATGGAAATACTACAATTTGGTTATCCTTTCACATGCTTATGGACATTTTAGTTGTTTCTAGCTTTGGATTAGTATGATTAAAGCTGCAATAAACAGTTCTGTGTAAGGCTACTGTGGACATATATCTCATCTCTCTCTAGGAATTGAGTTGTGAGGCACAGGCTATATATAAGTTTAAATTTTTAAGAAACTACCAAATGGTTTCCAAGGTGGTTATATCATTTTAGACCCCCACCAGTAATGTATGAGGGTTCCAGTTGCTCTACAACCTCTGCAATACTTGATATGGTCACCATTTTTTTTTCATTTTAGCCACTCTAGTAATTGTGCAGTCATATCTCATAATGGTTTTAATCTGAATTTCCCTAATGGTTAATGATGCTGAGCATCTTTTCATGAGCTTATTGGCCATAGATCTTATTTTGTAAAGTATTTGTTCAAGGCTTTTACTTTTAAATTAGGCTGTCTTTTTATTATTGAATTTTAGCAGGGTTTTCTGTATGTTTGTTTCTTGAAACCATTCCCTTGATGATATAGTTGAATATTTTCTCCTAATCTATGGCTGACATACTAAGTTTCACAATAATGTCTTCTAGTGAGTCAAAGTTTTAACTTTTGATAAGGTCCAATTTATCAACAATCTTTTCATGGTTAGTGCCTTCTATGGTTTCTCTAACAAATTTATGTGTAACCACAAAGCCATGAAAATATTTTCCTAGTTTTTCCTTCTATAAGATTTATATTTTTAGTTTTTATGATGAGGTCTATGATCGATCTTGAAATAACTTTTTTGTGTGATGTGAGGTGTTAGCCGAGATTCTGTCTTTCCCTGTCATATGGATATCCACTTGTTTCCACACCATTTTTAGAAAAACAAAAATTATTTTCCCATTGAATTGCTTTGGCATTTTGCTGAAAAATCATTTCATCATATATGTGTCAGTTTATTTATGGAACTTCCACTTTGTTCCACTGATTTATTTTGTCTATTCTTACATAAATACAGTATGTCTTCATCTCTCTTGCTTTATATAAAATTTTGAAGTAGTTAAGTACACAAAATTTGCTTTTCTTTTTAAATAATTTAATCTATATTCTTTGAATTTCTTTTTTTTTTTCCCTTCCTGAAATGCAATTTTCCTCTACAATTCTATATAGTAAAGGAATGTTAATAACTACTTACTTTCTTTTCTTTTTGGTTATCTATAAATTATACATGACTCAAGTTAAGAAATATGCATTGCAGTAACTTAGAGCCACTCAACATGGCCCATTCCACAGCATTTCCCTATCTACTGCCACTGTTGTGAATTTTGAGATGACTATTCTTATGCTTTTTCTTTATGGTTTTTTTAAAACCTAGGTATGAATTCATCAAGTACATTAAATTTTCATATTTTAAAATTTTATTTAAATCAAAACACTCTTTTTCATTCTTTTACAACTGTTATTATACTAAACAATTTATTTGTGCAATTTAACCATCATGACTCATCTTTCTGTAGTTTGGTCATTTTCACTGTTGTATAGTATTCTGATGAATAGCTATACTACAATATATCAGCCTAATATAGTATCAACAGGCCTTTTGTTGGATTCCAGTGTTTGTTATTATTAACAATGTTGTTATGAACACATTCTATTATATATGTACAAGAGTTTCTCTGGAGCATATACTTAATATATATCCTATATATCTCTTCTTCTAGGGCAAGGATTTTGACATGCATAATTTTTTATGTTCCTCATTTTCCCTACTGATATATAATAGGTTCAAAATACATAATTTCTGCTGGATGCATAGATGAATTAAATAAAATCAATTACCCTGGTTAAAAAAAAAAGAACTTATAATTCAGAATGTGCAAAATTTCTAAGAATATTCATTATAGCTCTGCTAATAATAGCAAACAATTAGAAACTAAATAAGTATTAAATAAAAGAGTGATTAATTAAATAATATATTAACACATGGATTATTTTATATTAATAGATCAGCCAAATCCTGTCAGACTGCTAGATGTGTAGATGAACCTAGCAAAGACACGGAAAGTGCCAGTGTGCCTAGCCTAGGTATCCAACTCTCAAACTGATGGGGTAAATATATGTTTATTTTGTATGCCACTAAAGATGGATTTTTGTTTGTTATGCAACATTATTATTACAATAATAACTGACGACACATATAACTGACAGAACACTAAGTAATCAAAGATTTTAGAAGTTTCTTTGTATCTATTACAAAGAAAAAAGTGAAAGAACCACTGAAAAAGAAAGTCTAATGGCCAATAAGCTAAAAAGGATGTGTAATATTAGAAATCAGGGAAATTCAAATTTAAATTACAAAGAGATACTATTATATATCTATCAGGTCTGACATCGTGTATTAGCAAGAAAGTTCCAAGCAGTGGGGACTCTCCTTACTGTTGGTGAAAGTGTAAATTGCTATAACTTTGGAAAATAACTATCATTTATTTATTACCTAATGAGGTAAAAATCCATATACCCAATATCTAATCAATTGTACTTCTAACTATAGATCCTTTGAATTTCTATAAAAATTTCAGAATCAGCTTGTAAATTTATGTTTTCAAAAACCTAGAGATTTAGATTGGGGTTGCATTGCATTGATAGATAAATCTGAAGAGAACTGACATTTTCACAGTATTGAATTTCTATCTATACCGTATATATTTCTATTTTTTTAGGTTTTTCTTTTATTTCTCCCAGCAATGTTTCATAGTTTTCACTATGGAAGTCTTACATTTTGTTAAATTTATCCCTCAGTATTTCATGTTTGGGGATGCTATTGTAAAGGGTATTTTTAAATTTTTATATTCAAATGCTACATAATAGTGAATGTATGTGTGTATTGTATGTGGAGGGGGTGTGTACATATGTATGTGAGTGTATGTATATACAAACGCAGTTTAGAGTACCCTTGTTTTTAATCTCAATTGCTCAGAACTGCATAAATATACTCCTTAGTTCATGGTACAGTCTCACAAGCTCATCACTGATCCCTGCATAGCATATATATTCCATGTATATATGTATGTATTTTTAACAATATAATAAGTACCCTCTAATCCACCTCCCAAAACAAGACTTCACTGGCATTAAACTATATCTAATCACATGGTCTCCTGCCTTCAAAACCCTACAGACTGCTTGTTCACAATCAAGGTACCCTTCATTGGAAAGAGGTAAGTAAAGGGATGGAGAAGGTACAGAATTTGGGAGCGGACTGGAGAGGGTGAGGAAGTTCACTTGATTTCTTAAGTTTAGAAACAGTCTGAGTCAACTTTTCATCTACAGTTGGGAGGAAAGTAATTTTCTCAATGTTAAGCTTAGAGTCCTCTAGATACCAATTAAAATATGCTTCCCACTCATTTTGTCTAACTCTGATATTTTTTCTAGTGGTGTATGAAGATAGACTAATTTGGGAATTTTGAGAACTCCCCACCTTGGGCAATGTAAATTTAAATAGTCCCGGGTCAAATGGACCCATTTAGATAAGTAGTTACAGGACAGGGGTCCACAGGTGTTAAATATAAAGCCAGCAGAGGTTCCTCGGTGGGGTGGGGGGGGTGCATCTTCCTTTAAATTCTTCCTGTAACAACTTCTCATTATTCTGAGAACTCACTAAAAGTAGAAAGAAATCCTGAAACCCAAATCTCTTACCAAGCGGTGAAGACAGAAAACCTGGAACCTGAATCACAAGGTGGAAAAACCTTGAACCCGAATCTTGAGATAGAAAAACCTAAAAGAAATCCTCAAATAAGGACCTGAACCTCAACCAAATGGGAGGTTCGGATCCAGGAGCACTCACCTTGCAGCTCTGATGCAACTGAAGAGAAGGCTGGACACAACGGGTTCGTGTAAGTACCATTCATAGAGTCAGAAAAGGTGCTGGACTGCTGAGTAGGGGGTCACTCCAGATCCTGCCAACTACGCCAGCTATGTTCACCAAAATTTCAGAAACGGAGACCTGATTAAAATAAAGAGGTGTTTATTGGGGGACTTGTTAGGACTGCTGCCCCAGAGACACAGATTCAAGAAGCACTTAGATTGTGTTCCCCCAGACTACAAAATGGGGGAATCTATAAAGGCAAAAGCTGCAAGGCCACAGTTTGTTTCATAAGTTGTTTGTCAATAATTATAATTGGAGCTGGTAAGAAGTGAGGGTTCTTGTTAAGCAACAGTTGGTTGGAGTCTGAAATGACTGCATAGTTACAAGGAGGAACCTTGAGACCATAAGGCTGCAGCTTACAGATGTCATCCTGAATATGGCTTGGGGTGTCCTTGGGTTTGGTACAGTTCAAAGAAAGTTCATGTCCTCAGTGGTGCAGGAATATGTCTGATCCCGGATCCTCAGTGGCTACCTGATTCCATTTTTGTATGCTTGAATGTTAACTTTTATGGTCAAAAAAGGAGAGGGGAAGTCTTTAATGATGTGATTACGGATCTTGAAATGGGGAGATTATCCTGGATTATCTAAGCAAGCTGGTAATAAAGGCAATTAATTGTAACCTTAAAAGAGGAAGATAGAGATTTGACATACACACAGGAATAGGTAATATGAAAATGGAGCAGAGAGAGATTTGAAGATTCTGACCTTGGAGACTGGAGTGATGTGAACATAAGCCAAGGAATGCTGACAGCCACCAGACGATGTAGGAAGCAAAGAATGGATTCTCCCCTAGAGCATGCAGAGGGAGTGTGACCCTGTGAACATTTTGATTTTGGTCCTGTGATACTGATTTTGGACTTCTGATCTCCAGAATGATGAGAAAATAAATTTCTGTTGTTTCAGGCCACCAAGTTTGTGATAATTTGTTACAACAGCTATATGAAACTTATATAGCAGAATATAGGGTTATATAGGGTCGGCTGTGTGGCTCTTTTGGATACTCAGGTCAAGGAAGTCCCTGCTGCTCAAACCTAAAGTCTAAGAGCATGGAGACGGGATTGCAGGAGACCATGGTGGTTTGGGAAGACCAGCTATCATGGGAGAACCACCGAGAGATGATACTGGATTAGAGGGGGATTAAAGGTTCGGCAATGAAGCTGCTGACAATCTGAGAGATTCAAGAGACTTTTAGGAGACAAAGCCTACAATTCTTCTTACTACCCTGGATGTGAAAAATGAACAAGAGAGTTAAGAAGGATTCCCAGCTTGAGCAAAGAATGAGGTAATTGTTCCTGCCAACCATGGGAATTGGAGACATCAAGAAGAGGCTCTGTGAATTTTGAGGCCATAAGACCTGAAAATATTTAGTATTTTAAGATGACTTTGAATAATTTGAATAGAGCTGTTGAATAGCCATTTGGATTTATGAGTCTGAAAGCTCACAAGAAATGTCTAAGCTGGAGATGCAAGGTTTGGTCATTAAAACAATAAAATTAAAAGATGGAAGGTTTGGACATTGAAACAAGAAACTGTTGGGAAGTGATGTTGCTCTAAAGCCCTCCTAGCCCTGGTTAACACATTCTCATAATGGAATCAGAACTAGCTGGTAGTGGCATCAACCCCCGCCCCCCTTCAGCACACAGCAATCACCCTGCTCTCCCTCTTAGTGAAAAATGAGGGTTTATTTAAATAGTTGCATAAGGAAGCATTATCTTCTCCTCCAGCTTTATCTGGAGTAGCCCTCTGATGCCCAAACCCCTCTCATGGATGAGGAAATTCCTGAAACACCTCTTCAGGACTGTGCAAGACCACCTCCCACACAAGGCTGATTGTGGGATGAGGTCCTTCTGCACACTTCTCACAGGACAAGTCTTATAAAGCCAAGTTAAGGAAGATAATCATGTTGTTCACAGAATGATCATCATTATGAAACTCCTGTTAGACACTCACAATGCATAAGTCCTTATTAAAATGCAGATTTGGATAGGATCTGTGCCTAGGCTTAATTATATACTATAGTATGATTAATGAAAATATGATTCTTAAACACCATGCAAAAATGATTTTTCATCTAGCCCACATTCTTAGCTCCTGAAAGTCATCCACTCATTCATTAATTTATTCAGCAAGTAGTTACTGAACAAGGTACCAAAAGAAAAAAAGTCACTGTCCAAAACAGTAGAGAATTGACTTGTAGACATGTAACCTCAGTACAAGGCAATATACAACGAGAGGCAGGAGGAGCAGCATGGCAAAAAAAAAACAAAAACAAAAACAAGACGCTATAGACCTCACAAACCAGCCTCTATTTCAGAGGTTCCCAGATTTTGAATTTTATTGACCCTTACCAGTACAACAATAACAAAAACTTAGGGGTTGCCAACTTTCCATTTTTCCAAATAATAAAACTTTAAAAATTACCCTCATAATTTCTATCATTTTATGAGATAACTTTCCTGAACTTTTTTTTTTTTTTCTTTTCCTGTTAGAGAGACAACCTCCCCAGCCTGTGGCAGCCTCAAAAGGGGATATATGAAGTCTTCGGGGAAGGCTGATCTAACCAGGTGTACACAATGGCCCTGGGGAGATTCTTCTCTTGTTCCCACACACTATCAATCAATCATCAGCAAGTCCTGCCAGTTCTACTTTCAAAATATGACCAGGTTCTAAGCATGTCTCCTTACCTCCATTGCTTCCACCCTGTTCCAAGCCACCTTGTTCATCTCTCTCCAGGATGCAGTTGCCTCTGACCTGCCTTCCCTGTCTTTCCCCCTCAGTCTATTCTCAGCACATCACTTAGAGAGATACCTGTTAAAAGTCAGATCATGTGACTTCTCCACTCAAAACCCTCCAATGGCGTCCCATTACACTCATGATACTACCCCAAGCCCTTACCATGATCTACAAGGTCAACAAAATCCATCCCCACTATCTCCTATCACAGTCTCCCTCACTCTGCCCCAGACACACAGCCTCCTTGTTTTTTCACACACACTGAGCACATTCCACTCCAGGGCCTTTATACTTGACGCTTATTGTCTGGATACCGTTATGGCCACGGCTTCGCTCATTCTGGTGCTCAGCTCAAATGTTACACTATCAGAGAGATCTCTTTTGTTTTGTGAATCACCTGTGGTTCCAGAACACTCAGTAAGGATTTGACCTCAACCCTATTACGATCATTCATGCTAGTTGTTGGTGTTCTGACTTCTACTTGGAATCCTGGGAGACTCCCATGCCAGAGCTTCTCAAATTTTAATGCGCACATGAACCAGAAAGACGACTAGTCTGTGCTTCTCACACTGCAACATGCAAATTCACTTGCAGATTCTGACTTAGATTCTGCATCCCAAACACATGTCCAGGAGATGCTGCTGCTGCTGTCCCCCTCCCATATTTTAAGCGGCAGGGTTCTTAGGTGAGGAAACTCTGCCCCTCACCCCAGACATACAGGCCGAAGGCTGGGCCCCCACCTCTCTCTTCCCTACCAGTTTACTAGTTACTCCATGAGTCAGAGGGCGGTCAGCTCTTCCAGCCCCACGGATCTAACGACATGACAGCTGAGTCACCTTGGGGTACCAGCCCGTGGGGTGAACACTTGGCTGGACTGAGACGACTGCTCGTGGAACTTTACAAACCCCGCGGTTCTTTCCCACGCATGCGCACCACGCCCACCACGCCCACCACGCTCACGACCGCGCACCACGCACCGGCCGCGCCGCGTACACACGCACCACGCAGGTTCAAGGTGGCGCCGCGGTGTAACCTGTTGTCAGCCCTTGGCACAGAAAGGGGCCTGTATAAGTTGAGAAAGCAGAGAAAACCGTGAGAGGAAATGAGGTATGTGTTCTGAGATCTGAAGGATGGGAGGGTTGGGGCAGGTGGAGAATGTAGGTGGTGTCTCTGACTGGGGAACAGGAAGTAAAAAGGAGCAGCTCACATTCAGGGACAGTAGGGTGGCAGAGTAGTGGGGGAACACTGTGATCTGAATGATCAAACCCCAACCTGGGTACATTTAAACTGTCTGTTAAAAAGTTACAAAATAATAAGTACTTTGTTTCAATAAAATACCAATTTTAGGGAAGCATATATTGTTAAAAAAAAAAAAAGAAAGAGAAGGAAGGAAAGGGGAGAAAAAGCTCCTTCCTGTTCGCTGGAGGAAGGAAGAGTTCCCCCAAGTTCCCTTGGAGAGGGAACTGCCCTTCAAGAACTTTTAAAGGAATCTTCTAAGTTGTTTCACACCTGGTTATTTCAACAAAATATACTGGATCTTTTTATGGGCCGATAGTTTAAATTCAATTATATAACATTCTCAAAATGTCAAAATTACAGATGATAGAGGTGGAAAGCCCATTAGTGCTTCCACATTAGGGGTACGGAGGTGGATGTGACTACAGAGGTAGCATAAGGGAGAACTTTTTTTTTTAAATGGAATAGTTTTGTATTTTGGATGCCCTTAATTGTATGTAATGAATGTCATAGAACTATACACACATATTGTGCCAGCATCAAATTCCTGGTTATAATTATGTAATATGTCACCATTGGGAGAACTGGGTAAAGAGTACATTGGCCCTCTCTGTACTGTCTTTGCATCTTTCTGTAATCTTCAATTATTTTATAATAAAGTAAGTCTAAAAAGTTATAAATCTGGAACTGAGGAAATCACTATAGAACAGTTTCCCAGGCCTACTGAGCTCTTTATGAATCATTTATCAAGATAAGCCCCTTCTGGCTTGTGGACAATGGTAGAATTCTCTGTTCCCAGGGACATAAGTGTCAGCTCAGAGAACATTTCCAAAATTCTTCCAAAATGTGCTTTCCCCAGTGAACATTTTCTCTGATAAATGACTGCAAGTCCATCGGGGAAGACTGGAAGGAAGATGTACTTATGGAGTTCTCTCAGGATTCTTTCAAAATAAAACCCAGCCTCAGCTTCTTTGAAGAAATTCTGTATCTATGAATTGACTCAGGGCTGGGAATTACATCAGGGCCATTGAAGGAAATTCATATTAGTCTCCAGAATTAGAGGGCTCCCTCCTCCCGCCTTTCCCCAACTCCAGTTAAGTTAATCAAAGAAGATCTTGGTGAGACTTTAGTCCTAGGCCTCATACCACTGGTTGGCCAAAGATTCATGAAGTTGATGTTCTGATTACAAATGCAGGTAGTTGGCTGTTAAAGAAACCAAGACAGCATTGCTTTAGCAATTTTGTGTTACTGCTTTGTTCCTGCCACTCCAGGAATCCATCAGTCGATTCCAGATAGAGAATCTACTTCAGTGGTAGCATTTCTTCTATAACAAATAGAACCGTTTTAAGGAACTGCAAGGCTGATATTCTACTCATCAATGTATTTCTCAGTGCTTTGGAAAATACAGTGTTCTCTGAATTCTCTCAGGGACATAGGTAGGAGGTGAATGTTGTATCACATATAATTCATTAACTCCAACATTTCAATTCTCTAAGTGTTTGGATATCTTCCTCTGTATTTTATCATGGAATCAACTTCAAATAAAATAAACCACTAATAACTTCCAGATTAAGCCAAGAAATGAATCAGCAGTTACAACCACTCCTAGCTTTTCAAACTAGTAGGTTGATTCAGAAATTTCTGGCAAGTGTTCCACATTAATAAATTTGGCCTAATATACTATTATTTTCTTCTCCATCTAACAATCTAAAAATCTCCACACATAACTCCTAGGTTCCTGGCCTGAATGTATGAGCCAAATCTTGCAATTATGTTGGTGTATAAACCATTTTATATAAGTTTTGGCTTTGCAGTTTCTCTCTTGTAACATCTTGAGTGTTATGTATATTGTAGATCTGGTGGCAATAAAAGAAGATAAGAAAGGAGTATGAGGGGAATTTGCATTCTCATCAATGCTATTTCCTCATGTGGATTCGTTATATTTGTTTGAAAAAAGGCTAGAAAGCCTTATCATATTTTGCCAGAGGTTTTTGGAGAGGTTTTAGAATCATGTTCCTGTCACTTGAATCCTATCAAATGATCTGTTTCCAAATTTCACTTAATAGGTGTCCTAATTTTTAACATATTTGAAAAGGCTATATGTTCAACCTACACTTATTATGGATTGAATTGTGTAACTCAAAAAATATATGTTGAAGCCCTAACTCTCTGTACCTCAGAATATTCCCTTATTTGGAAATAGGTATACTTTACAGAGAGAATAAAGTTAAAATGAGCTTATTAGGGTGGGCCCTAATTTAATGTGACGGGGTCCTTATAAAAAGGGGGAAATTTGGACACAGAGACAGGCATGCAACAGAGGGAAGGCATTGTGAAGACACACAGGGAGAATTCAGTCATGTGACTGGAATGATGCATCTACAAGCCAAGGAACGCCAAGGATTGCTATCAGATAATAGAAACCAGAAGAGGCAAGGAAGGATTCTGCTCCAGAGCTGTCAGAGAGAACATGACTCTCCTGACACCTTAATTTTGTACTTCTAGCCTCCAGAACTGGGATACAGTAAACTTCAGTTGTCTTAAGCTACCATTTTTTAGGACTTTGTTAGGGCAACCCTAGGAAACTAATGCAGTGCCATAATTCACCAAACTGAAGGGTTAGATTTTATTTTTGAATTTATACCTATGTGAACCTTGCCGTTAACAAGATAAATGGTTACTTTATTGAAAAAGAAAATCCTGGTGTTCTCACCAGGCTTTGAGGTGAGAATTTAAATCTAGAGCTGGTCACCATCTTTGTAGCATAGTAGAAACTGCCAGCCCTCCCTCCCTCCCTCAACCCTACTGACCTGTGTGAACATTGTCATGATCATCTGTACTAATACCACTGCATCTCTTAAAGCTTAGCTCTCAATAGGCAATTCATTTCGGGCAACCTTAGGTAATATTTAAACTAAGTATTTTGCCACTGCGTGCCGTGGATTATTAGTGTCTTGCCTTTTTGTGTTAATTGACTCCTCACTGACTTAATCTCAACCTTGTGAAATCACTAATCCTAGATATCCTTGAGAGTGTCTCTTTTTGCAAGCACCTTTGTAATCAATTACTGTATTGCTCATAATTCTTTAGTTTCTGGCAATAATACACGTGCTACTTTATGAAGAAAGGGTCATATTAAATAATTTTCAGAATCTCCCAAATAGGCAACGTTTAAGTACTGCATAGCTCGGAATGTGTATATATATATATTTGTTTTTCTAGTTATAAATAACAACGAGATACACTATAATACTCTTCTAAAAATTCTTCTGGAAATTCCATTGATGCACCACCACATTACTCAATATCTGAGATTCTAGGGAGGCTAGGAAAGATAACAGAAAAGGTTGCCTAGTGTAGTGGTTTAGAGCATGGACTCTGGAGCAGGACTAGCTAAATTCAAATCTTGCTTTCACCATTCATTAACCGTGTGACCTTGGCCTTGTTAGGAAATCAGCTGTGCTTCGGTTCCCTCCACCTACAAAAAAGTAATAGTGCCTATCCTCTAACGTTGTCATGAAGATTAAATGAATGAATATTAAAAACATCTGATACTCATCAAGCATTAGCTAAAAGCTTGTGAAATAGGAGATGAATAAGTAAATAGGGATTGAACACTGTAATGTCTGCCTGATTTGTTCCAGATAAAACTACTCCAACCATGCTAGAAAGATAAATCAATTTATTGTGAACATTTTAAATTTTCTGCTTTCCAGTCTCATGTGTGTGTTCCATCTTCTACACATCTAGAATCCTGGCAGCAAGTAAGTTTCAGAAATATGGTTTTTAGATTTGGAGTATCCATATTGAAAATGCACAAGTCATTTCATACTGTGCATGGTACCCAGCCACAGCCTCTTCCCACCCAGACATCACTGTGTTTGGATAACAGAGAGCATGTGATACGAAACCCCATAACTGCCTAAATCTCTTGGAGAAGAATTTCTAAAACATACTACATAATAAAAATATTACAAGATCAGAATTTAGGAAAATTCACTCAAACATCTTTGTAAATCAGAAACTCATTCCCAGCTGTGTAAGTGGCATCCCCAAGATCAAATTCCAACTCTCTGCTAAATGCAGCAAGCAGCAGCTCCAGGAACTTGTTTATAGTGACACCCCTCAGCACATAAATTTCCTTGGCCATATTGCTGTTTCACAAAGACCATGTTTGGGGAAAGGTAAATTTTGAAAACATTGTTTTTTTACATAAAGTTCAGTCTGGCTAGCCTATGGTGAGCTCGTACTGTTGGTACAGAATGATTATTGATCTAGCTAAAACTTTTTGCTCTGGTTTCTCATGCTTTCTGCCATGTGTGATAATACACACAAAAGTTGTCTGAATGTTTCCAGTGCTGAGTTTTTCAATTATTGCTGTCTTTATCTTGTGGCCTGTGACCAGGAACAGTCAACCTGGTCTTAGCACACCTTCAATCCAGTGATACTTTCTCCAAAGCCATGCTAATGTTTTTTGGATTCATTCATTCATTTTTATAGTAACAGAGCATGAGTAGAAGGCTGTTCCATTAGCATTGAAATTATTCAGTTACAGCTTTCATAATTTCATTACTGAAGCAAAGTTTTCATTGTAAATTTTGGCTACTTCATGATGAAAAAGAATTTTTACCTTGTATTTTCATTTACTTTGCATCATAACACATTTCTGCAGCCAACCTTTTGCATAGTCACACTCACTTCATGCTGCATATGAGCTTGTTTCATATCCAGAATAACTGGTGGTCTTAGATATATGTTCACTTCCTTGTCAAAAATTGTCTAAGTTTGTCAAATTATTTCTTCATTTGTCAAATCCTTTCAGTTATGACATTGTCACGGTTTTCAGTTTTCAAGCTGTGGACTGGTCTTTTGTTTTTAATTGTTTCTAGATCATTACTGTCTCTAATAAAACACCAACAACTTATGATTATGCTTTTTAAATTAAATATGGTAGTAGTTTCTGACCCCATATTTTCAGTAAATTGCCTCAATTCAATAACATATTCAAACTTCTGTAATAATTTATTTTTCTGCTCTACTATTAAAAAGATGCTTCCTTTTCTCTTTGCTCTGCTTTTTTGCTCATTTTTACATGTTCACACAGTATTGTCACTGACATGCACACACAATGCAGTATTACTGAACAGCAGAGTTATATGTAATTGACTGGTGGGAATACTGAGATAAATTGATAGGCTCACATGGATTTAAGTCAGGTGTAGCTGCCTAATAACCATGGACAACAACCTCCAATGGTTTTAGTGGGTTTTTTTAGTGGATGCAGGAGATGCACATATAACCTTATGGACCTATATTAATAAGTGAAATAGGCTGGTTTAATCATCAGATTCAGAGATATCAAAAATTATTTTTCTGATACTTGTAAGTTAAAATTATAATTAAAGTTATGCTTTAATCCATGTTCTGAAAACATTAAAATAAAAATTATTTTATTTCTTATTACACTTTTATTTGGAAACTGGCCTCTGAGAGCTTTTGCCTTTCATCAAAATGTCAATTACTGTTGTTTGTTTTATATTGCAGTATCCAGTACAGAAATTACTTTTGAACTCTGGGAGTGATATTTAAAATTATTCAATTAGAAAACAGAAATCAGCTAATGAAAATTATAGTTACTCCTAAACACTGATAGAACCTTTGAATTATTATTTTTTTAATTTTGTAAGGTAGCTACTTCAGAGGTGGTCATTGAATTCTGATATGTCAAAAACATCATTTTAGTTTCAAGTCCCAAAAAACAGTCCAGGTAAATAATTCCCATTTGTAAACTTTTTTTCCTTCCTCAACAATGTAAATTGAGAAAGCTGATCTGGACACTGGTTAATTCATTTTTCTAAAATGTGACATAAAAAAAAAATTCTGGACTTTAATATTCCATCCTGCAATTTTACAGTGTGGTAGGGAGTATGATATCTCTGAAAATTAATTTTAGCATAGGGAAATTAATCTGATTTTCCTTGACAAATTAATAGTTTAGAGATAGGATATTGCCAAGAGTGAGACATTAAATTATATATTCAATTTAATAAACTACTCCACCTTTGCTGATACCCACTTGCCATCTTTTCCTATGACTTTTCTCTTGCCTCTCCCTATTCTCTTGCAGCCACACTAGGTGATGTGTTGTGTTCAGACACAACATTTCTCCCAACGTAGTGCATTTATGTTATTGTCTCATTTTCGAAATCTGGACAGATCTTTCCTCAGATATTTATATGGGTTACCCTCATTTTTTTTAGTTTATCCATTAAAACGTCAACTAATCAGAAATTTTTCCTGGTCACCACAGACAAGACACTCAAATCACACTTATTCATTATCAGTTTTGATAACTTGTTTGTTCATTAACCTGTCTCAGTCTCACCCTCCTCACAACACTTAGAATGTAGATGCATGAGATCAGTAAATGACAATTTACTATTTATTACTATATTCTATGTCTTCTGATACTTGAAAATTAAATAAGTTCTGTAGACATTTTTGAACACATCTTTGTTTTTATATTTATGTTCTCAAAGCCAGTAGGGAGATATGAAGATAATATAAGTGAAAGATTAGTACAATGAACTAATTTCTATGTAACTGAAAATAAAAATGTATGTAATACATGCTACGTGGCAGACACTATTATAAATTCTTTAGAAATTCTAATTTATTTACTCTTCATTTTGAGGAAAAGAAAAATGGCCCCTAACTTTCAGCAACGGCCTAGCAACAGCTAAGTCTCAGTGTTATTAGCTGGGATGTCAATACATGAACTGTGGATAATAGTTTTGGGAATGGAACAGTCCATAGTATCTCACTAGAGCCTGTAAAGTTTTTAAAAAGTTTTAACTTTGTAGCTTTGTTAACTTTATTAATTGCATGCTAATGTTTCTTTTTCATGGGTTAAACTCATTAATTTGATATATCAAGCATATGTAAGTCTCCTGTTATATTTGACAAATAATACTACACAACTATAAAATCTCACTATTAAAAATAACAGTATCTTTCACCATTCCTTTATATTTTATTTTAAACTAAATTATTTATACAATTGCAATTATGAGGAGTACTATCCAGAAGAAGGAAGACTACATGTTATTTATAAACTGGATTTCATCTGGTTATAGCTGAAAGTGAGACGTTGCTCTATATTTAAAACGTGTTCTTCTCTACATAAATATCTGACCAAAATATGTTATAACTATTCATTAGATGAACGTGGTTGTCAATGTGTATATAAGGCAGTAGCTGAAGTGAATAGTTATTACAATCAAAGGCTTTAATAATTCCTTTGGTAGAAACATGGGGATATAACTCCCTTGGTAGAATTCCTTGCAGTTTTTATTAAGACTAAGAGAAATTTTTCATATGGTTAAAGACAAGAGTATACCCCAGAGAGTTAAATAGTGAAAAAGATTAAAAATTCTTACAAAATAGCGAAGTAGTTTAGTTGATCTATAAACACTGAAATAAAAGGGTAAGATATAAAGGCTTCACAATCTGTAAAGCTGTATAAATACAAACAAATATCCTGTTATATAACTTCTTGGACAACAGTAAACTTTAAATTAATATGCAGGTTTTTTTAAACCCCGTTAAAATAGACTATTCATGTAGGAAATTTAACATTATTCCAGTTTAACAGTTTTGCCCTAAATACCAAGGTAGCTTCACAAGTATAAATTCTATTTCATCCTAATGAGGTTTAGGATCAAATATCACTTCATAATAAAATTTCATGTTTTTATTCACAAATGCATTTGGTAACTTTTATAGGGAAGAAAAAGATTTAGTTGCTCTTCCCAAATGCTTTCAAAGTGACTTTGAGTAACAAGAGCTGTTAAATATTTCTATATTAAAACTTTTTTTCAGAGATTTGAGATTTCCATAAATAAATCCAGAAACAAATCCAAAGCAAAGTCATTATTCTCATATGTGAATAAGTTATTTAAATCAGTAGAATTATCACTTATTATATTCATATAAAATGGCAATCACAATTATATGCTTTTATTATTAATAAAAATTATCCATTAGACAAAAAATACCTTTCAAACCTTTAATAAAGCTTCAAAACTTAAAAAAATTCATGAAAGTTGTATCGATGTGTGTCAAGTTCACTAATAGTCAATATTATTTCTCTGATGTTAAAATGGCATTTTATCAATTTTGATACAGTAAAGTAAAATAGAGATTTCTTTTGATATTCCAGAATAGAACAAAATGGCTTTGAAGTCTATTTTTGGGGAGCCCTGTAGCAATGATAAAGAATTGATGAACTGATGGTAGCAAACTTAGATTTTATGTCAATCTAAAAATTTATATAAAAAAATAGTGTAACGTGACTGAAAGTTTTACTATCAGGTATGTTAATTGTGTATTCCTAAAATTTATTTTGAAATATTTGAAGCATTTCCCCACAATAATAATGTCAAAAAACTTTTAAAAAGAAAATGTTATATTTTACAGTTATGCCATGTAGCAAAACTTAATATTCACACACATAAATAAAAGTTGTAATTTTATAAACATATGTATTTTTATTTATGCAAGGTTGTGTATCTTCCTTAATCCAAGAAGAGATATTTTAGTGCCTTTATCTGATATTAATACTTAGTAAAATGTGTAGCATGGAAGAAGTGCAGGTTAGTCATTTAGAACAGTTGTGAAAATAAAGTCATGAAAGAAACCTTGTTTTTGAAAATATGTTAGTTTTCTATCATACTCTTATTTCCAAGATACATTTTTATTTGGAAAAAAATGTCATGGCAGCTTATCAGGAATCTCAGAGATAATGAAGATTCTCTTTAGTTCACACTGTTTAATACCAGAATGATCCTTTTTTGTCCAGTCTGTCCCACCCTTAGAGTGGTAGGTGAGCAAGAATACTTGGACTTTCCCCATATCAGGCCCACCCTTCCATGCAGACCTGCCTTTGCTTTTGATGTTTACACTTACCTTATAGACCAACTACAATTGGTTAGGTTAATAAGCAAAAGAACTCTCCCTACCTCACTGTTGCCAGTCACTTTGCATTTTTTTTCTTTTGTTTTTAAAGTTTCTTTGGAAGTACTTTGTGCATGTGTGTGTGTATCGGCGGGGGCTGTTATCTGGTTTAACAGTAATTGGAAATCTGGGTTATGAGAGCCTTAGTTTGTATCTGATCAAGTTATTTGGTATTAAAAAAAAATGAGATATGGATATTTCCAGAGGTGACTTACTTGTTTCCAAAGTTTTTCAACAAGGTCTGGTAAAGTTTCACCCTAACCTAGATGTTAGCAAGATGACTGGTGAAAATCCTTTAAAAAAAAAAAAGTTGTCTATTCTTGATTTTCTGTCTCTTCTTATCATTATTCTGTTTGCTATGCACTTTACTAAGAAATAGTTATCCTTGATGTCCCTTTAGGTGACAGTTATCTTTAAGAAAGTTTATCAAATCTTCCAAGTTCTTTTTTGTTTTCCTTATCTTTGCCTTATTTGTCCTGATTATATGAGTATCATTATGCATTAATATTTTTCTGGTTATTGATTTGTAGCTTTGTCTCTGAACCTTTATTTGAAAATATGTTCTTATGAATCTCTATATTCACCATCCTAATTCATGGTAGTTTTGAAAAAATTGTCCATTGAATAATCTATTGAGTGAATGGATAAGTAAATAAATGAACATAGGACTCTTTGGACCATTATCTTAAGCATTTAGTGTTTAGTTTTGGGCAGTCTTATTTCCCAGGCTCTTCTTATCTCAGGTTTGTCCATTTTATTTTTGTCCTGTTATATTCCAACGCACTGCAGTATTTCTGGCCAACCTTAGATTATCTTGTTTCCTATATATCTAGTTTCTGTATTTATAAAGTCATTGTTAATATTAATTTATTAACTTTATCAGGATTATAAAATCTTTGAAGATAGTGATAATTTATATCAATATTTTTGAATCCTTGCCAATGCCTTTTACCAAAGTAGAGACCCAATCAGTTCTACCATTGATTCTGTTGAAGTCATAAGAACATCTTGTACTTGTCTCTCTTCATCTGGTATGAATAATCCAAATTCATCTTTTAAATTTTCTTTAATATTTTATAATTGCATATATGATGCCTCACTATTTAATCCTCAGTGGCTTTCCCTAGTTTTCAAAATGAATTTCTAACTTGTAAACTACAGAAATAAGTCTCCTCAGGTTCAGCTCCTTACCTCTACCTTCAGTATCATCACTCACCTCCTTTCAATTCCATGTTTGTTTGTTTCTTCTACTCCAGTCATACTGTAAGGTATATTGTTACTAAAAGGGAATATGTTGTATAACATCTAAGCCTTTGCATATTTCGTTTTCATCTCATGTAATTTAACTCATAAACAGCCTCAAGTCTCAGCTTAAATTTAACCTCTAGGAACCTTGTTTGGCTCTCAAGATAGCATTATAGGAATTTTGGTTTACTTTTCTATCTCTCAAACTTGGTTGGAAACTCCTTGAAAATTTTCACTACCATTTCTTATCTACTAGTCTAACACTAGCAATCACTATAGTGCTTCACATTTTAGATACTGCTAAATGAGGGAATTAATAAATTCAACTGGACCAGTATGAAACAGTTGCCCCTGATCATGCAATCCACAGATTATGTAAACTTTTCAGTTCTTGCATACAAATTAGGAAGGATGAAATAAAACTATCTTTGTTCAAAGATGACATGATTGTCTGTGTATAAAATCCCGAAGAACTAACAACAGCAAAAGCCCTAGAACTAATAAGCAATTATAGCAAGGTTTCGGGATGATTCTAATATACAAACGTCAATTGCTTTTTTATATGCCAGCAAAGAATAATTCAGATTTTATAGTGAAACAAAACACCATTTACATTAGCACTAAAAAAAGAGAAATACTTAGGTATAAATCTAACAAAATATACACACAGTATTTTGTAGTGAAAAACTACAAAACTGATGAAAGAAATTAGAGTAGACCTATATAATAGAAAGATAGTGAATGTTCATGGATAGGACCCAATATTATTAATATGTTAGCTCTCCAGATCTCTGCAGTTTGATCTAGAGATTCAATGCAATCCCAAGCAAAACCTAAGTTACTTTGTAAACATCGAAAAACTAATTCTAAAATTTATATGGAAATGTAAAAGACCCAGATTTGTCAACATAATAAATTAAAATTAAATCTTCTGCTCTGAGAAAGACAGTGTTCACAGAATGAAATGATAAGCCACAGACTGGGACAAAATATTTACAAAACACATATCTAATAAAGGACTTGTATCAGGAATACACAAAGAACTCTTAAAACTCAACTGAAAGAAAACATATAATGTAATTAAGAAGTGGGGAAGAGATCAAAGCAGACACCTCACCAAAGAAGATATACAGATAGCAAAAAAGCATATGGAAAGATGCTCAATATTGTATTTCATTAGGAATTGCAAATTAAAACAACAATAGGATACGACTGTGCCCCTATTAAGCTAAAACGCAAAACACTAAGAACACCAAATGCTGGTGAGGGTGGAGCAATAAGAACTCATTCATTGCTGGTGGAAAGATAGAATTACATATCCACTCTGGAAGACAGTTTGGCAGTTTCTTACAAAGCTGAACATAGCCTTGCCTATAATCCAGCAGTTGCAGTCCTAGGCACTTGCTGAAATGAGTTGAAAACTTACGTACACGTGAGAACCTGCACACAAATGTTTATATTATAGTTTATTCATAATCTCCAAAACGTGGAAACAACCAAGATATCCTTCAATAGGTGAATGGAAAAACAAACCGTGGTACATCCGTACACTGAAATATTATTCAGCGCTAAAAGAAATGATCTCTCAAGCTGTGAAAAGACACAGAGGAACTTTAAATGCAGATTGCTAAATGAGAGAAGTCAGTCTGTAAAGGCTGCATACTGTATGATTTCAACTACAGGACATTCTAGAAAAGGCATTACTAGAAAGTTAATAAAAAGATCAGTGGTTGCCAGGGGTTGGGAGGAAGAAGGGAGGAAAGAATAGGTTGAGCACAGGGAAATTTGAAGGCAGTAAAATTATTCTGTATCATCCTGTAGTTGTGGATATATGACAGTATGCATTTGACAAAACCCATAGTGGATTCTAAAATAAACTATAGGTTTTTAACAATGTATCAATATTGGTTCATCAATTGTAACAAAAGTACACATCAGTGCAAAAGACTAATATTAGAGGATTTTGATGGGGCAAGGAGAAGGGAATATGTTAGAACTCTCTGTACTTTCTGCTCAGTTTTTCTGTAAATCTTTAGCCACTCTGAAAAGAAAGTCTATTAATTAAAAAAAATAAAATACACAGTGCCTATACAAATGATCATGATACAAAAAGAACTGTGTTTATTCATTTAAACTCAACTACAATGTTTCTATTTAAATAAACCTATTGGTTGGTAACAGGGTAATAACTAGATTTCTATAGAATGTCTGCATTGTCAGTAATCTATTTTGGGAATATTACTTGACAAAAGTTAAAATTAAATATGTGCTAATTTTCATAAGAAACATTTTTTAAATCAGTGAGTTGAGGTTATAGTTC
Organism: Balaenoptera acutorostrata; assembly: GCF_949987535.1. NCBI lineage: Eukaryota > Metazoa > Chordata > Mammalia > Artiodactyla > Balaenopteridae > Balaenoptera > Balaenoptera acutorostrata. The sequence goes on from NC_080068.1 coordinate 83,429,399, forward strand.
AACTGAAGAACAAATGAATCATTACTGCATCACAATACCATTGACAATAATGTACAGTTTTTATAAAATATTTTCACAAATATATTCTCACTGAATCCTGACAGTAATCCATTTGAAGTTGATTCTGTTTTATCTGAAGTTGGTGCTGTTTTCTGTATTTGAAAAATGGATCAACTTTCATTCTGAAGGATTCTTGGACAAATGGTGGTACACCCCAATCATGATTGTGATCTGCATTTCCTAAGCCCAGGACAAATGAACCTGCCTTCTCACACTGCTTCCATCTTCATTAATAGGAAGTTCAAGAGCAGAGCTAGTGTCTTCAGTGAACTTGGGAAAGGAGAGGAGTACATAATACTGTTGTTTGAACAGCTTATTACACAAGTGAATTGTAGTGCTTGCTAACTAATGTGTACTTAGCAATATGTGCCATTTGTTTTGAAAGTCTCAGAATACCTCATAGAATCTTTCAACTTTCTGCAAGCTCCTTATACATAAATATGTATCAGTTTTTTTTAAAATGGCTTCAAAACAGCATGCGCTTCTGTATTATTGCCTCTGGAAGTATTTACAGTCTAAAACACAACTGGTTTAATTACATGCTGACTGCTGAAACCATTACATGCACAAGTATCATCCTAAATATTTAAACAATTTCTTTCCAAATTTTAAATAAGCAAACAAAAAGGAAAACAGGGAGATTCATTGAAATCTCAAGATTAAAAAATGTTCTGAGTGTAGGGTTGCCAGATAAAATACAGGGCACCAGCTAAATTCGAATTTAAGATAAATAATGGATTTTTTTTTAGTGTAAGTATTAAGTATTTAGTATAAGTATTATGGAGATATTTATACTAAAACATTATCCATTCTGTATCTGATTTTCAAATTTAACTGTGTGTTGTCTATTTTTATTTCCTAAATATAGCAACCCTATCTCAGAGAAAAATCCTCTTTATATCTATGAATTTTTTACTAAGTCCTGCTGTTAAAAATCAGTGACTAAAAAGATTAAACAAGAATGTGTGGAAAGTGTCAGGAGTTACGAATGAGACTGAGAGCCTTTAAGGAATTGGCTCACACAATTAAGGAAGCTAACAGTGCAAAATCTACAGGGCAAGCCAGCCGGCTGGAAATTCATGTAGGAGATAATGTTGTGGTCTTGTTCGGACAGGCCAAAGGGCTAAAAGCTCAGGCAGGGTTTCAGTGTTGCAACCTTGATGCTGAATTTCTCCTTCTTCAGGAAACTTCAGTCTTTTGCTCTTAAGGCCTTGCTCGAAATGATTGAATGAGGCCCATTCACATTATGGGGCATAATTTGCTTTACTTAAAGTTACAGATTGTAAATGTTAACACATCTTAAAAATACCTTCACAGCAACATCTAGACGAGCGTTTGACTGAGCAACTGGGCACCAAAGCTTAAAATTAAGAAAATTAATCAACACACTAATCTAGGCACTACTGTAATGGATTTTGAAGATGCAATTAAGATCCTAAATCAGCTGATCCTAAGGGTGAATATTGGGGTAAGCCTGACATAATTACATGAGGCCGTTAAATCTGGGTTAAGTGGTCAAAAAAGGAAGTAAGATATGTTTAAATCATGAATGGCAACTGAGCCATGAGAAATTTTCCATTGCTGGCTTTGAAGAAGAATGAGGCCCATGGCAAGAGGGCAGGTGGCCTGACCCCTAGGAACCAAATGCTCCAGCTGACAGCAAGAAAATGGAGACCTCAGTTCTACAACCATAAGGCAATGAATTCTGTCAACAATCTGAATGAGCTCTCAAGCAGAATATTCCTCCAAGCCTCCAGATGAGAACAACCTGTCTGACGCTTCAGTGTTGCCACATAAAAACCCTATCTTGTGATAACCTGAGCAAAGAACCCAGTCATGCCTTGCTGGACTCTGACCTAGGGAATTATAAGCTGATAAATAGGTGTTACTTTAAGCTACTGTCTGTGGTAATTTGTTAGGCAGCAGCAAACTGATACACACTATTTATATTTTATTATAAATAGATTGTCTTGAATCCTCTATATATATGGAAATTGAATATGTTAAATATATAATATACATTATGCAGTGTAAATATGTTTACACATATGTGTGTATATATATCCCTATTTTTTTGAAAATTTAACATACACATTTTTCTTTAACTTGTCTTAATTATCTTCCTAATATAAGCTGGATATATTGCCTTCTTAGCTCAGGGAACTCTATGCATTGTATGGTGGTTAACAGTGTAGCACGTTGAGCCAGGCTGCCTGATTCAAATCCCAGCTCTGACACTTCCATGTTGTGCAACTTTAGGCAAGTTAGTTTTTCTAGTGTCACTTTTCTCTTCTGAAACGTAGGGACAATAAGGCTGCTGTGAGAATTCAGCAAGACAAGACCTGTGAAAACACCTGGAACAACTCATAGCACATAGCTCTCCAAAATGTTAGCAAGTAGTGCTATTCCTCTTAAGTTTTTAAATTGTACAAATAATATACAAATGCATTCTCTTGTAATAAGAAAAGGAATACTGACACATATAAGTATAAAGTGTGAAAGTACTCTCCTCACTCTACCCACAATAATGTTCTCTTACCTGCATCAGTAACTTACTCTCTGAATTTTTACAGCTTTACAGTTTGCTGTTACCTCATGGAACAAGTCCTTCTTCATATTCATTTGATATTCTTGCATATTTTCATGTGTAAAGATATTAGTTGATATTTTTCAGTATGTAGTTAGCTTGTCAAACCCATCAAACATCCCATTGAAAGTTTTTTTAATGCCATTGATTTATTAGATTAATTTGGGAAGAATAGTCATTTTCATATGGTGATACTTTTTCATGGATTTGAATTTCTACACAGAAGTATTATATTGAGCAGAACCTCAAGGGAAAGAAAAAATGTGAGCAAATAAATTAATAAATGATCTAATAGTTGACATTTTCAAATTCCCTCCATCTAGAACTGGCAGATAATTCATTATGACATTTGTGCTGATCTCTTTTAGTTACTAAGGAATCTATGTGATCTATATGTGTTCAAATTAATACCTTGAGTTACACCGGTGAAGCATTGGGAAACTAGTGTTAGAAATCTATGTCATGTTGACTACCATAGAATTTGCTTCTAATTAGAAAAAGAAAAAAATTGTAGAAACAATTTTTTTGTTTATTTGTAGCTTTTATTTTTTTTAGAGCAAATTTAGGTTCACAGCAAAATTAAGAGTACTTCCTATATACTCCCAGCCCTCACACCTTGTCAGCATTCTCCACCAGAGTGGTACATTTGTTAGAATCAGTGAAACTGTACTGACAGATCATTATCATCCAAAGTCCATAGTTTACATTAGGGTTCATTCTTGGTGTTGTCCATTCGTTCTGTGACTTTGACAAATATGTAATGATGGGTCTCCATCATTATAGTACATACAGTGCATACAGAGCAGTTTCACTGCCCCAGATAGACTCTGTGCTCAGCCTGTTTATCCCGCTGCCTCCCCAACTCCTGGCGACCACTGAGATCTTTTTGCTGTCTCAATACTTTTGCCTTTCTTAGAATGTTATATAGTTGTATCATACAGTATGTACACTTTTCAGATTGGCTTCTTTCACTTAGTAATATGCATTTAAGGGTCCTACATGTCTTTTCATGGCTTGATAGCTCATTTCTTATCGCTGAATAATATCCCATAGTATAGATGTACCACAGTTTATGTTTTCATTCACCTCCCAAAGGACATTGTGGTTGCTTCCAAGTTTTGGCAATTATGAATAAATATGCTATAGACGTTTGTGTGCAGGTTTTTGTGTGGGTGTAAGTTTTAATCTCCTTTGGGCAAATACCAAGAAGTGTGATTGCTGGCTCATATGATAAAAGTATATTTAATTTTGCAAACTGTCACACTGTCTTCCAAAATATCTGTATCATTTTACATTCTCATCAGCAATGAATAAAAAAGAGTTCCTCTTGCTCCACACCTTTATCAGCATTTAGTATTATCAGTGCTATGGTTTTTGGTCATTTAAATAGCCGTGTAATGTTATTGTGTTCTACTTGTTGTCCTTATTTTTTGTTCCTAATTTTTATCTTCCATTCTTTTTTCTGCTTTTTTAGATTATAATTGAACACTGCATACGATTCCATTTTCTTTCCTTTCTTAGAAAATCAGCTATACTTCTTTTTTTACTTCATTTTGTGGTTGCCCTAGAGTTTGCAACATACACTTATAGCTAATCCAAATTCACTTTCAGATCACACCACCATACCTCACAGGTGATGGGAGTACCTTATAATAACAACATAATCCTATTTTTTCTCCCCATCCCTTGTCTTATTGCTGTAATTCACTTCATTATATAAGCATATATATGTGTGTGTGTGTGTGTATATATATATACACACACTATATGCATAAGCATACATAATCAAATATATTGTTACTATTATTATTTTAAACAAACTGTTATCTGTTAGACCAATTAAAAGTTTTAAAACAACATCATTTTCTTTCTATTTAAAGTATTTCTTTTAACATTTCTTGCAAAGCAGGTCTACTACCAACAAATTCCATCAATTTTTCTTTCTCTGGGAAAGTATTTCTCCCTCACTTTTGAAGGATAGTTTCTCAGGGTACAGAATTCTGGTTTGGTGGGGGTTTTTTTTGTTTGTTTTCCTTTCAATACTTTCAACATTTCAGTCCACTCTCTTTTCCTGGCATAGTTTCTCGAGTAGAAGTATGTAATTGTTATATTTGTTCCTCTATAGGCAATGCATTTTTCCCCCTTTGGCTTATTTCAGATTTTTTTCTTTATCTTTAATTTTCTGTAGTTTGAAAATTATGTGCCTCTGTGTAGGATTTTTGGTATTTATTCTACTTTGTACTCTCAGAGCTTCCTGGATCTGTGGTTTGGTGCCTAACATTAATTTGAGGAACTTATCAGTTATTAATATTTCTAATATTTCTTCTGGTTTTTTTTCTCCTTTTGATATTCCCATTATATTAATGTTACACATTTTGTAGTTGTCTCATAGTTCTGGGATATTCTGTTCTTTTTTTTCAGTCTTTTTTCTCTTTACTTTTCAGGTTTGGATGTTTCTGTTGAAATAATCCTCAAGCTTAGAGAGTCTTTCCTCAGCTGTGTCCAATGTACTAATAAGCTCATCAAAGTAATTATTCATTTCTGTTGCAGTGTTTTTGATTTCTAGTATTTCTTTTTGATTCTTTCTTAGCATTTACATCTCTCTGCCTACATTGCCCATCTGCTTTTGCATGCTATTTTATCCATTAACACCCTTACCATATTAATCATAGTTATTTTAAATTCCCAGTCTGATAATTCAACATTCCTATGATTTCTTGTTCTGATGCTTGCTCTGCCTCTTAAATTGTATTTTTTTAATCTTTTTTTTTTTTAATCTTTTGGCTTGCAATTTTTTCTTGATAACCAAACATGATGAACTGGGCAAAAGGGACTGCTATAAATAGTTCTTTAGTAATGTGCAGGTAAGGTGCGGGGAGAGTGGAAGTGTTCTATGGTCCAATGATTAGGTATCAGCCTATGCCTCTGGACTGTGAGCTTCACAAGAATTTCTGGATTTTTTTCTCAATCTTTAAATGGGAGTTTTTTCTCTCATGGGCTGGAGTTGTGTTATTTCCCTTCCCTATGTCAGTTAAGCTCTAACAATACAGCAGGTTAGGTTCTGGTTACTAGTTTCACCTGAGGGCAGGCCTAATTAAGAAGAACAGAGTGCCTTGGCGTATTTCAAAATGGTTCCTTTTCCCTTCTTGCAGGAAGCAGGAGGGGATTTTTCTCCAATATTTACTGTGGGAACCTGGCCAAGCTCCTGGAAGCAAATCTCCCATTATTGTGGGGTACCCCCTCCACTGCCGACTGGTTCTTCATGAAGTTTTTAACTCTCAGAGTTGTCCACACTGAGCCTTCAGCAGTTTGTTGACTACATTTTCAGTTTTCCTATCCTGGCACTGGTTCCTGTGGCAGTTTCACTCTCGAGTCTCTGCTCTGGTAAGTCATGACTCCCCATGTTCACCACTCTGTCTCTAATATTGGGGTCAATGTTTTGCTTTGCATCCTCTCCTCTCTTATTGATCCAAGAAGAGTTGTTTTTTTTTTTTTTTTTTTTCCAGTCTCTCCGGTTTTTTACTTGTTGTTAGTTTGGAGTGCTAGCTTCCAGGCTCCTTACATCTGTAACTGAAAACCAGAAATCCTCAATATATTTTTTTATTTACTTTTAGAATGATTGAACTTCAATATGTTGATTGTAGCACAACCAATAAATACAGTGGATAACTTATAAAATGTTCTAAAGGACTTCTATTTGAATTTAAATGAATGTGATTGCATAATGTGCCTGTTAATTGGACAGAGCTTAAGGAAAAACAAAATTATAAATTTGGAATCCTTTAAGTTTACAATTTCCTGGTTAGGAATCTTTCCAGTGTTTGAAGAATATATGGTCTCTTATCTAAAAAAATCACTCCTTTGACATGTGTTTCTCTTCCCTCACCACATTGATATATATCACAACAAAGCATTGAGATAAGTCATGTGTGAAACAAATACTATTAGCACTCTTAGAATTTAATTATGGAAGAGTTAAATGTAACACACATGTCTGGTATCAGTGCTAATAAGTGGTACTTTTAACTTTGACAAGCTGATAGGCTTCTTAGTAACAATTCCAGTCATTTGATGGGGTAATGGTACACTTGATGCCTCAACTTCCTATAATACACAGAAAGACTGGACCGTAGATAATTCCACATAGGAGTTAATCTATGCAAAATATCCAGTACATAGTAAAAACGCAGTAAGAATGAACCAGTGTTATTTGAAAATATTAGCAGTCCCTGAGAAGTGTGATCCTAACTTGGAGGCTAAAAGGTTGAAAGTGTCTTTATTCTGAATAAGAAAAAAACATGTTGTTTAAAGGTATATTTATAGATAGTAAACCACTAATCAGTATCACCAGAACAATCCAAATTTCATTCAATTCTTTTTAACTGCTTAATTCTTGTGCCTGCTTTTTTTTTTTAAAGACTTTTGTAAAATAATATAAAGTAATAAATTTTGATGATGAATTAGACTTTTATACATTTTGGTTAAGTAATAATACCAGTTAAAAATATGCTCATATATTATAGCACAGAAATTTGAAACCTCAATTGACTGTGCTACTTTGTGTTGGATTAGACTCCAAACAGTATTTAGGGGAAAGCCTGTGTCTGGCAATTGTACTTGTCAAACGCCTGTAAGTAGGTAGTGGGGCTTTATAATTAGGAAGGGGAGCAGGTCAAACCTTTCTGTCACCCTAAGGGATGGGCACATGTTATACCGTAAAATAATATTTGGTAAATAAAAAGAATAAGTAAATAAAGCTCCAACCCAGTTGATAAAGCATGTGGATCTGTACACAGCTATCAATATAGGCTATCAGATCTTCATTTACATTTCAAGATAGGGCCAAGTAAAGAAAACAGAAAAGTTAATAATTTTTTTCTTTTGTTTTTAATGTGACATTTTATCTTCCAATCTCTCTCAGACTTTAGCTATACTGTGTCCTCTGAAATCAGTGATTTTCATAGTCCATTAAAACTTCCTTGGAACATATAAATCGTTCTCTTTTAAATAAGATTAATGGAGAACCCAATTATTAAAACACACACACACACACACACATACACACATTTTTCCTAGCAACATAATATACTGAATATGAAAAAACTAAGCACAATTTCCCCTACATTATCCCTTGCTGTGTTTTTTTCAGTTTAACCCTCAGCAAATGGATTTTCATAGGGGAATTAAACACTCATATTGGTACTTACAAAATTTTGTCCATAGACAGGATTTTGTTTCAGGCACAAAACATTAGATGGGTGAAATAAGATAACATGGTACATAAATGCTTTGAGTAAAGTAAGTCATCTGGGAATAGAGTGATGTGCAATCTATTATAAATGTAGCCCAAAATACAAAAGGAGTTTAACTATCTCAAATTTATTGCAAAATCATAGAAATTTGTACACTCATTTTGATAGTTAAGTTCAGCCACTTCTTAGTAAATGAGGTAAGACCTAGACATAGTAAACTGTTTTTATCCTTTGCTTTTTAATTGCAGTATAACCCCACAAATTAAAATGAATAAATTTTAAGCATATAGATCACTGGATTTTTAAAAGTAAGCATTCCTGTAGAAATATCAAATATATCAAGATCTAGTATATTACCAGCCTCCAACATATTCCCTTATGACTTTACTTAGTTACTAGCCCTTCCAAAAATGTAATCACTCTACTAATATCTATTACCGTAAAAAGGCCCTGCATTTTCTCAAACATAATCGGTGTTCACTGTCCTTTCTATGGATTTCATTTTTACTAAACACTGTGAGGTTCATCTGTGTTGTTGTACATAGTTATAGTTTGTTCTTATTAATGTATAATATTCCATTTTAGTAGTAATTCTGAAGTTTTTCATCCTACTTTACCTATTTTACTGTTGTGATAATTTTGGTAATTTCTAGTTTGGGGATGCTACGAATAGTGCTTCCTTAAATATTCTTGCACTTTGGTAACATATACAGATTTCTGTGAAGTGTATACATACATTTCTAAAATATATCTAAGAATTTAATTGATTCATAAGTATACATATGTTCAGATTTGGTAGATACTGCTAAACAGTTCAAAGTGTTTGTAACAATTTATACTTTCACTAGAAGTGTGTGAGTTCCTGTTACTCTATATCCCTACTAACACTCGGCATTGCTGTTTTTTATTTAGTTGTAACCATTCTAATTCTTTTATAATGATATTTTATTATAGTTTTATCTGTGTTTTGCTAATAACTAAGTATGTTAAGCATATTTTTATAAGCTTACTTTTGGATAACAACTTGTTAAAGTGCCTGTTCAATTGATTTGCTCATTTTTATTTTAGATGTAGTTGTTTATCTCTTCATTATTGATTTGTACTTATTTTTTATGTATTTCTATGAATCTTTAATTGGTTATGTGTATTGCAGATATCTCACTCTAATCTGTGGAGTGCCATTTACACAGTCTTTCAAAATTGTTTTTTAATGAATTAAGAATTAAGAATTTCTTAATTTAATAAAGTTCAATTTATCAGTCTTTTCTTTCATAGTAAATATTGTGTAATGTTGAGGAAATAGTATGCTATTTAAATGTTACTCTTCTATGCAATGTTGCAGAAAATTTATTGTTTCACCTTTCAGATTATTTATGATCCATTTAGAATTGATTTTGTATGTGGTGTGAATTAGAAGTCATAATGTTTTTCTATATGGGACAATTATTCTGATACAGTTTATTAAGAAGGCCATCATTTTCTCTTGTATTGAAATTATTTGTTAATGTAATTCAAGTGATTTGGCATTTTTAAGTTCTAGCAATTCTATTTTTTTTAAGTCCATGTGATTGAGATTAAGAGGCTGATCAGAGAGTGTAACTCAACCACACTCATCTTTTCTATTTTTCTTATAATTTAATCAGTCTTCTATACCTGGCTTATGTTTGGTCTTTCTATTTTTTTTTCATCGAGTTTTGTTTGCTGGCATGCTTGTTATGATCTTGGATACTTGAAGTGAAACGTTGTGAAGTCTCTGGATAGTATTATCATCCTCCAAAAAAGACTTTATCTTTTTCTGTACTGACAGCACACAAACAAATCACCTTACTACAGCAATGACTGTGAATGCTTGAAGCTTTAAAGTTGTGAAGGTTCATCTATTTCTTACTTGTCCTTTCTTTTAGGGCATAACCCTTTAGAACTATGAACTATAAACCTGAAGTGATTGCAGGGTCTGATTTCCTTTTTAGGACTTCAACTATATCAGTGTTTGCCTTAGAACTCTGAGACTGCCAGGACCTTGGTATAGTTTTTTTGTTTTTTTGTTTTTCTCAGTAGCCGTTTTTCTTTGTTGTTTTTCTCAGTAGCTGTTTTTCTTTGTTGTTTTTGACCTTTTACTCTAGGCATGTCCAATTCAGGAATTGGTAAATGCCTTTTGAGGGATTGTATACAGAAGGCCTGGATTGACTTTCATCCTTCCATTTCTCTGCCATTCTGTCCTCTTAATTCCTGGTTGCTATGGCATCCATGAACTTCACTATCTGTTGCACCAGCTCAGTGGAAACAACATAAGTTCCTGATCATACTCTCTGATCAGGCTCTACAACTAAAGATAAGGATAGCAAATAATAGCTTTTCAGGGAGAAGGCTACTCTGAATTCAATCTTGATGAACCTCTATAGATAGGGTCTTTACTATCAAGTCCTGGTACCTTAGTTGCTTTCTGATGCTTTCAATCAGTCATTTTTTTATTTGTTTGTTATTTTCATAATTTATAAGGCTCTTAGCTGTTTTCATTGACTGAATATGATGGGGTTGCTCATTATAGGTAAGAATGAAACTCAAGGTTAATTTACACCAAGTTATATGGATGGCCATAAAGAAGTAAAAAAAAAATATATATGAAATGCAAGTCTTGATTTTCCCAACACTCTTAAGTGGTAGATTTATAGAAATGTCCAAGTGGCAGATTTTCAGCAAGTCATCGAGTTCCCCTGATGTGGTGCCATATCACATTTTCTCCCAATGAGTGACACTGGTTCCGTTTACAAAAAGCTCTGAAAGTCATCCTTTGAGGGTCAAGAGGGGGCTCTTTCTTGAACTCCTTGTATCTTATTCTGTACAGTTGTCTCTCATTCCTTATTATTCCCCTCTGTTAACATTAATTAATTTATATATTAAACTTTCCCTGTTCAAATTACTCTCTGATTTCTCTCTCCTCATTGTACCGTGGCTGATACAAGCACATAAATAAGGGTTTTGAAGAAGATCCAGACATAAGTAGCAAAGATACAGCTACTCTAAATATAGTTTGTGTCCTTGGATCTGAAAAGACTGGTGTACAGAAAAGAGAACAAAATATAGGTCAAATATAAATTCAGAATAGGAATATCAATAATGTAGTCCTGATTCTAAGCCAATGAGATGCATGCCCACTTAGACTCAGAGTTCTTGTAACTCAGAACTGCTTAGAATTCAGCAAAGGGTGCCACCGTAGCTAGGGTTATATAACCTAATCTATACAGGTCAACTGACTACAGAGTCAAGAAGCTGAGTAGATAAAACCAATAGAATATAAAAATCAGTGGAATAGTCAGAATTTGAATTCTGGAATTGCTTCTAATTAATCATGGAAATTTGTCAATTTTTAAAGCCACCTGGCCTGAAGTTTCTTGAAATGAAACTGAGGGAAAAAAGTCTTTAGTCATAGGTATGTAGGATGTGTGCAGTGGAAGAGAAACAGGTAGAGGAATAACAAGAGCCACAGTGGTGGGTTTCAGCATTATTGTCATCATTATCAACAGCAGCAGCAGCAACATCAGAATCCTCAAATTAATGATAAAAAGTAGTGAAAACAGAACAAAAACTATTTCTCAAGTAACTCACTGCCCAAGGAGTACATAATCTCTTGATCTTCCAAGTTTTTTGGAGCCTGAAAAGTCTGAGGGCATGAGGAGAGTCTTTGACTAGGGATCTCACTTGGGAGACGGACAGGAGAAAGCTTTAAGAAATATTGTTGCTATAATCTATATTTCTCCCAGTATAGTGACTAGAATAGCAAGCAAAACTTTCAACTTTTTAAGAAGATTTTTGTTAAAATTTTGTTGTCGTAGAAATATGCTTCTCAAATAGGACATTAATCAAACATTGAACTATTTAAATCATGACTTGTAAGTATCCCAGAGGCCCATACCTTTAACAATATCTATATCTCCTTTTGTTAATACCATGCTCAAAGCATTTTGGTAATTGTATTCAGCATGTCACTTACTCAAAAGGAGGAAATGTGTTTGACAGGCACATAGACAGTTCAGTTCTTTATTTACTTTGGAATAAGTGTACTTTAACATGTTGACATTGTGGATTACATATTATTGTGTTAAATATTTTGAGAATATTTTATGAATATGTTTTCAGTCTACTCTGATACAGAAGAAATTAAGATCCTAACTCATCTGGACGTAGAACCAAATTCATGGCAATGCTGAATTCACCAAGGTTAATATGACCTTAGGATTTAATAATTTGGTAAACACTCAGCCTTCCCAATAACTTTTTCGTTGGAAACATTCTCAGTATAGGCTAACCAAGGTAAAACTGGACACACTGATAAAAATTTTTTCAGTCCAATTTATTATGCTCTCCTTATAAGATACCTCAAGCCACAGATATTAAAAATAGCCACTCCAACAAGTTAGAGAGCTAAAATAATATAGAAATAAATATAAGAGGAGATAAATTCCGTGACTTATAAATAGTAAAGTGTCATATGAATTCATGTAATATTCAAGAAGAAAAATATAAAATATAACCTTGTTCATATTTATAAAACACATATCTAGCCAATATGATGAATAATCTTCTTATAATTGTGTTATATATATTGTATACACAGTACAAATTTAACTGTTAGTTAAAATTGTATTATCGTTGCTGGAGTTAAAATTTCATACATTTTATTATTAAGCTGGAAAAGAATGCTTAGAGGATTATGACTTTTTTCTTTCATTTATAATATTGTCATTTTCTATTAATGAGAGATAATTATGTGATAAATGAATAACTCTACTCGGGAACTACATTTTTCACATTTTTATAGAGTTTACCATCATCACTGCTTGTACAACAGACAATGATTTGAGTCTTTGAAGATCCCCAAACTGTATTCATTAAGGTGATTAACTATTGTAGAATCTAAGAATTTAATAACATTAAACAACATGTAATTTTTTATATAACTGTGCAAAGTTTAGTTTTAAAACATGAAAATTTAGTACAAGTAAAGAGAAAAAAACAAACATAAAGAAAGATTTCACTTTCTCCATTAAAAGTAAATTAAGACATTAGCAAACGATTATGTATGCTACCCTCCTACACAGCTCAATCCAGCTGCACCTGTGAGTCAGACTATTTTCAACTGCTTTGAATTAGCAGTTTTTGTGAATATCTCAGAGGTTGCAAATTAAAGAGCACATTGCCTAGCAAATTCTGTACTGTTTAGAAAGGAAATGTCCTAGGGAGAACTCCAAATAGTGATTAAGAATCCCAGTAGTAATGGAAGGTAATAACAGGGCACGTATGAGGAAACTTTTTTAAAAATTGACAACTACTAAAGTCTCAGACTTGGATGACATAAAATTAAGATTCAGAAGAGAATAGATGAATTTCTCTCCTATGATTAATAGAAATTTGAAAAATAAAATCTACCATCTCACTAAAAACAGTTTAAACTGTGGTACTGACTAAAGTGAGGTGATCTGATTATTATAATTTTTTGTGTATGATATAGATTTTCAAAACTTTACCAAATTTAGGACACATGATATTGTCAAGATTTTACTTTTACTCTTACCCATATCACATAATAAATACTATAGCTCAAACTGTGTAGTATGAAAAATAAAAAACTGTGTTCTTAGAGAAGTATTACAGACATAGAGATTCAAGTCTGGTTATTCAAGATTTTTTATATTCATTTTTTTAAATTCATTTTTAAGACACTTATTTTTTAGAGAAGTTTTAGGTTGACAGAATTGAGAGGAATGTACAGAGATGTCCCATATACCTCCTTTTCCCATATACATACAGCCTTCCCTGTTATCAACATACCCCACCCCCTGCCAGAGTGGTACTTTCATTACAGTTGATGAACCTACATTGATGTATTATCATCCAAAGTTCCATAATTGACTTTAGGGTTCACTCTTGGTGTTGTACATACTATAGGTTTAGACAAACGTATAATGACATGTATCCATCATAATAGAGTAAAATACAGAGAAAATACAGAGTATTTTCATTGCCCTAAAACTCATCTGTGCTCTGGTGTTCTGCCTAATCTTTTCATAATCAGGGTATCTTGAATGCCGGATTTTTTGTTGTTGTTGTTGTTAGAATGAACTATGAATAAGATACTGTCCTGAAACAAACAAAAATAATTATTCCAAGCCTATCTCCAATTTAGAACAGTTATTTTTTTCTACAAAATCAGCTGGTAAGTTAGTTTAAAAAACAGTGGGATACATTTTATAGAAATACTACTGAGGGGTGATTGATTTATTAGGCTAGCCTATAAAACTCCCATCTATCTCATATGAATGTGTATGTATGAATAAATATGTATTTATTCATCTACACTTCCCATCTCCACTGTCCCCAAAATAGAGGTTAAATCAGTTTTAAAATCATACAATTCAGAAAAAATTAGGAAAAGATCAGAGGAGAGGTTTTGCTCTTTTGAGGTCAAGAGAACCTTGACATGCTTTGGTTTAGAATATTTGATTTTTGTTTTATTTTCAGTTCAGGATATTCATAAACCATGTGTTGAGTAAATAAATGCATAGATAAATAGCAGCTAAGCCACTATTGAACCATTCCAAACAAAACAATTAATAAAACATGTTGGGTAGGGGTTTTGTTTTGTTTTGTTTTTGTTTTTTCTATATACCAATTTACATAGCCATTTTAGTTTTACCTCATTATTGAAAACCATGCTGATTTAATGTGTTTTCTCATATATCCCTCAAATATTATGCACAAATATAATGCTAGATGTTGACTGTAGAGAGACAAAGATGACATTTCCTCATGTTTAAAGGTCAGATCGTTTACAGAAGTTCTTGTATGGTTCTGTTATTATGCCTTAGAGGGCATAGTCATGTGTGATTATTCATGTATTGTTACAGAAGTTAGGAATATTATATTCACTTATTTCATTTAATATATATGTAAAGTTCACTAATATTCAACAGAATATAAATTAGATCTCACAAAATATGCTTATAATAATGTTATCTAGCCTAATGATACTTTTTAGAAAACAATCTATATGTATAAATATTGGAAATGCAATATGTGATATGTATCCACCCAAAGTGCCTAATTTACCTTTAAGGAAGAGCATATGTTTCTGTTGGTTCTAAGGACTTAAACTTGCATTAAAAAATACTGATAGGAAATTCCTTAACCCAAATGTAATGTTTGTTCTTCATGGTAATTTAAGGCAGAATTCTGTATTAACTTATTACTCTAACTATAATGCTTGTAAAAACAATGTAATAAATGAGGTTATTTAAAATAAATACAACCATTTTTCTTATGTCATTCTAAGAATGAGATGATATGCTTATTAAAGTGTCATAACTTCTCTATTAGCTATAATTTGGTACTTAATTCAAGAATGCTGAGCAGATGTTGATGGAACACAAATAGTCTCTTTGAACTTTCTCAACTGATTCAAATATGAACTAAAAGGATGAAGAAATTGGCAAAAAGCAAGATATGCTCCCTACCATCTTCTTTTTCTATGACCATAATTGGTGCAACTTAAAAGACATTGGCCTGTTATAGAAGTTGGAAATCCCCTATCTACTGCTTTGGGCCTTAAAGTTTCCTCATCTGTAAAATTGGGATCAATAACTTAGGGCATTAATGATAATGAAATAATTTAATTATATATGGTATTTAGAATAGTGAGTGCCACATAGTAAGAGAGATGTTTTCTAGGATTATATTTATCATCTGCTGTCAGACAGCCATTCAAATAGATTTTACTCATTTCTGATAGGATTAAATACTAAAGGTTAATTTTTTAAAAGATAATTAGAAATGATTTCCCTAACAGGAATCAAATCTTCTGTAGCATTTTAAAAAATGTATCTTTAACATTATAACATTGATTGAACCATGTCAGTAATTAGGTTTAAGGATAAAATTTTGTTTATTAGATAGATAGATTGACATACAGATGATATGCTGTTAGTTTTTAAACTTCACTCAATATTCCCTGGTCAGTTTTCTTTGTGCTTTGAAATAACTTCAAGTATACAGAATAGTTATGAGAATTTTAAAAGTAACTTTTTATTTTTCTGAACATTTGCAGATAGGTTGCTGACATAAAATGGCCAGCCAAAATAATAAGAAATAACATTGATAGATTAATTATTATCAAATGCTCAAACCTCATCAAGTTTTTTTAATACATCTTTATTGAAGTATAATTGCTTCACAATGCTTTGTTAGTTTCTGTTGTACAACAAAGTGAATCAGCCATATGCATACATATACCCCCATATCCCCTCCCTCTTGAGCCTCCCTATCCCACCCCTCCGGTTCATCACAAAGCACCGACCTGTCTCCCTGTGCTATGCTGCTGCTTCCCACTAGCTCTCTGTTTTACATTTGGTAGTGTATATATGTTGATGCTACTCTCACTTCGCCCCAGCTTCCCCCTCCCCACTCCGTGTCCTCAACTCCATTCTCTATGTCTGTGTCTTTATTCCTGCCCTGCCACTAGATTCATCAGTACCAATTTTTTTTAGATTCCATATGTATGCGTTAGCATACGGTATTTGTTTTCCTCTTCCTGACTTACTTCACTCTGTATGACAGATTTTAGGTCCATCCACCTCACTACAAATAACTCAATTTCGTTTCTTTTTATGGCTGAGTAATATTCCATTGTATATAGGTGCCACATCTTCTTTATCCATTCATCTGTCTGTGGACATTTAGGTTGATTCCGTGTCCTGGCTGTTGTAAATAGTACTGCAATGAACATTGTGGTACATGTCTCTTTTTGAATTATGGTTTTCTCAGGGTATATGCCCAGTAGTGGGATTTCTGGGTCATATGGTAATTCTGTTTTTAGTTTTTTAAGGAACCTCCATACTGTTCTTCATAATGGTTTTATCAGTTTACATTCCCACCAACAGTGCAGGAGGGTTCCCTTTTCACCACACCCTCTCCAACATTTATTGTTTCTAGATTTTTTGATAATGGCCATTCTGACTGGTGTGAGGTGATACCTCGTTGTAGTTTTGGTTTGCATTTCTCTAATAATTAGTGATGTTGAGCATCTTGGCCATCTGTATGTCTTCTTTGGTGAAATGTCTATTTAGGTCTTCCACCCATTTTTTAATTGGGTTTGTTTTTTTGATATTGAACTCCATGAGCTGTTTGTATATTTTGGAGATTAATCCTTCGTCCGTTGTTCTGTTGATTGCCCTAATAAATCCTTAAGAGAAAAAGAATCCAACCCAGGAGATCATGTTGTATTTATTTTTCATTAATCTCTCAGTTTACTCGAAAAAAAATAATGATATGCCCCTCAGATATACAACATATACTTGAGTTCCTGTTATTTATAGAATTGCTGTTAGGTTCTAGGGACTGAGAAATATAGATTAGCAAAGCAGCAAGGACACATTCTTTCACATATGCATATGATGAAATAAAAATGATTCACAATTCATTAATATTAGGAGTATTAATATTCAGAGTACTGTGTAGTAAAATAGTGGTTGAGGCAAAAAAAGAAACAAAAAAAGTATTTAATGTAATCAAAGGAAAATATCTAATTAGTATTTATGTAATATTTTGAAAATTGAATTAAATTTATAAAAAAATGGTAACTGGTAAAATGTAAAATAACTCCCCAAACGTTCACAATAAATCTGGAATACAGGAATGCCAGTAGGAAACAACAATTTTCCAGTGATTTTAGAGGATTTTTATTGCTTCAAATGGCTGATTGTTATAAAAGCAATTTTCTAGAACTTGTGAAATTTAAGTCATTGAAACAGTTTTTCGTCTGACATTTTGTACTGTTTAGAAATAGCCTTAATCTAGCTTCCATTATCTATAGTTGAATCATGAATTCAAATGCATTAGATAAGTACATGCAGCAAAGGCTGGAAATGTTCCAAGAGTATCCAGAGCTTCTCATTTGTACCATCTACTGTAAGCAGTACTAAGTAAAATCAGCCCTTTCTTATAAATGCTATACTTTCTGTACTAAAACAGACCTGATGACCTCATACAGAAAGGTTCATGTGCTTTAAATTTATAAATATGTGTTTGAATAAGACCTCAAGCAAATTAGATAAATGAACTGACATTTATTTAAGAAATATCAATAAAAGATAAATTTTATCTTCCAATATTTTCTAGATCTTAATAGCTGTTTTGAAGTGTCAATTGCTTAAAATTTAGACTATTTTGTATTATATACTATATAGTATTTTATTTCCAATTCTAATAGAACTATTATATTTTTGTTCAGAAAATGAAAGCCTTATTTCAGGTATAGAATTGGCTCTATTGTATTAGTTTCTTTATTAAAAATGTAGTCTGTTAAAAGATTAACTGCTGCATATTAAAATTTTTAAGAGTTTGAGTGAAAATCTGTTTGGAATGAGGCAGCACAAATCAGAAGTGGTTAGGAACACTGCTCCCACAGTAGTTAGGGGAAAAACACAGAGAAAATATGGAAGCAAAGAAAGGAAAATTTTGGTTGGCTATGCCTTAAAGCCTCATTGGTTACTTGTGATTAGTTGTCCTTAGTATTTCAGTTTCATAACCTTGAGGCATTTACAGGCTTAAATTTTAGTTTCCTTAACTAGGCCACCACCACATTAGAGCCATCTCAATCTAATGACCTCATTGTGTAATTAATTTAACAGTTCTGATACTTTAGAGGGTTTGGCATTCAAATTTCAGTATAATAAATTGTGGTTCTAAGAGTTGTTCATTTAGACAATTTAAATTTAGATGGTTTTGACAGCTGCCTATATATATTGTAATACAAAATCCATGACAGCTCTTCTTCCTTATTAAAACTGAGAAAACCGGACAAGCGTTCTTAATTTCCAAGCTTTACAGTGTTGGTGTTCCCTGAAATTTGAAAAATAAGAAATGCTTTACAAGCCTCAGGAAATTTAAGAAAATTGAAATCATATCAAGCATCATTTCTGACCACAAGGCTATGAGATTAGAAATCAATTACAGGAAAAAAAAAAAAAAAAAAAACCTGTAAGAAAAAAAAAAAATGAAACACATGGAGACTAAATAATATGTTACTAAATAAGCAATGGATCACTGAAGAAATCAAAGAGGAAATCAAAAAGTACCTAGAGACAAATGACAATGAAAACAGGATGACCCAAAACCTATGAGATGCAGCAAAAGCAGTTCTAGGAAGGAAGTTTATAGCAATACAATCTTACCTCAAGAAACAAGAAATATCTCAAATAAACAACCTATCCTTACACCTAAAACAACTAGAGAAAGAAGAACTAACAAAACCCAAAGTTAGTAGAAGGAAAGTAATCATAAAGATCAGAGCAGAAATAAATGAAATAGAGATGAAAAAAAAAACTAACAAAGATCAGTGAAAGTAAAAGCTGGTTCTTTGAGAAGATTAAAAAAATAAATAGCTACACTCACCGAGAAAAAAAGGAGGAGGATCCAAATCAATAAAATTAGAAATGAAAAAGAAGTTACAACAGACACCACAGAAATACAAAGAATCATAAAAGACTACTACAAGCAATTATACACCAATAAAATGGACAGCCTCAAAGAAATGGACAAATTCTTAGAAAGGTACAACCTTCCAAGACTGAACCAGGAAGAAATAGAAAATAAGAACAGACAATCACATGTACTGAAATTGAAACTGAGATTAAAAATCTTCAAACACTAATATGTATTAAATGGATAACTAATAAGAACCTGCTGTATAAAAAAAAATAAAATTCAAAAGTTCAAAAAAAAAATCTTCACACCCACAAAAGTCTAGGACCAGATAGCTTCACAGGAGAGTTCTACCAAACATTTAGAGAAGAATTAACACCTATCCTTCTCAAACTCTTCCAAAAAATTGCAAAGGAAGGAACACTCCCAAGCTCGTTCTGTGAGGTCACAATCACCCTGATACCAAAACCAGATAAAGACATCACAAAAAAATGAAAATTGCTGGCCAATATCAATGATGAACGTATACACAAAAATCCTCAGCACAATACTAGCAAACTGAATCCAACAACACATTACTCCATGATCAAGTGGGATTTATCCCCTGGATGCAAGGATCCTTCAATATATACAAATCATTGAATGTGATTCACCATATTAATAAATTGAAGAATATAAATCATATGATCATCTCAGTGGATGCAGAAAAATCTTTTGACAAAATTCAACACTGATTTATGACAAAAACTCTCCAGAAAGTGGACATAGAGGGCACCTACTTCAATCTAATAAAGGCCATATATGACAAACCCACAGCAAACATCATTCTCAATGGTGAAAAACTGAAAGCATTTCCTCTGAGATCAGGAACAAGACAGAGATGTTAACTCTCATCACTATTATTCAAAATAGTTTTGGAAGTCCTAGTGATGGCAGTCAGAGAAGAAAAAGAAATAAAAGGAATCAAACTTGGAAAAGAAGAAGTAAAATGATCACTGTTTGCAGATGACATGATACTACACATAGAAAATCCTAAAGATGCTACCAGAAAACAGCTAGAGCTCATTAATGAATTTGGTACAATTGCAGAATAAAAAATTAATACACAGAAATCTCTTGCATTGATATACACTAATAGTGGAAGATCAGAAAGAGAAATTAAAGAAACAGTCCCATTTATCATTGCAACAAAAAGAATAAATACTTAGGACTAAACCTAAGGAGGCAAAAGACCTGTATGCAGAAAACTTTCAGATACTGATGAAAGAAATCAAAGACGACAGAAACAGATGGAGAGCTATACCATTTTCTTGGACTGGAAGAATCAATATTGTGAAAATGACTATACTACCCAAAATGATCTACAGGTTCACTTCAATCCCTATCCAATTACCAGTGGCATTTTTCACAGAATTAGAACAAAAAATTTTACAGATTGTATGGAAACACAAAAGACCCCAAGTAGGCAAAGCAATCTTCAGAATGAAAAACGGAGCTTAAGGAATCAGGCTCCTTGACTTCAGACTATACTACAGAGCTACAGTAATCAAGGAAGTATGGTACTGGCACACAAACATAAATATAGATCAATGGAACAGGATAGAATGCCCAGAGATAAACCCACACACCTATGGCTACCTAATCTATGACAAAGGAAAGAAGAATATACAATGGAGAAAAGACAGTCTCTTCAATAAATGGTGCTGGGAAAACTGGACAGCTACATGTAAAAGAATGAAATTAGAACACTTCCTAACACCATACACAAAAATAAACTCCGGATGGATTAAAGACCTAAATATAAGGCTGGATACTATAAAACTCTTAGAGGAAAACAGAGGCAGAACACTCTTTGACATAAATCACAGCAAGATCTTTTATGACCCACCTCCTAGAGTAATGGAAATAAAAACAAAAATTAAAAAATAGGACCTAATTAAATTGAAAAACTTTTGCACAGCAAAGGAAGCCATAAACAAAACAAAAAGACAACCCTCAGAATGGGGGAAAATATTTGCAAGCAAAGCATCCAACAAGGGATTAATCTCCAAAATATACAGACAGCTCATGCAGCTCAATATCAAAAAAACAAAAAACCCAATTAAAAAATGGGTGGAAGATTTAAATAGACATTTCTTCAAAGAAGACATACAGATGGCCCAAAAGCATATGAAAAGATGCTCAACATCATTAATTATTAGAGAAATGCAAATCAAATCTACAGTGAGGTATCATCTCACACCAGTCGGTATGGCCATCATCAAAAAATCTACAAACCATAAATGCTGGAGAGGGTGTGGAGAAAACTGAACCCTCCTACACTGTTGGTGGGAATGTAAACTGGTACAGACACTATGGAGAACAGTATGGAGGTTCCTTAAAAAACTGAAAATAGAACTACCATATGACCCAGCAATCTCACTCCTAGTCATATACCAGGAGAAAACCATAATTTGAAAAGATACATGCATCCCAATGTTCATTGCAGCACTATTTACAATAGTGAGAACATGGAAGCAACCCTAAATGTCCATTAAAAGAGGAATGGATAAAGAAGATGTGTGATATATATATACAATGGAATATTAGTCATAAAAAAGAAAAAAACAATGCCATTTGCAGCAACATAGATGGATATAGAGATTGTCATACTGAGTGAGGTTAAGTCAGGCACAGAAAGACAATTATATGATATTGCTTTTATGTGGAATCTAAAAATGGCTACAAATGAACTTATTTACAAAACAGAAGTAAAGTCACAGATGTAGAAAACAAACATGGTTACCAGGGTGTAACGTGGGGGAGGGATAAATTGGGAGATTGGGATTGACATATACAGCCTACTATATATAAAATAGATTAATAAGAACCTACTGTATAGCACAGGGAACTCTACTCAGTACTCTGTAATGTCCTGTATGGGAAAAGAATCTAAAAAATGAGTGGATGTATGTATATGTATAACTGATTCACTTTGCTGTACACCTGAAACTAACACAATATTGTAAATTAACTATACTTCAATAAAAATTAAAAAAAAAATTCTCTACAGTTTAAACACCTGCTGTTACTGGGTAGGTTGATTTATGCAGGAGGTAAAAATAAAAGACTTTGGTCATTTTACTCAAACTTGTAAAATAGGTATACCAACATAAGTACTCGTTTGTCATATCCCAAAATACAAGAATAAAAAAGATTCAGAATGTCAATATCCATATTACTACTACTAATATTATTACTGAAAATAACTTAAGATATTTGTAGTTCTTTTTATGGTATAAAAGGAGATATACAACTAGGTTATTGTATTTTAAAGTCAATTACGGTAATTTCTCTCCATGTGGTTATGCCACCAACTAATTACACAGATGTGTTTGTTTTGTTTTTGTTTATGAGATTTCAATTTTTAGGGATTACTTTGGTATTTAAACTTCTCATATAATTATAAAAAGTTTACATGATTCTAAAGTCAAGTCTACAAAACAAGGTTTCAATGAATGTACCTCCCTTTGTAGATTTACCAGTATTTTTGGGGGACAGACCTCGAGGTAACTGGATTTGTGGATCACATGGTAATGCATGTACTTTTTGGCAGATATTGCAAAATCCCCCTCCTAGATTTGTATCACTTTTTGCTCTCATCAGAAATGCATAGCATGGCCTGATCCCATTGACCTGTCTGTGGAGTAGGTTTTCACATGTTTGTTTTGTTCCAATCTGATGGAACAAAAATGGTAATTTAGTGTCTTAAACATTTTGATTGCTGTAACAGAATACAATAGACTGGGTGCCTTAAACATCTTTTTTTTCTCACAGTTTTGGAGGCAGGGTATCTAAGATCAAGGCACTGGGCTACTTGATTCCTGGTAAGAGACCCTCTTCCTCATTTGCAGGAGGATGCCTTCTTACTATATTCTCACCTAGTGGAGAGAAATGTGTCTCATGCTTGATTTTTATAAAGACATTAATCCCATGAGGAAGGCTCCACCTTTATGACCTAAACTTACCCTAATTATCTCTCAGAGACCCACCTTCTAATACCATCTCTTTAGGGTTTATGATTCCAACATATGAATTTTGGGGAGACACACTCATGAAGTCCATAACCCTCAGTATAGTTGTAACTTCCAATGGTCTTATTATGAGAAAGGATGAGCATTTTTCACATGGCTTATTGATATTTCTTTTGTCCTATTAAATGCCTGTTCATATATCTCTGCTAACTTCTGTCATCCTATTGGTCTGTTCCCTATTTTGGAAATGTTTATAAATATAAATAAATATAGATATTAACTCTTTGTGAAATAAATCAAAGTTATTTTTCCAGTTTGTCATTTACTTATGGTATTTTGCCATATTTTTAACTTTTTTAACCAACATTAAAATAAAATGGCTAGATCTTCACCATATAAACCACAAAATTACAATATTGTCTGATTTTGTTTCACTGGTTCCCAAAATAGATGAAAACCTTTAAATCTACAGTCGGGTAACAACTACTTATTCCATTTGGAAAGGCCTCATTGCATGGTAGATTTTCTCACTGGTGCCCATGAGAAATTAAGTTAGTAGATACTCTTTAAAAATAGGTATAGGTTGGATTGTTCAGATGAAAGTATTTGTCCAAAAATATCTCCCAAGAATTTGAATAAAACACCCTGACCAGTATTTGTTAAGACTCTCACACTGTCACCCAGAAGAGGAGACCACAAGGAACTGAAAGAAGAGGTAGGGCAGCGTAAGGCAGAACCATTTGTCTTTTTAAACAGTTCACTTTTTAATGCTATAAAAATAAGAGAACGTACTTGATATTTATTTCAGAATCAGTGCTTTCATAGTTGTATAATGTCCACTTTATCATCTAGAGTTTAACTAATACGTATAAAATGGATAACTAATAAGAACCTGCTGTATAAAAAAAATGAAATAAAATTCAAAAATTAAAATAAAAATAAAATGGGACTTTTAAAGTGTGTGTTTGTAATAAACCATGACAAGCATCTTATTATCAGATTCCATAATGTTTCTTAATTTCACTGAGTTGTAGAAGATAACTTTTAATTTCTAGGATATACACCAATAATTGATGTTTTAAAACTTTTATATCTTTATTTCACAACAAATTGCAAAATTTGACCTTTTGAAATTAATACATTTTGAACATGAACTTGATACAAAGTCTGTATGATAGTAGCATGAGAAATGGTTGAATTTTATTGAGTTCCAGTCACTCAATATGTTAAACATTAAGCATACTGTCTAATTTCACCCTTGAAAATAATGTGTGGTAGGTATAATTGTTCCTATTTAAAATGAAAAAAAATAAGTTATTAAGAGTTAGGTAGAATTCTGAGTCGTACCTAGATAATTAATGATAGTTTGAAATTGAACCAGAATTCTCTCCAGAGGTCATGCTTTCAACTCCTCAATTTCAATTGTTTCTATTTTATTAGGAAAGGTAAATTTTATACTACGTTTCATAATGAAGCAATGCCTACTACCCTGGTAGTGACTCAAAGATACCTTTCTTCCCTTAAATCTATCATAACCTGACTCAGCAGAGAGTTGTACACCAGGTATAATAAAAAAGACAATGACAAACATAGACAGGAAAGGACTCAGAAGCTTTTCTTGTTCCTGAAAAGAACCAGGTGCCAGGAGACCTGGCCCAGTTATAGGTAGTAAGAGAAATTTGAGGCAGGCATATCGAGCTTGTTATACAACAGAAAAAAAAAAATTAGAGAATTGACTGAAATGTTAAGATGTATTCTCCAGAAGAAATTGAATTTATTTTATAACATAAATATATAATTTATAAAAAGTAAATTGTTGATTTATAAATATATTAATTTATATTAAATATAACAAATACAAAATATTAATTTTATATTACATAAATATTTATTGATATATATAATTTATAAATCAGTAGACTACAATTCATATTTATAAAGCCATTTTTAAAGTTTGGAGGAAATACAAGCCATCCTTTCAATACAAGGATAAACTGTGAAATCCAACGTTATATGGGATGTCAGGCAGACATGAAAGTCAGGGTGTACGAAAGCCAGCAGCACATCAGCTATGGAGTGAAGGAACTACTTCAGCAGAAAGATTACAATGAAAATTCTGCTGGGTCCAGAGTCTAGAGGAACTGAAGAACACAGTGGGTTTTGACCATAGGAAAAATCAACATCTAAGTTACAGGACCAGGGGTGAAATTTTAAACCAGGATAAGCATTAGAGTTGACTAATATTCACACCAATGAGGGCAAGAATATGCCTATCTTTTTCTTTTATTATATTCCTAAAATGCAACACGGCACCGGACCCAGAGTGGACCTCTATAAGTAGTATTGAATAAATTGTTCTCTCAGTTGGACACACATTTCAGCAAGGGCTATGATGAATTAGAGGAGAGACTATAGCTGTTGAAACTAAAAGAATCTGGAATCAAGGCACACACTAGTATTTACTGTGTATGTGATGATAGCCATTCTGACCGGTGTTAGGTGATACCTCATTGTGGTTTTGATTTGCATTTCTCTAATAATATGTGATGTTGAGCATTTTTCATGTGCCTATTGGCCTTCTGTTTGTCTTCTTTAGAGAAATTTCTGTTTAGGTCTTCTGCCCATTTTTTTGATTGGGTTGGTTGTTTTTTTGATATTGAGTTGTATGTGCTGTCTGTACATTTTGGAAGTTAACCTCTTGTCGGTTGCATCATTTGCAAATATTTTCTACCAGTCTATAGGTTGTCTTCATTTTGTTTATGATTTCCTTTGCTGTGCAAAACCGTTTGTTTATTTTTGCATTTATTTCCAAAACGGCTACTGTAAATGTTTCCACTGCAAGTAACAGAATAGCTTACGCTCAGTTTTGAGTATGCTATCAGAAACAAATTATCTCATGCAAGAAATCCAAAATCATGTGAGTGCCAGGGATGGTGCAACATATATATATTTTTTTCTACACCCAAATCGTCCAGGCATCTTTATCTGAGTGGTCCTTCCCCTGCAACAAACATGATATAACAACTTATGTCTCTCAACAGTTATTTTTGGAACTTTAATATATTAAACATTTCAGATATATCCATCTCTCTGTTTGGTGGAATTTTCAGATACTGATTGAGGGAAGGAGCCAACCACCTGTGTTGTTTTCTTTTTTTATATTTTTTTATGAAACTGAGATATTCAGACTTTTTAAAAAGTCAGTTTGAAGATAGTTTATGATAAGCCTGTTGCAGTCTACTCCAGAAGAACTAAACTCTTATCGCCCTTTAAATTGATTTTTTAATGTAGATTATTTACAGAGGCAACGTATACTTAAAATTGTGATAACATGCTGAGCAATAATGATTGCAGGATAGTCCTGTTCATCTTTTCCCTTAATGGAATTTCATCAGAAGACTGCTATAGCACCCAATATTAGCTTTGACTAAGATAATTTCAAATTAATACACCTTTTACAAAATTTATTTAAAATAAAGTGCCTGATGGGGGAAACCAAGATGACGTGGTGGAGTAGGAGGACACAGAGCTCACCTCCCCCTATGAACACATCACAAATACATCTACATACATCTACATGTGATGCAGTTCTCACTGAAAACAAACTGGAGACTGGCAGAAGGACTGATACAGCCAAGGCCCTAAGAAAGATCCACATGGAATCAGGTAGGAAGGGAAGAGAAGCAATCAGGTCAGGGCCTGTGCTCCTGGGAGGGGACATAGAAAAGGAGGAGATTTACTTGGGATCAGAGATCCTCCCTTTGGAGTGAGCAGTTTGAACCACATATCAGGCACCCCAGCCCTCCAAAACCTGGAAGACAAGTCCCAGGTTTGATAACCAGTGGGATGAACAGGATGGCTATAAGAAACCTAAAATTCTCTTGTGAAGAGTGCGCAAATACTTGATTACTCCCGAAATGAGGCAGAGGAAACAGATTGAAACTGCCTGGGACTCTGGCAGGTTTCCTGC
Organism: Balaenoptera acutorostrata; assembly: GCF_949987535.1. Lineage (NCBI taxonomy): Eukaryota > Metazoa > Chordata > Mammalia > Artiodactyla > Balaenopteridae > Balaenoptera > Balaenoptera acutorostrata. Next base: position 83,456,756 of record NC_080068.1, read on the forward strand.
ACTCTAGCCTGAGTCAAGTGCCCGCTCTGACCCCTCTTTTGCAGAGGAACAGCTCCACATTTGTGTGAAGGCTACCTCAGCTGAGGGGTACACACAGTTGTGGGCAGTAGGGCTTGTTCAAACCTGGTACAGCATCTGAATCCGGTGAGGGCGGCCATTGCTGGCACTTGAGGTGGCAGCCCATTGGAAGCAGTCTGAAGCTCTGACTGGGGCCTTGACTGACACAGCCCACACCCCAATCCATGCTGAGTACCCGCTCCAGCCCCACTTGTTCCAGCACTGCTCCCCTCTGGGGTGAGGGTGACGGTACTGGGTGGGGGTGGGCGGAGAAAGCACACAGTGGAAATGGAGCCAGCTCAGAACCTTAGGGCTTCTGCTCCAGCATCTTGGAATCCTACCCTGCCCCTAATAGGGTGGTGTTGGCCACTGAGCAGAGGAGAAGCCCCAGCTCATACCTGACTTTGGCTCTAGCCCCTCCATGTCCTACCAAAGCAATAGCTGCCAGCACACTCTGGGGGAAGACAGAACTTATGCTCATGTCAGATCCAGGTCACCCACCAAGGCCACTGGGTACATGTGGACTGTATAGGGATGCTCCCACACAAGGAAACCCCATCAAGACCAGAATAGGTAGCTGTTTCACCTAATCTCATAGAGATAGAGAAGGTTAAGGAGAATGAGAACACAGAAGAATTGATTTCAAATTAGAGAAAAAGAAAACCCCTGAAAAAACAACTAATGAAACAAATAATTTACTGGATAGAGTTCAAAGCTTTAGTAATAAGAATGCTTACTGAATTAGGGAAAAGAATAGATGAACACAGTGAGGATTTTAACAAATTAGAAAATATTAAAAAGAACCAGTCAGCACTGAAGAATATAATAACTGAAATGAAAATTACACTAGAAGGAATTAACAGCAGATTAGTGATAGAAGAACACATAAGTGATTTGGAAGATAGAATAGTGGAAATCACCCAACCACCAAATCAGAACAGCAGAAAGAAAAAAAAATGAGAACAGTTGAAGGAATCTCTATGACATCAGCAGTACCACCATTCACATTATAGGAGTCCCAGAAGGAGAAGACAAAGAAAGAAGTCAAAACTTGATGAGAGTGTTCTAATTTCATTCTTTTACATGTAGCTGTCCAGTTTTCCCAGCACCACTTATTGAAGAGACTGTCTTTTCTCCACTGTATATCCTTGCCTCCTTTGTCATAGATTAGTTGACCATAGGTGCATGGGTTTATAGGAAGAACACTCTTTGACATAAATCACAGCAAGATCTTTCTTGATCCACCTCCTAGAGTAATGGAAATAACAAAAATAAACAAATGGGACCTAATGAAACTTAAAAGCTTTTGCACAGCAAAGGAAACCATAAACAAGATGAAAAGACAACCCTCAGAATGGGAGAAAATATCTGGAAACGAATCAACGGACAAAGGATTAATCTCCAAAATATATAAACAGTTCATGCAGCTCAATATTAAAAAAACAAACAACCCAATCCAAAAATGGGCAGAAGACCTAAGTAGACATTTCTCCAAAGAAGACATACAGGTGGCCAAGAAGCACATGAAAAGCTGCTCAACATCAGTAATCATTAGAGAAATGCAAATCAAAACTACAATGAGGTATCACCTTACACCAGTTAGAATGGGCTTCATCAGAAAATCTACAAACAACAAATGCTGGAGAGGGTGTGGAGAGAAGGGAACCCTCTTGCACTGTTGGTGGGAATGTAAATTGATACAGCCACTATGGAGAACAGTATGGAGGTTCCTTAAAGAAATAAAAATAGAATTACCATATGATCCTGCAATCCCACTACTGGGCATATACCCAGAGAAAAGCACAATTCAAAAAGACACATGCAGCCCAGTGTTCATTGCAGCATTATTTACAATAGCCAGGTCATGGAAGCAACCTAAATGCCCATCGACAGACGAATGGATAAAGAAGAGGTGGTACATATATACAATGGAATATTACTCAGCCATAAAAAGGAACGAAATTGGGTCATTTGTTGAGATGTAGATGGATATAGAGACTGTCATACAGAGTGAAGTAAGTCAGAAAGAGAAAAACAAATATCATAATTAACGCATATATGTGGAACCTAGAAAAATGATACAGGTGAACCAGTTTGCAGGGCAGAAATTGAGACACAGATGTAGAGAACAAACATATGGACAACAAGCAGGGAAAGCCGCAGGGGGGTGGGGGTGATGGTGTGATGAATTGGGCGATTGGGATTGACATGTATACACTGATGTGTATAAAATTGATGACTAATAGGAACCTGCTGTATTAAAAAAAAATAGAAAAACCTATTTATTAGGTCTATAGACATGTGTGCAATTAAAAAAACAAAACAAAACACTACTGTTACCTTTAAAAAAATTAAAAAATTTAAAAATCCAAAAAAAAAAATTTTATATAACCATCTAAATCCTTTGTGGAAAGAGTCAGAGTATAAATAAAAATTAGTAAGTATACTGATTCTGAATAATAAAATAAATTATGTATCTAAAAAAAAAAAAACAGATTATGGCTGAATTGATGAATGGATAAAGAAGATGTGCTGGGTGTGTGTGTGTGTGTATGTATACATACATATATATACACACACATATGTACATACATATATATATCTCACACAATGGAGTATTAGTCATAAAAATAATGAAATTCTTCCATTTGCAACAACTTGGATGGACCTAGAGGGTGTTATGCTTAATGAAATAAGTCAAACAAGAAAGACAAATACTGTATGTTATCACTTATGTGGAATCTAAAAAAAATTTTTTTAATGGCTATAACAAAATAAACAAGTAACAAATATAGAGAAAAAAACTAATCATTACCAGTGGGGAGAAGGAAGGGAAGAGGGGAAATATAGGGGTAGGGGACTGAGATGCAAGCTACTATGTGTAAAGTAAATAAGCTATAAAAATAGGATAACAATACAGGGAAATAGCACCATTATTTTGTAATAACTTTAAATGGAATATAATCTACAAAAATATTGAATTACTATGTTATATACCTGAAACTAATATATTGTAAATCAACTAACTCAATAAAAATAATATAAAAGTAAGTAGTTGAGAGAGTGCCTGTTACTATGAGAGACTTTGTAAGGAATTAAATGAAAGATGACTTCATTTCTCAGAGATGATTTTTTTTGGGGAAAAGAACATCCTGCCTTACATTAATATACTTATGATATGCTTTATCAATAGATTAATGTTGTAACCTAAGCAAATAAATACAACTTTTTCCCTATAAAAGTTGTCTAATAAAAAGTAATTTAATAAATTCACAAATACAAGCAAAATTTTCTTCTAAGTTTTACATTACATTCACATATCTGTAAAAGTAAAAGTGAAAATTTTACTGAGAGGCATTCTTATGAGAATTCTTAATTCAATGGTATAGTACTGAAAATTGTGATAAAGCCCCTTCTATCAAAGAAAATATATTTCAAGTCTAACTAGCAAAATCATCTTGGGAAATAAAGGAAATTCTCAGAAGAGACTTGAGAGAACAGTGTATGTTTTTGTAAAAGATTATTTACCTAAAATCTTTGCTTACTAAGATGATGCAAAATAATATATGTGAAGTAATGTTTCTTATTTGTCATTGGATCAGATTTTAGCAAAATTTTCTCATTTTAAATGCAACAAATCTACCCAATAGAAAAGTTACTCTCTCTTATTCAATTAAATATTCATTTTAGAGTTTGGATATTATGGCTATTTAAATGTGGAATAAATGGAAGTCTATATCATTGATTCCCTGTTTACAAAGAAGGAAACATCCAAATTAAATCCCTACTCCTCAGCGCATTCTCTCTGGGAGACTAAATATTTGGTCCACTGATTTTGGAACACAACGTATATTTTCCTTACTTGGAAAAAAAATCTTCCCAAATTACCTACAAAGTATCTAGCACATTGTGGAATTTTCTTAGATATTCTTTTGAATTAATGTGAGTTATTTTTTAGAATATTATCATGTTTAGAAGTACTGATTTTTGAAGGTATGTTTGAATTTTTGTTTTTGTTGTTTTTTTAATAGAAAATGAATTTAATTAGGCCAAGTTCAATGAATAAGTGAGTGATTATGATATTTGAAATTTGTCAAAAGTTGACATAGGCTTATCAAAATTTATTGCCTTCTATATTTATTTCCCCAAAATGACTCTAGTCCAGATTGTTTATCATAAGAGCTATAGGTGGATTTACTGAGAAACTAATTATACTTTATACATTTTAAAAGTATATGATGAAATACTATAATTTACTTTTATATGAAACTTTAACAGCTTTGAAAAATATACAGATGTCCATATCTCTATTTCTTTTTAATTATGGCCATTAAAAAGTAAGTGAATGACCATTTATTAAGAATTATAGGTTTTATCTGTCACTGCAGTACCATCTCCTTTTCAAGGAGAAGGTAAAGGTAATGGTCAAGGTAGTGATCTTGGGTTAGTTTACCTTCTATTCAGTACACTGAATGTATAAAAAAACCTATTGCCACCACTGGAAGAAAGAGAATTGCAACCCAGTGTTTTAGATTTTTATAGGACCTATTTCTTTCCTAGAGTAAGGCTTCTCCTTAGGTCTATAGAAACATCACAAGAAATGATAGGAAAAGAGGACTGTCTTTGTAGCTTGCTTGCACTATGTGGAGATTAATAAACACTCTATCCTTGGGCAAATGACCTGTGTTCCTACAACCATCTTATTTTCCTCTCACAAAGTAACTTGGTGTTTCATTTGCTGGTTTGTTTATTTAACATTGTAGAGTCTCAGTTCCTGATTACAGAATCTGGGCAAAGTCAAGGTGGGTTGACTGTCCTAATATAAGAGAGTTTGTCTCAAAATTGGTTGAATGGAGGGATATCAGATTGCCAGAATGTCAAAATCCTTTGCTCCCTCCCACAGAAAATCCTCAAGGTCAGAGGGTCCTAATGGGAGCAAATGTTCTTTAAACACTGTGGTCTTGGAAACTATAGTAACTGTTCAGTAACTTATCACGGAGGTCAAAAAGGTCATGGGCATAAACCCCACCAATTTTAAGCAGACCATAAAAATTTAGGCAAGAGTAGAACATTTTAATATCTTTGGGAGGTATTTACCACTGGTGAGCAAATTGAAAAGAAGAGTTAGGAGAATTTTCTTGAAACTGATTTTACACAGTAAACAATCAAACAAAAAGATGTTTGTTTTATATTGGTTTTTGGGTGGTGATAGGGATTTGGGGGAGACTAAAGTCCAAATTATATTTCAGGAAAGCCACTCTTGGGCAATGTTTTAAAATTGGCTTCATAGTAGAATGAAGATAAGAGTTCCTTACCCAGTTCTCTTGGTTTGCTTATTCCTTTATTTTTCTTTTTTTTCTTCCTTTTTATATTCCTTTTTTTTTTTTTTTTTAACTCTCCAAAAGGAGAGAAGGGTCTCCCTTGCCACCAATGATGAGGTTATATATTCTATTAATTCTAGCAGGTAGTAGTTGAGCAAGCACAAATTTGGTTTATAAATGTAACAAAATATGACATGTTTTATGCTTAAATATATTGAACAAACCCACACAGGCAGACGCCTGACGTGAATTTATCCATTTGTTCAAATCTAGACACAAATCCCTTAAGAAATTGTTTTGGTATCTTGGCAACCACATTAAAACACATACACACCTAAAACTTCGTAATACCTAATCCGTACATTAGAGTGAAAAAGTTTAACTAAAATAAAGTCATATAGAAAAAAACAGGGTCAGGTTTTAGGTGATTTTCATAAAACATAATAAAAATGCTATTAATACCCCACTTTTCTAGTCATTTACCTACCTTCTTATACAGGCTCAAAATTTCAAAGGCGCTGGAAACTATAAATTTTTGTAAACAATCAAGTTAATTATGGAAATATGATGTTCATTTTTCAGAAAGAATTTACACTTGACTTTGATTCTGTTTCCAGATCCTCTCCAATGTACTGATTGAGTACAGCTAGAAAATAGATTTGAGTCCAAAACACCCAGGTGAGAATTGAATTAGGGATTATATATTCAACTGTAGCTCACTTATGCTCAAAGGTAACTAACATTCTGAATTAATTTCTGCCTTAGGTTTTGAGAAAGCAAATCCTCTCTATGCAAACATCCAGCATTTTAATCCAACTAATTTACACTTAGAGTTGACCTCTTTTAATAAATAAAAATTAAAGTTCATGCAACCATAATTTTTAAAGTCAGATTGGAAGAAATGTAAGTATCTATCTGGACAACACATCATTATGTGAAAACCCAGAAAAAAATATGATTAATTTTATACGCAAAAGGATATAGAATAAAACAAAAAGTGTTATCAGAAAAACTGAGAAATTTAAATTTATTTTTAAAATAACATATCAGGAAGTACTCTTAGCTATCTCAAAGAACAATGGAGCTAAACATGTGACTAGGAGGCAGAAACACAGAATCTTAGGAGATGATCAAAATGTAGCTCAGATTTGCTGAACACACCTGATGATGTAAAGTTATAAAACTTAGGTGAATAGAGTTTAGAGAAAACACTAATCTACTTGAAGCTATTTGTGGGGGTGGGGGAACTATGGGAAAAGCATGGATTAATACCCTCTTAAATGAAAAACTATATGTATGTATATCTATATGAATGCTTATGTATTAAAGCAAGCCATTTAGAGAGAAATCCTTTGGCTTTATATTATTATTATTATTATTATTATTATTATTATTATTTGATTATAACATTTTATCCTGATTTCTCAGGAGGTTATGAGTACCACTTTTTCATTGTTAGTTACTCAAAACAATGAGCTTAAAAAACAAAAACACTCCTGTTGTTACATTAAATTACTATGTGAAGTCAATGGCTATCAGGCCGTTGCCCTTAATTATAACTTGTATTTTCCAAAAAATTATTTTGTTAGTAAATCTCTCCCTAGATTCTATAAGCATGATTTGATTGTATGCATTTGATTTTGTTTGAATGTATTCTATGAGGAGAACATGCCACAGGGGACTGAAAACTCTTGAAGATAAAATGACTGCCCATGGTTAAATGTTCTTAGAAAATGAGGGAGGAAGGCAAAAAGTCAGCAGATTAAATTAGCACATGATTGAACTGAAAAGCCAGATCCCATCACAATGTTGAAAGTCCGGTTGAATGCCAGAGGCTGAGCTTGCTTGAAGTCACTTTCTGATGGAAATCTGAGGAAGAAACATCTTTGTTCAAATGAGCTGGAAAAAATGCTGGCTGAATATACTCTCTGTTTGACTTTTCCAAGAACCGAAAACAGCAACGTTGCACATAACAAACAGCACTTGTCTTTTTCAAAGAAAGTGAAGGTTGGCCAGCAGCCAAAGGCAGTCTTGCCTTGAAAATAAAGAAAAGCAAGTACAGCATCACAGCTTAGCCAGGAAAGAAGAGAAGAAGAGAAAAGTGAGAAATAAAAGAGACAGCAAGTAGAGAAAAGACGAACAGAACAGAATGGGTTATAAATGAACAAATAGCATTGCCGAAACTCTCTAATACATTGATGTGCAGAAGTGTAAAGAGGGAATTTATTAATAGAGGAGAGACCGCAGGACTCACAAACCTAGGTATCAGTCTTGGTTCTGTTATGTAGTTAAGGCCTCTCTGGTTCACCTTGTCTTTCTGGGTTTAAATATGCTTATTTTAAAAAAATAAATCAACAGACAGGATGGTTAAAAGAAGGTGAGCCTATGGACCCTTCCAACTATAAGACCTGAGGGATGATGAGTGCTTGGTGTATGATTTTTGTAAAGTAGTGCTTATTTCCTTACCAAGGTACTTCATCAGAATCTAAAGGGACTACACTTCCATGGTTTATACTGATATAATTTGTAGTAAAGGTATAATTTTATGCAATTTGTTTATTGGTGAACAAAGAGCAAAATACAAATAATGCCCTCTCCAAATAATAGTCAACAAAAACAAAACAAAACAAAAAACTTGGCCAATGGAATTTTTTTGGAAGCTAACTTTTTGTTAGATGTCATTGCCACACACAGAAAGTAGTATATGGTTGTAGTTGTTGATAGTCCACAAACTACTTCTTCCTTTAAAAACATGCTGATTACCAATTCGACCCCTAAAAATAGTTAGAAGAGTAAATTTTATGTTATGTAAATATATTTTACCACAATAAAAAGTATACACAAAAATATATATTGATTAATTCCAGCAAGGATGTGTTACGGAAAAACATTGAAATTTTGTTGTTCACTTATCTGGGTGAAGTGGTGTGTGTTTGTGGGGAGGGCATCCTAGTTTTCTCCAAAATATTGTTTTTACAGGTTAGATATATTTACTAAACCTTAGCCATTTCTTCGAGTTGCAGTATGAAACTCTCAGTGCAATAGAATGGCTTAGTGACCTTTAAAAAATATAGCTGCCCAGACTTCAACCTCAAGGGTTCATTTCAGTTACTCTGTGGTATGGGCTATGCATCCAGATTGTTCAATTCTAACATGCAGCCAGGGTTGAAAACAACTGCTCTAGAATGTAGAATCTTTGAAGACAGGAACTGCATATGTCTTGTTCACAAATATAGCCCTTGCATATTGCATATTGCATATTGACTTACTAAGCATCTGTGGGTTGAATGAAGGATTGCATAAACAGTAATCTCCTAGTCTATTTTGCCTGTACATTTACCCTCTATTAGACTTTCTTTGAAACTGCAAGAGTCATTCAGATTCCACAAAATCAGCCAGAAAATATGAAAGTAAATTGAACAAAGTCAATTACCTCTTCTTTTTTCTGATCCTCCCACCACTACCCCATTGATAAAAGCTGGAAGTGTGGTACATGAACTTTCAATCATTATATCTCCCTTAGCGTGCAAATAGACACAAATATAAATATGCATGTGTTTTTTAAAAAAATTTCTACCATGCTGTTACTCAGCCAAATGGGATGAAAATATCCACCGTAGTCTACTTTTTTTTTTTTTTTACTTAAACTTTTCTCAAAAGATCACACCTTAAGGACTAGTTCATTCTTTAATATAGAGCTAAATTGTATTCTAATAATATGTCTGTTCCCTAAGCTATTTAGCTATTTAACTATATTATCTCCATATTATCTCTTCACTTCCTTTCTCTCTTGCACATACTCCAGTAATACTCTGGCTTCCATCATACCAGAAAAGCCAATGTTAAATTGTCAACATCATTCTCAAACTATGTGTAATATTTGACCAAGTCTTCATTCCTTCCTTATTGCAATACTTTTTTTTCCCCCTCTTTGGCATCTGAGCTGCCGCCATCTCTCAATTTCCTACTTAACTGTTGCAGCAACATTTGTAGGTAGTTCCTCATCTTCTCTAGCTGTAAGTTTGGAACTAAGCCCCAAAGCCTTTTCTCTTTTATATACATTCTTTCTCCTGGTTCATCTAGCCCCACGGTTTTTAAGACCCGTTATATTATGACAGTTCCCCAAATTTTTAATCCAGGCTGAAACTCTCCTCTAAACTACAAAGTAGTTTAGTAGTCTACTGATACCTTCAACTTTGCATCTAATAGGCATGTTATACTTAATGTGCCCAAGATAGAAATTTTGACTTTGCACTAAATTTCCCATTACCTTCCTCAGTTCAGTAAATGGCAGCTCTGTTCTTTGAGTTGTCAGACCAAAATCCCTTAAATCTTCCTCGACTTCCCACTTTCTTTTGCATCCTGCAACAATTTATTGACAAATTCTGCTCTTAACTTAGAAACCTATCTGTAATACAACCAGTTTTTACCACTTCCTAGTCAAAGACAGCACCATTTTCCACCTGGAATATGGCAGTAGTACTCTAGTCATTCTCCCTGCTTCTCTCTTGGTTTCCTAAAATCTTTATACAACAGCAGCAGTGATATTTGAAGATATTAATCAGGTCACATCATAATACCCGTGTTCCACATTCTTAAGGGGCCTCACATTTTACCTGAATCTCATTTTCCTTCACTCATTGAGATCCCGTCCCTACATACGCATGACTCCTGCCCCCCGCCACCCCAACACACACACCATTACTCCTCAGATTTCACTTCATAACATTTTTATTGTCATTTCCTCTATTCCCGTTCTACCTCTCTACTTAACGCTTCTTTGGAGACACCAAACATGTTCTAGCCTTTGGGTATTTAGACTTGTCGTTTAGCTGATGTAATTCTTGTGTAGATATCTGCATGGCTTGATCTGTCATTTCATTTATGTCTTAGCTGAAATATCACCTAATCAGAGAGGTCTTCCCTGATAATTCTAAAATACAATCATTAGAACTTGTTACACCTTACCTAGGTTCATTTCTTTTAACCTTTATCATACAATTGTTACCAATATCTTCTCTGCATAAAAGGCTGTGTCAGTCATCTTATATACATATTTCTTTACATATTGATGTTTAAGAAATGGAGTAGAATTATAAAAAACAACATGGTCAGTTCTCTCAGGGATTTATCAGATTTCTTTCAAAAACTAGTGTAGTTTTTTGTATCACACCGTGTGTTTATATATTTACCTACACTGTCACCTGTACTGAAGCTTGCTGCTTGTTGTCTCTTTCTCTCTGTTTCTCTCTCTGTTTTCTCCCCTCTCTTTCCCTCCCTCCCTCCCTTCCTTCTTTGCTTAAAATATAGCCACAAATTCTTTAATATTTCTCATTTAGAAATGTAGAAATGTAATTCCTTCCTCTTGAGTGTGGGCTGGCTTTATATAATATCTTGCTTCCTATAAATAGAATAAAGTGGAGATAATGATGTACACCTTTATGTGGAAGCCATTCTGGATACATGTGTGTGCATATATGCATGTATAATGCAACTGTATATATATATATATATATATATATATATATATATATACACACACACACATATATGTATACACAAATATGCTTATAAATTTGTAGTTCAATATTTTTCATAATAGTCTCCGGTAAAATTAGACAATATTTGAACTTATACATTAAAATAATTTTATTTTTTAATATTTTTACAGGTTTATTCTCATGTTGTATCATGTAACTACAGCAATATTTTAATATTTCATGACTTTATATTGGAGTTTGTAAATATTTTCATTTTGTTTAATGTTTTTTCTATTTTGACCCCTTATAAACCTCTTTTAATGTAGTTTAATCTATTTCAACTTATTTTAAAGTAGATGTTATGTTATTTAAGGAAGTTTCAATGTTCTGGGACCTCGATTTACTTTTATAGACACATTATCTCTCACAAACACTAGGGAAATATTTTAGACATATTTTTCTAGGAACTTTGTAAACATTACATGCTCCATTTGTCTAATGTGATATGGAGAATGGTGCATACAGATTGCAGTGGGACTGACTTGAGAATCATAGATAACAGCCTAATAGTTTCCTTTTTTTTTCCAGAAGAGGTAAATTTATTAAGTTCAGGTTGCCTTAATTTAAAGGGAAATATTACCAGACATCCTCTAGATGCTCAGTTCAACTTCTAAGGACATACCATGTTGCAAAAAAAAAATAACTGGGATTTAGAACAGATGCTTATTATCAACAAAAATCTATTGATTCACTTTCCTTTTCTTTTACCTGCCTTTTCCATTGGTGGCTGCATGCTCTGTTCCTCAAAGGTTACATAGATTCATCTGGTCACCTATCTTTCACAAAAATCCCAAAGGAAGCCCACCCAGATTTGTCACCATAAAAAGGACTTCAAAATCTTATTCTTAGTTTTTTACCCTGTCCTGAGAAGAGATAAGAATATTTAGAAGAATATAATTTGATGAAGGCAATTTTTTGTTTGATAGTTTTGCTCTAAAACAAAGACTTTCATCTTCATGAAAGATAGGTGTTTGGGGGAAGGTAATACATTTTTCCTTTTAGGTCTTTATTCCTTCAATTATTTCTGAGCATCCTATGTTTTACATGATATATTAAATATCTTAAGCTAAACTTGTCTTTTGTAGCTTATCAATATATACTGTATTTTATATCCATGCAGTATTTTTCTATCATTTACATTTCATAAATATATCAGACATATAAGTATGTTTTTATTCTTGATGCATATGTATTTAGCACATTTGTCATAAATGAATGAATAATTTATATTCATGTTACTTTATCAAATTATTTATATCTATAAAATTAATTTCATAGTTACTATAGCTCTCCCCCCACCCCAGTCACCACCAAAGTAGTTTTAAAGTAATTGGAAATGAGAAATGAGATGTTTGGGAAATGAGAATGCCAAAACCTCTCCTACTTCTTTACTCCATGCTACTGGGTGGAGGAAAGACAAACTTTATTGATCAAATTCCCAAAATTCAAACTAGAAAACAGTCTTACGGGTTAAAGCTTTCAAATAGGCTAAAGGGTAAAAGTCACAACATGTAAAAATTTATTTTATCTCTCTTTTTGTGATCTCTTACTCTTTTAGAGCTGTAGGTATGGTACAGGCCCGTGTATTTTCTCATATGGAAGATAGAATCTGTCTTTATTCCCTCTGCTTTGTTCTGAATCTCTCACTTTCAACTGTTAAAGTCCCAAGCTGTTTTTCATGAAATACTGAGCCATCATTATTTTCCCTTTAAGGTTTACTCTTTCTTTCTAATAGACAGAAAAATTAAAATAGGTTTGGAGGCTGCTGTACTTCACTTTATCAAGATGTCACTGGACATGTACTCTAGACCCCTCCTTTCGTAGGCACTATGGCAAATGTCCTCTTACTTCTGTTTCCATTCTTTGGCTTGTTACTCTTCCCAACCCTGGGATGGCATGGTTTCAAAGTTAAGATTTGGGTTAGAGTTGGGGTAGAAGCTGACTGTTTAAGTCAAACCTCTTCAAGCAAATGGAGCCTGAGACATAATTCAGGATAGTTAGCTGAAGCCATTTTGGGACTTGGGACCCAAGCTTCAGTAGGAATACAGTTGACCCTTGAACAATAGGTGTTTGAACTTTGGGGATCCACTTTATGAGTATTTTTTTCAATAAATATTACAGTACTACATGATCCATGGTTGGTTGAATCTGCTGATAAGGAACATTGGATGCAGAGGTCCAATTGTGAAGTTATGCAAGGATTTTCAACTGCCGGGGGTTGAACCCCCTCATTTTTCAAGGGTCAACTGTATTTTATTTTACTTCTTTGACTTCATTCTCTAGAATTGAATAATCTGATTTGTCCAGTTCCATGTTGATTTTGTTTAAAAAGAGGAATAAAAGGTTTCTTATGATATGTAAGCATGGTTATGCTGTATATTGTCTTGTGTGTGTACACACATGTATGTGTCTAAATGTTTCATTGCGGGTGTGAAATATTAAAACAAATTTTATAATTAAAATTATTTATCTGTATGCATCTGGCATTTGATTCGTAGATATTCTAATAAGCAATACCAGTCATAATACTAGTTCATCAGTCAGTCAAAATGTAAAATTCTCTACAATTATTTGATATTAGCTCTTTTAAAAGCAGGAAAAAATTACTATAAACACATTATCAGCATTTGAGGAATTCATTAAACATGTTAAGTATGTGTCATATAAAATAAAAATGCTGGAATCTCTCTTTGTTACTACCCAAAACATAATCACTGTTGTCAAAAACAAATCTCTCAGTAGTTTTATAGTCAAAGCAGAATACATTGAATGTCTAAGTTGAAACAAGCATCTTGTTGTAATATCTTATTTGCATCTATTCTTTATATATTTATACATTTAAATGTAGATTATTTTAAAAGTAATAGTGGCACATATACTTTATTTCCTGTACTCTCGTATATATGAACAGTATTTAGTTTTATTAAAATGATATTGAAGTATAACATTTAACAGGAAAAATTCATAAATCATAAGTGTATATTTGATTCATTTTCAAAATCTGAGGCTGCCCATGCGACTAGCAACCAGATCAAGAAACAAAACATACCACAATCCCAGAATGCCTCCATACTATTCCTTCTAAGCAACACTTACAAAAGGTAGTCATAATCTTGCCTTCTAAAATCATGGATTAGTTTTGCCTATTTTTGAACATTATGTAAGTAGAATCACATAATATCTTTTGTATCAGATTTGTTTCCAATTATGTTCATGAGAATAAACCATGTTACTGTGTTATTATTTTGATAAAAATTTTTAACTTTTAATAGAATCTGATTTATTATTTTCTCATTTTTAGAAAGAGATTTTCCATTCTGTTTAAAAATAAATTGGCATAATCAAATCATAAGACTATAATCCATTTATTTTTTAAAACTTTAGTTTTTAATCCTTTAGATTTAGCTCTGTTATCCATATGGAATTAATATTTGTTAAAGTGTGAGGTAAGGATAAGAATTTCTTTTGATCCCTTCTGAATATTCAGTTGACTTGGCACCTTGTATTGGAAAATTAACTAGAAGATAATGGGTGATTTTTTTAAGTTAGTAAATATATACAATCAAGAGATTGAATATATTTCTATACATTTCAAACTCATCACCACAATAATTCTAGTTACAGTATGTTGTGTGACAGGAAACTAACAGTGTTGTAGGTCAGTTATACTTCAAAAACAAACTCATTGTAAAAGATAAGATTTGTGGTTACCCTAGGTGGGGAACGTGGGGAAGGGGAATTGGATGAAGACAGTCAAAAGGTACAAACTTCCAGTTATAAGGTAAATAAGTACTAGCAATGTAATGTACAACACAATAAATATAATCAACACTGCTGTGTGTTATATATGAAAGTTGAGAGTAAATTCTAAGAGTTCTCATCACAAGAAAAAAAAATTTCCCCTATTTCTTTAATTTTGTATCTATGTGGGTTGATCGATGGTCACTAAAATTATTGTGATAATCACTTAATGATGTATGTAAATCAAATCATTATGCTATATACCTTAAACTTATACAATGCTGTATGTCAATTATATCTCAATAAAGCTGGATAAAAAAATTTTAAAACTGTTGAATATGCACGCATATACTCACACTAGCACACACAAATTAAATGTCTACACATAAATGCAAACCAAAGAATCAAATCTAAAGAAGATATTCAGGGCAATTTTAAGTGTACATAACCCAGATGAAAGTTATGTCCCTCAATACTTAAATTAGTTATAAAAATTAACAAGTATCACACTACAGTTCAGCAGATAGATACGTAAATGAGGCAATAGACAACAAAGAATAAAATACAAATTAAGGAAAACAGGTTAATATGTTCTTACTTTAGTAAATTGAGAAAATTAAACATTCTATATTTTTACCCAATTAGCCAATATTTTAAAAATAACATCCCTCCCGTTGAGAAAACAGTGAAAGATAGCATTTGCTTATGCTGTAATTGATCATTCAAATCAGCATATTGCTTTTAGAAAGCAGTTTGAAAATTATATATCAAAATCATTTAAATATACTTTTGGTCTCTGTCTCCATAAATAACAAATGTTATAATCATTTATCATGGCTATATTTCATAAAATAGAAAATTAACCAGTATGAAAGATCCCACAAAATATATACTCAACTGTATGACCTGTGGAACATATTGTTGATCTGAATCCATCATGATTTGTGGTATAAATATAGAAATCAATTAACATAATAGTCCCAACAGGATATGATATATGATGACCTGAATGGTTAAAAAAAAGAATCTCAAAAATCATTCAGTGTGCAATGATGATAGAACTCTTATGAGAGTACAAGATAAAGACAAGTAAAAGCATAGTTACAATGAAGATTGGAAATACTGCAGTAGTTGTCAACACTGTTGTCATGGAAATGAGGAGCAACTAATACATATAGACTGGGTGGGGGGAAGTTGATGAGAAGTTTTCTAAAGGAAGAGTCATATAAGCAGGGTAGGGAAGGAGAAAGAAGATTTGGTCAAACAAGAAGGGAAATGGGTTAGGAAAGTGTTCTAAGCAGAGGGGACAGCTTGGAGTAAGGTCCAGAGATTAGAGTGAGTCACTTGAGGAACCAGATGTTTCGGTACATTGTTATAGATAGTAATGTGGGATACAGGCTGAGATGCAAAGTGTTATGGTACATATGCATGGTACACTAGAGATGCAAAGATGGGGGGTTGTGCTGATGGCAAGAGATAATGTTGGAGAGGTAAACATGAGCCGGAGAATTAGAAACTGAAGTATTTAAAAGATTAGGGACACTAGTTGAAAACGTAAGGAGGAATTTAAACTTTAAATAGGACCTTAAGATGAGGACTGACTTATGTTCTTTGTGTAAAGAGGATTCTGCTATATGGAAAATGATTTATTGGAGATTAGACTAAAAAGTATAAATTCTATTAGAATCCTGTCGCAGTAACCCCCGCCAAAGAAGATAGTGGGGGGAACGGGATAGGGGCAGTGCAGGTGAAAAAGGATTCCAGAGATCTTTACAGAAGTAGATTTGGCCCAGCTTTGCATATACTGTGAACAGAGATTTAGAGCAAACCATCAAAAATGACACCTAGGATTATGACACAAAAAAAATGAGAATATGAAAGGAAAAGCAACTTGAGGAAAATGATAATGAATTGTTTTCTGTACATGTTAACTTTAATGTGTCTTTGGTCCATCCAAGTTATTAGGCCTACTAATCAGCTGAAAAAGAAAATGTGCCCATGAGAGAGACCTGGGTGAAAGGTATTCAGAGAATAAATAGATGTTTTCTAATAGCTGAAAAGTAGAGGGAAAAGATGAGAGAGATGGTTAAATTGAGTAAAATGAGCAAAGGCAAAGATGAAAATGCTAGAAAGTGAAATTATGAAAAGTTATTTGAGGGATAAGAAAAAAATAAACATTATTAGTATAAGTTAGATACCAGGGCACTCCTACCTAGCAAAGCATAACCCAGCACACGCTGGCATGGGATGGAAATAACCTGAGCCACAAAATAACACTAAGTACGCTTAAAGGAGAAAAAAAGCCAAAAAAAAAGACAGTTAGGAGTCAAACAGGAAAAAATACATATATATCCTACACAAACCTGACTAAGGACTTTATTCCTTCCTGCAGAGTGAAATCAAAGCTGCTCTGTATTATATTTATAGTTTGCATATAGAAATAAGCTGTATATTGTTACACAGAATTACACGTATGGTTTGCTTTTCATATTGTGGATTGAGTGAGCAAAAAAATCATTGCATAGTGATAAAATCTGTCACACAAGCGCACACACACACACACTCCCTCTCTCTCTCTCTCTCTCTCTCTCTCTCTCTCTCTCTCTCTCTCTCTCTCCCTCTCCCCTCTCTGGCAATTTTATTTAAGATGCAGGTGTTCAGATAGTAATGCCTGTTAATTCTTAGGATGCTATTCAGGTGAGTCTTATTTCTGTTATGTATGTTATAGTTTTATATGTTGTTTTGCTTATTTCAAAAAAATTAAGAAGGTACTGCCATATAATCAATAAATGATGATTCTGTAGTTCTATTCCATGTCTTTTTACAGATGATTCTGACATACAAAAAAAAAAAGAATTAGATAATTGACAACAAACTGGGACAGGCTGAAAAGACTATCTTTCTTCTTCCATTATTCATAAATGGGGCAATTTGTCTCATCCTAACTCATGATGAGTTCTGGAGGAATAAAACTGCACTGCAATAGAAGGTTTTCCTTAGATACAAGTAGTCTTGTTGCTAGGGGCAACCGTGTTTGTAACCTCTTGTAAACTTGGTGACAGATAATGATGTACTTGGTGCTCTTCAGTTTTAAAAATATTTCCTCTTATACAATATGCAGTTCTTTATTTGGTTCCATGAACTTGGAATTGTCTAAAATTTATATAAAGACTCATAAACATATCATAAAAATATAGAGATGGAAACACAAAATCTTGTCCAGAGATTTTCCCACTGGACTTATGTTTCCCCACTTTTTCCTCCCACACTCCGAGAGAATCAAGAGACCTCTGTTGTGCTTGGACATGATTTCAGAATCCTTTTCCAAGCAACAGGGCAAGCATCAAGTATGTTAAAATGGGTTTGACATGGAGATGAGTCCTAAATGATATTCTTAATTTGTTACAAATTTTAATTGAGATATAATTGACATATAACATTATATTAGTTTCAGGTGTACAACGTAATGATTTGATATATGTATATACAGCAAAATGATTACCAAAATAAGTCTAGTTAATATTCATCACCATACAAAGTTACGATTTTTTTCTTATGATAAGAATTTTTAAGATATACTCTCTCAGTAACTTTCAAATATACAATAGTGTTTGATTACATTTCCAGTTTTTCGTTATGGAAATTAAGAAACTGAAATGGATGAAATGATTCAATCTTAGCTCGATAGTAGCAAAAAGAAGATTAAATTGCATTTTCAACCTTCTATGTTTTCAGGATAAAGAAAGTAATGTTTGGTGTAATTAAATGTCTTGCCTAAGGTCATTAGATGCCATTGATACATCTAGATACCTGGTTCAGAGCTTCTTCCTCTAGAACAAAGCTCTTATTGAAGTCCTTCCTTTTAATTTTCAACTTCAGATCCTCTCCATGGTTTTTATTTGCTAGTACACTGTGCATGGATTCCTAATAATCAATACTAAAACATAATGGGTTCTCCCCTTCCCTCCTCAGAGCTAGCTTCTTCTACAGTGTTCCCTTAGCTTGGCCAATGCCACCAGCATAAACACTGCTGAGAAGCCTGAATCTCGGCTATCATCTTTGACTCCACTCAATCCCTTGTGCCTCACCCCTTTCCTCTCTAAATTCTGTGTTCTTCCTCCTGGTTATCTCACATATCTATTAATCTAATTCCCAGTGTCTTCAGCTTTCATTTCTCTCTCTGTCTAGTATAGCAGCCTCTTGAAACTGATCTTGCTTTATTTTCTCTTCCTCAACACCTCCAATCCATTCACTACTCTGCTCCCAGAGTAGAATAAGAACCTGTACATGTCACTATGCTAATTAAACTATGTTATGGTTTCCCATTTCTCTTAAGGTCTAAAATATTTATTAAAATTTACAAGTCTCTATTAGTAGAACAATTCTCTCTCTTCTTCTTATGACCCCTTAGCCTAGACTTGTTTTGTTTTTGTTTTTAATAAACTTTATTTTTCAGAGCCGTTTTAGATTCACAGCAAAATTGAGTGGAAGATACAGAGATTTCCCATATACCCCCTGCTACTACACGTGCATAGCCTCCTTCCTTATTAACATCCTCATCAGAGTGGTATATTTGTTGAAATTGATGAACCTACATTGATACATCTTTATCACCCAGCATCCATAGTTTACATTAGGGTTCCCTTATTGCTGCTGTACATTTTAAGGGTTTAAACAAGTTTATAATAACATGTATCCACCATTATAGCATCATGCAAAGTAGTTCCACTGCCCTGAAAATCCTCTGTGTTCCTCCTATTCGTCTCTCCCTCCCTCCAACCACTGGCAACCACTGACTTTTTAGTCTCCATAGTTTTGCCTTTTCCAAAATGTTACATAGTTGGAATCATGCAATATGTAGCCTCTGTCTAGCTTGTTGACTCCAATTAATTAAAAAGAAACAAAATTATCTTACCTCTTTGGATAGGTCCGTCTACGTTTTTTTCACACATACTATTGCCTCAACCTACATAACTTTATATTTCAGTTCTCAGTTAAAATGCCATTTCCTTAGGGAAACTTTATTGAAATTTCCCAGAATAAGTTATCTTTCCTATACACATTTCCATGGCATGTTATACATCTATCTTCCCAGTATTTAACTTCAAAAATAAGTAAGAGATTATTCTTAATTATATGTATAAGATCCTTTTGTCCTGCATATTTTAAGCTCTGTTAGGACAAGCATTATGTCTGTCATTTATATTGCTGTATCTCTAGCAACTACCATGGAAATTACTATATATTAAATGCCTAAAAATATATCGAATGACTAAATAAATTAGTGCCCATGTACCAAGTGGGTAGGAATAGGGTGGGTACAACTTTAGTAAATGATATTAAATACATAGATTACGAAGACTGCATTTAGAAGTCATATGGAGAAACAAACTGATTCATACTTGATGATAACTTGTGTTACACATGCAGTTAGAGAATCATAATTTTAAGAACTGATTAAGCCAATGTAAATTAAAATGTTATAAAATGTTAGGATATATATAGAACTAGAATAGTTTTTTAACATCAAATATACATATGAAACTATCAGTAGGTGAAGAAGTATTTCTTGATAGAAACCACAGAGGAACATATTACAAAGATAGCTATTTTCAGGTGGGTAGTTATTTTAGTGGTTTGAAAGAGAAGCTTTTATTACTAGTTATTAGCTTTTCTCTAATTGATTGAGCACCCTCCTAAAGAAAGAAATCTTTTATTCTTCCTTCCCTTAATATTCCCAATACTTTTGGATAATATTACAGGTTCTTTTGGGAAAACCTATACAGATAAAAACATAGTCACATTACAGTGTTTTCTTTCTTTTTTTTTTTTTTTTTTTTAAATCTTAAGCAAAACTCTCTGGCCCAACTGTGGAAGGCAGAAATAGAAATGAGGTTGATGACTGTAGATTTCTGTTGGGCAAACAGTATCACTTGCTTTCAACATACTTGTGCCCGGAATTATTGAGCCAGACAAACAGATGGAGAAAGTATAAAATCTGGATAAGCTTCATCGAGGAGTGTGTATATATATATATATATATATATATATATATACACACACACATATATATAATACTTTTTTCCCTTTACAGAAATTTTACAGAAATCTCCCCCTAGTGAAAGTTCTCTCACAAAATTTATAGCTTCATGTAAGTAGTAAATGAAATAATATAAGAGAATATTCTAAGATTTTTTTTTTGACATTTTAAATGGGCCTTTATCTTTCACGCAGGAAATCAGTGGGCTTCTAGGCATCATCTTCACATGGATATTAACAGCTGTCTATTAATTATATTTTATTGAATACCCCTCTCATTTAAGTTTTTCTAGGTTTTTAAAGATATACTTTATCTCCATAATTTGCAATAGACAAAAGTTCTGATTATGTGGGAATAGTATTTTTATAGTTTATTCTACTTTCTGCCATTCCTTTTGTTCCGTGTTTAACTAGTGGATATTAGATTGTGAGGTGTTGCCAGCTGTCATTCACAATATTGAAATTAATAAAATTTACCAGAAGATTATTTCAAGTAGCAAAACAAAATCTCCAGAAATATTTTGTTTCAAGCACTTTTTCATTACATATTAGTAAAAGAGACACATTTATCATGACAAAAGTGATGATGTGCTTCAAAGAGAATACTTGTTAAATTTAAAGCACACATTTAATGTCTCCCTACAGAGGTCTCCAGCACACTGATTAGTATTCTAATGAAAGTTTTATTTTTCCCAGCTAGCTTGAAGGTGTAATATAAGCATTATAAACAGACAATACCAATGAGACTACTTGAGCCTGTGATCAATGATATCCCTGTGGATCTATAACCTAGACAAAAATCATGGAGAAATCTTACCAACCCACTAGTTAATTGCTCATTTGGGTCATGGAAATAGCACATCTTCAAAGTGCTAACAAAACGTAATGTCCAGCATCCACAAAATAAGTATTGGTAGACTTCAAAGAAGAGTCAATACTATTTATCAAATTAAATTTCATAATCATATTATTTGATGTAAATAAAAGTTGGTAATCTGGCATAGTACAGAAATCTTGATGGTTTACTCTTCCCCATCTCAATTAATGAACATTTCATCTTTCTATTTAATCAGACCAAAAAAGTCAGGCTTCCTTTATTTCTTTTTCTCTCACATCCTATTTCCAAGCCATCAAATTGTGTCCAAAGTCTTACCACTACTTCAAAACCTCTGCTGCTATTCTAATGCTACCATCCTGGCTAAGCCTTTTAAACTAGTCAGCCTGCTTCTATTCTCATTCTCCTACAAACCATGTTCAATATGTCAGCCAGTGTGGTCCTTCAAAGACAGAGCAAGTCTTTCCTCTGCTTAAAATCCTCCAAAGTTTCCCAATTTCATTGAGTCAAAGCCAAGACCCTCACAGTGCTATACAGCATTTGACCACAATCAGGTCCTCAGTTTGCTCTTGAGTTAATCTCCTACTATTTCCTCCTTAATCACTGATTCACCTACATCATCTCCTTGATGTGCCTCAAACATTCAGGTAAGTCCCAGCCATAAACCCTTGAACTGGATGTTCCCTCCACGTGAAGAGAACGTTCTCCAGATATCCACATAGCTAGCACCTTCTTCTCTTTCAAGTCATTGCATAAATGTCATCTTCTCACAGAGGCCCCACTTGAATCATTCTGTTTAAAATTGTGACCTGTCGTTATCCCCTCACAGATTGGTGTATGTGATTCAACTTATCCCTGCTCCTTTTTTTCCCTTCAATACTGCTTTGACCTTCTAGTTTGCTATACAGTTTACTGTTTATTATGCTGCTTCTGTAAACTCTGCCGGGCAAGATTTTTTTTTTTTTTCCTTTAATCTGTTTTGTTCAGTGATGCCTTTCAGGTGCCCAGAACAGAGATTCTGGCATCCAGTAAATATCTAAGTGAATGAATGAATGATAACCCAGCATCTGTGTCGATTGCTTCCCAAAGGAGAGATATTTTTGTTTGTTTTTTGGTGACTTTTGATAGCAGAGGGCAAACCAGATGGGCAGAATGTTTATGAGCTGTGATGAGGCATTTTTTAATACATCTTGTTAGACTGAGACATGAATTGATGCTTACACTATAGCATTTTGATGTGGTCAGGCTGTATTCTAGAATCCAAATAATGTGTTACTTTATAACACTATGTCTTTAAAAATTTTCATTAATAATTCATAAGCTTTTTTACACAGTAGTAAATTAAATTTAGGAACAGTAGGCAAAATATGAAAATATTTTTAAAATTTTATATAGCTATACGTATAACACCTAGAATTTGGATAAAAATTGAATCACTTGAAAAAAAATAAAAGAAAGAGTATTTAATGGAGTTAAATAAAATATCCTTTATGCTATGTGATATAAGAAGCCACACATATACCTCACATATATATACACAAATTGTAGCTGCATTTGAGAACCATAAAATATCTGAAGAAATGATCTTGAAAACAAGTAGAATATCTGAATTGTATCATTTACGTGATTTGAAGATAAGTTTTACCATAAAAGATCTTATATTAGTAGAATACTTAGAGATTTTCCTTTGGAAATTGAATTGAGCCTTAACACTGTATACTCTGTATATTTTCTGACACTAGGTAGTTTCAAATTACACAATAAAGTAAGTGTATGCTCTATATTTGAAACTTTTAATCTTCAGCAAAGTGGAGTAATTTAATGTCTTCTCACCTACATAATGCAAATTAAAGGTCTATATGCTTTCAAGTAACTGGCAATACATACTTATTCTTCATGTTTCTAATAATTATTTCTTTGCCTTTTGTAAATAGGAATGCTAGAAACAGCAACAATAACATCAAGATGAGAAATAGCAATGAAAATACATATTGGATGGCTACATGCCAGTACTTATATTAAATTCTGTGCCAGTTTTTCCTAATGCTTGGGGATAATGCTAAAGTGACTTCTAAAATTAATACCTCTTTTTTTAATCATTGTGCAACTGTTATGGAAAGAAAACATCATGAGGCATTATTATTTGAGAACAGAAACTATTCCCATTTCCTTATTATGGAGACTATTGATCAGTTTTGAAATTTATTTCTGAGAAAACCTTTGCCATCTATAGATCTGTAATGTGATATCTTCAATCTGGCCACTAATCACTGTCCCCCAGATAATCAGGATATATAAGATCAACTTCCATTAAAAATTAGCGTATACTAACTGAATAGTAAAAATGTCTAAGGTTTTATTACGCATTAAATGTTATTTTGAGAAACTATGACTCTGAAAAAATTATGATCATATGACAAGTTTCAGAGAAGGAAGAGTTCTAATGACATTATAGTATGTGAACTCTGCTATTTATGGTTTGTACTAGGGCTTAACCTTGCAGCATTATTGGAATTTTAGTATATATAAATGATTTTGAAAGCGCACGCTAAGTTTAACTTTGCAATAAAAAGATAAAATATTTATTGAAATCAAGCAAGCAAAACAATATCAAACTATTGTCTATGAAGGTGCCTTAACCAAAGCATGTTCAGTTTGTCCTTTAGCAAATCAACAGGACTATTTTAATACTGAATGAGGCAGTTTGATGTTTAGCCTCAAGATTGCTATTGACTCTGTGCATAGACTAAAATAATCAACATGTGGGTTTACCAGTGATTTTAAATTAGTTACATTGAAAGATCTCAATTTTCAAAGTCATTCTCATACTTATTAGGAGTTTACTTCTTGAAAAATAATGTAGAGGTCAGAAAGAGAAATCAATGTCTTAAGATTTTTAATAGAAAAAGAAAATTCATATAACTACATTTGGATATATTAACTAATCATAAAGAATGGCCTGCTTTAAATGGCAGGGAAGGGAGCAAGTCTGGACATCATGTATAAGCCTATGCTAGAAATATAGTGTTTGTGTTTATAAGTGCCACCTTTTCAATGTTCTAAGCTTCCTTACCTGTTGAAGAGATTGCATCAAATTTTACATCAACTATTTTTTCAGCAAGAGATTAAATATATAATAAATGATCTCTTATACATGCATTTAAAAATATTGCTTTCAGTCAAACTAATTATGTCTATTCTATTATATCGGCATATATGATATGGTATGGAATAGTGGTTAGGGCATATTTTTAGAAGACAGGTAGCCGAGTTTGATGCCCAGCTTCCCTCTAGTATTCTAGGAGATCTTGACCAATGCATGCAACCTCTCTGTCCCTCAGTATACTACCTATGAAATGTGGGAAAATACTGGTAGCTCTCTATTCTTTAAGATTGTTGTGAATATTAAATTAAAAACGTGAAATATTTGTGACAGCATGAGCACATACTGTGGGGAGTACAAATTATAGCAAAGATTTACCATATATGTGATACATATAGCAAACATATAAAATGCTATTTGATATGTAATGCACACTCTATTATGTAATATGTAATGTAATTATACCAAAATGTATAAAACATATATGTCATACAAATTTAACCTATATAAAATATCACAATGGGGAAAATTGAAAAACAATAAAAATAGAAGTATAAGACTTTTTTAGCATAACAGTTTAACACTGCAATAAAACAACACAAAATACATGTTTATAATATATAATATAGCATTGCTACTTTGACATTCTCAATTTAAGTGGAAGTTTGTATTCAAAAATTTATTATGATTATACTTCCATATTGTGTCATTGCTTATAGTTAATGACTTACAAATATAATTGTTTTAATAAAGTAAGACTTAACAATTTATAAGGAATTCTTGAAATACAAACATCTATCTTACATATAAACTATGTAAGATCACCCTAAGCTCTGTTTTATCTATATCACTCTACCTGTAGTCCATTGCTATGCCTCCTTAGAGAGAGCTGAAAAGGCTTAGAACTTCTCAGAAACTGTGCAATCCGAAAGGAAGGAAGGAAAGAGCAAAGACCCACTCTCAAAACAATGACAACAACAAGAAAACCTTTAGAATAGCCATCCCTTGATAGACTCTCAATAATGGCTCTCTCAAAATTCATAGCCTCCACCACCTCTTCCAAAAAAAAAAAAAAAAATTCATTCCAGTATTTACTGATTAACTCTATTTAACTTTGTTAAATTGTGTTAATTTTTTTTATGATTTACAGATTATTGTTTTTAATAAATATTCTATTTCCAAAAAAATCAGAAATGTCTGTCTCATAGCTCCAACAATAGGAAACATTGATTATAGCATTGGTGTGAATTGGTACAATATAATTAATTTTCACCTACCACCTAATGAAACTTTGCTGAAAGACTGAAAGTGTTACTGAGTGAAAAGGAAGTTTAAGATAATCAGTGGTAGAGGCTATGTCAAAAATGGTTTACTAATATCTGATTTAAAGTTATTTGTAGGAGGACATAGACATCTGGGAGAAAGTATCCAGGAAGAGTGAAAAAGGAAGAGACAAAAGAGTCTATAATTTTAGTGTATTCTGTAATGTATTATGAGCAACTTCTCTAGGATCCTTTATGACCTTCACTGGCATACCATTGTTTCCATTAAAAAATATCATCTTTAGTTTTAAATGACCATGATACAAACAGTTCTGAAAACAATATATTCATGGTTTAGAGAAAACCTGTTTGTAAAAATTATAGTATTTGGTTTCCCATGGGAGAGAGCCAAAAATACCATAGATTATCTAAAGCCTTTCTCTAGTCTTTGCCAACAATAAACTTAGATTCATTTTCAGCAGCAAAGATTTGTTTTTCTATATATTTCAGTGGTGTTTAGGTTACTTCTGCTTATCTGCACAGTAAACAAGGAAATAAAGCAAGAAACAAAGCAACAGAATCAAACTTTGATGAAACATTCTCATGCTGAAAATCAACTTTTTTTAGCATCAAATAAGAGAATGTACATTTGACCCTGGACTTCTCTGGCCTTGTGCAGGATTTGACTCTGTATGAGTCATTCCAAGTCCCTCAGTGAGGAATTCACCACTCAGAAGAGAGAGAGTAAAATACCTCAATAAATTAATCTGAAACAACCTATGTGAAAGATGTTTAATAATCATAAAGATGAACTTCCTTCACTCATTCATTTATTCAACCATGCAATACAAAGTCATTGTACCTTCCATTGCATTATATTGTATATTAGGGAAGTCAAGGAGAATGAGATATATTCTCTGTTCTCAGAGACTTCACAGTTTTCTTGGTTGGGGGTGGGGGAACAAAACTGAAAGGAAAAACGGATTAAAATATGGTATAGAATATGAAATGAAATAGCTTGTTTAAATTACAAAAGGTAGAATTGAGGGAATGAATAATCTTGTTGGAGTTTTTAAGGAGAGTTTTATAGAGCATTGGATCATTGATGAAATGAATATGACCCATTAGATAATAACTGTATCTTCACTGTGTACAATCTGAATCAACCTATGAAAATTTTTTAAATTTTATTTTTCTTTATTTTTTTTAATTGTAGTTGTTTTACAATGTTATGTTAGTTTCAGGTGCACACTAAAGTGATTCAGTTTTATATATATATATATATATATATATATATACTTTTATAGAGTAAATACATATATATACTTTTCATATTCTTTTCCATTATGGTTTATTACAGGATAGTGAATATAGATCCCTGTGCTATACAGTAGGACATTATTGTTTATCCATTCTATATATAGTCTGTATCTGCTAGTCCCAAACTCCCAATCCAGCCCTCCCCCCCCGCCCTCCCTTTGGCCACCACAAGTCTGTTCTCTATGTCTGTGAGTCTGTTTCTGTTTTGTAGTTAAGTTCATTTGTGTCATATTTTAGATTCCACATATAAGTGATATCACATGGTATTTGTCTTTCTCTTTCTGACTTACTTCACTCAGTATGATAATCTTTAGGTCCATCCATGTAGCTGCAAAAGACATTATTTCATTCTTTTTTATGGCTGAGTAATATTCCATTGTATATATGTACCATGTCTTCTTTATCCATTCATCTGTTGATGGACATTTAGGTTGTTTCTGTGTCTTGGCTGTTGTAAGTGGTGCTACCATGAACGTAGGGATGCATGTATCTTTTCGAATTATAGTTTTGTCCAGATATATGCCCAGGAGTGGGATTGCTGGATCATATGGCAACTCTATTTTAGTTTTTTGAGGAACTTCCATAATGCTCTCCATAGTGGCTGCACCCAACTTACATTCCCGCCAACAGTGTAGTGTAGGAGGGTTCCCCTTTCTCCACACCCTGTCCAGCATTTGTTATTTGTAGAATTTTTAATGATGGCCATTCTGACCAGTGTGAAGTCATACCTCACTGTAGTTTTGATTTGCATTTCTCTAGTAGTTAGAAATGTTGAGCATCATTTCATGAGCCTATTGACCATTTGTATGTCCTCTTTGGAGAAGAGTCTATTTAGGTCTTCTGCCCATTTTTTGATTGTTTTTTTTTTTATTTATTATTGAGTTGTATGAGCTGTTTGTATATTTTGGAAATTAAGCCCTGTTGGTCGCATCATTTGCAAATATTTTCTCCCCATCTGTAGGTTTCTTTTTATTTTGTTTATGTTTTTCTTTGCTGTGCAAAAGCTTACAAGTTTGACTAGGTCCCATTTGTTTATTTTTGCTTTTATTTCTATTGCCTTGGTAGACTGACCTAAGAAAACATTGGTATGATTTATGTCAGATAATATTTTGCCTGTGTTCTTTTCTAGGAGTTTTATGGTGTTATGTCTTATATTTAAGTCTTTAATCCATTTTGAGTTTATTTTTGTGTATGGTGTGAAGGTGTGTTCTAACCTCATTGATTTACATGCAGCTGTCCAACTTTACCAACACCATTTGCTGAAGAGACTCTCTTTTCCCCATTGTATATTCTAGCTTCCTTTATCAAAGATTAATTGACCATAGGTGTGTGGGTTTATTTCTGGGATCTCTATTCTGTTCCATTGATCTGTATGTCTGTTTTTGTGCCAATACCATGCTGTTTTGATTACTGTAACTTTGTAGTATTGTCTGATGTCTGGGAGAGTTATGCCTCCTGGTTTATTCTTTTTCCTCAGGATGGCTTTGGCAATTCTGGGTATTTTATGGTTCCATATAAATTTTAGGATTATTTGTCCTAGCTATGTGAAAAATGTCATGGGTAATTTGATAGGGATTTCATTAAATCTGTAGATTGCTTTGGGTTGTATGGCCATTTTAACACTATTAATTATTCCAGTCCAAGAGCATGGGATATCTTTCTGTTTATTTAAATCATCTTCAATTTCCTTTATCAGTGTTTTACAGTTCTCAGTGTATTAGCCTTTCACCTCCTTAGTTGGCTTTATTCCTAAGTATTTTTTGATGCAATTTTAAAAGGGATTCTTTTTCACTTTCCCTTTCTTATATTTCATTGTTAGTATAAAGAAATGCAACCA
This sequence comes from Balaenoptera acutorostrata, assembly GCF_949987535.1. Taxonomy (NCBI): domain Eukaryota; kingdom Metazoa; phylum Chordata; class Mammalia; order Artiodactyla; family Balaenopteridae; genus Balaenoptera; species Balaenoptera acutorostrata. Next base: position 83,485,811 of record NC_080068.1, read on the forward strand.
ATTTCTGTAAATCTTGTATCCTGCTATCTTGCTGAATTCGGTTATCAGTTCTAGTATTTTTTTGTGGAGTCTTTAGGGTTTTTCTATATATAACATCATATCATCTGTATATAATGACAGTTTTATCTGTTCCCTTCCAATGTGGATACATTTTACTTCTTTTTCTTGTCTGATTGTTGTGGCTAAGACTTCCAGAACTATGTTGAAGAGAGGTGGTGAGAGTAGGTATCCTTGTCTTGTTCCAGATTTTAGCAGGAAGGCTTTCAGCTTTTCACCATTGGGTATTATGTTGGCTGTTGGTTTTTCATAAATAGCTTTTATTATGTTGGGATATGTTCCCTCTATATCCACTTTGGTAAGAGTTTCTGTCATGAATAGATGTTGAGTTTTGTCAGATGCTTTTTCTGCATCTGTTGAGATGATCATGTGGTTTTTGTCTTTTCTTTTGTTGATGCAGTGTACCATATTGATTGATTTGCATATGTTGAACCGTTATTGTGACCCTGGGATGAATCCAGCTTGGTCATGGTGTATGATCGTTGTTATGTGTTGTTGTATTCGTTTTGCTAATATTTTGTTGAGAATTTTTACATCTATATTCATTAAAGATATTGGCCTGTAATTTTCTTTTTTGGTAGTGTCTTTGTGTGGTTTTGGTACCAGGGTGATGGTGGCTTCATAGAATGACTTTGGGAATATTCCCTCCTCTTCAGTCTTTTGGAAGAGTTTGAGAAGGATTGGTATAAGTTCTTTGTAAGTTTGGTATAATTCTCCAGTGAAGCCATCTGTTTCTGGACTTTGGTTTGCAGGGAGGTTTTGTTTCTTTTTTTTGGTTTGTTTCTTTGTTTGCTTTTTTAATAGATTCTATTTCACTTCTAGTTATTGGTCTGTTCAAATTGTCTATTTCTTCTTGATTCAGTTTTAGTGGGCTGTATGTTTGTGGAAACTTTATTTCTTCTAGGTTGTCCAATTTGTTGACATCTAATTGTTTATAGTATTCTCTTTGTATTTCTGTGGTATCAGGTATAATTTCCCTCTTTCATTTTCATTTCTTATTTTGTTTATTTGGGTTTTCTCTCTTTTCTTCTTGGTGAGCCTGGCCAGAGGTTTGTCCATTTTGTTTACCCTTTCAAAAAACCAACTCTTGGTTTCATTGATTTTTCTATTTATTTTTTTAAATTTCTTTTTTTAATCTCTATTTTATTTATTTCCTCTCTGATCTTTTTTTTTTTTTCTTTCCTTCTGCTGCCTTTAGGTTTTGTATGTTCTTCTTTTTCTAATTCTTTTAGGTGGCAGGTTAGGTTGTTTATTTGAGATTTTTCTTATTTTTTGAGGAAAGCCTGTATCACTATGAACATCCCTCTAAGAACTGCTTTTGCTGCATTCCATAGATTTGTACAGTTATGTTTTCACTGTCATTTGTCTCAAGGTATTTTTAAATTACCTCTTTAATTCCATGGTTGACCCTTTTTTTTTTTTTTAGTAGCATGTTGTTTAGTCTCCACATAATTGTTTTTTCTCATTTCTTTTTTGTTTTGTTTTGTTTTGATTTCTAGTTCCATGCCATTGTGGTCAGAAAAGATGCTTGAAATAAAGAATCTAGTAAACAAAAAAAGATACCTATATGTGTATATGTGTGTTTAAATACACACACATAAAGAAATGTATTTACCTGTAGAATAAATAGAACTTAACTGGTTTTCTTTGAATCCACATATAATCTGAAACAGCTCAATTCAAGGGGGAAAAAAATGAGATTTAGGGACTCTCCAAGAAGGGAATAGACCACTTCTCCTGAACTAGATTGAGAGGAAATATAAAAGTTAATTTTAGAATAAACTTCTCTGAAAACAATCTAGTTAACATAATACTTTTATACATTTCAGCCGAGATCTGACTCCTCAGTTAAATAGCAAACAGAGAGCCCTTGATGTGTGAGCCAGAGAGTAAAACAGAGGTATTTGACTGTATAATCCCTCAAAATGTCCCATCTGTGGAAATAAAATGGATTTCAGTATATGCAGTTAGCTAAATATGTTGTATATCATATATGTTTTACCCTTTAAATTAACCAGGTTAGTCAATTTAAAGGGTACTTTTTAAATTTTCTTATTGCTATCAAATATTTGTAATCAATATATTATTGAGAAAATAAATGTAACATGCAAAGTGCCAGACACATGGGTGTTGCTTGCTGATTGGTGCACTTTACTTCTATTAAAATTCAGGACATGTGATAAAGTATAAAGAAAATGAAAATATGAAAAGCGAATGGTTGAAAACAGAAACTCAGGGCTTCCATGGCCGTCCACTGGTTAAGACTCTGCAGTTCCACTGCAGAGGGCACAGGTTCAGTCCCTGGTTGGGGCAGTAAGATCCCCCATGCTGCACAGCATGGCCAAAAACAAAAACAAAAACTCCACTATGAAGAGTTTTAAATATTTGTATTATTATTCAGTTAAACATGTTCATTGTCAAGAATGTAACATTTCAACATGATTTACATTCTCTGAAAAATCTAATTTACTTAGTGGATGAGGGTATACTTTTGTTAAATAATCTAGTAAAAAAATATATAAAGAAATGGACATTTCCCTGTAGAAGAAACAGACTTAACTGGTTATTTTCTTTGAATCCAACTGTAATCATGTGTCTTATTATTCTGAAAACCTGAATAGTCCTTAGAATTCCATATTTATTTGCTGATTTTCACCAAGTAATGATCACGTCATCAGTTGTAATATTTAGTGTGGTGTGTCAACTCACAGGCTGAAATAAAGGCCCTTAGTCACCACAGAGCTATGCATTGTTGCATAGAAGTTTGTTTTGTTTTGTTTTGTTTTTCCCTGTTCCTTAAGATTCTTATTTACCCAGGAGTCATACTCATGATCTATGTTTTGTTGCAAAAAGGTTTTCCCTGTTCTTGAAGCTTATTCTTTACCCAGGAGTCACAGTCATGGAAGAAGATCAAGTACTAGCACATTCTGCCAGAACATAATAAGGGCAAATACACTTGCAGATACACCCCAAGAGGAATTCTGGATTGAGATCAACTATGAGCAGACAGCTATTATTATTATTAATCAGCCTAAAGAGAATACAGTTAGAGGAGAAGGGAGTACACTGGAGAGAGAAATAATGTGGAGATAGATTGATCACTAGTTCACACACCCTGGTGTCTTGGGCTAAAATTATTTTGACTGCTATGAGAAAATAGATTTCAAGAGGCTTCTCTACGTGTCTAAAAATATTGATTCATTGTTAGCTACCAGAATTGTACTGTAAAAACTAGATAATAGTTCATAGTACTATTCCCATTATTTCAATTGTTAAATATGTGTATAACCTATTTGGTTTCTGAGTAAGCTTATTGAGGTTAGGGGTCTGCCCTAACCCATAGATATAGCTGCTTTACTTGTCACAAAATGGATGAATCGAACTATCAAATAAACAACTAGTCTTTAAGTATAGATTCTTTTAAAATAAGCTGGGGAATTTACACTACTGATTAGAATGATTCTATAGGAATATTTTATTTTTCCTTTTTTAGTCCATAGATTACTTGATACAATATAGAAATATGCAAAAAAAAGCAGAAGAGATATTGAATGAAGTAAAACAGAGGAAAGTCTTCTTTAAATATTTTCATATTTGCAAAAATATTTTCTCCTTCTGTTTCAAAAGGTTTTTTCAATTATATGTAATTTCCTGAAGTAACAGCATCAAACACATAATACTACTCAGAGGTTATACTTAGATTTTTTTTATTAAGTTATTATGATATGCATTTTCTACTTATTCTATAAATAATCGTCTGTGATATTTGAGCTTATGATACAGTCACTATTTACTAGCTATGGAGTATTTGTTAAAATATTTGAATTTGCCCAGATTAAGATTCCAAATCTGTAAACTGACAATTAAATGATTCATGCCACAGCAGTTTTGTGCTGATTTAAATAAGACATAATTGAGCATGACTGCATATAGTTCCTTTATCCTACCCTTCTTTGTCAAGAATGTCAATCGTGTTGAACTATAAGCGACCTGTGGGCAGTAATTGTGTTTTGAGTATGCTTTGACAAAGTACACTTTTGAGTGCACCTTTGAGTACTTGCTGAGAAAAATTGAATTAATCTGCAATTGATCATTGACCATCTTGGGGTGGGGGAGATGGTCACTGACCATGCTTTGAGAAGTAGCATACTTGACTTTTGAGTGGAACAATATTTTCTTCACCTAGTAAAAGCAAATTATTTCTGCTAACGTCATATAAAAATGTATGCATCAACTTTCAGAATAGTCCTTACTTTAAATAAACACTAGGAAAAACATATTTCAATTGTGGCAATACAAAAATTCCATGAATTGTGCCACATGCTCTTCAGGGAACTAAAATTTGGTCAGGGAAAATGGGCTGAAGAGCAGTATATCAGTAGCTTAATGGAAGTGACTTTAAAGCTTAAAGTCAGCATTTTTCAGTTTTCTATAAATGACACAACCAGATTGAATTATGAATAAAATTAAAACTACACATTCCTCAGGATACCTAGATTTGATTCTTATATTTTCCTTATCTGCTGTGTATTTTCCTTATCCACTGTTCCCCTCAACTTCAAATGTAGGTGCTTTTCCACTTTGCCTAATAAAGCCATACCATTTTTGCTGTAGTGACTCTTCCAAGACTATTGACTGTTCAAGGCATTATAAGCTCTCATATTATCTTCCTCGTGTGTATTTCTCAGCAGTTGTCACAGTTGTAAATTTCCTGTTTGATTATATGTGGTGTATGTGTGATGTGTGTGTCTGAGTATGTCTCCTTCTGAGACTATAAGCTAGAGTAAGTGATGAGAATGTATTTTTGTTTTGAGTCACCATTGTAGCTCACAGTTTGGCACAGCATTTGGCATAAACTAGGACCTCAATTACTATTCTGAGTTTCATTTCTTCTATTACAGAAAAGTACCACCAATACTATTAATAGTAGCACTTTTAAATCCATTCTATAAATATGTTTTTATTTTTTCATTTTTATACGTAAAAATTAAAATCTGATTTATACTTTAATAGTGCCTTCCACCCCCACCCCCACTGTTTTCTTTTAATTTGTTATGACTCATCACTTTGTCTCCTAACCTGCAATACTTTCTCAAGACCCGACCCTGACTCTTTCCTTCCCGCACTGCTCACTGAACACCTGAACCCCATCATGCTTTCAAAATCCCTTTTTTGGGGTTTTCTCTGAATTTCCTCACTAGCAACCCTTGCCTTCTCAGTCTTCCACCTCCATAACTGAAGCAAAACTCCTAACTTTTCCCTGGGAACAGTTTTAACAGTTAGCAGTTTGACATTGTATTATGTGTGTTGATCTACACAGCCTGACATCCTGGTGCAGCCGGGACATTTCCCCCTCGTGGAGCTCAGCTAGTCCCTCTGAAGAGCCACATGCTAGAATTGTTTTTACTTTTATGCGTTTTTCCCCATCAATTCTTTGGGTCCTAATCTCTCTTTTTCTCCCCACTCTCCCTCTTTATTCCAATGTAAGTCGTTGCATAGCATCAATGTTTAGAGTTACCATCATTTATTTAATCTCAAACTTCAAACTTTTAGCCAATTACATAGTCTTAGCTACTTAGCTGATTTTTTAATGTATTTATAATTGCTTTTTTAGATTAAATTCTTAGTTTCTCCTCTTAGCCTTGGTGATTGAGCTCTAAATTCTCTACAAGGGTAGATGAATACAGAATGTCAGTGAATGAAGATTTATGCTTAGTTCTACAAACTATATAACTGGATGAGCCAGAGGTTCAGAGGAAGGGATTTGGTTAAAAAGAAACTGCTAAAGTTAAAGGGCATTTATTTGGCTTATTGGGACTTATAGAAGTGTTGAAGAGGACTATGGTGTTAGGAGGAGGAAAGGGAGAGAATCATTTCAAGGGAAGGGAGTATGGGAGATAATGTGGCCAAGTCGTCTTTCTATTAAAATTGTACTGGATAGGAAGGGCGTGCAAATAATGGAAATGGGATTTCAAAGGTTTAATTTAGGTCAAAGCCTTACATTAGCAAATGATAAATGCCTGAAAGAAGTGGCCCTATGAACATTCCTCTGAATTTCTTCACTTGCTCTGGCCTTCATGTCATTTGAATGGTCATTTCGATTTTCAACTTCAAATCAGCACTTTATTCTTTCCTGCTGCAAGTGTTTTTGGTCTCATTAATGATTAATGATAAAACATATGCTCCTTGAATACTAATACTCCCCTTAAGTGTGGAATTCTTCACAGAAACCATCTTATTTTTAAAACATACCCAGAGATGCAAAGTATCTTGTTAGGTTTTTCTGTTAAACAGTGAAGTGTTTTAAACGGCTCTTCCAGTAGTCTTTCAAGATGCGTTCATTTATTTGTTTGAAGAAAGGAGATATGCTCAGGAGCCATTTAAAAACCCTTACTTAATGTCTTTTCTAAAGCCCTAGGGAAGACTGGGATGTAAATCAAGAAATGGAAAGCATCTGGAAATACATCTTTATAAATTCAGAACTAAACTGTCCTGGGAGTTTTGGGTTCCTACCATCAAATTATAGAATTCCCAGAAGACCCTAAAGGAGCTGATGTTCATATCAGTAACTCAAATACACAAAGTCCCAAGTTTATCATGAGGTTTTTGAATGGAAAAAATAGTTCTGACTCTGACTTCCATAGGGACCATCGAAACAGCCGATGGCTTCACTTTGCAAAACTGTGATGTGGACAATAATTTTACCATTAAAATGATAATCCCTGTCGGGCAACACAATGATTCTTGCCATGTCAAATATGATTTCAAAAGGAATGATGGTGCTGAATCTGCATTTCTTTAGGTTTAATTCCCCGAACAAAAAAAAAAAGAAAGCAAAAAAAAAAATGATGGGATCCTTGTAGTGATTTTACAATGCTAATTCTCAAGATTCAGGCTGAAGTCTGTCCTCTGTTTTATGTGGTATTGTACAGGACATTTAGTTAGATTACTAGTCTAGGTCCTAGTGACCTCCTGAGTACAGTGGTCATTCTGTCCCTAAGCCTATATTGTAAATCTTGTGATTAAGCCTCCACCAGAAATTACTGATATACAGTTGGTCAGCAGTTGTACTTAGAATTCCACTGTTTCTGCTCCTGATAATTTTTGTTTGCTCTTGATGTGAATTTCATGAGTAGAAAATAAAATCCAGTTTCCAAACTGAAATAAGGAACTTTGTAAACATGAAACAAACAATGAAAGAAAAGAGGAAAATGACAAAATTAGAGATATAGTCAATTCTTGTTATTCATGGTAGTTCTGTTCTATCAAGTTGTGTGGACACTGAATTAAAAAACATGGAAATTCAGGGTTAGGTTCCTGCAGAGCCTCTGTTCACAACACTTAGACAACTGATCAATACATACTTTTATGTCTGTTTCTGCTTAAAAACACCTTATTTAGTGTATATTGTTAATTCATTAACATTGAACTCAGACACTACAGCACTATAACTCTTGCCTGAACGCTTATCTAGCATGCATTTTTCCCATAAAGCACATCAGAGCCTTTTTGTGCTTAGGAGCACAGTAGCCCTCAATACTATGCTATTGGGGCATTTTTCAGAAATAAAATCCTCATAAAGCACAAAAACAGAGTGTAAAGTGGTACTAAATAGACTGCACAAAGGAGACTTGTTTACAGTATGAGAATTGCAACACGAAGGCAGAGCATCATCCTACTCCACCTCAACTGGGAAAGTGCACTGTGGGGGACTCACATTTTGTGCAGCTCTGTGTCATGTCCACAGGTGACTGTGAAAATGTTGTGAACATTGATTTGGGGGTTACAAATAAGTTTTTGTGAGTATTCAATTTCTTAAAGACCAAATCTGTGAGTAAAGAGAATTGACAGTATACCTCAAGTGATTTAGAAAAAACATGTATTTTCTTTTTTTTTTTTTTTAACAAGAGACCATTGAATTGGGTACTTCAGAAAAATATTTCCTAAGAAGATACCCCTTTCAATGACCTAATGGATGATGGCATGTTCAAAATATTAATCTAGAACTATTTGCAAATCCTGGGAAGATGAGAATGCCAAATGTTGCTATTATCCTTTAATATTTTACTCTTTCACTATTTGAGATGTGTAAAATACCATATACATAATTACTAGGTGTTTGGAACATTTCTATTTCTTCCTTAGAGAGTTACCTTAGAGAGTTCCTTAGAGAGGTTTGGACCCAAACCTTTTATTTTTCTATTGATATATATTTTTTTCATGATGTTTAAGTATACTTTATAATTAAATGATTTTATTTTTGTATCTCTTGTTAATAATTTCCTTTGGTTTCCAGTTTAGTTATTTGCTTTTTCAGTTGAATTTATTTGTGCCGCTAGGTCATAATTATGCTGTGGTCTTGGCAGCCTGGGGCTGAGAAATAGTTTAGCGTTTATCAAGTACAGGATATCCTCCTTCATCTGACTCAGCTGTTTTTCTTTATCATAAATCTAGTTTGTAAAATGCACTTTTTCTGTTAAAATCTAATGCACTTTTTCTGTTAAAATCTAACTCCTTCTGTTCCTTTCTTTCTGTCTTACTGTTGAATTTTCAAGTATGTAGTGTCTGATAACCCCATTATAATGAATTCTGGGTTGCAGATGTATACTGCTTCAGAATCTGGGTTCAGAAGCCTTGTAGAAACAAGTTGAGTTCCTTTGCTCATTCTAATAACTCCATAAGCCTGTTTTCAAGCTTTCCTTTTTTTTCTGTTGTTCTGCCAATAAAATTTAATTGAATTGACAATTCAACAGGTACATGATGTCTCTTTGTATATAGGATTATGACTGTTGTGTATTTTTTATGTTTAGTATTGTGATAGGCCGTGGATCATATTATCTTTCATCTTCCTCTTTGCCTATTTTTCATGTTGGCTGCTGCTTTATAGTTTATTTTTCCCCAGTATTGTATGATGAGTAAACAAAAGTAAAGAAAAAATAGCAGAAATAAATAAATGAACAGGGAAAACACACTGGAAAATATTCCAAGAGTATAATACATATGAAAGGAATAGAGTAGACATCTAGAAGGTAAGAGTTAATCAGTGAAGCATTAATAGAAACATAACAAGAACTTTGATAATAACCTCATGATATTAACTCACTTAAAAGTTACATGAGGGGGGACCTTCAAGATGGCAGAGGAGTAAAACGTGGAGATCACCTTCCTCCCCACAAATACATCAAAACTACATCTACATATGGAACAACTCCTACAGAACACCTACTGAATGATGGCAGAAGACCTCAGACTTCCCAAAAGGCAAGAAAATCCCCATGTACCTGGGTAGGGCAAAAGAAAAAAGAAAAAACAGAGACAAAAGAACAGGGACCGGACCTGCACCTCTGGGAGGGAGCTGTGAGGGAGGAAAAGTTTTGACACACTAGGAAGCCCCTTCACTGGCGGAGATGGGTGGTGGGCGGGGGGGAAGCTTCAGAGCCACAGAGGAGAGTGCAGCAAGAGGGGTCCAGAGGGCAAAGCAGAGAGATTCCTGCACAGAGGATCGGTACTGACAAGCACTCACCAGCCTGAGAGGCTTATCTCTTCACCCACCGGTGCGGGTGGGGGCTGGGAGCTGAGTCTCGGGCTTTGGAGTTCAGATCCCAGGGAGAGGACTGGGGTTGGCTGCGTGAACACAGCCTTAGGGGGCTGTGCACCACAGCTAGCCAGGAGGGAGTCCAGGAAAAAGTCTAGACTTGTCTATGAGTCAAGAGACCATTGTTTCGGGGTGCATGAGGAGAGGGGATTCCTTCCCGATCTGCACACAGAAGGCAGAACACTGCCTAAAGGAGCTCTAGAAATGGGCACGAGCCATGGCTATCAGCTTGGACCCCAGAGACAGGCATGAAACACTAACGCTGCTGCTGCTGCCACCAAGACTCTGGTGTGCAAGTGCAGGTCACTATTCACCCACCCGCCCCCGGAAGCCTGTGCAGCCCACCACTGCCAGGGTCCTGTGATCCAGGGACAACTTCCCCAGGAGAACACATGGTGCACCTCAGGCTGTTGGCAACATCACGCTGGCCTCTGCTGCTGCAGGCTCGCCTCGCATTCCAATTATAACTACTGTACCTCTCCCACCCCCAGCCTCAAAGAGCAAGAGACCCCTAATGAGCTGCTACTTTAACCCCGTCCTGTCTGGGCAGGGAACAGATGCCCTCAGGCGACCTACATGCAGAGGTGGGGCCAAAACCAAAGCTGAACCCTGGGAGCTGTGCGAACAGAGAAAGGGAAATTTCTACCAGCAGCCTCAGGAGCAGCAGATTAAATCCTCACAATCAACTTGATGTACTCTGCCTCTGTGGAATACCTGAATAGACAACGAATCATCCCAAAATTGAGGTGGTGGACTTTGGGGGCAACTGTAGACCTGGGATGTGCTGTCTGTGACTTATTTGTTTCTGATTTTTATTTTTATCTTACTTTAGCTTTTAGCGTGAGTTACCATTGGGGGATTTGTTTATTGGTTTGGTTGCTCTCTTCTTTTTTTTCTTTTTTTTTTTTAAATAATTTTTAAATTTATTATTATTTTTTTCTTTCTTTTTTTCTCCCTTTTCTACTGAGCTATGTGGCTGACAGGGTCTTGATGCTCTGGCCTGGTGTCAGGCCTGAGCCTTTGAGGTGGGAGAGCCGAGTTCAGGACATTGGACCACGAGCGGCCTCTCAGACCCACATAATATCAATCGGCAAGAGGTCCCTGAGAGATCTCCATCTCAACACTAAGACCCAGCTCCACCCAATGGCCAGCATGCTCCTGTACTGAATGCTCCATGCCAAACAACTAACAAGACAGGAACACAACCCCACCCTTGAGCAGAGAGGCTGCCTAAAATCTTAATAAGTTCACAGATACCCCAAAACACACCACCGGACATGACCCTGTCCACCAGAAGGACAAGATCCAGCCCCACCCAACAGAACACAGGCACTAGTCCCCTCCACTAGGAAGCCTACACAGGCCACTGAACCAAGCTCACACATTGGGGGCAGACACCAAAAACAATGGGAACTACGAACCTGCAGCCTGGAAAAAGAAACCCCAAACACAGTAACTTAAACAAAATGAGAAGACAGAGAAATATGCAGCAGATGAAAGAGCAAGGTAAAAACCCACCAAACCAAACAAATGAAGAGGAAATAGGCAGTCTACCTGAAAAAGAATTCAGAGTAATGATAGTAAAGATGATCCAAAATCTTGGAAATAGAATGGAGAAAATGCAGGAAATGTTTAACAAGGACCTAGAAGAACTAAAGAGCAAACAAATAATGAAAAACACAATAAATGAAATCAAAAATTCTCTAGAAGGAATCAATAGCAGAATAACTGAGGCAGAAGAACGGATAAAACACCTGGAAGATAAAATAGTGGAAATAACTACTGCAGAGCAGAATAAAGAAAAAATAATGAAAAGGATTGAGGACAGTCTCAGAGACCTCTGGGACAACATTAAGTGCACCAACATTCGAATTATAGGGGTCCCAGAAGAAGAAGAGAAAAAGAAAAGGTCTGGGAAAATATTGGAAGAGATTATAGTTGAAAACTTCCCTAACATGGGAAAATAAAATAGTCAAGTCCAGCAAGCACAGAGAATCCCGTACCAGATAAATCCAAAGAGAAACACACCAAAACACATATTAATAAAACTATCAAAAATTAAAATCAAAGAAAAAATATTAAAAGCAGCAAGGGAAAAGCAACAAATAACGTACAAGGGAATCCCCATAAGGTTAACAGCTGATCTTTCAGCAGAAACTCTGCAAGCCAGAAGGGAGTGGCAGGACATATTTAAAGTGGTGAAAGGGAAAAACCTACAACCAAGATTACTCTTCCCGGAAAGGATGTCATTCAGATTCTATGGAGAAATTAAAACCTTTACAGGCAAGCAAAAGTTAAGAGAATTCAGCACCACCAAACCAGCTTTACAACAAATGCTAAGGGGACTTCTCTAGGCAGGAAACAGAAGAGAAGGAAAAGGCCTACAAAAACAAACCCAAAACAATTAAGAAAATAGTAATAGGAACATACATATCGATAATTACCTTAAATGTAAATGGATTAAATGCTCCAACTGAAAGATATAGACTAGCTGAATGGATAAAAAAACAAGACCTATATGAATGCTGTCTACAAGAGACCCACTCCAAACCTAGGGACACATATAGACTAAAAGTGAGGGGATGGAAAAAGATACACCATGCAAGTGGAAATCAAAAGAAAACTGGAGTAGCAACTCTCATCAGGAAAAATAAACTTTAAACTAAAGACTATAATAAGAGACAAAGAAGAACACTACATAATGATCAAGGAATCAATCCAAGAAGAAGATATAACAAGTGTAAATATTTATGCCTCCAGCATAGGAGCACCTCAATACATAAGGCACATGCTAACAACCATAAAAGGGGAAATCGACAGTATAACAGCTGGGGACTTTAACGCCCCACTTTCACCAATGGACAGATCATCCAAAATGAAAATAAACAAGGAAACACAAGCTTTAAATGACACATTAGACCAGATGGGCTTAATTGATATTTATAAGACATTCCATCCATAAACAAGAGGATACGCTTTCTTTTCAAGTGTTCATGGAACATTCTCCAGGATAGATTATATCTTGGGTCACAAATCAAGCCTCAGTAAATTTAAAAAAACTGAAATCATATCAAGTATCATTTCTGACCACAATGCTATGAGACTAGGTATCAATTACAGGAAAAAAACTGTAAAAAATACAAACACATGGAAGCTAACCCATATGCTACCAAAAAACCAAGAGATCACTGAAGAAATCAAAGAAGAAATAAAAAAATACCTAGAAACAAACGACAGTAAAAACATGACAGCACAAAACCTATGGGATGCAGCAAAAGCAATTCTAAGAGGGAAGTTTATAGCAATACAATCCTACCTCAAGAAACAAGAAAAGTCTCAAAATAAACAACCTAACCTTACACCTAAAGCAATGAGAGAAAGAATAACAACAACAACAACAAACACCCCCAAAGTTAGCAGAAGGAAAGGAATCATAAAGATCAGATCAGAAATAAATGAAGGAGACAATAGCAAACATGAATAAAACTAAAAGCTGGTTCTTTGAGAAGGTAAACAAAATTGATAAGCCATTAGTCAGACTCATCAAGAAAAAAAGGAAGAAGACTGAAATCAACAGAATTAGAAATGAAAAAGAAGTAACAACTGACACTGCAGAAATACAAAGGATCATGAGAGACTACTGAAAGCAACTATATGCCAGTAAAGTGGACAACCTGGAAGAAATGGACAAATTCTTGGAAAAACACAACCTTCCAAGACTGAACCAGGAAGAAATAGAAAATATAAACAGACCAATCACAAGCACTGAAATTGAAACTGTGATTAAAAATCTTACAACAAACAAAAGCCCAGGACCAAATGGCTTCACAGCTGAATTCTAGCAAACATTTAGAGAAGAGCTAACACCTATCCTTCTCAAACTCTTCCAAAATATAGCAGAGGGAGGAACACACCCAAACTCATTCTATTAGGCCACCATCACCCTGATACCAAAACCAGACAAAGACGTCACAAAGAAAGGAAACTACAGGCCAATATCACTGATGAACATAGATGCAAAAATCCTCAACAAAATACTAGCAACCAGAATCCAACAGCACATTAATAGGATCATACACCATGATCAAGTAGGGTTTATCCCAGGAATGCAAGGATTCTTCAGTATGCACAAATCAACCAATGTGATACACCATATTAAAAATTGATGGAGAAAAACCATATGATCCTCTCAATAGATGCAGAAAAATCTTTCGACAAAATTCAACACCCATTTATGATAAAAACTCTCCATAAAGTAGGCATAGAGGGAACTTACCTCAATGTAGTATTGGCCATAAATGACAAACCCACAGCCAACATTGTTCTCAATGGTGAAAACCTGAAACCATTTCCTGTAAGATCAGGAAGAAGACAATGTTGCCCACTCTCATCACTGTTATTCAACATAGTTTTGGAAGTTTTAGCTACAGCTATCAGAGAAGAAAAAGAAATGAAAAGAATCCAAATCAGAAAAGAAGAAGTAAAACTGTCACTGTTTGTAGATGACATGATAATATACATAGAGAATGCTAAAGATACTACCAGAAAGCTACTAGAGCTAATCAATGAATTTGGTAAAGTAGCAGGATGTAAAATTAATGCACAGAAATCTCTTGCATTCCTGTACACTAATTATGAAAAACCTGAGAGAGAAATTAAGGAAACATTCCCATTAACCATTGCAACAAAAAGAATGAAATACCTAGGAATAAATCTACCTAAGGAGACAAAAGACCTGCATGCAGAAAACTATAAGACACTGATGAAAGAAATCAAAGATGATACAAACAGATGGAGAGATATACCATGTTCTTGGATTGGAAGAATGAACACTGTGAAAATGACTATAATACCCAAAGCAATCTACAGCTTCAATGCAATCCCTGTCAAACCACCAGTGGCATTTTTCATGGAACTAGAACAAAAAATTTTCCAATTTATATGGAAACACAAAAGACCCTGAATAGCCAAAGCAATCTTGAGAAAGAAAAACGGAGCTTCAGGAATCAGGCTCCCTGACTTCATACTATACCACAGAGCTACAGTAATCAAGGCAGTATGGTACTGGCACAAAAACAGAAATATAGATCAGTGGAACAGGATAGGAAGCCCAGAGATAAACCCACACACATATGGTCACCTTATCTTTGACAAAGGAGGTAAGAATATAGAATGGAGAAAAGACAGCCACTTCGATAAGTGGTGCTGGGAAAACTGGACAGCTACATGTAAAAGAATGAAATTAGAACACTTCCTAACACCATACACCAGAATAAAGTCAAAATGGATTAAAGACCTAAGTGTAAGGCCAGACACTTACACCAGACACTATAAAACTCTTAGAGGAAAACATAGGGAGAACACTCTATGACATAAATCACAGCAAGATCCTTTTTGACCCACCTCCTAGAGAAATGGAAATAAAAATTAAATAAACAAATGGGACCTAATGAAACTTAAAACTTTTGCACAGCAAAGGAAACCATAAATAAGATGAAAAGAGAACCTTCAGAATGGGAGAAAATATTTGCAAACGAAGCAGCTGACAAAGGATTAATCTCCAAGATATACAAGCAGCACATGAAACTCAGTATCAATAAAACAAACAACCCAATCCAAACATGGGCAGAAGACCTAAAGAGACATTTCTCCAAAGAAGATATACAGATTGCCAACAAACACATGAAAGGATGCTCAACATCACTAATCATAAGAGAAATGCAAATCAAAACTACAATGAGGTATCACCTCTCACTGGTCAGAATGACCATCGTCAAAAAACCTACAAACAACAAATGCTGGAGAGGGTGTGGAAAAAATGGGACCCTCTTGCACTGTTGGTGGGAATGTCAATTGATACAGCCACTATGGAGAACAGTATGGAGGTTCCTTAAAAAACTAAAAATAGGACTACCATATGGCCCAGCAATCCCATTACTGGGCATATACCTGGAGAAAATCATAATTCAAAGAGTCATGCACCACAATGTTCATTGCAGCTCTATTTACAATAGCTAGGAGATGTAAGCAATCTAAGTGTCCATGGACAGATGAATGGATAAAGAAGATGTGGCACATATATACAATAGAATATTACTCAGCCATAAAAAGAAACGAAATTGAGTTATTTGTAATTCGGTGGATGGACCTAGAGTCTGTCATACAGAATGAAGTAAGTCAGAAACAGGAAAACAAATACCGTATGCTGACACATATGTATGGAATCTTAAAAAAAAAAAAAAAAAAAAAAAGTTCTGATGAACCTAGGAGCAAGACAGGAATAAAGACGTAGATGTAGAGAATGGACTTGAGGGAACACGGGGAGTGGGAAGGGTAAGCTGGGACAAAGTGAGAGAGTAGCATTGGCATATATACACTACCAAATGTAGAGTAGCTAGCTAGTGGGAAGCAGCCTCATAGCACAGGGAGATCAGCTCGGTGCTTTGTGTCCACCTAGAGAAGTGGGATAGGGAGGGTGGGAGGGAGACACAAGAGGGATGGTTTACGGGGACATATGTATACGTATAGCTGATTCCCTTAATTATACAGCAGAAACTAACACACCATTGTAAAACAATTATACTGCAATAAAGATGTTTAAAAAAAAAATTACATGTGGCCATGCTGGATACTAATTGTTTCATGCATTGTTTGCCTTAACCAAAAATAAACACAGGCAAACATGAATACCATTGCCTGATGCATGAACCTTGGGCCTGATTTTTCAGAAATGTAAATAGGGCAGTTTTAGATATTGTGAGTTAACAACCATGAAGAATCAGAACTAAAAAATGTCATGAATGTCCTTGGAGAAAGATAAATGTTGGAGAGTTTTCTGCTAGAACACTGGTCAGTGAGATCCCTTTATCAGCAGTCTTGCCATTATCTGGGAATCTGTTAAAAATGCAAATTCTTGGATCTACCTCATGCCTTCTGAATCTAATTTTCTTAGAATAAGACAGATCAAAATGTGTTTATATAAAAGGCTCCCTTGTATTTCTTACACACTCTAAGTCTGAGAACCACTGAGCTAGCACAACATGGGGAAAGAATAAGTAAGGACTGTGTGTGTGTGTCTGCAGGTCCTA
Source organism: Balaenoptera acutorostrata (assembly GCF_949987535.1). NCBI lineage: Eukaryota > Metazoa > Chordata > Mammalia > Artiodactyla > Balaenopteridae > Balaenoptera > Balaenoptera acutorostrata. The sequence goes on from NC_080068.1 coordinate 83,502,551, forward strand.
CATTGTGCATAGAAATACCATGTAAGTAATATAGTAGTTGGATAGTATCAAAGATAATGACATCTACACATACCAGACAGTATGAAATCTAGAGTCAAACAGGTTCTCAGTAATTCAGTTTCTTTTTCTCACAGCCAATATATTTTGATGCTGGATACTGATTCTGGCAGAGTGAAGACGGGCTTTATTATGTCTCCTCAGAGTGGGGATGCTAGTGTGTTGATTAGCCTGTGGGCAGTGAAATCACACTTCCTGGGTTTAACTCCCGACTCTCTCACTTACTATCTGCATGACATCACACCAATTACTTAATATCTCTTTGCCTTTTTGCTGATTTATAAAATGGAGAAATCAGTGATACTTACAGGTTTGTGGTGAGGACTAAACAAATGAATACTTTTAAAGTAGTACCTAAAATGTATTTGAAAAGTAATAAAATTTTAACATTAGGTCTTATTTGTATGGATTCATTGCTAGAAATAATAATGTATGTGTTCTTAAATAGAATTGCATGAATAGAGTCTATATCCTACTTCTCTGTGTTCCCTAAAAATATCTAAAAATTCAAATTAATTTGCATGGGAACCTATAGAGTGATAGTTCGGCATTTTTCTTTAGTGCATGTATTTCCTATAATCCTAGAATCCATTTTTCCTTTTGTCCAAATGGCATTTTCCCATATTCTGTCTGTCATTGGCACAGTCTCCTAATTTTGAAGCAGAACTTTATCTTAACCACACAGATGTTCTTTGCTAGTTTTCCTGAGTTTAAAAATGTGCCTGACACTCCATTTTCCTGACAATTTGGTGAAATCCCTTTATGTCTTTGTATGCAGGTTCTGTGCTTCAGAGGGAGCTCTTTTACCCATTTTTTGAAATGGGACATCCCTGTCAGTCACTGCAGCCTATTGTATTTTTCTAAGACTTGCACATTGATCCTTAATCTGTGTCCCCTGAAAGGCTGCTATTTTTCACTATTTCATTTGACTTGCTAAATTTGTGGTTCCAATTAAAGGATTCTGGGTCACAGTTATAGCAGTTGAACACTGTCATCCAAAAGATCACAAATTTCAGACATCAGTCTACTCTGTCTTATCCACATAACATCAATTACAACAGTCCTATAAGTGTCTAACAGATTTTGACATTTATGTCTTTATTGGCAATAATCTTAAGGGGGCCTATCCTTATATTTGAAGCATGAAGGTACTTAAAAGTTACAATCTGTGATGCTAGCATTTGGAGACTTTGAATGCCCAAATCTCTTAGCTTCTTGAATGATCCCAGTGCTTTATAGATGCTTTTAAAGTACCTTCAAATCGTTGAGCTGGAATTAGGTGAATCCTATAGTTAAGCTATCCCGTGGATGCCGATGGGAGAGGAAATTGAAGGTCTTTCAGATTAAAAGTTCAAATTGTGATGATTGCACCTTTTAGCCTCCAAACTGGCTTTTACCTTGATCTCCCTAAGCCTGTTCAGTTCATCATATTGAAAAGATTATGACATTTTCTAGATCACCTGGGGGGAGTATTCCATTTCAATTCAGTGACTAAGTCTTTCCCTGGGCCTACAGTAGTATCCTGCTGTGTTTAGTCCTTTAATGTGGAAGTAATTCTTATGTTTATAAAGTTTTGTGGCTTTTAAATCCCACAAGGAAACCTCACACTTTAATGTGAGATAAGCTAAAAAAAATTATTCACTGTACCTCAACTGGTCTAAAGGAAAAGCTTATCAAAGGTAGGGAAATGCTAGTCACAGCCACTTTAAACATCAGTAAAGAGACATCACTGAAAATAAAATCACACAAAATAGCCTTTTGATGTTGGGAATTTTGAATTGAGATGCCAAATCTGAATCTTCATTTTTCACAAATAACATTTTTATAATTTCAAAAGTTATATGTACTCTTGGGAAAAGATTTTTAAAATATTAAAAACAATAGACAGAAAGTACCTTCAGTTGAATACAACCATAACTCTATACATCTTTTCCAGACTTATTCTATACATGCACACATGAATTTAAATAAAATCAGTTCTCTGAATTTAGCATTACCTTATAAATTTTGTCCAAGCCATTATATTTTTGAATTGATTTTTAATATTTTATAGATGAACCACAATATTGAATTTCCTTATTTTTATTAACATTAATTTTGGGTTTTCTGGAACTGTAAATCAATTATAAAGTCATGAACATCTTTGTAAAGAAATCTTGGCCCATAATTTTTATTACTGCCTTAGGCTAAATTCCTCAGAATAAAACTGATGGTTAATGATATTAAACATTTAAATATATTGCCAATATTTCCTCCAGAAAGACCATACCAATTTTTGCCCTCAACTTTGGCAACAATTAGATTTACAAGTTTAAAAAAAAAAAAAAAAGATAAGTTTAACCAAAAAAGATAAGTTAAAAATGACCTCATTCCAAATTTCATTTACTGTTTCACTGGAGAAAAAAAAAAATCCTGTTTTTTTTTTTTTTTTTTTTGATTTGTCCGTTACTTATCTTTAACATTTCTATGTCATTTTTACGAAGGCTGGAAAGTAGAATTCTGCTTCTAGTTTTAGTAATTAACATCTTTAATACAAAGTTTTAAAAAGAGAAAACTTTATTTAGCTTTTATAGGTATTTTATATCTGAAATAGAACTTCTAGTAAAACATGTATCCTCTACCATTTCTTTGCTAATTTGTCCGAAGCTAGAAAACACTTTTTTTTTTCTCTTTTGTGTATTGCCTATCTCCTTCCACTCTATGAGGGTAGGCAGAGATTTGTGTGTCTTGCTCTCTGAAATCCCTCTAGAGCTACAGCCAAGCCTGACATGGTAAGTACACAATAAATAGTTGTTGGATGTTTAATGAAAAATTCCTTGACCAGACAGTTCCTCAAATATGAGACAGTTACGCCCTACACATTCACTCATAAACCTTTTGCATGGTGTGGTCATTAGACCTGGGGATAGCCCACAAAAACCTGATGGCTCGTAACATACCTGGAGACCTGGCCCCCAGCCCGGGCTGCTGCCACGAAGACAAGGCCAGCACGGGTAGAGCTTAGAAGGCCAGGAATGCCTTGTCCCTCTCCACACACCCCCCTCCCTCCAGTGACCCCATGAGAGAAGGGCCTCCTGGCTTCTCTCAAAGACAGGAAGAAAATAAATTTTCAAGAGACGAAGGTGAGTGGAAAGAGCATTTTCAGGAACAGGAATGGAGGCTGCTTTAGGGAGAGGGCCAGAGCGCTCCAGGGATGGAACATTCTGTCATGCCTTTCCCGTGGGCGTGTTGTGGCCTCTGCCTCCTTCCTGGCCACATGGTGCCCCATGCCCCCGGAGACCAGCTGGCCCACCCCGACCGCCAGCTGCCTCCGGCCTGAGCCCCGACTGAAACCGTGCACCTCAGATTGGGACTTGAACCCACGTGCCCGGGCTCAAACCCGGCCTAAACCCACAGTCTTCCAACTGAGATCACACACCTGGTTTCAGGACTTAATGAAGCTCAGGTTCTTGATGTCTCATCGCAGAAAGAACTCAGTGAGAGACAAAGTGATCGGTAAGAAGTGGATTGATTTAGAGAGAAACACACTCCACAGACAGAGTGTGGGCCATCTCAGAAGGTGAGAAAGGCCTAGGAAACACTTTTAAACCCTCTCTGCTCATACTGAAGTTTATACCTGTTAGAGAACTTGAGAGCTGTAAGACCAATAGCAAAGAAGAAACTCACTATGCTTGGAATAATTTTAGATGAAGGGTGTGAGATCTTCCTCTTACTGCTTGTTGTAGTGTCATAAAAGTAGGTAACTAAAAATATTGCTATTTTGACCTGCCCTCTTCTTGAGAATGTTTATGTGATGTGTTGGTCTAGTTTTTATCCCACTCCCTGTAAGAACTATCTATAACTGTTATATTTCTGGGCTTTGTCTTACCCTACTATGCAAAGCAAGTCATGAATTCATAGAAGTCAAATCTTGGAACAGCCATCCTCACCTGTTGTCTAAGCTACTGTAAATTTTTTTTATTTTATTTTTTTTGGGGGCTGCGTAGGGTCTTAGTTGCGGCACGTGGGATCTTGGTTGAGGCATGTGGGATCTTTTGTTGCGGCGCATGGGCTCTTCATTGTGGTGCTCGGGCTTCTCTCTAGTTGTGGCGGCGTGCAAGTTTTCTCTCTCTAGTTGTGGTGCGTAGGCTCCAGAGTGCGTGGGCTCCGTAGTTTGCGGCACGTGAGCTCTCTCGTTGAGATGCACAAGTTCAATAGTTGTGGCACATGGGCTTAGTTGCCCCACGGCGTGTGGGATCTTATTTCCCTGATCAGGGATCGAACCTGTGTCCCCTGCATTGGAAAGAGGATTATTTACCACTGGACCACCAGGGAAGTCCTAGCTCCTGTAAGTTATTGACTCTCTAACCACAGGTGGGAACAGATACTTCTATCTACTCTGTAGCATCCAATTGTTAGTTTTTAACTCCATGGAAATTTCACCATATCAATTAGGTATAATCCTCTAATTAATTATTATTAGTGGCTGCATAATATCCACCAGTTTATATGTTCCATTGTTTGTTTAATCATGTTTTTTTATCAACAATAATTTACTTATTTTTTTTCTATTATAAATAGGTTGCAGTAAATACAAATATTCCCATATATGTAAATGTAGATATCATATCATTATGGGATTGATTTTATGATATATGATATATGGTATATACAATTACATTGAATTATAGTAGAAGTTATCAAATTGCTTTCCCAAAATTATGTAACGATTCATACTTCTGACATGGTATGTAATGTTATCGAGTTGCTTTTCCAAAATAATGTAATGATTCATACTTTTGACATGGTACATAAACACAGACATTTTATTCAGATCCCTGACAAAAATAAATGTTGTCTGTTTCATGTTTGCCAATCTAATAAGTATAAAATGACATCCCACTTTTACTTTAATTTGCATTTCTCTGATTGCTGAAAATGTTGGACATTTCGTTATATGTTATATTGTTCATTTTGAATTCTGTCCTGGGACTTGTCTTTTCATGTATGTTTTACCTGTTTTCTCTGAGATAAATTTGAGTTTTTCTTCGTGATTTGTAAATGCCCTTTTTATAACCATCACTTATCTGTCACTTGTATTATAATATTTTCTAATATTTCTGTTTAATCTATGTTTAAATTTTTTTTCAAAGGGTTAGCTAAGGGTGTGTTTAGTATTTTTCAAGTAGGTCAGATGGTTTTGGTGTCACTTTCATCTAATGGTGATTTTATTACTATTGAAATTCCAGTTTCAGCTTCTTTTAATTAAATATTTTAGTTCAGACTTCAACTTATCATTGTAAGTTTTATCTTTTCTGATTTTCCTCAACTAACTTTAAAAGGAAGTTCAAAAGCAAATCTTTATATCCACGATATTGATAGTTTTATTTTTAAAAAAAAGTTTGTTCTTTGCTCAGTCCTAGATATAATTTTGAATTACTAGTTTGTATTGTTTGAAACAATTTCTAGTCTAGTAGATTCTCCTATTTTTTTTTGAAAAACAAAGTATAATTCTAACACATTGCATTCTTGTGACATGGTCTTTAATAATGGTGGCTCAACTTTAGTACTGTCAATGAAAATAATAAACAATCAATAAAAAGAATAGAAAAGAATTTTTTTTTTTGCCATAGAAAGGTGAGTTTTACTTTTAATTTTTTTATTTTTTTAACATCTTTATTGGAGTATAGCTGCTTTACAATGGTGTGTTAGCTTCTGCTTTATAACAAAGTGAATCAGCTATATGTATACATACATCCCCATATCTCCTCCCTCTTGCGTCTCCCTCCCACCCTCTCTATCCCACCCCTCGAGGTGGTCACAAAGCACTGAGCTGATCTCCCTGTGCTATGCGGCTGTTTCCCACTAGCTATCTACTTTACATCTGGTAGTATATATAAGTCCATGCCACTCTCTCACTTCATCCCAGCTTGAGCCAAATGGAGGACTAGCCTGGAAGCCCGCTTCCCAAATAACTCTGAGAAACGACTCACTTACTGAAAAAAAGAAAGGAGACAAAACTCCTTTTGTCAGAATGTTGAGAAACGTCCCTTGAACCGAAGATTAGCTAGGTTAAGAATAAAATAATTAGTAAAAATAATTAGTAACTTTTTCAGCAAACAGAGGAGATCTGCTGCACAGAGAGAAAGCAAGATATTGTAACATTTAATGCCCCTCCATCCCATGGTCACCAACCTGGGTTAAAAGGTTTGGGGTCTATAAGAAACAAATAACTAAGTAACACGTTTGTTAGTTTGATTTCAATCAAAATGCATTCCCAATTTACAAAGTAATTCTAATTTCTATCTCAAAGGTAGCAAATTCAAAAAAAAACAAATAAGTGGTAGATTGATACATAGAATTGGTCTTGTAGGGGCACATTATATCTTAAGGCAATGGTGTTTCCATAATATGCAGTAACAAATGCCAATCAAAAGGAAAAATAACTAACTAAATAAAGCAAAAAATAATGAGCACGCAAACAAAAAATCCTAAATCTAAAACACTCTGGTAGCAAGGCATTCCAGGAAGTATAGATTTTTTGAGTTCACTATTATTTTAGCTTGACAGAAGACTATGTGATGTGAGTAGAATACTCTGTTTGGGACACAAAAATTAGTGCATGCTATCTACATGGAATTTAGTCCTTATTTATATCTGAGAATTGGACATAAACAGTATCCAATTTGTGGGGGGGGGGGCGGTGTATGTGTGTGTGTTTAGAAAGAAACCAAATAATACAGAGGGAAAAATAGTATGCTAAAGGTGTTATGCTATAAAAGTTATTATGCTAAGTGTTAAATAGACATAATAGAAAACATTTAATTATGTGGAGAATAACCTTCTGGAGTTTTCCCTTAATTAAGGAAAAAAACACAAAAGTGATTGAAATGAGGGGAGAATAGATTTCGATGTGAACAATGTATCTTACTCATGAATAATAGAAATTCAATGGAAGAAAAGCATTATAAAAGACAAATTGAGTTAAAAGTATTTTTTGAGTCAAAAGTACACAAAACCAAATCAAAAAGACTTTCATTTATTCCAAGGATAAAGAAATATGCCTAAATTATTCAGGTAGAAAATAAAATTGTGCTATGGGGAAAATATGCTTTATCTTTGCAGATTGCAAAAGAAGATAAAAATGAATCATTGAAAATTGTGTAAGATATTCAGCTTTAAGAAGGAATAGAGATTTGAAATAATTTATATTTTTTTTTAAATAGAAGATATTACTATATGTGTATAAGAATATTTTGATATCTCCATGTGATAATATGTGATCCAACAGAAAAATATTTGGTAACTACAGAACATGTATGACATACAACTCAAGGAACTATGTGTAGTCCTTGAGTCATTAGAACAACCTTAAGAAGAGGATTTAGGAATCATTGTACATACTGAGATGTGTTCAGTCTGTTGGAGAGCCTCCAAATCGCACCCAAAATTAAATTAAAAAGAAAAAAACCCATGAAGTCAGCCACACAAATTAATGGAAATGCGGAAAGGTTTTCTTTGTGGTAAATTGCTGAAAACTTTAAAAATTTATCTGTAGTTACTTTCCAGAAATTTGTATGAAAAATAGCACATGAAAATAAACTAAAAGAATTACATTTTTTAACCTATCATTAAGTTCCACATTTAAGCAGTATGTTGTACGATTAACAGAATTTTCACCAACTGACCTAAACCCATTTTTATGTGCAGTAAACAATGTAACTGTACAGTATTTCCAGTCAGTTCACAGCTTTTGAACACCTATTGCATTTGCCAAAGAAACTCATTTCTCACATCCATTTTACTAATTAAGTAAGCCACTCATTTTGCCAATGATATCCAATGTCTGTAATACCATTAGGTTTAGTTAAGACCTCGTTAAGACTGCTGGTGATGATCCAAGAAAAAGACTAGCCTGATAGTAGTTCTATCTAAGTTGTGGACATGTGAATAAAGACTAACCATCCTTGAAGTTTGTATAACTGATTAGGCAAATTGAATATCCCTAAGATGAAGATAAAACTAACAAACACTTAAAATGCACATATACACATCAATCATACCATGTTGGGGAAAAAATATAAACACAACATTATTGTGGGATTTTATGTCAGGAGGACAGGTTTGAAACTGATTCTGTCTTGGGCATTTTGCTTAATAGCTATGAGCCTCAGGTCCATGATGCATGAAATGGATATAATACAGACCACCCACAATAGTATTTTAAATATTAAATTAGATAATGAAATAATAGAACAGCATGGTGCCTGGCTTGTCGCAGATTGCAGTTGTGTTGATGATTGTATGCGATAATTTTCCTTGGAGGATAACTCTAACATTCCCATGAAAAATACTTCAATATTTGAGCACACAGGTCCTGAGACATGATTCTAAATATATATGATTTAAGATTGTATTCCAAAATGCTTGATGAAGTATTCTGGTGCCCATACAATTAGTCTCCCCAAATGCATTTAATAATAAGGGATCATTCTTAAAAGATTAAATGCAAAATCAGAATAAATGTACATATGTTTAGTGGGATATTCACGTAAAATCATCTGAAAAGGCAAACTATTAAAACTAGACTGCGATAGTTAGTGATTTTAAGGGGTATTTTTTAGGTATTGCCCTACGTTTTTATAAGACACATATGTAACTGCTCTGAGGGCAGAGGAGAGACAAATGATCATATCCATACTGTAAAGTTCCTTTATTATTATTATTTTGCTGAGTTTTTTCATGAGTATGAGTTTGCATCTAGGGGAACATGTGGGAAAAGCAGACATAGAATTTGGAGCCACCAAGGTCATTCTAGAAGGGATGGAGTAAAGAGGTTAGATGGTGAAGAAAAGCAGAACTGGGACTTTGGTGGTGTCAGAAGACCACAAAAGTTTTCCACATGCCCCTTTGTTTACCTTAAAATCTTCAAAATTTTTGCAAAATTTCTGAAATTCTTGGATTAAGGATGGCATTTGTCAGCCATTCAAGGGAATGAATTTTGAACATCTGGTCCATTTACTGCACAGCATAGTCAAACTTGGAGGAAGAGAAAGGCAGGAGCAAATCACCCTTTGGTTACTTGAAGAAATCTCAGAAGAGGGTGGATTTCAAATTTCATAGCCCTTGGAAGAAGTGCAGAATGAAATTTCTCCATGGGACAAAGGGGACCTAAATGTTAGGTTGCAATATGAAAAGTAAGTCATTTTATTATTTGTTTCTTCTTTAAACTACAGCAAGGGATGTAGTTATAATAGTCAGATTTTCATTAAAGTAAAAACTATTTCTGTTTCATTTTTTTTTCAGGGCAATTTTAATTGAATATATCATCATCTGTGTCTGGTTCTCTTACATTGTTTTTTCCCATTATGGGTCATATTTTCCAGTGTCTTTGAATGCCTGGTAGTTTTTATTGGTTTCCAGATATTGTTATTTACTTTACTGGTTGCTGGATACTTTTGCATTCCCTTAAATATTTCTGTGCTTTGTTCTTGGATGCAGTTAAATTACTTGGAACAGTTTGATACTTTTCAGGTTGTCTAGCTCTATGTATCTATGTATCTGTGTATCTATGTATCTCCGTATCTCTCTATGTATCTATGTATCTATCTAGTCTGGCAAGAACAGAGCAGCCTTTAGTCTAGGGATAATTTTGCCCTGCAATGGAGACAATACCTTTTTGAATACTCTGTCCAATATTTCATGTATTATGAGGTTTTTCCCCAAATTGCTGGTTAGAACACACACTATTGCTAGCCTTTTGCGAGCACTGGGGCATCTTCTATGTGTTCTTTTTTGGTGGTTCATTTTCTAGCACCTATAGTTTCCTTGCATGTTGATGCTGATCAGTTCTCAGCTGAAGACCTCAATGAAACCTGTAGCTCTTCTTAACATGATCTGTCTGCATCTCTCTCCTCTTAGTGCAGTGCTCTGCTCTCCTGCCATCTGTCCTGAAAATTCTAGCAGCTTGGCCAATCTGAACCTTCAGCTTTTTCTCTTCAATTCATGGCAACTGACAGGATCTGTTTGGGTTTTCCCTCTTTGTCCTTGCCCTAGAGAATCTCTCCATATAGTAACTTGAGGTAATTGTAGACCTCAACTTGTTTGTTTCACTCTTCTTAGGGATCACTGCCCGGTGCGTCTTGTATCCCAGTGTGTAAAAGTATATCTACCAGCTAACTATCAGTGTTCTACCTTGATCAATAGCAGAAAAAGTTCCATGGACTTTCAGTTCAATGACCCTTGCACTCTCTATCCCCCAAAAGAGTATGATTTCATATATAATAAGCAGTACAGTCAGAATTCAGACTTATCAATAATGAGATATTTGGGGACATGGACATAATGATATCAAATGTTAGGTATTTCCTGATTGTCTTATAAGTAATAGAATAAATACACAATGAAAATTTCATAATTAATAAACATGATTTTTTTCTGCACATATTATATATAAGATTTCTTCAGATACTTACAAAATTCTGGCTTATCCTGTGGCTCAGCTAAGAATATTGATGTATTATGCCTACTAATGCTTGGCATAGAGGAAATGACAAGTGATAATACAAACCATATAAAAGTAGACAAAACATTAGTTTTGAATGAGTTATTTCAATATTTCATACCAATGAAAAAAAGCTTAAGTAGACTAATTGAAAATAAAATCACCTGATTAGAACTGAAGAGTAGGCAACTAAATTTGTAATTTAATTTCAGTTTTCATTTTCTGCTAAAAGACATGTTTTTGTGTATACATATTTTATGTAGATCATTATTTGTGTAATTTGTAATTTTAGGCATTGCTTGGAATATTTTATATTTAAATCTATTAAAGCATATTTATCGTAAAAAAATTTAATATCAGAAGTTAACACTCTTGTACTCTTTATTGCACATAGCATATCCTTTGAAATGAACATACTTACTCAAGAACCAAAACTTTGGCATTTAGAATACTTGAGAAAGTTAAAAATATGGTTTTAAGACCAAATTATGATATGTGAACAGTAAAAAGCAGACAATATTCAATTCAAAATTAGGCAACATTGAATTACCACTCCTATCAATCCAGTTTCCTTACTTTTAGTTTGTAACATGTATGTCATTAAGAAATTAATAAATAGCTTTATACAAAAATATTTATAAAGTATTTAACAGGTTTTAAAAATATTGTTCTCAGCTATTCAGAGTTCCTCTAAGATATTATTGCCATTAGAGATTTAATATTCAGCTTGTAATCGTTCTCTCATTTATTTCAACTTTACTTTTCTGATTTGTAAAGTGATTTATCCTCTGAATTTAAAGACATAGATTAAATGGGGGAAGCATTCAGTGTCATTTAGCAGAAATCATTACCGTAGTAAATAATGAAAATAGAATGAAACAAGATAAAATTATATCAGTGGGTGCCTTTGCACATGGAATTAAGTCTATAAATATTTTCACAAGCCAAACTCAGTGTTAAAAGTCATTTAGAATTTTTAGTTTTGAAAATCAAAAAAGGTAGTGTAAATGAACAGAAGTAAATTTCAAACAAGCAAATAGAAATAGTAAAGGTGTTCTTTTTTTTGTTTTGTTTTTAAATGGAGAACCTAATTTGTCTTCTGTTTATAATGAGATCTTGACCTAAAGTATACTTTTGAGTTTAGGGAAATGATTCTTGTCATGACTTATGCTTGAATATTTCTATATATGATAGATTGGAAATATTTAGAAGTAGATTAAAATTTGAAACGGTGCCCTGTCCTTAAATTTTGCTCACAGTTAATTATGAGAAATATTTCTTTTATAGGTTAAAAGACAAAGAAAATGATTTTATAATTACAGCTTTATAATGAGTTGTCATAAAATAAGTATAATGTTTCCATGAATTCCTTAATGTTAAATATTAGGAAAAGTTTTCAAATATTTTTCCTCAATTTCATGTCCTGGAATATAGACTTTTTAAAAAATTTACATTGTAAGGTCTCATTTCATAATGAAAAAATAATTTCAATTGCTTGTTTTGATCTCAGCAATAAATTATTAAAGCATGCTCTAATTTTAATGAATTTTTTTTGTTGTTTATAGTTTTAGAATTTGCTCTTGATTTAGGGTCCAGCTAAGATCTATCAGACTAAAACTACAGCAGAATTTCTGTTGCTTTTGTAAATAAACATTTAGTAAATATTTAAATATCTCTCTTGTCTGTAAACAGGGGCTAATGTTTATTTAATACACTGTATTTAAGCTTTTCATACTGTTCTGTTCATGGTTTTTCAGTGACCATCTTATAAAATAAGTTTTCTTTGGCCAGGTGACATTATTTTTGATGATCTTTCTTTTGACAGTGCTTTAAACTTCTCTTTATATTCACTGATTACTTAGGAAATGCAAGAAATTTAACTCCATTTCTCCAAACAGACCATGGCAAGAAGATAACATAGGTGATAAAAAGGTCAAGAAGTCTTAAAACTCTAAGCAAAGTTGAAATCTTCCTACTCTTATCATCGTTGGGTTTTTTTTGTTTGTTTTTTAATTAATTAATTTATTTTGGCTGCATTGGGTCTTCGTTGCTGCGCATGGGCTTTCTCTAGTTGCGGCGAGCGGGGGGCGGGGGCTACTCTTCGTTTTGGTGCGTGGGCTTCCCACTGCGGTGGCTTCTCTTGTTACAGAGCACGGCCTCTAGGCGCACAGGCTTCAGTAGTTGCAGCACGCAGGCTCAGTAGTTGTGGCGCACGGGCTTAGTTGCTCCGTGGCATGTGGTATCTTCCTGGACCAGGGCTCGAACCTGTGTCCCCTGCATTGGCAGGCGGATTCCCAACCACTGTGCCGCCAGGGAAGTCCCTATCATCGTTTTTGTATACTATTGCTAAAATAGTTTCTCAAAATGGTTCCTGTCTTTAAAAAATCATATCTCAGGTACATCCTAACCATTGTATATAATCCTACTTCCACACTCCATGCTCTCTGACACTCAGAGATCTTTGATTGTCCTTCCCCAACTCAGTGACCTACCATTCTTCTAAAGTCAGTCCCTGTCTCCACATTGTAATCTCAGCCTTCCACTTAATATCTTCTTCATTGTGTGTAGTAGGCCATGCATTTTGCTCCTTCCAAAATATAGTTGAAAAGCTCACACCTTAGAGAAAATCTTTCAGGCATAACTCATCCTGGCTGAGTCATTTATTTGACTCAAATTCAGACACTTTCCCACTCAGTTTTTCTATTTAGTGTTTTTAAATAATTTTTTTCTACTTTCAAAACATTTGTTAGATATTTTTCAAAATCATTTAAACCTTACTCAATTTTGTTTCACCAGATGGATTTAAAGAAAGAAATAAGGGAAGTAGAGAAGGAAACAAATATAAATAAGTTTATTTATTTATTTACATTTTCATATATTTCACTAACATAAAAAGTGAAAATATATAATTGGTGAGATATAGCTATATCTATATCATCTATACCTATATCTCACTTATTTAAATTGTAAGTGCCCTGCAGTGCTTTCTCTCCAGAGGTAGATAACAATTAACCTGAGTATAAGGACAAAATAATTTTGCTAATTTTTAAAATCCTTCTAAAGTGACCTGCCGATAAGCAGTTTCCTGTGGTTTTAAAATAAACATGAACTTCCTGATATGCTGGTAAATGATAACTGGTTATATATGCCATAATTACAGTGATTAACAGCAAAGTTTAATGGATTTAAAGTCAATCTTGGATTCAGTGCCTAAGGGCACATAAAGTATTTACTGATCATAGGACTAAGTGGTTGAGGCAAATAAAATAACGGAATAGTAGTGGTAGAAACAGAGTAGGTTCCTGACATAGTTTAAGGAAGTAAAGGTGGAGATAATGCTATCTAACATAGATAGAGCTCAGCCCAAAATACATTGCATTACAAGTAAAATACCCAAGATAACTGATCCTCAGGAAAAGTGTAGTACAATTTTAAATTTAAATATCACACATATGTTAAGTGAAAGGTAGAGAATCATATGGTTAAAAGCAGCACTTTGAAATAGCCATTCTTTTGAGAATACAAAGAATGTTTGTGTATTTCTATCCTGAAATGCCTAAACCCAAAAGATATGTTAATTAAACAACTAAACAACTTGGTAAAATACAGTAAAATTAGAAATGTTTGTTATTTTCAATCTTCTACATATTTACCAAATTATAAAATCCATGTGGTTGAGAAGTTTATATTTGTTCAAAGCCATAACTTTAGCACCTAGTAAAATGCTCACACATAGTAAATACTCAAAATATTTGTTGAATGAATGAATAAATGAATGAGTATTACACTAAAGGTGAAACAGTCATTTAATAACCATGTTGACTCTACCATAGAATGACATCTAAAAATTAAATTGATTGGGCACTCTCACTTATTAGGACAACTGATTGAGACAACCATGTCTGTCGTGTTTACACTACATGATACATGATGTCACCATGTGTCTATGCAACCTATCAAATTAATTTAGGATCTGCAAGATAAAGGCAAATAAGCCCTTGAATTCTGCATATGCCTATGAGGATTTGAGAAAAATTTTTTGGTTGTTTTTTATTTAGAGGAATTGAGAAACGATTATTTAAAAAAATCATCTAGTATTTTAAATGACATTTTTCTTGAGTGAAATATTAAGGATATCTTAATGATGTGAAAAACAATTTTTTTTTAGGCTAGACACTTGCTATATATGTGAACAGATGAAGCCATAAGGTTAAGTTGAAATCTTTTCCAACATAAACACTGTTGTGTGATCATTATTAAACACCAAAAATGAAAATTATAGTCCTTTAAGAAAATCTTGACATGATGCTATGTTTAAAATAATCACCTGATCTGTTTAAAATCACAATACAAGGAAAGACAGTTTTACAAAGTCTTAATATTAGTAAATTATTTTTCATTTACATCTAATAAATCTAACTTGGTAAAAGCATATGCTCATCAATTACTTGAAAGCTGGATTTGGCATAAACAGTGTGAAGCATATGGATTAAAATTCTGCTATTGAGCTCTAAAAAGCACTTCACACAACAAAACATGGATCAATATGCTCTGAATTTTTAATTTTATTTCAGTATTACTTTTTTCACTAAGGGTTTTTATCACTTGTGAATTTTTTAAGGTAGCATGGATATTGCTTTTTTCTTGACATAAAGCATACCAGTGAGATACATATATATATATATCATATTTAGTATACCTCCATATTTACTATAATTTCTAAAGTATCAAACATTCATTATTTTATTGCTGTTTTAATAGTGTTTATTATTTCAATTTCTTGACAGTCTGACACTTTTTTAAAGTGTTGAAAAATACTCTTTGTTTCTAAAAAATGCATTATGAGTCACTCTATCAATCGGAAAATGTACCTTTAAAGTAAAAACAATTCTGGAGGAAAATGATAAATGTTGACTGTTCGGTGGCTTCAGTTTAGCTACCCTTATCACAATAAATGCCAGCCTATTGCTTTTACTTTCCAATATTAGCTTGTGAGCCTAAAGATGAAAAAGCTGTTACCTATGGTTCTCACAGTGACTACAATCAGGGTTTTTTTTTTTAATTTCTACTAGGAAATTAATTGAGGCTTATAACTTTTAGTATAAAATACTCAAAATGACATGATTTTTAATTGCACTTTGCCACAACTCCTATACTTTCAGTTCAATTTTGCCCTCAAATGTCTCTATGTCTTTTTTGATATTTTAATTTGTGTAAATCCAAACAAAAGCAAGGAAAAAAATAAGTATGATTAGAACATGCGTTGCCCATAAGATAGAGAGCTTGAAGTAATTAAATAGTAATGCCCTTAAGCCATTGCTGTGCTAATGCTACCAACAAGATGTATTAAAAGTGTTCAACATGAAGTGCCATGGAATTACCCACTATATTTTCATCTTTGACTCAGAGTTAACATAAAACCTTGCCGAAGCCAACGTGAGTTTAAGAAGTCTTTCATAAAGACGCAGAGTCTAGAGCAGCATTGTCTAATGGAAATATAATGTAAGCATATGCTATTTTAAATTCTCTATTAGTGACCTTAAAAGAAAACAAAGTGAAAGGAAATGATGCCCTACTTGCTAGCTAATAAACTAGAAGTTGGATGGATAGATAGATATAGATATCTATATGTGTGTATACATATACAGACACATACATACATGCACACATAAAGACAACTTATTAATATATGTTAATATGTGTATATATATTTAGTTGCAAGTAAAATATCCAAGATAGCAGATCCTCAGGGAAGAGTACAGTGTCATTTTAAATTTAAATGGCAATTTAAAATTTACAGTTTTAAACTTATATTTGAGATATATCTATATCTATCTCACATACTTGGTGGGGGAGGGAGAGGGAGGGTGTATGGGAGGTAAGGAGGGGAAGGACTGTGAAGAGAGAGAGAAAAGAGAGAGAACTACATGTATACTGTGGGAGGAGACACAAGCTTTATGGATCAGACTAACAAAAAGTTACTATTCATAGCTTGGGCCAGTTCCCAGTTGCCCACAGGACTATGTGAATGAATAAAAGACATCACCTCCATATGCAGTGGGTTTGATTCTCAATAAAGTTATCCCAGAATTAGGACAATTGAAGTTTATATAAGATGGTTGTCATATCTGTAAATCCTCTCCTCCAAGAGGGGAGAGAGAGACAGAAACAGAAATAAACAGAGACCTTTACTTTGGAATTTAAACAAATTTTATCCAGGGTGTGAAGGGGAAAATCCGTAGCTTCACTACCATGGAATTACAAATTACTGCAGGGATGTAAATCTCTAAATTTCTCTAGAGTGATGCACTGTCACTAGCTTCAATATATAATTTCCATTCAATCAGGTTGTGAGTGCCCTTTCCTCAGAAAGCCTAAACCATGCAGAAACTTGAACATATTCATGAGAAATTCCTCCCAGTGCTACTGTATTGAACAGTATGTACCTAACATATAGAAGAGAAAAATAACATTCAATGGACTGAGTGTTTAAAATTTATATGTTGAGATCCTAAGCCCCAGTGTGATGGTATTTGGAGATGAGGTCTTTTAGAAGTGATTGGGATGAGAGTGGAGCCCACATGACTGGTATTAGTGCCCTATAAAAGAGACCTCAGATGTTCTCTCACTCTTTCTGCTATGTGAGCATAAGAAGTTAGAAGTCTGCAACCCAGAATAGGGCTTTCACCAGAATCCAGCCAAGCTGGCACACTGATCTCAGACTTACATTCTCCAGAACTATGAGAAACACATTTCTGTTGTGTATAAGCCACCCAGTCTACGGTATTTTGTTATAACAGCCAAGAGGACTAAAAGAAAGATAGACAGGCTCCATATAAATTTAGAGAAATAGAGAGGCTCAGATATGAATACAAAGGTCATTTCCAGGCAGTGGAAAAAGAATACTCCAGAAAGAATATTCTTAAAGTTCAATTTGGACATTTAGAGATATGAAGACTGAGAACTAACTATCTGAAAATTATAACCAGAGACTCTATACAAGAATGCAATATCTTAACACCAAATGCCTGAGGACAAGAACATATTGAATCCCTGGAAGACAAATCTTGGATAAAAAACATTTACTAAACAAAAAGATTATATTTTATTTTCTCCATTGCAATGGTATGAGTTATTACTCAAGAGAAAGTAAATAAAATGTTGACATCAAAACATTAATATAGGACTTCCCTGGTGGTGCAGTGGCTAAGAATCCACTTGCCAATGCAAGGGACACGGGTCTGGGAATATCCCACATGCTGCAGAGCAACTAATCCCGTGTGCCACAACTACTGAGCCTGCGCTCTAGAGTCCACGAGCCACAACTACTGAACCTGTGTGCCTAGAGCCCGTGCTCCACAAGAAGAGAAGCCACTGCAATGAGAAGCCTGCACAACGCAACGAAGAGTAACCCCTGCTCGCCACAACTAGAGAAAGCCTGCACGCAGCAACGAAGACCCAACACAGCCAAAAATAAATACATAAATAAAATAAATTCATAAATAAAATAAATTGAAAACAACAAAAAAGCAACATCTTTAAAATAAACGATGTGAGTGACATACATAATTTTTTAAAAATCAATATATAATTGGATATGTAACCTCATCAAATAATATGTATGTAATATAATAATATGTATATAACCTCAAATAATTTTTCCATGTTCTTCCTCTCACACCTACCTATTTTTCTTCAGATCCAGCTCTCATTTCTGGGAAGGTGGCCATGAGAGGCAAGCTAATACATTATTGTGTCTTCAAGGAGATAGTCTTTAAGTATTTCTACTTTCCTTTTTTTTTTTTTTTTTTTTTTTTGAGAGGATGCTGAGTGCATGATGGAGTGAAAGAGGAGAAGGACTATCGTTCGTAGCTATCAGTGGCTAAGATGTTGCTGTAAAGTCAGCAAATCAAAAGTCCCTCTGGATCTACCAACACTAGAAAGTAGTTTATATACATTTGAAATATTCAGCTCTCTACTCCATATAACTACTGAAAATATTTTTTTTAATTAATTTTAATTTTATTTATTTATTTATTTTTGGCTGTGTTGGGTCTTTGTTTCTGTGCGAGGGCTTTCTCTAGTTGCTGCGAGCGGGGGCCACTCTTCATCGTGGTGCGCGGGCCTCTCACTGTCGTGGCCTCTCTTGTTGCGGAGCACAGGCTCCAGACGCGCAGGCTCAGTAGTTGTGGCTCACGGGCCTAGTTGCTCCGCGGCATGTGGGATCTTCCCAGACCAGGGCTCGAACCCGTGTCCCCTGCATTAGCAGGCAGATTCTCAACCACTGTGCCACCAGGGAAGCCCTGAAAACATTTCTTACAACCATGTAGTAGTGTACTCTCTCTGATATGACTTCTGATAACACACTATTCTCCATTTCATTATATCAATATTTAGTACCTTTGTGATTTTTAAAATAGCTTTAAATGATGTCTTAACCCAGTATTGCCTTTTAAAGTTAATGTAAATATTTACATATATGCAAACATACAGTGATGATTTGATTAAAATACTTTGGATATAAGATCCATTATAAACATTTTAAAGTTAGTTAATCTTTATCATTTGGAGATTAGGAAGCCTATATGGCTTAAACTATTGTCAGCAATTTTGGGTAAATAAAAATGTTCAGTATCTGTTTATAGCAGATGAGAAGTAGGTGACGAAATCTCGCATATATTCTGTGATAGCTGGAGCTGCTGAGAAGTTGATTATCACTGGAAAAATGGAGATTTAGTACAGGAGGACATAAAAATGAAGGTGATTGCAGTAACTGTTGAAAAAAGAGAAGAGTCTGAGAAATGGAAGTTATATGGAAATCATATGGGCAAAATTCATATAAAAGAATTGTACCCTGGAGATGTAAATTCGAGGACATCTGTCCCTAAAATTGTATATATTTTTGGGAGAGTTTGTGCGACGATATAGAGAGAAGTATTTGCATGTAGTCCTGATCCTTCAGTTGATATCCTGCTGAATATAAAAATGGGTACTAATCATCACAGGAGAAACAATAACAGGAAAGTGAAAATGAAGCAAAATCCTAAAAATTCCTAAAACATCAAGTAGTAGTAAGTAAAGTATGGGGAGATTTGCATGACTCCAGCACAGAAAACTACAAAGCATTGCTGATGGAAAGATATGATGTGAACCTCGATCAGAACAATCAGTATCATCAAGATGTCTATTCTCCCCAAAATTGATCTATAGACTCAATGCAATTTTAGTCAAAATTCAACTAGGATTTTGTTTTGTTTGTAAAAAGCTCCTTCTAAAATATATATGAAATCACAAACCACCTTAAAGACCATGGTTTTGGGTGGTTTTTGTTTGTTTTTTGTAAAAGAACATATCAGGTAGTTTTCAGAAAGTTATAGTTTATACTTAGAAGTCCTTTACAATACATTACTGTGAAGTTTTCTTATTAATGATAAGTATGTTGTGATTTGTAAATGATAATACCCTAACTTCACAAGGCACTCGCTGAGTTTTTTATGAGTAACTACTTTAAATGGCAGCTGTTGGACAGAAATTTACTTCTATTGAGCTTTGTTGTGTTTAATTAGGAAAGGTTATGGAGCATGTTTTATATTCCTTTTTGGCCTCAGAGTGTGATAAGCATGAGCTGACATGACAGATACTGCAGAAGATTTCCACGTTGTGAGATGTTTTGCAAAGCTTTGCATTGGGAATCCTATTAATAACAGTAAGAGCTATTGAGCGTATAATTCCCCAAGTACCTCTTCAAAAATTAACTCCAGTGGGTTAATTTTTGATTTGCAGACTACAGCGTTGGTCACAGATTTACTTTTTAGCAGACATTTGTTGGAAGTAATAAATAATAACCTTTCCCAGAATAAAATAGTAACTGGAGGAAATAGTCAGTGTGGCCCTCTAAATTTAAATTTTCTTATGAAACCTGAAGTGAAATTCATGGTCACATTCATATGTGTAGCAAACCTTTGGGCACAAAATAATATGATGAATATTGTTAAAAATCATAATAAGTATAAACAAATTGAATGAATTATCATTTTGACTTATATCTAAGTGTACCAAATACCCTCATCCATAGTTTTCTAAAGGTACTT
Organism: Balaenoptera acutorostrata; assembly: GCF_949987535.1. NCBI lineage: Eukaryota > Metazoa > Chordata > Mammalia > Artiodactyla > Balaenopteridae > Balaenoptera > Balaenoptera acutorostrata. Next base: position 83,523,182 of record NC_080068.1, read on the forward strand.
GAATAGAGATATTAAAGTTAAAAATATCCCTTTTAATTAGAAATAATTGAGGGTAATGAAATTATTACAGAAATGTTAATACAAACATTAAATACTTGTTAAAGCCAAAAAAAATATGTTTCCAAAAGTGGTAATATTAAGGGAAAATGACTTTATTTTTAATATATTCCAAAAGTAAACTAAGATAAAACCATGCGTATTCTCTATTCAAAAAATATAAGGATTGTTAAACATTGGAAATTTATGATGCCAATAAATAAAACTTTACATACTAATAAAATGAATATATTTTCTTCAGACATGCTATTTCTATTCATTTATATGATGTACCCCTTAAACCAACATTACTACTACTGATGATAATACTAATAATGAATTTCAGAAAATATTCATTTGTCCAGATGTCAAGATTCTGTCAAAGTCAACTAATCAGTAATAATCTAGAACAGATCAGAACAGAACAGAAAGTGTGATTTAAGTGATAAACAGATATCACAAAGACCAAATTTATCATCCTTTATGTGATCAGGACTCAGCACAGGCTCTTACCTGGCTGTGCATATAGAATGAGAAAGCACATGAGAAATATATTAAGAATACACAGTATAAACATTAACAAGTGGCAAACTATCATCTGAAAAAAAAAAGTTGGAAAATAAAGGCAAATAGCTAAACTTACAGTGATACAGAATAAATTTAATACAGAAAACAGACATTAACTTAGAAGCCCTAATATACTACTCTATACTACTGTAGATATACGGTCTTAAGGATGATAGTGAAATTGTCAATAAGATACATGTTGAAAGAATGAACAATTTTTGCCATCTTTGAATTACTAATATGAGATGAAATAAAATGTATGTATTGCCTACACAATTCTAGTGTGCATGTGTGTGAGAGAGCGAGAGAGAAGGGGGGGAAGAAGAAGGGGGAGGGAGAGTGAATTGCATGAGACAAGGATCTCTATTTGGTTAGGATTTATGTTTGGTTGTGGAAAAGTTGTCCACTTAAGTTAACAAGTAGATGATCATTTTTAGATTTAACATGTTATAATTTACATTCAATAATATTCACTCACTTTAAGTGTATACTTTTCTAAATTTGGTAAGTTTATCTAGTCATATAACCTGAACTGTAAGATATAGAAGAGCTACATCATTGTGGACATTTTCTCAAGCCCTTTTGCAGTCAATTCCCTAACCCCTGGCCCAAGACAACAATTGATCTGTTTTCTATCACTATCCTTTTGTCTTTGCTAAAATTTCATATAAATTAAACCAAACACTATATAGTTCTTTTGCTCAACCTCAGCTTAGAGCAATGCTTTTGAGGTTCCTCAGTGTTGTTTTATGTGGTAATATTTCATTTTTTCAATTTACTTAGTAGTATTCCATAGAACTGATAGCCCACAATTTAGGTAGTCACCAGTTGATGAATAACTGTGTTGTTTCTAGCTTTTGTCTAATAATAATACTACTGAGAACATTTGTGTAGAAGATTTTTTGTGTGACATATATTATTTTTATTTCTCCTTGGTAATTCAAAGAAATGGAAGGTAGATGAACATTTAACCTTGTAAATTGCTGTGATAACTGTATTCTAAAGTTGCTAAAGATGATTATCACCAGGGCAGGATGACAGCTCCACATCTCATTCACACTTGTGTTTGCCAATCTTTTCAAATTTAGCTATTTTATTGAGTACGTAAAAGTACTTTATTATAGTTTAATTTTCATTTCCCTGATGACTAGAGATATTGACCATCTTTTCATGTGCTTATTGGTTATTTGTGTATCTGCGTTTATAAACTTACTATACAAATATATCAGTTTTTTAAAATATGAGTTTTGTTTTTTCACTGTGTATGTTTTTTATATATTCTGAACATGATGATTTTGCAAATGTAACTTTGCAAATATGTTCTCACTGTGGCTTGTGTAGTCTCTATTTTGTTTAGATTTTGAGGAGAAGAAATTTTAATGTTGATAAGATTAATTGTATCTTTTTTTAATTTTGCTTTTTATAGTGTTTGAGAAATTGTTTTCATACCCAATTTCACAAAGATTTCTTCTATGTTTTCTTCTAGAAGCTTAATTATTTTAGCTCTATTTAAGTGTATGATTGATTTAGAAGTAATTTTTCTATGGAAAATTCAATGGCCTTATAAATGTGGATTTAGTACTAGACTAGTTAATTTGTTCCATTTACATTTGTTTGTTGTAGCAATACCATGCTGTTTTTAATAGTGTTGCTTTATAGGAAGTCTAGAAGTTAGGTAGTGTCAGTTCTTCAATCTTGTTCATTTTCAAAGTTTTGACTATTCTAGATTCTTTATATTGAATATATATTTTAAGATTGCTGATTATTTTTCAGAAATCCTGGCTAGGATTTATATTTATAATGACTTGAATCTATAAATCATTTTGTGAATTGCCCTCTTAGTAATATTATCTTCTAATCCATGAATATTCTATGGATCTTTAGATCTTTGATTCCCTATTAATATGCTTTATAGTTTTCAGTCTGCAGGTTTTGAAATTATTTAAAAACTATTTTGAATGTATTAATTTTGATTCTACTGTCAATTGATTTTATCCTATTGTCTAAATGTTTACTAATGATATTAGTATATAATTTAGTTTTATATACTGAACTTAATTCCTGTGACCTTGTTATATTTACTTATTAGTTCTAGTAGCTTTTTGTAGATTACTTAGAGTTTTCTACATAAATAATCATGTGATCAGCAAATAAAGACTATGTCTTCCCTTCATTTGATATGTCTTTTATTTATTATTTCGTGTGCTTTATTACACTGGCTAGGACATAATATGCAATTTTAGGTAGATACAGTAAAAGTAGGCATTCTGGCTTTTCTTTTTCTTAAGGAAAAAACATTCACTATTTCACCAAAATATTATATTAGCTATAGATTTTCCATAGCATCTTTTTAGTAAATATTATATAAATACAATTATTTGTATATTATTGTTTATATATTTATAATTATAATTTATATACAAATTTACACCCACTATCTAAAAGTAAAACATTCCTATGGAACCTTTTGTAAGCATAAATGGTGTAAAGAAGCAATTACCTTAGGACACGTCTTACCAACAAATGTGCAAAATAAACCAAGGTAAAGCACAGATGCTCACAGACCACAGACACAGTCCAAAGCTCTGGTGGCTTGATACTGAGATGCTGAGTGTACTTCCCTGGGAAGGAGATTGGTGATGCCACTCTCACTGCTCCAGGTGTGCAATGCCTCTATAACGGCTCAATGGAAAACAAACGCTGAATGCCATTTTTGCTTTTGCATTTTCCCGTTAAAATCCTCTTTAGATTTCTTTTGGTTAGCAAAAGCAGGTACTAATGTAGGTCTTTCGTCCAATGGAATGGCATAAGGCAAACTTTCCAAAAGTAGGGGATATCTGTGTTTATATATCTTGTGTAATATATGCAAAGTTATATACTAATAACATTGACATATTATATATTTATAATCATATAATATATATAATTATAATATTTTATAAGTAAAACAGCGAATTACATTTACATAAAATTATATAATAATAATTTGAAGCTCTGCTATTACTTGTATACAAATTTATAATCATTATGTCTTTCTGATGATTTGACCCTGTTATTACAATAGTTTCTCTTTTAACTCGGAAAATACTTTTTGTCTTGAGATCTATTTTATAATATTAATATAGTTACTCTAGCCTTCTTACATTTAGTGTAAATGGTATATTTTTCCTATCCATTTTTTCCAGCCTGTGACTTTATATTCAAAGTAAGTGTCCTATATACAGCAAAGAGTTGGAACTTACTGTTTTTATTGATTCTGACAATATCTTTTAATCAGTACTTAATCCAATTCCAATAATATTTAGTGCAATTATTCCCATGCTTGAGTTTTAGTCTACCTTTTTGTTACTTGTTTTTTAACTTAACTTACTGTTAAGTTTCCTCCTTACTCCCTTTCATTTTAATTATTGAAATACTTTAAAATTTTTATTTTAATTTTTCTGTTGTATTTTTAGCTATACTTCTTTGAAATAATAGTGAGGGCTTTAGTGATTACCATATACCTCCTTAACTTCACAGTCTACATATATATAGTTATTATTATACCACTTTACCTAAAATAACTTGCAAAGTTACTTTCCACCAAACTTTATAATTCTTACACAGATTGCATCTATACATGTAAATACCACCAGATAATGTTACAACTTTCATTTTAGAGATTATTTGAGTTTTAAAAATTTAAGAAGATAAAAGCAGAGAGAAAATAGTCTTTTGCATTTACCTAGGTATTTATTATTTCTGATGAACTTCATTCTTTTCTGAGGGTCAAAGTTTCCATTTGGTATGGTTTCTCTTCAGCCTGAAGAATTTCCTTTAGTGTTATCTGTAGGGTAAGCTTGCTGGTGACAAATTCTTTTAGGTTTCATTTATCTGCAATTGTCTTTATTTCTCCTTCATTTTGAAGGATGTTTTTGCTAGAATTCTGGGAAATATATATATATATATTTGTTCTTTAAAGATGCACTACTCACTTGTGGAGTCCATGTTTTTTGATAAGAATTCAACATTAATCTATATATACAAACACAACACACTGTGTGTGTGATCTATGTCATTTTTCTATAGCTCTTTTCATGACTTGTTCTTTAGCTTACACCACCTTTACTATGATACACCTTTGTGTGGGCTTCTTTCCATGATGCTTATTTTTTTGAGCATCTTTTTTTTTTTTTTCTTTAAACCGATTGTTTTTTTTAAGAAATGAGGAATTTGGGCAAAGAAGCGACTATTTCTCATTCAGGACAAAGTACAGTGATGGAATTATTTGAGGGCAGACTTTTTTTTTTTTTTTTTTTTAAAGATTTATTTATTGATTGACTGATTGCTATGTTGGGTCTTCGTTTCTCTGCTAGGACTTTCTCTAGTTGGGGCAAGCGGGGGCCACTCTTCATCGCGGTGCGCGGGCCTCTCACTATCGTGGCCTCTCTTGTTGCGGAGCACAGGCTCCAGACGCGCAGGCTCAGTAGTTGTGGCTCACGGGCCCAGTTGCTCCGCGGCATGTGGGATCTTCCCAGACCAGGGCGCGAACCCGTGTCCCCTGCATTAGCAGGCAGACTCTCAACCACTGCACCACCAGGGAAGCCCTTTTTGAGCATCTTGTATCGCTAAATTTCTGCTTTCACCACATTTGGGAAACTATCAACCATTATTTCTATTCTCTCTCAACTCTCCCTGTGGGATTCTCATCACATCTGTGTTTGACTGTTTGATATCATTAACGTGCACCTTAAGACTTTGCTCATTTTTTCATTATTTTTCTCTGTGTTCTTCACATTGGATAATTTTTATCATTCTGTCTTCAAATACACTTACTCATTTTTTCTGACATCTCTTTTCAGACATTAAGTCCATTTAGTGAATTTTTAAATTTCACATAATGCAGTTTCTAGTTCTAGAGCTCCCATTGAATTCCTTTTCTGTCACTCCTAATTCATTAGTTAATTCTTTTTAGTTATTTTGTTTGAAGTTTTGTAGACTTTTTTGAATGACTTTTTTGTTTTTTTACTTTGCTTCATTAATGATTGTTATAACAGCCACTTTAAAACTTGTATAATAGTTTCAGTATGTGTTTTATTCAATGGTCAGACGTGGTTGATTCTCTTTTCTCTTATTTCTTTATATGTCAGGTAATTTGGGGTTATATTCTGAACTTTATGAGTATTAACTAGTAGATATTGTGGATCTGTTAGTATTCTCTGAGTTAAGTGCTGTCGCTTTTGTAAAATTAGGCAATAATCTTTCTGGGCTTGAAGTGAAAACTCTTGTTCTTCGCTGACAGCTCCAGCCTTAATTCATAATTTTGTCTTTAGCTGAGAATATCTGATTCTGTTTTATACATGTTGTGGTTGAAAGGTCATTTTTATAGGCAGACATATCTAGTTCTTTTCATTCTAGAATTTCCTGCAGCCACAGATTGATTGATTGATTTAAGTTTCCATGGCAAGGAGAGTATAACTTTTCTGTTCTTTTCTTTTACTGGTACACATGTCCTTATGCAGGTGTCAGGCCAGTCGACTCAACCCTAGGCGAAAATCTGCATAATGGGGAAAGTTATACTTAACAGACCTTACTCAGCTCCTCCAGATATATACTTACCACCATTGTCCGTCTACTTCTGTTCTCTCTCTAATTTATTTGGATGGGTTGAGAGTTGTTTTTATAGGAAAGTTCTCTGATGGAGTCTTCAAGTATTATTACTAGAAATGGAAAGGAAAATTTATTAAATATATGTTCAACTGATTTTTGAAATAGCATTTCTAATATGTGAAAGTAAACATTAGTTTGAAAAGGAAAATAAATAGAGCAAATATTCAGTCTCTTTTTTCCATTATATTTTTTTTAATCCATGTTTTGTGAAAAATACTCCTTTTTGTATATTGTTTTGTAACTAATAGCTATAGTTATTTTCATGTCCATGTTTGATTGTCTTCAAACTTGGATCGCCTGATGGTCTATTTCATTTTTTTTCCTCTCTGCTTTTGGCTATTTGTTCTTGTTTCCAATGTTCATGATGATTGCTTATTTAATGCCAAACAACGTGACAATAATAGCCAGATTGTCTGAATAATGTTATCTTTTTCCACAAAAGACAGATTTTTTGTCAGTTAGGAATTTACTGTATGGCAGTTTAATTCTATCCAGTCAAGGGAAATGGACTGTGTTGTAAGTACTACGTAATTAAACTAGTTTTCAGTTATGAAGGTAGAGATCCTTAAGGATATTAATGAGAAATCTGGGGAATTTATTTCTCTTTTGGTGGTGTCCCTACTCCAATTTTAATCTCCCTAATACTTGCAACTACTGAAATATATATTTAGATTTTTAGCTTCCTAGCCATTGCCTTTTCTTGATTTTGTTTTTAATATCTTTATTGGAGTATAATTGCTTTACAATGTTGTATTAGTTTCTGCGGTACAACAAAGTGACTCAGCTATATGTATACACATATCCCCATATCACCTCCCTCTTGTGCCTCCCTCCAACCCTCGCTATCCCACCCCTCTATGTGGTCGCAAAGCACCGAGCTGATCTCCCTGTGCTATGCAGCTGCTTCCCACTAGCTATCTGTTTTACATTTGGTAGTGTATATATGTCCATGCCACTCTCTCACTTCATCCCAGCTTCCCCTTCCCCCGACCCCCATGTCCTCAAGTCCATTCTCTACGTCTGCATCTTTATTCCTGTCCTGCCCCTAAGTTCATCAGAACCACTTTTTTTTAGATACCATATATATGCGTTACCATGCAGTATTTGTTTTTCTCTTTCTGAATACTTCACTCTCTATGACAGACTCTAGATCTATCCAACTCACTACAAACAACTCAATTTCATTTCGTTTTATGGCTGAGTAATATTCCACTGTATATATGTACCAAATCTTCTTTATCCATTCATCTGTTGGACACGTAGGTTGCTTCCATGTTCTGGCTATTGTAAATAGTGCTGCAATGAACATTGTGATACATGTCTCTTTTTCAATTATGTTTTTCTCAGGGTATATGCCCAGTAGTGGGATTGCTGGGTCATATGGTAATTCTATTTTTAGTTTTTTGAGGAACCTCCATACTGTTCTCCATAGTGGCTGTATCAATATACATTCCTGCCAAGAGTGCAGAAGGGTTCCCTTTTCTCCACACCCTCTCCAGCATTTGTTTGCAGATTTTTTCATGAATGCTATTCTGACCGGTGTGAGGTGATAACTCATTGTGGTTTTGATTTTCATTTCTCTAATGATTAGTGATGTTGAGCATCCTTTCATGTGTTTGTTGGCAGTCTGTGTATCTTCTTTGGAGAAATGTCTATTTAGGTCTTCTGCCCATTTTTGGATTGGGTTGTTTGTTTTTTTGATATTGAGCTAAATGAGCTGCTTGTATATTTTAGAGATTAATCCTTTGTCAGTTTCTTCATTTGCAAATATTTTCTCCCATTCTGAGGGTTCTCTTTTTGTCTAACTTATGGTTTCCTTTGCTGTGCAAAAGTTTTTAAGTTTCATTAGGTCCCACGTGTCTATTTTTTTAATTTCCATTACTCTAGGAGCTGAGTCAAAAAGGATCTTGCTGTGATTTATGTCATAGAGTGTTCTGCCTAGGTTTTCATCTAAGAGTTTTATAGTGTCTGACCTTTAATCCATTTTGAGTCTATTTTTCTGTATGGTGTTCAGAAGTGTTCTAATTCCATTCTTTTACATGTAGCTGTGCAGTTTTCCCAGCACCACTTATTGAATAGGCTGTCTTTTCTCCATTGTATATTCTTGCCTCCTTTGTCAAAGATAAGGTGACCATGTGTGCATGGGTTTATCTCTGGGCTTTCTATCCTGTTCCGTTGATCTGTATTTCTGTTTGTGTGCCACTACCATACCTCCTTGATTACTTTAGCTCTACAGTATACTCTGAAGTCAGGGAACCTAATTCCTCAAGCTCCGTTTTTCTTTCTCAAGAATGCTTTGGCTATTTGGGGTCTTTTGTGTTTCCGTACAAATTGTGAAATTTTTTGTACTAGTTCTGTGAAATATGCCATTGGTAGTTTGACAGGGATTGCACTGCATCTGTAGATTGCTTTGGGTAGTCTAGTCGTTTTCACAATGTTGATTCTTCCAATCCAAGAACATGGTATATCTCTCCATCTGTTTGAATCGTCTTTGATTTCTTTCATCAGTGTCTTATAGTTTTCTGCATGCAGGTCTTTTGTCTCCTTAGGTAGATTTATTCCTAGGTATTTTATTCTTTTTGTTGCAGTGGTAAATGGGAGTGTTTTCTTAATTTCTCTTTCTGATTTTTCATTGTAAGTTTATAGGAATGCAAGAGATTTCTGTGCATTAATTTTGTATCCTGCTACTTTTTCAAATTCATTGATTAACTCTAGTAGTTTTCTGGTAACATCTTTAGGATTCTCTATGTACAGTATAATGTCATCTACAAACAGTGACAGTTTTATTTCTTCTTTTCCAACTTGGATTATTTTATTTCTTTTTCTTCTCTGACTGCTGTGGCTAAAACTTCCAAAACTATGTTGAACAGTAGTGGTGAGAGTGGGCACCCTTGTCTTGTTCCTGGTCTTAGAGGAAATGGTTTCAGTTTTTCAACATTGAGAATGATGTTGGATGTGGTTTGTCATATATGACCTTTATTATGTTGAGGTAGGTTCCCTATATGCGCCCTTTCTGGAGAGTTTTTATCATAAATGGGTGTTGAATTTTGTTAAAAAGCTTTTTCTGCATCTATTGAGATGATCATATGGTTTTTCTCCTTCACTTTGTTAATATGGTGTATCACACTCACTGATTTGTGTATACTGAAGAATGCTTGCATTCCTGTGATAAACCCCACTGGATCATGGTGTATGCTCCTTTTAATGTGCTATTGGATTCTGTTTGCTAGTATTTTGTTGATTATTTTTGCATGTATGTTCATCAGTGATATTGGTCTGTAGTTTTCCTTTCCTGTGACGTCTTTGTCTGGTTTTGGTATCAGGGTAATGATGGCCTCGTAGAATGAGTTTGGGTGTATTCCTCCCTGTGCTACACTTTGGAAGAGTAGGTGTTAGCTTTTTTCTAAATGTTTGATAGAATTCACCTGTGAAGCCATCTGGTCCTGGGCTTTTGTTTGTGGGAAGATTTTTAATCATAGTCTCAATTTCAGTGCTTGTGATTGGTCTGTTCATATTTTCTATTTCTTCCTAGTTCAGTCTTGGAAGGTTGTACTTTTCTAAGAATTTGTCCATTTCTTCCAGGGTTGCCCATTTTATTGGCATATAGTTGCTTGTAGTAGTCTTTTATGATCCTTTGTATTTCTGCAGTGTCAGTTGTTACTTCTTTTTCATTTCTAATTCTGTTGATTTGAGTCTTCTCCCTTTTTTTCCAAATGAGTCTGGCTAATGGTTTATCAATTTTGTTTATCTTCTCAAAGAACCAGCTTTTAGTTTTATTGATCTTTGCTGTTGTTTCCTTCATTTCTTTTTCATTTATTTCTGATCTGATCTTTATGATTTCTTTCCTTCTGCTAACTTTGGAAGTTTTTGTTGTTGTTGTTCTTTTTTCTCTAATGGCTTTAGGTGTAAGGTCAGGTGGTTTATTTGAGATTTTTCTTGTTCCTTGAGCTAGAATTGTATTGCTATAGACTTCCCTCTTAGTACTGCTTTTGCTGCATCCCACAGGTTTTGGGTCGTTGTGTTTTCATTGTCATTTGTTTCTAGGTATTTTTTGATTTCCTCTTTGATTTCTTCAGTGATCTCTTGGATATTTAGTAGCATATTGTTTAGACTCCATGTGTTTGTATGTTTTACTTTTTTTTTTTCCTGTAATTGGTATCTAGTCTCATAGCGTTGTGGTTGGAAAAGATACTTGATACGATTTCAGTTTTCTTAAATTTACCGAGGCTTGAATTGTGACCCAAAATAGGATCTGTCCTGGAGAATGTTCTATGGGCTCTTGAGAAGATAATGTTTTCTGTGTTTTTGGGTGGACTGTCCTGTAAATATCAATTAAGTCCATCTGGACTAATGTATCATTTAAAGCTTTCATTTCCTTATTTATTTTCATTTTGGATGATCTATCCATTGTTGAAAGTTTGGTATTAAAATCCCTTACTATTATTGTGTTACTGTCAATTTCCCCTTTTATGGCTGTTAGCATTTGTCTTATGGATTGAGGTGCTCCTATTTTGGGTGCATAAATATTTACAGTTGTTATATCTTATTATTCAATCGATCTCTTGATCATTATGTAGTGTCCTTCTTTGTCTCTTGTAATAGTCTTTATTTTAAAGTCTATTTTTTCTGATATGAATATTGCTACTCCAACTTTCTTTTTTTTACATTTGCATGGAATATCTTTTTCCATGCCCTCACTTTCAGTCTGTATGTGTCCCTATGTCTGAAGTGGGTCTTTCATAGACAGCATATATACAGGTCTTGTTTTTTGTCCATTCAGCTAGTCTGTGTCTTTTGTTTGGAGCTTTTAATCCATTAACATTTAAGGTAATTATGGATATGTATGTTCCTATACTATTTTTTAAATTGTTTTAGGTTGTTTTTATAGGTCTTTTTCTTCTCTTGTGTTTCTCACCTAGAGAAGTTCTTCTAGCATTTGTTGTAAAGCTAGTTTGGTGGTGCTGTATTTTCTTAACTTTTGCTTCTCTGTAAAGGTCTTAATTTCTCTGTCAAATCTAAATGAGAACCTTGCTGGGTAGAGTAATCTTCATTGTAGGTTTTTCCCTTTCATCACTTCAAATATATCCTGCCACTCCCTTCTGGCTTGCAGAGTTTCTGCTGAAAGATCAGCTGTTAACTTTATGGGAATTCCCTTGTATTTTTTTTTTTTTTTTTGCTTTTCCCTTGGTGCTTTTAATATATTTTCTTTGTATTTAATTTTTGATACTTTGAATAATATGTGTCTTGGCGTGTTTCTCCTTGGATTTATCCTGTATGGGACTCTCTGCACTTCCTGAACTTGATTGACTATTTCCTTCCCATGATAGGGAAGTTTTTGACTATAATCTCTTCAAATATTTTCTCAAACCCTTTCTTTTTCTCTTCTTCTGCGACCCCTATAACTCGAATGTTGGTGCATTTAATGTAGTCCCAGAAGACTCTGAGACTGTCCTCAATTCTTTTCATTCTTTTTTCTTCGTTCTGCTCTGTGGCAGTTATTTCCACTATTATATCTTCCAGGTCACTTATCCATTCTTCTGCCTCAGTTATTCTGCTATTGATTCCTTTTAGACTATTTTTAATTTCATTTATTCTGTTCTTCATCATTGTTTTTTTGCTCCTTAGTCCTTCTAGGTCCTTGTTAAATGTTTCTTATGTTTTGTCCATTCTGTTTCTGAGATTTTGGGTCATCTTTACTATCATTATTCTGAATTATTTTTTTGATAGACTGCCTATTCCCTCTTTTTTTGGTCTGGTGGGTTTTTGCCTTGCTCCTTTATCGCTGCATATTTCTCTGTCTTCTCATTTTGTTTAAGTTTCTGTGTTTGGGGTCTCCTTTTCACAGTCTGCAGGTTCGTAGTTCCTGTTATTTTTGGTGTCTGCCCCCAGCGGGTGAAGTTGGTTTGGTGGCTTGTTTAGGCTTCCTGGTGGAGGGGACTGGTGCCTGTGTTCTGGTATGTGGGGCTAGATCTTTTCTCTCTGCTGTTCAGTGTCGCATCCGGTGGTGTGTTTTGGGGTGTGTGTGTGAACTTAGTATGTCTTTAGACATCCTCTCTGCTAATGGATAGGTCCTGTTCCTTTCTTGCTAGTTGTTTGGCATCAGGCGTCCAGCACTGGAGCTTGCTGGCTGTTGGGTTGAGCTGGGTCTTACTGTTGAGACAGAGATCTCTGGGAGAGCTCTCACCAATTAAGATTACATGGGACTGGAGGTCTCTGGTGGCCCAATGTCCTGGACTCAGCTCTCCCACCTCAGAGGCTCAGGCCCGACACCTGGTCAGAGCACCAAGACCCTGCCAGCCACACGGCATGGAAGAAAAGAAAGAAGAAGAAAAAAAAATGAACAGGTAGAAGCACAAAACAAATGGTAAAAGCAAAACTAAATGTACAAAATCATACAAAGAAGCATATATACACACTCACAAAAGGGAAAAAAAGGGAAGAGAGCAACAAAACCAATAAACAAACCCATCAATGAAAACAATCACTAAAAACTAAACTAAGATAAACATAAAACCAAAACCAAATCAAACGCAGAAAGCAAACTGCAAGTCTACATTTGCTCCCAAAGTCCACTGCCTCAATTTTAGGAACATTCATTGTCTCTTCAGGCATTACACAGAGGCAGGGTTTGTCAAGCCAATTGCAGCGATTCAACCACTGCTCCTGAGGCTGCACAGAGAAATTTCCCTTTCTCTTCTTTGTTTGCATAGCTCCTGGAGTTCCTGGTATTGAATGTAGTGTTATCTCAATATATCACCTTTTTCTGGAGTCCTAGCCATTCAAATCTTGACTGCTCTATATTCTCCAATGCCTTCAAACACCTGCTTTGTTTTGTTTAATATTATGGAGAGACTTAGTCTAAACAAACTTCTCTGTCATACCTTGCAGTAGAAGTCTTTCAAAGTATTTTAATGTAACATACTTTATTCTTTGGAATCAAGAAGCAATGTGTGTTTAAGCGCTTCACATTTCAACATTTGTTCTATCTGAATTTTCTTTCATCCCAGCTTGCAAAGTGATGATTCTTATCTTCTTCTTGGAATACCATGTTGAAAAGGGCCAGTAACAGCCAACGTTCATATCTGTGACCAGATATTTTCTAAAACCTTCTCTAGAGTTAGCTGCTCTAGAGACCCATGTTCTCTGTCTTAAGAACTGCAAGTGAGGATTTACTGTTTTTCCACTGTATAATCTGGATATCTAGCTTTCCAGCCTGTTATATTCATTTCATTGCCTCCCTCACCCCAATCCAACTGCTAAGCCTGAGTTACTTATTTATATTTTGGTCACTATTCTACCCATTTCTAAAAGAAAATTTCTTGTATTAATAAGTTAACATTAGATGCAATAATAAACAGCCTTGTAGTTTCCAAAATAAATAAAATCAAGATCTGTATCTTATTAATGCTGAATTCTGATATGGTTAGGGTAGCTCTCATGGAGAGTTCTCTTTTAAATGATGACTAAGGGATTCATGCTTTTAACATCCTGTGGCCCACCATCCTCTAAAGTTGTGTTGTCCACTACAGTAGCTTCCAGCCTGTGCAGCTATTTAAATTACATTTAAATTAATTAAAAATTTAAAATATAAAAATTAGTTTTTCAGTCCTCAGTCCCACTAGCTGCATTTCTAGTGCCCGGTAGCTATGTGTGGCTAGTGGTGAGTGTATTGGACACTACAGATACAGAATCTTTCCTTCACCACAGAAAATTCTCTGATTCAGACCTACTATAGACTCTCCTAAAATTCCCCATGGATTCCCTCCCTCTGCCCAGCCAACAAATAAAGAAAGGGAGATTAATATCTAGTAGGATTTTATATGGCCAGATATAGACGTGAGGTGCATCATTTTATCCTACACACCATTGAAATATCAGTCAAACAGAGTTTCCCATCTGTAAAGGAAGCTGAGAAATGTAGTTTTCCTATTTTCTTAGTAATATAAAAGAAAATTGGTGAGCAACTAGCCTCTTCCACAGACTCACAGCATTTTTTTTTTTTTTTAATTTGGAAGGATAGGAAAATGAAAATCAGAACATTTAGGAGGCTGTATGTATGGTAGTCAAGGAGAGGGAGAGGAAAGGGAAAGACAAGTATTAGGTTTCTGGCTTATACAAATGTGTACACAAATGAGTATATGTGTGAAATTTACTAAGATGAGGACCAAGAGTATATGAACATATGTAGGTCAACAGTACAGTTTTGGCATACTTCATATACTTCAGATACATATGAGTGGAGATATATAATAAACAGCTAAATATGTAAACATGAAGCTGAGTATATAAATCAGAGATAAAAATCTTAAATATAATTTGAAGATGTACATTTAGAGTTACTAAAACTTAGTACGTATTAATTCACTTGAAATTTGGGGACTATTAAGAGTAAGACAGAATGCTCAGAACTGAACCTCAAGGAACAAAAATCATTAGAGATTGTGTACAAGATAAAGAAATGCAAGTCAAATCCAGAACGTGTCTGAGAGCAAAGAAGAAAACCAAAAGTATAGTCTCCTAGAAGCCAAAACAAGATTATTTTTAGAAGTCAGTACTCATTGTGCAAGTAATGCTAAGAGCTCTAAACAGCAATGGTTTAAAAATGTCCAGACTATTTCTATAAAAATATTTGAAATTATATGCAAGTAATAATATCTAAATAAAATTTGTCAGGCTGACAATATGTGTCTGTATTCTCTTTTATCAATAACTATAAATTGCCCTAATATTGTAGTTTGTCTTTTTAAACCTGCATGGATTTTACTAGTGAATATCTTTTGACTTACTTTTTGGGCATTTCATATATTACAACCCAGTTGTAGCTGGAGGAATATTGTGATATACATAATTTCTAGGATCATTGTTCATTTATGGTTTATAGAAAAAAAAATCTCCTATTGAAATAACTTACATTTGATATGAGCCAAGTGAGGCATCAACATTAATATAGGTTTCTGTACTTTATTAAACATAATGCTAAATGATAAATTATTTAGTATCAAGGAGCATTACAATAAAATTTCATTTATACTTGAAGAGTAGGTAAGAAAAAAATCAGTTATTACAGAGCAGAAAACATTTCCCTGTGGCAGATTATGCAGATTGTGAAAAGATAAAGTTTATTTAAGGCCATATGTTCTCTTTATTCTCACTCCTTCATAAACTTAAAAAACTAAAAGCACTCATTTTAGAACTATGCAGTACAAAACACTGTTTTGAAGGGTCTACAGATGAATGCCAAAAGGTTATCTCACAGTGAAAATAATTGGATGCCCAGAGGTTAGCAGTTTTTTTTTTTTTCTGTTTTTCAGCTTCTGTTTACTTATCTCATTCCTAGCTTTTCTGTCTTCTAAAATCCTCTTAAAAAGTAAAAGTATTAGCATGGTGATTTTAAGGAAAAAAAATAAGGCTGAAAAAGAAAGCTGTGAAAACTGAGTAGAAAAATTCATTGCGATTAAAACAAATTGCATAAAATTCTCTTACTCTTTCTTTGAACTGTCAATATGAACCATTTGTTTTTTTCTTTTTTAAAAAAGAAAAATAAGTCACTAGAGACATATAGCAATACTACATATTATAGAGCACTATAACAACTTATATTGCATTCAAACTTGTAATTAAAATGTTAAATAGTCTCATGTGATTCAAAGCCATTAAAATATGCATAGCATCAATTATCAAGTAAATTTTACTATTATAATCTTATTGGTAGGATGATGTTTTGGCTTCCAGCATGGACTCACATGATTGTTCCATTTTACTTGAAAAGAAGAAATAAAGGCATTCAGGTTCCATTATCATACCAGAAAAGTGACAATATATATTCTTTGATAACAAGTATTTCAGTCTCATTTTAAAATGGCTTGTGATGATGAAAGGCTTTCATAAGGCTTTCTCTATACACACACATGCACACACACACACACACACACACACACACACAGCCATGATTACCAAACATTTGAAGTAAGTGTAATAAATTCCTTCAATATAGAAAACAACCAAGATAGACTGTACTGGGTCCTTTACTCTTGTTGTCATCTTTAAAATTTAATTTTCATTTCTCTTTCTCCTACAATCTGACTTGAAAGTTTTATAGGGTAAGAACCGATATAAGCTGATGCAATGCTGTACTGAGACCCCATTAAAGAAGGTGAAAATATTTATCTCTGGTAAACTTGCTTGGACTTTGCACAATTCCTGATTAAGATGATGTACATAATTACCATTTGCTAAATGAAAGAGAAGATTTAATGTTCATACTTCCATACTTCATAGCATAATGGCCACAGAATTCAACTAGTAAATTAAGGTTAAACTTGGCTTTGCCACCTATTATGTGATCATGAGCAGGTTATTTTAACTTGGACTCAATTTTTTCATCAGTAAAATGGAGAATATTATTATTGTACTGGCCTCAGGATTAGATGTTAGAGAATGAGTAAAATGCTTTGAGCAGTGCCTCTTGTATAATCACCTCAATATATTTTAGCTTTTTCCCCCTTAATTTTAAATCACAATTTGGAAACTATCAAAATAAGTCAAAAAAATAAGAAACATTCACTGGATAAATAATTATTGTAGAAATTTGAAAAATAAATAAATATTGCCAAAAATAAAGTGCTTCTGAATAGTACCTAACAACACATTTTCTGAATTTTGATTACTTATTACATATACAAATAGAGAATACTTTCTTAAAAACTTAAAGTATCTCAAAAGCCATGTCATTCATACAATAAAATATAAATTAATTTTCATTAACATCAGAGTTTAGTCAATGGTGTCTATCATCCATTATCACTTTAAATTGTTGCAGAACACCTATAAAATTTAATATGAAAACATGATAGAGAAAAACATAAAAATTAGCAGGAAAATCTTTTATTGTTTACAGGCAATGTGATTTTTTAAAATATTCTTACAGATACAGTTGCTGTAATTAGGAAGTAAGGGAGCTATAATATTCCAATTAATTTAAAATAAATTTTTTCTATTTAAAAAAAAAATCAGAAAATATAACAGAAAAGATTTAATAAATAAATTCAATTAAATAAACAATAAAGTAATTAGACTAAAAGTCATGAGCAATATTCAGAAATCTTTAGACGGAAAACTACAAACCAGTGAGGGACACAAAAGTAGTTTGTTTGTATGGATAGCCTATGTTACTAAATGAAAAGAACCTAGCATGAGAATAATTTGTAATAATGATAACAGCTAACCTTTATTGAATGCTTGGTCTGTGGTGGAAATTAAACTCTTTGACTTACATCGATTAATGCATGTATTACTCTCAGCAGTCCTGTAAGGCAGATGTTAATGTGATCCCTAAGTTAAGGTAGGGAAATTGAGACACAGAAGGAGCTCAAGTTGCTGCTTTCATACATGTAGGGAGGGATGGAGGAAGAATTCAAGCACAGCCAGATGTATAAATCCATTGCATTCCATCACTATAACTTTTTTTTCTAAAATTTCATGTAATTTGAATCAAATTTATAACTTTATAAGAAGTTTTATAAAACCAGATGAGCTAGTTTTAAAGTTCACCCTGAATAATTAATATAGCACAAGCAACTTAGTCAAAAAAAGGGGTGCAGTTTTTGCCATTCCTTATATAGTGGCATGAAGAATAAAGAAACTGTCATTTACAGAGAAAGAATTATGTCCCAAGAAAAAAGGAAAATTTAATCAATAGAATAGGAAACATATGTTAAGAAAATACTTGGAAAAAATCTTTATCTCATATCTTGTACTACCTATAAACTCATAAAAATATAAATCTTAGAGTACATGCATAAATAATTTGAAGGAATTATATACAATTAAAAATATTGGGAAGGGTTAGGTGATTCTAAGAATAAAATGAAATGAAGAAACCATAAATAAAATCGTAAACCCACAACATTAATCAACTTTAAAAGAAAACTGAGTAAAAATAAATATAAAATCCAAAGCATCGATATCTGTAACATATGTAAAACTCTCTTACCATTCAATATAATAAATATTAACCTTCTGAGATTTTTTTAAAAAGTAAACAATATATTTTAAATATATTTTAAATAGAGATAGACATTTTTCATTCAAATATTTAAGTATTTAAACTCACAAATAATAAAAATGTAAAAAAAAAAATGACTTTTTTCCTAATTATTATTATGTAAGAGTTTAACAGAATATTACCCTTTTGTGGTGAAAGGGAAAATAAAGCATTCTTACATATGAACATGGTACAAGTTCTTTGTACTCTAGTTGATGAAATATGCTGATAACCATAACATTATGTGTGACTCTGGAGTCAGAAATTATTGTTTTAGTATAATTTGATATGACTTTGTCATAAGTAAATTAATATTTTATTTATCTGATAGTATAGTCTATACTATCAAATAAAATATCAAAAAAAGATTACTGGCTCTTAAAGTCTAAGCAGGATTTTGTTGCTTTGAAGAGTCAGAAGAAGAGTAGGGGTGATAACTAGTTCAGTACAGAGCCCAGAGTCTTTTATCACATGTATAATTTTATCATGAAATTATAAGTATCAGTATTTAAGCAGATATTTTACCAAATGGATTTTCCAAACATGAAGGGAAAAACTGTACTTACAAAAACTTATGAAAGCTAAGTGAAAATAAAAATCTCCAGATTACAATTAGCAAGAGAAGATCCTGTATTGCTTTTTTTTAAAAAAATCTAGAACAATGGTATAGGTTGGAGATATTTGCAGAATTCCAGTAAGTCATGATATGAGTGTTGCAATAAGACTTAAAATTGATTACTACCTGAAATTAAAATTGTTTTTATTCTTGCTTCAGAACCTCCTTCATACTTGCAATTGTTTAGTCTATAGCTATAGAATACATATTTGGCTACATTCAAATTTTCAGATTGGACAGAATTTACAGAGAACAAAGATGTGAAAATGATTTAACATCATTTGCTAAAAAATGTTTAACACGATTTAAAATAAGAATGTAAAAAGTATGTCTCAGATATAGAAGTAGATATAGAAAATAGCATACAGCTAGTCCACTTTTCAGGGATTTTATTTTGATTATGTGTGTTAAGTAGTTAAACAGACACACCTGCCACCTATTATCATGGAGTTTCCAACTCAGTGAGGTAACAAGATATTAGAATAATAATTTAACAAATAATCATTCAAATTTAAATTTTGGTAAGTACTATAAAAGAAAATAAAGTGTTTCTGAAAAGTTATTTAGAATCACTTCAGTTCTTCTCAAATGGGAGCAGTTTTTCCACCAAAAAGACATTTTTAATTTTTGGAGACATTTTTGGTTCCCATAACTGGAACACAGAATGCTACTGACATTAGTGGATCAAGTCTAGGGGTGCTGTTAAATATTTGAGAATGCACCAAAATAAAAATAGTAAGAAGCATTTCCAGAATGGTGGAGTACTATACTCTGAAAAGTTGCCCACCCATAAAAGCAATAAAATCATTGGCAAAATTGTCAAAATCAAACATTTCAGATCTGAAAATTAACCAAGTACTTCAGGAGTTTAAAAGTACAATACTTAAATTTTAAAAGTCACTAGAGGCATTCAACAGCAGACTAAAAGTAGCAGGAGAAAGAATCAGTAAACTGTAAGACAGGTCAATTGAGATCACCCAGTCTGAGAAACAGAAATAAATAAAAAGTGAAGAAAATGAATAAAGCCTCAGAGACTTACAGGATATCAGAGACTATTTTATTTATATATATATATATATATATATATATATATATATATAATTATTTAGATATTATTTATATATGTATATATAATAGAAGGCCGAAGAGAAAGAGACAGAAAGAATACTTAAAGAAAGAATGGCTGAAATTTTTCCATTTGATGAAAAACATAATGCTCTACTTTCAAGAAGCTTAATGAAGTCCAAGGAGGATAAACTTAAAGAAATTCACAACTTGATACATCATAGTTAATCTGTAGAAAGACAAAAACAGAATCTTGAAAGCAGCAAGAGAAAAGCAAAACATGATGTAGTAGGAATCCTCAATAAGATTAACAGCTGATTTCTCATCAGAAGTCATGGAGACCAGAAGGCAGAGAAATAATATATTCAAAGTGTGAAAAGAAAACAATTGTCCACCAACAATATCAGTAAATATCTGGTAAAGTGTCCTTCAAAAACAAAGGGGAATTAAGACATTCCAAGATAAAGAAAAACTGGAAGGATTTATCACTAGCAGACTTGCCCTGCAAGGAATACTGAAAGGAGCCCTTGAGGCTGAAGTAAAAGGACTCTAGACAGAAACTCAAACGCACATGAAAAAATAAAGAGTACCAGTAAAAATAACTACATAGGTAAATATACTGGCAGTATAAATGTATTTAGTTTGTAAATTGTTTATTTTCCTATCTATTTTAAAGAAAACTGAAAACGATAATTATTAAACTGCATTGAGGTGCTTATAATGTATAAATATGTAATATGTAAAAAATATGACACAAATAAAGGAGACTTAACGGAGCAAAATTTTGAGTACTATTAAAATTAAGTTAGTATTGATCTGAACTAGATTGTTTTAAGTTAAGATGTTAATTATAAACCCCAGGGTAACTAAAAAATACTCAAAAATATATATTAAAATAAAGACAAACACATAATGGTAGAATATATTTATTTGATACAAAACAGGGCAGTAATGCAGGAAGAGAGGAACACAAAAACATAAAATATAGAAAAATAGCACAATGTCAGATATGAATCATAACTTATCAGTAATTGCATAAAATAAGAATATATTAAACTTTCCACTCAAAAGGAAGAAATTGTCAGAGTGGATAAAAAAATGTTATCCAACTCTACGCTATCTAAAAGTGATAGGCTTTATAGTCACAAATAGGTGGAATGTAAAAGGATAGGAAAAGATATACCAAGCAAAGAGCAACCAAAAAAACCAGCCTGAGTGTACATACTAATATCAGACAAATAGGCAATAGGACAAAAATTGTTACTTGAACAAATAAATTTTATAATAATATTGCCAATCCAGCATGGAGCCATAGAATTATAAACAGGTACCTAACATTGCATCCCCAAAATACATGAAGAACAAATTTACAGATGAAATGAAAAATAGACCATCTGAAAATAATCATTGGAGACTTCAATATTCCACTTTCAACAATACATGTAATGAATAGGTATAAGAATACCAAGGAAATAGAAGACCTGAACAACACTATAAACCACCTAGACTTCACAGATGTCTATATAACACTCTACTCAAAAGCAGCAAAATTCATTGTTCTTAAGCATATGTGGGAGATTGCCCAAGATTGACCATATGTGAGACCATAAAACAAGTCTGAATAAACTTAACAGGATTGTAATCATACAAAATATGCTTTCCAACAGCAAAAGAATGAAATTAGAAATCAAAAACAAGAACATTTCTTAAATACACAAATATGTGAAAATTAAACAACATACTCCTAAGTAACCTATGAGTCAAAAAAATATTACAAGAGGGTTTAGAAAATATTGTGAGATAAATGAAAGTAAAACCACAGCATATCAAAACTAGCAGAATGCAGCTAAAGCAGTGCTTACAGGGAAATATATAGCTGTAAATGTCCATGTTAAAAAAAAAATATATATATATATACAGTATTGATACTATGTGTAAAATACATAACTAATGAGAACCTACTGTTTAGCACAGGGAACTCAGCTCAGTGCTCCGTGGCGACCTAAATGGGAAGGAAATCCAAAAAAGAGGGGATATATGTATACGTATAGCTGATTCACTTTGTTGTACAGTAGAAACTAGCACAGCATTGTAAAGCAACTATACTCCAATGAAAGTTTAAGAAAAAAAGATATCAAATTAATAATCTAATCTTTCACCTTAAGGAAGTTAAAAAAAAAGAAGAGTAACCAAAACTCAAAGCCAACAGAAGGAAGGAAGGAATAAATATTACAGTATAGTAAACAAAAAGAGAGTAGAAAAGCAATAGAGAAAATCAACAAAACCAAAGATTGTTCTTTGATGTTATCAAAAAATTATAAGATCTTTAGTGAGACACGCCAGAAAATAAAGAAAGAAGACTCAAGTACTTAAATCTAAATTGATACAGGATTATCACTACTGATCTCACATAAATTAAAAAAAAAGATTGAGATGATACTATAAACAATTGTATGCCAAAAACTTAAATAACCTAGATTAAATGGACACATTGTTAAAAGAAAAAAACTACCAAAACTGACCTAGAACATATCCAAAGTCAGAATAGACCTATGACAAGAAAAGAAATTGAGTTAGTAATCAAAAACTTCCCACAAGAAAAGCTTAGCCACAGATGACTTCACTTGTGAATTCTACCACACACATGAAGAACAAGTTACGGCACAAATTATTTCAAAGAAAATAAAGAGGAGGGAACACTCCTAACTCATTCTGTGAGATCAATATTACTAAGAAAAATAAGCAAAGATGTCACAGGAAAAGGCAACTTCAATCAGATATCCATTATGAGGAGAGATGCAAAGTCCTCAGCCAAATTTTAGCAAACCAGCAACATATAAAAAGGATTATGCATTATGACCAGTAGGATTTTTCCAGCAATGCAAGGTTGGTTTAACATAAAGTAAACTTATGGAATATACCATATTAATAAAATAAATGGTAAAATACATGATCATTTAATGCAGAAAAAGTATTTGACAAAGTGCAACACTTACATGGTAAAAACACTAAACAAACTAGGAACACAAGGGAACTTTCTCAGTTGGATAGAGGTCAACTGTGAAAACCTCTCAGCTAACATACTCAATGGTGAAAGACTGAAAGTTTTCTCTGAAAGATCAAGAACAGGACAAAAATTGTACTGGAAGTTCTAGTTAAGGAAATAAAGCAATAAAAATAAGTGAAAGACCTCCAGGTTTCAAAGGAAGAAATAAAATTATATTTTCAGGTAGCATGTCTATATCAATTTTTCTTTGATACAGAAAACTTAATATAGTTAAGATGAAAATAGTCCCTAAGTTAATCAACACATTCAATGCAAACCCTACCAAAATCGCAGCTGTCATTTTTGTAGAATTGACAAGCTAATCCTAAAACTTATATGGAAATGCAAGGGCTTCATAATAGACTAAACAGTTTTGAGAAAAAAAGAAAAGTGTTGCAGGACTCACACTTACTGATTTTAAAATAAGGCAGTGTGGTACTGGCATATGAGTAGACATATAGATTAATGGAATAGAATTAATATAATAGAATAAAAACTCTTCTATTTTTGTATAATGATTGTCTGAGACTGTGCCATGATAATTCAGTGATCAAGAATAGTATTTTCAACAAATGATTCTTGGACAACTGAATATTCACGTGCAAAAGAATGAAGTTGGATTCATGCCTCATATAACACTAGGTGAATCATATACTTTTAAAAAAAAAGCTTATTAAAAACCCATATATTTTAGAAGAAAATATAAGAAAACATCTTCTTGAATTTGGATTAGTCAGTGGAGTCTTAATTATGACAAAACACAAGAAATCAAGAAAATCAGATAAATTAGATTTCATCAAAGTTAAACTCTGGTATTTCAAAGGACACCATTAAGAAAGTGAAAAGGTAACATACTGAATAGGAGAAAGCATTTGTAAATTTTACTTCTGATAAGGGACATATATCCAGAATATATAAAGGAGTCTTAAAACTTAACCATAAAATGATAAAAAATTTAATGAACAGGCAAAATATTTGAATAGAATTTTTTCCAAAAAAGATACACAAAAGTGAATAGCATATGAAGAGATGCTCAACATCACTATCATTAAGAAAATGCAGTTCAAAACTACAGTGACGGTGGACGGACCTTCAAGATGGCAGAGGAATAATACATGGAGATCACCTTCCTCCCCACAAATACATCAAAAATACATCTACATGTGGAACAACTCCTACGGAACACCTACTGAATGCTGGCAGAAGACCTCAGACTTCGCAAAAGGCAAGAAACTGCCCACGTACCTGGGTAGGGCCAAAGAAAAATCAGAGACAAAAGAATAGGGATGGGACCTGCCCCTCTGGGAGGGAGCTGTGAAGGAGGAAAAGTGGCCACACACTAGGAAGCCCCTTCATTGGCGGGGACTAACAAAGTGAAGGAGAAAAACCATATGATCATCTCAATAGATGCAGAAAAAGCTTTTGACTAAATTCAACACCCATTTATGATAAAAACCCTCCAGAAAATAGGCATAGAGGGAACTTACCTCAACATAATAAAGGACATATATGGCAAACCCACAGCCTACATCGTTCTCAGTGTTGAAAAACTGAAAAAATTTCCTCTAAGATCAGGAAAAAGACAAGGTTGTCCACTCTCACCACTATTATTCTACATAGTTTTGGAAGTTTTAGCCACAGCAATCAGAGAAGAAAAAGAAATAAAAGGAATCCAAATAGGAGAAGAAGAAGTAAAGCTATCACTGTTTGCAGATGACATGATGTTATACATAGAGAATCCTAAAGATGCTACCGGAAAACTATTAGACCTAAGCAATGAATTTGGTAAAGTAGCAGGATACAAAATTAATGCACAGAAATCTCTTGCATTCCTATACACTAATGATGAAAAATCTGAAAGAGAAATTAAGGAAACATTCCCATTTAGAGCACTCCCTAACACTATACACAAAAATAAACTCAAAATGGACTAAAGACCTAAATGTAAGGCCAGACACTATCAAACTCTTAGAAGAAAACATAGGCAGCTCTATGACATAAGTCACAACGAGATCCTTTTTGTCCCACCTCCTAGAGAAATGGAAATAAAAACAATAAAGAAATGGGATTTAATGAAACTTAAAAGTTTTTGCACAGCAAAGGACACCATAAACAAGACAAACAGACAGCCCTCAGAATGGGAGAAATATTTGCAAATGAAGCAACTGACAAAGGATTAATCTCCAAAATTTACAAGCAGCTCATGCAGCTCAATATCAAAAAACCAAACAACCCAATCTAAACATGGGAAGAAGACCTAAATAGCCATTTCTCCAAAGAAGATATACAGATTGCCAACAAACGTATGAAAGGGTGCTCAACATCACTAGACATGAGAGAAATGCAAATCAAAACTACAATGAGGTATCACCTCACACCAGTCAGAATGGCCATCATCAAAAAATCTACAAACAATAAATGCTGGAGACGGTGTGGAGAAAGGGTATCCTCTTGCATTGTTGGTGGGAATGTAAATTGATACAGCCTCTATGGAGAACAGTATGGAGGTTCCTTAGAAAACTAAAAATAGAACTACCATGTGACCCAGCAATCCCACTACTGGGCATATACCCTGGGAAAACCATAATTCAAAGCGTCATGTAACACAATATTCATTGAAGCTCTATTTACAGTAGCCACGACATGGAAGCAACCTAACTGTCCATTGACAGATGAAAGGATAAAGAAGATGTGGCACATATATACAATGGAATATTACTCAGCCATAAAAAGAAACAAAATTGAGTTATTTGTAGTGAAGTGGATGGACCTAGAGTCTGTCATACAGAGTGAAGTAAGTCAGAAAGTGAAAAACAAATACCGTATGCTAACACATATATATGGAATCTAAAAAAAAAAGAAAAAAAAGGTTCTGAAGAACCTAGGGGCAGGACAGGAATAAAGACACAGAAGTAGAGAATGGACTTGAGGACACGGGGAGGGGGAAGGGTAAGCTGGGACAAAGTGAGAGAGTGGCATGGACATATATACACTACCAAATGTAAAATAGATAGCTAGTGGGAAGCAGCCGCATAGCACAGGGAGATCAGCTTGGTGCTTTGTGACCACCTAGAGGGGAGGGATAGGGAGGGTGGGAAGGAGACTCAAGAGGGAGGAGATATGGGGATATATGTATATGTATAGGTGATTCACTTTGTCATAAAGCAGGAACTAACACACCATTGTAAAGCAATTTTACTCCAATAAAGATGTTAAAAAAAAACCACAGTGATGTTCTTTCACATTCATTATTAAGACAAAAATATAAAGACAAACAATAATCAATATTAAAATGTATGTGGAGAAATTACAACTCTTGTACATTGCTTATAGGAATGTAAAATTGTGTATCCACTTTGCAAAACAGTTTGGCAAGATGTTAAACAGTTCAAAATATTAAAATCAGCATTACCATATGACCCAGCAATTCCACTCCTAGGTATATACTCAAGATAAATAAAAATATAGGTTCTTATAAAAACTTGTTTATGAATATTCATAGCAGCATTGTTCTTAATAACCAAGAACTGGAAACAACCCAGGTGTTTATCAGTGGATAACTGGATAAACAAATTGTGGTATATCTATACATGGAGCAATAGTCCACCTTAAAGGTATGTAAACACTGCATTATCTTACAACATGGATGAATCTTGGGAACAATGTTCAAAGTGGAAAATTCCACACAAGTAGGAGGCTGTGAAAACTTTTGTTGTAGAAGTGACATTTTTGAACGAGACTTATCACTACAAACGTAGTTATAGGCCGATGTATTAAAAAAGAAAAGAAAAGGGTAGGAGTAAGGGAGGGAGGGAGAAAGGAAGAAAGAAAGAAGGAAGGGAGGTGGGAAGGATGGAGGGAGGAAGGAAAGAAGGGGAGAAAAATTTACATTGAGAACAATAAAACTAATAGCTATTTTTTGCTTACTTATTTTTTTAAATATCCTATTTTATTTGTTGGAAAGCATTAATTCTATTGACTTTCTTAATGAAGAGAGGTATTTTTGAGGAATTTGAGGCTTTGAAATGTTACTTGCCTACAGTTACAGAGCCATTAAGTGTCAGAGCTGTAAGACGAGTCAAGGGAATTTTGTTCTAGTGTCCATGTTCTTAACAGGAGAGAGAGTTTGTAGTAGGATATCCCTGAAGATAATAGATTTCATCTGGATAAAACACTTTAGAAGATAGAATGGAACAATCAAATGGAGATGATCCATAGGAAACCAGCTGTAGGTTTACTTGAATAAAGGAAAGGAAGAAAAGCACAGATGTGAAAACATGTAGCCTCTTGAATCATCTTGTCTGAAGCCTATATCCAGGCTCCTTCATGTATTAGTTTAATCAAGTTGGGTCCTAGTGTTCTCTTTTCTGTACTAGAGATAATAATATCCAATTTATAAGGTTGAATATTGTATGTAAAGAGTTTAAATGAGTGTAGTTCCAAACTAAGATCAACTGTTAGCTTTTATTTGTGGGACTAGAATTTAGGAGAGGGAAATATGTTTTGTTGACTATTCAGTTAGTCAGTGGAGTATTTCTAAGTGCATAGAATTATGCAGGAAGAAAATGTAGAAGGAGAACAAAAGTGAAACCTGTGGAAATTCATTATGGTTTCAATTTGATTTAGATTAATCATGGTTTTAATTTGATTAAAGGTATAAATTGGGACCACATTTGGACTACAGAAGTTGTTAAATCATTAAAATGATTCTTTGTTATTTGGACAAATAAAAGAAGATATGATTTGACAGTAGACACATTTTTATAGTGGTTATTCCAGAAGAGTGGCTATGACATGGGAAGGGGTTCTGATTGTAATAACTAAAAGTAGGTACCAAATTTGAAAAAATGCTTTGGAAGAAGATTTTCGATAGATGGGATATGGCTGATAAGGACAAGAAGAAATCAAAGACAACTATATATTTAATAGCCTGCTGAGCCAGGAGTATAATGATGATATTGACAGTGATGGGAACACAGAGAAAATAATGAGCTTGGCTATAGACATGTTAAGTTTTAAGTGTCAGCAGGATATTCAAGTAGAAATATCTTGCAGACAGCCAAACATGAGGGCTTGGAGAGCATATGGGGATTAAATTCCCTTTTGCAGATTTGTATATGTTACTTTCATCTTTTAAATTTTATTTCCCTTGGTGATTTGGCCATGTGATTTCTTTACTAGAGTCCCTTCTGACTTTTTATTACTTCATATTATAAATATCTGGATACATTTCAAGTTGCCCTTTATTTCAGTAACATTCCATTATTTTCTCATATTTCTTGGAAAACATTGAGATTGTTTTATTCATTTCCCTCTCAGTTTTATTTTGAAACACTTACTGTGATACTCCTAGTATTTAGCAAGATGTATTAGGTCTACAGGCACTCACACACACATACTTACATACAAATCTATTAGTTCAGGAGAGTTTCCATGTTTTCAATTATTTGTCAAGAGCTTTCCCATATCTCCCCTTGTGTTTTTGACATACTTTTGACTTGATTGATTTATGTAAACATTTAATTAAATGATATTATTTAAAAAGTGCTATGAAAGCTCTGGGAGGCTCAAGAGGCCCTTCTCCAGTACAGGATGATGAATAACATGCTCCTAGAACTTCATCAATTTAAATCGAGTTCTTTTACAGTTCCAACACCAGTATAGTTCACAATAGTCTAACCTCACTTCTACACAGAAGTGTGAATAAAGGATCCAAAAATGTGTTTTGTGACAATAGAATAGAAACATGGGATCACTGAACATGTGAGTGGAGGATATGCCAAAATAGAAATGAAAAATTGAGAAATTTGGTTGCATTAAATTTTAATAATTGCCTAATGTGTCATTATTCATAAGCTTTAGCAAAGTTTGCAGGGCAGGGAAAGCCTCTCTGTCCATCTGTTCTTATCAAAGAGGAAGAGAACTAACAGGATGTATCATTTTCTAGGGCTTTAGACCACATTTGTTAGCTGGTCTTTTTCATTCCTCTAAGTTACTCAAATGGATATACAAATCTTTTCATTCTAAGGAACCTTGTTTATTCAAGTTAAATCATCCACTACTATAATTTCCTATTCAAAAGTAAAATCTTTGGATGAGCAGAACTATACTTTTCTAATATTATGTATCATTCAGATATATAATATTTGTACCAGGAGCTATATTTTTGAATATCCACAGCCTTCCACATGAACAACTGGTAGATGTTAAACAATTTATACCATAAACCTACCACAAACCAAGAAAAATTGATAGTTAAAGCATTTTACTGAGGATTTCTCCATAAAACATTGACGATCTGACTTTGGTAAAAAAAAAAAAATTCCAGGTAATGTTTTTCATCTTGAGGGGTATTTGCCCATTTCAGTTGTGAAAGAGCTTCATTTAATACCAGTAAGATTCATCATGATCCCAGCTTTTCAAACTGATAATCAGGAGGGCCTGGTTTCAAAGAATAATGCAAGAAAGGTTTTCACATAGATTCTGCATATGTTTCTACTTATTCTACCTACAATGCAATAATAATATTGTGACTCAGCAATGCTTTGATGGCTTTGTTCTCTGATCACACACCTTTCTTTCTTGCAAAACAGACATCAGATATCAACTTTCATACAAGAAGAATTTTGGAGGCATAGATTATACCAGGATCATTCTGAGGCTTTAGCAATGGAGAAACCATCAGTCACCACCTGACTATAATATCTTAAGTTGGCTATTCTAGGGGCTCTGAACATTTTAAAGATTCTTGAGAAGCTTTAAAGAAAAATAATTTCTGGCTTCAAAAAAAACTATAAAAATATCTAGGTAGTGACAAACATTCAAAAATATAGTGATTAGATAGTGGTGTGGGTGACACAGGTGTTTTCATTCACCAGAGCTAATCAAACTGCACATGTCAGGTCTGTGCATTTCACGTTATGTAAACTATATTTTAATAAAAATAAGAAATATATTTACATTTTTATGACTTATCTGTCCCATCAAAGGAATTTGCAGCATATTTTGTTAGATTCATTTTCTCTTAGCTCTGTTAAAGTAACTTCAGCAGGGATTTCTGTGGTGGTCCAGCAGTTAAGACTCTGTGCTCCCAATGCAGGGGGCCTGGGTTCAATCCCTGGTCAGGGAACTAGACCCTGCATGCCACAACTAAAGACCTGGTGCAGCCAAATAAATAAATAAATAAATATTTAAAAATAAATAAAATAACTTCAGCAATAGATACTTGTCATCGAAAAGGTTGACCTGATAAATACTATTATTTGTGTGATATGAAAGTGATTACACCAAGAAGTGCTGTATGACATATTTAAATAGGCCAACAGTAAGCCATGCCAAAACATAGCGTTTAGAGAATTTTAAAAAATTCTACTAACATCTCATGATTATTTATTAAGCTAACTCTGTATGGAAGATATTCAGATAACTTTTCCTACTTGAATTATTTAGCTAACTGCTGTAAAATGCGTTTGAATATAATTACAAATCAGAACACAATTAGACAACATTAAGAAAGCATGTATATAGGAGTTTACTGTATTTGCTCATTTTCGTGTTAGTACCAGTTATAAACAAAATGTAATTTCTGTGTAATACTATAAGATCCATAAATGGTATGAGACCAAGAAAAATATTTTGGTTTAGAAGTTTAGAAATATATTTGTTAAACATATTTATTAAGCATTCACTATATGACAGGCACTGTTTTAAACACTGGCAATCTGTCAATTAACAAAATACCTGTCATCATAAATCTTACATTATATTGATGGAGAAATAAAAATATGTCTTTTGGTTCTGGTTCAGTTGACTTGGATGGTGTTATATCATATGTAGCTATATTTCCTAATACTAAATTCTATGTCTCTGAAGCTGAGGTACAAAGGAATATGATATGAAACTGTGTCCTGAGGTATACCCCACACATACATGAATAAATGGCACATGTGAAGGAAATTCTCAAGTGTGATGAACAGCCCGGGGACCACTGTAGAGAACAACGTCACAAATGACTAGTAGCTAAAACACATCGTGGAGTTGCTCTCAAAAAAGGTAACAGAAAACATGACAGAAGCAGAGTTTGGGTAAAACAGAGAAATAACTTCATAGCCTTTCAGCATCCAGCTAATAGACACCAGTAGGAACTCCAAGCAGAGACTGTGTCTCCCTACTAATAGGTCCCTCTGTGACTACGCAGGGCACACATACTGGGGAGTGAGGAATAGAGAGGAGTCACTAGTTCCTCTGTCCACATGCCTTGCAGAGCTTCCTTGGTCCACAAGTTTTCAAAACTTTCTTTTATACTTCTGGATATTGCTTTCCCTCAGGGAGAAAAGTACATCAGAACAAAAAGTTACTCTAGTTGTTTGAAATAACATTTTTTTAGGGAAGTGTAAGCCAATAATTCGATGAGAAGAGGGCAGGTGGTCACAATATTTGTGGGAAAAGAATATTCCATCTAGTATCTAATGCTATACAAGAAGATTTTAAAAATGCATGATGTTCTTTGAGTTATAGGTAAAAAAAGAAAATAAAAAAGCATAACTAATAAAATGGATCCAACAGTGTTTATGTAAATATTTGTCTAACATTGTATAATCATTGCCCAGACCTGAAATGATATTCACATGTCCAGAGGGCAATTGTCTGTCAAAGTTAAATATTTCCTATTTCGCCATCTTGTTTCAGTATCTTCCATGGCCTTCAAGGTAAATACATTGATGTATTGTGAACAAGAAATGTCAATAGCTACACATGTGACGTATCAGGATCTCTAAAAACTGGTTTTATTTCAGTTGAAAAATCAAAAAGCAGGTGGCACCCGAAAAAGGGTCATTTTGAAGATACACTGAACATAGAAACTTTCTGTTAAGTACTACTTGTCTTTTCAGAACTACCCAGAATTACATGCAGGATGCCGAACATAGAAATTTCTTCACATTTTGTGGTGAAATGGGTGATTGTCAGTAAAATGTCTGTGGCTACTTTCTTATACAGAACCAAACTAATTCTGTTTATTATTTCCCAACTCAGTTGAAAAATGCATGTGTTGACATCTAAAAATTGAGATTAAATATGAAATGATCATAGGAGAAAAAGAACAGTTGTCTTAAAAATATAGTCCCATCAACTACACGATAAATTCTCCCAGTGTTGATTTTTTCTTTTAACCTTAGAGTTAGCGTGTTGAGAATATTTTCTGTTATGTATATTTCTAGTTGTTCTAATAATGATGAGGCTTTCTGCTTTTTCATGCTTATGTAAGTTATTAATGTTTCAGAGGTGGACCTGTGATCTTTTCTGTCATTTATCTTCAGTACCTTCCATTCTATTGGGGCACAAGTTTTACATCTTACAAAGTATCTGTAACATTATAATAAATAAATAAACAAACAAATAAATAACATGTTTGAGAATAAATTAGCATACCAAATTGCTTTTGAATTTAATTATTTTATTTATTCACAAACATATAAATATTTACTATGTACCTGTTAATGCCAAATGTTAATAAGCCAACTATTTACATGACAAAATACCATCTTCTAAGTCTCTATAATCTTGAAAAGGGAGATTAATTAACATAATATAATAGCATGAGGATATATGTCATTGTATGCTGTTGGATTTAAGGAATGAGAAGTCATTTATTCCTATCTACCTGTGAATATTAAGGAAATTTTTTTACAGCTTAGTCCTGAAAGTGAGAAACTATGACATATTGGAGCACATGCAGGCAGATGGAGAAATGTGAGCAAAGGAAATGCAAATATATAGTGGATGTTTTGGGAAACTATGAGTTTCAAGAGTTCTATTTCTGCACCACAGAACATGAGAAGGATGAAAATAGAGATACATGCAGAGGATAGTTCATGAAAGTTTATCTATGTTATGCTAGACATTAAGATGGAAGTCTTATGATTAATATTTCAATTGATTATAGGGAATTTTGGAGGTAAAGCAGTATGATTTTAATGTAAAAACCATGACAAAAGACAGATCCAGAATATGGAACACTCACCAGGAAAGGCAAACTTTGTGAGGCTTTAGTCAAATAAGAGGTAAAGTCATCTAATAGAATAGAAAAAAATGGAAAAAAAGGGATGAAAATCACTTTTTCGTATTTATATTGATGGATTTGGAATTCTGAGACTTATTTTAAACTGAGGCTTATATATGAGGGGATTTGGCTGTGACATCTGTCATTCCATTGATCTCCAGGGTTGATTCGGCTGATCTGGCTGGCTAGGCAGCTGTCCCCTTCCGCACTACTGCATATGTGTTTCTCCCATAGCTACAGTATGCTCTGTCGAAGAGGACAACAATTCCCGATGGAGGAGGATCATTCTTTAGTCATTTTTTAGGGTATACCAGTAGCCATGCTCTCCTTTCCTTCTAGAATCCCAAACAAGCTCTGTAAGGTCCATTTGTAGGAAAACTTAGGGTAGTCAAGCTTCCAAACTCCAGGCACCTCCAAATGAGGTGCTACCTGTGGCTGTCTGCCTTTTTGGAAAAAAAAAAAAAAGAGGCTTGCTCTAAAGAAGGATGTAGAACAAAGAGACTATTCAGGTCTGAAGATAGCTTTTAGCTATGAATTAATTTTTTCTTTTGTGTGAAAAACATGAATCCCAAGGCGGTTTCTAGAATTTTCTAAGGTCCCACATGTAATTAATGAGAGAATAAATAAATGCTAACCTTTCTAAAATAGTTCATAGTTACATTTCTTAAAAACAAAACATTGTTACATTATGTAACAGTTTTAAGACTATTTTTAGGACAGTTTTAGGATTAAACAAAATTGCAAGGGAGGTACAGAGGTTTCTCACATACCCCCTGCATAGCCTCCTCTATTACCAACATCACTCACCTGAATTGTACAGTTTTTACCAAGGATGAACCTAAATTGACACATCATAATCACAGAAAGTCCATAGTTTATCTCAGAGTTTACTCTTGTTGTCAATCTATGGGTTTGAACAAATGTATAGTGACATATATCCATCATTATATCATACAGAGTAATTTCACTGCCCTAAAAATCCTCTTTGCTCTGCCTATTCATTTTTCCCCAACACCCAACCCCTAGCAACCACTGATATTTTTTTATCATCTCCATAGTTTTGTCTTTCTAGAATGTCAGGTAGTTGGAATCATATAGTATGTAGCCTTTCAGATTAGCTTCTTTCACTTAGTAAATGCGTTTAAGATTCCTCATACTTTCCATTACTTGATAGCTTGTTTTTTTTAGTGTTAAAATCCCATTGTCTGGATGTTCCACAGTTTACAATGAATTTGAGTTCCAGTTGCTTCAAATCCTTACCACCACTGGGTGTGTCGGTGCTCTGGATATTGTCCATTCTAATAAGTATATATTGGTACCCCATTGTGCATTAATTTGCATTTCCCTAGTGATATGATGTGGAGCATCTTTTCATATATGTATTTGCTATCTGTACATCTTCTTTGGTGAAGTATCTGTTAAGGCGTTTGGTCCATTTCCTAATCAGATTGCATGTTTTCATACTGTTGAGTTTTAAGAGTTCTTTGCATGTTGTGTTAGAGGCCTTTATCAAATGTGTCTTTTGCAAATATTTTCTCCTAGACTGTGTTTTGTCTTCTAATTCTCTTGATATTGTCTTTGCAGAGCAGAAGTTTTTTCATTTTAAGGAAGTCCAATTTATCAATTATTTCTTTAATGGATCTTTATTCATAGGTGACAGTACCACATAAGATGCCTGCATTTAGGACATCAGCCTATGTAAAAAGAAATCACCATTGCCAAGGTCTTGTAAGTTTTCTTCTATGTTATCTCCTAGGAATTTTATAGTTTTGCATTTCATATTTAGATCTCTGATACAGTTTAAATTAATTTTTGTGAAGGTGGTAATGTGTGCATCTAGATTCATCTTTTCTGCACGTGCGTTTGTGGTAGTTCCAGCATCATTTGTTGAAAAAACGGTCTTCATTCCATTGTACTGCCTTTGCTCCTTTGTCAAATATCAGTTGACTATATTTATGGGGGTCTATTTCTGGGCTCTCTGTTTTATTCCATTGATGTATTTGTCTATTCTTTTACCAATACTCACTGTCTTGATTACTGTAGCTTTATAGTAAGTCTTGACATTGGGTAGCATCAGTCCTCCTTTTTTTTTTTTCCTTTCAATATCATTGACTATTGTGTGTCTTTTGCCTCTCCATATAAATATTATTATCAGTTTGTCAGTATTCACAAAATAACTTGCTGGGGTATTGACTAGGACTGCACTGAATCTATATATCAAGTTGGGAGGAACTGACATCTTGCCTGTAATCCAATTTTGATTATATGAAGGTTATTGTGATTCCCCAAATCATCCTGATTGTGATGAGACTTTTGTTCTGGTTCACATATTTAGCTAACAAATGTTTGAACATATACCATAACATATAATCAGGAAGTAAACTGTAAACAGACCTATATATTCCTGTTATCCTGGAGTTTTATTTATTGTTGGAAGATAGCTATCGGAAAAAAAGTTAAAAGATTGATAATTCTAGGAAAGAAAATAAATGGACAATATTAATTGCATATATATCATCAGACTCTTAAATTCTCAGATTTGCAACTGAATCCTTCATAGCAGTTTGGCCATTGTTCTTTGATATATGCTAATTGGACATTTGTAGATCTTCTTTGGAGAATTGCCTATTTAAATCTTTTGCCCATTTTTTACTGGGTTATTTGTCTTTTTATTGCTGATTTGTAAATATCCTTCATATAGCCTGGATAATAGACCCTTTCCAGATATATAATTTGTAAATACTGTTCCCATTCCACAACTTGCCTTTTTTTCTTTCTTAATAGTGTCCTTTGAAGTACAAAAGTTTTCAATTTTGATGCCTTTCAATTTAACTATTTTTCTTGGGTTTCTTGTGCTTTAGGTTTCAAATCAAAGAAACTATTGCATAAAACAAGTTTATAAACATGTATTCCTATATTTTTCTAAGTTTTTTTTTAATTTTAGTTTTTACATTTAGAAATATAATTCATTTTTACTTAATTTTGGTACTTAATGTGACATAAGGGTCTAAATTTATTCTTTTGTATGTGGATATCCAATTGTCCCAGCACCATTTCTTGAAAAGACTGCTCATTCCCCATTGCTTTACCTTGGGCACCTTTGGTGAAAATCAACTGACAATAAATGTAAGGGTTTATGTCTGGACTTTCAATTCTATTTCATTGATCTATGTTTTTATCTTCTAATATTGCACTGCATAAAATTTTTGTATCAATTTGGGGAGTATTTGCCATCTTAACAATATGAAATTTTCCAGTCATGAACATGATATGTCTTCTCATTTATTTAGGTGTTCTTCAGTTTCTTTTGATGATATTTTGTAGTTTTAAGAATACAAAAGAATACAAGTTACTGCTTAATTTGGTTCAACTATTTCTGAGCATTTTATTATTTTTAATGCTATGATAATTGGAATTATTTTCTTAATTTTAATTTCAATTTGTATATTGCTAATATATAGACATAAATATTATTTTAGTATATTGGTCTTATATTCTACAAAATTGCTGAACTTGTTTGTTAGCTCTGTTTTTGTAGATTTCTTAGTATTTTTTTTTTTCTATTTATCAGCTTGGATAATCTCAATTAACCTATCTTCAAGTTCACTCTTTTCTTGTTTTCCTGCCTGCTCAAATCTTCTGTGAATCTAGTGAATTTTTCATTGTAGTTATTAGACTTTTCAACCCCAGAATTTCTATTTGATTCGTTTAAAAGAAATTAATTTCTGTCTCTTTCTTGATGTTCTTTATTTGATGAAGCACTATTCTGATACTTTGTTTTAGTTCAATAGACGTTTTGTTACGTCTTTGAAAATATTTAAAATAACTGATTTAAAGTCTTTGTTTAATGGATTCAACATCTGCATCTCCTCATGACAGTTTCTATGGAATACTTTTTTTTCTTATATATGGGCCATATTCTCTTGTTGTTTTTGCATGTCATGTAATTTTTGGCTGAAAACTGGACATTTTTAATTAGGTAAGGTGGCTACTCTTGACATCAACTCCTCCCCAAGGTTTTTGTCATTGCTGATTATTTTAGTTGTTTTTTTGTTTAGTGACTTTACTGTAATAATTCTGTCAAGTCTGTATTCTTTGTCATGTGTGTCTTCTGTAGTCTCTGTTTAGTTAATTTAGTGGTCAGCTAATGATAGCACAAAAGGTTTCTTAACTGCCTGGAGCCAGTAAGTTTCCCAAACTTTGTGAACAAATTCTGTATGTATGTAGGTCATGCCTTCAGTATTCACGCTGGCAGTTGACAGCTCTGCCTTAGACTTGACTTCTTACTCGATGTACATCCTAAAGGTTAGCTAGAGAGGAGAGATTAGGGCCTTCTCAGATTTTCCTCAGCTTGTGTACAGTCCTGGGTGGGCAAGATGCCCTCTGTGTGCATGTGTCATTCTAGATTCCCATGAATATGTAGAGATTCATGAAGCCTCTGTGAACACTTCATTACCCAGATTTTTCTTTACAGATTTTTGTTGTTGCTGTTGTTGTTAGTTAGTTAGTTGCCCCAACTCTTATTTACAGTCTTAGGCTGTGACGTTTAACAATTGCTTGTAA
The DNA here is from genome assembly GCF_949987535.1 of Balaenoptera acutorostrata. Lineage (NCBI taxonomy): Eukaryota > Metazoa > Chordata > Mammalia > Artiodactyla > Balaenopteridae > Balaenoptera > Balaenoptera acutorostrata. The sequence continues at coordinate 83,560,827 of NC_080068.1, forward strand.
TTATTTTGGACAAATAGCCTTGGGGAAAAGGCTTTTCACATAGAGTGATCTCTAAGCCAAGTCAAATACAAACAGCCTCGCCAGTGGAGTCTTTCGGGAAGCCACAAATAGATAAAATAGTGTCAGTTCTCTTGGAATGAGCTTTGAAGGAGCTCGAGCCTTAGTCTTTTCCCTCCAGTGCATGCAAGACTGCCAGTTTTCACCGTGAATGCAAGTTGTTAGTTTTCAAGGCTCACATACAGTCGGAGAACGGGGAATGGGACCACAGCAAGTTAAAATACAATAAATCTCACAATTCTTATAAAGATTCAGTCATTTTTCTTGAATTAACCTTCCTAGATTGTTGCAAGCCTTTGGTTAATTTCCAGAGTTCTGAAAAAGATGATTCTGATAATTCTTGCTAGTTTTCTTGTTGCTTTTATGGAGGAGGAAATTTTTAGAGATCCTTCCTTCACTTTTTTTTCTGACATACACAAAGTGGATACAGAGTATGGAATTCAGTTGTGACAGTTTGCATTTTTTCACTTAACGCACAATTTTGAAAAATTATATATACTTCCGTAATTAGTACAACTACAAAAACTACCTTATTCTGTGACAGTTGTTTTTATAAAATGTAATTCTGTTGGGTAAATCGTTATATAATTTGATTATATTATTTAATTTTATAATTTACTTATATAATTCTGGGCATTCAATCATGGTGAACTTTCCAGAATATATACTATATATACATATACTGCTTTTGTTTCTGGGACAGTTTACACACCACCTGAAGTTATCAGTTAACCCATTCCTTAATTCATTCATACATGCATGCACCTATCCATTCATATATTTGTTAATTTGAAAACTGTTTATTCAGTACTTGCTTTTTGTTAGCTTTACTAGAAGCAGAGAATGGAATGAGAACTTCGAATAGAATGATAAAAAAAATTATATATATATATATATATATATATATATATATGACGAAAATTACAAGGATCCAGAAAAATAGGCATACAGTTGAATTCCTGTGTGTTATATTCTATTATGGAAGAAATAATAGGATACATGTGAATTGCTTGGTACATGAAACACCATCTTGAATAATCTGGTATAATTAATAACTGTATTGTCAAGTTACTATATTTATATGTGACTCATATTTATGTTATGTTCTATTAATTTAGGGACAATCAGTTTTCTCTTTGAGCTATTTTATAGTTGAGATATAATTGACATGTAACACTATGTTAGTTTCAGGTATACAACATAATGATTCAATACACGTATATATTGCAAAATAAATTTAGATGCTGCTAAATAATATTACCAAATTCCCAGGTACAATTGCTCATTTTTAAGAATGCCTCATACTGTAAAAGTATACATAGTAATAATTTCTTTTAGAAGATTTATATTTGTACATGTATTTACACATAAATTATGTGGCAATCTCTAAATAAAAAATGTAAGAACCTTTGCAGTTGCTGTACCCTAGAATATTATTTTCCTGGATATCAGCATGGTTATCAGCATGATTCACCTCCTTATCTCCTTCATATTGCTCCACTACCTTATCTGAGAGACATTTCCTGATTAGGCTATTGAAAAGTGGTGCTTCTCTTACATGCTTTATTTTCCTTCATAATGCTTATCTCCTTCTAAAATATTTTATATTTATTTTTTCTATCTTACTGCCAGTTTTGTTTACTGCAGCATCCTTCTAATCTAGAATAGATATAGTATACATTTGATAAATCTTTGTCGAATTTTATGCTTCTATGCTGATCAAGCCCCATTCTTTCTTTCCTTGTGATTCACCTGTTCTGTAGAGCACATCTTTGTTTCTCCTTTTTCGATAAATATTGCTGTATTTTCCCCTGGTTTGATGAGTAGAAAAGTAAAATACTTTCTCTGTGTTATCAGAAATTTTAAAGTACAAGTTATGTCTCCTTTCTTAAATGATTGAATCTTGTATGTAAATTATGGCAGAGATGTTTTCAGTATTTTTTTTGAATGCTTATTTCAGAATCCCTGAATACTAACATTGTATTTTGAATGGATATGTTTGTTATTTGACTAACTAGCTAATATAATATATAACTTCTTTTCAGGTTGTAATATGATTGAACTAATGGTCAATAGTATATGGTTTCAAGTATCACCAAAAGGAAGTTCTTTGTTATAAAATCCTGAAGGTTCAGCTGATCCTGTAACAAACTTTTAACACACTAAGTTCCCATATTAACTTTTTTACCACTATCATATTTTAAAGTATTATTTTTATAGCTTTTTGTAGTGATGATTTAACAAGTGCCGGCCTTTGTTTCAAACAGTGAAACAAACTTGGCCTTGGGCAACCTTTTAATGATTTCAGATTTAAAATGAAGTTTCTACCCATGGTATTCATTATAACTTTTAAAACTAACCAATACTTTCCTAATGCCATTATTCAATCTCCTACCTCACACAATTCTGCTTACCTCTAATTACTTCAAAACTTGACTGAGATTGAGGTCTACATTTTAATACATGAATTGGAAAATCAATAAAAGATCTAGAATGATATTTACCCTATTAAGGTACATAAACATTATTAAGGATATAAAAGGGAACTGTTTGGCCAGAATGCATTTCATTGTGCTTGCTGCCTCATTGCTGTAATACAAGACTCACTGGATTTAGAAGCCCACTGGAAAACCTTCCTATCACTGTTGAACCAAAAAACAACCTCCAGCTTTTTAGAAAATTAGATTTGTCAATACTATTGAGTTGTGTGGCTGAATACACAGTAGATGAGGATGAAAGATTATAAATTAAGCCCTTAAAGTCCTTTTTATTTATTTATTATTTAAGACTATGATGTGTTTGCCTTCCCCGAATGTGCTCTGAATGTGCTATTGTTTCATTATTTATAAATGGCTTGTGAGATATCAAGTTCACTGTTTTAACTTTTCTTGTTAGCATGCATTAGAATGCCGTTTCATTGTTTTCCTGTGTAGAATTTTGGGAGCATTCTTACTGTAAGAAAGAACTCACAAATTCATATTTAAAATAAAATTGATTATGTTGGAGATGAAAACATCTCACATGGCACAAGATGTGTATTCACTGTATGAACAGAGGAAAGTTGTGAGGCATATGTTTTAAAGTTGTATTTCCTCCAATTTAGGAATATGTCATTTTAATGGAGTGGTATTTAAGATCATATTGTTTGTTTTATATATATGGATAATGCATCACAGGTTTATTAAATGACTTCATATAAGTCAAACAGTTAAGAAGATATCTGATTAAATAAGTAAGGCATGACTTCTAGTTCTGTGAATTTCTACAGGCATGTTAATTTTTATATCTATGTTTCTCAGTGAAAATAGCCATAATTATTGCATATTTATATTCAGTATTTTAGAATTTTATATAAAAAATAAAAAGTATTATGGGTATATGAATATATGTATACCTAGATGAAAGTATAGATGCTACTGGTGAATATATATGTGTGTTTATGGACACACATGACACCATTGAGAGAATTCTCAGGAAATGGAATGCTCTATTAAACCTAAATTATTAAATATAGCTTAGCCAGTACTTTTGGAAAATTTTACTTTATCTATATTGATCTCAGTGCTTACTAGTGAATGTATTTTTGCTGTTATTTTAATGGTTAAATTTAAATATGTATCTTTTTGTTACTTGATTATCTCTTCTAAACTAATTTTTAATAACCTAAATTTGTTGGTTCAAGCTATAATTACATATAATAGAAATATTACACTAAAATGCTAAATATGAGCATGAAATTGATAAGTTAATTGCTTAATCATTTTATTGTTTCTATATCTGATTTAATATTATCCATAGTATACTTGCATATCTATCAGTCTGTTATCTATATCCCAATTGCCATATTTAATGGTTTACAGAAGGATAAACCCAATGAATAATATTTATTTAATAAACATATATTTTAACCAATCAATATAATTTAGAAGGATATGAATCTCAATTCGTAATCCATAAATTCAAGAGTACCAAAAAGTTAAATTTTGTTAGTTTATATGTCAATTAAAGTATGATTCTGAACTCACACTCTGGTGGAATAGTAAGAAATTAAGTAACAGTCATTATCAAGTCTAAATCCATCACCTCAGATATGCATTGCATAAGGCTACTCCAGTCATTAGATATTTGTTCATGATGGTTATTACTGAGATGTGCATGGATTCATTTAATCGGGTGTCTTTTGGTTCAGTAGTTCTGTTACTTTTAAGAAATGACTGAGAATAATTATATTCAATAATTGGAGCTCTTGGGTCTTGAATCCTTTCTTTGCTGGTGCATCACAGGTATCTTTTCTGAGATCTTGCCACATCCCACACGTCCAAGGAGCAATAAGGAAACACGCTTGGTGTCTTAGCTTGGGCTGCCATGACAAAATTTCATAAACTAGGTAGCCTGAACAAAATAAATTTATTATCTCACAGTTCTGGAGGCTGCTAGTCCAAGATCAGTGTGCCAGCATTGCTGGGATCTGGTGAGAGCTCTCTTTGTGGCTTACAGATGGCCATCTTCTTGCTGTGTCTTCACATGGCAGAAAGAGAGTAAGAACGAGCTGTCTAAAGTCTCTTCTTACATGGGTATCAGTCCCATCCTGAGGGCCTCACCTTTATGACCTTATCTAAACCTAATTACCTCCAAATTTTCTATTTCCAATACCATCACATTGAAGGGTAGAGTCGAGAAGACGGATTCTAAAATCATGGGCATGAGTGTATTTTGTTATGAAGAAAAAACAAGTTCCTTTCGAGAAAATGAATTTAGTTCATTGATTCTAACTTGTCCGCCATCTCTTGAATTCCAAGTGTAGAACTGAGAATAATGAAAACAGTAAGAGATGATCTTGCAATTGATGAATCAATTGACTCCATACTGGAACTATGCACCTGGTGATAGCAAGATGTTTTAATGTTTGTTACAGAGAAACAGAAGTTCAGGTGAGGTGTTACATTCATGCCCTCAGAAAGGTAATATAGTGTGAGGTGCTCTAATAAAATAACTGTGATTGTTAGAGTAGTATTTAGCATTTTCTAGTGCAAGTTATAATTATAAAGAATATAGTATTATATGATGTATAGTATATAGAAATACAAAAAAGGTAAAAAAGTTATTAATTTCCAAGCAATACTGAGTCCAAATCTTCAGTGCTTTCTAATATCATAGAAATATGGATTCCACCATTATTATATACCATTATAAATCATGGATTCGCGACTTGTGAATTATAGTACCAAACTGCCTTCTAGTTATTGTCTTCCTGGTTTAAGCTTCAACAGAATGGAAAATAGTTCTCTTTTGCTGTTTCCCCTTCTCATAGGTAATCTTAGGATTACAGAAACAACCCACTGAGGCATTTCTTCTTATATACACTACCTCTTTCTCCAAGTAACTACCACACTGTTCTCTTTCAGTTTGATCATCTCAGCTGATTGTAAAAATAATGATATATATTCAAACTAATTTGTTCTCACTAAATGGAAGTTTGGAATAATTGAATGCCATTTTACTTGAATCCTCCATGATAGTTATCACTTAAAAGAGGACATTTTAAACACTACAGAACAAATTTCTAAAAGTGGCACATCCAGCAGCATGACTGTGCAATACCAGTAATTTTAAGAAGGACCAAAGTTCTGTGAACTCCCTCACACTGTGACTGGACAGTCTTTTTCTCTCATGGGTTGTCCCAATCACTGCAGTCTTGAACTGCATCACATGTCCACAGCAGTCTGTTCACCTCTCAAATTCCCTCCTGCTCTCTACTCTTTTTAGGGATTGACACAGGAACTCCCTCTCCCCATCCAAAATCTACCCTTGCTGTGTCTGTGTTATTGATGCTTTCTTCTCAACTGCTAAAAGGGAGGAATGTTTCCTCTTCTGTCAAAGTCAACCTATCCACAAATGCTTCTCCCATTTTACATTCTCAACAGTTTCACTTTTTCAGACATTCTCTCACTGGTGCTATAAGCTTCTCATGTCTGCAATATTTTTGCCAGTAGCCTAGAAACATATCTTAACTCCTACAATTTTCTAAAGAAAACCAAACAAAATGAAACCTCCTTTGATCCCCACATTCCTCTATGGCAACGTTTCCACTTCATTTATTCCCTTCATATCTAAACTTCTTAAAAGATAGACCTGTACATGCTGTTTCCATTTCCTGTTCCGCCCATTCATGTTGCAACCCCCATGAACTCTTGCTCATACTTCCATCACTCTATCAAGTGTAGAGTGATTCCAAGGAACCCAATCACCTCTGTTCAGCTGTACAGACTTAAATTTAGGTATCAGAGCAGCCCTTAACTGAACTAACCACTTTCTCAAGAAATTACTCTTTTTCATGGCTTGCTCCCACTCTTTAGAGGTTTTTCAACCACAGTCCAAACTCCTGTAGACTTCCACTCTTCCACACTCTAATTGGTGCTGTTCTCTAGGATTCTATCCTGACCATTTCTCCCTCCTTTCCTTCTCTCTCTAGGGGATTTAGGCAACTTTGAATGTGATATATGTGCCAATGATTCCCAGATAGTGACCTTTATTTGAGATAGATGGAGATATATATCATCTACCTACTTCACATATGTACTTCTCTGTGTTGCTGGTATCTCAGCTTAATGCATGCAAACTCTTTGGCACGTCTGATCTTAATTCCATGTTTTCACTTTCAATGTCATTAGCATCCAACCACTTGCTAACTTCTGCCGATCAACCAACCCCCAAAAAGATAACCTCCTTAACCAGTTTCTATCATCTCACATTTTAAAAGCCAATTTGAAAAATCCCCATAATTAGTAATTTTAAATACATATGCTACTTTAATTATGCATTGCTTCTTCCCTTTGCTAGAGTCTACTCTAATAGGGACAGATAATGCTCATATCTATGTAATAGTTCACCTCTCACTACCCTACCAGTCAGGGTAGTTGGAGCATATTTGAGCCAGGCCCTACGTTAATTTGTTTGATTTCATTAAAGGGAGTTTTTTCAATCACCAAGAAATGGAATTTTTCAAAGGATTTCACAAACTCTGAATGGAATTCCATTTTACATTTTGTCTACTTGCCAAAACTTTATTTTTATTTTAAGATACACTTCAACCCCTCACAAGTTAGGTGCCTAATTTTGAATTCCAATTCTACCAGCCCCTGTGTATGTGATCTTTGGCAAGTTACACAGAGTCTTTGTGCCTCCGTTTTCTTGTCTGTAGAAAAGAGACAATATCTTATAAGGAAACAACATACAAGTATTGCTTTTGGGTTTATTTATGTGAAACACTCAGAAAAATCCCTGGTGCATAGTAACCACTCAGTGAATGCTATGCTACTGCTTATCCTCTTCCTTCTCCTCCTTGTCATCATTTTCATTTTTAGTACTAAGATAATACATACCACTCTTACACTACTAAACTCACTTAAGAAGAGTGGGCATGTCTTATTTATCTTTGTATTCTCATGTACTAGTTATTCATGGTTTCTGTAAGAATACCACAAATTTAGTGACTTAAACAACACAAAGTTTGTATCCTACAGTTCTGTAAGTCGGAAGTTCAACACGGAAACACTGGGCTAAAATCAAGATGTCAGTAGGGCTACGTTCCTTACCAGAGGCTCCATGGAAGACTCTGTTTCTTTCCCTTTTCTGTCTGAAGCTGCTCACAGTCATTGACTTGGGCGCCCCCCTTCTTTCGTCAAAATCAGAAATGTTGACTTTTTTCTTCTTCTTTCATTTTTCCCTCTGACTACAATCAGGAAAAGTTCAGTGTTTTCTAGCATTCATGTGGGTAGATTGGATCCACCTGGATAATCTAGGCTAATCTTCCCATTTCAAAGTCCTCAGCATATATCACATCTGTCAATTCCCTTTGGTTCTGGAGATTGAGACGCTGATATCTTTCGGAATCCATTATACTGACTACCATACCTATTTTCTAATATACCCACTAACATGTTGAGTCATAGGTATCATATGGAATCATATGATGGGTGAAGAAATTTGCTAATAGAAATTCCTTAAATTTTTGCCACAAATCCTTTTATCCTTAACAATATTGCAATTAAAAGTTATTCTTTAAATTTATTTGTACTCTTTACAGTAGATTAATACTTTGGATATAATGCAATTTTAAATGTCATGTATTTCTTTTTTATGTGCATTAAACAATGTCTTAAGGGGAGGCATTTAGTTCAAAAGAACGTGCATTATTGAGAATGGGTAAAATAATTACCTTTAAATATTAAATTGCCACCAATATACATTAATATTCAAAGATGTTCACAAACTCCGAATGGAATTCCAAATTTATCCTCCGTGACCAGTATTTTCTAATAGGAAACCATCTGGAAACCATTATGTTGCAGAGTAGGAAAGTCATAGTAATTCAAAATGTTTCGCACTATGCAGAGTAAGTTTTCTTAGGGGATGTTAGGGTTATAGTGTTCGGCTCTTTGGGAAGTCATATAAGTGTTATTTTCAGTTCATTAACACCTCTCCCTTATTTGCTCTTAGGGTTGCTTTATTGTGACTGCTACTGAGAAAGGGGTCGATTATATAGGAAGAGTGTATCTATACTAATGGAGATTAGAAGAAGGATGGAGATAGGTTAATAAACTAAAATAGACAAAGCTATGTATGTATATGTAGTAGGGAAATTGTGAAAGGATAAGAATAAAACTTGATAGATTCTATAACCAGTAGCAAAAATAATGATAGCTTTTTGCCTGTTCTACACTCCTCTTAAACCTTCTAAGCGTTCATGTGAAAAATAAGCAGTTTCCAGACACTGAAAAAGGTTTCTCTTTCCAAGTCTGAAAAACGTATTGCTCTTTGTAAGTACATTCATTATTCTTTAATTTTATTGAAATTTAAATGTTTCTGACACATTGAACCTAGGTTGACATTTTCTGCTATTTTTAAAAAGAAATGTAAAAGTAATTCATGGGTGCAATCTAACTATAAAAGATTCATGAAATACATAATTATATAGAATAAAAGTTTTAAGTCTTTTATGACCCTGGTCTGTCACATTTCTAACTCCCCCACAGAAATAAACATGGCTAACATTTCAACAGGTGTATGTACACACACACAAACACACACAAACACACATGAACACACACATATTACTCAAATATTTCATTTTAATAGAGTTTGGATCACATCATACTTTTTTTTTTTTTTTAATTGTATAGCTACTTTATTTATTTATTTATTTATTTATTTTTGGCTGTGTTGGGTCTTCGGTTCGTGCGAGGGCTTTCTCTAGTTGCGGCAAGTGGGGGCCACTCTTCATCGCGGTGCGGGGACCGCTCTTCATCGCGGTGCTCGGGCCTTTCACTATCGCGGCCCCTCCCGTTGCGGGGCACAGGCTCCAGACGCGCAGGCTCAGTAGTTGTGGCTCACGGGCCCAGCTGCTCCGTGGCATGTGGGATCTTCCCAGACCAGGGCTCGAACCCGTGTCCCCTGCATTAGCAGGCAGATTCTCAACCACTGCGCCACCAGGGAAGCCCACATCATACTTTTATATATCTTTTAGTTTTTTTTTTTTTTTTCTTTTCTGTGTAGCCACATAATAGATTTTCCCTCTCAGCCCATGTAGGTGTTATTTTTTCTTTAATGACTGACATGGTGTTCATAGTACATAAATAACATACTTTTTTATTTAAATTTTTAAAATTTTTATTTTATATCGGAGTATAGTTGATTAACAATGATGTGTTAGTTATATGTGTAAAGCATAGTGATTCAGTTATACCTATACAAGTATCCTTTCTTTGAGATTGACATGTACACACTACTATATTTGAAATAGATAACCAACAAGGATCTACTCTATAGCACAGGGAACTCGTCTCAATATTTTTTAATAATTTAAATGGGAAAAGAATCTGAAAAAGAAAGGCTACTTGTATGGGTATAACTGAATCACTTTGCTGTACACCTGTAACTAACACATCATTGTTAATCAACTATACTCTAACATAAAAAAAAATTATAATTTAAATTTAAAAATTTTTTTAAATATACTTTTTTTCTTACTCTTTTAAGGAATATTTGTTTCCAGTTGATTGCCATTTCACATTATGGTATAATAATCACATTTTGCACACATATTTTGATGCATAGATGTGGTTATTCTTTGAGGATAGATTCCTTGCAAAGGGTTACTGTCAAATATGATTCTGAGTCCCTACATAATTCTAGGCCACAATGGTGTTTCATTTCCACAGTGAGTAATATTCTGCCATAGTTCTTCAATAATTACTATTTCTTTTTAGTATTTCATATGACTTTAATGCTAATTTCCGTCTATTTAAAAATTACTAAATATTTGTATTCTATTACCAGAAATGAATATGTTTTACAAACCAGTGTTACAGTGGCATACTTTCACTTAAAGTTGAAGCAATCATCAGTTATCCTCCCTTACTCTCTTCATTTATTTATTGAGCAGTTATTTATTGAATATCTACTATGTGCCAGCCTGGGGATAGAGATGTAAACAAAGCAGATAAAAAGTCTTGTTCTCATAGAGGTTACATTCTAGAGGGAAAGAGACATTCAATTAAAAAAAATAAGAAAAAGACTGCATGTAGTGTGTCATATGGCGAAAGAACTACAAAAAGTTTTATTTTTTTTTTAATCAGAAAAGGAATACAGTATATGGAGTCTGGATGTGTAAGAGGAGGGTATGTTGCAATTTTAAACATAGAAGTAAGGAAACGTTAATTTAGTGGGTGGGATTTAATTTTTTAAAATAACTGGGGGAGTCATGCACATATGTGTAAGAAAGCTTTCCAGATTAAGCACCTGAGGCAGGAATGTGCCTACTATGTTTGAAGATCATCAGGGCTGCTGGTGTGACAGCAAAGAGTGAGCTGGGGAAGAGAAGTAAGTAGTGAGATTAAATAGGCAATGGGGTAAGATGATGTACATCCTATTAGACAAGGATGAGAACTTAGATTCTCATCTAATTATGAATCATGTGGGGAGCCAAACTCTTGAAGGATATTGAGTAGGTGAGTGACAGTATAAATCACATGTTTAAAGGATGCAGGCTTTTGTATTGAAAAAAGACCATAAAAATTAAATTATAAGTAATGAGGACAAAATTAGCTTATTGTGTTTTCCTATGTGTGAGATGATGGCAGCTATTTCCAAAATGTTAACTAGACACATGATGATAAATATTCAGATTCTAGATATATGGTAAAAGTAGAGCTGTACAAATTTGTTGATACGTTAAAGGAAACTTTGAAAAAAAAACTGGAGAAATTCCAGGATGATTTCTCAGTGTTTTAGAATGAGCAAATGGAAAAATGGAATTGCCATTTACTAAGTGGGAAAGGGAGAATTTGTGCAGTGGAGGAAGGGAGAAATAGGGATTGGTGATCACTATATAAATATATATTTATATATTTTTGAGCACATTACTTTTGAGTTGTCTGTTAGAAGGGGAAATGTTAAGGATGCTATACAACATTTAAGTCATGAGTTCAGAGTATTGTCGGGTGATATACATTTGTGAAATAGATGATATTTAAATCAATGATGGGTAGGTATGAATAAAGAAGAGTACCGAGGATTGAACTCTGGAGCTTCCCAGCATTCAGTGGTTCGGTTGCTGAGTAGGAATAAGCAAGGAAATCTGAGGAGGAGCCAATAAAGTAGAAAGAAAAAGCAGGAGACTGCTTCAAGCCAAGTGACGAAATCATTTCTAGGAGAAATCAAATACATATGAAAGATCCAATAGGGTGAAGTGAGAGAATTGAAGACTGGGTTGAAGACATGAAAGCCACTGCCGAATTTGGAAGAATAGTTTAGGTGGAGTTTAGGGTGTGAAATCCTGATGAAGATAGGAGAAATAACACCATGCTTCTATGTTGATAGGAATCATCCACTAGAGAGGAAGAATATAATAATCCAAGAGAAAGGAGAGAATTATGAAGAGATAACTTTGAGTAGGGAAGATGTGATCCATTACTTGGCTACTAAAAGCATGACTCATAGACAAGCAGCTTTGGCAGCACCTAAGAATTGGGTAGAAATGCAGACTCTAAGGTTTTACCTGGGCGTACTGAATCAGAATCTTCATTCTAACAAGATTTCAGGTGGTTCATGGCATTTACAAGGTTATTAAAGTGAGTTTCCTGTTAAGGGTACAGGGTGCATGGACATCTCTCATATATTGCATTTTGCTACATCAGACAATGGTGAATTATTTAATAGTATTTTAATCACGGCACTTAAGAAAATTATTCTAACATCAGTCCACAAATTAATTTTGTTTAGATACATTATGAAAGGGAAAACGAAGAGAAATATTAACTATTATGAAGTTTTTGGTGTTGTTTTGTCTTACAGAAATAACACGTTGTTCTCTCTTCTTGGAGAATTCTTTTATTCCAGTGCATTTACTCAGAGATGACTTCCCAAGCCCCCCGCCCCCATCCTATAGACCAGATTTATTTCAGTAACCATAACCATAACCTTAGCTGCATTAATCAAAAGTAGGGTGGCAAAGGTTGGGAACTAAAAGATCATGGGGTACCCTGGCATTCTTTTGTATGAGAACTTCGACATTTCTTCAAACTGGCTGTAATCATATACTTTTATTTTGTATATTGGTGGAAAACTTTCCTGAAAATTTATACAGACATAGATTTATTTACTAAGCCAATTCTATATGTTAAAACAAGGTTAAGAGTACGGCAAGTGGCAAAACATTTATCACTTTTGTGTACCTCTTGTTCTTTTTTCAGGAATTTTCTTTCTTTTGTGATCTTCCAAATTTAATAACTTTTTACAGGGCACATTAAAGAGCATAAATTTAGATGGTTAACTTAATAATATTTCTGATAGCAAACAATAAATACATGCACTTATTCCATTGTTTCTCAAATTTAAAATAATGTTCAATTTGCATTAATGGAAAAAATTCTTAAAAAGTTTCAAAGTACCTGTTTGAATCCTAATTGCATATAGTTACAATTATAGAAAAAAATTTGCCAGTTTAAGTTGGGTGAAATATGATAATTTTTTGAGCCATCATCAAAATGAATAACACCTTTTAGAAAGATAAAGAAAATTACACTACCAATTGTTGATGGGAATTTGGAGCAAATTTAACTTTTATATATTGCTAATAGGAATTCAAAATTATATAGCCTTATCAAATTAAATATTAACCACCTGATCATTTAATAATCCTAATCCAAGGTATTTATCCAAGAGAAATAAAAACACATGTCCTCACAAAGACTCTTATGTGAATGTTTATAAAAGCTTTGTTCATAATCATTAGATATAGAATACAACCCAAATGTCCATCAACTGGTGAATGGGTAAACAAATTATGATACATTGGTACAACAGAATAAGAAAAATTAATGATTACATGCAACAACATGGAGGCATCTCAAAAGCATAATGCTAAGTGAAATCAGTCAGAGCAAAGGGACTATAACCTGAATGATCCCATTTATATGCTCCTGTGGAAAAGGCAAAACTGAAAACACAGGAATCACATTAGTGATCCCAGGGAGTAAGGGTGGAGGGAAAGGAATTGACAGCACAGATGAGCAAGGGAACTTTTATGTGTGTGTATATTTGTGTGTGTGTGTATACATCAAATGTATATGTGTGTGTGTATTTATACTGAATGTATATAAATATATATACAAATGAAACAAATATACAGCTAAATGGAATATATTTTAGTGTGTTTAAATTATACCTCAAAAAACTCTGACTTTTGGAAAAGGAAAAATCCAATTATAAATTCTTACAGACTACTACTCTATTTCACTTTGAAAAAATGCTGACTTTAAGCTTTAAGGTAACGTATCTACATATTATCCCTACAAAGGTGTTCAAAAGAGATAAATTTGACCAGAAAGAAGTTTTTGTTATTTTCCTGCACAAACTCCCCACTACTACCTGTGTTTCTCACAGTGTTCCTGAGATTTGACTGTCAGTGGAAATGCGACAAATTATATTTTATAAGTTTAGTTCAGTGGTGTTTCATGGAATCTTATATTTCTTCAAGTAACTTCCTGTAAGGCTGGCTTGGCTTCTTCATTAGTTTTAATAATAATTTAAAAATATAATGTATGTAAGTGCTTAGCTGACTGCGTAAGATGTCTTGTCAGAACTTAATAAATATTAACTACTGTTCTTATCACTAATGTATTTTAATAATTAATTGCACAATCAATTATTTGCACAATCTAACATGTATACAGAATATAAGCTTTGTGAGAGGAGGCACCATGGTTTATTCATGACTGCCTATATTCAGAGTCCAGCATGGTGCTTTGCAAAAATGATATTAATAAATATTTCTTGAATAAATAACTATGAATAAATAAGGTCATAAACAAAGAAGCATAAAATAACAATAGTGTTAAATAAATTTAAATGGGATAATAGAAAAGAGAATAAGCCTTAAACTCTTATTTTGTATTTCAGCCTCATAGGGGGAAAAAAACAAAACAAAACAAAACAAAAATAAAAACTAGAAAGGGATGGAGAAGAAAACTGCTAAATTTAAGTATGTACTATAAAAAATATTTTTTAAATTACTATCCAATAACCCACATTATTATCAGTCATAAGACATTTATACTTTTCCTAAACGAAAGACACTGTGTCCATTTCAAAGATTAAAATAATCCTTGAACCAGTATATTCAAGTTGTCCTTTTATTAGCACTGAGAGTCTCTGGGACCTCAAGGTTCATTTTTTCAAGTGAGATTCTCTTCCCTTAGCTCCTTTTTCTGAGACGGTATCCCTGTATGATGTGGGGAAGGCTGTACCTCACACAGACCTGCAGAAGATATAAGAGCAGGTCTGTTGGCTTGATTTTCTCTGCTTCCTCATGACCCTTTTGTCCATCTGGTCACTCCTTGCCTGATTGGCATCTGTGTCTGAGGTCTGAAACTGTCCCTCAACTTGGTTAGCCCATTAATCTTCCCAGCTGTCTTGGCTTCACCCTAGCTCCTGTGGCTAAGTCCTGGTTGTTTCCATACCCTACCTCTCACTGTGGTGCAACTACCTTATCCTGCTGCCGTGAGTCCCATGCTACATTCACTAGCTCTCAACTCCATGTCCACGCACTCAAGGGACAAGCCTTGGGGTCCACTTCGTCTGACCCCAGGGTGTCCATAGGTTGATCTATATCTACACTATGGGCATGCACTGTGGAAGCCAGAGGGCAGCTGTTTGTTCCAGAATTTTAATGTATGGGTGCGTATATGAGAGGTTTGAATTTTTTTTTTTTTTTGAGAGGTTTGAATTTTACTCCTCATTTGTCTAATCCCCTGAGCTGAAGCCCAAAGAGGAGAAAAAAGTGGGCCAGATTGGCCCAATTTACACTCCTCCCTCTCTCTTTCCCTTTCTCTAATTTCCTCAACTCTCAGGCTCTCAAGAGGTTTCCCTTTTTTGTTGTTGTATTTTTATTATTGTTGTTATTATTATTATTACTATTATTAATTTCACTGCCATGCATCTGATACTTATTTTGCTCATAAGGGGCAGAAATCATGGTTCCATCATCACAGGGAGAAGGTTATTTTCTCTAGATGGTAGGAGGAGTCTAGGAGATGTTTCCAGGCCTCAGTTCCTGGCACTTTAATGGAAGGAAAAAGGTCATAAAGTGATTTCAAATACCTTCCTTCAAGGCAACAATCTAAGTGAGGTTAATGGTTCCCCCAAAACTTCTATTCAGTGTGTTGGAAACTGAATATTGTCTCTTTATTTTCCTTTAAAATCTTTCTATAGTGAACCATATTTTTAACTCCAAGCAGAGACATTTCTTACAATGCCTGGCATAAAGGTCATATACTGTGAAGGAGATGGGGAGGGACATTTTTTTAGAAGTTCACAATTTTGCTTTACAGCATCTGCCATATTTTCTTCATAGCATTTATCATGTGCTACGTTATGATATTTGTTTATACATTTACTTTTTTTACTTTCTGTCTACCGCACTGGAATGCAGGCTCCATGAAATATATGTTTAACCCTGTTCATCACTGCATCCCCAATACCTACAATTGTGCCTGGCAAAGAACAGGTCACTCAGTTAAATTTTTAGAATCAGTAAATAAATGGAGCGTAGTAAGTAGTTTTAGCAGCTTTTGACACAAATGACAGAAAACTGAAATGTTTCATTATATAAGAGAAGGTTTAAGAGACTGACAGCAGTTCTGGAATCTCAATATTAATTCTCATTGTGATTGTTTCTTAGTCCACTGGCTCTGTCAAACCCATGGCTTAATTTACATCATTCATTCTTTCTATTTTTGCCATTATCACTACTGAAATTTCCTCTGCACTATGCCTATGAACACTCATATTTTCAAGAGGGACATAGTTTCTTCATGTTGCATTCTGTATACGTTTCATCTTCTCACAAATTTTTTTCACTTTATATTTCTTACATTTGTAATGTTAAAAACAAACAGTTTGATTTGATTTATGCATTGCCATCTAGAATAGAGGTCTGGTCTAGGCTTGAATCCCACACTAGACCACGTCATACGTCATTAGCCTTCTTTTTTTTTTTAATTTATTTATTTATTTATTTTGGGGTGTGTTGGGTCTTCGTTTCTGTGCGAGGGCTTTCTCTAGTTGTGGCAAGCGGGGGCCTCTTCATCGCGATGCATGGACCTCTCACTATCACGGCCTCTCGTTGTGGAGCACAAGCTCCAGACGCGCAGGCTCAGCAATTGTGGCTCACGGGCCTAGTTGCTCTACAGCATGTGGGATCTTCCCAGACCAGGGCTCGAACCCGTGTCCCCTGCATTGGCAGGCAGATTCTCAACCACTGCGCCACCAGGGAAGCCCTAGCCTTCTTTTGATGGCTACATTGGGGTTTGGTATCAAACCGCAGTCCAAGTAGTAGGGCTGTGCAATACAAAACATGATAAAATATACTATATATATTATATGCATATATTATATATATTATATGTATGTAATATAATTATATATTATATCATATATATTATATTACATACATATAATCTTCCTGTAGTGCTAAGCAGAAGGAGAGCTTTCTAATAGTTATCATAAAAATTGTTGACCTTTCAAAATGAAAAGACAACCTACTGACTTGGAGAAAATATTTGCAAATGATGTGACCAATAAGAGGTTAATATCCAAAATATAAAAACGCCTCGGGCTTCCTTGGTGGCGCAGTGGTTGAGAGTCTGCCTGCCAATGCGGGGGACGCGGGTTCGAGCCCTGGTCTGGGAGGATCCCACATGCCACGGAGCGACTAGGCCCGTGAGCCACAACTACTGAGCCTGCGCGTCTGGAGCCTGTGCTCTGCAACGAAAGGCCACGATAGTGAGGCCCGCGCACCGCGATGAAGAGTGGCCCCCACTTGCCGCAGCTGGAGAAAGCCCTCGCACGGAAACGAGGACCCAACACAGCCATAAATAAATAAATAAATAAACAAACAAACAAAAGTAAAAAAAAAAAAAAACACAAACAAAAACGCCTCATACAACTCAGTATCAAAAAAAGCCACAAATAACCCAATTCAAAAATGGGCAGAAGACCTGAATACACATTTTTTCCAAAGAGGTTACGCAGATGGCCAACAGGCACATGAAAAGATGTTCAACATTACTAAACATCAGAGAAATGCAAATCAAAACCACGATAAGATATCACCTCATATCTTTCAGAATGGCTATCATGAAAAAGAACACAGTTAACAAATGTTGGCGAGGATGTATAGAAAAGGGAACCCTAGTATACTGTTGTTGGGAATGTAAATTGGTACAGCCACTGTGGAAAACAGTATGGAGATTTCTCATAAAACTAAAAATAGAAATGCCATATGACCCAGCAATTCCATTCCTGGGTATATAACCCCCCCCCAAAAAATTGCAACCCTAATTTGAAAAGATACACACACCCCGATGTTCATAGCAGCATTATTTACAATTACCAAGATATGGAAGCAACCTATGTGTCCATCAACAGATGAATGAATAAAGAAGATGTGGTGTGTGTGTGTGTGTGTGTGTGTGTGTGTATACACACACACACACACACACACACAATGGAATACTACTCAGCCATAAAAGTGAATGGAATTTTGCCATTTGCAGCAACATGGATGGAGTTAGAGTGTATTGTGTTAAGTGAAATAAGTCAGATAGAGAAAGACAAATTCTGTATAATATCACTTACATGTGGAATCTAAAAATACAACAAACTAGTGAATATAACAAAAAAGAAACAGACTCACAGATACAGAGAACAAATTAGCAGTTACCAGTGGGGAGAGGGAAAGGGAGATGGACAATAGAGTGGTAAGGGATTAAGAGGTACAAACTATTATGTATAAAATAAGCTACAAGGATATAATGTACAACACAGAAAATATTGCCAATATTTTATAATAACTATGAATGGAGTATAACCTTTAAAAATTGTGAATCACTATATTGTACACCTATAACATATAATATTACACATTAATTATACTTCAATAAGAAAAGAAAAAAATTGGGGTTTTTTATTTAATAAATTTTGAGAATTTCATTGAAGTGAAAAAAGTTACTTATCCATTTATTAATGCAATGCATTATATTAATAGAATTCCTAATATTAAATTATCTTGACATTCTTAAAATAAACCTTAACCATAGGTGAATTATTCTTTGAATATACCATTGAATTATTTTTGTTACTCTATTTTTTAATATATATGTGAATTTATAAATGAGAGTGTTCTTTGTGTTGCAAGAATCAGTCTACATAATCAATATTAACTTGGTTTAAAAAAAAATCACGGCTTTCCATTTTTTCTTCTGTCCTCAAACATATTCTAATGATAAAGTATCTGCTACTTAAAGGTTTGAAAGAACTCAGCAGTGAAACTCGCTGAAGATATCAACTTGTATGGAATAATTTTTGTCCACTGCTATTGATCTGTTCGGATTAACTACTTATTATGAGATCATTTGGTATTTATTTTTTGAGGGGAAAAAGTAAAACGTGACATGAGGGAAAATTTCATGATTTCCAGACCTAAATCCATTGAGTCGCACATGCAATGTATATTCTATCATACTCTGTAGAATTGCTGAAAGAACGCTGCAAGAAATTCAACATAGGTCAAAAGTGAGATTTGGGGAGTTTTTTGTGTTGTTTTTGTTGTTAATGTTTTATAGTTATTGCTTTTGCTTTTTATTTCCTGCTGATTGTAATACAGGAAACATTCTTTAAACAAGACCAGATTGAGACCATCTGCAAAGAACTACATACTAAAGTGAATGTCTTAATCCCCATTTTTCCTTCAAAATAAAAGTAATATTATCACAAAAAAATTAGTGTTATGAGGTATTATAGTTCTGATATTTTATGAAGACATAAATGCTATTTTTGAAATATCAACTCCCAAGTTCCTTTCAAATTAAATATTTGGTATCGCTGCCTTGCAGAAGATCTTTACATTATTAATCTAACTATTGGTTTATCCTACAATGCATTTTTGATTTCCAGAAACAGTATTGCAACACTTTGAGGAGGATAAGAGGTCTGCATGTGAATTTGAGGAAGGTATTTTGAAATTCAGAGTGTATGCTAAACACAACCCCATATTTACCTACATGTTGGCAATGTAGAATATTGCACATTTATCTAGAACTAAACGAAAATACTGTTATGGGAAGCATCTTTGAAGCTTGGGTAACACAGATTTGGAGGAAAACCTATATTCCTTTTTTCATGTATATAATAATTATGTATTTCAACTCAACAAACTTTTAGGAAGTGCATGTTTATAACAAGAATTCACTAGAATTTAATATTTTGTCTTGTGCAGATAAGACGTATATTTTGAGCTCCAAAACTGTGAAAGAGTGTTTGTTTCTTACAAGTTTGTGGAGATAAAAGCCCTTATGCACACTCAAATATATTTAATCTAAGAGAAAGATAATTATCAAAGGTAATATACACTACTATAAAACAATATTGAATGAAGTGAGGTGTATGTTTTCAACTTGTTTGCATTTAAAAAGCTCATGTGTCTCAAGTGCTCATGGAACATTCTCCAGGATAGATCATATCTTGGGTCACAAATCAAGCCTTGGTAAATTTAAGAAAATTGAAATCGTATCAAGTATCTTTTCCGACCACAATGCTATGAGACTAGATATCAATTACAGGAAAAGATCTGTAAAAAATACAAACACATGGAGGCTACACAATACATTACTTAATAACGAAGTGATTACTGAAGAAATCAAAGGGGAAATCAAAAAATACCTAGAAACAAATGACAATGGAGACACGACGACCCAAAACCTATGGGACACAGCAAAAGCAGTGCTAAGAGGGAAGTTTATAGCAATACAAGCCTACCTCAAGAAACAGGAAACATCTCGAATAAACAACCTAACCTTGCACCTAAAGCAATTAGAGAAAGAAGAACAAAAAAACCCCAAAGCCAGCAGAAGGAAAGAAATTATAAAGATCAGGTCAGAAATAAATGAAAAAGAAATGAAGGAAACAATAGCAAAAATCAATGAAACTAAAAGCTGGTTCTTTGAGAAGATAAACAAAATTGATAAACCATTAGCCAGACTCATCAAGAGAAAAAGGGAGAAGACTCAGATCAATAGAATTAGAAATGAAAAAGGAGAAGTAACCACTGACACTGCAGAAATACAAAAGATCATGAGAGATTACTACAAGCAACTATATGCCAATAAAATGGACAACCTGGAAGAAATGGACAGATTCTTAGAAATGCACAAACTGCCGAGACTGAACCAGGAAGAAATAGAAAATATGAACAGACCAATCACAAGCACTGAAATTGAAACTGTGATTAAAAACCTTCCAACAAACAAAAGCCCAGGACCAGATGGCTTCACAGGCGAATTCTATCAAACATTTAGAGAAGAGCTAACACCTATCCTTCTCAAACTCTTCCAAAATATTGCAGAGGGAGGAACACTCCCAAACTCATTCTACGAGGCCACCATCACCCTGATACCAAAACCAGACAAAGATGTCACAAAGAAAGAAAACTACAGGCCAATATCACTGATGAACATAGATGCAAAAGTCCTCAACAAAATACTAGCAAACAGAATCCAACAGCACATTAAAAGGATCATACACCATGATCAAGTGGGGTTTATCCCAGGAATGCAAGGATTCTTCAATATACGCAAATCAATCAATGTGATACACCATATTAACAAATTGAAGGAGAAAAACCATATGATCATCTCAATAGATGCAGAGAAAGCTTTTGACAAAATTCAACACCCATTTATGATAAAAGCCCTGCAGAAAGTAGGCATAGAGGGAACTTTCCTCAACATAATAAAGGCCATATATGACAAACCCACAGCCAACATTGTCCTCAATGGTGAAAAACTGAAACCATTTCCACTAAGATCAGGAACAAGACAAGGTTGCCCACTCTCACCACTATTATTCAACATAGTTCTGGAAGTCCTAGCCACAGCAATCAGAGAAGACAAAGAAATAAAAGGAATCCAAATCGGAAAAGAAGAAGTAAAGCTGTCACTATTTGCAGATGACATGATACTATACATAGAGAATCCTAAAGATGCTACCAGAAAACTCCTAGAGCTAATCAATGAATTTGGTAAAGTAGCAGGATACAAAATTAATGCACAGAAATCTCTTGCATTTCTATACACTAATGACGAAAAATCTGAAAGTGAAATTAAGAAAACACTCCCATTTACCATTGCAACAAAAAGAATAAAATATCTAGGAATAAACCTACCTAAGGAGACAAAAGACCTGTATGCAGAAAATTATAAGACACTGATGAAAGAAATTAAAGATGATACAAATAGATGGAGAGATATACCATGTTCCTGGATTGGAAGAATCAACATTGTGAAAATGTCTCTACTACCCAAAGCAATCTACAGATTCATTGCAATCCCTATCAAACTACCACTGGCATTTTTCACAGAACTAGAACAAAAAATTTCACAATTTGTATGGAAACACAAAAGACCCCGAATAGCCAAAGCAATCTTGAGAACGAAAAATGGAGCTGGGGGAATCAGGCTCCCTGACTTCAGACTATATTACAAAGCTTCAGTAATCAAGACAGTTTGGTATTGGCACAAAAACAGAAATATAGATCAATGGAACAGGATAGAAAGCCCAGAGATAAACCCACACACATATGGTCAACTTATCTTTGATAAAGGAGGCAAGCATATACAGTGGAGAAAAGACAGCCTCTTCAATAAGTGGTGCTGGGAAAATTGGACAGGAACATGTAAAAGTATGAAATTAGAACACTCCCTGACACCATGCACAAAAATAAACTCAAAATGGATTAAAGACCTAAGTGTAAGGGCAGACACTATCAAACTCTTAGAGGAAAACATAGGCAGAACACTCTATGACATACATCACAGCAAGATTCTTTTTGACCCAGCTCCCAGAGAAATGGAAATAAGTACACAAATAAACAAATGGGACCTAATGAAACTGAAAAGCTTTTGCACAGCAAAGGAAACCATAAACAAGACCAAAAGACAACCCTCAGAATGGGAGAAAATATTTGCAAATGAAGCAACTGACAAAGGATTAATCTCCAAGATTTACAAGCAGCTCATGCAGCTCAATAACAAAAAAACGAACAACCCAATCCAAAAATGGGCAGAAGATCTAAATAGACATTTCTCCAAAGAAGATATACAGATGGCCTACAGACACATGAAAGAATGCTCAACATCATTAATCATTAGAGAAATGCAAATCAAAACTACAATGAGATATCATCTCACACCGGTCAGAATGGCCATCATCAAAAAATCTAGAAACAATAAATGCTGGAGAGGGTGTGGAGGAAAGGGAACACTCTTGCACTGTTGGTGGGAATGTAAATTGATACAGCCACTATGGAGAACAGTATGGAGGTTCCTTAAAAAACTACAAATAGAACTACCATACGACCCAGCAATCCCACTACTGGGCATATACCCTGAGAAAACCATAGGTCAAAAAGAGTCATGTACCAAAATGTTCATTGCAGCTCTATTTACAATAGCCAGGACATGGAAGCAACCTAAATGTCCATCGACAGATGAATGGATAAAGAAGATGTGGCACATATATACAATGGAATATTACTCAGCCATAAAAAGAAATGAAATGGAGGTATTTGTAATGAGGTGGATGGAGTTAGAGTCTGTCATACAGAGTGAAGTAAGTCAGAAAGAGAAAAACAAATACAGTATGCTAACACATATATATGGAATCTAAGGGAAAAAAAAAAAAAAGACCATGAAGAACCTAGTGGCAAGACGGGAATAAAGACACAGACCTACTAGAGAATGGACTTGAGGATATGGGGAGGGGGTGGGGTGAGATGTGACAGGGTAAGAGAGTGTCATGGACATATATACACTACCAAATGTAAAATAGATAGCTAGTGGGAAGCAGCCGCATAGCACAGGGAGATCAGCTCGGTGCTTTGTGACCACCTAGAGGGGTGGGATGGGGAGGGTGGGAGGGAGGGAGATGCAAGAGGGAAGAGAAATGGGAACATATTGTATATGTATAACAGATTCACTTTGTTATAAAGCAGATGCTAACACACTATTGTAAGGCAATTATACTTCAATAAAGATGTTTGGGAAAAAAAAAAAAAAAAAAAACTAGAGGAAGCTTCAGCATATCCAAGGCCAAATATAATGTCCTGTTCAATTGCTATCGGCAGGTCACACATCAAAGATTTACAGAGTCTAAAGTGAAAAACAAACCATAGGGTCAGGAGGAGCATGGCTTTTTCTAGTTGAGACCCATGTGAAGTTTCATCTACAGATCCTCAATAAATTAGGGTACTGTGGTGTTAAGGACAGTAGCCTCAGGAACACCCATATAACAATTACAACAAGTTTAATATAGCACTGATCACATCTTTCACTGTAATCACACTTCACTGTGGTGTTACAATACACTCTGGCATTGTTCAGGAAAGACTATTATACAGGGGCCCAAACAATATAAAACTAGCAAATAGCTCCTGAGTTTGCTCCAAAGACAAAATTTGAAATGAATGGATTGTATGTCCTTTAGTCTAAGAAAGACTAGTTTTTCTTATGTATGTTTGTTATAATAGAACAGCAGAGAGTTCTGAGGCAAGGAAGACAGTGATGTCCTAAAATTCAGTATTGTTTATTGAGGACACATCCAGGTGCTTTGTCAACCAAATGGACAGAGGATCAGCTTGTAGTCTTTCTCTTAAAGTTACAAAACGAAACTAGGACATATGCTTGACTAGAGGGCCATTCACCTGCCCCATGTGGAAAAATGAGTCTGAGGCCCCCAATTCAGCCCCATAGAATATGGTTGCCATCAGTTTAGCTTGGAAAATTTCTAAGAAGTCACTCACTGAGACTGTAATTTCCCATTTGGGTGAATTTAATGGGATGCACCTTGGGATACAGTGGGGAACTGCATAGGAATGTATGATGATACTTCAAGGAAAAGAGGTAAATGTCAGCATGTAGGTAAGACAAAATAGAGAACAGTGAGGAAAACATTCTTATGTGTTCTGGATTATAAAGCAGCTTGTTGCAAAATGGATCTGGATTGTCATATGTGATAAAAATAAACCAAAATCTTGCTTTATGCCATCATTATCCTAAAAAAAAAAAAAAAGCTCATGTGGTTTCATGCATGGACAAAAAAAAATGTCTAGAACCTAAAAGGAATCCCTAAACACAGTATAATTTTTTTGTAAATTAAATCAATACTTTGCAGAAGTTAAAAGTATATTTTCAAAAAATTAAAACACGCACACACACAATTATACCTGAAATAGGCCTTTTATTCATGTGAATTTATAATAAAGTATAAGGTTTTAAGTTTGAATTATTTATCTTTGGGGATTCATAACTAGTTTACCAATGCAATTTGCATACAGTTACAATTTACATATGACATTTAAAATATATTTTTATGTTTTCCAAATACTATTCTGGCATAAGTTTTAAATAATTAGCTATTTTAGGAATCAGAAAATTAATTTTTTAATGGACTTTATCGTTCAGAGAAGTTTTAGGGTCACAACAAAATTGAGTGGAAAGTACAGAGATTTCTTATATCTTTCCAAACGCTTTAAGAATGAATTCTGTAAAAATTCTGATTTTTAAAAAATTTTTAAACCTTTGTACTTTTTATGATAATGGGTTAATACAAACCAGTGTCTTTTTTAAATTAACTGGTAGGAAATGTGCACTTAAGTGAACTAAATTGGTTTCACCTCCTGTAATATTTGGAAAACAGTTGTCTAGGTGAGAGGATACTGCATAAAGAATAATGACACTAGCATATAAGTTCTATTCATTTGGGTGTGGTACAATAAACAGATGTCTAAGCAATGGAAATTCCCAAACTAGAAGCATCATTGTGATTTTCCTCTTTAAGTAATTATTTTAACTCAGTTCTTGATTATTTCTACTGTAATATATGTACTTGACATATGGTCATTTTAAATGCAAATATTCTGTATCTGAAGAGCAACAGTCTCATGCCTATTTTGGATATTGTCCAGAAGCTACTAATGTGACTTGACGATAGGTGAAATTAATTTGACTGTCTGAGCATAAATGTACCTTGAATATCCATACATAAGTAAGTATTTGGAAAAAATAAATTTAAAAAGAGAGAATGCTTATTTTCCTTCCTCCTAGAGGAGAGGGAGGAGGGAAAAAACAAGGATCTGGCCATCTATGAAAAATGAACCAATTATACAACAACACTTCCAGTGGCACACATTGATTCTTTAAGTTAGAGTCATTAATCAGGGAACTAATAGCAGAGCTTCTCAAATCAAAAGCATAAAGTAAAACAGAAAAATGAGTATTTAAACCAGTTTCAATTTTAATTTGTTTAGATATAGCCATTGGCCAGAAAACAGAGAAAACAAGGTTTTCAAGTTAAATTGTTTTTGCAATCTGGTTTTCTGATTTACTTTCAATAAAGGTATTATGAAGTAAGTAAAACACTGAATTTAATTCATTCTGCAGCTATTTATTATATAAGAAGAAAATATGATATCAATGCTATGATATCATATTTCTAAAGGTTTCTTTCAATCATTTCATCAATGTCCATGAAATAAAAACATAATAAATACTTATACACTAAGATAAAGCTTTCAAACAAAATATATTTCCCTTTTGGTTCTTTTTAAAATATTGGATTTAAATTTGTTGTTGAGGTAGGTGGCTTAGATAGTTCCAACATGAAATTAGTGCTTGATGTACTGAACAGAGCTTTTAAATACTACCATTATGTTACTAACTGAAGAGCTTAACCTTAAGGTTAGGTCTAAAGAATTAATGTCTTTTGATATAGTGTAATGAAGAAAAGACAAATCATTTAGGACTTAGACATGAGCTTACTGTGATTTACCAGAGCCCCAAGTGTCTATTTTAGACTTCCAGTTTTTTTCTCTGGCATATACGAATCCTGGAAGTATGAAAAGAAATAATTGGAGTAATAATGGCTGAGAATTGTCTAAAATAAATGACACATAAGACTACAAATTAAGAAAGCTGAGAGAACTCTAAGCAAGATAAATACCCCCAGAAATGTGTATCTAAGCATATCATTTCCATATTCTAGAAAACTAAGGACAAAGAGACAATCTTGAAAGAAATCAGAGAAAGAAACACCTTACCTATAGAAGAACAAAAGATAAGGATTAAGGTAGATTTCATGTTTGACACAATGCAAGCAATTAGTGAGGAGGATGAAATCTTTTCAATGTTAAACAGTAAAACCTGTAGCTTGAAATTCTCTATCCAATGATATCTCCTTCTAAAGTGAATGAGAAATAAAAATTTTCTCAGACAAGCAAAAACAGAAAATGCATTGTTGGCAGATTCTTTCCTGTGAGAAATGTTTAAAAAAAAAAAAATTCTTCATGAAAAGGGAAAATTATATGGGCCAGAAACTCAGATCAACATAAAGGGAGAGATTCAAAGAAGGGATAAAAGAAGGGGAAATGAAATCTTTTTTTGTCGTTGTTGTTATTCTTAAGTGATCTAAAATACAACTGTTTATGTAAATTAATAGCAGTAACGATGTATTGGATGATTATAACATATACATAAATGAAATGAATGACAGCAATGACATATGGTGTGGGAGGGAATAATTGGAAATACTCTGTTACAAGATAACTCCAATACCCACTAAATACTATAATGTTAAGAAAAATGAGGGAAAATAAAAAAGAACAAAAAATGCAATGAATGGAAAACAGTTACAACTGTGATGGATTAACTCAACTATGTCCATATCACATAAATGTAAATACTTCATATACAGCAATTTAAAAACAGAGATTGTCAGTAGATTTGAAAAACAAACTCAACTGTATATATTTATATCTATAAGAAGCCCACTTTATACATAAGTAGTCAGGTTACAACTAAAGGGATGGAGAAAATATGCCATGCCGACACTAAAATCAAAAGAAAGGTGGAGTAGCTATATCAATTTCAGGCAAAGCAGACTTCAGAATAAAGAAAATTATTAGGGATAAAGAGTGGCTTTATGTAGTGATATGGAGGTCAGTTCTCCACAAAGACATAACAATACTTAATGTATGTATATGTCTAACAACAGAGAATCAAAATACACGAAGAATTAATATGACCATAATGATAAACAGAGAGTCCAATATTACAGTTGGAGACTACAACACTTCTGTTTTATTAATTGATAGATCAAACAGAAAATAAGGCCTGAACAGCACTAATAATCAACTTGACCAAATTAAGATTTGTTCAGTATTCTAGTAACAACAGCAAAATATATATTCTTCTCAAGTCTGTGTAAAACATTCACAAAGACGTTACAGGCCGTAAAACACACATTGGCATTTTTAATTGAAATATTACAAAGCATATTTTCAAACTACAATGGAATTAAATGAGAAATTAACAGCACAAAGAGAGAAAGAAAATCCCCAAATTTGAAGGAACTGCATAATATACCTCAAATTAACAAAAGGGACAAAGAAGCCTCAAGGGAAATTATAAATTATTTTGAACTAACTAAAAATAATAACACATCTTATCAAAAATGTTGTGATGCATCAAGAGCAATACTTAGAGGCAAACTACATGTGTATATTAGAAAATGAAAAATATCTAAAATCATTAATCTAAATTACCATCTTAGCACACTAGAGAGAGAAAAACAATTTAAACTTAAAACAACCAGAAGAAATAAAGTTCAGAGCAGAAATCAATGAAATTGAAAAAGCAGTTTCTCAACAGAGAAAATAATGAACTAAATCTGAAATGAAAGAGAGATAATCAGTACTGATTACATGGAAATTTTTTTTAAATGGTAATAAAGAAGCACTATGAACAATTCTATAAGCACATTTTTGATAACTTAGATTAAATGAACCAATCTCCTTTTTAATTGAAGTATAGTTGACTTACAACATTATAATAGTTTCAAGTGTACAAAATAGTGACTCAGTATTTTTATAGATTATGCACCATACAAAGTTATTACAATATTATTGACTATAGTCCCTGTGATGTAAATTATATCTTTGTGGCTTATTTTATAACTGATAATTTGTACCTCTTAATCTTCTTCACTTACTTCATCCATCCCCTACCACATCCCATTTGGCAACCACTAGTTTGTTCAATGTATCTTTGAGTGTGTTTCTGTTTTGTTATATTTGTTCATTTGTTTTGTTTTTAAGATTCCACATATAAGTGAAAATGTACAGTATTTTTCTTTCTCTGTCTGACTTATTTCACTGAGCATAATACCCTCTATGTCCATCCATGTTTTCATGAATGACAATATTTAATTCTTTTTTTAATGACTAATATTCATTACATATATATTATATGTATTATATATCTTCTTTATCTATCTGTCTGTACATGGACACAGGTGGCTTTCATAGCTTGACTATGATAAATAATGCTGCTGTGAACATTGGGGCACATATACCTTTTGGTTTACTGTTTTCATTTTTTAAGGAACCTCCATACCATTCTCCATAGTGGTTGTACCAATTTACATTCCCTCCAACAGTGCAAGAGAGTTCCTTTTCTCCACATCCTTGCCAATACTTGTTATTTATTGTTTTTTGACAATACCAATGCTGAGAGATGTGAGGTGATATCTCATTGTGGTTTTGACTTGCATTTCTCTGCTAATTAGCAATGTTGAGAATCTTTTCACGTGCCTGTTAGACCTGGTTTCAGGTCTTACATTTAAGACTTTATTTTTTAGCTTATTTTTGTGTATGGTGTAAGAAAGTGGTCTGTTTTCTTTTCTTTTTTTTCTTTTTTTGCCTGTAGCTGTCCAGTTTTTCCAACACCATTTATTGAAAAGACTATATTTTCACAACTATATATTCTTGCCTCCTTTGTCATAGATTAATTGACCGTATAAGCATTGGTTTATTTTTGGGCTCTCTATTCTGTTCCATTGAGATAGATAGATAGATAGATCTGTTTTTGTGCCACTACCATACTATTTTGGTGACTATAGCTTTATAGTATAGTTTGAGGTCAGGAAGCATGATACCTTTAGCTTTGGTCTTCTTTGATCTTCTAAGATTGCTTTGGCTATTCAGGTTCTTTTATGAAACTAACCAAACTCTTTAGTCATGAAATTCTAAAATTTGCACAAGGAAAAAGAAAATAGGCTTTTATCTTTTTTTTTTTAATTGGGCCCTCCCTCCCTCCACCCCTCTGCTGAGCCCATGTCACCAGGGTCCCTGTGCAAATGGCGGCAGCAGTGGCGGCTCTGGAGAAGAGCAAGCAGTGGCAGCAGCAGCAGCTGCATTGGTGACACATACCTCCTCTGTAGTGTCCTCCTCGCTCCTCTGGCCCCAGGGCAGAGCCTCTGCCGGCTCTGCCCTGCAGGCTCCACCCCCATCCAGCCCCTCCCTCCTGCTCCAATAAGCCTTTATCTTTAAAAGGTATTGAAACAATAATTAATAATTTTACAAAACACAAAGCACTAGTTCAAGATGGTTTCAGTAATGGATTTCACTAAACATTTAAGGAAAAATGAAACCAATTCTCCACAATGTTTTGCAAAACACAGAAGCAGAGGGAATATTTCCTGTAGTGGGTTGAGTGGTAGCTCCCAAAAAAGATTGACCCCTGAAATGTGATGTTATTTGGAAAAAGGGTCTTTGAAGATGTAATTATTTTAAAGATCTAGAGATTATATCATCTTGGGTTAAAGTGGACCTTAAGTCAAATGACAATGTCCTTAGAAGAGAAGAGAAGGAAAGGACTGAAACAAAGAAGGCATGTGAAAATGGATGCAGGATTCTGTAGCCTCAAGTCAAGACATCAACAAACTTATTCTGAAGTTCCTAGGGAAAGGCACAGGACCTAGAATAAATAACCCAATACTGTAACTAATGGACAAAGTTGTAGGACTCACACTACCCCATTTCAAAACTTACGGTAAAGATACAGTAGTCCAGAATGAATAGTAATTGAATAGATAGATCAATGGAACAGAAGTGAAAGTCCAGAAATAGATCCACATAGATGTAGTCAACTGCTCTTTGACAAAAAAGCAAAGGCAATACTTTGGAGAAAGAATATTCTTTTCAACAAATGTTATGGATCAAGTAGACATCTATAAGCAAAAAATCACCTAGATGAAGACCTTATACCTTTTGCAAAAATTAGTTCACAATGGAGCATAGACTTAAGTAAAAAACACAAAAGTATAAAACTTTCAGAAGAAAATATAGAAGAAAATCTAAGTAATGTCTTCTAGTGATTGACTTTTAGATACAACACCAAAAGCACAAGCCAAGAAAGAAAAAAAATTGATAAGCTGGACTCTATTAAAGTTAAAACTTCTGCTGTACAAAAAATAAGCTACTAACTGGGAGAACATATTTGCTAAACACATAAAGGATAAAGCACTTGTGTTCAAAGTATAATATATAAAGAATTCTTAAAACTCCAATATGAGAAAGCAAACAACCAGTTAAAAACTAAACATAATATCTGAGCAGACACTTCACCAAAAAAGATGCACCGATAGCAATTAAGCACATGAAAACATGCTTCACCTCATTTGTTATTAGGGCATCTCAAAATTATGTGATGCCACTACAGGCTTATTAGAATAGTTAAAATCTAAAAAATTGGATAGCATCAAATGAAACAAGAACTCTCATTTATTGCTGGTAGAAATGCAAAATAGTACAGCTATTTTAGAAGACGGTTTGTTTTTTTACAAAGGTAAATGTTGTATTATCATACACTCCAAGAATCATGCTCCTAGGAATTTACCTAATGGATTTGGAAACATGTTCACACAAAAATCTACATCCACATGTTCACAGAAGTTTTATTAATTGCCAAAAACTGAAAGCAACCTAGATGTCCTTGAATAGATGAATGTATAAACAAACTGCATTACTCTCATACAATGGAATAATTTTTGGTGATCAAAAATAAGCTATAAATTCACAAAAAGACTTGGATAAATTTTAAATGTATGTTGCTAAGTGAAAGAACTCATTCTGAAAATGCCACATACTGTATGAATCCAATTATATGACACTTTAGAAAAGGCAAAACTATAATGACAGTAAAAAGATCAGTGGTTGCTTGAAGTTTGGTGGAAGGGGAAGGCAATTGAATAGATGAAGCACAGGGGAATTTTAGGGCAGTGAAACTATTCTCTTTGACACAGTAATTGTGAATACATGACAGTGTGCATTTGTCAAAACCTATAGACAGTTACAGCACAAAGAGTGAGCCTTAATGTATGCAAATTTTTTAAAAAATCATTTAGGAGCTCAGGGCACCCCAGGGAGAAATGCATAATATGACAAGACTGTCTTTTTTTGCTTTTTTTTTTTTTTTTTGGTAAATCCAAAACTCTACTAAAAAATTTCTATATGTCTATCTGTCTAGACAACTGTATTATATTATCAAAGATTTTTATTTCCTTATATAAAATTAAGTACCACATTTCAGAAACTATTAGAATTTGGGGGGAAATCTTTGCCATTGCTTTTCATCAAGCATAGGAATGTAAAGCAAAAATAATTACTAGTATTCAAAAAAAAGAATTCATTGTTTCACTATTTCCAGTGCTGGACTCTGTGATATAAATGGTTGATTGCTTCCCATGTGTAGGGTCTTTCTCTGCTTATGTATTTAAACTAAAATTAATTTGTAAATAGTGCTGCGGGTAAGTAAGAGATGCTGCCTTTGCTTATTTAGTTCTTTGCCATTTAAAAGGGCAATATATTGGTTTTTGTTTCTATGTTCCCAAGCCACCTTCCTTTTCCTTTCTTCCTCTGGGAAGTGATATGTTTGAAATAGGGTTATTTTCCAGGTATTCCACAAGGCTAGATTTTCTCTTATCCAGCTTCTCACTGCAACTTTAGTTGCAATCTAAAGTTTCTGTTAACAATCCAACTCTTCAACTCTTAATAGTTGACTGGAAACCATTTAATCAGTGATAAAAAGTGTTAGAAGTAGTTTAATCTCAATCTCCCTCTCTCTCTCATCTCTTATCTCTCATCTCTCATCAACTGAACTACAGAAAGCAGAAAGCATTAGACCCTAAACACTGGGGAGCTATGAGACAGTACTGGAGCTTCTTAAGAAAACTTTAAAATATGGTGCAGCATAACTTCTTAGCTGCAATCCTATATCGTTTTTAACATTTCCAATTAGTAAAAGTCATAAAGGCAATATAAAAAATTAAATACAACAAAACAAAATGAAACAGTAGTAAAAGTTGTCTCTTCTCAGATATTTATTAATTGTTGTGACTAATAAAAATATGATTGAAACATTATACTCTTGCTTGATTTTCCAATGTAGCAGTGAATTAATATCTTTACTATATTTAAAAATATAATACAAATATATATTTTCCTCCTAAAAATTACCTTTCAGAGAGGAATAATGTGCCTTGTTTTTTTAAGTATAAGGGATTTCATATTGCCCAGAATTTACATTAGACTAAAATAGCCTAGATTTAGAAGATACTAAAATAAGCTCAAGCAATCCTGGATGTTTAAAAAGGTTAACCAGTGAAATAGGTAAAATAGAAGGCAAAGGAATTAGCAAAGATGTAGTGATGTTCCTGGGACATGTGACCACACATTTATTGTAGTGTAATATTGTAAACAAATCTTATAAAGATTATTTATAAAAAAATAATCAGTGAGTGTTGACATTTTTGAGATCACATATATACATATATTGGAGGAATGAAAAAATAAAACCCTGCTATTAATGGGTACTAATGGATTTGGAATATATTTTCAGTGACAGCATAATATATGATTTCCACAAGTGCTGTATCTCATATTAAGACATATTGAGGATAATGCACGCTAAAAACTGTTGGATGACACCAAAAAATGTTTGCGTGATACTGAAGGCATCATATATATAAATGATTTTAATAAAATTATTTTATGAAAGGTAAAGTACAAAAGCAGGTTTTCTAAGTTAACACATGCTAATTAAATATGTGCTTAAATAAGTAACTTAAATGATATTCATAAACAGTTTTATCATCTTTGCCCCTTTAAACATTCATGTATTTTTTGATCAAAGTTTTTGACTTGATAGGAAAAGTGGGCATCCATTTTTATAAGAAATGGTCTTAAATCATGGCATAGAATGGATATGAGTATTGTGTTAGTCTGCTTGTACAACAAATGTAATAATGCTTATAATCAAGGAAAGTTTTAATAAAGCATAAGCTAGGGAGAAATTCAGGGTAGATTTTGATTCTAAAGTTTAATGCTTTCTTGCACTCCGATTTGACTTTTTGTTTTCCAAAAGAAACCATCAAAGTATTGCCCTTACCAGTAGGATAGACCCAGTGTTTGACTGAAGAACATGAACTATCATTATTACTAGGTCAAGTATTGTGACTGCCTTTAAGATTTGAAGATCCAAGAACAAAGAAGAGAGATCAAATGTGACCAAAGAATAAAGGAATTCACAAGAGAAATTTGTTTAATGTACTATTTTGTAATGTGAAGAACTATAGTTGTCATTCATTTGTCAGTTATCTCAACATTATTTCCACTTTAGGATTTAAATTGGAAGTGTTAGTTACATTCAGCTTCAAAGTGAAGAAGGAGCAAAGGAAAATGGTCCATTGTTCATTACTCAGAATCCATGTGCAAAAGGAAATTCTAGGACACATCCACCATTTCAGTGCTCATCACAGAGGCAAGATCTATAGTCAGAACTGCTTTATAGCCATGACCCAGTTGACTGAGGGTCAAGAAATTGGTTGTGTGGACTTCATAAAAGTCATTAAGCCATGTAGGGACATCTATGAAAAGACTCTGGGTTGTAGAAGCAGTTCTTTGGATGAGATTACTTCTTTGTTCACTAAACACAGTATTTAGATCACAAAATAAAAATTGTAAAAAGAATAAGTATATTCAAGTGTTAAAAAATCAAACAGTATCAAATGATATATAATTTAAATATCCCTCTCATACCTTCTAGCCTTCTAAATCAGACTTCTTCATTGAATCACAGAGCAGAGAATGTAATTGGAGTACTTATTTTCTCATTTCTCCCTAGGATGGTACAAAACTAGTCATTGTAGATTAAAAGTTATGAGATTAATTTTTTGCATGCATGGATATGTTAGGACACCAGTGATTAGTTCTTTACAGAGAGTCCCACTTTAAAAGCACTGTGGTGCTTATATATTCACCCAGCCTCTTCTTGGGTAGGCAATTTTCATTTCAGGGATAACTATCCACAAGAATCCAATGCATATACAAGCGTGTATGCAAGTGAGGATCTATGCATATATATGAGTGCATGTGTTTGTGTGCATGTGTGGCTGTACACCTTTTAAAATTACAAGTATGCTCTACTCCTAGCTACTCTAAATCCTTGACATCCAAAGTCTATATTTGAGTCATTCCTTATCAGGTAACCTAAATAACTGGTTTTTAAATGGCTTTATTTCATTTAAAAAAATGTACCATTAATTATTTTTCTTTCCCCTAACTTACAAGCAATTAATTTGTTTTTAGTCTTTTACCATTAAAAATAGTGCTGTAATGGATAAACTTGTCATACATTTTTTGCACATATGTATGTCTGTAGGATAAATTACCGTAAGTAGAAATTCTGGGGGGAAAAAAAGTATGTTTCAAAAGTACTATGTATTGTCACATTGTTCCCTAAAGAAACTGCTCCAATTTATACTCTAAGCATCAGTGTCTCTGATTTTTTGTCCTGAGTACTTTATATGCCTTTGTATATTTCATATTATGTTATTCCTAGATATTTTATACTTTTAATGCAGTAGCAAATGCAATTTTTTTCCCTTACATTTTACAACTGCAGCTCTTTATATAGGGGAAGCTATAAGAAAGTTCTTGCTTTGATAGCTTTCCTTAATCCGCATTTTGTTTAGGATAGTGTTTTAATATATTATCTTGGATTAGTGTTTTAATATATTTTTTTGTATCTTCAAGTAAGTTATAGCATCTAGAAATGATTAAATTTCTTCTTTTCAATTGTAATGGTTCACAACTTTCTGTTAACTAATTTTATTAACTAGCCAGAAAACATTTTAAATAATATTGGTGCTACTACATGTATTGTCGTTTTAATCCTGACTTCAGTGTTTATGCTAGACATTTTGCTTACAACATATTATGATTAAGATTTCTAATTATTTCCCAATGATTTTAAATATTGATTAACTTTCTGTTTTTCATATTCTCCACTTTGGGGATAAATAAGATAACAGAGATGTCTGTATTCTTCTATCTTTTTTTTTTTTTTTTTAAGTATCTGGTGTTAAGAGTACATGCCCTGCATTTGTATTAGAAATGATAAGGGGTGTTGGAGATTTAGGGTTGCTAGTTATACACACCTACTTTCTTACAGTTCTACTAATTGCTAATTAAGGAAAAAGAACCAACTTGGATCACTTCAGTTAATTGTAGTAAAGAAGATGACTTCAGGTCCGAGTGGGATTGGGAGTAGAGAGGATAGGGAGGTGCATTTCAAAGTTATCTCACCTTGCATTTCAGGCAGCTGATCCTATGCGCTGCTAAGACTGGTCATTGTGTAATCTAACCAATGCTTGCCTGGGGAAGAGATATTGAGGAATGGTAGGGTGAGGGGTGGCGAGAAGTAAGTCACTGAAAGATGTTTTCTATCTTCTCTGGATACCCAAAGCTAGGCAGAGGCGAGGGAGTGAACCTCGCTCTTCTCTCCTATTTCAGGAGAGCATATCATTATGGTCATTCTGGAGAGGATTTTATGAACACCATAAATATATCATGAGCCAGAGAAAGACTGAAAGACCTGAAGACCTGTTGTGCCTCAGCTGTAAGATGTGGAATGAGGTAGAAAAGACATGTAGCAGGGCAATCGCAGGTGGCTTGGATGAAGTTTTTGATTAAGTGAATAAAAAATGCTGTAACTGGATAGCTATCTTTCAGCAATTAAAATATTTTCTATAATAAAGGAACATGAACCTAAGGAAGTGGCATCTTTAGCCAAACAACGACTCCAGAGACAATAGAGCCACTGCTGGCTGTTGAATTATATAAGAAACTGAGGAGTAAGAAGGAATTACAGGCACTCTACTTCCCTCCCTGACTACTCAAAACAATTTTGAAATGTAGGAAAAATAAGTGGCCATTAAGGGTATTGGCCAGCATTGAAGTAAAACCATGTTTTAGTTGGACAGCTACTACATTGGTTTTTTTCTTTGAAAACAACATCCAGTCCCCCTCTTCCTCTGGAGGGGTAAAAAAATGAAAAAAGAAAGAAAGAAAATGAAAAAAAATATAGCCTTAAAAACAGATGAAACCCATGTAGAGTTTTAGGATCTTAATTTTCAAAAAGTCTTCAGAGTTAATTTATTGGCCAACCAAATAGTTCACCTATCTGACCATCTCTAAATCCCACTTAATGTCACTGTATACAAAACACTATAGCTCAAAGGACACTGGTGATCTCTTCCAACCAAATTCTTCTCTTTAGTCAATCATGGTGCCTTACATTCCCTGGATTAATATCATGAAAGTCCTTTCTTTTGGATTTTCAGTTTCTTTCTTGGGTGGAGAATTATAAAGTCTAGGAAGACTAAAACACTGACTAATTAATAGTAATTAGGTAAACTAATAATTTTTCCATTCTAACATATTTTTAAGGTAAATATATATTTTGAATTTAATTTCTTAGAGACTGAATACACACTGAAATAACTTTAAAATACAACTATATTTCACTGGGGAAAGGTAATTTTCAGAAACATACTATTTTATATTTTCCAACACATAGTGCATTTTATGTGACACATACTGTTTTAATTCATTGTACTGAAACTGTTGAGATCATTGCTTTCAAAACGCTTCCTGAAATATCTGAAAATTAAACATTCTGCTCTGTAGTGTAGTATAGTGTACACATCCTATTCTATGGTTATATAACATCTCATTACCAGTTAGTAGTATTCTCTGCAGTTGAATATGAACAAACCACTCTCACCATGGGCACTAACTCAAATTGGAACTAACAGTTGCTAATTGATCAAATTAGATTTCTTAACATAACTTTTTAAAAATAGTGGTTAGTGACTAGTTTCAATCTCTTCTTCAGGTTTGTCTTGGTCTGCACAAAAACTTATTCATTTTTGGTTTGACATAGCCTGAATTGATTTTTCTTTTTAATCAACAGGCAACCTCACTTACAATTGACCTTAAATAAGAGATTTTTGTTTGTTTTGTTTTCTTTGCATCAAACATAAGAATATTTAGAAGAAAGGTATTACCTCAGCTATTACATCAATATGTAAGTAGATGAAAAAACACATTTGATTGCTTGAATAAAATGAGTATTATATTCAGTAACAAGAACAAGTTCTTGTATGTTTATATGATTAAAGTACTGTTATAATTAAAATACTTAGAGTTTTAGAACCAACTCCTATCCATATGAATAAACATATTTTTATTTGAGTATATCATTTGAAGAATTCATTTCACAATATGCTATTTCTTTCTCTAATCATGAGTTTAATGTTATCAACAAAAATGAAGATGAAATCATTGCATTAGTTTGGGTTTACCTTTACTCATTAGTAAGAAATCAGCTACTCCCAAGGAATTTATTTTTAGCATTAAAATTTTATTTCCTAGAATGTACAGTCATGTTTACATATCCCAGTAAATTGTTACCATTTACAGTTATACTATATCTTATGAACATTATTTAATTTTAGACTTATGTCATAAAGAATGAACCAGAAAAAGGAACCTCAATATTTTATGCTGTCTATGATGTTGATTTACTGGCTGGCTTGGGAATACTCATTTTTCTCTTTATATAGATCCATTTTCAAAAACCCTACTATGACATAATCCCTTCTAAAAGCCTACAAATATAGCCTCAATCTCTTTACAGTATTGTTGAAACAAATAAATATGGCCAGTTAATCAGTTTAGTTTATCATTAGCTAAGTGGCTTTTTCTAATTTGTCACACTGTCTCTTAGAAGCTTTTCCACTTTCAATTACCAGCTATATGTTGATGATCTTCCAATCTGTATATTCAGTTCAGACCTAGCTTCCAAGGCCTGTGCCTGTGTTTTCAGCTGTTCCCTGCTCAGAGATAAGACATTCTTATCTAAATAAATCAGTTCAGTTCTTCTATCATGGCATTCTATTAATTTTCTTCATAGAAAATGCTCCAAGTTCCAGCTATCTATGTATTTGTTTGTTAATCTGCTTACTACCTACTTCACCCACTAACCTATAATATCTCATCTTGCCTGTTTTATTCATAAATAAAAAACCAGCACCTAGCATATAATAAGTGTTTAATAGACATACACTTTTGAAATTATTGAATGGATGCATCTCAGAAATTCCTAGCATACACACAAATTCCAATTTATAATTCTCCCTTTCAGACTCATAGTTTTCATTATCATTATTATTATCATCATTACTATTTTGGTTTGTTTCATTAGTTGATAGCATTGCCATCTGCACAGTTAGTCCGCAACTCATCCATCTCCTTAGTTCTTAAAATCTAGATGATCATTAAATCCTTCAACCTTCTGTACACTTCATGGCACTTTCTCAGTTGGTTCAATTCTGACAGATCAATGCAGCATCATTTTAACATTTTATCTTGTTTTGTTTTCTTTGTTTTTTGTTTGATTGTTTTTGCCAGCAACTCCTATTTCTCTACAGACTCTTCTTTAATGCTCTCCATGTTATCTTTTACCAAAAGAGATTTGATCTTGTCAACTCTTGATTAAAGATCTCCACTGTTTCTTCATGAACCAACTGTTTGAATACAGTGATCTTAGCCTATATCTTTCCACCATTCTACTTCACATGGTACTTCCTCTAACCTGAAATAATTTTCTTTTTAAACTCAGTCATGAAAACCATGAATTGCATTTAAGATTCAACACAAACACCAGTTTTTTTGTGAACCTTTTCTGATACTTCAAGGGAGGCAGTTGTACATATCTCTTTTTATATATCTACTGGTGATAATAATAGTGAATTCTCTATTATGACACATCATTCCAATCAATGTTCAGTGATTGATGATAGATTAGTGAATAATAACTTAGTTTCTGCTATGTTCTGAATAATTGTGTTGCCTCAAAATTTGTAGGTTGAAAACCTAATACCTAAGGTGAAGGTATTAAGAGGTGGGACCTTTGG
Organism: Balaenoptera acutorostrata; assembly: GCF_949987535.1. Taxonomy (NCBI): domain Eukaryota; kingdom Metazoa; phylum Chordata; class Mammalia; order Artiodactyla; family Balaenopteridae; genus Balaenoptera; species Balaenoptera acutorostrata. The sequence goes on from NC_080068.1 coordinate 83,600,652, forward strand.
GAGGTGATTAGGTCATGAGGGCAGAACCCTCATGAATGGGATTAATATCCTTATAAAAGAGGCCTGAGATAAATCCCTCAACTCTTCCACTGTATAAGGACACAGCAAGAAATTGGCAGTCAGCAAGCTAGAAGAGGGCCTTCACCAGAACCGTGACCTCTGACTCCCAGTCTCCAGATCTATGAGAAATAAATTTCTGTTGTTTATAGGCCACTCAGTCTATGTTATTTTGTTATAGGAGCTCAAAGTGCCTTAGTTTCAGAGGTCTTTTTTTTTCTTTTTTTTTTTAATCAATCTCTGTATGCTTAGTATCTACTATAGTACACTTCAAGTGTTAGACTTAACTGATATAATATCGATTAAATTGGTAAGTAGAAATAACTTAGTGTCTGAAGATCTGTGTTCAAGTTCTGTCCATAATATTAACATTCATGAATTTAGAAGCAATTTTTAAGCCACAGTGAATTAACATATAAAAACAGAAATAATAATATTGATAAAATAATGCATGACCTACCTAATTCATGGACTTAGTTCTATGCAAATATATTATTACAAAGCGCATTTAGAGCATTACAACACAAAACAAAAGACTAATCTTAATCTACACCAGTAGTTTTAGGACTACAAACATAATTCCAGGTAAATGAGTTGGTAGTTATAATCAAATTAATTAGATCAGAAGAGCTCAAAGTTCAAAACTGATTGGAAAGTGTAGTTTCCTAGATATGAATATACTAATTAGATCATTGGTATGTAGTTCTAGGGATGGACATGTTAACATGTGAGTATAAAATAATAAAATAGTTTATTTTACATTGAGACTTAGCACCTAAAATTTGCTGATATAAGTAGTGGATTGATTCTTGGTCAGAGAAGCAGATCACCAAAGTGAATCTGGATAAATCATGTTATCATTCCTCAATTTCAATCTAACCATCCCTGGAGTATAGTATATGGCTATAACTGAACCTAAGCCAAAGAAATTCTAAGGCTAGATATAGAGCATCAAAGCCAGTTATCTAAATAAGGAAACAGGGAGAAAATATTTGCAAATGATGCAACTGACAAGGGATTAGTCTCCAAAATATACAGAACAACTAATATAGCTCAATATCAAAAAGCAAACAACCCAATCAAAAAACAGGCAGAAGATCTAAATAGACTTTTCTCCAAAGAAGTCATCCAGATGGCTAAAAGGTACATGAGAAGATGCACAACATTGCTAATTATTAGAGAAATGCAAGTCAAAACTACAGTGAGATATCACCTCACACCAGTCAGAATGAACATCATCAAAAAATTCTACAAATAATAAATACTGGAGATGATGTGAAGAAAAAGTAACCCTCCTACACTGTTGGTGGGAATGTACATTGGTACAGCCACTATGGAGAACAGCATGGAGGTTCCTAAAAATAGAGCTACCATATGATCCTTCAATCCCACTCCTGGGTATATATCATGAGAAAACCATAATTTTAAAAGATACACACACACCAGTGTTCATAGCAGCACTATTTACAATAGCCAAGACATGGAAGCAACCTAAGTGTCTACTGAGAGATGAATGGATAAAGATGTGGTATATATACACAGTGGAATATTACCCAGCCATAAAAAAAGCATTATGTACTGGGAATTCTTGGTTTAAAAAATTATTTTCAAGATAATCTTTTAAAAAAATACTGTAAGCATATTGTGTGTCACCTGGATCCTTATAGCCAAATACAGGCAAGTGATTTTAGCGCTTCCATTTGTAGTTTTGTTTAGTGTCATGCTGGTGCGAATTATTACTAATTTAGTACCTTTCATTTGCATGAAATAATTTTTAAAAAACCAGAAATGTTTTATTCTGTAACTAACTTCAGTTGAATGTTAATTTACATAATGTTTTCTTGAGTTATTTGAACAGATTCACTTTTGTGAGAATTGTGTCATTACATTGTAAATCATGGTGCAGTCATGCTAAATTCAAAAGAACATTCTTGAGAATAAAGTCATGTATGTTTTTTCTCATCACTGTAATTCTAGGGTAGGTCACAATAACTGAACCAATATTTACATTCAATAACAATTTTTAGCTGATTTAATTAATATGAACAGCTATTTAAATTTATTAAAAAAATCATTTGTCACATTAAATTGGTGTACTAATTTAAATTTAATTTTTAGATTTTTTGTATTTAATTTCTAAATTTGTCTTTATTTCATAGTTGCATATGAGTAAAAGCATAAGAAACATAAATCTACCTATATGTTTGCAAATATTTAACATTTTAATTAAAATAATAACAGAATTCAACTGGAAATCTAAAAAAATTAAAGCAACTTTAATATTATTCCATATTGAGGAACATTATCTTATTTAATAAAGATCATAAAACAATCTCACTCAGAGAAGTTAATATGTATAGGTGAGTTCATATGGCTAGTTGTAAGTATGGGGGAAACTTTAGCCCTGATCTTCTCACTTCAAATACATGATTCTTTCTATTTGAGCTTTTGTCTATAGAATCAGTAAACTTTATCACTTTATTATGTTTTCCTCCCAGTTGTGCACTTAAATAATTATAACAACTACAGTCTCCCTTTGATATCTAAGAAGGATTGGCTCTAGGGCCCACTGGGAATACCAAAATCCACAATGGTAGCCATATTCCCATGTCCACAAGTTCAACATCTATGGATTCAACCAACCATGGATCGTGTATTAAGTCTGTGATCTACAATTGGTTGAATCCATGGATGCAAATGCCCAGATATGGAGGGCCAACTGCATATTTATTTAAAAAATGCATGTGTAAGTGGACTCATGCAGTTCAAACTTGTGTTGATCAAAGATCATCTGTACTGCTATTTTTTAAAATTATGAACAGAAAATAAATTCAAAACCTTTTGTGATACCAAAAAAAAAAAAATGCAAAATTATATGACAAAAATGATCTGAAGTTAGAGGAATATACTGGGGGAAAAAACCCTACAACAAAATTTCCTGAAATCCCCTCCCCACTGTGCTAAAAAATGCAGAGAGCTTACAAAATATCTAAAAATTATAGAAGTTAAGAAAGTAATTTATTATATAAATATGTATAAATAAATATATATATTTAAAATCTGTGTCAATATTAGTGAGTAAATGTAAAAGTTCTCATAAAATGCGTGGAACAAAACCAGAAATAAAAATATAAATTTCAAGTTTGTCTCTGGATCTCCTAGCAAGTAAGAATCACATTTTACCTAAAACAATAGTTTTTACAGATCACAACTGCAGTTTCATACACTGAAATCTCAGAAGTAGAAGGTTTAAAAAATGTTTATCCAGTAGACTCTGTAAATTATAACAAAGAAATTAACGTTATTCAGGATAAGAAGAATAGTAGGTATAACTTTTTGTTTTTGCTTTGTGTTGAGCTGACCTGGAGTCACATTATGCATATTTTATGATCCTCCCTAATGAAGATAATTAATAATGTAAAATATTTCAAGAGAACTTACAAAACATACATGTAATTTAAATTAAAATGTTGATCTCCAGGCCAAATTTGTTTCCTACTTCGTGATTCACTACAAAGTTAAAAATATTGTTGAAAATAGACTACAAACATACATTTCTCATACATTATACCCTTTATATGAAGATGCCACTTACTAAGAAGAGTGAGGTTGAATTTCCAGTGATTATGATTGACTTACCCAGAAACACATATGTTTTATGAAGCAACCTTCCGTTTTGACATATGTTGTATACTCATAGGGGTGTAGCTTTAATAAAATGCTTCACAATATATGATGATACTGACTCATATGAGAATAAAATCCTTTGTCTCATTAACATACTCTAACTTCAAAACCTAACTGACCCAGTGCTTGAGTAAGACTAGTATTTAAGTTCACATTGTGGTTAAATCTGACTTTTCAAAATCATTAGTTAACAATAAAATCTCTTCTATCCATTTTGCTCACGTTTACAAGCACTGATACAAATTATGAATTATTTATCCAGGCCATGCTCCATATTTATTATTTCATTCAAAAAAATCACTTATCTGTATGTACAAATGTGGACACATATACCAGAGTATGCTTATTCCAAATTATTATGGAAGTGGTTTTGAATATAAAGCTAGGAAAATCATGATGATTTGATTCTCAAATAATTTTTAAAAGTATTTGGAGATTTTTTTTTCTTTTTTGGTGCTCTTTATCAAATTGAAGAAGTTCCCCTCTATTTTCAGTTTGCTTACAGATTTTAACATGAATAGATAGAGTTTATGAAATGCTTTTTCTTCAGTAATTGATAAAAACATATAATTTTTATTTTTAGCCTCTTGGTGTGATGGATTACATTAATTGATTTTCAAATGTTAAAAAAGCCTTGCATACTTGGAATATTTCACTTGGTTATGATGTATATTTTTATACATTGTTGGATTCTATTTGCTAATATTTTGTTTAGGAGTTTTGTATTTATGTTGTGAGAGATATTGGTCTGTAATTTTCCTTCTTGTAGTGTATTTGTTTGGTTTTGGTATTAGGGCAATCTTAGACTCATAGAATGAATCAGGAAGTATTTCCTCTGCTTCTTCTTTCTGAAAGATTGCAGAGAATTTGTATCATTTCTTCCTTAAATGTTTCACGGAACTCACCAGTAAAACCATCTGGAAATGGTACTTTCTACTTTTTAAGGCTATTAATGTTGATTCAATTTCTTTCATAGATATAGGTCTAGTCAGATTACTGCTTTATCCTTTTGTGAGTTTCGGTAGAGTGTCTTTCAAATAATTGACCCAGTGATCTGAATTATCAAATTTCTGGGCATAGATTCATGATATTCCTCTATCATCCTTTTAATGCCCATGAGATTAATAGTGATGGCCACTCTTTCATTTTTTCTGTTAGTAATTTGTGGCTTCTTTTTTTAAAATTTTTTCTCGATTTGCCTGGCTAACAGGTTATTAATTTTATTTAACGTTTCAGTGAACCAACTTTTGGTTTCATGGATTTTCTCTTATTAGTTTCTTGTTTTCAATTTCATTGATTTCTGCTTTAATTTATATATATTTTTTCTTCTGCTTCCTTTTAATTTCCTTTTCCTTTTCTAGCTCCCTAAGGTAAAAACTTAGATTACTGATTTTAGGTCTCTCTTTTGTCTAATACATGCATTAACTGCTATAAATTTACCTCTAAGCAGTGCTTTTGCTGCATCCCACAAATTTAGATAAGTTGTGTTTTAATTTTCATTTAATTCAAAATATTTTAAAATTTATCTTGATGCTTGTTCTGTGGCCCATGTATTACTTAGAGGTGTATTGTTTAATCTCTAAAGATTTTTGGGTTTTCTAGCTATCTTTCCATTATTGATTTTTAGTTTAATTCCATGGTGATTTGAGGGATACATTGTATGATTTCTGTTACTTTAAATTTGTTAAGGTATATTTGATGGCTCAAGACTAGTCTATCTTGATGAATGTTACATATGAACTTGAGAAGAATATGTATTTCAGAAATTTATTTCTGATAGTTCTGGAAGCTTGGAAGATCAAGGTGGCAGCAGACTCAGTTAAGGTAAAGGCTGTCTTCCTGGCTTGCAGATGGCTACCTTCCTGCTGTGCTCTCAATAGCAAAGAGAGAGAGAGCTCTTGTCTCCTCTTTTATTTAAAGGGCACTAATCCCATAATAAGGGCACCACCTTCATAGCCTCATTGAAACCTAGCCCCATCTCTAAATACCATCACCTTGGGAGTTAGGACTTTAACATATGAATTTTAGGGAGATAGAAACATTTAGTTTATAAAAGCCACTATCCTGATTTCTAAGAGCATGTGTTAGATGTCCTTTTTTGTATTTTATATTTGTAAAAAAATGTTCCTATAGTAAATAATATTTTGCCTTTATCTTCTGTTTAAAAAAAATTGTGATAGCCTTTGAAATGAGGAAAACAAAAATAAAACAAAAACTGAGTACCCAAGGTCTATACTTCCAGATTTCCCTCAAATTTCCATTCTTCTTCTCTCTCTACCTCCATTGTGGAAGAAGCCAATTTTGTATCTACTTTCACCTTACTTTCAACACTCTTGATATGTGGTGTTTTGATTTCTCCTTTGAACTGGTTGTAACACCTTAATGGTTCCCTCATTAATTGAGTTACACAAATTTTTTGGCATGTACTTATTTTACATTTCTATGAGAAATATGAGTTTAACTTTTTAATAAAGATTATCCTATAATAACTTAAGAGGCTTTTCACAGAAATTCCTCTTGTATTCACCTGAGCCATGAAAGTTGTATGCTAGAGAGGTACCCGGCATGTGCAGCTGTACACCAAACATGGCTTTTTTTTCCTGGTTGCTAGAGATAAATCCAAACCATCAAGAAAACTTTACTGATTCTCTGTTAGTCGTTAGTTTTGTTGTGTTTTTTTTTTCTCCCTCATAAGCTGGTTTGTTTTGTTTTTGTTTTGTCATTTGCAAAAGACATATCTTAAAAATGTCTCATTTAAAATATACAAAAAACTCTTAAAACTCAATAATAAGGAAACAAACAATCTGATTAAAAAATGGGTCAAAGTATTTAATAGACATTTTACCAAGGAAGATGTACAGATGGCAAATCAGCATAAGAAATGATGTTCCTCATCATATGTCATCAAGGAAATGCAAATTAAAGCAACAGTGAGATACCACTACACACCTATTAAAATAAACGACATCTGGAACACTGATAACACAAAATGCTGGAGTAACAGGAACTCTTGCTTGGCAGATTCTGACAAAACTAAACATTCTCCTAACACATAATCAGGAAATCATGTTCCTTGATATTTACACAGAGGAATTGAAAACTTAGGTCAATCTTCATCAGGACATATGTTCTGTCACCAAAATTTCAGACATGAAGGGGAAAGGAGAAGCAAACAAAAGTCTTAATTTCTGCCTAGGCAAATATTTTATTCTAGATCACAATCATCCTTTATATTAAAGTCTGAAAAAATCAAAACTTCCCTTGATCAACTAATTTGTAGACAAAAAGAATGTGTTGCTGCTGTAAAAACTATGAATGAAAATGTGATATGTACATTGAAAGGCAAAACTATGATGAGTGGCTGCCAGGGATTCAGGTAGAGAAGTAGAAGGGATAAATACATGGAATACAAGGCATTTTTAGGGAAGTGAAACTATTCTTCTGATATTGTAAGAACAGATAAATGGCATTATGATTTTCCAGATCCCTAGAACTGTACAACACAAAGAGGGAATGCTAAAGTAGACTAGGGACTTCATTTAATAATAATGTATCCATATTAGTTAACCAGTTCTAGCAAATGTATCACCCTAATGCAACATGTTAATAGTAGGGGGAATCCAGTGGGGAGGGAGTATATGGTAACTTTCCATATTTTTTGTAAACTTAAAACTGCTTTTTACAAAATCTATTAAAATTGTGATATACTGTCTCAATACTTGAAATAATCATATGCAAAAAATGGACAGTTTGCCAGACATTGGAGTTAAATAAACTTTATCAAAATTTGGGAAATATTTTTTAACTCAACTTGGTTTCACTCAATAGCTAGTAAAATAGTAGATATCTATTTGTTTACTCTACCTATTTATATTCTATAACTATGTCTTTGATTTTCTTTTCTATTTTTACTAATCAATATCTGCTATTTTAGTTATTGTTGATTATATTTATGATCTACAGAACTGCTATATGTGAAAATATTAGACAGTATACCATCAAAGTTTCATTTTTAGGAATAAAAACAAAGGTCAATGTGCAATGTTATTTAAGAAAAGTTCATCCCACTGCAAAATGGTAGAAAAATTACTTCTACCATTTAATATAAGTCTAGAAGAGAGGATAGGGTCCAAATGACCAGATAACTCAAAACCACTTTACTATTGGAACTATAAAGTACTTTTTACTGAATATAGTTGGAAAGTCAGAAGAAAAAGGGAATGATCATGGATAAGTCACTGATTTCATTCGCTTGTGAAATAAGCAAAAGTATTTGGCTTTTCCACTTGGAACTTAACTGTAAAATTGTGTGTTAAATTGGTTGAGAAAATAGAGCAAGTAAACTCTCTAGAATTGAAATTTGATAGACATTCTTCTTTGTATTAAAGTAAGAAGATTTTATCTTTAAGTTACTCAGTGCCCAGCATACTTAACTTCTTGTATTTATCACCTTATAAGTTGAGACAAAAGGAACTTATGAAAATGTAAAATGTTATCTCTAGATATATTAAGCCCAGTGTGCAAAGATGAGTCATTGTACAAAAGCAGGGCCAAGCTTACTTAATGAAAAGTTCCCCTAGGATCTCACTATAGTATAGAGATACAATATGCTATATATACAAAGGCTTCTGAATAAAAACAGTGACAGAGTTTCCTCAATTGAACATTCCCAACAGACTATTCCAGCAGATTACTTTTAGGGCACTTCCGGGTGTCTGTTCCTCAGTTTCTGATCAATGGTAGCATGCTGCTGTCAGAAAACTTTCTGGGGACACTACTGCTGTTTCAGACTCATGTACAGAGATTCCAAAGTGTATGAGAGTTTACATTTCCTTTGTTCATCTCACAGCCAATGACTGTCAATATAGAATTGTGAAAGCTGACTTTACTTGACTCTAGGATTGATGATGGGTCAACCTTAATGGTAAAGTTATACTCTAGGATTTTCTGTAGGATTCAGCTTTGCTGGGTCTTCCTCAGAAATAGCACCCTTGCTTGGCTCTCTAACATCCGTTGTCCTGCTCCTCACTTCCTTCGTTAATAAGTCACTTCCTCAGTAAGTCATTCACATATGAATCTTTACTTCAGTATCTGCCTCTGGGAAACTTTATCTAAGACAGTCTCATTGTTCCACTCTACATCTTATTCAAGATTCAAAGCCAGAAATATAAAGAGAAACTAGAGGAGAGATATAAATATATGTAAATATACATATAGGTATGAGCATACACATGAATACATGCATCAGTGTATATATAGAGAGAAAGAGATATAGATATAGATATACAGATATATCTATATATCTTTTTTCTTAGTGAATTTACTTTATAAAACTTGTAAATTCCTTTTCTGCACCTCTGGACCTTTTAGATGTAAATCCTTTAAAAAGCCTCCTGCCACTTTCAAAACCCAGGAATGTCTTTCTCAAGGACCTGGGGAGCCATCCCTTTGAACTGTAATTGTCTAGAAAGATAGCACCCTGTTGTACAATTTCTGTGGGAGCATAGGAGCCTGACTTCTCTGCATGTCTTGCTCCAAGTTGTAAAACTATCTTCTGTCTTAAAAGATATCAGAAGTTTATTTTGCCTTTGGGTAAATCCAATTAGCAAACACAGTGCCCTACCATCCTCCAATACTTTTCCTTTGGCTCACTACAGTGCTTAAAAATCCTCTTGCCCTTTATTTCAATAGAATTTTGTTCAGACTGAAATGATGTTCTCTCTCCTCGGTTGCAGTAGCCTTGAAAGTCATCCTTGCCTATTGAACTCTGGTGCAAGTTTTGCTGTAACAGTGATCAGAACTGGCTTTTATTGAGTGAAATAGAAAGATATTTAAGAATTTTGAGCAGATGGAGGGCATGATATGCTTTGTGTTTAATGGAATGCAAAATATAAGGAAGGAAGGCAAAGGCATGAGTAGTTAGAAGAGTTGGAAAGATATTACAATAATCCTATCTAGAGGTGGCAGTGGTTGGATGAGGAAGGTAACAAAGGAAGTGAATGATCATATGTGGATATATTTTGTAATTATAACCAAAAGGCTTTGTTGGTGGGTTATATGTGTGGTGTGTCAAAGAAAGAGAGATAGAGGGAGAGAGGAGGAGTGAATGAAATAGTGACAAAGAGACAGACAGAGACAAAAAGAAGACCAGTCATTGGTGACTCCAAGATTTTCTTTCTGGGTTTCATTTACTAAGATGGAAAGTTCGCAGGAGGAACACATTTGGGACATAGAAGATGAGTTTGTCACATATTGAATTTAGTTGCCTCTGAGATAATGAATAGCCATTTGGACATTATGAATTTGAATTCAATGAAGACATTAAATTTGGGAATATAAATATGGCAGATATCAGCCTAAGAAGTTATTTAAAGAGAGGAGATTCAGTGAAATCACTAAGGAAGAACAATAGGTATTCAAAAAAAGTGTCCAAGGATTAACCCTGAGGACATTTCAGCAGAGAATTAAAGAAGAATCAGCAAAGGGGTTTGAGTGCTCAGAGAGGTAGGAAAAAAATAGAAAAGGTATATTCTGGAAAGTAATTAAACAAAGTGTTTCAAGTGTAAGAATGTAATCAACTTTACCAAAAAGTTATTAAAATTTAAATGAAAAAAGTCCTGAAAAATTGGTCTTTGTATATAGCGAGATTTGGAGGTCACTGGTGACCTTGATATGAACAGTTATAATGAAATTCCGGTGACAAAAGGCTGAAAGGAGTGGGCTGAACAAAGAATATAGGGAGATGATTTATAGAGATCAATTATAGAAGACTCCTTTAATAAGTTTTATAGTAAACAGAAGGAAACAAATGGTTGAAAATCTGGCATGAAAACTGGGTTAAAAAAGGCTTATTTATGTTGGGAAAATAACATCTGGTCTTTATACTGCTGGGGATGGTCCTGTAGAGAGATTGATATTACAAGACTCAGACAGTGGGATTTCTGGAGAAATGTTCCCATATTCCCATGTAGTACAGAAAAGATGAAGTATAATGTAAAATGAAGGGGCTACCCTTTGCTAAGAGGACAGACAGTTCATTCATTTTGACATAAAGCATAGAAGATATGGGCAGAGGTACAGATAAGTATAGGCAAGTAGCAGTGGTTTTGGATTTTCTCTTGTGATTGCTTCTTTTTCTCAGATCATATTTTGAGAGTGAGGATAAGGAAAGATGTATGTTAAAGAAAAGGAGAAGTACTGAAATGGTCACTTAGGAGAAGGAGGAAGAGAAAGGACTAAAGAAATATTACAGAATTGCCTGTCATAGAAGAAGTGTTAACACTTCAAACTAAGAAGAAGTGTTACCACCTGAGGTAGGTGATCATAAATTTAGTCAGAATGGTTGTGTGTTTTGTTCTATCTGTGTTTCTCTGTGTGGATACAGATGTTATGTGGGTAGAGATTTGATTTATACAGGATTGTAATTTAGCCATATTAGTACAGCAGAGCAAAAGATGAGAAAGGAATTAGATGATATGTAATGATTAAACATAGGATTAAAACTGTAAGCAAAGAAGGAGGCTAGAAGCAGGAGGAGGGATATTAGTGGAAGCAATGCTTTACAGCTCTCAGTAAGACTGAAAGTATGTTTAATGAAGAAATTGGGCAAATGGGAGATGGTGGCTGGAGAGTGAGGTGCTTGAAATTGAGTTAATTGATAATGACAGAGCTATTGATAATGCCAACATCTAATATAGTCTAAGATGGGGCTGGAGACCTGACAAATGGAAGAGAGAACTTCACGAAACTGAGAGGCTGTGGTAATAGACACTGAAATTACTGAGATTTATGACAGTGGCTGTGTTGGAGAGACCATCAGTGTGGCAGGAGCTAAAGTCTTTATATCAGAAGGGAGACTGACCCAAGGATCAGCAGATAATTAAAACAAGCAATAACAGTTGGTGGTAGAGTCTGATTCACAGCTGAATAACTTTTTTTCTGGTGATGAGAGAAAGAACAATTTGAAAGAGACAAGGAAGAGCAAGGAAGAAAACTACCCACCTTGAGTTTCAGTAGATCAAGAAGTATGGAAAAAACAAAACACTGACACTTTGTCATTGAAACAGTCAACTCAAAGCAGAACCAGGTTTCAGAGTGAAAAAAGATGAAAGGATTGTTCAAGGAAGAATTGCAAAATGTCACAAACTTTGCTGATGACTGACTATGAGTTATAGATGGTTTAGTGCAATATTTTGGTAGTTGATAAGGTTTGTAAGATGGAAACAAGGAACTCAGTGTATAGAATCCTATGGGGACTGAAATCCAGGCAAAAGGACTGATCTATCAGAACTGAAGTTCTTGTGCTAAATGACAGAGACAGGTTTAAAAGACATAATGAGATTATACCTTTTTGTTCCCAAGACAGACAGTGGTGGGGAGCAAAGAATGTTAGAAGGGAAAGAGGAGTGGGTGATCTGACCAGAAGCATTCAGTGTTCAGAGAGTCCTTCATGACTCTTGGTGACAGGTACCAAGACTGGCAAAACAAAGATCTTACTCCAATAGCACAGGCTCCCTTTTTGTGATGGAGGCCTTGAAATCTGCTGTGTCTGAGAATGGGGACCTCTATTTTGACTGATGTCAGTTGAGGCTTACAAGCAGCTGATCTAACTTTAAAGGGATGGACACTCTCTGGACTCCTGCCAATAAGTACAGTATTAATTTGAACTCTCCTCTGAGATCCTAAGTGGTATTTCCTGCAACATACTAATGAATAAAGATATATATGTAGGAAAAGGTAAATAAGATGTTATATTGCATAGCAAGTAAAATTGTAAATATTCTTAGTATATTTACTTCATCATATATATTTATGGAGTGCCCATGGAATACACACTGGCTAAATGCTGAGGGAACTATGATAAACAGGCCCACTGGCATATCTTCCCTCAAGGAAGACTTGAAAATAACAGAATATATCAGAGATCCCTAACCTAGTTTAGAAAGTTAGGGAAACTCCATCTTCTATGTTTTATTTTATAATCCTAACAAGTTTTGAGTAGACTATAAGAAAGGAAATATTTTAAAATAAATTCCTATTGCTATTTTCAAATACCCAAAGGTTTTTCTAAGTTACTCAAAAGAAGCGGTTCTACTAGAACATTTTAGTGACTGAATAACTTGCAGAGTGTTCAGCTATTCATTCAACAGATATTGTTGAAATATCATATTGTGTACAGTAGAATGAATATGAAATATTTTTGCTCTCTTAGTACTCAGAGATTATTAGAAGAACCAATTATAGTAACAAATAACCCTAATACTGAATGATAGGTATAACCTATTAGAGCTCCAAGAAAGAATTGCCCACTCACTCTGGCACAAGGGTGAAAGGAATTAGAGGGGATTGCCTCAAGAAGACAATGTCTGACTTATGTTTTAAATGATGTTTAGGATTAGGAAATCCTCCCTAGCAAATCAATAGACAAAATAAATAGCATCCATTCCCTCATTCTGTCTGTCTAATAAGATGCCAGTTTTGTTCAGGTGCCATGTCTCCCAGATATAGTCATGACCCACAGTTTCCACTGCCCTACTCAGACCTTCAGTGGTGAGTCTGATTATTCTGGAGATAATCCCTTTCCTCTTGCATGTGACTGGTTCAGAAATGATTATATTACCCAATTCTAACATACCTAGTGGTATATAAGAAAAAATGTACAGGTGGTTATCTGGCTCCTAAAGGAAAATCACAGAAAATTATGGTAGCTTTTATTTTTAAAAATATTGCTGTGTGTATATATGAGGCCTGAATAGCTACTAGGCTGGCGATGAAGCCAATACCCAAAATGGCAGAGCTGAGAGATGGAAAATGCCTAGATATTGCTGACATTTTTGTTTGGATAAGTTGATCAACTCTGAAATCTATCTTATTTTGGGGATACTTATTATTGGCAATAATAAATATTATTTAAGCCAGGTTGAGCAGAGAGCTAAGACATATGCAGCAGAATTCATCCTAAGTTCAGTCACATGTGTGAGGAGATACTCAGTTGTTTGTTTCATTAAATTGCAACAGATAAAGCTTAGTCATAGCAGAAGTTGTGTTATATACTCCTTGTGGATGATAGATAATAAGGAGTCCAAACTCACATAGTAACTGAAGGTGACCTCCTGAAGGGTGTGGAGTAAGATATCAAGTTTAGACTTCAGAGAGAAATTCTTGATTTTAGGAGGAAAAACTGGAATTTGGAAGAAGAGTAATAAATTAATGCAGTAGTTTAGGCAAATAATATGTCTGAACTAGGGAAGTAGTAAGGGAATGATTTAAAGGTAAAGTATTATGAAAGTTTTTAATGGGTTAAAATCAGCAATACATGATTGATTGCTAATTCTGAGTGATAAGGGAGCAAATAATGTCAGGGATTATTTCTTTTTTTCTTCCTTGGATTAGTTAGAGGATAAAAACATTAGAAATTTGATTAGTTTCAAAAACTAGTTGATGGGCTGAAGTTTTTTTTTTTTTTTAATTTTATTTATTTATTTATGGCTGTGTTAGGCCTTAGCTTCCGTGCGAGGCCCCTTCTCTAGCCGCGGCAAGTGGGGTCCACTCTTCATCGCAGTGTGCAGGCCTCTCACTATCGCGGCCTCTCTTGTTGTGGAGCACAGGCTCCAGACGCGCAGGCTCAGCAATTGTGGCTCACGGGCCTAGTTGCTCCGCGGCATGTGGGATCTTCCCAGACCAGGGTTCGAACCCGTGTCCCCTGCATTGGGAGGCAGACTCTCAACCACTGCACCACCAGGGAAGCCCTGAAGTTATTTTTATAATGTCTTCTGAAATCTGCATTTATAAACTTGAAAAAAAACCTGTTTCCATCTTTTTGACATGTTCCCAACTAAATTTTAATTTAATAGTTAAATTTAATAGTCCCTGGCTAAAATTCTGAATTTTACTTTCAAATCAATTGTTATTCGTCATTATTTTTACTTTTTCTAATTGTATTCATTTCACATTATAGGAACCTTTACAAACATTGAGTCTAAACACATGGACAAGTTTAAATATAAAAATGGAATGTTTCTACTGCATTTTAAATTTGATATTTTTGAATCAGGATATTTCTCATATATTTTAAGAAAAAAACATGTTGTAACGTTTTTTTCACATATCAGTGTTAGAATACTTTCTATTTTCTGTGGACTGTGAAATTCTTAACAACTTGGAATGACCACTTTACTGGTCAAGATATACTTCAGTGACCTGAAATCAATGCCCATTTGTCACCACTTCTTTTCATTTGACCTTGCTACTTCCCATTGTCACATTGTTTGATTATGTAGCTGAGCATCAAAGCAGTTCTCACTCAATGTTCTTGGCTAGATTATCCAACCCTGACTTTTTTGTATTAAAAAAAATCTTTAAAGTCCAATAGTCTACCAGTGGATTATGTAACAAATTGTGAGGTCTTTAAAATGTGTTACCAATGCCTAGAAAATCATCACTGTTTTTCTTTATTCAAAGATAAATGACAATGTTTATTCAAGCCATTATGCATGTATATGAAATTCAACATATGTTGTATTTCTTCATGTTAATGGAAAGAATCACATACAGACAGATATAGGTAAATATAAAAATTTCAATATCTGAATAGGCTCTGCAAAAATATTTTATTAGGTATTTCTAACAAAAGTCTTCTCTGTTCAAACAAGTTCAGTAAT
Organism: Balaenoptera acutorostrata; assembly: GCF_949987535.1. Taxonomy (NCBI): domain Eukaryota; kingdom Metazoa; phylum Chordata; class Mammalia; order Artiodactyla; family Balaenopteridae; genus Balaenoptera; species Balaenoptera acutorostrata. The sequence goes on from NC_080068.1 coordinate 83,616,056, forward strand.
ATACAATAGAATATATAGAAGGCATGTCCTGATCCCTCAATTTCCTTTGAGATGGCTTTCTTGCTTCCTAAGCCAACCATGTAAACCTTGCTGGGCCAATCATTGTACTGCTGGCATCGGAGATCTTTTCAATGGCAAGCCCAAAGCCTAGGTGGGTCTAGTTAAAGCCCTTTACTATTCAGAGAGAATGCAAACCTACATATGTCAGCCGTCCTTTTCATACTACACAAAGAGATTCCCTCTATAGAATGAAGCCAACATATAGAAATAAACAGAGAAAGAAATAAAAGAACAATAGCCCTTGATGATATAAGTTTTGCTCTTAGATCCAGACATCCTGTAGACAATTTATCCTATGGACTAATTGATACAATAAATTTATGCTTTAGAAAATTTGAGTAGGGTTTGTATTATTAAATTTTTTAAAAAGCTCTGGGTATTAGAATATACTTATTTATAACATAGGACATCACAGAAACTTTTGAAGGGTAATTTGCCTCATGAATCTCCAAGAAGGTTGACCAAATTTATTTAACTATGGAACTTATTTTCTTTTTCTGAGAAGAACACGTTAGATTATATTGCCTCATAACTGTGCAACTAAAGCCTTGCACTAAGCTAAATAAAAGTCAGGCAAGAAGGTCACTGATACATGTGCTTGAAAAATTGACATTAGGTTCATTGTTTTTTTCGTCTTCACCATATCTTCAACAAAGATATCATTTCAGAATGAAATAATATAGATATTCATAGGTTTTAAATTAGACTGGCTTATTCTGAGCAAAGGAGTAGGAAAGCAGGGATAAAGAGAAGACCTGGAAAGAAAACGTACCTATTTTAAGAGGATAGGGAATATATTTTTCTGTTCTCTGAAAGAGGGAGTCTGAAGCTCTACACATTGTTTATAGTCAGTACATTACTGTTGACTTGATTCATCACAACAGTGGGACAACTTGTGATACGGTGACACTACTGATCTTTCCTTCACTCACAGTGATAATGGGAAATAACAACAGCAGAAGTATTAAGTTGTAACAGATAATAGGAAAGATAAGCATCAAGTTACACAGATATGATGTCTGATTATGTTGATGGAACAGAAATACCAAAGACACATCAAAATGGTTAGATTATTGTCCACGTAATTCATTCACCAGTTATGGTGGCAGAGTCAAAGGCTAAGCATGAGCATAGCAAAGACTTTCATTCACCTAGACTGCCTAGTTGCTGCTCCTGAAGAATATCAAATATCAGCAGAAGAGACAAATATCAAACCCTTGATGCAGTAGCACCCGTCAAGGAGAACAGCTAAACACTTTGTGACAAGTTGATCTTAACAAGGGCAATAATTCATCCTTACTGAGATCACTGTGCATTACAGGTCTGGGTTTGCCTTCACTTCCTGCAGTGCCTCAGCCCGCAATTCTATTGGAGAGCTGAAATATTGATTGCTAACATAGGATCCAGCCTAACATTCCTTTGGAGAAAGATGTTCATTTTATAGAAAGTGTGACAATGCACATATAGGTAAGGGATCCATAGTTACAAATAGCATCAACTGTAAACTGCTTACCTGGTAGAATATTGAAATGGTCTCTTAAAGGTTTGACCTGGGCACCAGTCTAGAGATGATCCCTTTCACTGTTGAGAGAGTATCCTTCAGTTTTCAGTATTATCTTTGATCCAATGGCCATTTTACAATGTTGTTAGAATACATAGATCCAGAAATCAAAAAAGGATAGAAGAAGGGGTGGTAATTTTACCGTCACTCTCAATGACTCACTTGGGGAATTTGTGATTCCCCTACAGCAGCTGTAGTATAGTCCCCTAGGGACACTAACATTTCCCCATTCCCTAAAGATATGCTTTACATACTGCATGGTTATTTCGGACTCTACATAGAATTAGACCAGCAGACAAAAAAAAAAGTTTTAATAATGTGTGGGAAATTAGCCTTGATTATTATGAAGATCAAGAGTTTGCTGCTACGTAATGGGAGCAGAGGTGTATATGTCTAGGGCTCAGGGGATACCCTGTGATCCTTCTTGATGCCTGTTGTCATCAGCAATAGCAAATAGGCCATGGCACCAAATGAACCTCATAAGGCAGAGCAATGAGGGCTCAGACACCTTAGGGATAAAGGTCAGGTTCATGCCACTAAAAAACCACTGTAGACCTGCAGAAGTGTTGTCTTCAGGTGAGCGACCCTGAGAATGAGTAGATGAGAAGGAGGATGATGGTATTAGTTGTGGTCTCAGGACTAGTACACACATCTAAGAAATTGTGACCTTGAAAACTTGCTTAGTGGTCTATTGTCTTTATCATCATGAAAATAAGAGTTTAACTAAATAAATTTCAAATGCCCTTCTGACTTTGTAAAGGTTTAATAGTGTATAAAAGCTATGATATAATTGTTTATTTATATAGTGCTTGATACCTAATAGGCACTTTTCCAAGTGCTTTCACTATGTTAAACATTCATCCTGTAAGATAGTCGCTGTGGTGGTTGTGGTGGTGATGATGATGATGATGATGATGAAGAAGAAGAAGAAGAAGAAGAAGAAGAAGAAGAAGAAGAAGAAGAAAATTATGATGATGATTCTCACTTTACAAGTGAAGAAACAAAGACCCAAAAAAGTTAAGTAATATGGCTTTGCTCATACAGCTAGTAAATGGCAATTTAAAATCAGAAGTCTGGCTGTAAAGCTTGTGCTTTTAATCAGTGATTGCATAAAACTAAATACTAACCACTTTAATTTTTCTCTCTATTGAAAATATTGAATTTCTTTTTTACTTAACATGCTTTTGATATTTTGTAGATAATTTAATGAGTGACAAATAAATGATTTATGATCATTCAGTTTGGGCAAACAATATATATCTTCCAGAGAGTAAGGCTCTGTTCTACCTCCCAAGAAAATCAGGTGTTCAAATCATTTTAAAATATTTTAGGGATGTTTTTTATAAGAAGTTAGCTCTCTTATCCCTCCAGATGAGAGAACTAACTTCTTTGCTGTCCAAGAAAGTGAAAGGAATGTCTCCCTCCAGAGCAAAGGCTGAGCATATTTGCTATCACGTCCCTTATAAACTCAGGGTTTCTCTAAGCTCAGGATTTCTGAGCTGTATCACATCTGCCTGGACATCTGCATCCCCTCCTTTCCTCCATGGAACTTGAGGGCAAGAGGAACAAAAGGGAAGATGATGGTCATGCTGCCTGCTGTGCCGTGAGGTATAAAGTACTTTGTTTCTGGCTCAGGACAGAATCCTGGTCATTCAAACTGAGGCAAACTCATCCATCCCTTATGAGTTTTCCTAATAACTTGAAATTTCTTACTTAATTTTAGTGTTTTAAATGTAAGCACATTTGTAAAATATTCTCTCCAGCCCTGAAGCTGTCAGCTCATTAATACTGTTGTTTTGTTAATTAATTTCAATAAAATTTTTCTTGCTACAAATCCTAAGTATAGATGCCAGGTTTGTACAGGTTTGTTTCTGTGAAACTTTGGGTATAATTTCCCTAATTTGATTTTTTAGAAAATATTGGACTTGGTTATTGATGTTTTGACTTCATGTTGGGAATATACTTCCTGCTTTTTAATTTTGGACTTGGCTCTGTGACTTGCTTTGAATAGTGGGAGGTTACTTTTCATACGCCTACTTGCTAAGGTTTGGCCTTTTGCAAATCTATCGTCACATAAAAATGACATCACCAGGTTAGCTGCCGCCACTTTAGCCTGGGACATATTGGGTTGGCCAAAAAGTTCGTTTGGGGTTTTCTGATGTTAAGGAAAAACCCGAACGAACTTTTTGGCCAACCCAATAGAATTAACAAATATGATGCAGACTTAAGCCTAACCAAGCATCAGGAGCCAAGCCCAGATGGCGCTTCAGCTTGAGCAGAGCAGCTCAGCCAAACCCAGCATAGGTTAGCCAACCCCCTAGCCAACCTGCATCCTGCCTAATGAGAATAAATGAGTATTGGTGTGTTCATTATTCAGAAATAGCTGGCTGATGAGAATATATACAGTGAGGGGCAGGGAGAAAGAGATTGAGACAGAATGAGAAAAAAATTGAGATAGATTTGAAATTTTAGTAAAAGCTTTTTTGCCCACCCAAATCATATTCTGCTTTCTTAATAACAGAAATCAAATTAATTTAGGTATCCACACCTAGGGAAGATGATTTGTGAACTTTCAAGACAGTTCAGTTGTTCATAATTATGAGTTTTTTGCTTTATTTTTGTTTTATTTGTTTTGCTTTTCTTTTGCACATAGAAGAATAATATTTAGAGGATGTTATGGGCTACATTTTTTTTTTCACAAACTTGAAAGTGTGAAAGGAAGTCTCAGACCAAATTCTTCTGCACATAGATCATATATTAATAATGAGGCATATAAACACACTATCATTTAATCTGTTGTATAACTTCATTCAGTCCCACCAGCCAGCTCAGTGCGTATATGAATACATACATACATAGAAACATACATCAGCCATACGAAAATCAAAAATTGATATTTAGCATTTGCTGATTTCCATGATGTAAATACTCTTATTCTGGCCAAAATTTTAAGCAGTAGATATTATATCTCTCTATGTTGCACTGGGAAGAGAATCTAACTATTGGTGCTTGCAAATTGGTACAAACTGACAAGAGCACATCAGTCTTTAAACTCACTTTTAATGAAAGGTTTTACTCAAGGTAACATGACTATTCTAGAGGCTGAGTTCAGTCAATCTTATAAAAGGGACCAGATACCCAATGTCTTCTATATTCCTGTTTCTGGACACAGAAATATTTCCAAAAAAAACACCTTGCGTAGCATTCTGAATGGTAAAAAGTGAAGGGCTAACTAAATCCTTATGCTCCACTCATGCAAACGCAGCTAGTGTCACTACAATATTTTAGCTGATCCATACACGTCCACCAATTCACTAATTTGACCAATTATATTCAATTCATAAAATTGATTTTACTGATTAATGAGCTATCAATTTGTTCCATAAAAAATCTATTTCAAACTTTGATTTCATTAATTAACAACATCTCTGGCACTGCTCAATGACAAATATAGCTGAATTGTGGAATTAGATCTCAGATTTAATAATGATTTCAGATTATAATTACTGGAAAATCCCTGGATGTAGATTAAAACACACACACACACACACACTAGCACACATAACACTATAATTTGCATACTATGTAACAGTGACTGCCTCCAGATGTGGAATAAATTTGAATAGCCTAAACCAATGACAAATATTTTTGTTAACAGGGATTGTTCTTTTGAATCATAATTTGATTCAGTTTGGGCAATAAGGAGAGGTCTGCTACAGAATAACCAAGAAAAACATCTTTGCTCTTAAAAAGCAAAACATGGAAAATAAATATTCTGTTTTTCTTTTTTATGTTACACCTCTAGATGGAATGCCAGGAATTATAATAGCCGTATTGTGCCTAGGATAGGAGCTAAATTAAAGGGCAAAATAAACATGCTGTGGACTGCACAACAGAAAGGTGGAAAGAACTTTTCTTAATGATGGCATTGACAAAGAATAGAAGCCCTACTAGCTTTCCTAGTTCACAATTTTTTTAATATAAGATAATACATTTACATAATTTTAAAGCCATATTTAGATTACCTTTTTGTAACCTGGCTAAAAGACATTCTACCTGATGTAAATTTGTGCCTGTATCCTAAAGAGCCTGATTTTCATAGTTTCTCAGAGTTCAAGATAAAACCGTCAATTTAGGGAAGCAAACTTCTAAATAATTTTCATTACAGAATGGTTAGATGTAAGAAGCATAATAATCTCTACTATCTGGATAAAAATTCATTTTGATGGTATCATATTCCAAAATCTAGACTGGCATAAATCTGTAATCACATATACACATATGAGACGAATATTGAGAAAGTAAAAAAAAATCGGTATGTCAGGTATATTTAAAAGCATATCTTTAGGCATTATCCCTGACACTGTGGATGGAGTAATTGATTTTTTCCCACATATTTAAAGATTATTCTATATTCAAGACAAATATTGTTAGATGTCTGAGATCTGCTATTTTAATAGTTATGAAAAGTAATTTGTTTTGTAATATATTACACCTTTTTTCAGTTACTAGAGTGGAATATATTTACAGTTTTTAATATTCCCAATTTCTTTGATTTTGGTTTTAGAAACAAAACAGGAGTAGTATTTCCTGTTACAGTTTACTCCTGGAGATGTTAGAAAGGATTAAGTCTCAAAATTTAAAAATCATGATGTTTCTTGTTTTGCCACAACATATCAAATATACTTTCACAGTGTGTTTATTTTACTGTTAGTTCATTTTGATATCTTTTGGTAAAGTTCTGCCTTGTGATAAAGAATGGAAAACAACACTCTTAAAAACTGTAAGATTAGAGCGAAGGATGGCTAACAGGAATGAATGGAGAAAAAAATCGTTTCGCAGATAGAGATCTGCAATAACATCTGAGAATATAAAGCTTAACCAGATCTTGTTCCCAGAAAGGAGGTATAAATGTTTCCAATAAATAAGAAGTGATGCTGAGGCAGCCACAACATATCAGGGATAAAGACTGAAGCAAAGTTTCAACATCCGTAGGCCTGGGTCTTTCCACATTCCATCCACATACCTGCCAAAAAAATAAAATTACATTGAAAGGAGGGATCAAAGAGACATCAAGAATATAATTTCTTCTAGGACACTAAACTAGTCTCAGACAATGGCCCCCAACACGTCCTCTCTCTGTGTGTATACATGCCATTCCTCACATCAAGAGGTGGAGGTTATTTTCTCTGCCCTGAATCTGGGTAGGCCTTGTGACTGGTCTTGACAAGGAAATGCATAACAAGAAACATTAACAAACTTTGAAACCCAGCCTTACTTTAAGGATTGCCAGTTTTCACTACATGCCTCTTAGAACTGAGCCCACCACGCTCTGAGAAGCCCAGGCACATAACATGGTTAAGAGGAGAGGCGTTTCATTTGACAGCCTCAGCTGAGCCCCCAGCTGATTGACTGCACCAGCAATCAGTGTGTGAATGAACCATTTTGGATGTTCCAGACGAGTCAGTGTCTTAGTTGACGGCAGCTCACAGAATCATGAGAAATAGTAAAATTGCTCCTATTTAATCCACTAAGTTTTGTAGTCATTTTTGATACAACAATAAATAATTGAGAAAGCATTCACAATCCACATCCTATAAGGATTCATCATTTTCAACTTTGAGAACTGTCAGTTCTTAAGACTTGAATTGACCTCTCTTTATGATCTTACTATCTGACTGAAGACATCTGTAAAGTTAAATAAAAGAAATAAGATGGCTATTGGCAAGATACTATGCAAGGAATTTGGTGATAGAGAGATAATGACAAAGATTGCTCTCCATATCTTGTAGTGTTATGGAAAGCTTGATGTTGTAAGCATGAAATGCTTTATGCATATATTAAATTTATATCTGTTAGAGAGTACAGATATTAAGAAAGCAAAATCTGAAAAAAATCTGGAAAAAATGATGAATGATAGAAAATTAAATGGAATTAAATTGAGAGGAAAACACCAAAAATGTGTTAGAGAAACCCCAGATTATTTCATGTAAGATATTATTTTTAATTGAGTATATTTTCAATATTATATATATATATGCCATTATATATAATTGACATAATTGATGTAGTAAGAATGAAAGCTGGAGAGGCAAGCATGGACAAAATCTTGAAGGGTGTTTTAAACAACTATTAAGTTTGGATCTTTTTGTGCAGCTATCAACCATTTTAGTGTTTCAAGAATGTAGTTATCATATTTCAGTCTTAGAAAAAATTGTATGGTAAAAGCAAAAAATATTCTGAAGTGAGGTACAGCATTTCCACTTGTGCTCATGAGAGGGTCAGAGTGTGAAGTTACTTTCCTGACATCATACATTCTAAAAAAAACTTGACAATATGTATGAAAACAACAATTGTCAGATATCAGGCAACGACCAGCACAGAACAGTAGTCTCTAAGATAAGGAACATATAGGAGCCGAGCTGTACCATTGCTCAGACTCTCTGTGGGGAGGCAGTTTTCAGTACGTGATGCAGGGATGAAACAGGTGATAGGCTCACTGAGTTGAGGAGACAGAGATCTGAGTTCAAGGAGACTGAATGGACTAGAATATTTACAGAATACAGTTCCAGAGAGGAGAGAGATATAGGGAGAAAGCATTCCAGAAATTTGCATAGGGTTACCTCTTAGTTTTTACCTATATGCCAATCTGCATATGCATGGCTGAAAACCCATGAGACTGGGCAAGAATTTATAAGAAAACAATTAGAGATATGTAAGACAAACCATTCCCAGAGTTCAGAAAGAGCCGGGAATTGTTTAAAATTCTTTTAGTCAGAAAGTAGAGAACTTGTTATTTATATGACACATTCATTGCACATTATAGAATGCCTGAAAAACATTATTTAACAGTCTTTAAAAACAACAACAGGGAATTCCCTGGCGGTCCAGTGGTTAAGAATCTGAACTTCCACTTCAGGGGGAGTGGGTTCGATCCCTGGTCGGGGAACTAAGATCCCGCATGCCACGTGGTGCAACAAAAAGAAAAAAAAAAAAAGGGACTTCCCTGGTGGCACAGTGGTTAAGAATCTGCCTGCCAATACAGGGGACACAGGTTCGAGCCCTGGTCCCACATGCCACAGAGCAACTAAGCCCATGTGCCACAACTACTGAGCCTGCACTCTAGAGCCCTCGAGCCACAACTACTGAGCCTGCGTGCCACAACTACTGAAGCCCACACACCTAGAGCCTGTGCTCTGCAACAAGAGAAGCCACCGCAATGAGAAGCCCGCGCACCACAACAAAGAGTAGCCCCTGCTCGCCGCAACTAGAGAAAGCCCACACACAGCAAGGAAGACCCAATACAGCCAAAAATTAATTAAGTAATTAAGTAGAAAAAAAATCACCACCAGCACAAAATGTATCGTTCAACAACAGAAATTTAATAACAAAAAAACAATAACAACAAATAAAGAAGTAGGACAATATGACATATAACCAGAAGAAAAATCTATGGATAGAATCAAACCTAAAAATGAGAGATATGATGGAATAGGCAGGTAGACTATGCTAATAAATATAAATTTTACTATGCAAACAAATCTTTAAAGGATAATTGATTGCTTCAAGCAAAATATTGCCAAAACTTTGTGAATTTCAAATATATGCATTAGTAAAACATCAATATACCTCAAAATATGGAGAAATGGGAGTATACTATTGTAAAGCTGCATTATACAAGAAAAAAGAATAAGAAACACATGAAAAATCAACAAATATGAAATGCAGTTGAAAATTTCAACACCCCTTTCTTTGTAATTGATAAAAGAAGTAGACTTCAGAAAATCAGTAAAACTATAGAACATTTGAATCATATCATCAATGGAGCCAAATTTACATTTGTGTAACACTGTACCCAACAACAGAAGTACAAGTACATAGTGACATTGATTATGATATACCACATCCTGAGCCATAAAACAAATTTTAACAAATTTTAGCAAATTTACAGAGATTGAATTTATACAAAATATATTATCTGATCACAGTTAAATTTAACTTGACAATAACAGAATTATATTGTAAATATATTCAAATATTTGAAAATTTAAAATGTAATTAAAATCCATAAGAAAAAGAAAAACTCAAGATAAATTTTTAAACATTCTGTACTGAATGAAAATGAAACAAATCAAGATAAATCTATGCTTAGAACTTTATAGCTTTACATGCTTATATAAGAAAGAAATCAAAGGTTTTCCATATTGTAGAAAAACAAGAAAAAAATAAACATAAATTAAGTGGGAAGAAGAAACAACAAAGAAAGGGAGGGAAAAATCCCCAAGATTTAAAAATATATATATGTGTGTATACTATCATATCCTACCCATCTTCTTGGCTCTTCCCATAAACTGTTGTAGACTTGTCCTTCTCACCCATTATCTGTTTATCAGTATATAGAAATAAATGTTTGTGAGCAGTAAACTAACAGTTAAACAGACATATATTTTTTTAAATTTTTATTGAAATATAGTTGATTTGGAATGTTGTGTTAGTTTCAGGTGTACAGCAAAGTGATTCAGTTATACATACATATATTTTATTTTTTAACATTTTCTCCCATTATAGCTTATTACAAGATATCGAGTATGTTTCCCTGTGCTATACAGTAGGTCCTTGTTGATTATTTTATATATAGTAGTGTATATATTTTAATTTCAAACTCCTAATTTATCTCTCCCCCCTTTGGTAACCATGTTTGTATTCTATGGCTGTGAGTCTATTTCTGTTTTGTAAATAAGTTCGTTTGTACCATTGTTTTTAGATTCCATATATAAGTGATAACATATTTGTCTTTCTCTGTCTAGCATACTTCACTTACTATGATAATCTCTATCCATGTTGCTGCAGATGGCATTATTTCATTCTTTTTTATGTCTGAGTAACATTCCAGTGTGTGTGTGTGTGTGTGTGTGTGTGTGTGTGTATACCACATCTTCTTTATCCATTCATCTATCAATGGACACTTAGGTTGCTTCCATGTCTTGGCTATTGTAAATAGAGCTGCTATGAACATTGGGCTGCATGTATATTTTCAAATTATGGTTTTCTCTGGATATATGCCCAGCAGTGGGATTGCAGGATCATATGGTAGCTCTATTTTTAGTTTTTTTAAGGAAACTCCATACTGTTCTTCACAGTGGCTGTACCAGTTTGCATCCCCACCAACAGTGTAGGAGGGTTCCTTTTTCTCCACACCCTCTCCAGAATTTATTGTTTGTAGACTTTTTGATGTCGACCATTCTGACCAGGGTGAGGTGATACCTCATTGTAGTTTTGATTTGCATTTCTCTAGTAATTAGCAATCTTGAGCATCCTTTCATGTGCTTTTTGCCCATCTGTATGTCTTCTTTGGAGAAATGTCTTTTTAGATCTTCTGCCTATTTTTTGATTGGGTTGTTTGTTTGTTTGTTTTTGATATTGAGGTGTATGAGTTGTTTATATTTTGGAAATTAATCCCTTGTCAGTCGCATCATTTGCAAATATTTCCTCCCATTCTGTAGGTTGTCTTTTTGTTTTGTTTATGGTTTCCTTTGCTATGCAAAAGCTGTTAATTAGATCCCATTTGTTTATTTTTTGTTTTTGTTTCCATTATTCTAGGAGACAGATCCAAAAGGATATTGCTGAAATTTATGTCAAAAAGTTTTCTGCCTATGTTTTCCTCTAGGAGTTTTATAGTATCCAGTCTTACATTTAGGTCTTTAATCCAGAACATTCTCTAACACCATACAGTTAAACAGTCTTTGAACTCCATTTTAGGCTCTGTATACTGCGGTGCCTACTATTGGTTTGAATTCATTAAAGGACATTTACCTACCAGTATTATTTGTAGTGTTATTAGTAATAATAGCAAAATGGAAACAATTCAGGGGAAAAAAAACTTTTCAAGAAACTTTTAACACCTTTCTGAAATGATAATAAATTATGATTAGCTAATAGCTTTTGAATTCACAACTACTCAGTCTTTCATTTTGGTGATAAAGTTCTAAGGTAAAAATGATAAACTTTTATAGAAATGTGAAAACACTTTCTGTAGGCAATTTTGATTAAGTGTTTGAAAAGCAATGGGTAGCTTGAAATATAGTATTTTTTAGTTCTGCATCTGGCTACACAAAATACCCACCTATGAACTCAGAAATATGAAATCACATCTAGACAAAAGTTACAAACACTTTGGCTATATGTTTTGCTAGATGTTTCTCTAGAGGAAAGAGATATTCATTTCTGTCAATGAAAGTTAATTGTTTCTTTGGCAGAAATATAAATAATTGTACCTATAGATGTTAAAACACAACAATATTTTGTTCCATTCATGTTACGTAACTAAATGATAAAAATAATTTCATTCTTTGCAAATTTTAAAATTTTTATAGATTAGTCGTATGGATGAATGATGATAAGTTTTTTGTTGAAGGAGTAACTATTCTTATTTGAAGCACATTTATACATGTTTCTTTGTCATATCTTTCAAAAGTCATTAGACATAATGGTTAACCCCAGGACTTCCCATTAGGCTATCTGAAGAATTCTGTGGCAATTCTTAATATCTGTAACCATGGTCATTAATATATAAAACTAAAGGTGGAACTCCTGAGTTATAACACAAAAACCATCATCTTAAAAGCAACATTCAATTCATCTGGTTATTTTCAATTCATCTATTTACTCTAGAAAGATTTAAAATATGTGAATAAAAAGTGTCTTTTTTAATACATCAGACACTAAGTAAAAAACAAAGGTGACTAAAACCAAATATTATTTTCTCATAAATAAGCTCATCATGCCAGGTCAAATGAGTTGTATCAAGCCTACTTTCAAGAAGAGGACATTTATCCATGTAAGTTCAGGAAGAAATTTGTAACTTAGAATTGGATTAAATGGATAGTGGTTAAGAAAAGTGCCATTGAAACTCGAAATGCAAATTTGAATATAGCAAAAAGAATTTGTTTTAGTGAAGGAGAGAAAATATCTTAAGGGAAAGCCCCCTGATATATTTATATTTATAATAGAAATGGCAACAGATATACCTAAACCACATTTTTACTCAAGAAATCACATTCAAAGGAATGATCTGGCTTTAATTAGAGTTAGTCAATTTTCCCATCACATCTATACCAGATACAGGTAATTTATCAGAATTATAACCAATCTAGGAAAATAGACACATCACTTCTTATATTCAATATTTTTTTAACAAAGCCTTGCATGTGGTAGCTAATGCATAAGTATTTGTTGAATATATAAGTATTCTGAAGACAATAATAAAAACTTGAAATATTGTTACTGTAATGCAAGAAGTTTACAATATATCATTTTAAATGATTTATGAAAAAGTAATGACTGAAACTGAAAAACCAAACAAGGAAAAGAAATAAATTTTTAAGAAGATCAAAATGATCTTAGAGAAACCAGTAAATATAGAGATAAGCAAAGAGGGGACAACATGTGCATAATGGAAAGCTACAAGTTAGGAAATTAAATCTAGAGGACAAATGTGCAATTATATACTCTTGTGTATTTAAGAGAACTTGGCCTTTTAGAATAACTGCCTTGTGATTAAAACTTCATATGTGAATAATTGATTTAACATTATGCTTTATCTTAAAATCTTATTAAATGTATGCATGACACTACAGCATGGAAGAGAAGTTAGGTTCACTCCATTTGTAAATTTCATTTATTATATTTATAAGAATTATTTAGGTACCTAGAAGATGGCTAAATCTGAAAATCGAATTCTAAAAAATAAATAAAATATATTGAATATATAAATTTTGTTTTGAGTCTGGTTTGTAGATGGGAACAAAATTTCTCAAAGCTTGTTAAAATTTTCTAGATATGTGCATAGTCTCCCGAGATTTGCAAGCTGAGTTTAAAAGTCTAAGACGGAGGTCAAGTTTTGGAACAGCAACTTTCATAAATTGAATGCTAATTGCTTAAGTTGCTTAATAGACTTATCTACATTCAAAAACCATCCATGAGGACAACAACAAAAAGTGCACCAGTAGGCTTGTGGAGTTTTAGTTTTTAGGACATAATTACACCCAAGAAATGATAGATGTGGCTTGTCTGGGAGGCTTTCCTAGAAGGTGGTCACTTATCTTCATTATTAAAATAAGAAAAAGAGCACTTGCACATTGTAGAAAGTGTTTTTTTTTTCCCTTTTGCTGTAACTTCCTGTGATAAGTTGTCTGTGAAACATGCCTACTGCTTAGCAAAAGGTCCACAGCTCTAACTTTCATTCTGCACTGTAGAGGTGGTACAGTACTGAGAGAGGAAGCAGAGTTCAGAACATTGGGGCCAGAGGCCATGAGCCTGCATCATTAGCACCTCAATGGATCACTCTAAAGGAATTAGCATCAATTTGAATGATGTCTGCAGTGCCCTGTTCTCTGGGAGCAACTGCTCCACTTTCCCCTTTTTCGAACTACTTTCTTGAAAGAGACAACTATTCTTAAGAGGTGATTGGAGGAGCCAGGACAGACTCCCACAACAAGAAACCTGTGAGGGAGGAGTGATAACTTACTTTTCAAGGAATGTGCTTTTTTCTCACAAACATACACATATACTGATAGACACTGGTATTTCAATATGCAAATATGTATGTTTTCCTTAATCCAGGGAGTACACTGTTGATTAGAAAAAAGATTTCAAATCTAAAGCTCAAACAAAGGGGAACAATTCAGAATGTTAAATCCGAAAAAAAACTTCAAAGATTATTGATGCTCGTTCTCTCATTTTAGAGTCTGTAGCACAAAAAAGTTAAATAAAATTTCCAATTTTATACCTAACACCCTGTTAGTCTGGGAGAGATATGTTTAGCTTCCAGTTCAGTGTTTATTTGTATTTAGCAACTATAGAGCTAAGATTAAGCTGTTTCTCTGAATACACACAAATTAGATGACAAATGTATAATATCTTACTGGCTTTACTCTCAGGAACCCTATTTGGAGTGTGTCTGTAGAAACTGCACCATCACTGTTACACTTCTTCCTCTTATGTAACTAGATTCATGTTTCCACTAAATTTACAAGTAATGTGTGTGCCTTTCTCGCCTACTGTCCTGTTGCACATAGACTTGTCCTCATTTAATTTATTCTGATATACAGGATGTTTTTTAAAAAATATTTATTTATTTATTTGGCTGAGCCATGTCTTAGTTGCAGCACACGGGATCTTCGTTGCTGCATGCAGCATCTTTAGTTGCAGCATGCGGGATCTTTTAGTTGTGGTATGTGGGCTCTTACTTGCGGCATGCATGCTGGATCTAGTTCCCTAACCAAGGATCGAACCCGGGCCCCCTGCATTGGGAGCACAGAGTCTTAACCACTGGATCACCAGGGAAGTCCCAGATATACAGGATTTAAAGTTGAGCTTTGCCTGATGTATGTGCATGGGTGATGGGGATATGGATCATAGAATAGAGAACACTGAGCATACCCAAAGCAAGAAAATATGATCTCTGTGCTGTCTTCTTTAGCTCTAGGGGGAAATCCTATTCTTTTCCCAAATCTCTTCCTCCTGACAGAAAGAACCAGGCAATTATGCAACTGATCCATGCCCTCAGTCATTCAGGTGACTTCCCCCTCTGATAAGATCTACGTCTGGCTCATAAGAGTTGGACCAACTAAGAATAAAGAACAATGGGAATTCAGACCAGATTGGCCTATAGGGTTTTCAACATAGCAGAGAGCTTTGTCCTTTTCACAAAAGAACCTCTTTCCCCACTCTCCATCCTGTCAAGCGATTCCTGCAGGACCTTGTTCCCAGTGAATTTCATAAATTATGGCCTTTAAATTTATGTGTGGATAGACCAAGAAAAGCTGTTCTTTTAAAATTTAGTGAGTGAAAGGTCAAAACACTTTAGTTATATGAGGAAAAGACTATGTATGTAAGGTCATGGGTTGCTTCTTGGATTTTGGGCAATGCTATTTTATTCAAGGATGTTGCTTTATTCAATTTGTAAGCAACAATCATGAAATGGCTATATAATCTTCAGTTTAGATAGGTCAGTAATTGGAGAATTTAAGGACCAGGAATCCCTTGGAAGGCCTCTGAAGACTTTTTTTTAGCCAGAAACTCTTAAGGGAATCCCACTGTGGTTTTCAATATGTCATTTCTGTATTTTGCAAAGTGAAAATACAGGTGAAAAAATAAACATTAAAATTATTAAAAATTGATATTATTGATTAATAGAAAATTTGCTCTAATAGTGTACAAATATTATCAAAGAAACTCTTATTCTTAGAAATAAAGAGTGCTTAAATTATTTTGTTACTTTTAAATAATACTGATAGAAAAACAATCACATCTAATGTTTGCCTATGTCCTTAATTAATTCCTCAGGATCAGTTCCTATAAATAAAAGTGTTGAACCTAATATAAATCACATTTTAAGATTTTGGTGCATATAAGTAATTTTCCCTTAAGAATTATCATTGATTCATGATTCCCAGAATAGTGTATGAAGAGCCCTGAGGAGCCCCTTTACCCTCCCAAATGCAAATGACCCTTAAACAATACAGGAGTTAGGGGCACAGATCCCTGCACAGTCATGTAACTTTACAGTCAGCCTTCTGTATCAGCAGTTCTGTGGCCATGGATCCTACCATTCATGGATAATGTAGTACTGTGTTACTCTTTATTGAAAAAAGTGCAAGAAGACCTCAGACTTCCCAAAAGGCAAGAAACTCCCCACGTACCTGGGTAGGGCAAAAGAAAAAAGAAAAAACAGAGACAAAAGAATAGGGATGGAACCTGCACCTCGGGGAGGGAACTGTGAAGGAGGAAAAGTTTCCACACACTAGGAAGCCCCTTTGCGGGCGGAGACAGGGAGTGGGCGGTGGGGAAGCTTTGGAGCCACGGAGGAGAGCGCAGCAACAGGAGTGCGGAGGGCAAAGCAGAGGGATTCTGCACAGAGGACCGGTGCCGACCAGCACTCACCAGCCTGAGAGGCTTATCTCTTCACCCACCGGTGTGGGTGGGGGCTGGGAGCTGAGGCTCGGGCTTCGGAGGTCAGATCCCAGGGAGAGGACTGGGGTTGGCTGCATGAACACAGGCTGAAGGGAGCTAGTGTGCCACAGCTAGCCAGGAGGGAGTCTGGGAGAAAGTCTGGAACTGCCTAAGAGGCAAGAGTCCATTGTTTCCTGGTGCGTGAGGAGAGGGGATTCAGAGCACCGCCTAAACGAGCTCCAGAGATGGGCACGAGCCGTGGCTATCAGCACAGACACCAGAGATGGGCATGAAATGCTAAGGCTGCTGCTGCAGCCGCCAAGAAGCCTCTGTGCAAGCACAGGTCACTATCCACACCTCCCCTCCCAGGAGCCTGTGCAGCCCGCCACTGCCAGGGTCCCGTGATCCAGGGACAACTTCCCCGGGAGAACACACAGCACACCTCAGGCTATTGCAACATCATGGTGTCCTCTGCCGCTGCAGGCTCACCCCGCATTCCGTACCCCTCTCTCCCCCCAGCCTGAGTGAGCCAGAGCCCCCTAATCAGCTGCTACTTTAACCCTGTCCTGTCTGAGTGAAGAGCAAATGCCCTTAGGCGACCTACACATAGAGGCAGGGCCAAATCCAAAGCTTAACCCCAGGAGCTGTGCTAACAAAGAAGAGAAAGGGCAATCTCTCCCAGCAGCCTCAGGAGCAGTGGATTAAATCTCCACAATCAACTTGATGTACCCTGCATCTGTGGAATACCTGAATAGACAATGAATCATCCCAAAATTGAGGCGGTGGACTTTGGAAGCAACTGTAGACTTGGGGTTTGCTTTCTGTATCTAATTTATTTCTGGTTTTATGTTTATCTTAGTTTAGTATTTAGGGCTTATTATCATTGGTAGATTTGTTTATTGATTTGGTTGCTCTCTTCCTTTTTTTAATATATATATTTTTTTCCTTTTTCTCTTTTACTTAGTGGGTATGTGTATGCTTTTTTGTGTGATTTTGTCCATATAGCTTTGCTTTTACCATTTGTCCTAGGGCTCTGTCTGTCCTTTTTTTTTTTTTTAGTATAGTTTTTAGTGCTTGTTATCATTGGTGGATATGTTTTTGGTTTCGTTGCTCTCTTCTTTCTTTTTTTTTTTTTCCTCCCTTTTTTTCTGAGCCTTGTGGCTGAAAGGGTCTTAGTGCTCTGGCCGGGTATCAGGCCTGAGCCTCTGAGGTGGGAGAGCCGAGTTCAGCACATTGGTCCACCAGAGACCTCCCAGCCCCACGTAATATCAAACAGTGAAAGCTCTCCCAGAGATCTCCATCTCAAAGCTAAGACCCAGCTCCACTCAACGACCAGCAAACTATAGTGCTGTTCATCCTATGCCAAACAACTAGCAAGACAGGAACACAACACCACGCATTAGCAGAGAGGCTGCCTAAAATCTTAATGAGTTCACAGACACCAAAAAACAAACCACCGGACGTGGTCCTGCCCACCAGAAAGACAAGATCCAGCCTCATCCTCCAGAACAGAGGCATCAGTCCCCTCCTCCAGGAAGCCTACACAACCCACTGAACCAACCTTACCCACTGGGGGCAGACACCCAAAAAAATGGGAACTACAAACCTGCAGCCTGTGAAAAGGAGACCCCAAACACAGTAACTTAAACAAAATGAGAAGACAGAGATATATGCAGCAGATGAAGGAGCAAGGTAAAAACCCACCAGACCAAACAAATGAAGAGGAAATAGGCAGTCTGCCTGGAAAAGAACTCAGAGTAATGATAGTAAAGATGATCCAAAACTCTGGAAATAGAGTGGAGAAAATACAAAAACGTTTAACAAGGACCTAGAAGAACTAAAGAGCAAACAAACAAGGATGAACAACACAATAAATGAAATTAAAAATTCAATAGGAATCAATAGCAGAAGGAATCAAAAGCAGAATAACTGAGGCAGAAGAACGGATAAGTGACCTGGAAGATAAAATAGTGGAAATAACTACCACAGAGGAGAATAAAGATAAAAGAATGAATAAAAATTGAGGACAGTCTCAGAGACCTCTGGGACAACATTAAATGTACCAACATTCGAATTATAGGGGTCACAGAAGAAGAAGAGAAATAAAAGGGACTGAGAAAATATTTGAAAAGATTATAGTTGAAAACTTCCCTAATATGCAAAAGGAAATAGTCATTCAAGTCCATGAAACACAGAGAGTCCCATACAGGATAAATCCAAGGAGAAACATGCCCAGGCACATATTAACCAACTATCAAAAATTAAATACAAAGAAAACGTATTAAAAGCACCAAGGAGACAAGAGACCTGTATGCAGAAAAGTGTAAGACACTCTTGAAAGAAATTAAAGATGATACAAACAGATGGAGAGATACACCATGTTCTTGAATTGGAAGAATCATCATTGTGAAAATGACTATACTACCCAAAGCAATCTACAGATTCAATGCAATCGCTCTCAAGCTACCAATGGCATTTTTCACAGAACTAGAACAAAAAATTTTACAATTTTTATGGAAACACAAAAACCCCAAATAGCCAAAGCAATCTTGAGAAAGAAAAACGGAGCTGGTGGAATCAGGCTCCCTGACTTCAGACTATACTACAAAGCTACAGTAATCAAGACAATATGGTACTGGCACAAAAACAGAAATATAGATCAGTGGAACAGGATAGAAAGCCCAGATATAAACCCACACTCATATGGTCACCTTATCTTTGATAAAGGAGGCTAGAATATACAATGGAGAGAAGACAGCCTCTTCAATAATTGGTGCTGGGAAAACTGGACAGCAATGTGTAAAAGAATGAAATTAGAACACTTCCTAACACCATACACAAAAATAAACTCAAAATGGACTAAAGACCTAAATGTAAGGCCAGACACTGTAAAACTCTTAGAGGAAAACATAGGCAGAACACTCTTTGACATAAATCACAGCAAGATCCTTTTTGACCCACCTCCTAGAGAAATGGAAATGAAAACAAAAATAAACAAATGGGACCTAATGAAACTTAAAACTTTTGCACAGCAAAGGACGCCATAAACAAGACAAAAAGACAGCTCTCAGAATGGGAGAAAATATTTGCTAACAAAGCAACTGACAAAGGATTAATCCCCAAGATATACAAGTAGCTCAATATCAAAAAAAACAAACAACCCAATCCAAAAATGGGCAGAAGACCGACCTAAACAGACATTTCTCCAAAGAAGATATACAGATTGTCAACAAACACCTGAAAGGCTGCTCAACATCACTAATCATTAGAGAAATGCAAATCAAAACTATAAGGCGGTATCCCCTCACACTGGTCAGAATGGCCATCATCAAAAAATCTACAAACAATAAATGCTGGAGAGGGTGTGGAGAAAAGGGAACCCTCTTGCAGTGTTTGTGGGAATGTAAATTGATGCAGCCACTATGCAGAACAGTATGGATGTTCCTTAAAAAACTAAAAA
Source organism: Balaenoptera acutorostrata (assembly GCF_949987535.1). Taxonomy (NCBI): domain Eukaryota; kingdom Metazoa; phylum Chordata; class Mammalia; order Artiodactyla; family Balaenopteridae; genus Balaenoptera; species Balaenoptera acutorostrata. The sequence goes on from NC_080068.1 coordinate 83,636,089, forward strand.
TAGAACTACCATACGACCCAGCAATCCCACTAGTGGGCATATACCCTGAGAAAACCATAATTCAAAAAGAGTCATGTACCACAATGTTCATTGCAGCTCTATTTACAATAGCCAGGACATGGAAGCAACCTAAGTGTCCATCGACAGATGAATGGATAAAGAAGATGTGGCACATATATACAATGGAATATTACTCAGCCATAAAAAGAAACAAAATTGAGTTATTTGTAGTGAGGTGGATGGACCTAGAGTCTGTCATACAGAGTGAAGTAAGTCAGAAGGAGAATAACAAATACCATATGCTAACACATATATATGGAATCTGAAAAAAATAAAATAAAAATAAAAAAGGTCCTGAAGAACCTAGGGGCAGCACAGGAATAAAGATGCAGATGTAGAGAATGGACTTGAGGTCACGGGAGGGGGAATGGTAAGCTGGGGTGAAGTGAGAGAATCACATGGACATATATCCACTACCAAATGTAAAGTAGATATCTAGTGGGAAGCAGCCTCATAGCAAAGGGAGACCAGCTCAGTGCTTTGTGTCCACCTAGAGGGGTGGGATAAGGAGGGTGGGAGAGAGACGCAAGAGGGAGGAGATATTGGGTTATATGTATATGTATAGCTGATTCAATTTGTTATCCAGAAGAAACTAACACAACATTCTAAAGCAATTATACTCCAATAAAGCTGTTAAAAAGTAATAAATAATAATGGGGCTTAATCAGCAAAAGGCCATCCAGCATGTCACTCAGAAAAAAATAAAAATGCATATGAGTGGACCCACACAGTTCAAACCCGTGTTGTTAAAGGGTCAACTCTCCTTCTACATGTACGTTCCCAAATACTTCATAAATTATGTGGATATTGAACTGTGTTTTATTGTTGCTTTTACTATACTGTTTGATAATTTTACATTTATTTGAAAATACGCATTGATTATTTCTTCTTTATTGAGTTAATACTTCTTCATATTTTCACAATTTTCAGTTAGAAAATGTGTCATATTTTAACTTACTTGAAAAAAAACTATGTTGTGGATTTTCCTATTATATCTAACATACATTGAAAGAAAATTTCCCAATATGCCATTTGATTTTAATTTTTTTGTACTAAAATATTTTAAACTTATTATTGATCCCATTTGGCTTGTTTTTCTCTTTTGGGTTTCTACCTTTGCAATGTAGAAAGTCCTTCCCTACCTTCCACCTTCTTAAAAAATATTTTATATCCTTTTATGTTTTAATGTATGAGGACACAAATGCTTAAAAAAATTAAAAATGAAACACATTAAAAGTAAGAACTCCTTCAATTACATGAAGAAAGTGAAGAGGCAAACTATAGAGTGGAAGTAGAAGTTCACAAAACAGATAAAATCTGACAGCCTTGTAGCTAGAAAATATGAAGAACTCCATTAAATCAATAAGAAAACAAAAGTAAAGGGAAAATTCATGAAAGTTGGGAAATTGCCTTTAAAGAAAAAATAATTTATGGCTTAAAATTACTGAAATTTATATAGAGGTATGCTATGATCTGAATGTTTATGACCTGCTCCCCCCTCCCCCACCAAATTTATATGTTGAAATCCTAACCCCCCACTGTGATGGTATTAGGAAGTGGGGCCTTTGGGAAGTGATTATATCTTGAGGTTGGAGCCCTCATGAATAGAATTAGTGCCATTAAAAAAGAGACCTTAGAAAGCAGCTTTGCCCCTTCTGCCATGTGAGGTTACAGTGGAGAGATGGTCTTCTATGAAGTGGGCTCTCACCAGACACCCGATCTGCTGACACCTTAATCTTAGACTTGTCAGGTTTATAAGCCATCCAGTTTATAGTATTTTTTTGTTATAGCAACCCAGACAGACTATGAGTATCACTCATTTATGATGATAAAATAATATAAAACTTATAAGTACTAAAAGGCTGAAAATCAGCTTGGACTGAGGAAGAAAAAAGTAGCCCTGACTTTATGCCATGGGGCAGGATAGACAGATAATGCCAGAAGCAAAGCTAACAAGAAACCTTGTTTCTCTTAAGGTCAAGTGGAAGTTGTAAAATGTCATTTGAACCCCCTAAGTGATAACTTCTTTCTTACTAGTGATGCCTCAGAACCATTTGGCTTCTTTTATTCATTACTATAAATCCAATTGCTAAGCTACCCACATTTCATGACATTACCCCATCTTTGGTTATTACCCTCTTCTACTCTCACTTAAGAAACAGAATTCAGTCCAGTCTGTTTCCTAATTTAGGCTCTCCTTGTTATCCATCAGCACAAACCCAGAGCTTACAAAAGACACTTCCCTTCAACTCTTGTGAAGCAGTATCTCTGGCTTCCTGTGTAGCCTCTTCCTTCCCTGCATCCAAAGTAAATCTGATGCTGTCAGACTAGAACCTTATTCTGGTGTTCTTGGCTGATTAGGCTTTAAAGATATAAGCATGATGCCTCTTAAGAGCTGTTTTTTTTGTTTTGTTTTGTTTTTTCTGTTATAAGACTAAAGAGTTAAATATCACAGAGTTTGAAATGAAAACAAATATATTTCTGGAGAATCAAGTTAAATTTAGCATATAAGATAGGAATAACAATTTAAAATATAATAGTAAATAATAATAATAGAACACACTCATTAATGAATTTGTATTGTCAATGAAAAAATCAATAGTCAAACTAAGAAAGAAATGGAAAATTTTATTCAATCCAACCTGAGAATTATAACCCAGGAGACAGTCTTTCAGAAAGCTCTGAAGACTGTTCCACCCATTAGAGGTAAAAACACAGTTATATGAGTTTTTGAGACAAAGGATTATACCTCAGATGATGTGTCAACAGTCCACACAATTCAGATCTGCACGTATAAAGCCAGTAGTGAGCCATCATGACCCCTTACAAGATTAAGAAGGAGGGTTATCTCCTAAGGAGGTCTAATTATTGAAGATGCACAACACACAATAAAGGGGAGAGAGGAGGCCCAAATGGGCAAAGAAAAAATTTTATGTTTAAATTTTTCTTGTTCTGACATAAAATATGAATTTTATTTCATCAGTAGTTATGCATAAAATTGTTTTGGTTAGGATCAGATGGCTACCAAAGTGTATTTTAATTTTAAAACAAGTTGGTTTTCTGTAAGTGTCTAATTACAAATACATGCTAAACCTTACTTCTTTTATTTATACTGAATGAACGTGTTGCAGGAAAGAAAGCGGGGCTCAGAGGATGGCACATCCCAGGTCTCAGGCGAGTCCCTGGGATGGCCGCCGAGTGTGGGATCTTGGCTTCACGCAGGAAAGAATTCAAGAGCAAGCCATAGTGAAGTGAAAGAAAGTTTATTCAGGGAGATACACACTCCACAGACAGAGTGTGGGCCATCTCGGAAGGCAAGAGGGCCCAGGGTACCGGGTTGTCAGTTTTTAGATGGGTGGGTAATTTCCTAGGCTAGTGAGTGGGAGGATTATTCCAACTATTTTGGGGAAGGGGTGGGGATTTCCAGGAATTGGGCTACTGCCCACTTTTTGACCTTTTATGGTCGGCCTCGGAACTGTCATGGCGCCTGTGGGTGTGTCATTTAACATGCTGTTGGATTACAGTGAGCGTATACAAGGCTCAAGGTCTAGTGGAAGCTGACTCTTTTGCCACCTTGGACCTAGTTGGTTCTAACCAGTTTATGTCGTGTCCTCAATGGCTGTCATTCTTTTAAACATTGTGCCCTGCCCCCTTCCTGTACACTCAATGAAAAAAAATTTTTTTTTCAGGATGTGTGCTTATATTGGTTAGAATAATATAATGATGAAGTCTGATGAAATTCCACAGTATTAGATTAAAATAAATATTTTGAGAGTTTTTATATATTATGATTATAAATCTCTAATTTCTTTGCCTTTTTTTCTCTCCTTAACAAAAGTATTAGAGTAACAAAAATATTACAGTAACCAATAGTAGAGTGGAAATTAAATCTGCCATTTATTATATACTGATGTAACATTTAAAAATATGATTCAGGATATTACTACACTGTATACTATTTTTTGATAGGATATTTAAGGTAAATAGAGATTCTTTATAAAATTTACATGGAAAAAAGATATTCGATCTCTGCATAAGTGGAAATGAATACAAATTTTAGCACTTTTTATTAGCATCTTAACTCTTACTTTTCTTCCTTGCTTTCTACGCCCTGAATACCAAGCACTTAGTTGGTAATAAGTACTTTAACAAGAAAATTGCTTCTTTGCTTCAGATCAGTGATCAGCAATAATTAAAGTAGCTAAAACACTAGGAAAATAGGCTAGGAAATAGAAGAACATGGTAACTCGATCCAGTTTTAAGTTGTTAATTAAAATAAGCAAAGACACATGCAAAATGAAATATACCCTCCAATCAATAAAGTGCTATTGAATACCTTTAGTTTAATTTAACCTTTATTTTTCTTAATGTTTTATATTAAGATCTAACTAAACACATGATAGAGGGATGAATTTTGCTTTGGTCCATTTCATCAAGGAAGGTATCAAACAACTAAAAATTAAAAATGACTGGCATTCACCAGGTAATCTGAATAGCATATAAACCTTCCAAGCAGAGACAAGAATAGGATTAAAGGTATTTTGACTGTAAGGTAGACCAAATTGGGAATCATCGGGTTTCTCTATTTGGGGAAAATAACTCTGCAGAAAGAATTATTTGAAGAAAAAATACTGTATTAAAGATATTTTATTCATTATTTTCTGTTCATTTATTTATTCTTTCAAAAAATATTTGTTAGGCGGTGTATCAGTCATGGAGATAGAATAGTAGGAAAAACAGAATCAGGCCCTATACTGTGAGGGTAAAATATTGACTAATAATAACACAAATGTATAGATATAAACTCATATATATGCCACAGAGGAAAGAATATGGAACCATATTTTTTGTAACATGGATTGTATAATATGGATTAAATAGATCATTATATTTTATAAACATTATATTTTATATTTTAGAAAGTATTATGCTTAGTGAAATAAGTCAGAGAAAGACAAATACTGTATGTTATCACTTACATGTGGAATCTAAAAAATAAACTAATGTATATAACAAAATATTTAGAAACAGATGCACAGATATAGATAACAAACTAGTAGATACCAGTGGGGAGAGGGAAGGAGGGAGGGCCAATATAGGGATAGGAGATTAAGAGATAAAAACTACTACGTATAAAATAGATAAGCAACAAGGATCTATTGTACAGCACAGGGAAATATAGCCATTAGTTTATAATAACTTTAAAGAGAATATAATCTATAAAAATATTGAATCACTATGCTATACACCTGAAAGTAATACAATATTGTAAACCAGCTATATTTCAGTTAAAAAAACAAAATAAAGTTAAGCACTAATCAATATCTTGAACTCACAATTTGGTACTTACATGTGACTTCCTTAAGTTTTTGTAAGTGTGAGCATTTTGAACAGAAGTTCTAACATCTGAGGTTTAATAATAGCCCATGATTGTATGTTTATGCCTTTAGCTGTAAATAGCTGTGTTACAGTAAACCAGCTCTTCAGCATAAATAAATTAAATTTACAAAGCCATAATATAGCATTTGCTGATTTTTGCAGTATAAATATTCCCATAATGACCAATTTCAATCTACTGAACATTTTCACTGAAACTTGGAGTTGGGAGAAATGTAGACAGTTGGCATTTGCAAGACAATATAAGCTTGGTTCAGTACAAAACTGGTTTCATCTTTTAAGATACATCTCAACCTAGTAAATCGATATATGTGTGCCCAATTTATTTCTAAACCTATTGCAGAAGTTACAATATTTGGAAAACTTTTAAAATAATGTGGAAATTTAATATACAGTATGACTCCAATCTTCATTCTTTCTTTTTTTTTAATTCCCCATCTCATTTGCAAGAGACAAACTGTTTTCATAAAAAGTGAGTTTGTTATTATTTTTTTCCTCCAAAAAAATAGCAAATAACAGTCAAAGACAGTGCTCACATTAAAAGTTTACAGAGTTTTGGCAACTCACACCACTCTTTTGGCTTTCTTCCCATGGAGGATAATATTGAGCTACATGTTAATTCTTCTTGGCACTGATTCTGTTGATTTTAGCTTTGGAAATACTGTCTGGTAGTGTTAAAATGTCACTACTCCATGTATCTTGTTTCTTCTTGGAAGGAAATTGTTTCTAGTGATAATGAAAAAGATAATCAAGAGAACCACAGTGAATTAAAAGAAGTATGACCAATACCCTAACATAGTTTTCACTTGGCATCATAATTCAGAGATTAAGGATATCGGAAGTGAGGCAGCAGGAAAACAGTCTACTGCAGGCAGCATGGTATCATCATAATTTAGCAGTGTATGCTGGGATAGGGTTCAAAGAACCAGGAATCATTGTCACTATCCCTCTAAGGCTAGTAACAAATCAAAGAGAAAGAAGAATATGGAATTCATATTTATAAACCCAAGGGAATAGTATATTATACCGAATCTACATGCAAAGGAAAATAAGAAACCATAAATGGGAAGTGAAAATTATACTATTTTGAGAGATGGAAAGAATGAGTTGTGGATGATTCTTATTAAGTGATGCTGTATTTAAGCAAGGTTTAAAAAAAAGAAATTTCACAGTTCATGGAATAACTGGTTTGCTCAGAGGTTAAAGAGGGCAAGCCATCAGGGGATGGTGGGAGGGAGAGATTTCTCAAAGATACAAAAAAAAAGAATAGGTTATAGTTTAAAGATTCAAAAAGAAAATAAACTTAGGGTGTTTTTTTTTAAGGCAGTTGAAGAATAAATCAAATGAAGGGAAGGCAGTTCCAGTAACGCTCTGGCATCTGAAACCTGAAGTATCCTCTCCCTTGCCAGTGATTCTCTTTCTCACACTAATTTGTAACTTCGAACTATAAATTCTGTGCCATTGATTTTTATCCTGAATCTTATCAACTAACTGGCTAGCTTTGGAAATCTTAGTCTATTTTCTCTCTCTCTTTTTTTTTCTCCTGTTATGTAAACTAAGAATCTCTGTTCTTGAAACGTTTTATAAACTTAATGCCTACCTACTGATCATTTAGGCTGCCTGATGTGTGACTTAGAATTGCCCCCTGTGTAGGGTTAACCCAGAAAATATGAATCATTGGAAAGACAACAAAGCTTTTCCCCTGAGAGCAATTATATCTGATCAGAATCAAAAAGAGATACAGATGGATTTGAAGCCAGCCAGAGCCAAACAGATGGAAATTTATTTGCAGGAGTATCTTTATATTATCAGAGATCTAGTTGGTGTGTTAAATTTACTTTTCATTCCTTTAGAATCTTTGATTTTGGAAATCAAAGTACATATTTACAACCAAAAATTCAGCCATTCTTAATTCTCCTTTCTTTCATAACACCATTCATGTCAGGATTCCCATTAACTTTAGATCTTCAAGACATATTGCAGAGCATACATTCAGGATATCTAAAAAGAAGCTTACACAAAAGAAATTACGTACGTCTGTCAAGAACTGCGAAGTGTTTTAGACTTTACCCTATTTGCAAGCCAAGAAGTTAGTATGCCACACTTTCCTGAATGCTGGTAGAAGACATAAGTCTCCTGGGTCAGAGAAAAGACAATATATTAATCACAGCAATGGCACTAAGCATTGTATTATCATTTTTAATTGGCCCTCTGACCACCAATTTCTACAGGGCTATGCAAAAAGGGTCAGAGGATACTTGCACACACAGGGAGCTTCATTATAGGTGGCAGACCCTGAGATTAGGGAACCAAAATCTTTTATAATGATAGTAAGAATGCCTGCCCTTTGCTCTGGAGGGATATATGATCTCTGCACAAAGTGTGCTCACTGTACAAATCTCCTTGAAAAAATAGTCTGGAACAAGATTAAATTATTACCTCTGCTCTAAGATGTGCAGAAACATCAAAAACCCCTAGAGAGTCATCTCCCATCACAAGGTGAGGAAATACATACAAGAAAAGAAATACACTTTTATGTTGTCATTATTGATTAATACAATTTACTATACTCAATTTATACTGGAGGGGAGTATTTTAGGTATGTTTTCTGCTTTAAAAACATACATGTTTTCTCCATCATTTCAGAGAACTAAAGAATTGTTTAGTCTCGGTTATGGAGAGCAAGTATTTAGTTTTTACTTAAATATTTAAGAATCATGAGGAAACAAGATTACTTTATGTTTCATTTCCAGGCTATTATCTATTTTTTTATAAGGCACTAAGAAATTTTCACTTAGATTGTGTTTCATTTCTAGCCACATGGCTTGTATTTCTAAAACTCGGTAGATTCCCATGCTCTGCCCAATTTCTACTAAATTGAAATTGCCAAGGGAAGGCCTTGGGAACCCAGAATTTTAACTTAACTGATTGTAATGATTAGAACAAGTTGGGAAACTGGCTCAGAGCAACTGAGTTTGTAGCCTCATCTATGAAAACTAAATAAAAGAATTCGGCCTCAAATCTAAATAATTTAAATGCTAAAATCCAAGTGTTCTTCATCATAATATTCCATGTTTATTAAACTCTGCTCCTCTGGTAGATATGTTGTTAAAGCTTTAAATGCATTATCAAGGTTACCACTCACACTCACCCTTATGAGGCAGGGTAATGTTATCACATCCATCTTCCTGATTGTGAAATGAGCTCAGTGAAGATAAGTAATTTGTCTTAGGTGAAAAGTGGAGTAATGGAAATTTTTGGAGGAGGAAGAGGATGAGGAAAATTGAAGGATTCCAAGATGGCAGAGAAGCATGATGGAAAAAGCCTGGATCTCTGAGGTACCACCTGGGGGACAGCTGAGTACTCCAAGCAAATTGTGATCAGAGGGTGATGTGAGTAAGAGTACAGAAGCCATTGAAAAACTCCTTTAAGAAAACAACTGGAGGAGGGAGAAGATGGCGGAAGAGTAAGACGCAGAGATCACCTTCCTTCCCACAGATACATTAGAAATACATCTACACGTGGAACTGCTCCTACAGAACACCCACTGAACGCTGGCAGAAAACGTCCGACCTCCAAAAAGGCAAGAAACTCCCCCCGTACTTGGGTAGGGCAAAAGAAAAAAGAAATAACAGAGACAAAAGAATAGGGACGGCACCTGCACCAGTGGGAGGGAGCTGTGAAGGAAGAAAGGTTTCCACGCACTAGGAGCCCCTTCGCGGGCGGAGACTGCGGGTGGTGGAGGGGGGAGCTTTGGAGCCACGGAGGAGAGCGCAGCCACAGGGGTGCGGAGGGCAAAGCGGAGAGATTCCCGCACAGAGGCTCAGCGCCGAGCAGCACTCACCAGCCCGAGAGGCTTGTCTGCTTAGCCGCCGGGGCGGGCGGGGCTGGGAGCTGAGGCTCCGGCTTCGGTCGGATCGCAGGGAGAGGACTGGGACTGGCAGTGTGAACACAGCCTGAAGGGGTTAGCGCACCACAGCTAGCCGGGAGGGAGTCCCGGGAAAAAGTCTGCAGCTGCCGAAGAGGCAAGAGACTTTTTCTTCCCTCTGTGTTTCCTGGTGCGCGAGGAGAGGGGATTCAGAGCACCGCCTAAACGAACTTCAGAGACTGGCGCGAGCCGCAGCTATCAGCGCGGACCCCACAGCAACAGGGGCGCAGAGGGAAAAACGGAGAGATTCCCGCACAGAGGCTCAGCGCCGAGTAGCACTCAGCAGCCCGAGAGGCTTGTCTGCTCACCCGCCGGGGCGGGCGGGGCTGGGAGCTGAGGCTCGGCTTCAGTGGGATCGCAGGGAGAGGACTGGGGCTGGCGGCGTGAACACAGCCTGAAGGGTTTAGTGCACCACAGGTAGCCGGAAGTGAGTCCGGGAAAAAGTCTGCAGCTGCCGAAGAGGCAAGAGACTTTTTCTTGCCTCTTTGTTTCGCGGTGGGCAAGGAGAGGGGATTCAGAGCGCCGCCTAAACGAACTCCAGAGAAGGGCGCGAGCCGCGGCGATCAGCGCGGACCCCAGAGACGGGCGTGAGACGCTGGGGCTGCTGCTGCCGCCTCCAAATAGCCTGTGTGTGAGCACAGGTCACTCTCCACACCTCCCCTCCCGGGAGCCTGTGCAGCCCGCCACTGCCAGGGTCCCGGGATCCGGGGACAACATCCCCAGGAGAACGCACTGCGCGCCTCGGGCTGGTGCAACGTCACGCCGGCCTCGGCCGCCGCAGGCTCGCCCCGCCTCCTCCGTACCCCTCCCTCCCCGCGGCCTGGGTGAGCCAGAGCCCCCGAAGCAGCTGCTCCTTTAACTCCGTCCTGTCTGGGCGGGGAACAGACGCCCTCAGGCGACCTACACGCAGAGGCGGGTCCAAATCCAAAGCTGAACCCCAGGAGCTGTGCGAACAGGGAAGAGAAGGGGAAATCTCTCCCAGCAGCCTCAGAAGCAGCGGATTAAAACTCCACAAACAACGTGATCTGCCTGCATCTGTTGAATACCTGAATAGACAACGAATCATCCCAAATTCAGGAGGTGGACTTTGGGAGCAGGAGATATTAATTCTTCCCCTTTTTCTTTTTTTTGTGAGTGTATATGTATATGCTTCTGGGTGAGATTTTGTCTGTATAGCTTTGCTTTACAATAGCTTTATTTTACTTCACTATATTATAGCCTCTTTCTTTCTTTCTTTCTATTTTTTCTCCCTTTTACTCTGAGCTGTGTGGACGAAAGGCTCTTGGTGCTCCAGCCAGGCATCAGGGCCGTGCCTCTGAGGTGGGAGAGCCAACTTCAGAACACTGGTCCACAAGAGACCTCCCAGCTCCACGTAATACCAAACGGCAAAAATCTCCCAGAGATCTCCATCTCAACATCAAGACCCAGCTTCACCCAACGACCAGCAAGCTACAGTGCTGGACACCCTATGCCAAACAACTAGCTAGACAGGAACACAACCCCATCCATTAGCAGAGAGGCTGCCTAAAATCATAATAAGGCCACAGACACACCAAAATACACCAGCAGACGTGGACGTGCCCACCAGAAAGACAAGATCTAGCCTCATCCACCAGAACTCAGGCACTAATTCCCTACACCAGGAAGCCTACACAACCCACTGAACCAACCTTAGCCACTGGGGACAGATACCAAAAACAACGGGAACTACGAACCTGCAGCCTGTGAAAAGGAGACCCCAAACACAGTAAGATAGGCAAAATGAGACGACAGAAAAACACACAGCAGATGAAGGAGCAGGCTCAAAACACACTGGACTTAACAAATGAAGAGGAAATAGGTAGTCTACCTGAAAAAGAATTCAGAATAATGATAGTAAGGATGATCCAAAATCTTGGAAATAGAATAGACAAAATGCAAGAAACATTTAACAAGGATGTAGAAGAACTAAAGAGGAACCAAGCAATGATGAAGAACACAATAAATGAAATTAAAAATACTCTAGATGGGATCAATAGTAGAATTATTGAGGCGGAAGAAAGGATAAGTGACCTGGAAGATAAAATGGTGGAAATAACTACTACAGAGCAGGATAAAGAAAAAAGAATGAAAAGAACTGAGGACAGTCTCAGGGACCTCTGGGACAACATTAAACGCTCCAACATTCGAATTATAGGGGTACCAGAGGAAGAAGAGAAAAAGAAAGGGACTGAGAAAATTTTTGAAGAGATTATAGTTGAAAACTTCCCTAATATGGGAAAGGAAATAGTTAATCAAGTCCTGGAAGCACAGAGAGTCCCATACAGGATAAACCCAAGGAGGAACACGCCAAGACACATATTAATCAAACTGTCAAAAATTAAATATAAGGAAAACATATTAAAGGCAGCAAGGGAAAAAAAAACAAATAACACACAAGGGAAACCCCATAAGGTTAACATCTGATCTATCAGCAGAAACTCTGCAAGCCAGAAGGGAGTGGCAGGATATACTTAAAGTGATGAAGGAGAAAAACCTACAACCAAGATTACTCTACCCAGCAAGGATCTCATTCAGATTCGATGGAGAAATTAAAACCTTTACAGACAAGCAAAAGCTGAGAGAGTTCAGCACCACCAAACCAGCTTTACAACAAATGCTAAAGGAACTTCTCTAGGCAAGAAACACAAGAGAAGGAAAACACCTACAATAACAAACCCAATACAGTTAAGAAAATGGGAATAGGAACATACATATCGATAATTACCTTGAATGTAAATGGATTAAATGCTCCCACCAAAAGACACAGGCTGGCTGAATGGATACAAAAACAAGACCCATATATATGCTGTCTACAAGAGACCCACTTCAGACCTAGAGACACATACAGATTGAAAGTGAGGGGATGGAAAAAGATATTCCATGCAAATGGAAATCTAAAGAAAGCTGGAGTAGCAATTCTCATATCAGACAAAATAGACTTTAAAATAAAGACTATTACAAGAGACAAAGAAGGACACTATATAATGATCAAGGGATCGATCCAAGAGGAAGGTATAACAATTGTAAATATTTATGCACCCAACATAGGAGCACCTCAATACATAAGGCAAATACTAACAGCCATAAAAGGGGAAATTGGCAGCAACACAATCATAGTGGGGGACTTTAACACCCCACTTTCACCAATGGACAGATCATCCAAAATGAAAATAAATAAGGAAACACAAGCTTTAAATGATACATTAAACAATATGGACTTAATTGATATTTATAGGACATTCCACCCAAAAACAACAGAATACACATTTTTCTCAAGTGCTCATGGAACACTCTCCAGGATAGATCATATCCTGGGTCACAAATCAAGCCTTGGTAAATTTAAGAAAATTGAAATCGTATCAAGTATCTTTTCCGACCACAACGCTATGAGACTAGATATCAATTACAGGAAAAGATCTGTAAAAAATACAAACACATGGAGGCTACACAATACATTACTTAATAACGAAGTGATTACTGAAGAAATCAAAGGGGAAATCAAAAAATACCTAGAAACAAATGACAACGGAGACACGACGACCCAAAACCTATGGGACGCAGCAAAAGCAGTGCTAAGAGGGAAGTTTATAGCAATACAAGCCTACCTCAAGAAACAGGAAACATCTCGAATAAACAACCTAACCTTGCACCTAAAGCAATTAGAGAAAGAAGAACAAAAAAACCCCAAAGCCAGCAGAAGGAAAGAAATTATAAAGATCAGGTCAGAAATAAATGAAAAAGAAATGAAGGAAACAATAGCAAAAATCAATGAAACTAAAAGCTGGTTCTTTGAGAAGATAAACAAAATTGATAAACCATTAGCCAGACTCATCAAGAAAAAAAGGGAGAAGACCCAGATCAATAGAATTAGAAATGAAAAAGGAGAAGTAACCACTGACACTGCAGAAATACAAATGATCATGAGAGATTACTACAAGCAACTCTATGCCAATAAAATGGACAACCTGGAAGAAATGGACAGATTCTTAGAAATGCACAAACTGCCGAGACTGAACCAGGAAGAAATAGAAAATATGAACAGACCAATCACAAGCACTGAAATTGAAACTGTGATTAAAAACCTTCCAACAAACAAAAGCCCAGGACCAGATGGCTTCACAGGTGAATTCTATCAAACATTTACAGAAGAGCTAACACCTATCCTTCTCAAACTCTTCCAAAATATTGCAGAGGGAGGAACACTCCCAAACTCATTCTACGAGGCCACCATCACCCTGATACCAAGACCAGACAAAGATGTCACAAAGAAAGAAAACTACAGGCCAATATCACTGATGAACATAGATGCAAAAATCCTCAACAAAATACTAGCAAACAGAATCCAACAACACATTAAAAAGATCATACACCATGATCAAGTGGGGTTTATTCCAGGAATGCAAGGATTCTTCAATATACGCAAATCAATCAATGTGATACACCATATTAACAAATTGAAGGAGAAAAACCATATGATCATCTCAATAGATGCAGAGAAAGCTTTCAACAAAATTCAACACCCATTTATGATAAAAGCCCTGCAGAAAGTAGGCATAGAGGGAACTTTCCTCAACATAATAAAGGCCATATATGACAAACCCACAGCCAACATTGTCCTCAATGGTGAAAAACTGAAACCATTTCCACTAAGATCAGGAACAAGACAAGGTTGCCCACTCTCACCACTATTATTCAACATAGTTCTGGAAGTCCTAGCCACAGCAATCAGAGAAGACAAAGAAATAAAAGGAATCCAAATTGGAAAAGAAGAAGTAAAGCTGTCACTATTTGCAGATGACATGATACTATACATAGAGAATCCTAAAGATGCTACCAGAAAACTCCTAGAGCTAATCAATGAATTTGGTAAAGTAGCAGGATACAAAATTAATGCACAGAAATCTCTTGCATTTCTATACGCTAATGACGAAAAATCTGAAAGTGAAATTAAGAAAACACTCCCGTTTACCATTGCAACAAAAAGAATAAAATATCTAGGAATAAACCTACCTAAGGAGACAAAAGACCTGTATGCAGAAAATTATAAGACACTGATGAAAGAAATTAAAGATGATACAAATAGATGGAGAGATATACCATGTTCCTGGATTGGAAGAATCAACATTGTGAAAATGACTCTACTTCCCAAAGCAATCTACAGATTCAATGCAATCCCTATCAAACTACCACTGGCATTTTTCACAGAACTAGAACAAAAAATTTCACAATTTGTATGGAAACACAAAAGACCCCGAATAGCCAAAGCCATCTTGAGAACGAAAAATGGAGCTGGGGGAATCAGGCTCCCTGACTTCAGACTATATTACAAAGCTTCAGTAATCAAGACAGTTTGGTACTGGCACAAAAACAGAAATATAGATCAATGGAACAGGATAGAAAGCCCAGAGATAAACCCACACACATATGGTCAACTTATCTTTGATAAAGGAGGCAAGCATATACAGTGGAGAAAAGACAGCCTCTTCAATAAGTGGTGCTGGGAAAATTGGACAGGAACATGTAAAAGTATGAAATTAGAACACTCCCTGACACCATGCTCAAAAATAAACTCAAAATGGATTAAAGACCTAAGTGTAAGGGCAGACACTATCAAACTCTTAGAGGAAAACATAGGCAGAACACTCTATGACATACATCACAGCAAGATTCTTTTTGACCCAGCTCCCAGAGAAATGGAAATAAGAACACAAATAAACAAATGGGACCTAATGAAACTGAAAAGCTTTTGCACAGCAAAGGAAACCATAAACAAGACGAAAAGACAACCCTCAGAATGGGAGAAAATATTTGCAAATGAAGCAACTGACAAAGGATTAATCTCCAAGATTTACAAGCAGCTCATGCAGCTCAATAACAAAAAAACGAACAACCCAATCCAAAAATGGGCAGAAGATCTAAATAGACATTTCTCCAAAGAAGATATACAGATGGCCTACAGACACATGAAAGAATGCTCAACATCATTAATCATTAGAGAAATGCAAATCAAAACTACAATGAGATATCATCTCACACCGGTCAGAATGGCCATCATCAAAAAATCTAGAAACAATAAATGCTGGAGAGGGTGTGGAGGAAAGGGAACCCTCTTGCACTGCTGGTGGGAATGTAAATTGATACAGCCACTATGGAGAACAGTATGGAGGTTCCTTAAAAAACTACAAATAGAACTACCATACGACCCAGCAAGCCCACTACTGGGCATATACCCTGAGAAAACCATAGGTCAAAAAGAGTCATGTACCAAAATGTTCATTGCAGCTCTATTTACAATAGCCAGGACATGGAAGCAACCTAAATGTCCATCGACAGATGAATGGATGAAGAAGATGTGGCACATATATACAATGGAATATTACTCTGCCATAAAAAGAAATGAAATGGAGGTATTTGTAATGAGGTGGATGGAGTTAGAGTCTGTCATACAGAGTGAAGTAAGTCAGAAAGAGAAAAACAAATACAGTATGCTAACACATATATACGGAATCTAAGGGGAAAAAAAAAAAAAAAAGGCCATGAAGAACCTAGTGGCAAGACGGGAATAAAGACACGGACCTACTAGAGAATGGACTTGAGGATATGGGGAGGGGGTGGGGTGAGATGTGACAGGGTAAGAGAGTGTCAGGGACATATATATACTACCAAATGTAAAATAGATAACTAGTGGGAAGCAGCCGCACAGCACAGGGAGATCAGCTCGGTGCTTTGTGACCACCTAGAGGGGTGGGATGGGGAGGGTGGGAGGGAGGGAGATGCAAGAGGGAAGAGAAATGGGAACATATTGTATATGTATAACTGATTCACTTTGTTATAAAGCAGAAGCTAACACACTATGGTAAGGCAATTATACTTCAATAAAGATGTTTAAAAAAAAAAAAAAAAAAAGTGGAGTAATGGATGCTTGAAACCAGGTCACTAATTCAGGTGCCTGGGCCCTTCCTGTCTTAATTACTTATTTATGTCTTTAAATTTCTAACAAAAATATCATCCACCTTTGCTTCTTAGTCTAAGTTCATACAGACATTATAATTGTAAGGACCTGCCCTTTAATCATCTATCCTTGCCTCACTCTAAATCCTAAATGTTAAGTACACGAAATGCAAAAGAATGGTCTATGTATTCCTAAAAATTATGCTGTCATTGTATTGTGCATTTATACGGTAAGAGGTTCACATGCTAATAACATTTTAGCTTTCATTTTACTTATTTGTGGAGAGGAAAGAGAACCCATTCTGGCAGTACTAGGTTTCTGATTGGAAAATACCAAATTTATTTTTCACGTTTCACCTGTGACTTAACATAATTACAACATACAAATGTACACTTTCTCTGCATACAGTTCTGCTAATATTTTCTTATGTTTTAATGGTGCTTCAACTTCTAACTACAGGCAGATTCTTTGAAGGTGGCATTAAATAAACCATTCTTATCAGTGGGAGTTTTGAATGTGGCTCAAGGGCTCCTGGTACACAGCAGAGAGTGACTAAATATGGTAAAAATAAGCAAATTTACACAGATGCTCATAGCTGACTTCTTGGTTTCCAACTTATTAAATGGTCTTTTTGCAAACCTATAGATCGTTATTCACGCAGATTCTCTATCAAGGGTGCTTCAGCAGAGGCTGCCTATTCTGAGTTAATGAGAAAAGTCCTAATTAAGCTGGCCATATGTTCAATTGCATTTATAAGTGGAAAAATAGCCCTTTTTTGCTGCTGATACTACCATTGTTGTTATCTCCTGCTGCTATGGGTGTCACTGAAGCAGTTTCAACAGTTTCAACAGTTTCAACTGTTTCAACAGTTTCCTCTGTATTCCAGCATGTTCATTCCAGGCCTGCACTCTGCTTCATGAGACATTCTTGGCATGCACAGTTGAATGCCTGCAATGCTTGCTTACGAAAATATCTTTCTAGAGATCTATGTCTGTATTGAATACAACTATATCTTCAGTTTTGCCTTGGATCTCGCAATGCTGCCAAAACATAATCTTCCTTTTCAAGCATTTAATATGTTCTGGAGCATGTGGAGAGCCCAGGAGTCAGGATTGCCCTGCATAACCTTTGTCCCTTTTGCCTTGATATTTGGGCATCCTTTGGGGCCTTGTCTTCTGTGCAAAACATTTGCTTGAAACTTTATCATTGAAAACAGGTAAATACTCTTAAGTGTAAATGTGTACTACCTTGAGCCTAAAACTGCTTAGAGGAACATGCTTTCTTTTCAACTACCTATGCCTAAACACTTGAAAACTGTAAAATAAAATTTTCTAATTTCTTGATGGTGTCAGACCATCAATGTGTAATAGCATTATATTATGTATTTATTTATTCTACATTATTTAGCCATATGATAAGCATGTACTGTGCACCCATTATGACCCCTATGCTTCCTGGGGAATTAAAAGAATGACTATCATCTCTTTGCAAGGTTTTCATAACCAAAGTCATCAGTGATATTTGTGCATATATACATAGGTTCTGTGACAATAAACATACAAAACTACATTAAACATATATAATTAACAGATTTGGATAGCTCAGATGCCTTATCTAAATAAAGAAAAGGAAAATATAATAACATGTGATATGTATAATCACAGTAATGAGATGTTTAATTTTTTGTATCTTTTTCAAGCTACTTAGTCTTTCTCAAATTTATTTTGTTATACGATATGAGGTAGAGAAATTTTTGTTTTTTATTTTCTGTTATTGTTATCCAATGGAGTGATAACTATCAATAAACTATCCTTTTCCACTTACTG
This sequence comes from Balaenoptera acutorostrata, assembly GCF_949987535.1. NCBI lineage: Eukaryota > Metazoa > Chordata > Mammalia > Artiodactyla > Balaenopteridae > Balaenoptera > Balaenoptera acutorostrata. Next base: position 83,654,273 of record NC_080068.1, read on the forward strand.
CACTAGATGAAATTAATACTTCTCCTAGATTTTACCTGATTGTCTTGGGTATTTCAAATGAACTATTATATTGATATCTACTACAAATGATGATGATTTTGTCTTCTTTCAAAATTTATGCCCCGTTTCATTTTTTCAAGTATTTGAGTTAATTTCCACAACAATGTGTAGTGAAAACACCTGCCAATTAGCCTTTTTGATTGTACTGCAACTGCCTGACATTAGCTTTTGATGGCAGAGGCCTCTACTTCAAAAACATCCATCTTGCCAGCTACACAATTAAATAAAGAGCTAGGCTGGCCCACCCATGAAGTTGCTGTTTTGTTTGAAGAGCTCTGGTTGACTTAACTGAATATTTCACTGCTTGCTTTTCCCTTCCTTCACTTTAATTCCCACTCTTGTGTTTTAGATTCAACAATAAAGAGTGAACCCACGAAACCCTAGTTACTTCACCATCCACCCTAAGAAAAGCTGAACCCCAGGTCTTCTCTCTCTCTCTCTTTCTCTCTCCCGCCTCCTATGACCTCACTGTGTGGCCCCAGGCATGCCATGGTTCCTCCGGGACCTATGAGTAATAAACTTTGTCGTCTCAAAGTTCTCTGATGGTTGTTGCTGTGGTGAATCTTGTAATCATAATAGAGCTACAAGGTTTGGTACAGCCACCAACATTCACTTCGGTTGGGGAAATGTCTGTGAAGGCTCCCCACTAATAGTACAGGCCCAGGTGAGTGCCTATGGATTTCTAACTGATAATGTCACTATTGATAGGCTGAGGCCAACACAAAACACAATGTCACATAACATACATATTAAGCATATTTATCTTATATGTGACTTTATTAGAAATTCTACATTTTTCTTGATAGATTTGATGTTAGTGTTTGAATTCACATAATTCCTTGGTGTGTTTAAAAAGTAAATTCCCATACATAGTTTTCCTTTTATCAGTAATGGATTAATGGATGTTGAGATTTAACAAACGCTTACAGCTGACAATGTGATATTTCTTTTTTGACCTGTTGATATGATAGAATCTTGTAGTCTAACTTCCTAAGCTATATGAACTTGTTATTCATTCAATAAATCATACTTGATTTACTATTTAATTTTTTAAAATATATCGCTAGATTTGATATTTGATAAATGCTCCTTAGAATGGTTTCCTTGGAATGAGGAAGAAGGAAGACAAGCTAGTTTTAGTCTATCTCATTTTGTCTGCTAATTAGTATAAATGAATAATAGAAAATAATTCCAAGCCTTCTGCTTCAGCTTTTTTTCTCTTATTTCATCTTTTTCAATGTTTTATTACCAAATTATTAGGATTGTGTTTTTATATGTATACATACATACTATGTTTGTATATATATATATCAATATATGTGTATCTTAGTCATAAAACATCTGAAAAGGCATATTTGTGAGGGTAGTCTTTAAAAAACTTCTGTTTGCCATTGGTTCCCCAGGAACAAGACTCTAACATGGAGCTTTGATGTAGGAAGATTATTGGGTAGTGCTTTAGAGATCAACACCCCGGGGAGGGTGTGGAGAAAATAAGATTGGTCAGAGTGAGAAGTTGAAATGCAGTACAGTCTTGACGAAGACGTTAGCTGATCCTGTGATTCCACAGGGAGTCCAATGCCAGAATGGTCCTTCATTATTTTTCCACCTTGGTGCAAGGGGACCAGGCCTATATGTCTTGGCATAGATCAGCCAGTGCAGGATGCTCTGGGGAGGGGCCATGGGAAGATGTCTTTTACTGCTTGAGGCAATTCCTGAAAGCCTTTAATCACCAGCACTTGCTAGCGGCTGGGACGTTGAGTCCTAAGGTGCTGAAAGTGGAATTCGAGAGGGACACTAGAGCCTCCGCTACAACTTCTTACTTTTTTCAGTTGTTCCTGTAACAGATACTGACTGATCACACACTACTTATCAGATATTCTTCTAAGTACAGAGGATATGACCATGAACAAAGCCGACAAAAGTCTCTGACTTTTGGGAGTTTCTAGTCTTTATTGAATAAGAGAACACACTCATACAGAATTTACTGTATGCCAGGCATAACTGTATTTTACATATATTCACACATTTAAATTTTAAAAAACATGAGTTAAGAACTAATATCTCTACTTTACAGATGAGTTAACTAAATTCTAAATAAGATAACTCACATGTCTATTATCATATCCAGTAACATTAGTCAAGATTTGGACCAATGATTTCTGGCTCCAGAGACCATAGTTATAATTTCCAAAATATGCATTCTTCTTTATTGCTAAATAAATATATTTCTGAGATTTATTTTTCCCATTTTTCCTTGATTTGAATTGCTAAAGAATTTTAGTGTTTTATTGACCTTTTAAAAAAATATGCTCCTAGATGTTATCAAACCTGTTACAGTTGACCCTTGAACAAAGTGGGTTTGAACTGCACAGGTCCACTTATAAGCAGCTTTTTTTCAATGGTAAATAACCACAGTACTGCACGATTCAAGGGTCATTGAATCAGTACATGCAGAACTATGGTTATGGAGGAATTTGAGACAGGTCCTGCAACCAGCTTCCCTTGGATACCGAGGGAAGACCGTTATTGTTTTTGTAATTATTTTTGCTTTACCATTATTTTTACTAAACTGATATATGTACATGGTCATGCAAACATGTCTCTCAGACCTTCTGTGCAGGAAGTGTACATAATTGCCTGACAGCGGTCTTTACACCTAAGTCACACCTTCAGTGGGCTGTCCCAGGCAATTACTGAGCACTGTATTAGTGCTGGCCCATTACTGCAAGGTAAGAGACTCCAAAACTTGATAACTCCCCATTGTTAAGCAAGTAATGAGGATGGGAAATATGGTCCAGGCAGTATGTATAGTGAAGGCCGTAAAGGTATAAGAAAATTGATAACTCTAATGAGTCCGTAAACATCCAGTGCTTAATCGCATAATGTTTCATAGATATTATTTTTCTATTTAAACATAAGTTCATTGAAAAATTATCTAATGCATTAAATTATAGGGATTTTGTTTTTGTATTTGCAAAAACATGTATTAGGTCATGTGTGACACTGCAGCTTAAAAATGCTACGGAAATTTATCTCTAGTCCAGCGGAAAGCTACCTGGTTGATATTCCTGGTAATATTACCTTGTGTAATAAAGATTAGGTAACTCTCATCAAGAAAATAGAGATATCATCTTCATATTTGATCCAAAGTCATTTTGGTATTCTACTAATCCGCCTGTTGATTCTCTTTTTCCATGAGTAATGTTCACCATTTTGACAATATTTTAACATCCAATTGTGTATAAATGCAGAGTTCCTAAAGGAAAATAATATGAAGATCACTTCAATGAAAGTTGCAGGAACTTTTTTAGAGGATTTGTCACCTGAGTTAGAATATCGTACACTGGGTCTAAAGATCAATCCTTTGGAAAGAAGCTATTTTTGGTCTTTATTGCATAGATTTAGCCATAAAAATTTAACAGAATAGCAATAATTACTCCAAGTTTTAACAATTTGAGAAGCACTCTAGTTTCCTTTTTCCTTTTTAGAAGGGACTGATATTTGAACATGATAAAGAACCACTGAGTGATGTAAACTGTATCTTCCTTACTGTATATACCTGAGCATGTTCTTAAAGATCAGATCTGCGGATCTTTCTGAATATGGTACATTTGATTATTTGATTGGACATCTGTCTCCTGTGATTATATTAATTCCTTTTCTTTTCAAAGCCAGACATTAGAGATGATTTAAGACATATAAAATTACATTTAATGAGTTCATTCAATGCACTCTGGATTTCTTTCTCTCTCAAAGTACGTTGACTTTTGAGGGATTTTGAAATTATTTCTTAATGGGTAGTTTTGTGACATCCTGTAATAATACTGTGTATAGACTGAGTTAATAACTAAAAGGATAATTTATGTCACAGGTTTCAATTGATGTTAATTGTATATGAAATGGTTTAGTAAAAATAATTGTATATTTTTATAAAATAATACTGGCATAATGATTAATGTCAAGGCAAAATTTTTAAAAATTGCAATCCAATATAAGGCCCTAATACTGGGTAACAAACTTTAAAAATATGGAAACAGTTATTCATTTAATTATTCAGTATTATTATCAGAGATTGACAGGATGATTAGGATAACTCCTTGTCAGTAAACTAAATACTTCATTAAGTTTTTTGAATCAAGATTCAGGCTATATACAATTGCTCATGGAGTTACTGATTGCATTATATGACAATCTGTAAGAATGTTTATTCTGCCATTCTCTCCAATTCTATATTATCTACTACAAATATTTTAAAATGTGTTATTGGAATATAGTGTCATAAATATATCTCCATTTATAAATTCAGGTTGTCTACATATAAGATAAAATTTATCAGATGTATTATTTTAAAAGACATTATTTCACAAATTTATGTTTTAAAAATGACTAAAGCCTGAGTAACCAGCATTATGCCATCTCTAGGAGAATAATTTTAATAAGTTTAATAAACAAAAAAATTAGAAGAGTAATATAACTGAAAATGTTCTTTTGGAAAATAGACATGTTAAATGAACACTTGTGAAGTATTATGTAAGGAACTAATAGCTAATCTATTTTAGAGACTTTAAAAAATGTAGTGTCTAAAAGTATATATTTACATACATTCCTTACTAAAGGAAATAGGATACATAAAAGTACCTAATTAGTTTAAAACCAATATAAACCTAAAATTTTGTTCTCTTTGGAAACATAAGAACCTTTAAATGGCATAAGTTTAGAAATGCCTTATTTGACCTAATAGTGTCACAGTTTGTAACATAACCACGATTTTTTTCCTGCCAGTATATTGTTTAACTATAATTACTTTGAAATTCAAAGGTGTGCAGAAACTTTAACAAGCATAATCTAATCAAGTTTTGAAATGCTTTGCTACAGCTGACCTTTAAACATGTATTCTAATCAGTAATGAAATTTTATTTTGCACCCTGTAATAGTACTCTGAATGGCATTATAGAATAATAAGAGAAAGTATACTTGAACAAGTAAGCTTTCAAACACTTTAATACATTTTTTAGATTATACTCTTAATGCAGAGACGAATATGAAACCTATATGTAAATTACATTTATGATAAAGTGGTAGATTTTAGTTGTTCCTTCTAATTGAGCCTTAATTTAAATAAATATTTTAAATGTATAGTTCTCTTCTAAGTAAATAGTGATTTTAAAGTTCTAGTAGGAAAATTCAGTTCAAAAGTTCTAGTAGGAAAATTCAGTTCAAAATGATCACTTTCAAAATGATATTTCTACTTTTGACATTTAACTAAATATAAGAAGCACAACTGAAATGATGGGATGAAATGGAGAGACAACTAATTTTTAAAATTTGTTAGCTTCAATAATGTCAATATTTTCATGTATAGATAATTTTAATATAGCAATAAAATAATGATCAGCTATAATTTCAGTCCCTTAAGATAATCACCTTTTTAATATGATGGTATATATATTTTGATTATACTCTGTTTATATTGGGCCATTTTTTTGCTAGAAGTAAGATTGTTTCCTGAACAATGCTGTTTTATCTTAATTCCCATGGAGGTGGCTTGCTGCAAATCACAACATAATCCCTGCCACATTTTCAGTCAGCATACAATTGGGATTCAGTTCTTCCAGGCAGCACTAATGTTTATAAGTGTTCTTATGAAATTGCATAGGAATTCCAACAATTCAAAATTTTCTCTGAATTTTACCTGTTTCTGCCATGATTTCCTTAGAGATTCCTTGTGTAGCTCTAACATATGTTTTACATTTAGAATTGTCCTTTTCTTTGGAGGAGATAAAAATCTAACTTCCTGACCATTTATCAGGCAATATGGGTCAAAAATATTCCCTCAAATAAAAATTAAGGCAGAAAAATAGATTATAGAGAAATGAAGGACAAAAATCCAGATCACAATGAACTCAGGAGAGCACAAGGTAGCATTCACTGACTGAGAGTAATTGCAGTATGCAGAGTTAATAACATTCAGTGGATGAGAATGTACAGTAGAAAGTGCCAAGCTGATTCTCTTTAGTTAATAGTGTATGACAGAAATCTGGGGTGCAGATGCCTATCAAGCTCAGGCGGAGTCCCTGGCGCGCTGGGTGGTGCAGGCAGCACAGGTAGCCCGGCTCTGACCCCAAGGACACCAGGCTGCCCTGTGCACCTCAGGCCACCATCCTGCCCCTCTGGCGGCTCCATGTCCCCATTGCTGTGCACCAGCCAGGTGGTTCCAGGGATTTGTAAGTCTGTGTCCTTGTGGGAACATTACTTCCCCTGACACATGCCCTGTGACTGACAGGGTCTTGGTGCTCCAGCCTGGTGTCAGACCTGAGCCTCTGAAGTGGGAGAGCTGAGTTCAGGACATTGGACCATCAGAGACTTCCCAGTGCCACATAATATCAATCAGTGAGAGTTCTCCCAGAGATTTCTCTCAATGCTAAGACCCAGCTCCACCCAATGGCCAGCAAGCTCCAGTGCTGGGTGCCCCACGCCAAACAATTACCAAGACAGGAACTCAAACCTACTCATCAGCAGAGAGGCTGCCTAAAATCATACTAAGTTCACAGACACCCCAAAACACACCACCAGAAGAGGCCCTCCCCACCAGAAAGACAAGATCCAGTCCCACCCACCAGAACACAGGCATCCGTCCCCTCCACCAGGAAACCTACACAAGGCACTGAACCAAACTCACCCACTGGGGGCAGACACCAAAAAACAATGGGACTATGAACCTGCAGCCTGCGAAAAGGAGACCCCCAAACACAGTAAGTTAAACAAAATGAGAAGACAGCGAAATACGCAGCAGATGAAGGAGCAAAGTAAAAACACACCAGACCAAAAAAATGAAGAGGAAATAGGCAGTCTACCTGAAAAAGAATTCAGAGTAATGATAGTAAAGATATCCAAAATCTTGGAAATAGAAAGAAGAAAATACAAGAAACTTTTAACAAGGACCTAGGAGAACTAAAGAGCAAACAAACAAGGATGAACAACACAATAGATGAAATTAAAAATTCCCTAGAAGGAATCAATAGCAGAATAACTGATGCAGAATAATGGTTAAGTGACCTGGAAGATAAAATAGTGGAAATAACTACTGCAGAGCAGAATAAAGAAAAAGAATGAAAAGAATTGACGACAGTCTCAGAGACCTCTGGTACAACATAAACGCAGCAACATTCAATTATAGGGGTCCCAGAAGAAGAAGAGAAAAAGAAAGAGTCTGAGAAAATATTTGAAGAGATTATAGTTGAAAACTTCCCTAACATGGGGAAGGAAATAGTCAATCAAGTCCAGGAAGCATAGAGAGTCCCATACAGGATAAATCCAAGGAGAAACACACCAAGACACATATTAATCAAACTATCAAAAATTAAATTCAAAGAAAAAATATTAAAAGCAGCAAGGGAAAAGCAACAAATAACATACAAGGGAAACCCCATAAGGTTAAGAGCTGATCTTTCATCAGAAACTCTGCAAGCCAGAAGGGAGTGGCAGGACATATTTAAAGTTATGAAAGGGTAAAACCTACAACCAAGATTACTCTACCCAGCAAGGATCTCATTCAGATTTGACAGAGAAATTAAAACCTTTACAGACAAGCAAAAGTTAAGAGAATCCAGCACCACTAAAGCAGCCTTACAACAAATGCTAAAGGGACTTCTCTAGGCAGGATACAAAAGACAAGGAAAAGACCTACAAAAACAAACCAAAACAATTAAGAAAATGGTAATAAGAACATACATATCGATAATTACCTTAAAGGTAAATGGATTAAATGCTCCCACCAAAAGACATAGACTGGCTGAATGGATACAAAAACAAGACCCATATAAATGCTGTCTACAAGGGACCCACTTCAGACCTAGGGACACATACAGACTAAAAGTGAGAGAATGGAAAAAGATATTCCATGTAAATGGAAACCAAAAGAAAGCTGGAGTAGCAATTCTCATATCAGACAAAATAGACTTTAAAATAAAGACTGTTACAAGAGACAAAGAAGGGCACTACATAATGATCAAGGGATCAATCCAAGAAGAAGATATAACAATTGTAAATATTTATGCACCCAACATAGGAGCACCTCAATACATAAGGCAAATGCTAATGGCCATTAAAGGGGAAATTGACAGTAACACAATAGTAGTAGAGGACTTTAACACCCCACTTTCACTAAAGGACGGATCATCCAAAATGAAAATAAATAAGGAAGCACAAGCTTTAAATGACACATTAAACAAGATGGACTTAATTGATATTTATAGGGCATTCTATCCAAAAAGAACAGAATACACTTTCTTCTCAAGTGCCCATGGAACATTCTCCAGGATAGATCATATCTTGGGTCACAAATCAAGCCTTGGTAAATTTAAGAAAATTGAAATTGTATCAAGTATCTTTTCTGACCACAGCGCTCTGAGACTAGATATAAATTACAGAGAAAAAAAAGTAAAAAATACAAACGTATGAAGGCTAAAAAATAGGTTACTAAATAATCAAAGGATCACTGAAGAAATCAAAGAGAAAATCAAAAAATACCTAGAAATAAATGACAATGAAACACGACAACTGAAAACCTATAGGATGCAGCAAGAGCAGTTCTAAGAGGGAAGTTTATAGCAATACAGTTCTTCCTGAAGAAATAAGAAAAATCTCAAACAACCTAACCTTACACCTAAAGCAGTTAGAGAAAGAAGAACAAAAAAACCCAAAGTTAGAAGAAGGAAAGGAATCATAAAAATCAGATCAGAAATAAATGAAAAAGAAATGAAGGAAACAATAGCGAAGATCAATAAAACTCTGGTTCTTTGAGAAGAAAAACAAAATTGATACACCATTAGCCAGACTCATCAAGAAAAAAAAGGGAGGAGACTCAAATCAATAGAATTAGAAATGAAAAAGGAGAAGTAACAACTGCCACTGCAGAAATAACAAACTGACACTGCAGATATACAAAGTAATCATGAGCGATTACTACAAGCAGCTATATGCCAATAAAATGGACAACCTGGAAGAAATGGACAAATTCTTAGAAAAGCACAACCTTCCAACACCGAACCAGGAAGAAATAGAAAATATAAACAGACCAATCACAAGCACTGAAATCGAAACTGTGATTAAAAAGCTACCAACAAACAAAAGCCCAGGACAAGGTGGCTACACAGGTGAATTCTATCAAACATTTAGAGAAGAGCTAACACCTATCCTTCTCAAACTCTTCCAAAATATAGCAGAGGAACACTCCCAAACTCATTCTACAAGGTCACCATCACCCTGATACTAAAACCAGGCAAAGATGTCACCAAGAAAGAAAACTACAGGCCAATATCACCGATGAACATAGATGCAAAAATCCTCAACAAAATACTAGCAAACAGAATCCAACAACACATTAAAAAGATCATACACCATGATCAAGTGGGGTTTATCCCAGGAATACAAGGATTCTTCAGTATATGCAAATCAATCAATATGATACACCAAATTAACAAACTGAAGGAGAAAAACCATATGATCATCTCAATAGATGCAGAAAAAGCTTTTGACTAAATTCAACACCCATTTATGATAAAAACCCTCCAGAAAGTAGGCATAGAGGGAACTTACCTCAACATAATAAAGGCCATATATGACAAACCCACAGCCAACATTGTCCTCAATGGTGAAAAACTGAAACCATTTCCACTAAGATCAGGAAGAAGACAAGGTTGTCCACTCTCACCATTATTATTCAACATAGTTTTGGAATTTTTAGCCACAGCAATCAGAGAAGAAAAAGAAATAAAAGGAATCCAAATCGGAAAAGAAGAAGTAAAGCTATCACTGTTTGCAGATGACATGATATTATACATAGAGAATCCTAAAGATGCTACCGGAAAACTATTAGACCTAAGCAATGAATTTGGTAAAGTAGCAGGATACAAAATTAATGCACAGAAATCTCTTGCATTCCTATACACTAATGATGAAAAATCTGAAAGAGAAATTAAGGAAACACTCCCGTTTACCACTGCAACAAAAAGAATAAAATACCTAGGAGTAAACCTACCTAAGGAGACAAAAGACCTGTATGCAAGATGAATGGATAAAGAAGATGTGGCACATATATACAATGGAATATTACTCAGCCATAAAAGGAAATGAAATTGAGTTATTTGTAGTGAGGTGGATGAACCTAGAGTCTGTCATACAGAGTGAAGTAAGTCAGAAAGAGAAAAACAAATACCATATGCTAACACATATATATGGAATCTTAAAAAAAAAACAAAAACAAAAGGTCATGAAGAACCTAGGGGCAAGACGGGAATAAAGACACAGACCTACTAGAGAATGGACTTGAGGATACGGGGAGAGGGAAGGGTAATCTGGGACAAAGTGAGAGAGTGGCATGGACATATATACACTACCAAATGTAAAATAGATAGCTAGTGGGAATCAGCCACATAGCACAGGGAGATCAGCTCGGTGCTTTGTGACCACCTAGAGGGGTGGGATAGGGAGGGTGGGAGGGAGGGAGATGCAAGAGGGAAGAGATATGGGGACATATGTATATGTATAACTGATTCACTTTGTTATAGGGCAGAAACTAACACACCATTGTAAAGCATTTATACTCCAATAAAGAAGTTAAAAAAAAAAAAGACCTATATGCAGAAAGCTATAAGACACTGATGAAAGAAATTAAAGATGATACAAACAGATGGAGAGATATACCATGTTCTTGGATTGGAAGAATCAACATTGTGAAAATGACTATACTACCCAAAGCAATCTACAGATTCAATGCAATCCCTCTCAAGCTACCAATGGCATTTTTCACAGAACTAGAACAAAAAATTTCACAATTTGTATGGAAACACAAAGGCCCTGAATAGCTAAAGCAATCTTGAGAAAGAAAAACGGAGCTGGAGGAATCAGGCTCCCTGACTTCAGACTATACTGCAAAGCTACAGTAATCAAGACTGTATGGTACTGGCACAAAAACAGAAATATAGATCAATGCAACAGGATAGAAAGCCCAGAGATAAACCCACGCACATACGGTCACCTTATTTTTGATAAAGGAGGCAAGAATGTACGATGGAGAAAAGACAGCCTCTTCAATAAGTGGTGCTGGGAATACTGGACAGCTACAAGTAAAAGAATGAAATTAGAACACTCCCTATCACCATACACCAAAATAAACTCAAAATGGATTAAAGACCTAAATGTAAGGCCAGACACTATAAAACTCTTAGAGGGAAACATAGGCAGAACACTGTATGACGTAAATCATAGCAGGATCCTTTTTGACCCACCTCGAGAAATGGAAATAAAAAGAAAAATAAACAAATGGGACCTAATGAAACTTCAAAGCTTTTGCACAGCAAAGGAAACCATAAACAAGACGAAAAGACCACCCTCAGAATGGGAGAAAATATTTGCAAATGAAGCAACTGACAAAGGCTTAATCTCCAAAATTTACAAGCAACACATGCAGCTCAATATCAAAGAAAGAAACAAACCAATCAAAAAATGGGCATAAGACCTAAACAGACATTTCTGCAAAGAAGATATACAGATTGCCAACAAACACATGAAAGAATGCTCAACATCACTAATCATTAGAGAAATGCAAATCAAAACCACAATGAGGTAGCACCTCACACCAGTCAGAATGGCCATCATCAAAAAATCTACAAACAATAAATGCTGGAAAAGGTGTGGAGAAAAGGGAACCCTGTTGCACTGTTGGTGGGAATATATGTTGATACAGCCACTATAGAGAACAGTATGAAGGTTCCTTTAGAAACTAAAAATAGAACTACCATACGACCCAGCAATTCCACTACTGGGCATGTACCTTGAGAAAACCATAATTCAAAAAGAGTCATGTACCACAATGTTCACTGCAACTCTATTTACAATAGCCAGGACATGGAAGCAACATAAGTGTCCATGGACAGATGACTGGATAAACAAGATGTGGCACATATGCACAATGGAATATTACTCAGCCATAAAAAAAAACCGAAACTGAATTGTTGGTAGTGAGGTGGATGGACCTCGAGTCTATCATACAGAGGGAAGTAAGTCAGAAAGAGTAAAATAAATACCGTATGTTAACACATATATATGGAATCTAAAAAAAAATTAAAAATGGTTTTGAAGAACCTAGGGGCAGTACAGGAATAAAGATGCAGACATAGAGCATGGACTTGAGGACACGGGGAGGGCAAAGGGTAAGCTGGGACAAAGTGAGAGAGTGCATTGACTTACATATACTATCAAATGTGAAATAGATAGCTAGTGGGAAGCAGCCGCATAGCACAGGGAAATCAGCTTGGTGCTTTGTGACCACCTGGAGGGGTGGGATAGGGAGGGTGGGAGGGAGGGAGATGCAAGAGGGAAGAGATATGGGGACATACGTATATGTATAACTGATTCACTTTGTTATAGGGCAGAAACTAACACACCATTGTAAAGCAATTATACTTCAATAAAGATGTTTAAAAAAAAATTACATTAAGTAATCCTTCAGATTAAATTGTGAGTTTAGCGTATTCTTAGAAATATTTTCTTAAAATATCCTCTCAAGTGTTTAAACCTTTAAAAGCTTTTAACTTTGAAGCATAATATACAACTTCTTTTTGTTTTTCTAAGAAACAGAGATAATAGCATATATTCTAAACTGACGTTTCCCTTGTTTTTATATAACTCTACCATTATACAAATTTTATGCCCATTTTTTTTCTTTGTGGTATTTGCTTTATTTTTTTCCAGTAGAAACCAATGTATCCTAAACAAAATATCTCAGAAATATTATTTTATCTAATGGATGCTTGCATAAAAATATTGTCTCAAATAACATATGAAGTTCACTTTTTAAAAATAATGTGAACCCATAATATGAATAAGCTATGTAAATACATATATTTTTGCAAATATTATGAAGTCTGAGCAATAAACACATAGTTGTGTTTCAAACAATTTTTATTTTATTTCATTCAACCTGCTAAACTGCTTCAGATACTAGACTCTATTGATGTTTATGTTTCTTTTTATAATCTTTGAAATTAAAAGAAGAACACGGTGATGGGATTTTTAAAGCCACAGTAAGTACATATTGAGCCCATATATTACAGTGCTATACCCATAGGCAATATTAAAACAATTGAAAATTTAAAACTTAGGAACATATAATTTACTGAAGGAAAAATACAAATAAATATGTACAATATAACATTAATGTAAATGTTATCCTGACATAGAAATATATGTTTTTCCATACAAATGCCCGGGCAGTAGAGGGTAGGGGTGGGATTGATTTCTACTGGGGATAGCAATTGAGGGAGGAACTTAAGAAAGGCTTTATGTAGAAGTAGAGGTTCAGGCAATGCTACAGAAATGTGAAAGTGCATACCACATACGCTGTAAAATGGCTAATGTAAATGGTATTCAAAGGAAAAAGGCGCTAGTTGAAACAAAAGAGATAGACATCAGAAAGGGGATAAGCTTGAAAGATGTGCAAAGGAACTGAGATTGCATGAAGGAAAAGAGACTCATTAGAGGATTTTGATCAGTGGAGAGAGTGACTTTTCTGTTTTCATTAAATAACTCTGATACCATGTGGAGAGAAAACTTGTATAATTTAATTTTTTAAAATTTAATTTTTATTTTTGCTCCAAATAGAAGGCTTGAAGACCTAGAACTCTCTTATTCACTGTCCTATACTCAGCACCTAGCACTATGCCTCTTACATCCTAACACTCTTGCATTATGTACTGGGTGAAATAAATAAAAGAATGAGTTGATGAGCACAGTTAAGAGGCAGGACAATTAGAAGAATTAGATTTCTATCATAAAAGTTTAGGTCTCTGGTCTTTGGGAAACGAATGCGTTTAGTGGCATTGAGAATGGAAACAAGAAGTCTAATATAACAGACATTTCAGAGGTAGAATTAGCACAACTAGATTGCTAATTAGTAACTTCCTATCCATTACTTCATATGCTCAGGATTGACATTCAGTTTTCTTGCCTGGATAAAGTTTAATATGGTTATCTTCTTTTCTCTTTGTCTCTTCTGCTAATATTCTTAATCATTATGCAATACTATCTGGAACAATGGTAAAGCCATTGTTTTAAAATGATGATTACAAAAAGAAGTATATTTCCAGTAGAAGAAAATAATTGGTCTTGATAAGAATGTATTGAATTTGAATCACCTGCTTGGAGAGTCCCTCTGAGGTGTTGAATAAACATAAAGGACACCTACACCTTTATATTGAGGATTAAACTTCACTAGAGGTATTATCTGAAATTGCAGGAATAGAGGGGATCAGTCAGAGAGAAAGAGTAATGAGAGAAGACTGGACCCAGTGCTCAGTCATTTATTCATGCAGCTATAAACTTCTTAATGGAATAACCTCAATATATCTAACACTGTGTTAGTAGCTGGATATTCAAAGATGATTAAATCATAGTCCTTATCCTCAAAAACTTACGTGTGGTAAGGAAAACAAAGTTTATATAGTATAAAAAGATCTATTAAAGTCATATTCCAACTGCATTTTTTATGTTATAAAACATTTGGCAAATTCAAGAAATCTCTATATAGAAAAAAAGTTAGCAAATGTTTGCTTTAAAGAACCAGTTAGTAAACATTTTCAAGTTTCCAGACAATATGGTCTTTGTCTCAATACTTGACTCTACCAATGTAGCATTAAAGCAGCCAGAAACAATAAGGGATGGATGTTGCTGTGTGTTCCAATAAAACCTATTTACAAAAACAGGAGATGGGATGGATTTAGCTGGCAGGCCATAGTATGCCAGCCTCTTTTAATGTAGGACTTGAGAGGGCTGCGTCTGAAAGAAGAAGTAGGAATTTCCTAAGCATATAAAGATAAAATGAAGTACACTATTTTTTTTCCTCTATTCTAGTAAATTTCATGTTAGTATAGACATTGTTTATTCGTAGCTCTATGTTCAATGGAAGGATATCCTGTATCTTATTACACAGAATAGATGCTCAGTAAATATTTGTTAAATGAATAAGTATTTTCCCACTGAGGTTTTTATTTTCCCCTGGCAATTAATAGTATTTGCAGAAGATTCCTAGTAGCATACTCTTCAATTTTTTAATCAAGTGTAGGCAGTGAATTATATCAAATATCTCTTCTATCTCTATTGAGAAGTTCTGACATAAACCATTCCTTCATCCCTTAATTCCTCTTAGGTATGTGTTGTGGTTAATACTATTATGGCTCTGTTCCCATCAAAAAGTGGGAGTATCTGCCCTACCCCTTGAATATGAGAGATTTGGAACTGCTTTGACCAAGAGAGTATAGCAGAAGTACCATTGTGATATTTCCAAGACTATGTCATAAAAGGCCATGGAGCTTCTGCCTTGCCTGTAGGGAACTTACTTTTGAACTCCTGAGTTACAGTATGAGAAGTTAAATCACACTGAAATCACTTTGAGGGAGAAGCCATGTGGAGGTAGTCCAATGGGCAGCTTCAGCAATGCTGAAGCTGACTGAATCATCATCCAGCCAAGTGAGTAAGTTATCTTGTATGACCAGCCCTGTTGGGACTTCAGATGACAGCAGCCTCAGGTGACATTCAACTGCAACCAAATGAGAGACTCAAGAGAGAACTTCCTAGCCAAGCTCTTATGGAGATTCTGACCTACAAAATTAGTAACAAAATAAAGTTGATGCTTTAAAGCACTAAGTTTCGGTATAATAAATTTTACAGCAATAGTAAGTATGAGAATGGTATATTTCAATACAGTATTGAATACTATATTTGATTTGAGCCATACTGGTAAATAGAATTCATTTATGTTTATAATATTTGCCAATTTTGTTGTTAGCATTATACAGAAATATTTATTGCCTTAAATACTCTAACATTTTAGTACCTTACATTTTTGAAAAGACATATTAAAACAATGGACATGGACCTTTCAAGGGAGTAGGGAATATAATAATAATATTAATTTATATGCAACGCAACACACTAAAAACTTTACATAAACTTTTTTAGTTCATGCAACAATAACAAAAAGCATTATGAAGCAGGTATTTTTATTATGTCAATATTTTTAAAGATGTGGGAACTGGGGCATAAAAATTGCCAAGATTGCAGTATATACTAGAATCTGAAAAAAATCTGATTTCAATGGCCATGACAAGATACTATTCATTGAACTTAAATTTCTTTGATTTCTTCAGATCATTGGTGGTCTAGTAAAGTTTCTGTTGTTGTTGTTAACTTTTTAATGCAGATATGTTCATATAGGTTTTTCTAAAATATCATTTATTTCATTTGGAGTTAAAATTTGCTTACAGATACATACCCAATTTCCTTTTCAATAATGCTCATTTAAAGAAAATTTCTCTGTTTTTTACTTTTTTGAACTTGATAGATACTTGTATGTTCTATCATTATTTTTTAAGTAGACCACTGTATTATTTTAATATGTGTATAATTTGTTTTCTCACTCTCTTAAATGGAGTTTTATATTTTCTCTCTCTTCAAACCTCTAACTCATCTTTCACTACTCATTCTCTGTTGAAGAGCTTGATTCTTATTTCACTACTTCTAGGTTAATAGTTGGATAAGTACAAAAATAGTACACCTTCTATACTTTTCTATAGTTGAACAATGCATGGTCCTAAGAAAACCTTTCTGTTCCTGGATTAAAAACCAACTCATCTCAACAGTTATTTTTCCATGTCCCTTCTGTTACATTTAAGAAAACTAAAAACAAAAAAACCCCTTCTCTTTACTTCTCAACTCTTCATTTCAGCATGTAACCATGAAGCTCTTTCTTCCATGGTAAAACAAAAACAAAAACAAAACAAGCAAAAAAAAAAAAAAAAAGAAGGAAAGAAACAAAGAAACTAATTTTTGAACCCACTTCCCCTTTTCCTATCTCCTACTTTTCTTCTTCCACTTATAGCAAAACTCCTTGAAATAACTGTTTATATTGCTGTCTCAAATTTCTCTCCTTTCATTATATTTTAAACATATTTCAATTGAACTCTCATGCCACCTGCCATAGTAAAAGTCAAAAATCACCAACATGGTGTTAAATATCAATACAAAAATCAATCCTCAGTCCTCATCTATATTAACCTATCTGTAGACATACAAAAAAAAAAAAAATCACTGTCATTTCATTGAAACCCTTTCTTTATTGGCCCCAAGATACAGCATACTTCTAGTTTTCCACTTTCATCTCTATCCTATACTATAGGATAGTATTTATTACTATCCTTTGCTGGACTATTCTGATCTCTCCAACCTCTAAACTTTACAATGGTGCAGGGATGATTTACTTTTCTATGTTATAGCTGCACTAATGTCCTTGTATATTTCATTTAGTCTCATTGTTTTAAATATCATCTAAATCCTAATGACTCTAAAATGTGTATCTCTTTTCCAGTTCTCTTTAACGCCTAACATATATCTAACAGTGAACTAAAAACATCTGACTGGATACCTATTTGGACTATTAAGTTTATCATGACTTGAACATGAACTTCAAATATTCCCCACATTTGCTTCTCTAAGAGTCTTTCCCATTGCTATAAATGGTAACTTAATTCTTCCATTTGCTTAAGCCAAAAAACTTAGAGTCATTCTTAAATTCTTTCTCTCAAAACCAATTGAGTATGTCAAGAATCTCATTAAATATATCCTCAAAATATAAAGAAAATTACAATATCATCCAGTTCAAACCACCATCATATTTTGCCTAGAATGTTGTAGTAGCTTCCTAACTAGTCCCCCTGCTTCTGCCCTGGGTTATCTATAGTTTATTTTCAACCATTAGCCAGGGAAAAAATTGTTAAGATATTAAAGATAAGTCACATCCTGTCATTCCTCTGCTCACAGTCCTCATTCATACCATGGCCAAAATCTCAACAATGCCTTTTAAGGATATGTATGATTTGACTCCTTCCTTCCTCACACCAATCCGAGATATTTCTCTGACATCATCTTCTACTACATTATTTATCTTGTTCTTTATCTTCCAACCATATTGCCCTCCTCATTGTATCTTGAACTATCCCAGCAATTTAATAGCTGCTATTCCTTCAGCCTGAAATGTTCTTTTCCCAGAACATTGTTCTCACACTTTCTTCATTTTTTAGTCAAGCATTCTATTTTCACGGAATTCTTTCATGTCTTCACTAAGTGTGCAGATTTTCCTGGCCCTTCTTAATATCTTCTATCCATTCTCTGCTTTATTTTTCTATTTAGAATATGTAAAATATTTTATTTATCTTTATGTTTGTTTTCTCCCTTATAAGCTTAATGAGGATATAGTTTTCATACAGTTTGAGTACTGTATTTTCCCCACTGCTTAAATTTTTTTCTCAATAGTTGGTATTCCTTGAATGAATTATTATCCAATATTTCCATGTATTACATTAGATCTGTTTGTGAATTACCAACACTTTCTCTAAATTTCACTGCTAGAGAGTCAACAATGACTCAGTTTACTGATTTCTTTACTTTTTATTTTTCTTTTATTTTAGGTTGTCCTCTTTCTAATATTTATTAATTTAATATTTACTTTACTGGATTACTTATGATTTTATTCAAAAATAATATTACTGGTGAATGTTTTTGAATGGTCAAATATATTTTTATCTTGCTTTGATTTTTTTTTTCTTTACTGAGTTTTTTTTTTTTTTAACATCTTTATTGGAGTATAATTGCTTTACAATGGTGTGTTAGTTTCTGCTTTATAACAAAGTGAATCAGTTATACATATACATATGTTCCCATATCTCTTCCCTCTTGCGTCTCCCTCCCTCCCACCCTCCCTATCCCACCCCTCTAGGTGGTCACAAAGCACCGAGCTGATCTCCCTGTGCTATGCGGCTGCTTCCCACTAGCTATCTATTTTACGTTTGGTAGTGTATATATGTCCATGCCACTCTCTCACCCTGTCACGTCTTACCCTTCCCCCTCCCCATGTCCTCAAGTCCATTCTCTAGTAGGTCTGTGTCTTTATTCCCGTCTTGCCACTAGGTTCTTCATGACCTTTTTTTTTTTTTTCCCTTAGATTCCATATATATGTGTTAGCATACTGTATTTGTTTTTCTCTTTCTGACTTACTTCACTCTGTATGACCGACTCTAACTCCATCCACCTCACTACAAATAACTCCATTTCGTTTCTTTTTATGGCTGAGTAATATTCCATTGTATATATGTGCCACATCTTCTTTATCCATTCGTCCGATGATGGACACTTAGGTTGTTTCCATGTCCTGGCTATTGTAAATTGAGCTGCAATGAACATTTTGGTACATGACTCTTTTTGAATTATGGTTTTCTCAGGGTATATGCCCAGTAGTGGGATTGCTGGCTCATATGGTAGTTCTATTTTTAGTTTTTTAAGGAACCTCCATACTGTTCTCCATAGTGGCTGTATCAATTTACATTCCCACCAACAGTGCATATCTTGCTTTGATTTTTGAAAGACAGAATATAGAATTATATGTTAAACATTTTTTTCCTCAGCATTTACATTTAAATTACGAAAGTAAAATATATTTATGATGGGATGCTGGAATTAGCTGGACTTTGCTTTAAGGTCCCCATTGAGTCTTTTAGTTCTGTCAACTTCTTGTCCCTCTGGAAGTTACGATTCACCAGAGCTCTACCCCACATTTCTCTACAGTAAAAATGTCCCCTCTGGAGGTGTACAGATATAGATCTTGAGTTTATTTTAGAGGTCACCATTCTTAAATTTAGTTTGATTGGGAAAATGAAAACTAGAATCCTGAAACTGTTTTCAGTATTTTAATTAATTATCCTCTTCTTCCACTTTCTTTTATGCCAGCTCCACTTCCTATGATTGAAGGATGTTTGTCCAACTTTTATTAGAAAACACCTCTTATTAGTTAATCTCTCTTTGGCTTAAATGGTGTTTCAGGATTTTTAATTGTTGAGATTCTTGTTAATCCTGCCCCCAACTTATTTTATATATTACAGAAATTTATCATTGTTTCTGTCCGTTGTTTAAGCACTATCTAACTTTGTGGGGCAGTTGACTATATTTATATTTTTTCTTTATTTTGGTTTGCAAAAGGAAGATTGTCTTGGTCTTGAGCATGACGGCTTGTCTAAGTCTGCCTCTTGCTTAACAAATTTTTTACAACTTTATTGAGATATAATTAATATACAAAAAACTGCACATACTTATTATGTGTAATTTAATGAGTTTGAACGTATGTATACACATACCTGTAATGCTAACACGCACACACACACAAGTAATGTGGTAGAAAAGCATGTTTTAGGGTTAAGATGATAACTACTTTTGGACATACAGCATAACTGTTATCTTTGAGTATTATATTTACAATAATCAAAAATTGAGGCCGGGGGCTTCCCTGGTGGCGCAGTGGTTGAGAATCTGCCTGCTAATGCAGGGGACACGGGTTCGAGCCCTGGTCTGGGAAGATCCCACATGCCACGGAGCAGCTGGGCCCGTGAGCCACAATTGCTGAGCCTGCGCGTCTGGAGCCTGTGCCCCGCGACGGGAGGGGCCGCGATAGAGAAAGGCCCGCGCACCGCGATGAAGAGCGGTCCCCGCACCGCGATGAAGAGTGGCCCCCGCTTGCCGCAACTGGAGAAAGCCCTCGCACGAACCGAAGACCCAACACAGCCAAAAATAAATAAATAAATAAATAAATAAATAAGAAAATCCTTTAAAAAAAAAAAAAAAAAATTGAGGCCGGGAGGTCAGGGTTAAGAGTAATCTTGTTCTATCTTTTTTGTTTTTTTTTTAACATAAGAAACGTAACCTATGAAATTTAAGCGACTTGATTCCAGGTCAGTATTCAGTAATAATTTCAAGGCTGAGTTGTAAGTCATCTGACAACATTTCATTTTTAGATTCTAGTGCCTTTCTCATGTTTCTCTATTTAGAATACTTCTTTCTTTTTTTCCTGAGCTGTCTCTAAAACTTGCATCAAATGATATATTAACCTCATTAGCTACTTTAATTTCTGTTCAGAAATTATATTTTATACTTTGTATTGTCAGGGCCTGTCATTCAAAAAATTATTACGAATTTAGTTCATTGGGAAATTGCATATTATTTATATTATTTACTCTTTATATAAAAGATTCTTGTCACTGCAATTTTAAAAATCAGATAATGTATCATTACTCACCACACACTGCCAACAATGATGGTCACAACCTTTGTTCCTTTTCAACAAACTATAATTTTGTGACATGATGTTATATACTCTCTATCGTTTAATTTGAGCCTTTCAATAGCAATAGCCAATTGAATATACATCTCAGACTATGAAGTAATAGCCATACAATTATTGCAGTCTGTTAGCTTGAACTGTCTCTATGTGTTGTCTCAAATGCCAATAATGCGTATCTATAACTCTATATTTATGTTATAAAATTTGTGTTTGTACTTAAAAAATAGAAGCCAAGCTCTTTCCAAGAGACAGCTACATGATAGCTAAAAACTGTGTAATTAACTTACTTCTTCTATCTCCTTGAAATATACACATACACATGATTATGAAAAAATATTTCAATTTACATTAGTAAAAAATATACTTGTAGAATAAGTCAAAATTAAATGGAATATATAATGCATCCAATTATTTTTCCTGAATGATTCCAATTTCATATATACTGTTATGTATCACCATAATCCATTAAAAATTCCCAACATTCTCATATTTTAGCATCCCAGCTACATATGCTATTATACTATTGCATGATCTTTGATGTCAGAGATACTTTTATATACCAGAGGAAACTTTTTATTAGTATTTGTTCAATGCCCCAAAACCTATGTCTAATTAAACTATTGACAACTGCTTTGCTCGTATCTTTATTGATAATATATTGATTAATAAAATCAGTATACTTGAATAATAGAAATGGCAATCCCAATGGACTTTTCAGTCACCAGAAGATATATTTATATGTGAACACAGTTATTAAAGTGTCATTAATGCTATTGAGTTAAAACTATCTGAACAAATCCCTATAAAAGTTAACTATTTTTCCTATAATATACCTTACTGTAGTTACAACTTTTAACATCTCTAATGTTTAAGTAAATTTGCTAGGTATCACTTTTTTTTTACTTTGTCTCTCTTGAAACCTGGACCTTGTGGCATGGTCAAATCTCATTGGGGTGATTCCTCTCAGACAAAAAAACTATACTTGTTATATAATAGAAACTTTACATGGTTATCTTTCATATAGATTTTAAATTTTAAAAAATGTTGGCTTTTCCATAATGTAAGTATATCTTAACTTGTATATATCCAATGATACCTGGCATATAGTCTTGTCAAGATTATATGTAGAGCTGATTTATTAGCATTGTTAAAAATGTATATTTTTTCTCATTAGTATTTTATAATAATTAGTAAGGGCTGTTATAATTAGAAGAGGCTTAATTTCCTCTGATATGAGGAATTGTGCCTACATATTAACTCTCACCTTTTAGACTATTTGTCTAATTTATCATTTAAATATACTGTTATACCTTCTTTCTAATTAGTTTTTTGTATAACATCCACCAACATAATTTAGATGGTGGACTCCCCTTCCATCTTCATATTTTATACGAGCCCACTAATAAGTACTTTTTATTCTTTGAATAGTTCCTGATATTTGAAGGACTGTTTTAACATAAGTTTTTGTTCACTCCTTTATGATTCCATAGATATTTAATGTATACCTACATTTCTAACCAGATACATACTTGAAAAAAATACTAAACCCATAAATCAACTCTTCAACAAATCACTCTTCTAATTATTAAAACCATAAAATATAAATATTATTTCATGCTTTCTTTATAGCTTATTTCTTTATAATATAAATTAATCTTTACAGTGTCAATCATCATTATGTACTAGTGTCATTTTACAAGTTTACCTTATTATGATACATCTTTTTTATAATGTCAATGTAGTTATTGTTTGTTTTAAATAAAATAGTTATAGCCTCACTAGAGGGTGATGCCTTAACTAGCTTCTTTTGTCATTTTACAACTAATCATGTTGCTATTGAAAGCATAACGAAGCTGGACAGCCAGAATTCCAGTCATATCCCTGGTAGCTGTGTAACCTTAGGCAATTCATTTAACCTCATTGTTCTTATCTGTAAAATGGAGGCAATAATATTTCCAACCTCACAATGCTATGGTGAGGATTAAAGAAGTTAATGCCTGTAAAACACATGGAACAGTGCTTATTAAACAATTATTAATATTAAACATATTTTCTAATGATATGTAGATACTGATCTACTATTGATTGAAAGACTTTTTCAATAATTCTTATATTTTCACTGAAAAATATACTCATTGACCAAAAAAAAGATAAACTCTGGAGCAGAGACAAATATCAATTCAGTTATTATTGAAAAAATTAAGAGACCCGCCCCCATATTTTAACCTCTGGCATTTTGCTAATAGAAATTACAGAGAAATAAAATGGAGAAAATGGCTAGCAAAGAATCATTTAAAAATACCATTGGTGATTATTTTCCAGATTTAAGAAAAATAAATTTGCAATACAGAAGTGCATTCTAAATCTAGGATTCTTAAATTAAATTGAATCTAGATATGTCTGCAGTATAATTTCAATCTATACCAACATTTCATTAAAACAATTGCACAGAGATTTTTATTTTTTAAACATAGACCGAAGGGTGAAATGGAGAGGAGAAACAGCAAGAAAACTTTGTAGTTGGAAAGGAGATAAATAAGTGGCATGTGATTTAGCAGATACAAGGAAGGCGAATCTCAGAACAGTGCTAAGAAAGTAAAGAACTATCCCTTTTAAAATGCAGAATTCTCAAAAGCATAAAAATATTTGTGGAACCAGTTACCTCTGTTTTAGTTTCTAAATTCAGAGCAGTACTAACTGACTAGTATAGTGTAATTTCTCTCTTAATAGGTAAGTAAAAAGTAAAATGTAGCATTTAATGGAACAAGAAAACATGAAAATGGAACGAATGGGAGACCATGAAAGGACGTTACCAAAAGGAAAGATAACTGTAATAGAGAACGTCATCAGAAATTAGATTATACAAAAGAAAAGAAAATAAAAAACACTAAATTATTTGGAAGAAACTCTGGGATAAAGTTCTGTTATATAATCAATACACCTAAGTTGCCACTTCAGTAATGGTAATAATAAAGTAGTTTTGAGGCTCAAATTAATTATAGATTTGGATATGGTTTATGTTAGTTGTTACTATTATTAGGGGTATTTAACAAGGTCTTGTTAAAAAAAAAAGCTGCTATTTGGTAACTTGTCTAAAATTTATACTTCTTAAAAAGTTATCTTACCATGGGTAGAATTTTTATACTCTGAACAATGGATATAGGTTCCATTGGTTCATGTTATAACTGGGCATGTAGCAGCAATGGAAAAGTGAATAAAAGAGTTATGGTTATTTTACATTTGCAACTTCCTTAGGAAGCAAATATCTATTTTAATATTTACTATTCATTCTGTACAGTATGCTTTGTTTTCAAACTGTCATAAAAAATCCTGAAAATGTTTTAGTAATATTTAAAAATAAATTATAAACAAATTACATTAAGAGTTTTGTGTAACATTATCAGAATCTCAAAATCTTTTTGTTATTATAAAAGCAACTTATTCTCTTTTTTTTTTTAAACATCTTTATTGAAGTATAATTGCCTTACAGTGGTGTGTTAGCTTCTGCTTTATAACAAAGTGAATCAGTTATACATATACAATATGTTCCCATATCTCTTCCCTCTTGCGTCTCCCTCCCTCCCACCCTCCCCATCCCACCCCTTTAGGTGGTCACAGAGCACCGAGCTGATCTCCCTGTGCTATGCGGCTGCTTCCCACTAGCTATCTATTTTACGTTTGGTAGTGTATATATGTCCATGACACTCTCTCACCCTGTCACATCTCACCCCACCCCCTCCCCATATCCTCAAGTCCATTCTCTAGTAGGTCTGTGTCTTTATTCCCGTCTTGCCACTAGGTTCTTCATGGCCTTTTTTTTTTTTTTTCCTTAGATTCCGTATATATGTGTTAGCATACTGTATTTGTTTTTCTCTTTCTGACTTACTTCACTCTGTATGACAGACTCTAACTCCATCCACCTCATTACAAATACCTCCATTTCATTTCTAAAAGCAATTTATTCTCTTTAATGAATATTTGGGGTAAACACTGAATTATATTAATAAATGATTATAACTACAGCCAAGGAATATAGGTAATATCCACAAATTGTTGTATTTCCTTCTATTTTTCTCTACAGAAATTTTTATATTTTTCAGCTTACTAACCATACTGTTGAAAGAGTTCTTCATCCCATATGTTGTAGAAACTTTCTGTATTGTTACATAGTTATTTCACCTGTAGTTGGATATAGGTATTTTCAGATGTACCATTTTTAGGTACAGTTATTAGTTAGCACATCATGTTTTATTTTGAAAATGCCAAATAAATACTCCTGATTATCAGAATTGAAAAGAAAACTGGTTTTTAAAATATGGGCTTTAGAGTATGTAGAGTTATCAGTCAGCTTTTTAAAAATTGTATGCAACTGCCTTAATTGATATATTATCACCAACTCATAATTTTATCTTATACCTGAATAACAGTAAAGCATACCTCTTTTTTCCAAGCAAAGTTAGGTTAGTATCACTATAGTTGTGGTCTGATTGTTAACTCTGATTGGTCAAAGGATGAATCACTTGTTCTAACAATAATAAAGCCAATTTTGAGCACATACCTTAATAACATTCATGTTTCATATGTTTTGTCAAAGGATGTGATTTTAATAATGTGATTCTGGACTCTACCTTTATAAAGGACTGAACATTTGAGAATTTTTGTCACCTGGATGATATAATTTTAGTTCTAGTTGATAGCACCAGAGGCCTATTTTTAGATAGGTGCCTTATTCCTCAACAGTGGATAGTAGGAATGAAGGATAGTAGGAATGACAAATGGCTGATATCACCCATAAAACAGCCTCATATTGTTCATGAGGCAGTGAGTTAAAATGGCAGTGTAAGCTTTGAGGGCAATGTTGTAGACATCAATCTTAAAGTGTGTCCTGCTTGTAATAAATATTGACTGCATCATAGTTTGGCTTTTCCACTCATAATTTTTGGAACTCTAATCCCTTTAGTATTTATGTCATTTTTTGATTTAAAAAATGTATTCATGGAACAACACTATTTTCCAATCACTGGCATGCCCACCCTTCCTACACAATTCCAGAGTAATTCAACCAATGACCACAGTATCATCTAGTCTAATCTCTCATCTCACGTTTCCAGCTCACCTATACTCTTCTCAAGGAGCACTTCAGTTACCATTAGGAAATGTTACAATACGAAGTGCCCTTTTCCTTCAGTGAGTGTGGAATATAGATGTAAGTAATGATAAATGGATTTATAGACCATTTCTTTCCGATAATACCTTGCCATACTGATTAATAACTGTAGCTGTACTTATAAGGCCAGAGTGCCAAAATTAAGCTGTACACTAGTGACTGAAATTAATTATTGTGTTTACTGAAGGGTGGGAAATTTGGAGGTGTTTTAAAAAAAGGGGATAGAGGAGGGAGAAGATGGCGGAAGAGTAAGACGCGGAGATCACCTTCCTTCCCACAGATACAGTAGAAATACATCTACACGTGGAACTGCTCCTACAGAACACCCACTGAACGCTGGCAGAAAACGTCCGACCCCCAAAAAGGCAAGAAACTCCCCCCGTACTTGGGTAGAGCAAAAGAAAAAAGAAATAACAGAGACAAAAGAATAGGGACGGCACCTGCACCAGTGGGAGGGAGCCGTGAAGGAGGAAAGGTTTCCTCGCACTAGGAGCCCCTTCGCGGGCGGAGACTGCGGGTGGCGGAGGGGGGAAGCTTTGGAGCCACGGAGGAGAGCGCAGCCACAGGGGTGCGGAGGGCAAAGCGGAGAGATTCCCGCACGGAGGAGCAGTGCCGACCAGCACTCACCAGCCCGAGAGGCTTGTCTGCTCATCCGCCGGGGCGGGCGGGGCTGGGAGCCGAGGCTCGGGCTTCGGTCGGATCGCAGGGAGAGGACTGGGGCTGGCGGCGTGAACACAGCCTGAAGGGGTTAGCGCACCACAGCTAGCCGGGAGGGAGTCCCGGGAAAAAGTCTGCAGCTGCTGAAGAGGCAAGAGACTTTTTCTTCCCTCTGTGTTTCCTGGTGCGCGAGGAGAGGGGATTCAGAGCACCGCCTAAACGAACTTCAGAGACTGGCGCGAGCCGCAGCTATCAGCGCGGACCCCACAGCAACAGGGGCGCAGAGGGAAAAACGGAGAGATTCCCGCACAGAGGCTCAGCGCCGAGTAGCACTCAGCAGCCCGAGAGGCTTGTCTGCTCACCCGCCGGGGCGGGCGGGGCTGGGAGCTGAGGCTCGGCTTCAGTGGGATCGCAGGGAGAGGACTGGAGCTGGCGGCGTGAACACAGCCTGAAGGGTTTAGTGCACCACAGGTAGCCGGAAGTGAGTCCGGGAAAAAGTCTGCAGCTGCCGAAGAGGCAAGAGACTTTTTCTTGCCTCTTTGTTTCGCGGTGGGCAAGGAGAGGGGATTCAGAGCGCCGCCTAAACGAACTCCAGAGAAGGGCGCGAGCCGCGGCGATCAGCGCGGACCCCAGAGACGGGCGTGAGACTCTGGGGCTGCTGCTGCCGCCTCCAAAAAGCCTGTGTGTGAGCACAGGTCACTCTCCACACCTCCCCTCCCAGGAGCCTGTGCAACCCGCCACTGCCAGGGTCCCGGGATCCGGGGACAACATCCCCGGGAGAACGCACTGCGCGCCTCGGGCTGGTGCAACGTCACGCCGGCCTCGGCCGCCGCAGGCTCGCCCCGCCTCCTCCGTACCCCTCCCTCCCCGCGGCCTGGGTGAGCCAGAGCCCCCGAAGCAGCTGCTCCTTTAACCCCGTCCTGTCTGGGCGGGGAACAGACGCCCTCAGGCGACCTACACGCAGAGGCGGGTCCAAATCCAAAGCTGAACCCCAGGAGCTGTGCGAACAGGGAAGAGAGGGGGAAATCTCTCCCAGCAGCCTCAGAAGCAGCGGATTAAAACTCCACAAACAACGTGATCTGCCTGCATCTGTTGAATACCTGAATAGACAACGAATCATCCCAAATTCAGGAGGTGGACTTTGGGAGCAGGAGATATTAATTCTTCCCCTTTTTCTTTTTTTTGTGAGTGTATATGTATATGCTTCTGGGTGAGATTTTGTCTGTATAGCTTTGCTTTACAATAGCTTTATTTTACTTCACTATATTATAGCCTCTTTCTTTCTTTCTTTCTATTTTTTCTCCCTTTTACTCTGAGCTGTGTGGACGAAAGGCTCTTGGTGCTCCAGCCAGGCATCAGGGCCGTGCCTCTGAGGTGGGAGAGCCAACTTCAGAACACTGGTCCACAAGAGACCTCCCAGCTCCACGTAATACCAAACGGCAAAAATCTCCCAGAGATCTCCATCTCAACATCAAGACCCAG
This sequence comes from Balaenoptera acutorostrata, assembly GCF_949987535.1. Lineage (NCBI taxonomy): Eukaryota > Metazoa > Chordata > Mammalia > Artiodactyla > Balaenopteridae > Balaenoptera > Balaenoptera acutorostrata. The sequence continues at coordinate 83,682,859 of NC_080068.1, forward strand.
CTTCACCCAACGACCAGCAAGCTACAGTGCTGGACACCCTATGCCAAACAACTAGCTAGACAGGAACACAACCCCATCCATTAGCAGAGAGGCTGCCTAAAATCATAATAAGGCCACAGACACACCAAAATACACCAGCAGACGTGGACGTGCCCACCAGAAAGACAAGATCTAGCCTCATCCACCAGAACTCAGGCACTAATTCCCTACACCAGGAAGCCTACACAACCCACTGAACCAACCTTAGCCACTGGGGACAGATACCAAAAACAACGGGAACTACAAACCTGCAGCCTGTGAAAAGGAGACCCCAAACACAGTAAGATAGGCAAAATGAGACGACAGAAAAACACACAGCAGATGAAGGAGCAGGCTCAAAACACACTGGACTTAACAAATGAAGAGGAAATAGGTAGTCTACCTGAAAAAGAATTCAGAATAATGATAGTAAGGATGATCCAAAATCTTGGAAATAGAATAGACAAAATGCAAGAAACATTTAACAAGGATGTAGAAGAACTAAAGAGGAACCAAGCAATGATGAAGAACACAATAAATGAAATTAAAAATACTCTAGATGGGATCAATAGTAGAATAACTGAGGCAGAAGAAAGGACAAGTGACCTGGAAGATAAAATGGTGGAAATAACTACTACAGAGCAGGATAAAGAAAAAAGAATGAAAAGAACTGAGGACAGTCTCAGGGACCTCTGGGACAACATTAAACGTGCCAACATTCGAATTATAGGGGTACCAGAAGAAGAAGAGAAAAAGAAAGGGACTGAGAAAATTTTTGAAGAGATTATAGTTGAAAACTTCCCTAATATGGGAAAGGAAATAGTTAATCAAGTCCTGGAAGCACAGAGAGTCCCATACAGGATAAACCCAAGGAGGAACACGCCAAGACACATATTAATCAAACTGTCAAAAATTAAATATAAGGAAAACATATTAAAAGCAGCAAGGGAAAAACAGCAAATAACACACAAGGGAATCCCCATAAGGTTAACAGCTGATCTTTCAGCAGAAACTCTGCAAGCCAGAAGGGAGGGGCAGGATATACTTAAAGTGATGAAGGAGAAAAACCTACAACCAAGATTACTCTACCCAGCAAGGATCTCATTCAGATTTGATGGAGAAATTAAAACCTTTACAGACAAGCAAAAGCTGAGAGAGTTCAGCACCACCAAACCAGCTTTATAACAAATGCTAAAGGAACTTCTCTAGGCAAGAAACACAAGAGAAGGAAAACACCTACAATAACAAACCCAATACATTTAAGAAAATGGGAATAGGAACATACATATCGATAATTACCTTGAATGTAAATGGATTAAATGCTCCCACCAAAAGACACAGGCTGGCTGAATGGATACAAAAACAAGGCCCGTATATATGTTGTCTACAAGAGACCCACATCAGACCTAGAGACACATACAGATTGAAAGTGAGGGGATGGAAAAAGATATTCCATGCAAATGGAAATCTAAAGAAAGCTGGAGTAGCAATTCTCATATCAGACAAAATAGACTTTAAAATAAAGACTATTACAAGAGACAAAGAAGGACACTATATAATGATCAAGGGATCGATCCAAGAGGAAGGTATAACAATTGTAAATATTTATGCACCCAACATAGGAGCACCTCAATACATAAGGCAAATACTAACAGCCATAAAAGGGGAAATTGACAGCAACACAATCATAGTAGGGGACTTTAACACCCCACTTTCACCAATGGACAGATCATCCAAAATGAAAATAAATAAGGAAACACAAGCTTTAAATGATACATTAAACAAGATGGACTTAATTGATATTTATAGGACATTCCACCCAAAAACAACAGAATACACATTTTTCTCAAGTGCTCATGGAACATTCTCCAGGATAGATCATATCTTGGGTCACAAATCAAGCCTTGGTAAATTTAAGAAAATTGAAATCGTATCAAGTATCTTTTCCGACCACAATGCTATGAGACTAGATATCAATTACAGGAAAAGATCTGTAAAAAATACAAACACATGGAGGCTACACAATACATTACTTAATAACGAAGTGATTACTGAAGAAATCAAAGGGGAAATCAAAAAATACCTAGAAACAAATGACAATGGAGACACGACGACCCAAAACCTATGGGACACAGCAAAAGCAGTGCTAAGAGGGAAGTTTATAGCAATACAAGCCTACCTCAAGAAACAGGAAACATCTCGAATAAACAACCTAACCTTGCACCTAAAGCAATTAGAGAAAGAAGAACAAAAAAACCCCAAAGCCAGCAGAAGGAAAGAAATTATAAAGATCAGGTCAGAAATAAATGAAAAAGAAATGAAGGAAACAATAGCAAAACTCAATGAAACTAAAAGCTGGTTCTTTGAAAAGATAAACAAAATTGATAAACCATTAGCCAGACTCATCAAGAAAAAAAGGGAGAAGACCCAGATCAATAGAATTAGAAATGAAAAAGGAGAAGTACCCACTGACACTGCAGAAATACAAAAGATCATGAGAGATTACTACAAGCAACTCTATGCCAATAAAATGGACAACCTGGAAGAAATGGACAGATTCTTAGAAATGCACAAACTGCCAAGACTGAACCAGGAAGAAATAGAAAATATGAACAGACCAATCACAAGCACTGAAATTGAAACTGTGATTAAAAACCTTCCAACAAACAAAAGCCCAGGACCAGATGGCTTCACAGGTGAATTCTATCAAACATTTAGAGAAGAGCTAACACCTATCCTTCTCAAACTCTTCCAAAATATTGCAGAGGGAGGAACACTCCCAAACTCATTCTACGAGGCCACCATCACCCTGATACCAAAACCAGACAAAGATGTCACAAAGAAAGAAAACTACAGGCCAATATCACTGATGAACATAGATGCAAAAATCCTCAACAAAATACTAGCAAACAGAATCCAACAGCACATTAAAAAGATCATACACCATGATCAAGTGGGGTTTATCCCAGGAATGCAAGGATTCTTCAATATACGCAAATCAATCAATGTGATACACCATATTAACAAATTGAAGGAGAAAAACCATATGATCATCTCAATAGATGCAGAGAAAGCTTTCGACAAAATTCAACACCCATTTATGATAAAAGCCCTGCAGAAAGTAGGCATAGAGGGAACTTTCCTCAACATAATAAAGGCCATATATGACAAACCCACAGCCAACATTGTCCTCAATGGTGAAAAACTGAAACCATTTCCACTAAGATCAGGAACAAGACAAGGTTGCCCACTCTCACCACTATTATTCAACATAGTTCTGGAAGTCCTAGCCACAGCAATCAGAGAAGACAAAGAAATAAAAGGAATCCAAATCGGAAAAGAAGAAGTAAAGCTGTCACTATTTGCAGATGACATGATACTATACATAGAGAATCCTAAAGATGCTACCAGGGGGCTTCCCTGGTGGCGCAGTGGTTGAGAATCTGCCTGCTAATGCAGGGGACACGGGTTCGAGCCCTGGTCTGGGAAGATCCCACATGCCACGGAGCAGCTGGGCCCGTGAGCCACAATTGCTGAGCCTGCGCGTCTGGAGCCTGTGCCCCGCAACGGGAGGGGCTGCGATAGAGAAAGGCCCGCGCACCGCGATGAAGAGCGGTCCCCGCACCGCGATGAAGAGTGGCCCCCGCTTGCCGCAACTGGAGAAAGCCCTCGCACGAACCGAAGACCCAACACAGCCAAAAATAAATAAATAAAATAAATAAATAAATAAATAAACCCAATCCTTAAAAAAAAAAAAGATGCTACCAGAAAACTCCTAGAGCTAATCAATGAATTTGGTAAAGTAGCAGGATACAAAATTAATGCACAGAAATCTCTTGCATTTCTATACACTAATGACGAAAAATCTGAAAGTGAAATTAAGAAAACACTCCCATTTACCATTGCAACAAAAAGAATAAAATATCTAGGAATAAACCTACCTAAGGAGACAAAAGACCTGTATGCAGAAAATTATAAGACACTGATGAAAGAAATTAAAGATGATACAAATAGATGGAGAGATATACCATGTTCCTGGATTGGAAGAATCAACATTGTGAAAATGACTCTACTACCCAAAGCAATCTACAGATTCAATGCAATCCCTATCAAACTACCACTGGCATTTTTCACAGAACTAGAACAAAAAATTTGACAATTTGTATGGAAACACAAAAGACCCCGAATAGCCAAAGCCATCTTGAGAACGAAAAATGGAGCTGGGGGAATCAGGCTCCCTGACTTCAGACTATATTACAAAGCTTCAGTAATCAAGACAGTTTGGTACTGGCACAAAAACAGAAATATAGATCAATGGAACAGGATAGAAAGCCCAGAGATAAACCCACACACATATGGTCAACTTATCTTTGATAAAGGAGGCAAGCATATACAGTGGAGAAAAGACAGCCTCTTCAATAAGTGGTGCTGGGAAAATTGGACAGGAACATGTAAAAGTATGAAATTAGAACACTCCCTGACACCATGCTCAAAAATAAACTCAAAATGGATTAAAGACCTAAGTGTAAGGGCGGACACTATCAAACTCTTAGAGGAAAACATAGGCAGAACACTCTATGACATACATCACAGCAAGATTCTTTTTGACCCAGCTCCCAGAGAAATGGAAATAAGAACACAAATAAACAAATGGGACCTAATGAAACTTAAAAGCTTTTGCACAGCAAAGGAAACCATAAACAAGACCAAAAGACAACCCTCAGAATGGGAGAAAATATTTGCAAATGAAGCAACTGACAAAGGATTAATCTCCAAGATTTACAAGCAGCTCATGCAGCTCAATAACAAAAAAACGAACAACCCAATCCAAAAATGGGCAGAAGATCTAAATAGACATTTCTCCAAAGAAGATATACAGATGGCCTACAGACACATGAAAGAATGCTCAACATCATTAATCATTAGAGAAATGCAAATCAAAACTACAATGAGATATCATCTCACACCGGTCAGAATGGCCATCATCAAAAAATCTAGAAACAATAAATGCTGGAGAGGGTGTGGAGGAAAGGGAACCCTCTTGCACTGCTGGTGGGAATGTAAATTGATACAGCCACTATGGAGAACAGTATGGAGGTTCCTTAAAAAACTACAAATAGAACTACCATACGACCCAGCAAGCCCACTACTGGGCATATACCCTGAGAAAACCATAGGTCAAAAAGAGTCATGTACCAAAATGTTCATTGCAGCTCTATTTACAATAGCCAGGACATGGAAGCAACCTAAATGTCCATCGACAGATGAATGGATGAAGAAGATGTGGCACATATATACAATGGAATATTACTCAGCCATAAAAAGAAATGAAATGGAGGTATTTGTAATGAGGTGGATGGAGTTAGAGTCTGTCATACAGAGTGAAGTAAGTCAGAAAGAGAAAAACAAATACAGTATGCTAACACATATATACGGAATCTAAGGGAAAAAAAAAAAAAAAAAAAGGCCATGAAGAACCTAGTGGCAAGACGGGAATAAAGACACAGACCTACTAGAGAATGGACTTGAGGATATGGGGAGGGGGTGGGGTGAGATGTGACAGGGTAAGAGAGTGTCATGGACATATATACACTACCAAATGTAAAATAGATAACTAGTGGGAAGCAGCCGCACAGCACAGGGAGATCAGCTCGGTGCTTTGTGACCACCTAGAGGGGTGGGATGGGGAGGGTGGGAGGGAGGGAGATGCAAGAGGGAAGAGAAATGGGAACATATTGTATATGTATAACTGATTCACTTTGTTATAAAGCAGAAGCTAACATACTATTGTAAGGCAATTATACTTCAATAAAGATGTTTAAAAAAAAAAAGGGGGATAGAAACAGTAAGTAAAGACTGAGTTAAGGTGAGATATCCTGTCCCTGATTAAAATGAAGCAACTATGATTATAAGGAAATTCATTAAGTTAATAAAAGAAGTAATTGAATAGGTTAATCCATATTCTGTAATAAAAGTTATAAACATAGTACTATACAGAATGAATATATAATGTTCTAACCACATATCAAGTATATTTCTTAGTCCATTTGGGCTGCTATAAAAAAATACCATAAACTGGGTAGCTTGGAAAGAACAGAAATTTATTTCTCACAGTTCTAGAGGCTGAGAATCCTAAGATGCTCACATGATGGAAGGGACAAAGGAGCTCTCTGAGCCCTCTTTCATAAGGGCACTGATGAGGGTGGAACCCTCATGACCTAATCATCTCCCAAAGGCCCCTTCTCCAAATACCATCGCATTGCAAATTGGATTTCAACATATGGATTTTAGATTGAAACATTCAGTCTATATGTATAGCAATCTGACATTAGTTTGTAGTGTGCCCTCACTAGTAACTCACAGTAGGCCTGAGCAGTGTGGGGAGGTTCTAGCAATCTGGATTCCTGTCTGTGTTCCCAATTTGTTCTTGTCACACTTGCCCTAATCTACACTGGAATGTCTTGATTTTTGATTCAGGGTTGTTAGTAATTTAATTTTCAACTTTAATCTTTTAAATATATCAAAGTGCTGTGGCATTTAGATTTGGTTGAAATGTTTAAATAAGTCATGTAGCAATTTTATTTTTAAATTTAATATTTATAAGACATCAGAAATTACATCTACAACTAGTTACATTTATGACAGCCATTTTTCATGTCAGCCTAAACATATGTGAGGGGATATGTACACACAAACACACAAATATTAAAAAATGTATGTATTCAAAAACATGTATTCAAATATATATACTCAATATTTTTTCAAAATCCTTCAGGAAATATTAAAGCAAAAGAATTCTAAAGGCAATGGTTTAAAGGTTTTTTAACACTTTTATATTCCTTAGTCAGAGGTTCTTAAGTGCAAGTAGATGTGTAGTCTGTGTACCTTAAGAATTTAAATGCAAAATTTAAGATTAGGTGTTTTTTTTTCAAATTATTTTCTAGTCAATAATTATCATGAGGTTCTCAGATCAGCAAGCCAAAGTTGTATAAAATCATATCATTATATGTCCATAAGTGCTAAATGGAATCAGATTTCTCAGTTTTTACAAATTAGTGATATTATAAAAATTAAATTTAACACTAAATTTGTTGAGATTTGTCTTTATGAAAACTACGAACACATGAGAATTGAACACATGAAATGTCTTGGCTTTAAAAGCATTATTTGCAAAGCAGTCACCTTCCTTTATGTGTTTTGATGTCCCATTAAAATTTTTTTTTTAATTTATTTATTTATTTATTTTTGGCTGTGTTGGGTCTTTGTTTCTGTGTGAGGGCTTCCTCTAGTTGCGGCAAGCAGGGGCCACTCTTCATCGCGGTGCGCGGGCCTATCACTGTCGCGGCCTCTCTTGTTGCGGAGCACGGGCTCCAGATGCACAAGCTCAGCAGTTGTGGCTCACGGGCTTAGTTGCTCCGCGGCATGTGGGATCTTCCCAGACCAGGGCTCGAACCCGTGTGCCCTGCATTGGCAGGCGGATTCTCAACCACTGCACCACCAGGGAAGCCCCCCATTAAAATTTAATTCATAAATCATATACAGAAACTATTTCTGAAGAAAAAAGTTATTTCTCCTCAACTATCTGGTTAATTGTTTTTTTATTATTTTATCTTTTTGTGTTAAGAACACTTAACGTTAGATCTACTCTCTGAAAATGTTAAGTGTATAATACATTATTGTTGGCTATAGCTACGCTGCTGTACATCAGATTTCCAGAGTTTATTCATCTTGCTTAACTGAAACTTTTTGGCCCTTGACCAGTACCTCCACAATACCCCCTCACTCTAGCCCTGGCAACCGCTATTCTATTCTTTGATTCTATGAATTTGGCTATATTAGATATGTCATATAAGTGGAATCATGCAGTATTTGTCTATCCATATCTAATTTATTTTACTTAGCATAACGTCCTCAGGATTCATCCATGTTCTTGCACATTTCAGAATTTCCTCATTTTTTAAAACTTGAGTAGTATTCCATTGTACGTACATAGCACATTTTCTTATTCATTCATATGTTGGTGGACATTCCGGTTGTTTCCATATCTTGGCTGTTATGATTAGTGCTGCAAGGAACATAGGAGTGCTAATTAATATCTCTTAGAGATCCCAATTTCAATTTTTTTGGATAATACTCAGAAGTGGGATTGCTGGATCATATAATAGTTCTGTTTTTAATTTTTTGAAAAACCTCTATACTGTCTTCTATATAAGCTGTACTATTGGCATTCCCACCACCAGTTTTGAAAGTGGTCAAATTTTCTCCACTTCCTCTGTTTAACATGTTTCTTTTTTTTTATTTTAATTTTTGTTTGTTTGTTTTTTGGTGGTGGGGGGATAACAGCCATCCTGACTGGTGTGAGGTGTCATCTCATTGTAGTTTTGATTTGCATTTCTGTAACAACTGGACATTTAATCATCATGGAAATGATGTTGAACATTTTTTCATATACCTTTTGGATATTTGTATGTCTTCTTTGGAAAAATGTCTATTCAAGTCAATAGCCCATTTTTGAATCAGGTTATTATTTTGGTTTTGTTGTTGTTTTCAAGCTATTGAGTGGTAGGAGTTTCTCATATAATTTGGGTATTGACCCCTTATCGGATATGTAGTTTGCAAATATTTTCTCCCAGTCCATAGGCTGCCTTTTCACCCTTTCCTATGCAAAAGCTTTTTATATTTGATATATCGCCACTTGTTTATTTTTGCTTTTGTTGTCTGTGCTTTGGTATCATAACCATGAAAGTATTGCCACAACGACTGTCATGAAATGTTCCCCCTATGTTCATTTCTAGAAGTTTTACAGTTTCAGGTTTTACCTTTAAGTCTTTAATTAATTTTGGGTTGATTTTTGTGGACGGTATAAATAAGGTAAGGGTTCAGATTCATTTTTTTTCATGCGGATATCCATTTTTCACAACACCATTTGTTGAAGGTACTAACGTTTCCCCATTGTGTATTCTTGGCACCCTTGCTGAAGATCAGTTGATCGTGGATTGTGTGAGTTTATTTCTGGGTTCCCTTTTCTTTTTTCATTGGTTTCTGTGTCTGTTTTTAAGCCAGTACTATACTGTTTTGGTTACTGTAGTTTTGTAATATATTTTGAAATCAGGAAGTGTGATGCCTCCACCTTTGTTCTTCTTTCTCAAGTTTGAGTTGGCTATTTTTGGGGTTTTTTGAGAGTCCACATGAATTTTAGAATTTTTTTTCCTATTTCTGTAAAAAGTATCAGTGGGATTTTGATAAGGATTGCATTGAATCTGTATATTATTTTAGATAGTATGGACATTTTAATATTAAATATTCTAAATCATGAACATAGGATGTCTTTCCATTTGTTTGTGTTGTAATTTTTTTTATTGTGGTTTGTTGTTAGTATATAGAAATGCAACTGATTTTTGTTTTTTGATTTTGTATCCCATAACGTTATTGAGTTAGTAGTTCTACCAGGTTTTTAATGGAATCTTTAGAGTTTTTTTATATATAAAATCATGTCATCTATAAAAGGGGGCATTTTATTTCCATTTTTATTCCTTTCCAACTTGGATGGCTTTTATTTATTTTTCTTGTCTATTTGCTCTGACTAGATTTTCAGTACTATGTTCAATAAAAATGGTTACAGTGGGAATCCTTGTCTTGTTCCTGATTTTATAGGAAAAGCTTTCAGTTTTTTTATCATTGAGTATGATGTCAGCTGTGGGCTTTTTATATATGGTCTTTATTACATTGATGTAAATTCCTACTATTCCTAGTTTCTTGAGAGTTTTTTATCTTAGAGAGTGTTGAATTTTGTAAAAGTTTTTTCTTTCCCATCTATTGAGATAATCGTGTGACTTTTATACATTATTCTATAAATGTAGTGTATTATATTAATTGATTTATATATGTTGAATCATCCCTGCACCACAGGGGTAAATCCCACTTGGAAATGATATGTGATCCATTTAATCTGTTGTTGGATTTGGTTTGCTAGTATTTTGTTGAGATTTTTTTACTCTGTATTCTTTACAGATATTGGCCTGTAATTATCTTTACTTGTGGTGTCTGTCTAGCGCTGGTGTCAGAGTAATGATGGCCTCGTAAAATGACTTTGAAAATCTTCCCTCCTCCTCTATTTTTGGAGTAACTTGAGAAGGATTGGTATTAATTCTTTCTTAAATGTCTCATAGAATTTACCAATGAAGCCACTTGTTCTTGAGGTTTTCTTTGTTGGAGGTTTTTGATTGCCAGTTATATTTGTTACATCTTCCTGATGGATTTATCATTTTATCATTACATAATGTTTTTCTTTGTCTCGTGAGAGTATTTTATTTAAAGTCTCTTTTTTTCAAATACAACTATAGCCACCCCTGCTCTTTTTTAGTTACCATTTTCATGGAGTATCTTTTTGACCCTTCACTTTCAGCCAATGTGTGTTCTTAAATCTAAATTGAGTTTTTTATAGACAGCATATAGTTGAATCTTACTGTTTTTATCCATTCAGCCACCTTATGACTTGTTAGGGGAGTTTAGTCCATTTATATTTAAAGTAATTATTGATCATGAAGGACTTACTATTGCCATTTTATTGGTTGTTTTCTTGTTAGTATTGTAGTTCCTTTGTCTCTCTTTTCTTCTCTTGTCATCTTCCTTTGTGTTTTGTTGAATTTTTTGTACTGAAGTGCTTTGATTCATTTTTATTTTTTATAACTTTACAGTTATATTTTTCCTAGGGGCTTACATGAAATATCTTCCAGTCTCTTGAGTGGCAGTCATTAATAAAATAAGCAAATTGATATATGTGATAAAGGGGATGAAGAAAATAAAAAAACTAATGCCTCATTTGAGTTGAGTTGGGATGGGAGTTGGACAGTGTACAGAGTAACAGCATATACAGAGGCTCTGAAACAAGAAGTAGTAGTGTCTGAGGAACTGAAAATACTTCTGTGTATCTGGAATGTAGAGGAACAATTATGCACAAATGACTCTGTAGAGTTAGGCAGTGGGTATGTCATGTAGGACCATATAGGATTTTGGACGGGGTTTTCAAAACTGTGGAAAGCTACTGACAGGAATCAAGCACGTTGGAAGGTGGGGGATGACATGATCAGATGTACATTTCTCAGATACTAGTTTAGAGGTGGATGCAGAGACATTAGTCCCTAGATATTAATGCTGTCTAGGTGAGAGACATTAGTTTGGCATATGTTGGTGGGTGAAAAAAATGCTGAACAGTGGGTAAAATGCAGAAATATTAAATAATTAAAAAGTAAAACTTACATGAGTTTTCATGAGATAAGTATGAAAAGTTGGGAAGTAAGAAATAACAAGAAGGGTTTTTTGATTTCTATGACAAGCAGTTGAATGAATTGTGAAGAGTAGTACTGTATCCCTGGCCTCTCAAAATATATAGACTACATCCTAAAAATGTGAGGCACATTCTTCTAACCAGAGGGTGAAATATCAGCCCCTTGATTTGTTAAGAACCAGCAACTTCCCAAACATGTTTGTTTATATATTTTTAAGCACATAACATACTTGTTGACACTTATTCTGAATTTCCCGTAATTAGTGTTGAGTTTAAGAGCAGTGAGGAGTCTGGCTTGTGGTTAAAAACCTATGTATGATTTTTCAAGTCCAACTGTAGACAATTACAAAGGTTTTATCCGGTAGGTCTCAGGAGGAAAGCTGCCCTCCCACCGGACTTGGTGCATAGCCATTGCATTGCGGTCTCTGAAGAGAGCTGCAGTCAAGGACTCAGGCCCTTCCGGAAGGTCATGCTCTTTATGCATTTTTGTATTCCTAGACTAGACACCTTTATTCCTAGATTTCTTTATCAGGAGCCTTTGGTAGAGATCTTTCTCAGATGTTTCTGCTGAGGCCTCCTTATGAGGAGAGAAGGGGTAAAACTTGAAGACACTTTCCCCCCTCAGACTCAGTGCCCAGTACTTTTCTGCTCCTAACCTTTCTCCTCCATAGCCCTACCCCCGGGTCCAGAAAACCACCAGGTCATTTTTGGGAGTCTCTCTCAACAAAATAAGACACAAATGAGAAAACCCCACATCCGTGCTGATCCATCAGACCCTTGAATGGTGTGCCCTTCAGTGGGGGAAATGAAACAGCGGGGAGTTGGTGCCTCTTCCCTTTTTAGCATCTTGCTTTACTTTTGCTGTGATTAGAGGCTTCAACATGACTTTCATTTTCGCTCATGATTGCTTTAATTGGCTACTCTAGCAGCTCAGCTCTCTCTCCAGCTCAGCTGAGCTCCTTACAAATACATATATTTCTTTGTAACCGTTTACATTTTGTAACCAGATTAAGTTAACTATGAATCTGAATTTAATAAAAACATTTGTACTTCCAGAGTATATGGAACCATGAAAGGGAGAAGAAAACACCCCAATATACAACCTATATTGAATTTTCAAAGCAACTGTTGTTTTTTGGAAGGCAACTGCATATTAGGGCAACATGTATCATTCTATATGATAAATGCATGTCTTACATATACATTAAAATGAAACTTTAAAGAAATGTATTTATGAATTATTTTTTGTAACATTCCTTAGGGCCATTTAATTGCCTTGCAGTTAGAGGGTCATATGTTTCAGTGACTGCTCTACAGTATATATATATATATATATATATATGCATGTGTATGTGTATGTATACATATAATATATATGTGTGTGTATGTATTTATGTGTGTATATGTGTATACATACATATATATATACATATAAGATTTATTTTAATGATCAGAGGGAGGCCTGTTGCTTAAAATGGATGATTGATCCTTGCCCATCATTTTCTTCATCTACATTTGGCTTTTCCTCCCTGGCTTCTTGGGAAATCTAATTTGTGTGCTGCATGGGATTGATTCTATTACAGTATTTTTACTGAGTTTCTGTTTTTCAGTGCCATCTTTCTCATAGTTGTTATGATTGCAGTTTTCAGTGATTTTTCCTTCTTCTTTGTGTTCTACTTTGTATTTCCCCAAGGCAGTGAGTCATTCTGGAAGTATTGTGTAATTTGTTTTGTTCAACAGATTTCTTGCCATGCATGTACTGTGTATTTAGCTTCTTTCAACTCTCCTTCCACATGTTGTTTTCATCTAGTAATCACTTTCACCTTTTTTAGTACACTGCTTGATGGCTGAGGCTGGGATCTTTTTCTGTCTTATTCATTGCTATGTTCCAAATAGAAGGGTACCTAACACAAACTATATGTTCAGTAAATACACATCGAGGCAATGAATTAAAGTGAGCCTCCCCTTCCTATTTCAATTTTCCACGTTGTCTTATTTGTGATGACTTATGAAGATACTTACTATTACTTTGGTAAAAACTTTTGAATTTCTCTATTTGTGCTACTGCCATTTGTAGTTTTCCAAAGGCACTACAGCTTTCTGTGCCTTTGTTCTTAAATCAATGAAGAAAACTTCCATTCTGATTTTAATTTTGAATTAAAGAATTAAAGTTAAAAAGTTAGTATAATAGATATAGTTTTTATTATGTAATATCATAAATTACCTTATAGTCTCTAACATGGTGTACTGTTCCATAATTTATCACTCTCCTGACACCATTATAATTCAATAATGTTTTGCTTTCACCCATTCTTGCCTCTCTAAAGACCCGATTATCCCCACAGAATTAAAAATCCCAGAAAATAATTGAGATAGCAGAAACACACATTCATTTAAAAAATACAAACAAAATAATTTTTCCTCTGTAACTGACATATATATGTATGAATGCATATATGCATGTAAACACTATATATATCTAATATATTTTGTAGTTTAGATAATTAGAATGTATTTATATCTTCTCAATAAAGAATTTCTCTTCTTTTAATATCTGTTGCTAAATACCAGGAGGGACACAGTTCTTTTCAGTTCCTTCTTAACCTGAGATGGAGGAACCACGTATACTCTCCACCTGAGTTGCTCTAGTATAAGTCTGGCCTGGGCTTACGTCTCAGTGTTATATAGCTGAACCCAGTGAGTAAGTAGACATAGAGTTTTTTCTTGGGGTTTTGCCCTTCACAGTTGATGGTGCTTTTACAAGTTAAACACAAAGAGACTTTAAGTACCAAGCTGCCCTATAAAAACAAGTATTGACTGAAACAAATAGACTACCAGATATTTCCCCAGCAAAGATGGGTTTATTCAGGATTCACAGAGAACTACAATTTGGGGTCTGCAAGCATGGTGAAACACATACAAGTCCTCATCCCCAAGGAAAGAACATTTTTATAGAGAGGAGAAAGAAGTTGGAAGGGCTGTAGTAAACAGAGTCCCTAGCTTTTCATTGGCTGAGGCTTTGCCAGGAAAGAAGTGAAGTCTTTCTTCTTCCTGTTGGGCTCTGTTATTGTCACAGGGAGTGAGAGCCCCCCCTTCTGGTCTCCCAACTTTATTTAATTGAAGTTTCTGTTAATTAATTTTCTTAACGTTTCCCTGTTTTGATCAAGATCTTTCTCTGAAAGTATTGCCGATCTAGAGTCAGATTTTCTAGTTTCAGCAGCTTTTTGTCCCTCAATGTTAGTAAAGATCTATTCTGGGTAGTGTATCATTTCAGAGGGAAAATGCACATATTGGAAATCTATTAAAGTCACATTTGAGTAACAAAGAGGGGTAGGGGGAGAACTCTCAGGCATTTTTTAATCTAAAGTCCATACGTTATCAAGATTAGAGAAACTGGAGATCATCTGAAGTGTTATGTCATCATCAAAGGTTTGGCAACAAACTTCTAACAGCCCTGGTCTGGAAATATTGGGAGAACTGTTTCATTAGATGTCGTCTGCTTCGATTCCAGGAAATCTTTACTTTCAGGTCACCAAAGATGTGCAGGTCCAGTCAAGGTTTGGTGCTTTGTTTAGGTGTGTCACAGAATCCAAGATTCATTTCCTTGGAGTTTGGCGGCACAAGGGTTGTTTAGCAGTTCTTGAAAGGGGCCTTTGCAGTGAGGTTGAAGAGAGTTCTTCTGGAGGTGTATTTTCCAATGGACAAAATCTTCAGGTTGCAAAACGTGATGTTCAACGTCTTCATCTCCCAAGGGTTCACTGTGAAAAGATTGCTCTACCAAAACATGGTTATTTTTAATAGATGCAATTAGACCTTTGCAATATTGGAGTATCTCTCCTTTTATCAGTCGTGGGTCAAAAGAAGCAGGAACCAAGTGCATTGAGCATCCTATTACTATCTCAAAGGATGAGAGTTCATGAGTTCCAAAACGGGTGGGTCTGAGATTTAGAAGGACCAATACAAATGCTTTTGTCCACGATGTTTGGAGGGCCTCCACACATTTTGCCAGTTGAGTCTTAATAATGCCATTAATGTGTTCAACTAAACCAAAGGATTGAAAGTGGTAAGCCCAGGGAAAGTGCTATAAAACCAGCCAAATAGCACAGACTCGTCGAAGCATATGGCTAGTAAAATGGGCTCCTCGATCACTATAAAGTTTGAGAAGAGTTTTCCAGGTAGGGATAATCTTTTCCTATAGGACTTTAGCCACAGAAGAAGAAGTAGCCTATCTGCAAGGGAAGACTCTACACCAGAGTGAAAACATACAGACCGTGACTAAAACATATTTATATCCCATTAGATAGAGGGAGTCATATGAAATCCATTTGATCCATTTGCCAGAACTTAAATGGTTCATTAGGCAGTTTAAAATATCCAGGATCAGTATGAACAGGCTTCCCTGTTTGTACTTTGGACAAGTGGGACAAGTGAAGTAGGCACTTTTTGTGGCTTTGTTAATGTTTCCCCACCAATATTGATTCATGAAGGCTATCATTTTGTCAGGAGACCAATGGTTTAATGCATGTGTAGTGGTGAAGAGTGGGAATTTTAGAATTTCTGGTAGGACTGGGTTGTTAGTTGGTCAAAACCAGAGCTTTCTTTTTATCAAACGACTGTTGAATTTCTAACCTTGTTTTTCCTTTTCTGAGGTCAATATTTGGGCCTCTCTAGCCAGTTTTTCTCAGTTATCATTTGAGGAAATATCAGAGACAATGGACAATGGCAGGTTTGGCTACTATTGTCCCCTTAAGGACAGCATTTCTTACAGAAATATCAACAAGGTGATTTCCCTTAGCTTCCAGAGATTCAAAGTTAGAATACCCTGAAATCATAATAAGAGCTAAAACAACAGGTAAAAATATTGCATTCAATGATTCCTAAGCATACGGGCCATTTTAAATTTTGCTTCCACTGGAAGTAAGGGAACCACATTGCTCCCACAACATTTCAAAATCATGAGCTACTCTGAAAGCATATCTACTATCAGTATAAGTATTGGGAGTATTGCTCTTGGCTAAAGTAAAAGGCTGTGTAAGAGTGCATATTTCAGCCTGTTGGGCAAAGTAGCCATAGGTAAAGATGCTGCCTCAACAACATCAAAAGAAGTTGTAATAGCATATTGAGCACAATATTTGTCATTGTCACCTTTTAAATAAGAATCATCAGTGAACCTTGAGAAATCAGTGTTACCCAGTAGAATTTCCTGTAGGTCATCATGAGGAGTCAGGAAGTGTTTTGTCAGTGTTAAGCAGTGTGAAGGACTTTGTTGGTGACAGAGGGGAGAAGAGTGGCTAGGTTAATGTTATTACAATGTAAAAGAATTATGTGAGGAGCAGTTAACAAAAGGACTTCATAGGAGGTGAGGCAGCTGGCTGAGAAATGTTGAACATGATGAGAATTTAGGAGAGCTTCTACTGCATGAGGTACAAAATGGTTAAATGGAATGCCACAATGATTTTCTCTGTGGCCTTAACCAAAAGGGCAGTGGGCTTAATGGCTCTAAGACACAAGGGTATCTCCATGCCACAGGGTCCAGTTGCTGGCTGTAATATTTTATGTGTTGATGGTGTTCCCTGTGTTTTGGGTGAGAACCACAAGGGCATTCCCTTCCTTTTCATACACAAAAAGGAAAAAGGGAATCTGATAATTGAGAAGCCCAAGGGCAGGTGGGTTCATCAAACTCTTTTAAGGCCTTAAAGACTATATCATCTCTTTCTTCTGGGTCGGGCTTGTTACTGTTGAGTAAAACAAATAGAGGTTTGGCTGTAAGAGAAAACTTGGAATCCAATTTTGGCAATAACCAACTAACCTGAGAAAACCTTGCAGTTGGCATATAGTTTTGGATTGGGGGAAACTTAAGACACCATGAAGTCTATCTGGATACAGGTGTAGCCCTTGTTCTGGGCTACCCCAATTATCTAACCTAGGTTTGGGCAAACTACAATTTTTCTTTGGTGACCTTATGCCCCTTTAAGGCTAAAAGGTTTAGCAAGCGGATGTTGTCAATCCTGTGAGGAGGCCTGAGAAGAAGAACAAAAAACCAAATCATTTCCATATTGCAACAAAGTAGAACCTCTAGGGAACTTTATATCATCCAGATCAGCCTTCAGGATCTAGGAGAAATAAGGACTCTCAGTATAACCCTGAGGCATTACTGTCCAGGTGAATTGTTTTCCTTCCAAAATGAAGGCAAAAGATATTGGCATGATTCATCAACTGGAATATTAAAGAATGCACTGCACAAATTACAGTAATGAACTTACTTCTGGCTGGTGGCAATGGATTTTAGTAATGTACGGGGGTTAAGAACTATAGGGTGCTGACAGTAAAAAATGATGTTTATTGCTCTGAGGTCCTGGACAACCTCCACCCTCATCCCTTTTCTCACACGTAAAACGGGAATGTTATAGGGGCTAGTACAATAAAGCCTTTAGTCTTGTAATTTTGTATTATGGGTGCTATGCCTTGAAGAGCTTCTTTACTTACAGGATATTGATTAATTCTCGGAAGAATTTTTGAGAGGTTTATTTACATCTTGATGGGAGTGCACTGTAAATTTTGCCAACATCAGTCGGAGATTTTGCCCATAAGGAAAGTGGTAGCTGATTCAATGTTTCCAGATGTGTTCAATGATCAATGTTTCCAGAATCAGCTCTAGTATCATCAGAGATGGAAAAAAATTAAAGATATCAAAGAGTCATTTAATTCACCTGGTGGGTTACTTTGATGAGTACTCTCAATTTCTAGAATTATTTCCCCCTTTGGGGAAAAAGAAATTCCAGCATGATAATTCTCTAAGAAGTCTCAGCCTAATAAATAAATAGAGTCAGAGGAAATAAGGAGAAAAGCGTGTGTATTTCTGAAAGGGCCTAAACAAAAGGGAATAGGTTCAGAAACAGGAACCTCTTGAGGTTCATTAGAGATCCCCATAATTTATGCTATGTTAGTACTCTGAAACTGGGTCTATTTTATAGTAGTGGGGTTGAGCACAGAGAAGTGGCTCCAATGTCAATTAGGACTGGAAGGGATTCATCCCCATCCGGAGAAACGTTTCTCCAGTCTGAGTAAGAGGAAGGGATTGGGGAATTCCCTGGTCGTCCAGTGGTTAGACTCCAAGCTTTCACTGATGAGGGCCTGGGTTCAATCCCTGGTCAGGGAACTAAGATCCCACAAGCCATGTGGCACAGGGTGGGGGTGGGGGGGGGGAAGAAGGAGTATTGGAAAGAGCTTCTGTAGGTGCTTGGAGCCCCATCATTGAAAATTAGGAGGGTGTTGGAAAGGCTGGTTAAAGGGCTGAAGGTGCCTAAAGCACTTACGTTCGTAACAATCTCTTTTCCAATGTTCCACCTTTTTTTGTTTGCAATAATAGCAGAAACTAGGAGAATTTTGGTTTCGTTTAGGAACCTTCATTTGGTGGAGTTGAAGGTTAAGAATTTTAACAGTCTTCCTCTGAGATGACTGAGAAAACTGATCTGCAGATTAACTAAATCTGGAGTGGACATAGTTTCTCATTCCATCCTGGTCCTTTTTACTGAAAGGGAAAGGTGCTGATTCAGCACATTAATAAACAGAATTAAAAGCTACCCAGGTGAAATCAGCTTCTGAAGGAAGACCAGAATTTTCCTTAAAAACAATCTGAAGTGGATTGTAATTTTCGTGAATGAGTTTGTCACACTTTTGTGTGTAAGCCTGAATTTTGTTCTAATCAACAGGCTTTGGAAAAGCCCTGGAAATTGCTCTAGGAATTGCTCAATGAAGTTGCCTAAGACTGATCATAAAAGTTTGCAGGCTGTTGGCCTGGTTGTAATTCTAGAGACGTTTCAGGATTTTCTTAATTAGCAGTTTTTATCCAATGCTGGTCCAAAACCTTTTTTTTTTTTCCCCCTCTTTTTTAGCCAGTCTCCAGAAGGCAGACCTTCCAATAGGCTGAAGTCTGAAAAACCATTTCAGAGAAACAACCCCTGTTCCCGATGGAATGGGTTGAAGGTTAGCCAGCTTCAGGAGAAGCAGCCCTTCTTCTGAAGGGAATAGACCAAAGCCAGTCAATTTCAGTGAAATAGTTAGACCTCAAAATCAGACCTAAATGCCAAATGAGTACTTGTATACAGAACAAAGCCTTAACAAAAAAGACAAAACTTTTGAATAGATCCTGAATAAAGTTGAGAGCTTCAAATACAATGAGGGCAAAAGCTCAGATCCAGGAGAAAGATGCACCTTCAAACCCCAGAGTCATTGAGAAAGCAGTGAGCCGCAATGGGTTCATTTGTGAATAGAGCACCTGTTTGCTCACCAGCCCTGGAGCCATCGGGAGTCTTCTGTGGTCCCCATACGGGCCACCAAAATGTTCTCTTAAAACAAATAGACTGCTAGATATTTGTCCAGCAAAGATGGGCTTATTTGTGATCAGCAGAGAATTGCAATTCAGCATCTGCAGCCATGGTGAGCAAACCCTGTGTAGGTCCCCAAACTGAAGGGGAAACTTTTCTACAAAGGAAAAGGAAGTTGAGAGGGCTGCAGTCAACGAAAAGTCCATGGCTTTTCATTAGCTGAGTCCTTGCCAGGAAAAAGAGTTTTCTTCCTGCTGGGCTGCTATTGTCACAGGGCTTGACAGCTCCCCCTTCTGGTCTCTCAACTCGATTTAGTAGAGGTTTCTCTATTTTTTTACACTTGGCAGCCAAATTCTATTAATACGTGATTATTTTCAAACTAATAGGACTGACTAAACCCTTAATTCACAGGGCTCATATTAGTGAAGGGAAACACGTAAACAAAAATAAATAAATGAACTATGCAGTGTGCTAGATAAGAACAAATGCCCTTGAGAAAAATTAAAGGAATGGATGACTTTCTGGGAAGGAAAGTGTGTGTCTGGAAGGGGTTTTGATTCTCAAACGGGTAGTCATTCAAAGCCTTAATGTGAAGGTCTTTTTTGAGCAAAAATTGAAGAAGGTGAGCGAGTTACCTATATGGATTTCTGGGGATACAATGTCATAAGTAGAGCTGGCTACATAATTTTTGAGGAGCAGTATAAAATAAAAAGTGAGGGCCTTCTGTTTAAAAAGCAGCGAGAAGCTTTTCTTTTTCTCCCATGATGTGTCTCAACTTGCCGTGGGTTTTATTTGCTATTTAATGTCACAGTGCTTTGGGCAGGGGATACTTGCTGTGAAAGTGCAGACCCTCACAAGCCCAGCCTCTTGCCTTTGTGTCCTGATTTACCTCATATCCACATCTAAGCCCCCATTGGGAGCAGAAGGTGGCAGTGGTTACTGGGTGGGGAGAGAGGAGTGGGTGCTTGAGAATCTCTCCAGCCAAGAGAGAGGAGGCAGGAGAAAGGACCTCACATGAGCCAAGACTCCAAGTCTATGACCTATGCATCATATGCCCATTGGGCTTTATTTATAAAACACATATGCAATGATAAAATAATTAATAATTTCAAAAGTGTGGCTGTAAAGCATTAAACCCCAACACAGGGGCCCTCTTCTGAATGTGGGGTTTTGTGGAACTGCACTGGATGCACACCATAAAGCCATCCTTGGTTACAGGCAGAGGAAACATCAAGTATAAAAGCCATGAAATGGGACTATACCAGAGTGAGCAAAGGGGAGAATAATAAGAAACAAAACTAGAAATATAAGAGGGCTTCAGATTGTGTAAGGCCTTGTTGTCATTGTTAAAACTTTGAACTTCATTCTCAGTAAAATAGATAGTGAGAAATGATGGCGTTTTGGACCAAGATTATAGTGGTGAAAGTGATTTGTTTCTAGTTAGATTTTGAAGGTAGAGACCACAGGCTTTGCTGACTACTTGCCTGTTGAGTATAAAAGAAAGAGGGGAGCCAGGGATAATTCCAAGATTTTGTATTGAGGTCTACTGGAGTTGCCACTGAGTTAGGCAGATGATGGAAGGGGCTTGTTTTGGAGGGGAAGGGAGTGGAATCTGACATTTGATTTTATACATATTAGTTTGGGAAGCTTGTTAGTGATTCAATTAAAGAAAAATATTATTGATAGCTCAATAAATCAATCATTAATCATCTGTTGAACATCTGAGTCTAGAAATGAAGGGAGAAGTCTGTGTGGGAGATATAAATATGGGAACCATCAGCCTTAGTGTATAGATAATATTTAAAGCTATGTAATTGAATGAATTCAGGAAACAAGTAAGTGAAATTACAGAAGAGATACTAGGACTGAGTCCTGGGATACTCCAATAATAAGCAATCAGGAAGATAAGGAGGAACAAGGAAGGGTAGTGAGAAGGGCCAAAGATGGAAGGGAAAGCAAGGAAAGTATAGTTTCCTGGAAGCCAGTGGAAGAAAGTGTTTCCAGGGTAAAGGAGCAATCAACCAGCTAAGTCAAACACTACTGACAAAGACTTGAAAGACTTAGACTTAACCATTGAACTCAGCAACCTTGGTGACATTAACAAACTTGGCAAGAGCAATGTCTGTGGAATAGTTGGGAGAAAATACCAGTAAGAGTCTCGGGAAAGAATAGGAGAATGAAAATTGGAGACAACTGAGTTTTTGACTACTTTACAGAGGTTTTTGTTTGTTTGTTTGTTTTGTTTTGTTTTTTTTGTTTTTGAATGGAAATGGAGAACTGGGTAGTAGCTAGCATAGACTGGTGGTAAGATTATTTGTTATTTAGCAAGTACTCATTTTGATACCTGATAGGACTATAAGCACCTTGTGGGCCAAGGCTGCACCTTACAGTTCTTACATATCATCCGGTGCTAATTCCAAATAGCAACTTAAGTGAGGTGTAGAGTACTGTGCCTATAGAGAGGAAGATAGGAAAGTGTGCTGGGGCAGGAAGTGCTAGGTACCAACTGTTTGACTAGTTTGGTGGTTTTAATTTTATATTTTTGTACTTAGAAAAGCTGTTTTCTAAGTAGAATTGTATTTAAGAATATAATTCTATGTATCCAGTAAACATTATTTGTATATAACAACGGGAACACTGATGATATTGGCCATGCTGTTATCAACCTATTTATAATATGGAATATTATAGATATGATACATAAAGCCATGTAGGTGACACAGTTCAGATAAGTCAGTTAACCAGTGGTCAGTAGTGTTTTTAGAAGCCACCCATCCCTCGTTTCTCCAGGAAGACAACAATAACAATGGAGGAAAAATGGCCAGAGCTTTGTAGAGATTAAGGCTTCATGGCGAGTGAACATGTAGTTCAACACAAGGTTTTAATTTAGGGAATACAGTGCTGCAAAAGAAATTCCATGCAGAATCTCATTTAATTTGTACCAAAAAGACATGGGATTTAGAGCAACACAACTGGGTCGTAATGGCTGGTAGAACCAAGCATCTTCATATCTGAACTGTGGTTTGGGGGCCCACATACAGAGAAGTATTTGGATACAGACATTAAAAACTATATTTTAGCAGACCTGAAAATGGTCTGAACTGATACTTAAGCACTAGGGAAAGTCAGAGTTCATTTTAATCTGTGAAGAGTTTCTTATAGGAAGTAGCATTTAAGATGATGTGGGAAAGGTTGTATTTTAGTAATGATGAATGTTTAGAATACATCTACAATTACAAAAAAAGAAATGTCATACTAGCATATTCTAGTTAGTTGAATAGTCTAGCAGCACCTAACTAAATACCCAAGTTGCTTCAAACAAGCCATTTCATCCTCTGTGCCTCAATTTCATATTTGTAAAATAATGAATCAGACTAGACAATCTCTAAAACACTTTTTACCTATCATATTTTATAAGTTACAAGATTACTTTGAAGCTGATGGCTTTGGGAAATACAAGATGCACTCTGAGGGGTGGGGGAGACTAGAGTTGGTGTGTGATTCAATATATAGCTATTTTAAAAGGAAGTTTTATAAAAAGTTTTTTTTTAATTTAAATATTGATAAAAGTGTGAGAGGAAAGAAGGAAGGGAGGGAGGAAGTGGGGAGGGACTAGTTAACTTAGCATCATGGAGTCTGAGGCTGGAAGATAAACAACAGTTAAAAGAAGCAATACAAAAGAACTAAACCTAGAGTCTGAATTTGGTCAAATAGTTCATGCGGAGTGAAAGGTAGCAAGGAATGTATTGGCAGTATATAGTTATTTCCACAAATGACCTTTATGCTGAGGAAAAACAAGGATTTCAAGTGGGAATGAGTAGTTCCAACTCAGCATGTTATATTTTAAATACTAATGTAAAGGTGTTCATTTCAAGGAAATGTACAGAAAGTTCTTTAAACCCTACCTAATTAACCATTAACTAATAGAACCAAAAAGGAATTCAGATGAGACAAAGCTGTGATTTAACACATGTTCTGCTTATTGAACTACCAGGTAAGGATATTTCTATTGTGATTTGAGACTCGGTTCCTTCATGTTTCCGTGAAGAAGTGATCCCTACAGTTAACATCTTGTTCCCTTACTCAGTTCCACGCTGGGAAGGGATCCAACTAAAAGTTCAGGGCAAGAACTAGGCGTGTGTAACTCAAAACTCCTAGATTTCTTTGGGGGTAAGTCTTCCTAGAAGAAGCATGCATTCCCAATAGTTCTTGACTCTTGTTAAGCTGAGCCAGTACAAGCCCTGTTCCTGTGATTAGCCTTAAATTTGACCATTTGCCTTTGTATGGGTGACGAAATTTGCCATATTCATTGCTGAAGAATTAGCAAGTACCCTTGGCTCAGCGCCAAATCTGCATTCATCAAAAAACTTCATTAATAAAGAAAATTATATTTTACCTCCATTTGTGTAACTTGAACAACTATCTCCCAACTGCTCCAACATCAGGCAGGGAAATGGAATGTTGCTTACACAAACCTCAAAGGTGCCTCACCTTTCTGTATTCTTTATGTAGTGTGCAGTGAGCTCTGTGGCATATCCACGGGTTAAATGGGTCCACTGGGGTCTCGAGTACCAATGAAGGATGCTGTAGGCTCCCCTTCATAAAAGAAAACATATGCTCAATCATCTTTTCATCTGAAGCAGTTTGCTCAGTTCTAAACCTCTTTCTGCCTCAGCTCACAAACATGAAACAAAAACAGAAACAGTAGAGAAAGGACATCTGAAAGAGATAGCATTTTTACTTTTTTGGTCTTTGTGATAGCTCTGTTAATTATATCTCTCTACCTCTGTGGAACTTAATTTCTGCTTCAGTCACAGTGACCTAAAGTCTTATTATGCACCCATACTGAGTATGTGTGTTTTCAAAGCAATGGTTCAGAGCATTTCAGAGGGGTGTCAAACCTAGTTTGGGGAGGGTCAAAAGAAGATTCCTTAAGAATAATGGTATTTAAAACAAGACCTAATTTATAAAATAGAATTTGAGAGTTGGCTTTTCAGGAAGAAAAGATGATACAGAGGCAAGGCATGATATGATCCAGGAATATAAAGAAGTCTACAATGGCTAGAGTCAAGAGAAATACAGTAAGTGGCACAAGACGAGGCTTCAGAGGTAAGAAGCAAAGTCTGGTTGACCATGTTGAGGATGACAGGTGGAATTGCTAGTGAAAGCTGCAAATGTTTTGAAATCACTACTTGGGGAAGAAATAAGCTTAATAGGTAATCCATCATAATAAACACATTCTGAAGGACAGATATAATTTCTAAAAGCACCAATGCTCCTTCCTTCTTGGTTTGCAATGATCTATAATTTTAGATAAGTTTCTTTGTCTAGATTGATAGCATATCCTCATTTATAAAATGCTGATCTATGACAGAGACTTCCAGTCTTTAAATAATGAATTTTAGTGCCCTGTGAATCTAATTTGATAGGTGCTATAACATTGCAACACAGTGTATAGTATTATGATCTGGTTTTAAAAATTCAGTATCATTATGCCTTTAAAATGTTCTTAGGAATTAGGTTGATTATACATGAGCATTCACTGAGTGAGTCCAAGAATGTAAATGATTACTTGGATGGCTAATTCTGGCTTAAATTATTACAGAAGGGATAGACCAGAGGAGAGTGATGAAAAGTTTAAAATTTTCCAGCCTCTATAGGAAGCTGCCATTTCAGGTTATATTCTTTGTATAATGGGCCTTTGAAGTGAATTCTGTTGCTTTAACATTCCAAGGTGATGTGGAATATTTTCAGAGCCTCCCCATCATTCTAAACATACAGTACGACCCTCTCTAGGATTCAAGAGTTGCCACTTGGCACCTTTATATCCCCAATCAGAAAGGAACTGCAGAGAAGCATAGTACTTCATCATGGAAATATTTGAATTACATTTCCCTTAAGGACAAATATTTTATCAATTTAGTAAGGTAAAGAACCAGATTTTGTTTTTTAACCTACATATGCATGTAATTTGTACTGAATCATGAGTATCTTTCACATCAAATCAGATCCTTATTGCTAACAAGGTTGCATACTTTCATTTCATGAATACAATGATAGATATACAGCTAAACCCATCACCAATCTTGTTTCCTCATTATTCAGTACTTTCTATGTATGGAGACAAAGTTTTACAGTATGCTCTGCATTGAAGTGAATTATTGTACCTCCTTCTGCATTAGCATATAGTCTTAATTTTAGGTCTTAGTATCAAAATGTAAATGCCTGAGACTTTTCTTGAACCAGTAACTTCTATCTGCCATTTTTATTCTCTTGTATTCATAAAAAAATCCTTGGGTAAGATAGCATTGTCACAAACTAAGAAATAATTATTTTATACCTAACTTCAACAGAGACATATCATTGCCAATTACTTATGCACTTGAATACATGTTATTTTATTTTCCAAAGTAGCATCTTTGGCAAGAATTTGCAACTTGCATATGCTGGTGGTCATAAATGAGTATTAATATGAATATTAATTGATGAGTCAAATAACATCTTCAAATAATTGTTCCATGGCTTGGTTTACTAAGATTGGTTCTGGCTTGGCCCTGTGATAACATAAGGTCTTTAGGACTCTACTTGTTAACAGGGATTAGTTATTCTTAATATGTGAGCCTATTGTAACACTTTTGGCCATTATCTGTGGTCCATTAGCCCCCATAGCTCACTTTCAGATGCCAGTGAATATAGCTCTTGCTCTTAGAATCAATATTCAACTTCTACCACGCATCTGTGACCAGTGCTCTCTTAAGTGCTTCTCCCAATGCTACTCAGTGCAATGTAAGTGCCTTTGCAGCACATACCTACAGAAATACTTTGGTGACAGAATGCTTTCAACCAGGGTTTTCACCTTACTGAAAACACAAGGTCTTTTAAATATGAAGAATGAGTCACTTCTCTTTCCATATCACCTCAGTGATAAAATGACAAAGCCATATGAGCTCATTTGTTGTTCTGCTGAAATTAACTTTGTGCTGTAATTAGGCAGTTCTCAGATTTCCCGAATATTCTTTATGTGCTCCTACATATAGGACTTAGCTTTAACTGTGCCCCATTCCTAACAAGGTTGAATGAGAAGTTTTGTAGTATCTCCCAATTCAACTCTTTATTCAAGATATAATTTAGAAATCAGTATTTTAGGGAAATTCTCCTTAACTTCTCTAACTCACATAATTTGGTTTTACTGACATTTACAAGTCCTTTGAGTAATATAAATAATAGTATGTTGTTCATTTTGGGGTATTTACTACTTGTTTAGAGTTTGCAGATTGGTTTGCATAATTAGTATATGGGTATTGTGAAAAAGAAAACAAAGTTTATATCTTTTATGTATCCCTTTATTTCAGTTATTGTTGGTTTACTTAGGTGTTCAGAATTTAATCAGGTTTTTATACTATACTAATAGAGGAAACACATGACTTGTGAGGCTTAATGTTTTGAGAAGTATTCAGCTGCTCTTCCAGCCTCAGATAGAATTTACCTAAGCAATGTTAAAATGGGCCACTGTGGTTTCTTTAAACATTTAGAGAAACGTGCAAATGGTGATTAAGGCTACTCTCAGTGTTCAGCCCATTTTTGAAGAGTGACTGGACAGAAGCCTTTCCAGAGAGATTCGTTAATTTTAAAGACATGTTAAGCCTTTTAAAAGTGATCTTTTTCCCCTTGTTGACTTGTCTGAAAATTGTTTTTCTTAGAGATACGTAACACACAAACACACACACACAGGAGTGTGTACTATAGACAATGATTATTGCACAGTTTCTCCAACAGTAATGGAAATTCAGGTAGTTTGCACACAAAAATATTTAACAGTATAATATTTGGAGGAAAATAGTGTTTTGTTGTAAATATTTTGATATGTGAGGAACTATGATTTTGTCAGTTTCTGTACTGTAGGATTTTAAGGAACTCTTTCTTTTTAATGTTATCTATCAAAATAAAATCAGAAATCAGGACAGGATTCTAGTCTTAAAAGAAATCTCTAGAGTTTGCCTGGTCCATATTCAGTCTATAATTTGGGACATTAGTGCATGCAGTGTAAGAAAGTAACAGAAGATATAAAAGAGAGAGTATTGGCCTTCAAATAACTAAGGAGCAATAAGAAAACAAGCGACAAATAAAAGACAAAAAGTCTTTCATGATACACAAAATGTAAAATGAATGAAAGGTTAGAAATTAAGAAAACTTCAGCATAGCATGAAGTTATTTAGAGAAAAAAAACATTTTACCAGATTTTCAGTAGAAATCATAGGAATATATAATTGTAGATCATATAAGTATCAAAAATTATATGATAAGTAAAGGTGAAAATGAGATGTGTGATGGAGAAAGCACAATATCCATAATTTTGTAACATTTCATGAAAATCTGCATCTGACATTTGCAATTCAGATAGTCACATGCTCATACACATATACACACAATGCCAAACTTTGCAGAAAAAATTTGGGACCACTACTATTAATTTTGTATTGGCAAATTAGCACAGCAGTAATGACAATTTAAATGAAAGTGTGAAGAAAACTTGGTAATGTACCAATAAGAAATTTGTTATTTTGCTTTTATATATATACAAATAGTTTTATTAATGCATAAGTTTACACATCCTAATAATTCCAATTTAATATCCCTAGAGAAAGATGATAAAGCAAAAGTGAGCATAAACATATATGTCATAATCAGATTGGTTAAGTGGCTTTCATCTTTTAAGACTTACTTTTTATAGCCGTCTGAGCTTTCTGCTTGGAGGAATATTCTAGTAGATGCTGCTTGAAGGAAGCTGTTCCCTTAATTCACACCAGATGGCACTATGGAACTTTTCCATTTCCTTAAGAGGCCAAGCAGAGATAAAAGAGATGAAGTACAGTGAAAAACTATTGTTGAGTAAATTTGTCTCTCATGTCTGTTTCCTAAGATCAGCTGGCACTATTGTTTAATTTATAACACAAGAATATGCTGGTCTAACATTCTTTTCCCTCTGTAACTCTGTATATACAAATAAATATGTAATAAGACTTTGTTTTAAAAATTCCAGAAAGCCTTGGGTTAAACTCATTTTTTGGGAAATAATTTATTATCTTACGCATTTTGTACGCATTTTATGGGCCTGCTAGAAATCCATCAAGGTATAATCACTAATTATTTCTCAGTGTTCACATTCCTAGTATGGTGCTTGCAAAACTCAATTGGCCTGAACTGTACCTCTTATTAATTTTCAAGTTACATCAATATAGTTCACTTAGTCCTTTTTTCCTGCCTAAAAAGGGTATGCAGACAAATTGAGACTTTTTGTACATTATGACTATTCTATTTCTTAATCTCATATATTTTCATAATTTCCATATCTTTTATTTTTTTTTCCTTTTTTGTACAGTGAAGATGATACGAATATATAGTATTTGGTTTTCAGTCGTGTTGGAGAAAGCACTCCAAGTTGTGGTATTTTATGAATGATGAAACAAGATTCATGTAAAAGGACATTTTCTTCCATTATAATTCCTTTTTTTAAAAAATTTTACAGCTTCTCTTTGGTACCTTTTATCATTAAAAAAATGACTCTGGACACAATGGTATAAAAAATCCATTTAGATTGCTATGCCATGCATTTAAATATTAATATTTAATTAGAAACATATCTATGCTGTGCATAAACCAAATAATATGCAACATTTCCACTTTTCAGTAATTCAGTTCTGCCCTTATATTTATATAGAAGTCTATCGACTTTGGGTTTTCAAGAAACTACCAAAATGACTGCATTAAAAAAAAAAATCTTAGCCAAGTTTAAAGCTCAAATATTATTTTTAACATAGATAATTTTCCTGTACTTTGTACAGAAATAACATTATGTATTGCTTTAGACAATACGATGAATTACATGAAAATATGCTATGCCACTATTTAAAGTAGATATATTAAAACAATATATTACCATTTATCAAATCCATAATTATAAATTAATCAAGTAATAGAAGATGTCAAATATATATCCATTCATATCTAATAGAACCTAAGCAACACAAAAATATCTTTGACTTTTACTTATGTGCCTTAAAAAGTTAGAGCCGTAAACATCTGTAAACCATAAAGAGACATGATAAAATGGTTCTCCTTTCATTTGACATTCTATAAATAGGGCTCTATAATGAGAGATTTTTAACATAAAGGGAAAAGGCATATGCTTATATGGATGTTTTGGTAGAATTGTCTAAAGGTTACATGAGAAATAAGTTAATGGACTGAAGTTTATAGCTGTGTATATAACTGTCAAATCTTTCTGTAAATTACCTTTCTCTTCTGCTGGCTGGAATGCAAAAATCCAATAAACTGTTAATAAAAATGGAAAGGTCATATGTAAATATCAAAGATCTTGAAAATGAACCAGAAAAGATCATAGTTTGCAGAAAAATATCATTTTATATTCTGTTTCATTGTATTCTAAGTGTGATTTGGGTTGTATAGTGTGTTTCCAAGAAAAAAAAAATGAGTAGAAAAGTTTCTATTAAAAAGAGATTAGTTTCCCATCTGAAAAGAGGAGTTTGAGTACTAATTGGCTGTTGGTTTCTGCAACTTCAGAACTGCAAACAATTAAACGCTTTGATATTTTCTCTGATTAAGCAAACTCTTAATAGGGCCTCATGGAATTATTCCAGAAACACTGAGAGAGCACAATCTGTGTAGGGTGTGTGTATGTGATGGAAGGTTCATTGCTTAGGACCTAGGAGGCTCCTCTTCTTTCTGCAGCCAGACAGACACCTCACAATCCAACATTCGCTGGCCTGGTCTTGAGCTTGTAAAGAATTCGGGCCTGAAAGAACTGGAGCAACAGAAACTACTCTTCTCTGCCCAACTCCCTTTATCCAAAGACAGAATAGTCTTGTAAAGCCAATTTGAAAGTTGTAGCCTCATAAGGGAAATGCATTTAGGCCTGGGGAGAAGCTGAGTTTGAACACATGCTGCTTTTGATGAAGCCATGCATGGTGCCTCTTGATCTTCTCTGTCTGTATTTTAAGAGCTGTTCTGGTTCCTGAAAACAATGGTCGACAGAAGGGCAAAGTGTGGGTTTGGTCCCCTGAATAGGTCCTTGAAAGAGCAATTTCTTTCCCCCTTTCTTTCCCTATTTTATTTTCAGCAGTGCCTAAACTCTAACATTTTTGTATAGGATCAACATAAGAATCAAGTTTCATCAAGACTATGAAGTCACAAGTAGCATTGATTGCTAGTGATGTCTTTTAGCTGAGGGGATGATTAGTCCTGTATGACTTAGGCAGATACTCAGTTTTCTTTAAATGTGCTAAATTATTCACCAAAAGCGACGAACGAATAGATGAATTTGTTTAGGCCAATGCTTCACATTTTCCTTAAATGATCTAAATTATTCAGCAAAAGCAGTGAATGAATGGATGGATTTATTTCACTGGAAACATATAGCGATTAAGATAAGATTTCCAAATAAATTTGTAATGTTCACATTTGATGTAAATAAGTATGCTCCTTTCATTAACTAAAGGCTGGAAAATAGCAGTGAAAGAAACCCAGAAATGATCCAAATACATACTCAAGTGGGATTTTGAATTTCTAGAAAAGTTTCTTCCAGAATACATTATTTACCATATTTAAATAACATTGGCTTAAGGTCGGATTTAAATTAAAAAGCCCTTTCAATTTAAACCTGATTCCTGTGATCACTTTTCAATTAGACAATGAAAAACAATTTAGTGGATACTTAGCTTAATTGGTTTGCTTCTACTTTTTGACCTCCAGGCAGGGCTCCACTTATGTATTCCATGCAATATGCTTGTACGATTATCTGACTCTTTAGAATGCACATTTCCTATGATTTTGTACAAACTGTCTGATTCAAGCACTGTTAAGTACTCTTTACTCCTTTTTCCTTTTAGGAGAGTAGGGTTCAATTCAAGACTTGCTCCTAAATTCTGGCATTAAAAGGAAACAGTATCTTCTTATTAATAGGAAAGAACAAGTCTGAATCAGTAAATGATGCTGTAGTTTATAGACACAGTTATGCTACAGAATGTTAAATAGAAAGTCATTAAAACTCTGAATAGAATGATAGAACAAGTAGTTGTTAAATAATTAGTTAATTAAATACACTAATATCGGCTCCAAACTTGATGAATCAAATATTTTGTAGTGATGGAATGTATTTCTGTTTATGTCTGTGTTTGCATCTGAGTGTGTATATCTCTCTAGGGGCCAGGTTCTTTTGACTAAAGTCCATGGCATTTCTTTCAATAAACTTCAATACATTTTAAGTTTGATAGATTACCAATTTATACCTAGTTGTATGCAACTAGTTATATGAAAAATATCTCAAATATAGTATAGGCTTAAAAGCAAAATCAGTTTCATATGAATTCTGGTCCTAATTTTCTAAAAGCTGTCATCATGAAAAAATAGATTTAGTATTACTAAAAGAAAAGTTTTTTAAAGATCAAATTTTCTCACTATATCTAGGTAGAGGATGACAGATGACATCTCATGTTGAAAAACATAATTTTCAAAAACCTGATATTTATTAAACTTTACTATTTAAGGTAATTTTACCTCATTTATACCAACCTCATTCATTCATTCATACGTTTAAGGACATTTTAACTAAAAGGGAAAGAGACTATCTTTCTCCTTAAGAAATATACTGTACTGTAAAGGAGAAAGCAAGTTCTCCCCTATAGAAGAAACAATAATTACACAGTATGACAACTCTGCTCTTTAAGACCCATAATCTATTTTTAAAAAGGGTTAAGGCTTAGCATGAAAACTAGGTAGGATTAACACTGTCTCCCCATTTTATAGATATGTAAACTGAGCCCAGTAGCTCTGTACATAGTTAGTGAGGATTTCAGGAAATAGAGAAGTCATTAACTCTTATGGTCCTCAGTTTTTCCGCCAGTAAAAGGCTTGGGTTAAATTCTGAAGTTTCTTTAAATTAACCCTTTTATCATTTTATTACTTGTTCGAGATCATATAGCTGACGAAACTTAGAAATCAGGACTTCTGTTTCTTAGGACACTGTGCTCATCAGTATCCTCAATTTATCTTCCCAGATGCATCCAATCCCTTCCTAAGACCTAAATTTCTTCCTGCGATTAGATTTATCAAACCACCCATTCTTTGTATCTCATCGGCTCAGATTAATTTCCTCCAGCTTTATGATTCTTTGGCATGTATATAATATTTAATGTCTCTGTAGCAATTATTTACACGTCATTTTTTATATCTATGTTATGGTTTTACATTTTTAACTGTTCTTTCTTGTTATAGTGATATATCTACATAGTATACTTATGATTCTTTTACTTGTGTGCACTGTACTTTTGTTTATGCATGAGGCTATTTAATGTCAGACTATATTACAACTGAGATTCTTCAGTTTCTAGAATCAAACTAGATCTGGATGTAAATCTTAATGTAGCTCCTTACAAGTGGTATGAGCTTGTGGAGAGTTGCTTAACTTCTACAATAGTTGCTTGATTTTTGTGTTTAAAAGCTTTTCACATAAAATTAGAATTACTGAAGTGAATATTCATAAAGAATTAACCTTGTTGATTGAGGATTGCTTTTTTTATGGTGTTGCAATTATATTTGTTTTCCTCTTGAAATTATGTTTCTAGCACCAATGTTCCAAATAGACTTTTTTTCTCTAGCTCTTCTTCTAATTGCATATCTTCAATGTTTCTTCCTAAAAAAAAGTATAGTTTGAACTCCAGGAACTAATATGTTTTGGGGGAAAGATACCATTTTGTAATATGCAAATACTGTCAGTATTTCTAAGATATTTTAGTTCTATCTATCTCAAACCACTTTCTCGTCTTTCCTCAGCTCACACGAGCACTCCTAGTCATTAGCTGTTTTGATATTGGGACAATTATCAGCAATTTGGGAAAATATGCATGGTTTGTAGCTGAAAAATAAACTAATGTTGCAAGGCCCGTAAGTTTCCATCTTATTCTTCCTCTTAGATTCCTTTGCAACCCAGGTCAATATTTATATCTTCATACTTAGAGAGTTAATCTGTATAATGGAACTGGTGGAATCATTGTTACTGAAACATTTAGGTCAGATGATGATGGAAAATTGATTGCTAGTATTTCTGGAGGTTTGGTTTAGGGTAAATGTTCCTGGATAATCTAAAATGAATTGCTGCCAATATAACAGGGGAGAGGGATGTAACTTTAAATTTTTCTTTTTGTTATTGTTTCATCATAGGACAGTAGCATATGAGCTCTTTTGTGTGGAAGTGGAAATATTAGAATCGTTAACACCAATAGCAGAAATGTACTTTTCCTTTAAATTTAGATCATTGGCATTACATGCTTTGAAAACTAGAGGTGAGACAAAAATAAACCTGTTGATCTTTTTTCTTAAACATATAATCTAGGGACAATAAGAAGAAGAAAAGGTAAAATTGCAGTGATATGCCAAAGTCAAACTACAATCCTACCTACTTACAGCTATGCCGTGTCTGAACTATACTTAACAGCATTCCTGAGGCAGAGTAATTATAGCAAGACAAAGAGATAGGTGGGGAAAATATAATGTCTTTGTGTTTTTCCCCCTAGATATTAGGGGAATTGTTATTTTAAATTTATATATGTATCCTCTTTGACATTCTAGAAGCAGAATCTTTTAACACCAGAAACTACCTTGGATCTCCTTTTAAAGATGAAGTCTATGCATAGCCAGATAGTCGTTGTGATGAAAATAATATCAGTGTTTTCTCTATTGTCTATTCTGTCTTATACCAGCCACTAAAGATATTGATTTACCTCTTGTTCTTTTGGCTCAGCTGCACACTAGAATTTCTAGTCATGGAGCCGACAGGTGAGAATCCATTAAGAAATTCTCCTCTCACTTTCATGGCATCAAGTTGGTGGAAGATAGACCACTCCTATTATTATTACTTGCATGGACAAGGGCCTTGGAATGGCAAAGAAAAGTAGATATTCTCAATAGCTAACAGAAAATAAACTACCCTTTCTGTGTTTGACTGAATTCAATAGGATGAGTAAAAACATTTATCTAATTTTTTCACTGTTATTGAGAACTTAACCATGCACTTATATTGACCTAGATAAATTGGAAGATGCAAGCTAGAACTTTGGTTACTTGTGCTTACTTACTCACATGTATGAGGGTTGAGGTGAGCACTTGGGAGTAAAAGAAGGTTGATGTCAACAGAAAAATTAACCAGTCGATCTAAGAAAGAAATGGAAAATTGTATTCACACCAAATTGAGGATTATAAAAATGGACCAGCCTCTCAGAAAGCTCTAAGAACTGTTCCACCAGTTAGAGGGCAAAGCACAGTTACATAAGTTTTTGAGACAGAGAGCTGTACATTAAATGACCTATTATTGACGGTTTATACAATCTAGTGGGTAGTGGGTCATGGTCACTGTGGCCCCTTACAAGATTAAGAAGGAACGTTACCTTTTAAGGAGTTGTCTTGTTGGTGGTAGGGGAATGTTGCTCTTTATGGTTAAGCAGGTATTTCTTCAGATGGGGGAGGTTTGGTGGATGCATAATGAAGATACACAATGCATAGTATACGGGAGAGAGGAGGCCAAATGGCAGAGGAAAAAAAAATTATGTTTAATTTTTCTGGTCTTGCCATAAAATATGAATTTTATTTCACAATGTGAAGTAGCACTTAGAAGTGACAGAGCAAAACAGTAATTATTATACTATAGTATGCAGCTTTTGGTAACTTCAAATTCATCCAGTACCCTAGAAGCATGGACCTACATAGCAACAGGAAAGACTGCCTTAAGAGCATCCTTGGAGGACTCTAGGTGAAGAACAATGAGATTCTAATAAGAATAGATCTCTACTGTCCTGTTCGCTAATATGTCCCCAGAGGAGCCTTCCAGACTATTATCATGGCACTTATAATACAGTATTCTATCAATCTATGTATTTCCTTGTTTCTCCTAATTGACAGCCTAATTAGGTCAGATATTGTTTCTTCTAATTAGGTCAGATATTGTGGTATTAATTTTTGCCTTATGTTTAATCTTTAATACAGAGAATGTAGTCAAAATGTGTATTACAAATGAAGAATACTACCATTTTAACTCTGATATTTTCTATCTAATAAATGTTTTAACTACATGTTTATGAAAACAAATATTTTAATAAGAATTATTATTTTTGTTTTGTTTTGTTTTGTTTTTGTGAGAATGCTTTTTTTTTTTTAAACATCTTTATTGGAGTATAATTGCTTTACAATGGTGTGTTAGTTTCTGCTTTATAACAAAGTGAATCAGTTATACATATACATATGCTCCCATATCTCTTCCCTCTTGCATCTCCCTCCCTCCCACCCTCCCTATCCCACCCCTCTAGGTGGTCACAAAGCACCAAGCTGATCTCCCTGTGCTATGCGGCTGCTTCCCACTAGCTATCTATTTTACATTTGGTAGTGTATATATGTCCATGACTTGAATTTTCTTTCAGAAATAATTTTTGAAGCACTCAAACATATGTTAATGTTTATCAATTTTCTATGCAATGCAGTTATACTTTTCTACCTTGCCTTTTTAAAAAAAAAAAATGGGAACAATGGCTTTAATTGAACATTGAGAAAAAAAAAACTATTTAATATTGTTATTGTCTATTTGATCATTTACTAATTATACTCCTTGGCCATTCTTAGGTTTCCTTTTGGGATATAACTCTGTGCCATTTTTTCCCAGTCCATATTTGTCAAGAATATTTTATTACATTTTCAATGATAGCAACTATTACCATTGAAAAAAATCAATGTCCACTGACATTTTAACAAAGATCCATTTCATTTGGGAACAGACTAAATTATCCATTAAAATAGAATAAAGTTATTTTTCTGGTACTTCCATTTAAAGTTGTCTTAATAACATGATATAACATTTACATTAATGAAAATATTTCCCACCTCTTTTTCAGACTGTGGTACTGCCATGCATCCAGCCACATAAACAAGAAAAATAGGCATCATGCTTTTTCTGCTTTCTTCTAACTCAAACTCTCATACCTAATCCATCACTCAGTCTCTTAGAATTTACCTCAAATATATTGTAAGTGATCCCACCCTTTATAACTATCTATACCTTTGCCACATAAGCACCCATAATGTTTTGGCTAAATTATTATAATAGCCCACTTTTTGGTCTCCCTCCTCTCATCCATTCCACTTTACATTGAACTCGAAGTCATTTCCCCGACCCCAAAATTCAAATTGATTATCCTACAATGTAAAATATGTCAAAGGTTCTGAGATGTCACTTGGTATCTATCATATCTGAACTGCCATACATTGTGGAATATGAAGAAAAAAGCCTAAATAAAATACATTGCTGAGTTTTCATGTAAGAACACTGTTAAGGATAAATCTCACTATTTTCCATAAGGTATTTTTCTATGACTCAAGAGTTACTTTTGTTTTCAGGTTCAGTGTCAATAATAGTTGTGCATATATATTTGCGTATTGGTCATCCAAACTAAACTTTGAGTTCAGGAATGACAATTATCATTGTTAATGTAAGAATGAAACATAAATAGCACTTAATACATCTCTGTTGTCAGGCATTTCTTCTGTCAGCTACACCAATGCCAAAAAAAAAAAAAAATTCTTATAGAGTCTTTCTCTCTGACTACTGACATCTTCTTTCTATGCCTTTTGTTATTGCCTTAATATTCCCTTAATATTCTTTTAATATCTTTAAAAACTGTAGTTATGTCACTTCTCATTCTTAACATTAGTATCTTTTTTCATGGTCACTGTGGCTATAGGCTTATCACATTTATATAACTCCAAAAAGAACCAGTTTTTGTTTTATTGATATTTTTTCTATTGGTTTTCTATTTTCTATATCACTGACGTTAATTGAAATTTGCATTGATTTAATTATAGATTCCCATGCAATTCTAACAAATAATATAGAGATCCCATGTATAGTTTGTACATTTTCCCCCCAGTGATGATAGTTGCTTGTTGTGGTTGAAATTCCCCCCTACCTATGGAGAACCAAGAATATTTCTCCCCTAGGTACTTGCTGTGGTAGCATCACCTACTATGGGTGCTCCCCAGCAACCCTTTAGTCTCTGGCAGTAAAAGGTGTGTATCAGGCTTATGAGGACAAAGAGGCTTACAGGACCAGGATGTTTTTCACAAGATCCCTGCCTGCCTCTGGGTGATGGAGGACACTTCCCAGGTTGGGCAACTTGCTATGAGGGAATAATTATTGAGGCCTATAGCTATAGCACTGTTTGTGGTCAGGGGAAGAATGAGTCTACCTGAATGGCCTTCTGTTGATAGTTTGAGAGTTGGGAAACATTGGATCAGGATTCCTTTCTTCTGTTGGGTGGGGAGACTTAAGATTCCTTAGTGTTGTTATTTTTCTGGTCATGTGGTCCCAAACCAGTATTCCTCCTTCTTTTTACCCTTCAGAGTTCTACTTTGGATGCCTCTTTTATTATTTCCAAGGTTTATAATTTTACTTAGTGGAGAGGAGCGGTGAGAAATGTACCTATGCCATCTATCTGGACTGGAAGTTTCTGTTTGTTGATTTTTGCCCTGAACTTTATTATTTTCTTTCTTCTGTTTTCCTTAGGAATAATCTGACTGCCTTCTTTAGCTTCTTAGGAAGGAAGCTTAGGTCATTAATTTGAGAGCTTTCACATAAAATGCTAAGTTAAATGTAAATTCAGTTAAAGTTGTGAAATTCAAAATTCAAAATTCACTTCTGGAAAGTGAATTTCAAAAGTTTACATGGTACTTAAGAAATATAGGCAGCTATTCTTTCGAATTCATAGTCATATTTAAAGAAAAGAGCCCCCCCAAATTGTATTCTTATTATAGGAGCCAGAATAATCCTTTTAAGGCATGGGTTAGATCACATCATCCCTCTGCTCAAATTACTGCAGTGGTATCTTATCTCACTCAGAGTAAAACTTAAATCCCATACAATGGCCTAAAATTCTTTAAAAAATATGCACTTTTCCTCACTCTTTTGTCTGAGCTCATCTAAATCACTTTCCTTTCACAAGGTCTGCTCTGATAAAACTAATGTTCTTGATATTTCTCAAATACACCAAAAGTATACATCTGCTTTTGGTGCAAAACTGCAAAGAAGACCTTTGCATTTCAGATTTCTATACTTGGAACACTTTTCCTCCAGATTACTGCATGGCTCTCATCTTTGTCTCCTTCAGGCTTCTGTGCAAATCTTTTATTTTTATCAATTTGGCTTTCCTTAATGACTCTATTTAAAATAGTAATTCCAACCTAGTAATATTTATATCTCTTATATGCTTTATTTTTCCTTCAGAGAACTTATCAAAATTAAAAATATTATTTATGTTACTTATTTGACGATTGTCTATTTCTTCATAATAGAATGTAAGCTCATTTAAGGCAGGGGTTTTTTTTTCTGTCTGGATCATTGCTCTCTCTTCCACATCAGGAATAGCGAATATATCCAATAAATGTGTGGCTTCTTGACAAAAGAAAGGAAGAAAAGAAGACAGGAAACAATAAATTAAGAAAGGAAAAAGACAGGAAATGGGGAGAAGAGGAAAAAAATGAAAGAAGAAAGAAAGGATCGAAGGAAGGAAGAAATGAGGAAGGAAAAAATGAGGGATAAACATTGGGATCACAAGTATGGAGATAGAAAAATAAATACTTTAAGATTTGAAGCTTACTATCCTTGGGTCTAAATTTTCCAACATGTTGATATGTTGCTTGTAAATATATTTAAAACTTTCACAGGCTTCTAGTCTTTCCTTTCAACTAGAAGAGAAATATGGGGTCAAGTGAGCACTGCTCGTGTTGCTATTTGATTGAGTTCTCTGGAAATAAACTCTGAAATGAAAACTTTCACACAGATGGTTTGCTGAGGAGAGACACAGGAGATACACTTGTAAGAAATTGAGGAAGGAAACATCGATCAATGCAGTTGCAACTGAGACCTCAGCCAATTCCAAAACAAAGTTTTGGAGCAGTGATATTCCTTCCAAGTCCATAGGGCTGATACTATGAATTCCCTATCCAAATATTAACTCTGGGAGAGGAAATAACCCTGGACTAGGCAGCTCCCTGAGGATAAGGGCAACTCTGAGTGACTAAGTTATAATTTACCAGCAGCTGATAGCTCCTTTGTCTAGGAGATAGATGTTTCAACCCTGCCAAGGATATTTGGGCAGAGTAACACAATACCCTTGCTATTGTGGGTTTTTTTTCCAGCTTTATTGGGATATAAATGACACATAGATTTGTTTAAGGTTTACAGTGTGATTATTTCACGCACATATATATTGCAAACTGATTACCAGAATAAGTTTAGTTAAACATCCTTCAACTAGTAAAATTAACATTTTGTTGTTGTGTTGGTGGTGGTAAGAACGTTCAGTATTTACTCTCGTAGCAGCTTTCAAGAATGCAGTACAGTATTGTTAACTACAGCCACATGCTCTACATTAGATTCCCAGAATTCACTCATCTTAAGCTGGAAGTCTGTGCTCTTTCGTTGGCTTCTTTCCACCTCCCTGCTCCCCACCGCAACAACCGCTGGTAACCACCATTCTACTCTATTTCCTTTCTTTATTTTTCAACTAGTTCACTGTTAGTGTATGGAAACACAACTCATTTTTGCATGTTGATTTTGTATCTTGAAACTTCACTGAATTTGTTGATTAGTTCTAACATTCTTTGGTGGGTTCTTTAGGATTTTCTGCGCACAAGATCATACCATGTGTAAACAGAGACCGTTTTACTTCCTCCTTTCTAATTTGTAGCCTTTTATTTCTTCTTGCCTGATTGCTCTGGCCAGGACTTCCAACACTATGTTGAACAGGAGTGGTGAGAATAGGTACACTTGCCTTCGTCCTGATCTTAGAGGAAAAGCTTTCAATCTTTCACTGTTGAGTATAACGTTAGCTGTGCATTTGTCATATAAGGTCTTTATTATGTTATGGTACATTTCTTTCATACCCAATTATTTGGGAGTTTTTACCATACATGAATGTGAAATTTTGTCAAAACCCTTTTGTGTCTATTAAGAGGTTTATATAATGTTTATCTTTCAGTCTCTTAATGTGGTATATCATATTAACTGATTTGCGTATCTTGAACAACCTCTACATCCCAAGGATAAATCCCACTTGATCATGCTGATAATCCTTTTAAGGAGATGTTGATTTCAGTTTGCTAGTATTTTGTTGAGAATTTTTGCATCTGTATTTATCATGTATGTTGGCCAGTAGCTTTTGTTTCTTATAATGTCATCTGGCTTTGATATTAGGGTCATAATAGCCTCATAAAAGAGTTTGGTTGTGTTTTCTCCTCTTCAAATTTTTAAAGAACTTAAGAAGAATGGACTCTAATTCTTCTTTAAATGTTTGATAGAATGAGTTTCTTTTTTGGAGATCTTCCTCTTTTTGTTGATATATGTGTTTATCACTATAAACTTCCCCCTTAGAACTGCTATTACTGCATCTCATAAGTTTTGGTATGTTGTGCATCCATTTTTTGGTTTGTTTGTTTCACGATTTTTAAAAATTTCCCTTTTGATTTCTTCTTGACCCAGTGGTTGTTTGGGAGCATATTGTTAAATTGCACATATTTGTGAACTTTCTGATTTTCCTACTGTTATTGATTCTAGTTTCATACCATGGTGGAAAAAAAAATATTTGGCATGATTTCAGGCTCCTTAAATTTATTTTTAAAATTTTTTTATTTTAATTTTTTTATTTTTTATACAGCAGGTTCTTATACATATTAGTGTGT
Source organism: Balaenoptera acutorostrata (assembly GCF_949987535.1). Lineage (NCBI taxonomy): Eukaryota > Metazoa > Chordata > Mammalia > Artiodactyla > Balaenopteridae > Balaenoptera > Balaenoptera acutorostrata. Next base: position 83,724,283 of record NC_080068.1, read on the forward strand.
ATATGTCAATCCAAATCTCCCAGTTCATCCAACCGCCCCCCCCACTTTCCCCCTTTGGTGTCCATACGTTTGTTCTCTATATCTGTGTCTCTATTTCTGCCTTGCAAACTGGTTCATCTGTACCATTTTTGTGGATTCCACATGTATGTGTTAATATACGATATTTCTTTTTCTCTTTCTGACTTACTTCACTCTGTATGACAGTCTCTAGGTCCATCCACGTCTCTAAAAATGACCCAATTTCGTTCCTTTTTATGTCTGAGTAATATTCCATTGTATATATGTACCACATCTTCTTTATCCATTCATCTGTCAGTGGGCATTTAGGTTGCTTCCATAACCTGGCTATTGTAAATAGTGCTGCAGTGAACAGTGGGGTGCATGTGTCATTTTGAATTATGGTTTCCTCTGGGTATATGCCCATTAGTGGGATTGCGGGGTCATATGGTAATTCTATTTTTAGTTTTTTAAGGAACCTCCATACTGTTCTCCATAGTGGCTGTATCAATTTACATTCCCAGCAACAGTGCAAGAGGGTTCCCTTTCCTCCACACCATCTCCAGCATTTGTTGTTTATAGATTTTCTGATGATGCCCATTCTATCCAGTGTGAAGTGATACCTCATTGTAGTTTTGATTTGCATTTCTCTAATAATTAGTGATGTTGAGCAGCTTTTCATGTGCCTCTTGGCTATCTGTATGTCTTCTTTGGAGAGATGTCTATTTAGATCTTCTTCCCATTGTTTGATTGGGTTGTTTGTTTTTTTAATATTGAGCTGCATAAGCTGTTTATATATTTTGGAGATTAATCCTTTGTCTGTTGATTTGTTTGCAAATATTGTCTCCCATTTTGAGGGTTGTCTTTCTGTTTTGTTTAAAGTTTCCTTTGCTGTGCAAAAGCTTTTAAGTTTCATTAGGTCCCATTTGTATATTTTTGTTTTTATTTCCATTACTCTAGGAGATGGGTCAAAAAAGATATTGCTGTGACTTATGTCAAAGAGTGTTCTTCCTACGTTTTCCTCAAAGAGTTTTATAGTGTTTGGTCTTACATTTAGGTCTTTAATCCATTTTGAGTTTATTTTTGTGTATGATGTTAGGGAGTGTTCTAATTTCATTCTTTTATATGTAGCTATCCAGTTATCCCAGCAAAACTTATTGAAGAGACTGACTTTTCTCCATTGTATATTCTTGCCTCCTTTATCAAAGATAAGGTGACCATATGTGCATGGGTTTATCTCTGGGCTTTCTATCCTGTTCCATTGATCTATATTTCTGTTTTTGTGCCAGTACCATATTGTCTTGATTATTGTAGCTTTTAGTATAATCTGAAGTCAGGGAGTCTGATTCCTCCAGCTCTGTTTTTTTTCCTCAAGACTGGTTTTGTTATTCAGGGTGTTTTGTGTCTCCATACAAATTTTAAGATTTTTTGTTCTAGCTCTGTAAAAAATGCCACTGGTAATTTGATAGGAATTTCATTGAATCTGTAGATTGCTTAGGGTAGTATAGTCATTTTCACAATGTTGATTCTTCCAATCCAAGAACATGGTATATATGTATCTCTCCATCTGTTTGAATCGTCTTTGATTTCTTTCATCACTGTCTTATAGTTTTCTATACAGGTCTTTTACCTCCTTAGGTAGGTTTATTCCTAGGTATTTTATTCTTTTTGTTGCAATGGTGAATGGGATTGTTTCCTTAATTTCTCTTTCTGATCTTTCATTGTTAGTGTATATGAATGCAAGAGATTTCTGTGCATTACTTTTGTATCCTGCAACTTTACCAAATTCATTGATTAGCTCCAGTAGTTTTCTGGTGGCATCTTTAGGATTTCTATCTATAGTATCATGTCATCTGCAGTGACTTTTTACTTCTTTTTTTCCAATTTGTATTCCTTTTATTTCTTTTTCTTCTCTGATTGCCATGGCTAGGACTTCCAAAACTCTGTTGAATAACAGTAGCAAGGGTGGACATCCTTGTCTTGTTCCTGATCTTAGGGGAAATGGTTTCAGTTTTCACCATTGAGAATGATGTTTGCTGTTGGTTTGTCATATATGGCCTTTATTATGTTGAAATAGGTTCCCTCTATGCCCGCTTTCTGGAGAGTTTTTATCATAAATGGGTTTTGAATTTTGTCAGAAGCATTTTCTGCATCCATTGAAATGATCATATGGTTTTTATTCTTCAGTTTGTTAATATGGTGTGTCACATTGATTGATTTGTGTATATTGAAAAATCCTTGCATCCCTGGAATAAATCCCACCTGATCATGGCATATGATCCTTTTAATGTGTTGTTGGATTCTGCTTGCTAGTATTCTGTTGAGGATTTTTGCATGTATATTCATCAGTGATATTGGTCTGTAATTTTCTTTTTTTGTAGTATCTCTGTCTGGTTTTCGTATCAGGGTGATGGTGGCCTCATAGAAGGGGTTTGAGAGTGTTTCTTCTTCTTCAATTTTTTGGAAGAGTTTAAGAAGGATGGGTGTTAGCTGTTCTCTAAATGTTTGATAAAATTCACCTGTGAAACCATCTGGTCCTGGACTTTTGTTTGTTGGAAGATTTTTAATCACAGTTTCAATTTCATTACTTGTGATTGGTCTGTTCATATTTTCCATTTCTTCCTGGTTGTCTTGGAAGGTTACACCTTTCTAATAATCCATCCATTTCTTCCAGGTTGTGCATTTTATTGGCACAGAGTTGCTTGTAGTAGTCTCTTAGGATGTGTTGCATTTCTGTGGTGTCCATTGTAACTTCTCCTTTTTCATTTCTAATTTTATTGATTTGAGTCCTCTCCCTCCTTCTGGATGAACCTAACTAAAGGTTTATCAATTTTGTTTGTCTCCTCAAAGAACCAGCTTTTAGTTTTATTGATCTTTGCTATTATTTTCTTTGTTACTACTTCATTTATTTCTGATCTGATCTTTATGATTTCTTTCCTTCTACTAATTTTGGGTTTTGTTTGTTCTTCTTTCTCTAGTTCCTTTAGGTGTAAGGTTAGATTGTTTATTTGAGATTTTTCTTGTTTCTTTAGGTAGGCTTGTATAGCTATAAACTTCCCTCTTAGAACTGCTTTTGCTGCATCTTTTGCTGTGTTTTTGTTGTCATTTGTCTCTAGGTATTTTTTGATTTCCTCTTTGATTTCTTCAGTGATCTCTTGGTTATTTAGTAACGTATTGTTTAGCCTCCATGTGTTTGTGTTTTTTACATTTTTTTCCCTGTAATTGATTTCTAATCTCATAGTGTTGTGGTCAGAAAATATGCTTGATATGATCTCAGTTTTCTTAAATTTACCGAGGCTTCGTTTGTGATCCAAGATGTGATCTATCCTGGAGAATGTTCCTTGTGGCCGTGAGAAGAAAGTGTAATCTGCTGTTTTTGGATGAAATGTATTTTAAATCTCTCTGGTCTATTGTGTCATTTAAAGCTTGTGTTTCCTTATTAATTTTCTGTCTGGATGATCGGTCCAATGGTGTAAATGAGGTGTTAAAGTCCCCCACTATTATTGTGTTACTGTCGATTTCCTCTTTTATAGCTGTTAGCAGTTGTGTTATGTACTGAGGTGCTCCTATGTTGGGTGCATATATATTTATAATTGTTATATCTTCTTCTTGGATTGATCCCTTGATCATTATGTAGTGTCCTTCCTTGTCTCTTATAACATTCTTTATTTTAAAGTGTATTTTATCTGATATGAATACTCCTACTCCATCTTTCTTTTGATTTCCATTTGCATGGAATATCTTTTTCCATCCCCTCACTTTCAGTCTGTATGTGTCCCTAGGTCTGAAGTGGGTCAATGGTAGACAGCATATATATGGGACATGTTTTTGTATCCATTCAGCGAGCCTGTGTCTTTTGTTTGGAGCATTTAATCCATTCACGTTTAAGGTAATTATCAATATGTATGTTCCTGTTACCGTTTTCTTAATTGTTATGGGTTTGTTTTTGTAGGTCCTTTTCTTCTCTTGTGTTTCCCACTTAGAGAAGTTCCTTTATCATTTGTTGTAGAGCTGGTTTGGTGGTGCTGAATTCTCTTAACTTTTGCTTGTCTGTAAAGCTTTTGACTTCTCCATCAAATCTGAATGAGATCCTTGCTGGATAGAGTAATCTTGGTTTTAGGTTTTTCCTTTCATCACTTTAAATATGTCATACCACTCCCTTTTGGCTTGTAGAGTTTCTGCTGAGAAATCAGCTGTTTACCTTATGGGAGTTCCCTTGTATGTTGTTTGTCATTTTTCCCTTGTTGCTTTCAATAATTTTTCTTTGTCTTTAATTTTTGTCAGTTTGATTACTATGTGTCTCAGTGTGTTTCTCCTTGGGTTTATCCTGTCTAGGACTCTCTGCACTTCCTGGACTTGGGTGGCTACTTTCATTCCCATGTTAGGGAATTTTTCTACTATAATCTCTTCAAATATTTTTTCAGGTCCTTTCTCTCTTCTCCTTCTGGGACCTGTATAATGTGAACGTTGTTGCATTTAATGTTGTCCTAGAGGTCTCTTAGGCTGTCTTCATTTCTTTTCTTTCTTTTTTCTTTAGTCTGTTCCATGGCAGTGAATTCCACCATTCTGTCTTCCAGGTCACTTATTCGTTCTTCTGCCTCAGTTATTCTGCTATTGATTCCTTCTAGTGTATTTTTCATTTCAGTTATTGTATTGTTCACCTCTTTTCGTTTGTTCTTTAATTCTTCTAGGAGTTTGTTCTTTAATTCTTCTAGGTTTTTGTTAAACATTTCTTGCATCTTCTTGATCTTTGCCTCCATTCTTTTTCTGCGGTCCTGGGTCATCTTCACTATCATTATTCTGAATTCTTTTTCTGGAAGGTTGCCCATCTCCACTTCATTTAGTTGTTTTTCTGGGGTTTTATTTTGTTCCTTCATCTGGTACGTAGTCCTCTGCCTTTTCATTTTGTCTATCTTTCTGTGAATGTGGTTTTCATTCCACAGGCTGCAGAATTGTAGTTCCTTCTTAAACTTCTTAAGATTTGTTTTGTGACCTAACATGCAATCTGTCCTGGAGAATGTTCTGTGTGCACTTGAGAAGAGTGTGTTCTTCTGCAGTTGGATAGAATTATCTTTTTTTACACTTTAGTTTCATTTGTTCTACAGTATAGTTTAATTCTAGTGTTTCCTTATTGATTTTCCGTCGGGATGATCTATCCATTGTTTAATGTGCATTATTAAATTTATTTTTATTTATTTATGGCTGTGTTGGGTCTTCGTTTCTGTGCGAGGGCTTTCTCTAGTTGTGGCAAGCGGGGGCCACTCTTCATCGCGGTGCGCGGGCCTCTCACTATCGTGGCCTCTCCCGTTGTGGAGCACAGGCTCCAGACGCGCAGGCTCAGTAGTTGTGGCTCACGGGCCTAGTCGCCCTGCGGCATGTGGGATCCTCCCAGACCAGGGCTCGAACCCGTGTCCCCTGCACTGGCAGGCAGACTCTCAACCACTGCGCCACCAGGGAAGCCCTATTGTGCATTATTGATGCCCCTAATATTATTGTACTGTTGTCTATCTCTACCTTCAGGTCTATTAGTAGTTACTTAATATATTTAGATCATTTGATGTTGAGTGCGTGTATACTTACAATTGTTATATCCTCTTGATGAATTGACCCCTTTTTCATTATGTAATGACTTCTTTGTCTCTTGCTACAACTTTTGATTCATCTATTTTGTCTGATATAAATATAGCTATCCCTGCTGTCTTTTGGTTCCATTTGTATGGAATATCTGTTTTCATCCCTTCACTTTGCACCTTCGTGTTTCATTAAAGCTAAAGTGAGTCTCTTATAGACAGCATATATTTGGACCTTGTTTTTTATTCATTCAACCATTCTATGTCTTTTGACAGGAGAATTTAATCTATTTGCATTTAATGTAATTATAGATATGTAAGGAATTACTATTGCCCCCTTATTAATTGTCTGGCTATTTTGTAGCTGCCTTGTTCTTGCCTTCCTCTTTCACTGTTTTCTTTTATAAATTGATTATTTTCCACAGTGATGTTCTTTGATTCCCTTTTCTTTATCTTTTGTGAGTCTTATGTAGGTTTTGCCTTGAGATTACCATAAAGCTTACATTAAACATCATATAAGCATCTATTTTAAGCTGGTAACAACTTAACAGCAACTGCATACCAAAAACCTACCTTTTTACCTCCCCCCCTTTTATGTTTTTGATCTCACAATGTACATTTTTTATATTGTGTATTTATTAACAAAGTATTATAGCTATAATTATTTTTAATACTTTTGTTCTTTATCATTTATACTAGAGTTAAGCACTTAACCTACTACCTTATAACCGTATTGGATTATTCTGAATTTTACTATATACTTACCTTTGCCATTGTGTTTTATATAGTCATATGTTTTCATGTTACTTGTTAGCATCCTTTCATTTCAGCTTAAGGAACTTATTTTATCTTTTTTTTTTTTTCGTAAAGCAGGGCTAGTGGTGACGATCTATCTTGGTTTCTGTTTATCTGGGAAAGTCTTTATCTTTCCTTCATTTCTGAAAGACAACTTTGCCAGGTAAAATATTCTTGGTAAACTTTCTTTTTCTTTCAATACTTTAAATGTATGATTCCACTCTGACCTTGCCTGCAAGGTTTCTGCTGAGAAACCTTACAGCCTTATGGGGGTTCCCCTGTATGTGAGGAATTTTTTTTTCTTTTGCAGCTTTTAAAATTCTCTCTTTGTCACTGATTTCAGACAGTTCATTATAATGTATCTTGGAGAAGATTATTTTGGTTTGAAACTTTTTGAGTACCATGAGTATTATGAACTTGGATACCCAAATGTCACACTAAATTTGGGAAGTTCTCACCAGTATTTTTTTTTAAATAAGCATTCTGCCCTTCTTCCTTCTCTTCTCCTTCTAAAACTACAATAATGAGTAAATTATTTCTTTTTATGGTGTCCCACAATTCATATAGGCTTTTTTCTCACTCTTTTTCATTCTTTTTCCTGCTCTGACTGGAGAATTTCAAATGATCTATTTTCATGTTTGCTTGCTGATTTTTTTCTTCTGCCTGGTCAAGTATGCTATTAAAGATTTCTATTGAATTCTTCACTGTGACTGTATTCTTCAGCTCTAGATTTTTTTTAATGGCTCTATTTCTTGTTCAACTTCTCATTCTATTCATGTACTGTTTTCCTGATTTCATTGAATTGTTTTTCCATGTCTTCTTGTAGCTCACTGAGCTTCCATAAAACAGCTTATTTTGAATTCTTATTGGATTCTTACAGCTATAGTGAATTCTTACTCATCTTATTGGATGAATCCATGTCTTTTGGGTTGGTCACTGGAAAATTATTATGTTTCTTTGATGGTACCGTGTTTTCTTGATTTTTTATATTCCTTGAAATCTTGAGCTGCTGTCTTTGATTTTGAAGTGGAGTCACCTTCTCCAGCCTTTACTGACTGGCTTTGGGAGTGAAGTATTTTCTGTCAGCCCCTCTGGGGGTTCTGAGGCATAGATCTTCTCTATGGGCATGCCTACTCCACACATCTTGCTTCCTCTTGTGGCAGAATTCTTAAGCTTGTATGCCTTCTCTTGATTCTGCCAAGCAAGACTGGATACTGGCAGCCTCCCCTTTGCTTTCCCTAGGGTGGTGCTGGATGTACAAGTTTGTAGTTTCTCCCAGGCCCATAGAATTTGTGTGTACTCACTAGCCGTCTGCAATGGCTCACTCTTACCACCATCAGGAACATGCACAAGGAGCCAGGTACAGGGTTGGGTGTGTGTGTGGGTAAGGTGACTGGAGCACCGGTGGTGCCCAGGGGCCTGTTGTGAGTATCCACGGATGAGTCATTCCCAACACTCATGGGAAGGCTTCTTGATAGAGTCTATGATGCAGTTAGTTGGATTCACATTCCCGTAATGCCCTACAAGAGTCCTATCTGCTGCTCTCCAAGATAGCCCCTGCCCCCTAGTCATGTAGCAAACGTCAGTATTCTGGATGGGGCAGGATAAAAGTGAGTCTCCAGCAACTTCCAACAAAGCTCAGCAAGACAGATGCTAACTTACATGCTCTTACTTTCCCCCATGAGAGAAATCACAAGTCAAGAAAGTGTTTCTTGGCATTGAGCCGTCACACCTTAGGCAGGGATTGATGTGAACCTTCTCATATTACCTGATTCAATGCATATAATCTTGGATTTTTTGCTCCAGAAGTGAGCTGCAACTTCTCCACTGGATTCCTGGACTTCCACAAAGGCTGTCTTGTCCATAGGTTATTGAAAATATCAGTGTTATTCAGGGACTCCTGAATTGTGTTAAGAGGGGCTGAAGCTGGTTCATGGGCTGTAGACTTCAGGCTCTATAGGCAGGACTGAGGTCTGTATACCTATTATCTGTTGCATGGGTGGACCTGATTACTCTTGGGTACTTTGGTGTATGTTGCTGGTGACAGCACCAGGCATGGGTGGGCCTGATTACTCTTGGGTACCTTGGTGTATGTTGCTGGTGACGGAACCAGAGCCAAACTGGGCTGTAGCTGACTCCTCAGGTATGTTGAGCTATGTCTGGGTCTGTAACCAGGGCCATGGCTACAAGTCAGCCACCTAGCTGTGGGCTTACTTTCTCAAAACAGCTCTCCTCAGTCTTGGACTTCCCCAGGGTTTCACAATCCCAATGCACCCACAAAGGCATTTCTGTCTGTATAAATACCAAGTTATTGTTGTAGAGGGGAGATACATGTGAAAGATTCACTGTCTTGCTGATATCAATCCCCATTTCATTGTGTTTTATTGTTTGTACCTCTCTAGGGTCTCATTCTTTGGAACAGTAGTGGTTCTCAAATATCTGAGTCATCTGAGATGCTTATTAAATATACATATTTTAGAGACTCAGAGAAATTTATTAAATCAGAAATTTATGGAATCAAGATAAAGAACCACATTTTTAATCTGTATCAAATAATACTGACCTAGGTGGCAAGTAGTTTCCATGGTAAAAAAGACTCCACTCACATCTCCACTCTAAACTCAAAGAAGGGAAATTTTATCTTGTTAATCTTATTTCTCTATTTTCTGATACATAATGACTTATTAATAAACATTTATTTTTAATGAAGATTGTGTATCAATGGTAATATATCCATCAATTCTAATTGGCAAAAACATTTTATTATCGGTACAGACATCATTTTACTATAAAGTTAATTTCTTTCTTTCAGAACGGGAATTACAGCCTTTTTAAAGTCAAATACATTATTACGAGATCACTAACATGTCTTTGTGCTAATGTAATGGAATAACATTACCCTTTTATTCACACTTGCCAAAACTTGGAAGTAACCAAGATGTCCTTCAATAAGTGAATGGATAAATTGTGGTACTTCCAGATAATGGGATATTATTCAGTGCTAAAAAGAAATGAGCTGTCAAGCCATAAAAAGACATGAAGAAAACTTAAATGCATATTACTAACTGAAAGAAGCCAGTCTGAAAAGGCTACATACTATATGACTTCAACTATATGACAATTCGGAAAAGGCAAACGTATGGACAATAGATAACAAAAAGATCAGTGACTACTGGCGGTTGGAGGTAGAGGTATGACTAGGTAGAGTGCAGAGGATTTTTAGGGCAGCAAAATACTCTATATGACACTATAATGATGAATACATGTCATTATACATTTGCCTAAATCCATAGAATGTATAACACCAAGAGTGAACTGTAATGTAAACTATGAACTTTGGGTGATTATGATGTGTCAGTATAGGTTCATCAATTGCAATAAATGTGCCCCTCTGGAGGGGGATATTGATAATTGTGGAGGCTGTGCATGTGTGGGGGAAGGGAGATGGATAAGCTCTACTTTCCTATTTTTTGGTGAACCTAAAACTGTTCTAAAAAATAAAGTTTATTAAAATAAAGCGTAGATAGCAATGGGGGCAAGAAGAAATTTTTTTTCACACAGAGACCTGACCTGGGGAGAGGAGAAATATTTTATCTTATATGTAGTTTTGATTTTTTATACAGACTTGTACTGGAAATGTATTTACTGAATGGTGACTATATTGGTTCTTAAAATGCCTGCAAGAATGTATACCATCTAAGAATAAGCTAAAAAATGCATAGGGCCTTTCATGTTTTCATGGAGGGGCAGGGGAAGATAACCCCCACTGAGTAAATTTTATGGAAAGATTCTGAGACCAGAATAAAGCAAAATTTCTCATTTAAAAAAGTCACCTAATATTCACCCCCACCCCAGACCTTCTGCAAATCAGTAAACTCACAGTTTCTTATTGGTTATTAGATGCAATCACAGTAAGTAAGGAAGTAAAACTTAGCAGTAAGTTTTGTGGATGTCACTTCTTCTAACTGCTTGCTCAATATCTTACTGACAGATGTTTGTAAAATACAGATAGCTAACATAAAATACTTACTTTTGAAAAAAAAAGATGTGTTTTCATACATGTGTGTTTTTCCTTGCTAAAGCAGTTTACAGCTGCAGCTGGTAGCATTAGAGATGAGTAGATCCTTTGAAAGGCCAAGAAAGGCCCTTAGGGCATATTTCTATTCTAGGTCTCAGATTCCAAAAGCAACTAATAGACAACATTGGGGACAAACTGAAAAGTTGCACTCCCAACTTGAGTTGAAAATAGAGTATATTTATATTTTGTCATGGAAAACCTATTAAAATGCCTGAAATCTAAGCCTGAAATCAGAATCTCACTGACAGTACTGAACTTGTTGTGCCTTCCATTTTACTGTCTCTCGCTCTCTCTCTGCATCACATCTTAAAATGATATTAAGCATCATCCTTTAATTTATACCAGACCATTTGAAATAAATTAGGACAATACTAAGAACATCAAAAAGTCTTGGATTTTCTTCCTATTCAGTAAGTAAAATTATTAGTCCTTAATTATTGACTCAATAGGACAAAAGGCTTAAAAAGTAGAAAAATAAAAATAAAAATAAGATAGTCTGTTACTTTTTGTAACCAAAACCAAGTCCACCATATCATGATGTCTTCAAACTCATGGTTATTTTTTTGAGAACCACCACTGCAAAGTTTTTTTTTTTTTTTCCTTTTCTTTTCTCTTTAAGTATCTTCTTGGCAACATTACATATATATTACAATAGCATCAAATTTGGCATTCAATCTGTATTTCAGGACCAAAACTTTATTTCAGTTGTTCATTGAGTTATTCATTCACTCAACAAACATTTATTCAGCACCAAATATATAAGCATATGAGATAGAAATGTTGTTTGCTCTCACGTATCTTATATTATAAAGGGAAATGTAAAAAATAACAATGTAGGTGTATGTATGTTCATTAAATGTTTATATAACATCTTGTATAAGATGTTGTGGACTGAATATCTGTGTCCCCCTCAAAATTCATATGTTGAATTCCTAACCCCCAGTGTGATTGCTTTTGGAGATGTGGCCTTTGGCAGGTAATTAAGGTTAGATGAGATCATGAGGGTAGAGATTTTATGATGAGATCAGTGCTCTCATAAGAAGAAACATCGGAGAGCTAAGCAGCTCTCTGGGGCTCTAACTCATTCTCTCTTTCCTTCTCCCTCTCTCTCTCAATTTCCCACATACACACACAAAGAAGAGGTCATATAAGCACACAGAGAGAAGCAAGCAGTCTGCATGTCAGGAAGAGAGTTCTCACTAGGGACTGAATAGTTTGACCCCTTGATCTTGGGCCTCCCAGCCTTTAAAACTGTGAGAAATAAATTTTCATTGATTAAGACACCAGCCTATGGTTATTTTGTTATGGCAGCCTGAGATGATTAATACATATATGTTCATAATAATAACTGTGATGAAAGTTATGATGAGAAATGCAGAATGCTGGCAGCACTTACCAATGAGACCTAATCTAATTTAGGGAGTTTAAGAAAGTTTCCCTAGCACTTCCCTGAAGAGGTAGTATGTATTACTGACCTGTAATATGAGGAAAAGTAATCCAGATAAAGAAATTATAACTAAGTCATTAGGTATGTGTGGTTTAATTATTAAAGTGCTATGATCATAATTGTAAAAGATCATTCTAGCTTCATTTTGAAGAATGAATTATAAAAGATCAAAGCTAGAAGCATGAAGCATATAGGTCAGGTAAGAGTTGATTATAGCTTGCACGACAGTGGTCATAGAGGTAATAGATTTTATTAGATGAATTCTAGATACATTTGGAGTTAGAGACAAAATTAATTGCTAATAGATTTATATGCGGGTAAAAGAAAGAATTATCAAAAACTAGATATACATTTCTAACTTCGAAAATTGTACTGCTCATGGTGGAGTTTTCTAAAGGGAAGAACCTTCTCAGACTGGGAGAGGTGCAGATTTGGGGAAATAATCAGTAAGCCTTTTGGACCCATGGTAAGTTTGAGTTGCCTACTAAACATCTAAGATAAGGTATCAAGTGAGCATTGAATATGCATATCTGAAATTTTGTAGAAAAGGCAATCAGTGTTGAAGATTCAGAATAGAATTATAGATTATAATTGTTTTAAATCCAAAAGCCTTAATGCATGCTCACTGGAGAGCATAGATACAATCATAAGAGAAAACCCAAGATGCATCCAAAGCTTTAAGTAGGAGAGAGGGAGGAGCTAACAAAAGAGAAAGGAAAGGAGTTGTCAGTGAGATAGAAAAACCTATAAATGTAAGCTAAAAGAAAGCAAACAAAAAGGTAAACAGTTATTACTTTTTCCAAATACATCTGAGTCTAAAAATATGAAAAGATAAATTGATCATTGGATTTAGAAAGCTGGAAATAAGGGATAACATTAAAAAAAAAAAAAAGAGCCTCAATGGAGCTATAGAGAGAAATAGTAGAAAACTGCCATAAAGACAAAAAAGAAAATTGTTATTGAGATAAGAGAAGAAATTATTTAGAAAAACAAAGAGACACAAGAAAATAAAGTACCAAAACCCATGGCCCCAAGTACAGGAGTAAAAGGGGGGAAAATACAGATTTCCCATGAAAAGGCTTTAAGGAAATCATTTATTAGAAGGAACCCAACAGTGAATTTACAATACGAAGTAAAGACGAAGGGAACATTTTTAAAAAATTGAATATATGGACAAATTTTTTAGTAAGAAAAGAATTTTAGAAGAGGGAAGTATGAGAATCTGTATCAGATTATTGGATGTGCAGGGTAGTGTGCCAGTGAGCGTCTGGGCTAGGTCTCTTCTTCCTAAGGTAAACAGATATGAATCATTATGGGTTTTCTGGACATATGTCATATATAAGGAATAAATTCTAGGGAATTCACAAATAGAGATATTTATGTTATAGATATTGATTACAGACCTACATTTAAAATTATACTAAACTCTTTTATGAGGCCTTCCACAAGGCTCTTCTGGCTGAGATTTATTCTTGTCTTATATGTTCATATATTGCTACATACACATCTCCATTCTTTCCATTATTTTGTTTCTCTAATTTTCTGTCCATGAGTCTTTCTCTCCCACTACATCTTTTGAGAGGAGAGATTGTGTATTATATTTCTTTGGATTCTGGGTACATAGAATGGTGCTTATGAAGTGCATACAAAGTACTAGAAATGTATCAGTTGATGGCATTAATTGACTTCAAGCATCAGGAAGGGGGAAAATACTCATGTGTCATCCAAGGGACATTGTAATGAGATTTTCTTCATAGGCTTCTTAATATGTAATATGAAATATAAAGTTTTAATTCCCAAGAACATGGGTCTTTTTTTTTTTTCTTGGAGGGTTGTGTTGGAAGTACAACTTTATCAAAGAGGTTCAGTCCCGTAAGAAGAATCATGTTAGTGTTTCTTAGTCTTTATCTTTTTATACCTGAAAAATAAACAACAACCTGTTTGTAGGCAGAGAAACTTAAAACCATCTAATTGTTTCAATCAGAGAAAATTTAACACAGGGAATTGGTTACAGTTTACTGAAGACCAAAGGAACATAGTTTATGAGAAAGTAAGTAGAGATTAGAAACAGCAGAAAGTACAACCACTACTAAGACTGGAAAACTCATAAAAGAAGAGATGTTATGAGAGCCCCAAAGCTGGCACTCTATAGCAAGGGCTAAACCTCAGCAGGAACTGAGACCCAGAGGAAAGGGCTATTTTGTAGGAGAGAGAATAATGGAAAGAAACAGCTGATGCCAGTGAGTCTACTGGAAGCAGAGAAGAGAGCTTAGAAATAATCTCACTTCTTTCCTACACTTGACCTATATTCTTCTGATTCCAGAGGGCAGACACTTAGACAATTTTGTTCTATAATACTAAGGAAAACAAGAAGAGTGTTAGGAATGCATCTAAGAGGAAATAGACCGATTACTGGCACACATTCTTAGATAATAGGTATTCAAAGATAAATCTCTCAAACATATCTTACTAAATAATACAAGATGATGACAAAACACTTACAATTGTATTATTACTATAGAACAACTTGGCTGAAACTGTGAATGCTTGGATGCGTTTAGAAGTATTGTCCATTTATTCATAAATTTGTATCAGTATAGAAAAATCTATGACTAAATCTTTATTCCCTCATTTGGTTCACACATCAGAAAAAAAAATCCATTCTTTTCTGACTTAGAAAGAATAGTATTAAGATGGTAGAGTTCACTGACTTTTGAAAGCATAGGAAGAAATTGATTGAGCAATATTTCTTGCCTCAGATCAGTGTTGTATGCCATTTTTAGTTTGAAATTACCCATTTGACTCTGCTGCAGGAAAATGATGTTGGACAATTTAAGTAATAACAATCAAAATTAATGATTATGTTTTCATTAAATTCAAATGCACTAGAAGAATTGGCATTGAAATCATGTTCCACCGTCCAAAAGGAACACTTTATTTTCAATGTTTTTTCTTAATAATTTTCATATGTAATGACATAGAATAAGTCAAAATCACTCCTGAATATTCAACCAATAATTTCTTAGGTGGGGATTCAGTTTCAGCTCATTTTTGTTCCTTAATAGGATGTATTTATTTAAAAAATAGAAGGGAGGGAATATCTTCAACTAAACATAATTATAGATACTTCTGATTAATATTGTTGATATTAGTGGATATTTTCCCCCTAAATTCAGTGGGACTTTTGTTAAATCAATTGCTATTTTCCTGTTACTGAACAAATAATAAATCAGCCTGGTTGAGGGCAATGACAAAAATCGTATCAACTAGTAAATTAAAATACACCTTAGCTTTTAGCACCTTCTCGGGCTTACCTGATCAGAGTTTTCCAGGCAAAGACAAAGTGGACCAGGGAGCGGGGAGCTATAGATAGGTAGTCTGGACAGTAGAAATAAATACCCTGTGCAAGAGCCTAGAGGGAAGAGAAAGCGTGTCATATCAGGGACCAGCAAATAATTCTATCTAGGTAAAATGTTGAGTACTAACGCAAATGTGACAGAATATAGAGCCAGAGTGTTAATAAGGAAAAACCCATGTCATGAAAGCCCTGGAATTTGGCAAATTATCCAGAGTGATGGAATTTCATTGACTTTTTGAAAGGGAGAAATGTGATCACATTTTCATTTTATAACATCCTTTCCTTAGTATTGAGAAAATATTGATAGCGATATTGCATTAAATTGAAAGGAGAGAGAGCAATTCAAATGTTGTTACAATTATCCTTGAAAATGATATTAGTTCCTGAGCTACTTAGAGGTGAGAGGGATAAGAGAGAATTAGGATTATTTAAAAGCCATAAAGAAGAAAGCAATGAATAGTCTTTCATTAGATGAGACATGTGAGTTAGAAGGAAGCTAATCCAAAACCATGGTTTAACCCTGAACTCTTTCTATTCTGTGTTTGCTCTTGTGTAGCTTCACATGGCTGGAGAGAAAACACAACCACATGGACTGGGTCTCAGTTAACGTGTACATGGTTTTTCAGTGCTTCCTGGCTCTCAAACCATACTCCGCTAAGTCACTTACTCTCCCACTACCAAGAATCACTGTTTCACCCATTTTCGTCTCCAGTCAGTTGCTCAGTATTTCCTTTCATACTCATTCTCAGGTGATACCCCTGCTGTGTACTTCACTGGGATAATTGGAAGGAATTTCATAGACTCCTATTGTCATGTCTACACATCTACCTGCCCAAATATCTGCAAACACTTTCTTTGTGCCTAGTTATTGATAATTCTCTCTCAAACATGCCCCTTTTTTTGGATATTAGATCGAATACCCTGTTACCATAATTACCTTACCTCCAAAAACTTAATGTCAGAGCAGTAATTCTTTAGTGATGTAGTCAAGTTTCATGGCCTTAAAAACCATCTCTATATTGATAACTCCCATTTTTTTTCTCCAGTACAGTTCTACATCCTGATATTCCACAACTCTTGACATTTCCACTTGGATATCTAATATACCTCAAATTTAATATGACCAAGATAGAATTGCTCCTTTCTTCTCAAGCTTGCTTCACCAATAACCTTTCTTCAATTAGTTGACAACAACTCAATCTTTCCACTTGTTTGGAACAAACATTTTTAAGTCATTCTTGGTTTTTCTCTTTCTCTTATATCCTGTGTTGAATATGTTACAAGTCTTACTTGTTCAACATTCAAAATACATCTAAAGTACTGTCACTTATCATCCTATATTACTACCTTCTGGCCCAAGCCACTGTTATTTCTCTCTTTGGATTAGTGCAAATAGCCTTCTAATAGATTCCCCTGCTTCCATGCTTGGACACCTACAGTCTATTCTTTATTCTTCAGCTAGAGTCAGTGAATCATGTCGCTCTTCTGTCATCCAATATCTCATAATTCTTCTCATTCCACAAATGCAATGCCAAAGCCATTGACATGGTCTACACGGTCCTTCTATACTTCCCTCATTACTTCTAGGATGTTAATTCTCCGTTACCATTGACTTCATCATCTACTTCTTACTCATTGCTTATTCATCTCCAGCTATACCAGCTTTCCCCACGTAATTAAAATATGCAAGGAATATTCTAATTTTAGTGTTTGTTTGTTTTTTTTTCCTGGATATTTCCTCTGACTGGATCAGACTGGATCACTCAATCCCCAGTTATTCACTTGGATAATTCCATCACTTCCTTCAAAGCTTGGCTTAAATCTTACCTTCTCAATTAAGTCTACCCCTGACTACCCTATTTAATACTACAAGTTTCCCACCAACCTGGACCTCTTTAAATCTCCTTTAGCTTACTCTCATCTCCATTTTTAAAATATAATTTACTTATTTACTGTATTTACTGGTAATTTTTATCTCATCTCTATATTAAAAGCTCAATAGGTCACACGTCTATGCTGCCTTTTCACAGATATATCCAAAATAATGAAAACAAAATCTAGAGCACAGTAGGTGATAAGTAAACATTTATTAAATTAAAGAATGTATGCACGGTTGTCTCTGGGTATATGCCCAGTAGTGGGATTTCTGGGTCACATGATAATTCTATTTTTAGTTTTTTAAGGAACCTCCATACTGTTCTCCATAGTGGCTGTATCAACTTACATTTCCACCAACTGTGCAAGAGGGATACCAAAGAGGAAGGTGGGGGTTGGGATGAATTGGGAGATTGGGATTGACATATATACACTGTTGATACTATGTATAAAATAGATAACTAATAAGAACCTACTGTATAGCACAGAGAACTCTACTCAATGCTCTGTGGTGACCTAAATGGAAAGGAAATCCAAAAAAGAGGGGATATATGTATACGTATAGCTGATTCACTTTGCTGTACAGTAGAAACTAACACAACATTGTAAAGCAACTATTCTCCAATAAAATTTTTTTTTAAAAATTTGATTTTTGAAGAATGAAATAATGCCATTTGCAGCAACATGGATGGATCTAGAGATTGTCATACTGAGTGAAGTAAGTCAGACAGAGAAAGACAAATATATGGTATTGCTTATATGTGGAATCTAAAAAAAGGGTACAAATGAACTTATCTACAAAACAGAAATAGAGTTACAGATGTCGAAAACAAACTTATGGTTACCAGGGGTAAGGGGGGGGAGGGATAAATTGGGATTGACATATATACACTACTATATATAAAATAGATAACTACTAAGGACCTACTGTATAGCATAGGGAACTCTACTCAATACTCTATAATGGCCTATATGGGAAAAGAATCTAAAAAAGAGTAGATATACGTATATGTATAACTGATTCACTTTGCTGTACACCTGAAACTAACACAACATTGTAAATCAACTATACTCCAATAAAAATTTTTTTTAAAAAATGATGCATACATGGAGTCTGTTATTTTTGCCCAATTTTTTCTAAAGGCATTTCTGTTTGAAGTGTAAACATCTTTCTTTTCTTTTTTTTTTTCCTTTATTATTTTTTTCCTTCAGCATCCCACCCTGAGGTCATAGAGATCATTAGATCTAAATGATTGAATAAGATAGATGCCAGGAATATAAAGAAAAATACCTTAAAATATCAATATATAAAATGTTATCCAGTGGCTATTTGGTTTTTGTTTTTTTTTAATTTAGTCCTTTGAACCATCTGGAGGTTGTGTTAATATCCACATTTTATATAGGAGGACTGGCACATGCAGAAAAATTAAGTAACATGCCCAAGGTCATAAAACCAGAAAGTGGCACAACTACTGTCTGAGCAGAAGAATTTTCAATTTTTTCCCTCCATTTCACATGGAGAACCATTATAATGTTCTACTTTTTATTTCTTATCTCTATTCTAAATGCCCTGTTTCTTCATATATTTTCTACTTTCTTATCACTCTAATCACATTTTTTAGGCTATAGATTTTGTCAGTGATTACAGCCTGTCCTTCCAAATCAAAGTGCATTTCTGTATCAAGTCTCAGTTTCAGTTTGGGTGTATAAATATGGTAATATGTGTCACCGGATTATTTCTTTTGAAGCAAAACTTGTTCATTCCATTAACATAATAACAGTGATATTGGTGTTTGCCATGGCATGACTAGCATATTTAGCTCTCTCTATGGTGACCAGGAGGAAATATTAATACATGTATTTTTTCCCAGATGCTTGCTTGCATTCCACCTTCGTGCTTCTCATCTGTTCTTAATGTCTCTCTTCCTTTTACCTTTATAAAAACCCTAATAAATATGAGATATATTGCTAGGCACTAGGAGCACAGATGTAAAAACAGGCATAATCAAGGCATTCAAGGTACAAATTAGGGAGATACCTTTATACATCAGACTGGGATACATTCTTCTCTAAATGCTGTGATAAGAGATATATGCAAATAGGGGAAATTAGGTTTTATTAGCATCTCATTATTTTTTCTAAGTATATGTTTCTGTGTGTGCTTACTCACAACAATTAATTTGAACTGAGTCTTTGTCATTTTTTTTTAAGAAACCCTACTTCTGTTTTTAGGTGTGAATATATAACAAGGAGATACAGGAATTACTTGTCACACGTTCTCTGGGATTTCAAAGTTTTTATTTAAATAACATTGAAGATGTCATAGTAATTTAGTTTCAACCTTTGAGAAAAGTGTTCTACAGAGACTGAGCATATTGTGAAGCTTTTTGCAGACTTAAACCAGAACTATTTTCAGGACAATTTAACATTAAGCTAGAAGATGCTTTAAATAGTAGTAGCATGCCTTTTGAATTTAATGGCTATACAACTTCAATCACGAATACTTTCTCAAATTCTTTTTCAAACTGAAAATTAAAGAAGATTGTTAAATACTCTAACCAGATAAAGCTTAGATGAAACTTTTGTTCCAGATATTGTTGTGCTTGTTTGGTTGAGTCAAATTCAATATTATTGTGAATGTCAGAAGGAATTTGGCATCAGCGCTGCAAATATTTTGTTTGAAAACGTGTATTTAAACAGCTGAGTTAACATAGAGACATCTGTGCATCTTTCTAGTAACAAGGGACCCAAAGTATGTTTTCTAGACATTGGTGCTAGCAAAGACCGGTGTGTCAAATCCTGGGAAGAGTGAAAAGTATGAATTCATCACTCTGAAAGCAATGCTTTTTATTGATCTTTGGGGAAGAAATAAGGGAAATTCAGAGAATTACACAGGAATAGATATGTAGAATAGAAATTTTTCATGTGATGATCATCAAACATCTTTGGAACTCCTTTCTTTGGCTTGGGAAATTTCTCCTACTCTGATTCACATCTACCAGTGTAAAAGCCAAAACTTGCCTTTCTAGTCATAGGACCAGAGATAACACAGGTCTGTGATTCAAAAGTGAGAAAGCACAGATGCACAGAATTCTATTTTTCTTGAGGAGGCATTGGAGATATTTAGCTTTAGGAGGACAGCAGGATCAGGAATTTTGCTGCCCACTCCCTTGATTTACCTATAAAAGCCAAGATGTCTTTGATGAACTACCCATTGCAGAATGGTTGTAGCAGTAGTTTCTTCCGTAAAGCAATTCCCGTACTAGTCTATGTACTTCTCCTGCTTAAGTAACTTCCCCTGCCAAACTCTCTGGCACTACTGGAGAGTCCGTGAGGTATGAAATATCGTTTAATGAATTTATTGTCTGATATAATTCTGATTGTTGTAACCAAGAACTCTATGTGATACAAGTGACTTCATATCATGGCTCAACTTTTTCATGGCTCTTTAGACAATTTTCTCAATTTCCTTGCCCTTCTGCCTCTGTCACAACTTTCTAGGAAAACACATACACACACACACACACACTTTCATTTATATTTTGGTTTCCTCTTTGCCTTCGTGCAGACTTCTGAGAGCTGCTAAAAAAAAAAATCACAAAACTGGGCTTGTGACATCATGATAAATTCATATTAATCAATCTCAATTTGGCCCTTCTCATCAACATTTAAACATTCTCAAAGTTCTGAAATATTGAAAATTATGTATTTCCCATTGTACCTTATCTATATTAGCTACTCATTTTAACTCTTCCTTTTTTCTGATCTTAATAGACCTTTGTCACTCATAACAACTTCAAGGTCTTTTGGTTGAAGTGACCATGCAGTACAGTGAAGATAAAGCCAGGAAAGTGGGTGACTTAGTTTGGATGACAAGAAGGTCCATGGTGGGACTATTTCAAGAAGCAGTACTTGTCTTGCCTGTAAGTGGGCTTGGATAAGCCTGTGTTTATAAACCCTCTGGTTAAGACAGAATTTATATATCATCTATTATGGTTGACAGGAGAAAATAAATCATATGAAGGACTTAAAATATTTTTTTCTTGTGAAAATATGAATTTTAATTTTAAAAAATTCTAGAAGTGTAGTTATATCAACCTTAACACTCTTTTTTTTAAAGGAATTCCTTTATTTTTATTTATTTATTTATTTTTGGCTGTGTTGGGTCTTTGTTTCTGTGCAAGGGCTTTCTCTAGTTGCGGCAAGCGGGGGCCACTCTTCATCGCAGTGCGTGGGCCTTTCACTATTGCGGCCTCTCTTGTTGTGGAGCACAAGCTCCAGACGCGCAGGCTCAGTAGTTGTGGCTCACGGGCTTAGTTGCTCCGTGGCATGTGGGATCTTCCCAGACCAGGGCTCGAACCCGTGTCCCCTGCATTGGCAGGCAGATTCTCAACCACTGCGCCACCAGGGAAGCCCTCAACCTTAACACTCTTAACACCTTTTTTGTAAAACACTCATCCCTTGATTTCCCTGATACTAAATTCTGAGTTTTCCTGTACCTCTGTCCTTCTCCATCTGAGCTCTAATTCCCAATACTTAACTATAAAATAAATGTTCAGTAGCTTCAATGCGTCTTAAACTCAACACATCCACATCTGAATTCTCTATATCACTTTAAAACCTTTTTACTTTCCTTCTCTTCCCCTGTCTATCTCTTCTTCCCATACTTCCCTCTGTCTTAGGAAATATCTGTGACTCTGTCTTCTCCCTCACTTCTCATATTCCATCAAACACCAGTCTTACAACCATACCACCACTTATCTGTCTGTAAAATTCACCTACTTTTTTCTTTCTCTGTATATACTATGTTATTGAAGACACCATCACTTTTCACCTATATTACTGTAAAAGGTCTGCTGATTGGAAATCATGTCTATCCTCTTATTCCCTTCCAATCTATTCTCCACAATGAAGCCGTAAAAATAATTCTAAAACATTGATGAGTAAATGTCTTCCCTTGTGTGAATCCTTTCCAAAGCTAACTTTGAAGCTAATGATGTTGCTTACTACTACTTATTCTCCTGGTCAAGACTTAAATATACTTTTTTAGAGAAGTGTTTTAAAACTCGCTACAAATAGTAATTTTTATTTTAGATGATAAGAATTAGGACAAAAGTGATTTCTTGTGTATCCCTTAACTACTTATTGTGGATATAGATGGTTTTACTACTTTTGTCTTTTAACCTTTCTTCTAGTTTTATAAGTGGTTGATCTACTGCTTTTACTGTATGTTTGCCAATGAGATTTTTCCTTTCATAATTTCATATTTCTAGTTGTTGTCTTTTCTGCTTAGAGAAGTCCCTTTAACATTTCTTATAAACCTGGTTTAGTGCTGCTGAACTCACTTAGCTTTTGCTTATCTGTAAAATTTTAATTTCTATTTCCAATCTGAATGATAGCCTTGCTGGGTAGAGTATTCTTGCTCATAGGTTTTTTCTTTCATCACTTTAAATGTATCATGCCACACCTTTCTGGACTGCAGAGTTTCTGCTGAAAAGTCAGCTGAGAATCTTATGAGTTTCATTGTATGAAATTAGTTTTCTCTTGCTGATTTTATGATTCTCTCTTTATCTTTAATTTTTGCCATTTTAATTATATTGTGTCTTCGTTTGGATCTCTTTGAGTTCAGCTTGTTTGGGACTGTCTATGCTTCTTAGACCTGGATATATGTTTCCTTTAGCAAGTTAGGGAAGTTTTCAGCTATTATTCCTTCAAATAAGTTCTCTGCCCCCTTCTTTTTTCTCCTTCTGGGACCCCTATAATACTTGATGTTGTCTTCGAGATCTCTTAAACTATCATCATTTTTTAAAATTATTTTTTCTGCTCAGCTTGGATAATTCCCACAAGTCTGTCTTCCAATTCACTAATCCATTCCTCTGTATCATCTAACCTACTGCTGTTTCCTTCTAGTTTTGTTTTTTTGTTTTCTTTTGTTTTTCAGTTCTTGTATTCTTCAAGTCTGTTTGGTTCTTTTTCATATTTTATAACTCTCTGTTAACCTTCTCACTGTGTTCATCCATTTTTCCTCTGAGTTCAGTGAGCAACTTTATGATCATTATCTTGAACTATTTATCAGGTAAATTGTTTATCTCCACTTCATTTAGTTCTTTTTTCTGAGGTTATTTTTTGTTCCTTCATTTAGAACATATTCTTCTGTCTCCTCATTTTTGCCAAATTTTCCTTTTTTATTTCTATCTATTATGTTGGTCAATTATGTTTCCCAATTTTGGAGAAATGGCTTTATGTAGGAGGTGTCTTATGGGGCCCAGAAGGACACTCCCCTCTGATCACCAAAGCTATATGCTCTACAGCCGCCCCCTATGTGGGTCACATGGGCCCTTCTGTTGTGTTGGGGCCAATTACTGTGGGTGAACTTGTTGATGGGGCTGGCCGCAGGCCCAGTTGGCTACCAGGCCCTGCCTCATGTGGTGGCTGCCAGCTTGCTGGTGGCAGGGCCGGGTCCCAGTGTGATTGGCTGTGGGAACTAAGGGGTCCCAGGGCTGGTGCTGGCCCACTTGGGGTGGGGTCAGGTCCCAGGTCTTTTTTTTTTCTTTAGATTCCACCTGTCAGAGAGATCTTATGGTATTTGTCTTTCTCTGTCTAACTTATTTCCTTTAGCATAATACCCTGAGGGTCCATCCATTGACCCTCAAATGCTATTATTTTTTTAAAACTGAATATTTTTTTTCTTTGTCTACTTTGCTTCTAGCAGTTTAATGATAAAAGGTGAAATTGAGATAAAAATGTCAAAGATAGTTCAGTAAATGAAAAGCAGAAAAATATAACCAATCTGAATATTTGAAAGTTGTCTGCATTCTGATATCACTGCTTCTGGGTACAGAATGGATATATTTTCTTTCTTTTACTCTGTAGTATTTGTGGGACTTTAGTATTGGGCACAGGGACTAGTCTAGAAACAAAACTAGATGAAGCTTCAACCAAGTTAGAATGTTATTGGTTTCATTAATTAACAGAGCAAT
Source organism: Balaenoptera acutorostrata (assembly GCF_949987535.1). Classification (NCBI taxonomy): domain Eukaryota; kingdom Metazoa; phylum Chordata; class Mammalia; order Artiodactyla; family Balaenopteridae; genus Balaenoptera; species Balaenoptera acutorostrata. Next base: position 83,748,383 of record NC_080068.1, read on the forward strand.
ACAAAATATGGGGAACTTCATTAGCTTTTTTTTTTTTTAAACATCTTTCTTGAAGTATAATTGCCTTACAATGTGTGTTAGCTTCTGCTTTATAACAAAGTGAATCAGTTATACATATACAATATGTTCCCATATCTCTTCCCTCTTGCATCTCCCTCCCTCCCACCCTCCCCATCCCACACCTCTAGGTGGTCACAAAGCACTGAGCTGATCTCCCTGTGCTATGCGGCTGCTTCCCACTAGCTATCTATTTTACATTTGGTAGTGTATATATGTCCATGCCACTCTCTCACCCTGTCACATCTCACCCCACCCCCTCCCCATATCCTCAAGTCCATTCTCTAGTAGGTCTGTGTCTTTATTCCCATCTTGCCACTAGGTTCTTCATGGCCTTTTTTTTTTTTTTTCCTTAGATTCCGTATATATGTGTTAGCATACTGTATTTGTTTTTCTCTTTCTGACTTACTTCACTCTGTATGACAGACTCTAACTCCATCCACCTCACTACAAATAAATCCATTTCATTTCTTTCTATGGCTGAGTAATATTCCATTGTACATATGTGCCACATCTTCTTTATCCATTCATCTGTCGATGGACATTTAGGTTGCTTCCATGTCCTGGCTATTGTAAATAGAGCTGCAATGAACATTTTGGTACATGACTCTTTTTGAACTATGGTTTTCTCAGGGTATATGCCCAGTAGTGGGATTGCTGGGTCGTATGGTAGTTCTATTTGTAGTTTTTTAAGGAACCTCCATACTGTTCTCCATAGTGGCTGTATCAATTTACATTCCCACCAACAGTGCAAGAGTGTTCCCTTTCCTCCACACCCTCTCCAGCATTTATTGTTTCTAGATTTTTTGATGATGGCCATTCTGACCGGTGTGAGATGATATCTCATTGTAGTTTTGATTTGCATTTCTCTAATGATTAATGATGTTGAGCATTCTTTCATGTGTCTGTTGGCAATCTGTATATCTTCTTTGGAGAAATGTCTATATAGGTCTTCTGCCCATTTTTGAATTGAGTTGTTCGTTTTTTTGTTGTTGAGCTGCATGAGCTGCTTGTAAATCTTGGAGATTAATCCTTTGTCAGTTGCTTCATTTGCAAATATTTTCTCCCATTCTGAGGGTTGTCTTTTGGTCTTGTTTATGGTTTCCTTTGCTGTGCAAAAGCTTTTAAGTTTCATTAGGTCCCATTTGTTTATTTGTGTTCTTATTTCCATTTCTCTGGGAGCTGGGTCAAAAAGAATCTTGCTGTGATGTATATCATAGAGTGTTCTGCCTATGTTTTCCTCTAAGAGTTTGATAGTGTCTGGCCTTACACTTAGGTCTTTAATCCATTTTGAGTTTATTTTTGTGCATGGTGTCAGGGAGTGTTCTAATTTCATACTTTTACATGTATCTGTCCAGTTTTCCCAGCACCACTTATTGAAGAGGCTGTCTTTTCTCCACTGTATATGCTTGCCTCCTTTATCAAAGATAAGGTGACTATATGTGTGTGGGTTTATCTCTGGGCTTTCTATCCTGTTCCATTGATCGATATTTCTGTTTTTGTGCCAGTACCAAACTGTCTTGATTACTGTAGCTTTGTAATATAGTCTGAAGTCAGGGAGCCTGATTCCCCCAGCTCCATTTTTCGTTCTCAAGATGGCTTTGGCTATTCGGGGTCTTTTGTGTTTCCATACAAATTGTGAAATTTTTTGTTCTAGTTCTGTGGAAAATGCCAGTGGTAGTTTGATAGGGATTGCATTGAATCTGTAGATTGCTTTGGGTAGTAGAGTCATTTTCACAATGTTGATTCTTCCAATCCAAGAACATGGTATATCTCTCCATCTATTTGTATCATCTTTAATTTCTTTCATCAGTGTCTTATAATTTTCTACATACAGGTCTTTTGTCTCCTTGGGTAGGTTTATTCCTAGATATTTTATTCTTTTTGTTGCAATGGTAAACGGGAGTGTTTTCTTAATTTCACTTTCAGATTTTTCGTCATTAGTGTATAGAAATGCAAGAGATTTCTGTGCATTAATTTTGTATCCTGCTACTTTACCAAATTCATTGATTAGCTCTAGGAGTTTTCTGGTAGCATCTTTAGGATTCTCTATGTATAGTATCATGTCATCTGCAAATAGTGACAGCTTTACTTCTTCTTTTCCAATTTGGATTCCTTTTATTTCTTTGTCTTCTCTGATTGCCGTGGCTAACACTTCCAAAACTATGTTGAATAATAGTGGTGAGAGTGGGCAACCTTGTCTTGTTCCTGATCTTAGTGGAAATGGTTTCAGTTTTTCACCATTGAGGACAATGTTGGCTGTGGGTTTGTCATATATGGCCTTTATTATGTTGAGGAAAGTTCCCTCTATGCCTACTTTCTGCAGGGCTTTTATCATAACTGGGTGTTGAATTTTGTCGAAAGCTTTCTCTGCATCTATTGAGATGATCATATGGTTTTTCTCCTTCAATTTGTTAATATAGTGTATCGCATTGATTTGCGTATATTGAGGAATCCTTGCATTCCTGGGATAAACCCCACTTGATCATGGTGTATGATCCTTTTAATGTGCTGTTGGATTCTGTTTGCTAGTATTTTATTGAGGATTTTTGCATCTATGTTCATCAGTGATATTGGCCTGTAGTTTTCTTTCTTTGTGACATCTTTGTCTGGTTTTGGTATCAGGGTGATGGTGGCCTCGTAGAATGAGTTTGGGAGTGTTCCTCCCTCTGCAATGTTTTGGAAGAGTTTGAGAAGGATAGGTGTTAGCTCTTCTCTAAATGTTTGATAGAATTCACCTGTGAAGCCATCTGGTCCTGGGCTTTTGTTTGTTGGAAGGTTTTTAATCACAGTTTCAATTTCAGTGCTTGTGATTGGTCTGTTCATATTTTCTATTTCTTCCTGGTTCAGTCTCGGCAGTTTGCGCATTTCTAAGAATCTGTCCATTTCTTCCAGGTTGTCCATTTTATTGGCATAGAGTTGCTTGTAGTAATCTCTCATGATCGTTTGTATTTCTGCAGTGTCAGTGGTTACTTCTCCTTTTTCATTTCTAATTCTATTGATTTGAGTCTTCTCCCTTTTTCTCTTGATGAGTCTGGCTAATGGTTTATCAATTTTGTTTATCTTCTCGAAGAACCAGCTTTTAGTTTCATTGATTTTTGCTATTGTTTCCTTCATTTCTTTTTCATTTATTTCTGACCTGATCTTTATGATTTCTTTCCTTCTGCTGGCTTTGGGGTTTTTTTGTTCTTCTTTCTCTAATTGCTTTAGGTGCAAGGTTAGGTTGTTTATTCGAGATGTGTCCTGTTTCTTGAGGTAGGCTTGTATTGCTATAAACTTCCCTCGTAGCACTGCTTTTGCTGCATCCCATAGGTTTTGGGTCATCGTATCTCCATTGTCATTTGTTTCTAGGTATTTTTTGATTTCCCCTTTGATTTCTTCAGTGATCACTTCGTTATTAAGTAGTGTATTGTGTAGCCTCCATGTGTTTGTATTTTTTACAGATCTTTTCCTGTAATTGATATCTAGTCTCATAGCATTGTGGTCGGAAAAGATACTTGATACGATTTCAATTTTCTTAAATTTACCAAGGCTTGATTTGTGACCCAAGATATGATCTATCCTGGAGAATGTTCCATGAGCACTTGAGAAAAATGTGTATTCTGTTGTTTTTGGGTGGAATGTCCTATAAATATCAATTAAGTCCATCTTGTTTAATGTATCATTTAAAGCTTGTGTTTCCTTATTTATTTTCATTTTGGATGATCTGTCCATTGGTGAAAGTGGGGTGTTAAAGTCCCCTACTATGATTGTGTTGCTGTCGATTTCCCCTTTTATGGCTGTTAGTATTTGCCTTATGTATTGAGGTGCGCCTATGTTGGGTGCATAAATATTTACAATTGTTATACCTTCCTCTTGGATCGATCCCTTGATCATTATATAGTGTCCTTCTTTGTCTCCTGTAATAGTCTTTATTTTAAAGTCTATTTTGTCTGATATGAGAATTGCTACTCCAGCTTTCTTCTGATTTCCATTTGCATGGAATATCTTTTTCCATCCCCTCCCTTTCAGTCTGTATGTGTCTCTATGTCTGAAGTGGGTCTCTTGTAGACAGCATATATATGGGTCTTGTTTTTGTATCCATTCAGCCAGCCTGTGTCTTTTGGTGGGAGCATTTAATCCATTTACATTCAAGGTAATTATCGATATGTATGTTCCTATTCCCATTTTCTTAAATGTTTTGGGTTTGTTATTGTAGGTGTTTTCCTTCTCTTGTGTTTCTTGCCTAGAGAAGTTCCTTTAGCATTTGTTGTAAAGCTGGTTTGGTGGTGCTGAACTCTCTCAGCTTTTGCTTGTCTGTAAAGGTTTTAATTTCTCCATCAAATCTGAAAGAGATCCTTGCTGGGTAGAGTAATCTTGGTTGTAGGTTTTTCTCCTTCATCACTTTAGGTATATCCTGCCACTCCCTTCTGGCTTGCAGCATTTCTGCTGAAAGATCAGCTGTTAACCTTATGGGGATTCCCTTGTGTGTTATTTGTTGTTTTTCCCTTGCTGCTTTTAATATGTTTTCCTTATATTTAATTTTTGACAGTTTGATTAATATGTGTCTTGGCGTGTTTCTCCTTGGGTTTATCCTGTATGGGACTCTCTGTGCTTCCAGGACATGATTAACTATTTCCTTTCCCATATTAGGGAAGTTTTCAACTATAATCTCTTCAAATATTTTCTCAGTCCCTTTCTTTTTCTCTTCTTCTTCTGGGACCCCTATAATTCGAATGTTGGTGCGTTTAATGTTGTCCCAGAGGTCTCTGAGACTGTCCTCAGTTCTTTTCATTCTTTTTTCTTTATCCTGCTCTGCAGTAGTTATTTCCACCATTTTATCTTCCAGGTCACTTATCCTTTCTTCTGCCTCAGTTATTCTGCTATTGATCCCATCTAGAGTATTTTTAATTTCATTTATTGTGTTTTTCATCATTGCTTGGTTCCTCTTTAGTTCTTCTATGTCCTTGTTAAATGTTTCTTGCATTTTGTCTATTCTATTTCCAAGATTTTGGATCATCCTTACTATCATTATTCCGAATTCTTTTTCAGGTAGACTACCTATTTCCTCTTCATTTGTTAGGTCTGGTGTGTTTTGACCCTGCTCCTTCATCTGCTGTGTATTTTTCTGTCGTCTCATTTTGCTTCTCTTACTGTGTTTGGGGTCTCCTTTTCACAGGCTGCAAGTTCGTGGTTCCCGTTGTTTTTGGTATCTGTCCCCAGTGGCTAAGGTTGGTTCAGTGGGTTGTGTAGGCTTCCTGGTGGAGGGAACTAGTGCCTGAGTTCTGGTGGATGAGGCTGGATCTTGTCTCTCTGGTGGGCACGTCCAAATCTGGTGGTGTATTTTGGGGTGTCTGTGGCCTTATTATGATTTTAGGCAGCCTCTCTGCTAATGGATGGGGCTGTGTTCCTGTCTTGCTAGTTGTTTGGCATAGGGTGTCCAGCACTGTAGCTTGCTGGTCGTTGAGTGAAGCTGGGTCTTGATGTTGAGATGGAGATCTCTGAGAGATTTTTGCCGTTTGGTATTACGTGGAGCTGGGAGGTCTCTTGTGGACCAGTGTCCTGCAGTTGCCTCTCCCACCTCAGAGGCACGGCCCTGATGCCTGGCTGGAGCACCAAGAGCCTTTAGTCCACACGGCTCAGAGTAAAAGGGAGAAAAAATAGAAAGAAAGAAAGAAAGAGGCTATAATATAGTGAAGTAAATTAAAGCTATTATAAAACAAAGCTATACAGACAAAATCTCACCCAGAAGTATATATATATACACTCACAAAAAAAGGAAAAGGGGAAAAATTAATATATCCTGCTCCAAAGTCCACCTCCTGAATTTGGGATGATTCGTTGTCTATTCAGGTATTCAACAGATGTAGGCACATCAAGTTGTTTGTGGAGTTTTAATCCGCTGCTTCTGAGGCTGCTCGGAGAGATTTCCCTTTCTCTTCTTTGTTCACACAGCTCACGGGGTTCAGCTTTGGATGTGGACCCGCCTCTGCATGTAGGTCGCCAGAGGGCGTCTGTTCCCCGCCCAGACAGGACGGGGTTAAAGGAGCAGTTGCTTTGGGGGCTCTGGCTCACTCAGGCCGCAGGGAGGGAGGGGTACGGAGGAGGCGGGGTGAGCCTGCGGCGGCAGAGGCCAGTGTGACGTTGCAGCAGCCTGAGGCACGCAGTGTGTTCTCCTGGGGAAGTTGTCCCCAGATCACGGGACCCTGGCAGTGGCGGGCTGCACAGGCTACTGGGAGAGGAGGTGTGGAGAGTGACCTGTGCTCGCACACAGGCTTTTTGGAGGCGGCAGCAGCAGCCCCAGCGTCTCACGCCCGTCTCTGGGGTCCGCGCTGATCGCCGCGGCTCACGCCCGTCTCTGGAGTTCGTTTAGGCGACGCTCTGAATCCCCTCTCCTTGCGCGCCGCGAAACAAAGAGGCAAGAAAAAGTCTCTTGCCTCTTCGGCAGCTGCAGACTTTTTCCCGGTCTCCCTCCCAGCCAGCTGTGGTGCGCTAACCTCTTCAGGCTGTGTTCACGCCGCCAACGCCAGTCCTCTCCCTGCGATCCAACCGAAGCCCGAGCCTCAGCTCCCATCCCCGCCCGCCCCAGCGGGTGAGCAGACAAGCCTCTCGGGCTGCTGAGTGCTGCTCAGCGCCAAGTCTCTGTGCGGGAATCTCTCCGTTTTTTCCTCTGTGCCCCTGTTGCTGTGGGGTCCGCTCTGATCGCCGCGGCTTGCGCCCGTCTCTGGAGTTCGTTTAGGCGGCACTCTGAATCCCCTCTCCTCGCGCACCAGGAAACAAAGAAGGAAGAAAAAGTCTCTTGCCTCTTCGGCAGCTGCAGACTTTTTCCCGAACTCCCTCCCGGCTAGCTGTGGTGCACTAACCCCTTCAGGCTGTGTTCACGCCGCCAACCCCAGTCCTCTTCATTAGCTTTTAAGATTATAGTTATTTTTCTCTCAGGCCTCAGGGTACATGCTTAGTTTGATTTTAGATTAATTTTCTTTTTAAGCATTAAACATATCTAGTGGGAGCTTCCCTATTACAATTAGTTAGTGGAGCAAACCATTATGTGGATTTTGTGGGGAGCTGATATAATATTAATAAGAACTCCATACCAGGGTAAATGTTGAGGAACTAGAGATTATTCAGTTTATCTGTGACAACAGTGGAGCACTGCATTGATACGATGGGTACGATGGAACTGAGGACACCAGTGATCTATATTGTACACGCTAGTTGTTTATTTATTTATTTATTTATTCATTCATTCATTCATTTATTTGGCCTATAGGTCCTGGCAAGAAAGTTTGCCAGAAAGAAGAGTGACCACATTAGGGAACTGGGGCTTTGTCCTGCATAGCTGTAATCTCCAAACCAAAGATTATGCTATCTTCTTAAACTCCACCATAATACCATCTCAGTCTAGGCTCAGTCAGAAAAACAGAATAAGGGACTTTAACATAGGAGTTAGGATTTACAGGAGAGAAATGAGAAAGGTGGGGAAACAAAGATGAGTAAAGTCACCAAAAAGGCCAAGATTGCTACACCAGAAAGTCAAGCAAGTAGAGGCTGTGGCCCTTAACCTGATCTGTTAGCTCAGGTGGTTCTCAAAGGAACCTGTTGTGATTCTCAAGAATGTCTCTCCTGTCTCTGTCATCAGCATTAAAGCAGGTGATAGATAAGCAGTTCCAAGCTCTGTGAATCTCATGTTTGTTCACTACAACCTCTTCTTAGGAATCACATAATTTACTCCCATTCCCCTTGCCTTACATGAGTTTGTCTCATTCTTATTCTTACTAAATATCATGCAGAGAGGGCATTCCAGTAAACATGGTTCCAGATCTTTTGCCTTCATTGTAAAGAACAGCACTGGAAGTAATGCCAATTTGACAAAAATTCAGAATAGTTTCTTTGGGATAGAAACTGTCATCAATCATTTAGTAGAGGAGGAAATTAAAGTTTATAGAGTTTAGGTAGCTTGCCTGAAAATGCAGATCAAAAATGAAAGAAAATAATTAAATGCAGGGTATTTGAACCACAAAGAAAGTGTTATCTTGTTGTTTTTGATGGTTGTTTTTATTGTCTTCATAGCATCAATGATTTTGAACACTAGCTTAACACTGGAATTACAAAGGGCTTCAAAAAATTGTAAGCAGCTATGTGAAGCTCCAGAGATTTTAATTTTACTGCCCTGAGTTGGAATGAATGGAATTTGATTTCTATCAAAACATCCTAGGGGACTCTGATGCACAAGAAGGCATGAGAAACACTGAAGTAGATCAAACTTATATTCACTCAGGATTTTCAAATTGTGGATCATAACATACTGGTGGGAATAAATATTTTCCTCATGAGCCTTTAACAATTAAAAATTTCAAATCCACTCTTGTTCTTACAAATAAATTATAGACAATTCTATGACTTATAATTTAGTATTATTTTTAATATTAATATTATTTCATTTCCCATGTCTTAATGACTACTGTATAAAAGTACATATATATCAGTGATTACTTACAATTGTGATTCATACACTATCGTCAGTGCACTGCTATAGAAATCAATTATTCTACTTTGAATATTGGCAGGTTTGCACAGTTGTGAAACTTAGTGAAAATCTATAAAACTAAACAGTTGGATTGCTCAAAAATTTCTGGGAAATTTCTTTATTGTACGGATAACATCATTTTTATATTTAATGGATTTTATCTTTTAAATACAGTTTTCTTATAATTTACAATAATAAATAATTTGATATATGGGTAATTGCTTAGAATTATTACTGACAGAAAGTAAGTACTCAATAAGTAACTTTTTTAAAAAGTGGAGAAGAAAAGACATAAAAATGTATATACTGAAAATATTTACATTGTTTTTGACCTGGTTTTTACAATAGTGCACACTTACATGCATATAAATTTTATTTAAATCATTTCATAGATATTTATTTCTGTCTATATATTTAACTGTACTATTTGTCATCAAATCTATGAGGCCATTGGTTGTAAGAGATACCATTTTTATGTGTCACTAGAGAGAAAAAACCCTGTTAAAAAAGCTGTAACACAGGCTTTATTTCACATAGAACGCTTATTTTATACCCTTTGAAAAATCTCTTAATTTTATTTAGGTATAGATTTTTCTCCTTAATAAAAGGAAAATATGACTAAAATAACTCAGTTTAAGTGGTAGATCTTACAAGTGTCCATTTTCCTCCATTTCTGGATACATGGAAGACTGAGAGTCTCAATCCCCATGCAGTGAGTTATTGCCATGTCTGTTGACCCGATAATAAGATGGAAACAGAAGTGAAATATGAAATTTCTGCACCGAAGTGGTGATTGTTGGAGAAGCTTCATGCAACAGTGGAGCCACAGGTTTGAAGCAACTTGGCCATTGATTCACCACACAGAAGACAGTGTCTCTGAAAATTGAGCTAGATTTGCAAAATAATTTGCACAAGTAAGAAATAAACTTTTATTGCCTTAAATCATTGAAATTCTATTACTGCAATATAATATATCCCATTCTGATGAATGCAAATATTGACACAAAAATAGGGCAATGACCTAGAAACTTAAAATATATGGCTGGGCCATGAGTAGTGAAGGAACCAATAGGGGCTGAAATGATGGCATTCCATGTTTCAGTGGAAAAACTTTCACTAAAATTACTATGTACACTACCATGAGAAGTAGATCACACTTTTAATGAAGTAGTAGTACACTTTGGTTGTTATCCATGGTGTTTTTGCTAGGCATCATCAGAATGAAATTAGTGTGTTAAAGAATTGGTTGATTTGCATACGGGTGTGAGAAGAGTCCAGAAGTTCATGGACTTTAGAATTGGAAAAGACAGCTGCTTCTCCATTCTAATGAATAGACAACAAGTTTGAGAAACACATGAGAAGGAAACATGCAAGGAAGCCTTTCAACTGAGCAAATCTCCCTGTTATAACAGATAAGATTAAAGGTGTCAAGTCCAGTAATTTAGGGAAGAAATTTGACTAAGTTTTAGCCTTCTCTAAAACTGCAAAAACTTCAAAACTGTCTCTGCCAAATCAAAGAGCAAAAGACATGGGGCAAAGAAAACAAGGAAATACAGCAGATCTGAGAATTTGTATAGTTGCCAAAGAAATGAATCTGGACTGAATGGGTAATCACAAGATACCTAAAAAAATTAAAAAAATAACACTCTAAATCATTTTTGAGCAGGCAGTAAACTAAGAAAAGTAATCAGTCCTCAAAGAGAGCATATTCCCCATTGTCAACTTCACATTGGCTGAGGAAGATAATAGAAAAGAAAGAAATCTCCTTCCCAGAGAGTAAAACCAGCATCCGCAGAGGAAAAGAAGGAAGGTACTCACAGAGAACAAAATCAGTGCCTTAACAGGAAATGAGAACATCCTCTCCCCAGAATAGGAGCCCTGGGTGCACATAGCATTTCAGAATGCTGTAGACCAGTGGCCGTATCTCTGCATATGGACTCTTGCTGAACAGGCAACTGAATTTTGGTATACGGGGTATGAAGGATGGATAATTTTTTTTTCACAGGTCCTCAGATCGAAAATGACCTTATCTAAAAAATATATATGAAAACTATAGTGTATTACAGCTTAGTCTTTGAGCTCAGTCTTGAATTTGAATGGGATTTGGGGCTTGTCTTCCTTCGGGAGGGTTCTGTCTGTTTGGCATGAATCAAATATTTGACAATCAAGTAGTGAACTCTGATAGGCATTATTTGTATTCACCAATATTAGGTTTACTTCTATTTCCCTAAATTAAGACATCACATCCTAGGCTCTCTGCACATGAGTGGGCCCCCGTGATTACTTCTAACCAATGCTAATGCAGTGAAACCCATGTAATGTGAGATTTTTCCATTCTCTCTCTTCTCTACTTTTTCAGTAACTATGGAGGTAGCCTCAGTAAGATGATTGAATTACAAGGTAGAAACACCTTAAATTGCTGCTTTGCAGAATAATTTTTATAAATCTGTATGATAGACAAACATTTGATGTGATAGCCTATAGCAATCTCTAGCATAATCTGGCCAATTCTGACTGAGAGAGTTAAAGCATTTCTAAAATTTCTTCACATTTAGGGCATGATGCTTCGGAATTATTTTGGGCTCAGAATAATCAATGTTTTTCATTTCCTTTGCAATATTGTTCTATGTGACATCAAGCTAATGGCGATGCTGCAAAGCCACTATTATTTATTACGTAAATTTTGATCCGGGTCCCTTGTTATCTTATAAGAAAATATCAACAGATGGCTTTTAGAGTAAGTTCACTGCATGCACTAACATCGACCACTATATCAATACTGTTGCCTGGCTGAGAATAATTGTAAGGCACCTTCATTGTAACAATGCATCTTAATTTCAGAAGTGTTTTTAAAAGTTGATCTTTAAGTTGATGAAATACAGCATATCCCTCAAAATTTGTTGGCATACTGACACTTTCTTAGGAACTTGTAGATACTGTTCTCTAAAAAAAACAAGTTAAAACAAGGAAAAATAAAATGGAACTCAGCAAATTAATTCATCAAGAAGCCCAAGAAGATAGTGTAGAATAGGTCTAAAGAATAGACCAGATTGTACAATGAAGCCTCTAGTAGATATAGATAGGCAATAAGTAAAGAGTAAAATGAAAATAAATAAAAAATAAAGGTCACACACACACAGAGTGAATTATGAACTGAACAAAATATCTGATGTTATACATCTTTTGAATAAAATGTAAAAATCCTTATAAGAAAGGTCTGCAAGAGGAAAAGAAAGAAAATAATAAGTCTGATAATAATAATAATAAAAGCTGTATATGATTGAAAATATAACCAGAGTATATACTTTGGCTCTGTAATTAACAATACTTGCTTAATTATAAAAATAATGACTTTTTGTTGATTGAAAAATAAAAATAGTACTATAATTGTATAGCAAAAATGGCAATGGACAGATGGAATTTATAAAGGAGGGCCCAAATCTCACCTCCAAGTGGAAAATGTAAATAGATAATGACTAAATTTGATAATCCAAGGGATAGTATATAGACAAATCATTCAGATACTGAATAGAACTATCAGGAAAAAAATTAAAAGAATTAAAATTGTTATCTCTGGAAATAATTGCAGGATGGGAAGTGTTTATTAGGAAAAACAATGTTCATTTTAAAGCCATCCTTAACAGTTGATATTTCAACTGCAAATATGTGTCACATTACTAATATTAAAAAATTTTATAAAAATAATTTAAGAATCACATCTCCATATTTATATGAAGATACTTATTAATGTGAAACTAACGGCTTCCACTATCATAGAGCGTGAAGTAAGTCAGAAAGAGAAAAACAAATACCGTACCGTATGCTAACACACAAAAACGGTACTGATGAACCTAGTGGCAGGGCAGGAATAAAGACGCAGACATAGAGAACAGACTTGAGGACATGGTGCGGGGGAAGGGGAAGCTGGGACGAAGTGAGAGAGTAGCATTGACATATATACACTACCAAATGTAAAATAGATAGCTAGTGGGAAGCAGCTGCATAACACAGGGAGATCAGCTCAAGGCTTTGTGACCACCTAGAGGGGTGGGATAGGGAGGATGGGAGGGAGGCTCAAGAGGGAGGGGATATGGGGACATATGTATACTTACAGCTGATTCACTTTGTTGTACAACAGAAACTAGCACAACATTGTAAAGGAATTATACTCCAATAAAGAGATAAATAAATAAATAAATAAATAAATAAATAAATAAATAAATAAATAAAATAACGACTTCCAAGTATCTGGCATGCCATTGTATAGGTAGAGCTTAGGTATACTTTCCTAAGTGACCCCTACCACTTGGCCCACACCAAAGATTAAAAGTGAAACTCCTATATTTGTTTATGCTCAATACTGTGGATAAGTTTTGGGGCATCTGGATTATACTGTCTTCCTTTAAAGCACAGATCAGCAAATTATGGTTATGGATTAAATCTGCTTAACGCATATTTTTGTAAATAATGTTTTGTTGGAACACAGCCCCATTTATTTGTTGACCTATTGTCTAAGGCTCCTTTCTGCCTGCAATTGCAGAGTTGACTGGGTGTGGCCCTCAAGCCTGAAATATTTACTATTTGGCCTGTTACAAGAAAAGTTTTCAAGCCCTGCTTTAAAGGGTGTTACCATTCCTTCTGGCAGGCAGTCAGGATTGGTTTTATTCTTTGTTTTATTTCAGTTTTATCTTTAGCCCAGAATGTTGTCCTTAGGACATGGTCCTTAACTCCTAAGTGGCTTTTATGGAGTCTTACTTAACTGAATACTGGAAATGCAGTGAGGTGTCTGTAGTCTAATTAGGCTGGTCCAATATCTCCCTGACATGCATGTCCCACTGAATCTTTCCCTGCATGTATGTGGCTTCATCCTCTGCCAAGCTCCTGCAGGAAACCCCCATGTAGATTTAGGGATTGCCCTCCGTGTAGCTCCCTTCTTCTGGTAACCTGCTCCATAAATTCCAGCTACCTCAGGAGCCTTGAAATCTGCTATCTGCCTCCTGGGCACACCAAAGAACTTCGTGCCCTACTTGGGCTCTACCTCTCTTTACCATGGCCGAAAAGTGACCCCGGAAGAAAGGTGGTGTGAAAGTAAAAATGTGTGTTTCCTTTCTCTAAAGGATTGTAGTTCTGTGAGGTCTGTTATCTAATGCCTGAAAACAGTTGTCTCATATATTCTGCCCAGTTTTATAACTATTCAGGCAGGAGAGTTCATCCAGTATCAATTACTCTCTAGTGGCTAGAGTGGAAGAATCTAGGCAACACACATTTTAATTGTAGTGATTGGCAATGGTACAATATCAGACTTTGGTATAAATTAAAAATAGCTTACCTGTCAGTAATCATTAGCTCATGTAACCTTCCAGCTCTGCAGGATCTGAGGTGACCTCAGTTCCCAGGCCATATGCTGTTCCTCAGCACCATAGTAATAGTGCTCTCTGAAACCCAGACAAGGCTCAACTCCAGCCCCAAGATACAGCTTCAAAGGAAGAAAGCCTTTGATATTTCCTTAATGTTTCTTGCCCCATAATGTATAGGCCAGTCTGCTCCTATTCCTCCTCCCTGACTTCTGGCTATGCAGATTCATTACTGACTTCAGTTTCTCTCTGATGTTTTTTTGCATTTGATTATAGCCCTTTCTCTCTCTCTTTCCCTCTGTGACTTCCACTTAACTTTGACCACACCCAAATTACTTCATTATCATGATTAACCCCAAATATGCATCATTATCAAATTACTCCAATACTAATTCAATAATAATATGATAATATTAATAATGATAGACAGTCATTTATCTCAGACTGTGGAAAGCATACCCATGTTCAGAAGAGACAGAGTCTGTGTTTGCAAACACATTTATTGTTATATATAAACCTCATATGTGTAAGGAAAGTGAAAATTCCCCAACAATCTGAAGTCTGCTATGAAGTAGCCCTCAACAAGTTTGGGATTTCTTTGGAATTCCCTGATTTAACTAAAAAAAAAAAAAAAAAAGTAAGTGTTTCTTCCCACTCTATAGCATCGACATTTTATGTAACATAAAGTGGTTTAAATTAAAAGTTAAATCAGTTAACTTCCTCTGTGTACTACCAGAAATATTTCAGCTAGGAGTAAATAATATTTGTAGTGAATTAACTGAATAAAATTTACTAACCAATTTTTTTAATCTTTCACAACAAGAAATTTGGAGAAAGAGAATTTAGGAATAGTGCAGGGTCCTAATGATTTCACAAAAGAAAAAAAATACTAAATTTCTGCTTTTTCACTAAAACTGTGTAGTTTTCTTAACTCATGATTACAAAACAGCTAATTAAACTCCAGTGTATATCTTCACCCAAGGCAAGAAAAAAGGTAAGGTATTGACCACAACCACATTTTTTTCCTAGAAACCCCCCAAGACTCACATTTTCCTGGGCAGAGATACTTCACGTGGCTATCCCTCAAGCCTCTCTAATATATACCAGCAAATGAGAAAGGAATTGGAATTGAGTTTTCGCTCATCAGACAACAACATTGCTTCAAAAAATTTTTTTATTCCCAAAAGAAGCACGATGTTTCTTTCATGGCTTCTTGAAACCCCTGGCATATCCCTGGATCATACACCAGAATGAAAACAAGGATATTACACATAAAATGTGTTTCTCTGTATCTTCTAGCACAAAGTTTGTGTGTGGCTACATCCTGCTGATACATTTTCTTGGTTCCAGTTCTGGCATGTTTTGCTTCTCTTTCCCCATCAATAGCTCCTCAACCTCTACACACACACACACACACACACACACACACACACACACACACGCAATACTAGCTCTTAACATAGAAAAAGTCAGTCTTTGGGGCTGGATGCAGGGTGGTGGTGGTGGTGGGATGAATTGGGAGGTTGGGATTGACATATATACACTAACATGTATAAAATAGATAACTAATAAGAACCTGCTGTATAAAAAATAAATAAAATAAAATTCAAAAAAAAAGAAAAAAAGCATTATAAACACAGAATAAATCACCATTGAAAATTGAAAAAAAAAAAAAAAAGAAAAAGAAAAAGTCAGTTAGGTAACTAGATTCTGTGTCCAATCTTATAACTGGTACTATAAGCTGATGGTTGACAATACATTTCTTTGTTTTTTCTTCGGTAGAGATTCACAAGACTAATAACTTTCACTTTATATATTCACAACACTAAAAAAGCATATTGATATTAAAGTGAAAAGGAATGTTTCTTTTTACTTTGTTACATATGTGTATATGTTTTAAGATAAGCTATTTTACTTTAAAAGCTAATTCAATTTATTTCAATGCTCCAGAATTTTTTTAATTGCATTATTATCAGTAATAAACATTTACTCACAATCTATCTCATAATTATTATAATACGACCACAAAACCATGTTAACTGCTGTATTCTGTATTGTAGGCAGATTTTATGAAAGGCCTTTATTCTTCTTTTAAGCACTTGGTTGGAATAAACTATATCTTCATTTTTTGTTTATTTATTAGTTTATAATTCAGGGAAAATATTCTAGGAATAAACATAGGTGCAGCACAATCTATTTAAGTCCCCATAAACTGGACTAAGTAGTGAAGTCTTAGAAAATAGCCTTTATTGTTAATTTGATGTTGCTATTTTTAGGATTTCACTTTCTCTGATAACAATGATTTGATGGCTTTGGTGACTTAGTGTATTAATATTTATACATGGCAATCCATTATAAAGGGTTAGTGGAAAACATGTATTGTACAAAAAGATTATATTTTAAAATTAAATTAAGTTTCTCTCTATTCTCTTCTCAAATTTGTTATTCTGTTGCTTAGGGCAGGCTCTTGGTGACAATGACCGCTATGCTGCAGATATTCCTTGATGTTGGATAATAAAATCCCTGTGGGGAAGCTACACATTTGCCTAGTGCCAGCACATTCTTGGCAGCCAGAACTTTTGCATGATAAATGTTGCAATTAAAACTATTGAGTTGTGCATAAAATAACCTTCTTCAATCTTGTTTCAAATTTATCTGAAGGCTATTAAAAGAATATAAACATATGAAGTAGAATTTTCAAATAAGGAAAGTGTATATAATTTACATATCTCATAGCTTAATAATATTAGTAATAGCAATACATTTTAAAAAGAAAACTTTCTTTTACCAAAAAGAGAATGTTATTTTGTGAGATTCCAAAAGTAGAGGAAATACAAGGTTAACTAGCATGACTTCACTTGATTATTGTTATGAATATCTTCTTTTAAAATGTATATTTAATAGAGGGGCATTTTTCTCTACTACTTTCTATTAGTGGTTAACTCTAGTTTTTTGGAAGCAGGAAAAAATTGCCACTTAGAGCTATGTTTCTTTTTAATTTAATTTATATTGTTTGATCTTTAATTCCTATATGGACATATTTTAAATTTTAATTATATGTATAGGTGTAATTGTATACATTCTTGTAATTTTTGTCCATCTTTTCTTTCCTTTTTTGAGTTGATTCTGCTCTCCCTGTCTTTTCCCTTATCAGCCTGAATCACCTCCACTTACTCCCAATATTTCCGTGCACCACCTTAGGACAAATTCTTTCATCTTTTACTGGTATCCATATGATAATATTACACAAATGTATATATGAATGCACATGAGTTCATACACCCATCAGGCACACATATAGAATGATAAGTTTTATTTGTTCGTGTTTCTTCTAAAGAAAATGGAATGCTACTATGTTCACTTTTCCACAAATCTGTCATTCAACCATATTTTCTGGAAATCCATAATACATCCATTACAATGTTGATTTGATTTCTCTTTCTGTCCTTTTTAAACCACTATGGGTAATACCATAATCAACATCCTTGTGCATTCTGTAGGAACTTCAAATCTGACATGTTGATATTTGACTTCTGCTAAATAAATTTATTGGAGTAACATTGTTGGATTTGTATTATTTAGTCTGTAAATATTTTTGTATGTGCCTCTAAAAGTTACGGGCTTCTTTTGCAAATCTCAATGCTATCATCACTTTAAAAATATTAATAGCTTTTTAATATCAAATATCTAGCCAGTGTTCACTTTCTCATATAGCTTTGAATCAGAATAATAAAAGGTAATTGTATTTTAAAAATTTGTTTCTTACATCTATTTTAATTTATAGTTTCTTCCTCCATCATTTTATTTTCTTTAATTTCAATTGTTGTTATTAAAGAATTTTTGTTATTGTTCCTGAATTTTGCTGATTGTTTCCCAGTGGTGTTATAAGTATGTGCCTCTCTGTTCACTGTATTTCCTGGAAATTGATAATGCAATCTAGAGGTTTGATTACATCAGAATCAATCTATATAGAGACAACTTCAAAACTGGTGTTGTGTACTTATACCAGCCACTAGATAATGTCTGCTTGCCTAACTTTTTGTAATGCTAGTAACAATTGGGATTATTTTATTGAAGACTGCAAAACTTAATATTCTAATTATTTTCCCTTCTTTGTTTATTAGCTAGAATATTTCTATACAGATATATTTTTCCTGAATAACAATTTGTATTTTGGTTTTTCTGTTTTGATTTGTTTAGAAAAGGCAAAAAAGTCTCCAGTTTTTCTTTTTATTTGTCATTTTCCAAATAAATAGTTGATTTCTCAGCTTCCAGCACAATGACCAAAAATATGTTTTTAAACGTTATGAAATCATGCATTTAATTATTTTTTACATATTTCAGCATATTGAAGTTCTAATTCTGAAGATGTTCAAATTATCCATGGTTTGTAGAGAGGAAGTTATTCAGTTTGGCTCTTGATTTCTTCAGCTGTGTTTTTCGATGCCCTTGATGCATGAGGATCATCTCAAACATTTTCTATCCCTGATGTGAAGCAGCTCTTGCTCTAAGAAACCCTGTCCCTTACAGTGGTAATAGAGACCAAAACCTGTACACAAGAAGTGTTCATGACTATGGATGTACTAATTGTTTCTCAGTGTTTTTCCCTAACTAAGCTAGAAAGAGATATTTTTTTAAAATGAAATAGAAGTTCCAAAATGTTCCCAATTGACCTTCAAAATTGTATGATTTGTCTCATCCTTCTATTCAATCCCCATTCTCCCACACTAAAATTTTTAATATCTTATTACATAAATTTTGTTACTTATTTGTTTTATCTTACATTACATCACTACATGCTTAACAGTCTCAAAACTGATGATACCATAAGCAATATAATTAGTGAAAAAATAACAATTATATTAATATAAATATTGTTTTGTATGTTTTTTATCCTTAGGGAATATCCCACCAGGATGTGTAATCAAATTACTCTAGTTGAATGCCACTGGGAAGACTTCCACTTTGTGTGGTTACATCACAGGTTTGTACCTCTACACACATTTTCACTTTCTTCGATTTTAATTTTTATGAATTTGCTTATCTTTGATTTAATTTTGTTTTATAATTATGCAAAATGTTTATATGTTTCCAAAGTCATATTTACATATAATGTACATTCATAGATGGCTTCATTCTAATATTATCCTCTCTAATCTATTCCCAGCCTTACCTAAAAGCAAATATTTTTTAAATGTTATGGTTACTGTCCGATAATGCTTAATGAGAAAACACAGATATTTGCATATATAGGAGCTTCTTTAGCTAGCTTTTTAATTGTTTTGAACTTTTAATTTTTCTGAACTTCAAAAAAAATATGTAAATATATGTATTTCATTTTCTCTTTACCTTTTTTAACTTAATAAATCCTGTTATCCTCTCTTTATAGATAAGTTTAGCCTTCCCTTTTACAGTTACATAGTACTCTACTGTATGGCTTTTCTTAGTTCACTAAATCAGTTGCCTATTTTCACCAACCTTCTGCTATGACAAATAAGACTGCAGTAAATACCCTGTGCATACCTCTTTTCACGCTGTGTGAGTGCACCTTGGGGATAGAGCCTATAAATAGAATTACTGGATTAAAGGATGAATTTATGTATAGTACTTAGATATTTGAAAAAAAATTTTATTTTATTTATTTAATATTTTTACATTAAATATGTAGGCCAAATGTTCTTTTTTTCTACCAACATTATTAACTCTTTGAACACACAACTAAAATAAATTTTATAAGCTTTAGTAAAGGAATATTATTTTAAAAATATTAACCATATGAAATTTAATGCATTCCCTTCATACTATTTATGTTTTTATTTTGTTTTGTTTTCTGTCATCACAGAAATATCTGATTTAATGTCACTTTTAAGAGTTCCATTGAGGGGGAGAATGCAGCTTTGTACTGTGACTACTGTTTTCATCAAGTTATAGTTTTCAAAGTTAGTCTTTAAGTTGACTGTGAAAGGGAACTCTTAGGCCTGATTTATCATGATTATTATCATTACTATTACTGTTATTATTATTATTCCTGTTAGTGAGGAAAAATTAAACAAAATCTAAACTGCTATCTGTAAGGGAACTTAAACTAAATACACTAAAAAAAATTACTGCATGGAAAAGGAGATGTAAACATAAACACTTTGGATAGATTCAAGATTGTTGGGATAACATTTAAGCTTAATTGAGAATGATATACATTAACACCCTTTGTCGCCATTTAAATCCTGCTTTTTCTTTGAAAATATGCTCAGTTTTCTGTGTAGCACCTATAATTATCTGAACCTCAAAAATAGCAATGTATAAGCATGCCTTTCTTTCCTTTAATTACAAGCTTTTGCTTGTATACAGAACTAATGACATTGCTTTTAGAAAGGTTGATACAGCACTCCTATTGATTAACTGTTTCCCAGGCCCAAATTCAAGGGTGAAAACACACGCTACCTCTTGATGGGAAGAGAATCAAAGTTAATTACAAAGAGGCATGAACATTGGTAGAGGAGACTTTACTGTGGCCATCTTTGCAAAAAATCCACCTACAGTGCTACAGTCTTACAAACTGTCATATTAAAAGCAACTGCAAGCTTCTACTCCATTTATAGTTATTATAAAATATCGGCCATATTACCTGTTTTGTACAATATATCCTTGTAGCTTATTTTATTTATTTATTTATTTATTCATTCTATTTATTTATTTAACATATTTATCGGAGTATAATTGCTTTACAATGGTGTGTTAGTAACATATTTTGTACATCAACTATATTTCAATAAAAAATTTAAAAAGAAAAAAAAAGCAGCTGCTAGAAAATATGCAATTAAAAACGTAGCACGTAAATTAACAATTCCTTGAACATTTAACTTTATAACTTCAGTTATATTTATTACATGATGTACAACCTATAAATATAACTAATTTGTATCACTGAAGTTCACCACATCCTAACTGAACACAGTGTTTCTTTATTTCAGTTAAATGCGTAGTGTTCAGTTAGGTACATGTTTCTGAGTCAGATTGCCTGAGTTTAAATACTGACTCTGCCATTATCTAATGGTGATATTGGGAACACTGAAAAAAAATTTAAGCCTCAAATTGCATTTATTTGAAATTGTCATGATACTAGGATCTCCATCAGCGTATTTTTGTCACATGAAAATGATATGATTTCTTTTTGGCACATAGGGTTATATAGTTATTATTGAGCATTTACTAATTACCAAATACTATACAGAGGATATAAATAATAAATCATAAAAATATATGATTAATTGTTTAATATACCTACATTTCTTTGTAAGAATCAAAGAGTCATTTTGGCTAACTTAAGTTGATGGAACTTACGGAGGAATAAGGAGAATTTCAAAAAATTCAAAAACACGAAATGCAGAAGAATAGGACTTCACTGAGGCCAGTGTTTGTTGTAGAAGCCAGAGTTATCCTGAAGGAGAAGTTTATTTCCTTACCTCATTGAGTTGTGGCTGGTCCCTTTGACTTACTTAACCAATGGGATATGAGCAGAAGTGAAGTATGCAAATTCTAAGTGGAAACTTTGAGTCCAGTTTTGGATAGCACTCTAAAGAGAATAGTATGTTCCAAAATGGTGGCTGCTTTAGCCCGTATACATGAATGAAGAATATTCATGGGGCAAAGCCAAGCAGAACAGAACAAGAGTCATAGCTGACTACTGTGGTTGAAGCAATCCCAGAGTAGAGCTGCGGCTGACATGCAGTGGGAACAGGAAGAACTTCCTTGTGGTTAAGCCACCGAGAAGGTGGGTTGTTATAATAGGAGCACAATCCAGCAAAGTTGATCCAAAGTGGCACATATTGGAATTATGTCCTAAGAATGTTGGCAGAAATTTAGAGAAAATACTAGATTGTAGAAAATCTAGGAAACATCTTTATTGAAAGTCTGTTAGAATGTGGTGTCTGTGAAGCATATTCGGCAGTCAAAATCCATTCTACTCCCCTTTTTGTTGGAAGATGGTGAAAGTAAAAGCACATTTCCTAGACTCACTTTCAGCTACCTTGACAAGTACATGCTCCCATGTAAGATGTGGAAGGTAGAAGTGACAAGAACACCCTATTTTTGTGTTTCTTGGTAGTTACTACTGGCAAAAGGTCATGAGAAGGATGAGATAGCAGTCCAATTCCACTATCTGACTTAGCTCTATTGTACTCAGAAATAGTAATAACTCTCCTGGATCTATTGTCTATTTTATGGGATAAATCTCTTATTCAGCCAGGGACCTGCCCATACTTTCCTTGAAATAATTTTATAAGCACCTGATTTCACGTATTACATCATTTCCTATTTAAAATAGCTAGATTTGATTTTTGTTTATTTATTCCCTGCACTGAATGTTTGGTAATAAAGGGCCCATTTTGTCACAACATATGATTTTACAGTGCCTACAAAATAAAATGATATTGAGTACTCGCTGCCCAATTCATTCATAAGTTATCCCAATTTATCCATAAATTTTCTAATATAAACAAAAAGTGATTTGAGGAAAAGGTTCTTATGGGCCCATTTGATAAATAAAACCAAAGTTTCACTATGGGAGAAAGAGAATAAAAATAGGAAATGGTGGGAGGTCAGAAAGAAAATATGAATGTAAATTAGAGATAGCAATATGTGTGGTAGGCAGAGTAATGGCTCCCCAAAGATGTCCATGTTCTAATTCTGGAACTTGTGAATATGTTGCTTCACATTGCAGTAGGGACTTTGCAGATGTGATTAAGTTAAGGACCTTGAGATGGGAAGATTATCCCAGATCATCTGGATGGACCCAACTTAATCACAAGCCACGACACTCACAGTCAGAGAGAGATTTGAAGATGTTATGCTGCTGTCTTTGAAGATGGGGGGAAGGAGCCATGAGCCAGGGAATGCAGATGGCCTCTAGAAGCTAAATAAGGCAAAGACACAAATTTTCTCCTAGAGCCTCCAGAAGGAATGCAGCCCTGCCAACACTTTGATTTTAGTCCAGTAAGACTTGTTTCATATTCTGGCCTCCAGAACTCTGAGATAATAAATGTGTGTTGTTTTAATCCCCTAAATTTGTGGTAATTTGTTACAACAGTAACAGGAAACTGATACAGTGTGGGATCACATTTTTTTCATTCTTTTTTGTTAACTTATTGTAGTAAAATATACAAAACGAAATATGTACATATTATCACAAACTGAACATAACTCTGAACCAGAAACAAGGCCGAGAAACTGAACATTCTCACAACCCAGAAGCTCAACCTAATACATTCAGTTTGCCTCTTTATATAAATGGAATGATATTCTATGTAATCTTTTTATTTAACCTTTTACTCAACACTGTGTCTATAGTGTTTATCCATATTTATTTGGGTAGTTTTATATTATTAAGTACTCATTTCTATATAGTATATCATTGTATTAATATACTGCAATGTCTTTATCAGTTCCACTGTTAATGGGATTTTAAATATTTTCTCTTTTTTTCAATTACAAGCAGTGCGATTATGAACCTTCCAGAACATGTCTTTTGGGGACATGTGCACAAACGTGTGTTGAGTATATACCTAAAGGAATTTACTGGAAGTGAAAGCTTGTTGAGATAAAGGATGTGTATATATTCAGCTTTAGTCAATTTTAACAGTGACAGATTAAAGATGGGAGATAGCCACAAATTCTTTGACACGCCTCCCATTTAGAGGCGGGGGTCTATTATGTTCCATTCCCTTGAATCTAGGCAGGCTCTGTGTCTTCCTAGAAAAAGTGACTATGGCAGAATGATGTTGTACCTGTTTCTGGGGTAAGGCCTTAAGAGACTGGCTGCTTCTACGTCTGCTTTAGAAATGCTTGCTTATAGCTTCATGCCTTTTGGGACCCAGCCACAAGTGCTGTGAGAAACTCAAGACATATGGAGAAACCACATGTAGGCACTTTCCACAGCCCAATTTGAGCTCCTAGCATCGACTTCTAGCATCCCAACTCAAGTGCCAGACAAGTGAATAAGAAAGCAACCTGGAAAGTACATTCTCCAGTCCTAGCCACCCCACTTAGCACTATGTAGTTTAAAGGAAAAAGAAAAATCCAGCCAAATCCTTCCCAAATTTCTGACTCACAAAATAAAGTGGTGTTTTAAGCCGCTGAGTTACAGAGTAGTTTATTACATACCAATGTAAAACTTGAAGGAAATTGGGCATCTGGAAGTGGAGTACTACATACCAAAAGCCTAGGACACGTGACACTGGCCTTCAGACTAGGCAGGTAGCAGAGGCTGGAAGGGATGTGAGGAGACTGTACATGAAAGCCAAGATGTCAAGACTTGAAGCCTTGAAGGACAGTGAGAAAATGTTGTTGAAAATTCAGGAGCAGGATAACCGTTGTAAAATGGTTGCCAGTTTGGCGACAGTGTCACCTGCAGGAATGTGGAACATAGAAAGGGTATCTGGTTTAGTAGCAATTTAGCTGGAGAGAGTTTCAAGAGCAATATAGGGAATGACATGTGGCTTCAACGAACTGCCTATGATAAAATACAGGAAGACTGAAGATGGCTTAAAGAAGGAACTGTTAAGATTTTGAGTAGCATTTTAGGGACATATAAAGGAGCAGGAAATTCTGGATTTGAAAATGAAATTGTTTCTCATTTCTAGGCTCTTCCAGCAAATGATTCTTAAAGTAAGAAATAACATCCAGGTAAGATCAAATTCATTGAGATTATAATAGCCTATGTTAAGTCCTCAGAAAAATCTTAGGCAGATAGCCTGTCTTTTTAGTTCACAGGTCTTAAATTTAAAATAACTGCATCTGAGAAACTTCATTTATTTCTGTGCCTGATTTAAACAATGAGATCTTAGACCTTGATCTTGTTCTTGTGCTTGTTCTTGTTCCTGTAATGCGTTAGGTTTCTACAGTCTTGGAAGGATGATAGTTTGTATGTGTAAGGAATATAAATAATTTGTGTCTGGAGTATGGATTTTAGTGGCCTTTATATAACTACAGATTCTTTGATATTCTTTCCATCTAGAAAGATAGGTGGCCTGTCTTTCCCTTTGCCTTTAATCTATACAGGATTCATGAATGCTTTAACCTAAAAAATGTGGCAGAATTGATGCTGTGTCAGTCTCCAGAGCCAGGCCTACTTCTTGTCTATTGAAATTATTGCTTTTGGGAATCTAACTTCCATGACATGAGAAACCCAAGTGTGTGTGCTGCAATAACAGCCACGGCTCTTGGCAGAGTGGTTCTCAGTTTTCTGTAATTTAAGTTAATCTGATTCTTAAAGGTCCTACCAATTTTAATGCCTTTAAAAATATGATTATGGGGACTTCCCTGGTGGCACAGTGGTTAAGAATCTGCCTGCCAATATAAGGGACACGGGTTCAATTTCTGGTCCGGGAAGATCCAACATGCCTAGGAGCAACTAAGCCCGTGAGCCACAACTACTGACCCTGCACTCTAGAGCCCACGAGCCACAACTACTGAGCTCATGTGCCACAACTACTGAAGCCCGTGCACCTAGAGCCCGTGCTCCACAACAAGAGAAGCCACCGCAATGAGAAGCCTGCGCACCGCAATGAAGAGTAGCCCCCACTCGCCACAACTAGAGAAAGCCTGCGCACAGCAACGAAGACCCAACGCAGCCAAAAATAAACAAATAAATTTATTTAAAAAAAAAAAAAACCACTGGGGCCTTAAAAAAGTCATTAAAAAAATATATATGTATGATTATGAAACTAGAAAATATCAATTCTACATGAATTTTGTTATAATGAGGTATAGTAGAGACTGCTAATTGCCCTTCCCCCAATATCCATTTCACAGTCTTTCTTTATAAATTAACCCCAATATTTTTAGGGCAGAACAGGGTTGAACTTAGTCCTCAAGGTTTCCTTTTAGTTATAGGGATATGACAAAGCTGTGGCCCATGATATGTAGACATCAGTGGCTGGAAAGGAAATAAAAAGTTAGTGTCTCATGGAAAGACATCCTGTGTTCATGAATTGGAAGAATACTCTTTGTTATTGTTAGGATGGCAGTGTGACCCAAAGTGATCTAAAAATTCAATGTAATCCTTACCAAATCTCCCAAATTTTTTTTTCTAGGAACAGAAAAACTGATACTAAAATTCATATGAAATTTCAAAAGACAGAATAGACAAAGCAGTCTTTAAAAGAAAAACAAAATTGGAGGATTAATTTCAAAACTTACTACAAAGCTACAATAAACACAGGAGTATAAGCTTAATTATAGACATATAGATCAATAGAATAGAATTGAGAGTCCATTAACAAACCCATAGATGGCCAGTTGACTTTTCAACATGGATGCCAAGATCATTCAATGAGAAAATAATAGTCTCTTCAACAAATGGTGTTTGAACAACTAGATATCCACATGCAAAAGAACAAATTTGGACTTCTATTTTGCAACATACATAGAAATAAACTAAAGATGGACTGAAGACCTGAATGTAAGAGCTACACCTGTGCAACTCCTAGAAGAAAATATTGGAATAAATCCTAATGATCTTAGATTTGACAATGGATTTTTAGATGTGGCATGAAAAGCACAAGCAGTAAAAGAAAGAAACTGGTAAATTTGACTTAAAAAAATTAAAAACTCTTGTGCATCAAAGGATAATATCAAGGAAGTGAAAATACAACCCACAGAATGGAAAAAAATTGCAAATCATATACCCAGTGAGTGTCTAGTATGCAGAATATGTAAAAAACACCTACAACTCAACAACAGAAAGACAAACAACCCAGTTAAAAGTAGACAAAGGACTTGACTCAACATTTTTCCAAAGAAAATTTGCAGATGGCTAATAAACACAGGAAAAGGGGCTCAACCTCATTAGTCAGTAGGGTAATAGAAATCAAAACCAAAATGAGATACCAGTTCACACTCATTTAATGACTATAAAAAAAAGAAAGAAATTAACTGGTATTGGCCAGGATGTAGAGATACTGAAAATCACATTAATTGGTGCTGAGTATGTAAAATATCATGGTCTCAGTGGAAAACAGTTGGCAGGTCCTCAAAAAGTTAAACACATAGTTCTCATGTAAGTCAGAAATTCTACTAAACATATACCCCCCAAAGTTGAAAACAGGCATCCTAACAAACACTTGTACAAGAATGTTCATAGCAGCACTAGTCTCAATAGCCAAAAGGTGAAAATATCCCCAATTTACATCAACTGCAGTGCAAAAAAAGAAGTGGTATACCTGTACAATTGAATTTTATTTAGCCATAAAAAGGGATTAACTACTGATACATGCTACAATATGGATCAACCTTAAAAACATTATGCTAAATAAAAGAAGCCAGATACAAAATGTCACAAAGCATATGATGCCCTATCTATGAAATATGCTGGTTAGGTAAATCCATCGAGGTGAAAGTAGATTAGTGTTCACCAAAGGCTGGGAAGAGATTGCTGAATGAATATACTGTTTCCTTTTGTGGTGACGAAAATATCATGGACCTAGAGATGATGTTTGTGCAGTTTTGTGTGTACTAAATGCCACTGAATTGTACACTTTAAAGAGATTAAATTGTGTGGATTTTACTTCAATTTAAAAAATAATAAACTACATACAAAATATATTAATGTGACTTTAGACACGTGTTTTGAGTTCCTTCCTTATTCCTAACAGAAATACAGGTGAAATGCCTGAAGCTGAAGCGGTCATTTTGAGACCTTGAAAATTAAAGGCAAAACTAGAAGAAAGTAGAGCAGAAAGAGAATGTCTGCCTCAGCTGAGTTTATATGAGAGAGAGAAAGAAAACAAAACAAAACAAAAAAACCCCAACATACTGCTTAATGGCATTATAGAGGTGTTCTGTTACAACTAAATGCAATTTTACCCAATTATTTAACAATAAAGAGATGGTAAGTTTATATAGAAAAAAATCATGGAAAATATTTTTAAATTATTGGGGAAAATAATTTTATTAACCCTAATTTAACTCATTATCCACATTGAAATGAGCATAAAAACTCGGAAATTTGAATGTGGATTTCAAGGAAGACTATTAAAATATGCATTGGTAATATGCTTCTCATTTTAAATAACCAAGATGTTCATTAAAGAGCTATTTTTGTGGATTTGCTGCATGGATTATATTCGAGACATCTTCCACCAGGTGATGAAGGCAGTCTGTGATTGCAAAAATGGTCAGAAATAGACTTGTTTTGAAAAGTTAAATAAAATTTGGAGTAGTGAGTCAAGCCACTTAATTCCCTAAAAGTTTCGTTCTCCATTCCATTAATATTTTAGGTATATAAATTTTGGTGATTTAAAAAATTTGTCCATTTTCTTACATCTCTCTGTTTCTGAGTTCTGCCATGTCAAATATTATATATTTTTTGATCACTCTATCTCCACATCTAGTTAGGGTCACCAGATTTAGCAGATTAAAAAGACACCCATTCAAATGTCATTTTCACAGCAAATATGTTCTTACTATAAGCATCTCCCAAATATTGCAAGGGTTATACATATTCTAAAAGCATATTCGTTGTTTATCTGAAACTCAAATTTAACTGGATATTTTTTATCTTATCTGACAACCCTTACTAGTAAAATGCCTAAAATAAAACAGGTGCTCAGCATTTTTTCGTTTGTTTAATAAATGTATGAATGATATACCATTCCACCCCAGTCAAAACTCATTGGCTTTCATTCTCATTGATACTGAAATGTTAATTTGCAGTTCTTTTTCCTTCCCTCCCTGTTGTTGCCTCCACTGTCTCTATAAGTATAGATAGTCACCTTCATGACCTTTTTCAGCACTTGGTTCAAAACTATTCAAGGAAATTTTATCTAAATATTATATTGTGTTTTATTCAATCCTGGATAATGCCTATACTCTATTCTGTTACCTAATGATGATATTCCTTAATTTTCCTATATTTTAGACATACACTTCAGTGTTACATATGAAATATCAACTTCTTAATGGACTAAAAATGAGAGGTTTATATGTGTATACTGGATTGCTTTGGAATGTTTTAATACTTAGACTGTTTCAGCTCATATAATTTGAGGAGAACTAGTTTGGAATTCCAGTACCTTTTATGATTACCACTACAAGCCCACAAAATGCAAAACCATATTCAAGTTGATTATATGCTTGTCATGTCAGTTAACCCAGTATCCCATTTATAATCTACTCATGTGGATTCAATTGCATCATGAGTAGCACAACTACCATTTTTCCTGCCAAAAATATCCTCATAAGAGATTGTTTGAACTAGAATTTTCATTTCCCTGGAGGAAGTTTCCTTCTGAAATTTTCCTCTGAAAATATGCTCAACATGATGCAGATTGTTTGTATAAATTCTCAGAGCCAGGTTTGTTTTGTTTTGTTTTGATTTTTACACTTTATAGAAGAAACATCTGACAAATTATTATACATGGGGATACTTTAGAAATTTAGGGCAGTTAGTGATGGAATTGGGGTATTTGTGTTACTTTTGGTCAAAAATAAAATATAAGACGAAACTTTGCTGTTGCTCAAGACCTTAACTTTGAACAACCTTGGCCAAATATACACAAAGTCAACTACACAATCCTGCATATATATTTCATCTTGACAAATGCAGGTTCAGATTGTTTTACAGAATTCTGTCAACAGTGAAAGGCACCAGAGCCTTAAACTTAAACCTTTTGAAAATCTTACAGTTAATTCGAGAGTTATGATAGTTTCATCTGTCACAGAACCTGACCTGTCAGGTCTTTAACTTCTACAAACTCTGGGTCTTCAGCAAATATGTCTTAATATGTTTGATTGACTGTTAGAGTATATCTTTGAAAACAGCCATCTTTTCACCTCTGGCAAAAAAAAAAGCTGGGAAATGCCTCTGAATGAACATGTTGGGTTTCAAACTATTCAGTGTTCACTGTAGAGTTTTTCTATTTCCTTTCCTTTTTTATTAAGTCTCAGATAACTGCAATGTCACAAGATCAAGTGTCACACATATTCTAACCTCAAAGCTTTGGTATAGTTGATCAAATTATTGATATGTTAAGGGACTCCATAGTAATATCCACTCTAAATATAACTCTTGGAAAAATATGAACCAGATAAATTACCTATATGCCTTTTCTGTTATTTAATAAAGCCTGAATAAAGATCAAAATAGGTGATAGAGTTTAGAAGGTAGTAGTGAATTATCAGAAACTTTTTCTTATTGTGCAACATGCATAAAGCATAAGGTAGTCCCAGATGGTTTCATTCATGAGCCTCCATTCTTGCCCCCCTCTCTTTACAAATGAAGCCACCCTCAGGCTGATTGAAAGACAGATCACATCAGCAGTATGTTTCGAATCTGACTGACTGACAAAAGGATGAGCCAGCTTAAAAAGAAAGACAGTTTTATATAGATGCCAAACTGAAGCCATTGCGGTTTTACTCAGTGGATTTTAATTCTCAGTACATGTATCACTATCCTTCACTTTGTGAAGTCCCTTGTCCTCTGAATGTTGCCCAGACAACCGCAGTATGTAAAATATATTACAAAGTACAAACAAAATATCTTAGTCAGCTTGTGTGTGCAACCACGTGGATATATTTCTATGGGCCTATGTCTCCCTGGTTTCTTCTTTCTAAACATGAATACACAATGTCTTTCTCTTTCGCTGTCTACTTGGGATGTCAGTGCTCACTCTTATGGTCTGAATACAATGGGATTGCAAATTAGGCTTTAAAGAGCAAAACATTCAATCTCAAAATTATAATGAAATTAACTCTTTAGTAATGAATCCCTATTCAGCAACAATATGATATTGGTTAACTGATCTAGAAGAAAATGCCAACCCACTTGAGAAGAATTCGTACTGGCTACACAGTAGGGGATGATACAATAAAGTTTCTCTCTCTTTTTAATTTCTGTGTAATGCATAGACTCCTGATGCCTTGTAAAATACAAAGGTGCACATGACAGAAAAAAACTAATTCTGAAATACTTAGCTCTCCATATGGTAAAGCCAAGTGTAATTGATTTCACCGTTTTGTAACTCCCTGCCCACTATTATTATATAAGAAATTGAAAATGTCCTTCTTACTCCAACAACAACAAGGATATTTTAATTAAAAATTTAAAAACACAAATAACTTTAATATATTCTTTGTTGGCATCTTGGTTTTTTAATGGGACTTCCCTATTATGTACATAATTATACAGGGAGTGCAGAGAAGGAACATGAAGATGTTTCCCTTTTCCCTCTTCATAATATTTTACTTTGAGATTTTTAGCCTCCATGAACTTGAACTCCTAATTGTTAAGTATTGAACTATATGTTTCTCCTTGTAACTTGTTTCTTTCATGAATAGTCAAATAGTTTTATCTCCTACTCAACATTCAAAAAAACCCCAAACAGAACACCCTCTGCTTTAGTACCTTAGAATGTAATCATACAGAAAATGTGGTTAAAAATGTTTTTAATCAGCTGTTAATTGTCTGAACTAAATTCTGCAAATACTGAAGCTAAATCTTCATCTTAACATAGGTATGTGTGTTAGGAATCTTTCAGTTGCAAGTGACATTAACTCATCTCGATTGATTATCGATGCAGGTAATGTGAAAAATATTCAGAAGGCACACAGCCTCATTCACAAATATCAGGCTTATTGAGACCTGTATAAATAATGCAACATGCGTGCATTTCAGGTTAAAAGTAATTTTAAGCCAGCATAGAAAAAAAGCATTATTCTCACTAACTACCAAAGAAATATCTTGCATAGGAATCTCACAACCCTATTCTGCATGGACAACCTCAATAAGGCTTTAAACCCTCAAAATGTTCTGATTTAATTTACGCAGTTGGGCTGAGGACTGGTAACACAAAGAGAAGTCAAATACAAGGATGAATGATTCACCCTAGTGTCTACCTATTTGTGGTAAAAACTTCATAATCATGTCTAATTTAATTTAACCTTTATGACGCTAAAGTTAAATTTTAAGTACTGATTAGAGATGAATAATGAATAGCATCAACTTTTAAACCTCACAATATTATCTCATATACTCAAGTCCTTTTAGTTTTCCCTAAATTCACATTTGCTTTAAATTAAAATTAACTTTAACCTTTTGCACTTGATCTGTATTCTAGCTATTTAATCAATTTTGTGTCTGTTTTTTGATTTCTGAAAATAATTATGGAAAAAATAAAATAACTTTTGTTAAAGCAACTCTAATTTTAACAACTAATTAATGATCACATAGACCAAAGAAGATATATCTATGAAAAATTATGTGAAGTCATGTCATGCCAATATTCAAACTTGGCACAATTAGTCTCTTTTCTCATTAACTTCTTACATGGTGTAGCAAGGCTGTTAGATTCTGTTCCCATCAAATTGGGCAGACTGTCAACAAACTAGTTTTTCTAGTTATGGGTGGTGCTGAATTTTCATTGTTGAGAAAAGCAAAACACTTCTTGAGACAATATATTGACGACAAAAGACTCTTCCGAGTAGTCTCTAAATAAGAGAAGAAATTTGAAACATGCTCAGTGGTAACTTTAATATAGAGCATATTAAATCTCAAAGATTTACAGACATGGATATGAAAGAACACAACAATAGAGAAAAGCAATTGTTAACCTATAGCATCACAAGCTTTCTTTCCTTTGGAGAAAAGGAAAAAGGGGATTTTTAATGCCCAGTGATATATAAGGCATATTTTATTTTTAAATTAACATTGCCGCTGCTAGTATTTGAAATGTGGACTTACCAGAGAAAATGTCCATCAAAGTAATTTTCAAGTTAAAAGAATTTTACCCACTTGGGCTTTGGCTTAGTACCCATAAAAGAAATTAATATGTATATCTAGCCATTTCTCTCTGTCACTCTCTCTCTCTCTCTCTCTCTCTCTCACACTCTCTCTCTCATTCAGAGTGAAATCCAGACTTTCATTAAAAATTGGAATCTAATCTTAATTTTATGGATTTACAAAGAGTGGAATAAACCTTATTCCATTACTTTTTTCTTATGGTTATAGAAATAGTTGAGTCTCCAATCCTCCCAACAAATCTTAATATGTCTACATGTTGATATATCTGTATAATCACACAATGTAGCCTAAGCATCAAGGCCCTTATATGTGTGCATAAGGGCACAGTTTCCTCTTTGAATGATTTGCTGCTTCTTTACCTCATCCTATGCAGTGAGAGTATTGCATTTAATAAATTACTAGACATGGAATGATTGTAAATAATATGGAATAATTGATCAGCGTATCAATACTGATATATATTAAATCAGTTTATCAAGTCTTAATAGCTCTGGAGCATTTGTTATATTTATGCTTTGAAAAACATGAAGCTAAAGTGGAACCTTGTCTGATAGAAATGCTTTGGACCTCATAGGAGTGAACAGCTGTGCATGCCTAGAAGCAGACTGCTGTTCATTCTCTACAAGTTAAAAAGTGCCCAGAAGTGCAAGAAGAATAGTTCTATTGCATTAGCTCTTAATTCTAACGTCACAAAATGGAGACCTTGCATTTTGGTATCTTGCGTATCTACTTCATCAATTCTCACTGGGATAAGCCTCAGATCTTTTCTGGTAGATGCAAAAAACGTATTAAACAAATTTTAGTTATTTAAAAATATTAAGTGTGATTGTTAAGAAATTTGGTTGAAAATCTTGGTTGCATATGTTTAGCTTTTTTCTTTTTAGTAAATTATCTTCATGTCATTTTATCCTGTTATTCTTTTTTCTACAATTTCTTCTTATATTTGTTTAAATGGCACAGAAGCGTTAGGGCCATGTATTAGTCTGTCAGCACTGCCATAGCAAAAGGCTAGGCAGCTTAAGCAACATAAATTCATTTTCTCAAGGTTTTGGAGACTGGAGGGGCAAGATAAGGTGTGGGGAGGTTGGGTTTCTTAGGAGGTCTCTCTCCTTGGCTTGCAGATGGTTGCCTTTTGACTATGTCCTCTCATGGCCTTTCTCCAGTGCATGTGCATCCCTGAGAGTGTGAGGAGGACACTTCGAAGCTTCTAAAATCAGCTGCCCAAGAGACACCTCATCCTCTACCCACTGTCCTGGAGCACTGAGGTCTTCAGAACCTCCCTAAATATTCCTCAGTAGAGCAATCCCAGCCCAGGGCAAATCCCCAGGGAACCTAGAGAAGGAGAATGCTCCTCTCACTGAGGACCCTTGTATCCTTATGTTTAAAAGGCTAGAGGGAAGACAGGGATTCTGAGCTTTTAAAAGTCTCTCAACAAAAAATTCCTCATGCTCCTCTGACACAAAGAAACCTATTAAAGTCATAAACTTCTCCTGTGGAACACTTCTCAAAAATGTTATTTATCTAAAGGGCATCTGTGCTCAGTCTCAAACTCAAAAACAATAATAGCAATAACTATGACATTAAAATACTACTCAGTGTTGCAGAAAAGATTTTAAGACTTTCTATTATTTACATTAAACAAGCAAGTACCTTAAAACAAATCAAAACAAAAAAGCCTCACTGTTCCTTCTCTTACACCCCTGGCCAGAGGGGACGCTGTGCCCCCTTTCAAATGACCAAGACCCTTTGCAGGGGCTGTGCTCTGCAAAGTCATCCTCAGATTAGAAACACCACCTCTGGCTGGAGTCATATGGGAGATAGGGGAGGGGGTGGGGGAGAAGAGGGATCCAGACTTGGGCAGGGGATTCTGGCCCCTTCTGGCTGCCTGCCCTGAGACCCTTGCTGCATTTTGCCATCCTTGGGTGGACAAGCTAGGCTGAAGGTGGTGGCGGGAGCTGTCCAATCTCTTCCTCTTCTTACAAGAACACCAGTCGTGTAAGATTCGGGCCCCACCCTTATGACCTTAATTTAACTTTAATTATGTCTTTAAAGATATGGTCTCATTGAGAGTTACGGCTTCAACACATGAATGGGGGGACACAATTCATCCCATAACAGGCAATTATTATCTTTTGCCCATGTCTAAAAAGAATGTCTCTATCAGTTACATCAGCAGAGACTCGCACTTGCTCTATGTATAGGTCTTCCAATCTGTCTCCACAACCACGTTCTTAACTTGTAAATCCTATTCTCTTAATCCCCAAAGCAAGACTGAATGCACAGAGATGTTACTGGCATTCTGTTGATAACTAACTTCCATGGAAGTAAATATGTTCTACTCTGCCTAAACTCCCATAGTAAGTTTTTATAAATGTATTATTTGATTTATCCATTTTAACTTTGCAATATAGTTGGTTTTGTTGCTGGAAAATCTTTCTGTCCTGACAGTGGGCTTTATGCAGGAGAATCTATGTTTGATTTATATTTGGCACCTACTTTTATCAGACAGAAAACTCCAGCATTCAGTGAATAAATGATTGATCAGTGTAGTGATCAAATACATTAATATAAATATGGAGCTTCAGAATAATTATATTATCATGTAGATTCTGCTAATTCATTTCCCTTTCATTAGAATCATTGACGGTTTAGGTGATAATTGATTTAAAATAAATACCTCTGTTCTCTAGTTTGATAATTTTACTTCCAGCCTTTCAAATATGGCAGTCCACAGTTTTATTGTAATTTATATGTAGATACGATTGGAGTAATTTAACTAGTTAACAACTCCTAAAGAGTTTCTTACCCCTCAACTAATTTTCTAATAAAATCTACTTCTCCTTGAGTAATAGATACTTGGTTTGTCCACTCTCACATTAAGTCTCTATAGCTGGTTTTCTCTTCAATTACATGCCCTCCATCGACATGACACTGGAGCAATAGAAAAGAGCCTGATCCTAAGGATATGCTACTCTCCGCATTTTCTATGACCAAACCTATACAACCTCGGAATATATAGGGGTTTAAAACAGATCTTCCCAAGATGTGCTACTTTGGCATGTGGATTATTTTGAGCTAAAGGCAAAATATGGAGTATTTTGAGCTAAAGGCAAAGTATGGAGTATTTTGACCCCTGTGGGCTCAAGAGAAACAACTGTCCCTCATTTAACTACATAGGAGAATTTAAATTGGGCATTTATTCCCAGAAAAGGAGTTATTATCCTAGATGAATTTTACCTAAAGTCTCCATATATATGGCAACATATATCTAATTACCAAATATCTACTCTTCCTCTTAACATCCTGTGAATGACTCTCCTGTCCTTGGAAGCCCCAAGCCCTATCCCATTCCTTAGCTCAGGAAGGCATATATACCTCATTTTACCTTTTTGTCTTTGAACCTTTCATGTATGTAGGGTCTCTGGCCCTCTCAGGTATTTGGGGTTCTTGTATATAAAAAATTAATTTTGATTAATTATTGATTGATTGATTGATTTTGATTAATTAATTTTGATTAATTTTGATTTTTCTCCTGTTACTCTATCTTGTATCAATTTAATTTCTTTTGATGGTTAGCTTTTTTTTTTAGAAATAAAGTACTTTTATTTTATTTTACTTTTTTATTGAAGTATAGTTGATTTACAATGTTTGTTAGTTTCAGGTGTACAGCAAAGTGATGTTTGTTAGTTTCAGGTGTACAGCAAAGTGACTTTTTATTCAGAGTCAGACAATGAAAGTGTAAATATTTCCTGAAAAATAGTAGAACATATCACACTGACTTTCAAACTACTTAAAAAACTACCAGTTTCAGGGAAAAGCTGAAGTGCAGCAAGAAGATAGTGTATTGCATATAAGATGTTCACATGCAATATTAAAGTAAAAAGACAGTTCAGTAGTTTGTTTGGAAAATGACAGATCAACCAAAATTCTCAGGAGCTGAAATGAATACCTAGATTCCAATTTCTATTATCTCCTGGAAGAAGAAACTCATAAATAAAATATAAAGAGAAAATTATTAACTAAGAGGTGAGGGTGGAGTGTCCAGAAATATAGCATGATAATCGTGAGGGAATAGGGCACTAAGAGGAGATGGAAGTGAACGTGGGCAGAGAGAAGGAAGCCAGTGTGTGGATAAACCAGAAAGACATCTCTCTGAAATTAGGCCATTTTGATCTGCTTTGAAACTGGTAATGAACTTCATCTGGAGGCAAGCCCTCTGTAGTGAGTAAACCATGTAAAAGCAGATCCTGTTCAAAGATTCTTTTGAATCTTTGGAGAAAACTGCTGGGTGATTGTGGAATCAGAAGAGGCCTATATATGTTGGTCAGTTTTAATTTAATATTGGCAAATCTGTGCCTTGTGTTGTCTGACTGCCCATCTCCATTTACTATTTCGAATATACTAACATTCTGCTGGAGGTTTAAGACTTAAAGTTTTCTATATGACCAATTTAATTTTCTAAACAGGTAATATTCATAACCAAATAAATCCATGTGCCTTTGATAGTAGTAACATTTGTAAATAACTGGTATTATTTTCTAACTTACTTTCTAAAAAATACAAAAAAAAAGAGTATTTGTCACTGAGTTAAATCAGAAATTCTAAAGAAAATATTAAAACACACTGGTGCATATTGATTGGTGGAACAGGGCAGAACTATAGCTATCAGGTCAACTATTGTATAGACAATATTATTTTACCCATTCTGAAGTTTTAAAATTCTTTGGCTCTAACCTTGGGAGTGTATCTTTTGAATTACTAGTTAAGAGACAATACTGAAGAGACTTTATTTGAAATCTTGTTCTACCATTTACTAGGTATGTGTCCTTCAGGAAGGAATTTTAAGTCCCGTAAGTTACAGTTCTCCAGAGAAACAGAACAACATGATGTGATATCTATACATCCATATCTATATCTGTATCTATATCTATATATCATCTTTCTTTATCCTGAGAGAGACAGAGAGAGAGAGACAGGGAGGGAGATTTTAAGAAATTGGCTCACAGAATTATGGAGGCTTGGTAAATCCAAAATCTGCAGGATAGGCTGTTAGGCTGTATACCCAGGGAAGAGTTGCAGTTAGAGTCTAAAGGCAGTCTGCCAACTAATTGGATGAGGCCCACCCACATTATGGAGGGCAATCTACTTTAGTCAAAGTCCACCAATTTAAGTGTTCATCTCAAAACAAAATAACAAAAAACCTTCACAGAAATATCCAGAATAATATTTGACCAAATAATCTGGGCAAAGTAGCCTAGCCACATTGACATATAAAAGTAACCATCACAGCCTATTTCTCTATGTACGAGATTGCCAAATTGTTAGTATTTGCTTCATAAAACTATTTGGAAAATTAATTGTGACAATTTATGGCATATGCTTACAAAATGCTTAGTAAAATGCTTAGCAGATAGTAAGAACTTGAATATAATATTGATGATGAAGATAAGCATTAATTCTCCCAGGACAGCTTCTTTTGAAAGCAGTTGATCTACAAAGGTCACAAAGATATTTTAAAAGGTATATCTCCCTACATGTCCCTCTGCAAGTCATTATGCCAGCCCTTACCCCTACAGGTTATAAAGCACATCCACAATTCTCCCAGGATTTTCTCTAGTAACTTCCTGTAGTGCTATACTGTTTTATCAGCCTCTATAAACTAGTCCCTTAGTAATTTCAACTATATAATACTTTATTTCTTAAACAAGGTGGTTTATCAATAGGTATTCTTTATATATTTTATATCCTTTTATATATCCAATGCATCTCATAGTAACAATAGAAATAATTATTTTAATAATAATAACAACATAAAGGATGAGGCTACAATTCAACATTAAATGTCCAACATCATGCAATATTACAAGAAAAATAGTAAACTAAATATATTATTTAAAAAAGATATAAAACTATCAATATTGTATATAATTGAGTAGAGTCAAATCAACCCCTATCCGAGAATAAAAGACAGAGAATTCAACAGGGTGTTAGTTTAGTAGACCATTTTAGGATTCTAACCTTTGTTGAGAGGAACGAGTGTTGTAGGTGGAAAGATAATGTGAATGATTAAATTCCAAAAGGTAACAAACAAAGGAGAAAGCTAATTCTGAAATTTGGAAAACTGATTCCAGAAAAAGATAAGCGTAGAGGGATAAACTGAAACCAATATTGAAGACTAAGGCCTTGAAATGAAAATCCATGTAGAGCCTTTTTCAAAGATGGTGATTGATTTAACGTGTACAAATTTTACTTGTCTGTTGATGCCTGCAAGTATTCTGTAGCAATATTCCAAATTTAGCTATGCAGAACACAGGTTTACCAAATGTACTCTCAGAACTATTTAATGAACAAAATATGTTTGAGAACCCTAACATTATAGCTTACTGCCTGAAAAGCCCAAAATTACATTAGCATATTAATAATTCTAAGAAAGCTTGCCTAGAGAAAATTAACTAACTTTGATTAATCATTACTTACCAAATTTCTACTGCTGAACCTTCTTCCCTCAAGTAATATCCATGAACATTCCTAAAAATTAGAATATTTTGAAAAATTTTGAGAGGAATAGTGCATGCAATCAATAAAAATATATACTTCAGTGTCAGATAAACAGGATTAAAATCATAACCATGTCAATTTCTACTTTTATGACTTTGGATAAATCTTTTTGTATTTCTAAATCACACCTGAAACCAGCACAACATTGTAAATCAACTATACTCCAATATAAAGTAAAAATTTTTTTAAAAATCCTGACTATCAAACACTTATATTGATGACGATGATGATGACTCATGTCAGTGTTCTTAAAGAAAATGTGGCTTTGCTTCATAATATGTTTTGGGTAGTTTTCATCATTTAGTGTCATAGAAATTTTAAAAACAGTTCATATTTGACAATAATACATCTTTAATTATATTATTATCATTATTATTAGAATTAGTATTAATGTTACAACCATTATCATCATCATCATTACTGGTTAATTTAGATTTCCATGTATTTTATCAATTTTGTCTTTCAGGAAATAATAGTTTTTGGAAATATTCAAATGTATTAGTAAATAACTGATAAACTTTTTCTGATAATATTTTTGATTTTTTCTTTATATGTGTAAATAATATCTCACTTTCGTATCTAATTTATAATTTGGCCTACTTGTCCTTTTCATTTTCTTTAACTGTTTTGATTTAATTTCAGAGGTAAGAAACTTAAAGTAACAGTAACTAAAGTGAAAGAGCAATCAACTTCTCTCTCTCATAGACAACATTGAGCTATAAACACTCCAAGGTTTTAATGGCAAGTGCATCATCACAAAAGACTGATTCTGTAATGTATATAATCACACTACCATTCTCTACCTCTTGGGCAAGAATAACGCCTTAAGCCTTAGACATAATATCCACTTTCCAAACAACAGGAGAAAGTTTTTCATCTGCCTGTTAAAGATATTTTCTAGAAGTTGCACACAGGTTACCTTATCCTATTATCCAGAACCTAGTCACATAGCCAAACCTCTCTGTTAGGGAAGCCAGGAAATAGAAACACTATTTTTAAGAGGCATTGTAATATGCCTAGCTAAAAATAATTATTCTATTATTAAAGAAGAAGGGAGAGAGAAAATAGTGGCAACAGCTAGCAGTGTTGTAAGCAGCTGTAAGTTTCAGTCATTTTTTCTTTATTTGCTGTATTATAGCTGATAAAGTTCTCAATCTTTATTATTCAACTTATCCATTTTCCTTGAGAGGTGGTGTATCTTTTTCTAAATATTAATATTGACTTTTAAAAACTTTCTTTTTAAAATGTTTATAACAAGTAATTTAGGACTATACAGTAGTCTAATATAGAGCTAGTTTTTATTTATTTATTTATTTATTTATTTTTGGCTGCATTGGGTCTTTGTTGCTGCACGCAGGGCTTTTCTCTAGTTGTGGTAAGCGAGGGCTACTCTTCATTGCGGTGCGCAGGCTTCTCAGGTGGTGGCTTCTCTTGTTGCGGAGCACAGGCTCTAGGCGTGCGGGCTTCAGTAGTTGTGGCTAGTGGGCTCTAGAGCACAGGCTCAGTAGTTGTGGCCCCTGGGCTTAATTGCTCCGCGGCATGTGAGATCTTCCCGGACCAGGGCTCGAACCCGTGTGCCCCACATTGGCAGGCAGATTCTTAACCACTGCACCACCAGTAAAGCCCCTAGAGCTACTTTTTAAATCTATATATACTTTTTGCTTTGTTTTTATTCAAAATAATTAAGTCCTTTAGATTTTTCATAAATCCAAATTTACTTAGGACAATGGGCTAGTTCTAGCTAGTTAGTTAATAAACATATTTTTAGTTGTCAGGAGTGACACAAAGTAAGGAAAGGAGCATGGACGTGGGTATAAGCTACCCACGATAACATTTATATGTCCCTATTCCTCAATACACGATTTAGTTATTGAATACATGAAGCATGAGACATATTTATGGTATGCTTCTGGAAAAAAAATGAGGTTCTCATAAGACATTTTGTCTGAAAGTAACTTCTTAGGATGTTTTCCGAAAAAAACAAACAAAAAATCCAGTCAGGAACTGGGAAAATAGGACAAGAATAAAAGTAGAACAAATAAAGGGCAATGCAAGCAAAATCCCTCAGAGGGTAATTCTGTCCCAATTC
This sequence comes from Balaenoptera acutorostrata, assembly GCF_949987535.1. Classification (NCBI taxonomy): domain Eukaryota; kingdom Metazoa; phylum Chordata; class Mammalia; order Artiodactyla; family Balaenopteridae; genus Balaenoptera; species Balaenoptera acutorostrata. Next base: position 83,789,740 of record NC_080068.1, read on the forward strand.
CAGAGGGAAAGCTTGGTATGTGACACCTGGAGTCAAGGGGAGTGTTTATACCACCTCAACAGGGCAGTCATTAAGATTGGTAGAGTGGAGGCAGGAATGTGGTCATAAATTCCCAGGAAATTCTGACTCTGTGAATGGCTAAGAGGGTTTTGGCAGCCTCAAGCAGACTTCCAACAAAACAGATGCTGGCTAATGGGAGTGAAAGCATGGGTCCCAATGTGCACTAATACTGTAAAGGGAGATACAGCCAGAGCACTAACAGTGAATACTATATATATTAGGTAATTTCTTAAAATGATCACAACGGTTATTTCAGGATGACACTGATGATTGTTATTTATGCAAATTTAATTTTATTTCCAAATTTCAAGAATCAGTATAAATTGCTTTTTTCTAAATAAAAATTATTTTCTAAGAAAAATATAATAATGTATTCTAGATGCTCTCTATCCTGACTTATGAGCCTACTTTACCATGAAATTCAGTCTTTGAATTATTATAAGTGATCCAATTTAATGTCTACCACTTTAACCTTATGATCACAGAAATAGAATAAAATGCAAAGCAGTCTTTATAGCATTTCTCTTTTGACACGTTGTAAAGATGTTCCTTCCAGAGTGATTTGATTTGCTAAAGTTGAATCTCTAGAAACATCTTTTCTAGAATCTCTAAAAACATTTGTTCTTTAAAATTCTCTATAGCCAGCGCCTCCTCTGAAGTGGTATTGTTTGGATTCTATGCTAAGCACTAGAAGAAAACTAGTACTAACAAAAATGACAACAACAAATATATACATATATATATATATATATGTATAAAACAAAAGTACCCGCCACCCAACTACATAATATGTACACAGTACTTAAAGATATATATGTGTGTCATATTTGTACATAGATTTTTTTTTCTTTAGTTGTAAACAACAGTGAAATGACTGTCTTCTAAAAAGTCCTACTGTTCCATCCTTTGTTCTGTTGTAGTGCAACACAAATGTGTGAGAGAAAAAGAGATAATAGTTGCCAGCCATATGCTCACAAGTACTGCATGAGAACTAAAATGGTTAAATTAGCAAACCTTTCTCAGACAACGTGCACATATTTTAAAGTTGGATCTTTAACCATTTTTTAAAAATCCTTGATGCAACCAGAAACATCTTTACTTTTGAAAGTATTTAAAGTTGTCTAGAAATTTCTTCATTTTTAAAGGATGAAATATACCAATTAATCAATTCAATTCATCTTCTTCTAAGTCAAAATGAAGATATTAATAAACTAGATTTTACCTAATTAAATATTCTTTTACAATCAATAGATGAATTTCATGAATTAAAAAATATGATTAGACCTATATGAGAAGAATGTGACAAAATATAGAAAATGTTTATCTTGCTTTCATGTGAGATAACTCAAATTGTCTAAGTGAAGAACAGATGGAATGGCAAAGAGCTTGAGTAAGGAAATGTTACTAATAAATTTATGATTTACTATGTGTATATAAATTATATATAACATTTTAGTTTGTACACATAAGAAAAGGAAATTCCACAGGCATATATTAGAAATACCATGTGAGAAAAATTTATGATTTGTCAACTGATTTGAAGTTATTTGGAATAATGTTGGGGCTTGGAAAGGATGAGCAGCAGATACATGGAAATTCATATCTAAGACAAAAGAATACTTAGAATGACTAAATGTTTGCTTTATTGGTATCTTTGCTTCACTCTGAGTTCTTCATTAACTTTAGGTGCCTATATAGATGTTTTTGCCATATCAAGTGTGTTTTTCTGTATTTCTGGTGATTTTCTAGTGACAATAATTTTAAAAGACAATTTTACGTGTTGTATGTGAATGTTGAAATATAAAACATGACTTACGCACTGCCCCAGAAGGAAACTATATCTTTAAAAAATCATGTTTAACTAATTTCCTTTGAGAATTATGAACTATAAAATAGAAGAAAACTAGGTAATAGTAAAACTCCTGAAAATTGTCCTCCATAAACCAGTTACTTGTAAAATTGTGAAATTAAATCATCTTACGCATATGCATAAATGATATAATTCTCCCTGGTGTGTACCCTTGTTAATTGATATGAACCCATGATAATGTCCCTGGATATACAGAGGAACCAGGGATTTTCAAAAATAGAAATTGTTATTGGAACAGTTTGGCGTTAATGAGTTTACAATTAGTCTGCTTTACCTTTGTTTCTGTTCTGTATAGTTTCTTCTCATAATTATATTACTGTTGTCTAATTTATAATTTAGATTGTAATGCCTCTATATTTGCTACAAAGTTATTAACTGGAAAATAAATTTATAAGGAAGAAAGGTGAAACTTGAAGATGCTAAAATTATACAGAAATGCATCATAGCCTGTGAAGCAAAGCATAAATGGTTACAGAACAAGTGGTCTTGGCATGTGTTAAAATTTCTTCCCAGTTCTTTTCAATTATCTGATTAAATAATAAATAGGATATATTTCCATATTATATTGGTTAGTCTTATCTTAAACTTATATTATTGAGAAGTTTTCTGTGGAAACAACTGAGGAAGTATGTTCTGATGTGTTATTTTTGTATTTATTTATTTATTTTTTTGGCCATGCCGCGTGGCTTGTGGAATGTTAGTTCCCAGACCAGGGATTGAAAGTGGGCCCTCAGCAGTGAGAGCATTAAGTCCTAACCACTAGACTGCCAGGGAATTCCCAATGTACTTTTTTCTTTATAGGCTCTATAGAGTCATATGATTATACATTTAACCACGTTGGTCATTTATATAGCAAAAATTTAGAATATTTTTGTTAATTTTCAATTATACTTAACACAGACACATGTGCACAAATATATTTGTTTTAAATCTGGAAATTATGAAATAGCAAAGAATAAAATATGTTAAATATTCCACAAAAATGACTCTTCTGAATCTGTGATAAAACAAAGGGTAGTTGAGTTTAATAACGAAGAGTCTAGAGCACTTCGTGACATTTTGCACAAATCAGAGGAACCTAGAAAGCCTTTTAATACTGTGAAAAAATGTACTACAGATATAACAAATAATTTATATTTCCGGATTGGAAAACATCTTGATTATTTCAACCAAAATGAGTTACTTATTCATATCATTTAAATACTTGATACAAATTGTGCCCAAAAGGTGCATTGTTAAAAGTTGAAAGTGTTAAACATTTATATTTCTTATCAGAACATCATTTATATTCTTTTAAAACTCATGTTTGAAATAAAATTTGCAGTCATAAATAAGAAAAAAAGACACAACTAGTTTTTACACAATAAAGCAATTGTGTAATTTTACTTTAGTTTCTGTTACACTTGCCTGAGTCTTTATACCTTAATTTTAAATTTAAAATATTTAGTTACATCAGATAGTCTCCATGGTGCTTACGGGAAGAGTGTTATACCAGAGGGCTCATATACTATTGAGCATCAGGATTATGGATTGGCCAAACTTGGGTCTAGTGCTCACTTGCAATTTGATCAATTGTGGTTGAGAATAGTGGATTCCTATGTTACCTACATGCAAGTTATCTTCAAGGAATTCCTAATGAGGACATAGTGGATGAAGAAGGCATTCTAATATCTGGCCTGGAAAATAAAATATTGATTTCAAGTCTATCTAAGAATGTCTGGAGGTTTTTAAGGAGGATCCAATACTGGTATTTTTCATTGAAAGACTGAGTCTTGAATTAAAAGTAAAATTATTGTATGCAGAAAAAGAATTGAGTTTGGTTTAAAGGCAATAAGGCAGGCCAGAGAGGTGTAAGTTATCCGTAACCTTGGTCATGTTATCTAAACACTTTAATCTTCCCTTTTAAATAGGAATTATGGTAGTATATATTTTATAAGGTTGATGTGAAAATTAAAATAATTCATATAAAAACTTGGCCTATAATAAATGTTACATGTTACTTTTGTTGCCTAATAAGATGGTATTTTTTTTAATAATAGTTTCTCATTTGCTGCTTGTTGGTGAATACTTAATTAGCTAGAGCCATAAATTAAAATTTAATAATCAAAATAATGAAAAGAGACAGACTACAGATCAAAATGTGCAAGAAAATATTTTCAGGAAATAAAATGATATTTTTTTGATTTAGATCTGTGAAAAAAGCTAATGTTCTACTTGACTGCTAAAAATATATTGAGGGTATTTACATATTTAATGAACTTGGAAATCTTTTAAAATAATGTCAACTCAGAGCATTACGGTACTATTATATATAACTTTCTCTATATATACATATGGTATGCAAAATGTAGTATATCCAGCTCTGAGCATTACATATATTTTAAAGCAGTATGCGAACTGGGGTACCTAAAAAGAAGGTGACCAAAATTATTAGGAAATCACGTTGACTAATCATCATCTTAAAAGAATTGGCTTAAATAATTGAGCCTGTTTAAACCCATGCAAGCTAATATAAATGTTTTACATTCTAGAACAAATGAGTAGAAATTGCAGTGACGTAGGCTTAGACAAAAAGTGAAGCAAAAACTTGCTCACAATTTGAAATACCAGTGATAATTGTACTGTCCCACGTTGAACTACTAGTCACTCAGTTTTCAATCAATGGTTAGGAAACCATCTGTTAGCTGATTCCATGTTTATGCAAGAATTTGATAATAATAAAACAAAGTTAAGCTTGTTTCTCAAATATGGAGCAATAGTTCCTTGTAGCACCTGTACTAAAAAGGAACAGGCCTCACTTATTGAACTTTCTGCCCTCAGTGTTAGAATTAGAATTCATGTTATCACTCTCATGCATATGAATTCCCCCTTTCCAGCTTTAATAGATAGCATGGAATACTTTTGCAATTTTTAGTCTACTTTGCCCACATCAGTCCCAACAGACTTGCTTATTCTGAATGTAATAGCTAGCATTTTAATCAATGAAGAGTGTATTTCACTCTATTCATTGATATGGCAAATGTGTCTGCCTGTAACTCTTATCCAGTGAAATATCAGCAGTTAAAAATGAGAAGAAAATGTTAATTAAATGGTCTTACAGTTCAGTAGACAACCTCACTATCTGATATGTGAGAGAACAAGATTGCATTACTAGCCTTGTTCTTTCTGTTCCTGCACTGCCTACAATTCTTAGGCAATAGATAGGAAACTACAACACAGTTAATCAAATATGTGGTAGAAATTTTAAAGTTGACAACAGGGGAAAACTTTATGGGCAACCACAGAATTAAGATTGGCTTGATAAAGGTCACTACTAGAAGGAAAACAATAGAATTTGAGGAGATGCATGAGGAAAATAATGGTCAATAAGGCAATCAGCATTACTAAGGAGATAATGTACCTGGATGGGGGAAGTCAGACAATTTGGATAAATTACAGTTTTTCAGAACCTATGCTGGATGTTTAAAATGTAAATTGGTAATTGAAACAGTTGGAAACATAAGGTGGTGGTTCAGAGATCAGAAATCTTATTCAGAATCTGACCCTCCTACATATTTGTATGTTTGCTTTGGGAAATGTTAGTTAAGACTATCAGTAATAGGGACTTCCCTGGCAGTCCAGTGGTTAAGACTTCACCTTCCAATGCAGGGGGTGCAGGTTCAATCCCTAGTCAGGGAGCTAAGATCCCACATGCCTCAGGGCCAAAAAACCAAAACATAAAGCAGAAGCAATATTGTAACAAATTCAATAAAGACTTTAAAAATGGTCCATATCAAAAAAAAAAAAAAAGACTATCAGTAATACTTTTCTTATCTATGAAACATGTAGAATTATATCTGCTTTGCTTTTCTCTCAGGTTTTGGTGATAATCAAAGACAATTAAACATTTTAATAATAGGTAAAAGAAATTGGTAATTAGTACGTGAGCATGTGTGTACTGTGAAATCCATGGTAAATTTTATTTGAACCATGAATCATTTTTCCCAGAGAATGTAAGAGGCCCATGTACATATGATTTACCACATGACTTTAGCAAGAATGTGGATTATCTGAAACCTATTTTGAAAATTCAGTGGGCCCATAAACCCTAAATTAAGAAGTCCCACAAACGCTGTAGTCTGTATATCAGGAAATCCTTTTCTTTTATCATCTTTTTTGAACCATTGTTCTGTGTGGGTAAAGTAGAAAAATCTATTTTAGTATTTTACTGGCTGAAAATATCCAAGGTTGCATGTCAAGGAGGGTGATTTAATAGTTGACTCTTCTTCTCTCAAGATATCTACCTATGATTCAATGACCAAACTTTTCACTGAAAGAGAACTGAATGGGTCAGAAGCTATTAAGGGGGAAAATGGTTCTTGGTTATTTTAAACATAAAGTATTTGATACACAGAAAGTCACCTTGATTTTGGGGGGATACAGAGACTCACCTTAAAAGAAATAAAGTCCTCCATCAATGCAGTTACAACTATATGCTCATTTTTACAAAAAAATTGGAGAATATGTTTACACAGTTTTGGATAGCAGTGAGGAGACGACACCTCAGTGGGATCAGATTAATCCTTCCTAGCTGAAAACTGAGAAGCTTGTGCATGTCTGCAAAGAACTGCTAAGTGCATTATAATACATGGGACATGGAAAAACACAGCAATTTGAAGGCAGACATTCATTTTGATCTTATTATCTCTATCCTCCACCATTTTCTAAAGTTTCCTGGCCCTCTGCTTTTAGGGAGGAAACTGAGGCTTAGAAAATTTTAGTTGTTCATCCGAAGTCACACATTTATCCTGAGCAAAAAGGTAATTAGAGTCTTACATTTTTATCAGATATTTCAAAACAAGATCACACAGGATTTCTGTGGATGTATATGAATCTCAGTACTGAATAGAGTGAATTGCTATGAAACAATAATAGCATTTTAATAGTTTCAAGACAAATCGTTGACAAACATTGATGTTCCCTTCCTCTCCTATTAGTAATGGCTATTGGAATTCAGAACTGCTCTAATAGACCCAGAATCATGACAGAAGAGAAAAAAATTTTGTTTCCTGATGTCAATGAAGAAATAATACAATATGATAACCAATTAATAGAAAACTAAAAATTTTCCTTACCAACAAATTTAAGTTTTAAATAAAAATATCATGTAGCTTTTGCCATGACAATATTTTACTTTTTTTCTATTAAGAAAACATTCCTTTAAATTTAGGATGGAAACAAAATACTAACTGGCCAGTCTTGGAAACACACTTAGATATTTCAGAGAGTTTCCTTTAACTTCTGTTATGGTGAAAACTTTCAGAAACTATTTTTAGAGATCAAATGGAAACCACTTTGAAAAGCTCAGCTTGATTAAGAACAGACAACACACATTTAGGGAATAAAAGGAATCACTCACTACTTTTGTGAAATTCTTCAGGGATTTCACTCCAGGTAGACAAATGTGGGAAGGGAGTTAAAGAGGATTTTAAACTTAGATGTTTGGAAAGCCTTTGACAAAATTCTTTATAGTACTGTAAGATCAGTGGAAAGGATCAATGAAACTAATAGTAAATTGGCCTACTGTTCTGAACAATGATTTATGGAAAGGAAATAAAGGTACTAGAAATAGGTTTTTGTGGTCCAAGCCAATTTTAAATATTCTGCTTCTTCATAGATCAGAAATAAATCTCCGTTTTAAAAAATTGTAAAATAGACTTTTAAGATATTATATTAGCATTTACTTTGTAATAAATCAAATAACATTGAAGTTTATTGTAACACTTAGCTGATGACAAATAGAATGTGACAAATACAAATACGTGAGTTCAGATTTGGGAATACTTGTTTTTAAATGGTAGTGGATTTTAAGGAAGGCATCTTGAGAATATATTGAAACATACATAGAAAATATTAAACAGGTACTAAAAAATGATTACTTGAACCACATGCTTAACATTATCACAAGAATTTTTATTGTGTATCTTAACTTCTGTGTGAATACATGAATACAGTTGTTTTTGTTGTTTGAGAAGAAGCAAGGTTGTTTGATTTAAAAATAATCAGAAGTCAAGAACCAATTCACAGGTATTCTGTCTAGTTTAATAGTTTTATTCCAACAGACAGAAGTGTCTAGCATAGAAAGTCCTCAATAAATCTTCGTGAATAAATGAATATACGACCAAATAAAGGGGGTGGAGTAGCTTTAAAATTGAGATGGATCACTGAAATATCAACCCCTCATGCTAGATTCTCTCCGAGAAGACTGGCTTCATTTCACTTCTCCTTATTTTAGGATGCATAATTATTTTTAAAATGAAGATTTCATTTTGGAAAATAAAAGAGCACATACTCAAAATTTTAAAAATAATAAACTTTCATATCTCTAAGCACTATTTTACAGGAAAAGAGGAGAGAGTGCTCACTAGCTATGAACTATCACACCCCAATTCCTTGGCACACCCAAATGGCTGGCTTTTTTTTTTTTTTTTTTTTTGATACTTGAGTAAACCTAAAATCCCTTCCAAGATTTCTTCTCTGATCAGCAGTGGAGGAAGCATCTCAGGATTCTCAGATAGGGAAGATGAAACATGGTGTCACTCAGCAGGGTATGGGAAAGAGGTCACAGCTATGTGTCCAGACTATCGCTAAGAATCTACAAAAAGATGATAGTCTTTGTCCAAGACAGCACATACTAAAGCTCTATAAAGGAGTTTCAGTATTTGACCAACAAGTAAACCATTATTTCTTTTTTTATGAGATTTTTTTTAGATGTTCCATATTTAGTAATGAGAATATTATGATTAAAATTATGATATAATAATGACAGTTCTTATTAAATATATTTGGCTCTGAAGCTATACCATACATTGTACACAGCACTCACTTCACATACCTTATCTCATTATTCCCCCAAACAATTCTTTGTAATAGGTTCTTTTATTATCCACATTCAACAGATGAGGAAACTGAGCTAGTAAGCTTTGGAAGTGGGATTTATTTTCAACATCTTTCTAACTATAAGCCCATATTTTAAAACTCTATGGTATATTACCTTGGCATTTCTTCTTAAGAAGTAAGGGGAAATTCACACCAATAACATACCAGCTACATGTGAACTGGTATAAACTACACATTTTGACTAACTCTTGAAAGATCTTAATGAAGGATAGTATTGTCTCTAAATAGTTATAGATTTTAAATAGCTTCAAGGGACATCCCAGAGGGATTCAGCTTAATCAGAAAATCAAGATGAACTTTGTCATGTTGCTACAAACATAAAACTGCTAGAACAGGGAATGATGATGACACCATACATTATATTTCCTGGGAATTATTGAAAATGAACCTCGTAATGTTAATTTTATTTGTTTCAGATTGAGAGTGTACATTGCTGTTTTCATTCTCTTTCTATTTGTCATTCATTGCTCTTTTTGACACTATTACTACATATGCTAAGTATCTATTTTTTTTCCATTTCTTTTTCTTTTCCATAAAGTTTAACACAAGTAGAGCCACATTAATTTAGGCAGATTCTATTCACTTTAAAATCACTTCTCTTACTGTCCAGGATATTAGTAGAAATGTAGTATCCTCACATGGAAAGGTCTTATTTTCTTTACCTACCCCCAATACTTAAAGATACTAGGGAGGAAGAGAGAAGATATCAGAACCAGCTTCAGAAAAAAACTATAACTGAAAAATTTATCTGCTGAGATTTTCATTTATTCTGATTTCACTACTCAGGCATTCTTTCCACCCCAATTAAAATCAGGTAGTCACCTAGAATATTTGTTTGTTCATTCATCAATTACTTCATTCATTCTTTTTTTAAATTCAAATTGTGTTATTTAAGAGGTTACTTATTCTCTGCACTGTACCATGTGCTGGATATAAAATGATAGACAAAAAGACTTTCATCTCAGGCTGTTTTAGTATTTCTAGATGTTTTCAGTTACTAGCAGGACTCAAGCAGAATTGTTGACCTTATGTTTGCTGATGGTCCTGGTAGCATCTCTCAAAAAACCACTGTGTGTAGTTCAAGAAAAACATAATGAATACTCAAAAATTTTGTTTTGTCTTATGACTATATCGTTACTAACCATATGGCCTATAGAGAAATTTCTAGCTACTCCAGCTTCCACTTTTCTTGCCTATAAAATACATGTAATAGTTACACTATTGAGATGTTGTTAGAAGTAAAGAAAATAATGCATATCAAAAGTTTTACACTGATAATACACAGAAGGCAGTCAATAAATGCATTCATTCAATCACTCACTCACTTATTTAACAAATATCTCTTAAATGCCTACTTAAGTTCAAGGTACTTTGCTGGCTCTAGAAATTCTTTAAAAAGATGTAGTGTGGGGCTTCCCTAGTGGCGCAGTGGTTGAGAATCTGCCTGCCGACGCAGGGGACATGGGTTCGAGCCCTGGTCTGGGAAGATCCCACATGCCGCGGAGCAACTAGGCCCGTGAGCCACAATTACTGAGCCTGCGCGTCAGGAGCCTGTGCTCCGCAACAGGAGAGGCCGCGATAGTGAGAGGCCCGCGCACCGCGATGAAGAGTGGCCCCCGCTTGCCGCAACTAGAGAGGGCCCTCGCACAGAAATGAAGACCCAACACAGCCAAAAATAAATAAATTAATTAATTTAAAAAAAAAAAAAAAAAAAGATGTAGTGTGACATCTGCCCTCCTGGACTCACAGTCTTATTAAGGAGGTGGAGATTCAATATGTAATTATGTGATAAATCATTTAATCTAGATTGTGATAAATGCTAGTGTTAGCTAAAGTGATAGATAACTTAGATTAGGAGATTGGGATGCTATGGGCTAAAGATATGGGTCAGAGAAGGTTTCCTTCAGCAGTTAGAAGGATACGGAATATAGAGTTACAGAAGATAAAATGTAAGGCAAGACTTGATGGAGTATCCATTTGGCTCTTAGGTAGTATATTAGTCTTCAGTTGCTGCTGTGACATATTCCCACAAACTTAGTGGCTTAAAACAACACAAATGATTATAGATCTGTAGATAGAAGTCTGACACAGATCTCACTGGGCTAAAATCAAGGTGATTGAAGAGAAGCCAGTATGAGCATGTACTAATTACGGGGCTTTTATACTGGTATACAAAAGATAATGGTAGCCTGGTCTAGGGAGTGTAAGGGACGTGAAGAAAATGGTTAGATTTAAAATGTGTTTAAGATGAAGAATCAGCAAATTTTGGTACTTTATTTTTTGGGGGTGAGTGCTGACATGAAAGGGGGTGTTGAGTATGAATCCCAGATCTCTAATTTTAGCAGCTGGATAGGGGGGAAGTTTTAACACTGAAATATTGACCACTGAATATTTGAAATGAATCACATTTGGAGAGAATATTTGAAATGAATCACAGTTTGGAGAGAATATAATAAATTCGAACATGCATATATTGAGTTTGACATGTCAGTTAGACCAAATGAAAATGTTATTTGGCAATGAGACATACTGGTCTGGAATCAAGGTTATTACTTGGAAGTTGTCAACATAATGATATCAAATGAAAAACACAGAACTCATTATGGTCCTCTACAAAGGAGGGAACAATTTGAGAGTAGAGAAAGTGTAGATTCCTAAATATCTATTGAACACTTAAAGCATGAATAGAGGAATAAGAGGTGTGAAAAACTACTAATAGGTTGTAGATTTATAGGATAAAACCTGGAAATAAATTTTGTTTTTAAAGAGAGAAAATAATCAAGGGTATGAAATGTTTTAAAGTTAAAGAAAGTTAATAAAAACTGAAAAATTCCCTAGAAACTATCTTCCTTCAGGCAGATTCTACTTAACACCTCCTGTGAGCCAAATTTTGTGCCAAACACTAGTTACAAAAAGATGAAAAAGGCATTAAAGCTTTATTTTATTAACTCACAGGCTAATGGGAGGAGTTTATTGAAATGGTTAGTTTAAATATAAAGTGACAACTGAGATGAAGTTGTGCACATAAAATGTTATGAGAGTACAGGATAGAAGACATATTGCTGAAATTCAATAAAATGCAGTTCAGATTAAGAAAAAAGTGGTTTCTAGACAAAAAGATCAGCACTGCTAAATTTGTAAAGGATCTGTAACTGATTAAAATTGCCAGAAATGAGATTTCCAGATAGACAGAGGTAGGGAATGAGTTTGCATACTTAGGTCACAATATGTAGGACTTTATTCTCAAAACTAAGGAGCTTAAAGTTCATCCTACATGATAGAGAAGGATTGACAGATTTGAACAGTTGATGTGAAATGGATTAGTCTAGCTGCAGTGTATAGATGGCTTTCAGAAGACCCATCATAGCAAGAATACATAGGAGGTTCTTGGCATGATCCTGACACAACAATAGGGGAGCCTCAAAGAAAAAGAAACAGAATTTAGAAAGTTTTACAGGTGAAAATCAGTAGAATGTGATTAATTACATTTGGAAAGAGGGAAAGGAGAGGTTTAATATGACTCTCAATTTTCTGAATTGGGCAACAAGGTAGGAGATAGTTACAATCAATGGAGAGGGGAAAAAGGAGATCAAGGTTATTATGCAGTGAAAAATGAGGCCAGTTATGGAAATGTTGACTTAAACATTCCTACAGAAAGACAAGTTAGTATACAAGTTCAGTAGACACATGGACAACTGACTTTCAAGGGAGAAAACAGTGTTTGTGACAAGAATAAATGAGATCACCCAGAGAAAATATATAGTAGGAGAATGACAATGAGTTGAGTATAAAAACCCTGATGAACACCAGTGTTCAAATAACTTGTTGGAGGAAAAGATAGACAAGGAAGGAAAGGAGCAAATGATCAGAGAAATAGGGGGAGGATCAGTAAGAAATGGCGTGAAAAAGGTCAACATAGTAGTTTCAGAAAGAGAGTGGTCAGCAGTCTTTGCAGTGATATGAGGGGAAAAGAGACAAAAGGGGTACAAAATTCTGAAACATACTATTTCAGTCATCCCTCTGAGAACCTGAATAGACAATTGATTTGTGTTAAATTGACTGTAGAAAAATCTCCTGGAAACTGATGTTTTTATAACCAGTAAGTGCTTCAATTACAATAAACAAGCATGCAAGTTTTCAAGAGAAGAGCATCGAGTGTACTGTTTTGCCAACACTTTATAAGAGAAAGGGATGGGGCCCGAGGGATCTGATCAAGTCTTTGCAGTGAGTAAGGAAGTAGATGAGGCAAAGGTGGTGGGAGTCTTTTACCTAGATCTCAGAAAGACATGTAGTAAATTGTTTTACAAGATGCAACTAAGGAAAAATCAAGGATCTTGAATCAATGCTATAACAAGCTAGAAAAGAAGCTGAGCGGATGCAGAGATTTACAGTAAGTGATGACAAGTTGTGTTTGAAAAGGAGAAACAACAGGATTCCTTTGAGTTCAATGCTATTATGCTTTTCATTTAATACCCATAAAACAATTGTCAGGAAAGAACCACAATCAATGTTGGCACTAATTTGAGCCCTTGATGTTGACAGCATCAACGTTGTGATTGATTGAATTAATTCCAGTTAGGCTGTGTTTCTGTGTACTAGTTCATCTTACATTATAATATTGTGCTTCTTATTTTAAATACCATATGGATCTATAAAGTAACTTAGTCAATAGCTGTTCTCATTTAATAGGGAATAAGAGAATAATGATGTGCTTACAAAGATAACAGAGGCATTTGATGAGGATGGGTATCATGTCCTGGGAATCTGCTTCTGAAAAAGTACTTAAAAGACTGTTTCTCAGAAAGGAATAAGAGAGAGGATGGGGGAGTGATCTCAATAATCCTTATGCAATGAGTCTAAACTGGAAAGGACAATGTGAGTAAAAGTCAAAAGGATAGGAACCAGGAAAACCCAGAGAGGTAAATTAGAGAATTTCCATGGATATTAGTGAAATTCAAAACTCACATATTTGTGCTCTAAGATGGGTGTCTTTTCTGATACTCTACATTCATTTTTTGAATTTGCATCTTAAAACATTTTTTTAATTATTACTATATTTTAACATAAAAAAATGCACTCTTTTTCAAATGGTATGAGTTAAACAAGGTAAGATTCCTCAAAGCTGTTCCTGCCCTCCTCTTCCATAAATCTGTAAACGGCATTACATATACCCAGCTGATTAATACATCTTAGATATGCCCTCATTTTATCTTTTCTACAACCCAATCCAGTAACTCCACTCATGCATTTTTATTCATCCATTAGAAAGCCTACTTTGTACCAGGGACTATCCTAAATCTTGGGAATTCAATGAAACCATAAGTCTCTGTAGTTATACATTTATATTCCAGTAAAAAACTAGCAAACACACAGACACATAAATACCTAAGACATGGCTGGTGATAATAAGAATGATAAACAGGTTTTAAAAAGTAATATAAGGATATTGTTGGTTGGGTGGGAGGTGATTTTGACAGTGGTAAGAACAGGTAAAGCTGTTTGCTGAGGTAGTGCTTGAGCAGGGCCTATATTCAGCAAGGGAGTAAGTCAGAGAGATATCGGAGGTAAGAACTTTTCAGACAGAAATAAATGTGCAAAGGTTCTGAGGCAGGAGTGTGCCTCATCAGCCAGAAGAAAACGAAGGAGGCCAATGTGGGTGGAGGGACACCATGGTGGTGGGGTGGGCACAGGGTTAATTCAGGTAAGGCATGGCAAGAGGTAAGGACTTGAGATTTTACTGTGTGTGAGAAAGGAAATCATTGAATGATTTTGAGCAGAAAAGTGATATGATTTGAATGATGGTTTTAAAGAACATTCTCTGGTTACTGTATGACAAACTATAGATGGGCAAGAATAGAAGTAGAGAGTTCAGTTTTGGCCTCTAATGTAATAGTTTTAACATCTTTCCAACAAATTTACATTCAAAGTACATCCCTATTCTTACTTATTACCAAAATCTCCACACCTTGGCTAAAGTAAGCATTAACCTCTCCCCTGAAATAAAAATCAAATAACTCTTTAGTGAGGTACAAAGGGATATGGTTCCTCTGTTGTATTTATGGATGTACCTATGTGTGTATGCATGTAGGTAGGTAGATAGGAAACATGAGGTTTCAGTTATTTCTCACAGAGCACCTTAGCTCCAGCCACCTAGGCACTGATTCCCTGCAGGATGATGTGAGGATATGGTGCCACTTGTACGTGCCCATAGGGTTTGTACCACAGGAGAGTAATCTCAAAAATATGAAACTGAGGGGCTTCCCTGGTGGCGCAGTGGTTGAGAGTCTGCCTGCCAATGCAGGAGACACGGGTTCGAGCCCTGGTCTGGGAAGATCCCACATGCCGCGGAGCAACTGAGCCCGTGAGCCACAATTACTGAGCCTGCGCGTCTGGAGCCTGTGCTCCGCAACAAGAGAGGCCGCGACAGCGAGAGGCCCGTGCACCGCGATGAAGAGTGGCCCCACTTGCCACAACTAGAGAAAGCCCTCGCACAAGAAACGAAGACCCAACACAGCCATAAATGGATAAATAAATAAATAAATAATAAACCCCCCCCCCCAAAAAATATATGAAACTGGAACCTGGCTCATCTGTCCCTCCTCCCCTCAGGAGAGAGGAAGAGATACTTTGCAACATAAACAAATCCTCTCTGGGGAGAGGAAGGAACTTCACCACCCTGAAAAGTAAACAGGTGACTCTGATGAGAGATAAGACTTAATATCATCTTGGACCCCTCCATCTTTAGGGTTGTTGTTCTATTATTCTTTAACCCAGATGTCAATGCTCTTTGCTCAGAAAGCCCTGGCCATGCAGAAATGTGAAAATATTCATGGAGCTTTGTTTCCTGCCTACATCTTGGACTGCCTTCCTTCTCTATGCTACAGCCACAACAGCCGTACAGCCCCTTGGTTCTGAGGGCCTTTGCCATTGCTTCCCACTGCAGGGATGCTCTTTCCCTGGACCTTCCTGTGGCTTTCTCCCTGATCTCATTTAGACCTCAGCTCAAAGTCAGCCCTTCAGAGAAGTCAACACTGTTTGCCCAATCTAACAAAGCCCTTTCAAAGACTCCATTTCCAATCCTGCTATATTATATCACTACCTGAAATTATATTATACATTTTTGTTTACTTAATTGTTTGCCAACTCTAACCATGTAAGTTCTATTGTAAAACAATTTTACTGTCATAGTCATATTTATATTCTCATGATTTTGAAATATTAACTGTTATAATGATCAGCTCCAATGTCTGAGTTCTGAGTTCTGTCATATGTTAGACAATATACCAGAGGCTGTATATCTGAGTTTTTAAACAAATTCTCACCACAAACCTATCAGGATATCAGTGGTGATACAACTCTGCAAAATCAAGAAGATGAATGCTTGAATAACTCTCTTAAGTGAATTGACGAGAATGTGAAAAGTAGGATAATTACTTAGTTATTCTGTTAGGCCATGCCGTCCTCTATTAACATTTGATTATACCTCTAAAAATACTCAGATATTTCTCTATACATTTATCTATGTCTATATTATAATCTCTACTATGTCTGTATCTATCTCTCCCTATAGAGAGATATATAACAATATAACTTATATGAGATTATCATACAGATGCTATCTTGAGACTTTATTTTATTTAATTTTGAGCATTTTCCATACAATTATTATAAAATATATGAAATAAAATAACTGCAGAATATTTAATCATTGTTGTGAAACTTAATTTAACAGATATTTTTCTTTGATATTTGAGATGTTTTGCGCAAATATTCATCCACACCTTTGTTTGGTTCAGTTGCATGAAGACCTAAAATAAACTTGGTTATGAACTTATGCTCCCATACAACTTTTTAATTTTGATTTTTTTTTTCATTTTGATTTACTTTAGAGCAAAAGCATCAATTAGCAAACATGACCATACCAATCTGTTTGATGGCTATATTTCTCATTTTATTTAATAGTTTAGTGTTATACTTTTACACAGCCTTGAGTGTATTATTCAGATATCTGCCTGCCTTGAGCCAGGGTAGAGAAAAATGCCATTTACTGTGATAGAGAACACAGCACATAGGGTAAAAGAAGATACATCTGACAGAGACCAAAATGGCATTAGACTGGGACCTATTAATTTTGAGATGCCTTAGGGTGGTAAATGAATACATGGCAAATGCAGTTTGATATATAATTCTGGAGTTTAGGAGAAAATATGGAACAAAATATACATTTATTAATCATATTGATATTAATTAAAGACATGATAAGCAATAAACAATCAATAAAAATAAAATATTTTTCATGATTACCCACGGGAAATACATAGAATAAAAAGACAAATTCTATTACAAAATATTGAGAACACTAATGTGTGTGGCATAGATCTGGCAATAGATAACCTCAAAAGTGAATAAGAGCAACAGCATGAAAAATTTGGAAAGGCAATGAGAGTGACTTCACAAAACAAGGGAATAGGCTATTTCAATACCAATGGAGTATCAGAGAGTGTAGAATATAAAGAGTCAAATTAGATAAGGACTGACAAGTGTCTAATGACCTCAGCTACAAGGATTTCCATACTGATCTTGATCACAGCCATTTCAGTGGATTGAATGAAGTAGATGCTAGACCACAGTGAGTTGAGGAGTAAAGATGAAAAAATAACAAAGTAATTGAAGTAATTTTTTTCAAAAAATTGCCTGTGAAGAGAGAGACTAATAAACAGAGGAAGGACTTGGGAGTGTCAGAAGAAATGGGATCCAAAGCAGAGTCAATGAAATAGCTTTAAGTTGAAAAAGGGACACTCCTTTTCTAACAGGAAGGAAGGAAGAACAAATGAATGTGGCACTGAAAATTAAAGATAATGGTATAACAGTCTGAGGCAGGAGAGTATATATAGTAAATCCTGTGGGCTGGATTCTATTACTCTGTAAACTCAGCATATGAGTAAATAAACTTTTTTTCTTTTGGGCTTCAGCCAAATAAAGCCCCAAGACATTTATGCATAAACAGCTAAAAAAAAAAAAAAAACTACACTATCCTTTCCTTGTGTAGTTGATTTTCTAAACTTCTGTGTTGTGTAATGTAAGAAACATAAAATCACCTGGAGTCAATCAAAGCTGGCTTTCTTCTCTGACTCCAGAGTTTACAGTTTGTGTCTTCTGTTCTGATCCAAAGATTCATTGAAAATTAAAATCATATTAGCTACATCAGTGGCTGTCAAACTTTTTTTGTTAAGTGGCCAGATAATATTTTAGGGTTTGCTGATCATATGGTCATTTGCAACTACTCAACTCTTCCATATTAGTATGAAAGCAATCCTAGAAAATACAAATTAATGGACAAGGTGGAGGTCCAACAAAACTCTGTTTACAAAAACAGGTGGCAGACTGGATTGGCCCCCAGGCAGCATTTTGTTAACCCCTGACCTACATCATGATAATTAAAATGAGATCAAATATTCCCACCTTAAAGAATGGTGCTTAGCATATAATAGAAGCTCAGGAAATATTAGATATTTTTAATATGGTTCACTGTATTTGAGCTTTTCAATGCCTTAAGAAAGGGAAACAAGGGGAGGAAATTAACATTTTAAAACCAATTATTTCAAACAGCACATTTCTACTTCTGTTGCAAATGTGTTTCTGATATGCTACAAGATATTGCTCTGTGTTCAATTTCATCCTCATTAAAATAATTAAATGTTATTTTTAACAACTAATATTCATCTATAGCAGTTTTAATTATACATGAGAATGATTTGACATATTGTAAACTTTCTGCATTTATTCTTATTTGGGGGCATTAGTATTTATTCATTGAAGCAACCCCAGGAAACTCTCTGTAGTGACTACACAAGACAGCAAGAACTCTCTGTTCATGTTGAATCATCTCGTTTATAGATGGAATGTATGCTTATTTCCTTTATTACTTTTTTAGTATCATTTTTAACTGGTATCAGGTATTACAAAATGTAAATATGATTGATTTTCTTAATCTCATTATTTGCAGTCTTTTACTTGAATGAATGATTGATCATTGTTTTTTGATTATAACAAAGTGTGATTTTCCATGAAGTTTTTTAATGATTTAATTTTATAAATTAATATTGGTAATTTCTAAAAGCAAATAATAATGGATTATAATTATATTAAGTCAAAGATTAAAGGGAATTTAGCCATTTACAGATTTGGACAAGAATATTACAATTATTTTGGCCGTACATAAGTACAAGTGATGTTTATACCTTACTTATAAAATTAATTTTAAAAAAATTTTTTCTAAACCAATATTTTGTACCTTGCTTACAAATGTAGAGCTGGGTGAAAATTAGCCACAGAGGGTTTTCTCTTTGGTTTAAAATTTTTTATGCAAATTTCTAAGAATATGCTAATATTTGGTTTCATCTTAAAGATTTATTTACAATGTCATATTTTATTTTCATTATTTTAGGTATACATCAGTGTTTTTATATTTATTACATATAGTATACCTATATCATATACCTTAGTACAAAACATATATATATGTATATATAATATATTTTGAATTAATATTATAATTATATATGGGTGTGTATATATATATGTATATATATACTTTTTTAAACTCAACACATATTTATTGAATTCTTGTGTGTCAGGAAGTGGGGAAGATTACTTAGAAGACAGAGAGATTGAGATAAAATTCCTAACATCAAGAAAGTTACAAAATGAGCAGAGAGGCTAACACATGTATACAAATAATTGAGAAAAGGATATATAGAGAGAGATAGAAAATGCGGTGGGGATTTAAAAGAGAAAATAAGCATATCAAAAAATAATGATAGCGATAATTGTGTTAATAATAGTCATACTACTAATAAGTACCATCTATTATTCTATGTATTATTATGTACCAGGCACTTTACTAACCACTATCTCCAAGTCTATGGGTATATATTTTAAATTTTTAATTAATATTATAATTTTATCTAATTACATTTTTGCTATTTAAGTCATTTAATATCATTTGTTTAAAAAAGTGTCTAAGTTTGAAAACTATCCCAAAATACAGTTTAAAATGCAATTTTCAGGAACCATAAAGTTCTAGATTTTCTCTAAGCATTTCATACTCAAATACATTTAATCATAAAGATATTTATTTTCCCACTATAATGAACAACATTTTGATTAAAGTTGGAAAGCCATCAGACTCACAGTGTACTATCGTGCTAAAAATACTTTTTCTCAGTCACTTATTAAGAAATATAATGAGTATTATCTCACATATGATTTCTTATACCCTATTGATTATTTCTCAGCCTATCTTATTTGCATGGAAGAGTTATCAAGTGAAGCAACAAAGACAAGCAAACTATGCCACATCTTCTCCCCCAAATATCTATTTTGCAGGAAAAAATGTTGAAAATAATTAGTTTCTGCAAGTGTGTATAAGAAAAAAAAATCTTCAGCAAGATCAGTTAAACAGTAACAAGTCAAACTGTGCTCTGTTTAACAAATGATTTATAAATACATATATGTACTATGAGAGACAACTATTAACAATAAAATTTTCAAAGGTATTTAAATGCATTAATGTAGACTCATATTTGATATTAGATGCTACTCTGATGAAGTCAGGAAGTGTAAAACAACTTTAAAAAGTCATGAAATTTAATTTATTATTTAAAACTAATCCATAATTATAAAATGGCTTATTGATCCATTGCATTAGCTCTTGCTATTTTACTGAGAATATTTAAGTTTTGGAATACCATGACCATATTAGTAACACCATATCTGTTTGGTCATTAGTTAAGACATGTCATCTTCTATACAACAGTGATGTATATGAGTTCACCTAAGGAAAGATTTGTGTGTCTAGTCCTAGCTCTCCAATTAATTTGGAGAATTTAGGAACATGATTTAATAGATACAGTTTCCAGTTTTCTAACTGTAAATGGAGGAGTTGGCAATATATAAGTTATTTTTTAAGCTCAGATCTGAAGCTACTTTGGGGATTTCTCACAATCAAGCTGGATTTCTCACAATTTCAGCCCAATCAAGCTGCCACAGGAAGGGAACATGGATGAGGGAGGCTGAGCTCATTTGGATGCTCTACACTATCTCAAATTAAAGCACAACCTTTACCCACTTTATTTTTATTTATTTATTTATTTACATTTATCCTGCTTGGTGTTCTCTGAGCTTCCTGGATCTGTGCTTTGGTGTCTGACATTGATTTTTTGGGGATTCTCAGTCACTATTGTTTCAAATATTTCTTCTGTTCCTTTTTCTCATCTCCTTCTAGTATTCCCATTACACATACGTTACACCTTTTGTAGTTGCCCCACAGTCCTTGGATATTCTGTTCTGCTTTTTACAGTCTTTGTTCTCTTTGCTTTTTGCTTTTTGAGGATTCTAGTGATATATCCTCTAGCTCAGAGATTCTTTCCTCAGCTGTTTCCAGTCAACATTAACCCATCAAAAGTACTGTTCATTTCTAGTACAGTGTTTTTGATCTCTAGCATTTCTTTTGTTTATTTTCTTAGGATTTTTATCTCTCTGCTTACATTGCCCATCTGTCTGGCAACTGTCTACTTTATCCATTAGAGTGCTTAGCACATTAATCATAGTAATTTTAAATTCCTGATCTGATAATTCTAATATCCCTACCATGTCAGGTTTTGATGATTTCTCTGTCTCTTCAATTTGTGTTTTTTGCCTTTTCCTATACAGGCATACACTGGAGATATTGCAGGTTCTGTTCCAGACCACCGCAATAAAGCAAATATCATGATAAAGAAAGTCACATGAATTTTTTGGTTTTCTAATACATATAAAAGTCATGTTTGCATTGTACTGTCTTGCCTCCATGTTGCTGGCTGCTGACTGATCAGAGTGGTGATTGCTGAAGATTGGGGTGGCTGTGGCAGTTTCTTAAGATAACAATGAAGTTTTCCATGTCAATTGACTCTTCCTCTCATGAATCATTTCTCTGTTGCATGCAATGCTATTTGACAACATTTTACCCACGGTAGAACTTCTTTCAAAATTGGAATCAATTCTCAGGCTCTGACACTACTTCATCAACTAAGTTTATGTAATATTCGAAATCCTCTGCCGTCATTTCAACAGTCTTCACAGCATCTTCACCAGGAATAGATTCCATCTCAAGAATCTGCTTTATTTGCTCATTCATAAGAAGCAACTCCTCATTCCTTAAAGTTTTATCATGAGATTGCAGCAGTTCAGTCACATATTCAGGCTCCACTTCTAATTCTAATTCTCTTGCTCTTTCTACCACATCTGCAGTTACTTCATCCACTGAAGTCTGGAACCTCTCAAAGTCATCCATGAGGGTTGGAGTCAGCTTCTTCCAAACTCCTGTTAATGTTGATATTTTGAATTCTTCCCATCAATCACAAATGTTCTTAATGACATATAAGAACGGTGAAGCATTTCCAGAAGGTTTTCAATTGACTTTTCCCAGATCCATCAAAGGAATCATTATCTATGGCAGATACAGCCTTATGAAATGTATTTCTTAAATCATAAAGTTTGAAAAAAAATGACTCCTTGATCCATGGGCAGCAGTTGGATGCTGTGTGAGCAGACATGAAAACAACATTAATCTCATTGTACATCTCCACCAGTGCTCTTGGGTGATCAACAGTAATATTTTTAAAGGAATCTTTTTCTGAGCAGTAAGTCTAAATAGTGGGCTTAAAATATTCAGTAAACTATAATGTAAACACATGTGCTGTCATCCAGGCTTTGTTGTTCCACTGATAGAGCACAGGCAGAGTAGATTTAGCATAAGTTTTAAGGGCCCTAGGACTTTAAATGTGGTAAATAAACATTGGCTTCAACTTAAAGTCACCAGCTGCATTAGCCACTAACAAGAGATTCAGCCTGTTCTTTGAAGCTTTGAAGCCAGGCATTGACTTCTCTTCTCTAGCTATGAAAGTCCGAGATGGCATCTTCTTCCAATATAAAGTTGTTTTGTCTACATTGAAAATCTGTTGTTTAGCATAGCCACCTTCATTAATTATCTTAGCTAGATCTTCTGGATAACTTGCAGTTTCTATATCGGCACTTGGCATCTTCTTCCAATATAAAGTTGTTTTGTCTACATTGAAAATCTGTTGTTTAGCATAGCCACCTTCATTAATTATCTTAGCTAGATCTTCTGGATAACTTGCAGTTTCTATATCAGCACTTGGCTCCCTCACCTTGCATTTTCACGTTATGAAGGTGGCTTCTTTCCTTAAACCTCATGAACCAACCTCTGCTAGCTTCAAAGTTCTCTGCCATAGCTTTCTCACTTTTCTCAGCCTTCATAGAATTGGAGAGAGTTAAGGCCTTGCTCTAAATTAGGTTTTTGGCTTAAGGGAATGTTGTGGCTGGTTTGATCTTCTATGGAGACCACTAAAACTTTCTTCATATCAGTAATAAGGCTGTTTCACTTTCTTATCTTTCATGTGTTCATTGGAATAGCACTTTTAGTTTCCTTCAAAACCCTTTAATTTGCATTCACAACTTGGCTAACTGATGTAAGAGGCCTAGCTCTTGGCCTGTCTTGGCTTTCAACATGCCTTCCTCACTAACCTTAATAATTTCTAACTTTTGATTTAAATTGAGAAACATGGCGGCTACTTGAACACTTAGAGGCCATTGTAGAGTTATTAATGGACCTAATTTCAATATTGTTGAATCTCAGGGAATAGGAAGGCCAGAGGAGAAGGAAAGAGATGAGGGGATGGGTCAGTGGAGCAGTCAGAATACACACTTTTATGGATTAAGTTTTCTGTCTTATATGGATGAGGTTCATGGCGCCTCAGAACAATCATAATTGTAATATGAAAGACCACTGATCACCATAACAAATAAAAAATAATGAAATACAGGCATACCTTGTTTTATTACACTTTATTGTTCTTTTTGCAGATATTGTGTTTTTTACAAAATGAAGGTTTGGGGCAACCCCGAGTCTAGCATGACTGTTGGCACCATATTTCCAACAGCATTATTATTTTTTTTTTTTCAACAGCATTATTTTTTAATTAAGGTATGCACATTGTTTTTTTAGAAATAATAGTGTTGCACTCTTAATAAAATACAGCATAATGTAAATATAACTTTTTTTTTTTTTTTTTTTTTTTGGCTGTGTTGGGTCTTTGTTTCTGTGCGAGGGCTTTCTCCAGTTGCGGCGAGCGGGGGCCACTCTTCATCGCGGTGCGCGGGCCTCTCACTGTCGCGGTCTCTCCCGTTGCGGAGCACGGGCTCCAGACGCGCAGGCTCAGTAGCTGTGGCTCACAGGCCTAGTTGCTCCGCGGCATGTGGGATCCTCCCAGACCAGGGCTTGAACCCGTTCTCCCCTGCATTGGCAGGTGGATTCTCAACCACTGCGCCACCAGGGAAGCCTTAAATATAACTTTTATATGCACTAGGAAAGCAAAAAATTCCTGTGACTAGCTTTAACGTGATACTCACTTTATTGGGGTGATCTGGAACCAAACCCACAATATCTCCAAGGTATGCCTTTATTACAAGAGTTAACAAAATGTGACAAAGAGACATAAAGTGAACAAATGTTGTTGGAAAAATGGTGCCAATGGACTTGCTAGATGCTGGGATGTCACAAATTTTCAATTTGTAAAAAAAATCAGTATTTGTAAAGCACAATAAAGTAAAGCGCAATAAAACGAGGTATGCCTGTACCTGTAATTTTTTTTCTTGATAGCCGAATATGATTTAGTGTGTAAAAGGACTATTGTAAATAGGCTTTTGTAATGGAGTGAGGTGTGAGCAGAGGGGAAGAATGCTATAGTCATGTGATTAGGCCTGAATCTTTTAGTGAGCCTGTGCCTCTGGACTGTGAACTTCACAAATGCTTCTCAGTTGTTTTTTTTTCCTCCCCACTTGGGTGGGACAGGATGGCTAGAGCTGGCTGGAGTTGGACAGTTCCCTTCTCTCAGGTCAGTTAAGCTCTGTTATGGCTCTTGTTAACTAGTTTCTCCTGTGGTCAGGCCTTGCTAAGAACAGAGTACTCTAGCTTATTTTAAAAGTTTCCTTTCCCCTCCCTCTGCTGAAAGGATGACGGAATTTTTCTCCAATATTTACTGTCGGAACCTAGTTGAGTTCCTGAAGGTAAATCTTGCAATATTGTGGGACTCCCTTATTACTGGGTGCCCTTGGAGTTTTTAACTCCCAAAGTGGTCCACACAGAGCCTCCAGCAATAAGGAAATTACAGTCCAGGTTTTTCTACCTTGGCCCTTGTTCCTCAGCTGTTTCTGCTCCTGAATCTCCACTCAGATAAGTTGTTCTGTGTTTGCCTGTCTTTCCAGTCTTGGAGCCTGTGTCTTGCCCTGTGTCCGCCCCTCTTACAAATCCAGGAAGAGTTATTGATTTTTCAGTCTGTTCAGCCTTTTCCTTGTTTTTAGGACAGAGTGGGGACTTACACGTTCCTTACCTGGGAACAGGAGCTGGAAGTCCCTTTTCTCCACTCTGCAAGTTGGGCTTCAATTTCTCCAAAGAAATATTTCTGCTGAAAACAATCAGTGATTAAAATGTTCTAAAATTGACTATGGTGATGGCTGCACATGTCTGGAAAACTACTAAAAACCATTAAACGGTACACTTTAAATATGTGAATTGTATACCAATAAAGTCCTTAAAAAAAAGAAAATTGTTTGAAAACCTTTCTCTTCAGTGAACATTTTGAACTCTTCTACCTCTAATGTTTTTTTATTCAATATCAGTCATTTGGTTATAGCAACTTTTGAGGAGAAGATGATAAATGAACTTATGATAACAATAAGTAGATGTATGATCTTTGGATGAAAGAATAAATATTCATGCAGTCTATTATACTGAGCCTGCCTAAACATCTCCTACCCCTAGCTACACAATGCAGTTCTTCACCCCAGCACATCATGTCCTCAATCAGAAGCTTACCTTGAACCAGTGCGTCCCTCCCCATTCTTCAGGTCCCAGTTTGTAAACCATCCTCCTCCATAACACTGACCTCTATGAAGAATACATCATTCACTTTAGCATATGCACTGATGTTCTCACAATTATGAGATTACACATCCAAATCAGTAAAATATTGTTGTTTTCACTCCAGTAAGTGTATATTTATTTATGTAAAAATTATTTTTACCTTCTGAACTAGCTACAGTAGAAAATTAGAAACTACATTTCTGAGAGACTTCTTAATATTTTGAAAATTTTAGCCCATTTCCTATTGGATCTAACTAGATCATGATTTACTCTGTGATTTGGTATATAGTAGGCTTTTATCAGATGTATAAAACGTGTCAACTCTGTTCTTTCCTATTCTTTCACCTGTGTGTATATAACTAGAATTATCCTTGATCCAAAATGTCTTTGGAAATTTTTTTTTCATGTCCCTTGTCCATAGTATAGTGGTTTTTGTTTGTTTGCTTTTTTGTTTTGGTTTTTTTTTAGTTTAATTTGGAAATGGCCATGAATCTCAGAGTACTGAGAAAAAGGAAAAGTGAGAGCATCCCACAGCCTTTCTACTCTTCCCTTAGATTAACTCACATATGATAGCTGTCATGTTACAGTATTGGCAAAATTCACAGTATTATTAAAGCTTAATTTCTTTGTTAGCAAACACATTTTTTATAACACTTTCTCTGTCACAACACATTGTTTTTTGTACCCCCTGGAGTCCGAGGACCCTACTTTGCATCCCTCTTGTTATTACTTTCTACCAATATACCCATCTCTTTATTTTTATTTTTTTAGTAATTGTTTTATATGTGCAACTCACCTTTGACCTGTAGACAAAAGATGGCTTACTAACTACACTGATGGTCTAGTGAGCTTCTCATTTTTCCTAAGCAAATTTAAGTCTGATCATGACATAGCTGCCCACTTGGTAAGGCCTATGGATATGTAGTTAGTGATCATACAATATTAGTGCACTTAATCTACTCAGTTCATGAGTATCCCTGTGAACACAGTGCCAGACAAGACATCTTGAAAGAGTCATTGAAAGAAATAATATTTTTGGATGGTTTTCTAAAGGAAGCACAATTCATCGTTTCACATATAATAATAACCATTATTTTTGCTGTTTTATGCCAAATTCTAAGCCAAGCGTATCTCATTTAATTCCTAGAACACCCCTAATAAGTAGAACCTATTATTATTCTTACTTTTAAAACTAAAAGCAACAACAACAACAACAAAACACCAAAAACCTGTGGTTTCTAACCCCTTACTCTCTGCTCTGTGCCAAGAGATCTGCTGAGAGTAGATGCTGAGTTTTCCCCCCTTAAGTCTACTTAGTTCTGTATCTATTATGAGTATTTTTCTAGATAATGTTTATCACACTAAATATTTGATCCAAAGCATGTGTACCCAAGGGGAAATGCCTGTTCCCTTAAAGCCCTGGAAGTAGAGCAGTTGAGCTTCTCTTAGGCCACAGCCCATTTTGGTTGTGTCGTTGTTCTAATTTTACAACCGTTTTATAGCATGTAGTTGATCCCATTTCCTTCTCTTTGTGATCTCTGCTAGAAATGTCAGTGTGAATTTTCATGTCATACCAAGAAAATAGACAGGCAATAAAGGCATGCAACTTATTGTTCAAACCTCCGTCTTGATCTTCATCTTCTTTTTCTCTTTGTTCTACTTGATGTCATCTTTTAATTTCTTTGTTCATCTTGATGTCATCTTTTTCTTTTGCTCTTTTGATGTCATCTCTTAATTTTTTACTTCATCGTGAATTAAATATATTTCTAAAATAGCATTATAACATTGTTTGGAATAACACATGATATGCATACATATTTCTGTCAAGATATTAGATAAAATCCCATTTAAACAGTTGCCTCTGACATATGGTTGTTATTTTTTCACCATTTCCCCATGAAAATTGTAATTGCATAATATGGGACCTTATAGCACATTTTTAATTTTGTATAAATTACAATAGGCAATGGATTATGTTATTTAAATTTCCTAGGTAAATGTTGTCTCTAATTTCTATGTTTTTCTATGCTGCACTTTCCCAACAAATAAAAATAAGCCTTTATTGCCTTTTTATCTGATTATAAAACTAGTAGGTAAATAGTGGAAAGTATAAAGAACAAAGTGACAATAATTATAGTATATTTAATTTATATATATCTAACATGCTCACCCAGTGATTTTCTGTGTGTATGCATATATATATACATGTATATACATACATGAACATATACATACACTTTTATATCTGCACTGATACCTTTTTAAATTTCTACAGTTTATAGTACAATTGCTGTCCCTTTAGGAATCATCAATTAACCCTGAGATTGTGAAGAGACATCAGTCTTTCCTTATAAATAATAGTATATCTTCCTATCACATTTCTAGTTTGGTCAAGACCAGCACACCTACTCAGGAAGGAGGAAGGAAGGATGAGGGCAGGGAGGAAGTTATGCCTTTTTAACAAAGGATATGTTATGTAATTTTCTCTGACAAATACAGCACTGTGTCTTCTAGAATTTTGCAAGAAAGGCATTTAGCCCAGTCAGCACTGCTGTAAATTTCTAAACATCAGCTAGACAGAATTGAATTCAGTCTTTTATGTGCCTTGGGATACATCCAATACATTTTAGATTTTCCTCAGAAATCCTGCTGACTTGGAGCAGGTGTGTCTTAAAATAACAAGAACTCATCAAGGCATGATTGTTATCATTCTGACGGCTTCATCTTAATTCCTTCCTGTTGTGCACACCTGGTCACATAAGCACTGTGCATTCTTTGGAGCGTGCAACAGGCAACCCCGGGGAACGGTAGTTTTTTGTTTTGTTGCAGATTAGAAGAGATCATTGTATTAACAACTGATGATGGACATTGATAGTAGAACTGAGCTAAAAGGAGTTTTCAGAAGGAGCCCACCTGTGCTTAATTTGCTCTGACCTCCTCGGTTAAGTGTCTTTTTAGAATAACAGGTGTGGATTTGCTCAATATAGCAGCATCTCCTAAGCCCTGTTCTCATGACTAATTATATAATTATTTTCTTTTAAATTGAAACACATGAAGATCTACTCAGAATCAACACCAAAGTTGTTATTGGCAACTGTTTATTTTTTCATTCTGATTTTAAATTGTGTAAGCAGTTTTCCATAATTCTCTAATCGTGACATGAAATTGATTAAGTACTACAGCAAATTTTGAAAAACAATATCTTTTTATGATGATATATAATTTTTAACTTGAATTGCTTTCTCTGTAAAGGAAATACATATAAAATTTGTCTAAAACATAAAACCATAATTTTATCACATAAAAGAACTTAGTACAGTGTATCCACATGGAATCCATAATTAAATATGAGTTAATTTAAGTAGGGTATTAATTCACAGGATTTATAGATGATATCAGAGATAAGGAAATATATTTGAAGAATTGTATCTCTATTATCTAGTGTTAAACACTTACTTTAATCCTATTTTTCACAATTTTCCCCTTCTCTGTTGATCTAAATTAATTTGAGCCTTCTGTGTTTGAAAACAGTAAAAAAAGTTATATCTAAATACTTTTTAGATTGAATATTCCTTACATTCCAGTCATTTAATTGCAACTGGTATGTGTGTGTGTGTGTGTGTGTGCGTGTGTGTTGACAGCAAACATGTAGTCAGCAAATAATTTCAAACCCAATCTGAGCACTTTGGGAACAAATTAGAGTAACAACAAAATAATAGTATCAAAGTGAAATATCATTTTTATTTATATAATAAATACTAAAATAGAAGTGTGCTGGTGTCATGGATAGGAAAGGAAGGCTTCCTACAAGGGTTGAAATAGGAGGGTTGAAGAAGTATAGAAGCATACGGTGGTAATAGGAGGGAAAAAACTCACCAGTGGATTTCTACTTACCACTGTATGAGGGGCTAATAAGAAAGGTTCCATTATGTGATAAGGATGACCAATATATTCCTTGATGTTCAGAATGTAAATTATATTCTCAAGGCTGCCAAAAACTTGGCAAAGTATGGTAAAAACAAATGGGTTAACTTTATTAGTTGCTTATAGTTGATGAATTAAAAAGGTTTAATAAAGGTAGAAATTGTATTATATTTCAAGTTGACTTAATACTTTGGCAGTGGAAAGAAACTCCCTATAATACCTTTATAGAATAGTACATGTACTTTAGGATCTACCAATATTGATTAAAAATTTTAAGTCATTCTGTAATACATCAGAATTGAATAGAACATTGCCTATTGGTCAATTCAAATGATATTTAGTCTGACTAAAACATGATAGATGATAGAAAAAATCTTGAAGAGCCAATGTCCCAAATTATGTTTTGTATTTCCCACATCATTCATGTGTGTCCATGGTATGTACTCTCTTTTCTTTGACTTCTTTCAATTCACTTTACACTTATTTTGAGAGTTACAGATATTGCTACGGGTATCAATAACTCATTCCTTTTAACTGCTGATTAGTATTCCATTTGTGTATCCATACAAATGTGTATTTACCACAATGTGTTTATCCATTCACTTGTTGATAGACTTTTGGGTTGTGTTCAGTTTGAGGATATTACAGTACAGCTACTATGAACATTTATGCACAAGTTTTTATGGACATATGCTTTCACTTCTCTTGATTAAATACCTAGGAGTGCAATGGTTGAGTCATATGGTACCTGTAGATTTAACTTTATATTAAACTGCAAAACGCTCTTCCAAAGCAGATATATCACTTTACATTCTCACCAGCAGTTACTGAGTTAGAGTTCCATTTCTCCACAAATTGCTAACTCTTGTTATGGTCAGTCTGTTTTTAATTTTAGTCATACTCTTAGATAATTAGTAATATCTAATTATGGTTTTAATGAAGTTGATTAATGATGACTAATGTGGTTGAGCATCCTTTCTTATTAGCCATTCATATAGCTTTCCTATCAAAGCATCTGTGAAAAGCTTTGTCCTTTATATTTACAGATTCATTTAGTGTTTTATCTTAGTATTGAGATATAAGTACTTGTCACTTATTGTCAATACAGGTCATTTATCAGATATGTGTTTTGCAAACATTTTCTAAAAGTTTATTGTTTACATTGTCTTAAAATAACTTCTGGGGAGCAGAAATTTTTAATTTTGAAAAAAATCATTTTACTGATTTTTATTTTATGGTGTGTACCTTTTATTTCCTATTTAAGAAATATTTGACGAAATCAAGTTTGTTTGCATTAAGAATCTATAATTTTATCTTTTATATTTATTTTTATGATACATTGCAATTTACATACACTAAAGGCAAGTCTAAATTCATGTTGTTTTACACATGGATATCCCATTAGTCCAGCACCCTTTGTTAAAATGGCTATTTCCTCATTAAATTACCTTGCCATTTTGGTGAAAATTCAATAGGCCGTATGTGTTTGTGTTTATTTATTGGACTCTTTTTTCTGTTTCACTGACTTATATAGCCACATTTAATCTACTCTTCATTCATGTAGTGTCAAATAGTAACTCTTGAAATTAGGCATATAAATTCTCCAACGTGTACAACTTAACTAACTTACAAGATCTAGAAGCTTATTTGTGGATTCTTTAGGAATTTCTATATGCACAGCCATGATGCTTATAATAAATTCAGTTTTACTGCTTCCTTTTTCATATGTGTGAAAAGTATTTCTTTCTCTTGTCTTACTGCAATGGTGATACCTCAAGTACAATGTTGAAAAGAAGTGAGACGTTAGATATCCTTGGCTAAATCAAGGAAAAGCATTCAGTGTATTGTAAATAAGTAGGAATTTGACTGTAGGTTTTTAGTAGATGCCCTTTACCAGTTTGGGGAGGTCCCAATTTTTTGTTGTTATAGTTTCCTGAGAATTTTTAATCATGAAAGCACTTTGAATTGTGTCAAATGCTTTTTCTGCATCTGAGATGATATGGATTTTATTTTTATTAATATGATATAATACATTGCTTGATTTTTTTGATGTTAAACAATCCTTGGATAAATATTATTTAAAGTATTTTACCCATTATATACAATATCAGATTTGATTAACTAAAATTCAGTTAAAATGTATTTTTAGATCTATATTCATGAGCATTTTTTATTTTTGGTCTCACCTTTTCCTTATGTGTTTGGAGGAATTCACCAGAGAAACTGTCTGGGGCACTTTTGCTTGTGAGAAGGTGTTTCACCTATATATGTATATTTTTAAATGGACATAGAGCTATTCAAGTTATCTGAATAGCCCCAGTTAGTTCTGGTAATTCGAGTTATTCAAGATACTTGTTCATTTTATCTAAATTATTGATCTCAAAAAGATTCTAGTTTCACCATATTTTTCTATAGATTTTCAGTTTTTAATTTTACCTTCATTACTTCTTTCCTTCTGCTTACTTTTAGTTTCATCATTTGCTTTCTAGCTTATAAAGATGTGTTCATTCATCATTTTTTCTTATCATTTTCATTTCTAACATGAAACTTTAAATCTATACGTTCCCTTGAGCTCTTCTTTAGCTGTTTCATGTAAATTTTGATGTTTTGTTATTATAATTTCTATTTTCCCTTTTGATTTTGTCTTTCACCCATGAGATATCCAAAAATGTGTTGATAATTTTCCAAATATTCATAGATATTCTTAATATCTTTTGGTTATTGATTTTCAATTTAGCCTTTTTGTGGTCAGAAAACATACTCCGTATGACACTATTTAAAAAAAAATTGTTGAGACTTTTTTTTTTTTAAACATCTTTATTGGAGTATAATTGCTTTACAATGGTGTGTTAGTTTCTGCTTTATAACAAAGTGAATCAGTTATACATATACATATGTTCCCATATCTCTTCCCTCTTGCATCTCCCTCCCTCCCACCCTCCCTATCCCACCCCTCTAGATGGTCACAAAGCACCGAGCTGATCTCCCTGTGCTATGCGGCTGCTTCCCACTAGCTATCTATTTTACATTTGGTAGTGTATATATGTCCATGCCACTCTCTCACCCTGTCACATCTTACCCCTCCCCCTCCCCATATCTTCAAGTCCATTCTCTAGTAGGTCTGTGTCTTTATTCCCATCTTGCCACTAGGTTCTTCATGACCTTTTTCTTTTTTGTTTCCTTAGATTCCATATATATGTGTTAGCATACTGTATTTGTTTTTCTCTTTCTGACTTACTTCACTCTGTATGACAGACTCTAACTCCATCCACCTCACTACAAATACATCCATTTCATTTCTTTTTATGGCTGAGTAATATTCCATTGTATATATTTGCCACATCCTCTTTATCCATTCATCCGATGATGGAAACTTAAGTTGCTTCCACGTCCTGGCTATTGTAAATACAGCTGCAATGAACATTTTGGTACATGACTCTTTTTGAATTATGGTTTTCTCAGGGTATATGCCCAGTAGTGGGATTGCTGGGTCGTATGCTAGTTCTATTTTTAGTTTTTTAAGGAACCTCCATACTGTTCTCCATAGTGGCTGTATCAATTTATATTCCCACCAACAGTGCAGGAGGGTTCCCTTTTCTCCACACCCTCTCCAGCATTTATTGTTTCTAGATTTTTGATGATGGCCATTCTGACCGGTGTGAGATGATATCTCATTGTAGTTTTGATTTGCATTTCTCTAATGATTAATGATGTTGAGCATTCTTTCATGTGTCTGTTGGCAATCTGTATATCTTCTGTGGAGAAATGTCTATTTAGGTCTTCTGCCCATTTTTGGATTGGGTTGTTTGTTTTTTTGTTATTGAGCTGCATGAGCTGCTTGTAAATCTTGGAGATTAATTCTTTGTCAGTTGCTTCATTTGCAAATATTTTCTCCCATTCTGAGGGTTGTCTTTTGGTCTTGTTTATTGTTTCCTTTGCTGTGCAAAAGCTTTTAAATTTCATTAGGTCCCATTTGTTTATTTGTGTTTTTATTTCCATTTCTTTAGGAGCTGGGTCAAAAAGGATCTTGCTGTGATTTATGTCATAGAGTGTTCTGCCTATGTTTTCCTCTAAGAGTTTGATAGTGTCTGGCCTTACACTTAGGTCTTTAATCCATTTTGAGTTTATTTTTGTGTATGGTGTTAGGCAGTGTTCTAATTTCATACTTTTACATGTACCTGTCCAGTTTTCCCAGCACCACTTATTGAAGAGGCTGTCTTTTCTCCACTGTATATGCTTGCCTCCTTTATCAAAGCTAAGGTGACCATATATGCATGGGTTTATCTCTGGGCTTTCTATCCTGTTCCATTGATCTATATTTCTGTTTTTGTGCCAGTACCAAACTGTCTTGATTACTGTAGCTTTGTAATATAGTCTGAAGTCAGGGAGCCAGATTCCTCCAGCTCCATTTTTCGTTCTCAAGATTGCTTTGGCTATTCGGGGTCTTTTGTGTTTCCATACAAATTGTGAAATTTTTTGTTCTAGTTCTGTGAAAAATGCCAGTGGTAGTTTGATAGGAATTGCATTGAATCTGTAGATTGCTTTGGGTAGTAGAGACATTTTCACAATGTTGATTCTTCCAATCCAACAACTTAGTATATCTCTCCATCTATTTGTATCATCTTTAATTTCTTTCATCAGTGTCTTATAATTTTCTGCATACAGATCTTTTGTCTCTTTAGGTAGGTTTATTCCTAGATACTTTATTCTTTTTGTTGCAATGGTAAACGGGAGTGTTTTCTTAATTTCACTTTCAGATTTTTCGTCATTAGTGTATAGGAATGCAAGAGATTTCTGTGCATTAATTTTGTATCCTGCTACTTTACCAAATTCATTGATTAGCTCTAGGAGTTTTCTGGTAGCATCTTTAGGATTCTCTATGTATAGTATCATGTCATCTGCAAACAGTGACAGCTTTACTTCTTCTTTTCCGATTTGGATTCCTTTTATTTCTTTGTCTTCTCTGATTGCTGTGGCTAACACTTCCAAAACTATGTTGAATAATAGTGGTGAGAGTGGGCAACCTTGTCTTGTTCCTGATCTTAGTGGAAATGGTTTCAGTTTTTCACCACTGAGGACAATGTTGGCTGTGGGTTTGTCATATATGGCCTTTATTATGTTGAGGAAAGTTCCCTCTATGCCTACTTTCTGCAGGGCTTTTATCATAAATGGGTGTTGAATTTTGTCGAAAGCTTTCTCTGCATCTATTGAGATGATCATATGGTTTTTCTCCTTCAATTTGTTAATATGATGTATCACGTTGATTGATTTGTGTATATTGAAGAATCCTTGCATTCCTGGAATAAACCCCACTTGATCATGGTGTATGATCCTTTTAATGTGCTGTTGGATTCTGTTTGCTAGTATTTTGTTGAGGATTTTTGCATCTATGTTCATCAGTGATATTGGCCTGTAGTTTTCTTTCTTTGTGATATCTTTGTCTGGTTTTGGTATCAGGGTGATGGTGGCTTCGTAGAATGAGTTTGGGAGTGTTCCTCCCTCTGCAATATTTTGGAAGAGTTTGAGAAGGATGGGCGTTAGCTCTTCTCTAAATGTTTGATAGAATTCGCCTGTGAAGCCATCTGGTCCTGGGCTTTTGTTTGTTGGAAGATTTTTAATCACATTTTCAATTTCAGTGCTTGTGATTGGTCTGTTCATATTTTCTATTTCTTCCTGGTTCAGTCTCGGCAGTTTGTGCATTTCTAAGAATCTGTCCATTTCTTCCAGGTTGTCCATTTTATTGGCATAGAGTTGCTTGTAGTAATCGCTCATGATCGTTTGTATTTCTGCAGTGTCAGTGGTTACTTCTCCTTTTTCATTTCTAATTCTATTGATTTGAGTCTTCTCCCTTTTTCTCTTGATGAGTCTGGCTAATGGTTTATCAATTTTGTTTATCTTCTCAAAGAACCAGCTTTTAGTTTCATTGATTTTTGCTATTGTTTCCTTCATTTCTTTTTCATTTATTTCTGACCTGATCTTTATGATTTCTTTCCTTCTGCTGGCTTTGGGGTTTTTTTGTTCTTCTTTCTCTAATTGCTTTAGGTGCAAGGTTAGGTTGTTTATTCGAGATGTTTCCTGTTTCTTGAGGTAGGCTTGTATTGCTATAAACTTCCCTCTTAGCACTGTTTTTGCTGCGTCCCATAGGTTTTGGGTCGTCGTGTCTCCATTGTCATTTGTTTCTAGGTATTTTTTGATTTCCCCTTTGATTTCTTCAGTGATCACTTCGTTATTAAATAGTGTATTGTGTAGCCTCCATGTGTTTGTATTTTTTACAGATCTTTTCCTGTAATTGATATCTAGTCTCATAGCGTTGTGGTCGGAAAAGATACTTGATACGATTTCAATTTTCTTAAATTTACCAAGGCTTGATTTGTGACCCAAGATATGATCTATCCTGGAGAATGTTCCATGAGCACTTGAGAAAAATGTGTATTCTGTTGTTTTTGGGTGGAATGTCCTATAAATATCAATTAAGTCCATCTTGTTTAATGTATCATTTAAAGCTTGTGTTTCCTTATTTATTTTCATTTTGGATGATCTGTCCATTGGTGAAAGTGGGGTGTTAAAGTCCCCTACTATGATTGTGTTGCTGTCGATTTCCCCTTTTATGGCTGTTAGTATTTGCCTTATGTATTGAGGTGCTCCTATGTTGGGTGCGTAAATATTTACAATTGTTATACCTTCCTCTTGGATCGATCCCTTGATCATTATATAGTGTCCTTCTTTGTCTCTTGTAATAGTCTTTATTTTAAAGTCTATTTTGTCTGATATAAGAATTGCTACTCCAGCTTTCTTTTGATTTCCATTTGCATGGAATATCTTTTTCCATCCCCTCACTTTCAGTCTGTATGTGTCTCTAGGTCTGAAATGTGTCTCTTGTAGACAGCATATATATGGGTCTTGTTTTTGTATCCATTCAGCCAGTCTGTGTCTTTTGGTGGGAGCATTTAATCCATTTACATTTAAGGTAATTATCGATATGTATGTGCCTATTCCCATTTTCTTAAATGTTTGGGTTTGTTATTGTAGGTGTTTTCCTTCTCTTGTGTTTCTTGCCTAGAGAAGTTCCTTTAGCATTTGTTGTAAAGCTGGTTTGGTGGTGCTGAACTCTCTCAGCTTTTGCTTGTCTGTAAAGGTTTAAATTTCTCCATCAAATCTGAATGAGATCCTTGCTGGGTAGAGTAATCTTGGTTGTAGGTTTTTCTCCTTCATCACTTTAAGTATATCCTGCCACTCCCTTCTGGCTTGCAGAGTTTCTGCTGAAAGATCAGCTGTTAACCTTATGGGGATTCCCTTGTGTGTTACTTGTTGTTTTTCCCTTGCTGCTTTTAATATGTTTTCTTTATATTTAATTTTTGATAGTTTGATTAATATGTGTCCTGGCATGTTTCTCCTTGGATTTATCCTGTATGGGACGCTCTGTGCTTGATTAACTATTTCCTTTCCCATATTAGGGAAGTTTTCAACTATAATCTCTTCAAATATTTTCTCAGTCCCCTTCTTTTTCTCTTCTTCTTCTGGGACCCCTATAATTCGAATGTTGGTGCGTTTAATGTTGTCTCAGGTCTCTGAGACTGTCCTCAGTTCTTTTCATTCTTTTTTCTTTATTCTGCTCTGCAGTAGTTATTTCCACTATTTTATCTTCCAGGTCACTTATCCTTTCTTCTGCCTCAGTTATTCTACTATTGATCCCATCTAGAGTATTTTTAATTTCATTTATTGTGTTTTTCATCGTTGATTGGTTCCTCTTTAGTTCTTCTACGTCCTTGTTAAATGTTTCTTGCATTTTGTCTATTCTATTTCCAAGATTTTGGATCATCTTTACTATCATTATTCTGAATTCTTTTTCAGGTAGACTGCCTATTTCCTCTTCATTTGTTAGGTCTGGTGGGTTTTTGCCTTGCTCCTTCATCTGCTTTGTGTTTCTCTGTCTTCCCATTTTGCTTAACTTACTGTGTTTGGGGTCTCCTTTTTGCAGGCTGCAGGTTCGTAGTTCCCGTTGTTTTTGGTTTCTGTCCCTAGTGGCTAAGGTTGGTTCAGTGGGTTGTGTTTGCTTCCTGGTGGAGGGGACTAGTGCCTGTGTTCTGGTGAATGAGGCTGGATCTTGTCTTTCTGGTGGGCAAGTCCACGTGTGGTAGTGTGTTTTGGGGTGTCTGTGGCCTTATTATGATTTTAGGCAGCCTCTCTGCTAATGGATGGGGTTGTGTTCCTGTCTTGCTAGTTGTTTTCCATAGGGTGTCCAGCACTGTAGCTTGCCGGCCATTGAGTAAAGCTGGGTTTTGGCATTGAGATGGAGATCTGTGGGAGATTTTCGCTGTTTGATATTACATGGAGCTGGGAGGTCTCTTGTGGACCACTGTCCTGAACTTGGCTCTCCCACCTCAGAGGCACAGCCCTGATGCCTGACTGGATCACCAAGAGCCTGTCATCCACACAGCTCAGAATAGAAGGGAGAAAAAAAAAAGAAAGAAAGAAAGAAGAAGATAAAATAAAATTAAATTAAATTAAATTTAAAAGTTATTAAAATAAAAAAATTATTTAAAAAAATTTTTATAGTAATTAAAAAAAAATGGACAGACAGAACCCTAGGACAAATGGTAAAAGCAAAGCTATATAGAAAAAAATCACAGACAGAAGCATACACATACACACTCACAAAAAGAGAAAAAGGGAAAAATATATACATATCATTGCTCCCAAAGTCCACCTCCTCAACCTGGGATGATTCGTTGTCTATTCAGGTATTCAACAGATGCAGGTACATCAAGTTGTTTGTGGAGCTTTAATCCACTGCTCCTGAAGCTGATGGGAGTGACTTCCCTTTCTCTTCTTTGTTCACACAGCTCCCGGGGGTTCAGCTTTGGATTTGGCCCCACGTCTGCGTGTAGGTCGCCTGAGGGCGTCTGTTCCCCGCCTAGACAGGATGGGGTTAA
The DNA here is from genome assembly GCF_949987535.1 of Balaenoptera acutorostrata. NCBI lineage: Eukaryota > Metazoa > Chordata > Mammalia > Artiodactyla > Balaenopteridae > Balaenoptera > Balaenoptera acutorostrata. The sequence continues at coordinate 83,828,450 of NC_080068.1, forward strand.
AGGAGCAGCTGCTTCGGGGGCTCTGGCTCACTCAGGCAGGGGGAGGGAGGGGTACGGAGGAGGCGGGGCGAGCCTGCGGCGGCAGAGGCCGGCGTGACGTTGCACCAGCCCGAGGCGCGCCGTGCGTTCTCCCGGGGAAGTGGTCCCCGGATCACGGGACCCTGGCAGTGGCAGGCTGCACCGGCTCCCGGGAGGGGCGGTGTGGAGAGTGACCTGTGCTCGCACATAGGCTTTTCGGAGGCGGCAGCAGCAGCCCCAGCGTCTCACGCCCGTCTCTGGGGTCCGCGCTGATAGCCGCGGCTCACGCCAGTCTCTGGAGCTCGTTTAGGCGGCGCTCTGAATCCCCTCTCCTCGTGCACCAGGAAACAAAGAGGGAAGAGAAAGTCTCTTGCCTCTTCGGCAGCTGCAGACTTTTTCCCGGACTCCCTCCAGGCTAGCTGTGGTGCACTAACCCCTTCAGGCTGTGTTCACGCCACCAACCCCAGTCCTCTCCCTGCGATCCGACCGAAGCTGAGCCTCAGCTCCCAGCCCCGCCCGCCCCGGCAGGTGAGCCGACAAGCCTCTCGGGCTGGTGAGTGCTGGTCGGTGCCGCTTCTCCATGCAGGAATCTCTCCGCTTTGCCCTCCGCACCCCTGTTGCTGCGCTCTCCTCCGTGGCTCTGAAGCTTCCCCCCTCTGCCACCCGCAGTCTCTGCCCGCGAAGGGGCTTCCTAGTGTGTGGAAACCTTTCCTCCTTCACAGCTCCCTCCCGCTGGTGCAGGTCCCGTCCCTATTCTTTTGTCTCTGTTATTTCTTTTTTCTTTTGCCCTACCCAAGTACGTGGGGAGTTTCTTGCCTTTTGGGAGGTCTGACGTCTTCTGCCAGCATTCAGTGGGTGTTCTGTAGGAGCAGTTCCACGTGTAGATGTATTTCTAATGTATCTGTGGGAAGGAAGGTGATCTCTGCGTCTTACCCTTCCACCATCTTGTCCAGACCTCTCCAGACTTTTTTGTAGTCTAACATATAGTGTATCTTTTTGAGAGTTCCATGGACATTCTTAAAAAATGTGCATTCTGTTATTGTTTAGTGAAGTATCATATAAATGTCAATTAAGTCCAGTTGATGATATTGTGGTTCAACTTATATTTCATTACTTATTTTCTGTCAACTTATTTCATCAATTAAAGAGAGAATATTATAAAATCTAACACTAAACTCCATACATGGATGATAATTCAGTGGAAATGCTTACTGTTTCTTAGATGACCAGATAGGCTTTAATCTACCTAACATGTTTATTAAACCTAGTGTCCCCTAGAAATCTGAATTTGTGATCCCTGTGAGAGTGTCCAGTGATTTTTTCTCACCCTGGGACAGATATAGAACTGTGATAAATAAGTCAGTTTACTTGCTACATGTCTTGTGGTTGCCCCACAGAGGGTAGAACCAAATTCCACCCAAAATTTGATTTAGATATTAAGAGTGATGATGCCACACATGCATGAAGAATAACATGTAAAGGTTTATTATTCATATCATGAGGTTTTCTGTAAAGAGCAGGGCAGATACCCAAACTGGTCTGAAAATGGCTTCAGAGAGCAAGGTGGGGCAAATGGTTAGTGGGTGTGTCTGTGGTGAGGGTTACTGCTCCAGGCCAGGTATTACCTGGTTTGAACTTCCCTCCAGAACCAAAAGAGCCAACAACACCCAGGCTATCTTTTTGGTTTTCCCAGATGTGGGCCAAGAGGGGGAGAGAGTGAAGTGGGGCTTGAAAGCTCTCAGCAGTTAAACATGCAAATGGAGACAGACTATTTATTACACTACATATTACTCTGTTAGAAACCAGGCAGTTCCACTCAACAGAAAGTAATTTCAATCTATCAACAGCCAGTGTATTGTATACCTCATTTTATTACAATAAATATCTTTTGTTTCATTCCATGTAGGCCTAACTTTAGAACCCAGGCTTTAGGGTTTTATAACATGAAGTGCTACAATGGAAACTTTAAGGAAAAACTGAACTGATTACTACTTCTGGTAATATATATGGCTTTTCTAATTTAGAGGCGATAATTAGAGCTATCAAATATTTTAAGTCTATGTTTTGTCAGGCAACTGAAAATAAAGTACATTGTCATGGTAAATAACCTGACCTTTAATCAGAATATTTTTGTTGTTTGAAATTTAATACAAATGAGCTGTATGACCTTGATCAAGATTAGTTTCTGTGTTGGATGTGTTCTTTATTTGAGAACTTATGACTAGAGGGACAGCTATACAAAGTTAGCAAAAGTTTATATGCATTAAAATTTAATAACTGTATGCCCAACACATAGACCTAAGGCTTTGAAAAAAATGAGAGAGGGAAATTAACATGTTTTCTTTGGTTATTTTCAGAAATACTCTAGTGAATAGTTTCAAGTGAACATAACATGATTTTCAGAAAGTGGGATGTATAATGCAGCAAGTAATTATAGGCAGGTTAAACGTTCATTAGCTATGGGGGAAAACAGTAAAAATTACTTTCTTAGCTATTTTGAAGAAATAGCTCAGAAAGATGATCTAATTAGAAGTAATCAAAACTGATTCATCAGAGTGGAAAGACTGTTCTTTAAATTTTGCTATAGTTATTTATTTTGAAAAATATAGAATGATGGCTATTTTCCTTGTTGAGTATTTTAAAATATTTTGAAAAAGCTAGGGTGAAAATCTGCTCAAATACAAATGAGAAAAATTGATTAAGAATAAGAGAATAGGACTGGTTTTTCAGTTTTCATTATTGCCACAGAACATTTCAATGATTTGATTAGTAAACAATATACAAAAATGTCAAATTTATACCAAAATCATTAGAATTAATGGCATTAAATTTAGGGACTTTAAATTCTTCAGTTGATTTTTCTAGTACATAGATTTCAGTGTAATAAAAATGTAGAGTGATAAACTTAGGGCAAGATACAAAATAGAAAATGTGTGCTAACCAATAATGGAAATATTATATATGCAGTTGGTGTTAATTTCCTTGCCCCATTCCAACCACTTGAACACCTCAGCCGCTCTGTAAAGCATTACAACTATAAAGATCACTTTTTCACCATGAGTACAGTAAGAAAATTATGATATCCCTGTACAACAATATGACCATTCCTCACTAAAAAATATATTTTTTCCTGTGTGTGTTCTTCCAGCATAGAAATAATAAAATCACTAGGATACAAGATAATGCAAAACTTGAGCAGGGAAGGGGTACAGATTCATACTGCATCAATGAAAAATGTCAGGGTTGAAAATAAGGTACCGGGGCTTCCCTGGTGGCGCAGTGGTTGGGAATCCGCCTGCCAATGCAGGGGACATGGGTTCGAGCCCTGGTCCAGGAGGATCCCACATGCCGCAGAGCAACTAAGCCCGTGTGCCACAGCTACTGAGCCTGTGCTCTGGAGCCCGCGAGCCACAACTACTGAGCCTGCATGCCACAGCTACTGAAGCCTGCGTGCCTAGAGCCCGTGCTCTGCAACAAGAGAAGCCATTGCAATGAAAAGCCCACGCACCACATCGAAGAGTAGCCCCCGCTCGCCGCAACTAGAGAAAGCCAGTGCGCAGCAATGAAGACACAATGCAGCCAAAAACGAATAAATAAATAAATAAATTTTAAAAAGAAAATAAGCTACCATTTTGAGTTACTCTTATCTATCAGTTCTATCTATAGGCAACTGAATTAAAGAAAACAAATGTATGATAAAAACAGGACTTACAGTGTATTTATAATGGAAAACTTGATGCTGGTTTCTCCAAAGAAAATGATGAGAAATGATGATAACATTCCAGAGGGAATAGGAAGGCTTTTACAAGAACAATATAGAAGCTAGTTATGGTTATTACAATGGTTAAAGGGTCCTGTTTAATGTCAACATTTCATTTAAAATGAAGTGAATGATGAGCTAATTGCTCCAGTGAGTAAAATTGTTGTTTAATTCTCCCACAGGAGGGAGCAAAGCAGTGGATATAAATAAAGTGGGAAAACAATCATAGCTCAGAAATATGAAATATAAGTTTCCTCCAGAGGCCCCTCTTTTGTACCTGAGAACTTAAGGCTACTTGGTCTTGAGTTCACCATGGGTACACCTTTATAAAGTATGATGAGTACTTACTAATAGGTCTTATGGGGATGCTCATTGCTTAGGATTTAAGAAAACAGTGAAGGTAATCACTAAGAATTCATAAGAGGTATGTTTTCCAATCCATTACCTGTGATTTTCTTCAAAATTACAAAATCATCTCTGCAGTGTAGGTCAGTTAGGTGGATTTCTGATGATCAGATAAAGCCCTGGAAAATTGAATAGAAGCCTTGAAAATTGAAGAGGAAATGTGATTGTGTTCTCCTTTTTTTGTCTTTCTCCTTTAACTGAATAATATGCTTCATTAAAAATAAAAAAGCCTGCATTTGAGATTATTTCACTACCTTAAAATGAAAATAATTAAATAGCCTTACTCAAAGTTTACATATTGTTCTTAATAATGCTAATAGCTTACATTTATTGATCAATTACTTGCTACTTATCTACACTCTTCTAAGACTTTTAAGCCTCACAACAACCCCATGGAATAAGTTCTGCGTTTATCTCCTTATACAGCTAAGTAAACTAGGATTCAGAGAAGTTACGCTACCTCTCAAGGCCAAATAGTTTGCAAATGATAAGGCCTGGATTCAAACCCTAGCAAATTTACCAGCAAGTCTAGGTCTTTAAGGACTTGACTTCTCTACTGATGCTTCAGTCCAGTCTGTTAAATAACATGTATCAAAAATGTTTAAGGTTAATGCTAAATAAAGAAACTCTTTACTTTTCAATTAGATAATAATAAGCTGTATTTAGTTAAAATATAGAGAAATCAACTGGCTAAACTTGGCAATCAATAGTGCCTGTCCTTGTTTATACAAAAAAATGTAGTATGCTTTCTTAATAAATCTGTATATTTAATATCACATTGGACATTACTTGAGTTTTGAAACTACCTCTAATTAAAACTACCTAGAGAGCCAAAAATTCCATAGAAATTCTACAGTCATTCTTAAATCTTTTCCTTCTTCAATTTCTCACTCACAAACTATGTGCCAAGAATTTTGCTTCAATTAATCTTTGAAGGTGATGATGAAATAAAATTGGGTTAACTCTTAAGGTGGTTTTTAAAGTTTGTCTAAACATTCTTTGACACTCCTCCATTTAAAATGTGGACACTAGTTTCCCTCAGCGTGATTGTGGGCTGGCCTGAGTGTCTCTAAGTAAAAAGATGGCAGAAATGACAGTGAGTGGCTTTCAAGACCAGGATATAAAAGGCATGGCTGCTGTCCTTGTTCTCATACTTGATTGCTTACTCTGGGGGCCCACCACCCTGAGGGTACTCAAAAAACCCTGAGGAGACCCGTAAGGAACAAAACTGAAGATCTTACAAGCACAAACTTGCCAGGCATATCAATGAGTCATCTTGGAAGCAGATCCTCCAGCCTCCGTTTTGTTTATTATCCCTGCTGACAATTTAATGGCAATTTTATGAGAGACCCTGAGACAGAACTTCCCAGCTAAGTTACCCCTGAATTCCTAAGCCACAGGAACTATGAGATTCTACATGCTTATTGTGGTTTAAACTTCTAAGGTTTGGAGTTGAATTTTAAGGCAGCTATTGATAATTAATAAATGTCTGCTCTCAGCTCTTTAGCATTTTTCTAGAATTTATCAGCAGGTATCTTAACTATTATTTTAGAAAATTAGCTATCATTTTATGACAACTGATTTTAAATATTGTTGAATAGTTATGGACTACTAACCATATAATTCTGCATTGTGCAACTGCTTAGAAAATAAGGTTTAATAATTCTCATAATCTAAATTTGTTTGGGGTTAACCTTGATACTACAATATTATGCTTTTTTTGAATGCATTTCTCATCATAAAGTATATGGGCTTAATAAAAAATGGCAAATCAATATTGCTTTAAAAATACATATAAAACATCTCTGAAAATTGCCCTATTTTGGCTTATAGTTCCTTTGTTTCTCACAATGCTATGGATTTTAACAGATTAGTCTTTAGAAAGCTAGAAGACAGGTTTCATGTGAATCAGTTTGGCTCACATACTCTAAAGTACACTTCTGAATATTCAGAATTAGCAGAAGAAACATTTAATAATATTTTTATAAATGTGCTATATATATAAAACTAGTATACTATGAAGAAATATGCTATGAAATGTCAAAAGCCTCTAGGAAATGCAATGTACTCTTACTTATTTTTAATATTATCACTGTGTATAGGTATTATTTTAGATATTATTCCAAAAATGAAAATCTCTGTTATCTACTGCTATATACCAGCACAATCCCTCAAATTAGCTTATTAAAAATAATTTATTATTGTCTCTCATGATTCTGTGTATTTCCTGATCTCTACTGGGTGGTTCTCATTTGGAATCTCCCAGATATCTGCAGTTACATAGCAACAGGGGATTGAGTCATTCAGAGGCTATAATCCAAGGTTGCTTCTTCATGAACATGTATGGTCCCTCAGGGTTGCTTCACATGCCTTCTCTGGTTAGGAGAGCCTGGACTTCATACATGGAAGCTCCAGGCATGTGGTGTTAGAAGCAGGAGTTCCCAGGCTAGTGAAGGGCTATTCCTAGCACTGACATGGGTTTATTTCCATCGTATTCTATTGGTCAGGGCAGTCGGTGGGCCTGCTTAGATTCAAGGAGATATAGACTACATCTCTTGTTGGGTGAGTGGCCAGGTCACATTGCAAAAGAGCATGTGGGATGAGAAATATTCTTATATCCATCTTTAGTAAAACAGTTTGCCAAATTGTATTTATAAATGCTTTAAAATATATGAGAACCATAATTTTTTAAGTTCAATGGATAATAGCTGGCAGCTCTGTATCATCTATTTTAGAGTACTAAAGAAATTTGTTTCATACAAATTTCCCCATTTTTTGCCTGAAAAAATTAAGTTGTTATATGAGCTTTTGTTCTTCAGATTGTTTATTTGCATCTTTTCTATTATTTAAATAATTTGATGAATAATATAAAATAATACTAAATAGATACTGATGTTTATGTTTAAATAATATTAAATAGTAAATTGTGTAATCTGAAAGGATTAATTAGTATGAATAATTCATCATTTTTCATAGAAATTATTGAGGATAGCCAAGTATCTCATATTGCTAATTATTCTCAGGTAAAACAAAGCCTTCCTTATATTATGTATAACAATGAAAGTAAAATATTGGTTTAAAACTAGAGATGAAAAAGAACAGACAAACATCTCTTAACTTCTTATTAAAGCACATAACAATTGGTATGTGTGCATAAACTGTGCATAGTAAAATTATAAAAATATTTCAATAAATAGATAATTTCTTTGGGATTCCTACTAGTTTAGATGTCTAAAAGGCTTAATTTCCATGTTCCAGTTCTACTTTCACCCATTCTGAGGGTTGTCTTTTCATTTTGTTTATGGTTTCCTTTGCCATGCAAAACCTTTTAAGTTTAATTAGGTCCCATTTGTTTTTTTTTTTGTTTTTATTTTCATTACTGTAGGAGGTGGGCCAAAAAAGATCTTGCTTTCAGCTAATTAATTTACCTCAGTTTATGTCCATCAAATTTAAAAGATAACAATAATTCTTAGCGAGTAAGTATCCAGTTCCAAGCATGTGCATATATCATCACTGATAAATATGTCGTACAGATATGATCACAGAAGTGTCTCTTTTAAAAACCATGCAATGATTATTATTTTCCTAAATCTGCACTTGGTGTTTTCCCTAAGACTTGAGTATAAACTCTTCTACAGGATCTACTATAACCTCTTAAAATCTGGTTGTTTGTAATAGAATTGTGTACTAAGAAGTCTTTGGTAGCCTTGAGTGATTTTCTTTTATACTATATTAGTAAAGTGTGTGTGTGTGTCTGTGTCTGTATATGTCTTTGTATGTTTTAATTCCATACTCCCCTTTTAGTTCCATTCAGTTTAATAAACTAGTAGGCCAGGTATCTAATTATCAGGTTTCTTAGAAAAGGGACATTCAGAGTCAAGATTGACCTTTAATAATGTTATTATTAAAATTTGTGTTTCTCTGTGGCTACTTACAAAAATATGATTCACAGATAGCATTGTTAATTTTTAAAGGCCAGAGTGATGCTACCAAATAGATAGCTGGTTATCTATTTGATAACATGAAAGAAAGAAAGTTAGATAACTATCAAAAGAAAGAAGTTGATATGACATATGGCTAAAAAGGAAAATAATTCATTGTAAATGTATGGAACTGGACAGTGAAACAATTGACTGAAGAAAAAGCCTAATAATAGTTAACTAAAGGCTCTTGAAATTAATTCCTTGAGAAATGTTTGCAAATAGCACAATGTTAAAAATATTAGGTGTTTATCAAAAATTGATGAAAATATTCTAATTTATATTGACAAATTACAGTAAGTCCCCTACATAAGAAAGAGTTCCATTCTGAGATCGTGTTCATAAGTCCAATTTGTCTGTAAGTCCAACAAAGTTTGCCTAGGTACCCAACTAACACAATTGGCTATATAGTACTGTACTGTAGTAGGTTTATAATACTTTTCACACAAATAATACAGTAAAAAAACCCACAAAAAATAAAGAAAACATTTTTAATCTTACAGTACAGTACCTTGAAAAGTACAGTAGATAGACTGACACCAAGCATTGTACATGGATGACCACAACAAAAGCAACAATGATTGCAATTACCAAACATGAAACACACTCATACTATGTCATAATATTGACATTCAGTCTATTTATCTCTTGTAAAAATAAAATACAGTGTGTGTGTGAAAAAGAAAAAAAGAAAAAAAAGAGAAGAAAAAAGAAAAAGAAAAGAAGAAAAAGAAAAAGAAAAAAAGAAAAAAGAAAAAAAGGAAAAAAAAAAAAGTACAGTAGTACAGTACAACAGCTGGAATACAGGGGCTGTATGTTGAGTGAACAGGCAAGAAGAGTTACTGACTGGAGAAGGGAGAGGAGGTGGGAGATGGTAGAACTGAAGGATCGTCAGCAATAGGAGTTGGAGGGCAAGCTGCAGTTTCACTCATGCCTGATGTTGATGGCACTGGTTCTGATTCCTTGCTGGATTCAATTCTATCTACCCTCTTGGAAAAACAATCCAGTGATGTCTGGGTAGTAGCTCTTTTTTTCTTGTCTTAGATGACACGGTAGCACTGGATTGTGTTCTGAACAGCTGCTGCAACCTTCGTGTACCATTCTACATTTGGGTCCTGTGCCTCAAAATCTAAAAATGCCTCCTCAAACAAAGAAAATCCCCTTGCCATTTCCTGCGTCGTGAATTTCTTCTGTTCTTCAGTTATTTCTTCTTTCTCTTGTCGCTCCACTCTCTCAAATATTTTCACTTTGTTTCAATCTTTTTGGCTTGGAGCTTCTTAGCAGTACCAGCTCTATCACCGCTGCTTTTACACTTGCTTCCAGACATCCTGGACTTGAAATAAAGATACTGTACTACCGTACTCTATACAGTACTGTACAATAAAGTACACAAAGGCACAACAACTTGTGGAGGATGCATGCACATGGCTATGTACATCAGACACGTGAACTTAAGTGATTGGACATACAACACGCATTCACATCTTTGGAAGTTCGCAATTTGAAGGTTCGTATGTAGGGGACTTACTGTAGTTCTTATTTGAATATTTCTAAATTTTGAATAGCTAAATTGCAATATTATTACAATTAGAATTTGAAACAAAGATTAATTAAATCTTTTTAAGCTTCTCCATTCCCCCCATAGAATTTCTGGAAGTCAATCCAGCACTTAACGTATTTTTCCTTACCATTTCTTCTTTTTCATGTAATGTTTGCATTTACACATGTCACTTCACTTTAGTTTGGTCCCTTACTTTTAACCTTTGATTTCAAGTGCTCTTCACTTTAAGAGTCACAGCAGCAGCAAACAACAAGAGTGAAGAGGTTTTATTCAGGCAGCAGTGAAGAACATCACGGTAATGAAAGGGATAATTGTGGCTCCCTGCCTTTGCTATAATTGAAAATTGAGTATAGAGCCTTTTCCATTTAACGTTATTGCCTAAGTTCAAACCACTGTATAGGAAGGAAAACAACACTAAGTAATTCCTCTAATGTTGCTTTCCTGTCCATATAACAGTTTGAAAGCTAGCATTAAAATTAAGCAGAAGAGGCAATTAGATTTATTCAATTACAGCTATGTGAAAGAAGTATAATTATCAGTTTCATTATTGGAAATGCACTGCTTGCCAAATATTTTCTTGCTAGCCTGGCAATTAGGTTTCCTCTATCAAACAGAAAAACTGGTAAGCATTTGATAGAATGCCCCAGTTATTTAACTTATACTGACTTCCAGTAAAGACCCTGTTACACTGTGGTAATTGTAGTAGCTGGCCTAATGATTTTAATGCTGAAGGAGCATTGTTCCTTGCCTTTAATATGAGGCAAATTTCATCAAATGACATCTTTATGTTAAAGTGTCATTTAAAAAACTGGTAAAGTTATTTTAGAGCATAAACGTGATGTAATCTGGAGGAAAGAACACCATGGTATTTGTCAACAATTCTGATTTGAATAAAGTCTCTGAAATTTATTGCATGGTCTTGGAAAACAAAACATGAAGAATTTAGATGTGAGTCAGATAGCCTGGGTTTGAACCCCTCGTAGCCTCTTTCTAGTGCTCTAATCTTGGAGAAGCTGTTCAACCTATTGGTAATCGTCATTAAAATATGTACAAATTGTATGCAAAAGTATATGTTAAATTGTAGAGATGTTTGCTTCTGGTAAAAATGGAATAACAGGGACTGGACTTACCCTCCCACCTGAAATAACTAAAAACCACACAAAATACATTAAATCAATGTTAGTCAATACACTGGAAATTAGGCAACAAATGACAGTTGTCCCTGAGAGATGAGAATAAAATGAGGTGAGCACTGTGATTTTTTTCAGCTTACTGGTGGAGAGGGAAAGGAGCCTAGGAATAGCTTCCTGGAGCTGAGGAGATGAACCTTAATGTTTGGGAAGCCATGCCTGTTAGGATTTACAGAGTAAATCACTGAAGAAAAGAGAGCTACACAGAGAGAACGTTCTGAAAATTCTCAGTGTCTAGATTGAGTTTTCAGGAGGATACCAATCAGCAGTGTTCTTCCTTGTCTTACAAAAGACCTTGATTAGTTCCTATTATAACCAACCATAGTGGAAATCCTCATAAATCATGGGGCATCTGGTAGACTATTCAGAATTGTTTTGCCTCAAGATTTGGATGAAATTATCCTACCTGAAACACAATTCTTATCACACCTAACAGGGCTTGAAAACCAGAAATGATAGAATCAAACTAGTTCCAAGTTACTAGCTGAATCTCAGAGCAAAAACTTGAGGACATTGATATGAAAGCCATATGTATATTGTGCATACATAAAGGTAAAATACAATAGCTGGCAATGAATAAAAATTACTAGTCATGCAAGAAAGTAGAAATTACAACATGCAAGGAGGAGGAAAATAACCAACAAAAACTGACCCAGGGACTTCCCTGGCGGTCCTGTGGTTAAGACTCCATGCTTCCACTGCAGGGGACTTGGGTTCGATCCCTGGTGGGGGGAACTAAGATGACCCAGAAATGAAAGATGATTGAATTAATTAATAAGGACATTAAAACAGTTATATAACTGTATTGTATATGTTCTAGAAGCTTAAAAAAAAATAAAATAACCATATGAAGTAGAGACAAGGACCATGTAAAACATCCCGAAGTGAAATTTCTAGAGATGAAAACTACGATGTATGATGTAAAAAATATACAAAATGGAATTAACAGCAGATTAGACGTTGCATACAAAAAAAGCAAAGAACTTGAATAAATAGCAACAAAACTATCCAAAATAAAATACAGAGAGAAGAAAATATGTTAAAAAAAATCAAGAGAGCATCAGTAATTTGTGGGACAACACTAAGTGGCCTAATATATGTAGTTAGAATTCCTAAAGGAGGGGGAGAAGAAACAAATTATTTAATAAAAATGGCTAAAAATAATCCAAATTTGTTGAAACTATAGATTCACATATCAAAGAAGTTAATTAACCCCAAGCACAAGAAATAAAAATACACAATCAGATTGCTTACAACTAGCAAAAAAGAGAAAATCTTAAAAGCAACCAAATGAAAAAGACATGTGATGTACAAAGGATAAAAAAAAAAAGAATGACAACAAATTTTTACACAAAACAATACAAACAGAAGACAATTGTAGAGTTTGGGAACGTTTGACAATACTGCCCTCATTTCTGTCACCAACTGTAAGCGTAGGACCCCCCAAAGATGACTTCAGTTTTGATAATTTACTGCAAGACTCACAGAACTCACTGAAAGCTGTTATACTCACAGTTACTGTTTATTACAGCAAAAGGACACATTAAAATCAGCTGAGGAAGAAATGTATGGGGCAGAGTCCAGGAAAGTTTTACACATGGAAATTCCAATTGTCTTTTCCTGGTGGATTTTTGGACAGATTTTGGACATTAATTTTCCTGGCAAAAGTATGTGAAAATAAGCAGACTATTGCCAAGCAAAAAAGCTTCCAGCACCTTGGTGCTCAGGTATTTTATTGGTATTTGATCATGTGGACATGGTTAACTGCCCAAAGGACTTATTTCAGTCCTTATCCCTTCTGGCAGTGAATCTGATAGTGTGTGACCCAAAGCCTCCACCATAAATCACATTGTTAGACTTAGACATGGCCCCAAATCACCAACTTAAAAAAAGACACTTCTTTTTTTTTTTCTTTAAGACCTCTTTTTTTATTTCTTTTTTTTTTTTAAACATCTTTATTGGAGTATAATTGCTTTACAATGGTGTGTTAGTTTCTGCTTTATAACAAAGTGAATCAGTTATACATATACATATATCCCCATATCTTCTCTCTCTTGCATCTCCCTCCCACCCTCCCTATCCCACCCCTCTATGTGGTCACAAAGCACCGAGCTGATCTCCCTGTGCTATGCGGCTGCTTCCCACTAGCTATCTATTTTACGTTTGGCAGTGTATATATGTCCATGCCACTATCTCACAAAAAAGACAGTTTTATCAGGACGTATATTCCAAGGGCTTAGAGAGTACCTCCTAGGAGCTGAGGGCAAAAGTCAGACCTCTCTTTGAGCAAGGTTAAATTATTTTAGTGCAGTGGATCAAGCTTTTTAAAGTATGCAATCCAGAGTTCTGTATCAATGAAAGTATCTTTTAAAAATGAGGGAGAGACTTAATCAGACATGAAAAATGGAAGGAATTTATCAGTTGTAGTTCCACGCTACAAGAAATGTTCAATGCAGTCCTACAAGCCAAAAGAAAATGATGAAAGATGATGTCTGGACCTGCAAAAAGCAATGAAGAGCACAAAAATGGTACTACATGAGTAAACATGATCTTTTTCTTATTATTTAAATCCCTTTCAAAGATCATTAATTTTTAAATATATAAATAATAATATAGTATGGGATTTATAACATATGTATAAATAAAATGTATAATAACAATAGCACAAAGACCCAGAGAAAAACAATGGGAATATACTATTGCCTCACCTAACAAAGCTTAAAAAACAAGTGAAAGCATCAAACTTTACATGAGATAAGGTTCTCATGCTTTACATGAAGTGCTAAACTATCATTGATGAGAGAATATGATAACTAAATTAAAGGTTAATAGCATAAATTCTAATGCAACTAATAAAATAGCACAGTGATAGCTAATAAAACAATGAAGAATTTACCATCATAAAAGTACTCAATTCAGAAGAAAGCAAAATTTTATATAAAAATACTACCTTCCTCAATATATAATTTAGAATTAAATGAGATTATGTATTCAAAGTACTTAACATGGTGTCTGCTTATTACATTGTAAATTTTTAGTATGTTATTGTTACTTATTCATTTCAAGTAAATTTCATCACTTCCAAGCTTTAGCTGTCTCAGTCCTGGTGTATGATCTCTTAAGTTGATCTCAGTTTAAATATTCTACCATTCTTGCTAAGCTTCACTTTTGTAAATACCTTTTATCAACATGATAATTCATTTCAGCCTTGTACACATATATATTAACCAACAATTTTGTGGCAGACCTCAGATTTTTACTCCAGTTAATTTAAGCATATAAGTAATTTCTTGGAGGCTATTGGATATATTAGAGACTAACTAGGAAGGTAAAATACATAGTCAAAAAATGAGCCAAAACCTAGGGGTTCTAGGTGGCAAAAACCACAGACAATGTCAAATAAGGGACCATTCTTGTGGAAAGCCTTGCCTCTACTAGTGACTTCCATTGCTGGACACTGGTGACGCCGCTATTGTACGTCTACTGGATGGAATTCTTCCTGGAACCTGCTTCTTTAAATTTTTCATCCAGTTAAAAATCCTGAGTAGGATCAAGACATTGAGTAGATTATTTACTTGTAGCTCTTTTGAATCTGTGTTGGTGAGTGTATATGGATGTCTGGTTGGGAGAAACTTTTGGACTTCCTGCTGTTGTAGTAGATGACAGACCTTCCCTTCCACCAATACTCATTCACTGGAGAATTGCTGGAAAGTACAGAGCACGTAGAAAATTTTAAACCCATAGTAAAAACTATATCAACAAGATCCAGTTAATTTTGTTTCCTTTCCACCTTCAAATTATAAATACATCTTTCTTCCCATAATGACACTTCAGAAATAAAAATAAAATTTAATGCCCATAATATACTGCTACACTCAACCCAACATGCATTTACTCACCACCCCCTCCTTTTGAAAAAGGAGATTACCTAATTTCAGCAAATAGTTTGTCTAATTCCATGTCCCAGATTTCTTGGTGACAGTTACTCCTTTTATATTTCTGTTTTAATTTCAGTTAGAGGAGGAAAGAAAAGAAGTTACCTCAAATATGTAAATATATACATGAAACTAAATGGAAGGTGTAGCTGAGAGTGGAAAAGTTCTCATTTCTGCATTTGATCACAGTCTTTCTTTGTGACACTGAGCTTCTCAAACCTTTCTGCAATCTTTTTGTTTTCAAGTAACACCCATGTGGCTGCAGTTTTTCCCCTAGTGCAGTGACACAAACTTTCATTCCTGAGATAACTGAGACCTTGTGTTAGTATGAATGAGGAGCCTTCCCATAAACTTTTACACTGATCGTTAGCAGAGTATGAAAGAACTAAGAGGTTCCTTTTTATTCTATTCATACAGCTTCCTGCTGCTCTTTTAGTCATTTTCTATCCCTGATTTTAGTCAGACTCAGTCCTCTGAGACAACACTAACCCACCTCCCTCCCTTTTATTTTATTTTTTTATTTTTTGTCTTGTATATATTTAAGAGATGAGAAGCCCGAAAGACCTGGGTGGAATCTTACCTTCCAAATTAATAGGAACAGCTTTGTCTCCTGTTGCAAGCATTCCTCCCTTAATTACTAAAACATTTAAGTCAATAGCACCCATGGATGCTGGGACAGGAGACAATAATTTTGAAAAAGGATCATTAGGGAAAGTCATGATATGTGTTATCTACATTTCCACTCCTTGTGTTATGTACTCAGGTATTTGAGACGTGGGAAAAAGTAGAACCAATTTTCCCTGAACATTCTGTAGGACAGCATTGGAAACTTACAAGGAACCTTAAATAGAACATCCTATCTTTTTCATGAGTTAGCCTCACTGGATGAATTGGAACATGGAAAGAACAGTACATTCCATGGGCACAAGTTTTTGCCTTAATTCTTTCACTGCAGTTACTTTTCTTTTCAGTGGTGCTGTTGTATGGGATATCATGGTAACATAAAAAGTACCCAACACTTGACAACGTGATGTGAAAATGTCTCTTCATGATAGAAAGGTCTAAAGCAATCTATCTGCCACTTCCTTGTAGAGAAATATAATATTGCATTGCCAGTTCTTCTTTGGTCACTGCTGATGGAAAATTAGGTACCTTTAGAGATGGTAACCAATTTTACCTTATGTAAGGAAGTGCATGCCTTCCATCTCTTACAAAATCTCCACCTGTATCATTATAGTCACATTGTTACTGAGTTCATTGAGCAAATATTAGATAGCTGTAGAAGGCTTACTTGCATCCACAAAAAGGTCATTTCATCCCTCTTTTTTGGGAATCTTTTGTAATCATTCAAATAGATAAATATTCTCATCCTTTATGAAATGAAATATTCTCATCCTTCATGAAAAGCAATGTTCATGCACTTTTTCCCCCCAAATTTTCATCAACTAGTTGACAATCTTCCTCTTGCCCCTTCTTTTACAAACATGACTTTTTGAAGGAATCAGAAAGTCAATAGGACAAAACTTCTATTTGTTGGAGATAACCATTTGAAATATGTACTCAGGAATTATTAAAACACGATGGGTTGGTATTCTATTAGTCCTAATTGAGATAATTCTTCCATTTAACCAGTGGAAAGTAGCAAGTAGAAGCCTTTGGATCCCCAGAAATCAATGTGAATTTTCAGGAAGGATTGGAGGATTTTCCACCCATAGTTTACAAGGAAACTGGTAAATAGCTATAAGTCATCATCATTCAAATTATTTGGTACCACTAAACTGACTTAGATTGGATCTGGGCACTGAGTAAGGAGCCATGGTTCTCTACCACACTGGCTCAAAGCCACGTCTAATCTCCATACCTGATTTTTGTTTGTTTTCATTAGTAATGTAGGACCTTGTTAAACTGTTCATCTATTTTATTCTAACTGGCTACAAGAGCAAATAGTCCAAACCAAAAAATCAACGTGAGTCATAATTTTAGTTTACTCTACTGCCTCTACTGCCTATTATGGTAATTTTTCAGACCATACCTCTAGCAAGTAAGTGTTATTACTTTCCTTTTAACACCTAGGGATTTTCATTCATACCCATTGAAATTCCTGGCCTAAAATACTTCTCAAAAGTTGTTACATCCCCTCCCTAAATATTTCTTGGGGTCTTGACAAAAGATTGTTCACTTTCCCTCTTGTAATTTGTCATCATTATCACTATGAGTACCAGCATGATTATTGATAAGTTATCTATAACTAAACATGTACCAGGAAATTGTCTCAACTCTTTAATGATATTAACTTATTTATTTCTCACAATAATCCTATGAGAAAAACACTGTTAAAAATCCATTTTATAGATAGCTAGTGGGAAACAGCCACATAGCACAGGGAGATCAGCTCGGTGCTTTGTGACCACCTAGAGGGGTGGGATAGAGAGGGTGGGAGGGAGACACAAGAGGGAGGGGATATATGTATACATATAGCTAATTCACTTTGTTATACAGCAGAAACTAACACAATATCGTAAAGCAATTATACTCCAATAAAGATGTTAAAAAAAAAAACAACCCATTTTATAAGGAGGAAATGCAATGACTTGCAAAAAGTTATTTATTTGAGAAATGGTTGGACATGTCATAAGTGTTAAAGTCACTGCAGCATTTTCACTCCTATACACTTTGGAGTCTTTCCTTTACTAATATCAAAAAATGTTTAGCACCTCAACTTAATTTACTTGGTTCCATAGTTGAATCTACGTTTAAGTCAACAACCAAGCAAACAATTAAAACCACTCGCAGCTGTTCCAATTTGCTCATTAAGGAAAACAACAACAACAAACAAAACTCTCTCTGAGTCAGTGAATCCCAACCTTGGCTGCACATTATAATTACCTAGGGAGCTTGTAAAAATTATTGATGACAAGGCCACACCCTAAACCAATTAAATCAGTCTCTTGGGTGGATCCTTAAGCAAAGATTTTAAAGAATTTTCTAAAAAGGCAGAAACAGCCTGATCAACTAGATAATAAAGGGCTACTTTTTTTTTTAAATTTATTTATTTATTTTTGGCTGTGTTGGGTTTTCGTTTCTGTGCAAGGGCTTTCTCTAGTTGTGGCAAGCGGGGGCCACTCGTCATCTCAGTGCGCGGGCCTCTCACTATCACGGCCTCTCCTGTTGTGGAGCACAGGCTCCAGACGCGCAGGCTCAGTAGTTGTGGCTCACGGGCCCAGTTGCTCCGTGGCATGTGGGATCTTCCCAGACCAGGGCTCGAACCCATGTCCCCTGCATTAGCAGGCAGATTCTCAACCACTGCACCACCAGGGAAGCCCCTAAAAGACTACTTTTAAGGGATAAGAGGATAAGTTAGAGTGTGGCTATGCAAAGTCTTCAGAATCCCTCGAATAGTGATTCTGATTTTAAGACTATTTCCCAGTCTTTCACAGTGTTATGTCCTGTTACATTAAGGTTAAGACTGAGTTCAACTGATGATATCCATCCATCAGCGGGAACAAATGATGCCTTTGGGTTTTGGTTAATCAGCCCTGTAGCTGCAAGGGATAGACGATTTTAAGACAAATATAAAATGTCTCAAAGCTTCAGACCACAATATTTTCAAAGCTGTGTTTATCTTTTAGAAGTAGCCACTCTGACCCATAGTCCTTGAATCCCTGGTACCCTTTGTTCTCTATGACAACAGATGCTTATTCCCCAGAGTTTTGCCATTAATGGACACTTCATTCTAGGTGCCCATTAGCAATAATTTATTTTGCTGTTTCATAACTATATGCCATGGGATAGCAGTACCTTTTTTTTTTTTTTTAAAGGATTTTCTTATTTATTTATTTATTTATTTATTTATTTTTGGCTGTGCTGGGTCTTCGGTTCGTGCGAGGGCCCTCTCCAGTTGCGGCAAGCGGGGGCCACTCTTCATCGCGGTGCGGGGACCGCTCTTCATCGCGGTGCGCGGGCCTTTCTCCATCGCGGCCCCTCCCGTCGCGGGGCACAGGCTCCAGACGCGCAGGCTCAGCAATTGTGGCTCACGGGCCCAGCTGCTCCGTGGCATGTGGGATCTTCCCAGACCAGGGCTCGAACCCGTGTCCCCTGCATTAGCAGGCAGATTCTCAACCACTGCGCCACCAGGGAAGCCCAGCAGTACCTTTTAATACTAATTGGTTTCCTATTGCCTTCAGCACCAACTAAGCCAGATAATCAAGCCCAGATCAGTTCCTCCCTTTTTCCTGAGGTTCTGTTGACTACAAACCCAATACATTTCAACCCAGCACATTGCAAAAATGAGAGCTTTTCATTACCTTAAACAGATTGCTTCACAAATATTATACCTCCCTAAAGGTTTTTCTTGATCAATTTTTCTAGTGCAAGTCCTCTGTTTTGTCTTCCATAATTATACCCCCTTTATATTTATTTGTATTTTTTAATTTCTTATTGATTATAAACTGTCTCGTCCACTGGATTATTAGCTCATGAGGTTAAGATAAATGCTTAATATTTTCATATCTACATCTCAGATACCCAGATCAATGCCTAGTGTATGATTATGCTCAATCTTGTTTTATACACACACACACAAAACACATATGTAGATGAATAATTTATCAGGTACCAGGGAAGATAGTCTCCAAAGATAGCTAGCGACAACTTCTCCTCTCCCTATACCTAGATGCTCCTCTTTCCGTCAAGAAGTGGAGTCCATTTTCTCTCCACTTGAATATAGACTGGCCTCATGACTTGCTTTGACCTACAGATTGCAAAAGAAGTGAAGCTGTGCAAATTCCATTCCTAGACCTTAAGAGTTATGATACCTCTGCTTCTGTTCCCATGGAACCCAGCTACCATCCTATATGGAAGTCCAGGATATTCTGCTAGAGGGAGATGCCACATGATGATAAGAAGATGGTGCACTAAGAAAAAATGCTATAATGTGTTTGCAAAACACTGAGAGTTCAGAAGGGGGAGTAGGAAAAAAAAGACAAATGTTTACTACAGGTACATTTTAAAATATAATACATTTTATATTCTGTTTTCATATATTATTTAATATTTTTTGAAAATTAAGTTTCTGAAAGTATATAAAGTAAAGCATTTATAAACAAGCTACTGAAATTCATTTTCACATTTTCTGTAGCTGTGTTCTACTCTCTGAACTAAACTAACTTTTAGGCTAACAAATTATTTCATATAGTACAAAAGATACCTGAATAATCATTACTTGTTAGACTCCACTAATCTCATTTTTATCATTGTCGTATGGCTGATTAATTACATAAAAATGAGTTTGAAACACTTCCTACCTCATTTAAGCAGCAATTGGGCCATAGACTGGGAGTAATTAGGAAGTAGAAATCAGACATGTTCTCTCTCCTGAAGTTGTTGACATTCTAATACGGAGATAAGCAAGTGATCAGTCTTGTAGCACAGTATGATAAGTATATCAATCAGAAACACAGGTACCATGGTACTTCTAGGAAGGCACTTTGGTAGGGTTTGGGAATTTAGAGAAGGTCGCTAAAGGAGATATCTCAGTGATTAACAAGGTAAAAGTGGTAGGGGGACAAAAGTGAGGAAATAAGGCAAGTAAGGACATACCCATATGTGAAGGCCCATAATGGTTGGATCATAAGGCACAAAGTGTTGAGCAATTATACAAGAGTTATATCATAAGGAAACACCTGAAGATAGTTATCAGGAGTTTGGACATTATTCTGACTGTGATAGGAAATTATTTGAGGGTCTTAGACAGAAAAGAGACATAATTATGTCTGTAAATTTAAAAATATAACATTTCTACAGGGTGGAGTATGAATTGGTGAAAGATAAGACTGCAAAAAGCTGTTGCACTAGTCCAGGCAAGAAAGAATTGTCGCCTAATATAAAGTAACAACAGTAAGGATTGACATTGACATGTAAATCTACCAGTCTTGGTGATTAGATGTAGGAAGAGAAGGAGATGAAAGGGCAAGGATGATACTCAGATTTCTGGCTTGAGTAACTGGGTGTATTGTCTTGAATTTAATGATGCAAGAAAACTGACATAAGGAGGAGAGTAATTTCTCCATAAAGTTTTCTATCTTTATTGGATTCAAATATCTCATGAAACATATTCATTTAAACTTACTGCTAAAGCCTGCATAGATGAGTGGCCATCTTCCACACATGAGTAGATCTTTGCATCATGTAGCTTAATATTCTCATAGAGAAGTTCTGTCTTTGATTTTTTTTTCACTGCCATGCACTATCTCATAATTGAGGGCAAAATTCATTTTTCCTGATTCTTAGATTGATTGTCTAAAAGTTTTTCATAGACTATGTAAAAGTTCTAACTAGGAAGTGAATAGGGCAAATCCACTTTTGTGTTCTCTTGGGTCAGCATGAAGTACTAGTTAGTTATCCACAAACAGACTAAATAAATTGACCTGGTAACAGTATCTCCAGTAACCTCTTTATACTATGATATATCTTTTATATGATTTAAAAATTTCAAATTACACAATTTTTTCTTTTAAAATATTGTATTATGACTTCTAATTATTATTGTATGGAAATGTAAAAGTTTAATAAATACATAAAATTATTCTAGAGAAAAGAATCTATATATAAGTGTAGCTGAAGTTTGAAACAAAGGAAAAAATGACATGGGCACTATAAATTCTCAAGAAAACTGGTATAGTTTATATGTTTTGTTCTAAAACAAAGAAACTATATGCAACAAGCTTAGTATTTCATGGCACTAAACTATTATCACCATAAAAATTGATTGGTGGAAACCATTCCCTATTCCTTTGAAATATTATTAAAATGAAGTCTTTCTACTCTCAGAATTCTTGTAGCAATATTTTAGGAATTATTAACTTGCTTTCACTACTCAAGAGAATTAGTTTAGCAATGCTGATGACTTCCGGATTTGTATCTCTAGCCAAGATCCCTACTAAATGCTGGATCCACACATCCATCTGGGCGTTCAAATGGATATTTCACAAGAACTTTAATAGCTTCTCTAAATTTGCAAAGTTGACAATTCCCTAGTTCTTTTCCTGACGGAAGCATCCATCCTACACTCAATACCTTTTGGACAGTGGAGTCATTCTAATTTTTCTTTAGGAACTCATGTCAAAAAACTGGTATTATCCTAGATTTCTCTCTGTCTCTTCCTTCACTCCCTATAAGAATCTCATTTCCTAAGGATCTTATAATAATGTTACTATCATTCATCTTTTTTCTTTTCAAATGCTATTAGTCTGTTTAAAATTTATTATTTATCACTTCATCTATTCCAAATCACATCCTTCTTAGTTGGAAATCACTTTTCCTCTTTCCAATTTATCCTTTATAATGCCTCCAAAATTATCACTCTCTACAGGGAAAGCTAATGCTGGTAAAACTATCCCCAGTCAATAATCTTCATTATTTTACAATTACTTAAAGAGTAAAATCTCAATTCCCTTGCAAAATAAAAAGATTCCTTTGTTTTCTAGCCCTTGCCACATTGGCCACAATTTATTACACATTCATGCTGAACTCTTCATGCCAATGCATTTGTTGTTTTCTCTATCAGAAAGTTCCTACTCCATTAGTTGCTTGGGTGCATGAGTAGCAGTGCTTCTTATTCATTATTTAAGTTTCAATTCAATACCTTTCTGTTTCTCCTTTCTAAAGATCATTCTAGACCACTCATATACTCTTTCAAATTTTTCATTGCATCATTTATAAATCTTTATTTAAAAATTTTAATATATTTTAAGTGTCAGAACATGTATATATGTATTCGTATATATGTACACATTGTATGTTATATATACACATGTATATATGTATATATATACAGACATAATTTGTTATATTACATATATGTATATATCTATATATACAATTAATATAATTATATACATCAAGTTTATTGAGTTCAAAGAGATTTTTTTGGGGGGGCAGAGAGTTTTTTGCCTTTACTTATTGTTTGACCTCTTAGAACCCAGGACAATGACTGTCATATAATATGCACGTAGTAAATGTTAAGTGAAAGAGTAAATCAATGAATCATTTTAAAATAACAGTAGTAAGTAGTTACTAAGCATTCAATTAACTTCTTCCTGCGTTATAGAATGATATGAACCTTAGCTATATAATTTGATTTTTAGTTGCCCTTTATGCCTCATTCAGTTTTAATTATGTTTTCTCAGAGAAAAAAAAACAAAAACAAATTTAACAACTAGCCAAAACTCAGCAAATATTGGTATTCTACTGGTTTTAAGGTGAAACCAGGTTACCTTCAAGAATTGGTGTTAATTAATTAATTAACTCATCCATCAGATTCCACAGGTGCATAATCACTGTATCTGAAATTTTGTATGTGTTTCTGAAATATAAGCACAGATACATCTACCTTTTCTTTATGTGGTATCACATCATATATCTTCCTCAGAAAGGAGTGATGGAGGGATGGGAGGTAAAGAACAGTAATGGATTTGTAAATTATGGCTTAATTTCAAACTTAGGAAGATCAATATTGATAAATTGTTTCATATGTGACTTTGTTTCCTCAAGGTGAAATAAGATGGGGATACTTTGCAATTGTTGCAGTGTTTATTCAAAGCTAGTCAGCTGAGAATGAATAAACATCAGAGACTCAATGACGTAAATAGAAAAATACAGTGGTTCATTTGCAAGAGGGAAAAAATGTAATTTTTTCAGAATCAGTGAATGCTAATAGGTTGTATAGATTAACAGTGGTGAAACATTCAGTTAATTATTTACATAGTGTGTTTATGAGGACACAACTCAGAAGGAATTAAGGGTTATTAACAGCATAAAAACCATAACCTAGGCAAATGGCTGCCAGATGAGGCACTCAGGACTTTCTGTTCTGAGCCTAGTGGTTTGTGGGGCAATTTAGAATGTTTCTGAACTTTGTTGATCTTATATCTCTGGCCTCTCAGTTCATACATAGATGAACAATCTTAATGAATATCAATAATAATCACCTGCCTTTCTTTCTTTCCTTTTCTTTCTTTTTCTTTTCTTCCCTAAATATCTGTCTATACATAGTCTTTCTAAATTTGCCCCAAGGGTGTGTATTTTTTCATGGGGTAATTAAAAAATAAACCTAAATTTAAATAGTGACAATTTCCTAAAGAATCTAGAACTGATCTCAGGTTCTTTAGGGGAATGGATATTTCCAGGAATGACATTTTTGGAGTTTAAAAAAAATTAAATAATTAGTGCTAAGTCACTTAGGAAGATAAATGCAATATATAAAAGAAATTGTCTTTAATGCATGTTGCGCTATTGGACCTGATAATATTATTAGGAAATATATCTTTTTTTTTAACATCTTTATTGGAGTGTGATTGCTTTGCAATGTTGTGTTAGTTTTTGCTGTATAACAAAGTGAATCAGCTATACGTATACATATATCCCCATATCCCATCCCTCTTGCATCTCCTTCCCACCCTCCCTTCTTCATTTTGGATGATCTGTCCATTGGTGAAAGTGGGGTGTTAATGTCCCCTACTGTGATTGTGTTACATTCGATTTCCCTTTTTATGGCTGTTAGCATTTGCCTTATGTATTGAGGTGCTCCTATGTTGGGTGCATAAATATTTACAATTGTTATATCTTCTTCTTGGATTGATCCCTTGATCATTATGTAGTGTCCTTCTTTGTCTCTTGTAATAGTCTTTATTTTAAAGTCTATTTTGTCTGATATGAGAATTGCTACTCCAGCTTTCTTTTGATTTCCATTTGCATGGAATATCTTTTTCCATCCCCTCACTTTCAGTCTGCATGTGTCTCTAGGTCTGTAGTGGGTCTCTTGTAGACACCATATATATGGGTGCTGTTTTTGTATCCATTCAGCCAGTCTATGTCTTTTGGTGGGAGCATTTAATCCCTTCACATTTAAGGTAATTACTGATATATGTTTGTTCCTATTACTATTTTCTTAACTGTTTTGGGTTTGTTTTTGTAGGTCATTTCCTTCTCTTGTGTTTCCTGCCTAGAGAAGTTCCTTTAGCATTTGTTGAAAAGCTGGTTAGGTGGTGCTAAATTCTCTTAGCTTTTGCTTGTCTGTAAAGGTTTTAATTTCTCTGTCAAATCTGAATGAGATCCTGGCTGGGTAGAGTAATCTTGGTTGTAGCTTCTTCCCTTACATCACTTTAAATATGTCCTGCCACTCCCTTCTGGCTTGCAGAGTTTCTGCTGAAAGATCAGCTCTTAACCTTATGGGGATTCCCTTGTATGTTATTTGTTGCTTTTCCCTTGCTGCTTTTAATATTTTTTCTTTGTATTTAATTTTTGATAGTTTGATTAATATGTGTCTTGGCATGTTTCTCCTTGGATTTATCCTGTATGGGACTCTCTGTGCTTCCTGGACTTGATTGACTATTTCCTTTCCCATATTAGGGAAGTTTTCAACTATAATCTCTTCAAATATTTTCTCACTCCCATTGTTTTTCCTCCCTCTTTTTCTCTTCCTCTTCTGGGACCCCTATAATTCGAATGTTGGTGCATTTAATGTTGTTCCAGAGGTCTCTGAGACAGTTCTCGATTTTTTTCATTCTTTTTTCTTTATTCTGCTCTGCAGTAGTTATTTCCACTTTTTTATATTCCAGGTCACTTATCCGTTCTTCTGCCTCAGTTATTCTGCTATTGATTTCATCTAGAGAATTTTTAATTTCGTTTATTGTGTTGTTCATCATTGTTTGTTTGTTCTTTAGTTCTTCTAGGGCCTTGTTAAACGTTTCTTGTATTTTCTCCATTCTATTTCCAAGATTTTGGATCATCTTTACTATCATTACTCTGAATTCTTTTTCAGGTAGACTGCCTATTTCTCTTCATTGGTTTGGTCTGGTCGGTTTTTACCTTGCTCCTTCATCTGCTGCATATTTCTCTGTCTTCTCATTTTGCTTAACTTACTGTGTTTGGGGTCTCCTTTTCACAGGCTGCAGGTTCATAGTTCCTGTTGTTTTTGGTGTCTGCCCCCAGTGGGTAAGGTTGGTTCAGTGGGCTCTGTAGGTTTCCTGGTGGAGGGGACTGGTGCCTATGTTCTGGTGGGTGGGGCTGGAACTTGTCTTTCTGGTGGGCAGGACTGCATCCGGTGGTGTGTTTTGGGGTGTCTGTGGACTTATTATGATTTTAGGCAGCCTCTCTGCTAATGGGTGGGGTTGTGTTCCTGTCTTGCTAATTACTTGGCATGGGGTGTCCAGCACTTAAACTTGCTGGTTGTTGAGTGGAGCTGGGTCTTAGCGTTGAATCAGAGATCTCTGGGAGAGCTCTCACCGGTTGATATTATGTGGGGCTGGGAGGTCTCTGGTGGTCCATGTCCTGAACTTGGCTCTCCCGCCTCAGAGGCTCAGGCCTGACACCCGGCCAGAGCACCAAGACCCTGTCAGCCACACAGCTCAGAAGAAAAGGGAGAAAAAAAGAAAGAAAGAAAAATAAATAAATAAAAATGGTTGTTAAAATAAGAAATAAAAAAAATATTAGCAAAATTTTAAAAAGTAATAAAAGAAGAAAGTAACCAAACCAATAAACAAATCCACCAATGATAACAAGCACTAAATACTAAACTAAGATAAATATAGAAATCAGAAACTAGTCAGTGGCATACAGCAAACCCCAAGTCTACAGTTGCTCCCAAAGTTCACTGCCTCAATTTTGGGATGATTTTTTGTCTATTC
This sequence comes from Balaenoptera acutorostrata, assembly GCF_949987535.1. NCBI lineage: Eukaryota > Metazoa > Chordata > Mammalia > Artiodactyla > Balaenopteridae > Balaenoptera > Balaenoptera acutorostrata. The sequence continues at coordinate 83,854,983 of NC_080068.1, forward strand.
AGGTATTCCACAGATGCAGGGTACCTCGAGTTGATTGTGGGGATTTAATCCACAGCTCCTGAAGCTGCACGGAGAAATTTCCCTTTCTTTTCTTTGTTCGCAGAGCTCTTGGGGTTCAGCTTTGGATTTGGCCCTGCTTCTGCATGTAGGTTGCCCTCTGGCATCTGTTATTTCCCTCTTGGTGCTGCACTCTGTGTGGACCACAGCCTCGTCCTCATCACAGAGGGATGATTTCACGTAGGTAGATGCAGAAGGAACGTGTCACACACTGGTGGAGAGGCAGGGGACTGGCCAGTCCGATGGGCTCCAACAACAGGTGAAACTATGCCAGTGAAACACACTGCAAGTTCTCAGGTGGCTGGAGGGAATCACGTGAGAGTGAACCAAATTTCTGGGAGTTTCTGCCCACTCTCCTCATGTCTGCTTGTGAGTTCAGTTTTTGGGACATACATCTTTGACTAGTAACATATCTTCATCTGTCTTTTCAGTTTATAGAGTAACTAAAATCATATATTATTATAAGAACTCTGAAAGACATGCTGGAAAGTTATTTTTACTGCTATCTTACAGATAAATATATCTAGGGTCAAGGAATTGAAAAATTGTACCTAAATCAGGCAGTCAAGAAGTGGCCAGAGAGCACTTGGTAGGAGGTCTTCTGAATCCAGATTCAAGCTCTGCCTCCATAGTGTGAAACTTATCTGTGGGCAGGTGACCATTTCTCCAGGTACTTGTGAAGATGGCATACAGTTTGAGAATGGCTGCAGGAAAGAGAATAGCTACAGAAGAAGTATTCCTGGAGTTCTGCATCTTGGCTTGTCTTTGGAAGGAAGAGTAGAAAGAGCACTAGGTTTCTTTTTTCCCTCCAGTAGAAATCAGTAGGAAAATATAAAAACAGTTGTGTATTAAGGTAATAATGTGTTTTAATACTTTCCCATTAAGAAATATATAAAGGAGCTGTTACAGTGGAGGATTACTGGACTGAATGTCAATATTATGACATAGTATGAGTGTGTTTCATGTTTGGTAATTGCAATCATTGTTGCTTTTGTTGTGGTCATCCATGTAAAATGCTTGGTGTCAGTCTATTTATCTCTTGTAAAAATAAAATACAGTGTGTGTGTGTGAAAAAAAAAAAAGAAATATATAAAACAAAACAAAGTCTTTACCTAATAAAATAGAAGTAGTAAAGGGAGAAGAAATACTCTTAGAATTCTTTCATGTTACTTTAGTTTATCCCTCCCCCATTTAGTATATACTGTCTACATCATTCTGTTGTATTACTTACTATATTTATTATTTATCTTTCTGTATTTTTGGTTTTAGCCATTTTTTTAATTATTCATTTTAGATAGGAATAAGATTTAATAAGATATTTGATCATCCTTGCTTTCCATGGCTATAGAAGAATCTCAATTTGTTTTATTTGTGTCAAGGCCAATTTTTTCCTAAAAACTACTTTGAGGATAATTATGCATGATAATATTTTGTACTTTTATAAACAAATGAAACACTTGCTGGATGCAACATTCTATACTCAAAGTTATTTCCTTCAGTGATTTATAAATATTAACACATCATCTTATTATATCTAGATATGCTGTTAAGAAGTTTAAGATAAATATGATTTTGTTCCTTTAAAAAGGATCTTCTATTTATTTTTCTTTGACATTATAAATTTTATCACGTTTTGTACATTATGAGTCACTTTAATTTGAAAATTTTCATCTTTCTTTCATTCCCGGAAGGTTCTGTTTATTAATATTTCAAATATTTTATCTCACTTTTAAAAATAATTTTCTTTTATTGCATCATCTGGGCATAAGTACATGTCTCCTCAATATGTATTTTCTGTATTTTCTATCACTTTATCCTTTTCTGCTATTATTCTCAGAAAGTTCCATGATCTAATCTTTAAAATCATTCATTTATTTTTCCAGTTGTACCCATTCTACAATGTTTCATATATCTCTATCTCCATCTATTTATCTGTATCTATCTATCATTTTTTCTATATATGGTAGTTTATGATAAACTGTGAGGATGACATATAGAATATTAGTGATACTGAATTCCACATAAGATTGTCTTATGTTTTCTTTCTCTTAAGATGGGTTTATTGAAATGTCCATTTAAACCACTACAAAATACCAAGTTTTAATACTATGTAATCTAAGCAGAACATCTCTATTTGGTTTCCTTTTACATTTCTCACCTTTATTTTATTTTGCTAATTTTTTTTTTTTTTTTTTGCTTAAGTGTACTGATTTTACTTATTTTAATTTTGAGTCTATTGGTTTCAATACTTGTGCTTCAGATGGAATACATATTACATTTGTTATCTTTCTTCAGAGGATTTTTTTCTGGTGTCTAGTTATTTTGGTGTGAGCTCATATTGCCCTTGGAGAAATCAGCTACTGTATACATGGGACATATTCTGAAGCGCATGCTCCAGTCTCTGTCTGTCCTGGTGAATTTAAAGATGTGGAAAGCAGAGAGGCATAGGCATCACACGCACAATACTGAAGTTTTGTTGCCACTCTACTGAGAAACTCCTCAGGTTTGGTTTTTACCTTTAAACCTTAGAAGCAGCAGTTTCATTTAAAATCTAAAATTCCTCGGAGATTAGAGTGAGAAGGGTACAGATGAAAATTCGTAAGGCAGCTAGGTAAGAGCGCATATTTTCATCAAGTCTTCCCTCCATAGCGATGCCTGATACTATATTTAGTTAGCTTGCAAGCTGGGCTGTTGCTGTCTATTTCAGCATTGAAGGTGCATGCAATGATTATCTGAAGGCAATGTGAGGCATTATCAAAACTCAACAAGCCTCGTTTCAACATATCCAATCCCCCACCCACTGGTTGACCTCTGTACCACATCTTCCAGATTAACAGCAAGATAATCCAGACACCTTCATAGATTGGAACAGTCACCTTTTCACTTGAGGATACAGCATAAGAGCTATGGAGAGTCATTTCACGAAGGCCTAATGAATATTAATGATGAGAGTGGCTGTGTAAGGTTACAGGTGTTTTCTGTATTAGAGATTCCAAGTAAAAGAATTCAATAATATGTTCTTTAATATTTTTATTTATAGCTGTGTTTGCGATATGTGAGGACCTCAAGTAGACCTAGTCCTCTTGTATGAATCTAAAGACAATACTGATTTTTTTCCCCAAATATAAATTTCAACCTGACGCATTTGTAGCAATGGTAATTAACCAACACATTTTTTTGAATGACTGTTATTATTATCCTAATGTTAGTTTAGGTATAATGTCTAACAGATAGACTCTATTATGCCTAATTCAGATTTTAAATTTTGCATTATTAATATTCATACAATTTTATATTGAGACAGTTCTCCATGGGTCTCTCACATGTTTGCATAACTTACAAACAAAAGCACTGTCTGCCTTTTGTTCTGAATAGGTGGTGTCTGATCACCCTGGTCTGCCTTTAGCAAGAATCCTGTTAGATCAGTTTAGCCAGAATCCTCCCTTATCTCTGATGTTTCTTCTCTGTAATTTTCCATCCAATGACTGCCCCTCTCTGACTCCCCACTTCTTAACTACAAATTTCCACTTTTCTTTGTTGTATTTGGAGTTGAGCCCAAGCTTGCTCCATTGCAGAACCCTATTGCATCAGTCCCTATACTTACCATGATGGTCTTGAATAAAGTCTGCCTTACCGTTCTTTAATAAATGTCATTGAATGAATAATTTTTTTCTTTACCAGAACCAGCACAACAAAAATCTGGTACTTTTATTGCTGCTTTTATTGTGAGTAACAAAGTCCTTTGACCCAGATGTCTCCCATGAAACTAGGACAGGCTAACTTGGTGGCAGGGAAGTGGAGTAAGATCTCAAACCATTCATAGTTCTTGACAGTTTTTGGTGATGAGGATGGGATACTGGCAGAGGCATGGCTTTCTGGAAGAGGAAAGAGAAGGGCCTCACATGCTAATTAACGGGATTTGAGGGAATCATAAGAATCATTATGGAAAAAGCTGACAAAATTGTATGCTCAACTGGGCATAAATGGTCGCCCATTTGGCACTTGACTACATGCCAAAGAAGTGGAATTGAGGGAGTAGTTTCAGGCTGAGTAACAGGATTGGTAAAAACAGCTGACCAGATGTTTCCCTGGATGTTACCAATTCTTAAACAGGTATGGAGATTCCAATGCCAACCTTTTGGTAAGACTCACTCGAGATCCTAGAATATTTAATATGGGAAAAAAAGTATAGAATGTGTGAAAATAGAAAAAATTGACAAAAACTATCTGTATTTGAAGGGTATATCATCATATATGTATAAGGTATATAGTATATCCTAAAGAAAATATAGGAAGAGCTCACAGATTTAATAGGTAACATGAATAAATTTAAAATAGGGTTTCAATATGCTTCAGTCACAGTTCTGTAAGAGAAATAGAACCAGAAGAGAGAGACTAAGACAGAGACAGAGAGAGAATTGACTTATTGATTGGGGGGCTGGCTAAGCAAGTCCAAAATTCACAGGACATCCTGTCAGGAAGGGCACACGGGAAATTCTTGGGCAGGAGCTTATGTCGCAGCTCACAAAGAAACAGTTGGTTGTTTTTAAGGCCTTTCAACTGATTGGATCATGTTCACCCAGATTATCCCGGATAATTTCCTTTATAAAGTCAACTGGTTATAGATGTTAATCACAGCTACAAAATACCTTCACTGTAACACCTATGTTAGTGTTTGATTGAATAACTGGTTAGTAAAGACTCACCAAGTTGACAAATAAAACTATCACACAATAATATACAAAACTAAGTATATATTTAATGAAATATATGTAAGACCTCTATGTTAAAAGCTGCAAAACTTTGTTGAGAGATACTAAAGGAGACAAATAATTAGAGATATATATTTTGTTCGTGTTTGAAAGACTTAACATTATTAAGATGTCAGTTCTTCTAAAATTGATCTATCACATCAGTGTAATTCTAATCAAAATATATGCATATGGATTGAAATTGATAGGAGGATCACAAAATTTATATGAAAATGAAAAGTAACTAGATTATGCAAAACAGTTTTGAAAAAGAAGAAAGTTGGAAAACCCACTTGACTCACACTATGTGACTTGAAGAGTTATTTGCTACCTTAATCAAAACAGTGTGGTATTGACATAAAAATAAACATATGAAACAAAGTAGAGTCCAGAAATAGATCTACACATATGTGCTCCATTGATCATCAACAATGATACAAAGGTGCTGGAACAACTATGTATCCATATGGAAAAACAAAAATGAACCTCTACCCTTACCTGACACCCCCCCACCGTAAACAAAGTTCAATTTAAATGGATCTTAGACCAAAGTATGTGTGCTAAAGCTAAGGAGGTTCTTTTAAAAACATATGAAGTTTGTGACCTTGAAGTAGATAAATATTTCCTAACTAGAAAACAGACCTATCTATCTATCTATCTATACTTAACATAAAATCCATCAATTCTACTCTTAGTTGTTTACCCAAGAAAACACAAAAATATGTTCATACAGACTTGTACAAAATGCAATCTAGATATATATAGATGGATAGATGGAGGACAGATAGGTATGTATGCTTCCCAGTTATAAAAAAATATTATATGTATATATATTTTTATATATATAAAAATATATATATATATAATATTTGTCTACCCTATTTGAAATTTGTTACAAACCTTATATAGTTTTTAAAAATATATGTATATCTTTCAACTCAGTAATAAAAGGAGAACCATTTTGATTAAAAATAGGCAAAATAGTTGAAGAGATACTTCACAAAGTGAAATATATTAATGGCCCCAAAGCAACTGAAAAGACATTCAAAAGAACATTAGAAATTAGTAAAATGCAAATTGAAACCACTATGAGATATGACTATATACCCACTAGAATGTTTAAAATTAAAAGACTGAAAATACCTAGTGTTGACATTTTCATTAGTCGTTGGTGGGAATACAGCCAGTTTCTTACTTATATGCACTTAGCATGCAATCCACCAATTCTACTCTTATTTATATACTCAAAAATATGTCCATACAAAAACTTGTACAAAAATGTTTATGACAACATTGTTTATAATAGACAGAAACTGGAAACCTCCCAAATGTGCATCAGTAGGTAGAAGAATAAACAGATTGTATTGTATCCAAACTTGGTTGACTGCCCAAAAATGATTAGGAATGAACTACTGATTCACATAGCAACATGGATGAATCTCAAAAATATGCTGAGTGAAAAATGCCAATCACAAATAAGTACTCCCTGGATGATTATATTTGTATGTAATTATAGGAAAGACAAAACTAATCTACAGTGACAAAAAGACACATCAGTGGATACCTGGGTGGTCTGAAGACTTAACTACAAAAGGACCTACAAGTTTTGGGTTGACACAAGTATTCTGTATTTTGATTGTGGTAGTGGTGTATATTTGGCAATACTCATTGGACTTTTATGCTTAAAGCATGTATTATTACATTCGATTATACATCAAAATTTTTATTTTTGTATACAAAATAAATTGAATCAGTTTATGTCAATAAAATGCAAGGTTCAGGAAAAAAATGACAAAGAGTATAGAACTTCTTTTCAATAATTTGTTGGTAGTCAATAAGAAAAATAGGCTCTGCATTTTATTCTCAACACAAACAAAACACAATTTAGAAGAAATAAAAAGCTGCCATTACTGAGCCAAAAAGAGCATCCCTTAAAAAATTATGCAGCACATAGGAGAAATGCAGAAATAAGGAAATAATGAGAACACCAAGATGTTTATGTTCATATATATATTTTTTTAATTTAATATCTGTTTCCTTCAGTGAGACTACAACTGCTGAGTTCAGAGAACTTTGTCTCACACTTGTCCCTACTGTTTGGCACACTGATTGACACATAGTAGGAAATCAAATAAGATTTGTCACCTGAATGGATATCTCAGTATCTAATTTTACTTCTTCTAGAGCAAATACTATTTCTTGGCATTACAAGCAGAGTTTCTTTTTAAACCAATTTTAAGAATGGTGTTGATTCAATTATCCAAATTTACCTTCATTATGTGTAAGCATTCAGCAGCTGCTAAGACCACTTAAGGGTCACTGCAAAAGTCCACAGGTACTAGCACCTGTCAGTTCTCAGATAAGACTTGTACTGAAGATAAAAAAGATAATATGAAGATCAAGAATTCATAGTGAATATAATAATTACATTTGCATATGATGAAAGGAATGACACAATAGTGAGGTTTTTCCATTATCTTTCATCTTGTCACCATCAAGTCAGTGCTCATTTCACTTTTTACAAGTTATGAAATCGACAGAGCATTGCTACAAATTGCATAGCTTTTCAGGAGAGGCAATTTTGAGACAGTTTTCCTGAGTCCCTGGTTGAGTTCCTATAGAAAAAACATATGCTAAGCAATATGTTCAGAACTGACAAATTATCAAAATTACTAAATAGGCTTGTACTGTGACCAGAACGTAGCCTTAAATTGTAGGCTAAAATATGAAATGTAGATTAAATGGAAAGAATAATTTTTTAGTCAGCTTAAGAAAATAGAGCAAAAATGAAACCCTTCACTAATATCTTTGCATATATATAAGGAACTACCAAAGAGTCTAAAACAATGATTAGTACAACTGAAGGGATTTATATTGAAACTTAATTGGGTTATATCTGTATCATATAATCTCTCATCTGAAACTGAACTGGTTAACCAGGTTTCGACAACCCTGATTTAAGAACTCAAATTTGAGAATGTAGCTTCCTGAGATAAAAGTACTCTCTTTCAAATAGTTTTTATAGGGGAATGAGACCACTTTTAACAGCTAGGTTTTCATCCATTGTCACATCTTACTTAAATCACTTGAATTCTCTAAACAAGTATTTGAGGTTTATTTTAGAATTTTTCTGAAACACCTCAATTTCCATTGAACTTGTCATCTCCGGTAGGGATGAGAAAGCAGAAAGGGCAGGGCAGGCCACCAGCAAAACTGGAATGCAGGAAATGTGTGTCGGTGGGGTCGCTAGTCTCCATGCTCATAGACTTATCACATTAATGATACATGTTCAGCCATCTCTCTCAGTGCCTATCACCAAAGCTTACTCTGCTCATCCCACCTTCAAAACCTGCTATCGGCAGAGGATCTGAAGAAATTCATTCACATGTAGGCATGCATGACTACTTCATTTCTACATGCTGCTCTTTTCAGAATTTGTTATTAAGAATGTAGACTTCAGCTGAAGGAATAAAGTTGGAAAGGTTTGATTTCAGATATTAGTGACTTTACAAGTTTCTGGTACAACCATGCATGTAGCTATTCATTACTAGAAGTGTTGTCTCGTGAAAATGATGCTACCAAGAAAGGACTCAAATTGGATAACTGTCATACCATGTATATATTCTGGGACAGATGACCCAGGTATTAACCTCATTCTCGGTAGCTCCATTTCATTTACACAAGTCATTTGATATCATAAACTGACTTTAACCGTAGGAGGACAGATTTTTATCTTTTGAATATGTCTTTGGGAAAAACCTCTACATTTTAAGACAACAGGATTAGGAGAATGATTGAACAACATTTTGAAAGAAGAAAAACAGTAATCTTTTTTTTCTTGAAGTACAATATGCGGGGATAAAGTATAGAATTGCAGATAAATAAAGAATCTAAGAAGTTGGACTGCCTTAGTGAAATCCTGGCAGCATGATTACTACTGGTATTGTGACATTGGGTATATTATTATTTAAACCACCTGTGTCTCAAGGCCTCATTCATAAAATCGTCACTTAACCTCTTTGGTAAACTGGGAGTAGCAATAGAATACATGTTATTGAATTCTTGGGGGAATGAAATGTGCTAATCCATGTGAAATGTGTTACAAGTGCCTGAGAGAGACAAAATACTGAATTAATGTTAATTTTTTATCTTTCCTGGGCAGGATTATTTTAATACTGAGTGGAATGGACATAGCTGCTAGCTCCTGAAAAACTGAGATGACTGATAAAGTAAACCTACATTAATGGCTAATAGGCAGCTGCGTCACGACTTGGACTTGCCATTTCTAGGCTAAGATGTCCTCTGGTAAGTCACAGTTTCTACTCTAGAAATTTGTATCCCACTGAGCTGTGAATGAAGGGGGAAGTCTTACAAATGAGAGGCTTCTTCATGGCATATCAAGGATTCTAATGTACCAGACACACTAGACTTTATTTAGGGGTGTGCTTGTCCTCCAAATCTGATGAGATTGCTGTGGTGAGTGCTGGCTGGATGTGACCGCAAACCTTCAAGACCTTTAAACTAGTTACACACCTTTCTGTGCTGAGCACTCGTAAGAATCACATTTAGATTCTAGCTGCAGTCAGAGAAAACTAATAAGACATTACTAAGCTCAAGATGTGTCTAGGAAATTGAGTTAAACTTTGGTGTGAAGGTTAAATTGACCTTTAACAGAACTATTCTCTAATTTTTCTTCTTTCCCTTTTCTCTTTGTGCCTTGTCTCAATCTACCTTTCTGTTTCTCATTGTCTAAGGGTATTATTTTTATCTTTTTTCTAAGCCTTTCTCTCTTTCACTGTCTTTCTTTCACATATTTTATTTTCTTTAGAACCTTTATTCTGCGAACTATCTTCCCATATGATCTTACACTTTGAGTCTTATATTTCTATATTTCACAGCCCTGGGAACTTAGTTGGTTTTAAGGAACACCTGTTTAAGATTTAATCATTTTAGATCTTGAGAGGTGTTTGGAGATTATTTAGTTCATCTCTTTATTTTACCTCTTAGGCTGCAAAGGTTGAGTAATATTTTAAGGATAAACAGTTTGTTAGGAGATTAATTACCTAATTCACTTATATTTCTGTAATTCTATTAATATATCTTATTTGATCATCAATTTCTTCATCATATTTACATACACTTAAACTCCTGGTTTTGGTATCTGCTTTAGTAGCTATTATTGTCTACCTTTATTTTTTGTATTTACATATTTTGCAAATTAGAAAGCATCTTGCTGACATACTCCCATCCTGCTCTTTTTAAATAAAGTGCTTTATTTTTGTTGTTCTCAAAAAGATGTGGTCAAGTTTGTTTGTTTTCTTTTAATTAATAAACTACTTTTTTAGAGCAGTCTTGGGTTCTCAGAAAAATTGAGCAGAAAGTACAAGGAATTCCCATATAACCCTCACAACAGCATATGCATAGCCTCCCTCACTACTGACCACACACGCAAAGTGGTGTATTTGTTACAGTTGATGAACCTACATTGACACATCATTATCATCTAAAGTCCATAGTTTACATCAGGGTTCATTCTTGGTGTTGTGCATTCTGTGGGTTTGGACAGATGTAAATGATAAGTATCCATCTAGTACCATACAGAGCCGTTTAACTGCCCTGAAAAAGCCTCTGTGTTGTTCCTATTTATCTCTTCCTTTCGCTTTACCCCTGGCAACCACTGATTTTTTGCTGTGTCAGTAATTTCCCCTTTTTCAGAATGACATATAGCTGGGCTCATATAGTATGTAGAATTTTCAGATTGATTTCTTTCACTTAGTAATATGCATTTAAGCTTCCTCCATGTTTTTTTCATGGCTTAATAGCTCATTTCTTTTTAGTGCTGAATAATACTTTACTGTGTGGAAGTAGTATATTTTTCCACTCACCTACTAAAGGACATCTCAGTTGCTTCCAAGTTTTGACAATTATGAATAAAGTTTAGTAAGAGAGTTTCAAGTTTTCCACCATTAACAATGATGTTAGCTGTAAGTTTCTTATGGATATTCTTTATCAAGTTGAGAAAGTTCCCTTCTTTTCCTAGTTTACTGAGATTTTTTTTTTTATCATGAATAGGTGTTGGACTTTGTCAAATGCTTTATCTGCATCTATCAATATCATCATGTGATTTTACTGCGCTAGTCTTCTTCTGTGATGGATTTCGTTAATTGATTTTCAAATGTTGAACCAGTCTTGCATCACTGAGATAAATCTCACTTGGTCTTGATATATAATTTTTTTATATATTGTTGGACATGATTTGCTAATATTTTGTAGAGGAATTTTTCATATATGTTTATGAGATATATTGGTTTGTAGTTTTCTTCTAATGTCTTTGTCTGCCTTTAGTATTAGGGTAATGCTGGCCTCAAGAGTTAGGAATTATTCCCTCTACATCTATCTTCTGAAAGAGATATGTAGGGAATCGGTATAATTTTTTCCTTAAATGTTTGGTAGAAATTCACCAGTGAACCCATCTGTGGCTGGTGCTTTCTGTTTTGGGTGGATTGATAATTTATTCAGTTTTTTAAAGGATGTAAGGCTATTCAGATTGTCTATTTCTTCCTGTGTGAGCAATCCTCAGGTTTTATATACATGCCTTTTTCCTTTTCATATATATATTCTCCTACTCTCATTATATTTATTTGCTGATAAATCTATAGAAAACATGGTATATATAGCAAAGATCTAAATATATGTAGATGTTGCATATCTTTCTATGTTTGAGAAAGGAAAATTATACCATGTGGTTTTCTGTCTTACCATAGAAAAAC